>NC_046187.1:32522734-35022734 GCF_011004875.1 Balearica regulorum gibbericeps
CTCCCCTCCACCGTTTGTTTTGGATGTGAGCTTCCTCACTGTAAAAAAGGCTGGTGCAGAGTAAATCAAGCAATTTAGCAATGCATTTAAATTAAGCTTCAAAATGAAATAGCAAGGAAAGCTACCAACTGTGGAATTAGAAGGAATTTGCTGTATCTAGAAAAAACTCTTGGTTTTAAAATCTCTGTCTTATTGAGAGGCAGCTAATAAAAGAGCATTAAAATATCACAGGGCTAAGAATAACATTATATTCAGTATACAAAGAAGCAGAATTTAGAAGGGAAATATAATAAAATCAGAATGTCAGAGCTTCATTTTGTAGTTATCCACTCAGCTGGCATGTAGCTGTATACATATTTCCCTGTTATTTCTTGGTAGTTTGAAAATCACCATATTACTGGCTCTCCGACAGAATCTGTGTTGTCTGAGTAGGGCTTTTCTAGATACCACAGAGTAATTCTTAGGCAGATATGCGCCATCGTGAATTAGCAAGGTTAATGGACTTAAAACTGAATTGGTGTTAGTAAAGCACGCAGTTAACTGAGAATTAGACGCCACAGAATACATTGGGGCATTATGAAAAATTTTGGCATTTTACGTAGATATTTTTGCAGCTTTATCTTTTGTTTCTTCTTTTTACTACTTTTTGTGTAAAGAAGCTGGTGTGTTTTCAGTAGTGATGGGAGTGGTTTGCAGATAGTGACTGTTGGCCTTGAACACTGCAGACAGAGTTAACAGCATGAAGTTTTACTCACGTGCAGTATCTAGCCTTTCATTAAGTCAATGTGAAACAGGAGTTTGCATTTTTGCACAGTATTAATCCTGTTGGCAATAGGTGGAAGAGCCGTTTCCTGAGATTTTGTGTCTTGTCTGATGGGTAGGTGTACCTATGTCCTAGGGATGTTTTAAAGAAACTGGAATCCAAACAATCCTGTCTCCCCCTCCGCTACCACTTTCCTGACATGAAAACAGAGAAGAAAGGTGTGATGCGAAAGACACCCCAGCTCAGTATGGATTGCATGTAAATATTATAGAAAGTTGATACAATATTAACTTACTCCCACACACGTAGGAGCAGTAGCCAGCGTATGAATTGTATCTTACAATGTGGTTTAGCCTACCGCACTAGCATCTCCCATGGGAGGCCAGGTCTTAAAAAATAGTTTTGGGCTGGGAAGAGGCCAAATAGTTCATGAAAGTGAACAGGAAAGCAAGTAGGGTGCTTGAAATATGCTCTTCAAGTTGCAAAGCCATCCAGTAGTTAATAGTCAAGATGTTACGTGTAGAAAGAGAGGGATCTTGCAAAATTTTTTTCCTATATGCAGATTGCATGTCCATAATAATTACAGTAATACTTGTTTGTCTTCTGCTCATGAAATCATCTGAATGGCACAGCTGCTCAGGTGCTGTGCAGGTAATGGGGGATATACTGGCAAATCCGTGACTGCTTTCATGCTGTGCCACTGCTCCAGGGACCTGTGCCCGGACCAGAGATGAGCACCGAGTGAAGCCGGGACTGGAGGGAACGCGTGTGTGGTTAGGGCGCACCGCTTTACCCGCACCAAGGTGAACGCACTGGCTCAGCTGAAGGAAGCTGAAGGGTATTGCGAGTCTGATTTGCAGCTGGGTGTTTGTGGTAGTTGTAATTGACTACTGGAGTTAGGCTGTTTTGTAGTGGCCCCTCGTTTACCCTTCTCGTCCTCTGTCGCCTGCCTTCTGCCAGAAGTGATGCTCAGAGTGGTTATCATCGGCGAGTGCTGCAGCTTCTCAGCTAGCACTGGAGCTGTACGCTGAAATGTGAAATATTCGAGGGAAGCAGAGAGGAAACCTTTGGTTAGTTAAGGGAAGTCAGCTGTTGATGGTTGTTCTACATTGAAACAGTTTGGGAGAAACTGGTAAAGACTGAAAGCAAAGAGTGGCTGTTTTGGCAGGAAGTCCATCTCGCATCCAGCCTGCCAGGTACCCTGGCCACACAGCGCCATTTTATTGGGATGTATCAGCCAGTCGTACAGCTAATTCCTCTGCTGATACAGGGATAAATCAAAAAGAGACCCTTAGGCATGTAACTTATTTGCCTTAGTGAAGATCACAGGAGGGATGAATAGGCAAAAAGTCTCACCTTATCTGCACAGCCAAGTCAGCGTGGGGGAAGAGGGAGCAGGATGGGACTCTGCTTGGCAGCAGGAGGAAAGCAGTGACAGCTGTGTGAGGTGGCACGTCAGCTTGTTCAGAAGGGCTTTAAACAGCAAGCAATGACACCTACAGTCGCGTCAGCTCTTCCTGAGCCTGAAAACAGACTGAGGGAAAAGGGAAAGAAGAGACCATATGTTTTATTTTTAAAAATGTAAAGCAAAGAACATGAATATCAGCGGCAGAAGGAGAACTGTGCAAAGCCTATATTTTGCCTTTGTCCTCCATTAATATTTAGATATTCTTAAATATTAAGTCCCCTTTCACAGTGAATATGTTTTCAAGTTGGCCTTAAAAGGCAAGGACTTTTGTGGTGAGGCTAAAACAACCTGCAGTGGCAAAAAGCTCAGAAGAAAGCAAGAAAATCTGCAACATGCCGAAGTTGAAATACTTTCCATTAGACCTTAGCCTGCTGCAAGGGAATGACAGGGAAATTGATTCTTGAGGATATTGGCGTTGTCAAAATGCGCCACGTCACCATGGGAATGAAAATTCCTTAAGGGGAAAACTTGTGGTGTGCACATGCAATTGTTGTTGAGACAGCTCAGACCTTTAAACCTTAGTGCTATAAAGAACAGGGGGTTTTAAGGCCTTAGTGTGATAATTGCGTCTAACTTTCTCCTCTTTTTTTTTTTTTTTTTACACAGTGCCCACGTATCCCAAGTCAGTAGTAACATTCCTGCTACAGGAGAGTAAGTGTCTTTTTTACAACTTTGTAGCTACCTTTTTTTGTGTATTGCAGCTTTTTAAAGTATTGCTGGTTATTCTTTGGTTTCTCTTAAAGGGTTGTTCTTACACAAACAAAAATAGACAGTGTCTCCCAAACTAAAGCATCTGCAATGGTAATAAATCACTTCCTTCTGAAAAATTCTCAGGCCCTTGGTTCTTTCCCCGCACTGTGCCTGCGATGTTTTGATTAGGCAGAACTTGCATATTTAGGAAAGCCATCCACACTGTGTCATCCTCTTGCTCTTGTTTGTGCCCTGTTGCATCCCAGCAGAGGATGGGGCTTGACCCCACTGCCATAACTGGGAGCAGCAGAGCTAACAAGTTGGCTCCTGTACTGGAGCCGGAAATTCCCAATGGCTGATGATGGCTTTGCAGAACTGATTTTTGTCAATACATGAAACACAGACATACTTGCCAAGTTAAACCATGTGTTTTTTTGCAGTTGCTAAGATCTTTTGACTTTTTCGGGAACTGCAGTCTCAGCAGACTTACAACTATAGCAGCTTAGCAACAACTTTTGTAAATTCTCTGGAGAAGTCAGCCCAGATATAGGTTCCCATACTCATAGCTTGAGTTGAAAATTAACCAGCAAATCCTGTAAATAACTTTTTTTTAGTTATGGAAAAACCACTAGAAGCTGTATATGGACTTTGGACAGGCGTGTTTGAAAAACTCATTCTTCAGCAGACTAGTTAGAGCATTGCAAGAAACAGGGATGGGGCAGGGATGTACAAAAATGTGTTTCCAAATGATCTTCTCACAAAAAAAAAAAAAAAAAAAAAAAAGAGATTGATTTTGCCCATAGAAACTTCCTCTGATTAAGGAAAGAAGGAAGGAAATATTACAAGAAAATGACTACCAAAATGAAGGAGATATGGTTGTGTTGAAAGTTCAAGTAGTCTCACATCACATCTTTAACTGATGCAACTGCAGAGGCTCCCTTGCTGTGGCTTGTGTGGAAGCCCTCTTACTGCTAGTGGGCGTGATGGTGATCTCACACCAGAGTAAGTCAAGGGTGGCTGTGGGTGCATTGATAGCACAAGAACACTGTGAAAACAGCACGAACTCAGAACCAAATCCATGCTTGGTCACCGAGTGGAGTGTATGAGGAGTTTGTAGCGAGGTACTGCATACGTGTTCTCATCCCTCTGTGAGACAGCAGTGAATCACCTTCTTGCAGATGATCCATTGCCTTACTGCGCTCAGATTGCACAAGACACTTGACCGGTGTCAGCGTGGCTGGGTATCAAATACAATTTTGTCAGGGCAAGGACTATGAAGGTGGAGGGTGAAAGTTGGGCACCAATGTCTGTAGTCGCAGTAAGTAAAATTTGCTGTTTTACTGAAGATTCAAACATCCCTAGAAATAAAAAAGCAAGGTGAATTGGGAAGGCCCAGCTCTTCTGAGGGACCCGAACATCAGAGTATGTGAAGATTTTGGCTTAGCTCTTTGCAGATGTCACAGCCTTAGGACATTTTATACTGCCTTGCCATCATCATAACACATAACCATCAGATACCCTTGCTTTATTTATTGTTGCAGAGAGGGAGCTCCACAAAATCTTTGAGCTCAATTGACCTTATTTTTCGGCTTGACAGGTATTTAGAGAAGACAATCCGCTCAGCCGTGGAGCAGCATCTCTTTGATGTTCATGGCTCAGGCGGCCAGAGTTCAGAGGACTCTGAATCGGGAACATCTTCAGCCTCTTCTAATGTGTCTGCCAGGCAGAGGAGGCGACACCACAAAGAGCAGGAGGAAGCCCGGAGAAACAGAGACATGTACGAGCCTGATTTCTTTGTTTTGAAAAGTATATTTGATTAAGTGTACCCTAGTCATGTCCTCTTATCAAGGCAATGCTCAGTTCTGTTATGAAATGCACTGGCCCTTGCCCTGAGTTGAAAGTGCAGAGCAGACTGCAGTGCCTGTGCAGAGCTCCGTTGCGTCAGTTAGAGATGGGAAATGTAGAGTTTATTAGAGGTCACAGTGTGGGGCAAAGCATGATAAGAATCTGGGGTTTTTTACGCAGTAGAGTTTTTAATTACACTATTTGAAATTGTTTAATTACCGTACTTGTTGCTTTAGTGGAAATTCCCAGGCAGTTGGCCCTATTGCCTGTAACTTTCTTTAGATAAAAACATGGGATTTAGATGCTTTTCTGAATGCAGAATGTCTTCAAAAATGAGATCAAGCTGCCCTTTTGTATGTGGAGGCACAGCTTATTATTGGCTTTACTGAGGAGACTTGGGAGTTTGAAAGGAGAAAAATCTTCCTTCTGATCAATCAGAATCTAAGAATTTTTATCCACCCTGTTACATAAAGTTTAAACATGAATTAGTGGTGAATTTCATTAAATGTCTGTCAAATAATACCTATTTTTCCTCTCATATTCCTCTACTTGTGGTGCTATATATTGTGTGGTACAAATGTATTACCACCACAACCTTAACAAACACTCGCCCAAGGCACAGCTATCTTTGAGGAACTGCAACTACAGACTTTGCAAGGCCATGATCTAATCAGTGCTTACACATATGTCTAGTTTTAACACAGCACTAGTATTTTTGTAAAGAATGTGTATACTTGACTGTAGTATTGGAGTGCTAGGATTTCAAGTTAGATTCCAAAATAAACACCTTAGTCTCATGTGTTTTTTTGGGGTGCTGAATTCCCCAAATTCTGTTGGATCTGCACCTTCCTATAGGAAGCCACTTTTATACAGGTGGATAACCATCAGTACCTTGTGTTAATATTGCAGCTGTGCTATTTCCCAAAATGTGTCAATACTACTGTTGTGAAAAAAATTCATAGTTACAAATAAAAAGCCATTTCCATAGTGAATGAAAATATGCTGTGAAGATGGACTGGGAAATTTAGCACTTGCAAGTCACCAAAGTATCTGGGGGCAGCTCTGAAGTAGTTTTTCTTGTTTAGTAGCCCTGCTGACAGGCTTCTCAGGTAAGTAGGTCAGAGACTGGCTAGTGTACGTGTTTGGAAGCATATAGTACTGCAGGGCTTTTTTTCAACGTTGTGTTACAGAGCTGCCTTCAGACGTGGTTGACAAAGTTGTTCAGGTTCAGTTTGTAAAGCCAGAGCCAAGGATTTAAAGCACATCGGAAGTTTTGAATGCTGGCTAGGGTTCAAATTGGTTTCCCTGGTTCCCTTAGGTCAGATTACTGGAACTCCTTTCAGTGAATTATCAAAATCGGGAATTCCTTTCAAAACTTCTGTTGTTGTTTTGATTGTAAGTGACTTCATCTCCTTGCCTTGTGATGGATCACAAGAGGATTTGTAATGTCACAAGATGGGACTTCAGATAGGAAGAGTGCCTATCGCAAAAACTCATACGTGAACTCCCAGGCTTTGCAGACTACATCATCTACAGGCTATGTAATTGGTCTGCTTAAGGGTTTGTAAAAACTTCCACAAAGGCAAATGTGTTATCTTAGAAGTTTAATCACAGATTCATAATACCTCTTTGTATCTCTCTTCCACCAACAAAACCTAGATGTTCATGATCTAGAAAATCACTGAAACTTTCCGGTTTTGTTTTTGATCTGAATAATTTGCCATGCTGGCACTGTCCAGATACTACAAAGTAGCTGGTTTCTTGTCACACCAGCGCAAGTCCAGATAAATTCACCTGCTGTTGGTGAAAGCAGGCTTTGGAGACACACAGCACTGTAGAAGGCAGCTGCGCATACAACAGTTAGCAAGTGTTCCAGTTTCAATTTTAAGTGTAAGCAGCCTGCCTTTAGCCTCCGGCAGGGTAGGATGGTGAAGAATGAGATGCATTGTGTTTCTCCTGTTCTCATACTATACTGAAGTGTTATGTATGTGCATCTCATTATTGCGCAAAGTAGAGGGAAGACTACTGAACAGGTTGTGAAGGGAAAAAACTGCACGCTGAAGGACCCAGCAGGCTAATTGTGCAGGGCGAGATAAGCCATACACCAGGCTTCTGGAAAACATGCACAAACCCTGCTAGCCCAGAGTGTCCCAGCTAGTGTATCACGTCATGACTTAAAGTTAGCTGTCCCACTCCCCAACATAGCAGAATAGTCCTCTGTCCTAGCAGATGTGTTGCCGTTGCAGAGATGTATTCCTTTTTCTGTTTTGTGTAATTCCCAAATAGGAATCAAGCATTTGGCTAGAGAACCACAGTCCTGCTCTTGCATTTGAGAATATGAGTAAGAGGGTTGATTATGCGGTGTTATGCACCAAAGGAGATCCTTGGACCACAGCTGTGAATCACTTTTCTAAATTAAAAGCACGTGTCTCAAAGGAAAATATGCTGCATGTTCTCTGTAAAAATACCACAGGCAGACAGGAGCTAGTCCAGCTTCCATGTGAAGTCAGTGGGATTCTCTGTGTTGGCTTTAGTGGGAAGTGAATCAAGTCCCTAACGTTGATCCTCGCAGCTTTCTCACTTGAGGTGTATACACCTGGCTTTCACTCCTCACTGGGATTTAGCATTGCACAGTGTGTGTTGTTTGCTGCAGTAGGAAGAACCAGAGATACTGGTTTCGTAGGGTGTAGAAGATGTTGCCGGAACTGCACCAGTCGGCATAATGCATTTCTCTATTGCCACCATAAATGTAGCGGGAGAGTGTTTTAAACAACCTCTTGTTATAATGTCCCTTTTCTCTTTAGGGAAGTCGTCAACAAAGAAAACATTCCCTCTGGATTCAGCAATCTTGAAGACTGTATTCTAGCTGCTCAAGAAGTAGAAAAATTACAAGACAACAGCTCCGGATATCTTAGCGAAAGGAATAAACCAAAACGGCAGAAATCCAGCACTAAGCTTTCAGAGCTTAATGACAACCAGGACAGTCCTGTGGTAAGCCAGCATGCTGTACTATTTGATGCCTAGTACTATGGTGGGAAAAAGTCTTTTTTATTTCAGCACACATCTGTTTCCCTTGGGTAGCCATTTTTGCCTACAGTGCAAGCATAAGTGGCTATTTTGGACTATGGGGAACACTGGATCCTGCACTGGTAGCCTTTGTGATGAGACAACTGAGAAGCTTTATTTCTGCTATGATCCTCTTACTCCATCTATAGTCACTTTCTCTTTCCCTAACTTTTTGCTTTTTTTTCTTCTGAATTCAGCAGAGCATTTTGGAAAGAGAAAAAAGGAATTAAGTCTTTTTCCCAGTCTTTCAAAAGTCTTGCAAGGAGTTTGGAACCTCAGATTTAGGTTCACATGTTTAGGTCAAGTTTATTTTTATGTTCCTGCTGAGTTCTGAAACTGTAGATTGGAAGTGACTCCTTGATAATGAGATGACAAAGGTGTTTTATGCCTTTTGCCTGAAGTCTGTGTGTTACTGTGGTGTTTGCAATTTGCAAAACACTTTGGAGTGGGTTGGTCCAAAAGATGATTTCTCTAGCTACCTTTTACAGAGGAGGTAAATGACACCAGAATAACATCCTAAAAATCTGGAATACTGTAGAATTTGCCCAGTATATTTTTGTGTGAGCTTCACAGTAGAAGACAGTTTGCAGCTTTTACAAGCTGCAGAATAAAACTGATGCACCCTCCTTCCCTCTCAACCAAACCAGACACAGATGATAGTGTCAGCAGTTGAGAAACTGTACTGTGCTTCAACACAGGGTCTGCTTACAGTGGCAGAAGTGCTATGCATCCCCGGGCCTGGCACCAGGCATGCATTACACAGTTACTAGTAGCACTGAAAGCTGTGTGAAAAGACTGTCCTTCTGAGCTAAAGGGCATTTTCTTCAGTTGTACTTGGTTAAGTTTTAGAGCCTGCTGTGAGTAAGTTCTTTCTTAATGTGACATTGTATTGGGACTCATTTTGTTTAGGTCACAAAATTGCAGTGGTCTGATGCTCTTACTCTGTGCAGAGATTCTGGAGAGAGGCAGATTTGGCTTTTCTTTGTGACAAAAAGAAGGCAAGATGCTGAAAATTGTAGGCTGTACGTAGATTTAGTGCTCAATATCAGGAACCTGCTCACGTGATACTTCATGAAAGAGCACAGTGAGATAGGCACACTCTCACTTTGCGTCTTTGCTTGTAGCAATGGACTTTAAGATAGGCGAAGTTCAAGTGCTTACACTATTTTCTGCACCTCTTCTCTGTACCTGTGGAGTGTAAAGCAGTTTAAATGTAAATGAGAATTTGACTCAGGATTTCTGAAAGGAAAGACTGACAGAAGCATCTACTTTTGCTGTGGACCTGAAAAACATTCATGAAGTCTTAAAACGTGTCCAGAAGAAATGTCCTCAAACTTACCTGTGTCCACTGGACTTTGTCCTGCCCCTCGTTTTTTGGATCTCTTGAGGGGCAAAGGCTGAAAGGGCCATAAAATGGACTAAAACCTATGATATAATCTTGCAGAAAAAGCTCTGTGACCAAGATGACCATCAGTGTGGTTCTTGCTTGCTTTGCTAGAAGTGTCGCAGTGGGATTGTCAACTGGGAGTATCGTTATGAAACAGCTTGCAGAGAGCACGGTGCTCCTCTTTTTGAAGAGCAAAGGCTGCTTGTTAAGTTTTCATGAGTGCACTTATTTCATATTTGCATTTCAGAAACTGCCAGCAGGATGTGTGGTGGTTTAGCTTTCTTTTGGCTACATCTTTACACTTGAAATAATAACCCAAATTAGACTACCTACTTGGAGTACCAAGGACATATCCTGCACCTTAGCACTTACTAATAGGCTTTCGTCATGTAAACAAGTTTGTGATGTCGAGTTGTCTTAGCCACCATTTTCTGAGCCTTCCTGCCTGAAAGAGTATGTAGGACAGTGTGTGGAAGCTTTCCTCTTAGCTGTCTAATTGCATCTGACTCAAAAGCGTAAGTCAGCGGTGGAAAAACTGTCAGTTCCGCTTACTCTCCCAAGCAAACCAACCACAAAGCATTAAAAGCTTGTAACTGCATTTCAGAGACATGGTAGCCAGGTACCAGTAGGGCTTACAGGACAACATTAAGCAAGGCTGCAATGACTGAGCTGTGTCACCTTATGGGGCTGGAGGTGTAGCAGGTGAGAGAGGGCTGTGACTGCCCCAAGAAGTCTGTGCACACAGTTCCCAGGGCCGGGGCAGGAACCACACTCCATTCCACTGACTGACTTCCTCCTATTTAAGAGGGACTTGCCCAAAAAAACAGGGTAGAAAACTTCCTGAACATGTGCCAAAAATGGCAACGTGGCTTCACAGTACTTTTTTGAGCTCTTAGGGACAACGGCGTTAATGTTCCTAATAGTAGCCAAGACAAATGTCACAACAAATTGTTGTAACCAGTTTAATTTCTTGCCCTGCACTCATATTAGTACAACTTAACATTACCTCTGTGCATATGGCAGTCTCTTTTCATTCTTCTGCCTAAGAAGAAACTAGGGAAGGGTTTGGCTGAGGAATATTTTCGAAGATGAGCATAAGGAGTCTTGCTGGGAAGATGCTGTGGGTTTTGGTACCTGCTTTTACAGGACTTGTACGCACCACAGAATTGCTCTCAAGCTCAGTCTGTCAGTCTGTAAAATGGGAACTGGCAGGGTACCATGCAGCGTTATTCTGTTAGACGTTTTGAGGTCATCTGATGAAAGAGACGAAGCAGGGAGCAGTTGGGGTTTTTTGTAGATTATGGGCAATACAGTGTGGGTTTAGATTTGTTACAAATGTGCAGCAGGCAGTAGTCTGTTGTCTTGTTTCTAGAAGTCCTGTTGGGTGTTTCTATATTTGATCTGTTTAATGGCCTGATTGAATCAATTTCTCTTATGTATCTTACTGGTTTAACATTTACTGTATTACAGAGTATGGAAAGCTTTAGCTCATCCAAGCCTATAGACAGAACAGGACCTGATGACATGGAAATTTTATCTGAAGAAAGGTGATTTTTTTTTTTTTTTTTAATATATGTATGTTTATGTATGTTTTATTTTCCCTGTGGTTGTAATACAGCCTAAGAGATCTTCCACCACAGACTATGAGGGTGACATTTCGTTATGCTGCAGAGCAGCATTACCCACCATGTTAGTAGAACTGTATGGAGACGCTGCGTATGTTGTGCGGGCTCTGCCCAGCAGCATACGCCACCAAGTCTCTTCTTCCAATCTGTTAGGAATGGCACTGAGGATGCTAATGGTGCAGACTTGAAAAGAAGTCAGCTGTGAAGCACCTGAACCAGCATGCTCCACAGAGGGGACTGCAGGGCCTGCCTCACCTGGCCTCTGGGTTGGGAATCCAGCCCTTTTCTTTGTGCTTCGCTCTTCTGTGAGAGCAGTACAGCCCCACTCTGCTCGCCTGAGATGACAATTTCTCTCCACAGTTATGTTTGTTGGGAGCGTTGTAGTGGTTTGCATTAAGGGCACTGGAATTAAATGACATTATATTTTTCACAAATAGCTCCTGAGAGGAAGCAAAAATACATACTTTAGCAGCCTGAAGTGCTGCAGCCCAGAGTGTCCCTTCATTTAGTGAATTAATTAGTAGGTGTGCAGCAGTAGCAAGAATCTAAAACCTATGTGTGCAGAAGTCCTGCTTGTTTTTGTTACAAGACAAATCTGGTTTTGTATTTGTAATATGTTGGTTTGTTTTTGTTTTTTTTGTAGCAAAGAAAGTGAAAATGATGAGGTTTTTTTCAGGCACTCTCAGGTTGGTATTTTTTGGTTTTTGTGTTTCAGTTTTGTGGTCTCTAAATGGGCTTTTTATTGAGTAGAAGCAAGTGGCTAGGCATATAGTCCTGTGAAACTTTGTTTCTCCCAGAGAAATGGAGTTAGCATTTGCTTTTTCTTTCCCTTCCCTCTGCTTTTTATTTACATAATTTAGGGAGCCTCTGAACCACTGAGGAGTCTGAAAGCATCTGCTTCAGTCCCTTCGTTCCCTCCTTGCCAAAAAGGGAAGGCGTCACTGAAGTCAGCACTTCGGTTTAAGTGATGCCAAGTTCCATTATTAATCATTGCAAACAGGGTGTGTGACTGGTTATCTCCCAGGGTAGTAAGATTAGCTTGTCTCTCTTGATTCTCTAAAATCATTTGGTCTTTTGTTTATGATTTCCCAATGCAATCTGTTGCCTTTGAACATACGTGTCTGTGATCCATTTGTCTTAGAAAACTGGAGCATCTCCTACTTCTCTCTGGGTTGGTGGTTGGGATGGATGTCAGGAGGGGAGATTGATAGCAATAGATTTTTCCCCAACTTTCCATTTCTGCTCAACACCCACCTCCTGTGTTCGCTTTACGGGGTTTTTTCATCTAACTGTTCAGCAAAGCAAAGATTGGGGTTGGGTTAGGTGAACACCTTTGCAGTCACTGGTTCATTTGGGTTTGCTAGAAACACCTCTAGATGACCAAGCATTTACAATACTAGGGAGAGTTATCTGAGGCACCTCTCCCGCAGCTGTGCACCCACTTTAGAGGAGCACAGTAAAACAGCTGAGGACAATGTCTGGTTTCTCTGGATGTCTGGAGTTAAGTGAGGGCTGACAGTATTTTTAAACTAGCCTCCTTGTGTTTGTTTTGTTGGTTTTTTTTTTTAAAGAAAACCTGCTAGGCATTATTGCCTTTGAAAGACTTCATTTCTGGTAGGTATTATTTCCATCTAGCAGGAAAGGTAAAAGAGATTATTTGCTAACAGCTGGGCTCTGAACAGCTGTATTGTAGCTGGAGAAGTTCATGGGACACTGAAACATGTAACCCCTGTAAGGGGTGTTCAGTGCTGCCTTTCATCGCTGCTCTGACTGGGCTTAGATGGATCTCCTACTTTGCTCCCAGTGGGTCAGTAATCCCCAATGATCCCGCACTTGCTCGTGAGCTGTTGTGTTTTTCAGAGCGTGGATTTTGCAACACCTTGTTCCTCACGTACTGGCCTGTGTGTAGAGATGGTGCTGTCACTGCTATGCCACACAATACTCCCATTAAGCTTTTAAATTAGTCTGGAGGAGGTATATTTGAATATGAAATCATAATCTTAAAATAAGCTTCTCCTTAGGAAGAGTTTTAAAATTTAGAATTTTAACTGCAGGAGAAGATGTAGCCTTAACCCAGAGATTGTGTTATATAGGAATTACAAGGTCAAGAAAATGTAACATTCCTGCAGGGTAGTTTTACATTCCTTGTCCCTTATAAGCCTTTTGCTTAGGGCAGCTTAAAGACATACCTTTTGTAACAAACAACTCATTCAGGATGAGGAAGGGACAGGGACTTAGTTTTTTCTCTTTCCTACCCTGTCTCCAGTCTGAAGGTATTAGGAAAGGTATTTGGAATTTGCCATAGCTACTGGTTGTGCAGACTCGGGTCTCTGTGAGGTGGAAAAATACCTTGAAACACGTGTCCCAAATGACTTCAGTGCTTTTGTAGCCTTCATAATGAGCCCTTGGAAGTAGCTGAGCTCCAGGATGTAGACTGGAATTTGAAAAACACAGGTTTCTAGTACCCATGTTTTGATAAGGGAAGGGTGTTTCAGATTCACACCAACATGGCAACAAGTGTAGAGGGGGATTGGCGTGACTCAGGCATAAGGCGGCAGAAGGGCTGCGTTCTTGCATCAGAGGTGCTTAAGGATGCTTCCTGCTTGTGGTTGTAATGGATGATCAGATGTAGAGGAAGCAAGTCTTTTAAATGAGATTGATTTGAATCCACATGTAATCAAGCAGAATACAACTTCCTGATCAGAATTCAAAGATCTTTTTGTTGCCATTTATTTCTAGCTGCTTGAGCTAATCCTTATGCTGACTCTCCTTTGGAGCAGGGAGAATGAAAGCAGCTGACTTATCCCCGAGTTACTTAGATCTGTAGTTACTGGTACCTGCAAAGCCTGACTGCAGAAGCAGCTTCTGAAAAGCAGAACTCAAGTGCCTGGTTTGAAGATCTTTTTGTGGTCATTTATGTAATATCCGCAGTGCACAGTGACTGCCAGCTGCTACTGAGCTGCCCCTTTGGTTTGTAAGAAATTGTGGCACATTCATACCTAAAGCACAGTAGTTCTCCCTTGATTTTTGTCCTGGAGGTGGGCAACTGGTGGCATCAGGAAATCAAATAGGAAAATAAGTGATGGGAATATGGAATTACCTACCACTCTATGGGTTTGGAGCGTTAATACAAAGAAAGTTACACATCTGCTTTCTTGAGTCTCCTGGGTTTGTACCACCATTGTTCTTCAGAACGCCTAATGATTTATTCATTGTATTAGAGGCTACATCAGTAAGCAAGGAAAGGAGAGCAGCTGGCTGCAGGCACAGCACGGGCCTGTTTTTAAACAGCTTTTAAATATTTCCAACCCCTGAAGTGACTTTAGAAAGAAGATGACATTGATATGATCTTTCTAATGTATCTGTAATGGAAATGTTTACCCATCTGGGAAGTGCTCTTATATCTGCTGCAGATATCTTTTAAGAGTCTTAACAAGTCAGGAGTTTGTACACTCTTCATAGAAAGGCATTTAACTCTGTAATCAGTGTCCGTGGTGGTGACGAGATGGTATTTACCTTTGAAATTGTTAAAATCTAGATAAGTTCCTGTCTTCACACTTCTTGATGTTATTAAAAATAGCACCTATTTTGAAACTTAATGCTTTATTTCTTTCAGCCTTAAAATACCGTGCTGGCAATTTAAATGCAGTTTATCAACTGGTACAGTTTGTTCTTTAGTAAATGTAGAAGACTGCCTGTTTCTGGCCCCTGACCAGTCTTTCTGTTTGTAATGCACACTGACTATTTAGATCCTGGCAAGAAATTTGTTACTGGGCCTTAAAGAAATATTTAAGTCCTCCCAACCTGGAAGCAGCTTAAAAGATATTGAATGGTGAATTAGCATTTTTCCATGTACAGCTCTCGCAATAAACACGTTGGTAATCAGATTTAGTGTCAAGCTGTACGAGTTATTAATGCTTGGCAAACTGTCATCTAGTGTTTCCTTTTGTTATAAAGTTTCATAAAGACAATTTATTGAAATGAAAAGGAAGTACAAACCTTATACAAATACAATGCAGAACACTCTTTATAAATACCAGGGTGTTCATCACTCAGGTTTTTAGAACCTTAGAACAGCCCAGGTTGGAAGGGACCTCAAAAGATCACCTAGTCCAACCTTTCGTGGGAAGGGGAACTTAGATGAAATTATCTAGCACCCTGTCCAGTTGCAGAGATTGATGGAACTGAATCCAGATAAAAACATTTATACATATGATTTGTCTGCTAGGTAGGTTTTTTCCCTCTCTACATGAAGCTTACTTACTTATTTTTCTCTGCTCAAAGGGGAAAAAAACCAAACAAACACATCATTAGCTTTAAGCAGATGAAAAATTAAATGTGCTGTAGTGGCATGTACTAAGGATATTAATTTAGTACAGTTTGGCCATACTTCTGAGTTCACAAGTAAAATACGTCCAAATGTACCGGTTATTTTCTTTAGGCCCATTTTCTTCACACATCAGCATATGCAGATTGCTAACTAGATTATCAAAATACCTGCGGGGGGGAAAGCTACATGTTGACTACCTGCTAGACTATATTTGGGAGAATTACGCCTGAGCTGTTCTTACCAAGATCAAATAGTTTATGTAGTAATGTAATACTGTCTATTGGGATAGCTCTGTGTTCATGGGTTGATTTATACATATCACACTATATGTTTATGTACATGCTTTACACTTCCTTTTCCCTACTGCCCTCTGTGAGGTTACAGCTAATTTATTTTAGAGTGACAAAACTGCTCATGTCATCAAGCACTATTACAGACACGCACACTGTGTATCTGGATTGTGGGAATGGCAGTGATTTCTGCATAAATGCACATGACGTGTGTATGTGCAGGGGTGCATAGTGGTGAGACAAACAGCAGTTGCTTCAAGGTAGTATTAAATGATGAATCATTTACTTGACAGCATTCTGCTTTTTTTTTCTTTTTTTTTTTTTTTTTTCCCCTAAGTCATTGGATGCTTGTGTGAATTTTTTGGCTTTTTCCCAGAGTCCACACTGCTTCCAGCTGAGATGCCAAACCTCACTGCCATTTGGATTTGCGCAACACTGCTTTAATACCCAGAGCTCCTCCATAAATAGTTCTGCTCTCCCCACGCCCAGCTAGAAAACAACCACAGGAAATCGGGGAATGTGCAGCCAGCACAGCTTAGCTGGCACTAATTGATCTGAGCCAGCACAGCCTGCATGAGAGCATTCATGTACAGAGCCTGCACTGCTTTGCTGTCTGCGGCTGCTACCTCAGGAGCTCCGGTGCTTGCTTTTTAGAAGACACCATATTGCTACAGCCTTACAACAGCAGCAGCGTTTTTGTTGTTTCTCCAAGGAGTTGCACTCCTGTAGGAAGTGTATGCAGCCGCCCCTCTCTCTCTCCCTTTCTCCCTGCCTTCCTCCCTCCCTTTTCATCCCAATTGATTCCTGGAGGCTTTTTCAGCTGCATGCAGTTGTCAGGGCAGGCAGTCTCGGGAACTTGCAGTGGTCTTCTAGAGAAGGAAAAATTCAAGGAAGGCTGATGGACGGATGTTTTTAGTGGTGTGAGTGAGCAATTAGTACGTAGGGGTCACCGAGCAGGGGATTTGGATTTGGAGCTGGAAACGTCAGGGTCTGTTTATTTGAATCTTTTTAGCTAAAGGCGTGAGCTTATTGCTGCTGTGACTGCAGGGCTTTTTTTCCTCCTCTGCCTCCTGAAACTTTTTTTTTTCCTTTCTCTCTTATTTCTGTGGGTGTATGGGAATATAGCTGACTTCAAGTATGAAGATTCAAGAGCATCCAAGCATTCCTGAAAACAAGCTGCAAAGAAATCAAGATGCTGATGATCAGGAAAAGAGCTTTGTGTCAGAAGTGCCTCGGCTGGATTTGACAGCGCTGTGTGATGACAACAACTGGGAAGGTAGGATTATGTGATAGCTGGTTGTATGAGTGAAACGAGAGAGAGGGAAACCTGAGTGGGCTGGGTATATCTTTCTGTGATTGTGTTCTGTTGCCAAAAACAACAGGAAAGCAATTTTGTCCTGAGTATGGAACTGAAAGTTTGAAGAAACGGGAAGTGAAATGCTGGATGGGTACCAAGTCTAATTGTCACTTAGAGGAAGAAAATTAATTGTTTTATTCTTGAAGTTATTTTCATGTGCTGTTTAGTACTGTGAAGTCCCTGTGTGTTTCAGGATAACTTATTTCTTGGTGGCTGGTCACTCGAGTATTAAGCTAGACTGCCTTACACTTCAAAGAAACTGGATATTTCACAGACTAAAAGGAACTTCCTTCTTTCTCCCTTTTCTTCCACTTCAATCACTATTTGGAAAAAATTATTTGAATCTGAAAAGCACAGCTGGAAAAAAAGGCTGTCTATCTGCTACTCTGTCTTTTGATGGCTCTTACAAACAATTTTTTTGTATGCTGTGAAAAAATTCTGATCACCAGCTCAAACGGCAGTGTTAAATTGCATATGGTTTAAATTATTTTAATAGTGTTTCTTAGCTCTCATCTCCAAAGTGCATGCTTGGTTGACTGTTTGCGCTCACTCACTTAAGAGTGGGAAATCTGGGGGAATTCTGTGGGTGCCATGACCCTCAATTTCATTTGAAATTGATGAATTGAAAGTGTCCAGCACCTCTGGGATTAAACCCTTTTCCAATTACTGAGTATGTCTCTGTGTACAAGCAAGAATTCTTCTGTTAGTTTGTGCTTTAGGAGTGAAAGAGGGGCTTTGACAGGGAAGAAACAGGAAAATGCAAGTATGGTATTTTAATAAAGCAAGAGAGGGAAAATATGTAACTAATTTATTGCTCTAAAAAACCGATCTCTGAGGATCACTAAGAAGGTAAGTTCTCTGCTCCTGCCTCCACAGTGTACGTGACCTAGTATATTTTGCCTTTCCCTCTAGGAGGGGAGTAGTTGTGACATTTCAGGCATGAGTAAAGAAAACCCGCAGCCTTTGATTCAGCCAGGCAACGAGTCACCATGGACAGGAAAGAATTTCTCCACTTGTTTGCTAGGCGGGGATTCCCTGGGTGGTATCACCACGCGTGCAGCATGGCTGATCAAAGCACCACGGAAGGGCTCCCAGGAGGCCTTGGCCGCCTTATGTGTTTGCTGAGATGCTAATTAGCAGTGCCCCGCAGGGTCTTGAGCCGGGGTGAGCACGTCTGTGTTCTCAGAGGTGATGTGTGGCTTCAGCCATCATGTGAACCTTTGAAATTAATGACTTTTTTTTTTTTTTTTTTTTTGGTCTTCCTGGGTTGCTAATGGGAGTCATATGAATGCATGAAAAGGAGAACAGAGCTCCTTTCTGTCTGCCAGAGGCTTTCCCATCGTATGAAATAAGTTGCATCTCTGGTACAACTCCCTCTTTGTAGGCATGCTCTTATGTTGGATTCTAGCTTTCTCACCCTGCAAATACGAAACAGGATTGTGAGCACGTGTGACTGCTTGAAGAGTGCTTCTCTCTGGTTCTTTCTTCCTTCCTCCCTTCTGTTCACATGTATTTCACAAGAGGAGGAGGTGGGCAGTTGCAAAAGAATCAGTTGTCTGGGGTGAGCAAGATGTCATCTAAAATACTTGCCTTCTAGAATCACCATTTTGTTGGCGCAGATGAAAGAGCAGCAAAATGGTGCCTTCTGCATCTCAGCAAGGAAAGACTGAGTCTTTCCTAGCAGTGGATGTGAAATCAAGCTCGCAGCAGCCAGGAAGGGGAAGACGTTAATGTCAACTCTCAGACTGCTTCTGCAGCTAACGGCAGAGCCTGTCGTTGAGACTGGCTTTGTGAGGCAGGGTTGTACCGCTCATCCACAGCTCTAGGAGCCAGGGCATCCTCCCTTCCCCTGCCTGCCTGAGCCACTCAAACCTTCACACGTCTCTTCAGGATCTGTGCCACAGCTCTGGTTGCATGCCCAGTGAAAAGGGGAAGGGCTCTGCCTCCAAATGGAGTAACATGGAGTTATTTATTGCTTTGCTCTAGCAAATTTGGTGGGTGCATCTGTCAGGAAATTACCCATTCCTCCAGGACATGGTTGAGCTGACTTTTGGGGGTCAGGGTCCTCTGTATCATACTGCAGGAGATACAGAGCATCTAGTGACCAGGGCAACTGCTGGGCCTTTCACAAATGAGAACAATTACAGGTTGAGGGGTTGCCTTCAGCTGTAGCTGTCACTGCCTCCAGTCACAAGTTAGGAAAGGGCCTTGAAGAATGGGCACAGAATTATGCAAAACAACCTTGTCCATTGACTAGCTTTTATTTGTCACTCAGACTCTCCATCATGTTAAGAACAGAGCTGCCTTAAAAACCCTCATTCAGGGGCACAGAACTGTGGTAACTGCTGCCAGGTGAGCTGGCAGGGCCTTCTGCCTTTTATGTTATGCTACAAGTAATTTTTACCAGATTGTTTGGGTTTTTTTAAGGTTCACCGCATAGTGAAATCTGTACACCATCAGAGAGATTTGCTGTACTTCTCCGGGCTACGTTCCCTTTACCTAAAGCTGAACGGAGAGAGGACAGAGAAATTTGCTTCCTCCAGTGCATAGGCTCACACTGCCATGTGCCCGCTTTCTGCATCCGCCTTGCCTGCTACCTGTAGGGGCGTACGTGTAGTAATCGTCAGGCTATTGATGTAGTACGCAGGGTGTGAGCAGTCCGCCAGCCAAATTCCAGTGCTGAACATGTAGCCTAGGTGCATTTCCCATGGTCCGAGAGAAGTATTTTACTAGCGTGCATTTGACGGGTGCAAATCAAATAGTTTTATTCTCAGGCTGGGTGTGAACTGAGCTGGGATGTCTGACTGCTGGGCTTGCCCGCTAAGCTGGTCAGTCAGTGCCCGCTGCGACAGCTTGCGAGCAAGCGTTTTCAGAGCTACTTCCATAGCAAAGGTTTTTAATTGTTGTGGATTACATTTGAATCGAGTGCTGTGAGCGAGGAGGACAGAGTGTTCTCTCACAATCCAACGCTATTGTGCAGATTTCTTACCAAATGTTTCTAATTCAAGCCCAGAACTTGCTATCCTGCCCTCAAGGAAAATCTGGAAGTATGTTGCGCTCCGTAAGAGCGGCTGGCCCTGTCAGCAGCTTGGAGCTGAACAGGCAGTTCAGTAAATCGATGCGATGCGTGTGATTGCTGCCTACGTCGCCTGATTACTGACGTTTTTAAAAAAGTCCTGTAGATGAGATTTCAAGCAGAGTTTGCGGTAACAAGCACTTCTGAAACAATCAGCGGACATTTTTCTGCAAACTTCCAAACTTTAAAAAAAAAAAAAAAAGCAGAAGTTTAAAACACAATTTGAATTCTCAGTGTTCAGAACTCAAGTATTGTGGCACTGAGACCCTGAGGGTAAAGCTGATCTACAAATAGTTTCGACACTGACTTGATACTTTCCCATAAAAAAAAAAAGATTAATATGAAAAAATCCAAAGAGTATAGCAACAGGAGAGTTGGATTTAGATTTTTTTTTTTAACACTGTGGACTTAGATACATCAGTGTATTTGTGTGTAACACTCTTTAACATAAGAAACACACTGCATTTTTATTACTATATGTAGAAACAAATAATTGCATTGTTTACTGATTTTATTTTATAGCATTGATATTTTAAAAATGTATTCTTTCATTGTTTATTATGACATTATATTATAAACAAAATACAAAGTTGGCTTGCTAGCTGAGAGATGTGTCATCTCACTCACTGAAAAGGTGTGGTAGTGCTTTATTTGGGCCAGTCTTTTTGATCCTCGTAGCAAGAATACCTCCTGATGTATTCAAACAAGGATGTTTTCAAACAGTTATTTATAAGATGAGTGAAATAGGTTGTTACTGAGCTAGTGAATGTTTTGGGGTTTTAAATTGCTTTATTCACTTCATTATGAGAGGTCTTTCTGGGGTCTTTCAAGTGGGATTTAATACTGGGACCTCAGATGTTGTAATTAGTTTAGGCTTTTTTAATCCCTCCAGACCTACTTCAGTTTACAGCAGCTAAGATTTGGCCTCCTTTGTTTGTCAGACGGGGGCATGTAAACGCAGCGTTGGCAGCATATATCAGCTGTGTGGCTGCAGAGAGGGAAGCAGGAGACGCCTGCGGCATTCTGCCGGCTGCACCTGAGGTGGGATGTGTGCGTGGGCTCGCCTCTGTTGGCCCTGCAGCCCCCAGTAACCCTGTGGCAAATACACAACGTAATGATAAAAAAAAGTCAGTTTTGGTCAGCTCACTAATAATACACCAGTTTGATACAATTAATCTTTCTTCCTTCTCGTGTGATACAAGTTCATTAATATCTCCAGCCCTCTACGCGGCAGGTTGGCGGAGAGGTTGTATTGCCATAGGCACGTGTGCGCCTATAGAGTTCTGCAGAGCAACGCCTGGCAGATGGCTGACAGCTTTGTTGAAAGATTAGCTGGTTGTGGGATTTTGAGGGAGAGTGCAGCACTTCTGAAGGACTGCGGGCTCAATACCAGCGTATTTCGCTTCTTCCACGCCAACTTAGCAAAGGTGTACCTAAAAGAAATACATTGAGAGTCTGACCAAGAAATAGAAGATTTTTTTCACCCTTTCTCTGCACTGGTATAGCCATGGTGGTTAAATATTCCCAAATATTTATTTTCATGAAAGGTTGTCATTATGGAAAATTGGGGGGAAAAAATAGTACATGGAAAGAATGTGGAGATGAGTAGAAAACTGAGGGTTTTCTCTGAGCAAGAGAGATGTGTTCAAGACAGAAGATGAATAAGCGTAACTGCTCTGTCAAGTCAATGGCAAAGAAAAGGTAAAACATTTACATTCTTTACTGAGATTTTATTCTTCAGTTAGCAGAAAGGGGAAAGGGTGACAACATTAATCCTGACAGCAGATACTTCAAACCTGAACCATTAAGTCCAGGAATTTAGCAGCCTTCAGAAAAGGCTCGACACTTTGATAGCTATCTTGGATAAATGAATAACAAAAGATATTAGGTATTCTGTTAAACAGGAATTGATTGATTGTGCACTGTCAGAAAAAGCGGCAGCTTACGCTTAGTGGGTTCCTGTATATTTGTGCAATCCAGCAATTCCAGTGCTTCCAGCTGAAGTGCCTGGCACCTGGCCAGTATGAGAGAGAAGGCAGTTGGACTACAGCCCTGGTCCACTCTGTGATCTGATGTAGATAAAATCCATAATTCTATGTACCTAAATATGTTCTTTAATTAATTGCTGTGTTACTTTCGGGGGGGGGTTAGCCATTTTGTGTCCAGAGTAGATTTTTTTTTCTTCTAAATATTTATGGTCAGCAAGGGAAAAGTTACCTGTCAAGTCAGACCTTCCAGGAGTGAGGGTTGAAACCAGCTGATTTTCTATAGCAGCCATTTCTTCTGTCAAGTCTGAAATTTGATTTTTTCTTTCTGGACTTTTTGCCTTCTTTTTAACACTTTCTCCTTAGGAATGCGAGTTTAAGGTTTTAGGCAGTATTTTGAAATCAACAAAATAGAAAGTACACATACCTCAGTCTCTGCTAGCTTGCATAAAGTGCTTTGCTGTCTTTTGGGGTTTGATCAGAGGCTCTTTGAGCCATTGCAATTCTCTGAATGTTGCATGCTATCTGGTATATAAATCCACCTTGGGACAAAGTCACATGCATCATGCATGATTAATAATGGCTTTGTTAGCTGGTGTGGTAGGAGCTTAATTTGGTTACTGCTAAATATGCTGGTGATTTCTTCTGAGTTTATTCCATCTATGTAAATCCCATGAAGATGTGATTTAACAATTTCCAAGAGCAAATTCTGTTTTGGGGTGAGAGAGTGTATTCAAAAATTGGCAGAGAGAGATGTCTGGAAGAATCACATGCATCACTTAACTTCATTCCTGCTAGTCAAATGTAGCAAAGTTGTGCCTTTTGTGTTACTAGCCTTTATTTTGCTACAAGAGATCTTGCAAAGACCTTCCTGAAATCATGACAGATTCAGAGAAGCGTGTGCCACCAAAGTGTCGCAGTTTGGCTGAAGGGTTTGCCCTTCGTTTCACCTTCCTTCTTATCAGATTCCTTGAGCAAAATATTTCTGATATTAGGAACTGCCAAGGTTGAACACACCATAGAAAAAACTCTTGTTCCAGAAATGAACTGAGAAAAGTGCAGGCTGCAAAAGCTTTCCAATCCATGGCAAACCAGCCTACATACATACACTTGGGACTTGTGCACCTTGTCGAAGTAGCCTCTGTGATCCAGGCTTGTATGTGCTTCGCTTATCACAACACCTGCAAGAGGCTCTTTTGCAAAAACCTCCAGCCATCCCTTTCAGAGCAACGCATCAGCTTGCATGCGGCACTATCCTCTAAGCAGAGGCATGACGTTTATATTCATGTGCTAAGGAAGACGGGAGGAGGAGGAGAGCATCATTTAACGCTGTGTACAAGCAAAATACCACTGAGCCCGTCATTACTGAATTGTGGATTATCTTGCACTGTCCAAATTGTACAGGGAGGGGGGGAGAATATTAAAGAGCATAGAGGTTCTGTAAGGCAATCCTCATGCAGTCCATTCTGAGCTATGAAAATGTTAATCTTGTTCAGCAAAAGTCAATATGTTTTTTATTCAAAAATCGATAACTTCAAAAGCCCGTTCTCTTCATGGAAGAAGAGTAGATGCACTAGGCACAGGAAATGAGTCTATAGCTCTGCGACTGGTCTGGGAGCTTTCTATAAGGTTTTTGTTTTGTTACTTGACTCTAGAACTATTTGTTAGATTTATAAGTTCAAAGCCTGGCTCTTAAACTGTCTAATCCTGTGGTGCTAAGTAGGAGCATGCAAATCAGCTTAGTAAACTATCTGAACACAAAATGTTAGACTCCTTATGGCATCTGGAGGGAGTGATCACAAGATTGAGGCGATTGCTTTCCATGGGCTCCACTATGCTGATCAGCAATGCTAAATTGGGTTTCCCTTTCTCTCCCACTCCACCATCTCCCTGTGGAACATTGCTTTTACTTCCAGCTGGTTAGATCATCCAGGGGATTGAAGATTTCCTTCACTTTTCTACCACACTGTTAAGCAGCAGGATTGCATGTGAAAGAGAAGAGGGGGAAACGCAGACTATATTACCATCATTGTTAATTTACAGGCTAGGCACCCTGTGGAACACGTAGTAATGTGAGACACCCTTTCCTTGCAGACTAGAAGAACCTATGTTTATTCCTAGCCTTTAATTTCCAATAGTGGGTGTCAGGGTCATATTGGAGTGCCAGAGGCTATGGGAGGACAGTTAATATGCTTTTCATTTACAGCATTTGTGCATCCTGAAACTGAAAAAAATCCTCCTGTAGTCCAGTTGCCTCCTTTATACTGCCCGTGCCAATAATTCTCTCTTGTCCAGCATAACTTTTTCCTCAAAGGTGCTGTCTGGTGATAGCCTTGTTTGGTGTCAGTCCATGGTAATTACTGACCAACTTTTGGGTACGTTTTTCTGTTGCACCTAGGAGATTATTTACGTTTGTGTAGAGTGCCCACTGTGGCCAGGCAATGCTTTGCATTGCTTTGCACACTGGGCAGATGCATGTAACAACCCAGAGAATGCCTGATGACAAGGAATCATGGTCCAGGATAAACGGGTTCATTAGGAAAGTTGCCTGGAGTCTGTCGTACATGTAAAACAAAAGCGATAAAACCAGACTTTGTCTTACTGTTCCCAGAGCCCATCCCTGCTCTTTCCTCATGGCAGCGAGACGGCTTAGACTCAGATGAGGCTCGCCTTTCCCCGCAGGCCGGTCGATTAATTCGCCAGCTTCTGGATGAGGACAGCGATCCCATGCTGTCCCCTCGCTTCTACGCCTATGGGCAGAGCCAACAGTACCTGGATGATACAGAAGTGCCTCCTTCCCCTCCCAATTCTCATTCCTTCATGAGGTGGGTTGTGATTTGCCTGTGCTGACTCTCACACCCAGCTGTAAAGGGTTTGCACAGTTGCATCAAGCAATGTCTCTTTGGATCACATACGCCGGATGGGTATGCTGTGCTGGATTTCTGCTCCTACTGACAGGAAACTGGTACTTTTAGAAAAGTTCTTGGTAACTAATTGTTTCTGGGTTTGTGAAGTAATATCTAGGGAGTTGATGTTACAGCACCTTTCTCTCTGTTATTACAGAGTAGCAACATAGTTTTTTCACTTCTGTGGGATTTGCCTTTATTTACACAAAGTTTAAGTAGCCTTCTCTGCATGAAGATGTACTGTGGCTGTTTTGGATAAGCTCTTCCTGCAATCTCTGCTCTTGGCAGGAGGCGGAGTTCGTCTTTGGGATCTTACGAAGATGACAGAGAAGACCTTACTCCTGCACAACTCACCCGGAGGATTCAGGGCCTGAAGAAAAAGATCAGGAGATTTGAGGACAAATTTGAAGAGGAGAGGAAATACAGAGTGAGTCTCTAGGAGTTAAGCATTTGTATGGAGAGGTATGCGTTAGCAACAAAGGGAAGGGACATCAGGGAAGTCTGTCAAGCATACAGAGGGCTTGAAAGCTTTTTATAGGGGGGGGGGGGGGGAGGAGAAGAAAAAACCTGCTGCCCCAAAAAAAGAAAATGTGCATCCATACCAAGCCAATTACCTTTCCAGTCATTGTGGACTATCAGTGCAGCACAAGATATAGGCTAATAAACTCATAGGATTTTGATTTTGATCAGTGCTTAAGACACTGTGCCGAAAGCACACAGTCAGTGTGTAGGAATAGCTGTGTTAAACTTCTGTTTGTTTATTTATTCAAGTTCAGCTTATGGGAAGCACAGTTGCGCATCTCATTTGCATAATGGTAATCCCAGGACACCAGTGCATTGCAGAGGAGAGAGAGCAGCCTCCTTTACCCCTGAGCAAGGAACCACAGTCAAGTGCTGCTCAGCAGTAGCAGCGTACTATAATTATTCCTGACATGCCCTTCCAATGCACGGAAAGCTTTTTAAGGAACTAAAGCTTTGCATGTGTGCATCTTTGTTGGTGATTTAAACCACAAAGGATTGTACTGAAAGGATCTTGCCTGCAGTAGAAAAGCCTGGAAGAAATGCTCAGAGCTTGTTGTAGCCTAGCATTTGGGTTATTTCAGTATCTTTTGATGTGAGGCAGCCTTTGCTGTGGATACATGCATCCTAACACTTGTCAAACTGTTCATGCTAGGCTTCCTCGATTTTTGGAGATGCCCTCTTGTTGGAAAACAATAGGTACAAGGATTGCAATGTGCATCTGCCCCTCTGTGCCACTCCTACATCTGAACGTTTGCCATCAAAAGTTTTGTGTTTTCTAAAAAAAAAAAAAAAAAAAAAAAAAAATTTCAATCTCATGATGCCCCAAAGAGACAGTGTTGTGACGGGCTGGAAAAATTAAAGCAAGGTCTGCAATGAGCTGGTCAGAGGTATGCAGGTGCCACTCAGAAGCCAGTGCTGATGCTCTCTGCTGGCTCCAAATTATGTTGTACCTCTTTTCTGACAAACGCTTGCTTCAGTGGGTCTCTCCAGTTGGTTTAACGCAGATTCAACGTGACTGTTCTTTCTTCCCAGCCTTCCCACAGCGACAAAGCAGCCAACCCTGAAGTGCTGAAATGGACAAATGATTTGGCCAAATTTCGAAAGCAACTTAAAGGTGAGTAGCCACCACTGGTGCACCTTTGGGGGGCAGCTGGATGCTGCCTCATTTAAATTTGATGTCAGGCAGCAATTCTGTCATTGTCACATCTTAAAAAGAAAAATTATTCATCTCCCCCCAAACATCCCTGTTTAGAGTCAAAACTGAAGATATCGGAGGAAGACCTTGGCCCTGTTGTGCGTCAGCGGAGCAACACGCTCCCCAAGAGCTTCGGCTCTCAGCTCGAAAAGGATGATGACAAGAAGCAAGACCTGTCAGATAAATCTTCCAAGCCTGCTGTGGAGACAACCCTTGATTCTATCCAGAAGAAGCTTCAAGAAAAACGAACAGAGACAAACCGACCTGAAGATATTAAGGTACAATGTAGACAGATGAGATTTAGGCCTTTAAGTACAAGTAGGTAACTCGTGGCTGCACAGTCACTTGTGAAAGCCCTGTGGTCTTCTATGTTTTGTCACAAAGTCTATAACCTTTACTCCTGGCTCGCTTGCTTTAGTTTCTTTCCCTCTGCCTTTAGTACCTGATTTATTTTTATTTTTTTTTACAGAGCTCGGTTTTTATTGAATGTCATTGTGTGTTCTTTTTCTGATCCTTGTATATTCCAAGTAACGTTTCTGAATTATTGCACTATTTACTGTCCTGTGTTTGGCTGTTTCTGTTGTTATGCCCAAAGGCTTTTGGCAAATTCTGAGTCTTCCAGTGATTGTGGAGATTGGGTCATCTGTTTTCTTCTAGTTCACTCCAAAGCTTGAAAGCTCTTCTCTCAGCGCATTTTATCACTGCACTTCACATTGAGCTCTGTTAGCTGCTGTAATCTCTGAGGGTTATCAGCAAGGAGGTCTTTGTGTCTGATGTTGCTGGTTCCTGAGCAGCCTTGTAAGTGAAGTCCTTGAGTGAGTCTGCTGACATGTAAATTTTGCAGTGCTTTGTAAGAGAGGGGCAGACAGCATTATCTTTGTTTACTAGATCTGCAGAACAAGAAGATACACACAGTGTGTGTTTGGCTGTTTTCTGATGGTAGCAAGAATCCACAGCCTGGCTGTTTAAAGAGGGTCTGTGATAGTATTTGGTGCTGTGATAGGAGAGAAGGCTCGGTGTCGGGCAAGTTCAGTGGGGGAACTCTGGCAAGCTTAGTGAGGGAAGTCTCCTCCAATTGTCTGCCCTTTTTTTTTGGCTTGGTCCCCTCAGCCTGTCTGCCAGAGCTTTTCACTCCATAGCAGAATTGGCAGAAGGAGACGGTCTGACTGCACTTGAGTTCTTGGTAAAGTGCGTTTGTGGCAGTCAAAGCAAAGATGGCAAGCTTTGCAAGAGGTGCTGCAGCTTGTCTCATATTTGGAGAAGAAGAAAGAACATGTGTTTTGTTGTAGAATTTACACTTTGGATCTTAACTGAAAAAGAGCCACCATCATTAAAAGTCACATACCGTTGTTTTTTTCAAAGCGCACTGATAATCAATAAATCCCCCTTATGGACATAAAATACCTTCATATGCAATGTTCATATAGTTTTAATCCACCCGCATTGTGCATAGGGTGCCACTCACATTAACAGTCTCTTTGGCAGTACAGCTGGGAAAAGAGGACTGGAAGGCAGAGACGAGTCTTCAATTAATGACAAAATCACATGACTTTGGTTAGGCCACAAATCAGTATTGTTTCAGTCCAGGAATCTGACTTTTTTTTTTTCTTCCTCCTCTCTGTGCCACTTTTCATAGGACATGACAAGAGATCAGATAGCAGCTGAAAAAGTGGCTCTTCAAAAAGCTTTGCTGTATTACGAAAGCATTCATGGCAGACCGGTATGTACAGCAGCACTTTTTTCAAAGTACATCTTTATATGTCTTTGTCTGTGGTAAGTGATTCCCCTAACGCTCCTTTGATGTCACAGTCACTAGAACTTCTTGCTGTTCAAACCACACGTGCGTCTTCTAATCCACCTTCCTGATCCTTCACTACCGCTGCTATGAGGAGTCTGTTCTCAGCAAGGCGACGGCTGTAACGCAGCACTGGGCTTGGCACGTACCTGTAGGACCGAGCCTACAGGCTGAATGTGCATTATTTTGGCATCACGCTCACCAGGATCCACAGACATCCAGTTTGTGGCCCAGCGGACTCACCAGCTTTGCTGGGGATACAGTCTGCATGGGAATACCTGTGTATGGTTCCATCCAACCAGGAATTTTGCAATTTGCTAGTATTAATGGCTAACTGGGAAGACAGGTGTGCATACATTGCTCCTTCTTAGAGGAGCTACAGCATGTTTGTCCCGGCACCTTGCTGTTTGCAGGGGGACACCGGCGGCTTGCTATTTGCACAATTCTCTTGTGCCAAAAGATTCATGAAACAGTTTGTCTCCTGAGCATAACAGCATAAGTTGAGAGGAGGTTTCATTCTTCCCTTGAGAAATGGATGGGTTTTTTCCATATGCCAGTGGAAGTGAAGGGCGTGAGGTTTCTTGCACATTTGATCTTACCAAAGGAAAATTATTTGGGAAGACAGAGAATTAAGTATTGTGTCCTGTTGATCCCTACTGTGGCAGAAACACAGTGGCTTCCAGGCCACCAAGTTGGCTTTGTATGAATCCTTCCTCTTTCACAGATGACTTTATAATCTTTGCTACCAGCTGTGTAGGTAAAGTAACTTAATTTCAGAGTGGTGCTAATCTCTTGAGCATTGGCTTGGGAGCAGCAAATTACTGCTTATAAGGAGTAATTGATTAGTGCAGCTGACAAATCTGTCATTCTGCTGCTGCATGGGATTCCTGATCTTTTCCTTCCTTTTGCTCCTGAATTTTTTCTTTCTTTGTCGGTTGTTTTAAAAAAGTCTCACTAATTTATTTAAATGCCTTCATGAAGTGCTAATATTGTACAGTCACATATACCAGCAACTGAAAACAGCATAGTTGTATGAGAGGACATGCAGTTCTATTCTTGTCTAAAATAGCAAAAGGCCAGCACAAGGGAATCCACTTAACCTTCCCTGTCTTCTCCATGAGACCAAGTCAGCTTTTGCTGCTTTTACAGTGACATAAATCAACAGGTGGCATCTCATTGACGTGAACTCACTTAAATCTGTTTAAAAAGAGAACAAGCCCAGAGCCTAGCTTGTCAGCATACCTTTTTTTTTTCCTCCTCTTTCTGATGCTTTATTTATACAACTGCTTTTTAATTTGTTTGTTTTTAAGCAGTCTATACCTAGCAACACTGAACTGCATGGCAAGGAAGACTGCAGCTGATCAGCTTTTGCTGTTCCCAGGTCCTGGCACTGCAGCAGTGGAAAAGTACTGAGAGCTTGAGGAGAATGGGGATAGTTCAGCCAAGTATTTTTTTTTTCTTAAAGATATTTAACTAAACAAGAAAAAAAATGGAGCTCAGATTTATTGTGCAACTGAGTCTTTCTGCACCAGTGATAGATGAACCTGCAAAGGTGGAACTGAACTGGTTTAGTTAAGCCAAAAAGCCCATCTCTGCAGAAATTCTCAAGCTGCTCTAACAATGGAAGCAATGGTCTGTTCCTCGGCTGCTCTTTTGCCATGCAGAGTGTGCCCCAGAGTGGTGTCAAAGGCTCCATTATTCCAACAGTCTCTTTGCATTTTGAGGTTTTGCTGGTATTACTTAGTTTACCTAGTGAGACAGTTTGCTCATGTACTAAACTTTTTTTTTTTTCCAGAATCTGCTTTCTGTTAAGTGTGCTGGTGTAAGTCTGCAGGGCTGACTCAGGCCACATACACTTAACTTCCAGTGCCTAAATTAATTCTCTGTTCCTCCTCCATACTGATATTCAGACACTGAAGTATGTCATTTATTTTTTCCATTCTTCAACATACCTAAGGATTTTTTGCCCATTGCCAGGCTTATGTTTATTTTTCTGTACAGAACAGTGCTATGTATCAACTTTGAAATGTTGTTAATCGAAGGTTTGGTTCTCGGCCTCAGCATAAACCTCAGCATAGGGAGGTTTTTTTGTTGTTTTGGTGGGGGGGTGTTGTAGTGGGTTTTTTTTAAAGTAACAAAGACTGTCTGAGCCAACAGTAGTGCTGTGCCTCCTGTTCTACTAACTGCTAACCTAGTAAAGCTAGGAATAATACAATACAATACTATACTATACTGTACTATAAGCTACCCAGTTTCTCCAGTTGTATGCTTGATTGGTTGCAGAGAAACATCCAGAGTTGGAAGCAACTTGGTAGCCAGTGCAATTGAATGCAGACACATCAACATGAAACTCAATACAGAGCGGGCTGAGTGAATTGTTTGATGCTGCTCACATCCCTCTAATCCATGCGAGCTGCTTACTCAACAAGTAGCCAACGCGAGGCTGTCGGGTATGGGAGCCCGACTGTGCTTCGGAGGTGTGGAACATGCAGGCCCTAGAGCTCGGACTGCCCATCTGTATGCCCCTTGCTGGGCTTGGGGATGTTTGCGTTGAACCCAGAAAGGAATAAAAAGGTCTTCCTTCTTCTTCCTCCCTGTTCATCTGCCCCTAACATGGGAAACAGGCTTGTTTATCAGGAGGAAGATGCTACCTCCAGATTCTTAGAGTTCATCCCTGCCAGTCCCACTCCTGGCACTACTTACAGCTCTTCTGCCCCTTGCAAACCAGCACCCCTCTCTTGCTCTGGGGGGAGGATGCAAAAGCTTTAGAAAGCTTACTCTGGTGCGAGTCAACTGCAGACAAAAGACAGTTCACTTTAAAATTTCCTCCCTGTCTCAAGCTGTATTCCCTTTCCTTGTATTTCTGTTGTAGAAAGGGAGACTCTACAGAGCTCACTAGGGGTTACACTGTTGATGTTGATTTTTATATGGCAGCTGTTCAGATACTCTGTTGATTAGCAGCAGTAAAAAGCCTTGAGGAAGATAGACGTGACATCAGAATCAGTTAAAGCTTCCCCTCATAAGAGCATTATAATCTAAAGTTAGACAAAAGATCTAATGGAAGGACAGTCATAGGATGTGGTCAGACAGTGCTGAATACAAAGAAAAATGATGATCAGGTTGGTTCTGCTGAATATTTTGTTTGTTTGTCTTCTAACCCTGCTGTAACAAAACATGGAAGAAATAAAACCCAACTTCCTCACAACTAGTACTTAGTTGGACAGACCTTTGCTTTCCCACACTAGCTGCTGTCTGCTAGGTCTTCCCTTTGCCTGCACTGTCAGTACTACTGGGATTTTTGGCTTGGCTTAGACCTGAAAGAAAAACAGAAATGAACACTCGCAGTTTGCAACACGCTCAAACTGAGAAGGGAGCATGACGTGCAGCTAGGAGTGGAGTTAGGGACAGAGCAATATAAGGAAGAGTTGGGGTGGGCATCACAGCACTCTTGTGTCTTCTGTAGACCACACGGCCCTGGCACCTTCATCCCTTCTCAGCTTTGTGGTAACTTCTCCCCAGCAAGGTTGCTGGGAGGAGGGGTGGAGGGGAAGGCTAGGGGGTTAAAAAGATGAAGAACTACTGGCTTGGACAGGCAATTAGGAGGAGTAGCAAACCTGGAAAGTCAGCTTTTGTGAACTCTGTAGTGTAACCTACCCTGGGAAGGTCTCCTTTCATTGCAGTTTCCAGTCACTGCAGCTCCTTTCTCCTTTTCTGGGTCATAAACACTGCCTCTGAGGTCCCAGCAACAAGAATAAGGGTGGGAGACCTCATTGTTGTGCCTTGTGATAGATGTGATTACAAGCACAAACTGCTGCCTCTATGCGTCATTTTGTGCTGTGGACATACGATACCTAAGTTGGTCATTTAAAGCACTTGTCTCACACAGCCACATTACAAGATACCCCACAGCTTGGGTGCTGCTTCATCTGGCACCTGGGACAGGAGATGCAATGACGTACATGAGCACTTGCATTACCAGTTCCAGGGCTAATGCTGCTAACCTGTCATCCTCGTGAAATTCCCTTCAAGCCCCCTCTGACTAACAGCGATCACAGGCACGTGCATTATCGAGTGGAGTATCTGCTGCAGGCTTCATGGATCCCGCTTCTTTTTCCTTTGCAGGTTACCAAAAATGAACGACAGGTTATGAAGCCATTGTATGACAGGTATCGCCTGGTCAAGCAGATCCTCTCCAGAGCCAACACCATCCCTATCATTGTGAGTAGAGCATTCTTTTGGGGGCTGTTTCTTTGGTTTCAAGCTGAGGAAACAGGAATCACCACACATCTGCATACAACACAATCAGTAAGGCCAGGTCCCAACCTCCCTTATCACTCAAAGACAAAGCAAATGAGCAAATCAATGACACACCATATACTGAAGTTGGGCAAAGCTGGTCAAGGGACTCTAGTGCCCACCTGTGAGCCATGGGGCACGTGTCACCTTGTGTTGTTTCTCCTCTTTCCATTGGGCTGCTGCTGTTATTTCATCATCTTGTGTTTGGCTACAGCCTCACTTCCCATTCCTTACCAATCCACTCTGAGCTGTAGGTCTTCCATGCCACTTGGTTACACAGCATTGTGTGTCAGGAGCACGGACTTGCGTGGGTCCCACAGGAGATACCAGACTCCTTGGCTGAGAGAAAGGTCCAACAGTCTCCTAACGCTTCATTTGTATGAAAGAAATCCTACAAGTGGTTGGATGTTCCCTCATTCGAGGTGGTGCTTTGGCAAGGAGACACTGCCACCAGCAAGAAGTCCAATGCACCTCTCGAGGGAGCAAATGCACTATCTCTAATTTTAGACAACTTGTGTAGGCTTCTTTTTAAAAATTATTTGATCTAAAAAATACACATAGAATACTTTTAGCCTGTCTTTGGAAAGAGAATTGTTTTATGATGGTTCCTATTTACTCTATCTGTCATGTATGATCCCTTACTTTTTTTGCTGTTCCCAAGCAGTGCTCGTATCCTGGCTGCGTTTCGTAAACCGCCAGTGAAGTGAGTGGACTGGCAGAGCATGACTCAGTGCAGTCACACTGAGAAGTGGGGGATTTTTCTACAAATAGCGGGAGGTGGTCCTGCATTTAGAACGAAACAAAAGGCTGTTCCTCCTTGAATATGCAAACTGCTCTCCAAAATATGTGCTGCGAAGACGGTGCTGGCAATCAGAAAGAAGAAACCGTGTAGCTGTGCATGGGCAGCTTAATGGAAACCTCTCAAAAAGAGAGCTCAGGTCCTGTTTAGACACAGAACTGAATTTGCACAGTGGCTAGCAGAGGAGACACAAGACTAGCTTTCCCCAGCCCCTCTAGTGACAACAGTGAGAGTCTCGTGCAGAGGCAGGATGCATTTGAAAATCCGTCTCTACATCATTAGGCATTTCAGGGGGAAATCAGGCTCCTGGAAAGCAAGCCTGGAGAGTCTAGCTGGGCTTACGCTGTAGCTCTGGAGAGTCAACCAAACGTCGTGTGTGTGTCTGGGCCTTGGGATTATTTTCCTGCAGCTTTTACTTTGTAGTTCCTGCCCAGCTAGTATTCCAGCTTCCAAGCTTTTTCTCTTAAAAGTGTTTGGCAATGATGTTCCTTGCTAAGCAACATCCTGAGAGAAAACAGCTCAAGGTTCACGGGGTTTGCCGGGCATGTTTTTCTTCTTTAAGAAATAGACTTCTCCTGATGGTCCAGCCATGAGCTGAGAGTGAATGTGTGGGTGAGAATGAGCTGAGAGCAGGTGGTGGAGGAGAAAGGGGTTCATAATGTAACGTACTTGTTAACACCTGTCACAGGGTTCCCCCTCCAGCAAGCGGAGAAGCCCTTTGCTGCAGCCAATTATCGAGGGCGAAACAGCTTCCTTCTTCAAGGAGATAAAGGTGAAGACCTCCAGCTGCTAACTAATTGCTCAGTTTGCATCAATTTTCCCCTTATACCAATGAAAGAGAATGATTGATTGATGTTTTTTTTCCATCAGTGTTGATTTTTTTGCAGTGTCCTCCTGAAAAATCAGTAGCTGCTTTAAGCCTCGCCAGTTCTGATCAAATTCTTCCCTTGTTGTAGATAAGACTACAGTATTTCCTTGGCTTTGCGTTCTTTCCCATCCTTCTCCTTCCCCCTTCACCTGCACATAATATATTTTATTTTGCTTAAAAAAGAAAAAAGCACAATTACCTGTGTACATTGCTTTTTTCTTGCTTTCCTCCTTTCTTTTTAATGACACTAACTTGTTTTGCAATAGTTTCTCTCACTCCAAAGCTCTGTGGCTTGCACACAGCACTGCGGCAGGAATGAGCTCTCACAAAACTAATGCTCGCACGTGGAGCCAGCCGGGCCACTTCAGGGATCCATACCTACTCCCATTCACGTGCTTATTTAATCCAGGGCTCTTTGTCACCACCTTGTGAACGGTATTTCTAACCAAGTCACATGAGGATGGAAGTTGAGAACAACTCGGTTCTGCTAGTTAACACTTGGTCAGATTTGGATGGCAGGATTGTTGTGTTTCTTTCTCGTGCTGCCGTGGGGTAGTAATTCTTGGTGGTGAAGACTGCTACGATATCGAGCCTTCTTCCCCAGAGAAGAAGGGAAGTCCAGCAGTTGACCAGGACAAGCGGCGAGGAGCTGGGCCCTGGCTTGCTTTCGTTACCCTTGCGATGTAGCGGGGAAAAAAGCGCTTTGGCACACTCGGGTCACTTACCCGTTATCCAGCCAGAATTTGGTTAATGGTGTAAATACTGCAGACCTGGACATCTGAGGCGATTTGATTATTAGGCAATTACAGTACATTGTATGTTAATGGACTCTTCAAAGCACATACTCATTTAAACCAGATTGCAGCCCCAAGATGTTGATCTGCTGTTTGGAGGCTGGTTAATCATCACTGAGCTCTCGGTATTTTCTAGATAACTGCTGGATCAAATCTGCAGTAGTGGTCTGGTGGGGAAGGGTATTTTTGGTTTTGTTCTCTTCTTTTAGTATGTCTTCTATTTTTTCACCTACACTTGCACCCAGAGTCAAAACTTACAGTTATCAATTTTGGTGATTGCTGATGACCAGCATGGTCATTTGGGTTACAGTATCTTGAATATTGTCTGTGTTGAAAAAAAATCATTGGGAAGTTTGCTTGCTGGGAGTACTGGTGATGGGATACTCTGGAGATTTTACATTTGTAATTGTGGAAAATTTAAATGCCTCATGGTTGCCTGAAGATCCAAGCAGGTGGAAGCCAAATGGATCTAGTCAGTGAAGATCATTCTGGTTCGAGGTGTAAATGCCAGTGCGGGTTTAAAATAAGATTCCCATGTGACGCTTGTTTAGAGCGAAGGCCTTAGACGGCCATTTCCATTTGATTTCTCGCAAAGAATCCTTTTAATTATCTCCTTTGTTTTAAACAGCAAAATGCTTTAAGAGGTCTTGTGACAGCCAGATGTAGCGTTTTGGCACTGAGGTCTAAACAAGTGAAATTTCTACGCTTTCTTTTCCTCCCATGGGCTTCCGTTGGCAGGAGGCTCGCTCCTGAGCTCGGCGCCAGCGTAATCCCGGCTGGCTTGGGCAGCGCGCTGTTGCCCTGGAGCAAGGCGAGTGAGACGGGCTCGTGGGCATCTGCGGGAAGAGGCTGCTGCCAGATTTACAGGTCCAGCTTACACCTTGCATCTGTCCTCGGGAGCAGTTTGTCACACAGCTTGTAAAAATTGTCCCTTCCCTTTTTCTCCAGGAGGGGAATTCAGAAGCAACTTGCTCTCCCAGGAAAGGGCACGGGAGCTCCTTCTTTGGTGCCAGAGAGATTTGCCTAAAATAAAGCGTACCGTTTTTACTGCTTAGATTGACTTAGCAAATCCTCCTCCATTCTGTGGCAGGATTGCCTTTCTCCTGCTTTGGTCCTACTTGCCCTTACCCAGCAGGGCAGGAAAGCATGCTTGGGGACTGGCAAACGGCAGAGAGCGGTGGTCTCCCTTCCCCAGCCCAGCCTGAAGTTGTTTGCAGGGTTTAAGGCCAGTACTGTGACTGCTGGTTTATGCCTTCTGTTTAAGCTATATAATTTACGTCTGGAGAAATGGTCTTACCTAATCGTATGCTAAATACTGCTTTAACTTTCACAAGTTCCCTGCAGATTTTCCTGAGATGTTTTCAAACTTCTCTGTATCTTTTATTATTATTATTATTACTATTATTATTACTACTACTTAAAACTCCTCTCCAGCTAACCTTTTTTTCATTCTCAAGCCTCCATCTTGGTTGTAATTCTCAGCCTGTGGCTTTGCATCGCATTTTCATGGCCTAGAGCTTTAACATAAAAAGAAAACTCTGGGCAAACTCTGATTTTCATGTAAATATATGCATTTATAAATCATTGACTTTGAGGATTTAATGGGACTATGCCAGGTCCTAGTGTTACTTTCTCTCCTTGTGCTTGAAATGTGGGAGCAATCTCTTAGGAATAATTGAACTATTCATAAGGAATCGCATGAAAAAAAAGTAAAGAAAATGGCTTCTTTTGATCACAGTGCAACAATATATTTTTGCATACACTTGCAAACTTTAATGATACTAGCCCTCAAAAGCTTTTAAAGATATGCATGTGCTTAGATTCTTCCTGGTTAGAGTTACATGGTTGTAAAATAAATATATATATACACACGTACATAAATATTTAGGAGACTTGTATCCATGCTGGCATTTATTACCTTCCTCTAATGTTCATGCTTGATTCCTTATATTAAGGTTGAAAACTGCCTTCTAGAAATGTCTCTGTAAGTAAGAGAAAACTGGGCTCTGTTCCCTGAAAATCCAAATGATTTCTGGACAGTGTCGCAGGACATTTGAGAATGGTATGAATTAGCAAGTACCAAGTGCAGCAGAGACTTCCAAATCTTGTGCCTATAAATTTTGCAAAAAAAATGGAACACAACCAATTCATCAGTGTATTTTGGGGGAAATTGCACTTGGCGGAGTGTTTCCACTCCAATTTTTAGTGCATTCCAGCTAAATGGTACAGAGCTGATGTCGGGAACACGTTAGCAACAGCAGTCCTTTTACAGTCAATCGTGTCCTGTATTTGGGCCATTGAAAGACTGATCTGAGCTCCCTGGTATCACTGTATGAGCATTTGAGGTCTTGAATTCAGCCATTAGAGCGAGCTGTTGAGCTGCATCTATTGAGAGAATATTCTGCATTTTAACCTGGCAATCTGTATGCTGCCAGGTACACAGTGTGCGTAATGGCTGTAAGTGTTGTTATTTACATCAGAATACATAAAGCAACAGGTTGCTGAGAACCCCAGGTATTTTTCACTCAGTTTTGTTGCCGTGGGTCTCATTAACAAGTCCGGATTGGTGGTCGCAGTTTCTCTGACATGTTTTGGGTATAGGGTGTCTTACTGGTGGTCTTTCGGTGTCCTGTAGTGCTTAGCAATTAAAGCGCTTGCTCTGCCTATCCACTTTTCGTATCTGTTCCCCAGTGCATGTGGTGAGAGGAGGTACCTGTTTCTGAGAAGGGAAGCAGTAACCTATTCTGTTACGGGGGTGCTCTGTCCCTCTCTGTAGGAGGAAGAGGAGGGGTCCGAGGAAGACAGCAACGTGAAGCCAGATTTCACAATTACCATGAAAACGGATTTCAACGTGCGTAGCTTCTTGGATCAACTAGAAGATGATGCTGACGGCTTTGTTTCCCCGGTGGATGATAAGATCCCATCTAGAAGCAATCAGGATATGGGGCTTTCAAATCTCCATGAAGCATCCATGTATGTTGAATTCACAGACAACTTCAAAAAGTTATTTCTTGCTAAGATAGCATTTTATTTGTCAGAAAGTGTCTAAATTTTTTTCCCATTTATGATCTGAGTCAGAATTTTTTACGCTTTATTTTTAAATGCAATAGACTCTCATATGAAAGGGTTTGGGAGGAAACTACCTTGCCCTGATACTGATATTTGACTTCTGCATCTTTAGATTCTAGCACTAAGTAGTAGCTCCACTTCACCAGTGGCAAGCCTTTATCATGAAAACAACTCTGTACTCTACAAGGTTTTTCAGGTTTTGGAGAGGTCAAGTTGAACTAGCTTTGCTAGCTTCAAGCACCTAGGGTTGATGCAAACACATGTAGGTTGTAGCCTTAAGTCGTGGCTATTGAATCTTGATCCTATAAAAGTCACAAATCCCAGACCCATCTTCAGCAAGTAAGTTTCATAGAAGTTAGTGGTGAATTATGAAATGCACACTTGACCTCCTTAGAGGCTTCAGTGTATGATCGTTTTGCTGAACTAAATACAGAGAGCTTTTTATTGCAAGTATCATCAGGTTGCCAGTGCTGCTTGCAGCAGCAGCTCCATTGCTTGGCGTTCGTACAACCATACATTTGTAGATTTACTGTATGCTTCCTGTTATAATTGTGTCCATATGTATCATCTTGTGTATATTTAAACCCAACAGCCCTGAGCTCTTAGAGCAGCTCCAAGAAGTCAGGGAAGAGAAAAAGCGAATCAGAAAAAAATTGAGAGACTTCGAAGATAATTTTTTCCGACAAAATGGAAGGTAATAATTTCTCAGCTGTCTCTCTGTCCTTCAGCTACTTTTAATGTTTGGCATCCACAAAGACCTCCAAATACGGAAAGTTACCCGAATTCACTATTACGTATTTCTTCAGTGTCAGCAGTGTTTTACCCACGTGCATTAAAATGAATTACCCCCCTCCCAAAGAACTCGGGGATCACAGCCTCTTTGAAAACTTTGTCTTAGGACAAGCAGTGGGAAGCAAAAGTACAAAATCCAGCTGCCTCTAGCACAGCTGACAGGAATGATGGAAGACTTTCTCAGTGATAGAATAATCAGGGTTTTCCCTGATGATGAATGGTTAGATTTCTATCCTATTCTTGCTCGTCTGTGAGGTATTCAGACACTAGTTTAACAAGTATTTCTGCTTTAGTGTAGCTGGGTTTATCGTTTTCAGAAAACGTACCCCGTTAATGAACTGATAGAATGTTTTAATATATTTATACTCTTAAATTATCTTGTTAGTTTCCTGCCACCAGCCATCACCCTTAGAGGTTCTTGTAAAATCACTGAAAGCTTAAATTTCATGTAAGCTAAGAGAAATCTGATCAGATATCATCTTCCTTTTCCCAAGGGTGCCTGTTCGTGTAAGTGATGGGATGCCAAGCTAGGAGAAGCTGTATTTTATTTTGCTGTGCCAGCAGGCTGACATTCAGATGTTTTTTAACTCTTGTGTAGAAGCAATTTCAGAGAAGTACGGCATGCTTCAAATAAGGTTTTGCATTTGGAACTATGGGATTGTGTTCAACCTTAATGTGCAAGCGTCTCACGCTTTGTTGCAGCAGCTTGTTTGCCCCTCTTTTCTTTTTTTTTCCTCTCAAAGGATAAAAGTTTTGGGTTTGTTGCCTGATGGGGAGTGGAGGAGAGGTGCTGCTTGGTAGGTCTTGTTGGGGGACAGAGGGAGGCTGCTGAGGGAAGACGTCCTGCTACAGAAATCCTCATGATCTGCTTTTACTCCCACTAGGAACGTGCAGAAAGAAGACCGCACTCCTATGGCTGAAGAATACAATGAATACAAGCAGATTAAGGCCAAGCTGAGGCTGCTGGAGGTCCTGATCAGTAAAAGAGATATTAGCTCCAAGATCATGTAAAGGAGGAGATTGGTTTTTCCAGTAAACAAAGAGGAGAGAGCACCAAATGGACTAATGCATGACGTGGATGCAGCAGGAGCCTGGCTGCGGAGAGCTGAGGAGCTCCCTGGGAACTGAAGAGGCGGGGGGGGGGGGGGAGGAAAGGTGGCTTTCCATCGCTCTCTACACTTGCTGTTGCCCACTCTTTCTCCAGGCCTGATGCCCAAAATGGAGTTTGCCAGTGTAGGAGACATGACACTGCGCTCAGCGACTTCACTGAAGGGATCCTTCTGTTGTGATTTGCTTACCAATCCTGTAATATTTAAAATATCAAAGCCAACCATGCTAGTCTTTTTTTCCCAGGATATCATAGCAAGAGGCAAAGTAGGATGAATAGTGATTAAATCATCAAATAGCTTGTACTTCAGTTTAACAGACAAGTGCCCTGACTGACCCCATCATGTGACGGCACAGGTCAGATAGTGCCAAGACTGTTCTCTTGTAGCTACGGTAAAGATTCACTCAGACTTTCAACCTGTTTAGAGTCCAGCATCTTCTGTTGCTCTAAATAAATGCTGTAAGAATCTCCCGGTCATCAGCCAGAGCTGGTGTGAGTTACAGTTTTGCCTAGGCTTGAGCTGGGTTTTCTTCCCACTTTTTGGATGCCCCGTTCGACTAAGTAGAGGAAAGTACTTGAATCTGTTCAGGATAGCAAAAAAGATGAGCTGTGCAGCAAGGTTCTTGCCTGCTTGTTCTGCTTGGAGGGTGATACCGTAACATTATGACCACATTTAGGCAACAGGGAGGAAAAGAGGTTTTAAAAGCTTTAAGTCAGAATCCCTTGGGATTTTGGTAGGTGATCAGTTAAATGTCTGGTGTGAAGTATCTGGAAGATATCTGGAAGACCCACCCCATTAGTACATGTGCTTCATCATCTGCTACAGAAGTAAGAGTCCAAGCTGAACCACGTGGGTGTCATTAAATACTCCCTAGCCTCAATTTTGTCCTTTTATGTGCACCGTCAATCAGGCTGTGTGGGCTGCAGCAGTGATGCTGTGATGGTGGCCACAGAGGATGGTCTTTTCTTCCTGGTGTGTATCGGTGGTAGAGCAGCACAGAGGATACCGCAGGGAACCGAAAGCCTAGAGCCACGCTCTGCCTACAGAAAGGGCCCGTGTCTCAGGTGGAGGTTTTGACAATTCAGCTTCTTCAAATTCGTTCATGACTTCCAGAAAAGAAAGTCCTGGGACACCTGATTCAGGTGCTCGTGTCAGACAGATGCCGCCTGAAAGAGTGAAAGACAGCGAGTTCAGGAACGCACCAAGTAGCTGAGGGCTCACGGTTCTGCAGTCCTGGGCCACTTGGGCTTGTTCTCCCACTCCAGAGGTTTGTGCGCGCCAACTTGCTCTGTCCTGAGCCAAGGCTCGACCCTGACATCCCAGGGAGGGGATTTCTGTAATGCCTTTTTGTGTGTGGATCCCCCGGGGAGCCCCGAATGGCTGGAATCAAATGCAGTGCCAGTCGTCGTAGCCAGGCCTTGTGCAAGTCATGCTGGAGGAGGCAAGGAGAGGACCCCCAGAACAACTTCTCCCACTTCCTTCTTTACGTGGGCAAGTGGGACCACAAATAGATATATTTGGGTTGTGGTACTTAGGCTTACCCTCTTCCACTTGGTGTATGTTGTGCTATGTTAATTCTTGCCAAAACTGATGCTAAGAGTGTTTTGGTGTCTTCAGGGTCCCATAAACACTTCAGAAGGCAACCTTCTCCCAGTGGGTTTGCACGTGCCCATTACTGGTCTGGATGGGTAAGGCAGTGACGCGGGTGTGTTAGTGAAAGCACTTAGGAGGGGGACTCCCAGGTTGTTTTGTTTTTGGGGTTTTTTTACTGATTGCAGAATTGCCCTTTCTACATGAAATCAGTGAAGGCTGAATTTTTATTTCCAAAGAGTCTGAAGGATTTGTGTGCTGACCTGGGGCTTGGCTTTTCAGAGACGGCGAGTTTCCATCGCTTGAGAGATGTGGGGCTCTGCCTCTGCAAAACTGATCCTTCGCGTGTGTTAACTGGGCTGACACATGGGCTCAAAACCTGCGTCTGAAGATGTTCGACTGGAAGGGAAGCCTGACCAGCGCAAAGCCCTGTCTCAACACAGGGCAGCCCAGGAAAACAGCTGTGCCTTCGTCCTTCTGCATGCTCTTACGGGCTCTTCCTCGCCAGAGTCCATAGTCAGCTCTCCCTAGTTATTTGAGATGCAGCAGCTGAGCCAAACTGCCCACGGTGTCACTCTGGTAGCAGAAGTGTGGGATGAGAAAGGATGTTGGGTTACGACAAAGTCCTTGGTGCTGGCTCAGTTTGGCCTTGTTCAGGCCCAGTTCAGCAAAGCAAAAGCCTGCGTGGTGAGGACATGCCTCAAGCTGGTCTGCATTTGGGATTTTGCCAAATTACGATGGACTAAAGCTTGGGCGCTTTGCTGGATCTGGGCCTGGACAGGAGAAGCGGTTTCTGCCCTTTCTTCATAGTCAGACGTTTTTCCAGTGGCCCAGGGTTTCCCAGGAGTATGATTTCTCTGCTTATTTTTAAAAGCCTGTTTGCACTGTGTACTGATAAATTATCTGTTTTGCTGGGTTTTGCCCCTGTCAAATCTTGAAAAATGATATGTAGGGAACAGTCCATTTTATTTTTAAACTGATGAGATTGTAGCATTTTCTGATGCTTAGTTACCGCTGTTTACATGGTATATTGCTAGAATTTCAGATAGTTTATATGAAATGTAAGTACAATTATGCACTTTAGAGAGTTTATATTTTTGAACTTTGAAAGCTAAAAGTAACAAAACCTGTTAACTGAGATTGTACATTAAAAGAAAAAAACCCATGCCTAGCCATCTCTCTTTTTAAACTGTTCAAGTCTTTACCTGTGGCAAAAAAAAAAAAACAAAACCCAAAGCAAAAACCAACAACAAACCATCACTCGCCTAGTTGCAAAGGGAACTGCTAGGAAGGACCATCGTAGAGAAGAAGTGAATTTTAAAATTCCAGTCCTGGAAAGAGACGTACAAATGCTCAACTTTCTGTCCCAGGTTTGCAGATGCTGTGACTCCCCTCTCCCAGGCCTGCGCAGGAGGAGGGCTCCAAGACCTGAGCACTAAAATGTCTTTGTGTCTCCCACAGATGATTTGACTTCCCACTAACCACACATAGCAGAAATGATGTTTGCCCTGCCACACTCCTCTAAGTCAATCCAAGCAACATCTGTGCGTTTTGTTTGATGATTTGTCTATGCCAACATGAGTGACTATTGACTGGAGAACATTCAATACAAGACTTGTGTTTATAAAAGGTGTGAAGTACTGTACACAAATCTACTTTATGTGATATAAATAAGCTGTCAGCGTAAGACGACCTGTTTCCATGTCGCTAGAACAAACTGTCTGCTGTGGGATGGCAGTGTGGTCTGTTGGGCTTCCCATCCACTGGGGCCATTTCAGACACACGTGTCTGTGTGTTACCACATTGTGGTATAATAAATCAGCGCGGTTTATTTAGATGACCATGAACAGGTTGTGGACAAAATAAGATTGCAAGAGTCAAAGATAGAGGAAAAACTTGTCATTCTTACAAGTTGCATTTGGTTTTAGGCTGTTTACTCCTGAGTAAACAGTCAAATAATGGATGTTTATGTTAAAGGCAGTGAAATTAAAGAATCTTATCTTTTAATCATTCTGATAAGACATCAGTTGTTATTCCTTGTATCTGCAAGTTCCAGAAGCTAGGTGCTGCCAGGTGTCCTCCAGCCGGAGGTGCTTCCCAAGCCCTCTTTGGAGATGTTTGCAAGTCGCTGATTCACCGGCACGTTAAATGGGCTGTGAAGGCAAGAGCCAGGCTGCAGCCTGCGACTGTCCCCACAGTGCCCAGAGGCGAAACTCGCCCTGTTCGGGGGCCGTGCTGGCCACTGGCCTGGGGCTGAAGGGCTGCCAGGTTAGCTGGCCCGGCCCGGGGCTGCACTCTTGCCCTTCCCTTGCCACTGGTGGCCCTTGCCGGCTGGTGGCAACCATGCAGCAGCACAGCTGCCACGGGCTGCGCACCCTGCACGGCTTTTGGCACACGTGAGACCATCTGGTGCCGGTGTACAGACAGGGTGCGGGTCGTGCTGTGGCTTCGCTACTTCTGTTTCTCACCTCCTGGGGAAGGGAGCCCAGGGCTGCTGCCTGTTGGGGAGGGACGTTGGGTCCAGGCTCGTTTCTCGAAGCCAAAGCATGGGGGGGCGGGATTTTGCTTGTTCGACAAGCAGATGGGGAAGTTAATTTTGCATTTGTAAACAGGAACAAGTGATGCATTCATTGACCCTCTGGTGTGGGAGAACTCAGTGGAAATGGTGGGTCACTGCCTTCCTGTTTCTGGACGCCACCATATTGCTGAAGGGCAAAAAGACCCTTATCCCAGTGGGCGCACTTACAAAGTCCCGTCTGGTTTGGCGGAGGACGCTGAATCCAGCAACATCCCTTGCACACGTTACGAAAAGCACGGGGAGCACCGGCAGAACCGGAGCGAAAGCGGGGCCGTGCGCCTGTTGCATGGACTGATCTCATGGCCATGCACGGGGAAGTGATGTCATTCACCTGCCCATGGGAAACAGCCCCATGGTTCACGTGCACAGAGCGTGCACGGCCCTGGCCCCATGGCTGCTGGAGCTGGCAGCCGTCGCCTGCCTGACTCCGGTGTGAGGCCAGTACTGGGTACGTGCTCCGGTGCTTGCTCAGCTCTTCCAAACCCTTTGCCAGAGTGCAGAACTTTTACACGTGTAAGAAAGAGCGAGAGCGAGAGAGAGAAATCTCTCCCTCTGCGTGAGTCGGTAAATCCCTCTCTCGCTCCTCTGCAGAGAGCGGCTTCTCTTATTTGCTGCTTCTGTGGGCCCTGCTGAGCTGTATTAATGCTAAACCTGCCGGCATTCTGCCGGGATGTTCAGGGCAGAGGAGAGCTGTTTCTGCAGGGGATTTCCCGGCAAACATTTAAACCGGGCATAAAACAACTGTTTGCCAGCCATAAAAATGGTGAATTGAGGGTGCGATTACTGCAAAAGCTAGGGAGTTCGGACTTCATAAGTGCAGTGAAATCCTGGCCCTACTGAAAGCAGGGGTTGCTGTGGGTTTTGCAGTAGGGCTCATGTGCACTTTGCATTTTTTTTTTAATTTTTTTTTTTAAGAACAGTGCAATGACGTTAGCTCAGCCTCAGCTGGCTGTGACGAACAACGCCTCTTCCTTGCGACTTTTTTTTTTTTTTAATTCTTTGGGGAGGGGGGAACTGAAGTTGTTACAAACTGAGTCAAAAATAATTTTTGCACTGATTTCACTATCTGCGAACCTACAAAGTAACCCACAGGCAGTAGAAGGAGATGAAGCAGGGCAGAGTGTGCCCAGCGTATCATACTAGCTTAATTAATTTGGCTAATGGCCGTAGCCTGCGCTGGCTACATCAGAGAGGCAACAAGCAGAGATGCAAAATGAGGCTGAGCAGACTGCCAGCTCAGCGGGATTTCCCGGTCTTCCCCCGTTTCTCTTCCCGAGGGCTTCTGAGGCAGGGAGTGCTGCCCCTGGCCAGCCTGGCATGCAGCGGCTGCGGCCCTTTGCTTGGCCTGCGAGAGGCCAAGCGTGAAGGGCCACCTCCACCCCGCCGTGTCTCACAACTCCGCATTAAGACGCTTCACTGAAAAATGTACTTCTTAAAAAAAAAAAAAAAAAATCCCAAACAAGCATAAAAACACCCCACAAAAAATAAATTAAAAACAGAGAAAAAAAAAAAAACAAAACCACCCACCCTCCTGGTGTTGGATCTCCTGGGCAGGGACGAGAGGGCAGGGGCCTGACTGAAGGAAAAAAAAAAAAAGAAAAAAGTAAAAAAGAAAAAAGGAAAAAAGAAAAAAAGGGAAAAAAGGAAAAAAAAGGAAAAAAAGGGGGGGGAACAACACGACACCAAACCAAAAACCACCTACTTTTTCATACTGCATTTGCTGTATAAAAGCAGCTCGCTAACAGTCCTGCAGCCAGTGTATTCCATAGCTAGTGAAGCCTTAGCAAATATGGGCTTGGGTCTATGTTTACATAATTTATGTAAGCAAGTTTAATTTGAATCTAGAGTGTCTTTTTTAATGTAAATGGGTTGACATACATAATATATACATTTTGCATTGGCTTAAAAAAAAAAAAAAAAAACAAAAAAAACCACAAACCCATGGAAAAAAAACCCCTATTTTGACGGCAGGTGTTTGATGACACTTTTTTGCTGTGTGCGTGACGCTGCTGAGGGTGCCTCAGCTCAGTAAGCAAGCAGCTGGCAACAGCAAGCACCCTGCCCTTGCCTGGGCAGCCCCCAGCTGGTGCCCTCCCTCTTGGTGGTCTTGCCAAAAAAAAAAAAAAAAAAAAAAAAGGTATTTCTCTTTTCCATGGAGGCAGGGAAGTATTTTATCTTATTCTTAAATAAACTTTCTGATAGAAAATTCCTGTTGCCAGCTGGCATTTGAGCAGCACCAGCGTTTGCCACCAGCTCCTGGTCGGTGCTGGCACGGCTCTTTCCCCGGCACCCAACCCTGTTCTGAGGCAAGGCTCTGCCTGTCACTTCGGCTCGCCCAGCTTGCTGATGTAGCACAAAGACTGTGTATACATATTTTTTAGTTTGAGATTTATTTGTGGCTATATTAGATGAAATACCAGAAGTAACATTTTCTCTAATTAACTATTTTTTTTTATATGTATATACACACACACATATATTACCACGGTACCTCATTGTTAATCCTACCTCGATGCTGTGTGTTTGCCCACACAGGTAAAGAGCACAGCACCCTTCATACGCTCAGGAAAGCTGAAGCCATGAGCCCATGTGATGGCAAGCCTGTATTAAGCCAGTAAATTGCCTGTATTTGCATGTGCTAATGATGTCCCACGGTGCTGGGGAGCAGGGGGAGCACCATGAGGCCACGACAGTGCTGGCTGAAGCCCCAGGCTGCAGCTCACAGCAGCTGACAAGTGGGTGCTGAGCACCCCCTCCCCTGGCTTGTTTTGGGGTGAGGTGGGAGGGGTTCCCCGTGCAAACAGGGCGACAGGCCCCAGCACCCGAGGGAGCATCTCAGGCGCCAATCTGCACCCTGGTCACAGACAGACATGCACGCACCACACCACCACCCCCCCAACACACACACACACACACACACACACTAGCTGTCTCCCCCCCCCCCCACACCACACAAGTGCCTGGTGTTTCGGTTCCACTGGTATTGCTGCCACAGCTCCTGCACACGCAGGTCCCTCGTTAATTAATTATTCACAGATTGGCAGGGGTTGGAAGGGACCTCTAGAGATCATCTAGTCCAACCCCCCCCCCGCTAGAGCAGGATCACCTAGAGCAGGTTGCACAGGATCACATCCAGGCGGGTTTTGAATATCTCCAGAGAAGGAGACTCCACAACCTCTCTGGGCAGCCTGTTCCAGTGCTCTGTCACCCTCACAGTAAAGAAGTGTTCACTCACGTTCAGATGGAACTTCCTGTGTTCCGGTTTGTGCCCGTTGCCCCTTGTCCTGTCACTGGGCACCATAGAGAAGAGTCTGGGCCCTCCTCTAGACATCCACCCTTTAGATATTTATAAGCATTGGTAAGATCCCTTCTCAGTCTTCTCCAGGCTAAACAGACCCAGCTCTCTCAGTCTTTCCTCGTATGAGAGATGCTCCAGTCCCCTCATCATCTCTATACCCCTCCGCTGGACTCTCTCCAGTAGTTCCCTGTCTGTCTTCAACTGGGGAGCCCAGAACCGGACACAGCACTCCAGATGTGGTCTCATCAGGGCAGAGCAAAGGAGGAGGATAACCTCCCTCGACCTGCTGGCCGCAGTCTTCTAAATGCACCTCAGGTACCACCATTAGCCTTCAAGGGCACATAGCTGGCTCATGGAGAGCTTGCTGTCCACCAGGACTCCCAGGTCCTTCTCTGTAGAGCTGCTTTCCAGCAGGTCAACCCCTAACCTGTGCTGATGCTTGCAGTTATTCTTCCCTAGGTGCAGGACCCTACACTTGCCCTTATTGAATTTCATATGGTTCCTCTTTGCCCAGTTCTCTAGTCTGTCCAGGTCTCAGTGAATGTCAGCCATAATTACTTGCCATTAATTAATGAAGAAACAGCTCTGAGGCTAATCCAATGTAGAGGAGAGGGTCACAGGGTACTGCAGGGCTGCCACAACATCAACACCTCCAGCACCCAGCTGGAGCCCCACGTGCCTCAGGGTGCTCGGTGCTACACCTGCAGGGCTGCAGAGCTGGGCACAAAAGGTCACGGGACTGGAGAGACCTCGGTGGCCTTTAGTGCCCTGAGGAAAGGCAACGCTGCACAGTGGTGCCTGTGAGGTGGGAGGAGAGGAGGAGAAACACCAGGGATGTGGGGATGGATAGACTCAGTTCCCAGCTGTTCCTCAGAGGACTTGCCCAACTTTGGCTGAGCCAGGAGAGGCAGATAAAACTGCCCCACTCTGTCCGTGGAGTTTGGCAACCAGCACGCCAGGGCCGAGTCCTGGTGAGGAAGAGGAAGGGCAGCACTGGATGGAAGCGAGCACCCAGACACCAGGCCAGGTGCTCACCAGCAGCAGGGCCGAGCAGAGGTGAGCAGCACCCTTCTTCCAGGTGCTCAGAGCTACGGTGAGAGCAGCGGGAGAGGCAGAGCCCGTGCCTGGGGCAGCCTCCCTTTGCTTCCTGACACAAAGGCAGCCACTCGGTCAGAATTAAACATCAAATTTATTGCATAATACTGTACTATGTACACACACATCGAAAATAAACATTTGATATAATTGTATATTTGTCTTCAATGCTGCATTAGAAAGAGGCTGGAGGGCTCTCGGTGTAGCCCACAGCTTACCTTAAAAAAAACCCAGAAGCCTAAAACCTTTTGTTACGAGGTGCTAAGTTCAATACTGTATATTGAACGTGGTGCATAAATACTATGTCCTAATAACAAGTCAATGTCAAAACAACCCTAGGCTTAAAATGAGATTTACATCAAGACCCGAAAAACGGGGGGGGATCATTCAAACTTCATTTAATGGGGGCGTGGGGCTAGGGGAAAGAAGATAAAGGCTCTCCAATCTTACAGGATAGATTTAGGTAATGATTTTGCCTACTCAAGTCCTCATGTACATTTCCAGTCTAATTCATGCAGATTGTCCTTTAGGGCCCCCCAGCAAAACAGCTGCCAAGTGAAAGGGCTCCTCTGAAACAGCAAAATAAAGTAACTGCAAAAAGAAACCCAATCCCCAAACAGAGGGTCAGCACTCAAATGTGGATCTCGTGCTTCTTTCTCTTCTCTAAGCTGATGAGACTGGAGAGCTTGTACACACCTCATACACGTACCCACCTCATACACTCACAGCCCTGCACGCTCACATGCGCGTGACTCTGCTGAAGAAAGGTGGCAGTGGTAAAAGCAGCCATCTCACTTGTATTGGAATAACAGGTCTGTTGGGATGGAAAAACAGGGCTCGGCAAAGCCCACCTGTCTAACTTGTAGACTCGCCAAGACGGAAACACAACACAAGAGATGCAATTTGAGAAACCCATTATTATAGGCAGGGTTTGTCCTTCCACAAGCCTGAACACAAACTCCGCTCCAGAGGAGGTGGAGGTTTCTTTAAGACGACATTGCTTGGAAACAAAATTTGAGACAAGTGTGGAAAAACAAGCTGACCCCCCCAAACCATCAGATTCTTCATGAGACATCCTGGTGCAAAAAGAGAGCGCATCGCTAATACATCGCCCTGGGGTTTGCAAATGGCGTCCCAGGCCAGTACCATCCGCCAAAGACCAAAGGGAAGAAGGGATATTTCCATTCAAAGCAAGCAAGAACCAGCTTGCGTTTAAAAAGGGAGGAAAAAAGGGTGGGGGGAAATCACAGCTTTTCAAAAAGGGGATCACTATTTCATCCTCAATTTCCACCATAGCCTCAATGCAAGGGACATCAAAATATTTAAACCGGACTAAAAGGAGAGGCAAGTGTGTGTGTAGGGGCAATAAAAGCAAACTACAAGAAATTGCTGGGAGGGCAGTGTCAAGTTGGAGGGGAAACTACAAAAATGCCCACTGATTTCGTTCAGTAGATGAGAAAATTCAAAGCAATAGCCTCTCCCTGCTGAAGCCCCACAAAATGCTGGCAGCATCAGGCTGAGACTGCATCATCTCAATCTATTATTATTATTAATAATTATATTTTCCCCCAAAATGTTCTGATCCATTTCCTTACAAAAATAAAGCCAAGCCCATCATTTTCTTCCTCCGTACCCAAGTGTCTGTGCCCTCTCCCACACTGGTCTGGTCAAGCTAAGCTAAAGCCTTCGTAGTGATCGATGGCTTGCACCAGCCGGGCGCTGAGGATCTCCTTGCTGCTGTACTTGGGCAGGTCCAGGAGGTTGTAGCAGGTATGCGCCACGGGCAGGTACTGCTCCCCGCTGGTGGTGGACTGGATGACGATGCGCAGGCTGGACATGCCGTAGATGGGAATGCGGTCGCTGCCCGTCAGGAACACTAGGAGAAGCAGTGGGAAGGTCGGACAGTTAGGGCAGGCGACCTCGCGCCAAGGGCTGCACCTGGAGGCAAACTCCATCCGTACCCACGCAGCAGGACTCTGCCTGGAGGGGCCGAAATGCTGACTGAACTCAATGCAGGGCATGGCTGGCCTCACAGGGGAGCCGCAGGAGGGCAGAGGCAAGAAGCAACACCGCTGCTGGGTGCACGGATGAGTAAAAGCAGCCCAGGGCACCCTCTTCCTTTAAAAGCTCCTCTTATGCCCAGGCAGGATAGAAAAGGAGCAAAGGCCAGGCTGCCTGATGCCCTGGAGAGAGGCAGAGAGGGCCCAGGCACCCTCCCTGCTGCCACCCCTCCCAGGCACAGCACCTTGATGCCAGGACCAGGGTTGGTTCCTCCTTGCTGCTCCCCACCATATTCATGCATTACCATGTATTTCTCGTCGTCTCCCCTTTTGTCCCCAAATAAAGTGACCCCCACAGCAGCTGCTCGCATCTGTGGGCAACTGGGACACTTGAAGCAGCACACACACATGGAGATGCACTTCCCAAGGCCACTCCTGCAGGCATTTCCTCTCCTCAGCACACCACCCGCCATACCAGCACAAGGAGACCACTGTCAGGAGGGGAGGTATCTGCTACCCGGTCACACCAATACAGGGTCTCATTTTCCTGCCACACGATACACTAGCTTCTCCACTCAGCTGTCACCCTACAACTGCCCCGTTGCCCCCTAGAAAAAGAGTGCCGCAATGCCTGAAAGCTCAGCTTGCAGAAGGAGGAACCAGATTAAGGATGGGCACTGGGGACTGCCATTCAATTTAATGTAGACACTCCCACCTGAGTCTTCAATTTCAGGAGATACTCTGCAAGATACTTACAGAGAAATTTCTTCTTCTTTTCCAAGGGAAATGCATGAAAGGTTTCCCAAAACATTCTCACAGTTGGGTGCGTCGCAGTGTAGTCTCCCTTATAGACAGCACTCTATTAAAAAACAAAAAGGCACATCACTTCATTTGGCACTAGAAAGCAAAGACTAAGCAGAAACCAGACCTGATCTCTTCTGGTATCTGGCATCAGATCGATGTCTGACAGTTGTGAGATGGAGCACAGGATGGGTCACGGGCAATAGCATGGCTCAAAGACTCAGCAAAGGGTTCTCCTAGCAGTATGTGGCAGGCAGGCATTAGGTGTCTAGCTATTCAGCTAATTACATGTGCCATAAGGAATCCTGGAGTACCTGTTCACAGGCTGCACTCCTGAACAGGATTGTGTTCTGCATTGCAAAGCCACTTTTACTGCTGAGGCTGAGACAGAGCAAGTAACTTGCTGATCCATGCATTTTGAAAGGATACAACTCCTACTTTGTGTCCAGACTCCCCTTTGAACTCCCAGCTGTGTACTTTTTGCTCTTGTGCAGTGGAGCGGGTTTTACTACAGGTCAAGACCCTGACTTTTCTTTTCCATTCAGTCTCAGGTTTCATCCCTAAAAAACAGCAGATGGAAGTCCTTCTCCCCTGTCCTTTCTCATTCTGAATTTCCTCCCTGAGCTTTATCAGTAGCAGGAAAGGCCAATAAGAAACTTTTTATGTGAATGACGACAAAGGTGTACAAGAAGCATAAAAAAAAAAGACATCCATGGCTCATCACATCTCATGTCCCCTGCTAGTGTCCAACTCCTCATCCAACTGCGTAATCCTGGTAGTTGTGAAAAAGAAGAAAAATATGACAAGAGGGAAGCTTTACCTCCTCCAGTTCCTCCCAGTTGTAGTTACTGTTTCCAACTATCATGGCCCTGAGCTCTGTGGGCTGGAAGAGTTCCAGGACTTTCCCACCACACACTTTCAGGAAGCCAGTGGAAAAGGCTGTGTACCACTCATGGATGGAGAGGTTGAAGATGTAATTTACGTAGGCTTCAACAAATTCTTCCCTAGTGCATTGAGAGAGAGCAGGCAAAGAAAACCACTTTTAATCATATGCCTCAGCAGCAGCACTATGAAGTTTTCCTGTTTCTGCCTGTAATGCGTCTTGCAAACATGAGTCTCCAACAGCTTCAGGCCACTGCCCTCCTCTCACTAAGCCGAGTCACAGCAACATGGACAAACAATTAGGCAGCAAGTACCACCATGTGTCTGCTTATTCCCCGGGAGCGGCAGCCCAGGAGGTGCCCCTAGCAGCCCATGCTCTATACTACCAGTAAACCCACCCAGTGGCCTGGCATCCAGTTGCCCACAGGGCCGGGAGGGAGCCAGGGTGACACCAAGCGCCAGGGAGGCGCGAGGGACAGAGTCCTCTTCCCCATGGCCTGCACAGAGGCCATGTTAAGCAAATATCAGGACACTGTCACCAGAGGAACGTGCCCACCCACTGGCCCAGCTCCTGCAACCCTACATTTAGCACGTCCAGGAAATAACCTACAGCTCTTCCGAGTCTGCGGGTGTCCAGGGTTGCCCAGCACAGGGCTCTGTGCCCACCTGCACTGACCTCCGACTGCCAGGCAGCTGTCAGCAAGTGCTCTGCTGGGGACAGGGAACCAAATCAAACAGACGGTGCCCAGAAGACTACCACTTCCAAAACAGAGAGCCTCACGGAGCCCCAGTTAGGTACCCTGTGAATTTTCAGAGGCAGCTGCTGCTGACTCGGTCCCCAATGAGCCTTGCCAGTGGTTCAGCACTTTCAAAGCCAAAGCTGTAGCCTTGAGGCAGACTGAGGAAATCCTGCTCTGAAAAGACTTGATCTGAAACTGCACGGCCAATTCCCTCCCTCCCGGCCCCAAAGAGAAAGCAGTTGAAAGAAACCAAGAAACACCCCTCACTACAGAGCAAGAAAACAGTCTTAGGAAACTTCCTCTTCAGTCTTCACGCTCTGGTTAAATAAATACAGGACTTGTGCATTTGGTGTACGTGGCAAAGAGAACGACTCCTCTCGGAATGACAACTCTGTTTTGCCTCAAGAGTTCCCAAGAACAGCATTAAAATAAAAACACCATTCTGTAGTCATTGGCAAGAAACTTGTGGCAGGCCCTGGCCTCTCTGGATTTTGTCAGGAGGATAAACATCTTTATTCTACTCTTTCTTTCCTATTCTCAAAGCGCCACGATCTGAGTGCAACACTAGAATTTTATTTGTGCAATCACTTAAAATATTTCCCCTGAAGTTTTGTGGTTGGTTGGGTTGAGTTTTTTTTATACCTGACAATAATGCACCAGCCAACGTGGCAAACTGGGACAAGAAACTATTCTGTGTGGGTGGAGGTGTCGTTTTTGCCTGATGTTCGAGAGCAGCTCACACTTGCACTCAGAGGATAAGCAGATCAGGGAACACCATGGAATCCGATACCTCAATCTCTAGCTGAGAAGGTCACAATTTAAAGAAATATTTTGACCTTTTGGTGGAGGAATTCTCAATGCATATACTACGTAAAAGCAACGAGGGATGGGTGAGAAAGTGAAAAAGAAAAAATAAGGAGGCAGACTGACAAATATGAAAACTTGGAATAAGAAATCATATAGCAAAGCGGGAATTATTTTCCAGCGCATTTGTTTTATTGTCATTTTCCTGATAGTCACCTGAGCATTAGGGAAATCCAAGCTGATTAAGCACTTAGCTGTTGCTTAATACCTCTCTGGCTGTTACAGTCATGAACCCTTTATCAAGAATATTTTGTGTTGTGACATCCAATACAAACTCCAAAGGAGAAAGGGAAAATGCAGGCATTTCCTACTTGGCACTTTTCAGTCAAAGCAATCCTGTGCATTCTGCAGCTCCCGGTGAACCTTACTCAAGCAGGAAAGGCAGTGCCCAAAGACACGCACACAGCAAACTATTCAGGCCAGGAGGGCAGCAAATTGGTCCCTGGCCTCTAAATGTAGGCGTGGAGGAAGTCATTAAGCACTGTAAGGTGGATGAATTGACAGCCATGTCTAGACTTGGATTTAGAGGTTAGCTTGAGTTCAAAACTCTGGTCAAGACGAAGCAATTGCATTTTGGAATGTGTTAAGCCGGTGGAGCTACAAACTAGCCTTTCTCCTTAAGGATTTTCTTCTGTGGTTGCCTATCCTGAGTTAATAAACAGTTGCAGCAGCTAACCTGAGTGCTCTTCCCAAACATTTGCTCAGCTAAAATCTTTGTTCCTCCCCCTAGCCCAGTATGGCACACAGTAGAAAAATGGCCCTTTTTCTTTTGAGTGTAAATGCCGAGCCTAAAAACCTAAAGGGTACTATCCCTGGCATTTTCATCTTTACTTCACTGTCACAAATGTAGATTAAACTCTCCTCTATTTACCTGAAGCCCATCTTCTCTTTGCAGGGAGACAGACTTACACTGCTCCATCTCCATGTGGGTTTTGCATGGAGGCAGCTACTTAGCTGTAAAATTGCACCCTTTTTGGGCAGTAGTAAAGTAGGTAAGAAGGTAATACAGACAAAGCTTTTGTTACAGCAATGGCTTCAGACACAATCAAAACCCTTTTAAATAATCAGATTAATAGGAAATGACTTCATCTCCAGGCTTGCCAGCAAGGTCTTCAGCAATCCTAGCACAAGCCCCTAACCATGCTGCTGACTAGTCACTGGATCACACTGTTTTGCCAGCAGAGAAAGAATTTGAACACTGCTTCAAGTAATAAAGGCATTTGTAGAAATCCAATTACAGGATTATGAGAAGAAAATAGTTCAGCAGCTGGAAAAAAAAAAGGGGGGGGAAATGGTAGTAATAACTCTTAGGTGTTCAGTCAAATGGAAAGGAATCCATGTACAGTAGGGCCTTATGGCTCTAATGAGGGATGGTGGTCCTCCATCAGGTGTACTCAAGGGAAAGTGTTTCCGGTTCCAGAATTAATAGTATAAACAAGTTTGCCAGGCTCAGTTTTGTTGGTCACGTACAGTTCCTCTATAAACCATCAGGAGATTAACCTTCAAGGGCCAAAATCACGTTGCAGTCTCTATTTACCATGAGAAAACTGCCAAGGGTCTATATGAAGGTCTTTTATAGGGAAGATGTCCATCCAAAAGGGTGTGGGACATTTTCTGAACATTGCTGGAAAGATGATGAAAACTTGCTTTATATTCAAGTGCCACTGACATCCAGCAACTTTTGAACAACTGGTCTTAGAATTTGTTCACTGTGACTTCTAATTCTCTCCCACATTTCACCTCAGCCGAACTTTCTGTGGCGTTGCACCTGACTGCACCACAAGTATGAGTCCATGCCCATATATGTTCCACTTACCTATTGTCCTTCTGCACCAGAATTTTATCTCCATCTTCAATCAGGTTCTTCTGCTCTGTCACACCATAGCCTTCCCTGCAGATCTATACAAAACCAGAAACCTCATTTTACCAGAAGTACTTTTCAGGTCACATCCCTGCAGAAAGATAGAGAGTTCTCTTTCACAGCTGATGACTGGCTTGTGAAGGGTGGGCCATAGAAAAGGGTATACCCAGAACATTTTTCCTCTGCTCCAAATGCCCTGCATGCTTCACCACCTTCTATCATTTACATTTTCTGTAGGACTGCTATTAAGTCTAAATGCAAACTCAGAAAGGAAGAAAAGGGGGGGTGGGGGTTTGGTAAATTTCCTGTGAAAAAAACAAGAGATTGATAATTAAAAAACTGTATTTAACTAGGCCCACATACTCTGGCAATAAAAAGGATTCCCCTTTTTATAATAGAAGTTCACTGGGTTAATTCATCCACTCTCACTTCAAGATGGCATGACCACAGATAGCTTCCTGCTTTTGCCCGGCCTAGGATGGCACCAGTACAAACATATATTCTGTACATACAAAATCGGCCATGTGCAGAAAATGCAAAAAGGGTCAAACTTCAAGTTGTCATACATAAAAGAGGCTCAGATTTTGACATGCAAGATGAGTTATTAATTTCAAGATCTGGGATATCAGTCAGTTATTCATTTCAAAGTTTGAGAGATGTATCTGTATGTCTTTATATATTATGCAGTATATAGTGCAAGAGAGAGTAAGAATACCCTTATGCGTGGAAAAAAAAAAATTAGAGAAAAATCTCTTGTGTTACTTCAAAGGTATTCCTTTTTACACAGTCCACATTACCATCATTATGGCTTCATTACCTCATCCTGAACTGCAGCTCTGACCTGCATGAGACACAGTCAGACCCAGGTCTGACTCACTCCAGAGGTAAGTTTGATCTAAGAAACTTTAAGTGGTCTCATTTATGAAACTAGGAAATGGACAATACTCTTCTAGTATTGGCAAGGATTTTCTTCGCCGTGTGTAGTAGTGTTTCCTGGTACCTTGGTTTTACCTCAGGCCAGCCCTGGACAGAGTCAAGAACCCAGATCAAGCTCAAGATGAACCCATCGCTCACAACCTGGTAGAGCATCAGGACTTTAAAGCAAAGACATTGAAACACGGAAGCCCTTACTCTGCCCAAGTCAACAGAGGAAAACATAGCTTGGAGAATAATGATGCTGTGTCTTTTTGTGAGGTTCTAAATGTTTTTGAAGAAAGTCTGACCGAGTACACTCAATATAATTTTTTAACTTAAAAAGTATTAATATTATGACAGCAAGAAAAAGTCTAAATTGTGTTAGCATTTCAGGAACTGACCTAGTGATGTCAAAGCCTAACTTCCATTTTCAAGGAGGATTTAGGAATCTACTTCTGTCTAGTGTGAGAAGTTGGCCACTGGGATTTAAGTCACATGCCACAGTGACAACAAGGCTATTTTGAAAACCACTTTGCTTAACCTATGTACTAGCTCAGTTTTCATGACCACATACAAAAGAACAAGGGAGTTGACAGCAAAGAATTTCAACATTTTAACATCACCATTTAACATTAACATGGGGCATGTGCTAGAGGTATAGTTTGGAATAAACCATAATACACATGAATAAGTAGATGGCCTTCAACTGTATCATAACAATCATAGAGCTGCTATGTTAAATGTGTCTTACTGTAAAATTCAAGCAGAACGTCTCTTCTACATCTTCCCCAGGGTAATCTAAAAGTTGCTGAAGACTCCTACATGACAGGTAGGGAAAGAAATGAGGAAAAAAAAAATCAGAGATTCAAAAAGCCATTCATCTAAAGGGGAAAAGAAAATCAGCAGTAAACAGCATCATACATCTGGGTAATAGAGTTGCAAGAGAGAGAATCTCTGAGTCACCTGAAGGGGTAAGAAAGAAATACACCTCAAATAAAGAGATGCTTTGTTCGAAGCACAAGTTACCAATATAGTCCTTGCCTACCTAGCACATGGATATCCTTTAATGACCTTGGCCTTAGAATAGAATTACATTTCTAGTTCTTAAGGAGTGCGAGATATTTATGCCATCACCACGCAAAGGTCTGAGGGAGTGGAGGAAGAGAGGGTGGTGGATTATATGTATCCCCATCATGTAGAAAATATTTTTCTCCTATCCCTCAAAATCCTGCTGCTGCATTCCTGGCATTTTACCTCATTATTGTTAAATACAGCTGTAACTTTGTGCAGATAAATCAGACAGCAACTCAGAAGAAAAAAGAAGATAGCAGTCAGACCATAGGATCTTAACCTCTCAGTGTCAGAGGGAACCAATATCCCCATGCAATTAGGCAGAAAAGATTCAATACACCATTTAGAGAACATCATTCCTTCACTCCATTCAACTCCCGTCTTTCTGGCATGGGAGCAGGTCAGAGTTATGCTGGTTCAGGGATGGGACAGTTCACATCCTATGCACAGTTCCCATCCTGGGCGACATCATGAGACATGCCGTGGATCTGCTTGCTAAGACTGGCTTGGGGGGAAAGGCTGAGGCTAGGATCTGGGATCATGCACGCAATAGCACAGTGGAGGGACAGGCCCCCACCCCTGTTTTCATAGGAGTGTGGCAGGTGTCTTTGCTGTGTTGATATCCAATTTCTGTGGGTTGGGAAGGTAGGTACAGAGGTTAGAGCCTAAGCAGATGGATATGATAGCCTGTGGGAGAGGAAAAGTCTTACATAAAATTCACCACCAGCTTATGTACTTTGCTAGGATCAGCCCCCCAAAATTAATCAGTCACTCAAAAGGACCAGGAGGTTTTTTGTCGAACAGCTTTTACCCAGTTTGGCATTTCTTGTTCTCAGATGGATGGTCTCCCTTCCCAGAAAGGCTGCAAATTTTGTTTTTCATACCTTCCTTCCGTAGGGGATAGCTCCTTCAAATCCTCCAGGCAAGGCTTCACATTCAAGAGTTTTTTGTACAGAGCCAAGGGAAAGTGAAGGTCTACCACTGTGAAGTTGTATATTGCAAGACCACATATGATGCCAATCAAGTGAAACCAGTTGTGTTCTACAAAACACTGCAAAAACCAGACAGAGAAATCCTGATGAGACACACTGTCATGTGTAAAATGCACAGTACCCTTCCCCCCTGCACTAAGAAGCCAGTCCCTGCTTTTCCAACTGGGACAAAACCAGAGAGCTCCCATCGGATCCCAGTTTGGTTGCAAATTCCTTGCTGGAGTGTAGTATAGAAATGCAGATTCAGAAACCAAGCTCTATTACTTTTGTAAGCCATGATTAGCTGTGGAAACAGCAACAGCTGCTTTCTACCTTATCTGCCTTTTATTTCCTTTTTACATACCACTGCATTTAGACATTAACAAAGCTTCGAGGTTTGCTGTCTATGTACTGCCAGGAAACATGTTAACAATTATCACTCATCCTATTTTCTATTAAAAGCTTATGCATAACCCCAGTGCTACCCAGGCAAATACACTACCATAGGTGTTGGTATACTGGCCTTCTCCCTTCGCACATTTACTTTCACACCAGTACGTCAGTCACAGACTGGCTGCCTATATTTGTTAAATGTTGTAAATACGTGACGCATATTTTCAGTGCTTACACTGTCGTTACTCTTAGTGTCAAAAGACATTGTTTTTATAGCATTAACATGAGGAGCAATTGCTCTGTAATACTGTTTACAAGTTACAAAAGGTACCATGTAATTTCCTTCCTTGTAAAATGTAATTAATAAATTAAAAAGAACCCCACCAGGGCAGCTACACCTTAAGGGAAGGCTGACAACATCATTTCCCATCTTGCTACCCAGGAAGGTGCAGAAAAAAGGACATAAAACACCACCTCCAGCATAACGCTGTCCAATAGGTACAGAACTTGCACTCTGCACTCTTCCAAAACCAACCAACTTTCACTACAAACTGAGTTTCTTGCCATTTAAGAGCTTCCTCACATAAAGCATTAACAAGTTTAGACCCTGAAGGTGATAGTGATGCACGACCGAGTGGATTGGTTGCAGTTACGTGAACAGCAAGGGAAGCACAGAATTCTAATGTCACAATGACCTAAACATCTGGTTCTGTAAAATAGCACATGATAATCACATTCATGATAATAAGAGTTTTATTAACTGTCATCTGACACTTAATACAAGTTTTTATTATGGGATAAGAATAAAGACAAATAGCCAACTCCTTAACAGGCACAATCATCACCACTCTACTAAAGTTAATGAACCTATACTAATTTACACTGACTGAAAATAAGAGCTCACATTGTATCGTGGGTGGAAAATGAGAGGAAGGTAATTTCTTTCCCATACTTTGCCACTAACTTTCTTGTCATTCAAATACAGCATGTTATTTCAGCTTGCGTGTATAGAGGGCAAGGGCTTACCGTATCTGAAAACCACAGCAGGTTTGACTCTGGGTAGTAAGTGAACATGCCATAGATGGGGTTGAGGAGTTCTTTTAACAACAGGAGGAAAAATTCCTTTGTCACTCCTCCAGCGTCAACAGCTTCCTCACCATCAAAGATGACCTGTAGAAAAAGCAGGTCAGTAACAGGGATGCAGAACTAAGACTGAGTGAATCAGACATCCTTCTAATTGGGAGCCACGCAAAGCAATTTGTCTAACACGCCCAAACCCACTGCAACCCATTAGCCTGTTTCAGTGCTCTGCTTGCAGGGAGGGAAAGGCAACAGGGGGTGGCAAATCAGATATTTTGAAAATGTTTAACTCCTTATGCAAATCATAAATAACCACCTCTCCTCCCAACAACAGAAGCAGTAACATGACAGCAGCTGCTGAATTTTGTAGCAACCTCTCAGAGAAAAAGCATGTCCTATTGCAAGTGGCCTGTTCGTGCAGAAGAGCAAAACAGAGACTGCATAGTATCACAGAAATGTTTCCTCTCATGCCCCTTATACAGCAGATACAGAAGGAAAAGAGAGCAAACCCCCTGCTTGTCTTCTTGTAAACTGCTCACTGCCAAAACACTCCAGGAGTTGAAGAAGAGAAAGACTCAACCCCCACACTGATTAGATCAAGTGTCCCTGTGTGCTATACCTATGGAGAAGCCACTGTACGCTGGTGAAGTGGGAACGTGAAGGGCTGAAAGGCTGCAGAAATGTCATCTGGATGAGAGGGTGCTAAATGCATGGGGAAAACTTACTTTAAGAGGCTTTTTCAAATCAATGTCTGAATGGATGCTCAACTCCCTTAAAGCATCACCAACTAAGTTACTCCTGCGAACATGAAGTACCAGGAAAGGGCTTCTGGCCAGCAGAGGCTCCAGGGTTAAAAGCATGAAGACATTCTGCAAATTTGCACCATTTATTGCAACCTGTAAATAAGAGAGGAGTGAAAAACAGTTGCTGCTCAGCTCCTTCTTCCTATGGAAGGAAACTAGTTAACAATTATACACCCGGTGTTCCTTTCTTCCTCACTCTTTTAGTTTGGTTTCCCCAGGGTACAAGGATTACGTGTTCACTCTGCATAAGCGTGTGTGCATGTGTGCTTACCTGCCCCCTCCCCATTTCCCACACCAACACCTTTTGAGTCCACTGATTGATTCACCACATTTGAGCAACAGAGAGATCAAATTCCTGAACACTTTTTGACATTAGGCAGGTGGGTGTGTAAAGAGAGACTTTATTCATGCTCTTATTGAGTCAAGAAACTCGGTGTGAACACAACCCTGGCAAGAGTCAGAGTCCACCAGGGAAAGCACTATTGCTAACATACCATGCAAGGGGCAGGCTGACAACCGCACCAGGCAAGGCCCCAGGAAACTCATCTTATACAATTGAAAGTTCTTGTCTGCATGGATTTTCTGGCATTGGGCAAGTCACAAAGTCCAGTCAAAGCTTTGACCACACATAGTATATTTATTCTCATGCATTGTCCCTACTAAGTGGCAAATTCACATTTGTAAATTCAGTTTAAAAGTCAGTTGATCCTGAGACAGAAGTCTACTGGAAACTAGGCTTCCTCTGTTCCAGTACTCCCAGAGGTACTGGTTTCCTTGGCCTCTAAAGTGGTTGTCTTCATAAAGATCTCATCTCTCAGAGCAACAAAACCTTTACCAGCCTGTTGTCCTGCCGAGATAAGGTAGATACCCTCCTCACAGCAGTGCACTGCTCACAAACTGGGCAGCTGGAAATATATAGAAGAGGTGGCAAAATGAAAGCAGAAGGTGACTCCAGCTTCTGAGCGCAGGCTGAGCCTCCTTTGCCTTGCTGCGGGCTACAGGCTCAAGCAGCCATAGAAAAGCTAAGAGATGGATATCACATGGAACCAGCACCATGGCCACAGGTAACTGTGATGACAGTTTTCCGCTCTGAAGGAATGTGACAATCAAGGACCTCAGCAAGCTCATTTCACAGAGGATGGGACTAATCCTAGACCAGCAGCTGCACTGGATGAGGGCCCAGTGCCCAATACTTGGCCCCTCTCAGGAGCCACCTGCATGAGCAATGCCTTGCACTGGGAGGTTTACATTGGCACAGAGGCCAGCTGTCCTTGTCACAGCCTGGCTGTGAGCTGGCTTGGCTGCCACCTACAGGGTAAGGGTGCTGGAGCTGTACATCTGCCATAGAACACGCTCCCGGGGAACCTCCAGTCTGCGCCCCTCACTGCAAGCGGGTGGGTAAGCTGCTGACAACAGCTGCTGCTTGCAACCATGAACAGTGTCAGGAGTTGGTCTTCAACCCTCACTTCTGACAACCACTCCTCCCGCACCAGGCAGAAACGTGAAAAAAGTACCCACTTACCTGAAAGTTCATCTACTTTTCCAGCCTTACAGCTGGAAAAGTACCTTATTTCTTATCCTTGGACTATCATAAATACACAAGCACTCCCTCACTATACAGTACAAATTTCTACCACATGCACACCTGGCACTTCTGATGTTACCAAACATTTTGAAGCGAAAGACACCAAGCACCGTCTCTGCAATATCCAAGACAAAGAGGTTCTCCAGCTACTCTGCTCTCTCATATTATGGAAACAATAAAGCCTTGTACACACTAACTCCTAGTGAACTCCCTTCCTTGCAGGCACCAATGCAAAAGGCAGGAAAAAAGAAATGGGGCAGGAAAATCGGGAGAGAGAAGGATTACCTGCATCTGTAGTTCTGCATCTGTCTGTAACATCTTGGTCTTAGCCTGAGCATCAAAGATGAAAGGATAAGAACAGAGTGTCACAGCATCCTGCAAAAAAGGCAGGTAGATTGGTTCCTATTTACAGCTTCCATAGCACTTCTTTAAATAAGAGTCATGAAAAACAATTTTCTTACCTGCATGATGGATGGTCTTACTTTCTGTGAAGGAAAAAGAGAAACATGAAAATCTTTTACACTTTTGATTTTGTGTCTTGTATATTTTTGGACGAACTAGTTCAAATGTGACCCAATGAAAACTTTTTCTGCTCTGGGACCAACAACCCAGCTTTTTCCTCTTAAAGAAAAGCACAGGAACTTCCTTCTCAAGAAAACACACAAGTCTAATTCAAAACTTGCACATCAAATGTTACTAAGAGGACTAACCAGCACAGAAGCCTGTGCTAGCCTGCCATAAGTGAAACTTACTCTTATGAAGAAAACTACTCCCAACAAAGCAGAGATCACATGAAAAAAAACAGGAGAGAGCATAAGGCCACAAACATGACAGTGTAAGACCGCTCTTGCAATGCAAATTACTTCTCTCATTAGCCATATGAATACATTTTTAACTATTTTTAACTATCACTGTTACATAAATTTGAGTCAATTATTGCTCTGCTTACTAAAAGTAAGCACAGAGCAGCACTACTTAAATGATGGAGGGGACACAGCACACACATTTAGAAAGCCCATAAAAACACACACAAAGAATTCTTGCTACAGTCAGGTTTTACTCCTGCAGCATCCCTTGGCAGATGTTCTTTGTTGTTTTCTCACACTTGGGATTCCTTTCTTTGCTTTAATTAAATAATCTCACTGGGTTCCTACACAGCATATTCCAGCCCTCAGTTATCTCCTTTCTTACAGACAGGAAAGTGAGGCATAAAAGAGGTGAAGGGTCTTACCCAATATCACCCAGCAGGTTACTGGAAGAGCCAGGAATAGAACCCACATCTCTTGAGTCTTGGTTCAGTCCCCTAGCCAGAACACCACACTGCCTCCTCTTACAGAGCAGCATTTTAAGATCATTGGCTACATTATTCACAATACCTGGCTAAACAGCAGAAGTAAAGGGTAAAAATTATAATTTTAGAATACAGGATTTGGCTCCTGAGGTCTCGATTACATAAAAAGATCCAGTGACTGAATTAATCCTCTTGTGCAAGGATTGAATGAAATTCACATGAATAATCACAGAGATTGTTGCAAGCATTAGGTAAATATTGTTAGCTCCAGCTCTTGTGACAGCCTTATTTTAAGTCAACTTTGTCAAGCCACTGAGTATCCAAATCTGAGAGACTACATATATAGATGCTCCTATACTGAATACTTTACACTCATATTAAGGATATTAAAAATACAGATCTCTACAAAGACACAAACATGGACAACTATTTCATGACTATACATAAAACCTCTTACCATTCCAGCCTGATGTAAGAACCACATGAGATAATCCTCCTGAATGTCCACCAAACTGGAAATCTCAGGGATGTAAAACTTGTCATATTCTACGTGTTTAACCTTCTGATTTACCTAGCAAAGAAAAAAAAAATATTTTAAAAAAAATACGGTTATATTCAACATTTTTCTTAGAACATGCAGGTTTGCTTTCATAAAATCAATTATAGCAGCTTGCAACAATAGTGCCCAGAAAGTCTTGCAAAAACACATGGTCCTTTATATTTTAGCACGAACCAAGAAGAATCAAGACAAACTTTTGACTTATTTTAGTTCCCCCTCCTCCCCACCCAGACTAACCAGTATCAACACAGTGGGAGCAGAAAGCATCATGAGCCAGATACTTGTGATGCCACAGGCCATGCAGTCTGGTGGCTCAGCATTCTTTAGGGTAAATTTTTCCTAGCATTTGAGATAGGAATAAACAATCTTCAAGTACCCTGAATTCAGAAAAAAACACAAACATCTTCCCCATATGGTGTTTTGGTGGACAATGACTCAGCTCACAAGTCAGGGCCACAACCACTCTGCCCCTGTCACTTAGCAAAGGGCAGACAAGACTGAACCATCTTGATGCAACACATGCCCAGGCTTTCATCTCACCTTGTGGAGTTTCTCCAGAAGTCTGAGAGCAGCTGTAATGTAGCTACTGAACAGGACTGGGATCAACAGTGTCTTTCTTCCACTGAGGAGGTAAACCACTGCGGCTTTATAGAGGTCCACGAGCCTGAGGAAATATCTTGGGCACACTTGAGACCACCAGTTTTCTGGAAAACAGAGGAATGTCAATATAAATCCTGAATCAAAGGCCAGAGTAACCCCTAAATAAGGGGTTACAGCTGAAAATAGGGGAACACATTTAAAGATTGTTTCAAACAACTTCCCTTTTCTCTCCTAACTATAGCAACAGGAAAGTGAGCAAAGAGCCAGCTAGATACCAGAAATTGAAAAGCTCTTCCCTTTCACTCTCATATACCCACCCCAGTCATTACCCAGCCCCAATCCCTGATCAGTGTGAGAGCCTGAATTCAAGGTGTTTCAACCTTGAATTCAAGCTGTTATTTCAAGTATCTTATATTCAAAATACTGTGATCTTGTGGGCAAACCATGAGTAATAACAAAGCAGTTGCCTGGGCAATTCTCCGTAGTACCACATACTCTTCTAGTAGGTGTCAGAGCATATCACCTGGCACATCTGCCTTAAAGGTCTGAACTCCCCCTCTTTAGAAAAGCCGATTTCTTTCTTCCCAAGGACAGCTAACCCTTACCTCTCCTCTGAAGGGACCCTGACTACTAGCTTCTTCGCTAGAACCCATCCACCTGCCAAGTAGAAGCTGGAGCCTGGGAAACCAGCATGTCAACTGTTAGAAACAAACACCAATTTTTCCTCTCAAGTGTCAGCACAATAGATTCTGGCAGGCAAAAGTATGAGAATCCTTTACATTTCTGTATGCTAACAAACACAGCGGACTACGTGCTCAGAGTAGAGGAGGAAACTTGGTTCCAAAGCCTCTTTGAGTAAAATAAATAAATAAATAAATCACTAAACCTCAAAACAAATGTCACTGAACAATGGTCCTGGAGGTCTGAATGCATTACATAGCATTTTACATGATAATGAGATTCAGTATAAGATAACCTTAAGAAAAAGAGCAAGATAACAAGAAAAGTAATAGCTTAACCAACATGAATAATAATCATTAAGCAGCATACGTTCTGTTTAGCTTAAAATATGCTCATAGGAAATAATATGAGCAGAAATTAGAAGATTCGGAAGTGGGAGAAGAGCTGGCATGTTCAGCTTGGTCATGGACCAGCCAATAGGTTTTTCTGCATCTTATGCAGGACAAAGTAGCCTTATATTATATTTAGTATATTCTTTTATTTACCTTATACAGAAAGGATATTCTAATGTGAGCAATATCTGATTAAGAGAATAAAATCATTTAATCTTCAGGATATACAAAATCTATGTTCAGAGGCATTCAAATTTATCTGGAACTGAGTCTCTGAATGTAAGTAAACTACATAAGGCAAATTAGATTAACCTCCCTAGTAAGTGTTCTTTGAAATGGTATTTTACTTCTAAATTAAAACAATTCTTACCCTGAATTTTCTTTCTCATTTATTATCCACACCACCATAAATTTTATACGTTTTGTATTATTACAACTAACTTCCCATATCTTACCTGCATGGCACGTTCTTCATTTCCTCATAGTTCACGTTTAAAATTCAAATTTTATGTTTATAATTCTTTTACATGGGAACATAGGTTTGGGGGGGAGGATTCCTTGAGTCCTTTTGGTTCCCAGCTGCTTTTTAGAGGCGACTGCTTCATAACAACACTATATCACAAATAATACCCAATTATTGCAGCCGTTGTAACAGAATAGAAAAATTAAACCAACACAAAAAAACATGACTGAAAAACCTAAAGGCAACGCTTTGTGTCCCAGCTGGATACTGAGAGCAACATGCATCTTCAATGCCAGCCTCTTACCAAGAACTTTGCTGGGGTTGGTATCTAGGCGAAGAATAGCCATTGCTAGAGGAAGTGTTAATGTGATATAATACTTGGAGTCTTGGAAGGGTGGGAATTCGGGGAGAATCAAATAGATCCTCATTGCCTCGACATCTGGTGGTGAGCTGGACAGCTGAGGAATCAAAAAACTTTCAAAGCTCTTCAGTATCTAGAGGAAAACAAGACAAAAGAAAGCAACTTATCCTGGGTGATAGAGTACCTACAGTGTAGACGATGTGTAAGAACTGATGAAATGGAGCACACTCAAAATGGGTGAACTTAACAGCTTTTGCCCATGATCTCTTAAAACCACTCTATAGGACAGGACTAAATTCCCATTTTTCCAAAATCCATGAACGTTTGGATAGGTTTTTCCAGGGCTGGCTAAAGGTCACACTCCTGCTTTAGAAGTCAAACTCAGAGTAAAAAAAAAAAACAACCAAACCAAATCCCAGCAACTATAAAAAGTATAGCTAGAAAATGGCATGGGGAACATAGACAATTTTATCCCACAGCTCTGCACTCGTGAAGCTCCTCCAAGTTAGAAAAAAATTATACAACCATAAAGTACTCAACTCCTGACAGGCAAGAAACAGTCATTTACAAGTACACACAGAATTCATTTCAGCAGCCATTTCAAGTATTAAATGCCATGAGATAAAACTTTTTTAAAAACAAGTCTTAGAGAGACATTCTGAGAAGGTGAAAAGCAGCCCAGGTCAATGGAGAAGTATCCACTGATACCATGACAGATCTGTCCTGAAGATTTGCAATACAACCCTTCACAACAAAAGCTGCTGTTACTTGCACAGAGGGTAACTGTTGTTACAGAGGGACGAAGCTTTTATTTCCCCTCTGAATACCCAAAACCTCAGAAGTGCAATACCTGGTCTAGGAGAATGGAGTGCTGAGAGTTCATCAGCTTCTCAAACAGCACTCTGGTGGAGTTCAGATCAATCCCTGGGATCTTCGGACTGGTTTTAAAATGTTCATCGATTCTTTAAAAAAATCCCAGACAGACAAGCTTAAGTTTAAGGAAGCGACACCATTACCTGTGCATTGGCATGGCCTGGGAGCAAACAATGGAGAAATGACTTCTAGGGAATTAATCAGACTAGAAACAAAGCAGAAATTGGAAACTTCTTGGAAAAGACAAGATGGACAACTCTCCATTCTGAACTCCTCTAGGCCTTGGTTAGGATTGGGATTCTTGCAGAGAAACACTACGTCAAAGTCTTTGATTTCCCCAGGTCTCCTTTACTGACCTAAGAGCCTGCCTAGATAGGCTGGACTGCTTAAAAACCCCCTCTACTCCACTCCGTGAGACCCCACCTGGAGTACTGCATCCAGCTCTGGGGTCCCCAGTGCAAGAAGGACATGGACCTGTTGGAGTGGGTCCAGAGGAGGGCCACAAAGATGATCAGAGGGCTGGAGCACCTCTCCAATGAAGAAAGGCATGTCTCCAATGAAGACATAGTTGGGGTTGTTCAGCCTGGAGAAGAGAAGGCTCCGGGGAGACCTTACAGCAGCATTCCAGTACCTAAAGGGGGCTACAGGAAAGCTGGTGAGGGACTGTTTACAAGGGCATAGAGTGGCAGGACAAGGGATAATGGTCTTAAGCTGAAGGAGGGTAGATTTATATTGGATATTAGGAAGAAATTCTTCACTGTGAGGGTGGTGAGGCACTGGAACAGGTTGCCCAGAGAAGCTGTGGCTGCCCCATCCCTGGAAGTGTTCAAGGCCAGGTTGGATGGGGCTTTGGGCAACCTGGTCTAGTGGAGGGTGTCCCTGCCCATGGCACGGGAGTTGGAACTAGATCATCTTTAAGGTCCCTTCCAACCAAAACCATTCTATGATTCTATAAAATAAGTATCTATCATATGTATCAGGATTATCTGTGTTGTCTTCATATACACTAGTTCTATAGCAAAATCTATTTAATTACACCCAGTAAGAAAGGGAAGGGTGGTGCCTAAGAAGACAGTCACTGCTATACAAGGGAATATCAGATGAGGGTTTTCAAAAGAAAACAGGGAAAGATATTCAGAGTAGCTTTTTGGCAATTCCACTCTCAAACTTTCTAAAACTAAACCACCACCACAAAATACAGCACAGCTGAGAACAGTCTTCATCTGGTCTTTAGTTGCAACAAACATGTGCTGTCCTTTCTGCTGTGCTTGAAAGGCTGTCATTTACGTAGGCTACCTGTGTAAAAGGGATAATCAAGGCAAGCCTGCAGAGGACAATAGCCTAACAGCCAAATCTAGCAACATTGAATGTCCAGGCCAGCAGGTAAGCTACCCAGCTCAGCGTCTAGAGCATGATCGGCATCTGTAGCAGAGGCTCTCATCACCATCATCTGCAGTAAAGCTGCACATAAAACCTTGCAAGTCGCTAGTAAAAAAGGTCATAGCTACAATTCCATTGACCTCAAGGATTTCCCAAGTCTGTGACTATTCATCTGACACTGCGGTATTAGACGCTCTGAAAGAAAAGACAGCTACTAAAGATGGGATGCATTTGTCAGTTTGCTGGTGTGGCTATAACGACACGAGAAGCTAAACATAGCCTGCTGTAGTAGAATGGCTATTTCCATAACAGCACCGGCACCCAGGCTTGAAATAGCTCCTCACAGTCACACTGCAGTACAGAGCACTTCAGACTGTGATGTGCAGAAGTAGTATTGGAGCATGCCCAGTCACATAGCCAGAAAAGCTGCTTTTCCATCTAAACTTGTGTACCACAATGCTGTATTGCAAACAACAGGTCTATAAGGCATTAGGATACTGGAGGAATATACTAAGGTATTTCTATCAAGTGCACCATGACATAAGGCTTCACATATAGAGGTACCTGGTTAAATACAGCCTCACTTCAGTGTATGGTAGCTTCAATTTTTATAATTCATTTGGTCAAAGATTTTCTGTAAAATTTAAGTCCTGCACTAGCCAAGACCTCATTAAGGTGGAAGGAGAGCTGCATTGGGGTGATGAAGTCAAACTCCACTCATTTCCACATTCAAAGAAGACGTGGGACTATTTATAGTGACTCAACAAGTACCTCAACAAGTGTTTTAAACCAACATGACACAACTCTCGTTATGCAGTAACACGCTGCCTTGTCATCAACACTAAGCAGAAAAGCGGACAAGCAGAAAAACACAAGAATAATGAGTAAATTGTTTTCTTTTTCAAGTTGCTCTCGGAAAATATTACTCCAAGATTATTCAGAGTCACTAAGCTTTTCTTCACCTTGTTACAGGTCATTTACTCATCACATTACCATAAAAATTTTCTCCTCCTCCTCATCTTATGCTGTTACCTCCCCAACATTTACGGCCACAGCCAACACAATCCTTCCCAACCCACAGCCTTTGACTCAGCCAAGCATATTACATCCTTGTCACCACCTATTGCTGGTTACACCCATTTGAAATTCCTGCTTTTGTAAGCAGGAGCACCAAACTTTCCACAACTGGTGTCACCTAAAAGAAAAGTGCCTCCATGCTGCCCCAGATGTATTTTTCAAGAGCAGCCTGTGTTGAGGTATACCTCCACGCACACCAGCCCCCACCAGCTAGCTCAGCTGGGTAAGAGACTATTCAGATACCTGGCATCACTCATTTCCCTTAATGTCATATTCCTATCCCTCTCTTTTAAAGATGCTGATATTCATTTCATAAGGAAAAGTAACAGTTGTGAGAACTCCAGGGAATCTGTGCCACTTTACAATACACTCACCATGCACTTTTTTAGACCATGTGCCTTCCTTACCTAGCTCTGACCACCCACCTCTTTAGTGGACACTCTCTGCCCCTGTCTGCTGTCTGAACAGAAAAAATCAAATCCCACTGCAGCAGTGAGTGAAGTAAAGGGATTCCAGTCTGCCTCAAGGGAAAGCCACACTTCTGTAAACTTTGCCACTTACTTCTTCTCCAAGAAGCTTCCATTCCAGCAGGCAGCTGAGGACAGTATCTGAACAACATTACTGTTTGCAGCAGGAAGACAAAAGAAAACAGAGACAGAGGTTATGAACAGATGTCTCAGCAAATCTCTTCAGCTCTCTTCCCTTCCTTCTAAGGGAAACAATGTCAGGATCACCCCTTCAAAGGTATAGAGGGTAAGTGGTTCATTCAGGATCATGTAACATCCTTCTTTGAAAGGAGGGGTGTTAGCAATGCCTCCTTTCCACCTATTCTGCCCTTCTCATGGCAGGCACACAGGGGAAGGAATTTAATCAGTCTGTTCACAAGTTCTTGCTGCTTTTCATGAACTCTAAGCACACACTGAAGGACAACTTCAAAATCCCTTTCCCACCCACCATTTGCAATGTTCTGAGGCAGCCTTGAATTCCTCTGGTTTTGCTCAGAAGCTCTAGCCTGGCAGCCTTGTGACTGGCAACTCTTCTCCCCTTGGAAATAACCAAGAACCACACTTGAAAAGGCTGCTAAATTTCAAGTGAAAGCATGGCACGGAAGCCAACAAAATTATTTAAATAAAACTTTCAACAAAAGGCTTGTCCAGTGCCACAATACCTACTTGACAGAATTAGAACTGTTCTTTTCTAAAAGCTTTTGCCTCCAGACATCTATAGTTTCATCATTTATTAAACAGGTGTAACGTGTTTCATTTATGGTCCGGAAATCATCAGCAGGCAAGGAATTCTGTGAGAAGATACAGATTTCAGCAAAGACAAGGCTTGTAAAACAATTCCTTCTTATTTGTAATCTCTGTTTTCTGTATATAACTGATAGTTTCCTTAGTGTGGTCTCTGAATAGGTTTGGTTAGGGAGCTGTGACATTACTAAGAAGTCCAAAAGGAAAGGTATGGAAAAAAACAAGATCATCATCAAATACATTTTTAAAAAGAAAAGAAAAAACCCCAAAATATCATTTCCTTAAATGTACCAAAGCCCTCTTAAATACTGCCATATATAACCACAGGCTTAGTACATTTATTCTAGACCTATTTCCATGTCTCAAAAGTGTATGTCAAACACTTCTTGAAGGAAATAAGAACACACAAGCAGAAAAACCAATTCAGCATTCAGCCTTCCATCCAGCATATCTTGACAAAACCCCAGCGTATGTGGTCCATGGCCCTACGCTCTAATGACACAGACCCCAGTGTCTCAGGAGGAAGGCAGCCCCTCACTTCCAAGCTGCAAAGGAGATTGGACTCCCCTCCCTGCTAATCAAACTGAAATCAGTGCCTTCCCAATGGTTCTTTGACATGCCTCTAAAGGAAGGCAACTTTCAGCCACTCCTAAAAAAATCGTAAATCCCTATAACAACTGTCATCTTTGGTAAGGTTTGTAAGGCAGAATGGACTCCAAAGCAACACTTCACTTTTAGGAAGTATTACCAAAACCAAAAAAAAGATGTGTTATGAAGGTTGGGACAGGGGATCAGACTTGAGAAGATACTTCACTTGTTTTACCTCATATTTGGAGCAAAGCACAAATGTTTGGTCTCCTCCAGAGAAGATATGTTTAACAATGTGATATTTACAGGCATCTGTTGAAGAAAGAGATGTGGTTAAAGGCTGATGAATGCAAGTTCCTACTGTGCCTTTTCCCCCACATTTGCACTGCCAGTGTCTCAGGCTTTACACTACAAGGAGCACCTGGGTCCACTGAAGGCCAGGCTGAAATCAGTTGGAACTCAAGCACTTTCTTGAGAGATACAAAGGGCCTGGCAGGAGGGAAACGTTGTAATATTTAAACTGCAATGGTGGTTTTAAAGAGAAACCGAAGCCCTTGGAAATCAGTATTAGTACAATTTCAGAAAGGTTCAAGATTGCCAAATGTTGAGCTCTGCCATGAAAAGAGAAAGGGAAAGGGCACATGTTGACAAGAGGTCACTCAGTAATTTCCATAGTGCATTTGGGACAGTTTCAAGAACTTTCACAGAACGATGTTAAGATGTCTTTAGACAGCCATGGGTGAAATGAAATTATTTATGTCCATTTGCAGCTCCAAATCATGCGTAGTACGTACCAGGTTTCCCTGAGAGTTGCCCATTGTGAGCTGCCCAGTGACCCTTCACGGGAGAGGGACACTTAACATTGCAAGTGTGCCCTGTTCCCAGCTGGCCTCTCGTTCCACACCCAAATGCATAGATCATTCCTGAAGAAGGCACAAAGGCTAAAGTGTGATGTCTGTAACAGAGACAGGTACAAAGTTTGGGCCTTGTTTAGCAATTAAAAGGAAAAAAAAAAAATTAAACAGCCTAAATAAAACTTACTCTCAGTTCCTCTAGGCCAGAAGCTGGTGCAAAGCAGCATCTTTACACTAGCATCAATGCTCAATTTTTGCCACCTGATGGCACCAGTTTATGGGACCAAGATCTTTAGCTGGAAGTGAGAGCAGGCAGCGTATGCCAGCATACAGCTGGTATCAGGCTCACAGACGGAATTAGCTTAGTCATTTGCTAAGCCTGTACGTATCAAAAGGCAACAACACAGCACCAGCATTACTAACTCTCCTCATGAAAAAGGCTGAAAACTTGTGACCAAATGGGCTGCTGCTCTTAAGTCTTGCTGAATTACTAAGATGGAAAGATATCTTTTACCAGGTTACAGCACAGGGAACAACCCCAATTAAAAAACAAGCTCCTTTAGAGGGCCTTAAAATTCTCATGGGAAGTAAAATTTAAATTAACTTAATTTTGACATATAGGATGCAGAAGCAAGACTATTCCCCATATTTACGAGACTCAGCATTAATCTCCACTAAAGAAAATTTGTGACTGTGCACAGGACTCACCTGCCACAAGCAATCTGGGATACTTCGCTGCCCATTAGCTCAAGAACTCTTCGGGGGTTCACTTCATCATTCATGGAGTCATGTCCCAGTTGCCCACAGGAACCTGCACCGAACGTGAACACCCCTCCACTCTGTTAGCAAATCAAACAGCATATTCTTCATTTAGGGACTCAACCCAGCAGCATCTCTCTGACTCCAGTTTCAGTACGAGCCCAAGCTTAGACAGAGATTGCTGGGGATTTCAAAAAGATTCAGAAAAGAAACTTGGGTTCTGCTAATAGAGCTTCCACATAGCTACCTTGCCACCCATCAGAGACGAGCAGAATTACCTTTAGGCATGTCTACATTAGACAAGCTTCCCCCCCGCCATCACCAGATGACTCTGAAATCCCAGCAGGTTTAAACATGGTTGAGTAACACTCATTTCCACAATACTTTATACCCATCTCTGGCAGCTGCTGATCAAAAAAATCTGTGACCTTTTTCTTTGAACAAGAGCTTCTACAGAACTAATCTTCCATAATGTTGTTTTTCCCCTAGGAATCCCAAAGCCAGCTCTTTAATTCATTTTACAGTGGAGAACACTGAGGCACCAAAAAGGAAGCAACACCTAGGAAGTCGCAGAGGCAAGGCAAGAACTAAGCAGTGATCTCCCAAATCCCAGCCCTGTCCTCTGTCCACTAAACTATACACCACTTGGAAACAGCAGGTTTGGCACTGAAAACCTCTTGTAAATGCTGGGAGTGACTGCTAATGTTTCATTTAAACACCCATTCATTTTGACTTGCATTTTATTCTGATGCACAATATCACTCTCCTTATCTTCCAACAAAACACTATTTTAACCCCTTTAGATGTATGTTTGTTAATTTTTTTTTTCTCAAAGCTAATTTCTTTGAGCGAGTCACCTGAGTTTTACTATTCATTGTCATGGATTGCTAACATCTTCATCTTCAAACACAGCAATGGATCATGCTGGCAATGAATCTCAGAATACATTATAATAAGACTATACTTTCCATTTAGTTTCTTTTACTGGGGTCAAATGGAATATAGTAAGTCAATCTGTTCTTTACTACCATTACCAAGGAAAGTAATGTGAAACCATCAGGCAGGCGAGCCAGCAGCCAGGGTTCCCAGGTTAGCATCTTTACCTTTGTCAGAACTGCTGTGTGTTCCTCTCCACAGCTGATGTAAACAACCTTCTGAGACCGCAACAGCTTCACATGACAAGGGGATTCTCGGTCTGCATTGAAGATAAAAGAAAATAAAGGAGCTGTTTCATAAACACAAACCTAAACGTCTCAGAAAACCACCAGCAGTCTGATTTTTCAGATGGGGTCTACGTGCACAATGGAAGCTTTAACAACTGTGGGGAAAAAACCACATCCTTGAGTACTTCGCTGCCGCTTTCCCTCTCCAATTCTTAAAAGATTTGTCCTCGCTCAAAGAAAATTGTCCAGAGCAAGAATGCAAATACTGAGAATCTTGCATAAACTCAACACACGCTTGCAGTTTGGGAGGTACGATGAGTGCAGCCTAGCTACACCCACCTTCAGCCCATCGTGCTCCATTCCCAGCTCCTCGCTGATGACTGCAAACATTTGTTTCCAAAACCTTGCTTAGACCTTTTCCATACATAACAATCCTGACATGTGGGAGACACCAGCCCAGCACACATGACAAGCTGAATCCCAAGGTGTATTTAAATGCCTAGCCTTCCTTCTGTTGTCATCCTCTAAGAAGATCCTCCTACCTGCAAAGGCTAATCTCTGCCAACCATTAAATGATGCTTTTCTCCTTCACTCCGACATTCTAATCATTAAAAGTGGGTCTCCTGAGGATGAATACACTAAGCAAGGTTACATGTTTTACTGATGTAAAAATAAAAGCTAAGTATTTCAAGGAGCAGTAGGCACCCCAAAAAGGTTAGATATTAAGGGGGAGCAGCTGCTTACTTCATACCAACAAAAAATCAGGTTCCTGCCTACAGAAGTTCTCCATTTTTTAAGACTCTCACCCAAGGATTTGACAAGTGCTTTTTTCTGGGTAGCGAAAGGAAAATGGTCACATTTTCATGGATTGAGAAATGAGAGCAGATTTTTCATTTAATTTGTTCTGTATTTTAGGACTCTGATCTTTATTTTGACAGGAATGACACTTCTTATCTCTACAGCATAATTGTTCAAATAACAGTGCTGCAGAATACTCGTGTTTGTAGACTTTGCTGTTCACGTTCACTAACTATAATTCGCACTGTCTTACCACGATTCACTTACCATAAATACCACGTATTTACTACAGTGCCACGTATTAAGGGGTAAGCAGAGTACGATCCCTGGCCAACACAGCCCCACAAGGAGATACCCCTTATATGTTCATCTAAGATTAGCCCCACATCAAAGCAAGACTCTCATATATAAACCGCAGCTTTGCACGCCTCTAATTTCAGCAAAGCTGCAGTTTATATAATAAGAGTTATGGAAAGAACATGGCTGCTCTTATACTAGACCAGCTCTAGCTTACATATAGTGCAAGAGAATAGACCTGGAGCATTTTTGAGAACACAAGATAGGCGACAAGTCTTACAGTTGTGTTTCATATTCCTAAAAATGTAAAGCATACAACATTCGAGCATCCTTTGCTAAACTACAGGCTGGTTTTGAGTAATCGCTTTACATACACATTTCCATTGGTATGGTGGGTTGTCAAAATGCATCATTCCATTAGAGGTACACAAAATGTGAGGTAATGCTTTCCTCTTGCAACATAGAGTATTTATTTGCTACTATACCATGCAACCTAACATTTACAAATATATACACTTCATATACTCACCCATGCAAAATAAATTATCCGTGCATCACATCCACGCTCAGCAACTTGCCTAGATACTAATGCTATTCAGCAACTATGCAGAAAAACTATGAAGAGGTTGATTTAAAGCTCCAAAGAAAATATTTTACTCGCTTGCTTTTGCAAAAAAAAAAAAAAAGTTAAGAATGTGTTAACAACAAGCAGGGGAGATCTGGGCTTTTCAGATGAGTGGTAATGTCATATGCACTCTTCAGCCTCATTTATAAACCTATCTTCACGTCTGTTGATGGCTAGGCTTCACTGAACATTGCCACCTGAAAAAAACTACCATTGGCCCTGCATGTCTGGAAAATTATGCAACCAATAAATTAGACATTTTACAATACTAAGATACTCTGTGTTGCCATCTCTGTGTAGCATACAGTTGCTCATCAGTCAAAAACATGTTGGCAAACAAGGGGATGGGTTCAGCCTGCTGTTCTGCAGCGAGAGCCTTTGCTCCACATCAACTTCAAACAAAATATGGACAAAGCATTTTTGAGAAGAGAGGAAGAAAGAATATGAGCATTTCCTTCGATGCCTGCATGTTGACACTCAGATTTGAAAGAACTTTCTTTTTGACCTTTCTCACTTCCACTAGCATCCACAAGAGGAAAAAAAGTACTTCTGTTCCTACTAAGTATGAAAAGCCTGTAGAGTCGATCAGAGACTGTTCCTCTGCCCTTTCCTCCCAAGAGGAGTTGCTGAGGGTTACATATCCGCTCAGTAAAAATATAGTCAGCGTGAACAGACACACTAAGCCACAAAAGTCCATCCTTCTTTCACCTAGGAGCATAATTTTATTACCTCGTTCATCACTTAGTCCCAGCTGTCCTGAGCTGTTCTTCCCCCAGCCAAACACAGCTCCTGAGAGAGAGAGGGCAAAGCTGTGGGCTCCGCCTGCAGCAACCTGAGCCAAAGGGATCCCATCGAGAGACTTGACACGTTGTGGACTGGCTTGGGAAGGACACTCTTTACCCAAGCCCAGCTGACCATAGCTGTTCTGTCCCCATGTGAAGAATTGGCCATCTGAAACAAGGAAATAAAGAGAACAGCGAGTAAGCTGATCAACAGAAAAGCAAGTTTGTCAAAATGAAGAACCACCAGTGCTGGGGGCTTCGCTCCCACCCAAGCCTCATGATGGAAAAATCAAGCAAGAAATTCTTTGCAAAAATAAAAGCACAGTCTGAAGCCACTGGGTAAATAAACAGACATACAACTAAGTGCAAAATACAATATCAGACTGCTGTAACTTAAACAGCGTAACAAAAAACGGTCCACATTGCATACAGAAGAGTAATAGCCAAGGATAATTTCAACACAAAGAAATTACACAGTTTTCTACATCAAGATGAAAAGCTTTTAAGTGTTCCTGCCACCATTCACCAGTAAGACAGTGGGTGGTCTGTGTGTAATGTTTTCTCTCTTCACAGTATTGGCAAAGCTCTTTTTCAATATTCATGGTACCTGATCCATTTTATAGCCTCCCATTTGGCCTGAAAGCAGCTGCAACAGGGATGACCTTGGTCTATTACACAGAAATATACAATCTTGGACACTGTGCAAAATAACAGCACAAATCTTGGTAATAAAAAATGAATTTTACAGTACCTGCTGCTAAAGCCAGGCAATGCCAATTTCCACAGGAAACCTGCAGTATTGTCTGTTGGTTCAATTTCTTTATCAACCTAAAGATGACAACACTATTTTAGAACGTGTCCACAAATGCAGTTATCACCTTAGGTTGAAATCATGATTTCCATTCAGATATTAGTTCTAAACATACACATAACCTATGGTTTTCAGACTGGGGAACAGAGTCTTGAAGGTGATGCAGATCCATACATAACAGATGCAAATCTGTGGAGACCTTTAGACACTTGACTACTAAGTCCAACTATGTTTACTGCCACAACACCAAATCCAGCCATCTGGAAATAGCTGGTTCTTGGTGTCTCTCTCACTATTCTTTTGCAGGCATCAAGATTTCTCATACTGTCAGGGGCCTAGCAGTTCCTATGAGTTACAGCACCAAAACCTCTTCAGTGCCTTGTATAAAGAATAGCATGTCAAAGGTTCCAGTTTTTTCACAAAAATGTTATTTTTAAAACAGCACTATCACATTGACATGCGAGTCTGTCTCTCCCTATCAGAGCCACCTGCAAGTTACGGACTGTGTTCCCACAGAGCCCTTCAGCTCAAACATTAATGTTTTGTGACTGAAACTTTTCCTTTAAATACTGTTTCAATACTGTGATGGCCACCCTAGACAGATGTCCCAAACTTCTGCACTGGATCTGCAGTGGCAGACCAAATAAGAGACAGACTACCTGTTATTAAGGTAGCACGATACAACACCATTAAGTTCAAAGAGACCAGTTACCTTTATTATGGCAATAAACTGAGACCTATCATCTGTGAACTGGTTTGGATGGAAGAGTCTTGGTGTCTGCCACTGGCCACTGCCACCATCTATGTGTCCTTGCACTTAACCCTACTAGTGCTCTGACACAGATAAGCAACATTAAATAAGTAAACAAACGAAGAAAATTGAGCTCTACCCCAAAGTTTCTGAGCAACAGTCACTATTCAGTAGGCTGGGTTAGTAGCTTTGCTGCTAATGGGCAAGACTGCAAAAGTGCTTCAGAGCTGAGGTGCCAGTTCATGCAGCCATATATTTTTTCCCCGTTCTTGAAATGTATCTCCTGTCTCAGAGGACTTCCTATGGACTGAAATAGAGACAGGTATCACACACAGAAATTCTATTTTTGGGTCCCCCCTCGTGTACCTCCTTGTTCTGTACAAAACACGGTGGCATTTTTCATTGAGGAAACCAAGCACACTCCAATTTTCTGTGCCCCAAGCACCCATGGGTAGAAGGCTTGTCCTGCCCAAACCTCCTGATGACTTGACTGAATCCCAGGGGTGCTCAGGGAGCACCAGTACAGTACAGAAAAGGAGAAGCCATCACCCTTACATCCCTAGGTGACAAGTGCCCGACTAGTGCCCCTCTGAGAGAAAGGCTGACTCCAGGCTGGAAGGCAAGCAACCCTTGATGCATCACCTCCAAGGAGCTGCCTTAAGGAAACCTGAACCTGTTAAAAATTTACCTTGGCACGGTCACTGCATCTTCTATAGTGGTGAGGCCCAACTGTCCATCGCTGCCAGCACCCCAGGAGAAGAGCTGGCCCTGGTCACTGAGCGCGACGCTGTGAGACTCTCCGCAGGCAACGTGTACGATGTGCTGCCCAGCCAGGGCTCCGATTTGTTCTGAGGAAAACAGAAAACCTCTCTGGTCACAGGAGTCATCTCACAGTGACATGCAGACATCAGGTCAGGGCAACATCTGTATGCAAAACCATTCAGATGGGTGCACTGATCTCCAATTTAGTTTTAAAATACTTCCTACAAGAGGAAAGCACCAGGTTTTCTGAAAACACATACCTGCTGAGCTTTTCTGAAAGCCTAGTCTGCAAATTATAGCAGAAAGGCAGGTAAATGCCCCCCCAAGCACAATGATGGTCTACACACACAGAGACACACACGCACCCACGCTCCCTGCCTCACAGATACAGGGAAACCTATCAGGTTATTTAGGAACGACTAAACTTCCCAGATTTGAGGTTTTCTCACTCAGTTTTGATGTGGGGATCAGCCAGGACCCAGAAGTTGGCAAATCCTGTAAAACATATTTGACCTTCCACAGCTCTCGTGTCTGATGAAGACAAGTCATCCACAAAGCTAATCAACCCATCTGCCCCTTGCTTTATTGCTGGATGTATGAAAGCGTATGTGTTACGACATCCCTTGTGCTAAGTTTGGAACATGTTTGAACCTATCAACCTATTACAACCACTGACAGACACTCATAAAAAAAGACCCATAAAAAGGAAGCAAAGCAAGAAGGCCTTATAGAGGAATAAAAGAAAAAAAAAATCACTCAGTCCACTGATGGAAAAACTCCCCACAAGCCAGACAGAAGCAGAGTTGGTCTTCCTTTTTCTTCCCTAAATAAATAAAAATGTTTCAGGTGGATGAAGAAATATTTCACCCAGTAAGTTACAAGGCAGTGATCAGTTTTATTAAAGTTCAACTTGCCTGTGACATCAGAGGGAAGGATAGTTACAGGTCATTCTGTGAAAATGATACCCCACATCAAGGGCATCCAGAAATCATCAACATTATTAGCACCAAAACCTGCATACTGATCAATCTAAGTGTCTTAAATGAATTTAAAAGGAAGGCACCCCTAGAAGGGCTTGCCTTCTAAGTCTGGGAGTCAGAAAATGAGAAGAAGAATCCCTAATGGATGTTCTAGAACTTAAATATGCATTCTAACAGAGAAAAATACTACCTGAACATGTGCTTCCTTTCACTTGGAATAATTAATGGCGATGGAGGTACAGTTTACAAGTAATAAGCAGACAAACATGTAGGAGGGCTCGAAGACTGGGCCAGCCTGCTGGCCATCCTTTAGCCCTGCCATTTAATAACACCCTTTGTGCTGCAGCTCTTTGCAGCAGGACTAATTTCACCCAGTCCCACTGCCAACCCTATGCAAAGACACAGACAGGCTTCGAGGGCAGTAACGCAATTTACGCATGCAGTTTCCACGCTTGGGCCCATAAGCATCCAACTATAGCACTGCTTGGTGGCCTGTTTTATGTTCATTTGCATATATAATTGAGGGAGCCTATTTTTATCCATGAGCTCTAAACAATCAGCAGCTGTACAGGCTGGTGAAGGTCAATCACAAACAACAGACAAGGTATCTCAACAGCACGCACGGCTATGGTCTCTTCCTCTCAGCCAGCCAGCCAGCCAAAATACCCACTGCAGTGTGACTGACACATCACCAAAGTTCAATCAAGCACGATTCTGTACTGAGACCTGAAAGTCCAAAACTAAAGCTCCTGCTGGAGAGGATACCACCATCAAAAGAACAGAGTAACAAAGCTATCCTCATCTCCACAGGAAATCCCTTTGATTCACAAACCCATCACTTTGCTATCAGCTTGCTGGCCAGGCTGCACTGAGAGTGGCCATCACCCAGAGTGCCTGAGCTCTTAAAACCAATCACAAACTCACCAGCCTGCCCTCCTTCCAAAGCTGGTCCTGGTACACTGCCAAACACTCCAGAGGACAACACAAGTCTGGCAAAACAACAAACATGGACACTATGGGAGGCTGGGGCATCCATATCAGAGACTGTGTTTTGCCACCTGCAGGGATGACTGAGGTAATTTCTTCCCTGAGAAAGCAGTATTTACCACAATAAGTATATGTGTCTCTCTTGCTGTAGAAGGACTCCTGCGAGCTGCCTCTGAACCATGGGAGCACCTTGGGGACATGGCAGAAGACTCCAGTGACCAAAGATCAGCATCAGGAGCTGGAGGAGGCAGGACTCCGACCACAGCAACAGTGCAGCTGGAAAAAAGAGTGCCCTGAGGTATCAGGAGGCTGTGGCGAGGACTACAAAGCAAGGGCTTCACACACTGGGACAGAGAGGACATCCAATGGGTTTAGCAATCCAGAGTGGTTGCTTCAGTCCCCACAGACTCCATCTTAAGTTTAATTTGGCAACACAAACTTGACCTTGCTCTTTGTGCCATCCCAGGGGATTAATAAATACCAACTTGTTTTGAAAGGCTGCCCTGTGTCACTGAAAACCTTCAGTGACTGCACTGTTCACCCAAGCAGCAGAGCACAGCCCTACCTGAACTCTCTGGATGACCACAGACAGAAAAAACATGCCTGTCTTGGAGCTGAAGATCTTTGCCTTTAGAAATGTACGTGTATGGCCCATCTCACCATAGTACAGTTCTAAGACCCTGTCAATCACAGTTTGACTGCAAAGTCATGAAGAAATGTAAACACCAAACAGTTTAAGTTTTACATGAAATGGAAAAAAGCCAATCTTCCCCTGGGGGCACAAACTGCCCAGGCAGTCCAACAAGAGTCCCAGTTCACTGTCAGGCTTGCCAAGCCACTGAAAGTACCATCTCCCTGCGAACACAGATAGTTATTACAAAAGTGTCTGTGAATTATCACTTTGTTGACCTTCTGCCCTGTCCTCACATCAAAATATGAGCTGTTTTAGTGGTTGGTACACATTTCTTTTGGTTTCCAGAGCATCACACCACCATTGTTCATTCCTTAGAAAAGATGCATCACTACACTGAGATGAAGGGTGCAAAGGGTAAAGTTTATTCACACTTAAAGTATTGTCTCTTCAGTAACTGATAAATAAAACCAGTCAAATGGAGATTAATAGGCACAATTACATACAAAGCTAAGCAGAACAAAACCCTGAAAGCAACAGGGAAGGGCTGAAGGAGTTATGCAATACAGTGTTTCAACATGTCATAAAACTTTCAAAAAAACAAAACAAAAAGAACCCCAAGTTCCAAGAAGTACCCACTGACCTAATCTTTTCTTTCCTGAAGCCATCAGCTGTCTCAAAACAGCACCAATGCTCAGAAGTCATTTATCAGTTCTTCGCATCTGGTGGAGTTCCAATTTTCACTTTTCTGTTATGTCTGCTTTAACTTGTGGATGTCAACATAAACAGACATATCGATGTTTGACTTTTTTTGGTCTTAACCTTGTTAGATCTCTTCATAAAATACACATTGGACCAAAGAATGAAGTCCAGGCAAAACGCTTTCAGGACAGCCCTTCTCTGAATGGTGACAGGCCTGGCTCCCAGGACTGCTCTTGCGTTTTCTTGCCTGTCTGTGGTTTGCAGGGACACTCCAGCAAAAGTTGAGGACAGGTGCTATATGTTTCTGTAACTCAGCTTTCCAACAGTCAGTACACTTAGCTTGAAGGTTTGGAAATGGCAGTAAAGCTGGGCCAAGAATGAAAACCCCACCTTCAGTCCATAGCTTCACTATTTATGAAACTGGGCTTATACTTTGTCCCCACAGTGTCGGAAAGCTGTACAAGATCTTTGGTGTCTGTGTGTGGTGGGTTAACCCTGGCTGAGGGCCAGGTGCCCACCAGAGCCGCTCTATCACTCCCCTCTTTCATTAGACAGGGGAGAAAAGGTACAATGAAAAAAAAAAAAAACTTACAGGTTGAGATAAGGACAGGGAGAGATCATTCTCTAATTATCATCACGAGCAAACCAGACTGAACTTAGAGAGGGAATTCATCTTATTTATTACTAAGCAAAACAGAGTAGAGGAATGAGAAATAAACCCAAATCTTAAAAACACCTCCCCCCACCCCTCCCATCTTCCTGGGCTCAACTTCACTCCCAGCTTCAACCTCCGCCCCCCCCAGCGGCACAGGGGGACGGGGAATGGGGGTTACGGTCAGTTCATCACGTGGTGTTTCTGCCGCTTCTTCATCCTCAGGGGGAGGACTCATCGTTCCCCCGCTCCAGCGTGGGGTCCCTCTCATGGGAGACAGTCCTTCACGACCTTCTCCAACATGAGTCTCCTCCACGGGGTGCAGACCTTCAGGAGCAAACTGCTCCAGCATGGGTCCCCCACGGGGTCACAAGTCCTGTCAGCAAACCTGCTCTGGCACAGGCTCCTCTCTCCATGGATCCACAGGTCCTGCCAGGAGCTTGCTCCAGCGCGGGCTTCCCACAGGGTCACAGCCTCCTTCAGGTGTCTCCACCTGCTCCGGCATGGGGTCCTCCACAGGCTGCAGGTGGAATCGCTACACCCCCTCATCCTCCCTCCATGGGCTGCAGGGGGACAGCCTGCTTCACCATGGTCTTCACCACTGGCTGCAGGGGAATCTTGCTCTGGCGCCTGGAGCACCTCCTCCCCCTCCTTTTGCACTGACCTTGGTGTCTGCAGATGTTCTTACATCTTCTCACTCCTCTCTCTGGCTGCAAAAGCTCTCTCTAACTGTTTTTCTTTTTCTTAAATATGTTATCACAGAGGTGCTGATTGGCTTGGCCTTGGCCAGCGGTGGGTCAGTCTTGGAGCCGGCTGGCATTGGCTCTATCAGACACAGGGGAAGCTTCTAGCAGCTTCTCACAGAAGCCACCCCTGTAGCCCCCCCGCTACCGAAACCTTGCCACGCAAAACCAACACACTGTGTCTGCAACTGCCAGAAGTACAAGGCACTGTTATACTGCACTGATTAGAATCCACAGGCAGTGAATGATTAATTAGCTTTCCTACTCCTAGTACAGTTATCAGAGAGTTGGTACACCCTTCCTATGTATAGCTTCCAGCTGCTCACAAGATTGGCTGAAGGATTCTGCCACATCCTCTAGCAAAAGCCTTTCTGTGTACCAGGATGTATATGAACAGCACCAGATGGCTTCGACTTGTCTGAAAGCGATGTAGAGAAAGCATCAGCCCTGAGGTTACACTGTCAGTAGCAAAATCTGGATTTCTTTGCTGGTGAGAAGCTGTGGCTTGGATGAGTTTCAAGTGATTTCAGTCTGCTTGGACATCTGGCCAAAACTCCTCATTTGCCTCCCCAACTTGACAATAAGTAACTCAAGAGCATTTGCTCATCTTTGTTGTTGCTTTCAGCTGGAAAGTGCTCACAGATTCTCTAAGATAAGTGTCTTACTAGCTTCCCCAGACAAGAAAGAGGTGGTGGTAGAAACACAGGCAAGGAGGAAACAACTGTTGGCAAGAAATTCCTCTGGGTTAAATGCTAGCCGCTGGCAAGTCTGAGGAGACATGAGCCAGTTTCTTTGCATTGCCATGCTTGTTAATATACTCCATGTTCACATTGGGGATGCCTGAGCATTGTGCAACCAAGATCTAAAAATCAGAAGCGTGAAATACAACATTTTAATGCATAACAACTGAATATTTAATCAGACACCAATAGCAACCTAAACTTCACACATATGGTCTTTCTGTTCTCTGAATACTGAAAAGTCTTAATTCTTACAGGAAAAGAGCAGAGTTACTTCCTTTTAGACATGAATTACACCAACACATTAAACCGTCTAACAAGGTGACACTAACAGCATTAGCACTTACAAAAGTCTGATCCAACAGCCAAAAGCTCCATGAAAAACCTGCTACCACCTTCAACAGGTACTACAAGAAAATGAGGAAAACTCTATGGCCCAATCTTACCTGTCACCAGCATTTCAGCAAACCACTGTACAAAAAAAGCAAGTAAACAGTGGATCACCAAACTCCCTGACAAGATTTTTATACATTAGGAAACTTCAGCTGACTGCTGATTCCCCAGTGTGCACTGGCATATCCTGGAGATGTTTCTGCATACAGACATTGTGGCTGTATTTCTAGGCTGTGATGCTTACCACCCGATGACCCAGTGAGCTCCCAAACCACAGCACCTCCTGGTCAACTCTCCTCAGCTATATACTGAGCATGATGTCATATGGTATGGACTTTCGCACTGGCCATATGGGATTGTTAAAGGGTAAGTTCTGCTGATCACTCCCTAGCTCTCCAGTTGAGAACTCAGCTTACAGATGGGAATCAGGGAGTCTCAGTGTGGTATTGCCACCAGTGCACCATTGTGGTAGCAACTGGCACCTGTTGTTCTTCAACCCTCAGCAAGCCTACAACAGAAGGGTCCTCTGAGAGACCGTTCAATTTCCTCCAAGGCAGCTATGCCAGAATCTCATCAGTACCCTTTTGGGTCCTTGAAATACCCTCTCCTGAAGTAGTCTATGCCAAGGATGCACAGAGCCTTTGGGCCAGTCACAATGGGGTGCTTTTCCCAGTTAGACTCACTTCAGCCTCCAGCAGAGTCAACTGTTGGGATTCCCTTGTCACTCCAGAAATACAGATGGGTTCTGCCCCTTCACAATTTGATGGCATTAAAGTACTCTGTGCACCAGTGTCCACTAGAGCCTTGTACTCCTGGGGGTCTGAAGTACCAGGCCATCAGACCCACACAGTCCAATAAACCCGGTTGTCCCTTTCCTCCACCTGGCTGGAAGCAGGGGCCCTCTAGTCCTGGTCATAGTATCTGTTACTCACTTCTTGTGCATACAAATCAGAAGTCCCTTTATTAAGACTGGAAGTCAGACCAGCCCTCCTAATTTGTCTGGGGAACTGCCCACTGGAAACTAGAGGAGCAGTTTTCCTGGAAGAACCCCCTTTTGTGATTGTTTCTCCTTGCAGCTCATGTACTTGTATCTCTAAGGTCAAGGTAGATTTTTTCCATCCCACTTCCTCATGTCCTCTCTGTGGCCATGCAGGTAAAACCACAGGGTGGCCCATGGTGCATGCCCCCTATATTCTCTCTCTTGATCAGAGGAACACTTACTCCTAATACCTGAGATACCGGTCCATACGAGTGGAGAGTAGGACATATCCTCCTCAAGTTTATTTCCCCCCCCCCCCCCCCCCCCCAATCACTTTGTCAATGCCCCTTTCCTAGGCAGGGATCCCAGCTGCTCAGCTTCCCTACCCTCTAATTCCAGGCTACCAGCCCCATTATCACAGCATCAGAGCAGCCAGGTAACAATGTGCTCACCTGGAAATGGCTAAAATCTTTTTTTCTATCCCTGTCTGAGTAACCTGTGAGATCAAGTGATTACCTCTGGTTCTGCCTCTTCCTCCTCCTGTTCTCATGATGGCCCTGCTTCATCATCCTTTACTAAACAAGCTGACTTTAGCATCCATTTCTTCTCGTGTATAGAGGCAACCAATACCAGCATGGGTTGGCTTTTGGGTTCAGTTGCAGTGCCTGTTGTCAGGGTTTGAGTAGCCACAGTGCCTGTTAGTTCGTTTTTCCTTTCTTCTCCCTAAGGATGCCACATGATATCAAGTGGTGTTTGGTAGACACTGGCCAGGGCCCAGCACAGTAAGCTGTGCCTCCTTGGAATAGCCACAGCATATTCTTCCCCCTACACCCCCCTCCCCCCAAATATTCTGTCACTTTATCAGGGTCCTGTAGTTGTTTGGGAGTGAAGTTTCAAACCATTGGAGGTGAGAAGTTCTCTACATACCTGCTCATGTTCTCCCACATGCTGTGCCACCCATGACTATCCAGCCTCAGGGCAGATCTCTGGGTGATATTCTTAAATAGTTGTTTAGGATTAAACAGGACTTGAGACACATTCAGGAGACATAGTAATAAGAGCATGCTGGTTTGAACATCCCAGAGCTATTGTAATTAGCCTGGAGGAGAAGGGGAAGGTAAGAGCAGGGCAAAGTGTTCTCCCCTTGTCTCCTCCATACATTGGGTCTCCAAGGAGACAAGGTAAAGACTGTAATTATAAATAGTTTCTGCAAGATGGCTCCTGAGGTAGAGATGACAGCAATGCCAAGTACAAATACCAGATTAGTCTCACAAACAGTAATTTTATCATAACCCAGTGTTACATAGTACAACAAAATGGTAACCTTAATCCATCTTGCAGAGATGGTAAACAGCACTGCAGGGAACATATATAGCAAGCTAGACACTATGTAACACAACCCTGAGAACAAATACAACATCATGACCAGCAAGTATTAAACTAATATAATGGATGCTTATAACAAATTTGTTTTAAACACACTCTGGTCAGAGCTGTCATTATCTCGAACCCTTCATGCCCCACATTGGGCACTGTTGTGGTTTAACCTGGCAGGCAGCTAAAACAACCACACAGCCATTTGCTCACTCCTCCTCCAGTGGGATGAGGGAGAGAATTGGAAAAGAAAAAGGTAAAACTCGTGGGTTGAGATAAAAACAGTTTAATAGGACAGAAAAGAAAGAGAATAATAATAAAACAATATACAAAACAAGTTATGCACAGCACAATTGCACACCACCCGCTGACTGATGCCCAGCTGGTTCCCAAGCTGCTGTGCCCCCCAGCCAACTCCCCCAGTTTATATACTGAGTGTGACATCATATGGTATGGAATATCCCTTTGGCCAGTTTGAGACAGCTCTCCTGGCTGTGTCCCCTCCCAGCTTGTTGTGTAACCTCTGCCTCCTTGTAGGTGGGCCAGTAAACTTGACTGCTTAGCAATAACTAAAACATGAGTGTGTTATCAACATTATTCTCACCCCAAATCCAAACCACAGCATTAGATCAGCTACTAGGAAGAAAATGAACTCTAATCCAGTTGAAATCAGGACAATTAAGTAGGAAGCTTCAGCTGACTGCTGATTCCCCAGTCTCCACCTGCACATCTCATATTTCTGCATATGGACATCATGGCTGTATTTGTAGGCTGTGATGACCTTCATGATTTCAGTCCTAATGAAGTCAGCGGAGCACTAAAACACATCTGAGTGTTAATGAAACTGCAAAGAGGAAAAGAAAAAAGTGCAGCAACTAAAATACTTGCAATCCAAAGTGCACTAATAGAGAAGCATATGCAGGATTTCTCCCTCCTCTTAAGGTTTCTCCTTTTGTCAGTATAACTTCAACAACATCTTAGCTATTCAATGCTTTTACCAGTATTAGCAGCAAAAGTACTCTCACCAACTTCTGTAGGAAATCTCATCCCCATGGAAGTGTGATTCTGCCACTTAGAAATTGGTAACTGGGGAGGGAAAAATCATGCTGTTTGTCAGAGCCTTTTTTGCTTCTTCCTCTCCTTTAAAGCCCCCAAAAATGAGCCTCTGATTTCCCTCTGCACATTTTCCACTCTGACTACCTAGCTGTCTCATGCTCACAGCTGCCACAGACAACATCTGGAGTCTGGGAGGAAGAAATCAGACTCTACAAACCACTTAGCTTCAGAAAGTCTGTATTTTGCCTATCAAGGGCTTTTGAAAACAACCTAACCCAGCCAGCTAAAACTGGTCCTATGGCTTCACTCACACCACCTCTGCAGGCTGTGGTTTGTCAGCAGTAACACCAGAGGACAGCTCACGGGGAAGAAGCAAGGGCTGAAGAACAGTTTCAGGAACACACCTTCACAACTGCAGACAGTCTCTGGCATGGCTGGGCATATGACACGCACAACACGTAGGCAGCTGGAACCGCCCTGCCTGACACCACTCCCATAATTTCATCACTGCTGCCTTCCTCCTCCTCACCAAGCCTCTGAGAGGGCATTACATGCTTGTTGTGTCTTGCGTTCAGACTACATGAGACTACTGTGTGCAGGGGTGTGGGAAACATTGTGCTCTGCACCTGCACAGCAGAAGACTACAAGAGCAAACCCCACAGGAGACCGCATCCTCATAGTACAACAGCTACCCTCGCTTTCTGCCTGCTGGTCTCACCCATGTATGGCAGCCCACCTTATTCTCAAACTTCTCTTAGTACGGGGCAAAAGCTTTAACATATGGAGCAAGCAAATGTTTACATCATCACGTAACTTCCTCTGACTTTTGACAATTGAAGTTTACTATATCCATCAAGGAGGCTGGGTTTTACAAGTCTAACTCACAGATCTTGAGGCTTCCTTTTGTGAACTTTGAACTGCTGCTACACTTGCAGCAGAAAGCAGAGCAGTACCAAGAGCAGCCTGATGAGAGAGACTGGCGACAGCAGCACAGAAGCTGATAAGGCTCTGATAGTTAGGTTACAAAGGAGGAAATGTAAACATAGAGGAGACTCACTGAACAAAAAAAAACCACAGACAGAGGGGGAAGACGGTAAAGGACAGACCAAAGCAGGTGACATTCCCAGGAGCCCTGTTGGTCACAGTGGTGGGAACACTGTCCATAGGTCAAGGCTGAGAAGCTCCAAGTAACAGAGACAATTCTGCAGTCCCCTTTTATCTGCAGTCCCCTTTTATCCACAGACACTAATGACACTCATTGTGATGACTGCTTCCCCGCACAGCATGTACAGTACTGCTTATTAATTTGTTTAGCATGGCTACTTACAGGCTTAAGTTTGAGATATGCTGGTTTAGTTATTAGCACGGCCTTCACTTTAAAGCCACCTGTGGTCACATTAAGGCAGGAATGTAAGGGGCCACCATGGCACCGCTGGGTGTCATTTCACATATACTTTGCCAGCTACTCCCCTCACAGCTGTGAGGGCAGATCCCTACCCTGAGAAAGCAAACACCTTCCTCAGGCATCACCACAGAAAACCTTTTCCTTCCCTACATCACTGCCTTTTGTCTGGGGGACAGCCTCTCCACACACCTCTGAGGAACCATAGGCCAGCACGGGCAGAGTCAGCTGGAGAATTCTCCTTGGGAAGCACTGAGCAGGCAGAGAAGGCTTCAGTCTGACAAAAGCATCAGCTGGCAGAGGGAAAAATCCACCTTCACATCCTAGAGCTAAACAAGTAAGGGCAGCTTTCAAAGGGAGAAGGCACCAAGATTTGTGAAAAATACAGGAAAAATGAATGTTCAGGAAACCCAAAGAGTGCCTGTATTCCTCTTCGGGTTATTGCAGAGAGCTGTCAAGGTGGTCACTTGGCCAGGCTGGCTGGCCACTGGCAGCACAGAAGCTGCAGCTAGGCCATGACCACTGAGAAACCCCTGAGGTCTACCATGGACACCCCAGCAAATGCCACTGCTCCATGGCAGCAACTCCAGCGTGGGCAGGATTCACTAGACCTCAGGATGACATACTGAGGATGAACATAAGAGGTGAAAGGAGCAATTAGGGAGATGGATTTAATGTGCTCGTATTACACACTGCAAAGCTGCATTTCTGTCTTGGGAAAAATCCCAAGTAAAGCCAAAGCAATCTTGAGAGCTATGACAAAGGTCAATGGCAGCAAGCAGGGACAGCAGACCAGGGAAAGGGAAGAATAAGCCCTTCACTACAATCCATCATAGCCACATGGATGAGTTAACATAAGTCCTGTGGCAACTACTGAGCCAATCTTATAAACACAAAAAAGGATACCAGCATAAAATTGACAGCTCTGCTTAAATACCAGCACTTTCACCTCCTAGCACTGCAGGGAAGAGAGATCTCTTCATTTCTTCCCTGCAGCGCTCCCCCAAACACAGCTCCCTTCTCAGCTGCCTTAACACAGCCCCTTCCAGCATACATGCTGGCAAACCATAACGAATTTAAGGCACAAAGACCCAGGAACATCTACAGGCTGTCCCTGAGGCTCAGTCAGCTGCTCCAGGCAGCAAATCACTACCCCAGGAAGTAAGATAAGAGTTTACTATTATCTATCTGCTATGCTCAATCCTGCAGATCACTGCTGTACAAGCATCCTTTCACAGCAGGTGACCATGTCTGAGCCGAGGGCTCAGTGAAGCACCTCCAAGTCCCCGCAAAACAGAGAACATTGCTATACACCACACACACTGCAAACAAGCCACAAGGGCTTCACTCCACTTTTTGCCTCTGGACAGGTGCTATTTTGCCATCTTTTCATATTACTGGAACAGTTTTGCTCAACAGGAAGCATTTAGACTTCACATTGGCATTTTATATTTTCTTGTAAAAGGGACGCTACATTTTTTAGCTAGCTGCACTTGGCTGAGTCTCCCTTGTGACAGCCCCAGGCTTTGATGAAGTAGCATGTGATTTTCCAAAGCACTCAGTGTGCTCCTCACTCTGTTCCCATTTATTTCAATCCTGTGGTGAGTTGCATGGGAGCAGGACAAAGCCACACGTTCCTGAAAAGCCACACCTGCACAGTGCAGCCTCAGTACAGCAGCCTTGTCCTTGCTTTCAATGACATCCCCATCAGATTCACAAATACTGCTTGAAAAATACATCACTGCAAAGAAGCACAGTGACTGGGAAATGCAGTCCTATTAAACATTTACAAAAGTTTATTTATTCATTTTCTCTAATATTTGAAGAACATTTTGAGAAAAGGCAATGTGAGCATTTGTACATTCCTTTTTGGTAAATTTATATAGGCAGGCAGCTGTTTAATAGGCAGGTCAGATGTTAAAAGTGAGCATTTCTTCACAGCTCTGCCGTAGGAACAGCTGTTTCCTGCTAGCAGCCTTAAGTGTCAAAAATATTTGATTTCTGAGAAAAAGAAGATTCAAAAGATCTTTGAGATAAATTCATCTTTCCAATACAGCTTAAGGAAGAATATCAGGCTGTTTAATGTTGACTGAGTCAAAGTCAGACATAGTTATGCATCTTCTGGAAGATTTGATGTCCATCAACAACAGACAAGCAACAAGCACGCACAATGAGCCAGAGTCAAACTCAGTCTTTCCATCTAATAGTTACACACTGAAAAACAAGCCAACCCCTTTTCCATCAGGAAAGGGTCTTCATGATTAGTGTCCCCTACATATTCTTGCAAGATTTCAAAAATCAAATCATACAGAATGCTTTACATTCACCTTTACCAAACTCAGGCTTTGTGACCTCAAAACACATGCCTGCATGTTTTCATGCAAAGGAAACACATGATATTAAGGCAAGTGAAAAGACATCTTTACTGAGGAAGAGCACCTTAGCTGCTTTACTGGGAGTGAGAATAAAATTTTTGGAGTTGGTGGGGAGAGATTTTTATTTCTGATGTCTATTCATAGACCCCCATCTATACAAAAGCTGCCTAATGATTGTGTTATAACATCATCATCAATAACACCATCTCTGTGTGTCACATAACACATCTTGAAAACAAGAACAATTAATTTCCAGCATCAACAGCCACCAAGCTACTGAAATCTCTCCTAGAAGCTGGGACTCTCAGCCTCACTTACATTCAGCTTAATAAAGTCATCACTTTTGTCCAGCACAGGCAACTATTCTGACTACCCAAAGGTTGGGACATTCAAAAAATTTGCATCTATAACCTCCAGGTTCTTTCCTGTCCTCTCCCTGCACCACACACAGAGCTACCCTTCCATTTTATTCTGAGCCCGTCTTCCAGCCTCAGCATGGTTGCAGGAGAAGGGACAGTCATTAGTGCCACACACCATGCCAATGCCAGGGTTTCACACTCCTTCCAAGCCAGGCATGGGGACAGACTTTTTCTGTTGCACCTTCAGAAAGCCTCTGAATAGTACACATGATACAGGAACAACAAATACGACCACGATAAATGCAAGTTTAGGTTGCTGAACTGCCCTACAAACCCCCAATTAAAGGGCAAAAAGCTGGTCATTCCTACTGCAACTCTGCCTTTTGAGACAAGAGACATTAAAAGTGTCCCTCACATCCTCAGTAAAATAGGCTGTACTGATTCTAAAAAAAAAAAGTATCTTGCTTCCCTGGGCTCACTCTTGTTTTCACACCTCAAAGTGAAATTGAGAGAAATCTAATGGTTATAACACATGTGCTTTTAGAGACAGCACTTCAGAGTTACATCTGAGAACACATTACAGCTGTTTCAGGCTCAGACTGAATTTCTTTACTGACAAGAAACCAGATTTCTACTGGTTTAGGTTGTCCTAGAGAGCCTTATCTCTCCTCAGTTTAGGCTCTCCTAATCCTGTGGTCTCCGAGAGTATCAGTAGAAGTCAGTTCTCATGATCCAGAGCATGCAAATTTTAAAACAGCCCACTATAAATATCTGGCAAATTCAGAGCCCTCAGCCAACCAATTCAACATAATCATCCATACTTATGATATCTAAGGGAAAGCACTTCCTTTGATTTTATTTCTTATTTGACCACATACATATTGTTTCTAAATGAAGTCATTTTTAAATCCAGTCTTCTAATTTTGAAACCTAATACCATTCTGAAGCCCAAATTGCACCAGTTTGCAGCTGAGATAACATACCATAATGCAAATCCACATTGCTGAAAATTGCTGCAGTCACTAGTGGAGGCATAACAACCTCAAATAGCTTGGTCAGATCCTGTGAGCAAAGGAGGCAAAAGAATGAGTACCAATGAACATATCTGACTCTGCAAGGGGTTGCCAGTTTAATAATCTGACTTTTTACAAAAACATTTAAAATAGGTGTTGAAACATAAATTGTGCCCTCATCCTTCCTTTATTGTTTTTCCTCGTTTAAAGTCAGCTGCTGCAGGCCAACAGCAAAGGCCTGACTCTGCAAAGGGCTCTGTCCCCCAGACAGCTCCATCCCTCCCTGCAGATCTCTCAGCACACTCATCTCCACACCCCTCCTCCCAGCCTTTGGCAGGGCCAATGCCTACGAGCAGGGCTGCCATGCCTCTACTACATCTTTTACAGCACATAGCTCTGCTTTGGGGGTGTAGAGAAAACATGACAACTGCAAAGCACTACTTACTCTTCCAGACCACAGCACTTGAAGTGTTGCAATAGTGTGTGCTGAGCCTCAGCTCCATGCCCAAACAGGGACAAAACTGTCTCATATCCCCTGTGAAAAGCCTGCTTAGTGGAACCTCCTGGACTTACTACTGTTTAAGCTCTTTTTTTCTTGTTCCACTCCTCACACAAAGGAGGAAGGCAGGGGGATCTAACCATTCTCCTGCCACTGTCACCCCACCTGCGTGCAGCTCTCAACCTTACCTATTCAATCCAGCAGCCATACCTCCTCATCTGCAACCTGCTTGCTTCCACAGCTGCTTCCAAACACACACAAGCCCTGCTGCCTCTCTGTCTCCTGAGCACCCAGGGCCTCCTGGCTGACTTCTCACCCACCAGGAAGAGGCTAAAAGAGGAAGATCCATACACACTGTCCTTCCAAGCAGGTTGCACATCTGAATTCTCAGCTGTTACAGGGTTTCTGATTAACAGGCATGCCACAGTGTGGTCTCTGGTCACTGTAACCCTGTGTTGAAGTTTGGGACAAGAGGATTTATGTTTGAAAAGTAAGACTGAGTTCAGAGAAATCCAGGTGATCTAGATGATATAGTGGGTTTTTTCCTGCTTTTTGAAAGAGATTGAATATAATGATATTTCTAACCCTGCGGTTATGAGCAAATAGATTCTACACCATACACAGAAGCAATGCTACCCTGCACATTTGCATCCAGACAGGAAATCTGGTAAAAAAAAAAAGCATAGTTTTGTCTGCTGTATGTTACCAGAGGAAAGGTTCAAAGCAGATTTAGCACCAGATATTTTCCTGTAACTCTCTTGAGACACTAACTACCAAAGGTCAGGTTCTCTCACTAGAAGTCAAATGAAGTCCAAATAACTTGCAGAGAAGTCTCTAGACCAGAAAACAAGTTCCACATCTCAGATTCAATCATGTTCTTAAAGCTTTACAAATGGCTAACAACCAGCTAGTTATTTCAGACTCCTCTACAATCAGCCCAAAAGAGCCTTCACCTTACATGCCTGAACCTGTCTTTTGTTCCCCAGCATATGCATGCATTCAGATAAAACACTTACCTAAGAATCATCACAGGGAGTCAAGACATGTCAGACCCAAAGAAAAAAAAAAATCAATCCAACTGAAATTACAGGGCTGTAGTAGAAATTTCAATGTAGTTATGGAGAATAAGTTGTTTCCTAAAACTACTGCAGTACGAAGTTCTATCACTTCCCGTTAGAGATATAACATATGTTAACGCCTAATGATGCTCAGGAAATTCATGCAAATTCAGACTGATTTTGCAGAACAGTTGGCTCAATACTTCAATCAAGATCACTGAGTTGCTTCTCCTAAAGCACTGTCAGACTCCAGGGACTCCAAGTGCATAACAATGCAAGTAAAAATTAATAAAGCTTCTGTCTGAGCTGTCCTAACTATGGTCATGGTGAGAGAACACTGGGACAGTGTCTCCCACTCTGCATCTCTACCAAGAGATTGCAGACACACAAACTACAGACTTTTTCAGGGGAAAAAAAAAAAAGAGAGGTGAGAAAACCATTTATTTCAATATTAGCAAAGCTAGGTTTCCACCCCTGAGGGATGGACTCCTCACATAGCTTGCTAACCACAATTCAAAGGAGGAATGAAACAGTAAATAGCATGGCAATGCAGGGAGATGGCTCTCGGAACCCATAGGAGTGGCACACTGGGTAGTACCCTAGCTGACAAGCAGGGAGTTGGAAACAATCACAGGCTGTTAGCTTTTAGTCAAAAGGAATGTTCTTTTAACTAGGAAAAGCTTCTTAGACAATTAATATTAATTTTACCACCACAATGCAAAATCCAAGGAAGGGGCACTTCCAGAAAGTAAACCTCTACAGACTCATACTCATTCAGTGACATGTACTCCCCCAGTAATTTCTGTTCCCTGTAGTGGAGAGGCACAAGAATCACTTCACCAGTTGCCATCCTGTCTCTGCATTGCATCAAAGCTCAGCTGATGTGACAGTAAACACAGCTTTTTAATTAACAAGTTTCTTTCATTTCAAAAGGTGCCCTCTAAAGGGCTCCTCTAAGAGGAATTACTGAAACACACTTCTATGCCACGGTTTGATGTTTTTGTGAGTAGCAAAATTGAATCTTCCTACTACAGATACATGGAAGTGCGCAGAACAAGAGAAAGAAAATTATTTGAGATATGTAGCAAGGGAAGGAAGGGAGGCAAAGTTTTCAAAAGCACTCACTCCAAATATAACTCCTCCCACTGGAAGGCATTAGTAAAACCTGCAAGCTTTTCAAGGAGAACTGGGTTAGACCCATGTTCAGTGCATTACGAAGTCCCAGAATTTTATTCACAAGTAGACATCATCCTGGGAAATAACCTTCTTTGGATAAACAACATGATCACATATTCTGAAAACACTAACTGAAGTTTTTAGCATGCCGGCAGTGTAAGCTTTGTGTACACACACACAAAAAAGTACAAGACATAGAAGGGACTTTCCTCCAAGGAGCACAGACCTGAAGTCTGTGCTGAAGTCACTTCTCTGAAGTCATCCAGCATTTTCATACAGTCTTCAAAAGGTTTCAAGACCCCCTACATATTTTCATGTCCTGATGTTACTCTCAAACACAACCAAGCCAGTCCACAGGCCATGGTAAGCATTTCTGAAGTCCGGAGGGGGCTCTCCAGAGTTTGCCTCTAGGGGGACAATCAGTTTTGTATCACAGCCTCCCCACAGGAGGTGCTGCTCACTTCCAGAGCTGGGCAGACATCCGCTGCTTGTAGCTGCCCTCACAGGCTAGGCAGGATCAAACCACGAGGCAGTAAAACCAAGAAGCCTCAGCCCACACTGCTCTGTCCAGTAGAGGCTGGAGAGATAGAGCTGCAAGGCTCCCAGTTCGAGACATTTCTGCTGTTCTCTCCCTCAAACACTTGCTGGCAGTCTTCTCTCCATCATCTTCATCTTTAACCCTACGCCCCACAAATACATCTTCACTTCCTACCAGACGTGGCTTTATTCATAGGTCCACAACTAATGGAGAATAAGATGATCTTTGACATACCTTTCTATACAGAAGGAGTAAGGTCATTTTTATCCCATGCAAGAGTGGTGGAAGGAAAGAGGAGGGCTTGATTCTTCTTGTTCCTATTTGCAAATGAGAACTAAGAAATTCAGTTCCCATTGCCACAAGCCAAAGCAGACCCACACAACACAGTGTGTGGGATGGGACTCTCTCCCAGTTTACTGTTATCATAAAGACTGCTGTGGCTGTTCACCATGAGCTAAAAAGAGCAGCTGTTCCTTACTTTACAGCATACCCCTCCCACCGGCCCCAGCTGGGATGGAGAAACTCCATCACAGGCACAGGGTAGTGATGTGTCAGTAGAGAAACAGGGTTTCTCAAGGATGGTCACAGGCTCCTCAGAGCAGCACTGCAGAACCATTTTCAGAATGACTGTGACTTGGTGTCACATCTTAGAGTCCCTTAATTTAAAGGGTAGAATAGCACTTGGGATCAAACCCAAAGAACTTTTTATTTCCAAATCTCAGACTGCCCCTCATCTAGAGCCCTAGGTGAAGGCAGAATTACCTAGTTGCTAGAGGTCTACACTTAAGCATTCAGCATTTCCAGCTCTGATCATCTACTCGCTGTGAAGTCTCCATTTTCACTACCATCTTGTGCTTGCTTTATTTTATAGGCAAACAGCGGGCTAGCCCAAAGATGGTACTCAGAGTACACATCTTTACAACACTCAGAACAATAGTACTGAACTTCTGTGGCCTCTGCACTAGAGTCACTCAACTAGTTCGGGGACTCGCAGGACAAAGTAACCTTATCAGGCCAGCTGGAATATTCCATAGGCTTGGCTTTCTTTTACTAAGCATCTCATTAATTCAAGGGACTAAGTTTACAAGTCCTCAGAAGATGAACAGTGGTTGTGCAAAGAGAGGAGTTAAGCACTTCTGATAATCCTGACCTCTTAATAACTGTCTGGAAACCACATTTATAAAAAGCAAGAGATTCAAAAGCAGATTCAAGATCAACTCCTCTAATCCAGCATCACTGACACTCAGCATCCCACATCTATCACCTCATGCTTGAGAGAAACAGACAAAAGACACTGACAGAAAAAAGAAGTAATGGAATTAGGTCAGATTTCCACATACTACATAAGAAACTGTGGTTATATTGTACACATCTCATCTGTCATGCAATAAGGTATGCTACAGAAGCCCTGAGTCCTACAGAGGGTAGCCTGCAATTTGAGGAATAATAATGTCTTATTGCTGTAATTACCCCCAGAGGGATTTTTATTATATTGTGGAAACAGAAAAACCTGTATCTTCACCACATGCCAAAACCCAAGAAGTTAACTGGAAGGCCAACATTCAAAAGAAATTCCCTAAGAAAGCGTTCAGGGTTTCTCAGAATAACAATACACAATTAAACTACTCCATCACCCTGGGAAAGGGAGACATTAGCTGCCTGTGGTTCTGCACATGTAGGTTCTGCCTGTTGGTACAGAATGAAGAAAGTGCAGTTTGAGTCTGGGGAACACAAGGTTATGATGACCTTCTTCTAGATTAAGAAAGCACGAAGGGGAGAAAGCACAAGTCAACAAAGCATTTCCAAGAGGGGAAACCAAAATTTAAACCCCCTTGGCCAAAAGCAAGTTTGTTCTCTACAACTACACTCAACACACATCTATTCTGAGGTAAATGAGAAAATTTCCAACAATAACTGAACAAGAGTAGGCATAAGGATGCAGTACAATTGGAAGGACAAAGCACAGGACACTTGTGACTCATGGCCCTTTCCCTTTTATAAAAAGGCAACCTAATGCCAAATAACAAAATCTGCCCTGAGACCATCTGCGCTTGCCTCTGTTTTGATGCATTTCCCAGAAACCGAGGAGACCTGTCTCCCCACCCGTGCTGCTCAGCTTTAGCTTTCCAGAGCCAGCAAATATCATTCAGCATCATTACTGTGTTATGACACATGATCTTCAGCTCTGTTAGCTGCTCCAGCTCCACAGCAATCAACACAAAGCAACTTCAACAATCTCAGTCCACCAGCTTCAAGACAGTTTGAAATACATATAAAAAGCTGACTTACCGGGCTTGCTTCCTTCACAGTCATGCCCCAGTTGGCCTTTGGTGTTCAAGCCACAGGTATACACTTCCCCATCTTCCAACAGGAACACAGAGTGGTTTCCTCCACATGCCACCTCCTTGACATTTCTGTCATGAATGAATCCATACACCTGTGGTTCAGGAATGATGACCTGGAGGTTGCTACCTATCCCAGGTTGTCCAAAAGACGAGTATCCCCAGCATAGCATTTTCTCTCTTTTCAGCAAGTCATGTATCCTTCCTGGGCAAGGGAAACAGGGGAAGGAATGTGAATGAAGCAAGTAATTGACAAGTGATCCTACAGAGATAAGCTGCCCAGAGCAGGAGGTGGAAACAACCAGAAAAGGCATTTCCTGCACAACTATCAGGCTTGTAAGCTGATGGTAAAGAGGGATTTCCACCATTACACAAAGAGGAATCAAGACAGCTCAGGTACTGAGTCAGCACCTTCATGCCCTGGCCATCTCCATCCGTAAGGCAGCAGCAGTGTTCTGAAACCCAGCAGACCCTGAACTGTTATTTCAGCAAAACTACTCTGCTTCAAAAAACCAAAATCAATCAACTCCAAACCAACTGTAATGCTTTTTTTAGACTAATGGGTCCAAATCTGGACTTTTAGAGTTAGTGTTATGTTTGGGACCACTGCTGAAAGTAGTCTTTAAAAATTACCTCAGAGGTGGTCAAACTAGCCCTGAACAGACCAATGTAGTATTTATTGTGTACTGGTCAATGCAGAACTGTATAATTTCTCATAAATCCAGATTAAGAAGTATTTTGCTCAACTGAACACATTCTTGCAACCCAAACATGCGCATGTATGCATGCACACATCCCTAAACTGCAGCAAGAATTTCCCAAGAAGCAGCAGTTCGCATGGAGAAGCACACTTGACAGCTTGGCCCTAACAGCAATGGACAGATAACATGGATGCAACTTGCCAGCAGTCAGGTGTTACCTTTTGTGCTGTGCTCAGTGGAAGTCAGGGATTTCAGAGAGTAGGGTAACACGGGAAGGAAAAAAACCAAACCAACCCCATAGCAATATAAAAGGTCCAATGAATTACTCAGCCTGAACTTGATAATGACAACAGGATGCTAATGCATAAAAGCCAAGGGGAGGGAAACAGCTCTCATTCCAGAAGAAGCATGTGAAAGATTTTAGTAACACTCCCTTGTCACTCCTAATCTCAATAGGTTTGGGTTATTTGTTAAACATGTTATACTAATATTGAGAACTCCTCTGCTTGAGCCAGAAACTGATTAAAGCTTTTTTTTTGTAAAGGGATGAGGAAAGAAGAGAAGAAAATGAAAGATCTGAGACATCAAGTCTTATGACTCACCATGTCAAGTTTTAAGCTAAGGCAATTTACAGCAGCTGCATTTACTACCTCAGCACAGGATCAAAAAGCAGAAAGTAACCCTTGAAGCACCAAAAGTTCCTCAAGGAAACAAGATTCCTTCTTCCACTCTGAGCAGATAGGAAATGCATGCATTCAGTTTCTTTCCAAAGCCTGCTGCTAATTCAAGCTCTAGGTATTAAGCAATAAAGCCTTTCCTAATCTAAGCCCTAAGCAACGGGTGTTCATCTCTTACCCCACTATCCTTGCCTGTCAGCTGTGGCCACACAGTCAGGTGTGGTCCCTTCCGCTGAGGCAGGACTGAGCTGCATGGGAGGGAGAAGATTGGATTTTTCCAGTTGTACTTCATCATTGCCGCAATTTCCTACCACAAACTATTTACTAGGATCTCTTATTAGGTGCTTTAAAGCATGCTATGAATCCCATTTATCTCCAACAGCCCTTGCTCCTTTATAGCATAATTCAATTCATTCACATCCACACGTGTGCTTATCAGTGGCCAGCTCCAAAGCACCCAGAGGAAAAAGCAGAAGGTTGCAAGGCTCTGTCTAGTTAAATCAGTTGTTGCGTACACTCTGTACTTGGTTGCCCTCAGCACAAAAGCCTGATGGAAGATACCCTCTACGCTGGCTACACTACTTCCTACACTAAGAATAGGAATGCCGTGGGACGCAGTAAAATTGAAGTGCATGCATGTGCTTTAAATGACACAACTGCTATATTTATAGTGAACTTCATGTTCTATCTCAAAAAAAAAACCCAGCATAAGCAACACCCTGAAGGTGGCAACACCAAGGCAGGGAATCATTTCAAAACTGACAACTGAAACAGCAGAAACCTGGGACTGCCATTTCTCTCAGCCTGGGGAATTACCTTGTTATGAAGTTATAAGCAGCACAATAGCAACAAACCTAAAGATCCAAAGATCACATCCCCTGCTAGTATAAGTGGATGTTACCTTTGAGCTGAAAAAAATTCACCACTATACAATGTGAACTACAATGACACTGTACAACATGAGCTAAATATTAATTTAGGATACCTTTCTAAAAGGGTTCCTGAACAGTCTGCTCCCTATAGACTAAAGTCACCTTTCCTAGTGCTAATTTAAAATGCTAAAAATACTTTAATTATTTTCCTTGTGTTCATATTCCACACAAAAAGTTGCCGTAATAGGCAGGGGGATGTGACATGAGTGGTAAGCAATTTTTTTTTCCCTCTGGGTAAGATACTATTTAAAACAGGAAGAGTTCAAACTCCCAGTAGTTCATATGCACGCTAGGGTGATATTTCAGAGGAGTTCAACCCTCGCTCATGCCAGTGGCCAGATTTTCTGAGGCACCCTGAAGTTTAACAATCCGTATGGCAGACAATGAGACATGCCAGACCCTTTAGAAAATCTGGTCTTAACTAGATTTTTGGTTAGTTTTGTGGGTTTTTTTAAGTGATATCCCTTGAATCCCAACCCCACACCCCAAACATTTTGCTGATAAATCCCTGTGCAGCTCTAGTCCAAGGGGACAGAGCAGTACTTTCCACTCAAGAGGGAAAACCAATAGCCACTTTCCATTTGAGTGTATGGGCACAGCTAAATATTTTCCAGTGGTCTGGTGAGACACATTTTTATTTTACTTATTTTGAAGACATAGCACATTTTTAAAACCACAACTGTTTTAATATTTGGTTTTCTCGCCTCCCCCCACCCCCCAAGCTGCTGCAAGTCTTAATACATCATGTGTTCAAGTAAAAGCTGTGTCCTGAAACACAATAAGGCTTCAAATGACAATTTCACACTCAGTTTCCAGTCTGGTTAAGGCAGTTACTCTTCTTTAAGATTAGTCGAGAAAGTAAAAAATGCATGTTACACTGCAAGCTACCTCTACAAGCTGCATACCCTCCTTATACTAAAACAATTTTTATAAAAAGTTTCTAGTGTGGGCAGGCACTAACAGAGACATGTCTGCACACACACACATAAAATACAGATAAGGCTTATAGTCACTTATCTGAAATTTTAAAAGTGACTAATTATTACTAGTGTTCAGCTCAAAACACCTTAAAGTTTTAATTTCTACCTTCAGAGGACAAACTCTTAAGGAAGGTTTGGGTTTTGGTTTTTTTTAATGCATTGGTTAGGGCCTTAAAGTTCCCAGTCCCTTTTAAAAATTGGATTGCAAAAAGCACAAGAGCTGCAGTAACCAACCACATCACCTATTCCTGTTCTTCACAAATCACAACACAGCCAGCTTGGTATTCATGTTTTAGAGATAAGAACAGATGCAATGCACCAAAGCCAGTCATTTGCAGAGAATCCCTATATATAATAAAAAGGGAGGGGGGAAGGGAAAGGAAGGTATATCCAAACATCCTCAAACCCTCGCATTCCAGGAATAATGCACCACCAAAACAGTGAAGGATGTACACAGCACAGCTAGAGATAAGAAAACCTCACACTGTTTGGAATATTTTGAAGAAATCTATTGTGGGTAGAAGATCCACCCTCCACTATAATAAGGCTCAGCTGACATACTAAGTATATATCCTTCGGTGAGAAGACAACTCTGGTGGTTTGGTAAAATAATAACGCTGCATGTAAGATCATGACAGGATGTGTTTTATTTTGCCTTTTGTTGTTTTCTTTCTTTCTAATAGCTATCATGACATACACAGTCTCTTTACACAATTGTACAAGCATATTCTAAAGCCATAGCTATGACCACAACTGCACTGTTTCTGGGGAAGTTAGTTAAGTAAATATTGTGCTTGCAACAAGCAACACCAAGGCTGAAAACTCTCTAAACAAAGAGATCTGCCAACTGGCAGGGCATGAATAAACAAGTTTTTTCCTTCCTTGTTGTTTGTGATATTTCAGCTAGCAAATGTGCTCCTTTTATCAGCATTGCCCAATAATGAAGGAATTTACTGCTTCTTTCTGCCACTAAGCCTCCAGCTTTCTTCTTCCTTTTACTCCAACTCAATGTCCAATGTAGACCAAGCTACAGAGCAAGAGAACGCAAGGTGTAACAGTGAATGAGTTAAAGCATAAAGCGAGCATTACCACTGTATAACCACATCCCCTCAGCAAGAGCTGTCCCCATAGAACACATTTAATAAATAAATAAAATTAAACAGGACCCACATCATCTCCATTTTGCGATCCCAGTAAGAACACCTCCCTTCCTCCAACCCAGACACAGGCTCCTTGGCTTCCGTGCTTACCGCTGCCGCTTCCCACCCCCAAACCGGCGTTTCCGGGGGACACACCGACCCCCCGGCGCCCGGGACCGACAGCAGCGGCCTCGGGCACCCGCCGCCCACGCCAGCACCCCACGGTAGCAACCCTCTGCCCACCCGGCAGCCAGCCGCGCCCGGTGATCCAGCAGCAGCGCCGACCGGTTCCTGCCGCAGCCCCGCGGCCACCCCCGGCTCCCCGCACCGGCCCGGGCAGGCCCCGCCCGGGGACGCGCGTCCTGCGCCAGGGAGGGCGGCGAGCGGGGGGGCCCGCAGGGCTCCGCCATACCGCCGCGCTGCTCCGCGCACTCTCACGCTGCCGCCCCGCCTCCCCCCCCCACATCCTTTCGGTACCAGGACCGGCAGCAGCCCTACCGGCAGCCCCGCCAGGGAGCCGGGCTCTCCCTCACCCGGCACTCGCCTCGCCAGGCCAGGCGAGGCCCGGCCTCAGCATAACGGGTCCGGGCTCGGGCCCACCTCGGCGAGGCTCTGACCGCACCGAGCAGGGCGCCCGGGGCAAGCAGCTACCGCCGACCCCCTCCCCGTTCGCCGCCCCGCTCCCCACCACTCACCTGCCACCGGCCCCGCCGCTGCCGCCACGGCAACGAGGAAGTCCAGCCCCCTGATACCGCCGCGGCCGGCGAGAGTGACAGCGCAGTACGGCCAATGGAAACGCGGGGCCGGCCCCAGAGCACAAATCGGCGGCGGGCGCTGCGCCTGGCCCCGCCCCGCGCCGGGCGGGGCGGGGCGCTCTGTCAGTCGGTGTGTCCCCACCGGCGGTCCATGGCGGCGGCTGCCGCTGTGCCCCCCCCCCCCCCGCCACCCGCCCCCAGCCGTCTCAGCTCTTTCCCCGGGCCCGTGGAAGGCCCCCGAGCGGTACACGCGTCGCCAGAACAGCCCACGGCACCGGCCGGCGGCGGGCTGGGCCTGAGGCAGCGTGACGGGCTGCTTCAGGCTGGCGTCGCCTGCGCAGGCGGTTGCCGTGTTTCGCTCCCGGTGCTGAGGGGTGTCCTGGCCGGCCTGGCGGAACCAGCGCTGAGGAGGGAGCCAGCCGGCCCTCCGGGGCTCCCCGGCCTGCTGGCGTCGGGCAATGACCGACCGTCTTGAGGCAGGGGGTGCAAGGCTTCCTCGGGGGCGTTGTGTTGGCATTTCTGCCTCGTCCCCCGGGGAGGTCTGTTCGGGGAACCTCCATCCCCTGAGGCCAGGGCGCTGCCTGGGGTCAGAGCTCCCTGCGGTCATCCGGCGTTCCCGCTGACGGGGAAACGGCACTGAAGCTGAGGCTGCTGCCAAGGAGCGAGGGCTGTGGAGAACCAGCTCACGCCGCAAAACGCGGCCGAGGGTTGTGACTGCAGAGGTTTAGCCAGTCTTGTGGGCTAAGCAGATCAGGAGCTGCATTAAAGGGAACAGAAATCAATGGGCAAAGTCAAGCATGTGCAAATATTCTAGAATTTAAGCTATTCTAAATGAAAGCCAGCTTTCCACTGTTTAAAATGACTCTCTTGGTTTTGTTACACATGAAATATACCACTTAACAATAGTCAGTTGCTCTCCCCTCTCTTGTTTTTTTTCATCTTGCATTTTACATGGCCTCTAGGCACCTGACAGGCTTGTTTGCTTAGGAACTCATACGTTTTATACAAAGTTATCAACCTTAGGAAAATATTTGTGGTCAAAGTATAAATCTCTGCTGGGAGAAAGAGAGGAGGGAAAAAAAAATAAAAGAGGCCAATGAACAAGCAATTATATAACTCTCAAGTACTCATTTTCTGATTTTAATGCCATCCATTAGAAAAAGACTGTGCATGCCGCAAGAGCAATGCACAAGCTGGATCCCACTCAGACCATCAAAATGACAGTCAATATTTGAGCAAACCACAGGGAGATGTTTGCAAGGGCTCGGCGTAGGGGGGAGAGGTCCCCAAGGCAAGTGTAGTGCCCACAGTATTCATCTCCCTTCGCTACATCTCTGGCAGTTTGCAGTGTTTGTGTACTGAGTATGCAATGTGTCACGTATCGGATAAAAATTCACCTGTATTTGCATGGATCGTGCGCGTTTAGCAAAAAAAGCTACTCTCTAGTGTAAAATTACACCTGTGACATAATAGCTTTTAGTTAACCAGTGTTACAAGCAGCTTCTAGAATAACTGAAAGCGTAGAGGAAAAAATATTTCCTTTGGTTTTGTTTTGTTTATTTCATCATTTGGAGACGTTTGTAAAATAGTCAGCGTTTCCTTTTACACTCGTTTTCCTCTGTTTCTGATTGAGTAATCAAGGGGAAGATAAACATAAAAAAACCCAGAGAAAAAGTAGTAGATGAGGGAGCAAAGCCTGCGATTTGTCCTAGGGAGCCAGGAATCTCTTGCTTAAACCAATTTCTACATTTCAGTTTCGTGGAGAACTTTCCAGGCTGGTCCTTCATAACTGGATAAAATTAAATCAAGACACCAAAATAAACCCATTTTGTTTGTGTCCCTGCACTCCGCTATGCACAGCTCCCTCTGGAGGCTGCTACCGCTGCAGATTTCTTCGTAAGAGCCCAGGTTTCATCGCGTCATAGGTCTTCCTCACCTGGGGGTGACCAGGCTGGCATCCACATCTCCCTGCTGGCTAAGGGCTGGCTGCTCTGCCAGGCTCTTGGGCTTCTCTACAGGTGACGTTCAGATCAGACGAGCGGTCTAAAAACATTCCCGCCGCAGGTTCCATATGCTTTTGCTGCCTGCGTAAAGCCGTTTAAACTCACAGCTGTGCGCGAGGCTCACTCACGTCGTATTCCTCTGCATACTTTATAATAAGCGCTGCTTGAGAAAACGTAGACACAGCTTGGTGGTCAAGTTCATTCCAGAAAATGACAGAGGAACGCTCTACTCTGCTCCTTCTGAAGGTCTTTTTATTTTTTTTAAATATATATAAAAGCAGGGCTTATTTGAGGACAAATTAAAAATAGCCTTGAAAGTTACTCTGGGCTTTAATCTCCCATGTGACGTTGCATCATACCTGATGAGAAGGAAATTCCTTCAGGCTCTGAATAAACCTATTATCATTTAATCTCTAATGGGTTATTTTGAAATCCAAACAGAATACATCTTTTGTACACTTGCACAGCACAGAAGATCACTCTGGATTTCTGAGCCCTAACGCAGGCTTAGAAAAACATAAAAACAGGAGACAAGCAGCGCTGGTGAAGAGCAGCAGGCTAAGCTGCCACGACAGACAGCTGTGGGATGGGGACCTTCCGGCTCAACGGGGACAACAGCTTGGGCTTCTGCCAGTTCCCTCTTTCAGCAAAAATACACCCGCAGCAGGGTGGTGCTTTTCCCAGAGGATGCAAGCATCCCTGTGGTGTCCTGTCTGCCCCGGGTGGGCGAGGGGGCCGGGGGTTAGTTCTGCTCCCCTTGGCTGGCAGCTGGCATCCTCCGAGAGGCTAGCTCGGAGCCACTGCCATGCCACCCATCGCCACTGCCATGGCACCTGCTTTCCTGAACCGCCAAGCACCCTGGCGCTTGAGGTCAGTGCTTCAAGTTTTTCTTTACTGATTACTATACTGTAACTTAAAAGGAAACTTTCCTTTTCTTAATGTGCAACATTGCTTCTACTCAGCTGGAAATTCATAAATAATGTCTATGCCTTTTTAGGAAACATGTACTTTCCTAAAGAAAAAAAAAAATAGCCTAACAGCACTTGCAAAAAAGGTTTATATCATTTATTGGCATTTCAAAGAAGTGGCCTCCTTAGTCTGAGGGTGCGCATGTGATACCCAACACAAAGTCAAGACAGAACAGGAGGCAAAAACCACTGTCATCTTCTTGCTCTCAATTTTTACATTCATCTAAAGCATATTCTGCACCAAATGTGCAAGACCTTGACTTGTTCAGCCTACACAATGCATCTCTGAAACACACATCAGCCTCTGACTCCCCTGGTGAATGGCTTCCCCGCAGTGATGAGGACAGAAAACACAGATACGCTGTCACACACAGGCAGCTGCGTGACAAAGGAAGAACACAACTGCAGGTGTGGAAATTTAATCAATCACCATTTAATTCAACACAGTAAGTTTTCTTTACATATGTATGTCCACTGACACATTTGACACACTAAAGGGAAGAGGACTGCTGAAAAATCATGATTGTTGTCTGTCTCTCTATTTTTTACACAAAGCAAAATATACACAAAAATACACATCCTGCCTTTACATCCTGCCTGACGTTGTCAATGTCCTGCCAGTGCTATGCACTGTTTTGGCAGAGAGCTTCCAGCAGCCTGCAAGCTCCACGTCCGCAGGGTTCTGTAGACAGAGCCGTTCTGCAGGCCTAAAATTTTGTTTTATTTAATTGCCAAACATCTCCCAAGAAGATACAAAGAAACACAACAAATATCACAGTGTTATCACATTAAATAATAAAAAGTCCATTTAAATTTAAAAGTCCTTTACAAATACTGCTTTTGACAAAGTCTGGAAGTGATCAAATCATCTTCCTAAGAACTTCTCCCAGATAAGTCAAAGGCACAGACTGCTCCTTCAATTCACAGTTTGCAGGAACCCATCTCCTTAGCGTCAGTTGCTCCCCAAGAGAATCCTTAATTAACACAGATGAAAGCTTTGCCCTAGCCTCCTCTCGCAAAGATGACTGCCTAGCATACGCTGCCTGCATGTTTGGTAATGTACACATCCCAGAATCCCTGCTGCTGAAAGCTCACCAACTGAGCAAGACCAGCACAGTGCAGGCAGGATGCACAGATATGTAAATATACTTGGTTATCGGCTTGCTTCTTGGAAGCGTGTTAAATAGGATTCCTAACTTTATAATCTAACAATCAGGTACCTGGTCTAAGCTCATTTTTAGAATCAATATAAAATCTCAGTGAATACACCCACTCAAGGGTTGATAAAGTGCAGTAAAAATAAGGCAGGGTAGAAACCAGTAAATTGGAGTTATTAAGAGAAAAATATGACAAGTGAAACAAAGACTTGTTTTCTTATTTTTGCTGTAAAGTGCTCCTGACCAAGAGTTAGCAAACGCCAAAATTTTCATTATGCTCTATGGCACAGAGCAACATTTTCTTGAGTATTCTTTTACTGCTGTATCTGGGGAGGACCAAAACGTGACTGCAGGTATAGGCAGAAGGATAGAGCTCATCTGGATTTCCCACTTGAGGATCTGTGATATGAAATTTAAAATGTTCCAGTCCATAGCCAGGGATTCGATCAGATCCTGACAAAAATGCTGAAGGAAGAAGAAAAAGAAAACCAAAAAGTTAGCAAATTAAAAAAAAAAAAAAACCAAAACCAAGACAATGTTATCAGAAGATGAAAATCATGAAGGAAAATTAGAGTAAAATATGGATATTTCCATGAGCTAATTGTTTTGCTTTGTTGAATTTGTACCTGAGTATAATAAAGTCTCTTGCTGAGTCATAATAACTATAAGCCCTCTTTTACTTTTACTTATATAGACTTTGTGGATGAGAAAGGCCAGGTTAGGTTTGACCTTCTACATTTAAAAAGGCTGAGCTAGCTTCTGCGATCCTTTGAGCAAGCGAATCTGCTTATGTCAACACAGTCTGCTCACACAAGTTGAGGCCTCTGACCAAAAACTAATAACCACAAAAGTAAGGGATCAAGTAATTGGAAGGTTCAAGGCGGTCAGATGCACTCAGGCAAGCCTCAAGGGATGTGAGGAGGGTCAGAGCTGTGTCTGTGCAATTCTTTGTCTGACTTCTTTGTGGCTTTCACTAGAAAATGTGGCAGGGGAGTGGAGAACATGTCACAAAGCCATTTGGAACTATAGTATTTTTCATGTGCAAGCATCTAAAATGTGTGTTGTGAGGGAGAGAAAAGGGCTATGAAAACTTTAAAATGCCTAATATATTACCAAGAAAGCTTTTCTTTTTTTCTTCTGGCAGTTTGTGAAAAACAGTCCAAAAATTCCTGATAGTTTGATCTAACTTTTTATACTGTACGTACGTCACATTCTGTCAAAGAGATAAAAATACAACAGGTCAGTTAATCCTCACTATTTCTATTTTTATTTAAAGCAATAACAGTTTATCCGATAAATTTTATAATCCCATTCATAGCTATCCAAATCCTCTTAACCTCTGGAATCTGCTCGTTCATTTGTTTTTCAAAGATTCGTATGACAATCCTTGAGCTAAGACTTGATTTTTAGTCCCCTTTATTCTTATACCTGATGTAGATTAGAAACAGTCTCAAAACAACAACATAGATCGAAAAAGGAGAAAGTCCCTTGAGCTTCTGTTTTTCTGTTCATGACCTACACACTCAACAAAAGAACAGGTCAGAAGTAGTTTATGCTCAGCAGATATAGCAGAAGTACAACATGCTTGTATCCAATACCTTTTCCAGCAGATACCAGTCAAATTTTGTGTGTCCCTGGAGGACAGTCTGGAGCTCTACAGGGAGAAACATCTTCCACTTTCTAGCTGGGCAGCCTCTTAAAAACCCTTGCATAAAGTCCTCAAACGGCTTCCGTATCGATTCATTGAACACATAATTCACATACAAGTCAACAAATTCTTTCCTGCAAAGATATTTTGAATCAAAGCAGCAATGCAATAGGTGCTTTTTTAAAGGCAGAATTATAGAGAACTTTATTCCTTTATTCCGTATGACCTGCTCTACTGTAAAGACTCAGTCTTTAGTGAGAGCACTCATCACTGACAATTATTTATTCACTGAATAAGTGGAGGTGATCATCACAAATAAAAGATAATGTTGGCCAGCATGGACGCACTTTGATAATACCCCTTGTACTTCATGTGAACACTCCAATGAAATCCTGTCAGACACTTGACTATTAAGATGGAACCTAGCAGACCTAAAGGGTGTAAATTCAGCAAAACTCCCACTGAATGCCCAAGAATTACCCTGAAATCAAAATAAATATTTGCACAGCTGCTAATCAGTATAGTTTCACTCTTCTCTCTATTTGTGATGGGGATTTGTTTGGTGACATTGTACCTGTACAATCAACTCAATGTAAACATCATACTTCAAGCTTCCTGAACAGCCCTTTCATGCATTCCTATGGGTCCACAGATCATCTCCATAACTCAGGCCACAGAATTTCTCTCTGTCCCTGTGCTGAAGTTAATATCAACACAATACCTTATTGATAGATTGCTCCTTCTCTGTTATATACAAGATACAGTCCATATATGTAACGAAGCTGGAAACATTTTGCTCGTAAAAAAGAGCCTTAGAGAGGTGTACCTATAGCTGGATTTCCCAGACAAGTTGTCTGTATTTCCCTGAAAATATCGTCCAGGGCTATGTTATACATTTGTTAGGAATTTCCCTGATAAGGCCAGGCACCTCTGTATATGCAGATGCCAGGATGTCCAAGGATTCCCTTCTTATCCACAGCCTGCACAAACTGCTGGTGTCTGGCACATACGCAGCACGTACAGCAAGAACTGAAAGCATACAACGTATCGCACCAAGACCAATGGCACAATGCTGATGTTCAATATTTTTTAAGAGTACACAGGGATGGGTATAGATGTGGTATTTCACACACTCATAACAAGACAACAGGACAAGAAAAAGAAAAATAAAACCAACCTGTTATCCTTAGTGACAGGAATGTTGGCACCATTTTTTTTAAGTTCAGCAACAACCATGGAGCCTCCTTCTTCCATTATCTATGCAAATAAATGAGAACATTGGATGTTATATCTATATATGACAGATATGTATGTGCTCCATCTATCATTCTTTCTTTCTGCAGGGGGTGACGTAGCACTCTTACTAGTTTGAGTTTACAGACAAGTTGTGTCAATTTGCAGTGGGACATGCCGGAGTACATGCATGATGTGTCTGAATGGCACAATAATGTCTTACTGTGAAGTTCATGTCCAGGCTCTCAAGGTTATGATCACATTCTTCATCCAAAATTCCCTGAAGACTCCTTTCGAAAAACAAAGGAGAAAAGAGAGAATGAATGACCATTCAATGCACTTTCAAATTCCACTGAAAAACATCCCTTGACAAGTGGTATTTAAATGCATACATATACAGAACACCTATACTCACACAGAACCTTCATATATGGCCCTAAACTGATCTGTACACTTATGTCCCGCTGCTGCCATGAGCTGAGGGCAAATGTCTTCAATGTGAAGGCCTGTGGGGATAACTTTATACACCGTGGCAAGTGGACTTGGACCACAGCCTTGTTCTTCCAAATATCATCTAGTGAGGAATTAAGTGTGGACCAGCGCGATAATGTGGGAGAACTGTTTTGGGGTAAAGCACCTCTCAAAGCATTGCAGGCAACCTGACGTTTCACTCCACCACAACAGTTACTGGCTCATGGGAAAGGGTTCTCATTTTCTTGGCTGTTTATCACACCTGCATGAAGAGCCGGGCTTCAGGGACCTAGAAGCTTTATGTTGGTGGCAGCAGCACCTTCCTCTGCTATATCTGCCTGAAATCTCCCTTCCCAGCATGTGGAAGCCCTGCATGTAGGTTCTCAGATTTGGCACAACTGCAGCATATGGTAAGACTGTGCTTGTGCATAGCAGCATTGTGGAAAGTGATAATTAGTAACTCAGAGAAAAAAAACAACATTAGTAATTGGGTGCTTAGTTCTTCCAAGCCCAAACTACAGCTCAAAGTGTTTTCAACTATCTATTCACAGTGTGGACTTAAGCACAGGTGGAGCAGAAATCTGACCCCCTCTAAGCCATGGGGCTTGACGTTTTATTTTGGCGATACCAGCCCCTGTTCAAGAGCAACATCTGTGCCCCAGGCAAGGACCACCCAGGAAATCTGTGGCTTTTAGCAGCTCTGCAATGGCAAAAGTAGCTGCCATAGGTACCCCAAATCTGGCCTCGGAGACCTCCAAGAGCATCATCAAGCTGGGAGCCCCACCAAAAGCTCGGGCCGTGCCCGGCTCGTACCGGCCTATGACTGGCAACAGCTCCTCCAGGTCCTCCAGGGCAGGCGCCAGGCCCAGCAGCTTCTTGTAGAGAGCCCTGGGGAAGGGAAAGGGAGCCATGCACCTGTTATACAGGGCCATTCCGCACAGCGTCCCGATCCTGAAGAAGATGTCCTCACAGCTCGAAGCCTGGTTAAAAAAAAAGAAAATCCGTAAATCCGTGACCGCCTTTTCCCGGGGGCAAGCTCCTCACCTGCCCCGGGGTTGCTGTGGCGGGCCGGCCCCTTACCTGGCTGGGGAACCATGCCAGGCCGGAGGCGAAGCGGCGGAAGGCCCCGGTTCCGGGCTGGCAAAGAGTCCTGGCAGCGACGCTGAAGAGCTCCTGGGACAGCCCGCCGTGGTCCACTCCTGCCTCGCCCACGAACGACACCTGCGAGCCCCGAAACACCCATAGCACCAAGGGAAAGGGGGGGGGGCGGAACCCCTGTACGCGCACCGCGGCGCAGCCCGGGGCGGGTTGGCGAGCCCACAGGAAGCGGTACGGGGAGCGGCCATGCTGCGCGGCAGCGGGCGCGGAGTGACGGCCGTTCTGCGGCGGTGGGCGAGCGGCGGCGGGCAGGGGCAGGGGCAGGGGCAGGGGCAGGGCTCGGGCTCGGGCTCGGGCTCGGGCTCGGGCTCCAGCTCAGCGCGGCCGCAGCCGCTGGAGCCGTCGCTGCTGCGCTTCCTGGTGTGCCCGCTCTCCAAGCGGCCGCTGAGGTGAGGGGTGGGGGCCGGGGCTGGGGCGGGCCCTCCGCGGCGGGACAGCAGCTGTCGTGGCCCGCCCTTGGCCTGCTGCTGCCCTGAGTCGAGCGAGAGGGGCTGTCAAAGGGCAATCCCGGGTTACTCACTCCTTTTGTTTTTGTTTTTTTCCTGCCTTGCCTGGCCAGGTACGAAGAAGCTACCAACGAGCTCATTAACGAGGAGCTGGGCATTGCATACCCCATCATCGACGGCATCCCCAACATGATCCCGGAGGCTGCCAGGATGACTCGGAAGAATCCCCCAGCCGAGGGCTCGAAGCAGCCCTGAGGACCCACTAGCCACAGCACTGACCCGGGCCTCTGATGGCCGGAGGAGGCTTGCTCCCCTCCCTGCCCACACTGACTGTACTTGTTCCCCTCCTGTCCCTAGCAGGCTTGTTTTACTCAGCCAGCGTAGATGAAACCTTCCCACAGGGCTGCACCAGCACCAACAGCTTATGTTTCTACAGTCTCCTCCTTCCTGTTACAATACCCGTTTATGTATTCTTCCATTTGTGGACCTGGATGGGGATTAAGCTTTTTAGGCACAACTAGTGTGGTGCATTTGCTAACCCCTGGGCTTCTCTAAAGGAACACAGTTTATTTAATCTCATCAGGTATTGTACTTGATTTGAGAGAGTTCCCTTCTGGCACTAGTGACTGGTGCCATTTTCCTAGGAGTACCTGGAACTGTATGAAGTCCTCTGCAGCAGCCCGTTACTTAATTACTGCTAAGGCAGATAAAGAGGAGGAATAACAGGAAGCACTAATTCTTCTGGTGTATCCATTCAAGAGTGTTGTGCGTTTGTAGTGGCACTAATGAAAATGTAGGTGGTGATTGTTTTTACGAGGAAGAACTGTACTCTGACTGAAATAATTGGTCTTAAATAATAAGCAATGACAACATGCAACGATATGGATTTCTCTTTGAATTACGAGCTTTGTTTTGAACTGATGTGTGTATTGAAATGTGTTTGTCTCTCGCTGTCAGAAGAACATAAAATAAATTAGGCTGATGTTTAATAACAAAACTTGAATCAAATGAAGAAATTTACTTGGATGATATCCATGTCTGTATGTCCAGTAGCTACCTGCCTTTTTTCTTTTTTTTTTTTGGTAAAGAAAAAGATGAGGAAATGACAGCGCAGCAGAAAAGATGTACTTGTGCTTTGGGGGGGTTTGTTTGAGTGGCCTCCAGCATATTCCAGTGTCTGCTTAGGAGATTTGTGTCCTTGTAGTATTTGTTAAATGTGTCTGAGTGCCCAGGTTTGATAGCCAGGCTGGGTCATCTTCGTTAAAGAGGCATCTCCTGACAGGTTAGAGGAAAAATAACTCCAGCTCAGCCCAGGATTTGGTTGCCAAGTCGGCAGCTACAGGTGCTGTTTAAGTATGTAGAGTATTTTTCCCCTTAGCACCATCCTCTCAGTACAGAGGGAACAGAAGATACTTCTGCTAAATACTTCAACCTTTCCTGTTTTCTTTTACAGCAACACTAGAGAATGGAGTGACAGACCGCTATGAGGGTGTCAGGTGCAAAGAACTATGTTCTCAGTACTCTCTGACAAAATGTCTTTAGTGAACACAGCTATGAAGGGGACAGGTTAATGCTACGATAATCTGTCACAATTTTGTTCCTGGGTGGTTTATATCTGTAACACAGACACGTGAATGTCCTTTACCTGCTGAAAAATTCAGAAATGCAGCACCAAGTTGTAAATGCTGCAGACCTCAGTGTTTCTTGGTGGGATACTAGTAACGCAGTCAGACTGATGAGGCTGCTGCTGGACAGTACGGAGCACAAGCCTTACTGCCTCCATAAATAAATGCCTCTTTCAGCTGATGTAGTGAGGAAGGGGGAAGGAGAGCCATTGGGGATCCAGGTGGACAGGAACGAGAAGCTTTGGCCACTCTGGTTGGCAGGAAGGAACAAACTTGGAAAGAACCAGACCTGGGTGATAGGGCACCGAGGTCAGTATTTCCTGCTGTGCAGGTGTGATGCCAGACGTGTCAGTGACTGATAGGGCACGTGGTTCCTGAGCTGAGCTCTGCTCCCAGCAAGTGCCCTGTTCCCACGTCAGCCATCTAATGGCTTGGGCAGGGCAGGGCAGGGCAGGGCTAGCATTGCGATACCTGAAGAAAACAGCTGCCAGAACCTTTGGGTTTGTGTGGAAACCACAGGCTAAAGCCACATGGAAACAGCAGCATTACAATTGTTTTTTCATCCTCTTGCTGACGCTATCCTTCCTTTACCTTTGGGCAGCACCTCCACGAGAGAAATGGCTTTTGTGGCTATGTCACTTGCTGGCCTCTAAGGCTGGCTCCCCAGCCACCAGGTTTTTCATGTACAGCAAACTAGCCTAGAGTCTTTAAAGTCAATCTAGCCGTAATCATAATGGACCTTGCCAATTACCAGCTTCCTGAGGAATCCTATTACTTTATCTCAACGCATCTTCACAGTAAATAGCACTGCCACTTGCATTTGACTTATACTAACAAAGCTTGATGGCTACTTGGAATAAGAATGTAAAAATCTGCCCTCCAGATTTACTCTACTTTCCCCATGGAACATGTTTTATAATAATTTGATGAATTATTCTGTTACATTCTCAGTGAATACTGAAACCCTTCTACCAACATTTCAGTAACACTGAAAATCAAAGAACACCGCAGCAATATATTCAGAGCTAACAAATAATACAATTTGGTATCTTACCTTTAAGATCATCTTGAATTGCTTGGTTTGTGCGTTATTTAAATGGGTCCATATGTCTTGCAGAAGGCACTGTCTTTTGACCGGAAAAAGCCAGCATTCCTGGCCCGTCGGTATTAAGCTTGTCTGAAGATTGTAGTAACAGTGTGTTAGCAGTGTGTTTATCTCTTCTAAAATGTAAAAATTTGGTCACACTTACATCATTAAAGGAGCTGGACAGAAAGATGCATTCTTTGTAATGAACAGCGATCTTGTCTTGCATGTCAAAGATGCATGGATATTTGGTCAGCTTCCACAGGGCCATCTGAAATGACAAGGAAGAAAGATAAAGATGTGTTGATTTTTTCTCTTGCAAAATCAGAGTTCAGGGGCACACGTGCAGACTGAGCTGCCAGTCTGTACCCTGGCAAAGTCCCGTATCTCTGAAACGTGCCCTTGCTGTGTACATGGACACTACGTCAACAGAGGCACACTTTCTAAAAGCAGCTTCTAAACACTTCTGCGAGTGGGGAACCCTGACAGGGAGGCATCTGAGCTCTCTGTGCAGGCAGGCGCTCCTGTTATAGTACCCCAAGAATAAAACAGAGAGTGATTTTAATAGCATCTTCCATAATTCAGCTAAACCAAAACACATAGTAAAAATGTCCTGGATACCCAGGTTACGGTACATTGTTGTTAAAGACTGTTGGGTTTATTATCTTTAATACCAAAAGTAGATATTAGTATACAAAATAATCTAATTAAAAGTGTTACACCTCCAGTGTGGTAAGGCAGCAACTTCAGGTAATGTCGTATTTGGCTTTTGATTCTCTACTGTTTCTCAAACCGCCTCCTCCGCTCTGGTTAATTGATACTAAATTGGTACATTAGTGAATGAAAGCTTAGGAAAGAATTAGGTAGTTGCCCTGCGAATTCCAGCCAAGTTGCCAGAAAACTGCTTTTTTTTGCCCAAGGAAGCCTCTAGTATGCACATTTCCCATGTCATGCTTCTCCTGTGACACCAATTGCATTTGGTAGCTAATATTCATTCTTCCAAGTCATCAAGAAATTATTTCACAGATTATTTTTCATTACCACGGCTTTGCTTTTAAATGTAAGTAAATTGAAATGCTCAGTAGGGTTTCTAGATTAAAGTTTAACCAGACCTCACAATATTTCTGTTGATCATAATAAAATCCAGAGTAACAAGAAGTATAGCAACCATCCCTCGTGGTGCTATTTCACACCGATCACCGGTGCAAAACAAATAGAGCTGCTTGAGACGCTAGAGGACTGCTCCAACTCTCAGATCCAGGGGCCCATCTCAGGAAAGGCACTACTGTAGCTGCTAAAATACTGGGATGGTAAATGGTTTGCGTAATGTGGAACAGCTGGAGGACTAGGGAAAATGCATTGTCTTTGAGATGTACTGGGCTAGAGTCTAGAGTTGATTTCCATATATATCGACTCATTTAAATAAAACAGAGAAGAAAAAGTGTTTTGCACTGCTAGTAAGATTTTATACTTACTTTTTCATTAAACAATGTGACAATCTGTTTCACTTCAGGCACGTAGAAGTTGTTTGCTTGTACTCTGAAACCAGTTCTGGAGTTCACCTGCATTGATATACGCCATACGAAATCTGTCAGCGGATCTAGTGAGCTATGCATCTGTGTGGCAGGACAGGACTAAGGAGTAACAGGGTTCTACAGAAAGAGCCGCAACACCCTGGATGGAAGTGGAAGGATAGAAACACTACAAGTAGCACAGCACTCAGCAGTGAGAAGTCTCAGAAAGTTACGTATAAACTAGCAAGAAAGCAATTTTCATTTACAGTGAAGACCTCTGAACTGGACTCCATCAGGAAAAGTATGTTTCACTTTGAGTGTCTTTCATGTTGCAGGAGAATCTGAAGTTCCCTATTCATGTTCATACTTGTGGCCTGGCAAAGACACGATTTTTAGGGGGACAGCGAACATGTAAATCTCCAAATGATGTAACCACTTATGGAGGAGTAGGTCTGCCACGCTTTTGAGTTTTATCCAGTGGATAAATACAGATTCAAGAGTCTAAACTTTGAGGCCCAAATCTGCATTCTCAGCCAAAAGGATATTCAATTCTGAACAAAATTGAACTACTCTTTCTGATTCATACTAAGTGCATGCTTGAGCTCTTAACTCTCCTAAACTTTGAACATCTCAGCAGGAGAAAGGATGGTTGTCAGGAAGAATACAGTCATTGACCCCTTTCTTCCCTTTGTTCATATGCAGCTAAAGATGCTCTAATTCTATTGTCTCAGACACCTTCTCAGGTAACAGGCTCGTAAAGCATCACGCAGCGTTAGTGTGGCAGCCACGATGTGCCAGGCAGGTGGGTTGTCTTCTAAATGCTGTGAGGAGTTACTGGGGTGAGGGATCTCACTGGCAGGAAGGGGAACGGGCACGCTATGTAATGGACTGCACATCCTTAGCTCCGTACGCATCAGTGCAAGCACTCCTCACACCACTGAAAGCATCCCTCCCCCTGCCAGGGGCTATAAGATGCTTCAGTTCTTCATCTCTATAGAGGGTCGGCCAGGCACAACTCAAGAGCAGGATTCCTTCAAAGCTATGCTGGTGTAGAGCCAAAAGGATTCCTGAAGCAATGTCAAATGACAAGGCCCCGTGTTCCCTTGTAAGAAGGAAACCCAGAGAATTCAACAAGTTAAAAAGATTAAAATACTCTAACTTGTACTGATGTGTCCTATCTAATCAGGATCCAAACACTTTCTCACCTGGTAAAGAATCTGCAGTATTTCCAGAGTCACTGTTTCATCTGGGTGCAGGTTGAAGGTTCTTTGCCAATCTCTGACTTTCATGATAAATTGAAGCAGGTTTTTCTGGGAAACCCTCTGATATAGAATGACCAGCTGCTTGAAAAAGTATGTTTCTAGATTTGACCACAGGCACTCTGTAAAGAAAACAGCTAGTGAAGTATCTGTCACAGGTAACATGCAAATAACTGCAATTTGTGGATAAAGTCGCATTTTCTCCTTTTATCAAATGAACTAAACAACAACAACAAAGAGCTTAATTTTGCACTACAAAATTTAGTAAACCTCAGACTGAGACGATTTTTTTTCTTGTGTCTTGCTGTGTAGTCCCTATGTTTCTACTCCTACCAAAAGCCTTTGTTCCAGGCCGAACGTTGGAAGAAATTACATCAGCGATACTAACCCTTGCTCTGCAGCCGAAAATGCCAAGCATTTAAATCATTCAGTTCTATCATCATAAAGCCCTACCAAGAGTTTGCAGGTCCTGTGGCTTGAGTTTCATGATGGCTTGTGCTAGCAGCCCGAGAGAACGGTAAGAGCTGTCATCCTCTCCCTGCAGAAGGAAAGGCAAGATCAAGTAGACTCTGAAATTTTCAGGTGAGATGGGAGAGGAAGACAATGATGGCAATAACTTCTCAATCTCCTTTTGCACCTTCAGAGGGAAAAAAAAAAATAAAAGAAGGGTAAAAATGCAATCATGTTTTGCCAAAATCAGCTGTGAATTAGGTTGGCACGGAAACTCCCAAGTTTCATGCACAAATCCAGACCTCCGCAGTATCTGTGTAGTGAGAATCTTTATATCAAATCCTTACCTCCTGGAAGACTCTTGGCTTCTTGCTGATCATCACATAAAAACGTTGCACTTCTGACATGTCCACACCCGAGACTTCTCTGGAAGTTTTGAAATGTTTGTCTCTGTCACAAAGGAAAAAAAGAACACCAAATGATGTGAGAAGCTGGGTTTTATTACTGACTGAATAGTGAAGCATCCTAACGTCAGAAGATACTTGGAAAGTTCAGCCCTGACTCCAGAGGGTATAATTTCATCTGATCTAAGAAGATATTCTCACTGTGCTATGACCTGATTAATATTCTGTCCTTCCTGTCTTGTGCAGCTGTGCACTGTTAATGGTAGGTTTCCTGTATTTCACTCTAAAACGACTTGCACTTCAGTGCTAGGAGGAGCTATTATGGATCCTTTGGGAGCTGGAACATTGCCTAAAGAGATTATCATCACCTGTCAAATGTCGCTATGAGGTCATCTGCTAGAATGTGAGCTTCTATAGCAAATTTCAATAGGGTTGGGGGAATAAAAAACTTAATTTTAGCTTGGGCTTTGAAAAATACAGACTTCTTGCAAATTCAGATATGACTAATCTCTCCATACATGGGCTAAAATAACACTTTCTGGTCAGTTTACATGCAGCAAAAATATTCTGTTACACCTAAGTCAGCACACTACCTTTTCTCCAGGAAGCTTCCATTGATGCAAGCCTCAGATGAAAAGATCAGTCCGATACTCCTGATAGTAAAAACGAAACCAAAGTCACTTCTTTCAACATGAGCAGCAGCTTCAGGTTTTTCAATATGAAGGAACAAAAACTGTGTGTACAAGCGTGTCTGCACCCGACCACATAAAACTTTTCTTAGCACTGCTTCACTGAGAGCGTTGCAGAAGACGTTCTATTCAAGGAGTTAGCAGTCTTTGGCAAGCCACCTCTGCTCTCCTGGGCTTGGTGAGGGAACCTGCTCAAGCGCCCCACACCAGCCTGTGCTGCCTGCTGGCGGGTGTTATGATAGAGATATCTTCTCCAGACAGGTTGGGACATTCTCTGGTTTTGTTTGGTATGCAAAATAAAAGGCACTGTGGCATGGGACAGAGGAGGAACCCCTCCACGAGTGGGATCTTTGTAGCACGCTGAGGGAAAAGGTTATCCATCAGGGTACCCATTTGCTGCTGCGCAAAAGCTAGGTTCCCAGTGTCTGAAGGGACGTTCGAGTTACTACCTGTATTCCTGCCTCTGTTCTTATGAAAGAGCTATTTTATGAAGCAGTTTGCTGCCGAGTCCTTCCTATTGAGATTTGGAAAGAATCCTCTCTCTCTCTCTCACCCTCTCAACAACCACTTTCCATATGATCCAAACCGTACTAAAAGTGGTCAGGGAAACATTTAGATCCAAATTAGCCAAGATTTTTAAATGCTCAAAGGAGTCAGACTTGCCCAAAGAAAATAACCTCCCACATAAGATCTGAAAAAAGACTATGTAATCATAATTCTCAGCCATAAGTGTAAGGCTTCCCACAGTAGTACATACTTACTGCTTTTCAAAATGGGTAACTAAAGAAGGGATCACTAATTTTTAAACGCTGACACACACAAAACATTCCAGTTTGGGTACTCTGGATTACAACTTTTGCACAAAGCCTTGGTCTGCAGACCGAATCTTTCACTGATTTAACTCATTGGCTCTTCATCAACTTAACAAGCATTCTGCGCAAGAAGAGGAGGACAGGCCTCCGAAGCCAGGTAATGTGTCTGCTCTGTTCCTACAAAAGCATTATCGACGGGCTGTTGCTTATCAACATCTATTTATTCCTGGGCAAAAACTAAGTGGTACAAAATTCTGTCTCATCTAAATTCTCAAACATCAGTTCCTACAACAGTCTCCAGAGAATAATCATTTTTAGAGAAAATCACGTGTCAGGGGAAAAAGAACTCATCAGGTTTCTGACTTACTTTTTCACACTCTTCCAGTGTTGCGAACTGCAATCAGAAATCCACGCACCCATGTCTTCATGCTTCAGAGTGGCAATTCCATTCACATAGGAATTCTGTGTGAAACACATGAAAATATTGGCAAGATTACAGGTCTAGCAGATGGGATTCTTTTTTTTTTTTTTCAAGCCAAACATTACAAGAAGATTTCAGCCTAAGTATGAACAAATTAATGGTCGTCCAGCATGACCCAGATGCATTAACCATAGAACAGATATATAACTGCAATACAAGTTAGTTTCTGGGTAAGCATGGCAAGAACTGCAAGAGACATATATGAACTTGGAGCACTAAAAGCAGGATGGAAAATCCAAATGTTTCCAGCAGTAACGTGAACAATGGTAAAATTAGAAGCTGTGATCAAATACGCACATACCTTTTTCCTGCGAAGGACAATACTTTGGTTTCCTTGTGCAATAATTCCAGTCACCTTTTGTGACTTTTTCTTTGCTGTGAAAGAATAAAAAGTTTTTCAAAGGAACATTTGAAGAGACAGTCATTATCTTCAGAGAGTTCAGTGCACAGATGTGGAACAGTAAAAAAACTCTCAGATAGTAGCTGTCTGTCTAAAAGTTGATTCTATGTGGCCATTACCCATGATGATAAGTCAAGCAGCAAATGGAATTATCCATTGCTAGAATCTTTTGGGATGACCAAGCAAGCATGAGACATAACATTAGCCTCTCAGTGTAAAAATGAAATCAAGAAAGCAAACATCTCCCTGGAAGAAATAAATACAGATTGTACACATCTGCAGTGGTCATTACCCCAATAGGATTTTCCAGTATTCACTGGTGAATCGATGGGAAGTGGTATCAACTGATTAGGCTTTCTCTTGTCTCCCAGCTGTCTTTCTTCACCAAACGAATAGGCTTTGTCCAAGGAGGGGACATAGACCAGGGTGTGCTGACTGTTCAGAAAAAGAAAACTGGTCATAATAAGCCAATACCACTGAGCTAGTCAGAATAAAATTTACAGATATGTTTTCAGAGTGGATAGCTGAGGCTTGTCTTTAAGTCCCGATAGACCAGCTAGAGCATCCCTTTAACCAAAGTCTTAGGACTTTTCCTTACATAAATGTTCAGCAATAAAGAAACATATGGACTCAAATTTCCTATGCTATCCTCTAATGTTTGTGATTTACCCTGGTTCCACATACCAAAATAAAGTGTTATGCCCTGCGAGCTTCACGCCCTTCCATTTTTAAAAGCACAACTTCTATGCTGCTGAGCCTGATACAAAGCTCGGGAAAGTCAACGGGAGACGTTTTCTGGCCCAATTCCAGAAAGGCAGAATGAAAGTGGATAATTATCACTGCTCTCTGGTTCTTTCTAAGGACCCACCAGTTTGTCAAAGTGAACAGAAATTCAGTGACTTTCCCGACAAAGGCCTTTGATGGTCTTTTGCCCTTTGGAACCAAGTACCCCCTTTGTTTCTTAAAAGAGAAAAAACCCAAGGGCTTCTGGTGGTTTTTTGCAGCCTTCTTCCTCTGCTCACCATGGGCTGAGGGTTCTGCTTTCACAGGGGCTGTGGCAGGAGGGTGGCTTACACATGAAGAGTGGAAGATATTCTGACAGTGCTGACCTACTGGGATACAGGGACTTGAACATCTTGGTGACTCCCCTCCCTACCATTCTTCAGCGATTCCCCTAAGACCTCGACCTTAGAAACCATGTTATTGGTACTTTCCCACCTGCCGCAGGCAATCTGTGAAACTCTTGCTCCCCACAGCTCGGCCACCACGCGAGGTGTGAGTTCATTCCGGGTGGAGTTGTGACCGAGCTGGCCAGCCCCTCCTGCTCCAAAGGTGCACACCAACCCCTCCTTGAAGATGAAGAAGCAAACAACAGGATCACTGCATTATTAATGGCATTCAAATGGGCACCATCGAGCGTGAGAGCCAGCAAGACACAGTATGTTATATGGGACTTGACTTAAAACATCCCTGATTCAAACACAGGTAGAGTTCACTTCACATCAAGCCCAATCTTACCTTATCTAAAGTCCAAATCATTTAATTCCCAAGAAAAGCAATTTCACTCCTGAAAATAATTCTCTGCTGCTTAAGATTTTTACTTGTATGAGTAAACCCTAGTGAATTAGCTATTGTTCACATTTTCTGAAGTCCCCAGTATGCTACAAATAAGATATTTTTTTTTTCCAAAAGTATTGGGAGTTGAACTGCACTTCTTTACCCCAGGATTCCATCCCCCTGCAAAAGTTTGCATGCAGGTGACCGAAATCTGAGCAAAGGCCAATTTTCCCACTAGCTTAGCTAGCATCCCTTGGGGATTGTCCTCAGACTTGGTTGGAGCAGGCATTGCCATCCCAATTTCTCTGTGTTGGCTTTTGGCAGTGTATCTTTTCTCGCAGGGTGAGGTCTCAGATGCTGATTTTCCATTTCAGACTCACCTTGGAGAGAACTGCAGTATGATCTGCCCCACATGAGATAAATACAGCCTTCCAGTGCTCTAATGCTCCTACGTACGATGGGCAGTCCCTGTCTGGAAAGAAGATAGCATGACTAAAGTGAAAGAGTACCGGTGGGGTCTCACACAAAGAAAGATTTAGAAAACAGTTTATTAGGACTTTTCAGTCCTCTCTTACAGCAATTCATGTATTTACAACTTGGACTTGAGTTATTTTCTGCCCTCCACGACAACATGGTCTTTCTCACAATGTTCTGTCTTTTTCATAGCATTCTCTTTTGATTTACATTTGATCTGAAACAAAATGCAGCACTTACACATCTGCTTGGCAAAAGGTACCTGGCTTCAAAATATCTGACTCTCAGGGATGTGGACTCATTCAGATCCCACTGAGTTCAGGTTCCGCCTGGCTAGGGCAACTCTGCTCTAGCTTCTAGGTTTGAAGGCAATGGTTGATTTTAATTCTTCTCTCACCTTGTGTTCACAGAGAATTAAAGAAAGCAAAGAGGTATAAAGTGAATTTCCTTCGTGCAAGACTGCCTGGAGAGAGAATGGGAGTGGGAAGAGACCTCTGAGACATATGGTTTGATGAGCCCCCACTCTCCAGTTGGCCACAGAAAATTATTAGAAGTTCTCTGAAGAAACACAACCCCTAAATCCCTCGTCCCTGCATGCTTTTCCTGGTCAGGATACAACAGTGAAGAATCAAAGAACTTATCCAGATACACATTCTTCAAAAGACTTTACCGTCCACTGCTGCTCCAAAGGAGCCTGACAGTCCGGAGCCACTCCTGTGTCTGCAGTAAGCTCACTGACCAGGAAAATACCTTCCTCCTGCTTTACTCTCAAACTGCCTCCCTTCCTTACCTTCTGTGTCTCCGAGTCCCAGCTGTCCAAAATCATTCTTTCCCCAGGAGTACACAGCTCCAGAGAGTGACACGACAGCGCTGTGAGCTCCTCCAGCAGCAATCTGAGCGAGTGAGAGGCCCTTTAGTCTTTCCACCAGCTGTGGTTGGGGGATGAGCGTGGTTTGGCTCCCCACTCCAAGCTGTCCGTGGGCATTCTGGCCCCAGGTGAAGAGCTGACCTCCTTCACACACAGAACAAAAGAACAACAACTCAGCCTCAACACTTCCCTTGAGTCTTTGCACTATGGAAGCAGGAGCAAAAATCAGTGCTGTTTCCAGAAAAATAGCTCCGAGGTGAGATCATCATCTGCAGCCAAATCTCCCTGTTTGCTTCTGACCCCTTCAGGGCAGTTCCATGCTGCCCGTGTGACTCAGCACAAGAGGAATAAAGGCAGGGTGTTTTCCCTCTAAAGCCATACTTGCAAGAAGTTCCCAACCAGAGAGGTGGTCCAATTTAAGAATGAGGAGGTCTAGTGACCGCAGAGCGCGGCGGCCACGTCTGCTCTCCACAACACACCTCTGCGGAGGGGTCGTGCTAAGGAACTGGGGAGAGACAGAGCTGCAGGTCCCTGGGTGCTGGGAGGAAAGGGCAGTGCTGACAGTCAGGGCACTTTGTGTGCCCTACCCATCGCTCATGACTCTTTAATGATGTCACCAACTACTGGAAAGAGTTCAAACACTCCCTTCAAAGAGCAAGCCTGCCATAATGTGACTCCCGTTCGGAGGAGAAATGTACGTGAAAGAGGCTACCTCTGGACAGCGCCATGGCGTGCTGGTCCCCACATGCTATTTGAACAATGTCTTGGTTTCCTAGTTCTTTCACCACCCTACAAAAATAAGGAAAAAAGAAATACCAAATCAAAATAGATAGATGCTGTGCCATGAGACAAAGTAAAGGAAGAAGATCCTCTGCTCAACAAGTCCTAGAACATTTAGCAGGAATTATGTGGAAAAATATACATCACCTGCAAGTTGATTCGTCCTGCTCTTATGCTAGCCCTGCTGCAGCTGGGCCAACTGATTTGATTGTGGTTTGCACCAAGAGAAGCTGGAAGAGAATGGGGCTCAGCCCTGGGCAAGTTAACAGAAAATCCCACAGCAGACTGCTATGCCATTTTTAGGTGATGTTTACCCTCACAGCTTAATCAGAAGGTGGCAAGGTTCAGATGTGCTTGGGTCTTTCACCCACAGCCGCGTGTAGTTTGCAAGTCATTTGCCTTACTTTGGTATATGCTACCGATCCTTACTAAGCTTGAGAGAAACCTGTCTGATGTGCGCCTCAGACAGCTCAGATCTTGGTATTATCCCCAAAATCAGTGCACTTCTTGCTGGGTTAAAAAAGGAGATAAAGTTTTGGGTACTAAGAATGAAATGTGTTCTAGTTCCCTCTCTACAACAGGAACACGCCTCAGTCTCTTGAATGTTACCTTCAGGAAAAGCGCGTGGCATTTTCTGACCATTACCATTCATACCTCCATCCTGTGAAAGCCTCTTACCTTGTCGTAGAGCAGTCAGCTGAAGCTGTAGCCCAGTGTTCAGAAAGCTTCCCATCAGGGGAGAGAACGAGCGTATGTGTTGCATCGTGGTTTGAACACTGCACCTTCTCATGCCTCTGTGCCTGTGTGTGCTCTGCAGAACAGAGACAGGCACAACGGTCACGCTAAGGCAGCGGGCATCTTAACCATCTCAGCCCCCTCCCCAAGATTCTGTGTGCTACTGCTTTCACCAAGAGCTTCTGCTCCTCAGGACGAAGTGAGACAAGTATGTATGACTTATTTTCTCAGGCCCCTTGGGGTTTCAGTGTCCTGCTCACTGCTGGGTCTCATGCTAGACAAGTCTTCTGGCTATCACTAAAAGACATTTCTCCATCTCTCACATCTTGGCAGCCACCAGCTGCCAAGACAGTCAGCAAAACGTCAGCAGAAGCACACTCCGTTACTCTTGCACAGCTGTGGAGAGTGTCCCAGGGAGAAAAGGCACTTCCTGAGGTATCTGACCACCCCAGATTGGTCACACCCTTGGGGATGGGATACCTTGAAGTCAGATGTTTTGCAAGACACCGGAGAAACAATGACGGAAAACTCACACATTGCCTATTTACAGCAGAAGGAAATCCCTTCTTGTCTGCAGCTGAGGGGCTGCAGGTGCTTTCCTGACCCTGAGGCACCTACTTGCGTGCGGCCCTACTGCAGCACGAGTGTCCTGAGAGCCAGGACACACAGGCGTCAAAGGTGGCCATCAGCAAAGCCTTCCCCGATTTACCTAACACCTGCGAGGACTCACTGCCCACCCTTCTCACAGCTCGCCAGTTTCATCGCAACACGTAACCAGAGAGGACAATTCACGTCTATTCCCGGGCACGGCCTCTCCCCTTGCAGCCCCCCCCCCCCCAGCCCCGCGATTCCTGCGCACCTCTAAGCCCCTCACGCAGCGGCTGGCTCTCCCTGAGAGGCAGCACGGCAGATTATTGCAACTTCAGCGGTTTCATCTCCACGGACCCGTCCTCGCCCACGCACGGACCCGTCCCGGAGGGTGTTAGGCTCCCACCCCCGGCAGGGCGCTAGCCGTCCCCGCCGCCCTCCCGACCGTCGGTACCTCCCGCGCCCCGCCGCCGCCGTCCCGCCGCCATCCTCCACTCGCCGGCCGCCCGACAGCTCGGCAGCGCCGGGGGCAGAGCCGGGAACGTCCCGCCCCGGCGGGGAAACGGAAACCGAAACTCGGTGAGTGCCGCGGCAGGGCCGGTCCCCGGGATCCCCGGCAGCTGGCGAACCCTGCCCCCGGCGCTGGAAACGTGTGAGCCGCCGGCTGCGGTGAGCGCCCGGCTCCCCTCGGCCTGCGGGAGGCGGCTGCTGCTCGGGGCGGGAGACGAGGGGAAACCAGAACGGGGGAGCAGGATGCCGGGGTTTTCCGTGTGGAAAAGGCACCCGTTTGACTTCATTATTCACCTCGGAGAGTGACCCGCTCCTGTCCATCCTGTATAGTTTTCTATAAGCTGAGACCTACTCTGCCACTCCCGGTATCCTAAGTAAGAGCCCGCACAAATTCAGAGGGGCTACTTGGTTCGGTGAAGTCAAGCACCCCGGTTTAGAAATACATCCACATCCAAGAGCCGTCTGCTGCCATTCTCACATAGTCTCTTATCGTCTGCTAAATCTCCTGCTGCCTTCCAAGACCCCGAAAGCTTACCCCCCACGAAAGGCCACCCAGCCTGCCCCACCTCCCACGCTTTCTCACTGGAGTGATGCATGCGTCAGGACTGTCTTGATGATGAAATAAGGGATACCCATGTGAATGATGACATGCATCAAAACACATAAGAGCATTTTCATTATATTCCTAATAGCTCCCACTGATGAATTAAATTCAATCTGCTTAAGAAAATTTTATGCTGCTGAATACTAAGCACAGATTTTGGTGGAGCATTCTACAATTGTCCCCATTCACAGCACGAAGCTGCAGATTTATACTGGTATTCACTGAAACACAGTGGAAAATTCGTTACTGAGACACCAGAAGCATTTAATGTAATATATTTGAATGGAGCAGCCTGTGGCACACACAAAGACACACAGAGGCCCCTGGGGTGCAGAAAAAAGGACGTGGAGGAGACGCGGGAGCAAAGGTGAATTTGGGGCATACAGTAATTGACTTCTCCCCAGGGAGCAGCAACCCGGCCTGTCTTTCCCTGCCACTTCCCTCCTCCACACACTGTGGGCACCTTATCTCCTTCCATGTACGTAGGAAGGTCTTGAAATCGAGAAATACCCAGCCAGAGCTGGGAGGCCAAAGCATGAGCTATGAAGGGACACTAGAGGTCCTTCTGCACCAAAGTATGAACTAACGCCTCTTCCTTGGGAGGAAAAACTGCTCCAAAGCAGAGACAACTTGCCCCGTTTGGCACAGAAATTAAGAGATTCGAGGGGAGGAAAGGAAACGTGTTATTGTCCTTCTTCCTTTCAAAGCTACATTTTTCCTCCTGCCAAGTGGACTGCTGACAGTGACTTCATGTCAGAAAGGCTGGCTCTGGTAAGCTATAGCAGGTTGATTAAACACCCTGCGGTTCTCTGCCCAAGAGGTATCAGGGCTCCTCATAGTCTGACCAAAAGGAATCTGGGGGGCGGTGAGGAAGACACCTGCCAACTGGCAGGAGACAGAAGAAAGAGGTGAACAGTGGAAAATTTTTTTCATAGCTTAAACAGGGTTTGACAGCCATGTCCGTCCATACTTTGGCCGTTTCACCCCTTTTCATCACTTCTGTAGTGACTTACCCACACAAAAACCCAAACCACAACACAAAACCCCCATGTGTCAAACACCTTGAGTTTGGCGTAGTGCTTGCTTACGAGGGCAGCCCTTCTCTCAGGACAACAGCACAGCGCGCTTCCAGGGTGAGGGGAATGGAGAAAGCCAAAGAAATGTATGCGGACGCCATGATGTCCCAGGAGGAATGTCCCATGGTGGTCCCCAGGGAGCCGAGGAAGCGTGCGGCAGAAGCTCATTCCCACAATGCCGGCAGCTGAACGGGCATGAGCAGGTCAATCTCTCCAGAGCAGATTTGAGAGCGTGGGGAACTTGCAGCCCCTCCTGGCCGGCCTGACTCACGGTACCCAGCTGCTCTACATGGGAAGGGACACGGCGACCCCAGGGCCACCCAGCAAGGGTCGACTGCTGGCAACGTGTCCTGGGCAGTGCCACATCCCCGTTTCACAGCGAGGGACACCGACTACCTTCATCCTTCCCCACCCCAGAGTGCCAAAGCAGCGCCCACTGTGCGGGCCCCAGCAGTACCAGGGCTGAGCATCGCCTCGGCCTGGACTGCCCCGCAGGAGATGAAACTGCTGCAGGTGCAGTGTGCCAGGCCCAAGGGGAGGGAACGAGCACAAGGGCAGAAAAGAGCACTCTGGGCCACCCCACCGCCCCACTGCCCTCCACCCGAGGGGTTTAACAGCACCATAATGCTTTGGGGTGCTCCACTTTCTGGGCACTGTCCCGACAGACCCAAGCAGCATCGCCCAGCACTGCCCAAAGAATATTTCCAGTTTCTGCTGATGGCAGCTGCCCTCAGCCCCTCGGGGACCCCTCAGGAGCCATCCCGGGGCAGATGCCACAAGCCAAAGTGAAAGAAGGCAGCGGGCAACAACTCTGTCCCAAGTATGTACAACAGAAACCTGACGGCTCTCCTTTTCTCTCTCGTCCCCACTCACGCAGGAAACTGACTGGGGCCTCTGCAGCCCCCCGCAGCTGATGGCCGTGAGCTGAGCACGGGCGGGCGGCAAGAAGAGGGGACCGACGCGATGCCAGAGCCGGGGGACAGCCGGGACAGCGTACGAAGGGCCCAAGGCCGGCGGTGGGGGGGCGGCGGCCGCGGGAGGGCGGCGGCGCCCCGCCGCCGTAGCGGGGGCCGTGACCGTGACCGTGGCCGGGGCCGGGCCGGCGCCGTCGGGGAGGGGTTTCCCCCGCCGCGGCTTAAGTGCCTGTCGGGGGCGGGCGGCGCCGTGCCGCCATGCCGCCCTCCGCGCTGCTGCTGCTGTTGGTGCTGCTGCTGGCGGCGCTGGCGGTGCCCGCTCCGGCGGCGGCGGGGGGCTGCGGGCCCTGCGAGGCGGCGCGGTGCCCGGCGCTGCCGCCGCGGGGCTGCCCGCTGGGCCGGGTGCGGGACGCCTGCGGCTGCTGCTGGCAGTGCGGCCGCGGCGAGGGCGAGGCGTGCGGCGGCGGCGGGGCTGCGGGGGGGCGCTGCGCCCCCGGCCTCGAGTGCGTGAAGAGCCGCCAGCGCCGCAAGGCCAAGGGCGGCCCGGTCCCGGGACCCCCTTCCGCCGCCGCCGCCGCCGGACCGCCCGGCGTGTGCCTCTGCAAGAGCCGCTACCCGGTGTGCGGCAGCGATGGGCTCACCTACGGCAGCGGCTGCCAGCTCCGTGCCGCCAGCCTGCGCGCCCAGAGCCGCGGCGAGCCCGCCATCAGCCAGCGCAGCAAGGGAGCCTGCGAGCAAGGTGCGGGGCGCGGGCGGGACTGGCGGCCGGAGGCGAAGCGCTCGGGGGAGGCAGCGCGGCGGGGCGGGCCGGGCCGGGCCGGGCCGGGCCGGGCCGGGCGGCGGGGGCTCCGCTGGCGCGGTTCGGGAGGGCAGGTGTCCGGCTGTGCTGTCTGACTTCACGGTGGAAAAGCTGGTCCCAAGTGCTCCTCGTGCTGTTTTATTTATATGCTTATTTGTCAAGGCAGCATGATTTCAAAAAACCGCCTTAAATGGACTTGAGAGTCCCAGTCGGATGATGCTGCCTAAACTTGGAGTACGGCTTTAGACCAGCCCCAGAAATGCAGAGGAACTTAGCCGCTCTCACTTGGTTTCCCGCTGTGCTGGAACTACGCTGCCCTGCTTTTCACACTTTGCCTGCAGCTTGCAATTTGGGATGCTGTGACGTGAGACAAAAGGGTTGAGCCATCCAGGGGAGGGTTCGGCAGAGGAAGATTGCAGACAGTGAGTAAAGGAAACGATTAAATGGATGTGAAAGCCACAAAAATTCAGAGCCGACATTCACTGGCTCGCTTTAATTGAAAGTGAAAATTAGCAGTGACTTTTCTCAGAGCTGCACATAGTGGTTTGCACTTGCAGCGTTTCCAACCAGGAGCTCAGTTCTTCCCAAGCTTTTGCTTAGGGATGGTGCTCAGGAAAAAATTGTTCTGCTGCGGAGCCTCTACTAGAACTCCTGGCTTCTGAGCTTGCTGAAGGCGAGCAGTTAGCAGAGTGGGTTTTGCTGGGAGGGAGGGGTGGAACACAGCACGCAAGCCATTTGCTGAACATCTCAAGGACAATATTGCAGCACCAAAGCCATTTCGGTGGAGGAGTGTTTTCATAAACACAGTATGTGTGGGGTCGCAACCTCCACCTCCTCCTTCTTTCTTCCCATAACTGAGGCCAAGTATGTCTTGCAAAACAATGTTTCTGAAACTCCCAAGGAAAGCATGAAAGGCAGGGTAAGGATTAGGTTATGTACTTTGATGTTGCCCATTAAATGCCCTGTGCTGCTTTTCACAAAACCTTGTGCAAAACATCAGGCTTATATATTAGCCAGAAACATTGTGGTACAGTGATAACTCCTGGAGGGAAGGAGCTAAAGCCCTCAGGGCAATATGGGATGAAAGGAGAACAGCTTCTGTCTGGCCCTCCATCTAGCATTTGGAAGGAACCTTTCCTGCACTGCGGACATGGGAGATAGTCACAGCAGTCCTAAAAATGCGTGCTGCTTCTTGGCCCTGCCAGCCCAGACTGAGTGAGCAGATGTGTTTGAAAAACGTCTGAGGTCACGCTTCAGGGGTGTACTTGAGAGGAGGGCTGCGTTCTCACTTGTCTTGCCCAAAGTTACCCAGTAGTTTGTGGCAAAACAGGTATTGATACCCCTGTTTTAAGCTACTGCCCCAACCCTTGGCTGCACTTCCCTGTGTCTGCCCCAGACTGGGTGCTGGCATGGCCTGGTGGGGCTTTGACCCAGGCAATGGCGGCAGAGTTTGGTGACGTCAATGCAAACATGAGCCGTTGGGTAGGATGGTGGGAGGCCACTGACCCACCAACCTCAAACAGATCCCATGAGACTTCCTCCGTCCTCTGGTCACAGTGGCAGCTTCTCCAAAGAGGGCCACAGTGCGGAGCAGCCACTCCATGCACAAACTTCATCACTTCCTCGGAGGAGGTCCCTTCGGGTGTGCAGGTGTGCAGTGAGACACCTTTGCAGGCTGTTACCTGTTGTTTAAGAACTTCGCTGGAGCATACGGCGCCAAGCCACTGGCAAAACGTCCCCTTGTCTGTCCCTCTGGGGAGCCGCTCTTCTTTTGGAAGGACACGGGCTGCTCAGCAGTGGTGTTGCAACTGACTCTTCTGAGACTTCCCTCGGCTGCGTGAACCCTCATTGTGCTGTGGAACTTCTGGTGATGCGCATCGCTCTGTAGCTCGCAGCTGAGGCAGGGACTCAGCCCACACACGTGGCAGACATCTGGAAGTTTTTCTGTAGCCCTGGGGGCCTCCTCACGGTTAGGGCTGTTGGGTGGGGAGGGGAGTTGTAATCTCCACACAGATTTTGAAACAGGAAAGGACATCCATCCCATCAGCCTCGCAGGGTAGAGCCTCTTTCAGTATCTTTCCAGATAGGAGACAGCACTTTTCTGGGTTTCTAAAAGAACCTAGATGCTGTGGGAGTTAAAGAGTGGAAGTTCTGACTTTTGGCAGATAGGTTCTGAGGTGTCTGCACGCGGTCGCTGGACTATCAGGATCACATCTGAGAAGATCCAGAAAGTCTGAGAAGAGATCCAGAAAAAACATGTTTTCAGCAGTAAGTCCTGACTCTGTTTGATTGCTCTTTTTCCCCAGTGGAGCTAGAGAGGGAGGGCTTGTTTTGCACATCCTGTTTGAAAACTGGTCCTCAGGAGGAGGAAATGCGGAGCTGCGGCTGCCGTTGGCCTTTGCTGTTATTGGCAGGCAGGGCGGCAGCTGGAGATGGGGCATCCAGTGGAAGAAGAAAATGCATCTGGGAATGGCTTATTGGTAGATGCTCCTCTTCACCCACCCTAGCACTACGGCAGGGCAGGACACAGGACATGAACAGATGCAAATGGGGCAAAAGCTGCTGGTTTATCCCTTTCTTGGTTCCTGCCGCTGTTCACTCAATCCTCGCCTCCCAGGCAAGGTGGGAATGAAGCTTACCGCAGCCACCACGTCGTCTTCTGCCTTGAAATATGTGCTTGAGACAGGGATTGGCCACAAGCAATGAAAAGACTTGGGCTCCTATTCCATGGTGTTGCGGTTTGAACCTGCAGGCAGCTAAAACAACCACACAACCCTTAGCTCGCTCCCCCCCTGCAGTGGGATGAGGGAGAGAATCAGAAAGAAAAAGGTAAAACTTGTGGGTTGAGATAATAGGACAGAAAAGGAAGAAGATGATGATGATGATAAAAGAATATACAAAACAAGTGATGCACTGCACATTTGCTCACTACTCAAACCGATACTCAGCTAGTTCCTGAGCTGCTTCCCTCCCAGCCGATGCCCCCAGTTACATACTGAGCATGACGTCATATGCTATGGAATATCCCTTTAGCCAGTTTGGGTCAGCTGTCCTGGCCGTGGACACTCCCAGCTTCTTGGGCACCCCCTGCCTTCTCATTGGCAGGGCAGTGTAAGAAGCTGAAAAGTCCTTGACTGCTTGGCAACAGCTAAAACGTCAGTGTGTTATCAACATTATTCTCATCCTAAATCCCAAACACAGCACTAGACCAACTGCTAGGAAGAAAATTAACTCTATCCCAGCCACAACCAGGACACTTGGTTAACTGGGGTTGCATTTCATACCCTCTCTCTCACCCTGTTTCCCTCTCTGTCCCATATGTACCAGGTATACAAAGGATCTGAAGGAGACATATCTGCTGGGAGGGGCCATCCTACTGATTTGTCACAGGCAACACCATGTGGGCATGAGTAGAGCCACTTGGAAACAAAGCACTCCGCTACATAAGGCTTAACATGCAAAATGCTTGACACACACATGTTTTTCCACCATAAATATATTTCCAAGGGGATAAAAGGTCATTAAAACTGTATTTGACAAAGCTGACCAAATGCATGTCCAGTTGAGCTTTGCATATTCATCACGGTGCCTATCGTGGGGTTTTCTGTGCAATGCTCAGCAGTTTTTGCTTGCTAAGAGGTACTGCCCACTGACTGGGGAAAATCTTGGGATTTTTTTTTGTTGTTGAATAGCAAAAGGAAGGAGCCAGTTCTCGGCCCCACATAATTCCCCTTGACCTTGTCCTCAAGGTTCTCTTTCTGATGCTTGTTTCTCAGACCTCTCAGATCTGATGCTTATGTTCTTTGTACAAAAATAGTGAAGCCATTCAGAAAAAGGTATTTCCGTTGCAGCCAAAGCTTCCTGCTGGAGGGCAAAGGAAGACACAGTCGAGAAGAGTTTGAGAGGATGGAAATAACCCGTGCTATACCTGCACTTGGCATGTGCAGGGATCCAGCCAGTCCTTCCTGGAATGGGTTGCACATGGGCAGAACTGCTGGGAACAGCTGGAAAAAGGCACCCCTATGGGATTCCCAACTCCTTGAGGCTGCCTGGCTGCTGTCAGTGCTGCGTCAGCAGGACATGGCAAAGCTGCCTGCATTTCCTGTGGCGGAGCAGGCAGCGATGCTGTGGGTGGACAGGCAGCGACGCCATGGTGCTCTGTCCCTGCTGGGCTCGTGCTGTGCCCTCACGCTTGCACCCACAGCTGGCTCTGGGTTTGCCCTGCTCCCTGCCAGGGAGCCACTACCCACATCCCATCTCTACCCTCGCACCCCGTCAGCCTCTTTGTAACTAATCCCAGTGCCAAGGCTGTGCAGGAGGTGGATGCTGTGAAGTTTTCCAGCTGCTTTCCAGCATTGCCTTTAAATGGATTGGTCCTTTGCTCTCTGCCCGTGAATATGAATAGCTACGCTCAGGTCTGCTGCCAGCTCTCACGGGCAGGGCAGGGCAGGCCTGGACACAAAGCAGAAGCTTGCTGGTGGGGCAGGTACAGGTTGTCGGAGGTGCCACCTCCCATGCTCCCCTCGGCAGGAGGGGAGGCTGCCGTAACAGCTGGGGAGCCGCCCTCGGCTGCTGCCGTCACCCAGCTGTGCACAGATGTTCAGAAGAGCCTCTTACGGAGTTGGTGGCTTCAGGAATTTAGGCTGAAATTCATTTTGCAGTGCACGCTCTGAGGCTGTTTACGGCCAGCTGGGGCAGGAGGACCATGGTACCCGCTGCCATGCAAAGCCAACTGGCATAAAGAATTAGGGTTGTGTGGCTCAGCTCAAGCCAAGCAGAAAACCAGCCTCAAAGCACCCACCCCCTTGCAGGATTTTTGGCATGACAGTCTCTCCGAGCTGAAAAATACCAGGCACAGACTTGTTGCCTAACCAGTGCAAGAAGGGACAAATACCGCCCAGTCTCTCTTATCATCAGCCACCAGCAAATACCTGCTTTGAGGGCCATGTTGTGACTGCTGGAGATACTGCTGAAGTTGCCTCATTACAGCCCAAAGGCCATATGGTTTGAAGTCCCTGATACGTGTTACTGCAGGGTTGGGGTCTCCAGGTCGTTTTGCTGTTGTCGGTCAAGGCTTTGCCTTTCTTTTATGCTCTCTTCTGTCTCGGTGGAAGCTGAGCGCCTGTTCTTGCCCAAATGCAGTGTCCCACAAAGCATCTCTCGGCAGACATCAGAGGACAGCATTTCACTCTCCAGGGAACTGGTGCTGCTTTGTACCCACCTACAAAGACCTCCTGGAGATAGAAACTCAAGGGTTCTCTGGGTGAACGGTAGATTTGTGGGCTCACCAAATAGTCCGCTTTATTTCTATTGACGTGAACGTGGCTTAAATCTCCATAGCTCCATCAAAGTCTTTTCCCAGCATTGGGAACGTGCAGGGGTTTGCCCTGTGGTGATGAGGGCTCAGCACCTTGCAGGATCCATCCCACAGGCTGCAGGGCTTATGAACAGCAGGACCAGGAGAGACACTCTTTTAAAGCTGACTGTAACCAGCACTAAAGGATGCCCAGTGTGGGGAGATCCCAGTCACCGGATCTGAGCTGTCCCCGCAGAGGGGTATCTTTTTGGCTTGCCAGAAGCCCAGACAGCATCCCTCCTAGAAGGGGCTTTTTGCTACAGTGCCACCCACCAGCTCTGGGGCTCAGGGAAAGGTGGGTGCAAGGTTTCTTGGCTGCCTGCAAGGCTTACAAAAATGGGCTGGTGGACGTAGGATCATGGCTGCCAGGCTGTGGTGGAGACTGATGGCCCCAGGGGCAAGTACATCCCCCCAAATTCTTGCCACTTTCCCCCAGCAGTGGTATTGCTCTGCTGGTGCCTCAGTGCCCCATAAAGCTACATCTGCACTGCAAACGAAGAGGTGGTGAGTTCCCACAGGTCATTTTTAAAACAAGAAACATAAATCACATCTGTTGGCTCATTCCATCCAAATTCAGCTGTTGAGGCTTTGCCAGAAATATTTGAGTTTTGAGGGTGGTTTGTTATTTTTTTCTAATCCACTGCCAGAGTAGAGCAGAAACAGGGGGCTTGGGGGAAAACTTTCTGGAAGATGGCAGGCTGCTGTTATCACTGACGTCGGCTCATCTTCTCCTGATACAGCTGCCTTAAATTCAAAGGCTCCCATCTCTTCTAGCCATCAGCGAGCATAGTTCATATCTGATCACATTTTGCAAGAAATTCTTCTGGATTTGTACTTTTTAATTAGCAAGTGGCTTAGGTTGCTTTAGTTCTTTTCTCCTGTTCAATATTCTTTTCAGTCCCTTAAAAGAATATCCACATTGTACGAGTGCTTTCTTCTTTACTGGGGAAACAAAGATATGGACAAGATTTTGCTAAGTAATCTGTGGCTGGAAATGAACTGAATTCCCCGCTTCTCCTGGGAAGCTGGTTTGGGTTTCCGCGTCAGCTGGGAGCGGGGTTCTTGCAGCAGTAGCCTTCTCCCACCGCCAAGGAAAGCGTTGCATTTGCAGGTGGATCTTGCCAGCATTGTTGTGCTGCGTCCAGAGAGTCTGTGGCAGAGCAGGAGTGCGCAGGTGCGTGGTGGGGTTACACCTTTTTGGTTTGTACCACGGGGTCCCTTTCAGGTGGAGCGTGGTGTGGGGGTGTGATGTGACTCAGTGTGGTGCTTGCTTTTCCCAGCACGCGGTGTGTTGGGATTTTGAGACAGAGTTTCTAGGGTTGAAGCTTTATGCTTGTATTTTTAAAATTCATCTGTAACTTTGGGTTTTTCCACTGTTGTAGGATAGGCCATAAATTCCTCCTTAAAAGGCATTTAGTTATTTGAAAAGGTTTTGGTTCATTGGAGCTTGAGTTTTTATGGTTACTGTGCTAAAATCTTGTTAGGGAAGCTGTTTAATATATTACTCAGCAGCTCGGAGTCTTGGAGAGCACCAGTATGCAGGGGACTATGCGAACACCTCCACTGCCCAAGAGGATCCCATATTTCACCTGTGTCTTCATTCTCAATCATCATAGCATATCCAAAATCACTAGGAAGGAATGATTACAGATCAGCAAATTCCTCTCGGTGTTTGTTTTTTCTGTTGCTGGAAAGGCATGCTGTGTTTAAAAAAAATGCGTTTAATCCTTTGTTGGGCTGAGGTTGATTGAGGTTCATACTAAATAGGAGATTACCACATAACAAGTCTAATCAGGGCAGACTTTTGAAAGCCCTACTTGCTTTTCCATGCATAAATGCTGCCATGCCTTGTTTCTGTGTCTCCCACTGCAAGCTTTTCACATTCTTTCCAGGCTTTAGCTCGTAGTCCTCCTTGTGCCATAATGGCAGTTTTCTTAGTAAAGCTCAACCAAGGTCACACAAAGAGAAGGGGGGAAGTGATGGCCGGGAGGAGAGAAGTTTCTTGATAGAGCTTGTCTGGGAGGTCTAGAACAAAAAAAACCCAACTAGGCACCCAGATATGGCTGGGAAGCAGCAAGTGTGCTTGCAGAAAGCTGCTGCCTGTTTGACCCCAGGGACAGCACACTTCAGAGACCGGCAAAAGGAAGGGGAGGTGGGAAAAAAGGGGAGAACGGGGGGGAAAGGCAGGAGAGAGGTTGGCTTGTGGCAGTCCGCTGGCAAGGGCAGCATCATCTCCGCTGAGAGGGGTTGCCCCCTCCCCATTTGGCAGTTTCCAGAGGCAAGTGAGGTTATAAGTTTGCAGCTGAGCTTCAGAGCAGCCTCAGCCACGTTGGCCTCCCTGTTACCCCAGCTTTGAGACTCAGGCTGCGTTGAGGACGCTGCTGGATGTGGCAGAGCGGTGAGCTGGGCACGAGGCGTGCAGAGGGGCAGCCTTTTCTCTGGGTGCCGTGCTGGGGCCAGTGCAGACCCGTCCTGCATGTTAGCTAAGGGAGGAAGGGCTCAGCGGTTTGGTCTTTGAGTGCCACCCTGTTCTCCCTCCCAGCTATATGTAAACCCCATGGAGGACTAAGTAGCCATTTAAAGGTCATGCACAAGGTCTCTGAAGGCAGCGTTCCCGAACCATGGTAAAAGAGGAGGGGTGGGATTTCCAGCTGTACCAGTCTGCTCTGCGCTGAGTCCAGTGGGGTGGGGAGCAGGAGGGGATCCATGGCAGATAGATGGTAGCCCAGGGCCCAGGGCCCTGCCTGATGCTGACTCACTCTCAAGTCTCCAGGGCTTGGGGCAAAGCTGTGTTCACGTTCACAGCCTTTCCAGGGTCACTGGGCTGCTGAAGTCTGAGTGGGAGCATCCAAACAGGCGTAGCATCCAGCATCTCCTTCAGTCTGGATGTCTCTGAGCTTCCTTCTGTCACTCTTTAGTCTCTTCAAGGCCAGGTTAAAGGAGAGAGAGAGAGAGAGATGCCTTCAGGAGGAGGTAAAGAAGGATGCTTGTAAATCTTCTAGAAAGCAGTTTTGGGAATGGGGCAAGACAGAAGCTGCTTGCACTTCCCGTCCGCTGCTGCCTCTCGCAGAGCACTGACCTGGGAGGGACCAGCTGAGGGCATGCCAACTAGAATGAGTAGATGCTGCTTACAGAAGGTTTCCCCTTCTCCATATAAAGTAATTTTGAAGGGAAAGTACTTTCCCAGCAACTTAGGAGACCGGAGTCTATTTTCAGACTTGCAAGAGCTTGTGAGGGTAAACCATGTCTGGCTTTTGCTTTGATTTGCTGTCTCACGGGGAGTGTTCCCAGTCTGCATTTCACCCGGGGCTGTGGCGCGGCGATGCAGTGCTCAGGAGGGCTGGCTGGGAACCAAGCTGGCGCCCGCACGGCCTCAGCATACGGTATGGCTTTGTACGTTCGTGGTCGTGACTTCCCACACACTCCCAAGTGCCTGGGCATACCCCACAGCACTTAGTGTCGAGTTTATTTTTGCCTTTAGTGACATACCTGTAGCCCCCTGATTTTAGCAAAAAAGTTACTGCTCTGCTTACTGGGGTGTGACATATTTTTTTTTTGTGTGTGTGTGTGTGGACACCAAAGGAAGATCAGCGAGGACCAGCTAACCCTGAGCTGTGACAGACCATCAGGTACCAGCGAGGGGAGATGCCAGATCTCTGCCTGCTGTGGCTGAGCGGAGAAAAGGTGCCTGGTGCGGGAGGGGTGTTGGGAACAGCTGCCAAATGATAGCCTCATCGAGGAAGTCACAGGCTCTGCTGCATGCTGCTGTGGCAGAAAAGCAACTACATAACAGCAGTGGGAACTCCTCTCTGGCTGCTGCTTTTGACATAACACAGGCTGTCAGCTCCCTGTGATCTGCAGAAAAAAACAATCCCTGCGCTTTCAGGCTCCTCTCCCGGGGTGAATGAGCTCGCTGGCTCTATAACGGGCCAGGGAGAGCTGTTTGTCTTAGGAACAATGGGCAGAGCAGGGAGGAAATGCCTGAAGTGCATGCGGAGTGCAGCTGATCTCCATCAACGGCCTGCACTGTCCTCTTGGCCAAGGAGCTCCTGCGCGGTCAGGACAAGTACCGTCAGGGAGCATCTTGTACATCCAGTGCCCTGGGTCAGTCCATGGTGGGGAGCAGAGACCACTCGGCCATGTTTATGTATCCACCATCTCGGGGGGGGTCTCTGGTCTCGGTGACCATTTTCATCAGCAGGTGCAGCCCACAAGTTCCCAGCCCAAAGGAAGCAGCTGGAGAAGCGTTCCCCGTTGTGGGCAGCATTGCAAGTAGAGCAGCAAGGCCTCCAAGATGCAGGCTGGAGGATGAGGGCCAGGGAGATCCTTGCTGGCAGGAATCAAGTCACCTGCTCTGTACAAGGTGGGCTCGTTTCCGGTCCTGCTGAGCGCATGGTGGTCTCGCTCCCTTCACAAGGACCCCCAAAGCAAGAGGAGTGACTTGCAGGAGGGAATGCCCTCACATCCTCTGAAGTCCCTACAAGGCTCTGGCATCCCCTGCCCGTCCTGTTGTGCCAGGTTGCCATGTCCCCTGCCCATCTCTGGCTGCTTCGGGGGGCTGTGGGGGAGAACGTGAGTGGGACCAACACAGGCAGCGGGCAGGGTGGCTGCCATGCACCTGGGTGTCAGCTGGCTGTGGTGGGAGTCCAGCTACTGCTGCAGCCTGTCGTGATTTGACTTTAGATCTGCTGACTTCTTGGCCTTTCTCATTTATTTTTAGCAGAGAAAGAAGCCCAGCTCTAGAGTTTTGGCTATCTGGATTGAAGTCAAATACCCGAGATACCAAACTGACTCTTCCCATGACACTGTCGGATCTCTGGGGGTGTGTATTCCCTCCCAGCCTCAGGGCTGTGCCTGATGGAGGCGGAGGCCTGTGAATGCTCCCAGTTCATTCTGCAGAGCCTCATGTTCCTCCTGGTTAGATCAGGACGTACATCCCAAGCTTGAGCTCCGGGCTGCTTCACAGCGGCCAGGCTCTCGCTGTGCTGTGGCTGCTGCGCTGAGCCAGCCGGAGCTTCACTGTGAAGCTGTGCAGGCAGTTCCCCTTTCCAGGGAAGACAAACGATTTCTCCTCGCCCAGGAGGTGGGTAGAAATTCCCTCTCACTTTTCCCCTGCCAGCCGTTGCTGCAGGAGCATCCTGGCGTGGCCTGCTCCCGGCAGGGTGAGCAAACATCCATGGGCGGAGGGTGTCCGGGCTCCTGACTCGGGGAGAAACGAGGTGGCAGCCAGGAGTGAGACACGGCAGGCAGTGGATTTAGTGGTGCGTTGAACGCTGCCAGTTCCCAACCAGGGAAGAATTGAGCCAGATCCTGGAAGAGCATAACGGTGCCTTAAAATCCGTAAGATTCAGGATCTCTCCTTTTCTGCAGTGGGAGATGGTGGTCATTTGGGGGGCAGCTGTGTTTCTCCGGCCTCGTGGAGAACCCCAGCAACCGATGATAGAGGACGGTGCCATACAGGCGCAGACATAGGCCTGCCTCTCAGGGACGGCCCTGAGCTCTGCGCCTAGGAAGGGCACGTTGCACACGGAGGGTTTCGCATGGCCAGAGCAGAAGGCGTTCAGCAGCAGGCTCTGCTGGGTACACACGAGCTGGAGGTCCCTGCAGCAGACGGGGTGAGCTAAGCAGCCTGGGGACATCCGGGTCCCACCGGAGCTGCCAAGTGCCCTATTGTTCAAGGGACACCAGAAAAAGAACAGCAGGGCTGCGCAGGAAACAGCTGCGCTGGGGACGAGGAGCAAAGTGCGTGACCCGAGGTGGCCCCGTCGTGGGGACGGCAATACCCTGGGCTGGCCACAGCCCTGCTGCTGCGCAGGGGCCAGGCAGGGCTTCGGGCAGGAGCATGCTGGGGGTGTTAACCCATGGATCACCCCCCTGTGCTATGCTGTGGTCGTACTTAGGGGAACAGCCTCCAGCGGGGTGTTGTGGAGAGTACAGAGCTGGGCACTGCCTGGAGGTACAGATCTGCTCTGGGCCACGTGGAGCAAGGATAACTCCAGCACCCTCCCAAGCAGGGAAGGGAGCTGTGACTCCGACACACTCCTCTCCTGGCCAGTGCACAGGAATCAGTGCGTGCAGCAGCGCAACACAGGGTAAGCAATGTAGTGAAGCACTGCTTAAATCCTTTTCTCAGCTAATCAGTTCTGTGCAGATGAGGAGCATCTGGGTTGTGAAGTCTGCCAGGGAATCAGCCTGTACTGATAATTAGTTGTGGTTTTAATCACTGCCCGGGGCTACACATAAAAATTCCCTGCTTCTACACAGCTACCTCCTGTTAAAACCAGGACTGGAATACCTTTGTAATGGAGAATTTGGATTGCAGCCACCCCTGGTCTCTTAGCAGCCTCCCACCAGCAGGCCATGTACAGTTATTCCTGGACAGGGAAGTCTGAGAAGAGCACACACTTCTCTGGGATCACACCAGCCTCTCAGGAGTGAGGAGCTACCTTGGCATCCTTTGGGCTGAGACAGAGAGATGGCTGATGTCCTCTGGCTGGCGGTACCAGTGTGGAGCCCAAGGAGGAAAAAAGATGCCAACTTTCTGCTGGAAGATGTTGGTGCAGTGGGACGCACCTGAAACCTGCTCCCACTGCCTGCAAGAGGGCTGCAGGGCAGAGTGCACATGCAGCGCTGAGGTCAGTGTGTGTTCAGGACCCCAGAAGGAGCATCAGGACCCAAATCTGCCCCTTTTTTAAGAAGGGCTGGGAATGAGCCATGGTTTGTGAGCCAGCATACCCAGGGGCTTCACTCAGGCTGGCTCTGGAGTACTTGTTCGCATAGGAAATGCCTTCTCCTGGTGGATCCTAATGGGAGCTCCAGTTTCCTGTTACTGCCTGCATCTTCAGAGCAGAAGGGGAAAATCTGCTGTGTTCTTCAAGCTATCAATAAGTGGAAATAAACACTATGTGCTCCTTTGATCTGCACTTCCTACTGTGGGGAATTAATAGCTGCATTTTGCAAAACAGCCCCACTAAAAATGGATTGAACAAAAAAGGCCATTCTTCCCTTCCTGAGATATGGGTTACGTCTCCAATAATTCCCAGCCTGAGGGGTAAACATCTCCAGCCAGATCTGCAAAACAGCTCTGTTCCCATCTGGCTTTGGAAGCATCTCTGTTTAACCAAGGATTGGAGCTCTTTGGGGAAAACTGAGCTCTGCATTCAGCTGGTTCCTTTCCAAACCTGCCCCCAGGGAGACCTCTGCCACCCTCCAGCCAGCCTCCTTTGGCTGACTGTCACATGCGGGTAAAACAAGAGCTGCATGACATTGAATTCTGCTAGCCAGCTGCCACGGGCTTTGCTACAGATTAAAATCATGCTGGGGAAAAGGATGCTGCAAAGCTGGCCAAGCTCTCTATGGCATGGGAGGGTGAGTGGGACCCACCCTGTCTCCTAGGGGGTCCTTTCCTCCATGCCAGCAGAATGTCAATGATGCACGTAGTGGCTGCATGGTGAGCAAAGGCAGCAGTTTGTAAAGTCCTGCTCAGTCCCTAAGAGAACAGAATACAAACACTATCTTACGTCTAACATCTGTCTTGCAAGTAGATGGGCTGATCACCTGAACCACTCAACATTTGAGTTTCCATCTGGGGCAAGCGCCCATCAGCCTGAACAGCTTAAGGTCGGATGCACGTGTAGCTTTGGAGAGAGGAGTGCTGTGATGTGGGTTCAGTCCAGCAAGCTTTGCTCCAAGCAGGGCCTCTCCTTCACCTTATCTTCAAAACCCGTCAGAAGTGACCGGCCCCACTTAAAAGGCTTGCAAGGAGACAGACTTGCAGTCACCCTATGCTTAAAAGCATTTCTCCCTTTTTGCAGGACCCTCCATCGTGACCCCTCCTAAGGACATCTGGAATGTGACAGGAGCACAGATCTACCTGAGCTGTGAAGTCATAGGCATTCCAACCCCTGTCCTCATCTGGAACAAGGTAAGGGCCCTGCTAGGCGCTCTTAGGGCATAGCAAACCTGAGGCAGCTGAAACTGCCTGGTAAGGATAAAAGCCATAGCAGATCCCTCCTTAGAAACACACATCTTTGATGAGTTCTCCCATCTGTGCCATTCTATCCACCCCCAAACATCTGGCTTTGCTTAGTCTTTTTCTAAACTCTTGGTTGATCCCGAGGCAGAGCAGGACTTGGGTTTCTCTCGGTAGCGCCTGGTATTCAGAGCATGCAGGGAATGTCCCTGCTGTCACCCTGCTGGCGGCAGCGACTCTGAGGTGGCTGGACACGGCTCGCCCACGTTAGGCACAGCAACCGCGCGGGGCAGTTATCTCCAGTAGCCGTCTGGTTTTGGCAGCGCACTGGTAACAGCTGGCTTAGGGCAGGGGCCAGTCTTGAGCAGAGAGGATCCCAGCCACAGGGCTGAGAGCCACCGCATGGCCCCTGTAGCCTCTTAGAATTGTAGAATAGAATCATAGAATGGTTTGGGTTGGAAGGGACCTTAAAGATCATCTAGTTCCAACCCCCCTGCCATGGGCAGGGACACCCTCCACTAGACCTCTTCAAATGCCACAGGTTTGTGGATGCTTGGGAGGGGTCTTTAAGTGGAAACAATACTAGATTAAGAATACTATAGAGAAAAAAAACCTCGATTGGCCCAGAGATTACTGTGTTCTGAGACAGCAAACTCTATTCATAGGGGTTCCAGAGCAGACCGTCAGGTGAGCATACAATGTAGGCGTGTTGACCCAGGCATTTTCTGCTTGTTTACAAGCAGATAGGTTTACACGGACTGTCAGTGCTGCTTTGCTTTTCGTGCCTCTTCCTCATGGTCAAGAGACTGCTTGACCTGTTGATAACAAGGTCCTGTGCGACGCTCTGAGCTCAGATACGCAGCACTGCGGAAAGAGTGCAGTGCTGCTCTCTCATCAGTGCTGTGCCCACCAGGAGGGACTGCCTTGTTTGCTGCAGCAGAAACCTACAGGGCTGTCCCTAGCCTGTTGGCAAGAGGATAGGTCCGTTCCAGGACCAAAATCCAAACAGTCTGTTCTCTGCTTCCGCCACAGTAAAAAGCCTGATCATCTGGAAGGTTGTGGGGGAGCCCCTCCAAACAAGTACAACAGCCAGCAACTGCTGTCCCCCCAGTCCTAAGCCAGAAGGCAGCTGCTCCAGCCTGCTGAACTGGATTGCTGTATGGCTACCAGCAGCTGCAGGCAGCTGAATCCTCCCTGTTCAGCACAGGCATCATTTGATGGGCTAAACACACCCTTGGGAACACGCACACGAGTTCTGTGAGACCAAGTCAGTGCAGGGCATGTTTGCGCACCCCACTGCCCAGCACCGTCCGCACAAGAAAGCTGTGCTGCTCTATCTGTTCCTGCTGAGGCAAGGAGAGCGTGGCCTCAGCCCAGATGCTGAGGCACTGGGGTAGCAGGGCTACAGTACATGGAGGATAAGGTGAAATGCTGGCACTAAAACCAACACTGCTCCTGCACAAAACACGATCATGTAAAACTAGTGTTGGTCTTGGCTGTGTGCAGGTATGGTCCTAACAGTTTGAGCATAAATAAGCCCCAAAGTTCTGACCTTTTTGCCCTTCTGTTTAGATAATTCGGGGACAGTATGGTGTCCAGAGGATGGAGCTTCTGCCTGGGGACCGGGAAAACTTGGCTATCCAGACCCGAGGGGGTCCTGAGAAGCACGAAGTGACCGGCTGGGTGCTCGTAAGTACTTTGTGTATGCACAGAGCTGCACAAACAGTACAGTGCAGTTTGTAAACAACTCGTGAGCAAAGAAGAGGACAGAAGACGCATGGCAACAGACAGGGCATTTAGAGGAAAACAACCTGTGTGAATTAGACGTGAAGGGTAAGGGTATCTGCTGGCTCCAGTCTCACCCATTGCAGTTTTTCACCTGTCTAGCATGCAGTAGAAGTACACATTCTATGTTCAGAGAAGGCTAGACTTAAGTAAAAGATCTCCTTTCTGTGTGTCATTACTTTTCTGCTGCCATTAGTGGGAAGGAGACCCTCTCCATATCTAGGAAGGAGTCAGTACAGAGGCAAGGCATCCCTAAGAAACACTCACAGCTGAGGGGCCCTTATAGATCTGGCAGAACTGTCCTTTCCACACAACCCGCCTGAGAAGAGCACAGTGCAGAAGCCATCAGCTCTCACTGAGCAGGCCTCCTAAGCCACAGGAGTACCTGCAGGTTAATCGGTAATCTCCACGCATCAGAAGGAAGCAGTACGGTGGCCAGAGGGAGCTGCTGTGCATCCCAGGAAGGGAATTGCAAGTATGATGGCTCCCAGCTGCAGAGAAGCTTGCAGCAGGGGAACAGAGCTCAAGGTGTTGGTTCCCACACCACTTGCAAAACCAAGAGGTGGAAACAAGGAGAGGGAACGGTTTGAGCCGATGATTTTGCTGGACTGACTGAATGCAGCAGCATGTTGCAGGAAGGCTTTTTCTTCCTGCCTCCCTCCCTTTACCAAGCACGCAGTGGTCTGACACATCTCCAAATGAAGTAAATAATGAAAGACAAGGAGGGAGCGTTACAGCACACATCTGTCCTGGCAGAGAAGCAGGCTAGGCAGATCCCCAGGAGTGGGTGCTTGTGTCAAACCTCACTGGAGAGAGCCACCACAATCTCAACCAGGCTGTTTAGAGCAGACAGAAGAAATCATGCAGTCAGTGTGGTTCCCTAAGGGTTAACTGCTACTTCATGCACTCTGTTCATCTTGTTATGTCTCAAGCAATTAACAAATTATATAAGATACCTTATATCTATCTATACACAGGATACTTACTGGGGGGTGGGGGTGTATGTTTCTGCCCCTAGATATCTCCTCTGAGCAAAGAAGATGCTGGAGAATATGAATGTCATGCATCAAATGCCAAAGGAGAGGCAACAGCTTCTGCAAAAATCCACGTTGTGGAAACCCTGCATGAAATAGCCCTGACCAAAGGTAGGGAGTATGGTTGAACACTCAGCAGCTCTCTCCTCTTAACAGTTTACTCAATTACTTGATACAGAAGGACCACCTCTGTTTAGTACTTCCTGAAAAAGAAACACACGCTAGAAATACCAGTTTAACATGCAGCTTTTACTGGGTTTGGCAAAACATTCCCAGTAAATCTCAGCTGCTGGAGTTCTCGAGGGATTGTTAAATAAGCCCTCAAATGCTGTGAAGTACTGGAGGTTAAGATATCAGATTAAAAACACCTTTTGGGGTTTTTACAAAGCACTTTTCAGTGGTTTTCCAGCCCTAAATTTGTATCCTCCTTTCAGTGTTCTGGGGACACTTCCAAACCTGCCCATTTCTCCTGGGAGCAGTATTGGCACAACCAGCCCCAAGACAAAGGGGGAACTTCACATAAATTCCTGCCAAGTCCCTGCACCTCCTTATTCCTTCCCATCCTGCAAACACCCTAGTCCCTGCCATTCCCTCTGCCTGCTGCAGTGTCAAACCTGGGAGGGGACGGATGTGCCACAGCATGCCTTTAAGCAAGACCTGAAGCCTTTACTCTCCAGCCCTCAGCCAGTTTTCCAACCCAGGTCCCTCTTTGCCAGGCTGTGTGTAAAGCTGATGGCAAACCACCCACCCTCGTTCCAGCTCCAAAGAGGATGGCTCAGTAGCAAGGCCACACGTGCTTCAGAATAAATCCGGAGCTGGAACAGTAATGGTAACCATGCTAGAGGCAGAGGCGCTGGGAACAAACCATCCAGCTAGCCGATGCTGTGATGCCCAAATCCACTTTTGGACATAATCCTTAGTTTTAATCCCAGTAGCTTTATCTGGATGATATAGTCTTGACTTTCTGTATCCTTATATCCCTAAATAGCTGAAAGACTTCCTTTGGGAGAGTATTAACAGCACCTGGCATTGAAATAAGAACCTAAAATGAATCCCAGTATGACTTACACATAGGAACATTGCTAAAGGTTTTTAGCTAGTCTAATCCCTTTTCAAACATCTTATTTATGGATGTGAATGAAATTGAGTTTTACCGAGTTGTGCCATGAGCAGCACACTTATACCCCAGAATAGATGTTCACTCCGCTCTCCCAGTAACTCCACTGTGAGGCTGTAGTACTGCGTGTATCGCCTCATGGTTTATTTCTTATACACGCACCATGTGTTACAGCTGTTTCTTTTCAGCCCTAGGAAAGCTCTCAAGCATGCATGGTGTCCACAATTACTTAAAGGAAATTGATAATGTTAATGGACCAAACTGTCAGGCATCATAGCTACACGCTATGTGGTTAGGAAGTCTGTCCCATATATCCAGGTGATCTCAGCACAGAAAAATGCAATTTATTACCACCCCCTGCTGCTGTAGTCCTGGGGGAGGGAAGGAAGGAAAGGAGGAAGGAGGATTAGGACCGAGTTGTCAGGTCCCACCCTCAGCTAAACCACCAGAAAACTCTCTGTGCTACTGCCCAAGTTGTGATATTCCCCCTTGGAACGGTACAGGGCATAACATGGTTTTGTTTTTCCACAGACGATGGTGCTGAGCTGTGATGTGAGGACTATCACTACGCACAGTTTTAAGTTAGTATTTTGGAAAGCTGCAATCTTTGGCTTTTTCTAGCTCACTAATTATTCCCTCTTAACTCCCTTATTCTTTGATTACCAATTTGCTTGCACACTTTCACAAATAAAGAGGATTCACAAGTTTGATTACAAATTTTAATTCTATTTACAGAAAATAAACATACTTTTGAACAGCACATAGCAGATGAGTAAAACTGTACTTTAAATGCAACCTACACAAAATGAAACAAAACCTGAGCCCTTCAGTCTCACCATTAAAAAAACAACCCCAAAACCCTTTTAAAGGCTAAACACTCATCATACGAGGTGCAATACTCATAGACATCAGTTCTTGGAAGAGGAGTTTGCAGGCATAGGGCATCCGAACCAAAGATATCTGGAAAGAGATTTCAAAAGGCTTGTGAAAAGTGCTCCTAAAGCATCAACTTCCACCACCCTCTACGCAAATAACTTGTCAAGGTTTTGGCTCAAAAGTGAATCTGAAGTTATGTGTGAAAGCATTTAACAAGAATTACAGACAGTAACAAAGCAAGGGAGAAGCTGAGACTGTAGAGGCTACACAGCAGCTATTCAGAACACATTTTTAACGATAAAACCTGCAGCCATGGGATCTGATCTTAAACAAGAACCATTTAACAAGGGAACATGTGCACAGCAAAGTGTGCCTAATGTGTGGTAAACACAGTTAAGATTTCTATAACACGTCTCTTCAGTAACCTGAATGTCATTGTTAAGAATTGCAGCAGTCGGTCCCTAGCACAAGGACAAGCCTGTTTAAGGCAACTATTTTTATCTCTGCTACCACTTTCCCTTGACATGGTTCTGTAACCAAGCACATACTACAGAGCTCTTTTTTTTTTAATTAAAAAAAAAAAAAAGGCAACACAAAAGACCTCCCATGGGGACCCAGCTCTGCAAGCATAAATATCTTCATGGGGACAGTCACAAGGGCAATGGCTCTAAATTCCTGTAATTCTGAGTTTTACTTCTAAAAATAAGCTTCCAAGCATTTAAAGTCTCTGAAAACTCTGCACTGCAAAATACTTGAACAGCATTTCCTGTCAAGTGACAAGCCAACACTGTAAATTTAATAAAGAAAAATCCAAATTAACCAGGACACTTTAAACGCTTAAAACAGTTATGATCTAAAATAGCAATTGTTCTGGTGCTTCTTTAAATATTTACTTCCCTATCCTCTTGTTCACCCGAGTGGTATTTCCTCTTACCCACAAAGAGAAACTCTGGCTGATGAAAACCAGACATACCTGAGTTTTATTACGACACCCCCGGCATTCATAGGTGTGAGTCCTTGTGTTTGCAATTGCCATGATGCCACAGAGGTTACAGACATGGACTTGGTATGGGTCTGAAGCTTCAAACAATCTTTCTCTCAAGAACTGGGCTGCCCCATGAGCAATCTGGCAATCTCGTTCCATTTCTCCAAACCGAAGGCCACCATCACTGAAAAGAGAAAAACACCTCAACTTTTCAGTTCATTGGCAAAATACATCAGTTCTTGTGGTGGAACAGGTAACATCAGAAACACAACAGCAGTATTACAAGGCAGCTGTGCATAAATTTTTCTGTAACACCTCAGAATAAAACTGATAGGGAGAACGTAAACACAATAATTTTTAACTGCTGCTGAGCATTTCTAAAGTAGATGTCAGCTAACAGGCACAGCACAACTGTACAGCAAAATGAAGTAAACAATTAAATCATTCCCTACATATCTGTGGTGGGTTTAACCTTGGCTGGCTGCCAAATGCCCACACCAAGCAGCTCTCTCACTCCCCCATGTTGACAGGACAGGGCGAAAATAAGACGGAAAAGCTCATGGGTTGAGATAAAAACAGGGAGATTGCTTACCAATTATCATCACAGACAAACCAAACTCAGCATGGAGAAAATTAGTTTATTGTCCATTAAAAATGGAGTAGGATGGTGAGAAACAAAGACAAAGGTAAATCTTCTCCCCTACCTTCTTCCCAGGCTCAATTTCACCCCTTCATTCCCAAGTCCTTCCTCCCCTCCCCATGGTCCCAGAGGGAATAGGGGTTGCAATCAGTGCAACAGTTCCTCTCTCCCACTCCTTTCTACGCCCACATTTTCCCTGCTCCAGTGTGAGGTCTCTCCCACAGGCCCTTCCTGTGGGGTGCAATCCTTCAGGAACAGATGGCTGCAGCATAGGTCCTGCACAGATCACAGCTCCTGCCAGAAGCCTGCTCCAGTGTGTGCTTTCCACAGGCTGCAGGTGGATGTCTGCTCCACCATTAACCTCCATGGGCTGCAGGTGGACAACCTGCTTCACCGTGGTCTCTCTACGGGCTGCAGGGGAATCTCTGCTCTGGCACCTGGAGCACCTCCTCCTTCTCTGACCTGGGTGTCTGCCAGGCAATCCTCTCACATTTTCTCACTCCTCTCTCACAGCTGCTGCACAGCATTTTGCACCCTTTCTCAAATATGTTACCCCAGAGGTGCCACCCGTGTCACTGATGGGCTCAGCTTTGGCCAGCGGTGGGTCTGTTGGAGACAGCTCTAAGTGGCCATGTCCAGCACAGGGCAACCCCTGGTCCTTTATCCTCCCCAGCTGCACCTCCCGCTACCAAAAGCTTAACACCTGCACCCAATACATCATCTTAAGCCAAACACATCAAAATGGGTGGCTAATTGGGGTGAGCTAATTAAGTTTTAGCTGCAAAGCTGAGGCAGCTAATTTTTAGGGCTAAAAACTTGAAAGCAAAAGAAAACACTGTATAGAAACTAATAAACATCCTTACCGAGATCTACCTTCCATGGGCTGTCTGTTAAGTATCTGGATTGGCCCTCTTGCACGAGAATGGATTTTGTCATCTACCATGTGCTTCAACCGCTGATAATATGTAGGACCAATGAAGATCTGTGATGTGATTTTCCGACCAGTGAAGCCATTGTAGAGGACCTGAAGTAGTCAATGAATCATAAGCCTTACTATCCATCAAATGTATATTAAAAAAATACAGTGAACTGATATTTTGATTATACCTCATTTCCTCTGAGATGATAGCCATAATCTGATAAAAGATTGGAAATCTTCTGCACATTGACAGCATCATTAAAAGGTGTAGCATCACCAATTTCTCCCTTGTTTGCGGACACCTACAGAGAAGAGATTTGCAAAAGTCAGATTTCTGAAGGACTGGTCAGACAACATTAAGCTATTTCAAACAGTTTTAATGCCAGAATTTGAGATTCAATGCCCATGATAGTAGCCTATCTTGCTTTGTTTATCACCTACACAATTCATAGTAAGATTTTTTAAAATACACCCTGTCAACAATTTTGCTACTCCTTTTTCTAGGTCACAGGAAATATTTGGAATAAATAAAAGCAACAGATGAGAGAGTACCCTGTAGTCTGGCTTGCTGGACAAAATTTACAGGACTATAAGTCTTCCCCAAGAAACTTGCTTTTGCTATCAAGTAACTGGAGGACAATCCTTACTTTTTAGTGGATTAACACCTACCAGGGAGTAGATTCTTCACCCAGAAAAAAAAATTTTAAAAAAGGAAAAAATAAAGAAAACCATTTTAATTCATACCACTAAGACACACAGCATAAAAGAGTCTTCTCACCTTCCCCTGAAGACACTCAATTAAGTGACCAATGGTCATACGGGAAGGGATGGCATGAGGGTTGATGATTATATCAGGTGTGATGCCTTCACAGGTGAAGGGCATATCCTAGAGCAGGGAAACAGAGAGTCAGTACTGCCCAGAATATCAGCTTTAAGAAAAGCAGTTCCATGGATTCATATAATCACATAAGAAGCTGTGTCTCTTTCTAAACATATTTTAGCTAAATTTAAGTCAGTATATTGCACCCTAGTAGACACTCCACAGACAACTCAAGACAGTTCCAACGCTAAGAAGATCAGAAAGAAAATGTTAAGAAGGAAAAAAAAAAAAATACATATATCAGTACCTCTTGCCTGTACTGGATACCACAGGTTCCTTTCTGCCCATGTCTGCTGGCAAATTTATCTCCAATTTGTGGGATTCTTACAGAGCGTACCTGTAAGCCATAGGAAAACATTCAATTGGTAACTTAAACACAGGACAAAAATTATTAAAAAGTAGAAAGCACACACATCAGTGCTCACCCTAATCTTGCAGAACTTGTATCCTTCCTGGTTAAGGGTTACCATGACCTGATCTACAATACCAGTCTCACTAGTTCGCAGAAAAGTGCTACAGTCTCTCTTTGTGAAACGTCTGTTAGTGCTTTCCAGTTCATCTTCATTTTCTGGCAGTGTTACTGTTTTGCCAATGATGACATCATCCCCAGACACACGTACACCAGGTGCTATCAAACCATCATCATCAAGTTTGTCATAGATTGCATGTCTCATACCTTGGAAAAAAGAAAAAAAAAGTAGACTCCCAAATTTTTCAACATACTGACTTTGACATTCTGTAGAAATTCAACGAGTCTGCTTGCAACTTCAGGACTACCGCTGAAATGTCTATAATTTTATGCAAATATCTCAACTGATGTATTTTGCTATTAATACAGACATTTCTATTTTATGTGTCCCAAAATAAAGACCGCATCAGTTCAACAATGTTAAAAACCTTGCCCACAATAGATTAGTTTAAAAACTCAGTCTTCATACACTCCTAGATCTTCTTACCTTGGCAAGTTTCACGCGTAGGCTTTTCAAAAACTTCTTCTTGGTCATACCCTTTTTTAGACTCTTGCTCTTTGTACGAGCGATAGAACACAGATCTGAAACAAAATTACAAAGCCTTCTCCAGTGAAACCAGCATCATTTTTCCTCATCTGTACATCTCCATTTCACTTATCACATATTATGTCTACTGTTACTAATGAGAACCAAAACAAATAACATTCACATGCCACACAACCTTTCCTTTAAAGTCTTGTTAACCTGTCCATCACTGAGGAGGGGAAAAACAAAAATAAAAACCACCAAACAAAAACCAATTTCAGGTGGCATTTTGATGGCCGCTTTTCAGATATTGCCAAGCACCTATAGATAACATGCTAATTTTTGATGAACTGCAGAGACCTTCAGATCTGCTTGACATCTCAAAAGTAGTTATTATTCCTAAAGATTATTCACACCTTCATCATATTATCCTCATACTACTTTTCTCCTTATACCTGCCATTTTGCAAGCATTTTTAGGCTTCTACTGCTACCTTGCAGTGCCACACTTGGTACAACTGAGCTGCAGTGGAAAACTTTCAATTTATGTAGGCTTCTTTCTGGGGCTTTAGGGGGTTTTGTTGGCTGCCTCATTTGCCAAACCAAAGCCACAGCCTTTCAGATAAATGTTATCCACATCTAATTACTCCCATGCACACAGGAGATTCTATAAAAGCTTCATGTGAGCCACAGAAGTCTAATACACTCTCATACTTATTCTACATTGGAAGGCAGTACATTCAAGATACCAAGCACACACTTCTTGGGCTCACCTTGGACAAAAGAAATGAACAAAACTAGAAACACACTGACCAGCTATACAGCTTAGCACAGACATCTAAAAACGATAATGCAAAGTCACAACAGTTGCCAGTAGGAGCTGCTGTTGGGACAACTAAAGAGACAAACATCCTGATCCTCACTGGTAGCAACCCTTATGCTACTAAAGATAAAAGCATATCACAAAGCTGCAATATCGGCATTAAGGAGTTCATATAACATAGTAAATAAGACCAAAATGGACAAGTTAGGAAGACAGAGTGGGAAGTCAGGTTACACAAAGAATGAACCATGATTCACTGTGTTTCACTAAGATACACATTCATCATTTTCATTGTGCTGTTCCCTCCACCCTTGTTAAAGAAAAAAAAAATTAAAAAGCTTCTCAGGTTGAAAAGATTTGGAGAATGGTGTCTTCCAGCGTAAGATGACCTTTTCTTGAGCCTCTGGACAACTCAGTATACATTTTTTTTTTTTTCTTCCAAACAGTTAAAAAAAATTACAAAGTCTCACCTGAAAAAGCCCCTGTCAACAGCAGAACGGTTCATGATGACAGAGTCTTCCTGGTTATAGCCTGTGTATGATGCAATGGCTACAATCGAGTTGATACCTATAATATGTAGAGCAAATCATTTGAAAGGATGCAAACATACCAGACAGGCAATACTTGTAACTCAAAATAAGCTGTATTCTCTACAATGAAGCTGTTCTACCCTTTCTGAGATAAAATCTCCATGTCCCACACATAAAACCCATATGGCATCAGCAAATGCAACCTGACCTAGAAAAGAATCAAGAGTGACCCCTTGTGAAGAACCTAGCAAATACCAATGCAGAAAATGCATTTTTCCCATTAGATTTCAGCAGACTATATGGATAAAGTAGTTTCAGCTGCAACACTAGCAATGTATTTTTTGCAGTCTAGGTGTCAAGCTACAAGTTAACATTTACCCCATAATTATTTTTTAAATTACATACATTTGCTAAAAATTCAAGCACAACATTGGTGACATAGTTTAAACAAAACAGTAGAATTTGTGTTTAATAAACATTAGTTGACAACATACCTGCTGGTAACTCTCTAAATCGCAAGTACTCCATGGAGCGTGTTGTTACAAGGGGCTTCTGAGGATAATATAACACGTGTGCCAGCGTATCCATACGAACATGAAAGTTGGTAATGTAAACTCCCATAGCCTGTTTACCCATAGCAGACTGGTATGTGTTCCTGGGAGACTAAATAGAGAAGGAAAGACTGGTATATATGTACACAAAGCTCTTTACACACACACCTGTGGGTATTCTATCAACTTTAAAAGCAGGATGTCAGAAGTGATGCACTGACCTGGTTGTGATCCGGGAAAGGGATAATAGATGCACATACTCCCAGGATCATAGATGGGTGAATCTCACAGTGCGTGTATGTTGAACAATATGCCACACCTTTCTCTTGCAAGTCATCTGGAGTCATTGCCAGCATCACAGTCTCTTCTTCCAGTGTATCAATGTACTCTACTACACCACTGGCCACAAGATCCTGCCAACTGAATAACCAATGTCTGAAATACCCAGCTAACACATAAAACAGGTCTTTTCAGCAGTAACAAGAACAAGGACTTCCGTGGCTTATTATTACTACCACTGCCTGAGTGTGATTAAAAAAAAAAAAAAAACAAACTATCAGGCAGAGAAAGCATCTTTGTGTTGCACAATGCTTTATTTAAACATTTCTCTCTCCAATCTGGGGGGAACTTGCAGCTTCCAAGATGGAAAATCAGACATTCAGTTGAATTTCAGGAACATATCTCACCTGTAATTGTTATACTCTCGTTCCTTCAGTTGGTCAATATGCCTTTTCTTCAACAGCAGCTTCTGCTTTTCCACAATTAAAAGGGGTCGACAAATTCTGCCTGCATCGGTATAGATGCGTATTTCTCGCTCACGAATATCCCTAATCATTGAGACCTGTACAAAAAAGCAGCACCCTATGATTACAGTGTCTCAGCCTGAATCAGAACTACAAAACACAAAATAGGATAACAAAGTTCCCTAAAGCAAAGACCTTACAGGTGCTATCAGCAGCGCAGAACAAACACTAACACTCCTACAAAACAGCAGCATTTCAAGAGACTATTTTCAACGGGTTTTTTTTAAGAGAATTCTCTTAACCCCCAAAAACCCACCACGACAAAACAAATCAAAACAAAACAAAACCCCCACAACCAAACAACAAATCACATACATCAAACAAACAGAAGAAAAAAAACAAACAACAAAAAGCCCAAAACAAAGAAAAAACAAGCAATGTGAGATATGTTCAGAAAGAGACTTGCAAATAATGCTATTTGGAGCTTGCAAAGTAGTACCAAGGCATTATCCTCTCTCATCTAAAAACACACCCTAACTCTAGCTGTGAAATTTATACCTCCGACACAATGATGTCCATTTGACGACGGAGCTTCCTTAGGGTGTTCATGAGCTGCTCTGGATCTTTGTGTATTCCTACCCAGCAGCCGTTAACAAAGATCTTGGTAGCACTAGAAAGAGGGAAAAACAAACAAATGAAGAAAAAACCCAAACAAACAAACAAAAAACCACACAAAACCAAAACCACCGGAAAACCAAACCCTTGAAGTGTTGTGCAGGATAAAAACCTTAAGTCTGTTTAAAGAGTTTCATTTGCACGTACTCAGCTATTGCTGCTGGAGATATTTCTTCCAGGTTTTCCATACTCCACTCTTCCAAGAATTCCAAAATTGGGGATGGCTGAGACCCCACAGAAATGTAAGCCATCAGGGCCAAGTTCTTCACAAGTCCTACTGCATGACCCTAGTAAAAATACAAAATTAACTTGCATTTCCACATCCAGAGATTTCCCCCAAGAAGATCTGCGAACTCTGAGTCCTCAAGGAACTGGACACAAACCATGCTGTTTACTTTATTAATTTCTACTGTTCAGAGTTAACTATAACGCTAACTATTCATGTTAGCATTTCAAAAAAAGTGCAAGTGATCATCACAAGTGCCGGTGACTAGTGGATAAAAGCAGTTAAGCATGAGTAAGTACTAACATAAATACTACTTTCATTACCTCTGGAGTCTCAGCTGGGCAAACCATTCCCCACAGTGTATTGTGCAGCTGTCTGGGCTTTGCTAGTTTACCATCTCTACCAATTGGAGAATTCAGGCGTCTCAGATGGGAAAGCGTAGATGCAAAAGTCAGGCGGTTTAACACCTGCACGCAGTAAGGAATTCAGTTAGTCAAAGCTTCTTAAGTGTGTTGTTGGCAGACATCATGATACATTAGAGCAAAGGATCAGTGCCCTCTAGAAATTATGCACTTTGAAAGAACTAAAGCAGCTCTGATTTTTTTAGCTACGCTTTTTAGTTCACCTCCGTTAATTTCAGACTAAAAATTAAATTAAATTAATTAAATTTTAAGTTTACCCTTAAAAATCTGGTTTTTGTAGTATAGGTTACTCTGATCAGGTAACTAGAATGAGTGATACTTGTAAAAATACTTTTTAAGCTCCATTTTCACCAGGAGGGTTTGCCAGTACAATCACAAAGACATCTTTTCAAGCTTAATTTGAAAAACTAAGATGACTTAGTTGTTAGGAACAAATCAGCATTTATGTTCTTTTCAGAGTCTGCTCGAGGCATCTCAAAAATTTAATTTTACAGCCTGAAATCTAAGAGCTTATTTAAAAAGCAAGCAAGCCCTTCATACATATACACCAACAACACACCATCCTGGGACAGCTACCATGTTCACCCCTTTCCTAACTTTGCCTTCCCCAAATTACAATCTCACCATGGCTCCAGACAACAAAACGTGCTGGCATTTAAAAACTGTCACCTTTTTCCTGTTTCCACCTTTATGAGAAACAAGCTCAATTAAGCACTGCTCTGGGCTAATAAAGTCAGTGCTCATCATCATTAGCTGTGGAATACATAACTGTTATATTACAAGGTGTCACTCAAGTTTCTTTAACCACCTGTGAAGCACTGGAAGTAATTAAAGGAAAGAAATCCATCATCCCTAAAATCCCCTGGGACTAGGACTTGACCAGACACACAAGCATATGCTCCAACACAAAAAGTCTTTACAAGAGTTACACCACCTGTTTAGCAGTGAACACAACAGCTAAAATCAAAACCAAACCAAACAAAACAAAACAAACCACAACAAAAACAACCCCCGACACCAGACTCAAGTATTTGGATCTTCATCTGTTTCAGCTACAGAAGTTTCCTTTTAAAAATAGTTCTATTTAACCTACAACATTCATAGCTGCCAAGCAATGATAAACTCTTCCATGATATAGTTTTACTCTTATGTAAACCTGACAAATGCTACCATGCCTTATTCAGCCATTGTACCTGGGATACTCCTGCTCTGGCCTGATGAGCTTTCTTCTGGTCACCCCAGTTTCCAGTTGCCAATGAATACTTCAAACCGTCTGAAATAATTCTTGTTTTAATTGCCAGTTCCAAGTTGAAATCTTTCCCCCTGTCGATAAACTTTTGTGCATATATTCTCACTTCCTTCAGCAAATTCTTAAACATTCTGTAGAAGAAGATGCCAAGAAACATGATTAAACAGTACTGTAGCAATTCAGCCTACTCAGCCTATTTGGAAAAAATGTCACTTGCATCCTGAAAAGAAGCAAGTAATTTGTAACTAAAGGAGGAGGGGGAAAATGCCAAAACAAATTAACCTGTTTGTGAACATACAAAATATGCTTCAAAATAAGCTGATGCTAGCCACCTACTATTAGAAGAAACTTACCCACACCATGAAAAAGTCATAATCAGATACAGGCTGAGTTGCCCAAGACCAGCTATCAGACACAACAGAATAGTCTGATTTAGAAGCACGGAGCTAGCAATGCCTCTACCATTATTATCTCCAAAGAAAATGTATATATTGTAGTTACCCTCTGAACAGGAAAGCTAACAGTGGCCCAGCAAGATCCAATCTTTTGTTGCCATAATGATCTCTGTCATCAAGCTCTCTTCTTCCCAGTGCTGCCAGCAACAATCTATGAACCATATACCTGAGCAAATAAGACAGTTTACATTTTAAACTGACAGCAGACTTTCACAATAAAGATTACAAGCTTTCATAGATAAATCAGTGAACTGTTTCCTAAAGGCTGTCCATTCTAGATCTTTAGGATACTGCTGTCCTAAACCAGACCTCTTCAGCACGTACATACTTAGAGGTGAATGACCCGTTGAAAGTTCGGATACCCACAGAGGGAAGTTAATATTTACATCATGATGGCAATGCATCTTCTGCTACAGATCTGTCCTGTACTGTAATACAGGCTATGTTTACGGAAGTGTTTAAGGATGTCCTTTATCACTATCATCACATCTAACTTAAGATCCAGAATGTCTGGAGGCTTGTTTTGTTTCATTTTTTTTTCTATTTTTCGACATTTGCATTTTCTCAGCTACAAAAATAAACCAGTGTTCTAAAATTTATCACTGAATATCCAGAAGAGTGAGGTTAAAAACAGACTTCCATTCAGTGCATTCTTCCAATCATATACATACATGTGAATAAAATCTGTATTCAGGGTCCATTTGCAGATGTGTGACAGAAAATACTGACATACCCTAGAAAATAGGCCTTTTTGGTTTCACAGAAGTCACTGACACCAACATGTGGGAGCATTTCTTTCTGCAAGACTTCTTTAGCGTACTTGATTCTCTTTTCTTTGGTGACACCTGGCTTTGCACCTCTTGATCCAATGAAGTTTAGAGCAACATTTTGCTCCTGAATGACAAACGCTTCATCCAGAGAAGGTTTGACCTAATGCACAAAATACAGCAAAATCCTGTAGCATCCAGTGCCTGTTGCGGTTGAAGGAAACTACGCAGTAGTTTGCTGATGATTCTTTTCATGAACTGCTAATTAACTGATGCAGTTCTTTCTGACTTTACTATAGTATCTCTTTCAAGAGCAGCAGAAAACAGTAATGAAGCAAGCAGGAAGCACACAAAAAATAGTTCAGACTTCAGAAAACAGTTCTTATTCAAGTACATTCTCGGCCTGTTGTCGTTTCAGGTATAAATCAGGATTTTACAATTAAAGTCAATGGCGACAGGATAAGACCCTACCTCTCCAAATACGTATTAACTGTTTGAAATTTCCATTGCACTCTGTTCACTTAAAATACTCGTTAGAGTAGGTTGAGGCAGAGAACTTTAGACATTTCTAATAGACAACCCACAAAAATAATAAAGTAATAAATTACAATTGGAAAATGAACAATACTTTGAATTATGATTAGCCACACCTACACGACCAAATGTCAAGCCAGGGAATAACTTATTTAACATATATTACCATTTCCATCATTTCTGGATCTTCAAAATCATATATGATGTGCTCTAAAATGTCCCTGTCGGACACAAAGCCTAGCGCACGAAAGACAATTATGATGGGGACTTCTTGTTTGATATATGGCAATGTTGCTACAATGCGCTGACCAATAGCACTCTTCTTCGCACCCTGAAAAGATGGGGAAAAACATACATTAGTCTTAAATGATCTTGCCTTAAAATAAAAATATCTGTCTGGACTTGGATGATACAGCATAAGGGCATTTATTCAAGCACTACAGGAAACCATGACTTCTCAGCAGGCCAACTAAGGAGCTATTCTGAAACCTTATTCCACCAGTGACTTTTTTATTTTAAAAACATTTCTAAATCTGCAAAAACTTTGAAGGTTTTTGCTGATACAAAGGATTTTTAATAATACAACTTGTTCACCCATATGCATCATTTCTCTCCCCTTGTGTATTTGCAAAGAGCAACCCTATCCCCCTTCATCTTTCCTTCTGTCAGCTTAAGCCCAGCTTTTCTAAGTCCACTGCGTAAGACTCTCCATTCTCACAATTACTCAAGTAGCTGCTCCCCACTCCCAGAAAGAAACAAACACTGTGGGATGCAGAGGGACAACCACTCAAGAGTGCCCCAGCCATCAGGAGCGAGAGTGGTGTAAGGCTTAAAGTTACTCTTGGAACATGTTTGGGAGTTTCCAAAGATCAGTGCAATGGTAAATGAGTACTGACACTTTCTGCTTTTGAAGTTATGAATAGCACTTATTTCCCCTCACAGATGGCACAATTAGATGTTAAATATGAATTAATATGTGGTCTGCAAAACACATCTAAACACTAGCTTGGCCATCAGCGAAGACAGAGTCCCTGCTCCTGTTCTTGTCCTTTGTCAAAAAACAGGATGCACCTTGTTTGGATTTTCTAAAAAAACTCATTTACAGTAATTCTAAAATTGTTTTTCAGCCTTGCCCTGAAACCTGCCACGAATTGAGTCTTCATTTCAATCCTCAAAGTATTTGTCCCAGAGAGAAGCAGAATCTATGACAAACAGCATACATTTTCATTTAATTTTACATTCTTTACAACTTAGCAACAGAAGAAATTTCTTCTCAAAATCCTGAAAGTAAATGACATGAAGACACAGGACAATAACAAAACTCCTAAAACAACATTTAAGGTAAGCACCAGGGTAGGTGTTATTACTGCTTAGACATACCTGCCCGCCTCTGGCCAGCATGCTAACCCATATAGTACTTGTTGGTCGAGAGGAATTTTCCAGACAAGATCTACACTCTCCTGTGTAAGCATATTTTGAATCTTTCTTTGCAAACACATACACTGTGTTTGTAGCCATTTTCTCTTGAGCAATCAGAACCTGTGTTAGAAACAAGAACACTAGTAAATAACTGACCAAAGGGCACACTGAAAGTAACAAGCATAGTGTTTCTACTATTCCTTCAGGTGCCTTAAGAGCACTGCACAGCATGAAGTCAATTTGTCAAACTCAGTTGGATTATACTCTTCATTTTAAAAATGCAGTATTAAGCAAAACATACACTTAGTTAAGCTAGAATAACCAAAACAAAAGACTCCAAGAACACTGTTCTCTAGCATGTACTTACCACTCTGCTAGATGTGCCGAGACATTTCTGTTAGCTGTAGGCACAACACCAATAAAGAAAGCATTTCACTGTTTCCAAGGCCAACGCACCACACAGGCATTTAAATTCATAAGTTGGATTGAGTCGTGGTTTTTTTCCCAAAGAAGAAAAATACAATTCTATTTCTTTTGCTGTGTTTGCCCAGGTGTCAGTTACAAAAAAACCTGGCAGTTTCACTGGTAAGGTACAAGCATGGAGAGGATATGATTTGCTAAAGCTGAATCCACAGCAATGGGGGGAAGAACCTATACTTATAATAAAATGCGTCTATACAGCTGTGAACAAACTGGAAGAGACTCCAAGTGAAGAAGTACCTCATTTTAGAGTGCATGCTGCTCTGCAACATTGAAAATGGAAAGGAAAATATCTAGAGTACTTGGTGGCGTTCAGTGCAAAACAGTTTATGAAACCAAAGGGAAACATGCCTCAGAGAAGAAGAAAAGGTGGCTTGAGAAACTCCTAACAGAGGACTGAAAGCCCATCTTTCTACAAGATCAGGAGCGCCCACAGTAACTGTGATACACTGTAGTAAAAGTGCTTATGTTCCTGGCAAAACGTATGGAAACAAGTAACAGAACTTTCAGTGTCTGTAAAGATGGCTGTGCAAGGTATAATCCCTTACCTTTTCTGATCCGTTAATGATGAAGTAGCCACCAGGATCAAGTGGGCATTCATTCAGTTCACAAAGATCACGATCAGTTAAGCCATTCAATAAACAGTATGTTGAACGTAACATAATAGGAATTTTTCCTATAAAGGTTTTCTGATGCTGTGTCTGTAACTGATCCTCCCCTTCTTTAATAACTGTTTTAGTTATATCCACATACAAGGGGGCTGAATACCTACAAAATAAAAACAACGTTGTGTTACCTGCCAGTTACTACTCCAGGTTTTACGGAAGGATAATGAAGGCAGTTTTTCAAGCACTCACTGGTAATATTAAGCATTATTACCAAATCGTTGTCTGGATTTAACATGTAGACATTGAAATTTAAATACAGCAGTAATTATTACATTTTCAAGGCACTACTAAATTGAAAAAGATTATCAATTAATAATACAGGGCCAGTCCTTCCTTTCATTTATCCGCTACAGAGTTTGTTCTTACGTAAGGTTTCTCAGTCTGGCTTCATTGGGCATCATAGGTGATGGTGCTCCATCTCTTTCCCAATGCGTAGGTTTGGAGAGATAGATTTGTTCAAACTTCAACAGGTACCGGGGCTGGAAAACAAGAAGACGTTTACCTGTAATGTAAGAAACGTCCACTTTGGTTGTTCAAGAGCAGCCCTAGAGCTTAATACCCAATGCTGCCGCATGTCCTCAGCTCAAGGTATGGAAACAATCGCTCTTCAGATGACTAGATCAAAAAAAAAACCACTCAAGAACTTTCTATAATTTCTAAACATCTCATTAATAAGAAAAACAGAGGAAACTGAAGGGTCAAAAACAATGGTAAGAGAAGAATAAAGTACCCAAATAGGCTTTCTTCCTATAAAATAGCTAACAAACTTGAAATCTGCCAAGTTAGTGAATATACAAACAAAAAGAATATGCCTTGCATATGCCTATTTAGATATTTATTATGTAAATTCAGATAAAACTGCTAGTTTTATGATGCAAAAAGGTGAATCTGCTTCAATACATATGACGAGATAGCTGACATCAAAAAAGGTGTGAGTTTTTGTAAAGCTTTGCTGCCATGCCTAAAACATTAAATTTAAATAGCTTTGTTTTAGTTCCACAGAAATCCTTTCACGTGTTACAGGGAAACCACGGGCATGAAAGGACAGATATCTTTCAGCAGTAGAACAATTGTCAGGATCTTCATTTTGCTCAGAGAGCCACTTACCCCTCAGAATCCTACTGCAACAAGATTTAGAACCTTCAGTTCACTTAAATCAACAAGTCTTGCACTTAAAATAAAGGGGTAAGTTTTAAAACAATATTCTTATCAAAGTGCATTTGCACATCTGGTAGGGGGAGCTAGAACTTAAAAGAAAGCAGTAACACAACAGTAACTTTGAGTGTTTCCTATGTGTGATGCACAAGCATGCCAAGACAACTTGGCTCTTGGCCTCCTTGCATGCAAAAGGATCGAGAGATGAGCTCACAAAGCATTCCTTCACAGACCAAAATCAAGAGGGGTGGGGGAGACATAACCGAATCAGCAGACCTGCACCTATACAAGTTGAAAGGCTTGTTGCCTTACAACCTTTGCTTCAAGTTGCTATTTCTCACCGCGTCCCTTTGCAGAACAGAAGCTAACACAAATAAAGAACTGCAGTGCTGCCACTCCAACTAAGTGTCTGCCTAGACGCCAGCTTAAGAATATCTATTACTAAACCAAAACTTGAATTCCATGCAAGCATTTTACTGTATTTCAGCCTCCACTGAGGACTCCACTGTAGCACATCACCAAAGCAACACTTGCTCTAGCAGAGCAAGCTCCAATGCAGAGGAAAAAAAAAGTCAGTTTATGGTTTAGTTTGCAAGTGGTTTTAGCCTTTCTGAAATATATTTTCAAAGTCCTCACACTCAGCCCTTTCTCTGGACTCACTATTAAAGGCAAAGGTACAAATTACCTATCCCATACATTTTGTCTTACACAGAGACACAGAAACATCCTTTTTAACATGTGCGCTAGGTGGTCACTTCCTCTAGAGATTAAACAGATTGTTGCATTAATTTATCAAAAAACCACAGCTTTCAGACAAACTGGTGTCATTACTGCTCTGCGCCCAAGATATACTAATAATTAGCCTTCTGCATTCAAGATCTTCTCTCTTACTTATTACTAACCAAAACTGTTACTAGAGAAGAATAACCATTATCAATAACTGAAAACACAGCAAGTTGGGTAACATCAGTTCCTAGGATGATTCTACAGGATCAGTAAACACAGACTTGAATTACTGGGGGGGGGGGCGGGGAATGAAAACAATCCAATTTTTAAAAGTCACAAAAGCTTCCTGCAATAGTAGGTGGCAGAGCCTTGCTGGCAAACATTTTTGTAGGTCAAAAAAATTTGCTCAATTCTTACCCAAATCAACACATTTTTCCTGAATTTGCTGCAGCAGCCATGTATAGTACCAAGTTTCCCAAGTTCTCATGCAAGCACTCTCAAGGAGAGTACATATACCTACAATCCCTATCTCTGAGCACATACAACCTCTGATGTGCTCTAAATTGCCCAAATTGCCTTCAAAATTTGAGGCTGAGAAGTGGAGGGAGAAAGAAAAAAAAAGTCAAATTAGTCCAATACACTCAGTCTCCTTAAATTAATCTAGTATCTTCAAATGAGGCAAGAGATTGCCTGCAAGTGACTGTGAAGGCAAAAGCAAGGTTCCTTTTTCTCATATCTAGACCTATTCCTAACAACTTTAATTTGATAAACAAGACACTAACCTCTCTGATTTGAGAAAGTAAAATACTAGCTTTTGGACAAAAAGAAGACAGGCACATTCCATGCTTGCAATCTGAACCGTAACCACATACAGCGCATATAGCAATTGCAGAACTGCACAGCTAGAGAATTCCACAATATACATAGAATAACAGAAGAAACATTAAGGAAAATTACAGTGAGATAAATGTTTATGAACTGTATGTCTAACAAAAGAAACTAAAAGAAATCTCAGTTATTCTCTCTACAGGATAGTTGTTTACCTGCAAAATATGCAAAGGAACAGTCAAAACATGTAACAAATTCAATGCTCAGGTGTCCTAAAGTTCCTTTACATCTCTAGAAGGAAGCAGCAAGGTAGTGACTGATAGCAGGGCCAAAGGATCATCACTATTTGCACTTATGGAACAGGGATCACACCACATGAGGCACACAGATCAAAGCACCATAGCCACACTAGAAGGTGCACACTCATTGTAGAGGAGCCATCACGCAGCGCAGCCCTTAGACAAGTTGTCCTCCTTTGGAACATGGTGCCAATGGAACATGATGCACAATGGCATCCTTTGAAAACCTGGACCTAACTTCAGCCGATGAAAGCTAACAGAACTTTTCAGCCACAAACCTTTCTTATCATGGTAAAGCTACTGGAAGTCAAAATCCCACCAAAACATGGTTTGCTTTTGGCTACCTGACTTACTCTACTACATCCTCATCAGTGCAGTTTTGTACAGGAACCGACAACAGTCGGTTGCAGCAGTCAATTGTTCTTGGTCATTTCTCAAGTCAACCAACAATTTAACCAGCAGAGGACAGTAACTCTATAGGAGAGGGAAGTTCGATTCCATGGGTAACAAAGCTCTTCCACGTGTTTCTCAGCCATATACCTGACTATCTGAAAACTTGGCCATGTACCTCAGACTCCGAAGGGTTCATACTTCTGTCCTATTGACTGTATGAGCAGTGTTATAACTCAGATGTATTTCAGTCTCTTGAGATGGAGGCTGAATAAAACCCACTTAAAATCATTTTGCATTGTAAAAACACACCACCTCTGCCAGGGGTCTCCACTTACCGGCTCTTCCACTTCTCCTGTGGCATGCTGGGCTTCAGCTTGTAAATCAATTGGTGGAGCGTCTTCAACAATTCTCTGCACAGACATCTGAATAAACTCATCAAAAGAATCCAACTGTTGCCTGACTAAACCCTTTTCATCAAAATAGGAGCTAAAAAAAAAAAAAGTGCATTAATGAACAAGAGATCTTAATTCATGTACTTTATATATCAGCAAGTTTAAGATGTATTTATTACAAAACCTTCAAAAGCCTTGAAATATAGTACAGAATCAAACACATTCATTTTTCCCAAGGCATGAGTTTCAAACGCAGATGCTCAGAAATGCTAAACAATTCTCTCAGTGTTTGAAGACACAGACACTACAAAGTGACAGACTTGCTGCCACCTCTTGGCTAAGTCATGACTGTACACACAGTCTACCTTAAATTAGAAGGGAAACATGATGACTGAATCCTCAGTAAAAGTGGCTTCAGCTAAAGTTTTCAACAATGTATGTAAATTACTCTGCTTTAACTAATTCTCCAAGCTGCAGTAAACTGAGTGTTTACTCAGGTCTCAGAACTTTTCTTAGCTTGTGGTTCCAGCCACACAGAGATTCCCAGCTTCACTCCTTCTCCAGATTTCCCTTAGCCTTTGTGTCACCCAGCTTCAACCCAGCACAACCTAACTGCAAAAATCAAAGCCCCATATCCTAACTCTTAATGGGATGACCTAAACATGTCTGCTGCATGAGCTTCTGCCAGCAAGCTCCCCTACCTCACATTCCTGAAGCCAGCCAGGGAACCCACACTTCCTCCACTTCTGCCCCATCACTGCCAAGATCTCTAGAGAAAACTGGTAAGAACTACCTCCCTACAGAGGACCTCAGGCTTCCCCAAGAAGGGGAACACACCCTTGGCTATTGTGCTGTGGCCATGGTGAATCCTGCCAGCACAGCCTACTATTGCACAAAGGGAAGGAGGAAAGGAAAGGGCAACCTGTATCACAGAACAGCTGAAGTTGTGTGTTGGTTTTGCGTGGCAAGGTTTTGGGGGGGGGGGGGGGGGGGGGGGGGCTACAGGGGCGGCTTCTGTGAGAAGCTGCTAGAAGCTTCCCCTGTGTCTGATAGAGCCAATGCCAGCCGGCTCCAAGATGGACCCGCCGCTGGCCAAGCCAATCAGCGCCTCTGTGATAACATATTTAAGAAGGAAAAAAAAAAACAGTTAGAGAGCGCTTTTGCAGCCAGAGCGAGGAGTGAGAAGATGTAAGAAACTCTGCAGACACCAAGGTCAGTGCAGAAGGAGGGGGAGGAGGTGCTCCAGGTGCCGGAGCAGAGATCCCCCTGCAGCCCGTGGTGAAGACCATGGTGAAGCAGGCTGTCCCCCTGCAGCCCATGGAGGAAGGATGAGGGGGTGTAGAGATTCCACCTGCAGCCCATGGAGGACCCCACGCCTGAGCAGGTGGAGACACCTGAAGGAGGCTGCGACCCCGTGGGAAGCCTGCGCTGGAGCAAGCTCCTGGCAGGACCTGTGGATCCGTGGAGAGAGGAGCCCACGCCAGAGCAGGTTTGCTGACAGGACTTGTGACCCCGTGGGGGACCCATGCTGGAGCAGTTTGCTCCTGAAGGTCTGCACCCCGTGGAGGAGACTCACATTGGAGAAGGTCGTGAAGGACTGTCTCCTGTGAGAGGGACCCCACGCTGGAGCAGGGGAACGATGAGTCCTCCCCCTGAGGATGAAGAAGCGGCAGAAACACCGCGTGATGAACTGACTGTAACCCCCACTCCCCGTCCCCCTGTGCCGCTGGGGGGGGCGGAGGTTGAAGCTGGGAGTGAAGTTGAGCCCGGGAAGATGGGAGCGGTGGGGAGAGGTGTTTTAAGATTTGATTTTATTTCTCATTCCTCTACTCTGTTTTGCTTAGTAATGAATAAGATGAATTCCCTCTCTAAGTTCGGTCTGTTTTGCTCGTGATGATAATTAGAGAATGACCTCTCCCTGTCCTTATCTCGACCCATAAGTTTTTTTTTAGTTATACCTTTTCTCCCCTGTCTAGAGAAGGAGGGGAGTGATAGAGCGGCTCTGGTGGGCACCTGGCCCTCAGCCAGGGTCGACCCACTACATATTGGAAGGCACCTCTGGAAGTCATCTTGTCCTATCACCTAGAGCTGACCATGCCCAAGACCATGTCTAGACAGCTTCTGAATACCACTAAGGACAGAGACTCCATAACCTCTCTGGGAAACCTGTGCTAGTGCTTGGTCACCCTCACAGTAAAAAAGTGTTTGTTCGTACAGAGTGAGGTGTGGCCTCAGCTGAAGGACTTGCCTCAGTTACATCCCACCTGACTGAAAGCAAAGGTAGCATTCTTCCCTGGGCTGCAAAAGAAAGGACCTCCTTCCGTCTCCAAAGTTTCTCATCTCTGCTCTCCATCCAGACCACCCCCACAGATCTACCATTCTGTTTGCAACTATTGCTCTAAGACACCAGTCATATACATTTTATGAGTGATGCAATTAGCAAGAGAAAGACTTTTTGCTCAGTTCTACCCAGCATCCCACTCCTTAACAGTCACAAGGAGCTGCAGGTCCTGGACATTCACGTCTTGCTAGAAAAAGAATAACATGGTAAAATATTCAAGTACTGATTTCCTAATGCCAGTGCCAGCTGTTAGATTAGTGGGCCAAATCACCTGGTTGACACGGAATCAAAATCGCTTCTTACTTCATTCAAAACAGCATACCCCACTGGGCGTCAGTAGGGCTTCTTAATACCTCATGACAACCCTACTGTTTCTGCTTAAAGCTCTTCTGCTCTGAAAGTGATAAATTTAGCCGAACCAAGCCTGCAGCTTCCACGACATGCTGCTTGCGAACGGGATGTCACCTGTAAGACCAAGAGCACATATGCCGAAGCATTAAGTACAGTGAGTTTAAAAAAAGTCACCTAATAACGATCCAGCAGGCTTCTTGCCACAAGTCGGGGGTGATTTCATCGTCGTCTTCATCATACTGCATATCTGCCGGGAAAACACAACGTTTAAGCCAGGCTCCAGTCACCACGGTGTCTCTCCTCGCCTGCTGCGGGGACGGGGGGAGGAGGAGGGGACACACGGCGAGCTGAGGGACCCTCTGGCACCCCAGGGGTGTCCCCAGCAGACCGAGGGCTGCAGGACCTCGCGCCAGCAGCACGCTCCCGCAACCGCCTTCCGCGGGCCCTGCGCGCGCCCAACGGCTCGCCCGCCCGCCCCGCCGGGATGAACCGGGGAAAAAGGCCCAGCTGGGAACGGCCTAGCAGCCGCAGCGCTCTCACCTTCGTCCGCGTCGTACATGGTGGCGGCGGGAAGAGCCGCGGACGGCGGCGGCCGAGAGAGGAGCGAGGGAGGCGGCGGGGCTCAGCACCCACCCCCGGAGGAACGGCTGCGAGGGAGCGGCGCCTGCGCGCACTGCTGGCGTCACGCGCGAGACGGGGCGGGGCGGCTGCGCGCGCCGTCTCCCAGGAAGCAGCAGGCAAGGCGCGCATGCGCGGCTGCTAAGCCCCGCCCCACTTCCTCCCGCCCCGGGGGCGCCGGCGCCGCCATGCTCCGCCTGGCCCCGGCGCTCCTGGGCCGCCTGGCCCGCGCCCGGCATTGGGCCTCGGTGCTGCGGGGCGGGGTGGCTGCCAGCGGCGAGGAGGAGCCGTTCGTCTTCCCCGAGTACGAGCCGGAGCCCAGCGATGAAGTGACGGCAGCAGCAGCAGCAGCAGCAGCAGCGGCGGCACCTCGCCGGGGCAGGGAGCGGCGGGAGCGGGTCCCGGTGGCGACGGGGCAGCTCGACCCCTCGGTGCCACCGAGCGGCGTAAGCTGCTCGGGCTGCGGGGCCGAGCTGCAGTGCCGCGACGGCGCGGCGCCGGGCTTCGTGCCGGCGGAGAAGTACCGGAGCCTGTCGGAGGGCCCGGAGGGCGCGGCGGGGCTGCGGGGCGCCGTCTGCCAGCGGTGCTGGCTGCTGGCCCACCACGGCCGGGCCCTGCGGCTGCAGCTGCCGCCCGAGCAGCACCGTCAGGTGGTGAGCGCCGCCCTGCGCCGTCCCCCGCGCCACGGCCGCGGCCCGCTTCTCCTGTACATCCTCGACGTGCTGGAGCTGCCCGACCCGGTGCTGCCCCAGCTGCCGGCGCTCCTGGGCCCCGACGTCCCCGCCGCCGGGCTGCTGGTGGTGGGCAACAAGGTGGACCTGCTGCCCGCCGACTCCCCCGGGCACCTGGGGCGGCTGCGGCAGCGGGTGGTGGCGGCCTGTGCCCAGGCCGGTCTGCGTGAAGCCCCACTGGTGGATGTCCGCCTGGTGAGCGCCAAGACGGGCTTCGGCCTGGAGGGGCTGGTCAGCCGGCTGCAGCGCTCCTGGAAGTGTGCCGGCGACGTCTACCTGCTGGGTGCCACCAACTCCGGCAAGTCGACGCTCTTCAACACCCTGCTGCGCTCCGACTACTGCAAGTCCCGGGCCCCCGATGTCATCGACAGGGCCACTGTCTCCCCCTGGCCAGGTCAGAGGAGCAGCTCTTCCCGTCGTGGTGGGGTCAGGCGCTCAGAGGCCATTTAACCTCAGGCCTCCTGCAAGGCTGCCCTCAGCCACCCTTGGGGCGGGAGGACTCGTCACCAAGTGCATACCCACCACCCTGAAGCATCGCCATTGTGGGCATTGAGCTCCAGTGCCGCACCGTGCTTCCGATTGTCGCCTTCTCCAGGGCAGCAAGGGTGGGAGGCATGCACAGAGGGTGCCGTGCATCTCGGAGCGCTAAGGGGGCTGGTAAACCAGAGCTGGTCTGTGTGGTCCCCTGCCAGTGGGGACAGTACCCGATCTGTGTGCCTTGCCATCTCCCTATTAATTAGGGGTGCCTTCCAGACTAGAGAGACCAGGAGGTGGACTGGCGAGCACCTGTAAAACAACTGTAGGCCAAACCAGCTGCTTGGAGGTGGGACTTGCCTGGAGTGTATTAAGTCAGTCTTGGCACTACTTGGCTTTGAGACCAGTTTCATTGAACCATAGGTGGGAGCAGATCTCAAGTGGATGGATGCCTCATTTCCGCCACCCTGGCTGGAGAGGCTAGTATTTTATGGGATTAGCTGTAGTTCCATCTCCAACTTTGTGTTACTGGGTTTCACTCTAAAGTTGGAGAAGCAGTTGGGTTTTTTTCTTCTTGTTCCTCAGAGCTTAAATGTGCCAGGTAGTTAGAGGCCCAAACGTGCCTTCTGTTTTTTCCAGGAACGACACTGAACCTGTTGAAATTTCCAATTATTAATCCTACATGTGACAGGATATTCCGAAGGCAGGAGAGGCTGAAAGAGGAGGCAACAAAAACAGAAGATCAGCTAAGCAGTGAAGAAAAAAAGTGCCTTAATCACCTTAAAAAGCAAGGTTACTTGGTGGGTAAGTATTGCCTGAATAAAGGTATTGCCCATCTACCCCAATGAAAATACTGCATTACACAGAGGACTGTTAACTCCTTAATTTGCTGTAGAATCCAGCTGGTTTTAGCAAGCAGTTTCTTCCCACTCTGAAGTAACTAATTTCTGTTTTAATTATGGGAAGAACATGCTATCTGTAGTAGTAATAACAAATTTCCAAACTTGCATTCCAGTTATTTTGACCAGTTTTTGTTCCCCAAGTAACGGGTGCAAGACCTCTAGCTCCTCGGTAAATAGCACCATTAGAATTTCCTTTGAGTACTTATTTTTCAGCTGTTGTAGCAGTAGTGTAGAGGTTTCCTCTGTGCAGTGAGCCTCCCATCAGCATTTGCTAACCCAGTTCAGATGGCTTAGTAGTTTACAATGATATTGCATTATAGGCCATCTCGCATTCCCAAAGGAAGAAAACAAGTTTCTTTTTTAAATAATCTTATTGGCTGCCGGCCACAGTGGTTGTACATAATTTTATTATGTATGATAAAGAGGGGGTGGCCAGAAGATAGCTCTGATTTTCAAATAATTCTGTGTTTGACAGTCTGAGGCACTGAAAAATGAAGGGATCCTGCTTCACTGTAAAACAGAGGTAACAGACTGTCTGTGATCTGGTCCCTGCTACGGTTTTGGGGCTTGAGGAGTGCTAAGCAAGAATTACAAAACTGATTTCTTAGCATCTTGTCTTTTGAACTCACAATTTCTAGCCACATAGCGTCTTTATGACATTTATATTACCATCCCTTTTAAGCAAGGGAAGGGACAGATGTCCAATTGAAGGGAAGGCAAGTTAATAAATTAATTACCAGGAAACCTTTCATTTTAATCCAGGAAGAGTTGGAAGAACATTTCAACGGCAGAAGTCTAGCCCTGTGGTTGACTTTGACCCTGACATGCTGTCCTACAGTGTGGATGAAGATCCCAAACATTCCCCTAGGAAGCGTGAGGAAAGGGAAGAATTCACGTACAACGAAGTGAAGGATGCTCGCTGGTGTTTTGACACTCCAGGGATTGTAAAGGAAAACTGTGTAGGTACTCTCTGGTGCTGTGTCTTGGGATGACAGGGTTTGGGAGGACTGTTCTGTTTTAGCTGTGCATGTGGGAGGGTATTTCTGCTGCAGTCCTGGGGTTAGGATTCTTTTGGTTTGGGCAATTGTGTTAAAATATGGTTTGTATTTACTTGGGAAGGGTTCATTGTCTTAACACTGTTGCAGTTCTGAATAGTGCATACTGTGATCTTCACAAAGGAGCTGTATGACTGCGTCATCAAACTTGTCAACATCTAAATGAAGGGAAGTAAGCGATAGTGCTGTAAGCAACGTTATACCAGCATCACCCAATGAAGCGTGCGCTTTTTTAGCTCTGCCAGCCTACTGAAAAAGGTGGAGCTTAGGAGGATAACCAGTGTGGTGTGACTGAACCAAATCTTTGAGAAAGCATTCTCCTGAAGCTAGCAGGGTCTGTAGTGTTCCTGTTAATAGCTCCAACACGTCGTGCCTGCCTTAATGTTTCAGTAGAGCAATGACTCTGAAGCCAGTGTTCACGTAGCGCTAATGTCTGAAAAAATCGTGGTTTGATTTTTAATTGCTTAGATATCTCTGCAGAGCTGCAGGTCATCTTTTTGAGAAGATTAAAAAGTACAAAAAGATAGAAAAGTTCTGATGATAATGAAGTGCAAGAACTGTTCTGAGACTGCATAGCTCAAGTGCAGATGCTGCTTTCAGGAACACTAGAAAACTACTGTTTTTCTAGTAGATGTGTTTCTGCACGTGGCTGCACTCATGTTAAAGCACAGTAAATATTGTAAATCTTGCATGAGCTTGTTCCAGTCAGACCCAGGATTCCCAAATCCGTAGTCCAACAGGCTGCTGGTAGCTGTTATACTTTGTTATGGACATTATTGAGTGCACCCTCAGCAAGTTTGCCAATGACACCAAGCTGTGTGGTGTGGTCGACACGCTGGAGGGAAGGGATGCCATCCAGAGGGACCTGGACAGGCTGGAGAGGTGGGCCCGTGCGAACCGCGTGAAGTTCAACAAGGCCAAGTGCAAGGTCCTGCACGTGGGTCAGCGCAATCCCAAGCACAACTACAGGCTGAGCGGAGAATGGATTGAAAGCAGCCCCGAGGAGAAGGACTTGGGGGTATTGATTGATGAGAAGCTCAACATGAGCCGGCAGTGTGCGCTTGCAGCCCAGAAAGCCAACCGTGGCCTGGGCTGCATCAAAAGCGGTGTGACCAGCAGGTCGAGGGAGGTGATCCTGCCCCTCTGCTCTGCTCTTGTGAGACCCCACCTGGAGCACTGCGTCCAGCTCTGGGGGCCCCAGTACAGGAGAGACATGGAGCTGTTGGAGCGAGTCCAGAGGAGGGCCACGAAGCTGACTGGAGGGCTGGAGCACCTCTCCTGTGAGGACAGGCTGAGAGAGTTGGGATTGTTCAGCCTGAAGAAGAGGAGGCTCCAGGGAGACCTTATAGCAGCCTTCCAGTACCGAAAGGGTGCTACAGGAATGCTGGACAGGGACTGTTTAGAAGGGCATGGAGTGACAAGACAAGGGGTAATGGGTTTAAGCTGAAGGAGGGTAGATTTAGGTTAGGTATTAGGAAGAAATTCCTCACTGTGAGGGTGGTGAGGCACTGGAACAGGTTGCCCAGAGAAGTTGTGGCTGTGCCCCATCCCTGGAAGTGTTCAAGCCCAAGTTGGATGGGGCTTTGGGCAGCCTGGTCTAGTGGAGGGTGTCCCTGCCCACGGCAGGGGGGTTGGAACTAAATGATCTTTAAGGTCTCTTCCAACCAAAACCGTTCTATGATTCATTGTCATGGAGATTGGTGACGTCTTTACCTACTCCTGTTTCTCACTGTATAGACTAGAATCAAACTGTTCTGTTATGCATTCTTCATACTGCTCTACTTGATCTTTTTCCTCTATCAATATAATGCCAGTATTCAATTCATCATCCCCATTGAAACATCTGGAATGAGTTACAGCAGTAAAATTTATTTTGCAGGTTTTAAATCTCCTGACAGAGAAAGAAGTAAAGCTGGTTTTGCCAATGCATGCCATTGTTCCACGGACCTTCATTCTCAAGCCAGGAATGGTCTTATTTTTAGCAGCCTTGGGACGTGTAGACTACTTACAGGTAAGGGAAGAAAGGATTTTGTGAGTAGCTGCTTTATCTCTTGTTATGGTAGCAGACAATAAAAGGCTTTCTGGGTAGCTTTCCCAGACCCTTTCTTTGCTGTTTTTGAGATGATGAATCTGTCAATAAAACACTGCATAAAGTAAAAATGCCTTGGGGTGAGGTGTTGCAGTTGAAAGGTCTGATACAAAATACTGCACACTGGTAACAAGTATTGTATAACGGTAACTCCTGAATGCTGACAAATGCCTTCAGCTTGACGTGGTTCCCATAACGTACAAAGGCGCAAGGTAGGAAGGGAGGTAGGAAGGAGAGTGCCAGTATTAACTGGGAAAAGAGTTGTTTTTCCTCATTTCTGTGTTTTGTGAAAGCTGTCTGCCAAGAGAAAAGCATGGGCATTTTTCTTTCCTGACACAGATCTCTCTGAAGAATTTGCCCAAGGAAGCAGTTAAACATACATACACTTTAGTTTCTGTAAAAATATCTTTAAAAGGTGCTGTGTGCCCCTCTCACCTCCACACCAATTTCTGCCATGTATTAGAAATCCCCTGCAGTACACCTTTACTGAGCTGTGTGGAGCTGACCTTCCTTACCTCTGGAAGGGGTGGTTCCTTCCAGATATGAATCTAACACTTCTGATAATGCCTTTCTCAGTAGTTTGTCCCATTTTGGGAAGGGCATGTGTGTATGGCTATCCCTCTGTTTCAGTCAGCTTTCCAAGATCGCCATAGAAATGTTGAATTGGTACTTTGCTGCTGGAAGAAAACCAGAAAGGTGGAGGGGATGGGATTCTCTAAGTAATAGTGTACCAGTGTGGCAGGAGAGCTCCATTACAGTTAAGGTGAGAATCCAGAGCCCCACCCTGAAAAACAGCTTGGCAGTACAGAGGAGTAATCCCTCACTCAGAAAAAATGCTGTTTGTGAGGAGAGCAACCCAGCAGAAAAGAACCTGTCTTTATCAGTACTGTCTTGGGCAAGGCTCTCAGAAAAGAACTAGGCATGTTGGTTGGGCACCATCAGGGGCTCAAAGCATCTGGATTTGCATCCCTGATGCAAAAGTAGGACAGTGATACAGGTGAAATCTTACTGGCAGTAAACACCATCTGCAGAATCACTGTGAGGCCAGGCCAGCCTGTGAGCGTGGATGAGGGCTCTCACACAATGGAGAGGATAGATAGGGCAGGCAGGGCGGGGCTGCCCGAGGGGTTGTTTTATCACAAGAGATGACTTTTCTTCTTGGGACTTGTGGAGAATGCGGCTTGTGTTGGCAGCCTGGGGAACCTGAGGTCAGGGTGAAGAAGTGTCACACCATCTCCTGATGAGAGAGGATCAGGCTCAGAGACATGCCCAGTGTGGCAGGGCTGGCACACTTGGGTTTCCTTATTTCAGGCTGCTAGCAGTGTTCATAGAGGTCTCTCCCCTCTCTAATCTTGTTTGCTTTGCATGCAAAAGTTATGAGAGTACCTGCTGAAATTGCTCCACGTTCAATCTTTGCATAGCTTGAGAGCAGCTTGGAACCAAGTATGGCTCAATGAGAGATGCATGTTAAAATGTAAAGTGATGGAAGAAGAAGCTCCAGACAGCAGATGTCCAACACCTTTCAGACTAAATAACCACACTGAGTTTGTTCTTGGGGATTAAATTTGAGCAAAGATATGTCTTGGATGATTTGCCAGTGGTGAGCAGATGTGATGGCAGGGGATGTGGTATTGGGGTTGCTTTGAGGCAAGATGGTGAAGCCATGGGTGCTCCTTTCCTGGAAGCTCAGCTCCCCTGTTTATATAAACCCTGGCTGCTCTGCAATGACAGAGGCAAGGACTGCTTCTCAGACAAGGAGGGGACATCAGTCAAATGGGTTTTCAACATGCAGGAAAGAAATGGAGCAGGAGAGAACAATTTGAGGCTGCTTTTCCATTATCATATGTGACATCCTCTTGTTATTTATTCCAGGGAGAAAAGCCTGCCTGGTTTTCTGTCGTGGCTTCTAACCTGTTACCAGTCCGCATTGCTACCTTGAGTAACGCAGATGCCGTCTATGAGAAGCATGCTGGCCAAGAGTTACTAAAGGTAAGAGGAGGTGCTGTTGTGGGCTCTGGGTTGCAGATAGGCAGGCCGTCCTGCCTGGTGAAGTGCCATGGTTGGGGCATAATTGATGGGGAAAACCAGCACATCAGGGATTTGGGACTGCTGCGGTGGGAGAGTGGAGATCTGCAGCATGAACCAGTCTTGTACAGACTGTGTGGCTGCAGCTGTGTTAGGAGAGAGCACCTGAGATGATGCATTTTCAGCAGAGCTTCTGTTTCTGGTATTCAGGCTGATAAGGTTTGCAGTGCTCTGCTCTCTGATGCTTGGCTTTTCTTGAACACCCTTAAAGTGCAGGCAGCAACAGGGATATTTTCCATGGCAAACTTCAGACTGGGGTTTCAGAACAGATTGCAGTTGAAAAATGGACGTTTCTCATTCTTTCTCTGCTGGATCCTCTGCACATCCCTGCATCTTTTGGTGGTCTGACTTTGCTTGGTATTGCCACGTGCTGTGTAGCACTTGCAGATTGATGGGGAATGGGGTGAGCTGTCCTTGTCCTGGCAGCTCCCTTCCTGCGCACATGGAGAACAAACGCTGTCACTCACATCAAAGCGACTGGCTTGAGCCACCAGCTGTTTCCTGTATGGGGCACTCCATCTTTGCTCACCTCTGAGCTCCCACTGGGTTGCTCTGGATGTGTCCTGATTTTGCTCTTGGCAAACCTGATGTAACACCTGTAGGGTATTCAAGCCAGCTCTTACTTGGATAACAACAGTCTAATACCTTTATTCCCACTTGTGCCTTGCTTGCCAGTTTAAGGTAGGAGTGCTGAAGCTTGGGAGTGCTTGACTGTGAAATCTTTTCTCCGTGTTTTGATGTTAGGTTCCCATGGGTGGGGAAGAGCGAATGAAGGAGTTCCCCCCACTTGTCCCTCAGGACATTACACTGAAAGGAATTGGTACTACTGAGGCAGTTGCAGATATCAAGCTTTCCTCTGCAGGTAATTTACTATTTCTTCATTAGTTTGCTTTGCAGGGTCTGCATCCTAGAAATATCAATGGGAAGAGGCCTCCGAAGGGATGAAGCAGTATTTCCTGCTCAGAGCAGGACTGTCACCAACACAAAATCAGGGCAGCTGTGACTTATCTAGCTGAGGCTTGGCAACCTCCAAGAATGGAGATTGGTCATCCTGTACAAGCATGTCTGTCACATTGGAATACTTTGTTCTGGCTGCCATAAAAGTTGCACAGCATCAGGAATGGCTGTGACACTGTTGGCTGTCCAGGTGAGAGGGAAAGGGCCATGGACTGGAAAGCTTTATTGTTGTGGTTTTGGTAGTTCCCACCATCCCTCTTAAGTTCACCAGGAAAGAGCTGTGTCGGGAGAGCAAGATATCGCTTGAGGTGCTGCCTTTTATTGCGAAAGGGCTGGATATTACCTTTGAGCTTGGTTTTTCAAAGAAATCACACCTGGGTAGCTCAGGTTCTTAGCCAACATGAGAGGCACTGAGTTTGCATTGGAGCCCTCATTCTGGCACTAGTGACTTGTCTCACTGTGGTTTGTTTTTTTTTTTTTTGGCTCTGCAGGCTGGGTGGCAGTGACAGCTCACGCAGAAGAGAAACTGCTGCTCCGAGCCTATACTCCCAAGGGCACAGCCTTGGTGGTGCGGGAGCCTCCCCTTTTGCCCTACATCAGTACCATCAGAGGGGGCCGGATCGCAGGCACTGCTGCCTACAGGACCAAAAGGCCTCCTTCCCTGGTGGAAAACCTGAAAACTATGGGGAAGAGATAGCACTTACCATCATCTGAGCAAGGTAGAACAGCCTCTGGAGAACCTTGTTGCTCTTTGATATATGGGAAAGCTTGGACTCCTTTTTAAAACCAGACAGGCACATTTTTGAAAGTGGGGCTGGGGGGAAGTGAAGTGCCTGATGCAGTGCTCCACAAGCCCTGATCCAGCTACTGAGCTGCAGGCATTCTGAACGAGCGCAGTGGCTGGTACCTTGCTGTGAGAGGTGAAACAGCTGCTCCCTGGGACCTGCCAGTGTCTATGAGCAAATCCCTTTAACCGTTCCTTCTTGAAATACGGGATGGAAACGCACCTGCCTGCCCTGGGCTGGCCTTGCTGCTTATAGAGTAGGTCTTCTCTTGCAGACACGCTCCCGCAGGTCGGACACCATCACCTTGTTCTTGGAGGCTTTATGGAGTTTCCAGAGTTGAAGGAGGTGGAGGGAGTGGGGAGGAGCAGGGAATGCTCCAGTGTGGGTGTGACCTTCCTAGTGGCTGACAGTAGTTGAACAACATTGACCAAAAATCAGGTCCTTTCACTCCATCGACATCTGGGGGAGATGAGGGAGTGCAGCGCCCTGCTTTTGGACACAGGAAAGTTGTATTAATGAAAAGTAGGTCTGCTTATATGTCTGAAGAGGAAACTTTTGCAACTCGCTGCTTTGATTTGGTTTCTGTACCTTGTGTAAAGGTTTCTGAAACTGAGGGTGTAGAATAAAACTTTTCAAAGACACTTACTCTTTTGTATCCTTTTCAAATTGCTGATGATGCACTCTTGTGTGGGCATAAGCATCACGCTAACTATGCAAAAGCTCCAGCAGGAAGGCCGGTGGTAGAGGAAAATGTATCATGCCAAGTCTGACAGCTGAAGAGAGGTGTGGCTGCTGCAGCTCCATCCTGCCAGGTCCAGCCACTAGTGATGCTGAAGATGTATTCCCAGTAGGTGCAGAGCTCACATACATACACATGGATCAGACAGACACACAGCACTTACATGAACATAGCACCAAGGACCTGTATACATTCATGGACATGTGTACATGTTGGATCCTTCCAGCTGCTGGGCTTAGACACTCAGTCTTCCCAGTAAGTGCTGGTTCCTGGTTGCTATTCTCTCAGTTGCTGGCACCTGTAGATCATAGGATTGTTTTTGTTGGAAAAGACCCTTAAGATCATTGAGTCCAGCCATTAACCTAGCACTGCCAAGTGCAGCACAAAACCATGTCCCTAAGCACCGCATCTACACATCTTTTAAATACCTCCAGGGATGGTGACTCAACCATTTCCCTGGGCAGCCTGGTCCAGTGATTGACAACCCTTTCAATGAAGAAATTTTTCCTGACATCCAATCTAAACTTCCCCTGATGCAACTTGAGGCCATTTCCTCTTGTCCTATTGCTTGTTACTTGGGAAAAGAGACCAACACCCACCTGGCTACAACCTCCTTTTAAGTAGCTGTAGAAAGTGATAAGGTCTCCCCTCAGCCTCCTTTTCTCCAGGCTAAACAACCCCAGTTCCCTCAGCCGTTCCTCACGAGACCTGCTCTCTACACCCTTCACCAGCTTTGAGATGCAAGCCCCTGAGGCTGCAGCCCCGCTCCAGTTACTGGTACAGGCAGTCTCACTCACAGACACAGCTGGCCAGGCCTCCCCTGGTCCCAGGTGTTCTGACACCCTGAGCTGGCCCTTACAGACCCCCACGCTCCTTTTGTCCTAGGCTGCTTCACCTGCTGTCCAGCTTGACCATATCTCCATGGATGGAAAACCTCCCTGGGCAACCTGTGACAGTGCTTGGTCACCCTCACAATAAAAAAAGTGTTTCCTGATGTTCAGAGGGAATCTCCTGTGTTTCAGGTTGTGCCCATTGCCTCTGGTCCTGTCACTGGGCACAACTGGAAAGAGCCTGGCTCTGTCCTCTATGCACCCTCCCTTCAGGTGTTCATAAACACTGATGGGACCTCCCCAAGCTAAAGACTTACGGTGATGGGTTTTGCTTCTCGACAGAGGGGCTGATGGCTCTGCAAACACAGCCCTGAAAGGGACCCAGACAGGGCGTTCATGCCTCAGGAGTCCTTCAGTTGGGTTCCTGTCTGTCATTGTGCTCCTGTGCAGCTCTAGGCTTGTGCAACGGGCCTTGGATGGGCTGATCACTCCCGTGATGGGCCTGGGATAAGCCCAGCAGCACATTATTTGGGTTCTCCCTCCCACCACTGTCTCTATGTGCTGCTTTGTGGGTGTGCAGCCTGGGCTGGAGAAGTTGCTTTAGTCTGGATGGTGCTTAAAGACGCCTCTTCACCATCCTGCACTGCAGCTATGTTTAGACAGCTCTAGAGGGCCAGTCTGCAGAAACCCAGCACTAGCCCCATCTTGCTGCCTGCAATGACGTTTCCAGCCAGAGCTGACCACAGCATCAGTTTTCACTTACAGATCACACAGATGATACGCAACATTTTGTGCCTCGAGGAGAGCCTGTCTCGTGCTGGTAACACACTTGATTTAACAGGGGTGTGGGGAAAAACAGCAGAAAGCACTATTTTCTGCTTGCAGCTCCTTGTTTGGGGGGGTTATGTAAAGCGGTGCTAGGAAAGCAGGCATGGAAAAAGACACAGTGCTCCCAGCTAAAGTGGGAGATGGGAAAAGGGTCTGGCTGCCGTCTGTTCAAACTAGCTTGCCAAATCCAAACCAGGCATCCCTCGCAACATTCCTCCGCCACTGTACGGCTGGGAAAGACATGACATTGAAAGGCAAAAGGCTCTGCATGCAGAGTAGCTGGAAGACCTGCCTCTGGTACAGCGGTGGTCTTCAGCCCAGGGGTTGGATGTGAAAAATTGCAGCCAAAGCAAGTGTTTGGTGTAGCAGGTCCCCTGGTTTGGGGGGAAGAAAAAGCCTTTTCACAAGGACGGGTGGGCTGCGCATGGGTTCAGGGGCTGCCGGAGATGAGCCCAGGAGAAAAGGTTTGCTGCCAACGTGGGGGCGTGCATGCCTCCTGTGCCCAGTGTCCTGTGGTGTCCAACCCAGACGGGCAAGCGGTGAGCTGGGGCAGCGCAGGGCCTGGGTGTTTGCAGGTGTGTAAGGGCTCTTGCAAAAGCTGCACTGTGCCACAAGAGCAGCAGCCAGCCAGCAACAGCCCCAGCCGGGAACAAAAATGGGTGCTCCTGAGAGATGCTAAACCTTGGCATGCAGGAGGTTGTAATGTGGAAGCAATTAGTGCCTCAATGAAAGCATAGACATGCCTTTTATGAGATCCCAGGGCTGAATTAAACCGGAGCTGAAGACCTGCTCAGAAACGCTTCTCAAAGGGAGGGTTTGTGTCAGGTTTATACCAGACAGCCTGAAAGGTAAGACAATTTTTACCATGCCTGTGGACAATGGCTAAATTCATCTTAGCACAGGAGCCAAAAGAAAAGGTGGTTTGAGTCTGTGCACAAAAATGAGGCATAAGGAGATGCTGGGAAGGTCCAAGCCCCTGGGAATGTCTGCTTTTCATGGGTGTCCCTGGGTGCGCTAGCAGGGTGCAATCACTTATAGCTGCTCCAGAAGAGAGTATTCAGCAGAACCACTCAGTTTGCTGAGAACTGCACACAAAACCAGCTCACGGCTTTGAATGGGGTCGTTAAAATACAGGTAAAATCCTGCAGAAGGACAGATTCGAATGTGTAAGAGCTAAAGCTGGCTGGCAGTGCCTTGGAGCCAGTGAGGGGGTTGCAGCACCCATGGGTGTTTGTGTACCGGGATGGGGTTGCTCCTCGACTTCCCAGAAAAGTGCGGAGCTGGGTTGGAGCAGGGTGGTGTGTTGTGCAGAACTGGGCCGGGCAAAGGAGGGCTGCATCTCCCCACCGCCCTGTGAGCAGGGACGTGTCGCCGCAGCTGGGAGCCCATGGGTTGGTTTGCTTTGGCATGCATCTGATGGGGTGCCAGCTCACCCGAAAAAAAAAAAAAAGGCTTCCTTTCCCTGCCCAGTGGCTATTCCCTTTTCGGAGCTGCTCATGGCAGGGGGCTCCCAGCCTAGGAAAATGGCCGCTGCTTTTCATGGCAAGAGCAGAACAAGTCTCATGTAAAGTTTGAAATTTTGCCCACTGTTAACACTCCCGAAATAGCCTGTAGTGTGGGGAGAGGTGCATTGGGCCGGGAGCCCAATGGACCAGAAGTTTCAAGCATCTGCTTCCTGTTGATTTTCCTGTGATTCACAGCTTGAAATTGCCCATGAACTCCCCTCACCAGTAACTGTCTTCACTGATCTTGTAGCTAAACTGCTGGGGGTTGCCCAACATGACTGGTGCTGGAGCAGAAACTTGATGGTGGGTCCGTGCCCTGGCGGTGCATTGACCCGTCCCGGTGGTTCCTCCGGTGGCAGAGGAGAGTTGCGTCCACGCAGGTCAGCTGGCAGCATCCCGAAACACCAGGGGCAATTCCTGACCGGCTGCTGTTGAGGATGAGTTGGTGGTAATGTCCCAGGCCACATATTGGGTGCCACGATGTGACTGTGGCCACATCTTTGAGTTATTCTGTGCCTCGGGTCCCCAGTCCAGCCTCACCAGGCAGCGCCAAACCACCATCGGGGTTATCCTGGCCAGCTCTGAGCAGGCCCAGGGCTTAGTGCCTTTTGGAAGGACTAAAGCAGCATATCTGCCCTTTATTAAAACCAAGACCCCCAGCACAGCGATGGGAAAGGGGCTCAGCCTTCTTTTTGGTTTTCTTCCATGATTGTGGGGCTCAGGGATGCTGAACAGAGAGCAAACAGCAAGGCCAGATCAGAGGGCAGGCGAACGTGTGCTGTGCTGCCCATGTGTTACCTGGGGAGTGTGTGCTACGCTGCGAGCGTGGGGCGCACGCCTGCAATGCCGCAGATGTGTGTTAGGTGCGTTGCGCAAGTGCGTGCTTTGCTGCAAGCGTGTGCTCCTGAAACCTCCACTTAAAAATGACTGCCCCTTGGCAGTTTCACCCTCTGAGTCCCTGCTTAAGGTGGCACGCACCTGCGCCAGCACTCGGGAGGTGGTCCTGCTGCTTTGTAACCACCCAGGGCGCTGCTGATGTCCCTGTTGCTGCCATCCCCACTGAGGGACTGGTCACCATCTTCCCACTCAACTTTTTCCCTCAACTCTCCTTCATCTGTTTGTGATGGAAACAAACCCAGCCACAAACCCCACCTGTCCTCTCACCTCCAGCACGGCCTGTGCTGCAGATGATGGCAGTTTGAGTGCTCTGACCTATACAAGGCTAAAGGAGACCGAGAATGGCTCCTTCGACCAGCCTTTGGGCCAGGGCCAGGTTCAGCCAGTTGGGTTGAGCCCCAGGCAGTCAGAGCACTGCCACGACATTGCCTTGCTGCAGGTCTGGTGCTTCCAGCAGAGGAGGGAGAGGCAGGGAACTCAATTTACCCAGCTTAAAAATACAACCTGGCCAAGGGAAGGGTTTTGCCCTTCTAGAATTACCTTTTCCTATGTATAGCTTATACTGTACATGAATGAGGTAAAGCCACTTGTGTCAGCATGGCTGTCCTGGTTTCAGCTGAGATGATAGAGCTCATTTTCTTCATAGTAGCTAGCATGGGGGGCTGTGGTTTGGATTTGTGCTGAAAACAGTGTTGGTAATATAGAGATGTTTTTGTTATATAGAGATGTTTTTGTTGCTGAACTGTGTTCACACAGTGTCAAGGCCTTTTCTGCTTCTCACACCGCCCTGCACCAGGCTGGGGGTGCACAAGAAGCTGTGAGGGGACACAGCCGGGACAGCTGACCCCAAGTGGCCAAAGGGATATTCCATACCATATGACGTCGTGCTCAGCATACAAAGTTGGGGGGAACAGGAAGGAAGGGGGGTGGCGGCATTTGGAGTGATGGTGTTTGTCTACCCAAGTAACTGTAAGCGTGATGGAGCCCTGCTTTCCTGGGGATGGCTGAACACCTGCCTGCCCATGGGAAGTGGGGAATGAATTCCTTGCTTTGCTTTGCTTGTGTGCGTGGCTTTTGCTTTACCTATTAAACTGCCTTTATCTCAACCCACGAGTTTTCTCACGTTTACTGTTCTGATTCTCTCCCCCATCCCACTGTGCGGGGGGGGGAGTAAGCGAGCGGCTGCATGGGGCTCAGCTGCTGGCTGGGGTAAAGCCATGACAACAGATAAGCTTTAAAAACAAACAAACAAAACCCAACCCCCAAACCAAAACCAGGAACCTAGCATTTTGGCTCCTTCAGAGCATCCTGCACGTGGGTCGGCGCAATCCCAAGCACAGCTATAGGCTGGGCAAGGAATGGATTGAGAGCAGCCCCGAGGAGAAGGACTTGGGGATATTGATTGATGAGAAGCTCAACATGAGCCGGCAGTGTGCACTTGCAGCCCAGAAAGCCAACCGTGGCCTGGGCTGCATCAAAAGCGGTGTGACCAGCAGGTCGAGGGAGGTGATCCTGCCCCTCTGCTCTGCTCTTGTGAGACCCCACCTGGAGCACTGTGTCCAGCTCTGGGGGCCCCAGTACAGGAGAGACATGGAGCTGTTGGAGCGAGTCCAGAGGAGGGCCACAAAGCTGATCAGAGGGCTGGAGCACCTCTCCTATGAGGACAGGCTGAGAGAGTTGGGATTGTTCAGCCTGGAGAAGAGAAGGCTCCGGGGAGATCTAACTGTGGCTTACCAGTACCTGAAGGGGCCTACAGGAAAGCTGGTGAGGGACTGTTTATGAGGGAGTGTAGTGACAGGACAAGGGGTAATGGGTTCAAGCTGAAGGAGGGTCGATTTAGATTAGATGTTAGAAAGAAATTCTTTACTGTTAGAGTGGTGAGGCACTGGACCAGGTTGCCCAGCGAAGCTGTGGCTGCCCCATCCCTGGAAGTGTTTAAGACCAGGTTGGATGGGGCTTTGGGCAACGTGGTCTAGTGGAAGGTGTCCCTGCCCATGGCAGGGGGGTTGGAACTAGATCATCTTTGAGGTCCCTTCCAACCCAAACCATTCTATGATTCTATGATCAGCAAAGCCCAAATAAGGCAGCTGAATTAAGACATGAGCTTGCTCTGTCCCCATGCGAGCCAGCAGGAAGCTAAGCCATCCCCTACTTGAGCTAACTCACCTTTTGGACATCTTGGTGTGTGGGCAGGAGCTCCCGCTGCCCTGCAATGTACCGCAGAGCCACGCACTTGTGCTCGGCTACCCAGTTCTGCAGAAAACCAACACAGCATAAAGCAGCTTCTTCTAAGCATGTTTTCTATCAGGTTTTCTGCCAAGGTGCAAGCAGCTAGTCAAAGATAAGCATGACCTGACTGCAATTTTAAGGGAAAATGGTTTCTCAGGTTGCCAACCCACTTATGTTCTCTGGTTCCAGCTAGCTTGTCCCCAGAGCACCTTCCTGGGGACGGGGGCAGTGAGGGGCAGCACTAGCTGGTGGTACAAAGGGCAGGGCCTCCTCTATCGATCCAGTTTGAAATCATTAACTCACACAGTGCGGCGAAGAGGCACACGAGTACCCGCACCCTGCCGCCTCTGCCACGCTCTCAGAGCATCTCCCCTGCAGCCCATGGGCAGGCTCGGGTACCGCTCCTGCTCCCTGTCCTTATCCCGGCTTTACCATAAACTGCATACACGCCATCTACAAGACTTTGAGGGGAGCAAACCAAAACCTGCCCCTTACCCAGGTGATGACAGCCCCTGCCACGCTGCAGCCCTCCAAGGCTATGTCCCACCGCAGCGGCACACCCTGCTCTTTGCTGCTTGACTACTAACTGCATGGCTCAGAAGCCCAAATTCTCATTGACAGACTAAGATGACTCTGGGGGGGCATCGTTTATGAGAAAATATTTAATCAGAGAAAACAAAAGCTCACTGCTTATGCTTCTAGGAACATCCCAAATTGTGCAAAGCTGCAGCAGCTGCATATACAACTATACCCACAAGTTCATCAAACATCATTTGACTTGATTCCTTGGCAGATGATAGGAATTGTTCTGCGTTAGTAGGAGGCAAGAATGACCAAGCCCCAGAAGGCAGGTTAGCATAATGCTCTAATCCAGCTGAGGTTTTCAAAGAGCCAGGCTGGCAGAGAAATGAAAAGTCACCCTTGCAGGCTATACCGGGCTCTGCAGCTCTCAAGACATTTTCAGTATCTATATGGAAGGTATCACAGCCATAGGGATGATGGGTGACCCCTCATTTTTATAAATCTACTGCTAATTCCTCAAATGAGACAGCACCAGAAACCCTTTGGGAATGCAGGAGGAACAACTGCCACCTGCATTACCTCTGAAACTCAAATTTAAATTCTGCAGCTTCCATCAAGTTGCCTTTCTTCTCACGTGGCAGGGAACGTGCCTTTCATGCCCACCGGGGCTGTCCTGCCAAGTCACAAACAGGTCCAGCGTTAAGGCTGAACCTCGTCTGCATGCGTGCATCTCCCACCCTGTGCCCTGCCCCGACTGAAGCAGGCAGGGAAACAAATTCAATGGGGTGAAATGGAAGCAGCAGCTATTCCTGGAGCCGTTGTCCCTGTCCGCAGCGTACACGTACACGGCGTCCAGTTACTGGCTCCCCCAGACCGTGCTGCCTTGAAGTCGTGAAAAGCTCTGTCTGACGACGATGCTCGCACCGCTCCTGCCTTGCGTTACAAGCGGCTTTCACAGTCGTTAATAAGTGGGAGATAGAAGCTGCATGTTACTTAATAAAGTTTATTTAATCATAACTATGCTTAGGAAAATACACTTGTAAGGGTTAATATAATGCAATTTAGTTTATACTACATTTTGGACAAAAGACTTCTTATACATGTTTTAGATAAAAACAGGATGTATGATCTGGCTTGTTTTACATCTATTACAAACGTAGAAAAGACTGTCATGCACTACAGTAGAGAGAGCATGAAAAAAAATTACCTTTGGTTTAATTCAGAGAATACAAGTATTGCACTGTAAAAGCATCAAACATGGTGCAACTAAACATCATAAACATGTTTCCATGCCAGCTTACAAAAGTTTGTTAGCTAGTGTAATTTAGAGGGGGGGGAAATATATGTACACGTAAAACAATTCCGTTTTAGCTATTTGGATTCTGTTAATATCGTATGCACGCCACTTATCTACACAACTGACAGTCAAGAAAACTCCTGAATTTGATTTAATACCTTTTAGCTACATTAAATTGTGAAATCAATTAAATCTGCTGAAATCAATGACATATTACCACATCTTTAACTGGCCTGTCAGTTGTTAAAACATTCTTCTTCTTTAAATGACTAAAGTTCCAGCCTAGATCATCAAAATCCAGAAATAGCAATTACAATACCACGCGTTATTAATGCTTAGCTACCCACTTGTAGGTAGCCCCCATTTCTCAGGGCAGTTACTTTGAGCGTATAGATTCGTACAGCAAAAGCTCAAAATGCCACGTTGCTCAACGAGGGCTGGCAGCGTAGGGGTATCATTGTGCTAATCCTTCCAACCATGCATCGGAGGTTGAACACTCGTACAGGTATTATTGCCAAGAAACACAAAAATTCTAGCATTGGCAAAAACAACACAAAATAATTTAAGAATATTGAAAAAAAGACACATACAAAAAAAAAAAAAAAGACATTGTTTAAAGGGAGATACAGCAATGTACAACCACCAGGTACGGTGGGTTACCTGACCTGCACCCCCCCTCAAATACTCAATATTAGCAATGTCTAACATTTTAGGTACACATAATGCATTACATCCTTGCTGCTTTACCATAACACACTCCCAGACCTCGGTCTTAACCAAGCAGAGAAATCCAACACAGTTCTGCACCAATATTAGGTATTTCAGGACATTGTTGATGGGTCTCAGATAGAATCAACTTTTCTTCTTAATATGTTAATAATTTGTTTTCAGTTTCTAATCTCGTGGTAAGAAACACTGCCGAACAGGAGCCCACTGTCGTCTTCAAAGAGTTCTTGTCAGATCAAGCACTGAAACCTTGACCACTTCCCAGAAATGTGCAGCAGAGTATCTCAGAGAACGACATCTTTGTTTTTATCTCATAGAGGGAGATTTCAAGTCAGTCAACACCATTATTTTCATTTAAGAACAAACCAGAAAAATTAGCAGGCCAGTCCACAAGTTTATTTGAACATAGCTAAAGTCCTTGAAGTCTCTCACAAAATGGCAAAGGCTCTTTGCAAGGATATGAAGGGAGCTATAAAACCTCTACACAGTACTGGAATGCCCAGCATCTGCTCACATCGCTCACAAATGGTGGCAACATTTATATATAAAGAAAACACTATTATGAAAGAAAAAAAATACATCTAAGTATTACAATTGGTTGTTTAGGAAAACAATTCAACTAGGTTTATTTTCTTAATGTTTAACATAAATATAGTTGCAACTTGATCTTCAGTTGACAATGATTGTCGCAGCCAAGGTAAGGATTGAGTACTATCTAAGCAAACAAAAACTCACTATACATTATACAATTTATTTCTGCCATGAGGGATGCCTTCCCTCTCAAATCTTTGGCCTCCTATCACCAATCTCTCCCAGAAGCAGAAGCAATGTAGCATTGTTGCTCTCTATTCATTCAAAGCAGTGGGTTTGTTTGGAGGGGAAGAATAGGGTTTATTCCAGAGCTTACCTTGAGAGTATTTGCCATGAAGTGCTCTGACAAACACTGTCTGAACTCCTCAACTCCACTCTCCAAATAACACCTGCCTCCAAAGTTGCTTCTTTGGAGCAGATAACCAGAGAACCTGCCCTTGACTGCTCCCACTGGCAAGGCGGCTAATCACAGCCAGAAGAGTGTGCAGATGGGACTGGAGGGTTTTGCTTTTTCCCTGCTGGTTTGCATTTTGTTTACATTTTGCCACCAGTTGGCTTACAAGCAGCAAGCATGCGATCTCTCTTGTGTTCGTGTGTGCCAGAAATTAAATCTGTTTAGAATTAAAAACTCCTGCTATGACATTTCTTGCATGTAGACCTGAGATAACAATCTGATCACTTACGTGTTTCTCTCTGCATGGAAGCAGGATGATTTTATTAAATGCAGCTTGAATGAATAAGGAGCAGGAATTCCTACAGTTTTTAATGCCAGGTTTGTTGCTTACCAGTTGATTTATCTTTATTTGTATTTTTTGGTGTGTGAGATGTTAGATTTTGATGAACCATACTTCTATCAGTCCTACTATTTTACTTTTTTTTAAGCTCATTAAGTTTGACTGCTGTTCACCACAGAAATGAAAAGACAAGGGGGAAAAAAAATAATCTGGACTTGCAGAATCTGCAGACCATTTCCACTGAGAGTATTTTCCCGTCTGGTGATCCCAAATCATAAATTAGAATTTATTACTCTGTATGTGTATTCAAAATATCAGAAGTGGCATTACCATGATGAAACAAATCCTGTAAAATAGTGTTTTGAAATTGCATTGATATCCTTTTGCTCAAGAACTATACAATGTTAAAGCCGGTCAAAAATATATAGCCAAGCACTTCATAATTTCAGCAACTTCATGCACAACTAATAATACCCCAGGAAAACAAGAAAAATCTGCAGTAAAGATCATCACAGAAAACTGTCATAGAAAACCGTCCAATGGTAAGCAACGAATCTGAACGTTTCCAAATAATAAAAAAACCTTACACAAACAAAACCAAACATGCATATATAAAGTGTACATGTACTGCACAAGCGCTATTCCTAAAGGATTAAACTGCATAGGTAAAAATCAAAAACAATGTGCAATATTTTAAGCCCTTAAAGCACAATTAAAAAAAAGCAGAAATTAAAAATAACAAACTTGCTCCCCCACAACAAAGCCAATTACATATCATAGTCATTAAGATATTAATCAAGACAGAGGTTCTCCAATCAAAAGTTGGAAGGACTACTCCCATATTTTGGCTCACCATTCATGCTTAGGGGATCTGAAATGTACGTTCACAATTATAATTATCTTGAACAGTTATGTTCCTCACTAGCCAACTCTGATCTCTTTTACAAAGTGCTCTTTTATGTAATAGAAGCTATCTTCCTGGTAGAAAAACTATCAAGTAGTTTAACACTTTGAACATCAAGACACATCGAGAAGAACAAAAAAAAAAAAAGGGGGGGGGGGAAGAGGGGAGAGAGAAGAGTTGGCTGCTAGAACAAAAAGCAACTAATGCCAATGGCTCTATAAACATCCAACTTGTGTATTGTTAGCTACAGTCTTGTTCCTAAAACTCAATTTATAGAAGAATTGCATAAGCTAATAGACTAGAAGCTTACACTGACTTTACAGGACACCACCTCATACACCCTACCTGCCTTCTCTAATGAAGGGATCCAATAGTTAATGAGTTCACCATTACACAAAAAGTTGTCAAAAAATATTTTCAACTTAAAAAAACCCAAAAAATAAACCAATGCAGACACTAAAGCAAACCGTGCTTAAAAAAAAAATCTACAATATCTGTACATAAGCTGTATAAGATCTTACAAAAGAAGACTTCTGAAACCACAGCTACTTCTACTCCTGCCCTTTTGTTGCCTTCTCAAGATAATACACATTAACTAAGTGGCGATTGAGGTGCTTGCTGTATTCACCTTCCTTTTTAAATGAGCGGTCACAGAAAATGCACACATAGTTCTCCCTGGCCACTGTGGTGTCTGCAGCTCCTTGTGACGTCTTTGGACTTGTTTCCTCTTGTACGGAGCGAGCGCCATTTAACCCCGAGTCATCACTTCCTTCTGATATGTTGTCACTTATGTCGCTGCCTTCGTGGCTGTGGATGCCCTCATCCTCATCCATTTCCTGAGATTCATTCACCGCTGTGTTATCCGGAGATGATAAGGCCAGAGCAACTTTAGGGCTTTGCGTACACCCTTCTGGGGATGCAGGTGCCGGCACGGCATCTCCTGTTGGCTCTGTTGCTGGCAGGCACGTCTTAGTCAGGTCCATTGGGTCGGAGTTACTCACATTTTCTGCCACGCAGGGTTCCTCTGGCTCCTTCTCAGGCGCCAGATCTGGCACCACATCCATGGGCACATCCAAGCTTTTTTCAGAAGACACTGCATGGGAAGATTCCTCAGGGCAAGTGTCTTGCCCTCTGTCCGCCTTTCTCTCCTCTTTTTCACCAACAGTGTCTTTGCTCTCTTCCGCTGCAGCAGGCATTTCTTGGTCCTCTACCTCAGCTTCTGTGTTTGCATCCTGAGCTGGCAGACAAAGCTGCCCTGGGTCTCGTATGCAGCTTCCTTTGGGATCAGTGCTCTCCCCCTTGAGAGCATGGCCACCATCATCACTTGATGCCACTGTGTCAGTGGGATCTTGCTCCCCCTGGTTGCTGCCCTCGATGTCAGGCTTCAGGCATTCATCCTCTTCTGTCATAGGACACTCATCCGGCACCTCCTCATCCTCGATCTTCTCCTGATCGAGTTTACTATTTTTCTTACTGTGCTTATTTTTCAGAGCTTTCTTTTTTCTGTTTTTCTTAAGGCAAGAATTTTGCTTTTTAGGCTCCTCCTCTGGTACATCACTTTTTTGAGCTTCCTGGCAGTCTCTGGGTTTAGTTTCCACTTTCTTTTTCTTTTTTGTTACTGCTACTGAGGTATCATTTGCAGGCTCTTGCTTTGAGGAAGTTCCTTCAGACTCTGCCTTTCTTTTGATCTTCTTTGTTTTACATGTTTTCTCTGTATTTTTCTCAGTTTTAATATCCACCTCCTTGTTTTCTGAAGCCGATTTCCGACTTCTGGTTGTCACTTGGCCTGCAGAAACATTGCTCGTCGGCTTCTTTTCTTTTGCCAAATTATCTTTTTTCTCCACTTTCACAATTTTCTCAGTTTTCTTTGCAGCTGAATCCCCTTTTGTTTGTTCCTTCTCTGCTTTGTCAGTAATGCCCTCGGAAAAGTCAGCTTCACTCTTTTTAGTCCGTAGCTTCACCTTTGAAACATCCATGGTGATGTCAGAACAATCGGGGTGCCTGGATTTGATGTGATACTGCAGGTTACATTTTTTAGAAGCTGCGTAATCACAAACAGGACAGAGAAACTGCCGCGGATTGACGTGGAGCTCAACGTGCTTTTTGAAATTGCTGCGGTCAGCTGTTTTGTAGTCACAGTGTGGGCAAGTCAGAGGCTTCGGCCCATTGTGAACCTGCCTTGCGTGACGAGTTACTTCATGCTGGTTTGAGGCCACGTAGCTGCACTGATCACATTTGAATGGCTTCTCACCTAAGAAAGGAAGGGTGGAAGGGAATGATGGTGATTATTAAGCACAGGGGGTGGGGGGTGGGGGAAATCACTTCCCACTAATACAGATACAGAAATATGAAACTCAAAAAGAAAAAAAAAATTGTCCATGCGCCTTTAAAATTAAGTAAAGTCAACATAAGAAATCCACAAATCACAAACACATTCACAAGACACCAAGAACAAAATACAAAAAAGAGAGAAGGGGCAAGGGTTGGGAAGAAGGGGATCCAAAACCAAACAAGCAGTAACAACGTCACAGGTTCTGGCTATGCATACATACCGGCAGAGATCTCTCTACAGTAATATTAGCAAATGGAATCCATACCCAACTGGTCCATTGAATGCATTGTAGAAAAATGGAAATGTAACATTTGATGAATAGCAGTTTCACACAAACGTTTCAAAAAAGTCCAACTTTACACAGATTTAGCATACTTCATGTTTGCATTGAAAAGGAAATGAGGGAAAAGAAGCTAGCAAAACCCAAAGCATGTGAGAGGGACACACTGCTCAGATGATCTTTCCCTCTGATAATTCAGTTCACTGCTACGGTGTCTCAAAACACATGACTGCTGCAGGCTTACTCTCGGCAAGGCAACCATATGCAGTCCAAAGCCATCATGTTACTACTGAAATCCGAATTTAGTTTTGCAATGACTCTTGCAGAAGTGTTCCTGAAACGTTCTGCTTAGTGCATGCCGCTGCAGAAGTGGCTTTCCATTTACACATCAAAGCAAACAGGAAAAACACTTCTAGAACAACAACTCAAGTCCAGAAATACTTTGAGAACATCTGTGCATGTGCAAATTCAGCTGAGGAATTTGGGATGCTCCTGAGCTCTGAACCAGCATCTCAGAACTGACCTACAGAACTAACGCATGCCACTTCCCAAGTATGTTGAAAATCCAGTTTAGCCCCTTCTGCTCACGATACAATAGTACTTCTCCCACTCCTGCAACCCTCTGCCCCAACACTGCCCATACTCATGCTGCTCCTCTGCAGCATGACTGAGGAGACCAGAGCAGCCTGCAGCAAAAGATGAAGTCACTGTGTGGTGTCTGCTTGCGTGTTAGCCACATGGCTGATCTTGCAACGCCCTCACAAACTCTGTGAAAGGCTGTGCTGCTTCTCTGGCAGGAAGGATGAGGACACTTGGTTGAGAGTCTAAATCATTTCATGTCTGCCTGCAGCATCTCTTTATTAGTTAAAGAAGGGTTACTTTGATTCCTTATCATCTTCAGCCTATCTTCTCTCCTTCCTTTTTCCCCCCTACTTCCTGATGACATTTTCCACAAGTTTAAGCGTGATGTGCTTCACTGCTCATTCTTCTCACACATATGGACCTTTATCACCTACACTTCAAGGAACAGTTCCATGTTACACAGAGTGAGGACAAGAACAGCCTCTCTCTTACATACACATGAAGAAGCTGTTCTAATTGCTCAGAGGTAGCTGCAACAGAGTAACTCAAAGGTTGTACATGAAGAGTTTGTGTCCATCACCTCTACTAAATCCAGGGGGTTTATTGCACAAGTGGAAAGGACATGTAACAAGAAGGCTAAGAATACAGCTACTGTAGGCTCTACACCACTGCCGTTCACTGTCTGACATTTGAAGAAAGCTCCAGCACCAGTTTGCCTTAAAAGGCCAGCCTGTGAGCTGCAGGAGTCCAGAAATTGCCACAGAAAAGGTTCAGCTGCCTGGGCAATGTGGCAAGACATGTAGCAGAAGTTATGAGAGCTATTAATAAAGCACCCCTGATAGCAAGAGTCCCATGTGCACTCCCACATCTGTCAGCACAGCTCACGCCCTCCCTCCCAGACCTTCGAGTCAAGGGCCCAGGGCAGATCCCACTTCTCATATCCTTCGGATTTGAGACTTCTTTGCACAGACAAGGGGAGAACAAGATGTTCATGAAATAGTTTCCAGGCTCAGTATTGACCAAACCATTTGCAAATTCACATTTAGCCCAGAGGTTCAGCCAAAAATTATTTTTGTTTCTGGAAGCAGAATACTTCATTCACAAAATTCTCAAACCAAAATACTGGCTATTTTAAATGGGTCATTTTAAAGCTGGCTATTTTTAACAGGTCCAACCCCCCCCATCCACAACAGTTAAAATTGCCTGCCTTCTGGTTTCAATTAAAAGCCTCATCTATTGAAATCGAAACAATTAGTGCTCGGGAGACTTTCACGACTGTTTGCTAGGATTAGGAATTCACCTAAGTCTGGTCAATTCAGGTATTAGCAAATCAAATGCACAGGCTGAGACCTACCCAAGCTCCCCTGTGAGGGCCACAAAGGACAACCGTGCTTGTGTCTAGCATACCTATGCTGTTACAACTCACAAAAAATGCTACTATTTCATTCAAAAAGAGATTTGTAAGAGAAAGAGCAGGTGATTGTAACACCACAGCTTGTGACCAGTGATGGGAAACAAAGGCCAGTTAAAATTGCCATTTTGGCTTTTAGTGCCACAAGACCGAGTCACTTGTGAACACCCTCCGAGTTTGCTCTTTCCTCCTCCATTTCTCCTTGCCATAAGCAATTTGCATCTTTCTGTAATACTATGCAAAAACTAATGGTTCCCTCAGAAGCCCTGGGTGAGATGAGATCACAGACATCATGGGGGAGACTCTCAGCTGCTCAAAATTTTCCCAGTTTCATTGATTTGAACTGAGTTATGACAGCAGACAGAAGACAAGAATCTGCTCCTATATCACCACAATGTTGTGTTTGCTACTGGATTACTAGGGCTACCAGAGCAGGCCTATGGACCTCAAATACACCCTGGAGAGTAAAAGGGAAAGAAAAAAATATATTCTTCTGTTGACATTTTTATTAATGACACTCAGCATTTCCTTAGCAGGTAAAGACAACCTTCCCTGTTAAAACAGGAGCTAAAGCTCAGGCCATACAGGATGAGATGACATCTCACACAAAACTGGGCAGCCTGCTCTAGGTGGCCCTGCTTGAGCGGGGGGGCTGAACCAGATGACCTGCAGAAGTCCCTTCCAACTTCAACCATGCTGCGATTCTGTGAACCACCCCCCTTTTCCTGAGTCATGGTGCTGCCGCCCCTTACCAACCTGAGTGGGTGCGCATATGCCTGGTTAAATGGGTCTTCTGAGAGCTGGAATAAGGACACATAGCACATTGATAGGGTCGCTCTCCTGCAAAAACAAACAGCAAATTAGTTACTGAAACACAGCCGATTCCCAAACTTGGTTACCAAGATGTACATGTGATCCTCAAGTTGTATTTGAGGGCACATTACCTCTCAGCAAAGGGCCACAGTGAGAAGCATATGACCGAGCTGGATCAGTGCAACGTCTTGCCTTATGAATGAGGGTAGTGAAGGGGCAGAATCTGAAAGGGGCACATCCTCATGTCTATCTGGGGTCAAATGCTAACCTCAGGCAAAAAGTGATGAGGACAGCCACCTTTAGGAAGCCCTAAGCCACCAGAGCTGTCTTTCCTACAGTATTTTCTCCCAGCGCTCAATAGATGCACAAAAGGTACAGACCCTGTAAGACACCAGGTATGTTCTTGCTTCACATAACACCTTACCTGAAAACTCCGTGTTTAATCTGGATTAAGATGGGGAGCAACCATCCATTCAGTGCAGACCTGCACTTGCCAGAACACAAGCACAGACAGAGACTGGGTCTCTACTTCCAAAGTTTTAGGGGCAGAGTGAAACTAGCTTGGAGTGTGGAAAAGCATGATGCTTCGCTCAGTGAAATTACGCTGCTAGCAAAAGGTCAAGCATAGCAGCAACATTTATTTTGAAGGCTCAAATCCCTCTGCCTGCAGAGTTATTGTTTCTGGAGAACTAATGGAAACTAACCTGTCATAAATTAGTTCTCCACGAGGGACAGTTAGCTTGTGTAACTATCAGTACAACAATACTGGAAAATCCTTTTCAAGTGAAGACAAGCCCCAAATAAAGGCAGACAGTTTTAGAATTAACATCTGTTAGGCAGGTCCAGATAAGTACCGGGGTGTTTTCCCTGAACTGGTAGCACAGCCGAGAGATCTAGGCTGCATTGTCTCCACTTCAAGTTGCAGAAACACTTTTTAGTCTAGGGTGGATACCTCCAACAGAAGATGGGAGTGAAATTGGGAAGGGAAAAGTAAGTTAGTCATAATATTTCTTCAAGTCATGGTCAGAGTTACACTACAGCATTTTGCTACATCAGTTGAAGCATCCAACCAATGTGTTCTCCAAATCACAGACCTGGACATCAGCAAAAGCCCTGGATACAGGCTATTTGTTCACTTTCAGAGGCATAGCTTTATCTGCAGCAGCAAAGACCTTCATCTGCCAGTATTCGACGTGAGGCTCCACTGCAGGCCTTTGCCAAAACAGCAGTTGAAGTGGTCTTTGTGATGCAGACTAATCCCACATTTCTTCCTCCCATCAAACATTTAGACTATTGTTCTTGATTAGATCAGCAGTTTAAAGGTAAATTCACCCTAACAACCATACCCCCCCTCCCTTTCCAGTTTAAAACAAGGTAGGAGACTGGTGCAATACACACAATAAGATTAAGTCATGTACAAGGGAGGGGTAGGCCTTTTGTTATAAAGAAATGGTTTTGTTTTTAAATGACTCCTTACAAACTGAAAGCATGTGGCCAAAGGTCCTGGAATATTCAGTCATGTCTTCTTCCCATTACCTGAAATTTCATATCTTTAAAGTTACCTACAGCATTAGGAATGTGTAAAAGGCTTTCTTTCAGGTATTTTACACAGGGCACAGCAACAAAACCTACCAGATTTAAAGTATGATGAATGCAACTAATTTAAAATGTGTTACTGGCACTTGAGAATTAAATGCCTGACTACATTGCAAGGGCTGTTTTATAAAATGCTACTCCCCAAAGGATTTTTATTGTAATTTTACAGGCTCATTATATGCAAACAAGCCACCAAAAAAACCCTCTCCACAAGACAATTAAAGAATAAGCCCTGATCTAGCAAAAGCTTAAGCAGGCACTTAACTCCATGCAAATGAACAGGCACACCAACAGCAATGAATGAGTTTAAGATCATCTCTCCATAAAGCTTTTCTTGTAGTGTTATTAAAAGTTCTATCTGCTTGAAATGAAATTGCTTCCAAACTTCCAACACAGTGGCAAGAAAGAAAGATCCCCTATGAAAATCAAAATAACAAAAAAAACCCCAAACAAACAAAAAAAGATAGCCCAAAGCTAGGCACTGAACACTGGGACTGCCTGAAGCAGATGTCTTATTTATATAGCTCTGCAGATAATTTTCAATTAAGTCTTCTAGAAATTGCTTCTAACAAGTAAAATGGAAGAAACTGAGAACAATGTTGCACTGTCTTGCACATAGTACAGTTCCAGGATCGGCAGTGTGAATAGTTGATGGCATAAATCAAGTCAAAACTTGGTCTAACACATCTAATGATCACAAACAAGTCCAGGTAGATCGGTCACTGACACAAAGGGTCCTCTCTGCCCCATCAGCAGAGGAAGGGACAGCCCTGAACATCTCCAACCACCCTCTCCTGGGCAGCAGACAGGCTCTTCCAGACACAGCTTTCCCAGCTGACAAGCTTAAGACCATCTCCAGGGTTTTTAAACCACCCCTCTACCCAAGGGACCCCGTATTTGTCAGCAGCCTGCCACACAAGCACTGTCAGAAGCTGCAAGGTATCTTCCAGTGCAGGGTGGGTTCATGGACACCTGCTTTCCAGCACGGATGCAAGCAACAGGCAAGCAGAGAACTTCTGTCGACATTCCCGTGGTCCCCAACCATGCAGAAGATAGGCATTCCTCCCACCATGCAAGGTACCAGCACACAGCCAGCCCCCTGCCCTGCTCCTGGCCATGTGCTCTGGCACTTGTATGCGGCCTTAGTAAGTCGATTCAGTCCACTAACCAGCAGAAAACCAACCTGGGGAAGAGGAAAGGAGTGTTTTACTGCCATTTTTGTGAGCTGAATCAGGATACGGGGAGAAAACTGAGACTGCCTTTCTCCAGCAGCAGAGCATTTGATCCTGTGAAACTGCACTCTCTACAGAGTCAGTGTTTCAGAAAACCGGATGGCTCAAACACAGCAGAATCCAATTATCTGCAAGGAGGCACTTTCTCACACAGAAAAAGGCAGGTGAAGTACAAAGAATAGGAGAGAGAGAAAAGTATCTATCCAAAATTATTTAACCTATTCGCAATCAGAAAACTAAAGAAACAAACAATTCCAACTTTTTTCTTATATTCTGAACCCATAAAATAGGAAGAAAATGAAGTATGCATGTATCCCTCTCATCTTTTTTCCAACAATTTTTTTTTTTAAGTTTTAAATGAAAATTATAATCCAAAGGTATTTTAGTATTATTCAGACAGTTTTTATTAAATTCAATATGAGTAACAGTCTGCAAATAAGTTTGACTATAAAATATCTGTGGGTGTTTTTTCTGATTTTTTTTTGGGGGGGGGAGAGCAGGGGGTGTTTGTTTGGGTGGGGGGGGGGGGTGCATGTATTCTGGTTTGTGGGTAATCGATTACACATTAATACCAGCAGAAACTTTTAGCTTGCTGTATACCTGCCAGTAGCTTATTCATTCTTCTAATACTCTTCCTTTAGCTTTAACACTCTCCCCTTCAAAATCAATGTTACTGGAAACAAGGCACATTCCTAAATGAGTCTACTAAAATATTTGAAAGATTTTTATCAAGTGAGAACTGGCTGAAAGATCTTAACATTTTATTTAATAGCTAGCAAAGAACAACTACCAAGGTAGACTAAAAAAATGCTGAAATCATAATCACTCATTTCAGCTTAATTAAAATAATGAAAAGACATGGCAAACCAAAGAACCAGAAACCTTGATTGCACTACTATTTCTAAAGGAGAAAAGAGGAACTGGACAATATCCTACATAGTTTAACATGCTTGATTTTTTTTTAATACAGTTCACTGGTAAATTGGTCAAATGCAGTGATAACAAAGCACTTCCTCAGCAAACATTCTTTCATCGTCAGCTCCTGTAAAACCCAACAAGAGCTTTCAGAGATCAGAGGGGGGACCTAATGTCATGTACAAACACAAGCAGGGATGAATTTAAAGTCGAGACAAATGTAAAACAGACAGGCACCACAGCATGGGCTCACATTTGGCCATGAATTCCCCGGATGATTTATTTAGTTTTTCTCCTATTATTTTGTCATTTTTACCTGGTCGCTTTCCTGTTATATCTCCCACAATACACAAAGAAAACAAACTGGAGGATAAACCACACAATTTTCCTAACACCTCTCAGAATAACCTTTGTTTACTTGTTTAGGAAAAAAATATTTAGACGGGACCGATTTTTAAACTTATGGTATCCTCTAAACAACAGCACGCAGCTCTTGTTAAGAGAAGAATATGCCTTAACGTACTAAACATCCCAGTAGACCTTCCCAAACCCGTCAAAGCAGATACTAAAGCAAGCAGACCAACACAAACTTCTGCACACTTGAGCTCAAGCCCAGCCCCGAGGCCACCCGAGTCCAGCCCTCCCCCTCCAGACAGCTGCAGAGAACTGAACTGAAGTCTCCAAACCATTCATGTCACTGCTGTGACAAAACGTAACTTCAAAGGAGAAATTCCCCAGTGTTTTGCTCAGCCAGTGCAGCTTACAATAAAGGGGAACCAAGTCAGGTCAGCACACTCGAAGATGGTTAGCAAGTCTGCCCTCTCCTCAGAAAGCCTCGACAAGGTGGAAATAAAAGCTTCTTAGAAGCTGCAAGAAAGGTCTGAACTGCCCTCCCACTTCCACAAAAGGGATCAGGAGGCAAAGCAACTTGCATCTTGCTCCCCGAAGAGGCGAGGCAGCTAAAACATCCCCTTGCCCATTTTGGCCCCGGGCTAGAAAGGAGCCTCAAGTTTGGCTACAGGATTCCCCATGTGCAAGGCTTTTCCTAAATCACCTGCAGCCCCAGCTCACAGGATGGCAGCAACACTGAAGGTCCTCCGATCCCACTTGGAATAAACCAGAGTAGAAAGGGGCCTCATGCTTTTCCTCGAGATTACAAACCAGAGAAGACAGGAAATCAGGCCAGAGACTCCCTCGAGGGCTTCCTACAGGCCCACAGAAGTACGTGTCTACTTCTGGCTACTGCAGTGATGCAGACCTTAGAAAAAACGAGGCCCCTGTACGTTAAGAGGAATTAATTCACTGGGAATACAACTCTTATTCTGGTTTTGCAGATGCTGGAGGGCTCCTTCGCATGTGTGTATCAGTTCTTTCTTCTCTGTAATTACCGCTTATTCGAGTTTCAGCTCAGTCTGAAGGTACTATTTTCAAAACTACCTATGTGATTTAGGCACCTTTTGTCAACCTGCTTGTTTTTACAGCACATCAGGCTTTCGTGTTGTAGACCCTGACAATCATCACAAGCATGCTTTGTCATGCCCTCTTCAAAAAATTAGCTTAAAAATACTAAAGAGGATGGTCCTCCTCTCCTCTTGGGCCCCTGACACTGATAGACTTTCTCAGTCCTCTAGGACTGCAGACTGGAGCTCAAACCAAATCCCCACTTCCGTGAGGCTACAACCTGGTAGCACCAAGACGAGAGAGTGCAGAGCTTTATCGGGTGGAACAAACTCTACATATAGAAGACTCTTGGCTTGCTTCATTCATCACAGTTTCCCAGTCCTCTTAACACGCTTAAGTCAAAAAAGATGAAAGACTTACCTGTGTGAGTTCGAATATGTTGAATATAATTGTTCTTCCTGTCTGAAAAATAGGAGCATTGTGAACAGGTATACACTTTCCTGGGAAAATGATTTCTTAGGTGTTTCTTCCAGTGATATTCACTGACGGTAGTATAAGTGCATATGGTACACTTATAGACTCTCTCATTTTCCCCTGCTTTGTTGTGGTGCTTCAAATGAGCCAGATAGTGATCATATCTGTTAGTGTTATAGCCACAACGATCACAACGGATTGGGCCCTTAGAGAAATCCACCTCTTCTGCAGTGCAAGAATCAGACTCCTTCACCTGGGCTTGCTTTTCTGCGTTTTCTTCCACAAAGAATTTCTTAGCACTGTGAACCCTGATATGATGCACAAACTCCTCTTCAGACTCTGCCTCGTACTGGCAAGGCTTACAACGAAACGGTTTGCTCTTCAAGCTCTTACACTTGTCCTCTGTGCTTTCTGGAGTACCCGGTGCTTCCAATGAGACATCTTTGTCCACAGTGGGAGTCTTAGGAGGGGGGCAAGCAGCTGCACCTTGGGTTTCCACACTAGGAACTTCAAGCGAGCTTAATTCCACATTTTCAGGTGCCTCGCGGTCACTCTCCGCAGCCTGGGTATCTTCCATACCCTCTCCATCGCTGTCTGAGAAGTTGCTGTCCCCCACTGTTGTCAGTTCTGCCATTTGCCTCTCTTCTCCAACCAGGTAATCGCAACAGTTGCCATTGACTTCTCCCGTCAGGGCCACATTTGCCAACATAATAAGCTGAGGAGCTGCCAGCTCAGCTTTAGAAAGGTCGTGTAAGTCATACATGTCATTGGACAATGCCATACCAATATTAGCACTGCCAGGAAAGAGGCTGTTCCCACCAGACTGTCCCAGCACTTGAGTTGCCATGGCAATAGTTCTGTGGGAAGAGAAAAGGAACACCTGTAAACACCCGAGCTGCAGAAAAGCCTCCTCTGCTTTGTACTGCCCAAGCGGCCCTCCAGGTAACACCAGAAAATTAAACCTCTTCGCTGAGGCACTGGGCAGCGGGTGGCAGAACCCGGGGCGAGGGCTTCCCTGCTCCCACAGACCGCGTTTGGCCTCGAGGGGTGGGTGAGGGTCCCGTTCCTCTCCCGAAAGGGCTGTGTGGTTCCACCCTACGTGGGGTGCAGGATCCCACCCTGTGGAGGCCGGGCGGGGAGGGGACCGACAGCGGGGTCCCACGTCCCTGGTCCCAGGCAGGGCTCCGGGCCGACGTGTGTCCCCGGGCCGGGTCGCAGCGCTGCCCGCTCCCACGGGGCCCGCCGGGCCCCACCAGCTCCCGCGAGGCCCGCCATGTCACACACCGGGGGCGGCGCAGGCGCCCGCGGGTGGGAGCTGAGGCCGCCGGGCCCCGCCGAGGGCCCCCGCCCGGCTGCCGGCCGCCCGGGGGACCCCACCGTGCCCAAGGCCGCCAACAAAAGGGGGGCGGCCCGGCCACCGGCCCCCCCCGCGGCCCCGCGCGGCTCGGCGCACATCCGCCGCGGGAGGCGGGGGAGGCGGCCGGGGGAGCCGTGCCGGGCCGTGCCCCCCGCCGCCGCCCTCCCTCTCTGCCAGGCATGCGGCCATTTTCTGCCTGCCCACACAAAGCCGCCCTCCCCGCGCCGCCCGCCGCCGGCGCCCCCCGCCCGCCCGCCGCCGCCGCCGGGGGGCCCGGCCGGGCCCGGCCGCCCCGCCGCTCCCCCTGCCGCCGGCCCGCGGGGACGGGAGGCGAGGCGAGGCGAGGGCTCGGCTTCCTCCTCCTCCCCCCCCACCCGCGGCGGGCAGGGCAAGGCAGGGCAGCGGCCCCGGTGCGGGGGCGCGGGGTGAGGGAAGCGGCTCGGTACCGGCAAGGTCACGGCGGCCGCGCCCACCCGGCGCCCGGCGGCGGGAGGGCGAGCGGCGCCCCGGGCCTCCGCCCGGGCCCGCGGCCTGGGGCTGCGTCCGGCCCGGCCCGGCCCGCCCGGCGGCGACATCGCCTTCCGGCGGCGGCGAGGCCCGGCGAGCGCCCCCGCGGCCGGCGCGGCGCAGGCGGCGGCCGCGGCTCCTTAGCCGTGGTGCTGATCCCCCCCCCCCGCGGCCCGGCCCGCCCCGCCGGGCCCGGCCGCCCCCGCCGGCCGCAGATCAGCCCTGGACAGCGCCTCTCGCCCGGCCCGGCCCGACCGGGCCCGGCTCCCCCTTCCCCCGGGCCCGGGCCCCGCCGGGCCCCGCCGCACTCACCGGCGGCGCGGGGCCGCCCGGCCGCGCGGCTGCTGCGGGGCGCGGGGCGGTGCGCGCGGGGCCGGGCGCGCGCGAGGCGGGGAGGCGCTGCTGGCGGCGGCGGCGCGGCGGGAGGCGCCGCGCATTCCAGCACACAGCGCGCAGCGGCGGCACCGCCCCGCCCCGCCCGCCCCCACCGGCGCCGCGCGCCCCGCCCCGCCCCCGGCCGCGGCCTTGCGGGGGGCGCGGGGGGCCTGGCGCGGGGGAAACGGGGCACCGGGGGCGGTAGGTGTGCCGGGGGCCGAGGGGTCACACCGGGGAAGGGGGCCCGGCAGGGCGGAGCCCTCCCGGCAGTGGCGATCGTGGCCTCCGGCCGAGGAGAAGGTTCATCCTCGGGAGCAGAACCGGCAGCCGGGGCGGGGGGTGGTGGGTTTCTCCGTGCCCGGCGCCGCCGCCGTGCTCTCCTTTGTCCCGTTCAGGGAAGAGAAAGCTCCACGGAGCAGAGCCGCGGCGTCGCCCGCGGCATCCGCTTCACCGTGCCCCGCCGTGGCACGGGCCTGGCGTGGGCCGGGCAGCTAAGCGTCCTCCACATTGTCCTTAAAATATAAATCGCCCCGAGGAACCGTAGGACCGGAAACCTCCGATGCGATTCCTCTACGCTCCAAAACCAGGGAAAACGACCCAACGAGTTGCGGTTGCAGAGCCTGGCCGCGCGCTCGCTCGCCGTGGCAGGCCCCTGCGACGCGGAGCGCAAGAACGGCAGCCAGCCCTGGTTGGGTTGACGAGGAGAAATCCCAGTCCTCAACGAGGAACCCAGTCTTCCTGGCCATTCTTTCTTGGGCGCTCGTGCGGCTCCTCAGCATCGGTATCTGAAAAGTCACCTTGGGCCTGAAATTCTTCGGGTCGAGTCGATTTGTAAATCTCAAACCTTTCAGCGGGGAGCCGAGTGCTTAATGAGCTGACATCACTGTGAGGCTGCAAAAAAACCCCCTTGTTTCGTCTGGCGAGCTTTGCCGTACCGCCGGGCGGTGGGCGCAGAGACGGGGGCAGCCTCCCCGGCTGGCAAAGCGGAAACTTCTCCGCAACCCGGAAAAGCAAACGGTTTTTTTTCCTAGATACAAAAACAATAGGAGAAATTAAACGATGGAATTGGTGAAGGAGCGTAAAGATGTTTCGTCGGGTATTTAAATGGGGCATCTAACGAGCATCCCTGACGGCGGGATGCAGGCCACAGCTTGGTAGCTCCTCCAGAGCCGCTCGCATCTCAATTTGTCAGAATCCAAGCCCACGTAAGTACTTAAATCGATATTTAGACAAACACCCAGATTTTAGGACTCGCCCCAAAGCGTGATGAGTACACTTGTGGATGGCGAGCCATATGCTCCCCGGCGCGTGCTGCAGAGGTTTGGGGTGTGCTCTGGGCGCGCCTGGCCACCCTCCTTGCCAACGCTCCTGCGACAGGCACACGCCGTTGCCCTTCGGTTTAAAACACCACCACGGTTCCATCACGAGTCAGCTCTTCGCATCGGTTTTTTTCAGTGTCTGATGAAGGCCCATGGTGATTTGGGGTTTATGCTGGAGGGTTTTTTTTTTCAGGAAAGTATAAAAGTGGACTCTTGCAACTGCTTTAGTGCTTTTTTTAGCTCTAACGCGGCACTTCTAGCTTTCAGAAAGCTTCTGGGTAAAACTTAGCCAAGCACATAAATAACCCAAGAACCTGGCTTTCTTTCAATAAGGCTTCGTTTTCTAAGTTATTTTAAAAGAATTTTGATGTTTCCCACCTCTTTTGAAAAATGTTTAACAGCCTTTTACAATTTACATCTCTAGAAGAGTTTCTTCATTGTTTTTTTGGGTTTTTTTTCCCCCCCAAAGACTCATTCATTAGCAGTTACAGAAATGGCAACCGTGCTTGCGTATCTTCCCAACTGGCCCTGCTTCTGCTTAGGTATTTCTGGTTCCCAAGGGCAAGCTCCTTTCTCCAACGTCCCTATATGCCTGCCCGTCATTACAGAGGGACTCTGTCATACAGGTACGTTATGTTCTGGATTTATACAAATTTATATATAATATGTTATGGATTTATTTGAAAGAGGTCGCCCTAAAGTGTTAACCTGAGGTCCCTTGCCAAAGCATCACGCTCTTGCAAACCTCCAGGTGTCTTTCCTCCTGCTTCGCCGCTCTCAGGATAATTTCCCTTGTTTTGGAGTGGGGTGCTTGGACCCCAGCCGTGCTCTGGCATTAGCGCAGGCTGCAGCTCCGAGCTGCTCTTCGGGCAGAGAAACTCAGCGCATGGGAGGACAGGCTCACGTCAAAGCTTTGCCTTTCCAAAAGATACGGCTGCGACTGGCTCAGACTATTTGGCTCCGAAAAATCCAACCCAACTTTCAGTCCAGCTTCCAAAAGTGGTTTCGACATCGCGGTTGCCTACCCCTCTTCCTGAAGCCTTATTCGCAGACAGCTCTTTGCTCAATGCTCTCCTTATCCCAGCCCAGCACAAAAGATGCGTTCCCCAGGGAAAAGCCCCTTTGAGCTCTAAGTTGAGCATTGCCCCTAAGTCAAGTCTGAGCCATTCACAAACCCCCTTAGCTCCAGTGGCTGCCCCATCAGATTTATAGGTTAAAACTCAAGTCACACCACCCCTTAGCTGCGCCAGCAGTCAAGTGCTGTTAGTACTCCAGTGCTTTCCAAAAAATCCCACATGTGCACCCCAAGAAATCTTAGCGGCACAAGGAAGTGGCTACAGCAATTATTTTGTGGTCGGGATGCTTTTGAGCAGCTTGAATGTAGATAATTCTGCAGTGAATATGTATCCTGAAAGAAATGATCCACATCAAAGTCTGTAATGTCTGCAAAAAAATGCAATAGTAAATAAAAACTTCTGCCAAAACAAGAAACTTGACGTTAATGCAAAGATGGATTGTTTCCATTCTGGATCAGCTGGGGAGCAGGGAGTTGAAACTGGGTTTGTAATAGAAAGCATGCCTCAATATCAACATCCATCTGTTATAAAAATAAAGGCACTGCATTTAGAACTGTTAAAGCATTTTAGATGACTGGAGGTTCCTAAGGGAACTTAGGTTCTTTCCTTTGTGTATAATTTCACAATTGGATTTGACATAAGTGCCCTTTTAGGTTCATTCACTGGAAGCACTTTTTTTTTTCACCGTCTGGTTTTCCTCATCTGGGTTGTTGGGGTTTTTTTTGAGTGACCAGATTGCTTAGGCTTCTCTGAAAGCACAGCTATTAATGTTATCTTAATAGTATTTTAATGTTTATCACTTCAACAGAGATCTCTTTCGCCTTTCAGAAACCAGTCTGACCAGATTTCTCAACTTTTGTGCTCTGTGAGTACCCCAATTTGCTGTAGCTGTCTATGTTAATGTTGTAAAAATGTGTTTATGGTTCCAGTGTTCTAAAAAACTTAAATATTAATTGCTTCACTGCCAGGAAAATAGACCCTACCAGCACTTGCTTTAAAAATACAATGTAGGCTCCCACCGCTGAACTTGTAAAAAGCTCTTCAGAGCATCACAGGTTATATACACTTGGCAGTATTGTGCTCTGAAAGGACTCTCTTTTGGTGCTAGTGGAGAAAAAACATTGCTGCCTGGGTTAAAAAAGGCCTCCGTTTGTTTTGTTTTGCGTCATTTGCTACTTATAACACATCTTGTGTTTGAAGGTCAGAGTGGGACCAAATTGCAGGCCCTATGCAGCATCACTTGCATTTCAGAAATTCTGGCTTTAATGAAAAACCTCTTTCTACAGCTTTCAGAATGTGTAGGTCTCATGATGACAGGAATCTCATAAATTATTTTTTTTCAAATACTCAGGAAAATTCTTCAACTCATAGCCATTCCACCGTGGCATCTCCTCCCTCCTTCCAACATGAAGGTTTCTGTATCTGTGTGGTGAACGGGATCAGTAAAACAACACGCATTAAAATGACCTCTCCAAAAAGCTCCTCTTTGGTCATCAGCACCAGCTTATCCCACCTTGCAGGGTCAGTGGAAATGCCACGTTAGCTCTTCTGCCTAAAAATTAATGTAATGCAGGGTCAGTTTCTGAGATTACCAGTTTACAGATGGTTATCTGGATTTAGCTACTCATTCTTAGCTCTTGCAGAAAAGCAAACAGAACAGATTGCATTTGTTCTGGTTTTGCTACCTGCTTGCATGGCAGCGGGTACTGTGAAGGGGCAAACTTCAGCGAAGTCATAATTTCATACCGTGCAAAATATCATGCTCAACTAAGGCAAAGACTCTTCAGGTAAGTACTTACTGAAAGTCATTTTTCTACTCACAGGGCATTTCTCTACAAGCAGTCAGGCTTAATATTTCTAGCTGGTTTTACATAGCCTTTTCAAAACGTCCTTTGGCTCCTAATGTGCCCTGTTACCAACTCCTGCAGCCGCAATTTTACCGAGCAGTAAATCCAGCGTTGAGGCTGCCACTGCCAGACCTAACCCACCACAGCCATCTGACTCAAAGCACGAACCTGGCACAAACGCATCCTGCCAAGTCCCCTTCGTTCCAAGATGCTCCGAACGGTTAATTTTGTGCCGTCAGACTTTACACAGCTCCCATTTATGTGGTTGGGTTTCCAAATGATTGCAGGTCACGGAAGGGAGAGCTGGTGGGTACCGAGTGCTGTGGAAAACCTGCTCGCGAGTTTGCAGCTGGAAGCCATGCAGTCGGATGTCGGGGCTAGGCGCATCACACCTAATCCTCTGTGGCGATTCCTGCCTCCTAAACCAGACAAATAAAGTTGCCCGAGTAACTGTTTGGAGGGCAGGGTAATGCTGTACGTGGAGTTACGGTGCCACAGCCTAAACAGAGGTGCAGCTGCCACACATAAAACTGTTTTTAAAAGCCTTTCTCATCTGGGAGCAGAGGAGTTTGCACTGGTGTAACCGGATTTGGAGCGGTACGTCTTTTGGGCGATGGCAGGGTAGGGAACGGTGTGCCGTGCCTGGTGTTTGACAACAGTTCTCTGGGTGAGCGGTTGTTTCTTAAGCAACGGCTCCCTGCTCTTTGCCACCGGCTAATCGACAGGGATTATGCGGGGAGGAGAGAGGATGTAATGGGCAAGTACTGGGTAAGAGGAAGAATAAGGAAGGAAGAAGGCCCTCTTTAGAAAGAACGTGTGGTTGTGAGGGGGGCTCACCTGACCACGGGTCCTCTACCTTCATTCCCAGCAAGTCAAACTTCACGCCGCCCATCTGCTCTCAGTAACTCTGCTGCTGGGAAGAGTCTGTCTTATTCACCTCAGGTTCAGAAATCCCAGCTAACTTTCCTAAACACCTCTGGGTGTAACCCACACTCCTCTCGCTCCTGCTTCTCACCGGGCATCCTGTGCCTGCTGGCTTGGACATGTCACTCAGCCAAACCTATTTGGGATGGGACATTCACCTCATCTTCAATCGAGTGCTTTCTTCCTCTGTTCCCTCCTCTACCCAAGTCTTCGCTGTACCTTCCCCAGCACCAGAGCTGCTGCCTGCTCTCCCACCTGCTGCAGCACAAGCTTGTCCTCTGACAACCAGGCAATATTTAACCCCCAGTTTAACTCTCTGGAAGATCCGTACCTTTCCAGTACCAGGGATAAAAGAGGTCAGAGATCAGACAGTAGTGAGGGGAGGGTAACCCTAAATCATGCGGTAAGAGCGAAATACATCCAGCATTATGTAGAGATGCAGTAAAAGCATCTTTGCCACTTGCTGCAGTGCACAGAGGTTTTTTCCCAGGAGACGTGAGGATGCAATCCCATTGTGTCAAGTCACTGTTCTCTCCAGCCCAGCTCTCCAACCTTTCCTGTTTGCACCAGCGCAACTGTACTGCGAGAAAAAAAAAGAAAACGTAGCCTAAATAAACATCTAAACTAGATGTCCTTTCCACTTCACCTCCAGTAATCGTTCAGTCAACAGAAACGTCGTTTCCCCAGCCTGAAATAATCCCCGAGAATCAGTGAAGCGTACAAGCATTTTCCCAAGCACACTCTCCACACACTTCCCTGGATTTCACAGGCTTTTCCAAAGGCTGAACTCTTGGTGATGCCGCGGCTTTCAGCGCTGGGAAAGCCGCACAGGGCAGGACACCCATCCACCGGCTGGGAAAAGCCCCCGAGAGTGTTTTTCGCCTTTCTGTTCCCGGGGTAAGCTCTGGGCTTGCGGCGCAGTTTCAAGAGAGGTTTCAGCGATGCACCCACACCAGTACAATACTGGCTAATGCCCAGATTTAAGTGAGGCCTAACATTTCTTTTAAATATGGAAAATTCAGTGCTCTGTGCAGGGATAAAAGTCTTTTCTATTGTCTTTTTTTTTTTTTTTTTTGAATGGAAAGCCGGGGGAGGGGGAAGCCCCAATCTGATGGCTCTCGGTAACAGCCGCCGCCTCCCCGATTGACTGACCTAGATGGGCAGTTCAGTCTCACACCCCGGTTATGAATGTCTCCCTTTTCACTCTTTTCTTTCGAGTATCTCTGCAGCTCATCTCGGACTAACAAAACTCTGCCCCACAAGGTAAGAAAGAAACCGGAAAAACCACATCCCACCCATCCCTGCAGGGTGATCCCTGCCCCCAGCCTTTTGTCTGCGGGCCCAGCAGGACAGGGATTGTGGCTTACTGGGGGGGGATACGGTGCCCAGTACGATCGTTTTCCTCTCCCGGTTCGGGCTGGGGCCCCGAGGCACTACTGCAGGATAGGAAAATCATGCCAGTCCTGTTAACTCTCCCCTTGCCAGCCCGCTCGGAGATCTCCTCCGGGACAGATGCAATGGTCATTTGAACTCAGGGTGCTTCAGGAGCAAGGCAAGTTGTTGGGGAAAAATAAGGTGAAAAAGCTTATTGAAGAAAAAGACTGAAGAAAAAGCTAAATGCAAGCTCTGTTTCAGCCTAATAGAAGATATTTCCTCTCCATACAAGTCTAACCCGACTTATAAAAGCAGAGTGCTATGGCTAGAAGAAGCTCCTACAACATCCCTGTCTTGGGCGGAAATGCGGACTAGCGCATTGAGATTTTATTTGTTAAGATCTGTGAGATCTTAAGATCAATCTTCTGTAGATCTAGATGTTACATGACCACTGTAATACAGCACACGCTGTAATATGGCACAGACTACAGCTCCATCTCCTGAAACGCAAGTGAAGTGTTTAATAGTTGGCTTTTTGTTTATTTAGGATGTTCAGTAAAAATTGCACGGTTGCCCAAAATGTTGACTGTGCCTTTTCTCCCGATTTCAGTGGAAAATCAGGCCACTTACTGAGATGAAAGAATGTGGATTTTTTTTCATTGTCACAATCTTAACAATAGTGTTTCACTCACAAACTTTCCTGGAAGACAGGTAACAATGTTACCTGCCCTTGTCTGGTGCTTTGAAAAATTAACACTTGTTGAGCAGTCTTGTCTGCAAAGCATGAACGTGTCTGAGTACACTAAGGGCAACTTCTTATTCAAATCATCAGTCCAACAGCCATGCTGAATAAGGGGATGCTAACTATTGTAACTTTATTATGAAGTTTGGTCTACGTTTAATTTTCTGCCAAGAACGTATATTGGGACAGGAACACAAAATAACCCGTGCTCTTCTTTCCTTCCACCTACACCAACAAAAGCTCTAGTGCAATTACAGGCCTGCCATTTGCAGAACTTCAGTAAACTGGGAAAAGAGCTTTTCAGCTAGCATTACCTTTCTGTACTAGGAGGCTGTGCCAGTAGACTCATCCTTGAAGGTAAGGATGTAAGAGCTGACATACTGCCTGGGAGGAAAGCTCTGTCCACCCCAGCACCCCAACTCTGAGGGACGCCATTAACACCTTCTTCCTCTGGAATTCAAGGTCTAGGGGTTTCTGAGCCAGAAGTCACATAATGACTCAGTCATCGATGTGTTGACTTTCTGAGAAATTGCCTAATCCTTTCCATCTCATCTTTGGCTTTGGTCTTTAAAACGTGCTGCGGTGAGGCATTTCATAAACCAGAGGGCCTGTATTTTGAGGTGCACATATGTCTGAGCTGGCAAGATTATGAAAATGTGTTAGTCCATACGTTCAGGAGGAGAGGAAGAGAACAGCAGGGACAGCCTGACCCAGCAGCTGAATGTATACAGTGACCTCATAAGCCACGTGCAGACTGGGGGATGCAGCTCCTTCGGCACGCTGCAGCTGCATTGCACAAGAACATGCTCCAGTACATCGACTGGCTTGACCAGAGCATCCTACATAATTTTTTTTTTTTTCCCCAAAGATCTCTGTCGCCGACCATTCCTTGCCCTTGCTTCATTTGTCATTCCAGGGCACGAAGCATTCCTGTAGCTCAGCTGTCTTCCCGGGCCTCTCCTGACACGCTGTCCAAAGGTCATCAAATACAATCTTCCCTCGCCCGCAACCTCTTGGCTTGGAGGCCCGCCAAGCTGAAGCTAAGTGGTGGCACTCATTGCTCCACGAGGCCTCTCAGGTGCTTGAGCAAACAAAGGCTGGAGAGGAACAGATGCCTCGGTAGCCGGCTCCTGCCTGGGACTCCTCGCTCTCCCCTGCTCTGCTCAGGTTGAACGCTGACGGAGACGGTTCGTGCTGCGTTTCTCTCTCCGCTGCTGCAGAAAGTTCTGTTTCTCAGTTATGCATGGAGAAGCTTTGCAATGTAAAAGTCAGTATCTGTCCAAACCCTAATTTTCTGCATCAGCTGAGGGAATGTGTTAGTATCTCGGGCAAAACTGGATTACTTCATTCAACTGTGGTCTTCCTCTCATCGCTTATGCTTGCACTGTTTTAGCTCTATACACATTCACTTAGTTACAGCCTAATCTCCAGCTCCTCGTTAAAAAGCAAATACATCCTTCCACCTGTTACGAAGGAGAGCACATAGAATTAACCAGCCAAGCTGTGGGACCCAGGCAGCCTGGCTGGATTTCTAATGAGGACACAGGATTTGCCTACAGATGGAAAATAGCACTTCACTGCTGACAGTAGGTGTCAGCAGCAGATGACAGTTTGTGCTGAACAGAATCTCCTTGACTCAAAGCAAAGACGGGAACAACTTTCAGAGCTGTTTAAGCCTACTTTGAGCTTGATTTTGACCTCAATTTCAGAAATAGCACAGATCAGTTTGTTTCTGTCCATGCTTGCAAGCACATGAATTTCTGCACTGATCTAACTTTGCTTGTAACTGCTGCCAATTCTTGGCAAGCTGTGTATCAAACTACAGAGAGCCCCAAACAGGTCTGACTTTATTGAACACCAAACCTGTCACAGTTCTAAGTCTTCCACTCTGGCCGGAGTGGTGCAGAAAGCACTGATGGTATTATTCAAATCCACAGCAATAGAGTACTCCTCCTCCTGGGAAAATAATGTTGATAAAGTATTCCTAGGATGAAGGTCAGCTCTGCAAAGTTGTTCCACTTCAACATTTTATCTACATTTATTACACAATTGGGTTTTTTTTCCTCTTTCCTTCAACCATAATTGTTTTCTGTCTGTTAAAGCAGATGTGATGCATTTACAGCTGCTAAATGACATGAAAATGACTACAGGAGCTGACTAGGAGATGAATAACTCCCATTATTCAGCAGCAGGAAAAGGTATTTTGGATTGCTGGTAGTTCCAGCGCACAGGAGGTGTGCAGAAGATGGCTAGCAGGACCACAATTCTCAGGGCCAAGTCTCAGAGGATCCTGTACAACGACATCTGACTACAGCCGTAGAGCAAAGACTGCACAAGAGTCTCAGTGCCAGGGAAGTCAAGGCAAATCCAGTAAAGGAGCAAATATTCCCCTGTGCGGTAACTCAGAGAGCTTGGTCTTTAAGCAGACGGCGATTTGTCTCCACCAAACTTCATGGTGGATAGTTTGAAAACTGAATTGGGCTATGGCTGAGACGGCCCTCAGAGCAAAAGGCGTCAACACGTGTCACTGATAATTGCCCTTAGGACAACTTTAGGGATGCAGGATGAAACTTTCAAGCCCTGTAAAATAACCCCAACATAACTGCTATTAGAGCTGCCTAGCAGCTCCTGCTGTTGCATGAGAAAAGCGAGCAGACAGGACATACTGGGGCAAAGGCTCCACCTGCAAGCCTGGCTCTGGCTAGTGCAGGTGTAAACTTGCTAGCCTTCGTCGTGCTCGCCTGCTGCTCTTTCCATTTCTGGCCTTCTCAGTTCGTTCCAAGACACACTGCGGCGGGAAAGAAACACGGATGCAGGGCCAAGTCTCCTTTTTTCATGCTTGGCACTAGCATCGTGGCATTTTCAGAAGCACCTGATATCTTTAAACATACATCTACCTACAGGATTTGCAATGGCATGTCTGTGGAGAGGCTGAGCTAGCACATCATAGGCCAGCTTCCCGGTTATACAACTCTTAGTCATTCCTAAGCATCATGGTTTAGCCCCAGCCAGCAGCTAAGCACTATGTGGCTGCTCACTTAGTTCTCAGGTGAGATGGGGAGGAGAATCAGAAGAAAAAGATAAAACTCCTGGGTTGGCATAAGGACAGATTACTGAGACAGCAAAGGATGAGGAAAATAACTACAACAGTACTTACAAAAGAATATAGAAATGCAGTTTGCTCACTCCCTGGAACCTGATGCTGGCTCTCTGAGCAGCAACTCGTCCTCCCAGGTCAGCCCCCTTTTATATACTGAGCATGACATCACATGGTATAGAATACCCCTTTGGCCAGATTGGGTCAGCTGTCCTGGCTGTGTCCTCTCCCAGCTTCTTGTGAAAATTCACTCTATCCCAGCCAAAAACCAGGAGACTAAGGTACGATGGAGAGGATGTTTTCAGGTCTCCTCCACCCTGCCAGCTCACCAGTCCTTAATCCGCTCCAGCCACCGGCTGCCAATACTGTACCCTTGACAAAAACGCTTCTCTGACAGAAGGCTAAAAAAAGTTCTTTTTGCAGACATACTGCCCACAAAGGTCAATTCACAGCCTGACGGTTTGCTCCCTTGACTTCATCTCAATCTACTCCAGCCATTCCCAGCAAAATGTACTTTTTGCCAGCGCTTGTCACTTCCTTACTGAAGAAACATTGACGCTCAGCAGGAACAGAGGGAACTATAAGACTGTAAGAGGGAAGACAGTGGGAGATAAGAAATACAGGCCACAAAGGGAGCCTGCTGATTATTTTCATTAGCATTGGCAAAACACAGCTGCGATAGAAAGAGCAATGTCAGAAAGTAAAAGCTACTCTAGTCAAGGGAAAGCAAAGAGAATCAGCTGCAGAGGAAGGCTGCAGCAAAAGGGAGATGGAGCCTCTCCCACACAGCACTTAACTCTGAACTGCCCCAATAGGTACGGAAGGAGAACAACGGACCCGACTATGTCATCTGTTTCATTACAGACAAGACAACAGCATTATCTGTTGGTACAGACTGCATCTCCATCAAATTTTTTTTTTTTTGTGCCTTTGTTCGTATACTTTAGTTTGGAGGCAGCTGGGCTATTTCTGTACCAGGATCACTGGGTGATAGGTACTCTGAAAATATTAAGAGCTAACACCAATTTGCTTTAATAAGGAGGGATAAATACACCACTTGCAATTGGTGCCAAGTGGACAACAGCCCCTGTACAAATATTGCATTTTCAGCTTTCAGATGGCTGTACAGGCAGGCATTGCGTGCTACTTGATTCCAGCAATTTCTCTGTGAAACAACTCCTACTGCTGGAAATTGTTCCACCTCTCTTAATTGATCTTTTGGAACTTAGTGATGCAAAGTGATGATCATGAAAGATTTTTTTTTTAATAAAATAACCAACATACCATCTTGCCTTGCTGATAAGACTAACACACACTTCACACCCAGAGAAAAGAGCAAGTTGCATAGCATGACAGTCTGCAGAACTAGCTGAGATCTGACCTGGGAGCTGAGTCACCAGACAGTGTGGCATAGAGAAAGGTTATCTCTGTGCATCTCTTTCTTTCATCACATGCTTCAGAGGAAGTCAGCTGTGAAACCAGGAGTTTGTTCCTGTAATGAGCTTTAGCTTTGTGTGAGGACATTAAGTCATGTCAGGGTATGAGCAGAACTAGTCCCAGGTGCCAAGTAGAACTGCAATTACCCTACAACAACATTTAACAGTTTAAGCGTTTACATATGCCTTGCAACTATGAAGTTGCTATGAAGATGCTGCCAAAACCCCGTCCAGGAGCAGAAGGAATACTAGGACCTCTCAGATCAGATATTCAGGAAGGAAGCTCAAAGTCTCTTGCAAGTATGAACTCTAAGCTGCCTTCCACAATTTTTTTTTCCATTCAGGAGCCTCACCAACATCCTTGATCTTTGATCAAGTAAACTTTGATATCAGAATTTTCAGGCCTCTGTTTAACTGTATTACTGCCAAGAAGCTGAGCTGCCGCTATCTGTAGGCCTTGTTGACACATTCTCAGTATAAGCAGCAGATCCGTCAGCTGCTATCCCAGGGTAGAGTTCTGATATATCCACAACCAGGAACAGCAGCGGTGATCGTAACTTTTTTTGAAAGGTTCAGCTAATCACCTTCTAAAGCCAGGAACTCACCAACACAGCAGAGCTTTTCTACAGACTCAGATGTGAAACCTTGGTTTACAAGAAATCCTTCATTTCCTTCCACGGTTCAGTAGTTTGTTACTGACTATGCCCAGTATCATTTTGTTGAAACAACACATGGCTTACCAGCTCTGCAGCTGGGCATAAAGGATGTTTTTACACCACCTGGGAAGTTGATGATGAAACATAGCCAACCCTGAAAACCAGACAGTGCCATCCCTGCAGGCCTGAAGATAGTGCTTTGAAGCACTCCTTATTTGCTTATTTCATTACTTTACCAAAGTGAATGGCAAAAATACCCTATAAACTATGGTAATTCATCAGGTTTGTGCATCAAATCACATTTCATGCAGAAACTATCAATACAATTTTAAACATTGTCTAAAAGATTTCATAACATCATAATTTGAGAGCAAACTTCAGCTTCAGACTACCCAGGTAGCAAAAAAACCAGTTTCATTGTTATGTAATTAGTTGGCAAGGAGTATTGACTGTGACAAGTTTCAACCTGAATACATTTAGAAGAACTCCACATTTAAAATACATTATTTTGCTACATTTGGTCAAAATATACATCTTTATCATGTACTTTTCCTCATAAAAGGTAAAGCTTTCTAAGAGGCCAACAGTAAAGTCTCTGCCATTTCCCTGCTTTCTAGATTGATAAAGCAGGCTGCTAAATGAAGACATTTTCCCCAATCCTCAAGCAGCTCTGAGCAGCAAACTACTACTTTATCCTCAAGTTATAAATTTTATCAAGATTTTCACATTTTTCAACACAAGCTTGACACTTTTTTTTGTTGCTTCTGTTGACTTCTTAAAGATTTCTACGCCTTTTTTTTTTTTGGCTGTTGCTTAAGCCAGAACTCGGGCATTATTATTTGAGCCAATTATTTCTCTACTCATGAACGGACATAGTTACAGTTGCTTTTTCATGAGTAACACTTAAGTCGCATTCTAGACTAACCATACCTGCTAAATCTCCTTGTGGACATGCTGCTTGTATCAGCAAAACAGCGCTTTGCTTTTGCTGTAATAGTTTACATCAATTCCCAGACACAGTATATTCACAAGGCTGAAAGCTATGTTTCTGGGACTGCTGCCAGCACAGAAAAGCTGTGAGCACACACACACACACTTCTAAGCTGTATTAGGACAGCCTCTGGAGAAGACCTGGTGGTCACACAGCCCCGTTTTCACTCTTCCCCTCCTCCCCCAGTCCCAAGAAAAGGCTGTCTTTTTCCAGCAATGCCTCTCCCAGGGCACAGTCAGTCACACAAGAACTATACAACACTTCTCAGAGCCCCAAAATATCATTACAAAACAAAGCTAGGCCTCTCTGCTTCCCACTCTTTGACAGCATTTTGCTTTTAAAAAGTACATTTGGGAAAGTACACCCCATCAGACATTCAATTTCCTTTCTTTGCTCAGTCTCAAGGTCTGCTATGTTCTAGAGATACCACCAGCTTTGGATTAAGAATGCTCCCTTCCCTTTTGCAATGCGCACCTTTGGATTACTGTGTCCTGGACAGGTCACCTAGCAGGGCAGACAGGGCCTGAGCTATCAGCCAGTTCACATCAGAAGTTTTCACAGCATTGCTAACATCCACTGTAAAAAGAATAGTCTGGAGCCCCAACGTGGGCAAAGTGTCTGTAGCCACCTGATTTAAATGACCTCAGCATTCCAGAAAAAGATCCAAATTAGAGAAGGACCATCTCATCTCATTTCAGGTTTTTTTTTTTTCTCATAATTTATACACAAAATCCTCCAGGTTTGCACAGTCACTTGGATTAACCCTAAAACTTGGAGTGTCCTCAGATCTGCACATTTTGGCTCCAATAGTCACATAGCACAGATACAAACATTACATTAATGTTAGTCTCTTTCTACATATACAATTTCCCAGTGAGAAAAAACCCCAACACCCAGCTAAGTAGCTGACTGCACTTACAGTAATGTTCACATGAATTTTACAAAGACAAACAAAAGTAGCTTCAAAGAGCAGCACCCCTTAGATATCAGGTGGATTACACACAAGGCCTTTCAGATGCTGGACCAAGAAAAAGAAAAACTCAGAAATTCTGGATTAAATGAAATTTAAGCCCAGAACATGAGTAAGCTGCTCGCTTGAAAATCTGGTAAGGCTACCATTGCCCGAATCCCTCAAGTACAGGCACTGTAACACCATTCTTCTTATTTTGTATCTTATGAGAAGCTGCTGTTGTGAAACAGTGGATGTTCCAGCACCTGTAATACCCTAAACAAGAGAGAGTCCACATTTCCTCGGGGAAAGAGGAATTCTTTGCCTAGTCCTTCACACTTCTCGTATCCGCTTCTGAAGCCTGCTACTAAGTAAAAAAGTGCTAGTACACAGGAAGATTTAGTTCAATCAGATGTAGTAACATCAAGCATTTCATCTTCTTTTTGTGCCCCCAAAGCCTGCAAACGAAAAAAAACAAACCTGTCAGTTCCATCACAGTCTTTCCACTGTGCTCTCCCCAGTTCTAAAAAGGCTAAAGGTGGTAAGCAAGATGAGTTAAACATATTCACATAAAGTAAAACAACAACCATTGAGGTGATGGACCTGAAAAATATTCTGTTCTTGCAGAACAGACGGCCTGCTTTGTACAAATAAATCATGTTTGTACATGTTTGCTAGAGAAGGGCATGTGTAGCGCACACCAAAGGGGAAAGCCTTAAACTAACGTATCTTGCAGATGAAGACAAGCCCGGTGCTGGTGGTACCATGCTCATTGTACGCCTGTGGGGAATTTCATGCCCCACAATGCTGCCCTACTTCCATAGGAAACAGAAATAAGGGACATTGTTACATGCCCACCTGCACCAAGCGGCAAAATAAAACAAAGAATGCTTGCTGAACCTCAACATCTATGTATTTTTGATAGGTCCTTACCAGAAGCAGTTCTTGTTCCTGAACTGCTACCTTGTGTGGAATTGCTTGACTGACTGTTCATTGGAGGTGCAGCTGTGGGATCTGTCCACATACCGTAATATGGGGAACGTGGCTGTGCTCTGAGAAGAAACAGAGTAGAAGGAAGGCTTCATTAGTGCCCTTATGAAAAATTAAGGGATTACCATTCCAAACAAAGGGACTGCATCTCTGAGGGAAAACTGTAAGCAAGCAGTTGTTTCAAAGCTGGAAAGCTCCCTAATTAATGCAATTAACATGTTGAGAGCAAGGATATCCAGCGTTGTCACAGTAGCACCTGTAGGCTTCCAAGAGAAAGTTAAACCTCATTCTTCAGGATAAGCAATTCTAACAATTGCAAACAAGGAATTTTTTTCCTCTGAAATTCTGACCTCAGATTCTGTTAGACAAGAAAGTAGATTTGACATCTGAAGCTTAAATGCATTTTGGCAACACCTACATCCCAGCCATGCAAGACAGAAGAAAACATCCCTCTGTTCTGTTAACTATTTTGAAGAGGTTGTATCAATAAGACTAACATATCATGACCTTTGACTCTCTGATTTAAATTACTTGCTTCTGTGGACATGGAATTTCCTGCTGCTGAAATTTACAAATAGCTATCTCACACTTTCTGGTACCAGCCTTTTCACACACATAATTTCAAATGACTGAAAAAAAGAAGACTGACTCGAAGACTGTTTTAAAAGAGAAGCCCAAGTCAGGAAGCTTGTCCATTTATTTGGACTTAAATATTCAGTTAGGCCTCTAATCTTGAGCAGTAAGAGGTAGCTACTGAAATGAGGGATGTGTGCAGAAATCAAGGAACCAACATAATACCTAAATACAATGCTTAAACACAAGGGTCATGTATTTAAGACTTAAGAAATATCAAGTCAATAAAACCTTTAGCACATTATACCTTTTAAGAATTCTTAGCAGGGTTAATATAATAAAACAAGATCATAGAATCATTTTGCTTGGAAAAGACCTTTAAGATCATCAAGTCCAAGATAGGATATTTCATCCACTAAAGCTCTACTCAAAGTAAATTTATAGACAATTTCTACTGTTCATGGCATCACTGTCCCAGTCTCATCTTACTTGACTCTGAGATCAAGACTGCACATTGGACACTTTAGAAATTCTCTTATGTCCCAAGTTTTTACTTCCTTAATAAACAGGCAATTCTGATAAAGCTTCTGTCATTACAAAAAAAAACCCCAAACAAATTCACAAAGGAGGAAGATGCTTTAACACACTCCTGCCCACACGATCTCAATCCCAAACTTTCAATATAAAAAACTCTATGTGGTTATATTTAATCTGTTATGTTACTGCATTCATACAGGATTAGACTTGATACACATGCAGTTGTTTGACAAATAAACTGCTTGGGCTGTATTGATTGCCTGCAGGAGCCACATATTTTCTCTAGTGAAGCCTGAAATGGCAGCAATTGCTCCCTTTAAATAGTTTATCTAAAAATGATGCATTTTAAATGTTTAAAAGTGTTTAGTAAATATGACCAGCAGATGTTTACTCCAGCACTGAAACTGCTTTTGAATACTGTTTGTGTTACATTTTTCCAAAATGCAACTTACATGACCTACAAGTCCTTTGGGAAATCACCCCTCTTGGATTTCCATACATGGGCCACAGGAGGCTGTAGATTAAAGGCTGTTTAATTGACCACACTGTGTCTCACAAAAGAACAGCTGCCATCCAGACTGACTTCAGGAGAGATGACACTGATACAAGAGACCTATCTACAGAAGGTTTTATGCTTAATATATTATGTGTGTTTTAAGGCAGTCTGCAGATGGATTGTTTAAATGCTCATTTTAAATTTGCAGGCCATCATGCTGGGTCAGAGTAATCAGCTAAAGCAGAGTGAAGTACCTCAGCCCTCCTAATTCTTGTTCCCAGAAACATGTTTAAAATGTCTCTGCTTCTGGAGCTACAGGCTGCTCCTCAAAGTTGTTCTAGAGGTAGGATTTCCTAGCTTAAACGATATAGGCCTGAAAGCTTAGAAACAATATAAACATGGTATACGGCATACCTACTGAGAGCTTAAATACTTAAAATCTGAGAGCATGCATATTTTACCTGTTACTGCCAGCCAAGTAGCCTAGCAAGGTTCCTGTTCCTAATCCACTCCAAAATCCTGGTCCTGAATTGGTTCCACGATAGGCAGAAGTCCCAAAGCTGTCACCTTCTTAAACAAAATGAAAATGGAAAACATACCAGTTAGTGGCACCTAATCCTCAGGCCAGCTGTTGCAACAAGACTCTCCCCTGTTAAAGATAATGTAAAATTAGAAAATAAACTCCTCCCGATTTCAGTAGATTCTTGATCAAGCTTAACTTGAAGAGCATCACAATTTGGAAAGCAGGAAAAAACAAAGAAATGAACACAGATGTAAAGAGTTTTACATGAAAAATCAGCTTCCACTCAATCTCACAGCCCTGACCTTTGCAAAACATGGCAAAGAGCCCCTGCCTGCAGATTTATAAACAGACAAGCTAGATTAAAAATAGAAAAGGAAATGAAGGAAGAATAATCAGCTCAAGGTCACACAGAAAGCCAGAAGCAGACGCGGGAACAGAAATCAAGTACGTAAGACCAAAGAGTGAAATAACCACTAGGACACATTGCTGCTAATCCCACTCAGAACAGCTGCACATCGTGAGCAACAGTGGCTCAGTCTAACAGCTAACATTACTTCATATTGTTCCTGGTAATTCTAGTCGGCTATTTGTTACCAAAAGACATGCTAACTGCAATCACATCGCAAAGTTTTTATTATGCGTGAGTCACCATACTTGACAAATACCTTGATGAAACTGCGAGAATATCAAGTGGGTTGTGGGGGGGGAGGCGAGTCATGGATTTTTTATGTGTGACCTGCATAACATGAGGTTCTGACTCAGAACCAAATGCCTCCCATTTAGAAATAAAAAGAGATGATGCAAAACCAAAGCAGAATCCCTTTCTGGTGTAGAAAAAAACACGGATGCAAGAATAAGCTCAACCACAGGTTTAACACATAAGGAAGTGTAAAAGGCAAGGACCAAAGAGAACCTTACAGTCTCCCTGAAATATGCCCACCTAAACAAGTGGACCAGAGATTATGTAAAAGTTATACAGGGCCTAGTTTGTCTTCAGATTGGTATGAATTATCTGAAGTCATGGAAGCTAAAAAAAAAGAAACAATTTAAATAACCAGTTTAAGTCCACATTGGACTTGATGTTGAATTTCATTTTGAATGTATTGGGAAAAAGATAAAGTCTCATTGAGATGACATACCTATTAAACTATCCTGATTTGGAACAAAAAAAAAAAAAAGGACTTAATTTACTGTAAAAATTGTGTGAATCAGGGAGATGAATGAACTCATTTGTTCAAAAGCACCGTGGCTGAACATGGACTCAAAACTGAGTCTTTTTTTGTTGAAGTATCTAAAGTAAACATTAAGGATCATGACAAACCACTAACAGAGAAAAAAGTAGAATTTAATTGGGATAGGCTAGCCAAACAAGTTTCACAGGACACATTCTGCATGTTAAGGGGATTTAAAGTCAGGCAAATTAAATATTAACAGGAAAAAGTGAAAGACATTGAAAAATCTGGATGGTAACAATAAGCAAAAACTAACACATTCCTGAAATATGGACATAAACACTCAGGGATGCGCTTTTGTTCCACTGTCAAAATTTAAAGGTAGTTGCTAAATGCATAAAGTAGCATAACAACATTTTTAAGCCAGCCCCACATTCAAGAGGTTTTCCTCCTTACTGTTTGAAATTTAAGGAGAAATCATTGGCACTTGTTATTGAAAATGCCGTAATTTAAGCCTTATATGGCTCCCAATGTGCATTTTAGGTGTCTCAACTTTCAGTAATACTCAAGAAAACATATTTTCAAGGTCCTACCCCTGCTAGATTTCAGACTCCTGCAATGAAAAATGCATTGCTGCAATTAATTAACAAGGAACAGGACAGGAAAAAAAAAAGGTAACTCCTCACTCTGTTTTGCCTGTGCCCAGTGTGACGAGCCCTGCCTTATGACCAGGGCTCTTAGTAACTGTCACAGTAACGCCTGCGGCAAGTGGCATGCACACACAGCGTAGACTGTCTGAAGTCTGAAATAACTACGTGGAACTCATTTGCAAAGCCACTAGTAATATACAAGTAGAACCCCTTTAATTTTCTGCTGCAGGTACAGCTGAAAGTTTCTGCTGCACGTGCCCTGCACAAGGGTATCTAAAAGAGTTATACTGGCACCCTCTGTTGGCCAAGTAGCTCGAGCAAACCTGGAAGCATTAGCAAGCATTACTAAAATATAGCCTTTTGACTAAGTAAACTTAATCCTTGCTATTTATTTACTTGATAGAATCTCTTCTCTAACTCACAGAAAGAAAAAAAAAAAAAGATGGGGACTATGAACTTGTCAGAAGATAATTTAAGTTCCAGTGCTGTGAACATCTCACCTGTTCCCAGGATTAAATAGGTTGGTCAGACACCAGATGAATAGCATTTATTTCCCTTAGACACTATGACCATCTAAGGCAGTCCATTTATTAAGTGACAAAAGTAATCAGTTTTCTGGGAAAAGGAAAAATGCACCTTTTCCTATCAGTGCCCTTATCACTGCTTACACAATTTCCAACTTTAGATGCAAGGCAGCATGTGAGATTCAGGTGCTGCACCTCTAATGATAGTTCACAGACACTGTTCTATGCTCTAGGAACCACATCTTTCAGCCATTGGGACCACACTGAAGCACCTGTTAAGCAGAGGACTGGTACACGACACTCAACTCCGACAGTTTTGTGAATGAAATCAGGGGTCAGGCAGCCCAGGAACTGAAGGACTCTTCTGTAAAGTTTCAAAGTGCTGCTTTGGCATGATTTTGTTTCTGCCTAGGTGAGACTATTCTCTCTTCCAGATTACTTATGAAAATTATTCTTCCCTGTCACAATCCTCGTATTTCACACAGTGCGAAAAGAACGTTTGCAGAGCACAGGGAGATGGATTTTCAAAGGCTCAAAAGGGCAGCTTGCTGCACAGCCTGCCCTGAAAGCCTGGGGGAAATCAAGTTCTTATTTTCACTTTTAAACAAAGAATAGGGCACAAAGGTGGCTGCAGGCTCTGCAGCCAATTCAGCAGAGTCAACTGCCAATGCATTAGGTTTAAGTCTATCCCACCCGCAGATAAAGCAGTACAATCCTGCTTGCTCTTTTGAGTACTATAAAAGGCTTAGAGCCCTACCTGTGAAGCTGGACTTAAAACCAGGAGGAGGAGGTGCCTGCTGACTCTGCCAGGAAGGCCTAGCGAATCCATCCCTGTCACCAAAACTCTGCTGAGGCTGCTGGTTACAGAGGAAGAGCTTGTATACTCCAAAAGCGAGAACTAGAAGAACAATTATAACAATCGCTCCAGCACTAGAATCAAAAGAATCCTTCCTTGACTGATAATAGCCAGAGCCAAAGCTTCCAGAGTTCTTCACTTTCCTTTCACCTTCCTCAGTCAGCTCTAGCGTGAACAGCAGACTACAGGAACCTCTTAAGATGTAAGGATCATCTGGGTAATCGTAGCCTTCACAGCTCACTTCGATTTGTCCAAAACGGTAGGTATTTTCCAAGTCTGCTTTGCACTGCCACTGAGAAAATAAACACAAAGTAAAACCTTCTGCTCCAGAGATGAAAATACCCATCTGCTTCCCCAAATAGGCTCTGAAACACAACTGTAATTGCTAACAAATCATCTAAAAGGCCACAGGGAAAGAAATTTGTGAGTGCTCTTATTTTGAAAAGGAGTAGGAATTTGAAATTAACTAAGAATGATTTTAAAATCCTAAAAGTTAATGAATATTTGGTTTGCTTTACTGAAGAGGTTTTTCAAGTACCCCTTCTTTAGCTACAGGAATACTTCTAAAAATAACCTGTGCCCTGTGCAACAGTTACTTAATAAATGCCTGTTCCCATGTGAAGTGAATGGCAGCTACAAAAAATATAGAACCCTGAAATCCAGTGCACCTGATTCCACAAAGAAATCAAAAAATTGGGAAAGATGTCATAAGGCATTCACATGCAACACTTCTCAATGAGATTGCGATTCTGCAGTTGAATATATGCGGATTCTTCAGTCCTGCGGTTCCTTGAAGTATGTGAACTTAGGTATCACCTCTAACTGCAAGTGACACATATTTTGGGGAAAATAAAAAAAAAAAAAGAAAGTAGTTTCTAAATTAATAATTCAGGACAGCAGTATCAACTGCCAATTCAAATCTGACTGTACTTTTACAATACTGTGTTTTAAAAATTATCTTCAGCCTTGATTCCTGGTTAATCTATTGGCAGAAGCCTAGGTAATAGCTAACGAAACAGAAATACATGACTGTTTACTGACTAGTACTGGTGTACCAACATGCAAGAGAAAGCCACGTAAGTCTGAATTAGTTTTTAAATTGGAGAGCTGAAGTGATGCAAATATCTATAGCCCTTTTACTCTAAAGATGGGAAATCCACACAGCAATACCAAAGCAAAAGCATCCTCAAGGGTTCCCAAGCCTGATTTTATGAACTCGAGCAACATTTTAGTTAAAGCCAACAGAGGTTTGCTACGCAGTGTTTTTACATTAGAGCCTTCAGGGATGTTTCAAAGCTATACCTACAGTAGTTATAGCAAATCCAAACCCCAGAAGTATTTAGGTTAAGCTTTAGTCACCAAAGATCCTCTAACAAAAAGCAAACTGAACCGACACCCTAGCCCATAACTCTTTTCTCCTTCAAAAGTCACCAAGCCTAGAAAGGCGATTTCATTAGTTTAACAAGTTTTAACCCGTTACCTGTACGTCATAGCCATCCCAGCCTTTGTTGTAGCACTGAACCACCTGAGGGACGCGGGAACACCCCGCGGTGCCTCCCGTGCACTGCAGCTGAGGGACCGCAGCTGTCCGCCGGGATGTCGTGTACTGACCTACGCGCAGGGTCAGCGCCTGTACCTCCCTCAGCAGGACCCTGCCTGAAACAGGGAGCCCAAAGGTCAGCGCCGGCCCACACGCGTTCCCCTTAGCCACAGGGGCCTCCCTTCAGGAAAAAAGGGGCTGACAATACGAAAGACGCAATAGCGGCCTCTCGGAGCGCGTAACCGCCACTGACCCCACCGTGGGATTACCGCTGCGGCACAAGCCGTCACAAAGGGCCCCAAACCGAGAAGCCCTCCTGGCGAGGCCCCGGCGCGCCCCCTCCCCCGGACCGGGCCGCCGCTAACCCAGCGGCGCTGCGCACCGCTCGGGCGTGAGAAGCCGCCACGGTGACGGGAGAGGTGGGACGTGCAGCTGCGGGGCTCCAGGCTCCTCCATCCGGGAGGGCCTGACGTTGGTATACCGGCCCGCAGGTCTCACCCAGCTGGTCCCAGCTCCGCGCGGGGCCGGCAGCAGCGCAGAGGAGGAGGAGGAGGAGCGGGGGGGCCGAGACGGCCGCCATAACAGCCCTACGCTGAGTCAAGCCTCTTCTCCGGGCGCGGCGCTTCTCATTGGCTGATCCTGACGGAAGGGGCGGGACCTGGAGAGGAGCACACGCACCGCGGGACCGCCCTGAAGCCCCGCCCCAGTAGCCAGCAGGACCAATGGGCAGAGCGGAAGCGGCCGCGCCGTCACTCGAAGCAAAGGGCCCTCCCGCGGCGCGGCCGCTTCCCGCGCTCCGGGGAGGGGGCGGGGCTGGCGCCGCTGGCCCATCACGCGCGCAACACGTAGCGTGCGTCACGTGGCCGGAGCACGCGAGGAGAAAGGGCGGGGCGCGTTCCGCGCTTGCGCTTTTCTCTCCCGGAAGTGGCTCCGGGCCGCGCCAGTTCCGCTTCCCAGCGCGCGCCGCTCGGCCTGTGCGGCTCGCGGGACGGGCGGCGCCATGGCCGGCATCAAAGGTGCGCGGGGGCGGAGCAGTTGCCCTGGCAACGGCGGCGGGGCGCACATCCCCCCGCTCCCCCCGCCTAGGGGGGCCGCGCAGCGCCGGGCGCCCCACCGCCTTGCGGAGGCCCTGCGGTGGGCAGGGCGGTCCCGGGGCCTCCGCCGGTGGGGCCGCACCCCCGTGGGAGGCCTGGCGGGCCGTGCGGGTGCGGGGCGGCCCTCCCAAGGAGGGGCGGTGAGGGGGCCGTGCGGCCCGCCTCGGGCGGGAGGGGCCGGCAGCCGCCGCGGGAGCCGGCGAGTCCCGCTCTGCCGGGCGTCCGGGGCTGCCCTGAGCCGCCCTCTGCCTCCAGAGAGGAGCGGGGCCGCCCGCCCTGCTCCCCGCCCGGGCCCGGGGCCGGTGGGAGCGCCGCCTCGGCGGGGGGGAGAGGGGCGGGAGCAGCGCGGCGGGCCCCGGGCCCGGGCTCTCGCCATGGCAGAGTCTCGGTGGCGTTGTTTGAAGGTTGTGGTCGGTGTTTTATCCAGTGCACGGAACCCTTCACCTGCTGTCCGTTTGTGTTCTCGTTGTAGCCCTGATTAGCCTGTCCTTTGGGGGAGCAGTCGGACTAATGTTCTTGATGCTTGGATGTGCCCTTCCCCAATACAAGTAACGTGCGCTCTCTTCCTATTCTTCATTTCTTTTCGCATGTCTATAATTCCATAATAGTTTGGCTTTCGCAGTTATGGACTGATATGCCCTGTGTGTGTAAGAGGGTTTGGTTTTGGCTTTTTTTGGCTTTAAAAGATTGGGGTGGGAAAAAAAGACCATCCAGGAGTTAATTCATCATAACAGGGAAGGCAACAAAAGTTAAATTACCAGGCTAGGCTGCAAACTGTTAAAGAATGTACTGTCCAAACGTGTTTCCAATGTTGTTCCTCTGTGGCTGCTAAGCAGGTAGCATCTCCTGAAGTAGACAGCAACTGTGAATTATCAGGGCAGCATTTGCATTTCCTCTGGCTACTTAGTGGTAGCTGGGCTATAGGTGACGGTCAGGTGGACCCGTGGCTGCGTACCACGCTTGGTAATGTAGTGTCTGGACTAATTGCAGCTGCTACCTCTACTTTCAGTCTATTGATTTCTGTCTCTTGGTGTCTGGGAGAAAGGCAGTAATAGACCAAAAGTTCAGAAAGTTAGGCCTGTGGCTTTGACTCTTTGCAAATGAATGCTGACTTTACAGAAAATATTTTAAATCAACTTATTTAATGTTAAATATCAAATATCCTGTTGATAGTCCTTCTGTTAGTGGTTGTGAATTACAGTTTTCTACATATATGACTAGCTTTCTTATGCTAGCTCTCTTCTTTTTTTTTTTTTTTTTTTTTTTTTTTGTTATAAGACCAGGGCTGGTGACACAAAACCTTAGGAAGGAGCTCATTATGCAGTCACCCTTCGAACAATGCAATAAAGTGTTACTGAAACAATGCGCAGCTGCATTGGTGTGTCTGAGAAATCTAGTCTGGCGAGCTGCAAGCAATAAAAGAAAACATTACCAAATACGATGGTGGAATTTTTGTAGGTTTTTGTTAGTTGTGTTCAGATTGGGGGGGAAAAGTCTTGGTGCCCCATGGCAGCTGAGAACAATACTCTGTGAATATGTATGTGAACTGAAAACTTATGGGCAAAATGACGTGAGGGCTCTGCAAGAGGTATCTCTGCAATTCTTAAGTAAAGCTGACAAGTTAAACTTAAGAGTTAAGCTCATCTTGTTAGGTGGCATTAGATTTGGGCTGGCTTAGAGAAATCTTGCTTTATGAATATCCTGTTCATGAGCTCTCTACTGCTGCTGCCATCGAGGTCAGCTGAAGCCGCTCACAAACATGGTCTGTGGGATTAATGTCAGCCTGTTCTGAAGTGAAGGATTTACTTTCTCTGGGCTGGTGCCTGTCTTTCCCAAATGTGAATGCTGGATGGGGAAAGTGCCTTGCATTGATTTTAGGAAGAACAGGAAATAAGTAAGTTAACTTTAACTTTTCTTCTCCTTTCTTTTTCAGCCAGTACTGGCCGCTGTTTGTTCTGTTTTTTTACATCCTTTCTCCTATCCCGTACTGCATAGCAAGAAGATTAGTAGATGACACAGACGCTACAAGTAATGCCTGCAAGGAGCTAGCAATATTTCTTACGACAGGCATTGTGGTCTCAGCATTTGGGCTACCAATAGTGTTTGCAAGAGCAGAACTGGTTAGTAATATTTCAATCTATGATTTTATATTTTTTCTAGAAAACTTTGTTCTTTATGTTTTTTTCTGGAGGCAGAGCTCTCATGCACTAAGCAACTTTTATAAGCGCATTCTTAAGAGGCCTGCAGTGGAAAGAGAATGAAAGTTTTTTTGACTAGAAAAGCTAATACTAGAAACGGAAGCATGGCAGAATGTCGTGATTGCCAATTGCTTCACGTGGTCATGGAATAAACCCTAACAGCCTATATGCATTGCAGACAAAATGACGTAGAAAATAGTGTAAAAACTTAACAGGCAAGTAACCAAATATAAAATAATACTTTGAAGCCAATTTGTGGAGTAGTTGAACTAAAGCAGCATGAACAAACAATGCATTTTTGCACTCGCTGGAAATGATACTGGTATTTTTTAAACTTCTGAGTTGGCATTACATCTTTCCTAGTACATAGCTTTTCACTAAAATCCTTTAAAAGATGATCTTGTTTGTGTGAATTTCGGAGAGCACTACTAAGTCAAAAAACATGGAGTACACTTTCCTAAAATCTCTTTAGGCAAGAACACCTCAGACAGTCAGTTTGAATGCCTCACACCCTTTGAGTAATCCACTTACTCTCCTTGGAAAACATTCACCTCCTTTTTTGTTACTGGGATATCTGCTGGCATTTTGAAGAGCTGAATCCTTAAATGTCTGTTTAAAAAGGTCTTACAGCATGGTTAGCAAGTACAGCTGGGCTGCACATGTGTGTGATGCTGTTGCCTAGCCTTACTTTACTATTTTTGGATGTTACAGCAAGACAGCTGTGCCTGCTAGCTAGCGCTTTGAACACGGCTAGAAGAAACTTGCAGTGCTGCTTGGCTAATTGAATTGGTCAAGTTGTTTAGGGTAAAACCAGCTTTCTTGGCGTAACCACATACCACCTTCTGCATCACAGACCTGTTACTGAACTTTGTCTCTAATGTGACGTTAAGATGTTACCTTTTGTCTTGTTGGTATTCAGTTCAAAACGTGTCTAACTAAATTCCCCTTGTTCACAGATTTACTGGGGCGCGTGCGCACTTGTTCTTACGGGGAATACAGTCATCTTTGCCACGATCCTAGGATTTTTCTTGGTCTTTGGCAGCAATGACGACTTCAGCTGGCAGCAGTGGTAAAAGGAAGATAAGAGAACTATCACAGGCATCTTGTCATGCAGTGGCCATCCATACAAATGAGAGAATGGGCAATAAAGAGAAGTAGCGTAGCAAGCCTCTTGGGTGTTCTAGATGCTCCTTTTCACCTTGTTCGTTCCGAGTGTACTACTGTTGCTGACAGGGTTTCTACATTTTTACGAAGTGGAGAGATTATTGATTTCATTTTTACCTATGGTATGTTTTTAGGTGCTCTCTTGGTTTAAAATTGTCATCCTGCTGTCCAGTGTTTATGTGAAGCTTTAAATCTGGAACAAGAACATTTAAACATGGTTTCAAAGAAGATTTAAAGTTTTGGGGTTGTTTTTGTTTTTGGGGTTTTTTTAAGTTAAGCATTAATACTAAGTTTCAAATTTTTTTTTTTAATATGATTAAATTACAAGCTGAATGGAGGTAAGAGATTGCACACCACCATTGTCAATTACCAGATCAATAGATTGTTGCTATATTTTAGCAGAGGCAAGGTGGGGCGGGGAGTACCAGTTGCAGATTTTTCTTCTGCCCGTACCTCAGACTGGGTGATGAACGTTGATAGCCTTCGTTTCAGGAGAAGGCTGAGGAGCAGGTAAGGTTATTTGAGAGAAGTCCTAAACTTTAACACTGCTAGCACTTTTACCTGCTTCATTATCAATTCTTGTGTGGATGTGACATTCAAATACTCTGGATGTATTGATGCTATGACATACAAAACTGAATTGTATTGTAGGGGAAGGGAAAATGATGTTTAAATTCCATTTTTAAAAAAAATAATCTTTGGAACTCTATTTATAAGTATTGTATGGTTTTGAACTTATGTCAGCTTTTTACCACAAAGATGGCAAAATGTTCATTTATGGAACTACTGGTCTGTTTTAATTTGAAGCATATACAAAGCTATTTCCTCCTTCCCTTTTTAATTTATTTTATACATAGTATATATATATAATAAATCAGCTTTTAAAATGTAGATTAAAACTTTGTGTTAAATTTGCCTAAGATTTTTTTTTTTCCCCTTCAACCAATGCAGTTGAGGCATGACTTTTTGGAAGTCACTGGCTGAACTGATTTTCACTGACTGTTCTTAAGTTCTTATGCACTATCGGTTAATAAGATTTAATGTTAGGTCTGTAACTGTAGCTTGTGTTCTGTAAGATTGCACATATAGCTTCAAATATTTAAGAGAAGTTTTCTGCATACGTCTCAATTGTCTGGATTTTTCATTTAAAGAAATCTGCCATTAGACATTCCATCACGAGACAGTTGATGATTGCCGGTTGCCATGTTTGATTGTACCATATATAGTGATAAACTCGACCAAACATACTTGTAAACTATTTTTTTTGTTCAACTCTTAAAAAAAAAAAATCTAGGAAACTTACTGTGCATAATTAAAAGCTGACAATTACTTAGGTCTTTCTTAACAATGGAGCAATATGAAAATGCACAGAATCGCAGGTCTTGGCCGTAGTATGTCTGCGCAGATGTAAACAAAGTGTAAAGCTTGAATATTTGAAGTCGGATAGTAACGGTAGTTACTTGCGTGATATGCTCAAGGAACTTAGACCAGCAGGTAGGGGCAGCAGGGGTGTAGTTACCGACACGTGCTGCTTTGTTAACATCCTGGGTGTAAAATAAGAGCTCAATTTTATCTGTGCTGGTAGAGGAATAAATAGGTGCCCAGACCAGAGCGTGGGTATAGCAGGTGATCTTTCAGCCATAAGTAAATGCTTCACCAGGCTGCCTGCGATGGTGATGCTGGGAGGTGCGTAAGGGCTGTCAAATCACTCATTTCATCACCTTTTTCAGTGAGACTTCCGCATCCTTGCCCCCAGCATGACGGATGCTTCGGAAAATCTTCCAAACCAGTGGCTAAATTTGCAGTCCTTGCGCGGGAGGAACACTTAGGACTTGTACAAATCTTCTGAATCTGTTACCAACTCCTTTCTTGGTTTGTTTTTTTTCTTTGTCAGGAACTGTGTTTTCTTTTTCATTCCTGTGCTGCTAAGCCTACTTTTCAATGTAATGCTCCTCTTTGGATCGCTGGGCCATAGAGCTGTCCCTGTATGTATTGGCAGTGCATCTTTTGTACGTTAATTGCATTACGGCGTTACCTTCTTTTGCTTGCACACCGAGTACGTGCAGTATTGCTCTGATTTATGAGCTAGACACTTGAGAGGTATGATCCTTCCATGTAATATGCACTGAGATAGCGTTACTGTCCTTCTAGAGGGAAAAACTTTGAACAATAAAAATTTTAAATAGCAACCTGAGTTCTGTATGTTTAATCAAAAATACTCTAATAAAAGAGTATTTTGTTCAAAGTATTAATTTTTTTTCTTTCTTTAATGTGGTTGTCATTCCTGTTGGAGAGATGTCAGCAGATTACTCAGTAGTCCTTAAGAGCAAGGATTTATGCCATTTACCTCGGACTACCCCATAGAAATAGGCTCAGTTCCCAAGCGCTGTACGTGTTGCGCTGAGCTGGCTTTGCTGGTTGTATCTCAGTTGGTGTTTTAAGTCCAAACTCTGATACGTCACGTCAGGGAGGTTTAGGTAAAATGGCTTCACCAAAAGGGTTGTCAGTCACTGGAACAGGCTGGAAGCGGTTGAGTCACTGTCCCTGGAGGTATTTAAAAGACTTGTGGACGTGGCGCTTTGGGACGTGGGTTATTGGTGGGCTTTGCAAGCTCGAGGGTAACGGTTGGACTCGATGATCTTAAAGGTCTTTTCCAACCTCAATGATTCTGTTACACAAAGTGATGGCCACCTTCGCCCTCTGACATCGTTATAAATTTGCAGTTTTTATTAAAACCCCCCAGTCTTTGTAGTATTTGTAATCATTAATGATATTTCTGAAATTTGAAAACTGATGTCTGTCTTAGCAGGAGTCAGGGGAATCGGTGGAAAGTCCTTTGCGGGGGGGGGGGCCGACCTCCCCCTCCCCACACGCACTCTGCTCATAGCTGTTATTTTATTAATTTTGGGTTTAGTTTATTCGGGGGGGGGGGGAGTTGGTTAAAATACTAACTACGAGAGAAAAAAAAAAAAAAGTCTTCAGTTAAAACATGGGAAGAGAAGTGGAGCTGAGTAATGCGGCACTACCCCGAACGCTACGGCTGCTCACGACTTTTGCCAGGACATCATACTCAACTCGCTGCGTCGCCTGTTTTTTGAGCGTGACGAAGAACACGACAGCGCACCAGCGCGGCAGGTGACGGCGGTGCCCACCGACGGCCGCTCCCGGGGCCGTCCCGCCCGGGCCTCCGCGACGTGGCGGCGGGAGCGCGCGGCCCTTCCGCTTCCGGGACAGCCGCCGGTCCCGCCCCTGACGTGTTTCTCCTCCCGGTTCCAAGATGGCGGCGGCAGGCGGCGCGGGGGCCGCGGCGGCGGCGGCGGCGGCGCTGTGGAGTGAGGTGAACCGCTGCGGCCAGAACGGCGACTTCGCCCGCGCGCTCAAGTCCGTTAACAAGAGTGAGTGAGCGAGCGAGCGCCGTCCCCCGCCGCCGTGCCGGTGCTGGGCCCTGCCGCACCGCGGGGCCGCACGCCGCCAAGAGAAGGCTGCGTGTGGGCCGAGCGCGGCGTCCGCGTCTCGCCCCCGCCCCACCTCTCTCCCGGCCGGCGTCGTTCCCCGTGGTCTGTGTCCGGGCGGGCTTGGCCTTGCGCAGGGGCGCTGCGGCGGCGGCGGCGGGGTCACGGCTGTGGTGGGGAACGGGCGGTTTCCGTCTGTAGGCTTCGTGCCGGGCTGCGGGAGCAGGGCTGCGAGCAAAGGGCGGCCCGGGGCAGCCGCCTAGGCCCCGCTCCTGCACCGGGACCGTCAGTTGCTTCTGTTGCCTCAGACAGCCCTTGCTGCGGGCCAGGCCTTCGGAGGCACTCGTGGGTCTTCCTCCGGTTTTGGTCGTGAGAGGAAGGAGGGCTTTTCCGCCTGGGAACTGGAGGGGCGGTGGGGTGCATGTGCACCAGCTGACTTGGGAGCGATATCTTGCGTGGGAGCGAGGGTCCAGGCTGAGATGTGTCGTCTTGATACTTTGGCATTCGAGATGGGATTGCAACGTGAGGCACAGTATGGCTAAAAGTTCTCCCTTTGTAAGTAGGGGCTCATCTCCTGCCCCGGCAGATCTGAGAGTTGGGATAATGTAAAAAAATCAAATACCAAAACCTGTTTCTCTCTCCTAGTTCTCCCTCACTGTCTTCCACTGGCAGAAAGCGTTAGCATATAAAGTGATTACCTGTCTAGAGCCATACTGTTGTTCTATATCAGGTGTTTTTCTTTCTGTATACACTTTACGTGGCACTCAGGTTTTGGCACTGTGTTCTCTGCCTGGAAGTGAAATGCCAATTAAAGGTTTGTCCAGGTGCATACAGCTCCTTTGGCGCAGCTCTGTTCCAGGCATGTTAGCACAGCGGTCACTTTGGGTAAGTTCAGTATTTATACTGGATTCTTTTATGCTGACGGGATTTGTTTCATGATCTGAGCCAAAGCAAGCCATGCCAGGGCCCTTTTAAATTCACATGACTGCTCTCAGTGGTGGGTTTTTGCAACTGTAACAACATACGACTCTTACAAAGCCTTAGCGTGTGTCCGATAATGAGTTAGATCTTTGTGTTGAAACGACTTTCTCCTCTAGTACTGCAGATCAGCAAAGACGATGTGACAGCACTTCAGTGTAAAGTAGTGTGTCTTATCCAGAACGGGAACTTCAAGGAAGCTCTCAGCGTAATCAACACCAACACTAAAGTGTTAACCAGGTGAGTTGTGGCTTGCTGTACTCTACAAAATACGAAATGCCAAGTCCTTGATAAGCTGCTGCAGCTTCAGCAGAGGGGAACAATAGGCAACAAAATAAAGAGCAGGAGTTGCTCAGAGCCGTTGGGCTTGGGCTTGGGCTTCTGAGTGAAACACTGATTTATTCTGGATGTGAGAGATGGTCTGGATGAGTTTGAGGCAGACTTAACATCTTGCTGTTACTGTTGAAGAGATTATCCCTAATGTAGTTTTCAGCCACCTCCATGAGCTGATCCTGCTTGTTGATGTGGTTGAGCACCATAACTTGAACAAGGGAAGAGGACAGATTTCATGTGGAGTGAAGAGAGAAGGGAGAAGCCCTTGCCAGTGGCAGCGAGCTGTTGGCTTTGCTTGACTGTCTCATCGTACTGCTCCTTGGGGTCCTTTTCTTTGCCAGCCTGAAGGTACTGCTTCAGCTTTCGGGGTGATGCAAGCCCTTTGTGCATGTTCTCAAAATCAAGACCTTGGAGACAGCTTGTGTTAGAGAACAAGTCCCGCTTCCCATTTGTGTCATTAAGCAGACTGTAATTTTCTTCCTAGTAAAGATGCTCTCTGTGCAACAACTAGGGTGAAAATTGCTACCCAAGAACTGCCTGGCTCCAAAATTTTTGTATTTCAGATACTGCTCTTGTTAAGGAACTTCCCAGAAAAGTGTGTTGTGGTATTAGTGCAATGAAACATACTCTTGTTTATGTTCACATCTGAATAAAATTTAATTACCTTATTCATAAATCCTTTCTTTCCTGGGACAGAAGGGGTTTAATTTAAGTTTTTTACCTTTTTTTTTTTTTTTTTTTAGTGTATGGTGAGGAGGAGGAATAATTTCTCTAAATTCAGCTGGCTGCAGAGTTCTCCGTATAATTTCTTTAGCTTGGCTCTACTGTGTGTCTGTATTCTGCAGAGCAGGGAAAGTGGTTGTTCTTGATCTGTCTTGAAGTTGTCCTGTCCTGCCCTGAGGCTGACCCACTCCTTTGCTTTACTTCTTAATGCCATTTGTTTGCTTTCAGACTCCCTTAATACTCAGCTGGACCAAGATAATTTTAAATAGGCAAAGAAATAGCTGGTGACCAGTGGCACCAGTGATGAACTAAGGGAATCACTGATTAATTTTCCTTTGGCTTACTTAGGAGATTAGTGGAACATAGCATTCAAGGCTCTGCTTGTTTGATAGTGCTTCCCTGCTGGTGTGAGCTTGCTTTGAAGCCAATTTTATGTTAACATCAACAAACCCTTTTGCTGCAGTTCTGCTGTGCTGATATTTCAAAATAGGTTAATGTTACCATTGGCTTAGTATCAGACTATGAGAGGGACTGTGTTTTATACCATTTCCTTTCTCTGTGTGAGTTGATTGTCTTTGAAATTTTGCAGTAGCAATCTTTTGCTGTAATGATATGCTTTCTCCTTAAGAAGGAGTCACATAATGAAGTTTGGTATTGTTTTACTTTTAAGTGTGTGATTCATATAATCAGTAGGAGGTGGGGGGGATTTGAAATGCCATGTGTCTGGAAACACCAGAGAAAAGGAACGTCTTCTTTTAGGTGAAATTTTGATATTCCTTCTCTGTTGAACACAAAGTAGGTTTAAGATATTTTCAGTGCTAAACAGATACATAATTCAGTAATCTGGGATCATGTTCTCACCTCTGGTGTTTGGCTCTTTGGGAACGTAGCAATCTGTGACTAATTAGGGCTGCTTAAACAAGTGTGTTCAAGTGGGTGAATGCTGTTGAATGAAGACTACAGTGCGCGCTGTCAACCTTTGTCTTGTCCTTGCAGTGACATTATTGCCTTTGAGAAGGCCTACTGTGAATACAGGTTGAATCGTATTGAAAATGCTCTCAAGACTATTCAGAGTGCCAGTCATCAGACAGACAAACTGAAGGAACTTTACGGACAAGTGGTAATTACAAGCTTTTCTTCCTGGTGGGAGTTTCATATGCTGGATGCCTTGTCCCCCCTCTAACATGGGGCAAGTTTGGGCACCTTCTCTGTCTTGAAGGTAAGGACAGGTACAGTTCCCAACTGCTCCGGCTTCTGTGGAGCTTCAGTAACCTGTTGCTGGAGGCAGTTGTCATCTTACTGCTTTGGTTCAGGGGCAGTGCGTTTGTGACTCCATCTCCCTTTCTGGGTCTGGCCTGGTAACAGCCATCTGGCTAAGGGCATGGAGGGTGGAAGAGAGCCGACGAGGTGTATCTGCGGTGGAGCCATCTGCTTGCATTAGATACCTGTCCAGGAATGGTTTGTGGGACCTGACGTCTCAGGCGTTAGAAGTGAAGCAGAAAAGAAATTGCGTTTCTTCTCTGGTTTCTCCCAGGTTGATCAAAACAGTTTTGTGAAGAATTGTCTGTCTTCTCTCAGCCACATGAAAGACCATTCATTTAATCTCTCTCACAGAGAAGTGATCTAATCTGGAAAAAGGCTGTTTGAGGACCAAACTGTGTAAACTGCTGCTTTTAAAGAAGCTGGTTTAGGTGTAAGAACTGTGCCCTATCTGGTGTCATTGCTTGAGTCCTTGCAAATGTAATCTATAGAGTTTGCCCTTAAAGGTAGATGCAAATGTTAGTAATGTTCAGCTTAAAACATAAGATGCTCTGCTGCTGCCAGTCCTTGGGGAGGGAGGAAGGAGCCTGTAGTTACTAGCATATGCAGGGAAATGCTATTCTGAAGGCTAATCCCTTCCCCTTCTCAGTTGTACAGGTTGGAGCGTTACGATGACTGTTTGGCTGCATACCGGGATCTCATCCGCAACTCCCAGGATGAGTATGAGGAAGAGAGAAAAACCAACCTCTCTGCTGTTGTGGCAGCACAAAGCACATGGGAGAAGGTGATGCCAGTAAGTAAGTGTGTGTGTGTATGTGTGTAAGCGTGAGACCCAAGGAGTAAAGGATATAGAATCATAGATAGTTAGCAGGATAGAAATGTGTTCCTGTCTCTTAATGACTTCTGAGTGTATTGAAGATCATCTAGTGGTTTCCCCTGTGTGGAGGAATAAACGCTGTTATTGTTCATAAGCTATATTTCAACTTTGATCTCTAGAAAGACTCGTATTGGTAGGTGTCACAGCAGAGCAGGAAATACATCTTGCTGAGCCTGCATTAGCAGAACACCTGTGGTGACTAGCTCTTTCTTCCGTCTCGTTACCCTCTTGCCCAGGGTAAAGCTAACTGCCCGGATCACCCAGCCATATTTGGAAATATTTTTGTTAATGAGCAGTGCAGACTGTAATGTTCTCATTTTTTCAGAAATCTTTGTCCTTGGGGGCGTGCACAGCATGCTCAGCTTTCTGTTCAGCGCTGTGGTCCACTTTCTGGTTCTCTAGAGTAGCAGTTCTTACCTACTATCTGTCAGCAGCCTAAGTACTCCCCAAGTTCAGGCTGGAGTTTAGTCATTGCCTTGTCAATTGCCTCTTTGTTGTGTAGCATGAGGGAAGAAGTGTGCACTTTTAAAATGGCCCCTAAATTTATTTTGCAAGGAGTACTTTCAATGTACATGAAAACATAGTGTGTGTCCATCGCCTGTCAAATCTGTATGGATCGGTTGGTGTTTATGCAGTGTTACATTTGCTTTTTGTGCTAGGAGGATTTGGGCCTTCGAGAAGCTACTTACGAGCTGTGTTATAACAGTGCATGTGCATTGATTGGGCAAGGAAAGTTGAATGAAGCAATGAAAAAACTACAGAAAGCAGAAGGTAAAAACATGGTGAGGTGAGAGGGAAGCTTTATGTGATAGTAGTCACTTGTTCTCTATAGACACACTTAATCAGAGAAAAAGAGGTTTTGAAAATTTAAAAACTGACCAGCAGCAGGATTTATTGTAAGTTTGCAGATGGTTCCTGACAGAATTGGTGTTTTTGTAGAAGCATTCCTCTGCAGCTCTTTTCCAGAGCCATGTGGCATGTACCATCTCCTGGCTCAGCCCCCTGATTGGTGTTCAATGCCTTTGAGCAGTGTTTTGAAGTAGGAAGTAGTCACAAGTGTAATCTCTTCTCATAAGCATGAGATTTTTCTACTTTTTTTCTATTCTATTTTTCTATTCTATTTCTATTTTTCTATTCTAACTCCCGGTTTTGTTAGTATATGTATATATAAAAGGATATCCTATAAAAAATAAAAATACTTCATGGCCTGAATTAGTTATGAAATTAGTTTTAGCCAATAAATGAGCTTTTTTGCAAAGACAATTTTTTCTATGGGGTGGAAGAGGGATTTTGTGTGTGTGTTTAAAAAAAAAAAAAAAAGGCTGGAGGGGAGAATTAGGAAGAATTGGTATCTTTCTGATCTAATTGCTCTTGCAGATAAATAGGTCGGTTCTGTCCCAATTTTGATGATAGAATAGCAGCTGTCCCATACAACTGATTTATTAAGCATGTGTAATTTGAGTTTATGTGCTGTGATAGCAGTCATTTGGAGAGCAAAACAAGTGATGTTCTGGTGAGGTATATGAGAAAGTTAAGAAGTGACTGGTATGCGTACTGAAAACTGATGGAATTGCTGCCCCATAAAGGGTGTAATCTGAATATTGCAGGCTTGCAGCACTTAAAGTAGCTCCCAGGGTGGTGAGCAGTTGCATCCGAATGATCCCTATGGAAAAAATAAGGAGCTGGGTTTAAGGAAATTTGCATAGGAGAAAAAACGAGTGTGTGACTCTGCTCTCAGAAGGCAGCTCTGGGAGGGACAGTATCTCCTGTATATTTGGTATTTCTTCTGCATCATCTAGTCTTCTCCTTCATGTTCAGTCCCTTTCGTCATCACACTTGTAATCTGATGTGCCCTTGTAATGCTGCAGAAGTTTCAGGGATACATGAAAAAAAGTAATGTTCCCCCATGGTTCTAGGCTATTTTTTTTCCCTAAAGCCTTCTAAGTTCTGTCCTTTGATTTGTTTTTCCTTCTAGAGCTGTGCCGCCAGTCGCTGTCAGAAGACTCTGTAAGTTCTTGATGTTGTTCTGGAAAGTGTTTGCTTTGCAGCAGCATGAACAAGGGTGGGGTCACAAAGCATACTGTAGACAGCCAGTGGATAGCCAAAACTGCTGTGCAGTATTACCCAGCAAGACTTGCCACTGCTGCTGGTACCAGCTTCTGAGGCTGGGGGAGCAATCGTGGTTGTTGCAGAAGCATAGCTAACACTGTAGACCGTTTGCTGCTGTGCTCCTTGCACAGTTGGTGCAGGCAGGATGGGTGCAGGTTGTCTGAAACCTCCCTGTGAGGAGGCTATGGAGGAACACACTGAGTAGGTGGTGGGAAACACAGGAAATTTGTAATCACTGTCATTGGTTCAAGCAGAGGGGCAGATTCAGCGCACAAGTTAAGGGTATCTTCATATTACTGCTGGAGCAGGTGAAGCTTTCTGTTCTGCTGGTTTGACCCAGATATGCTTGTATTTGTGCTGTGGCTACAACCTTCACCTGTAGTGGCTGGGGTACTTTGTTGCTAATACTGCCCAAGAGATCTCATGGACATTTGCCAGCAGAATGCTGAAGCCAGAGGAAGAGAGGTGAGATGGCAACTGTTTTTCTTGATTTTCCTTCAGGATGTGACAGAAGAAGACATTGAGGCTGAACTGGCCATTATTCATGGTCAGATGGCTTATATCATGCAACTGCAGGGTCGTACAGAGGATGCTCTACAGCTCTACAATCAAATCATCAAGTTGAAGTAAGGACTTTTCTAAAACAAATGTTCAGTCTTCCATCTGTAGAGACACCATTGTTTAATAACAATGTGCTTTCTGCTTTTCTTATCTGCAGGCCAACAGATGTAGGACTGCTTGCTGTCATTGCAAATAACATCATCACAATTAACAAGGTATAGAATTATCTTGCTGCTCTCAATGCAGCCCTTCCTGGTGATTACTCAGCCTCCTTCTCTGCTGCTGTGGAGAGAAGGGGGATAATCAGGAAAGACTTTTTTCCTAAACAGTAGTTAAATTGCAGACCCAGAGACCTTTTCCTCTTCAAGGAATGTAGTGAAATCTTCTCATGATGTGTGATTTCTCCAGGACCAAAATGTCTTTGACTCAAAGAAAAAGGTGAAGCTGACCAATGCAGAAGGTGTTGAGCATAAACTCTCCAAGAAACAGCTCCAGGCGATTGAATTTAACAAAGCTTTGCTGGCAATGTACACTAACCAGGTAGGGGGAACTGCAGTAAGTAGCTAGTGATTTAGCACTCTCCACAGGAGTTTGAGTAGGCAAAAACGGATATGCAGCTGTTCTGTGTCGGAAGGATAAGACCACTTGGTCTAGGCACATAAGTGAGGAGAAAAAAAATACCATCCCTAAAAGAACAGCCAGCGAGTTGTGTAGTGACTCGAGTGTTGCTGTAGAGAGGAAGGGGGGGACTGTGTGGAGATCACTAGGAGACAGAAGGGGTTCTTAAATGCATCTGAAGTGCTACTAAGAGGACTTGTTTATGGTTCTGTATATGTTCTTCCCCCATTTCAGGGAAGCCATCACTAGCATCTCTTCTTAGCTACAACTGGTATGTTAGCCCTGCATTAGACGCTTGCAGAGGCTGAGAAAAGTGTATTCTCTCTTCCCACTCCTCAGGCAGATCAGTGCCGCAAGCTGTCGGCAAGCCTGCAGTCGCAGAGCCCTGAGCATCTGCTCCCGGTGCTTATCCAGGCAGCCCAACTGTGTCGCGAGAAGCAGCACGCAAAGGCCATAGGGCTTCTGCAGGTAGGTCAAGAGGAAGTACTCCTTTGGCCAAGCTCCATTTAAACTTGTGCTTTGTGTTCTCCTGTGCTGTTTGCCTTAGCTTGTTTTGTCTGGTTTAAATTTCCGGGGGTATCTGACTGTGCTTATTTTGGTTTGGTTTATTGCTGCTGGAAAAGCATTTACACACAACTGAACAATGCCACTTTTAAAGGGAAATAGTTCCCTTGCACCTCTGATTTTTATGCTTAGGAAGCTGTAGTAGACTACTTCTGGGGTAAGCAGTGGGCTCTGCTTGCAAGCAGTTTGCAACAGCCTTCTTTTGGGAGGGAGTGAGTGGCCTGGGACAGATATCTGAGAGAATGATGGGCCAGTGTCAGAGTTTGGGGTCCTCCTCTACTACGTGCTGAAGCCTGCCTGTGCTGGGAAGTTTCCGTTGGCTCTTGCCAGCTTGCTGTGACTGAGCATGAGATATGATTCACCAGAGCAGCAGCCTGGTGCCCACGCACGTGTTGAATTGTTCTTTCCTCTGACTCTCAGGACTTTGCAGACCAGCACCCTGCCAATGCAGCTGAGATCAAGCTGACGATGGCCCAACTAAAAATTGCTCAAGGTATCCAGTGTCCTCCTTTGTTGAGAAGTGTCTGCATGTGATAATGGCACAAGGGGTGAGAAAAACAGGCTTTTGGGCGATCTTTGCTGCAGTCACTGTTGCGACAGGGCTGCAGAGCAGAGATGCTTTCAGTCGGGTATTCTATGTATGGCTATGGCAGGATAGAGCTCATAGCTTAATGTCTGTGGAAATCCAGGCTCCACAGATCCCTGGCAGAGATGCCCACAGTCTTTGTGAATAATAGGGCTGAATCTGTTCTGGGGCAGGAGGGTCTTGAGAGCAGGGTGAGGCTCCCTGATGGTACCATTCCTGTATACAGTCGGGCAGCACAGGGTCGCTCCTAGAAGAGAAGATGCTGCTTGCAAAAGCCTGCTCCTCAACCCTTGCAGGATGCGACAAGGGCAGAAGGGCCCTTTGTCTGGAGGCCTGTCCTTTATTCCTGGAAAGGGGGGAGATATTCTGAGAAGGGGATTGTTATGTCCCTGTTGTTTACCTTTGACTGGAAGTTCACAGGCAGGGTGAGGTACTACTGTGCCACTCAGAGCATGTTCCTCCCTGTCTCTCTTATAGGCAGTGTCACCAAAGCCTGCATGATCCTGAGGAGCATAGAAGAACTGCAGCACAAGCCTGGTATGGTAAGCAAAACTCAGTCTGAACTGTGTGAGGTTTTTCCCTTGTAGCACAGCTTTGTACTGCCCACTCCCTGTTGCCTCTTCCCTGTGGTTTTCACTTGACCTGAGTGTTTGCAGGGAATTTGAGCCCATCTTCCTTGTCTTGGACAAAGGTGGGATTATAACTTGCATCAGGTGGCCTGAACTTAGCCACAGAAGTGCTCTGCCTGTCAGCAGAGAAGCTCTCTACCTATGTTCCCACTCTTGTAATCCCTCAGACCCATGTGTTGTCTGGATTTACTTCCATAACATGACTGGAGCAGCTGCTTCCCTGGTATGTACTGTTGGAAAGTTTTTTTGAAGCAGCTTTAGGACAACAGGTGTTGGTGAGAAAATGCCATATGTTCCATCCCCACAGCATCACCCTAATCTGCACTCATGTCCACATCTGGTATTTGGAAAAGCTAGATGACTTTGAAAATGCTCAGGTGTACAGCAGTGACTCACAGTTGTAGGTCTGTTCCGATTGCAAATGCGAACGATCCAAGTAATTTATGAGGGCAGTCAGCAATCCTTGCCCTGGGTCACCTCTAGTTGTGACTGGGGTGTAGACAAGCAGATGGTGTCTGTATCATCTCTTCAGTGCTGCCTTTTTTTTTTTTTAATGGCTCTTGGGATAGAGAATAGGGGAAGAAAAAGGGGTTTATAATAAACTGTCCAGTGGCAGGCAAAGAAGGTGCCAAGACAAGAAGGTTCTTTCTGTGAATGCAATCTTAAGCTTGTACCGTCAGAGAAAGATTGGTAGGGACGCCTCTTTGGGAGGGACCCGGGTAGGAAGGTCTCACCTGGGTATCCTGCCCGTTACCACAGCTGATTTTTAGGGACAGAGCAGGAAGCTCACATTGAGTCTGCTTTTAGGAAATCCCGTCATGTAACTGCTGACCCTCTGGCTCTACACAGCTTTTGTGAGGATCTGCTATAAGCTGCTCTTGAACGTTTGCAGGTGTCTGCGTTGGTGACAATGTACAGTCATGAAGAGGACATTGACAGCGCTATCGAGGTCTTCGCACAGGCTATCCACTGGTATCAGCAATTCCAGGCAAGTCAGACCAGAGGAGCTAATGCTCAAGGCTTTGTCCCAGTCTTTTCTAGCTAGTCCCAGTCTTTTCTAGCTAGTCCAACTCAGCTTTTCCTGTTGATGCTCAGCCCCAGCAGCTCATCCGGTTGGGGTTTTGGAGATCTGTGAGATGTTTTGTGAGCGTTCGCTTTATCACTGTTTCATTATTTTAGATGTGTTGCAAACAGAGAGGAGCAGCAGCTCCTGTCAGATTAGGAGAATGGGGGCGATGGATGCCCAAATGTAGCAATCAGGCCTTCTCCCTGATTAGAAAACATTGTGGAGCAGTGAGCTGCCTTGTCCCACGCAGTTCTCCCTCACGTCCTAGGGTGCAAAGGTGGTCTACTTCCTGCATGACAGGGTGCTAAATCAGTTGTCCTTGGCCAGGTTTCCGGGGCATTGAAGCCAGCTAGAGCTGGGCTCCATGCTGCGATAATGAGGAACTAATTATGGCTGCTGTGTCTTTCAGCCAAAGTCTCCTGTCCATTTGTCGCTAATAAGGGAAGCTGCCAACTTCAAACTAAAGCACGGCAGGAAGAAGGAAGCAATCAGCGACTTGGAGGAGCTCTGGAAGTGAGTTGGGTGGTTGCTGAACAGGTCGTCTCCACCCAGAGGCCTCTTCAAGGTGTCTGGTGCCAGGCAGTGTCTGTCAGTGTGGGTTGACTGGTAGCCATCCTTTAGAGTTGCTTTTGCACAGGGACTCCAATGCAAAGCCATATTTTGGAAGGAGAGGGGATCATTCGTTTGATCTATAGCTGAGGTTTACTTGAAAACGTGGTTAACTTGTCCCAGAGGCCTCTTGTGTGCAGTGAAAGTTGCTTTGGGGACTGGGATGTGTCATTTTTTCTAGTGCTGCATAAACCATAGATGTCTAGGTTTTAGTTTTTATTATGCCCTTGATGGGATTTTGGGGGGGGACTGTTAACTTGCTTTTGCTTCTGGGACCTGAGGGATTTTCATCTTTCACTGCCTGCTTCGTAATACTGTGGAGATGTCAGCACCTCCCTTTGCCCACGCCAGCGATGTTCGGTGATGTGCCCTGGAGGAGATTGTAGACCGACGTGCCTGTCCCCACAGATAGCAGCTGTGCTGCAGCAGCAAGCACTGCATGGCGGTACCAGTCTTTGGGATGAGTGTGTATCTTGGTAACTTAGTCCTTTTCTTTTTTTTTCCCCATCAAGGCAAAACCCAAAAGATGTGCATACTCTGGCACAGCTCATCTCTGCCTACTCCCTGGTGGACCCTGAAAAAGCGAAAGTGTATCCTTTTGATGGTGGTATCAGACCAAAGAAAGAGGCCTTTGGGTATTGCTTCCTTGGATTTCATCTGTGTGAGGAATTCGGACCCTCTCTCACCTGAAGAAAGGCAAGGAACATCTCCAGAACAGCTACGTATCTAGGTCGAGTTGTCTGGAGCTACATTATTTCCCTAATTGGTTTGCTTACTGCGAATTGTCTTTGGCCTCCTTCTCTCTGTGAATTGATACTTAAGACTAGGTGGAACCAAATATAGGAGACCCTCTGTCTTTTCTGTTGGAATCTTAAACCTGTGGTAGTGATGCAGGACTGTGTGTTAAAGAAGTAGCTGCTGTCTGAGCGTTCACACACCGTTCATGGTGTCGTGCACACACACGCTTGTGTTTGGGTGCGCTTCCTCCTTCTTCAGGCTCAACCCTAGGTTTCCCATAGCAGAGTCTCAGAAATTATTAGAAAATAATTGATTTAATTGAAAGATGCAGCAGCAGGATCAGTCTGGGCTGGGTGCCTCCAAAGAGAAGGACCCAGAACAAAGAAATCCCGGGGCAATACACCTTTGGATCCCATACACCCACCCCTCACGCTGTCCACACATCCTTTAGTCCAATGGTGATTTTTGGTCTGGGGTCTTTGACATCTAATTGGATTCTTCTTCTGTGTCCAGGCAGGCTCTTAGCTTGTTGACGTGCAGTTTCTGCAGTTTTCCCTGAAGGTTGGAGCCTCCTTATCTTCTGGCTTACACTCCTTTTACACCTGCCCTTGCTGGTGGAACATGGAGAACTGAAGAGTCCCAGACTTGGGAAAAACACTACTGAGACATTAGTGTGATATCAAAATACTTTTCCGTGCTAAAAGACTAAACACAGCACTGTACTAGCTGTTAGGAAAACCACTAGGAAAATTACTGAGAAAAATACCTCTGTTGCGGCCTAAAGGCTTCAGCAGATCTAGCTACTTACGCAAAGTAAAGCTAAGCAAACAGCACAAATCATACTCTATTATATTCCTAAGTAATTTATTCTAATTAAAACCTACTTATTTACATTAAACAACTAATATCCCTCAACATGTGCCCAATAAAATATGGCTAAGCTCTCACTTACTCAAAATACCAGGTTCACATACTGCTTTTGCCACCCTGAGCAGCTTTCAGAGGAAGTTGTTGCTTCTGTCCCTGTATCAAAGAAGGAAAAATGAGGCAGACGGTGATTAGGCAGCTCATCCCAGCTTGTGCAGGAAGCTGGTGAGAGCTGGAACTAGCCCCTGCGTTGCTAGCAGGCTGAATTTGTTCAAGCTGAAGTTGCCTGTTGCTATCTGGACAAACCTGGGTGTTTATCTTTTTTGCTTGCTGGTTTGCATCCCTGAACTCTTCCCTTGCAGTCTTAGCAAACACTTGCCTTCCTCGGACACCATGTCACTGAAAGTAGATGTTGATGCGCTGGAGAACTCCCATGGAGCCACCTATGTTCGGAAGAAAGCTGGGAAGCTTACTGGAGACAACCAGCAGAAGGAACAAGGGTAAGGCAGGCTGCTGTAGCTCTCATGCAGTTGTTCTTTGGGGTGGCACAAGAACCACACCTGGTATGCTGGAGACATTGCTGTAGAAGGCAGGCTGGTGGAAAGGGAGCCTGTTTTTTAACTGCATGGAGCTTCAGGTAGCAGCAGACCAAGTTTTGAGAGAGGGGGGAGTGGTTCAGCTTCTTCCAGAGCTAGGTTTTAGTTGACTTGTCTGCTGTGTCCGTGCTGTGTTACAGCAGCTGTTTCCCTTCTTGCTTTTCAGACAAGGGGATGTGAAAAAGAAGAAGAAAAAAAAGAAGGGTAAGTTGCATTTCCTAGCTGTTGACATGTCACAGCTCCAGAGAGCTCGCCAGATTGTTTCTTCAAGTAGGCAGCCTTCAGCTCCCCAGGAGCTGGAGGCCTTTGCTGGGACTAGGTCCCTGTGAACCCAGATCTTCATGACAGCTTGTTTGGGTGGGACGTTTTTCCACAGAAGTGAGAGCAACACCCTGGTGGGATGATGTGGGTTGATGGGCTCTTTGCACTTCCTGGCTACTGACATCACACGCCTGTGCCTTGGTGATGCCTCTTGAGTGTGTTGACTCCAATCTCATTTCCTGGCACTGGATGTTCTGCAGGAAAGCTGCCTAAGAACTATGACCCCAAGGTGACTCCCGACCCTGAGCGGTGGCTTCCAATGCGAGAGCGTTCCTACTATCGTGGACGTAAGAAGGGCAAGAAGAAGGATCAGGTTGGCAAGGGGACTCAGGGTTCCACCACAGCTGGCTCCTCTGAACTGTAAGTACCCATTTTGCAGGGCTTGGTGTGGGGAATCACTCCTGTGCTGCTTTTCTGTGGCTCTGTCACCGTGCCAACCGTGGGTAGCACAGCTGAAACTGTACTTGAACCTTCTACCAGCTGCTCTTCCCAAAGATCCGTATAGGTCACTGGAAACCAAAATAACATGATAGGCATGCTTGAAGATGCCAAGGTGCAAATAAAATTACTATAGTCTTTTAATGTGCTTTTCTTAGCTTTGATGATAATTTGAATTTTGCATGCTTTCTCTCGAGCTATTTGCTTTCAAGTCTTTTGGCGGCTGGAGAACCATTAGCTGTGATTTGGGAAAACATTGTACTTCCTTCTAAGTTGACACTGATTATTTGAGGTGGAATCGGGGTTTACCATTGTGTATGAGGCCTGACAGCAAGATGGTGACTTACTAGTGTTTGAGAGAAGGAAGTACTTCTAAAATGGTAGCAACGCAGAGAATCGCCAGTGCTGTCTGATAGTTTCTCTTTACACAGCTGTCTCAAAACAGAAGCATGAAAAGCCTTTTGTGGCACTGTTGGCTTGAGCAGTGTTTGCAAGGAGAGCTGGCATAAAGATGCCTTTGTGGTGAAGGAGAGAGAAAGGATGTTGGGTTTGCACTGCCTAAGCATGGGGGGCTGAAAGGCCACTCACGTGTTGCATGAGCTGCCACCTGTCTATTCAAAAGTTAGCTTTGCTTTTGTTGTGGGAGATCGACACCATCTAGTGAATATGAGGTAGAAGGTGATTGCCTGCTCCTTGAGACGTGTTCCCATAATCCGTCAGCCTTCTATATATGCTGAACCTTATTTAAGATCTCCTTGCATGAGTGCCCTCCCATAGGTAATGCGACCTAATGCTATCTTATGTGGCAACTGCTATTTTTCACTGTCGGCTTCCTGCAGTACTGCCACATCTTGCAGGTGTTTGTGAACCCACGTGGTATCTCCTTTCTGTCATCTTCCCTGCAGGGATGCCAGTAGGACTGCCAGCAGCCCACCTACCTCCCCTCGGCCCGGCAGCGCTGCAGCTGTATCAGCCACCAGCAATGTCATCCCTCCCAGGCACCAAAAACCCGCTGGTGCCCCGGCCACCAAGAAGAAACAGCAGCAGAAGAAGAAGAAAGGGGCTAAAGGAGGGTGGTAAAAAGCAGGATGTGTAACCTCCCCCCTGAGTAGGTGATGCTGGTTGCAGAATAAAGGTCAAAAGCAAGTGCTGGTGAAAGACTCTTGGCATCTGGATGTCTGTCCTGCCTGTCAGTGCTCTGGGGGGAGATGGGCTGCTATAGGCACCATGATGTGTCTGCTCACCAAGTTGCCTTCATCACACTTGCCCTTGCTGTGACTTAGGGTGTTGGCATCAAACTCAAATGCAGCCCCTAAGAAGAAATCTGTCCATGTTGCCAAACATTTAAAAGATGTGGAATAATCAAGAACTACTTGAAATGTAGATTTTTTGCTCCTCCTGCATATGTTAGTTAAGGCCTTTAACAGATTTATCTCACAATGTCTCTGACTATGCGTGATGCAAACGCTGTCTTCTGTGTTTCATCCCAGTCAGTCACTGACCACCAAACAGCACAGGCACAAAGGGTCTTGGAAAACAACATGTGGGCTAGGTTATACAGGAGAAGACAAGCTGAAGGGGGAGAACAAGGCTGTTAGGAGAAAGCATGGCAAAGTGTGTGACAGCTGAGTCAGCATCCCCTTTTCTGCAAGCCAGCTGCCTTATCCTAGTGGGCTTGGCAAGACAGGAGAGCTAAAACAAAGAGACTGGTTGTGGTGGTGGGCTGCATTGCAGAGCCCTTGCACTTCTCAAGTGGAAGCTGGCAGTGAGATGGAAAATGTGGGGTGCTAGGAGTGCAGATACAGGTACCCCCCCAAGCATCTCTTGAAACTTCTGGTTTGCTCTGAATGTAGGAAAAACATTTTTCCATACAGGGATTTTCAAGGGGTAGAAATAGCCTCTCAGGGAGAATTGTCAGAAGTCAGCCCGAACAGGCCAAGGCTTTTGTCTCTGAAAGAATTTAAAGCACAGGCCTGAAGAGGTGGGGAGCAAGGCAAATGTTACAGTGGCTTAACCCCCCACCCCGAGTCCCCATGGAGTAAAAATCCACGAAGTAGAATCCAGTCTTTATTATCCTGGCTGTGCCATGGGAGCATCTAGGGTGGGGCTGGATGCCTGTTTGCCCTGAGTGAGAAGAACGAACAGCATGGAGAGAACAGCTTTGTGATGGCTGGCAGAGTCACTGTGGCTGAGTGAGTGTTGGATGGAAGGGGTTGTTCTAAATAACCTGGGTGCTGTGTGGTCTCTCGGCCAGCAGCTGGTGACTACGGGGGAGAGCGCGCTGTCCTGCAGCAATGCAATTTCTGGAGGGTGACCTGGAGAGACTGGAGGAGAACGCAGCTCTGTTCTCCAGGTGTCTTCTCTGGTCAAACGTGGCTGAAACTGACCCGATGACACCGCTGACTTGCGGCGCTGCTGGAGCCCCGAGCAGGCTGCCCGGGCAGTGCCCTGGCTGCTTGCTGGGAGATGGGCGCCCAGGTAGAAGCGAGCTGGGAGCAAATCCCGCTGTGTGGGGGAGAGAGAGGGCAGCAGCAGCGGCAGCTGTGGGGAACGCCTGCCTTCCTCTAGCAGCACGAAGCCACGCGTGGAGCCGCTCGCTCTTTGTCGGAACGAGGAAGTTCTCGGCCCGGCAGGGAGAGAGGCTCCCCCGAGGCTGCCGGGGGCCGTGGTGGCGCGTCGGGCCGCAGGGGGCGCGCTCCCTGGGTCGGGCTGTGCGCGCCGCCGTGCGTGGAGCGGGCCGGGCCGGCCATGGGCACCCGCCTGCGGCCCGCCGCGCTGTGGGGGGCGGCGCTGGCCGTGGCGGGCGGCGCGGCTGTGGCGGCCTGGACCTGGGCCCGCCTGCGGAGACGGGCCGCGCCGCCCGCCGCCCGCTCGGCCGCCGCCGATCAGGTACCGAGGCCGGGTGGGGGCGGCCGGCGAGGCCGCTGCGTCGGAGAGCGCCAACGGGGTCGCCCGGGGCTTCTCTGCGGGGCTGCGCCGCCCCGTCGCGCTCCCCGGCGGTCCCGGCAGCGCGGTGGGACCCGGGGCCGGGCCGGGCGGCGGGGCCCGAGGCCGCAGGGGCGGGGGGGCGGGCTACCGGGGCCGCGCTCTCCGCCCTCCTGCCGAGCTGCGTGTGGCTCGGCCGGGGCCGGCGGGTGTCCCGGGCAGCCCTTCGCCTCGCCTGCGCTGCGGCCTTGCGCTTGTGTCCATCCGTTCCTCTTCACCGCGGTTTCTGCCGTTCCCTCCAGACCCCTTGCTATGCTCCCTTCTTCCCCCAGCCCCGCTGAGCTTGGCACATGCCCCGGCTGCCTGGCTAAGCGTGCTGCCCCTCGCTCCACAGGGTAAAGGGCACAGCAAGCAGATACTGGTGCTCGGCCTGGATGGGGCTGGGAAGACCAGCGTTCTCCACTCCCTGGCAACTAACCGCGTCAAGCGCAGCGTGGCTCCCACCGAGGGCTTCAATGCCATCTGCGTCAACACCGAAGAGTCCCAGATGGAGTTCCTGGAGAGTGAGTGAACATGTTTTAGTATGCAACATAAAATAACTTCCTGTTCTGTGTCCTAGGGATCAGGCCCATATTTTAAAACCTCCATGACTCCTCCTGCCTGCTCTGATAACGTGGAGTTGTGATTATTTTCTCCTTGGGGATTCTGCTTTCCCACCCCGCTTCTCGAGCGAGGTGATACACTAGTGTTAGATGGGGTCTGTGTTCGTGCAGCCCTGTTCTCTGGGGAGTTTTGCTCCCAGAGAGAGAAGGGTAATGGGCCTGATTTGTGTGAAGCCAGCCCAAAGCAGAGGTGTCCCCAGTAAGGCCTGTGCCGTGATCTGTAGCTCTTGTGTGTTGTACAGCTTCTCCTTGGTGCTCGTGCCTAGCAAAGGGCAAGAGCAGAAGAGGAATAAATAATAAGGTGAAAAAAAGAGAGGAGAAAGAGAAAAGCTTTGTAGCTTTTTGTTCAAAAGCATCATAGGTAGTGTTTTTTAGTCTTTAATGGCTCTTGAATGTCTGTAGGTTTTCACTAATTTTTCTGTATTGTCCTTAGCACTGATTTTTGGGTATTATCTGTGCCTGCAGAGAGCATCTCCTGTGATGCTTTCGGGGTGTCACAGCTGTTCTAGGTGCAGCTGGCTGATGGGGAAGGTAGAGGCTCTGGAGGCAGTCCCTGGCACAGAGAGGCTGACATCCTTGCCTCATCAGTGCCTCCCTTCTGTGGAGGCAGAAGTTGCCCTTTGTTTCCTGCTGTTTCTGCACTCTGCTGTACCAGTGCTTGACTGGCTGAGTTGGCAGCCAGCCCATAGATGCCTCGGTACCTTTGTCAGCAGGCCTAAAGGAGCTGTGCTCTTCCCAGGTAAGTCTTTGGGATGTGAGGATGAGGCCACTAAGGCAGAGTTTCATTCCTAGTCCTACTACAATAGGAGTCTCTGCAGTCTCTTAGGAAAATCATCTCTACAGAGATGCTTGTAGTCTGTGCCCCTCTCCTAGTAGGTACGAGACACCTGTGTCTCCTACTTGGAGGTGCTTTGCATAGCTGAGCCCAGAGAAACCCACAGTATCTCTGCTCCTGCCTGGGGACGGCCTGGGCCCAGCGCTGCGCGCCCCATGGCAGAACCTGTTGTTTCTGAGTCGTCCTTCCCTTTCTGGTCCAGGTTGGTAGTGACTGAGATGTGATGGCTGCGATCTGACCCATGGGAAATGAAATGTCTCAGGCCAGTTTCAGCCAGGTAAATCCGTGCATGGCTCTCTAATCTGGTTACTTATCCAGTCTGTACCATTGCCTAGTCCAGGGGTTAGCAGCCTCTGCTGTGATCACATGGCACAAGGTGATCAGCAGACAGCAAGGTTTTTATTTTCCTGGCTTAGACAGATAGAAAGCTTTTTCTTTGTGCCGTCAAATAGATAAGCGGGTGGTATCTTGCCTCTGCAGGGCATAGGATCTCCTGGCTGCTTCTGAGTTCCTACTGGTTTGGGGAAAAAAGAAAGTTCTCTGTGAGGTTGCTGACCCCTGGGTTATGCTATGCATGAATACACTTAACAAAGGCAACAGTGGTGATTCCCCACAATGTCCCGGTACAGAACCAGAGGCATCTATCCCAAGCGTGATGTGTCAGTCACAGCACTTTGGCTCCTTTCCACAGGGGCAGACTTGCAGTTCTGCCTGCAGCTACGCTGGGGCTCTTGAAGAAGAGGCAGGCATGCCCCAGCGGGAAATGTTGTTTCCCTTTCTACATTCTTGAAACTACTGAATCATTTTGACTTAAGTGAAAGCAAAATTGCTTTGAGATAGAATAGAGTCACTGAGGGCAGTAAAAGATGGCTGACTAGCAAGTCAGTTTTGAAGAGAACACCTGTGTAAGGCAGCAGACCATTATAGGGAACCCTGAATGTGTTGCTTTGAAAACTTGCTACATCTGGGAGACTCATACATACCTTTTGAGTGCCTCAGTACTCTTGAGCGAGTGGTTCTGCAGAGTACCTAGGAGAAGACCTGGAGAGCTGAAAACACATCTGAAGTACTTAAGATACTGTTAGCTATTTCTGCTCCTATTAAACTCAGCAAACTACCAAACTCTTTTTGTCCTCAGATGGGAATAACAATCTCGGGCAGGTTGCTGCATATGGTTTCACCACAGAACTGTTACAAGACCTTTTTGAAGGTTTTGAAGGTGGACAGCTTTCCTCCAGAGAAAGGGGTCCAGCAGAGAAGGGGTCAGGGGTATCCTGTGCAAAGGTTTCTCCCATCACCTAGGGATTGCCTAAAGAGTCTGCTGGGACTTGATTTTTCTCTCTTCCTAAGCATCCCTGGTTATTAGCAGTATGAAAGCTGTGGGAGTTTTGAACAAGTCCTTAGTGTCACACCAATCTGATGAGAGCCCTCCCCACCTCAGAACTAAATTTCTTCTTTGGAAATTGTAGGCCTGCTTTGTCTTGAGATGAGATGGGCATGTGGAGATAGGTTATATGGGGACATTCTCACACGGTGGTTATGGACACTGAACCTCTTTCTACTCTCCCTACTAGCTTGAGAGTAAGAACCAACGAGGCAGAAAGCAACTATAAAGGAACTGAACGCAGAATCCTCTCAAAATAAGAGCTTAAAATGGATTTTTTTTTTTCCCCCCCAGAACATACACACATGTCTGCATGGGACTTAACTGGGGAAAATAAAGCTATTTCTAGTCTCATATAGAGTAGCCCAAATACTTCGAGTTCTTGGAAACGCAAATACCTTGGATTTTCAGCTCAGGGCCTGCTGTCCCTGGGAACCTACTGGGAGCGGTGCTGCTTGGATCGCTTGGTGAATCCTGTGCTGCTGTCTTCTCTTCCAGTCGGGGGCAGTGAATCTCTTCGTTCATACTGGAAGATGTACTTGCCCAAAGTGCTGTTGCTAATCTATGTCGTGGACTCGGCCGATCACGCCCGACTGCCTGTGGCGAAACAGCTGCTTCATCAACTGATCCAGAACAACTCCACCCTGCCGGTGGTGGTTCTGGCCAACAAGCAGGTAAGAGTTCCCGGCTGCTAGCTGAGCTTGGGCTGGCAGCAGCTCTGAAAACAGCAACAAAGCCTTTCAAAGGAGGCTTTGTGCCTTTAAGGACGCCACACACCTGGGAGCTGGGGGTCTTTCTGGGACACCTGTTGATCGCAAAAGAAAATATTCTGAGGTAGAGTTTCGGATCTGCAAGATGCAGGTCCTGTGCTCAGAGACGGCGCAATCAGAGCTGTGGGTGGAAATAATGGTGAAAACTGCTGAGGAGTTGCAAGGTTTGAGAGCTGCAAGGGAGACCGCAGTTAGACTTGGAGTTAGGTTTCTGTTCTGAATGGCTGTCTAGACGTACCACTTTACCTAGCAGCAGTGCAAAGTGAAGCACTGTTGTTTGCCTTCGGATTGTCCAGTTGGTTGCTCCTAAGGCTGCTGCTGAAGCATGAGAGAAGAGCAGCTTTCCTCACAAGGCAGTCCTTTCTCCAAAGATCTCTGTGAAAGTGTCGATGACTGGTGCTGTACCTGGAATAGAATTGTGCCTGTGGTGCGCATGGCCAGATGATGGAACAGGCCAGAGTTTTTAAGCCTAGATTTTATTTTATGAGGGCTGTGTGCTTGGATTGCTCTACATTGTTACCTCCTAAATTTCTAAGAACTTAGACACGTTACCAGTAGTCCTTTGTGTTACTCTTGAATGCAAGCACAGGCTTTGGCTTCACCAAACACCAATGCTACTACTGATTCTCTAGGTCCTGGGGTCAGAAACACTGTGGCTGAGAAGGTATGCTGGGAATGACTGTTGCATGTTTGCCCTGTTCTTGTAACTCTCTGCTGGGCTCCTGGAGTCTTGGGCCAGCAAGACTTTTGTCTGCCTTGTACAGGTAGTCTTACATTATTGTCAGAAACACTGGAATTACTAGAAACAGAACTGTACTTTTATTTCTTTGGGGAGAAGTTAGGTTAAGGATAAACATTGTATTTCCCCCAAAGCATTTTAGGGCATGGGAATTTGATCTCGTAGAAGGTATGTAAGACTGGTGACCCTTCCCCTCCCTGGACAGAGGCAGGAACGATGCTGCCACCTCTTGCAACTAACAGGCTTGTTTTGTTTTTGCGTACCAGGACCTCGAAGGTGCATATTGCATCACTGATATCCATGATGCTCTGGCCCTGTCTGATATCGGGGATGAGAGGAAGATGTTCTTGATTGGTACCCACGTGGCAGAGGATGGCTCCGAGATCTCCTCCAGCATGAAGGATGCCAAGGAGCTGATAGCGCAGCTGGTTTTGGAAACACAGTGACGGCCCTTTTCAAACAACATGGTATTTGCCGCTAAGGGAGATGAGGTGTTAGTGTGTGGTCAGTTTGCCGTGTGGTGACTAAAATGCACAGATGTCTTTTCCTTGTGGGTGTGGAATTCCTCTGAAAATGATGTCTAGTTGGTAAGAAAATCTAATTTATAGTGGTTTGAAAATACATTTGAAAAGTAGTCTACTTTTTAGCGTATTTGTAGGGGAAAATTAGTCTGTCAGACAGCAGAGTTAAGGGAATATATAGCTTAGATGGGCTGAGATGGCTTCTTGCCAGGTGGGAATCAAGCATTGACTTCCACGGAACAAAGTTGTATCCAGTGAATTTAACCTGGCTTGATGTCTCAGGCTTAAATTGAAATATGTTTACTTCACAGGTTTTACAGAACCTTGTTAACGCATTTTTCTGTTAAAAATGAGACCTCGCTTTTTGAGAGTGTCAGAAATTTAAAGTGCTGGATTAGTATTTTTGACAGTGACAATTTGTGTTGTATTGGAGCCGGCTTCTAAGGGAGCGGCAAATCAGTAATCTCTGGAAATGGGGTTGGTTACTGCTTCTCTAGTGGGTAAGAGCAAGAAAATTAAAACAGTAGGACACTGTTTCTTTGCCTACAGGGAAAAACCAAACCAGTGTAATTTAAGATAGTGACTGGAAGCTTAAATTGGCGCCAGAGGTGGGAGACTCCTCCATCAGGCTGGGTGGCTTATTTTGGTTCAGTCCAGGTCGTCCTGGAGCAAGCACTCTTGCATGTGAAAAACCTGTTGTTTTTTGGAAGTGATTTCTGTCGGCTTAGCAGGTGAGGGAGATGAGCTGCCGACCAGTGTCACTCTCCTAATTAGACTCCAAGAACGCGATCCAGGATCCGGTCAGTTCTGTAAAAGACCTGTTTTGCAACCGCATTTACTGTATGAGGGTTTTATAGTTTCATCCTTTGGAAGGGATGCATAAAGCAGAACATTTTACCCTAAACAGTGGTCCGGGCTTCATTTACCCCATCAGGGAGTGCGGAGTGCCGCAGGAGCCCCCCCGAGGCCCTCCTGGGACCGCCGCCTCTAACGCCGGGCTTCTCACCCATCTGCGGAGGCCCGGTGCGCGGCCGGCCCGCCCCTGCAGGGCCCGCACCTCCTCCCCTGCCCAGCGGGAGGCAGCAGCTTCTCCCTTCCCGGGACCGCCGGGGAACCGAGCGCAGCCGGAGCGGCGAGGCCAGCGGGACGGGGCTGCGGCCGCCGCCGTTGCCGTGGCGACGGGACCGTGCGCTATGGCGGCGGCCGGGCCGCACGCCGGTGGGTGGGGACGGGGCCTGCGGCCGCTGGCGGGGGCGGCTCCTCCCGTGCCCGGGGCTCGGGGGCTCCGCGGGCGGCCGGCCGGCAGGAGGGCTCCCGGGCACAGCTCGGCACGGCCGGCGGGCCCCTGGCGCCACAGCCGAGGGTGTCTGCCGGGGGAAGCGGTGCCAGCCCGGCCGTTGCTGCCATCGGGGCGCGGGGCTGGTTTCTCCACAGCACCGGCGTCGCGACATCTCTGGTTTTCCCATGTCCCCCCACCTCGCTCCCCACCTTTAAAACATGGCAGCTTGTTCTGTACTGCTACGGAGTCCCAGTTTAATATAGCAGCTACTCCCCTGAGGCTCTCAAAATGTCCCCTTGAAGTTGTTGAAGGCAGCGATAAGGGGAAGCTGCACCAAGCCGGGGGGAGCCCGCAGGTTAGCGGTGGCCACTGGTCCTGGTTGCAGGGGGAGGATGACGTGAGGGGACGTGATGCTGAGGGTGCTCCCTCCTGCAGTGTGGGGGTGACTGTCAGCACCCCGCAGTGAGGAGCAGCCATTGGAGACGAGCTTGCTGTGCAGCTGCACCAGGATGGTACCAGGGAAAAACAGTACAAATAACTGCCGAACAACTGTATCCTAAGGAGATGCACAAACTTCATCTGCCTTATGATTATTTCACGCTGAAGAGCAGACAGCCCAGGCTGCAGGTTTTACCAAGCTTTTAAATTCACCTCTTCTTGTCTTTGCAGTTTCTTGTTACTTGTCTGCATGCTCATATAACAGGTAAGAAGCCCTCCCGGCCTCCTGGCTGGGTGTTCGGGCTGTGCCGCACGTCTCTTGGGAGGGCTCAGTTGGGGATTTACACCAAACAGTGAGCTGATCTATCAGATGACACGGTGATAAACACACAGAGGAAATGATGCCTGGTTTTGCCCTTCCCCCTGCTTCTCAAGACAAACCACGTCTGACCGTCCTGCCCCTTAAAAATGCAGGCTGTGAGCCTTTGCTTTACAAGGAATTGATCTCAAAGGGGCTTGATCCCCCCTTAAGCAATGAGTTTGTGTGAGCGCAGGCAGCGGAGGGGAGGTATTTCTGTGTCTGGCTGCAGCAAGGCCTCATTTTCCTTGCTGGGAAGCATGAGCAGGACCAAATGGCAAAGGCTCCCCCAGGGCTGTCCCCTGGTCAGTGAGGTGCTTTAACTCCTTCAAGTTGCAGAGCTGCTGCAGATGTGTCCTGTGTGGGGATGCCTGTCTGTCCATAGCTTTTGCCATGATAAAAGAGTAGAAAGTAATCTTTTTTTGTAATTGGAAAAAAAAAAACCAAACCCTTAACAATTGTCAGTTGAGTTGAGGGACCTGATTTGGATGTACATGTGACTCGTTCCTTGGGTCATGATGCAAGCTTTGCACAGCAGTGTCCAAGCCAGCGATGTGGGGCAGTAGGGCCCCATGCACTTTGTGCTGAGTTTGGCAGTGGCTGTGTGGTGGATCTGTGCCAGCGGTGGGGGAAAAGCGACGAGCCTGCCGGCAGAGATAGTGCCACCTCTGCGGCGCAGCTAGGCTGGGGGGTGCCTCCGTGTGGTAATCCTTCACCCCCTTGCACCTTTGCAAGGAAGAGCCCCCGGGGAGCCGCTTGGGAACAAACAGCTGAAACTGGTTTTTGGCTCCTGAAATGGTGGCTGCCTTCCTGAGCATGTCCCGTCTTGAACTGGCGGCAGGTGGCCAAAGTCCTACAGGCAGTTCCCTCTGTGGGATCCCGGTGGGAGCCGTGTTTGCAGTGTTGTGACCGGCAGTTAAGTGTGACAAAATCAGCAGGTGTCTCACAAAGAGCGTGCAGTGAGGATGCTGTAACAGCAGCCTGCCATTGCAAGGGTCTCTGTGGTGCTGAGCTCTCTGGCAAGCATTTGCTGGGGCTCGGTGTCTCACTAGAGGCGTTGGCCCCATCAGAGAAACCACAGGTGTGTCACCAAAGCACAGACCGTTCTCTGTCAGCAAACATCTCTCTCTTTGGTGTCACCGCACCTCTTTAAGGGTATGTTGCCTTATTGCTGGGTGATACTAAGCAGGGAAGCAATGCCCCAGGCATTCACCTTCTGTGCTTTTTCCATAGTGGGGCACTTCCACAGCTGCCCACCTCGTGGGGTTGTTCCCCAGCTGGTTGGGGGCAGGCACCTGCAGCCTCACTGGGTGAGTACCGGCTTGGTCAGTGATGCCAGGGAGCTCTGCAAGCCACTTGTGACGCTGGCATTGTCTTGTCCTTCTCTTTGTACCAAGGCTCACAAAGCACAAATGCTTGCCAGCCGCTGGGATTTCAGGCTTGGGACACTTCATCAGCAGGAGCAGGCAGTGATACCTGATCTTCCTGAAAGGTTTTGGTCTGATGAATACTCAGTAAAAACATTTTCAGTGCTGCTCCTAGGGCACAGAGCACATATGTCCCTGTGTCTTTATAGCATCTGAGGTCCCTGTGCTAAACAGACTGAAATAAAATTATAAATTAAAAAAAATCACCTGTGCTTGTAATGCCATGTGAGAACAGTGCTGTCTCCATGATGCCTTTTAGTAAACCACAAACGTGTTCATAACAGGTGTTTCTGTTCACCTGGGCTCCTGTAGGCTGGGAGATCATCCATCTCCTACCTGCTGGGGTTGCAGGGCATGTTGTTAACCAGAAAAGAACCTTCCCCCTCTCCCTGCCAAGGGACCCCACAGTGAGGACAGACTTGCAAATTCATGTCTGTGCAATCCAAGAGATAGCACAAAAGTCCATGGGCTGGTCAGTCCAGCAGATTAAATGGGTGGAAAATTACTTGGAGAGAGAGATCCCTTAAATGCACTCTCACAAGGGATGGAGGCAAAGGCACAGGGGTTCGAGAGTGCGATATGGCTTTGAGTGCAGCAGTAGCTTCTTTATGCTTTGTTGGTTTAACTGTATGTGTAATGGCACATTTGTCCTTTTCTGCAATTTTGACAGGATACAGGAACTTGCAGAACCCAAGAAAGTAGCTTGTGCAAATGATCCCAGGTAAGGAGGTGCTCAGACAGCCCTGGCTCAAGGACTGGGGACTGATGGGGCCTTTGCATTTGTCTTGCTACTGCTTTCCTCTTAAGAGCAGAAGTGGCTCCAAAAAAAACCAGATTGAGATGTTCAGTGTGTGAGGGGCTCTCTTCAATTTTCTCTTTCTTGTTTTCAATCCAAAAAACGGACTTGACCCAAGTCTTGCCTTTGCTGCCCCATCTGAGCTGACCCACTGAGATGTTGCAGGGTAGGATGGTGCTGTGGTGCAAGGGGACCAGACATCGTGGGAGCCACAGGCTGCTGTATCCTGGAGGACACAGTCAAGCTTTAGGAACAGAGTTGCTGTCTGCATTAAGGAGTCAAGCTATGGCTTGACAAGCCAGGGCAGCAGTCTCTTGATAACATCTCTTCTCCACTGTCTGGATGGGTGTCACTGTGCTTGAAAAGGTCTCCATAAACCCATCACCCTGGTGTTCCCTGCCCTGACTGCAGTGGTACCCTCTCCCACCATGGCCTCTCTCTCAATGGGGGATGAGCAACTCCAAATTTGCCCTGGGCACAGGAGAGTAACCACTAACATGCTGCAAAACCTCACCCACTTTCCATGGCACACCCTGACCGTAACATTATTATTATCACTATTTTTACAGTCATACCTGTGGTATAGTTAGGTGGTAATGGTGAGGCAAGAAAAATGCAATCATGAAACTCCCCCAGGGGTTTCAGACATGTAATGAAACGACCCTTTCTGAACATCCACTGGTAACTGTAAAAGCAGACTCATAACTTGAAGGCTCTTTTCTTTTTGAGTTGACAACAACCACCTGGACAGTGTTAGGAAATTCAGTGCCAGGGGGACCATGTGTGTCCCATCCTAAGAAGGGAATCATAGAACCATAGAATGGTTTGGGTTGGAAGGGACCTTCAAGATCACCTAGTTCCAATCCCCCCACCATGGGCAGGGACACCCTCCACTAGACCAGGTTGCCCAAAGCCCCATCCAACCTGGCCTTGAACACTTCCAGGGAGGATAGGCCCAGCAAGCACATTTCACGTTTGTGCATGTTTCTAAAATTTCACACCCTTGCTGTTCTTGCTAGGCTTGTGTGGGGAAACCAAGAGACCATCTGGACCCTCTCGCGGCATGCTGTGACAGCTCAACCATCCCCAAGAACAGTGGCACTGGCCAAGCCCAAGCAGGATTTTGGCAAGCATCAGTGCAGGTCAGTGATGTGATAGCACATCCTGGGGAAGGAGGCAGCTTGGATGGTGCTCTCTAATCAGGGGGATGTGCTGGCTCCCAAGGTAAGAGGAGATGCCATCTCCTCTCCTGCCATCACTTGCCCCACAGGGACCTCCGTGCCACTGAGACCCACCAGGCTGTACTGATGTTTCGAACAGGGGCCATCTGTAGGAGGGAAGAAAGTGCTATGGGAGCATCATCACCCTGAGTGCTTGACTTCCAAAATGAGGAGGAACTAGGGAGTGCTAAGTTTCGGTGCCCTTTTATTTCCTTGTACCTGCTTCCTGGCTGTGGGAAAGCCTTTTGCAACACATGGTGGTTGCTGGTCTGATTGGAGCTCTGGGTTGGATCAGCTGCCATAGGAGCCAGCCTTGATCTCAGTCTCCAAGTGCATGGGAGCATGTTCCTCTGCAGTAACAGAAAAGCCCCAAACAGCAGCTCTGCTTCAGCTTAGAAGCAGAGGCATCACGTGCATGCATGCACGCCTTGCTGGAAACATGTCTGTGTCACACCTGTGCATCCCTAGAGTGAGGCTGATGCAGTCCAGCTGGGCACCTGGACAAAATCAGTGAACCCCTGCATCTTCTTGGAGCCTGGCCTAAATCTTGAGGATAAAAGTTAGGAAGTGCTATGAAGAGAAAAATCTTGCAACGTCCTGCTCGCTAGAGGGAATCGAGGTCTTTTGCCTTGAGTTAAACCTTTGCTGTCACTGCATGGTAAACAACCAGTCAAAGCAGTCCATGTTTGGGAATAAGAGTGAAAAATGATGTAAAAAACTTCAGTGGGGCTGGGTGATGCTGCATTACTTGAAGCAATTCACCTGTAGCTCTGTTGGAGAGGATGAAGCTCTTTCAGAGATGAGATGGTGGTTGCTAGTCTGTAAGAATTCCTAGCAATGAAAATGAAACCGTCTTGCAATCCTGACTTTCCTCTACCCGGAGGGATGTCAAGACATGCGTGTCTGTAGTTTTCTCTCCTCTGCCACTGTCATCAGTTCAGGGGCTCTCATCTGCCTGAGAGCTTCTGCCTCTGATAATGGTGTCCCTCTGACAGGCCTTCCTGCCTTTCTGCTCACCTCTGCTCACCCCTTCCCCAGTGATGACAGGTGTCTGTATCAGCTGTGGCTGACGGAAAGCTGGATGAGCGTGCACTAGGCAAGCCTGGGGAGATCCCAAGTTGAAAGGAGCTACAAGAGCACAAGGTGCTATTAAGCCGTTGCAACAAAGAGGTTTCTAAATTGGCAGAGCTGAACAACAGAGATGCTGCCAGGTTTGTGTTGTGGAGTGGCTTCTTGAAATGGTCCAGGGAAAGGCCTCGACTTTGAAAGCAATGCACTGAGGGTGCTTAAAACAGGACTCTGCATACGCAAACAGCATTTACCTTTCAAGTCAGGAAATCTCAAGTGTAAATGCCCAATTTGTTCATGGCTTTTCCATGTGCACTGGTGCCAACTTTTGTACATGCAGCAGGCATGGATGTTTAACCAGACTGAGGATACCACCTGCCACGTTCATGTTCTCTGTCAGTTGCCTTTTACTAACTCTTCTGTGCTGTTCCTCAAGATCTCTCTTCTTTTACAGCTGCGGACAGGAATCAATGATCTGTGAGCGTCCCCCACTAGTGAATTTTGGCTTCCTTTCTGATCGACTGCTGAAGTTGTCTGAACCTAAAAAATACCAGGCTGCTTACCTGCAGCAAAGGTGAGAGGCTAGAAAGCCTGTAGGATCCTATAGGTAGGCCCTTGGGTCTTGCAGCATCAGTGCAGTTTCAAAATAGTAACAACAGGAACAGAGGATGGGTACAACAGAAGGCAAAATGCAGAGAAGGGGCTCTGCTGGGATTAGGACCTCTGGACTCATGGCATGAGTGGGTTCTACACTGGAAATAGCCACAAGACAAAGCTGCCTTCTACTGTGGCAAACATGAGGCTTACACATCGCAGCTGCAGCCTGGTTTAACCAGTGTGGGGGAGTATCTATGAGTAACGGTGCCACAACTCTCTGCTTCCAGACCTCGCCAGTCCCCTGAGTGGCCCGTGTCGCCAGCTGCACTGAGCTATAAGGCCTCCCCGCGGATCCTGGAGCTTGCCCGGCCAAAGGTGCTGCACCCAGAGTTCCTGTATGCCAGAGAGGTGAGGAGGTGGTTGAGTGAGATTTGGAGGGGGCAGCGATGCAGCAAACTGTTCTGAGCTTTTACCCCCTGTGTCCTGCCCCTGGATGTGCCCAGTGTGTGCTCCGGAGGCGAGAAGCTGTCTGGTTCTGCTGGGGTTTGAGATACTGAGAGAAGCTGCCTTTGTGGAGTGAGGTGCTGTCTTTGAAAATCTCCCTACTAAGAGACAGAAAGCAGCCAGGCCGGAGCAGCCCAGAATAGCAGGAGAGCCAAGGGAGGAATCAGGGCTGCATCCCCTGATAAAGCAGCCTGGGAAAGTGGAGAAACCTGATGGGAATGGCCTGTTTAGCTCGTAGGGAGTACAGTTGTGTTTGTAGTTGGGCAGCTGTGCTCCTATCTGTGTATATCGAGGGGATGAGCCTGCAAACAGTATGTATATTTTAACAGTGTTTTACCAGAAGCCTTATTTAGAGATGTATTTCTGAACTTTCTCCTTTTAGGCGGGTCATTGCTTTGGCAGGGGTGAAAGGGCCTGGGGCAATCTCAGATTACAGTCATTTCCATGGCAAAGGCTAAGTTTTCTGGCTGCAGTCTCTGGGCTGGGAAATAAGGGAGGCTGTGCTGGAGCAGGCCTTGGCATCAGTAACCCTGTGAAAAACAGAGGAAGAAGTCCTGGAGCAGTAATTACTGTTGCTGTAGGAATGCATTAACTGCACCAGCATATTTATCCTGAAATCTGAGCGTCTCTCCTTAGCAAGGAAATTATTTGGTTCAGCCAGGAAGATGAATGTGAAGAACATTACTCTAGAAGAAATTTCTCTGCACTCTTACCTGGCTACACAGGCTCTCATTACAAGCATTCCTCTCCTGGCTATGAGTGGGCAACAGTTAGGGGGGAAAAGTAACATTGGCTACAACATACAAGTCTTGATAGTGCCAAAATTACCTTGTAGTTTCAGTGAACAAAAAATAATGGGTGCTGGGAAAGTAAGAGTGCTCCTTCTTGGGTGCTCACAGTTTTGGAGAGGAAGTGTGTCCCTGTGGGCTGCTGTGGATGAGCTCTGTGTCTGCACATCCCTCCCCCGTTCTGAACCTGTGCAGGTGCCAACACAGGTTACAAATGTCGTGGCCATGGCGAGAGCATCCTCGCGGTTACAGCGTCTCGCAGAGCCCCGGGTCAGGAAGGTGACCTGCTGCTATGAGCTCAGCTTTCCTGAATCTGTCATCCATCCGGTAAGGCAGCATCGCCCAGGACCGTGCACGGCAGGGATGCTGGGCAGAGGGGAGGGCACGGGTACTCAGTGGCTGGCGGCTCTCTGCATGGCAGCCCTGCCTGTGCTGCTGCCTGTGAGCTTGATGTCGCTGCTTCCTGGGCTGGAGAGCAGGACTCGTCCTCCGTCCAGAACATGAACTGGCTCCCAGCAGACATCCCCAGAGAAGGGCAGACCTGTGCCTACCCTGCAGTTGTGGGGACGGAGTGAGATGGACAAGTGTCTAATTGGGACCTCCAGTCCTGGGGGTTGGGTTGGACAAAGGGCTATGAGTAAGAGGAGGCTGGAGGGCAGGTTGTGGCACTGGTCAGGTGGTGGTTTCTCCTTCCACGGCTGGTCTGATGCCAGACACGACAGGATCATGTCCCATCTGTGTGCGGTCAGTGGCTGTGAACCTGGGTACACTGAGTTGCAGGCTGGTCAGCCTTGAATGCCAGGAGCACCTGTAAGGACCTTCCTCCCCATTCTTCCTCAGGTTTCCAAGTTCGCTCAGCAGGCAATCGCAAGCCCTCGGACCCTGGAGCTGGCTAGGGCAAAAAGATTGCATCCTGACTATGTGCCCCTGCGGGATGCTGAGTGGCCAGTGACGAAGGCTGCGAAGCATGCAGTGGCCACACCGAGGCTCGTGGAACTGGCCTAGCCTTGCAAAAGGTAGGTGCTGCTTCCCTGCCATGGGGAAATGATCTGCTCTTGGCCCACTTTGTGCAGGCACCTTGTTGATTTGGGTTTGGCCAGTGTGATTAAGCCACTGCTCCTTCACTTCCAAAATACATGGATTTTATATGGCTGGATGTGCTAATGATATGTGGATTGTAGTTTAAAAAGCATTTTTGAGGTGGAAGGATAATCAAAAGAGGAGTAACAGGAACTTTCTAATTCCAGTAGGAATTACTGGTTGAGACTTCTTAATTATTAATAGCAATTATAAAAAGCAGCCAGCTGCCACACGGCACAGTGTAGCACATTCATGTTGCCCAGCATGATGGAGCTGGCCTCAGCCTGGGCAGCAGGAAGCAGTGGGTAGGACGTTTCACAGAGGATGAGGGAATGCCTGGCTGTAGTGGCTGTGACAGCTTCAGTGAGAGATGGGGCCCCCCTTCTCACTGGTGTCCTGGTGACAGCAGTGGAGGTGTGCCAGCTGGCAGGCAGCTTTGAGAGCTGGCCTTGCTCCAGCCCAAATTGACCAGCTCTGTCCTTGCTCCCCCAGGCCTCCTGGGGGCTTGGCTCAATTCAACCCAGATGCCTTCACAGTGAAGGAGACTGCGAAGAAGGCAACTTGTTCTGCTCGGATCCAAGACCTGGCTCGTCCAATTAAGCGCTGAGCTCCCTCAGAAACACAGCCTCCTGCTTGTGCCAGCTGCCCCCATCACCCCCTGGAACATCACCCTCTCTGGGCTGTGCTGTGGCTGGAAAACCTATTCCACCATGGTGCAGAGGCAGCACCCAGCAGGAACACTTTCTTATGAGCAGCTGCTTTTATTGGGCTTATCTGGGGAGTTAAATAAAATGGTCATTCCTTAAGAACAAAATAGTGACCAGGGGAAATGAGCAGAATTTGACCTGATGTGGGAAGCATCTCTCCATAGGACGGCTTATGTCTGGGGTTTATCGCTCTTCTTATTTTGTTGCTTTAATAGCTAAAGAAGTAGTGAAACAACTGCCGGAGGAAGCCAGCACAGGAACTGTTCTTTCACATAAACAAGTGTGGCAAACCAAAGCTGAAGGCGCACAGGAGGTTGATGCAACACAACTCCTGACCTTTGGTTTCAAAATTTTTTGCTAAAGTTTAGAGATCTTAGTGACGCTCAAAGTTTTGTGCTTGTGACAGAAGTAGGAACACAAAAGGCTGCAAAATTCCAGATCCAGGGCTGGATTTGATAAGGTGCAAATCTTTAGTACAGACTTTGGAAATGCTGTGGTGGCACCTGCATTGAGTTGGCTTGAATTTGGGGCTCGTTTTCTCAAATGCCTGCAGAACGGGCAGATCCAGACTTTTGCTTTACATGCATCTTTGATACAAGTTACACAGGCGGGTTAAATCTGTGTTGTTCAAATATCCAGTTGTGTGACCCTGGGCAGAATAATGGAGCCCTGCATTGGGATTTTTGGAGCCTAACTCAAAAAAGCAGTTCTCCTCAGTGTAAGGCAGAAGGCATGTTGCAAAGATTAAGAACAAAACAGGTATCAGTGCCAGACTCTGCAGAACAAACCCTGGGCTCCAGTCGGCTCTGAGGGTGAGTCAGTTTGACAGCTGGATTGGAGGGGAACAACACAGCCTGTGTGGGACATGGCACAGGGAGATTGCTTTTATCTCTTTCCTACGAGTTCAATGTGCTTTGCACTGGCAACCTAACCACTGGTGATGGGCTGGAGATACTGAGGCAAAAGAGATGCTCTCCAGCAAAGGACAAAAGTGATAAATGAAAGTACCATTAAAGAACAACAACCAAAATAAGGATTCTCCCAAGCATGTGGCAGTTTCAGTGCCAGAGTATCTTAATCTTTCCTGTGTTAATCTGATTGTCCTTCCAAAGGAGCAGAGGCAGGTTACCACAAACCAGAAGAGGATTAATCAGAGGATCCACTAATTGATTCAATAAGCCACTAAGCAGAGGATTTTGAACCCTTTTGAACAAGATAAGGTCACTGGGTAATGGTGCTGGTTATTTTTTAGCTCGTTGCATTGTCCTGTACCAGGACAGATGAGAGTTTGGGCTTTGTGCAAGAGTCCCGGCGCAGCTGCGTCCCTCAGCCTTGAGAGTGGCCTGAAGGAGGCTGGGGTCTGGCCCCCCAACCCTGCAGGGGAACCCCAGCACCACCAGCCTCTGCCACCTCCGGGCTTGGAGTGTGCATGGGGCTCTGTGGGCTGCCAGGGATGGGCCTGTGGGTGCACGAGAAGAGGAGGTTGCCTATGTCCGCGGGTTATCCCTGTGGCTAGAGGGAAAACCCATGGCGCCCACTGAGGCTGCCTTGGAATCGTGTTGCCCTCCCAGAGCAGTCTGCGTCCTGCCACTGGGGAGGGGAGCACAAGCAGGAAGATAACACAGCTCCTCTCATCAAAAAACTTTGGGTTTTTATTAATACACTGAAGAAAAAAAAAAAAAAGACCAGTTCATTCCCTTTGGTGACCTTTAACAGAAATGTGGGAAATGCATTTGAGGGCACTCAGTTTGCCAGTATTCAGAGCTGACTCAGGCATCTCAAGCTAACCAAGATCACTGGAACAACACATCTGGTTTTCCAGGTGCCCTTCTCTCTGGATGATCGGTGCATTAAAGCTAGCAAACATAATTTGCCTCTGGGGGTCATAAGGGAAAGAAATCTCCCCCCCCCCCCCCCCATGTTTGAACTGTTCATGGCAGCTTTTCTGCAAGCCTGGGACAAGGGCACAAGATTGCCTTGCCCTGTGCAGCCACTCTTAATGGATGGGAATCATTAGACAGATTATGCAGCTACCAGAAGCTGTATACACACACATATATATTTTTTTTCCTGGTTATGTACACTTTAAATAAAACTTATATTAAATAGCAGGGTATTGCTTGTATCTCAAAACATATTGCAACAGGAGAACCCCAGTGAAACCCACTCTGAAGAGCTTCACCATCCTTTACAGCAGGCACAGGGATCGGAGCAGCATCCTCTAGTCCCTGACAGACCCGCTTTCTGAAGGCAGCCCCTCAGACTTCCTCCACTCTGCCAGGCGCTGCTTGAACCATTTCTGGAGGGGGGAAAAAAAAAAAAAAGAGAGAGTGAGTGCAGTGGGCTGAGCAAACCCTTTGCTAAAGGTGCAGATGTGGTCAGCACGTGAGACCAGGCAAGGAGACTCGCAGCACTGCTATCTTCTAGCAAGGTGCTGCACTGTTCCCAGCAGTACAGGCAGCAGGACAGCCCTTCCTGACTGAAGGGTGCATGCACCTCTTTCAAACTCATTTCTCTTGCTCACTTCAGACCTTGACAGCATGGGTGAGTCCTTGTTTTATTGCTGTGAGTCCAGGTTTTTCTTGCAGACAGAGTAAGAGATTGGCTAAGGGGTTGCTGTGTGGTGTCTGTTTAAATGGCTGGAGCAGTGAAACAATCACTGCAGGTCCAAAATTAACAGGAATCAAAAGCTGACATGCTTCAGAAAGGATGAGAGGGACAACATGGTGGCTCTCAGCAGATTTAAGAACAAATAGATTTAAAAAAGGGTTAAAAATTATCTTAGTCTTCAAGCAATATGCATGACTACATTATTCTGTAGTAACTTAGCATCTCTAAGCCAACTCCCTGAGCTGCTGATGCCACTTCAACACAGCCGCAGTTTCAAATGTTAGATAAAATGCAGCTGGATAAAACCTCACTACCTCCGTAAGAAGTGAGATATAACTCATGTGTGCCGGAAGCACAGCTCAGCCTTTTGTTTGGGAATGTGCCTTTGATTTGCTTTGTTGCTGCTCATTTTGTTGCTATATTTGTTCATGGCTATTTTTGAAGCTATTGTGGTCCATAACGATACAACCACGGTGCTCTCTATAAGCGGCTCTTGCACTAGCACTGCCTTGGACCACATCCAGTCAGATGATTGCCTGCTGACCCTCCTCCCAAAAATTTCACTTCCTATCCTAAACCATTGTCTCCTGTTGACTCAGTACCTCTTTGTATCTCATTTTTACTAAATTTTTTATTAAAATAGCTGCTATATCTAGCCAATAAAGCACTCCAGATGTCAGGAGTGATGATTCTCTGTGTCATACGCAATGCAGGCACTTTGCAGCCCGCCATCCCAGTCTCAATTCTGTCCCTAATGTGACCTTCATCTCCAGATCTCTAGGAGCACCCTGGATTTGTGGAAAAAGATGGCTATCAGGGAAGATTTTAAGACATCTCCAGAGGTGTCCTGGGCATATATGGCCTGTGTTTACAACTTGCTTTAGGAAAAAAAAAACAACGGAGCAGTGCCATTTCTAAGGAGGAAAAGGTATTTCAGGGGTACTGCCTTCTTGCTGCCTCAAACAAGCAGTGCAATGTGGTACCTGCCTGCCACCAAAGCACAGTAGAGGAGGGGGTCTCCTTTTCCACGGCAGCCAAGGACTATCCGTGCAATGGATGTTGTACCAGACTATCCATGCAATGGATGTCGTACCAGCATCCTTCCCTGGGACAGGCTAAACGCTGGCATTGGCTGCTCAGCTCTCGGATCCCTTTCGCTTTGCTCACAGAGAGCCAGGCTTAGCAGCTCTCTGCAAAATGCTGCTAACTTTTCAGCGGGCTGGATTTCTTTTCTATGCCCAGCAATGCTGCTATGGGTCTAGTAGCTTATAAAACACCCACATCAAAAATGGCTGCACTGCAACCTGAAGGAATTGGGAAGGAGCCGTTTGCTTCTGAAGCCCAGGGTAGCCTGCAGGTAGCCAGATGGAGCACAGGGCTCAGTGGAAGTCCCAGACAGTGGCAGCCTGTCCCTGTGGAGGGACATTTGGAGGACTTTGTGTCTCCTGGAGAGGCTGACAGACTTGCCTGCACTTGGATTTGTGGATGCTGAACTAGCTAATTGCGGTGAGGGGGAGTGTGCTCAGCTTGAGCATGTCCCATAGCACATCTGCAGGAGTTGCATCTATCCTGTATCTGTTTTAAAATGACTGTAGTTTCTTCAGACCATAAAGCCAGCAGTGGTTCGGGCACCCAAGACTATCAGAAATGGGTTGAAAGGAAAGGACAGCATGCATGGGTTGTGTATTGAGGGCTCCACAGTCAGCCAGTGACCCTCGGCATGTGTCCTTGTTCGGGCTGCGGGAGGCACTACCCTGGTCTCCAAGCCCAGGCTGGGGATGGGGCTCCCGGGCAAGGGGTGTGCAAGGATCCCAGCGGGACACAGAGCTGCTGTGCAGGAGACCATGGCTGTGGGATGAAGGGGCTGCGATTACAGGGGAAGGGGCTTTGGGGATGCAGGGGCAGGGGCATGTGGGGTGCAGGGAGGATGTGGGGTACAGGGAAGTGCAGTGGTGCAGTACAGCTCTGTGGGTGCAGTGTGGGGTTGGAGGTGCACTGGTGGTTGCAGAGAAGACTTGTGGGTGCAGTGTGGGGTGCAGTAAGGAGTATGTGGGGTGCAGAGAGCGTAAGTAGGGGTGCAGTAAGAAGCACGTGGGGAGACAGAAGGGTGCAGGGGGTACGACAGCCAGGGACAGGACAGGCAGGGGATGCAGGGGGAGCACAGAGGCATACAGGGGGAGCAGGGCTGGTGCCAAGGTGGGGGCAAGAGGCGCACACTCACCAGGGTTTGCTCCTCAGACAGCCCAGTCTCAGCCGCAATGAGGCACAGCGTGGTGGGGTCAGGATGCTTGTTCACCTTGCAGAAGTTGTACTCCAGGATCTCCAGCTGCTCCTCAGTAGGAGTCACTGGCTTCTCCGTGGCCATCTCCTCCTGGGGCAGGGCTATGGGGCCAGGCACTGTGGAGAGGGGCTGGCATCATTGCCTAAGCTGGGAGTGGCCAGTGGGGCCACACTTCCTGAGCCCCAGATTTGCCATCCCCATCCCCACCAGCTCCCCCCTCTCCGGTGGCCTCTGGCTGTGGCAGGGCACAATTCCCTTCCCAAAGGCATGCCAGGGAGCTCAGCCGGGAGCCCCAGCCCCCCAGAAACTCCTGCCTCAGTTTCCCCACTGTGGCGACTGCACGCCAACAGCACCCAGCTGAGCTGCCTCACCATCCTTAGCTGGCAGGAAACTGCAGCCTGTCCTCTGCTCAGCACTCCCCTGTTGCTGTATTTATAGCCAGTGTGACTCCCGTGGGGACGATTCCTGTTTACAGTCATGTTTAGGCCTGGGCGTCACTTGGGAGTGATGTCACAGCAACGGGCACGTTGGGGGGGTTAATTTAAAGACATTAATTAAAAAACATTATTTATCCTCTGGGCGAGGGAACAGTTATCTGGCATCTAGCCTAGTGGGTTTTTTTCGTTGGTTTTTTTTTTTCTTTTTCTTCTTTCCAGCCACCACGCAAGTTTGTGCAGAGGAATCACAAACCAGAGGATGGAGGATCTTTTGGGACCGTGGGCTTGGACCCAGAAATCACTCCATTTTCCCTCAGTGTCCTGGTCCTCCCCTAGCAGCATGGTCAGACATCACACAAAGCTGGCAATGAACAGGTGAGCTGCTTTGTTTTTACTAACATTTAATGTTATCAAGCATAGGCATAAACAGTTAGTCTGTTGTTCCTGAGTATGGCTGAACTCTTTGTTTGGTTTTTGTTGTATAAGTGAAGGGTCAGTCCTTGGAAAACAGTACCCATGCATGTCCGTTGCTCAAGCACTCAGTGCCTTTGGCTCTGATCACTGCCAGCTGCTCCTGGCAATGGCAGAAGCAAGGAGCCCACGTTCTCCTCCAGAGTAATGTTTGTCACACTTGTGCTTTGCATGACTTGGCACAAAAGCACAAGTAAAACTAGTAAGTACACCTCGGGTAAGTCCCACGGCTGTCTTCTGCAGGGCTCCAAGTTTGCTCCCGTGTGGCAGAGGGTCAAGCCTGCCAATTCGGTCAACTACAACACGAGGCGTTGCCCCCACCAAGCATGCAGAAGTCCCTTGATACTGAATCATCTCGGTGTTTCTGAAACCAAGCTGGGGGGTGTTGGCAGGGGAGGAGCTGGGTGCAAAAATGTGGCCTTTCTTGATCTGCTCTCCTGCTGTCCGAGTTGCCTGGCCCATCTCTGGCAGGCAGGCCGGATGGTGTTGCTGGCTCTCCAGTGCTGCCAGGAGCTCTTGGCCCGCTGTGGGACTTTTCTGGGCCATCCACTCCCTTCCTCAGTTGCAGACCTGCCCTGCCTCCACCTCCCAGTCCAGCCTCTCCTTCTCTTCAGCTCTGGGATGCAACCCAGGCTGCATCCCTACTGTGTAGCTTTAAACCCAACTGCTTTCCTGGTTGACGGAAAACTCACCTTAACCCACTTGGTACCCTGGGTGGTACCGAATGCCCCAGGGCTCTCACTTGCTGACAGCACTGCTGGGATGGGGCTCGGCTCCAAATCTGCCTTGCAGCTTGCAGAGCCAGCCCTCCTATTGATGAGAGGCTTGAGAGATCCTCTTCGAGCTTTACCTCAAAAAGCAAAGCACCCACTGAGCCTTGTCTGCAGGAGGTTGCTTTGACTAAAAAAAGAAGGATCCTTTGGTATTTGAGTAGGGGCTTATAAATAGAGCAGGGCTGGTTGTGAAACAGCCCACTCTGATTGAGTCACTTGGTAAATACTGATTGTAACACAGCGGTTGCGTAAGGCTGGAGCACCTCTGAGTGTGATGGAGTGTTCTGGTAGACGGCATCATCCACCACCCTGGATGGACTGGGGAAAAGACCATCTTTAACCCCAGGTGCTGCAAGCCGAGCTGGCCTTGCCTGCAGAGCATCGCAGCCACAGGTGTGTGGCTGCCTGGACTTTCCTGGCATCAGCTCAGTTCAGAGGTGGCCATATAGGAAGGGGGCAGACAAAGTTCAGTGCTTTGTGCATGTGAGCTGGTGGGGGCCAGGTGAATGCTGCTTACCTGGCTGGAGGCCCTTTGGGGCTACCCCAGGCATTTGGAGACCTCCAGAAATGATGCAGAGGCAGAAGGAGATTCCCTGGACTTGAGGTGCTGCTCTCCAGTACTGTGGCTGCCGGGCTCTCCATGAGGTCAAACTGCAGATAAGGCCAGGCTCCGGCCACGAATCCTTCCTCCCCTCCTTGATCAGCATCCTACGCCAACTCCCAGCCACTTGCCCTTCTCCTAGGAAGCCCAGGCACCACAGGGCTCCTCATCACCTCCGGATCAGGCATCTAGCCTGGGCCACCAGCAGCAACAGGTCCTGGCAGTTTATAAATCATCGTTTGCAGCCTGCTGCATTCATGTACGTTAATGTGTGTGCATTGATTTGCATAGGGAACACGCGCTTCAACTTTCATGTTTCATCTTCACAGCAGTTTCTGTTTCTGATAATCTCCAAGTTCCTGAGGCGTTTCCCCGTAGGACACGGTATTTTCTACCTGCTGGCAGCTCAGGGCGTCCCAGCAAGCAGGACATGATGCCTGATGGTTTTTCCTTGTCTCCCCTGCACCTCTGCTCTGGAGGGGGAACAGTTCCTACCTCTCAAGGCTGTGGGATGGCTTTCAGGGAAAGGTCAACACCCTGGGGGTCCTGGAGGGCTCTGCAGGTCTCTCCACACTGCTCCACTGAGCCCTGGAAGTTTTCAGGAGCCCCATGGCCCTATGCAGTGTGTGGCACCCAGTGCTTGGCACCTCTGGGATGCTAAAAACTGGGGGTATATGACAGGATTTGTGGGCACCAGGAGTTCCTAAATGTCCTGATTGGCCGTATCTGGACCACTACTCACCCACCCGCCATTGAAACGGAGCCTTCAGGCTGCATAGGAGAGGTGATTTTCTTGCTTACATTTCTTTAAGCCTGGCAGAAATACAGAGAATCACAACTGCTTTGCTCAGCTGCTGAAAAGCACCACTGCTCACTGTTTTTTTTTCTACCTAAATTTTTGCAGGCGTTGGGAAAAAACCCGGCTTTTTCAGTGCAAAGGATGTGAACTACCTATTCCGCTTTCCAAAAGGCTGGGGGGCTGTGGCCATCACTTGGCCCTGTGAGCTGCACCATGCCGGCTGCTCCCTCCCCTGGGTGGCACAGGGTGGGGGGTTACTCACCCAGGCAGAAATGACAATGCCAGATGCACTGTCACAGTGAAACCACAGCACCAGCGACACCTGCTCTGTCCTACGCGTCAAGCTAAAGAGCCCCGGGGAGTTCACGCTTTTAGCTCCGACTGTCTTGGTTTTAGGTGGAGCAATGTAAGAGCAGCCACCAGCTGAAGTCTGCAAGGGGTTTATCGGTTGCCCGGGCTGCAGGCAGCTCCAGCCAGCATCACTGCGTGCACGGAGGCTGTGCAGACAGCACCTGCTGCTCTCGCTGTGGCTGACGGGGCATTTAAATGCACCTCCAGGGCCATTTTGGAGTGAGTGGACAAAAAGCAATGGCTGATGGATGCAAGTTGCAGCAAGAGAAAGTCTTATAAGATATTGGGAAAAATATCTTCGTATTGGGGGCATCCAACACAGGGACAGGGAGCAGAGAGGTGGGGGCACCTCTGTCCTTGGTGATACCTAAAAATCAGCTAGACAAGGCCCTGAGTGACCTGACCTAGATGTGAGCTAGGAGCAATGGGGTGGAGATAGACCTCCCTCTGCAATTATTCTGCCTGTGTCCTGTGGTTGCAACCAGCTCCCCAGGGACACCCTTGGGTTACTAGCAGGGCTCCCAGCTCTGGCCTGCAACGGGAGAAGACATCCCTCTGTTTCCCAGCATGCCTGCCCAGCACCGCTAGTGCAGTCAGCATTTACTATCCTGGCAGAAAGCAGCCACTTTTCCAGAAAAGACATGATCTCTGTTTGCTCAGCTTTGCTTTTTTGAATGGCAGATACAATAGCTGGCTGGCTGTGCAGCATTCTAACAATTTACTGCACCCGAAGCCTGTGGAAAACTCTCTGAGCAGGAGCTCCTGCCCAGTTGATGGGGCCCCACAGCCCCAGCTGCGTTTCTTGACCCCTTCCCCAGTGCTCTCCCACTGTCAGGGCTGGGATGCAAGTGGAGGCATCTGGGTCTGGTTTTAGCTTGCAGCTATTTCCTGCCACTGCAGAGATCAAAATAGCAGTTCTCAATGCAAAGGAGCCCTCCTGCCCTCCCTTGCTCTGCTGCAGAGCCATGTCCTGTCCCCAGCTTTGCTCAGCCTCCTGCTGTGGGGTGGCTGTGGATAAAATCAGCCGGCATGGCGCACAGGATAAGGTGGGACGGAGGCTTTAAAAATAAACCAGACCCTGCCATAAATAAGGAAAAACCACCTGTCATGCATCCTGTAAACTACCCATTCTGCCTTTTAGAAGATAATATCGGATAGGAACAAAGCGAACAAGAGCACGGCAGCTGCTGAAGCAGAGGCGGGTCCCCGTGGTACCCCCACCTGGGGTCTCTGCCTGCCCGCATGCCCCTCTCCCTGTCCCAGGCATGAGGCTTTCCCACCACAGCCCTGCTGAGTGCTGCTCCAACCTCCCCAGCATCAGTGAGCGCAGGTCAGCTCCTCCCTTCACACCCCCCCCAACCCCAACTGCAAATGCACCCCAGCACCCCCAGCTCAAAGCCTGCGCTTACCTGGAGCTGGCAGGGACCAGAAGTGTGTAAAACAAGAACCCCGCAGGTCCCTGGGTGACTGCTTAAGTATCTGCGTGTGTGTGTGTGTGTGACAGGCGGGGACCTGAAAAACCTGCCGCAAATCACAGGAGCTCCCGGGATCCACAGCCACTCTCCGGGCTGGTAATTCAGGTTTGGCATCCACTCTCCTTGGCAGGGCTCAACGCATGGTTGTACGCGCTGCGGGGCTCTCCGGACGGGTGAGCTCTCCAGCTGAGCCCGCCTGCCCTTCTGGGGACCCTGGCACCCCCCCCCCCCGCCCCCCCGGTGCCCCCTCGGCCAGGCTGTAAGGAGCCCCGCTCCTGGCTTTGCTGGCGGAGCACGGCGGCGGTCGCCGCTGTTCAGGGCTGGCTTCGCATCTCACTGGAGTCCCCCGCAAATTATTTGTCCCGGTTTCAGGTTCCTGACTGTGCTGTGGCTTTGGTCAGCCCTGTGATCCCGCCGGGCGGGGTACAGGGGCAGGACCGGTCCTGGATCTGACCTGCTGCTGCAGCCCAAGTGCCCTCAGGGGCGGAGGGCAGGAGCCGGGCTGGGGCTGGGCAGGAGGGCAGGGCATCCCCTCCTGCCAGAAACATGTGCTCTCCTCCATTACAGGGCCTGGGAGCCTGCAGTCCCCAGTGGGGTGGGCTGGAAGCATTAGACAGCAGCTTAAAAAGAGGCACCTTGTGGGGTGGGGTGCTGTGGGGAGGAGCTGATCTCCTCTCAGCTCACAGACAGCTGGAAGGGGATGCTGGAAAATCAGAGGGGCTGGAGAAAGGGCTCATGAGAAACGGTATGGGTTGCAATGGCTGAGATTATCTGCCAGAGCAAAAGGAAAACTGGCACTGGATGCAAAAAGCTGTGGAGTTGGCTGGAGAAGTGGCTGGACAAACCCAGGTAAGAAATCTGCCAGATGTTTAGCAATGAGCCAAAACTGTCCAGAAGATTGAGGGATCTTGTAATGTGGGGGGAGACGTGGGCCAAGGCAAGGGGACTGCGAAGAGATCTGCACCAAAGGGCAGGCAGACCTGTGCCAATTTTCCTAGCAGGATGACACTGATCAAGCAAGAGTGCTTTGGCTACAGGGGTAGCCTCGCTGCCTGATAAACCAAGCGGTGCTGTTCGGTGGCTGCCAAAGGAGGTTTTTGGGAGAAGACTTGATCCTGCATGCCTTGGGCAGGCACCCAGCCATGGGGATGTGTCCTGTTTATCACTGGTGCTAAGCGACAGGAGCATGGGTAGCGATGGGTGGGGGAAGCAGGTTGGAAGACGTGTCCAATGCTCCAGCAGCCGTGGCTGGGGGGGTTGGGGTAAGTTCAAGGGGGGTGGGGTAGACCCCTGCAGCAGGACACAGCCCTGGATTTCAAGCCCAGTGTGGGAGGTCCAGGCAAAGACCCTGAATTGCATACTGCCATGTGCTTGGGGGAGCTCTGCTGGATATTGCTACTTACCTGCCCCATGCCTGTGCTCTGCCCTGGCACCTCTTGGCCACCCTTGGAGGTGGGACAGATGGGAAGACAGTCTGGCCCAGAAAGATTTTCTTATGTTTGTACACTGTCTTTATTTTCTTCCATACATGTGCCCCAAGCATCGCAAAATGTGAGTAACCCAGCCTGCAGAAACAGGATTGGCTCCTCTGTTCCCTTGTTTATTACTGTCAATAGAGAGAAAGTCTTTAATATGGAAAAAACCCTTTTCCCTTAGCCTGTGAACCCAGCCCAGACTTGCACCGGGAGCGCTGGCAGCAATGTGTTTCAGGCTGAGACACGCCACTGAAATGGCTTCAGAGCTGCTGGGAGTCCTGCAGTGACAGTGCAAAAGTCACATCATGAATCTGTCCACATCTGGCTGGCAAATGCTAATGCTTTTCTCATCCTGAAATCTTTTAGGTCACGTTTCCTGGGAGAGGGTCAGAGTACTGCTGGAGTTTACGCCTCACCTGGTATGAGGAGATCTTGTCCCCAGAGGATGTTCCTTTGTCAGGAGAGTTAGATGAAAACAAAGTGTAGGGTGCATCCAGGCCCATCACAGAGTTTTCCTCCCTGCAGGGAAAGAAATACCACTGTTGTGATGTACATTTGACAATTTTGCATGATACTGTGGCATTGCAGCGAGTAGTTGGTAGCTGTGGCCTGTGTTGAGCATCCCACTCCCCCTGGACCCCTCTTGCAGAGGCTTGAATGTCCTCCCATGCTTGCCCTGTGGCAACATGTGTGCTGCAGTCACTTTGCGGGGGGCATTGGACACACAGCTCATGGCCATCCTGGCCCAAATGTTGCCCCTCTAAAGCTGTGTGGAGGCAGGATGGAAAAAAGATGAAGAGGAGATGGGGTGGAAGCAACTTGTCAAGCCATCAGGAGAGAACAGGATACAGTTCAGCTTTTCTGACTCGTTCATACTGCCTCCTTTGCACGCATGTGTCTTTCCTGACTTTTGCCATGTTTTGCTTCCTGAAAATAAGGCTTAGTACCAGCACCTCTTGTCTGGCCTTTAGGCAGAGATTTTTTTTTTTTTTTTCTTTTTCCAAGTATATGAGTTAAAAATATGTGTGTGCTTTCCAGAGACACCTCCCCAAACCCAATTGTCAGAGGGGGAGCAAAATCTTCCCTTGTCCTCTTGAACACACCAAGGCAAAGGAAAACTGCAAAAGCCATCTTCGGTTTTGTTTTCCAGTGCTTTTTTTCCTGATGTGCTGGGTTTTTCTGGCTACTAACCCAAAAAATGTGGCTGGAAACAAGGCTTTACAGAATTTTTTGGCTTCCGTTCAGTTAGAGGAGAGTTTCCTACCCAGCCAGTACTGACTCACAGGATAACTCTTGCAGCTAATCAGATGAGATTTCTACCAGCAAACCCCACTTGCCCCAAAATAGCATATAAGATGGGTCGCTCTGCAGGGTGCAGCTACCAATTGCCTTTGTTGGATACCCCAAAACACAAGAACCTGACCGAATCATTGATGTTTTGATCAGTTTTTTCCCCAGGAGAGCAGCAACACTAGCTGCAGCCCAAGAGCCAGCAGCACACAGTGCTCAGATCATGTCCTGGACAGGCAGAAGAGTAGGAGGAGGTGGGCAGAGGCAGCTCCTTGCTGCCCTTGTTGCGGGAGCAGGGCTGCCCACTGCCCACCCAGGCTCAGCAACTGCTGCGGCTGCACTCTCTCTTTCATGCATTTTCCTTCCGTTTTAGTGGGCAGGGTTCAGCCTGTCTCTCCTCAGCATTGGAACTGATTCAGGCCAGACAGATAGGAATCAGATGTGACTTCCAATAAGATCCCTGCCTTTTCTTTGTCCATGGGATACAGCCGTGTGGATGGAAACTGCGGTGTTTTATTGCTCCTCCAGTTGTTCTAATACTTCTCAGAGAACAGTGTCATCTCATCGGTATTTCCATGTGCAATCTCTGCCTGGGGTACAGTCTTCCTCCCTCCTCTCCCTCTTACTAACCAGATTGTTTTGAAGTGACTAAAGCAGGCACTGATACGTGCAGTTCCTTGCCAGGAGGCTTTTCAGCAGTGCTGCTGCTGCTCGTAGGCAGAGCGTGCCCTAGCACGCGGAGAGAGCTGGCAGGGCGTCACATGTGTGAGCCCAGGAAAACATGGGCTTCGGCGCTGGTGAGAGGCTAGAGGAGACACAAAAATCTGCTCTCTACTCCTGGAGTGCCAGAGGGATGTGAAGAGGAGGGAGTGCCCTTCCAGAGATTCAGATGGCCGTGCATTTTCTAGGGAGCAAATCGGGGAGGTGGGAGGCTGGAAAACACCTGCTGAAATCCGTCCTGGTCTGAACCTTGAGGCTGAAGCTGCCTGGTTTTGGAAGTTCTGACTCAAATACTTGTATACAGGTCAATGAGAAGATGTTATCCCTCCTTGGAGCAGGGATGAGCTCTGCCGGACCACTGGCACGTGACCAACGTGGCCCTCCTGGCTGCAGGCATGCTGTCCCAAAGGCCTACCCTGAGGAGAGTGAAGGGCCATAGCGGGGTGAGCACGGGCACAGCCCAGCCTGCGACTGTGTCATAACGCCCTGCCACTTTCCTCAGCCTACACTGTGGGGGACAAGGACCACGTTTTTGCCTGTGCTGTCCCAGGCCTGGCAGCCCATGGGTGCTGCTCACTTGAGGGGCAGGGAGGGTGGCCCTGGCTGCAGGAGGTGCCTGCCCCCCCCCGCCTGCTTTGCGGTAACAGCGACGTGCAGCCGGCAGCGGTCCCTGTGGTTTCTGTTGGACCAGTTTGGGCGGGTGGCACATGGCCATCCATTATGGGCACCCACTGAGAGGTGACTCTGGTGCCACCAGCTGCTGGGGCATCGCCACAGGCCCCAGGGCTGTGAGCAGGAGGGGGTGTCTCCGTGCAACATGCACCACAGCCCCTGGGGCACCCACGGGGCCCCCATGGCACTGGCAGGTGAGCAGGATGTGCTGCAGAGTGATGGTGAACTGGCCCTCTGCTCCAGCTGCTGGGTGTCAGGGAGTCGCTTCAGGGGCCCTGTGCAATTAACTTAAAAATGTTTTTCCCTTTAGCAGCCCAGGTTTTGCTGCTCTTGGGAAGCCAGCACTGACGAAAGCGTCGCAGCTACCTGGGTGCTAGCTGCCGACAGTCGTCTTTACATGGCTGGCCACGGGGACAGCTGGGTCAGCACAACAGAGGCATTCATAGCTGGCTCCCTCATTGCTCTGACAGCCTCACCGCCCCAGTGAGAGGGTCACCCACAGCGGGACATCCCCTGCTCCTGGGAGCTCCCCCCTGCTCCAGCTTTGGGGGCTGGGGCACTCCGCTGTCAGAGAATCGGTTGTGTCCAGCATGTCTGGCAGAGAGGCCCTGGGCTGGAGGAGGATGCGCCTTGCCGTCTCTCTCAGGATGCAGTGACCAAGCGGGCGGATGGGGGTTCTTTCCAGGCAGAAGCAGTTGGAGCAGGGTGCTCTGTTGCACAGGCAAGCAGCTGAAGAGTGTTCAACCCATGGGAGAGCCTAGCAGGCTCAAACAAGCACAAACACCCTAACAAACCTTAGCTAAAGAAGCTGTATCTGCGTCACTGCTCGAGGAAGTCCCTCTCTTGTCTGTGGCATGTGTTTTTTGCTCCTTGTCCTGCTGGAGGACACAAGAGGCTGGGGGTGCCAGTTCTCATCGGCAGTGAGGGCTCACTGCCAGGCTGAGGCTGTTTGAAGCAGAAGGAGGGCTTCTGGCACTGGCACAGGATTGCCTTCATGTTGCTCTGAGTGTCTACATGCCTATCTCTTGGCTGGCTGGTACTGCATACAAGGCAGTGTGTCTGGCTTCCCTGGGTGGGTTTTTCTCCTTTCTTCAAAGGCTGTTTCTTGGCTCTGACCTAGTCCTGGCTGGTAAGATCTTCTCCAAAGAGGGCTTGGTGTAGGGCTATGTCTCCTGTCTCTTAAGTCCATGGCCTGGCCACAAGGAACTGTGCTCAGTGGGGTGGGCACAGTGGGGCTGAGCTGCGAGAGCCTACTGGAGAGCTGTGTCCCCATCACCATGCTCTTCCTGCTGTCCAGTGCTGGCCTGTCTGCATCGCAAGGCTGTCAGGGCTTTCCAGAGCTTGCTTCCCTTGAAATACAACTCAGCAGCTATTTTTTTTAGCAATATACTAATTCTAGCCTCTGCTGCCCATTCAGCTCTTCTGCACATAGACAAGGCTTTGCTGACTTGTGAGGCTGAGCTGGCTTTAAATCAGGGAAAGGTAGTCTTGAGTTCTCCTGACTTGATTTCTCCCAGCTTGATTTCTCCCCCACCCTCCCCACATTGTTGAGTTGTGGCACTGGGAAACCTCTGCCAAAAATGAAGAAGGGACAAAGTCACACCAGCCAGCGTGGCAGGATTTGTCCAGGGCATCTTACTGCTATGCTGCAGCATCATCTCCGTGCTAGATCTCTGCACAGCTTCAAAAGAAACAGGTCATGGCAGTGCTGTAGAGCACTTCCAGCTGCCCTGGACCTTCTCTGGCCTAGGGGAAAGCAGGCACAAAGGACTTCTCTATGGCTGAAAACACCACTTCACTGACCCGCAGCTAGCAGGCTGGAAGGACCATGAAGTCTGGAAGAGAAGGAGCAGGTGGCTACAAGGGGCTGACATGTCCCAGTATCAGCCACCCTGGATTGCACTCTGCTTGTCAACTTGTCACTCCATGCTCCCTCCCTTGATGCCAGGAAAGGAGGTCCCTGCAGCTCGTACATCTCACCTTGGTGCAGAGCTCAAAAGTGAGCTCTGGGGCTTAGCCGCACTCATCCTGGTGCTCACAGTAACATACTTCTGGACCCTCTTCAGACTCAGAAATGAATTGCACAGCTAGAGAGTAACCCTCCATGCCTCAGGAAGAGCTGTGCCACATCACTTTCTTGGGGAAGACCAGGGTCTTCCCAAGGGAACTTGTCCAATTGAGCACTGCTGATCTTTCCCTGATATGTAGCCCTGGTATGTGTAGCTCCCTGATACGTAGTTTTCAGGGATGATTGCAGGAGCTTGCAGGGCACAGAATGAAACCCAAAGCTTCCTGCTCTGTCCTTACCAGTCTGCTGGAGGCCTGGCTGAACTTGCTGAAGATGTGCATCACCATATTCCACGCTGAACAGCTCTGGACACTGGAGCTGAACTCTCCACCTGCCAGGGGAGATTACAGTCATTATCCCTCCTGTTTGAAAGCCAAAGGGAAGCTGCCTTCTCACCGATCCAATCCTTATGCCCCTTGGAGAGATGACAAGGACACAGAAGAACCCCTCACTGCTGGGTTCACTGCTGTGCTGTATAACCAGGCCATACATTGACACAGCACAGGGACCTGTTTTCTCTGTTCTGCAAACTCTCACTGATTGCTGGGAGCTCATCACCCACAGCCCTGAGAATGCACTGACACTCTCCCGGGTGTTCCTCACCACTGCCCAGTCTGGCAGCAGTGTCAGCTCTTGGCATTAACTCTCCTGGGAAGAGGATGAAGCAGGGAAATATTTGTCTAGGTTAGACAAAACCAGCAGCTTGCTGGAACTGCTCCTGGGTTTTACATACAGTCAGGACAGAAAACTGGCAATTTTGGATGAAGCAATAGAGTCACAGACTGACTCCACTTCTACAGACATAATCACTTTATAGGGACTGAATGTTACAATAATACATTAAGCTAAAGAAACAAGATGGGTACAAGTACCTCCTATGTGTCTGCTCATTACTGAGCTGAGAGTGTTCTCCCTTCTTAGTTGTGTATGTGTAATGGCTGAGTTAGATCACTAGCTCTGCAGTGGGCTGTCAGCTTGGCTGGGTTACCTACTCTCTGTGGCATATTTTGGATGTACACACACCACTTTTAGCCAGCTCCTGCTTTCACCCTGGCCACCCAATCTTTACCTTAGCTGATCTAGGCAGATGACTTGCTTACTGCCTTCTCCTATTTGAATCTGGCATGAGTATTACCTAGCTCTCAAGTGACAACACCACATATAGTCAAGTTTTAAACTTTGATTGCGGTTGGCAAAACTACTTGACTTCCAGACACAAAAATTGCCACAAACTGCATATTGCCCCCTGCATTCTCCTGGAGAAACGGGATGCTCATGGCTTGGACGGGTGTACTCCTTGCTGTGTAAGAAACGGTCTGGATGGCCGGACCCAAAGACTGGTGGTGAACGGACCTAAACCCAGTTGGCAGGGCTAGGTTAACGGTTGGACTCGATGATCTTAAAGGTCTTTCCCAACCTCAATGATTCTGAATTTCTATGTTGCCTCCACGTGGGACCTCAGGTCCCCACCACCTTGACAAGAGAGACTGAGCGCAGAAAGGGACTCGAGGACATGCTCCCACCCACTGACATCCCCTCCCTCCTTTTGCCTCCCGGTGGCTTTGGACAGGAGCTGCATCGCATGTGTGATTCTGCCCACGTCGAGTGGACCGAAGCATGGCACCCGTCTGAGTCCTGGCACAAAGGCAGCAATCGCGGGCTGGGTCCAACTGCTGGTGAGACCATCCCAGCTGCTTCTGCCTCAGTCGCACCGCTGCCAGCTGCCAGTGCTGCCCTCCCCCCAGTCCTGCAGGGTCCAGCTGACGAGCCCCTCCAAGATGAAGATCTGCACTGAGGTGATTTCTGCAGTGCAGCAAGGCAGCTCAGGCACCTACCTGAGCCTTGAGTAGGAGAGGCCAGCTTTACCAACCAGCAGCACACCATGGCCGGGGATCTGCGCTCTTGTCGAGATGCCGCTTTTCAGAGTGCATCCTCAGTCAGTTTGCAGATGACACCACACTGGTTTGATCTGCTTGAGGGTAGGAAGGCTCTATAGAGGGATCTGGACAGGCTGGATCGATGGGCCGAGGCCAGCTGTATGAGGTTCAACAAGGCCAAGTGCCAGGTCCTGCACTTGGGTCACAACAACCCCATGCAACACTTCAGGCTTGGGGAAGAGTGGCTAGAAAGCTGCCTGGTGGAAATGGACCTGGGGGTGTTGGTCGACAGCCGGCTGAATATGAGCCAGCAGCATGCCCAGGAGGCCAAGAAGGCCAACAGCATCCTGGCTTGTGTCAGACATAGTGTTGCCAGCAGGACTAGGGCAGTGATTGTCCCCCTGTACTTGGCACTGGTGAGGCTGCACCTTGAGTCCTGTGTTCAGTTTTGGGCCCCTCACTGCAAGACAGACATTGCGGTGCTGGAGTGTGTCCAAAGAGCAACAGAGCTGGTGAAGGGTCTAGAGAACAACTTCTATGAGGAATGGCTGAGGGAACTGGGGTTGTTTAGCCTTGAGAAAAGGAGGCCGAGGGGAGACCTTACTGCTCACTGAAAGGAGGTTGTAGCCAGGTGGATGTTGGTCTCTTCTCCCAAGTAACAAGCAATAGGACAAGAGGAAATGGCCTCAAGTTGTGCCAGAGGAGGTTTAGATTGGATATTACGAAAAAATTCTTCACCAAAAGGGTTGTCAAGTACTGGAACAGGCTGCCCAGGGAAGTGGTTGAGTCACCATCCCTGGAGGTATTTAAAAGATGTGTAGATGTGGTGCTTTGAGACATGGTTTAGTGGTGGACTTGGCAGTGCTAGGGTAATGGTTGGACTCGATGATCTTAAAGGTCTTTTCCAACCTAAATGATTCTGTGATTCTTATTAGATAAACTTAATCATTGGCATGACTTCCCATTCACAATCATTGCATTACCACTGGGTGCATTGTAGCTGCATTTATGTCTCCTAGCATAAGCTTAGGGAAGGCAGAAACATTGTGGGGCAAGCGTATCCATAAATTTACAGAACACCACCTATTCCATTAAAAAAAAAAAAAAAAGCTCCAGAAAAACTCTGAATCCCATGTAAATGCAAAGCTGATTTTTAGAAATTCACAGAGAAAAACAAGCTCCTTGGAGTTTCCCAGTGCTTACCAGAAGGTAGCATGCAGGTAGCTATTGTAGAGCAGCCCCAAAACTTCCTAAAGGACCCACTCCTTCCTTTGACAGATGCTCTTCAAAGAGGTGAAGAGAGAGGGCTCACTTCAGGTGCCCAGGCCCTTCCAGGTCAGCAGTTTGAGGCTTGCTGCAATATCTCGCAGAACCTACAATGACACCAGACTATTACTAGACAAGTTCAGCATCTCATTCCCAGCCCTATTCTCTGCTCCAGAGAGCCACATAGTAGAATTTTTCAGCTCCTTTGCCTCTGCCACTGGGGAAGCTGGAACAGACTAGCTTAAGTAGGAAGAGTTTTAGGCCAACTCTAAACACTTTTGCATCTAATGTCAGGAAGAATAATTCAGATCTGCTTAAAAGGTAAAATAAAGCAAGTGTACCAGAATCTTATATAATTCCTCACCAGCTGACAAAAAAGCACTTAAAAAGGGTTAATTGTTCCTCAATGTAAAGATGAGACTCAGTCACAGAGGAAAATTACTTTTTTTTCTGAGGTTGTCTAGTTAAGAATGCTCTGTCCAGAAGCCTATGCTGCTTCTATACATGTTTAGGGTTTAGAAAATGAAGCAACTGCTACGTTACCAGCTAGAAAATCGTAAAGCCAAGACAGAACCCAATGCAATCCTGTGCATGGCAATGAATGTCACAGGTCCATCTATGAGGCATGATCTGCCCACAGAATATTTTTTTTACAAAATGGTTACTGTAGAGTGTCTTGCAGCAAACATATGGATTCAATGATCACGAAAAAAGCAAGTTAACTTTGCCGAGTAAATGAGATTGACTGTGTGTCAACAACACTAATAATACAGATGAAAAGAAACAGCTCCTAACAGAACATTTCTGCATACAAACGATAATTATTAATAAAAAGTCTTTCCTACACCTCTACTGAGAACACAAACTAAAATGTGATTTAAAAGAAAATAAATGCTGCCGCCTAGTGAGCAAGATGGAAATCCACAGGTTCAAGCTTTTCTTTCCGACTAGTTTCCCATGGGATTCAGACCACGGCTCCCCCAGTTAGGCCTCTCCCTTCTGCACTTGGCTCGTGGTTCTGTGCCACCCAGGACAAATGGTACAGGCCAGCACTGCACTGGTACCTAAGGGGGAGAGAGAAGTCTCTCCTGGGTGACTGACTGTTAATGGCCACCACCTTTGGATAGATGTTCTGCAATAGACAAGGGTTTTCAGCAGCTGGCAGTATTTTTTGAGCCTTAAACGTTTCAGTGGAAGCATGGTGGGTTTGGCACGTTTCTATCATATCCAGGAGAACTTCATGATCCCCAGTCCTGGAAGACTCTGCCAGCAATTCAAGGAGACATGCTTTCCTCCTTGTTCAAACCAAAGTGTGTTACTGCCTCTGGTTGAGAAAACCTGCAAACCCTCAAAAAAGAAGCAAAGGGGCTGAGCACTTCCAAACTATCCCCAGCTAAGCTGGGAGCTGGAGCTCAGCTGTTCCAGAAAACATGCCCACAGTGCCTGCTGGGCAACAGTGTGTGGAGTCCAGGGAATATTTTGTTTACCTACATTTCCTGGACAATTTTTAAAAAAATATTTCCACAGGAGGAGGAGTTGGGAATTTAATCAATTAAAAAAAAACTCTTGTGGTAGGTCAACCAGGAACAAAACCATTCATATCTACCCTTCATTAGCAAAACCCAGTAAGACATCTTCTGACCTTCATCTAACTTAGATGGATGGCTACACATTCTCCTCCCAGTCAGATCAAGACTCTGCTGACCCCAGGAAGCTAGAAAATGTAGAATCCTCCACAAACAAAATATTTTCCAACCATCTGAGCTCAGACAGAAAAGAGATGCTTTCATATCTTGTTTCACAATCATGCCATTCAGCTAGTGTAATCCCTCGTTAGCATCATGCAGATGTAATAAGCTAACGAGAATGCCTGGCATAAGGTTTGTTGATGTCTAAAGGTTACAGAAACATGTATGTTACTGGTTTTAGCTAGGCCGTAAATGCCTCAAGTAGATGCCAGTCAACACTTTGAGCAATCAAAGTGACATATAGATTTTAATGCATCTGATAAATCAAACATGGTGGTCACCAAACACTGGTGAGTAGTCCTCTACTAGTCAATTTTTAATTTCAAGGAGGCTGGGATTTTATTAATTCCTGTCAGAGCCAGGCATGGCATGACTCAATGCTACACACCAGACTCTGTGTTAAAGAGAAATGCACCTCTTTGCTCCAGCTGGAAAGGTATGATTAAACAGTTTGAAGAACAGCAAGAAGTATAAAGCACAATTTAAAAGGCAACAAGAGATTCAGATTCAGCCATATTCAGCCCTTAGGGAAAGCTTTTTCTGTGTGTGCTGCCTCTTCATAAACCATCTCGCCTTGCCACTGGGGTCTCCTTTGCTGAAAAAGCAAAGGAGTGTCCATTGAAGCAAAAGTGATGAGTTGCTTCGGGCTGTGAGCAGCTGAATTGTCAACATCTCGAAGAGTGTTGTTCCTAGAACCTTTATGGGTCCCTGTTCTAGTGTTTGTTTCCTCATAGGGAACAAATTTTTGCTAGAATTTAATCGAAATGTTGCATGCATACAAGATCCCCATTCTAGCATGTAATTCCATATATGTGTTTTCTGGCTTACTGGTGCATGGCAGAGTCTAAAGGCAATGTTTGTCAGGGGACAACAAATGTTTCTTTGCCTCCCCATGAGCCCAAACACTTGGTTTTCTTTTCAGAGTTCAAAATCTCCCTTTCTTCTTCTGACTACTTTTTTAAAGGGCATCCTTCTTCCTCTGCGTAGGGAGTGGAGAAAGTCCCCAACATGTGCAGGTTTTTCCTCTCTTTGAGTTCAATCAGATAATAACAGGTGCTACGAAGAGTTTACAGGCCCTTATGCCCAGAGTTTAGGAAATCTTTATCTTGGCTGATCCAGGCAGATGACTTGCTTTACTGCCTTCTATTTGAATCTGACACGAGTATCATAGAATCATGGAATGGTTTCGGTTGGAAGGGATCTTCAAGACCATCTAGTTCCAACCCCCCCTGCCAGGGGCAGAGACACCCTCCACTAGACCAAGTTGCCCAAAGCCCCATCCAACCTGGCCTTGAACACTTCCAGGGATGGGGCAGCCACAGCTTCTCTGGGCAACCTGTTCCAGTGCCTCATCATTCTCACAGTAAAGAATTCCTTGCTAACATGTAATCTAAATCTACCCTCTTTATCTAGCTCTCAAGTGACAACACCACATATAGTCAAGTTTTAAACTTTGATTGCGGTTGGCAAAACTACTTGACTTCCAGACACAAAAATATTGCCACAAACTGCATATTGCCCCCTGCATTCTCCTGGAGAAACGGGATGCTCACGGCTTGGACGGGTGTACTCCTTGCTGTGTAAGAAACGGTCTGGATGGCCGGACCCAAAGACTGGTGGTGAACGGACCTAAACCCATTTGGCAGGGCTAGGTTAACGGTTGGACTCGATGATCTTAAAGGTCTTTCCCAACCTCAATGATTCTGAATTTCTATGTTGCCTCCACATGGGACCTCAGGTCCCCACCACCTTGACAAGAGAGACTGAGCGCAGAAAGGGACTTGAGGACATGCTCCCACCCACTGACATCCCCTCCCTCCTTTTGCCTCCCGGTGGCTTTGGACAGGAGGTGCATCGCATGTGCGATTCTGCCCACGTCGAGCGGACCGAAGCATGGCACCCGTCTGAGTCCTGGCACAAAGGCAGCAATCGCGGGCTGGGTCCAACTGCTGGTGAGACCATCCCAGCTGCTTCTGCCTCAGTCGCACCGCTGCCAGCTGCCAGTGCTGCCCTCCCCCCAGTCCTGCGGGGTCCAGCTGACGAGCCCCTCCAAGATGAAGATCTGCACTGAGGTGATTTCTGCAGTGCAGCAAGGCAGCTCAGGCACCTACCTGAGCCTTGAGTAGGAGAGGCCAGCTTTACCAACCAGCAGCACACCATGGCCGGGGATCTGCGCTCTTGTCGAGATGCCGCTTTTCAGACTCGTGGTGAGGCACAGCCAGCAGGACAATTTCCAGCTCAGAGGTCTGCAGCTCTGCACCTGTATCGTGGTGGTCACAGCCTTTTCCACCCGTGCCTGAGACCCTGAGGGCCTACTTTGGTCTCACACTGGCAGGGCCTGGGCAACCATTTCGGACACTGGGACAGAGAATCTGCTCATCCCAGAGACTGCGTGTGGACTCTGTGCTGCAGATCTGAGCAAGCTAGGCATGGAGAAGTGGAGAACCAGGCTTGTTGGTGCCAAACGCAGAGCCACTGTGAGTCGGCAGAAAGTAACGTGGTCTGACTTGAGTGAGGCTGAAGATTGAGCAGTGTGCTTGCCTTGCACCGACAAGCACCAGACCAGAGCAAAAGCGAGAGTCAAGCAACTTGCTTATCTTGCGAAGAACCACAGAGGCATGACAGCTTGCAGTCTAGTGTTCCCTCGAATCATCTGAGTGATATCTGGGGTGAGATGGAGGCGTCACAGTCCGATGTTGCTTCAGTAAAACAAGGTAAGACCCCCACACCTCTGTACAGAACGCCTTTGTTCTCAATGCTGCTTCCCCCTTGGTCAACAATGCAACAAGAAGAGCCAGTTGGCACACAGCACAATAATGACTTAGTCCCACCTCGCCAAGAGTATAAATCTAGTATTTAGAATCCTCTATTTTGAGGACAAGAACAACTATCCAGAAGGGTTGACAGGCCTGCACCTCTCTCCTCCCCAAGCAGGGACGCCTGTTTGGTAAGATTTGCACCTCCAAGTATGTCAGATGTTACCCGGGAAAGTACCATTAACAAAAGTGCTGAACTATTAACTTGAGTTTGATCTTTGCAGTAAGTATATTTATCAATGGCAATTCTCAACTATTTATATCTGTTGCCCTAATAAATTACCTATCTTTTTCAACTTTGTGAAACTGTGTCAGTGAAAATCCTCGAGAGGGTTCTGACAGGCAAACATTGACTCTGATAAGTGGCTACACACATAATCCTTTAGACATAAACTGTTGACCAAGTCTGGGACTAAGACTGGACCTAGCTGCACCTAGACTCCCCTCTGAGAAGGAGTTTAGAAAGCAAGGGGGTCCTTTCTGAACCTCGTTACTCAACGAGAGGGCCTCCCTCAGCCACATGTCAGACTCATACTCTTAACACAACAGGAGATGACACTGCTCAGCATAAGCAGAGCTTGGGGAATCTCCCCTGGTCCAGCTGAAGATGCCATTGCAACAGAGGCTCCTGTTACCTCCTGTAACAGGATGGGACCACCCATCCTCTTGGAAAGAGTTGCTCATCTCCTCTGGGACCTTCATGTGGTTCAAAGATGACAATAAATTAGCTTGTTTTAACCAACCTTCTGTCTGTGAGTGTCTGTGCAACACTTTGTGGGGAATGTGGGTGGGTAGCAGGTCGCTACCTGCTCAGATGCAGAAGCAGCGGGGCAGCATTTTGAGGTAAGTAAGTAGTACCAAAAGAGAATGCTTCCCCCGACCGCTTTTTCCTTTCTTTTCTGCTTCCATTTTAAGGGAAAGATGCCTTGGTATGTGTCAGGCTCCTGTCACCAGTTTGGCAGCTGACACAGAAAACCTTCCTGGGCGGCTCCCCAGGGGTCCTTGGCATCTGCGGGCTCAGATCTTCCCAGAAACAGCGAGCAGCCACTGCTGCCAGCACTGCCCACGGCAGAGGTGCTGGGGCCTCCTTGCTCCCAGGTGCTGCTGTGGGAATGGCACTGGGAACCTGTTCTTTTCCTTCTCCAAACAACTGACTTACTTGTAGACAGTCAGGACATCTCTTTCTTACCCTCTGATCTGTCTTGCATGAAAAAATAAATTGGGGTTCAGGTAATAAGCGTTATAAACACTGGTTTTAATACAGTAACAGTACTTCATTTTAACAGGCAAGCTTATTAAAGCAGGCTATATAGATGGTACATTTAAGGCATTGCTTCCATTTGGATTGTATGTCCCCTCTACCATATCAGCATCTTCCCATCTTGAAAATCTGGACATCCTTTTTATTTTCACTGCAAGCAGAAGAAAAATATTTTAGAAGAGAAGCACTACACTTGAATGTAACAAACATTTTATAAAGCAGACACCCATGTCTTTCTATGTGTTCAATTAAACACAGCAGTGCATTTAACTGCATCACGTAGGGCAAACATTACCACAAAGTAACCACAAAGATTTATGAATCACACACACAGAGCGAGTAACTTACTAGAGACAGCTTCACTTCAGGCTTTGTTACCTATAAAAACCCAATAAAGCCACCTGCAATTTAAGAATTCTCAAACAAATCTCGCCATGAGGACTAATGTGTCCATTTCAAAGCACTTACACAAGTCAAACTTCACAGTCCCTGAAGTGGGAACTTTTAATGCTCACAAAATTTCCCCCTTTGATGTGGGAATTCAGAGGGAAGGAAGTGTACATCCCAGGCTTAACTAAATTTTGAACATGCAGTTCTCTGAATGCTGGAATCTTCTTGAAGGAAATTTTAGCCAAGTCTGCCTTAGTTTGGGAACATTAGATTTTTTTTTTTAAGTCCCATACATGGAACTTTAGGGTGCTCCATTTACAAATCTCAGTTTACCAAGGAAGTGCAGATACAAAGAGAATGTGATAGAATCCAAATTGCCCTCCATCTTCAGTTCCCTTCTCTGTCTTAATAGAATCAAGCTGGTTTACCACTCATGAAATTCAAGAGGCTTATGATTACCCAAAAGCAGGGATGATCTGTACTAATAGTTGTATCAGGGATCTTTTAACCAGAAGGTAGCGGAGCGGATTAGGAATATGAAAGGAAAAGTCAAGTCCAGGGAATGTAAACCAGCTGTAAGGAAAAGTTCTGGCTGAAGGACAGCTCTTGCGCTAAACCCTGCAGAGTCAGCTCAAGCTGCTGCATCTGTTTCCAAAGAAGTACTTGTGCTGCCAGACCAGGCTTAATTAAGATCAGCTGTTGTCACTGCTACTGGACGCTAAGTGTGGAAGAGACCAAGGCTTTGCATGTGAGTACCCGCTTCAGAATGGATTAGATCTAAGCTTTAAAAAAAAAAGCAGGGAAGAAGACCAGCTTTGGTCTTACAGTTAATGGGCTGCACTGCAGAACCAGGATGGGCAGGGTTTGTGCTGCACCTTTGCTCCAGGTGTGCATCAGTCACAGCAACCTCTGCTGCAGTACTCCTGATGGCACGTGGGGCTCTCCAGGTGCCCACGCAGTCCGCATGGCTACGAGAGCCCATGGCCGGTACTGCCTTGGCCATCAGGGAAGTACAACTCCCTTTCAAAAGTCCTTTAATGGGCTTAAACATGGGCTGGAAGTGACCTGCAAGTTGGCCATTGAGAATCACCCAACTTAATTTAGAACTGCTTTGTAATTCACTATGGGATACGGCCATATATGTGTTTCTACATCACTGGATTACACTGTTTATCTCAGCAACTACTGGTCATGCAGCTTGTTAATAAGGGCAGAAAGATCTCTTTGTTCTCCCCTCCTAAGGAGCGTGACGGACTGTACCTTAGACTCCTTGAAGTGAAATGAACATTTCTTATGACTATGAACCATTTTTCAAAGCTGAAATTCTTCCAATAAGACAAAGTGTTTTATCTTTGTTGTGTTCATGCCAAGTCAAACATTTTAGAAGAACAACTCCAGACTGAATTAGAAAGCCACTGAGTATGCCAACTACTGAATTATTAAAGGAAAAAAAAATCAGGATAGTATCTGACCACCCTGTGTCCCTTCAGACCAAAATACACACTTCTGAGCACGTAAGAGGACAGCACAAAAAGATGGTTAAGGTAAAAATTTATCTTGTGTGTGTAACTGGATTAAATCCCATATATCGCACAAAATGTGTATACTAATAATATGTAAGCCCCACCACAAATTACTCAAGGAATTGGGTGGAAATGGCAGGTTTGGCTAGAGAACCCTTGGTGGTGTGTGCAGTGCTGAATTCAGGAATCTACCGTGCACCCATCTGTAACTAAGGGATCATGCCTAAAAACTGACACATCTGAGGAATGCAAGGCTGTCTTTATTCCAATATCCAATTCATTATGAAAATACTGAATGATGCACTACACCTAAAGGAAATCCCACTTAATAGCTCTTTCCAGTTTGACTGTAAAATGCTGGTCACTGCTTTTAAAGCACAGCATTTCAAACCGCTGTGACTTCATCCTTTTAACAATTTCAGCTGAGTAACTGTTTGTCTGCTTATGTGAATGTCAAGTGGAGCTATGTAAAATGCCTTATTAATGTCACAGAGAAACACTCCCACTCTGCTAGGCCAGTTGTTTTGCCAAAAAACTAAATCTCCTGGATTTGATCAGATTATTTCTGACAAATCTGTATCAGCTTTGCTTACTCTCCTTTTACCTCTGGCTGTCTACAAGTCAATCACTTAATAACTTACTCCGACATTGTTCTAGGCAGCAAAGATGGGCAGGCTTCTAATATGTAACGTGCCAGCTACATCTCTTCTCCCCTTTTCACAGATTGTACTCTGTGTGCCCTTTGATTCCCTGCTTCCTGCCTCCCAACTGTATGTTTACCAATTCTCTTTGCAATTTGTCATTTGCTTGGGTAGTTTGTGATGTTCTCTGGTGAAAACGCTACCAAATTCTGCAGATCTGCCTACCTTTAAACACACTTCAACACACTTTGGCACTTTCTTTAAAATATTATTTCCTTAAGTGTCCTTTGACACCTTTGACACTTTCCTAATTCTGGCCTGTGTTCCCTCTATCTTGGTCATTTGAATTTTGTAAATGATCTGGTCACAATCTTTTCCCCTGCCCCAAAGTCAGGAACATATTTCAGCCTTCCCTTTCTTGAGATCTATCTGTTTGTAATTTTGTAAATGCCCATCACTGCTGCTGTGCTACTCTCACTTCTTCCATCTGCTGGAAACAGAAAGTCTGTTATTTCATTAATATAAATTGCCTTTCACCATCAAATTCAGAGGTTTCCAGACAATCATAATGGGGGTAACAATGCTCATTAAAGACTAATTTTCTATGTTTTCAATTTGGTTTTTTAAAATGATTAAATTATTAATGAATAAAATACTCTCTCTCAAATATTAGGAGATCTTTTTCTTGATTTTTACACAACCTGAATGGCAAAATCTGAACATTTAGCATTCTTACTCTTCTTTGTGAAAGGAAGTACAAGAGATTGGATCTTGAATGTAAACATTTTGTAATAAAAGCTGCATTTTGGGTGGATCTTTCATGTTTTCTGATGGAGATTGTGGAAGAGTCTGGCATTATATTTAATGGTAATGTGGCATTGTATGAACATGACAGGTAACCCCCCTTTGAGATGCTCTTCCCTAAGAATTACAAAAGCAAATATTCAGTGCTCCCAGCTAACTGAATCCAATCTAAGCCATTCCCAGGTATCACGACAAACGCTGTTGCAATGGATTGACACTTGACACTGCTAAAACCATAGTTTAACAGAGTTTGAACGATCCAAAGCCAATAATCTATCAGTTAATTGGGATGTGAGGGTGAATATTTTGCTTGCATATAAGGAAGGGATGGTTAGGATGTCAACTGAGTGACTACCTGTTTGAAAGGCAGAGCACACACTCGTTTGAGTAGGTTTCTCCGTCGGTCCCACAAACTGGATTGTAGTCCCTTGGACATCCAGGCACGCCATACTTGTGGCAGGCAGGCTAGGGAAGATAGGTATATCAGAAGACTAAGACAGACCATGTGAAACACATCTCTTGAACCCTTTCAGATCAGCAGCTTCTGATCTCAGAGCTTCTGAAGAATACTGGCACGCTCGTGCACAGAAAGAAGCATCCAACGGGAGCTGGCACAGCATTATCAAGAGCCACATTATCTTTCATGGGAATTTATCGCTTGAGGCTTGGCTTCTACTGCCTGGCACAGCTTCAGCTGTGGTGTCAGGACATACGCGTGCTACAAAACGCAGCTCCTTCCAGTGTCTTAAAGTCAGTGGGACACAGGGACGGCGGGTCCCCATGCAGGGCACCCACAGATGGAGCTGGTAAGAGATGGGAATCACCAGGGCGTGCGTGCTGCAGCCCTTAGCAGGCGGGTGCGAGGCTCCCGGGGTCCCTCAGCTGTGGCGAGGGACCGTCTGGGCCATGTCCGGGGGCTGAGCAGGGGTACCGGAGGGGTGGCCTGGCTCAGCCCCGGAGCTCCAGAGCCAGGGCCGGGCACTCCTGCCCGGCGTCAGGCCCGGGGCGCTGGGGAAGGGGCCGCCTTGCACCGGGAGGTCTGGATGGCCGCATGGAGGGCAGGCGGGATGGTCCTTCCCGGGGATGACGGGGAGGCCGCACTCACCGGGACGCTGGCGACGGCGCCGGGACACGAGAGGAGCCCTGTGGAGAGCAACCGGCGTTAACGGCGTCCGGTCCCGCCCGGATTCCCCCCGACCGACCGGTGTTCGGCACTGTCCGGTTCTCCACCCTGCCCCCGGATGGCTGATGCCCGCTACCGGCTTAGATTCCGCGGCCGCTCCCCCCACGCCAGCCGGTGCCCGGTACCGGTTCAGGTTTCCCCTTCCCTGGGCCGGGACCGGTCGGGGCACGGTACGGGCCCGCTTCCCCGGCACCGGCTCTCTCCCTCTCCCCCTCCCGCTCCCGGCACTGCCCGGCGTCCGGTACCGGCGAGGAGGGCAGGCAGCAGCACCAGCACCGGCACCACCATGTCCGCAAACGGAGCAACGGCAGCAGGCGGTGGCGGGTCGCGCGCCGCCGGGGCTCAACGGCCGCGGTGAGGCGCGGGGGCGGCACGGCGGGGAGCGCCGGGCGCTGGGGCTGGGAGGAGCTTGGGGGGGACAAGGGTGCACTTGGATGCCACGGAGGGGACCCGGGGGTTGAGGAACCGTGGGGCACCCACGGGAGTGGGAAGGCCCCGGGACATAGAGCAGAGAGGGAGGGAGGGAGGGAGAAGGACCCGCCGCGGGGAGCGGTGGCAGCCGTGGGGCTGGAGGCACCGGGAGATGTGGGGAGGGATGTGCTGTCGTCTCATCTGTGGGCTTGGGGAGGGGGCAGGCACCTCCAGAGGCACCTCCGGGGGTGGACAAGGGATGGGGACCCTCCCTTTTGGTGCTGGGGGATGTGGGGTTAAGGTGCCCGAAGGCTGGCCTTGGCAAGCAAGTCTGTGCCTGCCCTACCAGTAGGTCCCCATGGGGTCACTTATCCCTGCCATTTGCGTGGGGAACCCCCAAAACATCCAGTAGTCAGCAACTAATCAAGCTCCACTTCTGCTTAGCGTAGAGCAGTGCAGGGACATTACCAGGACAAGCCCACAGGATGAAAAGCTTTAACGTCAGGGCTGGGCAGGGGGGCAGCAGAGTTAATGGTGGGCGCCCTGCTGTAATTTCAGCATTCCCCAGGCTTCCCTGCTTGACTTCACCTCATTAGAGTTGCGCTTTGATTGCAGAGTGTCTTGGACAACACGGGGAAGTTGGAAATATGTGTGCAGTGCCATGTGGCTGTTAAGGTCATAGCTCCTGTCTCGTCAGAAAGTGACATAAGATGACTTGTGCTGAGCTATGAGTGTGTTCCTGCCAAGAGGAAGGGAAAATTAACACAGCCCCAGCAAGAAAGCCAACCTGCCTGCATCCAAAGTCATGGGAATCCAGGCCAGCGGGAGGCTGGAAAGGCTTGGCGTGTGTCCTGCCAGCATGACTGGGTGTCTCGGCAGCGCTGCTCTCCGAAGAGTGTCTTGTCTGTTAGTTGCTGGTAACAGTGGTTAGCTTAGCAGAGCCCAGAGGTTAGATTTACACAGGGTCTGGCTCTGGAATTGTTTTCATGCAGTTTCCTGAAATCTAGGGTATGGGCTTCTTGTAAAATGGCCTATGCTTGTGTATGTGAGCTGGGGTTTAGACCCATCAAGTGTTTTGATGTGTCCCATATAGGTACATACACAGGCATCACACACATCCTTCTTGTCTCTGTGTCAGCCTCCAAGTCCCTCCAAGCATGGCTTTTCTTCTCCTGTGTGTTTCTGACAGTATGCCCTGCCCACATGGCATCAAAGAGAGGTTATTTTATTATCTGCTCAATATGTTCTTATTCCTCCAGGTAACCTCTGCAAATTGATTGCAGTGTTAGATTTCCATTCAGAGCACACCTTTGAAATTACTACCCATCACAAGGGATGTTTTATGCAAAAGCCTCCGGCTTGGATATTTTAAGCAAGATGCCTAATCAGAATGTTTTGTGGCTGGTGAAGCATGTAGAGGGATATTTCTTTCTGCTTGATCTCCTTCCCCAGCTTTGCCCAAGTTTTTGCCCCAGCTTTGCCTGCTAAGCCATTTGAGAAGAGGGCATCTTTTTGTTACCTTGTTATAGGTGGGGTGGTTGCTGGATTTCCCATCCTTGGGGGATCTTTAGGTCCCAGAGAGATTTCCTTGGGAGAAGGAGCATCAGGGGGTTAAATACTGGAGAGTTAGGCTGGCGCGGGTTTCCTTGCTTCTTGAAGGTGTGATTTTTTCAAAGGAAAAGGTGCCAGCTGAAGGTGAAGAAAGCAGAACGAGGGGTAGGAGTTATCTCTTAAGTTGTTCATTTCTTAAGTTCATGTCACTAAACAGTTAAGTGCAAAGCTCTTGCAGAGCTGTGTTTGCACAGGAAAAAAACCAAGCGCAACAAACGAAGTAAGAGCTCAATGTCCCAGCTGTTGGTAGCCCAGACAAGCTTTCTCCTAAACAACTCCAGCACAGCAAGCACAGGATGGATATGTACTGTCATCATGTCACCTAACAGAATAGCTGCCCCCCCCCCCAAAACATTCTCCACACTAATGTATTTTCCAATGAGTTAATTACGTGCTCATCAATTTGTTGCACTTGAGCCCAGATAAACAAGGCGAATGGGATCACTTTGCTTTAATATTGCTTCAGATGTTTCCCTGTGATGGTAACATGAACTCATTCGCAGCCGTGCCTTCTGTCCCGGATGCTTCCTCTTGACGTTGCAGAAAAAATATGAAAAAACAATCTGTAGGTGTTTTATTAACTCCCAACGTGACACTCATGTTTTAACTTGGTGCCAGTCCAGCCTCCTCAGCGCTGAAAGTATTTTGTTTCACTTGTTTAAATTCTTTCGACTGAGAGTATTTAACTTTGCCTTCTTCGAAGAAAATTTTAGAGACAGGTCTTTAGACAAGGGAAGATGAAAGAAATGAGATTTTAAACAGAAGAAAAGATAACTTGCACAACTTTTCTTCTGGCAAGATGGAGTATCTATTACAAAATACCCATTTTCTTCCGTAAATTATTAAGAACTGGAGGCAAGGAAGAGGATAATTATGCAGAGGGCTTCTTAATGGCCTTTGTATCCTGTTAACACATTTCTGATATGAATGCTGAGTCACTGGAAAAGAAAATTGCAGAATTATTTGCATATCTCCTAGAAGTTATCTTTTGTTAACATCAGGTAGCTGATTAATAAACATGGAAGATAATAATGATCCTAGCGTATAGGCTGCAGGGAGCAATACATAATTAGAAGTTACACCCCTACAGAGAAAGTATGTTTCTGCCTTATGCTTAGCAGAATAACCCTCTGTGCTTGGAAGCTAGAATTTATTTGAACTTCAGTCACTTTTCTAAGTATTCTAATCTATGTGACTCCCTGAAAGAAAAAAATTCCTTTAGTGACTTTATATGTACTTCATATTCTTCTGCTGCCCAGTGGTTAGGTACTAGCAAGGTTGTGACCCAAGACACAGAGATTTTGTGACTGAAAGACATTAAGAGCAGCAGAATTGACTAAGGGCAGGTTTCACAACAGAAGTGCATGCCTGTGTCCTTCTCTTGGAGTAAAGTGCTATGTGTGAGAGTCTATGTTTTGCCTGGAGAACCAAGCGCATAGTTCAGAGCCTCAAGTTCACCTAAGAAGAAAGTGATAGTATAGAAAGGAGTGACTGAGTATTTACGACTGCTTCCAGCAGGGCTGGTCTGTAGTCTGGCTGTGTCTTGGAAAAAAAACAAAATAAAACAAGCTGCTGAGCAAAACCTTTGGGGTTGAAACCCTTCTGGTGCTCCTTGGTCTTGCTGGTGCTCCAGTGAGTGCTAGCCAAGATGTACCTGGCCATTGATCACGCCCACCCTCGTGACAGTGACAGGAAGGTCCTTTTATGGCTCCACCTGTAGTTTATCCTCAGCCACTCATGACTGCCCTGCTTAAATCGGTGCACATCAGCTAGGTGAGCAAAGACCTGCTGCTGAAATGGGTGTGCCAAAGCTGAAAGGACAACAGGTTGTCGGGTCCTCAGGAACATATCAGCGAGACACAGGCAGTTTGGGGAGGGAGGGGGCGGAAGTGGCTGCATTGCAGTAGAAAGGGCTTCAAGATGTTCCTTACTCTTCTGCCACCTGGAAAAATTGGATGAGGATCTGCGTTATAAACCTTAGCAGCATTCTCTGTGATTCTCTGATTCATGGAAAGCATTTGAATTAGTGGATTAACATCTACTTTGGGCCTCTCCCAGCGCCTCAGAGAGTAATGTCACTGAGCCTAATAAAACCCCATATTATTTCATGAAGGTGGGACAAGTGGAGAGCTGTTTTGCGCCATTTAGTTAATTGAAGTCTCTTCGCAAACAGGGAGTCAGGCTGCTTATAGCTTTGCTCAAGCTCAAGAGCAGCATGGGCTTAGGTGGCCAGGCAAGTTGGGGACAAGCTAGGAGATACCAGTTCTCAGTAAGCTCACAATCTCAACAGAAAGCTGTTCTATCACCTCATCTGCTTACAAGAGATATAGGGAGAGGTCCAGGTGCCAGGAGGATTGAGACTAAGGCACTGGATTGCCTGCTACCTTAACGTGGAGGATTCAGCAGGGTGGCATGGAATATCCTCTTTGCCACAGGTTGTGGCGAATGCTAAAAGTTTAAAAATGGAAGAAAGAAAAAAAAAAAGAGTTGGAGAGCAAGAAACCATAGGCAGCCTTAATAGCATGAAAATTCCCACTTGAACAGGTTCCCACAGGCTGTGCAGGCAGGAAGGTGACACAGGAGAAGCCTGGCCATGCATTTGCTCCAGTTTTGTCTTCTCTTGGCCATCACTGATGGCATCTCTTGGAGAGCAGAGGCTGGTGAGAAGGATGCTACGGTCACACATAACCTGCAGTTAATCTCCTCTTGCAGCTCCCAGTCCTATGGGGGAGGATGTTTACATCCACTGAAGCAGCAGGACAGTGCAGCTGGCTTGCCTGCGCTGCTTCAGGCAGTCTGGCAGGGCACAGTGCTTGGGCACGTCCCAACTGTACTTGTGCCATGCATGTGAGTCTTTTGCCTGAGTATGGGAGATAGATAGTCTTTCCACCTGAGTAATTACTGGGTAAAAGCAAGCAATGCTCTTGGAACATAGCACGGGACATAAGAAATGCTTCTGAGCTGCTTTTCAGCACATCAGCCTGGGATGGCACTGCCGAAAGCCGCTTTCCTAAGGCAGTGGAGAGCCCCTGCTTCTGGTGAGACTGGGAACGCCCTGGAAATGGTTTGGCACTGGCTAACTGGCCGTTACTGCCAACTTGAACCCGGCACAGCAGCAGGGCAGAGAAGGACAGAGGGGAAAGACCTGATTTTCCTGAACATTTTTGTCTCCCTGACAATGATTCCTGTAGGGAAGAAGTCAGCAGCACTGAGCAGACTAATAAGCTTTTGGTGTAAGTCTGGGTTTGTTGTGCAGGGGGGATTCGTTCCGGTTGACAAGCTGCCTCCCTGACCAAGTCCAGAGCGCTGAGCTGTGGCATCACCTCTAATTCTGGTAGACTCCTCCAGGCTGTTTTCGTAAAGCCTGGGTTCAAAGGTTCATGGAAAGATGTGGAGGAAGCTCCTCGTCTCATCACATTCCCTCACCATTCTGTCAGTGGCATTCCCACCCCCACGCCAATAAGAGATTGCTCGGGGGTTCCTATCTGTCACGCACAGCCCATGAATCATTCACTTCAGCTGCGCTCCTACGTTTGCAATCCCACGTAGCCCAAAAGTCAGGATCCAGACCTGAGGGATTCAATTATGTACACACCACTCAGTCTCTCTCCTTCCTTGATCCCTCCGTGCCCATTCATTTTGCTCCATCCTGTGCCGTTTTCTGCTGTATCAGTCACAGATGGGCAATTTATCCTCTCCTGTTTCCCACATGAACCCCATCTATCACCTGCATGCCTTTGAAATTAATTTACCGGCTGCCCAACTGCCCACGTTGTGTCCCTGGCTCCGGCCCCTCTGTGTGTAACATGAGGGGGTGCTCCTTGGAGGGGGGCTGAGCTCGTGGCAGCGGCACGTGCTGCCTCGTGCTATGGCCCTGAGGAGCGTTGCTGACCTGGGGGTAGCGTTGCTGGACGGCACTGCCGCACGTGCTGTGGGACGGTGGGGAAAGGGCTGCTGTGAGTTACCCGCGTGCTCCTGGAGGATCTGCTCGTGCTCTCAGTCACCATCACAGCACAAAGCAGCAGCCTTCTGCCCGGCAGAGAAATGTGTGTGGATTGCTGTGATACTCCATCTCAAAAAAGGGCTTTAGTAGCCCCTGGAGCCTCCAGAAAGCTCCTGAAGGGTTGTCCTGATGGGCAGAAATCAACATAGTTTTCCTTTTCTCTCTCCTCCAGGCATTTTTTTTTCCTGCTGTTGTTTTCAACTTGACTAAGCATCTATCTACTTGATATATCATGGACGGATTTACAGGTGCTGGCTTTGACTTCTGCTGTCTGTCCGTGCACTAGTTCAAATGACGAATGGCAGACCACGGCCACACATCCTGCTAGAGGGGAAATGCACTTCGTCTTAGTGATTTGCCCTGGGATCAGAACCGCTTTGGAGGGGGGTGGCTGGTCCCAGTGGCATTTCTTATGTCAAAAGTTTTCTCAAAGAGCAGCCTGTAAAAGCTTCTTCTAACTGCTGAAGCTGTTAAAGGAGACAGGGTTAAGGCAACCTGCCTGGAAGGCTGCTTACTATTTTCTGGGTGCTAAGGCTAAACCCCATAGATGACCTGCAGCTGTAGAGCAACAGCCAAGCTGAAGGGTCAGCAGAAACTGTTTTCAGCTGTGAAAGGGCAGAGATTGTCCATGGGGGTGGGAGGAAAGCTGCTACCGAATCAGCACAGTGCTTGAAAGTTAATTGATCCAGCAACACTTGTCTCATTTCTGTATGCGAAGACACTTTGAAAAGTGAAAGGCATCTTCTTTAATGGCCACCTATTTCCTACAAGGTCCATCTGAAGCTGCTTTCAGAGACAGCCTCACACCCTCTTCTGTCTCTTCACCCTGCAGGAACAGGCTCTGTGAATGGAGTGGTCACCTGGAAATGCCTAATCCAAGCAAAGCCCGTGTTCCCCCATTTCTGTCCAGCTTCTAGTGCCCTTGGGCCAGGTGTGTGGGCCGAGGGCACTGTATCTGACCAGTGCCGGGGGAAAGGCTTGCTGGTAGCTGCCACCGTGGCAGAGGGAGTGCAAGCGGAAGGGAAGACAGGGTCAGCATCTCCATTTTGCCTGGGCCCTGTTTATGCAGTGCTGTGCCCTGAGCATGTTTCATGGCAACGTGTGCTGCAGCTCTTTCTGACCCCATGAACAAAGGTATTCTTATCCTGGGAAAACCCACCCAGTGTACTTCATGGTCTCCAGGAATGAGGATGAACTGCAGATGAGAATTTCAGAGTTGGCTGGCATATCGCAGTCAGGGGCAGTCAGGCTTTGATGCCTGTCTGCCTGATGGATTGTCTGGTAAAATGATGGATAAAAAGACCTTTATTCACCAAGGAAGATAAGTGATGGCTTAGAGATGGAGATGAGTTTGCTGCAAAGGTGGAGGCTCAATGCTGCTGAAAGCTGTGCCTTCCCTGTGAAGGCCAGTGCCAGAGGTACCACTTCATGATGGGTAGGTGTGTGTCTCTTGCTGTCTGCACCACTGGCAGCCACAGCTGCGGGGTCTGTATTTTCGATAGAAACCTGCCATCAGCCAGTGGAGGAGAATGGCAAAAGGAGGAGGAGGAGGAGGTGACAAAGCCTGAGGTTTGTCAGAGGCACCATTTCTGAGTGGTGCTGCTGGATGCAAGACCTACAAAAGTCAGAAGTCTCCAAAACACTGCCTGGGCTTGAGGATGATGTAAGAAGGTAAATCTCAGCTTTGTTTCCCCCTTTTATGACCTGACCTGGCCTGTAATCCTCCATCACAAAGCTGTGGTTTCTCTCGCTCTTCTTGCTTCTACATTTGGGACAGTATCTGGCATCTGGGGCGTGTATTGGTAGGTCTGCATTCTAGAGAAAGCTTTCTTTTAAATAGTGTTGGACATGTTTTTTACCTGCATGGTTTTTTTTCAACAATAAAGGCAATTTTTATGTGTAATGGAAAAAACTCAGTTTTCCTCTAGATTTTCAACTCCCCCCCTACATTTTTGGGGAATATTTTGAGGGGGCTGAAAGGGAGGAAGAAAAAGATTTTCTGTCATTCGTAGATGGCTCTGTTATTGCAGAGCAGAATCACAGTTACCTGAACTGCTCTGTAGTTCAACATGAGCCAAGGCTCCCCCAGCTGTTATTGGAAGTATCAGGCTTTCAGATTAGTTCCGCGCCCGCAAGCAGTGCGAGTTTAGGAACTGTGAGAGCTTGGTCAATTTTTGTCTATCAGTGCTCTCAAGCTCTGCTGAGCCCAGACTTTTCTGATCGGTGGGACACTCTTGAACTGGTTCACTTGATTCAAATCTTCCCTAGAGAGAACAGCCAGATCTCATCTGTGTCTTAGGAATCCCCATTTTGCTAGATTTTAGTGGTTTCTTTTCAAGAGATTTTAATGACTTGGAGAGGAGGGAAGGGTGCAAGAGCGACAGTTCCTGACCAAATTAATTGATCCAGCTGAGACATCAGGATTTGGCCATAGCTGGTTAATGAGGCCAGGGCTGGTCGGAGGTGTGAGGATGGTTTTCCCTGCTCCTCCACAGGCTGAAGGAGTCTGCAGGCTCGTCCTTGTACCATGTGGTGGCAGCCTTGCTCACAGTACCTGCTCTGCGTTGCCTGCTCGCTTGGCTGGTTTTGTTAGCAACGTTTTTTTAGGATGAAGAGCTCAAGGGACCATATATACTGTCAGCTGGATAATATTGTACTGTAATGTAGTGTGTTCATCCCCACAGCATCTGTAATGCACAACTGCTTCCCTTCCTTGCCGTGCTGGAGACATCCATAATTCAGTGTGAAACAGCCCGCTCCGTTGGGCTGGGTGCTCCAACACGTATTGTCGGGGCTGCACAACTGACAGGGTGGTGCAGGAATGAGGGACGTGAGGATCTTTGGGGCATGTGAGACCTCGCCCAGCCTTTCACATCCCTACCTGGCAATCCCAGAGGCTTCCAGGGGCTGTGAGCAAGGACTGGTAACAGCAAGGGCTATTCTTAGCTGACTCCCTTCCCCTTTTCCCTGCTAATTTACGCAGGATTTGTTTGCTCCGTACTGCGTCTCACACTCAGCCCCACTTTGGAGGGCTGGGATCTCTTCTGCTGACAGGTTTGCCTGTGGTGGTGCTTGAGGGGAAGAAGTAGACAGGTAGCATTTATTTTGATTGAGCTGCAGTGTTGTTTGGCGGGGCTTTCCAGCAGCAATGGCTTGGCAGGTTGTGGGCATACTTGGGAGGGACTCACCACGCAGTAATAACAGTAGGAAGAGGAGAAGAGAAATGCTTCAAGAGTTATTCAGCTTTTCCTGATGGGAGCCAGACACAGGGGCAAGGTTTACTTGGAGTTGCAGAAAGCATCTAAGCTGAAAGGTCACCTGAGGTGATCTGAGGATGACATGGCTCAGCTGTGGTCCCTGTCTCAAATCCTCATGTGTCCCTGTCACCAGCTGATGTGGAGACTTCCTGACAGATGCATATGATGTTGACATAAGAACTTTCTACCTGTCAGCTTCTCTAGCCACCAAGAATCTCGTCAGGCTGATGTGGCTGTCCTAAGGCACATTTGCTTTAGTGCAAGCTGGCTTTACTAGAAATCATCCAAACACCACATATTTAAACAAAGAAGCACTTACTGCTGTAATAAAAGCATCTGCATGGAGATTACAGTGAGCCACAACTGGTTTACACTTCACTGAGCCCCAGCAGAAAGGATGTGTGTGGTTTGCAAAATTGTTTTTTTTTCTCTTGCTTTTGCTGTTTCTGATCAGAGATGCATGTATGGAATAGTACTTAGGAAGTATTTCCTAGGCTGCATTTTGGTAAATGCCAGACTACTGCTGGTGTTTTCGCTCTGCAATATGTGCTGGCCAGGTGGCCTAAATGAGGGAGCTCCGTTCCCTCCATGTTTGTTATGCTTCTGATATGTGTACCACACTCAGGTCTGGTACCCTGTGGGCACCAGTATTGTGGCATCCTGCAAATCCCAGTTTCCCTACTTTTAGAGACCCTGTTGCTTGCAGGCAGTGACCCCATGATAATGACCACAGTATAAAAACCTGCAGAGAAGTTAGAGGGGGGAAAAATAGATGGGAAGTTGATCTCACAGCATTTTTCTTAAACATGCACTTAAATTATTTGGAGAACTGAGTCTGGGCTGGGGGGTTTCCTTTTCAGCTTATAGCACAGAGGGAACCCTTTGCAGCAGATCTACTTAGTACAGGTGGCTTTGGGCTTCAGGTGGAGGGCTTGAAGCTATGACATTAACTTGTTGTAGCAATCAAGTGTAGTGCATAACTGCTGACAGAATAATATCAGTATGGAGCTTGGGATGATGCAGTATCTCCATGTGCAAAGGACAAGGAAGTTGTGGCTTCTTACTCATGTATTTGATATCACTTTAGCATGGAGCTTTTCCTGCTGCTAAGTGGCACTGTGTGAGCTCCTCACCCTGTTGCACTGGTCCAGGAGGAGATGCTCCCTGTTTTACTGTGATTCCCAACAGTTCCTTGCACACTACTATGTTTATCTACCAGACTTGGGAAGCAAACTGGTGGCTAATGCTGAGGTTGCCCCTGAGGACCGTGGCTATACTGCCTGCAGGAGAGGCATGGAGTAACCTGGCCTGTGGAGCAGCACCCTTGGGTGCACCAAGCATGTGGGAAGCCTTCTTTCTGTGAGTAGGTGTGTGGAGAAATGTGGCGCTGAAGCCAAGGTCCCTAGAGGACACCCTTCCACGGCTGTAATGCTCTGACCTCTTAAAAACACCTTCACCCTTGGGTCAGGCCTGCTGTGTTTGGGGTGGTCAGGGTTACTGACATTCCCCCTGAACTCTGTGTTAGAGGGGTTTGGGGCAGTGGATCCTCTCTATTTTGGGAATGGTGGTGGTAGAGAAACAAGGCTTAGGGGTATGTCTAAAAGTGGCAATGGAAAGGCATCAGGGACATATCCTAACCACTCAGCTCTGACTGTCTTTGGTTGCTCCCAGCTCTGAGTCTGAGCAGCTGGTGACCAGTGGCTGCAAGGTCTCATATGCCACGTGAAGGGAGCCAAGAAGGGCTGGAGGGAAGTCCCAAGCTCTGCTATCCTTGCAGGACTGTTTGGGAAAGAAAGGCCTCTTGTCTGTGCATCTCAGAGTAATGTTTGTGGGTGAACTGGGTGTGCAGCGATCCTCAAAGGTGAACTGATACTCTGTTCACCTCAGTTGTCTCTTCAGTCCCTTCTTCTGTGTTCTGTGTGCCCATTCCCATGGTCACCATACTTGACATGGACGCCTCTGCAGTTTCTAGAAGATATCAGCAAGCCTCTTCCAGAGGCAGCTGGGGATCAGACACGGAGCAGAAAGTACAGTGGGAATTTGGGCCTGGGATCACTGTTCAGAGCAGATTAGGCATTGGTTTGAGTCTCCCAGAACTCAGTAAGGGCTAGAAGGGGAGTGCCTATGCTCTGTGCTCATTTGGTGCCAAATCTGGAGCATGGTCCCAACCAAGAGCATTGCTGAGAATTACAGCTTTGCCCAGAAGTTTTGGAGAAATTAAAAATTTTCACTCTAAAGTGCAGCCTCAGCTTTGTGGCTAGTTAAGCTTCCAGTTGCTGCCATTGGAGCTGAGCTTGCAAATCACCTGTGGGCATCCTCCAAAGCCTGTCAACACCAGGAGCCAGAGAAGTTGCTTTGGAAACTGAAGTTGCAGGGAGCTCCTGGCAGACTAACTGGAATTGCAATGTAGATACCGTCCCCGATGCTGGCATCCGGCAGAGCTCAGCAATCCTTGGGATTCTCATCCCAAGCCAAACGCTAGAAAGGGCCGTCCTGGTGTAGCAGGATGCGAGGCAGCTTTTCAGTTGCAGGTCTGCCCACCCTGGGGAACATGAAGAGAGGCAGGGTTCATATCAAAACACTTTCTCCTCAGGGAAAGAGTGACATGAGTCAGCTGCGCCTGTTCCTTGGTTATGTTATCCTCTTAGAAAGGCGAGTGAGCAAAGCAGGTACATTTGCAGCAGTGCAGGAAAGGGATTCTGCATGGAGTGGGAAAGAAGATGGACTGGAAGACCAAGTAGCAGAAAATTTGCCTGAGGGACAAAGAGAATGAAGCAGGTTACTCACTCCCCCCCTGCCCCTCGCCACAGGCTAATTAAGGAATCGATGGAATGCTGGAAACCTCTGAATGCTTAATGGAAAAGCAGCTAATTAATTAACATTACAAATCATAATCATTAAGGAATTAATCTTTCATGAACTTAATTAGGAATGGTGAGTGAATGGGTACATGGGAGGATGACTTTTGGAATATGAATTATGGTTGTTTCTTTCCGAATCACTGCTAGTTAATGAAGACACAGAGCAATACTACTGAGCAAACAATGCAGAAGGGAACAAGGCTGTGTAATGATCCCAGCTAGGAGTGGTAATTGATTCATTTGTCGGGAAGGCTTACAAATTGGAAATGGTATTTGGCGTGATAGTTCTGTTGCTAGAGATGACCATTTGCTCATGGTAATAAAGGGCTAAATTGTCCCTGACTGTCTGCCTGGAAGGCAAAACTCCTGACCGTGGCGAAGGCTTTGCATCCAGTTCCCAGGGTTGGTTGTGGTCATGGCCCAGGGACCTCAGGAGTTCTCTCATCACAAGGTAATATGATGTAGATGAGAAACGCAGTTTTCAAAAGAGGAAAAGCAGCCGTAGTGCTTTGTGAGGGCTGTATAGATAGAGATTGGAAAGCCTCAGGGGACTGCAATGGTCTGGACCATGAGACTTCCCTATCTGGCATTTTCCTAAGGAGCATGTGCTAGCTCACTCCGGATTTAAAAACTCCAGGTGATGGTACTCAGGGTGTGTGGATGTGGATTTCCAGACTGTTACAAATGTGTTGCCCATTTTGTGCCTGTGTTAGGGATCAGCTTCCCACTGTCCGTCTCCCTGCTACTCCCCTCTGCTAAGCAGAGGTCCTTTCTACACCAGGGTGGTGTGAATGTGTTGGGGCTGCTCCCAGGGGTGCCAGCCAGAGCTCTAAGCGAGCAGAAACCCCTGGCTGTGGTTTGGAGAGCTTTCTGCCTTCGTTAATCAACTCTGTTTCCTGTTCAGTGCTCGTTTGGGGATCATTCTGCTAATAATTGTTCTTAAACTTGGCAGTCAGAGAATTGAGTGAGGCTAAGGACTCATTTGGGGTGGGGGAAGAGGCAGATCTTACTGGGATTTACCTTGGGGAGCATATGCCAGTGGAATTACACTAATAGGAAAAGGAGGGAACATTGGCCCTCTGTTTCTGGCTTGGGTGTCTGACATAAGGTTCCTCCAGGGACTAGAAAACTACAAATTGGAACAAAAGCTAATGAACACCCTCCCTTCTTGAAATATGTCTTAAACTACGTGGTTAGATACACATTGCTATGATAACACAGGTCTTCTGGGAGCAACTGATAGATTTCTCTTTCTTGAAAGAAGCTTCTTAAGAACCCTATTCTCCCCCCCCCCCCCCCCCCTTTTTTTTAATGGATTTAAGTTGTTTGTTCTGGACACAGAAAACAACCTATGTCAAAGGCTAACATTGTCAAAGAATAAAGCATGTGTGTGAACGCCAGTCTTCACTGAACATTTCTTTCTGATGCTGTGCACCTGGAGTTAGGCTGCATGTCTGCACAGACATCTGTTTGCATCCTCCCCTTCCTGCAGAGTAGGAAGTGTGTTTTTCAGGTGGAAGTGGTAGGAGGCAAAGGATGTTTTCAGGGCTTTGCCAGGCTCTCTTTGAAGGTCCCAGTCCCTTCTGTGAGTACAGAGTGGTCCTAGCCAGTCCCCAGTCTTTGGGATGCAGAGACTTGGTACGCAGTACTTGTGCAACACAGTAAGGAAGATATTTGGAAAGAGGTAGCGGAACCAACCTTTTGGGTGATGGGTGGTGAAGTGGAAATAAGACAAGCTAGTCATGGACCGTGCTTACCACAAGTCATTCTGATTTGGTGCAGAAAGTCCATCATAGACAAAAGGATGGGCTCTTACAGATTGGGGATTAGAGACCTTTCAAACTGAGTGTTTTGCTTTGCTCTGATAATGAGCCCATCTATAAAGTTCAGACTTGCTTCTGGCATGAATGCTTGGACTGTTTCCCCTCAGAACTTGCACCTTTCCTAGAGTAGCCTGTGATTGTGGAGAGTGTGCAATAGTCCTTGGCATTGCTTTGTGTGTGGTGGTCTGCGTGATGACTGGCAACAGGCCAAATGCCACCACAACTAAGCTACAACCAAGAGTCTGTGCAGAATGAAGCAGCACTGATTTTTTTTTTCATGCTGGGCTCGCTGGACCTTCAGTGAGGGAAGGCTTCCCACTTTTACAGGGAAGGATGCAAAAGGTATTGCTTCATTTAAGTAAATAACAAAATAAAGAAATAAATGAGAGCAGGTTCTATTGACAATGGTTTTAGGCTCCTAAATGCCTTTGTGAATTTGGGCTTTAGATATTAGGCAGAATCAAATGTTCATGGCTCATATCATGACTTGAAGGGGTAGATCAGTCCCATGCAGTCTTTACGGATTTTACTAAAAGAAAAAAGTAAGCAAGTATGTGCTTATCAAGCACATTATTAGGCTAATTTACTGCAGTTTCATGAAACTAATTAAAGAGAAACAAGACAAGGATGAAAATAAGGTCACAATTAAGACTGCATCAATAAATCACTGGATTCAGCAATTTAATACAGCAAGTAATTGAACTGAATTATGAGTTTGGCATCAGAAAGAATTACTTTTTGTGTAAATCCTGTTCGGGGAAGATAAAGGAGACTCAGCTCTATTTGAAGTGTACAACTCATTTCCTAGTGGGTTAGTGCATCGACTTTGCTTGGGAGAACTTGACAACTTGATCCATCATGGGCAGAAGTCTCTGTAGGGTCTAGGCACCAGGTCTGCCCTTAGCCCCTCACCAGGTGGTGTTGCTCAGTGCAGACTGTTCACTGCCCGATAAGCTTCCCATATGGAAGGAAGCAACATGACTGTTCAGAGCAGTTCCGTCTTAACACACTGTCCTTGAATATCTCTGTGCTCACATGGTTTTATCTTGGTCCTTACTTCTCTCTTCCAGGTTTATGCAAACATACAAGGGCCTTTTCACACCCTTCATGCAAAGGCAACAGCTAAATCAAGTTGAACAGCAGTTTTAAGCAATCATCTTTTTTAATCACCTATATTTACTGACCAACTGGGAGATGCGCATACTCACAAATAAGAAATTGGACCTGGCAGGGACCTTTTGTTAGAGCAAAGGTGAAGATATATTAAGGGGTTCCTTGATGGCTTCAAGCGGTGTTTCAGAAACCAAGAAATCATTTTGGATGTGAAGCTGTTTCTGGAAGACTGTTAGGAAATGTTGCTTGCTTTACAATTAGGAGCAGACTTTTAAAGAAACCTGTGTACTCTGTGATGAAATTAAGTGTACTGAATGCATATAAATTTAGTATTTCTTTAAATACTCAACAGTGTATATCAAAATTGCCAAACTGACAAAAAAAGCTGACTAATTCATCCATAAATCCATTAACAACTGCTAAAAAAAAAATTGTCTGTTGACCACCCTTCTATGTTGCATCCCAGAAGTTTAGGAAATTGCAGAAGATGACTGGAATTCACCAAAGTGCCCAGATCCTGAACTCAGAGAATTTCAGATTTTTTTTCACTTCATGCTACACTATACATCTACTAAAAATGAACAGATCTTCCAGAATTGATATCTAATCTCTCAATATCTTCACTGTGGCCTAGTTTTCTACTGGACTGTTTTGAAATGTTAACTCTCAAAGTAAGGCACATTGCCTATGACATTTCAACTATTTTAAAAATAGGTTAAATTTATCTTTAGTTGACTGTATCATGACATTGCCTTCTATCAGCTGTCCCTGTCCAGGACAAGTCTGGGGTGCCTGGTGGGGCTTGCTGCCCCTTCTGACATTTCTGAGCTTGCTGCTGCTTGTGCTACTCTCTCTGCTGTCATTGCATTAATTAAACTTTATGTGGGAAAGATAATATGTTAACAGTAATAAAGTCCTCATGAACTGGCCAATTCCTCTAGTAGCCAAGTATTAATTTGAAGTGTTTCTCTTCATTAAGAGGTCTTCAAGAATTGCAATGATGTAGATTATTGTTACAGAACATGTGAGATTATGCCCTTACAGCAAATTTCACGCTGAAGTGAGTGACAATGGAGCACTTATATGAACTGGCAACTTTTAATAATTATGTCCTACTCCTACTGCTCTTGCTTCATCATCCCCAGACCGAGACTATAGTGGAAGGTTGTCATTGCCCTGGCTGTTTGCAATAGGATGAGAGCTTAGGTCTGTGCCTTTGTCGTGCTGACAGCCATGAAGCACGGGAAGAGTGTAAAAACAGACCAAGTTCGAATGGCAGCCGTGCCGTACTGAAGGGAACTGAAAATGCAGTTTTATTTCTAGGCCAGCACTCTTCAGCAATGGGGCCCGTTTGCAGCTGACTCACCTTAGAATGTGGGGTTTGTCTCAGCAGAAAACCAGCTATTTCCTAACTTTTTCAGCTGAGGTATTTAAATGCTACCATAGTGGAAGCCCTGACCTCCTCCAGAGTTGATTCTGCCTGTCTCACGCAGCTCCTCCCCTTGTGCCTGCGGCATCAGTACGAGTGAGGCTTGCATTGCTGTCCCCATTTGAGACCATCCATACAGCTCACTGAGGGAGGCTGGGTTTGCCTTCTCCATTTCATTCCTCTGGCTTCTACCCCTGGAAAATCATTCACTTGTTGATGATGATCACCCACATCTTACTAACTCCCCTAACAAGCAGGCAGCAGCATATTGTCCAGGGCAGCTCTTGCCATCCCTGAATATCCCTTGGCATCTTGTGGATGAGGAGCCCTTTACTTCCAGTCTCCAGAGTATCTTCCTGGACATGAAGGGGATGAATAAGGGCAGCAGGACTCTGACAGAGCAGAGGTTCAGCAAGGTTTTTTCAAGGTCATGCTGCTACAGCAGGAAAAACTCAATCGTTTGAGAGAAACAAGACACAAGAAATTAAGAAATTAGCCCCACGTGTCCCCTTTTGTCAGTGTAGTAAGGTTACCAAAACTAATGCTTCAAATCAGTGCCAGTGCCTGATTTTTAATGGAGCCCCGACCTCTCTCAAATAGAAGGAACTTAAAATAAACTCATTTACAAGGCAGGATCTGGGGAGAGACAAAGGGTGGCTTTGGGTTTTTTTGGACCCGCTGTATTGAAAGAGAAATTCAAAGCATGATCATCAGCCTTGGTAAATTACTGGGCTGTCCAATGTGTCCGATATTGATGCCAGTGCTTCTAAAACTATTGCTCTCAAGGGGTCAGCAGCGGTGATTTACCAGCTTGCAGCAGCTCAATTAGTCTGGCATTGCTAAATTCCAAACCCAAGCACACCTTCAGAGATGTGAAATCGCCTGGGATAATGTGAAACTTTCTAAAATAATTTGCTGTTAATTGTCCCTTACTGTTGGAATGTCTCAGACTTCTTTCTAACTCAATGGGATTGAAATGGACCAAAAAAAAAAAAAAAAAAGAACAAAGGAAAAAAGGAAAACAAAAGGATTAAGGCTCCAAGATCTGGTGCTTTAGAAGAAAAATGGCATGCTTGGGTGAAATTGCACATGTCTGCAAAACTGTAGAGGAGTGGTGGCATCCGTAACTGGTATTGCGTGAGGTGGATGCTGATCTCAGCACCAGCCCTTAAATTACATGTAGCTCCTTCAATTTCAGCAGAGTTACTGAAATTATTCTAGTTATGAATGAGATCATAGACACAGACAAGCTGTAGTGTTTGTCACTTATGTATCCTATTAGTACAGGCAGATCTTTGAAATAACAGTGCCCAGAAAAAGAAACATCCAAAACAATTCTTTGCTCCCATTTATTCTTCTTCTGCAGGCAAATGTGTTAATAAGATAGAAATACACACAGTGCATGAACTACAGGTAAGTGCCATGTTAATGCATCAGAACAGAGTACTTGCTTTTACGTCTAGGTTTTCGGAGAACAAAAATAGCTGCCAACTAATCCATCAGTTGAACTCACTTTAATTAGGTTCTGTGTGCAGGTGAGGGTCTTTCCCTTTAAGCAGAAGGGTGACAGTCCCTTGCTCTTATAAATCATGCTTCTCAGGAGCTCGTGAAGGAGGATGGCATCATGCTGCTGTTTTACAAATGGGGACACGGAGACAGAGGGAGAAGCGAGGGCATTTATCCAACTAGAGATACTGATGTAGTGTGAAGGAGCATGTGGCTTTGTTCCAGTGGTCCTCTCCATCAACAGACTGCAAAAATGCTGGTAGCTTTTTGCCCAGTTGTTCAGCCTGCCAACGTGGGCTCAGCTGTTACCTGTTATGGTTTAGGTTAAAAAAAGAGACTAAAACACTGTGTTTACAAGAAACATGGGGAAAATGCCTGTGAATTTCTCAGGAGGTTTACACAAGTTGTGGTTGGTCTTAAAGCCCCAGTTCCTGGACTCCCATGATTACGCCAGGCTTCCTGCTTGCAGCGAAAGGAAAAGGGTGCATTTGGTTTTTGAAATTGCAAAGGAAAAACTGAACACAGAAAGGTGTAAGAAATCTTTCAGGATGTCAATAAACACAATTTGTATGTTGCCTGGTGGGAAAAACTTAGCAAAACTAACAAAGAGCATAAAATCAGAAATATTGTTAAAGAATTCCCAAATATGGGTACATTTTAAAGTTTTGTGATTCTTGCAGTGTGTAAGAGCTGGCACATTCTTTTAACAACTCCTCTTGCTCTGCTGGTCACTCATCTAACGTAGGCCAGGACGCGGTTTGCTCTATTTGCAATGAAAGCGTGCTGCCAGCTCCTTCAGCTGTGTCCGGCATCGCCCCCAGGGCCTTTCCCCCAGGACTGCCTGTGGTCTGAGGGCTCACAGCTTCTGAGCGGTGCGAAAGCTGGTTCTCCCCTCCTACCCCTCTGCTGGGTACAGCTGCCTCTGGCTGCAGCCAACAGCTATCCAAGGGACCCTCTGCCCGTTGGCACGGGTCTCAGCTCGCCAGCTCATCAGCAGTAAGTACCGACCATGGCTGAACCCTGCCCTGCGGGAATCGCTGGGGAAGTCGGAGAGATGAGGGAGAGTGCACCGACAAAGCTTCCTGTGAGGAAACAAAGCTTGGGCTTGATGTGCAAGCAAGGTGCTGGGACTCCTGTGATATATATGTGTGCTGACAGACGCTCCGACTTGAAATACTCTCTCCAAATTCCATTAAGCCCTAGGAAGGGAGCGGGCAGCTAGCAGCCACGAGGAAGTAAGTGGTTTCTTATTAACCAGCCCCGACGCTTCCCAACCCCTGCTAACAGCAGCTGGTGGAGCGTCTTTTCCGGATGTCAGTTATCTGTCCATCTGGCAGGTACTTTCAAGCCTGCCAAGATGAGTATAAATAGAAGGCTTTCAGGGAAAAAAAATGGCAGACCTGTGTTGCAGACCCTGTGTCTGCTGGGTTATGAGGGGTCCTGGTGGCTCCTGCTTCAAAGCAGTGCTTTGCCATGGATGTTTTAGTACTGGCATAGATGAGAAAGTTTTCTCTTTTAAAAAAAAAATTGCTTTTTGTAAGAGAAAATTTTGAGGCAGCTGTTTAATTTTTAAATGCTGTAAAGAAAGAGCCTGGAAGATAGGCAAAAGGTTTCTCCTGGGTTTTTGGTTTAGTTTGGTTTTCCTTTTTTTTTTTCACCACGGAAATAAAGACTGATTCAGTGGTGCCAGATTAGGATCCTGTCCCCAGCTGGCCTGACCAAGGAAATTAAAAGCAATTGCTCAGAGAAGAGTCCTTATTTTCCTCTTAACAGACTTCACAGGTGCCTTGATGAGGGTAACTCTTCTCACTATTTCATCTGCAGCCCAAACCAGAAGACATCACATCCTATTAGTCAGCAGAGGAAGGCAGCCATGTGCTGCTAAGATCAGGGATGTTGCATGTTCCTGTGCCCTGTCAGCACCAGCTTATCCAGAAAACAGTGTCTGACCCAGCTTATGACACTGCTGAAAATTGAAGCCTCAAAAACAAACTCTTTAGAAAGTGTTTGATGGTGTCAGAAAGCAAAGCTGGTGTAAGACATACCAGAGGACTCTGGGATTCAGGTTCATGTGGTGACTTTCAGCTTGGTTCTGAACACATTGTGTTGACCTGAATGGGAGCTCTCTGTAGTATGGAAAATAATCTGTCTCCATCTATCCAGCCAGAATTTGTGCTTTCTGTCTAACTCTTTGGGAAAGAAGAGGTGCTGGAAGATGGCTTTCTCCCGTGATGTGGATCTTAGCTGTGATGTAAATGTGTTTTTTCAGAGTACAGACAGGATGTGATACCCCAGAAGGCAGTCATGATCCAGACTAACACCTCTTTTTCTCTCCTGCTGTGTTCCTGAAGTACCAGACAATTGAAGATTAGCCAATATGATCTCAGAGACAACTCAGCCTGGATGGTGCCTTGATATTTCACAGGAGCACACGAACATTTTCCTGCCAGGTATACTTAACCATGCTCCTATATTTAATCATTCGCTCAGGCCAACTTAGTGCTCGTGTGGAGAGTAGGAATGAGGATACTGTATCAGAACAGGTCCCTCCAGGTACAGAGGTCCATCATGTTTCTGTCCAAACTCACTGATTTGATAGATGCTGTGTCCTAAGGGAGGAGACCTGGCTGCTTCTAGAAGGAAATTATCCTTGGATAGACATCTGAAACTACTAGAGGGGTGTATTTCTCTCTGTTGATTATAAAGGGAGTCTGGATGATCAGTTCAGATGTAGATGTGCTTGTTTAAAGGCTAGGAAAATAAATCCCACCACTTTTGGCCCTGATCTCTGATCTCCAGGGTACTCAGTATGGTGTACAATGAATTCTCTATAATGTAGGGTTATTCTTACTGTGTTGGCAATTCCAGGGTGCAAAGCAAAAATTTAGGTGAATGGGATGCATGTCATTGTGATTTTTCTCAGTTGCCGTGAAAATATTTGGCAGATTAATTTCTGTTTCCTAAAGTGGGCAAAGTGGGCTTGTTGGCAGCAAATGAGTAAGCAAAGGTATGTCCTGCAGCACATGAGTTTGTACACTTCCATGTCTTTTAATTGAATATGACTGTAAGATGTCCTGTCCTAGTGATCAGTGTAAATCATGTTCATGTCCCATAATGCTTGAGGAGCTTTGTGGAGCAGGTAGCACTGGTGGCTAGTGGTGTGGTGTGTTTTCAGCACTTGCAGTATGATGGAGCATCTTCTTGTCTGATGCGAGCAGGTAAATTAGCTGACCTGATGCTCACTTTTAGCAGTATTTTTTGCTTTACATATCTCATCTATGATATTTTATTTATCCTCCTTCCATACAGAATAGCCCTCTTGTCCTTAGAGTGCCTGGTACATATTCACCTCTTGAGACCTCACTGTGTTTATCAGGAGCTCTTTTTCCACTTGGGATGGCCATGTAGCTGTTATGCTGTTGTCTGCTGGTGTGAAAAGAGAAATCCTCCAGCCAGAGAAGGCAAATCACCTGCTCATTTGCTTATTTTCTGTGTCATCTTCTGGAAGTTGAAGGCATAGCGGGGAGGAGGAGAGCTAGCTCTGCAGACTGCTTGTGAATGCTGCCTGTGTCGGTGGCACGAGGCCAGCTGGGTTGCCCTTTGGCAACACCGCACTGTAAGATGGATTGGACGGCATGCGGTCTCCGTGCTCGAGTGCCCGGGGAGCTGGCTCGGAGGAGTAATGGAGCACGCTCCCAGGCACGCGCTCCCCTTCCATTGATTCGGCAAGCTGTTCTCTGCCGTCTGTCAGAGCTCGCAGGCTTCTCCAGGCTGCCTGCGCAGCCCCCGCCAGGACAGGATGAATGAAACTCCGGTAATTACTACGGCATGACTTCACTAGAACCATATTGGTAGGGTTCATCAGCAGCTCATTAATTAAATAGTTACCATAGTGATGGTTGCCCTGGTAGCATGAAATCCTTTCTCCTCCTTTCCCCCTCCTCCTCTCCACTTGGCAGGGTTTCTCATTCATATTCTTGTGTTTTAGATGAATGAAACCAGAGGGGATCATGGGGCTAGGCAAAGAGGTACTTGAGGAAAGATGATGCCCATTTCCCCACCATGCCTATCCACTTGTGGGCCTGAATGATCACTCAGCCCCGTCCCTGTGTTTTGCTTTCCTTGTGTACACGAAGCCTGCCTCATACCCATCCTGTTTGTTTTCTTTGGTTGCTTACAGCTCAAATCCTGATTATCCTGAGCACCTGTGTTATTCTGGGGTCCTGGGACCAGATCCTCTGCCAATGGTGCAAACGAAGGACCGGGCACTTCATTAGCAGCCCAACTGCAGAGACTTGGCACTCTTCCAGAGCTCAGCCTTTGCCCATGTGGGTTCTCTGTGCTTGATTAAATCACAATATTTCCTCTGGCTCTGAAGCCAGAAAGGACCATTAACTCTTCTAGGCTGGCCACCTGCATAGTACAGATCAGTGACTCCCACCCAATGCCTTCTGCTTCGTGCCTGAAAGCTTCTGCCTGAGCTGTGATTTCCTTGTCAGAAGATGTCTCATCTTGGTATAAATATTGATAGTGATGGAGAATACTGTGCCCTGTGGCAATCTGTCCAGGTGTTTAAGCACCCCTCGCTGCTAAGAATCTGCCTCCCCAGCATGCATGGTGAGTCTTGTTTGGCATTACTTCTCCCTTTCATGGTCTCAGTTGCCTGTGGGTGCTTTCTCACAGCATCTAGCAGCTCCCTTCTTCACACAGAGTCGGGATCCCTTTTAGTCCCCGAGGGTGCAGATGGATGGTCGATGATTTGCCCTGGGCTCACCATTCTGCCCATGTCTCGCTGTTGATATTTAGAGAAGTACATCCTCAGTGGATAGCAAGACATGCCTGTATTCATTTTGTAAGGGTGTTTTTCCAGTTCAAAGTATGAATACTTTGAAGTAATGACAGGGATGTGTTTCAGCATCCAAGGACAATAGCACAAAATTGAGAGTGTGTGGTATATAGGACTGTGAGGAAGTACAGCCTGCTGGGATGGTGTCAGAGGAACATATAGGGTCACAGAGCCTGAGCTGACCTTGCCCATATAGCTGCTGGGAGCGGTCACTGGTGTGTGCTGCCCTTTGAGCCATGTCCTGGAGAAAGACGCAGTTGATATGGGTGGAAATGTGTGTGAATGCTTAGCTGGTTCGGACCATCAGGATTCTGGAGTTCATCTTTTTCCCTGGCTCTGTTTTATTTAACAGTCTAGACATTGCATTAGAAATGGGGATAAAATTTAGCCCATGGGATGGATTATCTCTTGTCTGCCTGCTACCAGGTTTTATCCAACTTTGTCCAGAGTGCCTGGCAATGGCTCCAGGAGGTCACTGGAGCAGATGGAGCTAGGGTCTGAGCAAAATTGAAAACTCACATGTTCCTTACTTGGCCCTACCCAGAAATGTGAAAAATTGCCAGGTCTGTTTTCTCCAGCCGTGATATGTTCTGGTTGACTGCCTGCCCTTTCAGAGGCACATGAAAGTCTTGTGAAAGTGCCGTGAGAAGTGGGACACCTGGCAGAGGACAGCACCAGCCTCCCTGGTAGCTCACAGCTGCCATGTGCGACTCTATCAGTGTTGCTCTAAAGCTTATTGAGCACAAATACGAGGACAAGCAGAGCTGGACCAAAGCCCCACTGTATTCTGGCTGCATATTCAGCCCATCTGAGGGTAGAGAAAACCTCAGTTGTCTCACTGCCCCTAAATTACTGCGTGAGTGACTAGGAAATCCTCGGCTCTGTGTGGAAAAGCTTCCTGTACTAGAGATGGGAAACCTGACGCAGTTTTGGCTCGCCCCTTTGTGGGTTGTTACTTGGTTTCTCGCTGTGGTTTTCCTTCCCCTTGAGTTTTCTGCACTAATTTTGTAATAACAGTTAGCGCTGGGTTTCATAACACAGACATACAACATGCAATTAGAAATTGCTTTGTGTGAAATAAAGTAGCTGTGAGTCATATCCAGACAAGTGAATTATCTGTGATTATTCAGCCGAGAAGGGAGACAGTGGTGAGCAGAGGAATGTACACACCAAGGGCTACGCATCATTATTAGCATTTCCATACTATTTGGAAGCATAAGGAGGAAAGCAAAGCCATATACCATGGCAGGGCTGGACTTATTGGGATGTCTGTGTAAAACCATCCATGTGATCAAGTCCTCGTGGGGAGGAACAGGCAATCTTCCCCTCTGGTCCTAAGACGTGTGCATCCAAAAGATGAGGCCTCGCTAGGTTTCTGTTTTTTTTAAAAAAAGTGGGATGTATGGCAGATACAAGTATCTTTTAGAGTTCTAAAGTTATGTGAGGCAAATCTTAGCCTAAAGAGGAACTAAGGCTTCTTCAAGGGGAGACAGGAAAAAAAAGAAGAGGACATTTTCAGCGCTGCCTGTGTTTGATGTGCCTAGTGGATCTGTTCCTTTTTGTCCTCTGGGAATGAAAAGTCACATTAGGAAGGGGCCCTTGGCTGTGCAGAAACAGCTGGGAAACCTTTGGGGGTGCAAAGTTGCCAGGTCTGTGAAACAAGGTGGTTTCTGCAGTGGCCTCCCAGTGCGTTTGTTATTTATTTCCAGATAGGCAACTTACGGGCTGTGACTCTGCAGCCAGGGAAGCACGGACTGGAGGGCAATTTGCATTTCCTGAGTGGCAGTTAATCAGCCAGCCAGAGAAACAGTGACAGCACACCGATAATGTGGGCAGGGAGCGTGCCGGCTGCCTGCTTTGCACAGTTGCACACTTGTCATGGGAAGGGTGATTTTTTTCTTTTTTTGAAGGCGCATGGTGAAACTAGAGGTCCTCCTGCAAGGCGGGAGTTACGTACGGGGAGGGGGCTGACGGCACTTGCCAAAGAGCATCTTCACAGTCCTCAGTGCGTCGTTTCAACTGCCCAAAGAAGTTTGTTTTCCATCCTTTGCAGAGAATTAGTTGACCCTTCCTCAGCCAGTCACAAATGCCTCCATCTGTAAAATGACAGTGAGAAATGCTTAATCTTCCAAGATGAATCTAGCAGATGCTTCTCCCAGGAAATGAACTAAAGGTTGCAGCTTTGCTTGAGCGATTGTGAGTCAGGTATGAGTCATTTCTCCCTTGAAGGGCATCTGGATGTGCTTTGCTGATAAACACACAAAGAGTACAAAGCCTGGGGTGAAAGGTTATCACAGGAAGGAGAAACTAAAAAAAAAAAAAAAACCAACCCACACAAAAACCCTCTGAGATATACCAGTGTACCCTGAACCCTCTTTTGTAGCCCATGCAGGATGCATTAGCTAGTGGTTTTAAAGACATGGTTTCTCAATTTCCACTGCATGCTAACTTGTAAAAAGCAGTCAGGAGCCTTCTGTTTTAATGGAATTTGGATATTTCTATCATATCTGTCGTTTTTGTTGCTTCTAATTGCTGCAGGTGCCTCGAACCCAGGGAACCGGGAGTTGTGGATAAAGTACAACTTCAGCTGTTTTTCCACAATAAAGCGAGGTGGTCTGAGTATAGATTAAAGTCAGAGCCACCAACTGTGATAGTATAGAGTATTTGACACCCAGTAATTGATCGGTGTGAAAAAATAGTTATTCTCAGGGAATAATGTGGTATCGGATGGCTTTCCAAAGCGATCATAAATGAATGAAGTCAGTGCAGAAATTGCTGGCCAAAATTACCTGGCATTGAGCTACGCAAATCAGAATAAGGGATCACAATAATTCTGCTTGGCTTTAAAAAAAATCACAAAAGGAGACACTGGACTATAAAGATATGGGTGTAAAACTTGTTTCCTGGAGTAGATCACAACTGTTTTTAGATGATCCTCTTAGCTCAATGGTAATCCCTGCTCCCATAGGATGTCAGAAGTAGGAAAGCTGGCTGCAGCAGCGACAAATTAGCATTAATTGTGCTTCATCTGATGGAGCTAATCCTAGCCAAGTGCAGCCAGACACTGATTTTCGTACATTGCTGTTCTGACCATTTTACTGTCAAGCTGTTTCTTAGTGACATACATTTATTCATGGCAAAGGGCCTACAGAAAGCAGCCTAGCATCTTGCCTTAGGTAGCCAGTGGAGCATGGTCTGTAGGAAGAGCTCCTATCTTTTACCAGGCTGACAGATACATCAGGGAGGGGGCAGACATGCTTGCCAGCACACAAGTCCATTCCCAACCCGGGAATGGAAGCTGCTTCTTCCAAGCAGAGGCAGGTCAGGAGCAATTACTCTGGGTTCAACTTAATTATGCTAATCAAGCAAGCAATTAGAGGGATAAGGGTGGCTGACTTGCAGGGATGAAGAAGTAGCTAGCCTTTTTGGGAAAAGAGAGAGGCTAGTAATTAGGTGAGTTTGGGCTGGGAGAAGAAGAGGTGGTGGGGAAAATTGAAATAAAAATCTCTGGTTGTGTCTATGGCTTTAGATATTGGGGGGGGGGGGGGGGCAGGGGGGTTATGATTTTTAGATTTTGGGCTTATCAAGAGCTTGTGCTTTGCCATGTGGTAGGATATACTGTGAAGATGCTGTTTCTCCTGGCTGCTGCCTGCCTCAAGCTGGTGCTGGTGGATGCATGGAGTACCAGTTTTTCTTGATTCTATGTATTTTTATTGCAGGACACCCTCTCTCTGTCCCCAGACTGAGGGAGAAAACTCTAGCTCATTCTCTGGGACCAGCCAGGCTATAGGGTTTTTTTTTGTTTGTGGGTTTTTTGGTGATTTTTGTTTGTTTGTTTGTTTCGTTGGGTTTTTTTCCCATTGGTGTGTAAAACAGAGCTCTGTCTTTCACATTTGTCATCATGACAACCAGGGGAATGTCAGGTTTGGACCATCTCATAGCCAAACTGTTGTGCGTACCCCTGGCCTGTGCAAACACCATACCTCCTGCCCCAGCTATTCGCAAACTGCCTTTCACCCATGGCTTTGTGCCTGGCACAGCCACGGGTTCAAACTGTCCAGAGAATGACAGTCAGGCCAGAATGTGACCAAGGTTGGGAGGTTAGCCCTTGTAGCCCTGTGCCATGGCGGAGATGAGAGGTGCCAGCCCTTTGGGGGTGTCCACCCTGCAAGGCCATGATGAATGAATAGCACAGAGAAGAGCCTGTTCTGGCTCAAGCATCTCTTCCAGAAACATTAACTTGAATGAGTCTTAACCTAAAGAGCTGAAGCATTTACTGTGTCCCTTGAAAGCAATTTTAACTCCCATCAGTTGCCTTGACTGGGAAAACTCAAGGCAAGAGAGACCATATCCTTCTTAGAGTGATAGCTATTGTTGGATAAAGGACATGTTTTTGGTCCTTCCTTGGGTCTGAAATAGAAGCAGCAGACTGTAGGGTAAATCCAAGTTGCTCAGTATTGAATTAGGTGTGTACAAGTGAGGTCACCTCTGAAAGAAAAGGTATTTGATACCTGTGAAATAGAGGGAAGAGAGTGAAGGGAGAGAGATTGCAGTGTGTCTTTCTGATGAAGAGAGCTTTAGCGGCTGCAACTTTCCCCACCTGGAAGGGAAAAGCATCTGTAGGCCAGGCCTGCAGGGATAATGTGTTGGCCTTCTCTGTTTTCTCCTCCAGACCTTGCTGTTGCAGACCAGCTTTGACAAAAGAGCAGCAAGGCAGGCTGGAAAACTTCCTTGGAAATAGAAAAGTCAAGAAGTATTCTATTCAGAAAACAGCTTCCCAAGGCTGGTGACGTACTTCAAGATGGTGAATAATCGACCTCAACAGCGGAAGGGGAAAAAAACCAACCAAAACTATCTGTTCTTCCCTCTGGCAGGCTCCTGTGCCTTGGGAAATGGCTCTGCTGACTCATTCAGAAAGCAGTTTTCAAAACATGACTCCTTCGCTTGGATCCAGGCAGCTCCTTTCCCTGGGTACGGCCACCCACCTGCCCTGGTCAGCGAAGGCAGGGAGGGAAACCTGCCCTTCTCTGCTGCACGGCTCTTGCCTGGCCACCAGCTCAGGTCTCTTGGCACAGGCACCCCCCACTCCTTAGTCTACGCTTAATTCTCAAAAGCCTCATTGCAAAAAAAGCTGGGGTCTGATTTTTGGAAGTTGCTCCAATGTGATGTTCATCTCCTGTGGTCTATGGTATTGAGCCATGTAAAATAGTAAATAGATTTCAAAATACCAGAAACATGAAACAGAAGAAATTGCTGGTTCAGTTTTTTCCCATTAAACATTTGGTTTCCAATATATGAAGGTTGGAGCATGGTGCAACGCAAATACAACTCCCTGCTCTAAAGATACAAATTCTGTCCCAGGATGGCCCTAAGGCACTTGGCAAAACATGCCAGGAAAGAGGTGGCTCTGTGCTTGTCCCATTGCAGGCTTCGTATACGCAGATGTGCTCCTGGCTGCTGCGGGAGGCAGGGTGCTGGCAGCACGGCACATTGGATGGCTGGTTTTGTGCAGGTGAATTAGGATTCCTTTACCTAGTTCCTAGCCAGAGGACATCACTGTGTCGCTCTAGTGGGTGCTAAGGAGTTTTTTGCTTGGGCAGAGATCAGGGAAAGCCAGTGGGGTGATCAGAGTAGTGAGAGGGCTGTGTCGAAGGATGCGGCAACCTTCCCCCCTGCTGTGGTCATGGTGATGGGGAAACACCTGGGTGGGAAAAAGGAATATTTTATTCACATAGCTCTTGGCAGGTCTCACTCTGCCCTGAAGCAGAGATCTATGCTGGAGAGAGGATCTAACTCCTCAAGGTTTTCTGCACAAATTGCCATCACTTTGGCATGGCTGGAGTCAAGCTAGCATAAGTAGCATCCTTCCCTGAGCAACCTCGGCGGTGAAACTGAGAGGACACAGCAGAGCTCCCTGTGGGAACTGCTGGGTGATAATTAGGGTGGAAGGGGGGCAACAGCGCTTGTTGATCTGTAGTGGCACAGACAGGCTCTTGGACCTCAGTTCTCAGCATGAGTGATGGCCTGAAGCATTTTATCTCTTGTCTGCTTCCCAGGGAAGTCAATTGTTCTTCCTCCCTTTGCAGGGGGCAAGTAGCACATGCAGTTTCTGCAGACAAACATGGGGCTGGGGAGCAAAGTGGAGCTGGGGCCTGGGCATCTGTTTCGCAGGAGATTGGGTTGGATCTGCAAGGCTGGGGCTGGCTCATCTGCCTTCCTGGCTGATGACAGCTGACAGCTGTGGAAGACAGAGGGAGAGGGGGAGACAGGCTTGATGTGAAAAGAAAGGGAGCTGGGATTGCAAAAACACACTGATGATGGTTTTGCTAGTAGAATTCCAATTCCAAATCTACATGTGATGAATTAAAACCTGAAATGGTGTTTAGCAAATGCCGCTTGCCAGGCCAAATTAGCAGCCTCATTTGTTGCTAGTGGCAGCTCTTTAAAACTCTTAAAGAGGGGTTCCTTTTAAAATGTGGCATAAATAGGATGTTTTCTCAACAGTAGCATTTCCTCGCTTGAGTGTCGCAGTAATTTTTGTACCCTTTGGTCTCCCACAGCTGGTATACCAAAAGAAAATGACAGCACAAAACCCAGCCAAGCTCCTTGGAAATGTAAATAGACCGGAACCACTGGTGTCCTCTTAACACAGCATCAATCACTGCTGGGTGCTGGAAGTGGCAGCACGTTCGTTACGGTCCAGGCAACCACCGCAGGCAGCAGATGGAGAAGGTTTAAGACCTAGTAACAGTGTTTTGGAAGAATGCATGACTCTCTGCAGAAAATGGAGCACAGATGGAGTCTGCTTTGACCTTCTCACTCAGTAACTGCAAAATCCTTGTGTTTTCAGACCAGCTCTGTATTTATCACCAGGTTCTGTGGCATGGTTTGGAAACCCTGCACATACTCGCTACTCAGGCTGGTCCCTGTTGGCTGTTAGCTGAGTTTCCTGTGGATTTGCAGTGAAGTAGTAGACGGTAAACCAAGGCAGGTCCTTAGCTTCTGGTGGGCTCTTCTCAAGAAAAATTAACCCGTTTACTTTCTTCAAGCAGACCGTGTTTCCAAAAATAGTAGTCTTTGGAGACAGTTGCTACAGGTGAACTGTTGCAGCTGGTGCTCAGTGCCACATCCATCAGCCACAAGAACAGAATGAGACCCGTCTGTACCAAAAGATTCCCATGCCATAGAGGCTTCTCCCAGAAGAGACGGGGGGGGAACCGTGCTGGGCTCTCCGTTGGAATGGTGGTGGTGTGAGATGCTTTGACCTGGTGATGAAGTAGAGGGTGGCTTTTAGCCATGGTATGTTCCCACTGATAAATACTGGCTTTACCAACCAAAGAGTAAGATGAAGTCTGCTGCTGATTTCAAGGCAAAGGGAGCAATTCTTTTAAGGAGGAAGGTGATAAATAGAAGTGTGCTCTTGTTTGCTTTGCAGGATGGCTCTCTTTAGGTGATAAGTGCAGATGTGATTTCTTGGGTGTGCCATATTTGTGGAGAACAAGCAACAGTCACTCTCCACCACCTCTTCTTCCTCACTGACTATCAAAGGAGCCTAGGAGAGCAAACTAAAGAGGTGTCTGTGTTACAGGTGTCTGAAGTGATGCAAGATAAATCCCACCTGTAGAGACCTTGTCACGTGTCCAAGCCTGGTGAGCTTCCCATGTCTTCAGCTGTAACTATGTCAGAACAAAGTGAGTTGCTCCTTTCATTTCTCCTTGTGCACTCAAAGGCTTCAGCGAGGTCTCTGATGGATCTGTAGCTGAAAGATTTTTCAACAGAAACTACTAACCCAGTTAACACATTAATTCACATGTCAGTAAATTTCACTTCCTTTCAGTAGCATATTACCAGCCTACATAGAGCTTGGGGCAGAACATCTTTCTTCCTTCTTGTTGTCCCTTGAGTCCTGATTATGCTGTCCATATGGACAGCCCTGGTAAGTATTTCCCAGGAGACACTGAGATCTGTAATTTTTGATTTCTCTTGGCCAGGTCTATATGACACATACCTGACTGCATTGCTCTGTTGCATAGATAATATGTGATCCTGATGGACACAGGAGGCCAGAAGACGACTGTTTTGAAGGTTACGTTGCAGCTGTAGTTATACCAGCAACACTGCTTTCAGAGCTTGTTTTATTTGAGTAGCTCTAGGGATGAATTTTGGGTTGTGTTCAGAAGGATAACACATTGTTATATTATTGTATTATTATTGCCAATTCTTGGATGTCCTTGTGGGATGTTTGTTTCTCAGCCAATTTCTGTTTCAAGGCTTGCTTTTTCCAAGAACACCAGGTGGTTATGCGAGTCACTGCTTTTCAGGTTACTGTGTCTTTCATGCCATGGAGTAGCGAGGGGTGTATGAGGCAGCTGCCCAGAGGAACTGCTGAGGATTTGTAGTTACTGAAGGCTAGTACAGACTAGAAGTGATTAATAGCTGTGCTGGTGGTAATACAACTGAAGGATCAATCCAGCCTGCATGGAACCACAGCTTAGAGCAGTGAAAGATTTCTTGCGGGTGTAGGAGGATATTCGCACCAGCTCTGTCTTTTAAGATGCTTATCATATGTTGCCTTCAGGGAGGGTGGTTGGGAGCCAGAGCCTAGCTTGGGAGCTGTTATGCATCCTTTTCTCCTCCTTTAACAACAGGTGGAGCTGAGGGGCCACTTTCTAACTTAGGGAATAGTTTGACAAGTCTTGCCACCTGAAATGTCATAAATTTCCTTTTCTCCTGAGTATGTCATCTTGCTTCTCTCAACCTCCACGAATCAAATCATTGTCTGGGGAGTGAGCTGATTCCACTTAAAACAATCTTTTTTTTCTCTTTCCCTCCCTGCCAGTAATATAATTTCCCAATCCTGCTCCCTGCCTGATCTCACAAACTTCAGGGTTGGTGCAATGAAAATAGTGGGCAGGACTAGATGTCTCAGGGCAGCAGCCACCATTGTCAAAAGAAGCCATGAGTTGGGTCAGGCCTTAAATCCCCAAATATTACAAGATGAGACAGGTTGCGGTAGATGGAGGGTAAGATGCTGCCTCAATCATTGTCGTGAAAATGAGGAAGGATCATAGTGAAAAAGAAGGGTATGTTTGCAGGATCCTCAGCCTGGTGCTTATCCAAGGATAGCAATTGCTCTACACCAGCGTGTGGCATCACATGAAAAGCTGGCTGTTGTGAGCCCTATGAGGTTCTGGCACATCTTATGCCGCTTTACAACCTACCTACCGTCAATAGCATGAGCACAATGGAGGAATGCTTCTTCTGCAAGAATGAATAAGCTTCATCTTAACTAAGAAACAATCTCAGTCAAAATTTAGAGGAGATGAGGGCGTTCCCCACTCCATGTTCTGCAAGATGGTCCCCAGGGAGGCATGCCTTCAGTGTCCTTCCTATGGGTCCCGTGTGTGGGAATCCGGCCCTGCTGGCAGGCATCCAGCAATACTGGAGAGGCTGTTTGCTTCCATCTGGCCTACTTTCGTGGAAAATCCAGTGAAAATTTAGGAAAACAAGTCATGTCCATTATGATTGATAATTTGATTCCACAAGCAGAGCAGAGCAGGGAAGTGACAGTTGTGTTCAGGACTCCATCTCCACCATTCAGTTAGCAGAACAGAGGGTCACAACTGTCATCAGCCCCACATTAATCCAGCTGAATTGGAAGATGTCTCCCATGGTGTCGGGGTGTTTCACAGCCTGATGGCTGGGGTAGCGGAAGGGTGTCCTGACAAAGAGCTGCTCTCTGAGCAGGGAGAGCTGAATAGCGGGGTGGTGCTCTCTAGACCTTGTGTATTAACATCTAGGGGTGTGTGTGTCATCTTCATTTACAATATTTTCCTCAGAGGACTAAGAATGGACTAGGCCTGACTCATCTACCATGAAACATTCTGCTGCTGAAATGAGGAATGCTGTGTTTTATCTGAGGAAGTAACTCAGATGTTGTTCAGTAGATGAGTGAGCAACAAGGCTTTTCACACATGGGGAAAAACAGGTATTTGGGGTGGAATTTTAAGACCAAACCTCACTGGCTTTAGGGATAACACTAGTGTAATAGGTGGCAGAGATAGGCTCATAGTTTGAGGGTTGAGGGCAATAGCACTTCATCTGCTCTTCTGGGAGCTGGTGCTTGGATGTTCAAAGAGCTGAACTGAGGGAACTGAAGACTTAGCTTGGGGGCTGTGGCCTTCAAGGACCAGTCTAGAACTTCCTGGAGCTGCCAGAAGGTGACATTTCTTTTAAAGTTGGCAGAAATGTGCTGAGGTAAATAAAAAGCACAGTGATACCTGGGAGAGCACAGCTCAGCTCCAAAGAGCTGTAAGGTGGTGTCGATACCTGACCTGAGCTACTCCTGTCCCTTCTGTGGCATGAGAGCACTTTGCTGTAGAGCAAACCCCACTGGTGTTTGCTCATAATACAGGAAACCTCAGTCCCTGGTGCATCACCCAGAGCTATGTCAGATCTCCCTGCCAGAGTGGCTAACCCATTCTTCTGCATGGTAAAAAAAAAGAAAGCAGTAGTCCTGGGCTACCTGATGCCCTTTGGGGATTAACAACCCATGGTAGAGCCTGAGCTGGATCTAACACAGATGCACCCCCCGTCTTTATCCTCCTCAATACTTCTATGCCAAGCAAGGGTGGCTGCTGCAGTTGCGCAGCTGTTGGCCCACGGGGCAGATGCCCCCCCCAAACTTCTCTCTTGGAGACCAGTACAGCTCACCCAGGCACAGGGTGGGAGCCAGGCAGGAGGCAAAGCTTGGATGTAGATACAATTGGTTGTAAAGGATGTAAAACCAGCAGCACTGTTTACTTTCTGCCCAGAGTGGACAATACACCCTCTAACCTTCACCTTCCCACGCACTGCCACAGTCAGGGCTATTGTATTTATTATTATTATCTTCCTCCCAGTTGTTAGAAGACACGATTTCATTGTTGTTATTTTTAATCTGCTAGCTCCAGAGCTTTAGGATGCTACCTGCTGACCCTCTGTTTCAATTCAAATCATACCTTTTTCCTGGTATCATTCGTATCACAGTGACAAGCCCGCTCCTGAAAACAACAATGGTGCATTATGCAGACTTTGACTTCTCAGCTGACAGGAGACAAAATTATAAAGAGGGGTAGGTGAATCATCTGCTCTGAAGCACTGATGAATGCACACAAGGCTTTTAGATCGCAGCTCTGTGTGGTACGACGAGCGAATGGAGAGAGGGGAACAATAAGAGATTCAGACAAATCCAGGAAAGCAAAATGACCGTACGTGCTGGTAGGAGGGTGTCTTTTTCCACTCTCATGCTGGACTCTTCTGGCAGAACTGGAGCATTATAATAGTGCTTTTGCCCTCTCTTTTTTTATCCTGTCTTGTGGTGGATTCAGTGAGAAAAGGGGGTTCATGTGGCATGAAGATGAGGGTCTTTGTCTTGCGGGAGGTCACTGTCTCCCAAGCCGTGCTCACTGCACCACAGAGCAGGTGAATACATGGAGAGTCAAGGGTGGCTCAAGAGAGGACTTTGAGAAGGAGTTCTTGAGTACATGAAGGCATGTACAGCTTGAGGGAGGGATCGAAATAACAGAGCTTCATGTTATTTTTTGAAAAAACACAAAATCTTCCTTCCTTAAATGTTAAGGAGATAGGGAAGATCCTCTTTTTTCCTCTACCAATTCTTTCCTTTGCTTCTCTCACCTCAAAAAACCAGGGAAATGTGTTTGCTTGGAGATCTTTTCTTAAGTCTGAAAAACTGAGAGGGTGGAAAGCTCTCTTCTTTATTCTACTTCACTTGGAAGATCAGGAAAAGACAAAAGAAGGTGCTGCTTTGAATCTTTGGTTTTGTTCTGTTCTGTCCTTCAAGATATGTCCTTCAAGCTTGGGAGCAAGGTTTTTGAATTTTTATGGAGGAAACAGAGCATTCAGAAAACAAATTTACACTTTTCTGAGTGCCAAATAATATCTCTGAGGCAAGAATCCTGGATAATATCAGGAACTTCTTTAGCACTAAACCAGTGCCAAATCTGCCCAATTAAGTGAGAAGTCTAGGAGGTGACCTGAACATGGTTTCTCCATGTATTGTCAGATATAAGACACTACATGCCAGAAGGCTCCTTCAGTTGGTAGGTCAATAAAAAATTGAAATTGAAAAATAGCTATGGCAAATAAAGTTTGCGTACTATTTAATAGGATGGGTGGTGAACCACTGGCACGAGAAGAGAGGGAGACATCTTTCTGGTCTAAATGAGCTCACCTAAGCTTCCCAAAATTTGTGTTACACAGTATGAAGCAGGTTATTTTTAGAGAGAGAAGGAAAGACCATTGACTCTGTGCTGACAGCAGATTTCCCTGCATCGCGGTAGAAGCACTTGCTGTGGAAGAAAGGTCTGTGAACCAATGTGGAGACTACACTGCTCATCCAGATGTATATAAATAAAATGTTGTGAAGGAACTGGGTGCACCAGAAGTTTTTCTGTCATTTTCAGCAATGTAAAGACAATGGACATGAGTGGTCTTCCTCCAGATGTAAAAGATGCATAAAAAGGTGTGAAGGTTTTCCCCTCTCCATTGAAATTGGCGCCAGGGTAACTGATGTAGTTTCCTTTGGAGCGGTTGTGCTCTGCCCATGCTGTACGGAGAGACGTATTTCTGCTGGGTCACAGAGGCTCGCAGTACCCTTCTCTGTAGCGCTGTCTCTCCATAGTAATTTAATAACTCACATTTATTGCAAAACTGTTATTCATATTTCATTAGTTTTGGGGGGAGGTGTGTGTGTGTGCAGCAATGGACATTGTCATGGTTCACAAAGCTCTTGTGACACTTGACAACCGAGAGGAAATTGCATTTTTTCCCCGCTGTAAAGCATCCACAGAGATGGAAGGTATGAAATTAGTCAGCCTTAACACACATTAATCAAGGAAGGGAACTTGAAGATGCCCTTGAAGAAAGACAGACTGAGAGGCTGGGCCGAGAGCCTGGTTTTTGCTGGTAGCCCATGCTAGAGAGACAGGTCTTGTCAATGGCAGCAGAAGAGCTGGGTATGAACAGTGGGCAAGGGACAGTTAAGTAGGCAGCCTGGAGAGACCATGCTATCATGAAAGCAGCTCAGATCAAGAGGCTGATGAGGATTTCAGCCCTGGGAGCAGGAGGAAGGGGAAATTTGGAAACAGCAGGTCTAAGGGAGGCTATCCTGAGTCATCTGGGATTTCAGAGTCTTCGGGTTGTTCCCAGAGGTACCATGTGAAGACCAGAAGGCATACAGCTGGCTCTGCACCTTCTCTGCTCCGACACTGTCCCTGCAGGTGGGGCAGGTGACCGGTCTGCACGACGCATGTGTCCCCAGACTGCTGACAAACCTTCTTTGCACAGGGCGACGCTGCATCCTCCTCTCTTGCAAGCCCTGTTGTGCTTTCCCCCGGGGTAGCTGTGACACTGAGATACAGAGATGTTCCGCGTACATCACTGGGCTGGAGGAAGACGAAACAGGAAAGCAGCTTGTGTCTGCTTCCTCTGGGAAACTGGCTAGAAAATCCCAGGCTGGCCTGAGGTTTAGTGCCTCTGGAGTGCTAGTAACGCTGTTGGAAGCACAGGAAGACGAGGCAAACACAAACCAGCACATAGACAGCCATAAGCGCTATCCTCCATGCACAGCCAGAAAGCTGCTCTTCCCTCTACCTCTGCCTGCAGAATCGCTGAGAGCTAAAAAAGCAGCCAGCTTCATGCTTGCAGGTTTTTTTTTTAAATTCAGTGTGTTATTCACCCCCCACCCTGGCTTATAGTTGTGCTTGTTTTCTCCTGCATTCAAAGGTTGTGTGTTTGAGATTTCTGGGTGGAAGATGATTTGTTTTGGTGCTGAATACAGCCCTTTGGGGTTGATGCAAGATTGATTCCATTCATGAAACTTGAGGTGACTTCTTAGCTCTAGCAATATGAAATGGGAGTACAGCTCACCTTGCAGATGGTTGACTAAAATATTAAACAGTGATTCACCATTACTCACTGTCTCATCAGCTCATAAATTTAAAATAAATCCCTTTTCTATCTTTTTTTTTTATTTAAGAAAAAATAAAAGGAGCTGTATTATGCATAACTATGCTAAATTGATCCTACAGAGAGGTTTGCTAATAAACTTTTTACTGGCTTCTGCCTCTTTACATTAGTTGAGAAGTAAAGCAATGAGAGGGGAAGAAATTTTACATTTCTATATTTATAGAGAAAATAGGAATGGTGACATCTCTGGCAAAATAAGGGAGTAATAATGTGAATGCAATTGTCCATTATACTACTTAGGAGGATGAAAATAACAACTGGACACTGTGATCACAGGCAACAGAAAATAAGAATGTGCTGTCGAGTTGTTTCTGGGGTCCCTATTAGCTGTCATTAGTCAGTGCCCAGGAAACAATTTGTAACCACTGAAATCCTCATTAAAAAATTCTCATGGATTTCTGCTTGTAAACCAAGTGGGTTCTTCTTTCCTATAGCAAGCCTCTGTCCCCTAGGCTGGGCACCCACTGCCTCTCTGGGCATGAGGGGAGCTCCAGCCCATATGTACCAGCCCTGCTTGTTTTCTTCCCCTTTTCTTTCTTTTTGGAGTGTCAGTGCAGTACTCAGCTTGCAAACCCCTGTTTCCGTCGTGGGGGGAAGCTGGGCTGTAAATGGGAAAGCAGAGGTGACACAGGATACGCAGTCTATGGGACTGAGGGGACACTGATGGGCTGGTCCCTTCTTTCTTCTTTTATGGATGTAACTAGCTCTGAAGGCTTGTTCTCCTCAGGGAAATGGTGAATTTAATCCAAATACTCTGGAGAGACAAAGTCAAAGACTTGAGTTTTCCTACAAGTAAGTTCTAGTGGCTCGGTGTTCAGAGTGCTAGGTGTTGTAAATATGCAGAGTGGGAAGCAGTCCCTGCCCAAAGGTTTTGTGGCCAGAGAAAAGGTCAGAAGAAGAGGCCAGGACTACCAAGATGAGGGGCAAAGCTAGGAGTTTGGATTCCTGGTTCCCAAGCCAAGAGTCCTTCTGCTTAGACCAGGCTACTTAATTTAACTTCCCTTGAAAGAGGGATAAAACCCACCCCACTGATTTTAGCTGCTCTGGGATCCAGCCTGGAGCATGGGGTACTAAAAGCTATTGAGAGCTGTAATAGTTGAGTTTGCCCCAGATATGAGCTGCCTCCCAACCACAGCCATGGCAGGTCACAAAGCATGTCACTTGTCAGTGTTTGTGCCTGCTGGGACCCGTCCAGTGGTCTCCCATGGCTGGACCAGTGCATGCAGCACTTTGTATGCCTGCTTGAGAAAGAAAAGTTGTTGAGGGACATTTGCAACATCTCTGCTGACTAGTACCAAAATTCAGTGATTATGCTGTCTTGTGTCATCTCTCATCAGCCTTCAGTGGCTGTAGTACTTGCTTTTTAACATCAAATAGAATTCAAGTCCCATTTTTAGGATTATTCTGCTGCTGTGAGTGAAAGCTGGTGAGACCGTAAGCATCTCTGGGCTACCAGAGATGTTGTTTGCTCTCTCCTTCAGCCAAATAAAAGCAGAGGGAGTTAGCCTACGAAAGCAGCATAGCATGAGTCCTTTCAGTGATCAGCAAACACTTCTGAAAAAGAAAGAATGATGGCAGAAAAGCACTGGGACTAATACCTTTGAATAGTGGCAATGGGACGAACAGACTGAAATCCGAGCTCCTCCTTTTGAGGTAAAGGGCTTGTTTGGATGGGGTAGCATTGACACAGGCTCCCAGAGAAGTTGCCATGCTTTTGTGCTCACATCAGTTGCATCTCTCCTGGTGGTGCCTTTCCCTGGTTGAGGTGCCGGTCACCTGCAAGCTGCCCAGGAGCATTATGATCACGCAGCCAAGAAGTTTAGGTGTTGAAGAGCAGGGGTAGAAGAGGGCAGGCAGTGGTAGTATAAGGTTGCCCACTTCAGCCTTGCACTAAAGTTCATGCTACTCATATGATGTCATGGGTAGGAGTTAGAGAGCCATTGTAGACACCGCCTGAGGGAAAACTGCCTGGAGAATGGCTTATTTGCCACTTGGATGCTGAGTACGACAGGAAAAGCACATGGTCCTTCCTCTCCTGGTGCTCTCACCTCTGCCCTCAGACACTGTGGCAGCCTGGGAACAGCCTGGCTTTATTTTGGTGTCTTAGCCTCTCTTGTCCTGATGAAAGGTGGGTCCTGTTCAACCTCGCTGTCCCTTCAGGGTTCCTGTGAAGATTTCCTGCTTTTTCCCATAAAGGGGGCCAAAAATGCTTAAGGAAATGGCAGTTTCCCAGGCAACCACACTCAACAATTTCATCAATTAATCAGGAGGAAACTAAGGAAGAGAATGGGAAGCAGATGCTCTGAACAGGACAAGGTTATGAATGATTGATGCCATCTAAGAGACAGGCAGAATTTACGCCAGGAGAGACCCCCCAGCCTAGGGCTGAGGCGACTTCCTATGCAAGAGCTCATTACTGCAAATGATGGCAGGGAGCCAGGAATGGCTTCCAAGGCAAATGTCCAGTCCAGCATTTATAAAATTATGAGGCATACTGCAAAAAATATAGCCAGATTGGCTCAGAAAGGCACAGAAAGACTCAAGAAAAGATGGGACAGGAGTTCTGTACTAGTTTTCCCTATCACAAGTGACAGTTCTCTTATTGAGTCTAATAAAAATGGATTTTTGATGCTTCTCAGCCAAAGTCATGGGTAGATGCGATCCTTTAAAGACGTTAATTTCCTGCTGCATTTGTGGTCATGTGTTAACTAAACTGTCTGTATGTTGTAGTCCATGTAGACCAGCACATCTAACAACCAGTACTGCCTGAAAGTACTGCCTGCGTATGCAAGGCAGCTGAGGGAGAGACTGGATTTCTTCTGGGGGTCCACGGTCAGATTAAAGGCTGTAGAGGTCTTAACAGAATGTATGAATGCTCTTGTTCAAGCCTTGCTAAGAATGGCAATGGCAAGGGGATGAAATCAAAGATTCCCCAGGTTTTGGTGTTTTCTTGCAACTCGATCAGAATGAAAATGAAAAGGTCTTGAGGAATGTCCTGAGACAACAAAGTGTAAAATGTCTCGATAGAAGACATTTCTATCACTTTGTAATAGAAGTTTGTTACAGTAACTTTGAATCCAGTCTTTTTTCTTTGCTTTTAAAACATCTTTTATACTTCATATTTTTCTTCATAAGATTTTATTCCTTCCATTTCCCTCCACATTTAACAATCCAAGTTTTGTCTCTGGTGGAAGCAACTAACTGGACTGAATGATGAAGACAGCGTTGTGAGTATCCCTTCTTCTATACGCCGCATAGCTTTTCTCTATATGAATTCCTATGACTGTGTAGTCTTCCCTTAACACTTTCATTTAAGTGAGTGCTGAAACAGAGCTTTTGCATAAATCAACAAGAAAAACCAAGCCATCTCTTGCTGTAACCATTTGTTCCTTTTACTTCAGTAATAAATCCTTCCTGGGAATGACAAGCTGATGTAATTTATCAATTGATTGTTGTAATGCACGTTGTGGTACTGTATTTCACATGTCTGGAATGCATCTTTTGATTACAGCAGACCTCAGCTTTCTGTTTGTGAAAGCAAATGAAAAGATGCTCTCAATGCCAATATTGAAATGAGTATTAATTGCATTAAAAAATCAGGAAAAGAGCAAGGTTCAAACAATCAAAGTGTTCATAAGGAGAAAAACTAATCAGAAGTGTTAGAACCAGATAAAATCCGTTGTCTTTACTAGGATGGATTTGCTGCCTTTGATAATATCAACCATATGGCTTTTCCTTTTCTGATACATTCGAAACCCATTAAATACACCTTCTGGCTGAGTACCTGAGATAGATAGAAGACATTTCAGCCTTCAATTTCTTTTAGATAATTCGTATTAGGCCTTTCCTTTGGTAAGGAGTGGGAAATATTATTTCACACTAAACAAACTGGATTAACCAGCTTTTCCAAAGCAAGTAAGACCTTTTGGTTCTTCCAGGTGCAACTTTCTGTCAGGTGTCTGGGATAAGCAGGGACATGCATCTTTCTCATGTGTCAGTTTGGAATGGTGGTCCATGCTTACATTATATATACATTACATTACATTACATTGCATACATATTGCATGTATATCAAGTCCTGTGTCGGGAAGAGGGACAAAATGTCAGGGTCCCAGCCAGGACAATTTTCAAAATCAGTGACAGCTGGCAGCCCCACACTCGCCAGGTGCTTCCCAGTGCCACAGCCTCTCTCCTGCCCCGAGACGTCTTTTCCAGGTGATGGCTCAAGCTGCAGGGGCCTCAGCCAGAAAGGGATGGCGTGAAGAACAAATAAATAGGTCTCATGGATGTTCCTCAGACACGAGAGGTTGGGAAGTTGCTTTCCTGAGTTATGGGCATGGCCACTGTTACTGTGGGAGCTGAGCGCTTCAACGTCCTTCCCCTGCCTCTCCTTATCGTGTCTTCCACCTGACAAGGTAGTAAAGAGACAAGTTAGGGCACAGGGAATGTGATCTCCCTGGGCACCAAAAAATGCCATCAGGCAGATCTTCAACCACCCTGCTCAGCTGCTGTCTAAACCTTGTGAGAGACCTGAACTAACCAAGGGGTCAGCTCCTCCTCTAGCCAATGTGTTGCCCTGGAGTCTGCTCCCTTACCTTTGGGTCAGGCTTGAGCAATGGCCAGTTCCAAGGATAACTGAGAAGATGTGCTTTCCTGGGTAAAATGACTGTCCTGAAGTCCTACACCAGAATGTGAGAGGTGACTATAGAGAGTCTTCAACTCTCCCTCCCATTCTGTCTTGGGTGACAGCCCTTGCTGTTGTGTCTCCTGGACACCTAGCAAAAAGGTCTTTATTTCTTTCCACCTCCCTCTCTCTTTCTAGCATCCTGGTAAGGTGCTAAACGCATCTCTTTTGTGTTGGTCTGCTGAAATGCAAAATGGCATGGTATAAATGGAATTTACATCAAACTGAGTGAAGGGAGAGCAGTTAGTTGGATGGTCCTGCCTGTTCTTTGCTCTCTTGCCAGGGCAAAGTGTGAGGGGAATAGTAGGAAGGTAGGAAGGCTGCAGATCTGCACTGAGAAGGGAAAAAGTACTCATCAAAGGGCACAATCTGTCCATCCCAAAGCAAACGCAAGCTGCACTCCCCCAGGGATCAGAGAGGGGCCAAACGCCATCTCAGTGAGCTGCTGCAGGGCTGCTGAACGCTGCGCTGCTTGGAGCAGAGCGCCAGCTGAAGCTGCAGCTCCCACCAAGAAATTCCCAGGGGTAACCTGCCAGACCACGACACAAGTTTACACGAAACATGTTTGCTCCTGCCTATAAATAACTTCCGGAAGCATGATTGCAATCTGACACTGTTTTATTGGTTGGGCTGTGCTAATTATAAGCCACCCCAGCAGGAGAGTAAGGAGAAGGAGTGACGTGCTGTCTCCAGCACCGAGAGCCTTGTGACTGGCTTAGTTTCTGTTTAGCAACAAACCTTTGTGACAGTTTCAGACCACAGAAGCTGAAGTCCCTTTGTGCAGGGAAAAATGTTAAGGGTCAGCTGTGGTTAACCCACAGGTGGTAATAAGAAAAACAATTATATGTCCTTCTCAGTGAACTGCACTCAATTACACGTTCATGATGAGTGCTTGGCTCAGGCCAGAAACTGGGGTGTTATGAGAAGGGGTGACAGGTGCACACCACAGAAAGTTGATGTGCTTGGTTTTGCTCTGTGCTGCTTACATGGTGATAAGGTTCTCAGAGGAAGCTCTTGTCATCTCAGTGTAAGTTTGAAGCACCTCCTGCCCAGCAACGCACTCATTGGGATTAACCCTGGTGTAATCAAGGTCAAAACAGATCAGAGGGATGTACCTGTGCACACACATACCTACCACCTGTATGACCAGGAGTACTGCCAGAAGGCTCCAAAATTGCTGAATTAAATAAACTTCAAGAATCTCTCTGATTTCCTGAGAAAAGTGATGTCTCTCTGTTTCAAGGTTTGGGGTTTTTTTTGCCGTTACTCAGTGGGACCTTAAAAATATGGACCCATTTGTTGTGATTAGACACTAAATGGCTTTTTAAATTAAAGAACAGTGTTACTGGTCAGTTTTTTGAAAGAATCAGAAGACCTGGCCCTTGAGATACGTTAGATGCTGCTCACTTCTGAAAAGCCAGGAAAAGCAAGCATGAGAGAGCAATTACAGTGGCTGCACATTGCCTGCATGGATGTGGACTGCCAGCTGGGAAAGCCTTTTGCTGTGGTTCTGCACAGTGCTAATGAGCTGGGCAGCAGTTTGGCTTCCTTCCCTGAAAGAGCTGCGCTGGTCCAAGTGCAGAAAAGTGCATAGAGATTTCTTTGATGCTTTCATTTAAAAGATGGGGTTGATCTCTAGGCAAAACATTATTCACTCAAGCAACAATGTCCTTGGTGCCTGCCTGGCCCAGGCTTGTCCTTTTTGGAAAGTTGTGGCTCAGGTGGATTTTCTGTTTCCCAGAAGGAGGTGAGGCAAAATGATGCATAAAAACATTCTAACATCTTCAAGACTCTTCCTGCTTTGAAGCAGAATGTGATATTTGGTAGAAGGAAGCCAGCTCAGGAACAGGCTTTCCTAGCTCTAGCTAGAGGTTGCATTCATCAAAGCTATGATTTCTTTGAGTCAAAACCTCCTCCTGTAAAAAATCAAGCACTGAGGTAGAGTCTGAAAGCAGGTAACTCCTCTGCTCAGCTCAGGTCACAGATGTCCTCATGTTTTGGGGGACACAAAGAGCATCTTGATTTTGAATGTTTCAGGCAGAGCAATTGTGGAGTGGAAGGGGCTGAAGGACTGTTAGTGGTCATGATCACAAAACTGGTCTCAGAACTGCTCTAACTAGTTCAAAGGAGCAATTTTCTCCTGACTTCTGCTGAAGGTAAAAGTGATGGCTGGGGCAGATACTTCCTCAGTCATGGTCCCCAAGCTGCAAAAAGAACGACATTTAAATAGATGTGTATCCAGGAGCCAGAGGACTGCTCAGCTCCTCCAGTGTCACCCCTGGACTGCTCTCTGCTGATCTTTCACAACCAGCCAGAGGACACTCCTGTGGACTAGGCTTCAGATGGTGAGGAAAGCATGGGAGGCCAAATGTGTTCCTGAAAGAGGTGAGGATGTGGTTGCACCCTGTGTGGACCTGCTTTCCCTGCTGCAGGTGAGCCTGCCCTAGGCCGGTGAACTAAGTACCTGCTGAATTGTTGAGCAGTCTGGGAAGGGATCCCACAGCTCCTGATGGTGTGGATGGGATGGGGGAGAGTACTGTTCTCTGGGATTGTCCTTCTCTATATTTTGCCATACTTCGCCCTATTTTATCCAGTCATATAACATATGCTTCTAGACCCAGAGAGTCCATGTGATATTGTCTGAGCTATATTGCCAGGCAAAGGGGAAAATGCACAGAACATAAGAAAAACAGGAAGGGAGAGAAAAGGGAAATCCCTTAGGTTCTGGTACCGAAGGTCTGCTCTCTCCTTCTAGGGAAATGCGTCTGTTTATCTTTCTGCAAATTATCTCCTCTGTCTCATGGAAAAGGCTCCCATTCATCTATGCCCAAAGCAAGTGGAGCAGTGGAGTGATGGTGTCTGTGGACAAGATGCATGTTAGCTGGACAGTTGGTCCTAACAAAAGTTGGACCAGGTTAGGAAAGCAGTTAAACATGAGTGCTCTTTATCTTGGCTTTACTAACTAAATCAGGGTTGTGAGCTCAATTGTGAGACCATCCACATCTCTGTTGTGGCTCTGACTGTCCCATGTTGTAGCAGTGCCTGGACATGGTTCAGGTCAAACAACAGGACAAGGAGTACTCCCAAGATGCCAAGACAGAGAAGAGAGTTAAGTTGTACAGATGTGAGCTCTGCTGTACTGCTTGCCCTTAGGCCACTGTCGTGGTTTAACCCCAGCCAGTAACTATGCACCACACAGCCTCTTGGCCCATGTTATTTACCAGCCCAGATAAAGCTACTGGAACTTCAGCCCACGGTTGAGACCTGTTGGAGAAGCGATGCCTTTGAGTCACACTGCAGAGTCAGCACAGCATCACCTCCTCTACCGAGAGAGAAGCAGCATCTTTTCCAGCACGCTGAAGGTTTTGGGGAAGAAAGTTTGTCAGCTAAGACAGGGAGAGCTGCAAGTGCTGGTGCAAAGAGTCCCATGTGCCATCCTCTGGAGGCCCACCTCGGTATTTGAGTCAGAATGACTCTTCTCCTCTTTCCCTTTCTGAGTCACTGCCACAGTCTATTTCTGGCTTGTGCTTTAGGAAGAGTGAGTTGACGAGAATGTGTTAAAGAGGTCATAGCTGGTACCAAGGGGTACATACCAAGATGTTTTCCATAACTAAATTAGTCCAGTTGGGCAATACATGGTGACACTTTGGTATACACTGCTAGAAAGCAGATTGAGGCAAAAGCCGAGCACTGCTTGGGTTCACTGAGCCCAAAGAGTTGTGATGGGGTTGAAACTGCCACCAGTCATGGAGCTTTTTTAGGTCCCCTGGTGCCCTGTCTGTGAAGAGCAGGTGCCTGACCTAGTCCCAGAGCCCAGCCTTAGCCTGGAGAAAGCCTGAGGGAACCCAAGAAAAGTTCATCCATTACTCTTTTGCCAGGAGATGACTCTGGAAAGGGGGGATTGACTACTGTTAGGTCACTCCCAAAGGGGATGGAGTCTGTACCTTAGAGAAGAAGTGCACAGACACACTTTTCAGTCCCAATACCTCATCCTCTAGATGGGTTCAATTCTTCCCTCGTGGATATCAGGTAGGGGGCAAGATGCTCAACCTGGAGGTGGCTGGGTCTGTCCAGGGACTTCACAATACTGAGCCTGAAGAAGATGGCTGAAATCAGGCCAGAAGACTTCCAGCCACCCTGGCTCATGAGGTGGCAGCTGTGAGACTCAACACTCAGTCCATCTGCAGCAAAGGTCCTGGACAAGAGCAGGGCAGGTTTCTGGGATCCAGCCTTTTGGGGAGCAGGCTACAGACTCTCTAGGGTCTCTGGCACTGAGAGGCCAAACAGTCTGGAGCAACTGTCAGGGGTCTCAAGGCTTGTCTCAGGTTTTCCTCTTGGGCACTATAGGATGCAGAAGCTGGTGGTACTGGCTGCTTTCCAGGTAGCTGTTTTGTGGGGGCTGAGAAGATAAAGCTACAGCAAGTGAGGAATATGATGGCCACGGGTTGCAAGAAGCATGACCGAACCGAGGTTGTTGAGAGATCTCTAATTGTGGTGATACGAGGCCTGGTGATATGAAGTGTTACTTACAGTGTTTGACCTCAGACTGACGGCTGCCATACCCCGGCTGAGCACAGACTGCGTTAGAAATGGCATTGAGAATAAACTCCAGGCAGTGGAGCATCTCTGCCCACTCGGGCAATGAGAGATCACTCCTGATAAAGATATACCTTAATGCGGTGGCCAACGCAGCCTTCAAAGTGGTGGTCATTGTGGCTTCTGCTCTGCTCCTTTGGGCGTTCAAAAGTGAGAGGCATTGAAGTAATACATCATTTTAAAATTAAGTGATCTCTCCTCAGTTCAGAGGGGAGCTTGGAAAGTAATATACCATCAATAAAAAGAAGAACAGAAACCAGCCCTGAGCGAGGCAAACCTCTGAATGGGCTCTGCTAATGCTCTCCAGCAGCATATGGCACAGCCTCAGTGTTTGGTGTCAGCAGAGTCCTCCAGGTGTGTTGCTACCCCGTATTCACTCCAGAACAACCATTTTCTCTCTGCATGTTCATTTACATGACCCGGATCAGGTAGCTATGTACATGACCTGCCCCCTCAGGAAAGAGGACTGAAATTGTTGTTAATTAGGCTCTAACAATAATGAAAGAAGGCGGCTGAAGGGTCTGAAAGATAGATAGAGAATGCAGAGCTGGAGAACGTCAGGGAAGGCACAAGGTGAGATGACTGATATGCCATGGCTAAATCGAAGCCAAAACACCTCCTAACCCTCACAGGAGAAGGTTAATTTATGAGTCTATCGGAAATGATTCTTTCTAATTGCAGCTCAGCATTGCTGCTTGCACATGATGAATGTTCCTGCGTGGCAGCGCACTGAAACACAGGGAAGCTGATGCTTGCCAAAAGGGTAGTGTTCAAGTGACGGCTGTGACCCAGCAAGCTGGGGATGTTCCTGGGCTTCCCATCGGGGCTCCACACCTCAGCGGGCTTCTCTGTGCCCCTGCTTCTCCGTCCTGAAGCAGGCTCCAGGAACAGTGTGGGCTAAAAGCATCCTTCCTGTCAAGAAAGAAAGGGACAAGTGGGGCTGAGGGTCTCAAAATGGGTTCCCCACCACATTAAGGGAGTACACTGGGACTTGTGCTCTCACAGCACCATTCAGGCATTGGTTTTATTGGAACAAGAATTGACATTAGGAAGAAGGAAAACCCATTTATGTTCAGTGTCAGAAGTGTGCAACAGAAACACAGCATGCCAAGGCAAGAGTCCTGTCCCCAGTGCAACATACATCTCCTCTTAATTAAACCTCCTGAAGCCCACAAGCTCCATACAGTCCCAGCAGTTAGCTGCAGATGATGTGTGAGATGAGCCATACCAACCTACCCACTCTACACATCTCTGCTTGCTCTGTGCTGGTGGGCTGCTCAAGATAATAGCAAAGCCAGATGCAGGGAGAAAGACAGAAGGAATTGTTCTCTCCACTGGTAAATAAATTATTTACAATATTATTTTTTTACATCTGCTCCTTCTCTGCCACTTTGTGTTTGGTGAACATGGGCAACATTTCTTAGTCCACCCAGATCTTTCCCTCTTGGAAGTATTGAGCGTGAAGTGTTTTAACCCACCAGAAGGTTTGGGAATGGCTCCCATTGGGTCTGTACCACTTTCAGATTTACTTTCTTTATTCTGACCCAAGTCTTCAAGATCCAGAGCCTTGGGGAAGATGTGTGTTTCACAACTGATTCCAAGAAAGGAGAGCCAGCTTATGTGCTGTGGTTCTGGAAAGGGTCTCTGAGCCAACGAAGCCACCTTCCCTGGAGCTTCCCATCAGTGAGAGAGACCAAGGCCAGTTACCTTACATTTTGGAGCCAAAGTGCATACCACAGCACATGCAAGGCAGGGTAATCTGCACTGACTTTTCAAAGCAACACTGTGGTTAGAAATCATCCCTTTCATTTTGATGAGGAACAATGTTGTTTCTGAGGAGGACACAGCATCCTGTCTCCTGGAGACAGCTGAAACCTTTCGCCAGTACTCCACCCAAGAAACTCTACTCCTTTTTTCAGGGGTCAAGTCATCCATGGCTCTGGTTCTGGTTCCTTGCTGTCTTTTCTGGCTGCTTATGCAGTTTCTCCTGGCTCCTTCACACACACAGAGCCTTTGCACTAAACCCTGTGAAGTCCTCTGTGCCTTGCTGGTCATGTTCAATGAACTCACATGTATATGGGTTTTGGATGAAGGCACCAGCCTGTGGTTCAGTGTGCACCATGTTGTCTCTGTTTCTTGTGTCGTTGCTGGAACACATCTGGATGAAGTCCAGCAACACTTTCCAGTGTCAGACACTCTAACTCTACCTGTAATAATAATAATAATGATAATTAGACTCTTTTCATCATCCCCATTTGCTACCATTCTTAGGATCAAAGCTCCTGTAAGCACCTGAAAGCTGTGTTAATCTGAAATTCTGACTGTGTGAGCAGATGCATTTTGCAGGGTGGTTTCAATAGGAATAGGCTAAAGATCTTATGCTTGCTGAAGTCTGTGGGTGAGTCTTTGCAGATTTTCATTCATCATTTTTACTCTGTTCCTAATGGAAGTCTGCTTCTCACAGGATGTAAACAGCATGCCAGATGTTTCTGCAAAGGCAATTAATTGAACCAACCACTCCTGCTGCCCAAGAAATTTAAGGTAGTTCTTTGCTTTTGTAAGCACCAATTATTTCCTTGGTCAAGCAAAAAGATCATTTTTTTCTGTGGGAATGAAGAAAAAGAGACAGCCACTCAGAGAAAGGCTTGGGGAAAGAAGATGGAAAAAAAAAAAAGTTTTGAGAAGCTCCTCTGGTCTTCCTTTTTGGGTGACTCTACTGGAACCTTTTCCTGCCAGTGGGGGTATTTTCCCATTTACAATAGCAGTGGCATAAGGAAGGCAGAGTAGCACACCTACATCTCTCTGCTGTTAGATACTTCTAAATTTGATGAGATTTATTGCGATGAGGCATTACTGCTTTCATACTTGCTTCTTTTAAGCAGGTGCTGATAAACAACAAAGTACCATTTCTGAAGGTTATAATAGGACTGTAGAGACTGTAAAGACTAATACCTGCAGAGAATGAATCATCTGCTCAGCTTACACACCCACCCTGGGATGAGATGAAGCCCAGCTCACTCCGTTTGGATGCATGCATGTCTGATGATCCATCAGACACAAGGGAAAAGGTTCATAAGCATATCTAATGTTATAGACTTATAGTTGTCACACTGGTATAGCAGTCTAGGCTTTAGTTTTCCTGTTTTCTGTTTGTTTTTGAAGACTCCACCAGCTGTAAATGTGGATTTCACTGGTGGGACAAAAATGAAGGGACCTCTCAGCCCAGGCAGAAGTCTGCCAGAACTGGGAAACTTCACCTGAAAGCACAAGTAGCAAAAAACCCACCACTTCTTCATGGAGGAGAAGGATTGCCTGGTGAGATGAAAGCTGAAGCAGTATTAGAACCAGGTTTATGGGCTTGATTTTTTTTTTTTAAGCTGATCCTTTTTCTTATGAGAAAGCCACACATTTGGTGCTGCTGTGGTTTCACCCCAGCTGGCAGCTGAGCCCCACGCAGCCACTCGTTCACTCCCTCCCAGTGGGATGGGGCAGCGAATCAGAAGAGTAAAAGTGAGAAAACTCGTGGGTTGAGATAAAGACAGTTTAATAAGCAAAGCAAAAGCCACACATGCAAGCAAAGCAAACCCAGGAATTAATTCCCCACTTCCCATGGGCAGGCAGGTGTTCAGCCATCCCCAGGAAAGCAGGGCTCCATCACGCTTACAGTTACTTGGGAAGACAAACACCATCATTCTGAATGTCCCTCCCTCCTTCTTCTTCCCCCAGCTTTATATGCCGAGCATGACGTCATATGGTATGGCATATCCCTTTGGTCAGTTGGGTCTCTTGTGCCCCCCCAGCCATCCCACTGGTGGGGTGTGGTGAGAAGCAGAAAAGCCCTTGGCTCTGTGTCAGCACTGCTCAGCAGTAACGAAAACATCTCTGTGTTATCAACACTGATTTCAGCACAAATCCAAAACACAGCCCCATACTAGCTACTATGAAGAAAATTAACTCTACCCCATCCAAAACCAGCACAGGTGCACATTCACAAAACTAAAATAATTGCTTGTATATCTTCAAACCACAGATAAAGACAGACAGTGCAATCAAAGTCTCATTTTGGCCTGTGCCCACCTTGTGTGTCTCCACAAAAGATCTCTCAGCTCCTAACAGGCTCCTGGCACTAAGTGCTCAGCTCGCAGTGCCCAGCCTGACTCTGATGCTCTTGATTGTCCCCATCAGTAGAGGATAAAGTCTGGGACAAATCCTGAACAAGAATCTAATGTCAAACTGAAGACAGCCACACCAGGGAGGGCAACCACATACCTGGCTAGCTTCTTTGGTGACTCAGACTAGGCTTGGGATGCAGTCCTCATCCTTTATTAATTGCTGCATTGAAAAGCCCCAGAGCTAAAGTAAGCATGGATGGGAACAACTTCTCCAAGGTGATCGAGGACCTCAGTAGCAGAGTTAGTGTCCAGGAGCAGTGAGGACCAGCCTTAGGTCCTCCCTAAAGGACAGGAGCCAAGCATGGTAACACAACCAGCAAGGCAGGGGCTTTGCAAACCCGGGCCCCAACTACCCAGGCAAGGCACCCTAGATGACAGCCAGGTTTAGCCAACAATGAGGATCATCAGGCAAGTTCATGGTGACAAGACATGTCCTAGGTCAACTGAGGAAACCAGCCTGCAGATGAGAGCCCAGACCAATAGGGTCCATGGCCAGTCACAGGCATAGCTGTGGCTGAGCAAAACCATGGCACAGCTCAAACAGGAACTGAAGGGCCAGGACTAGGCTTAAATGGAGCCATTGGGTGTGAGTATGTGTATGGGCACTCAGGTCCCTGACAAGTCAGAAGATCTGGCTCACAGCTCTCTTCTTGAGCAACTAGACCATACTGTTGAGTTAATAAACCAGGCAACTTGAAAATCAAGTGCACTGAATTCCCATATTTATTGACTTGCAATATTCAAGTTGGACCTTCTTCGTAGGTGCCTGTGGATCCCTGTGCAGCTGTATGGCTGCAAAGCCAGTTGAGTCATACCAGGGTAAACTGGTCCTTCTGTGAGTTCAGCGGAAGGGCAAGAGAAATGGTTACCGATATTTTGCTTATCCACTAATGGCAAAAAATACAGGACACCGGAAAGGTGCTATTGAGCAGTACTGGAAGGGTTGGTGCATATGCATGTTTCTTTGGAGAGGAGAGTACACTTCCTGAGAGGCCTGTGCTGGCTGTTAGAGGCTAAAAAGACCTGTGCCAAAAGAGGATACCTGCAAAAATTAAATGTATTGTGCTTTTTCTTACATACAGTTTTCAGCAGGAAATATCATAGCATCATGAAGAGAATTAAGTGGAAAAGAACATCTGGAGAGTTGTTTCCAAACCCTGCACCAAGCAGAGCCACACTAACAGCTAGATCAGGTTGTTCAGGACAATTTGAAGTGAAGAAGTTAATCTCTTCCATCCTCTGGACTTACGGAATGGCTGTGCAAGTCAGAGCTCAAAAAGGAACTGGGTCCAAAATGCCAGTAGGAACAGGCCTGGTTTCAGTATGCTTTTGGTTTATTTATTTTTCTGAAGAGCCAATTCAATTGCTAGACCTTATTCATAATGCAGCTTAACACACAAGTCTGGCTCAGTCTCATTTGTGACGCATATCGTTCTCAGGAAAACCTCTTCCCTTCCTTTTCTTTTCCTGATCCGCATCACATGAAACGAGGGATGCAGCCTCCTCTTGTATGCCTGCCGTATGCCCTAGGAGGGCTCTGCAGCCAGCTTTGGACTGTAGACAGCATGCAAGGTCTTTTGACCATACCTGCCTTGCTGCACCTGCTTGGGACAAGAGCTCATGTCTGCTCGTGCCCTGGCCCATGCATTCCTTCACTGGCCTCCTGGGATCTGAGTCACTGTGCCCTCTCTTAGGTGCAGAGTAATAGTAAAACCAGTGGTGAATAATCAGAGTTAATAATAATGCTTGCCTAAGGTACTTGGTGCACTTTGCTCCCAAATAACTGTTGAACGAAAACACCCTGTCTGCTAGGGACATGCAGTGGCTGTGCAGCGTTGTGAGATTTAACAACATCTGACAACAGCCAGCCCCTCTGGCAAGCTGTGGGTTTCATCCAGCCATCGTTGAGCCCCTTTTTCCTGTGAAAGTGCTGAAAGTCAGCTAAGTAATGCTCTTCCAGTGAATGAATTCCCCCAGCGGCATGCAGACTGGAGTGGATCCATTCCCTGGGTGCTCACCCAGGAAGTCATTAGCAGCTTGCAGGCAGAGGTCGATCCCATTATCATGGTTTTGTAACGCTCTGCTGGAAAAAATAAGCTGGTGCCGTAGGACTGGAGCTGACCTTGAACGAACAAGAAGGAAAAGCCATCGTGTCTGAAGCTTGTCTCTTTGCAGGCTGAAATGGGCTTCTGTTGGGATGCTAATTATGGGGAAAGAAATTTAGGGGAAGAAGGCAAGGTGAGAGCAATGTTTTGGAGCTGGAACAATTGTACTGACTGGCCCTAAAGAAGAGCATTTCTGTGACTCCTTGTATCATCTGCAGTATGACTAAAAGACATCTGGAAAAGGACCTGACTAAGGCCTCGCTCATTAGTGCGATGATCTCTGTGCAGATGTTCTGGTTGTGAGCAGGTAGCAGTCAGCTGCACACATGGACAGCCTCCATTTCTCTGCCAGCAGATAACTCTCATTTTGGTGCCTTTTCTTTAGGGTCAGAGTGAGTCCTTTCCAGGAATAGAAAGCAGATTATTTCCACAAGTAGATCCTGGGTAAATGACAAGTACCCAGACAAAAACAGTGGATCCGATGGAAGTCAGGCAAGGTATCCAGCCACACTAGTTGCACATTAATCCATGTTCCTTCTCAGCTGGATTTTCCTGCTCTCTGCAGTTTTACTTTTCAGAGTGCAAGTGCAGGTCACTAGAGGTGGTCGCAGAGAAGAGGAATGCCAAGACATCTCTTGCTGTGGACTCATTTATGATTTTCTGTGGTTTGGGTGGATCAGGAGGACCTTCAGCCCAGATAGCTACATGATGTGCAAGGGGATTTGAAGAGATAAACATGTTGTGGATGATACTCACACAGCTTTAGAAATGGCTCCTGGTGTCACTAGACGCTTTCTCATCCAGATCTGGACTTCTCTTCTGCCTAGCAGGCTCTTCTCTGTGATGGCCTCTATTAGAGGAGTCAAAGCATACCATTCACTTTGATGCAATAATACAAGTATAAGCTGCTTCCTGCTTAATGTGAGTCCATTTGCTTCTATTTATGATGAATTAATATTTTCTTCTGTGCTGTGGATGGTAGCACAAAGCATACAGCAGGTAGCTGCTAATTTTGTCAGCAAAGCTGGTTAGTGAAGGAGATAACAGGGGAAGTAATGAATCATTGAAGGGAATAACTGGCTCAGGCACTGCCATGTTATCATCACGACTGCACAGCAGCATCTGTGCCCACTCACCCGCTTGGCGTGAGGTCCATTTGGACCTCCAGAGACACAGTGTGACATGAAACTGTCTTTTCTTTAAGCTTCCCAGCAAGCTCAAATGAGCTGGCAAAGAGGTAGCTCAGTCACGATCTCCAGCCACTGGGAACCCTCAGAGCATTCCTGGCAGCCAAACGCTCCTTGATCCAGTAGACAGAGCAAATGTAATGGCTGGAACCAGACGTGAGGCAGGTTTAGAAAAGCCAGGAGGTACCTAGTTTAATTATCTGGGAAGGAAATTAAATCCTGAGCAGCTCATTCAGTAGATTCTCCAAAGTCCCTGCATCGAGAGTAAGTATCAGTTTCTACATGATCCCATCAGATGAGATTTGTCTGAAGGGGCACACTGCTATGGGTGAGGGGAGAACAAGGTTTGAGCAGCTGACCAAAACGGGAAGAAAATGAAATACTATTTGGTAGTTCTGGATCACCAAGGACCTCTGTAATATGAAGGTGATTAAATTGTAGCAGAGTCCTTACCATTTGACCCTATCACTTCCCAGTGCTGCCACTGTTGGGCCCTCCTGACCCCCCAAATTGCTGTATTAGACATTCCAGGTTTCATAGTGGTGCCCACATGTTGCCATGGCTTTGACTGTGTAAAATTGTCTTTGGCAGAAAGAAAAGTTTTTGTTCCAGGACAAGCAAACCCTTCAGCTCAATCAGAACTGCTTAGAGATAACCACACAACTTTACTCTTGTGAACGACAGCAGATACCATGTGATACCGACCCAGGTCCAAGTCCAACACCTCCAAGCTCATCTGCAAAACACCTTGAATTGCTGCAGAATTGCAAAGTGTTGTTTGTTTTTGATTAAACAGCAGAGAAACTCTCTCTCTCTCCCCTTCATTTTTCTTCCCCCTTCTCATCCACAAGTAAAAAAAAATCAAGGAGGATAAAAAGAGCATCCTAAGGGGGAGAGTTACCACATGCTGCTCTCAGTGTTAGGAAAACAGCATTGAGTCACACAAATAATTTTAGATGCTTCTAAATACACTGTGCTCTCAGCAGGCAGCCTTTCCAGCTATAATCTTGCCTGCTGCCCCTAATTCTGAGCACACAGTATACTCCACTTCCTTCCTTGTAAATGACTCAGAATTTCTCTCTGTCACTCACCTGAGCCAGAAGGAGTTCACCAGCTCGGTGCTTGAATGCTAATATGCAATTAGAGGATGTATTCCCTCTCCCTGTAAAAAAAACCCCTACAACCCCAAACAAAAATCCAAGGTACAGTTGTGATTCCCTACTGAAATGCAATAGCTGGGGAACAGTTTTGGCTCTGTTGATGTGGTAGGATGGGAGAGCTGGTTGTGCTCCTTGGAAAGGCAACCTGCCTACGTTTTGCTTGCTAGTTGAGGAGATGGAGACATCATCTCTCAATGGAAGCAGTGGGATGGGGAACATGGTCATCAGTGCCCCACTGAGACTCAAGCCACACAGTTCTCACCAGCTACATAAAAAAAAAGCCAGGAGCAGGCCTCTGAAGAGAAGAAAGTGGAAGAAGGAAAGGCTCAATCTGGGATCCAGGACAAGTTTAGGAATCTCAGGAGACTAGTTCATGTTTGTATACTGCTGTCTGGATGATAGTAGTCCTGGGAGGGTAAGAGGAGATGTGTCCTTCACATTTCATAGCTAGAGCTTCTCTGTAAGAGCTAGCAGAGCAGAACAGAGACCACCCCAGTTTCAGGATCCCCTCTACTGACAATGCATTTCTCTTTCAGACTGTCTGCTAGAAAGCACAGGACTAGAAATAACCTGCAGGTCAAGTACAGCACCCACACTTCAGCAAAAGCCATAGCACATACCATGGCTAGACCACAACTTACATCTTGAGTATATGAAGCACAGAGGAGCCACAGGCTCAAACACCACTTTAGAGCCCCCGGGATCATCAGGGAAAGCTGTGTCCTGCAATGTCACTGGTATGACTTCCCTGACATGTTAAATTGGCACACTTGGGCAATGGGAGCCCAACAGCCCCTCTGCAAATGAACCAACAGCATCCAAGGGGCACTTTTTACATCCAGCAATCTAAATGTTTTTAGGAGTCTGTTGTGACGTCTTGCTTCAAAGCACTCAAACATCAAGCAGATCACAAACTGTGTCCTAGTACCACGAACATATTACCTGGGAGAGAAGGAATGATAGCAGAGGATCATGGTGGATAAGGCTCCTTACTCCGGCAATACCTGTCTGGGGAGACTCCTTCCCTGCTGTGAGAAGGACTGGTGACAAAAGAAGAAATAGAAAGAGGTAGGACATAGAAAGAGGAGACATCTCTCTTTGGTGTTAGCCAAAGAAACCATGGAAGCTGTGCAGACAGTTCAGAAGTGCTTCCAATGAATAATCAGTTGAGCTCCTCCATAGACTTTCTTTGGGTATTATTTCCCTCAGCACTTTGCGTTTTTTTGTCTAGTAACCAATAATGCAGTCTGGAAGTTTCAGAGGAAAATCTTGGTTTAGGAGATGAAGTGACACTGCTGCTGTGAAGCAAATTCCAGCATTGCCACCCCTTGCAGTATTCACCTGAGCCTCGTGCTCATAGGCTTTCTTTAAGCTTCAGCTTTTGCAGTCATCTGATGGAGGAAATCTTATTGTCTTGTTTTTTTGGTTTTTTTGTTTTTTTTTTAAATAATATTTTAAAGGAAATTTGAAAAATTCTGTCAATCCCAACATGCAAAAGACAGAGAGGCAAAATCCAGTCTTAGATGAAGTGGTACATTTGCCCAATTCTGTATTTTTATCAGATTACAAGAACTTAATTTTGCTTTATTTTTGTCTGTAGAAGTTGGCTAAGTGAAAGCACTCCCAGATTTTGCTTTCATTTGCTGTTCCTCTCTCCTCTTTGCATCACTTTAAATACAATCTTGTCCACCTCTTTCAATTATTTAACCTACGTGAATCTTTGGGTTTATCCACGTTTGTTCCTTTCTGTGTTCAGTATACAGAAATCCTTTTTATTCCTTCAAAGAAAACCAATAAAAAGTTAATTAGAAAAAAAAATCTTATCTAAAAAGCTGTTGTAGGTTTTATTATCTTTGTTTTTCAAGGGCATAAGAAAGGGGAGTACCAGAAGTAAAATGGAGTGAAAATCAAGGAAAGAAATGGAGAACACACATGCAAAAGAAGGCAAACGAGAAAAGAGTAATGCTAAGGGGAAAAGTAATCTTGAGCAGTAGTAAGCAGTCTCCCAGAAAAGTAAGAGGATCATGACTCAGGGGTTCTGTTGCCAAAGGTGAACCAATGAAATGGCAAGAGGGCAGGTGAACATTAAGCCATGGTAATGCACAGAAAAAGCAAGAGGTCACCAAAGGAGATGGAAGTGCCTCCAAGGGATATCAAGAGCAATTTATTATCAAAAGATGTTGAACTTACTTAAAAAAAACAACAACACTAAATGAACTGTTGTCCAAGTGTTCTCAGGGGAGGAAGAAGGACAGATGGCAAACAGACCCAATAGATCCCCTGGGAAGGCTGAAAATTGCTGATGGAAATGGCAATGATGAAAGAGCAGGTGATGAAAAAGTAGTGCATCTGAAGACAGATTGAGCTCCATGAGCAGATGGGACATTGGGCACCTGCTGGCAGAGATGGAAGACACACTTTCAGCAACCGTTTCCCAAGTGGATCAGATCTTGCCCACATTGTGCACAGAGTAAACAGGGGATGTCCCTATGGTGCCTACACGATCTGTGGTCCTGTGAGGAAAGCAGTGGCTGCCATGAACTCCAAATGCAGCATGGGGCTCATGCACCCAACCTCGGTCACTGAGAGTTGGACTGCCTTTTAAATTCCTTCTCACTAAATTGCCATTTTGGAAAAAGTGGGAACAAATAACTGGAAAAATACTTTATATCTTTTCAAAGAAAAAAAGACACCAACAGCTCCCGAAGGAATTTTTGCTGAAATATGAAAGACAAAATAAACCTAAAAGTTTGTGGCAAGAGCTGAAACCCTTCTGATCACGTCAAGTGCATGAAAAGGTTATGGAAGGCATATGTATGAGCTGGGATACTTCATATAAGCAGTGACTTATATGGGGAAGTGTTCAATGCCAACCACATTCCTTTACCGTTGTGATGACTCAGTCTTCCCATTGCCATAGGACCCCTGACATCAGGATAAAGAGCTTTCTAGGGAGCAGCACCAGAGACCCTTTCAGCATCTCCCACCCCACAGGGCTCACTCTGAATCCAGAGTCCCCTAGGAGCAAGGTCTCCCTCCCAGCCATGCAGCTCTCTGTAGCCAGAGCACGATCAGTCACTGTCCCTGTGACTGGGCCTCTGTGTAAAACCCGCTCTGACCTGCTCATGAACATCTTTGTGTGCTGCAAACCCCTTCCTCAGTGACCTCTGCTCGAGATCTCCTCATCCCTCCTAGCTGCCTGTGGAGGCAGAAATGCAGAGCTGTCACTTCAAGGAAAAAAAAAAAAAGGTGATGCAGAGTGGTGTGGAGGTTATCTCAGCCTCGCAGTGAGGATGTAATCCTTAATGTTGCAGAAAATTCATACCAAATTCAACCCCCAAATTATTCCCAGTAAGAGCTGTGTCAGCAGGCAGAGCAAGGCAGGCAACAGTGGCTAAGCTGAAACGATGCCAGCTGGTCCAATGGGTGCTTGGCTTTCTGGCACGAGTATGTTCAGAAGAGATTGTGGATGATGAAGGAGGTATTTTAGCTCCAACACAACTAAATGGCTTTTTAAAATGGGTATTTTTGGCAGTCCTTTTGTTTAAAAAGAGATTCCAATAACTAAAGCCCAGCCTGGGTAGTTGCCTAAAAGTTTCTGTGCCTTGGGCTTCTGGCTGAGGCTGGGTTTCATCCTTCCTGCCTGTAGTGCGGTCGTGTTCCTTGCCAGGTCAGATGGTGCGGCAAAACCCTAAGCTGATTTCTTTTGTTTAGATGTAGGCTAGATGTGGGCTTTTATTCTGACTTACCAGTGAACTGACAAGATAATGGCCCAGCAATGACTCTGGAAGAGCAAACAATATGGGAATTGATTGTGTTACAGCTGTATTATAGACTGCACTGGTTGCCATGCCTCTTATTATGATTGCCTAATGCTTCTCATAAGAACCTATTTTGCTTGCATCTTAGTCAGAAAGTCAGAAGTGAAATTCTTAGTGTCACCCTCTGCCTTGGGCTGATTCTTTTTTCTGTCAAACAAGCTCAGCCATTTCTGAAAGTGAGGCTGGGGAAAAATCTGTCTTTTGCCCCAGCTAAAAAAAACCAAATACAAAACTTCTAAGATTTGCGCTGTAATTCGCAGTTTCTCTGGAAGGTGGTGAAAAAAAAATCCAAAATTCAGTGGATGTATAAACTGCTGGGAGACCTCAGTGCTCAAGTGCTTAGAAAGACCTTTCTTCTCCTAGTCTCCATGTAGGGTTGGCTGGCAAACATTCCTTTATCTTCAGCAACACCATGAGCTGGGGCAGATGCAGATTATGTGCTGGATGAAAGTATAACCTTGTGGGTAGCAGAAATTTTCAGAAGAGAGTCTAGAGTGTTATAACACTGAGCAGTGGTTTGATTTGTCCTTGGCTTTGTTCTTGCAAACAGCTGAGCCAGTTGTCATGAAGATTTCAAAATAGGTGGGTACCTGGCAGGAAAAATGGCAACCCAACATTTGGGAAAGCTCTAAGCAGCAGAAGACAAGGGTAAGGTTCAGCCCTGTGCATCACGGCTTCTTTTTGAGAGTTGGGCATCAGATTCAATCAAGATGCGATTACTTTCTTTTTAGTTATCTGCACACCAACAGCTTCCCAGAGCTCCCTGAATCTAGTAGAAAAAGGAAAAGGCTAGTTCACAGAACAGGACTAGAAACCACTTCCCCTCATGCTTTAATTAATATCATAAAAACAGAAAACACTTTTTTATTTTATTTTCTGAGAAGTGCCTCTCAGTGTGATTGATGCCTCTGTATTGGAGTGGGTTTGTGCATTATTAGGGCAGTATCACTCACTAATGAATGGAAACACAGGAATTATTTCCATTTGTAATGAGAAAGAAAAGGCTTTATGCATTTAAATGGGGCAGCATTCCTCAGGGGTCGGTACTGGGACTGGCACTGTTCAACATCTTTGTCGGCAACTTGTACTGTGGGATTGAGTGCATCCTCAGCAAGTTTGCCGTTGACACCAAGCTGTGTGGTGTGGTCGACACGCTGGAGGGAAGGGATGCCATCCAGAGGGACCTGGACAGGCTGGAGAGGTGGGCCTGTGCGAACCGCATGAAGTTCAACAAGGCCAAGTGCAAGGTCCTGCACGTGGGTCGGCGCAATCCCAAGCACGACTATAGGCTGGGCAAGGAATGGATTGAAAGCATTCAATCCATTGAATGAGGGGGTAGGAGAAGGACTTGGGGATATTGATTGATGAGAAGCTCAACATGAGCTGGCAGTGTGCGCTTGCAGCCCAGAAAGCCAACCGTGGCCTGGGCTGCATCAAAAACGGCGTGACCAGCAGGTCGAGGGAGGTGATCCTGCCCCTCTACTCTGCTCTTGTGAGACCCCACCTGGAGTACTGCGTCCAGCTCTGGGGGCCCCAGTACAGGAGAGACATGGAGCTGTTGGAGCGAGTCCAGAGGAGGGCCACGAAGCTGATCGGAGGGCTGGAGCACCTCTCCTATGAGGACAGGCTGAGAGAGTTGGGATTGTTCAGCCTGGAGAAAAGGCAGCTCCGGGGAGATCTAATTGTGGCTTACCAGTACCTGAAGGGGCCTACAGGAAAGATGGTGAGGGACTGTTTATGAGGGAGTATAGTGACAGGACAAGGGGTAATGGGTTCAAGCTGAAGGAGGGTCGATTTAGATTAGATATTAGAAAGAAATTCTTTACTGTTAGAGTGGTGAGGCACTGGACCAGGTTGCCCAGAGAAGCTGTGGCTGCCCCATCCCTGGAAGTGTTCAAGGCCGGGTTGGATGGGGCTTTGGGCAACGTGGTCTAGTGGAGGGTGTCCCTGCCCGCAGCAGGGGGGTTGGAACTAGATGATCTTTCAGGTCCCTTCCAACCCTAACCATTCTATGATTCTATGATTCTAAGAAAATACTGAAGCTTAAATTTTTTTTTCAGATTAATTTTTTTCATGAGTTTTGATGTGAGGTTAAAGAATGATGTGATGGGAAGCACTGTGCACATTGCTGGCCTGTAGTGGCCACAGATCTTGTAAAGGAGAGCCACACACTTTGCTGTAGGGACATCCTTGTTGGTGGCCTCTGGGATAGGGAGCAAGGAGTGGACATCATGTGGGTAACCAAAATGCATAGATCTGTTTTTCTCTGGCTCTGTCCTACCATTTAGTGCACCTATAAACTATGCATGGTCAAAATCAAAACCTGTGCTTCCACCAAAGCATTTACTGTAAAGCAATCTGATTAACAAAAGCCATCAACAGCAAATGTTGCATGAAACCAAAATTCAGTGGAAACGCTTCAGTGCTGCCAATGCATTTATGGCTGGTTTGGATTTGTCAAGAGGAGATTATATCAAGTTAATATAATTTTCTCCTATAGTAGGTCAGCTGGCCTTGAAATCAGGGCAGGTCATAAACATGATGTGCCTTGACAGAAGATGTTTTGAGGTTGCCCTGGGTGACAGTCTCAGGATCAAGTCAGGAATTACAGCATAGGTTAGACTCTTGTTAAAAATACAGAACAGAATAGAATAGACTATTTCAGTTGGAAGGCAGCTACAGCGATCATCTAGTCCAACTGCCTGACCAATTCAGGGCTGACCAAAAGTGAAAACATGTTGTTAATGGCATTGTCCAAATGCCTCTTAAACACTGACTGCCTTGGGGCATCAATGACCTCTCTAGGAAGTCTCTTCCAGTGTTTGACCACCCTTTTGTTAATGAAATGCTCCCTAATGCCCAGTCTAACCCTCCCCATGTGCAGCTTTGAGCCATTCCCATGTGTCCTGCCACTGGATACGAGGGAGAAGAGATCAGAACCTCTCTCTCCACTTCCCCTCCTCAGGAAGCTGCAGGGAGCCATGAGGTCGCCCCTCAGCCTCTTGTTCTCCAAACTAGACAAATCCAGAGTCTTCAGCCGCTCCTCACAGGACATCCCTTCCATATGCATCTTTATTAAAAAGAGAAGAAAATGAGTAATTGCCACCAGTTTGCTGGAAGGGCTTTACACATCCACCTTCAAGGGATGCATCACAGTCTAGTTGCCATTTCAAATTTCTGTTAATAATTTGGACAAAGGACAGAGGGGCCAGATCACAAGAACTTTGACAGCAAGGATTAGAAGTTGAGCACAATCTATCAAACTGGAGAGAAAGTCTGAAATCCATGAGATACAATTTGATAAAAGACAGGTGTAGTACTTTGCACTTCAGAAGGAGAAATGAAATTCCCAATGCCAAGCTAGCTGGATGGAATTCAAGACCCTGTGAGCGTGTGATCTATGATTTTTTTTATGAATGGAAAATAAATGTCTGAGCAGTACTTCAGAAAAGCATCTGAGGGTTTTAGAGGAACACGGACCAAATGTGAGCTGTCAGTGTGATCCTGCTGTAACAATCAAGGCTGGGCTCAGAAATTCACTAACAGCATTGTTCTAGCTAGTGTTTCTGAAGAGGTAAAAGAAAAAGACACTGTCGTTCAGGAGGAAACCTGGAAAATTTGTCCTCTTGTCTCCATTAAACACAAAATTTCCCTCCTCCAAAGATCAGATGATGATGAGATTTCTTTGGCTAACAGAGGTTGGACTAAGTAAACTAAGGATGTCATCACATCTCTCCAATCCTCTGAAATAAGATCACGTGAAATCCTATGAAGTAAATCATTTGCACAATACAAATAAATGCAAACCTGCATCTTTAACAGCACAAATATTTAATTAGTCACAGGAACAGCACACTGATACAGTTTGAAGGACACTGTCCTGTGGACTTCTTGAGTCAAAACCAAACAGTCCTTATCAGAGGAAGTACTCCAGCTGAAGATTCTGGTCTTCCTGAAGGAATTTCTATCCTATGCAAAACTTCATGCTAACAGAACAAAAATGTTCCCTTTTCTCTTCAGAACCTAGAGCAAGGATAACAGCTTGTGCTGTGTGCACCTTTCCTGGCAGATCAAACTTCTGTTTGTGTAGGAAAAGGACAGTTTTGTGGTGCCTCAGCTGCAAGGGTATTTTTTTTTGATCATGTATATGTTTTTTCTGGATCACTGTTATAAAAAAGATGTTTTTCTTGGTTGGCGTTGCATAGATAAACCAATGAGATGGTGCAGGCATTGCTGTAACACTGACATTTTGCATTTTGGGCAAAAGGTGCATTGGAAGCCCACTACCTTCTGGTTTATTTCCCTGGCTGTGAAGAATTTGCCTCTTTTGATGGTAGTAACAAACCTTAAAACCCCCACAACCTCCTTTGTATAAGCTGCAGAACAGCAAGATGCAGACCAGTGTTTTGGAGTGGGGGAAGAATTATGAATTGACACTTTCCTTGAGAATCAGACCTGAGAGGCTCTTAGGCATGGTGCAGGAGCAGTAGGATGATATCAGTGACATCACCTGTCCCACCATTTGATATTACTCTGATACCAGCTCCAGGAGCCATATGATGTGAGTGTCTTGGATCTGTTTTTTACCTGAGATACGGTCTACCATATCTCAGGTAGGGTCTGGGTGAAAAATCTGGGATGAAGTTTAGGTTACTCTCTGGCTGAAGTAACCCTTGAGTCCTGGTTGGCTGTGGTCACACAAGATCAACTTGGAAATGCACCCAGATTTAGCAGATGAGGCATTTCTGTTAAAATTTATAAGCCTCTTTAAGCTCCCAAACCGTTCAAAACTACTGCATTGCTTCCCTTTTTCTAATGTGAACCCATGAAAAGACATTGGCAGCATCAGCTAGAACTTCTTCCCTGGCAAACTAAGAGAGGACAGCAACAAATATTCACAACAGAAAACTGTTTTGGGTCTTGCATCAGCCAATCTGTGGTGTAAATATTTCTGCTCCAGCCAAGCGGAGATGTGTCTGTTGAGGTCAGCTCTGAGTTCAGCCCTTGGTGTGCTGTCATGGGATGGCAAAACCCATCCAGGGCACCTCCCAAAATCCTCTTGTCTTTCAGGGAGGCAAGGGCCTTTACTTGGCTCTCCCTCATTGCCACAAGAGGGCTCCGGGAGAGCAGCCCAGCAGCCCTCAACAAGCAAACGTGCCCTCCAGTTTGAACCTTTAAACTGACCTACACAATTGCAAAAGCTGGTAGAAAGGCAGCTGAGACTAGGTTGGCTAGGAGCAATATGTTGGCAAGGGTCTGGAATAATCCACCAATTTTAAACCTGCCATGTGTCCACACAGCTGTTGTTTGTCAGGACAGCAGAAGAATCAGAGTGGCTTGAGTCAGACAAAGCAGTCAAACAGAGGTGTTAGAGCCTGCAAGCAGGGGCTTTGCACAGGAAACCTGGAAGAAACTATCCAGACTGGAGATTCTGTCTTCTCAGGCCTTGTTCTGCAGCAGGTTGGCTGCAGATCTCCACTTCCACACCTGAGCCATGGCTTAGAAATTTTATGGTCACAGTCCCAGACAGCAAGGCCACTGCTGGGCTTTGAATGTTCTGATGCCTTTTCCGCTAGAGGCTGATTTCGCAGAGCAGCCAATGCACAGACCAGTATCTGGCCAAACTGCACATCATGGTAGGACAATGTGCTGAACCATGACTTACATGCCCATGGAGAAGCAGCTTACGCTGAGGTGACAGTAGGATGGGCTAGGGCAGGAGAAAAATTTGCACCAGATGTCGCTTTAGCAGTATGTGTTTGGGAGAGAAAAACATATCTTTTATTTCCCAACCTTCCTGCTCCAAATTTAGCAGAAGGTTTGATTAGATGAGTGGTTTAAAGCATATGCATGCCCCTCTTCTTCCTGTTTCTTGAATACATCAGAAGATGTAATGAGGTAGTAAATTTGGCACTTAGGTGGAGTATTAAAATCGAAGACAACAAGGCCATTTTCTCCCTTCTCCCCATTGTAATTTAGTTCAATTCACTTATTCTATAGTAATTTAAGTAAATGGCTGGGAAATTATGAGCTCTTTACTGCACACCATGATGTGATGATGAATTCATTCAGCTTTTTCTTAAATGTCACAGATGATTACAAATGCAAGCCCAGAATGAGGTGGACTCACTAGAGACATAGGCTGGAGGGGAGAGGAGGAATTCCCCTCATAGTGGAAGTTCCTCTTCACTCAACAGAGCTAAATTATTCTCAGACCCTTTAAGCACATCTATTTGGGGGAAATACCAATCAAATAGGATGATGTGACTAAAGATGACTGTGGATGCAGAGTTGTATAAGAAAAGCTTTTCTGTCGCATCCCAAACTAGTATCATGAATAAAGCCATGGGATGGAGGCGGGGGAAGAAGGAGAGAGTCTTGCACACAAGACATGCTATTGTCTAGATCTGGATCTTAAGACATCAGAAGGTGTTTGGGGCAGCAGAGGGACAGCCCATATCTCAGGACAGGCATCTCAGGAAGATCACCAACAGAATGAGGCCTCTTTCAGTTGCCATGGAAGTTGATGGGAAGCTTTCCATTGAGTAATACTGCTTGTTTTTGTTGTCTATTGAATAAAACCTGCAAGGTGGAAGGAAGCCAGACTCATGACTCAGAAAACTAACCCCAAAATCACTGTCTGTCCTGGAGCTGGGACCTTCCCCTTCAGAGGGATGGCCTCTGGGATGCCTTGTTAAGGGGCAGGTTGGTGAGAAGAGACAGGTTTAACTCTTCAGCATTTCAGCATCCTGTGTCATTCTGAGAGCTGTATTAAATTGCTCCCTTCTCTCTTCTCTGAGGTTTTCCTGTGGCTAATTAATTACAGAGAGAATTCAGAGGCCTTTGTGGGTAGTCAACTTTGTGCTATGAGTCAAGAGGAGTGGAGCTCAACAAGGCCTGGAATGTGGGCAGGGCTCCATGAGGCATTCCCAAATTTGGTAGTTTATCTGGATTTGTCTGGGACATTTCACATCCGCTCTGTATGGCCAGTCCATCTTGCTTTCGAGGCAGTGCATGGTGTGGAGCATGCAGCAAGCAGAGTGGTGACAGCCATCATGGAGTCCCAGGGACCTTGAGCTGTTCCATATTCACCACATCAACAGAATATTGCAATGTCTTTCCTCTGGCTTGCCTTTGATGCACAGCAATGCACAGAGAAAATCAGGATGCGATTCTTACTTTCCTATTTTATATACAGTAACGATGGTGACAAGAATATGGAAGTCCAGACTTGACATAAATATTCCCCTTCTTTCCTATTAAGCAAGAGACTGAAGGGATAGCTAAGCATAAACATCCCTTTGATCTCCAGACTTCAATGTGAGGCCCAAACCTATAGAAAACATTAGCCCAGGAAAAGCCACGTTCTTCCAAATAACTGCGGCATTTTTCGGCATGACATGGGTTCATCTCCTTACCACCTGTTCACAGTCCACTTCTCCAGGAAGGATTTCCCTCCACTGCTATTTATTCTTGTGGCTCAGGCTCATGGCATTACTGCTGCGGAAATTCAAAATACTCGGTGTTCAGCTTGCAGAGGTTTGATCATAACTTGCCAAGTATCCCCTGGGGAGAGGCTGTCTTACTTGAAGAACCTCAGGTCTGTGGGCAAGCTCAGGTTGTTTCAGCAGGAACTGGTCTTATTTGTGGTTTATTTTTATGCAGTGAGCTGGAAGAAATGATAGATGACTTCATTGACTAGTCATACAGTTTAAATAACAAATGCACTGGCACTCAGATGAAGTTGAGGGTCCACTGGCTGATACACATCTAGCAGATATTGGGCTGGAGAAAAAATAGGTTTGTAGGTAATTCACAACTAGTAAATTGGTGAAATTATGCCAGAAAGAATTCAACAAGCCCCATTCCTTGTCTCCCTGATTACTTGAATGGTGCAGTCTATGTTACATGTGTTTGCCTTCTTCCCTGCTTATACCACTGCATAAATCCAGCTATGTGAAACAGTCTTAAAAAAGGAAGGGAAAATATTCATAAGAAATGCAAATGAAATAGCCCATGTGTGAAGGAAAGAAGGATATTTAAATGTTCAAGGCCAGGTCAGATGGGGCTTTGGGCAACATGGTCTAGTGGAGGGTGTCCCTGCCCATGGTAGAGAGGTTGGAACTAGATGATATTTAAGGTCCCTTCCAACTCAAATTCTATGATAGTATGATTCAATGATTCTACGATTCTATGATTCTATGATTCTATGTTTAAGGATCAGTATTAGGGCCTCAGGATTAATTGTCATTTGGGGTCTTTTTGGTGCCATATATTGCAGTCTTTCATCTGTGAGCTTTTTGGATGTGTTCCCATGTTACAATTGTCGGTCTTGGACCTCAAAATCAAGAACAGGAAAAAGAGGAGATAATGGGAGGACCTTAGTAACCACAGGCTTAAAACAAGCAAGAAATTGGGCTTGTTCGCACCAGCTGTCAGCTTCCAGGCTATCAGAGTCCCATGGATTCAGCCAAACCTTGACCAGCTATCTGAGAAGACTTCAGTTGACAGTCACAACTGATTTGAGCTAGTTGTGACTGTACTGCTATCACACAACACGGCTCAAGTAAAATCCCAGTTCTCGGTATCCTCTTATCCTCTTTCCCAATAGAACTGTTCTGTCTTTTCCTGACTTGTCTCGTGGTGGGATCCTGAAATCTGCAGTCCAGCCTTGACTCATGGTGGGATCCCTGGGACTTCTTGCTTGAGAGTGCAAGTGTGACAGTCACTGAGGGAACAAGACTTGTGCTAAAACACCAGCAAGAGCTGGTGATGCTGGTGTGCATGGAATGGTGGCTGTTACTTGAATGTACGAGTAAAGAAGCTCATGTCTGAACCTTGAACCTACCACCCAGTTTCCTTTCAAGGATGATTTTCAACAGCCTTTGAATGGCATTGTCAGAGGGCCATTTCAGCAATGTGGCCTCATATTTTTAGATGCTTTTCCTAAGCTGCCAAGAAGGTGGGATGGGAACTTGAATGTGTAAACAACCCCTGTGTTAGGGGAAGGTTGTGAACATGTGTTGGGCTTACTTTCCTGGGGCATAATTATTACAGATACTTAAGTAGCAGAGTGGTTGCACAATACCTTAATTACTATGTTTAGATGAAGCCTGTGCATTGTAGGAGTCATACTCTGTGGCTCTACTTTCTCTTCAAGGTGTAATTTGAACAGTCGTTGCTGAGATGCATGGGTGGCCAGCATGCACTAAAGTTTTCTGTATGGTTCATACAGTTCATAAATGGGTATTCTTCACCCTACCTTTCAAGGTGCAGCACTTTGTGAGCTCGTGGTCTGTTGTGTAAAAGGTGCCAATCTTTTGAAGTAGAAAGAAGGCAGATTAAGATACATGTGCAATGGGGATGTGGTGGTTCCTCTTAAGGCACCTTTTGGTTGTTTCCTCTTTGTATCTGCAACATATGTGCATCTGGACATACTTGTACTACCAAATCTGATTGGTACCCAAATTGTTAGGGGAGCAGCAGGAAATTTTCAGGTGAATCTGAGCAAGATTCTGGGACAGTGCACTACAAATATATCTAGTACCTGCTGGCACACCTGAGTCCACCGTTTGTTTTTCCTTTGAAAACCTGAATGAAAATGAAAGAAAAAAAAGAGAAATAAAAGACGTGGCTTCGGTTTCACATAAACCTCACGACGCAGATCTAGGAGAGGGGGGGTCATTCTACCTAGCTTCAGGGGTCTGCAGTCTAAGGTTGCTGCTTGGTGCCAACATAACTAACGGTGAGAAGGGGGCATTGTAGGAAGTGGTGTCTTCTGTAAAATTCTTTCCTCTGTTCAGGGACCTGTCTTACCGCAACAGCAAACCTGTTGGTAGGGGAGGAGTTTACAGTCCTTATCCTTTCTCATTACAGTCTTTGGTAAAATTAAATGTATAAACCAAGTTTCATCCCTTTTTCAATCCCCTAACTCAGCACTATGGTGCAGAAACATCTGAGGATGCTGGAAGAGGATATCTGAAAATGGAAGATTGTCAGGTGGTTTCTCACTTCTCAATCTTGGAGAGCAATTGGCCGGACCCCTGTGATGGAGGATAAGGAATTTGGGGAGGGAGATCAGCAGACAAAAAAGAATGCAAATGAGCTATGGCCAACACTTCCTAACAGAGGTACCCATGGCTGAACTACCTGTGTTGGACCTCAAGAACTTACTCCAGCTTCCCTTAGTCATGTCAATGCTGTCAGCCACAGGTAGACTCAGCCATCTCTTAGTTTCATTCAGAGAGGCTTAACACCTACCATTTTGTTGCTTTCTCTGGAGCCAGTTTATGGTCAATATCCCAAAATGGGCTATTTCTTATACCACAGATAGGTTAGGAGTGCTTCCCTTCAGGGCCCCTCACTGGGAGTATGTCTTCTGGAATCTACTGCATGGCATAGGCCTAAACTAAATATTAGTGTCTCACCTCATCTCATGCTGCGAGCTCAGCTGGCTCTTCCCCCAGCTATTTTTTTTCTAGCTGAATGAATAAACAAAGCCACCCAGTTTAAATGCCTATGTTACAATTTTTATCTGAGCAAGAGAACATTTCCCAGTAGCTGTAGCCACGTGCACAAGAGTAAGGACCTGTGGCAATTAGCAAGTATGGGGAGAGAATATTGGGTCATGTTGAGGCAGGTTTTTCAGTAATTGTATAGGGGCAACAATTAGAAGAGGCAGGAGACTCATTAGATACGCTAATCCCCCAGAGTAGGCAGTGGATTGCAGAACAGCCATCCAGTCCAAATGATTGCTCATAGCTCACAGTGTGCCTGAAGTACAGTGGAAAAACCTCACCCTCTTCTGAGAGGCAACTCATATAGGTGTACATCAGTGATGGGGGAAGCAGCGTGGGATGGGATCTCTGCCTCTTCTAGTCACAGCCCTCAGCTCCTGCAAAGCAAAGGGATCCTTGTGCAAAACCTGCCATCAGTACTTCACTGGTGATTTCATGTCTTCCTCTTCCCCTCGTCCCCTAGGCCCTGACTCTTTGTTCTGAGGTGACATTCACACTGCAGTGCTGGCAGCTCTCATAAGCAGAGCAGATGCAGTCAGCTGGGCTATGAGGAGAAGCACATGATGTACGAGGAGATGCTGAGGGAGCTATGTCTGCTCAGCCTGGAGAAGAGAAAGGTGTGCGTTAGGGGGGAAATCTAGCTGCTGTCTGCCTCTGCTGAATGGGGGACTACAGGGAAGACAGAGTCAGACTCTTCTCCATGCTTAACAAGGACAACCCCTCCAGTTTCTCTCCTCATATTCCATGTGCTCCAGGCCCTGACCATTTTGGTGGCCTCTGCCGGATTTGCTCCAGTTTCTTTATACCTCTCTTGCACTGAAGGGACTCAAAACTGGACACAGCCTTTCAGATGCAGCCTCGCTAGTGTGAAGCAGAGAGGAATAATAATTTCTCTCATTCTGCTGACTGTGCTTTTGCTAATGTTAACTGAGATGCAGTTGGGCTTCATCGCTGTGAAGGCGCACTGGTGACGCACGTTCAACTTCTTGTACAACAGGACCCTCAGGGCCCTTTTCTGAGGAGCTGCTTCCCAGTCAACCAGCCCCCAGCCTGTCCTGGTGCGAGGGATCCCTTCACCCCGGGTGCAGGAGTCTGCCCTTGCCTTGGTTAAATTTCGTAAGGTTCCTGCTGGCACAGTACTCCAGCCCACTGCGGTCCCCCTGAATCACAGCCCTGCCTGCCTGCCTGCGTATCGGCTGCTCCCCCCAGTCTGGTGTCATCCTTGAAATTGGAAAGAGTATGCTCAGTCTCATAAATCCAACTGATGAAGAAGATGGTTTATGTGTTGCCAGCCCCTAAAAACTCATGAGATCTAAAAGAGGTAATAAATGCCTTTAGAACAAACTCAAGTTCTTCCACAAAGTGGGAAAGAAATGCCTGTCTTCTGGAGATATTTTAAATAAAATGCTGAGATTTTCTCAGAGCCACATGATCCCGGGGCCTCAGGGTTTCAGAGGTTACAGGAAATACCATAAGACTTCACTACATGTTGACACTTAAGCTTATGGTTTAACTACATGCCTTTTGGTGTTTTGTAGTTTTATAGTCACCTGTTCTTTGTGGGATTACTATATATCCCTAATATATTGCACGTGGGCTACAGTGATGTGCAGCAGGGTCACAGGAAGGTGAAAGTTGTTTACTACGCCTCTGCCCTGCCCAGAACTGGTTCCTGTGATTTTCACAAGACAGGCTGTTTTTTGTTCTCCGTGGAAGAGCTCTCTGGGAAGAGCCATTGCTGCTGTTTTGAAGCTCCAGTTCTCTGGGATTTTTGGTCTCTTTTTGACCTGAAAGAGGCTAATATCACCAATGGGCTTGTTCATATCCCTCTGCAAGAGCAAGATGTTGGTTCATCATGAAGCCAGTGAGGAGTATGCTACCAAGGACACTTCAAAATGAATTGTCTTTGCATGTCCTGAGATAGACTTTGTCAATGTCTGCCACAGCGGCCACAATTAGGACTGTCACATGAAAAAGGCAAGCAGAACTACTGCTTGAAAGAAAGATGTGAAACACACCTTGCTTGAACATTGGAGATTGACCACAGCTAAGTATGGAGGATGATGCTGCATCTATGGATGCTAGCAAGCTTTCCAAGTGCCTGGCTGGTGTGTCTTGCTCAGAGTTAAACAGACCATCAAATTTAGAGTCAGGAAGGAATTTCAAGTCAAATTGGCTAGCAAAAGCCAGGTTGGGTTAGTTGTTTTGCCTTCTGTTACAGGGATGTGATCTATTTTGCTAGGCACACATGGCAATTTCACTTACCAAATTCCTCTCCCTTACAGCCACTCAGGACATTGGCAATAACCTTCACCTCTCTTGCTGTCTTCCTAGAGTAGGAATTTTTGTTGCTTTTGGGGTAGGTTTTTTGGTAGGAATCTTAAGCTTGCTTAAGAGCATTAGAGTTGCTCATGGAGTGCAACCCTGTGGCCCTGTCAGGACTGAACGACTACTCAGTGGCTGGCTGTGACTGCAGGAGGCTGGATTAGACAGCCTGAGAGCTCCTGCTGTGTGTTCTACATCCAGCCAAGCAGAGCATATCACACTCTTTTATAATGGACAAGTGCTGCTTTTCTGAACCAAGTTCCATCAGGAAAAGTTGTGTCTTAGGGGGTCCTCAGGACCAAGCTACCAAGATCCACTGACCAACCCTTGCTGAAATGCTGCAACAGGAACAAGAAATACTGTTTGCTCTCTCTTTACAAGCATATATCTCTTAGCAAAGTTTTGTCTTAGGCTCTTGACCATTTCCCAGCTGTCTGCTGCCCTGATTGGAATGAAAATTTTAATGGCTTCTAAAACAGATCTTCTCACAGATTTGGTCCAGATGGAGTAAAAAAATATGCTGGAGCATGTGTAAGCCCCCTGTGTATCAGAATACAAACAGGTATGCCACCGAGTTGCCAGACAGACTGTTTCCAGGCTGTTTGCACATCCTCATTGCCACAGAAAAAGCTCAGATGCTTCTTTGAAAGGCAAGCTGGTATATGGCAGACTCCATCTTGTGTAATACCTAATAGAAAGTCTGATCCACCTCCCAGAAGATGAGTGTCATGTCTCCCCACCTTTGATAAAACATTGTTGACAAATAACAGGCTTGCCATAATTAGAAGCATAATAACGAGGAAGTGCAGCTCAGAACCAATTCAGGCGTCTAACTCTCTCCAGCTGCTATTAAAGCTGATGTCTCAGGCAATCAGCTGCAAATGGGTATTATTTTCTAATTGAATCCACAACTCCCTACATGTGAGATGTGAATGAATGAGGTAAACACACGTGCAGCCAGCAAAACTCACAGCTGGCTGTCATCCCTTCAGTGCCACTAACATGGCCCTCATCCATCCCAGAAGCTGTGGGGACCTTGCTACAGTTTTCCAGAGGCCTGAGGGTCCAACACAGTTAGCTAGAGAAATTGCATCTGCTTTGCTTCTGACATTTTGATTGAGGGCCTGCTTAAAGCTGCGTAGATATTCTGCAGGCACAGGGGACTTGCAAACACACACCCAGGGTGAATATCTGCAAGCCATGCAGAAGGGCTGAGCTGGGAAATATGAAATAGCTATTCCAGCACAATAAATCACTCCACCTGCTTTATCTGGTCTTGGCTCCAGCCTTCATTCTGGTGGAGGCTGTCCTGTCTTGCCAAAACGCTATCAGAAAGGAACTTGCAAGAGACATCACAGTGTTAGAGTCCCAGATCGAGCACTGTGGGGAGATTAGCAGCACCAGACTGGCCTTCCCTGGTTGGAGTGCCCCGGACATACCCCACGGGAAGTCTGCCAGTGCATTCTGTACATGTGAATGCATAAGGTGTTTTTCTTCTTCACTCCTGGTAGAGTTGTGATGCCCGTGGGGGGGATGGGGGGGGGCTGTAGGGTTAGTGTCCCCTGACTCTTGCAAGTGCCTCGTCCCTTCTGGGAGTGGTTCAGAGCAAAGGTACCATGTCTTTGGTACCCATCAGCATAATACAGTAATATTTGACCAGAAGACAAGGAAGGATGAATATTTCATCAGAAGCACATGGAAGAGCTGCTTCTGAGAAGATTTCATATATAGTGTGCCTTTCTCCCTTCCATGACAGGTACGTGCTTGAGATGTTGGAGAGCTCGCCATAGTCCCCAGGTACTCTACTACCTTGTTCAGAAAATGTTTGGCTTTGCTTTCAGTCTGCATTTGTCTGATATCCACATCCAACGTCCAGATTCTGTTGTGTGTTTGCCTCTAAATTAGGAACTTCAGCTGTCAGAAACCCTCCTTCCATATGGATGCATATAGAAGCATGTGGACTCTTTCTAAGCTAAACAGATAAGCCCCATCCACCTCCCATTGGGAGCAAGGCTATCCAGCCTGCATCCTACCATTCTTGCCAGTTTTCACCTGAATGCTTTTCTGTGAGTCAGCAAGCACTGTGTGACTCAATGAAAGTACGCATAGGGCAAAACAGCTGTGAACTAAATTCATTGCTTGCTAAAGAACGTGCAGGTGTTATTCTGGGGATCAACAAACCTTCTAATGATGATACTGGATGGATTCTGGCCAGAAAGGTGTGCTGCGTTGAAGGAAGGTGGGAGGAGGGCCTGGGAGCAATGCAGCAGTATTTGGAAAGGAGAGTTGGCTCCACAGAGGGACGACTTCACAGGATTCACAGCAGAGCAACAGAAGAAGAGCTACGAGAGGATTGAGTCTGTGGGTAACCCTAAATGGGATAGCTGCATGTTGTGGAGGCACCAAGCAGTACAGTAACTTGCCCCTTGGAGTTGTCCTCTCCAGTTCAGCTGTGAGGTGCTACCATTGCTCTGAAACGGTCAGAGATACCTAGAGGCAGACCGGCTCCCATGGTACCATATGGCCTGGTAGATTTGTAGATGCCAGAGCACAAGGTGCCCTGCAAGCCAGGAGTAGGGCTGGAGAAATCTACAGGAAAACCCTCCTCATTTTAAGAGAAGCAGGTCAAGGTAAAGAAAGACATACTGAAATGGCTGGGATGGTAAGATACTGATGCAAAGGACCTGATGCAATCACCTCAGCAGAGTTCCTGTTCCTCCTGGCTTATGTGAGTGTTTCCTCAATGCATGAGACATACATTCAGAGGGTGACACCACTCCTTTCTCTACCCTTCCCATGCCCAGAAGCACTTCTGACCGTGAGAAAGTTCTGACATGCAAAGAAGACTCCTGTAACAACGCCTTGCTTGCTGTCAGCTGAAAGCAAGTGACACCCTCTCTAATGACTAGTTTCAGAAAGAAAGCAAATACACAAGGATGCGTTCACCTGTCCTGGGTGATCACTGCTGTCTCCCATGGGTGGAATTGGTGGGGCTTTTCAGCACATGTGTTGCTAGCTGTACCACCAAGGTGAGGACACATCCTAGCTGGGGGATCAGAGGGACCTTAGGGTCCTTCATCCTGGCAGATGCTGCTCTAAACATAGCACATCTGGACACTGCTCGTGTAGTGCAGGGGCATTTCCCTGGGAGACTTACCAGTTCTTTGGTACAAAAGTGCAAAATCCCTTCAAGATAGAGCAAAAAGCAGCTCCAAATCTTTCTTTCTCCATATTTTTGGAGGTTGCTGCCCCATAGACTAGAGCAAATGCACATATTGAAGACCCTAATGCCACCTTTGCTTACTGTCCCCCTCCGTACTCCCATGGGAGCCTCTGGCTGGCAGAAGGTGAGAGAGCCATGCTGCACATGTGAGGCTGGTTTGGGAGCCCGGCTCGCAGCATCCAGAGGGAGTGTCTGCCACCGTCGATAGCATTTCCAAAGAAAGGAGCCAAATCCACCCACATGGGTCACGGAGACTGTGTCTTTCTGCCACACGCCTTCCCTCTCGCCCAGCCCTGGCAGGGCACCATCGTTCTTCACGTGTTGCCCTGCGTGCTGAGGAGACCTGCCAATGCCTGCCAGGCTCCGTGGCCCGTGGATCTGGCTTCAGGTCCAAAACATCTGTCCAATCCAGGAATTTTGGGGGAAGGACTGGGATTTGGGCTTTGATTTTGTTTGACAGGAGGAGAGGGAATTGTAAGGTCAATCAGAAATCTGCAGATCCCCATAATGTGATTGAGAGGATATATTAAAAAAAAGCAACCAACTTGTAGGTTTGTGGTTCATGGAAAATACAAAATAGAAGGGGGCTTTCTGATCCAATTCTGTGATCTTTTTTTTTCCATTCTCCAGACTTCTCATGTTTGTTTTCCCCATGGCCACAGCTTTGTGATTCTCTGCAGAAGTAAAATCATCATTATTTCAGCATCCCCTCCAGATGCGTCAGCCTTTACTCTGGCCTCAGAGGCTGGTAGGCAATTATAAGACATGGAGAGAGCCCAGAGTGAATCCTGAGCAGCTGCCTTCCAATGTTTATTCATCTTCTCAAAACCTGAGGCTTTTAAAGAGATCTTCCTTCAGCTCCATTCAGGGATAGATTTTCTTCCAGAGATCCTCATGTGGCTTCTCTTGCTTTAGGTGTGAGCTTGAAACTCTTCTTTTAGGCAGGGTGTATGTGCTTTTGAAGCTAAACTAGTAGTTACCTTAAAGGTTTAAAGTGCTGGTCTTCCTTCTGCAGAGGGGGCCACACGTGTGTACAGAGGCAGCCAGGAGCATCAGCAGGAACAGAGACCGTAGAAGTGGCCAGGAGAAGCAGTGGGGTTGCTCACAGCAGCAATCTCTCCCTCAGAAATTTAGATCTAGATCCAGCAATGTCCTTAACTATGAGTTTAAATTCAAGCATCTGGGTCAATTAAAGACAAGCCTATGCCCTAATGAGGTGCAAAACATGGCCCAGTGGAGCTTGGAGTGGCATGTCTGCTCTCCAGAGAAAGCTGCACATAGGGCAAGAAAATCCTCAGCATCAGAGTACAAAATGGTGTAAGATCTAAGCAGCCCCATTTTTTGTCTTAATTTGGCTGAGAAAATATCAGTAAAGAGGTGAGGAACTGTCAGACATGATGTCCAGGGCCTTTGCCTCTTCAGTGCTTCCCCCATTTTCGGTGCATTTGCTATCATGGCAACTGGGAGCAGTTCCTCAAGACTGGAAGAAAGCAAGTGTCACTCCTGTCTTCAGGAAGACCAAAAAGGAAAATATGGGGAACTACAGGCCAGCCAGCCTCACCTCACCTAGCCCTGGCAATCATTTCCAGACCCATGAAGGACAAGAAGGTGATTAGGAGTAGTCAGCATAGACTTCTGAAGGGGAAAACATGCTTAACTGACCTGATAACCTTCTGCAATGAAGAGCAGGCCAGAGCGAGGTGCCATGCCAGCTGTAAGCCGTGCTCTGTCACTTGTTTGCATGATTTGTGCATCCTTGTGTGGCAGAGGATGCAGTGCTGGGAGCACCTAATGGTGGACCCCAAGGGATCAAATTTGAGAAGCTGGGATTCTGGGGAACTGCTCTCAAAGGGTTGAGCCTTCCCAGTGTCCCAGGAGACTGTCAAATCCTGCAGTGTGCATGAAGAGTTCAGAGGAAACTTCATCTCTGCTTTGGCTCCCTGATGCCTTATTCCTGGGGTTGGGGCATGGCTGCTGCTCTGCTGTGTGCTCTGGCAGATGGCAGCAGGTCATCCCGGGAATAAGGACAGCGCTTGGGGCTGCTTTCAGCCAGCTGGACATCAGGAGACCAGCCTGGTAGGCACCTTTTCAGAGGACTTCCAAGATGCCTAACAAACTTATCAGTCAGCTTGTGACAGCTGTTTGTCCGCACGTTGTATATGAAAAACTAGCTAGCTGCCATATTTCAGTGGGTTTGGTGCTTCCGTGGCAGTCTTTTCTTCCTCTTCCTTCAAACACCTCCTCTCCATCCAGCAGCTCTCCTGAAAAGATGGCAGGTTTTGCAGTACTGGCAGGGGGAGGGAAGATAGAGCAAGAAACTGAACCCGGGTTTCCTCTGCCAGACCCTTCCCAAGCTGTGTGGGGAACCCAAAACATGCACACAGCATGGTCTCTGATGCCAGCTTGTCCTCTCCTGTTTGGTGAGAAGAAAGCGAAACAACACACCAGGTGAGGTTTAGCCTTCTTGCTGGGCAGAGAAGAACCACTCCTGCAGGTGAAGGAGTGATTTTTCTCTCCGACCATTTGCATCACTCAAAACCTAGATACCTTCCTGTTATCCCACACTGAGCAATCATCCCTTGGTTTTGTTTTAGAAGGCCCTTTCTTCTCAGGTACCCTGTCCTTGCAGGGCCATTAGCTGGGCACCCTGCACTTTTGCTGATTTACTAGACAACATTTTGGAGCTGAATTACTGTCTCTGTGCTGCCCTGCCAGCAGCACGGTGGCACTGAGTAGTGCTTGCCTGCAGATCCAAGAGACATGGATGGCACTTTAATTTAATTTAATTTTATTTTTATTTTTCTGGCTTTCAGTTACCTGAATCTAGTCAGAACAAGGATGCTGTTACCTGTCCTGAATGCTGCGCTGGCAGAGTGAGATGGCTGCACAGACCTGGTACCTCTCTGCTTCCTCTAGGGAATGTGATCTGGTGGTGGTGGTGCTTAAAAAGCATCAGCCAGAGAAAAGACAGTGCGAGAGAGAGCTTTTGTAAAACAGCCTGTGACCCACATTGCAGCCTGCTACAGAGATGAAAGGTGTCCACTGTCACCACAGTTAGGATCACGTTTCTGTCTTTTCTTTCACAGGCACACTAGTGCACACATAGAAATTTGTTATACAGGAAACAATGTCCCTGGTGTTTTCAGACCTGCCTCCATCACCAAATGACAACACATATGACACCCCCCCCCCAATCCCACGTGTGCAATTCCAAAAAAACCCTGAACATTTTCAGTGGGAAGGAAATGTTGATGTTTCAGCTGAAATGCCAGAGATATTTCAGCCAGAAAGAGGGATGTGTCAGAGTTGGGTAGAATTATCCCATGGAAAAGTCATCAATTTTGACAAAAAAACCCCACCTTATTTTGACAGAAAAAAAGACAATGAAGGCCATGTTGAACAATGCAGTCAGCTGGTACCACATTTCTCAGCAGGCATCATTATTTGCAATCCTGGACTTTGTTTTGAAGAACTCATCCAGGTGAGAGCATGCTGCACCTGACATCCCTGGATAAAATAAAGAGGTGGCTGTACACCCCAGTGTAGACAGCCGCTCCAGAGATTAGTCACCTGAAAAAAGGCAGTGGAAAGAAAGAAGCACTTCGAATGCTGTGTGGTGGATACTCCCTCTACAAGGAGGCTAGTCTAGCCCAAAAATGGGCCTAGAGATAAAATCCACTGGTGCATCCGAAGGCAGTGCTGGACTTGGAAAAGATCTTCAGGTAAATTGACCCTGACTTCTTTTAATTTGCTTGTACCCGGAATGGGGGCAGTCAGTGCAGGTGTAGTCTCCTAGGGATTCATGAGGTGCTTTCCATGACTAGTTTCTCTGCTGCACTCAACCAAGCACAAGTAAAGATGTGGAGCTCAGCCAGGAGACCTTTAAAAATACCTAGACCCCCTTCAGTTAAAAGCCCATTCACCCTGGTTGTTGCACACAGCTGAGCATTCACCCATCTCCCTGCTCCAGCACTGATTTGATCTGCATTGACCGAATTCCATGCAAAATTTTGAGTAAATTTGTCTTTTGCTTCTCAGCTCCTCCCACTTCCTGACTGCTTTTGAGTTGAACCCTGGTTTTGAGCACCTGTTGTTCCTAAGACAACCCAGCTGTTGTCCAGGTGCCTCAGGGAACCAAAATGTCCTAACCAAAATGAAAAACAACTTATTAATAAGAAGACATGCCATATTTTAGTTAAGACTTTCATGTAGCGCCAAGATTTACTGCTGGAAATCACCAGCCCACCATATCCATCTTTTTTGTCTCATTTTGCATGTCAGGATCTTGAATCTTATCAAGAGAGCAAAAATCTCAAGAGAAGGGTGACAGAGCATGTCACTGGTGTCTTACTGAAAAAAAACAGCAAGGCTTCATGTTCAGGGGAAACATCATTCTTCTGACAGTTAATTTTGGTACGAATCACAGCAAACCTTTTTTAATTATTATTATTTTCTGATTTTTCCTTTTAACTGTCCCTTGCCTTGTCTGCAGGATTTCTTCTCCCCCAAAGGCAGAGATCTGGCAGTGACTGCCAAGGATTGCAATCATGTGCTAACCCAGTTTTTGATTTGGTGAAACTTTTGTGAACCAAAACCACTTCAGATTTCTCAGTGAATATATGTATTTTTCAAAGAAGCTGAGTAGCCCTCTACATATACCTGAGGTGTCATCAGCACACACAAACACACCCATGCGCACCGATAATGCACAGGTACTCATACAGTACTCATTAGAGAGAGCTATTTTCAGATGCACAGAGGTTTATTACGAACAGTGGAAAATAAAATAAACAACTATTAAGAGCAACCCAGTAGAACTCTATTAACTCTGCAGGAAATATTTGTCCTTTCTGACAGAATGATAGGTTTATACTAATGCTCAAGCCAGTCTGCTAATACAATCATTTTGTTTCCACAGCTCATTTCCATGATAATTTTAGGACCAAAGTTTTGCTGCTTAGCTTTCATTTTCCAGTGCATTCAATTCCATTGTTTGGGGTAGATGTGGGTAGCTCACAAGTTTGTAAAATTACAGAAGGGTTTAGGTGGGACAGGAGGTTTGGGGGTCTCTGTGCCCCTCCTCTCCCCCCACACCCTTACAGCCAGGTCAGGTCTGATGGTGGATGATCCCCAAGCATGGAGATGCCACCATGCCTCCGAGCACTGATCCAGGGCTGCCCTGCTCTCCTAGGGCAGATTTATTTCCTCCTACCCCATCAGTGTTTGCCTTACTTCATGTCTTTTCCCTGATCTCAGCTGGCTTCTCCAGCATGGGCTGTTCTCTTCCCTTCTAGATCAAACAGCTCCTGCTGGGCTATCTTTCACCTCCTTTCTCTTGACTTTGGAGAGAGGATCTGTGGGGTTGTCCTAGCACAGGGCAGATTGCAGTCCACATTTATTGGGAAAAGGAGAAGCAAACAACGGCAGAGAGACCACCACTGAAATCTGGTCAGTAGTGTGAAGATCTGAACCCAAGATGCATTAAATCTTCCACTGGTATCTGGGCACCCTGTATTTTCCCCTTTGGACAGCTCTGTATATAGCCTGAATTTTCTAATATGTGAATCATCTAGGTACGCTCGTTAAAAATGAGGTCATTTAATTGAAATGCTAAATATGGCCTAGGATTCAATTTCTATTTTTACCACATCTGTGTTTAGGACAAATAACATTTTTCCCTCCCTTGATGGTGAGCAGAAGGCTGCTCAGAACATACGGCATGGGAGTTTTTCTATCACTTAACAGAGGGAGCACTGATAGAAAATTCACTGCTCTGTTTTTCCGTAAGCTCTCCCCTACTGCGCTGTTTTTGTCAACACTTCAAGCCCAGGTTTCACTTTTAACTGTAAAAGAAACCAAATTGTGTTAAAAAAAAAAAAAAAAAAAGCAGAAGAGCACCTCAAACCGCATACAGTTGTGTACACTCAGACCTGCCTGCTTGACTGGACAGACCATATCTGGTAAATGGTGACTGAGGACTCTGTGAAACCTGTGTTGGGAAAGGAAGTTGGGTCACTATTTTTATATGACTCCTTTCTTGCTCACTCACTGAAAACAAAATGTCCTCTTGATGCAGAAAAGTTGCCTTGTCGTCAGAAACGGGTGTGTGTTGCTGACGTCGTACGGATGGGCTCTGTGCCCAGGGAGGGGTGGACATCAGCTAGGCCAATGTCAGACACGCTTGTTGGCTGGGTGGGACAAGCGCCTGTTGACTCTCAAGAAAAAAACAAACAAGAGATCAATAAAAGCAACAGACATCTAACCTAGGGCACGAGATGCATGGGGAGAGAAAGGTACAATCAAATTGAACATTTCCAGCCCAGATCCTCAGCACTTTACTGAGGCCTTTGGGATCTCTGTAGATCACGGGCAGGACAAAGACTCTGCCGTAGAAGCTACCAAGCAGCAATTAACAAAATTACCCTCCAGGAGGAAATGGTCAACAGGGTCGTCTTGTACTCAGATACAGACAGATTTTTTTGCATTCAACAGCAGGAGAGTCTTAAATTCAATGAAGGTCAAACCCAGACAGCTCCCCTGGACAATGGTATTGGAGGAATCACACACCAATGTTGAAGAGGGGCTTGCATAAAACTTAGTGTCTGGAGCATGTACAACTTGCTCCCACAAATGAATATTCTGAAATCAAACCAAGCTCTGTTACTCAGGTAAAACCTCAGCATCTCATCTACTTGCTTCTGTGTGTCAGAGTGCAGATGGACAATGGAGGGGGATGAGAGAATGTGGACTTCTCTCATGCCTAGATCTGCAGGGTTGCTTCCCTTTAACCAGACGTTCCCTCTGCTCCTCTCTACAGAGATCTCTCAGATAAAGGTGATTAAGAGAAGATGCTAAGTAAAGAAACTGCTTGAACAGGTAGAAAGACCAAAAGACCAAAGTGTTGGAGATGTCTTCCCAGGTTCTAGAAGTGACGCATGGACACCCAAGCTCATCATGACAAACCCGATCTCTTGCACAGAAGCCATGATGAGCCCTCTTTCTTGGAAAGAATAGCCACTAAAACTTTGGATCATGATGCATTTCTCCTCATTCTCTTCTGCTCTGTGCATATTTACCCTTTATATATACCCCTTATACCCTGTATATAGCTTCTGCTGCTGTGATCACAGGCGTCTGCAAATGTGCAGATGCAGACGAACAGCAAATCCAGCCCTGCTGCAGGTAACAGGAATTTCCACCCCAGCAACAGCAACTTTATTAATTTGCCAAATCACATTGGCTCAGGATTAATTACGCAAACCATGATAGCACACTCGGGCTCTACGAGCTTGTTAATGATTCATGTGCATTTTAGCCTCTGGGAAGAAAAAGTCAACAGGAGGCAGGGATGGTGCCTTCAAATCAGAGGGGCAGTTCAGGAAAAATGGCTTAGCTTTCTTTTTTGCCTCCTCACATTAGCAATAGATCTGGGGACTTTTCCATAGGGCTCACAGATATGCTCCAAGATAAAAAGAAAAGGGTTTTTTTTCTGGGCAATTTTGTTTGTAGTCTTATGACATTGCTACTTGGAGTTGGAGAGAATTTTCATCATAGGCAGGAAGTCCTGTGTAGGTCCCAGGTCAACATCCCATGGCCACACATTGACAGGAGACCAGCACTACTCAGCCCATCCATCCTTTCTCTACTAAGGGCCAGGAAAAAAAATGCCTAGCAAGAAGTAAAAGCATGGGGCTAGCGTGTTTTGATACTACCCTGGAGTACTGTCGTGGCCTCCAGGTGTGTGGGACTGAGGGAATTCCTGAAGCAGAGACTCTGTCTTTGCAATTAATAGCCCTTGATGGATTTTTCTGTCATGAATTTGTCTAATTGCTCTTTGAACTTGTGTGAGCTTTTAGCATGCACAACATCCTGTGGTTCAGTGCGTCTATGCTTTAACTATGCACTGTGCAAAGATGTCCCTTCTTTGGAAACTGTCTCCTAGTGTCATTTGCTTCTCCCAGCCCCTCTAGCATCCTGGCTCATCAGCACGTGAGCCAAGGAGCACAGGCCCAGGTGCGCTTCCCTCTCTGACTCTCCTCCTGCCTGCTCCTCTTTAAGAAATTAGCCACAGGCGCACAGAAAAGACACTCTGCTGGATCCAAGCTTAATTTTATATGGCAGTGAAAGTCAATATATTTTTAAGACAATTGATCAGCTTTGCCAGCTTGGAGCTGGACATCACTGTGGCTGTGATTCAGCCAAGGGCTAAGAGTGTGCATAGCTCTGAGTCAAAAACTTTTCCTTTTGTGGTCCTACTGTGTAAGTCAGCTTTTGCAACAGTGATAAGCTTATGGAATGAGTGTGTCCAGGATAGGATCACCAGAATATTTATAGATGCTAGAGGAGGCAATCTTTGAGCCATGAAGGAAATTGAATCGCAATGAAGCATTTTATTAAGAACACGGAAGCCCAACTCCTGGACTGCGTGTCTGGGACCATACAGAGAGTCTTGGTAGGTCACTGCACTTACAACCTCTGTAACCATAGCCGTAACATCAGTCGGACTCCTCACATCCATGGTTTGCTGATGGCAGATTCAAAAGACACATAGTAGGTGATTTGAAATCTTTGATAAGGATAATGATTGTTGCTTGATTCTCTTTTTGCAGACTAAACCTCATACCTTATTGGTGCCATCAGCTGCAAGAAACCCCTAGACACTAGCTGCAATGTGCTGTGTGGTAGTAATGTGCCAAGTGCAATGCTGAGCTGCTGCAATACTCTGTCCTGTCCTCATCAGGTTGGGAGTAGGATCAGGCAAAGAGAAAGACCTACCTTAGAAAGAGGTTTGTCAACAAGCCTAACCAGCCATCCTCTTTGGAAAGGTGATTTTCTGGCATAGTTAAAACGATCAGCCTGGCTGAGGGTGTTTTTTTTCTGTTTCACAAGTAGCCTTCATATAATTCACTGATGTCTTCCATGTCCCTGGCTTCCTCTCCACCCGCTTTCTCTGTTCTTTCATTATCTTACAAGCTGTTGCATGGTTTTGCAGAAAACTCGTTGTAAGTCCTAATCCATTTGCACAGTTCAGGAGGCTTTATCATGTCGCTAAAGGTGATTCATCTATCAATCAAGTGAGCTTTTGGGGCTTTCCGAGGACACCTTCAAGGATCATGCCCTGTTGACCTGCATTTTTTATTTTTCTTAATCGTAAAGGAAAGAATGAACCATTACTGCTGAATGTGTCTATAGTAGCTCCCAAGATTAATGTCTTGAAGCGGCAAGAAACTTCTGTGATGTTTTCTAACTGGCTACATTATGTATGTAGCAACTGCTCTGCGTTTTCTCCACATCCTTCATGGCTGATCTGACCTGCCTGCTAAATCCGATGCATCCAAGACCCTTTACTAGAGTCTCAGAGAGCTGTGCAAGGGTAACTGCATTTTGTGGGCCTGAGTTTTGGGGATTTTAGGTTCTGTTTTTAATGATTCAGTTGTTTTTGTAATAGGTTTTTGAATGCTGTGCTGATTAAGCAGTGTCACAGGTGGGATGAGCTATGCTGGGGAGAACGGGAGATGTTCAATTTGGGGATTTCCTCTTCCTGTGCCCTGGCTAGGCTGGTATGCCCATCTCATCCTGAGCGCCTGCTTAACTCCCACAGAAGTTTAAAAACAGGCTCTTGAAAAGTGTTCTCACTAAGGACAGGGCAAAGGACAATCCTCGTGTGAGAACAACCCTCAGCCTCTGTGCATTGCTGAAGTTGGAGCAGTCACCCTTACTGGACAGATGAGGAAAGTCAGGTAAAGAGTCAGCATCTGACTTACCTGAAATCACCCAAAAAGCCAGAGTGCTGTCTTCAAACAAGTCAAGACTTTTCATTTCAGCCAGGTCTGGTTATTTATATTGGTGTCTGACCAAAAGCAACATAGGCCAGTGGTAGAGATACCCCAGCTGTAGCCAGAGAAGCGAGTTTAATTGCATTAATAATAAACCTTCAAAGACAACTTGCATGGAAAGCAAAGTGTTGGTTATTTGGGTGAGTTTTCTGCTGGTCTGAAGAATGCTAAATTAGCCATCTCTTCCTGGCTTGTCTTCCCTGGCAGGTCAATGTGGCTTGTAACTTGAGTAACACCTCCAGCCTGGGTCCCATCCACAATGCAAGTCCCTTTGACTGCAGTGTGGTGGTGCTTAACTGCGGTATGCTAAAGGCTAGCCTCCAGCTGAGCTGTTCTAACATCACAAACCCACTGTCCCAGCCCAGGGCTGAACATCCTTACACTGGTGTGAAGGCCTGTGTGGAAGGTCAAGTCCCAGTAGCTCCTCAGATGCTTTGTAAATCTAGACTTGATCTTGCTAAAGGTCTCACATGAGATGTGTAATACTAAAGACCCAATGTCTCAAAGCAGGACAGCTGAACTCCTGTTGTAGCTGATGCAGAGGAGCAGATACCTGCATCAGATGATTCATCTGAAATGTCTTAGGAAGGATGAATCACTGACTGGCAGTGGCTGGGTCTCTTACTTGCTTATGACATGTGAGATGACAATTGCAACCTGAGCCTTCAGCGTCCCCCATGTCTGCAGATGGACCTTCATCGGTCTCCTGGGGCACAGGCTGAACTACCTGTGCTTTGCTGCCCTGTGAGACAGCAGCAGACTACAGGTCCCAGCCATGACTTATTTCTGGGTACTGCCTTGAGACATCTCTGCCCATGCTGGGTATTCCATTCAAGGGTACAGAGGGATAGCACACCCCAGGGTTTGAAGGGAAGGAAGGACAAAGTCAGAGAGGAATTGATCCCTGGACCAACAGCTCATAGGACTGAGTGGGCTCCCTGTCTTGCAGAGCCTTTACCAGAGCCTGTGCATCTCTAGACATGGCCAGCAGTCTCACCACCATATGCCAAGGACTTCTCTGCCTCACTGGGGGACCAGGAGGGCTCCTGAGTGCTCTGAACAGAGGATGTCCTCCCTAAAGTACTGGTTATTTACCAGTGATGGATATTGTCTAGCAACAGTTGACATTTAATATCAAGGTTGAGCCATTGCCTGCCTGGAAAGCATGGAGCTGAGCTCCTGCCTGGTTCTTTTAATTTTATTTTCTTTAATTAAGCAATAAGTCTCCAGTGTCTTTTTTTCTGATGTTTGAATTAATTATGTGCGTGTGTGTAAAAAGAGTGTCCTGCCTGAGTTTGATGAGTGGCTGGATGCAAGGGAGCATTGGTAGGAGCCCTGTCCCTTCACTCATGCAGCTTTGAGTCAATGCTGTGGCAGGGACTGACTCTGCCTGTGCATGGCCCTAAGCTGAATCAGCTGATTTTATTTTTCTTCATCACCTCCTCTTTCTTTTCTCTTCTTCCATCTTTCTTCTTAGCTTCACGGCTCCTCTGTGAGGAGCCATGCGTTGCTGTGTGGCTCCATGCTGCGTAAGGAGCTGGCAGATGCAAACCTGGTTCATTTGCCCCATTATCTCGTTATGGGTTTCTTTTATGGTCCTCATGTCATCCAGCCTACAGAGAAGCACTCCTGTCATCTCGATGAGACAATATTCCAGCGACTGGCATGCCAGCAATGTCTATGATTACTCTTGAATTATTTTCCCCTGGGCAGGAACAGCTGTGGCAGCGAAGACCGCTGAAAGCTCAGTTTCCTCCCTGTGCACACATTTCTGTGCACATCTTACCATACGAACACACCAGAGCCTAGTCTTCTGCATACGGGCCCGGTGCTGGCATCTTCAAGAAAGTTGTGAAGGCATACCTGTAGCAAACAACTCTAGTGGCTTAGACAACCTGTGCTGTGAGGTCTCGGTGCTTGCTGAAGGCCAGGCTGAGGCAAAGTCAAAGGAAAATTAAACTTTGATAGCATCCAGAGGAGCAGAGAGGTGGAGTGCATGGAAAAAGAGGGTGTCATAATGCACTTCGGACTGCAGCCCAGAGTGGTGATAGAAAACAGGCTAAATACTATGGCACCTGGAAGAACGCTTATTTCATGTTTGAAGTGACTCTTGAATAACATTAGCAACACAGCAGTGCAAAGGAAACGAGAAGCCACATCCAATGACTGGTGATATGTTTGTACTGTCTGGTGGCAGCAGTGCAGAGCAGAGAGCTGCAGCACTCCACAAACCCAGGTTCCCTCCAGCTTTCTCTCAGTTTACCTCCATCTCTCTGCTCCAATGCCTTGAGGTGGAATGTTTTGAAGGCCAATTTAACTTGCAGTGTTTTTCTGCATGCAAAAAGCACATCTGTCTCCTTGGGTCAGAACAGACCCTTGCATGTCGATGGTCAAGGTGTCAAGGTTACAAAGACATCTTGTGTGTCAAGACAAGACAGGGCAGGACATCTCGGTCTGACTTCAAAATGGGGTTTACTGTTAAAGGGAAGTGATGACATGGGACACTTTATCCTTTGAAGAGTGCAGTACACAAAGACGCAGCAGTGTGCAGGAGCTTGAGCACCATTTAGCTCCTCTCAATTCTCCCCTCTTCCCAGAACCTTTAAATTGGTTGCACATATCAATTAAGTACAGCTCACACACCCTATGAGGCAACTAAGTGCTATTTTACTTATTTTATTACAGATGGGGAAACAAACGTGTAGAAAGGCCTACTGACACGTGGCTTCAAAGCCTCCGGCAGAACTCAGAGTTAGTCGTTGCTGTGTCCCCTGGGTCGTCCTCCTCCCTGTTGCTCCTCTGGGTGCGACGGGCTCACTCCAGCACCTTCCCATTGCAAAAGTGTCCATCTCCAGAGAGTGCTCTAAGTCCTTCTTATGTGGCCCTGGCTGAGCTAAGGGCGAGCTCCGTGGGGTCTCAGTCACCCACACACAGTCTGCTTTTCTTGGGCAGAAAAGCAGCACGCGCTGGCCAAGCAGCCTGTGCCCAACTGTGAGGGGGTCTGTGGAGCACCAGTGTTATTGGTAGGGGCAGAATAATTGGCTGTGCTGATTAATTCTGGGCCTGGTGGGGGTCTCATATTAACGATAAACTGGAAATGCCAACTAGGTTGTGTTCATGCTTGATTGATGTGGCATGATTTAATTAACCCAGGCTTACACTTGATCATTGCCCATTAGCATCTGGTATTAAAAACTCTCTGAACTCTCTAAGCTTAGCAGCTACCTTAAGGAAGTCATTTGACATCTATTCAGGAGATTTAATTGTGCCATTATGTGCCTATGTATGGTACTGAGTGCCATATAACCATTGCCCTCACTAGTTCATTAATTACTAGGCCCAAGTGAATAAGTGTGGGAGCTCACTACATGGTTCTCCACGGCTGAAGCAGAGACAGCACTGCGTTCAAGACAAACGCCAACCTGGTTGTGGCATGCAATGGATAAGTTGGGATCTGCAGGCAAAACCTGTTTGTTTTACTGGAGAGGCAGAAAGTATTAGGAGCTGTCATGAGCCAGAGCGGAGCAGTGCATGAGGTAACCCAAGAAGCTTTCCAGCTCCAGGGCTTTTTGGAGAAAGAGGCCAGCACTTAAAATAGATAATGCAAATGAATTTCAACACCAACAGACTATCCCCAGGGAGGGGGAACATTTTAAATAACATATTATGGACATCTATGAGCCTAGACTGCCAGGATGTCTCTTCCCCCTTTGCTTTCTAGTCCTGGGCTCCCAGGGCGAACGATATGGGTTCATTCGGTGGCCACCGTGGGGACTGATGCTGTGATGGAGGCCCCGCTTGGGGAGTCAGGGAGATGCTCAGCGAGCACGGGCACGGCGGAGGGGCCCTCTGGCCTGCAAGCTGGGTGCTTTCTTGCCGAGGCTGTTATTTCTGCAGGCAGTCCCGCTCTCCGTGCTTCACCCTTAAGCAATGCACCTGTACAAGTCTGTCGAGGCGGCGGCCTCGGCAGGTCTCCCGGCGTTACCAGCTGACGCCCACCGTGGGGCAGAACCGGCTCCGAAGCATCCCTGCCAAAACGTGAGCGGGTCCTGCCCCGAGCACGTGGAGGAGCCCAGGTGGCTGCAAGGGCTGTGGGCGACAGGTGGGAGTGGGGTGCAGCACCTCAGGGCTGGGGCCAGACGCACTGACAACCTCCCGCTTTGGGGATCTGACCCAGCACATAATGAAGAAACATGGGCTGGAGTTGGCATGTGGGTGAGAAAGGGCTGAAATTGAGCAGGCTGCTGCAAAAGCAGGTACACACGCATGCGCCTCTGCTGGGCTGGACACCTTCTCCCCATGTGCATCCAACTTTCCTCCTCAGCTAACATTGCCCCTCTTTTAATTTTGCTGGAAGGAAGCAGACAGCAATTTGGCAGGTCACAAGAGAGCCCAGCATCTCTGGGAGCCTTCAGCGGCCTGTTTCCGGCTGCGGTTTGATCAGGTTTCTATATTCATCGCTGTGTTTCCTGTGGGGGCATTTCTGATAAGCTTTGCACTTTGCATCCTGTGGTTCCCCCCCGCCCCCCGCCTCTGGCGCTCACAGGATGTTCGCTGCACTACGAGCAACTCGGGGCTGCTGAATCGCTTGCCAAAAATGAGTAATTGCTGGGTGTTGCAGGCATTGTCCCAAGGATGGGGTGAGCGGAGTGAGCTGAGACGCTGGCAGGCAGGGTGGGCTCCACGGGGTGGGAGCTGGAGGCTGTGCCAAGGAAGTGCTGGGTATTTAACAACTGTGTCCTATGGAGGAGACCCCCAGGAGATGATGACTTCAGCCCAAATTTTTCTCAGTCCCTTTTGGGTGTCCCTTTGGCCTGTCTCTGTGGAGGCACCCCACTCCTGCTGCAATCAAGGACACGCTGAGCTGAGGGTTTCAGCCTGGACTAGTAATGTACAAAGGGAGAGGCAGAGAAGTGCAGGAAGCAGGGAAATAATGCAAAGAGAAGAATTATGACCACATTTTCAGATGAACCCCCTTCTCTCCTGGCAGGTCCGTATATCAGTGAATACCACTGATTTCCTCTCATTGCAATTCCAGCAGTGATATTTAACAGCAGAGCTAAAAGTCATCTCCAAAGGGAGATTTAGGGAATTGATGTGATTCCCAAATTGAAGACTGGGGAAAAGCATACTACTTGCTCACTTAATTGACTTTCAGTACAGATTTTTATTCCTCACCAGTGAAAAATCATCATCTTCCTTTGGCACCTATTACATTTGCATGGGATTTCCTTGACTTCTTTCTTTTTTAATCAAAGCCTGAATTTTCTTCTGTTGTGCCGTTGTAAATCCAGGCCAGTTGCATTAATGCTCCCAGACTTGGCTGAGTGCAGTGGCTTGTATGTCAGGGACTCTAGGCACATCTGCACCCTCCTGCAAATACTTTGCTATGTACTTTCAGGGTCTGAAACGAGGAGTGGGTTTTATCTTTGCGAGTCACTTGGGAAGGATTTTCCTAGATGGGGACCTCAGCAACGGGGCAAGTGTTAGGCTGTGGCTGGGAAAGCAGTTCAGGTGCCCTGTTCTGGAGCGAAAAGGAGCTTAATAGGATGGATGTGAACTGACTCTGCCACAGGCTGCTTCCAGATGCAGAGGAAAGGGCATGAAAAGGACCTGGCACTTCTTGTTTTATGACGCTACAAGTAGCTGGAGTTCATTGAAGGTATTATGGTTATGGGCTTATATGAGACAAGTCATGTCAGAAGTTGTAGTTCCCATTAAAAAAGGAAGAAAAGCCTCCTTAAACAGCTTCTCATCTGTCAGAGGAGATCATGGGAAGAGTCAAATAAACAACCCCCGATTTCCAAACAAATGCAGTCTCCCACTTTTCCAGGGTGTAACGAATAGCTGTCACACCACCTAAAATCTTGGCGCAGAGAGCCAGGGACTTAGCAAGTGCCAAATATTGTAAGCATTTGTGGAGGAGTACACCTTGTCCAAGGGAGCCACCTCTTCGGATGGGAGCCGGGGTGTGGCCGACTCCGGCATGGCTGTGGCTGGGAGGGTTTAGCCACAGCCCTGCCTTGATCAGCACGTTCCCAGCCCAGACAAACCCCTTGCACCCCAAACCTGCCCAAAATCCAGCAGATGGGGCCTTGCGTGACCCTCAGGCTGGCTCTGGGCAGGTTCCTGCTAGGCAACACGGCCCCAGTGTGTGGGGTGGTGGACGCGACGGGCACAGGCAGAGGCTGGGTGCCTCGCACACGTGGGGCACAGGCACCTCACCATCCTGCCAGACTCTGCCAGCACTCCGGGCTGGGTCCCACACGCTGGGCAGGTGTGCCCAACCTCACCTCCCAGCTTGCCCGCAGAGCATGGATTAGAGCACAGACACCAGTAATTAGGGCCATGTGCACTGAAAACATAAACAGGCTGTTTCATCAGCACCCGTCCCCCAGCCCTCGCTGTGGTCAGATGCCCAGGAAGCCGCTCGCTGCGATGCATGGCCTCCTTCTCCCACGTTTCACAGCCTGTGGGCAGGAACCGTGTTATTTGTTTGCTGGCTCCGTTGCTCGCGGGGTTTGCCACGCGCTGCAGAGAGCCGAAAGGAGGTGCCACTTTACAGCTGCTCTGCTCTAGGGGGCTGTGAGCATCTTTGGGGTACACAACGGGCATCGACCTTGTACAGCTGTGTCGTGGCTTTACCCCAGCTGGCAGCTGAGCACCACACAGCCGCTCGCTCACTCCCCCCCGCAGTGGGATGGGGGAGAGAATCGGAAGAGTGAAAGTGAGAAAACTCGTGGGCTGAGATAAAGGCAGTTTAACAGGTAAAGCAAAAGCCGCGCACACAAGCAAAGCAAACCAAGGAATTCATTCCCCACTTCCCATGGGCAGGCAGGTGTTCAGCCATCTCCGGGAAAGCAGGGCTCCATCACGCGTAATGGTGACTTCGGAGGACAAACGCCATCACTCCAAACACGCACCCACCCCCCCTTCCTTCCTCTTTCCCAAGCTCCTTATAAGCTGAGCATGACGTCATATGATATGCAATATCCTTTTGGTCAGTTGGGGTCAGCTGTCCTGGCTGTGTCCCCTCCCAACTTCTTGTGCACCCCCAGCCTACTGGGGGGAGTGGGGTGGTTTGAGAAGCAGAAAGGCCTTGGCTCTGTGTAAGCGCTGCTCAGCAGTAGCAAAAACATCTCTGTGTAACAAAAACATCTCTATATTATCAACACACTTCCCGGCACAAATCCAAAACACAGCCCCATACTAGCTACTGTGAAGAAAATGAGCTCTATCTCAGCTGAAACCAGGACAAGCTGTCGGCAGCTGGCTAGGGGAGATTTTAAGGCTAACACTAAACGTCCTCCATTCAGCATGAGTGGGGCTGGAGTTGGGTCTGAGATAACCTGGACATTACCCTGTGTGGGACAGGTACTGAGCCAAAGTGGGCTTTCTCAGCCCTAGATAGTCCTCATACCTTTAGCAGCCAAATAAGCGCAACCTTCCCCTTTGCTGCCTCTCTTCAGTGAGTTTCTCCTGAGAGTGCTGCCATGCCCTGAGGGTAGGCTTGGGCTCTTCTGCTGCCCTGCCCCTGAGCCATGAGGGCCATAGCCATTGGCTTGAGGTGTTGAGGACAATTATCTGAATTTGGGATCCTAAGCGAGAGACTGCAACAAAGCATGGTGAGATGCAAGGAAGCCAGGGACTGGCTGCAGGTGACAGAAGCCAGGCAGGGGCTCTTTTAGGCAGCCACGGAGATACTGCACCAGGAGCCAGAGAGAGAGAGGCACGCAATTATAGCTGGGGACAGAGAAACAAGCCCTGTCTTACTGGCCAGCAAAGCGAGGTGAAAGCAAGGCATGATCTGGTTGCAAGGGAAGTCCCCTGCAACATCCTTCAAGGTGTGATGGCTGAGCAAATAGGAAGGACAGCGAGTTGGACATGGAAAATACGATTGGGATGGACATTTCACCCCTGGGAATTTCCTTTAAGCAGAGGGGAAAAAAAAAAAAAATCATGACACCACCACATACAAAGCGGAGCAAGCGCATGTCTATTTATACTGCCGCCCAGGGCTGTTCCTGTGCCTGGGATGCCATTTCTGCTTTCTGCCACTAATCTGTGTTTCTCAGCTAACCGTTTCAACTGTGATTCCAAACAGTGCTGCTCCTGGTTTTGGAAAAGGAGAGGTCCGTGCCAGGCACTGCACTGAGGAGGCAAACAGGCACCTGGTGGGCACAGTCATTTCAGCACCTCTGAGAGATGCTTTACCTTCGAGCTGCGCAAGCATCCTGACTCGTGACAGTACCTTTCCACAGACAGGAGCGATGCAAATTAGGAGCAGCCTGCTGAAACCCATTAGCAGGCAAGCAGAACGAGCCATCCCATCTGCTGTTTATTCCTTTCAGCTTCCCCAGGGGAAAACCTAACCATGGGATAACGGCTTCACTGCCCCGGACGCTCAGGCTCATCTTGGAGCTGCCGGGGGTCAAACCTCCTTGCAGCAGCTGCACAGAGCTCAGGCAAGGCCCCCAGGACCTTCCCACTAGAGCCTGGATGATGGTGGCCTGGGACGGTCATAATTTTGTGCCTTCAAGGGAAGCCCAGGGCTGAAAAACTTCCCTGCTGCCAGGTTATTTCACACAAGAGAAGCCCAAAGCATCGCAGCTCCACAGCTGTGCATATGTGCATCCTAGAAACAAAAGCTCTGCAGTCAGCCCCAACAAGCCAAAAGTGGGTCAGGTGGAAATGCGGGAGACCAGTGACTCATCTTGTGGTTGACTGGGCAATTTGGGAGGAGGAAAAAGCGGCCGCCTCTAGGAAATGGAGCACGTTTCCAACCCTTTCTTTCCTCTGCCCTTAATCCTAACATCTCTTCTTCCAACAAAAAGATAATGCTAGAGAGTCAGCCCTTAACACCAAAGAGCACTGGCCCTCAGAGGGAGCATCTAAGGGCCCAAATACATCAGCAAAGCTGAATATCTGTTTGAGTTGAAGGGTCTGGGGGCCCCCCACCCCACACTTGAGCGAGATGAGCATTGAATTGGTCTGGATGGGTGGGTGTCTGGGCTTAAGCACATGCATCCCTACACCATCACATCCTGGGGGGGTTTGAGAAGCCATGCAGCAGGTGTAATAGCTGCTCTGGCCAGGAGGTTGGAGGGCCAAGGGGAGGGGGAAAGGGGCCACGCTGGCTGGCGCAGCTCCGGAGAGCATCTCTGCTGGTCCTGGGTTGCAAACACACAGGGTGTCAAGGAGGGAGATGCCTGCCCCGACACCCTGATATTGCCTCTGTGCTGGGAAAGGGGGAGGGCGCAAAGCCAGGAGATTACAGCTGCCGATTAACGATATTTGCTCATTACATTGAGCAAGCAGTGGTCATTCACGAGCCCAGCCAACCTTCCCTGCTGGGACTTTGTGTCTCATGGCCAGTGGCCACAGCAGCTACCCAACCTCCCCGCCGGCACCTGCAGTCACGCCAGAAAACTCCCTGCTGAGTGATGGACAATGCAGGATGGCATAGCTTCTGGGGAAAAAAGGGAAAAAGAGGACATTTTGCCTGCCAGGGATTTCAAACTAAGGAAGGGAGCTGTGGGAAGGCAGGTCTGCAGCCAGCATTGCTGGGCAGCGAGGAGCTGTCTGTGCTGCTGTGATGGTTAGGTGAGGATGAAGAGGGTGTGTTGCAGACAGGGCTGACCCTTGGCTGTGTGATGGCAGGTTAAAAGCTGAGTCTGAGATGCTTCGAGCGGATGCCGTGGCAAAGCGGGCCCCCTCTGCTCCCTCCCCTCTGGCCCCGGGGCCCCCTTCACCGGGGATGGCCTTCAGAGAAGGGGATGTGGCCACCACCCACTTCTTCCTTTCCAAGTGGGTAGGAAACAACGCTAATGCAAGACAAATTTCTCCTGTGTCAGGGAAAAGGAAATGGGCTAATACAAAACCAGTCCATGCTGGCTAAGCGTGCCTTTGCTCCCCATGCAATAGGCACTGGCAATGCTTAGGCATGTGCATGCCCCAAAATACTCAGCATCGAATTGGTAAGACTGTGGTAAAAATTCATGTGTACAATTAAAACCACTGGTTGATCCCAGTCCCTTTCCCCATGAGACCCTGACACCACGGGCACATGCACATCAGTGCTTGCAGTATGCCCTGGTTGCACTTTCCTGGGGAGGAAGGATGCTCTGCCCTCATGGTTTTGGCGTTTCCAGGCTCTTTACAGTCACTAGTACTTTGGCATAGCTATTTTTTTTCCAACAGGCTCAATCAAGGTAGTTCAGAAAAAAAAAGAAAAAAAACATGGTATAAGAAATGGAGTCTTTCCCCATCGCCCTTTCTTGATGGACAGGACAGGGTAGAAGGAGATGGGGCATCTCAGCGATGCAGGGTGGGTTTCCTCAGCTGTCCAGCAGCAAAGCTGACAGGGCCATGAGTAACACAAGGAGGGAAGGGTGAAAATTATCACAACAGATTTGATGAGAACTGGAAAGCTCAGCTTTGTTCCAAGACCTTTGCAGTTTTTCCCAAGCACACAGAAAGAGGGAGGCCAGCCCTCATTTAAGGAAGCAAAAGTACATCTTTGCCACTTTGCTCTCCAAATACAGGGAGGGAAAGTCAGGCAGGTGTCCCCCTTGGCCCAGGAGGGCTGCAGGAGAGATACCATTATGCCCTTCAAAATATTTCTGCAAAGCAGTTGTGTGGCCACATTTACAGAAATTTTCCTTGCAGATGAAGTGAGCTTTTACAAGGCCAAACAAACACAATGGGCAGCTCTGAAAAACCCTTCTGTTGGAAATTTTTCTCTCCTCTTCTGTCTTATACCACACACTTAAGCCCAGGAGGAATTTTGGGTGGAACTGAAACCAGCAGATGTTTCAAGGGGAGTGCAGGGACTGCAACTGCACCTCTGGCTTTGACCTGGGCGGGAGATCCCAGGCACTAATCCTGGTTAACGAGGTTCCCTTAATGTGGTGGTAACCCCATTAAGGTCCTTGTTTCTGGGTAAATTGTCTCAGTTTCCCTTCTTCAAACAAAGCTTGCTGTCTGGCCATCTTTTTCAAGGCAACTTTTGAAATTATAGTTCAGATTAACTTCTCTGAGCAGTGCATTCAGACCTGAGTCGGGTTCACCAGCTGGGTATTCTTCTATTCAGGAGAGCCTTAAGGATGCTGAGAAGTCATAGGATGCTCCAAAGGCAACGGCTGGGAAGCACCCTTTCCCAGAAGAGGTGCCAGGTCCCTCCTCTGCATGAAGAAGCCTGGCAAATATTGGGAAGGAGGTGGCCATCCCCAGGGGACACCTGTGATTACCGACAACCCCTCTCCCCTTGCAGCAAGGTGTGTGGGATCAGCATCAGGCAAATGGGGCTCAGGTTTGTGCAACTAGCAAGGGCAGTGCCTCCCAAAAAGTCTCCCAGAGGTGGCGCAGAAGGGCTGGAGCAGGCAGCTGTGAGCCCCCCAGTCACCAGCTGGCCACGCATTGCTGGATAATGCGCTCTGGGGACTTGGTCTTGCACATCGTCCCCAGGGGACACCCAATGGAGGGCTGGCACTTCCCCATTTTTTTCTTTTGCTTCCTCTTTTGCGCACTTTGTCATCATTGCTCTGGCCTTTGGAGAGCCCGCGGGGCCACACTGTCTGTGCCCCTTCCTCCTCCTCGCCGCATCTTCCTATGTCAGTCTTTCCTCATGCCCAGCACTGTTACTCACCACACTCTCCCTCAGCCACTGAGTAATTGTCACACCAAGGACACTGAAAGAGAGAGAGAGGAAAATCCTTCATTTTTTCAAAAGAAAATGAAAAAAGAACCCAGGGAAAGCCCACCCAGGGAGAGCAGCCCTACTGTAGCTTCTCCCTGCTAAAATGCAGAGGTGAAAAGATGTCGCTGGAGACTTCCTCTGCCCCGGGACCTTGCTGCCATGCAGCACAAGAGGGATGTGGTGTGAGGTCAGGAAAGCCCGGTGCCATGGTGCCCACACTCCCCATGCCTCCGACCTGGGCAGCAGGTGGCTTTCATCTGGCATGGCTGAAATGGCTTTTCTTAGCGCGTTTGGCGGTACGCTGGCTCCAAAGGAGGCAGACTATTCATGCTGGCCTCTGCTAGCTGCCAGCTGTCATGGCAAAACAGATGGCCTCATCACTGGAGCTGTGTACTGGGGACTTACAGCAGTGATGCTGAAAACAGGTGAGAACAACCCCCAGACCTGACGTATATTTTTGTGCGCGTACATGACTTGTCCCACCCATACATTTTGCCTCTTATGCAAAGCTTGCTAGAGACTATTCATTCCTCTTTGCCTTCAGAGGTGATCGTTTGACCACTTCTCCCTTTATTATCAGCCACTGCCGAGCGTGTGCAGGCAGCACAGAGCAGCGCAGACCAGCACAAACGCGCGTGGGCTCCCACAGCATGCCAAACGCCGCAAAAGCACAACTTCTTCTCTGCTAATCATGTTACATCCCATGAGCTCACTGAGCCCAGAATGATAGGGCTTGAATAACCAGCAACCTGGGGACCTTACAGAAAGACTTTAATAAATCATTTCCATCCCCCGAGAAGATCGTGGTGCTATAAGGTGTCATTCTCAGAAGAGAATGTCCCGACAAAATCATTTAGTGAGTCTTGATGGTGAACAGCAGCCTACAAATGCTGAGGAGACGTCTATGCATTCTTCGTGTGATAAAGCTAAGGGCAACACTGTTAGTTCCGCAAATAAAACAGCGAGTAAGATGCCATTTCTTCTGCTCTCGTAGCTGGAGGGAGATGGGTATGAAATGACTGTCTCTTCCAGGACAGAAACAGGGAGGAGCAGTGAAACGAGGAGTTGGCAGGTTCAAAGCACGCCCAAGGAAGTAGCTCTGGCATAATGAAGCAGTGGAACTCCTCGCTGCAGGATGCTGTGGATGCTCAACATTTGCATCAGTTAAAAAAGCACCTGGGTCTATTCATGGAGGAAAAACCTATTAGGGGTTATTAGGGGCACAGATCCCAGCGCTGGCTCAGGAATTCCCCCAGGCACATTGCACAAGATGGGAAGAGTCACCTGGGAAGCGCTGGCTTGCTCGCCCCGGTTCATGCTGTTTCCAAGGTACCTGAAGCAGGTTAGCTGCACTTGCAGCCAGGCCATTGATCCAGCTGGACTTTTTACATCTCGATATTATGGCTGGAGTACAAACATCATTTCAGTGCTCCCAATGTTGTTGGACTGGCCAGGACATCTACCAAATGCATTTATTTAGGGCATAGTTTTTATGTTTTTGCTGTTCTGCTGCTTACTGTTTCAACTGGTTTTTTCCTGATTTCTGCTGAGCCAGTGCTGCTGGTGCTGGATACCACTCCTGGGGTTAAGCTATCTGGTTTGGGGGCAGCTGCTCAGAGAGAGCCACCGGGTCGGTGATAGGCTCTGGCTGGCCTGGACATCCAGGGGTCTGTCAGAGTGTTTCCTGTTCTGTTAGGGGTTTTCTTTTCCCTTTAATGAATTCATTGGGCAAAGCAAAGTGCAGAAGGAGCGAGCTCCTGGGAGAGATTTTCAAGGGCATAAACTCTTTCCAGCCAGGCTGTGGCATGTGCCTATCCATCTGCATGCCAACTGCTGCAGAGGTTGATTTCAGCCGCGAAAGCATCTGTTTGGCAGCAGCCTGAAAGCCCGCGGTCTCTGCTGCTTCCCTCTGTCCCTGCTGGAGCTACCGAGGGCATCGTCATGACTATGGAGGCAGCAGGATCAAGTCTTTCTCAGATCAGGTCTTTTTTTGTGAGAGAGACCTCACGCTGGCACAGGAAATCACTGAGAAGCAAATTGCAGGAGGCTGGGAGAGTTGTCCAGCCGGGTTTCACGTTCCTGCAGAGTCCCAGACCATCACCAGCAAAGGTCTCCCATCCACCTCCCCCTCCAAAAGAAGGCCCAGCTTCAAAGTTCAGTGGGGACGCTTGGGGCAAAGTCCATGAAGCCCTTCATGGATACAACCATCTGACGCATTTTGGGTGTGAGTCAATGCCTGATGCACCAAGACAGGAGGTGAATCAGTCACAGGGCTCTGCTGGGGGCGTCTAGGAAAACATCACGGCATCTGCGGTCACTTCTGACCCCCTGGGCCATCCACACTTGACCCTATGGCTGCTTCATCTCCGGTGGGGGACAGCAGGGCATGACAAGCCAGGGCCATGTGTCCCTGCGGGATTTGTGTGATCAGGTCGCAGCAGGAGCTGAGATCATCTGTGAAGCAGGGAAGGAAGATTAGCTGGAGGCACAAAGGAGACTCACAGGGATTTCAGACTTTCTCCTTTTGCCATGGCCTCCCACGGACGGCTGTGATGCTCAGGTCTCCAGGGTCCATGGCTGCTGGCTCAGGGGCCATGAGAGGGACCCTGGGAGAAGCAATGATGTGCAATTGCCATGCTGAGACAGTGCTCAAGGTGAGCCCGGACTGCAAGGTGATGGAGAAGGAAAAAGCTTGGCTTTAAACTTGAACCTGATTGTCTGGTCACAATTATGACGACTGCTTCTCTGTGCCTCAGTAGTAATTTCTGGGTTTGAATCTTCCTTTTTTATCTAGAGTTGCCATTATCTTGATCCCAGGCAGGCATCAGGCCATGCCACCCAGGTTAGACCTACACAGCTAAGGCTGCATTAGCTTAAGCGTGGCCATTTTGGTTCAAACCACTCTGCTCAGCAGTTTTACACAGAGCAGCACCAATATTAGGGACAAATACACAGAAACAGGGCAAGTGTATGCCATAAGGACTCTGGCCACGCTTCTTGCATTGAACATTTCCGGCTCAGCAATCTCCTTGCATTTACTAACCCCTGATGAGCTTTGCTTCCAGGAATTTATCCTTCTGGTTTTGAACCCCTGTAAACTCTGAGCACGCACGGGATCCTGCAGCAAGGAGTTCTCCTGGTTACCACTGCGTTTGAGCCAGTTCTCCTCATGTTGGTTTGACCTTACTAGCTGACACCTTTTGTTCCTAGGCCATGACACCTGGGTGAACCCTCAGCATCTCCATGCCTCATAACAGGGCACAGTCCTGTTGAAAGAGCCTCCGAGGAGTCCAGCTCCTCCAGCATGGCCCACAGCTTGAGGGATGAAAACCCAGGAAAGGCAGCAGGTTTCCATTCCCCTGGTGTCCACCATTTGGGCCTTGGGATCAGGAATGGGTGCAAGGCAGCTGCCTGGAGCCAATTGCACCCGCTGTGCCTATGTAAGGCCAAGTGCCGGACACAAGTCACCCCTCCCTCGGTGTAATTTTGAGTGGAGTCCCAGTTACTGCTAACACAGAACAACACACGTTTCCACTGCTGTTTCAAAACTCAGATAGGTACCACTGTCATATTCATAGAAATTAGTGGGAGATTTGTCATTCATAGCCTGATTGTATGAGTCTGACACTATGTATAAATAGGTTATAGTCACACTTACATAACACTGTCTTATTTATGATCTTAAGCCCAAGGGAGAAATGTCTCTTCCCAGCTCTTTCTTCCTAGCAAAAAACGTCATTCAAAGCTCAGCTTCAATCCTATCACGGAGGCCGGATGCTTAACCAAACACTGGGAAATTCGAGTGAGGCATTTCTCTTTCAACTTGCAAACAGCGATGTCCCCAAAGAAGGCAGCTGCTAGGATCTGCATGCCTGTGACTAAATACTGCACTGGGGCTAGAGAGCTTTCAGGAGTGATCTCTGGCTTCACAGTCATGTAGGATTCCACGTGACTTAAAGGCAAAACATCATAGGTTATGTTAAAGGTTAAAATGCTTCATCCCTTACTGGCTTCGGTCTAGGTTCCAAAGCTGATCCCTTACACCGAGTCTATCTTACAGCAAACTGAGAGGAGGGGATCAACTTGCTTCCAGAGATTCACTTCTCTGGCTCTGCTGCATCCCCAAATCCTGCAGCCAAAGATATTAGTCTAATCCCCACAGCACTTGAAATTTTGGGATTAAGGGACCCATGTGCTCGTTTTATCCACCTCACTTCTACATCTGCTTTATAATCCGTGGTTGTAATAACATGATCACAGACCATGTGTGTCCTGACACCTGGCATGGGGAAAGCTTCAGGGCTTTTGGAGCAGGCAGGAGACCAAAGGGGATGGGCACAGGGTACTGATGGGCTCTGACAGCCGGCATAGCACCACAGCTGTATCAAAAATGACAAAATGTCAAGGAGAGCTCATGCAGATTGTTATGTCAGGAAGCAGCTCATCAGTGTGGCTTGCCCTTGTCTGCCATGGCTGTAGAAACGTTCAGCGATGACCCTGCATCCAACCAGCCACCACGCAAATTGAACCAGGTCCTGGAAGGTGCTGTGCCTGGGGGACAGCCAGGCTGGCTCTGCACCTGCTGGGCCCCTACCAGGGCTGGTCTCTGGGTCCTGGTGGTATTGAGGGGCAAGTCTGCCACGGCTGTGGGACCACTGGGCTCCTAAGTCCTTCAGAGCCGGAGTGATGCACCAGATCCATGGGCCCTTACCCACCATCCAGTCCTCAGGAATCACAGAACCATAGAATGGTTTGGGTTGGAAGGAACCTCAAAGACCATCTAGTTCCAACCCCCCTCTGCCATGGGCAGGGACACCCTCCACTAGACCAGAATGCTGGCAGCACCTCACCTCCAAACCCTGCAGTTTGTTTCCCCCTACATCTCCCCCCAAAACTGACCTGGTTAAAGAGAAATAGCATGAGGATTTGGGGGAGGGAGCCTGTCTCCTTCCACGGGTGGCGCTTAGGCCTGTTGCAGGCATCCCCCCATCCCCCTTGCCCCCACCCCCCAACACCAGCCCCAATTAGCTGCCTGAGCTAACCATCTAGCAGAAGCCATATATCTTCTTAAAATCCCACTCCTTCACTGACCATCCAGTCATGGCTGGAGCCACATTGACTTTTACAGGCAGAGATGAGGCAGTGGCAAAAGGCGGGGAGGAGGGAGAGAGAGGAAACCAGACCTGCAGCAGCAAGTGGCTTGAGCCACTTTGCATCCCACTAGTTTGAGCGGGTCCTGCCCTGATCATCTTTGCATGGGCCCAAACCAGCTGCAGCTATTGGGGTACGCCCCATCACCGTTCAGAAGAAGGGCTGCTTTGCTTTCAGGAATAAAGGCTGCTTTTTCCATCTCCTAATCTAGATCGGATCAGGGGCCCAGTGATTAGTCTCCTATCTAGCGATTTATAGCTGATTTTCCCATGACTATAAACCTTCTCTCTATCTGCTATTGCATGGCAAAAGCAACAGATTATTTGTCCTTCTTGAGATAAAATCTGTAGGGCAGTTGACTGGAGTAGGAATTATAAAACGGAGGCTTCAGCAGAGAGCGGAGAAGGCAGACCTGGCAAAGCTCCTGGCATTTTTCATGTGCTGTCAGAGAATTTCGGGCTGGCGTGCAGGGCTTTGGGGTTTGAGGCAACAAAGATTGGGGCAGGGTTCAGGCATGTCCTGCAGCTACTTGCAGCCTGGTGTGAAGGATCAGGGATGGGAAAAGGGACACGCTTCAGCCCAGCCTGCGTCAGCTCCGCTTCCCTGGCTCCATCGCCCCCTGCACTAAGCACAGCGCTGCTGAAGAGCCCCGAGAGATCCTCTGATGAAAATGAGTTGTAGATCAGCTGCTATGTTGACAGCCCACCAAGAGCTGCATTTTATCCAGGTGCCTTGGAGGACAGGGCGATGATTTGGGGCACGCTTGCTGAAATCTGCCGGTGTGGCCTTGGGTTTAAAATGAAAGCATGTCTGGGGCAATGTGAAGCTTAGCCAGCAGAAGCCAGTGCGGGAGGGATGCAGGTGAGTCCAAATAGCTGCCTGCACTCAGGTACTCCCTTCACTCCCAGGGTGTCCCACGCTCCAAGGTGCTGCCCTGGAGCTCAGGTTGCTCACACGCTTTTGCAGCTGAGGGGTTGGAAAGTACTGGAAATGAACATCTTCCCCTCCTCCACCTTCTCAGCCAACCTTGCATAATTTTCCCTTTAGCCTCCCTAGACAGGTTCGTTACAATTCCCTGCCATTAATATGCAAATATGCCCTAGAGGAAAAGAGAGCCTGAATTTATTAACATGAATCTGTTAACTCTTTCACTGCTCTACTGACCTTTGCGGACAGGAGGATGCTTTCCCCAACCTGGAAAGCTGTGAGAAAGAGAGAGACGCCGTGAAAGGAGCACAGTAAGGTGCTGTGTGAGGACAAAAGGGAGCAATGACCCCGCTGCACTCCGAGAAGGCTGGGTTTTCTGGGTAAACACAGACTTGCAAGTTGTTAAAACCTTGATTCTGCCTTTCATTTCTGCCAAAGGCTTCCCACGCACGCCAGGGCAAAGCACTCAACCCTTCGGCTAACTGCTGGGAGCTGCTGGGGGACGGCAGCAGCATCCTTACGCTGCAACCTCTGCCATGTGCTGAGAGTAGCGGGGAAACAGCTCTGCGCTTCGTCCATCCGCAGCCGTACAGCTGGCTGAACAGGAGGACAGAGGGAAAACTCCAGCATAGCAAAATCCCGGCCTGTGTTCCAGCCCAGGTGGCACAGAGGCAGGCACATCTGCCGGGCAGCTGTGACCTGCGGCGTGATGCAGCACGCCAGGACCCCACGTGTGCGCGCTGGGGCCAGAAGCCGGGGGGAGCAGAGCCAGGAAAGCCTGGAGGCGCCCAGAGGGCTCGCCGAGCTCAGCGGCTTACCAGCTGCCCACAGCAGGCATCGCCCACCCAGGGCGACTCACGCTTCAGCATTTCTCTGGGCAGGAAAAGCCTTTAGATAGCCAAACGAATTGGTATCTATTGGCTGGCAAATTTACAGCCTGGCTCTAATTTGGTTTTCGCTGCCACAGTGAGATGAGGTGTAAATTCCTTGTCCTTAATTCAAGGTACATATTGACATTTAATCATCCAATCCATTTCCCTCCAGCCTCCCTCCACAATCGCCTCTTCTAGCCGGGCCCCTATAAAAGACAATTCTTTGACTCTGTTGTGGAGGAAATGAATGCCTCTTGCTCTCTCCCTCTTTTCTTTTGGTTGTTTGTTTTCCAGCAGGATATATTTCAGTTTGTGCCATGCGGATACCGTTTGACAGGAATATTAGCTTTCACGCTTCTCCAGGTTTGCAAAGTCAGGACATGAAGCCGTAGGGCCTTCTCCCATCCCCATTCCCCTCTTTTCCCCAGTCCTTTCAGCACCCTCTGCCCCTCCACTCCAGGTAATTGTGTTGCTTTTTTGCCTTGTGGCTTCTGCCTTGCAAGCATTTCTGGTGGCTCTTGGTTGTCCCATAGTAGCACCTCCACAGAAAAAGTTAATGAGCTTTCCATTTGAGCTAATTCTTTTCCTCCAGTGGTGGATCCTGGCTGGGTGGCATTGACTTGGTCCGGTTTGGGCACTCTCACCTTTGAGTTCAGTTTCTCTACTGCCAGCTGTCTGTGAGCCACCATCCCCACCACAGCATCAGCTCCAGACGTGACCAGCCAGGAGCACAGCCGTGAGAATGGCTGGTGTGGGTGCGCAATGGCATTTCCAGCAGCCTGACTGGGTTTATTGTCCAGGAAGAAAAAGCCAAGAACCTGCTACCTGCACACAGACAGCAGGAAGGGATACACGACAAGGAGAGGAGGGTTCAGGCACATGGAAACACTTGGAAATCTCCATCAGATGCACATGCGCATGCATATGTGCACACATCCATCCGTGGTCCATCCTTAAGTAATGTCCTCCATCAGTTTGCTCATGCAAACATCCAGGGACAGCGGCCCAAATCCCCCCTCCTCTACCCATGCCCATGTTGCCTTCCTCTCCCACCTCAGACCAATGTGCCCCAGTCACGTGCTGAACCAGAAAGGGAAAAATTAGGATGAGAGCCCTGCCTCCAAGGACATCTGTTCTGTGCCCTTGGTCATCTAATTTTAGTGTAAAAGCTGGAGGGAATAGTGCAGACGGCATTGAAGACAGCAGGCTACTCATCACATGGTAGTGGCCAACATCTCCTGCCTAAGAGGAGCAAAGAAAACAGCGTATTTGGGCGCCAGCTCTTGAGTAAAACTTTCTAAGATATTGTGATGGTCCAACTTGAGTTCAAGTCATGTTGCTATGAGAGCATAATTTTTAATTAGTTTGCAATCAGATTCTCAGTTTGAGTTTTTTGGTCTCTCTTGTCTTTTGTCTAAAGGAAGAAAGCTTGCACCTGGCATGTCGGTGCAGTGGCCAGTCAGAGGCTGCTTTACTTTGGTAGAAGTAAGTTTCTTCTTTCCTTGTGTCTGATGCAAGTTGGAACGGGAGAAAATTAGCCTTTCACCCCTGTGGTATTAGGCAACAGGCTCAAATACATTCACGGAGTGGGGGGTATTACACAAATGGCAGCTATGTTTCCCTCACAGCTAATCTGACTCGGCTTGGCTGGCAAAGGGCTGGCACAGCACGCGAGCCAGGGGTGCAAAGATCAGGCTGAGGCAGACGGAGGGGAAAATCCGGCAGCGGTCGGAGAGCAGAGCGTGAGGCAGAGGCAGCGGCGGGACGCAGGAGCGTCACCAGCTGCAGGCCTCCAACGTGTGCGGTAGGCTGGATTCCTCCCAGGGAGGCACACGCAGCAAGGTGTTACCCTGCCTTGCCCAAATAACCAGCTACTGGGCATGCAGGGGAAGGGACGTCAAGCTGCCCGTCCAAATGCTGCCCTCTGTGGAAAGTAGCGACCGGGGCAGATGGGCTTGGATAAACACCGGGCCCTTAACCTTACGCCACGTCCAGGTTCACGCTGGGGTAGCTGAGCGCCTTCAGGTCTCTGAAGCAGGCTCACCTGGGACCGCAGGAAATGCCCTGAGCACAGTTGCTGGTGCTGGGGTTTGCGGCATTGCTTTAGTTTGAAAGCAGCCCAGAAGGGGACTGCTGCATGAAATGACCGCTTGGTGTTGAGGCGGTGGTCATGGGGAGACCCTCGTGGGGTCACTTCAGGGCTGTGAATTTGCTCCTTTGTCTTTTCGCCAAAAATAGCGTTCCTCGTTGTGAGGAATCGCATCGGAGAGCTTTCCACGGGGCTGCTTCCCAGTCAGGACGCTGTGGTGTTGTTAAGGCTCTGCAGCTAATGCGCGGTCATTTTCCGACAGGGAACACGTGGCGGCGGCAGACGCGGAGTCAGAGGGACCCTGCTGAGCGTTCAGCCGGCCCCGCTGAACGCCGCCTGCCGCGGCAGCCAGCCCGGCTGAACGGGAGCCGCGGGCAAAGCGTGCGCAGCGTGTGCACGCGCCTGTGCCCGGCGACGCGCCTGTGCCTACCTGTGCGTGCGCGTGTGCTCTACGGTGTGCGTGTACGCGCGTGTGCATTGATGCGTGTGTGCCCAGCGGTGCGTGTACACGCACGTGTGCGTAGGTGCACGCACGTGTGCCCTGCAGCGCGCGTGCCCCGGAGGGGTGCCGGCGGGGTGACGCCTCCGCCCGAGGGCTGCCCCGTGCCCCGCGCGGACAAAGGCGCGGCGCCGCCCGCCCGCCCGCCGCTCTCCCCCATTCACAAACCGGGGAGAACATGGCCGGCTGGCGGAGGGGCCGGGTTTTTTTGGTGTGGGGTTTTTTTTTTCTGATTTTTTTTTTTTGTGAATGGAGGAGGTGACGTCGCCCGCGCCCGCCTTCCGTCCATTCATGCGGCCCCGGCGCGGGATGAATGGGCGGGGCGAGGCGGGGCGGGGGCGCGCGCCGGCCGCCGCCGGGTAGTAAAGGCTCCGCCGCGCGCGCGGGGGGTGCGCGAGCGGTACCGGGCGCAGGTCCCCGCCGCCGCCGCCGCCATGGTGGCCACCGAGGGGCTGCGGGAGATGGAGGGCAGCGCGCTGCGGCGCCTGGTGTGCCGCGACGAGGCCGGCCCCGGCGGCCCCGGCCGGTGCCTGGTGCTGGACTGCCGCCCCTTCCTGGCGCACAGCGCCGGCCACATCCGCGGGGCGCTCAACGTGCGCTGCAACACGATCGTGCGGCGGCGGGCCAAGGGGGCCGTCAGCCTGGAGCAGATCCTGCCGGCCGAGGGCGAGGTGCGGGCGCGGCTGCGCGCGGGGCTGTACGCCGCCGTGGTGGTGTACGACGAGCGCAGCCCACGCGCGGAGGCCCTGCGCGAGGACAGCACCGTGGCGCTGGTGGTGCGCGCGCTCCGCCGCGATACGGCGCGCGCCGACATCCGCCTCCTGGCAGGTACCGGCGAGAAGGGAGGGGGTGCGTGGCGGGGGGGGGGGGGCGGTCCCGGGGGTGGCTGGTGGGAAGTGGCCGCGGGCAGCTCCCGGGGGTCCCCCCGGGGGTGGGGGTCTGGCCGCACTGCGCCCCGTTCCCGCTCTTCCTCCGCCTGGCGCCTCCGCCAGAAGTTGGGAGCCGGCGGGGGGGTGGGTGGGTGCCGCGTTTGGGGGGCGCACCCGGCGAGGCTGTGCGGCTGTGGCCCCCGAGGTGGGGCTCTGGGGCAGTCGGCAGCGCGGCCATCCACCCCGCGCGTGGGTGGCCCTGAGCCACCTGAGGCCGAGCTGGCGGCAGGGCAGGCCCCACGCCTCCGCCCGGCACCCGGCCGTGGGCTGGGCCGGCACACGCAGACCCGGGGGGGCAAGGTGCAAACCCCATGGCACGGGCAGCTTCGGCTAGAAGGAGCGGGGGGGTGTGTGTGGGGCTGAATCCTCCTCTTTGTTTGAGCCCCACGGTGCGGAGAAGGTGTCTGCACGGGACCGAATACCCGGTGTCACGCCGATGTCCCTCTGCAGCTGGCAGAACCCCCCCGGGATGCCCCTGGGCTCCTTTTGGGGTAACAGCAGCACTCGGGGCTTCCCCCCCCCCACGCTCTCAGCTTCGGCAGGTGTTAAATGAGGTGCTGTGAGCGGTTGGAGCTGCTGGTCCTGAGAATGGCGAGAGGTGATTTAGGGGAGGGGGGTGCTCAGCCGGGGCTCCTGGATGAGCTCTGTGGGGCTTTTTCTTTTTTGTTTACAGCCTGAGAGTTAATTTATTCCTCGGTTTACTTACAGCAGGGGTGAGGATGTGTATGCGGAGTAGCAAATCCATTAAGAGGCTTGATGGATGGAGGAACTAGCGCTTCTGTTGTACTAGAGACAGTAAAAACAGCAGGAGCTGTTCTAAGGATGCGATATGATGCGCTGCTGCGGGAGTGCCTGCGCAGCAAGGGCTCGCTCGGGAACGTGCTTTCGGGTCCTTCGCCACGAGCCGTCGTGGTGCTGGGAGCCACGTATGTGGCAGGAAACGCTGCTGCGCTTCAAGGGTGGCCTTTTGTCAGCTGAGGGCTTCTGGTGCCCCTGAGCCTCACATGGGAGGTTGTTCGGGGTTTCCGGTCTTTTTTTTTAAGGAACGGGCTCCTAGAGACTCAGTCTCGGCACTAGAGTCCTCGCTTACCACCGAGCTACTAAAAATCACCAGGCTCGCTCTGATTTCACAAGAGCTGTGCTAACCCAGTACTGTGCCTGTCCAAATGCAAATTTATTGGGTACGGGTCATGATGAAGACCTGGAACTGTTTTGTGCAAATCAGGCGGCTGCCAGTTTCCCTGTGAAACAGCCCGGCTGGGTGGTGTTTGGTGACGGGCACCTGCACAGCCTGGTTCCTGTGCTGGGCAGGGCCTGGGCGCGCAGCCGGGATCTGCGCACCGCTGGATGGAGCTGCTGGATGTGGCGCTTGGCGGAACAGGCGTCGGAGGGAAAGGAGGGAGCCCATTTGCACACATCACCCCGGGTGGTGCGATGGCCACCGGAGTGGGATGTGGTAGATCCAGGGATTTTAGGATCAGACCTCCCGAAGATGTCTAACAGGGGCAGTTGTTTGTGGGTGCTCCTCCAAATCGAACCAGTAGGACTGCAAAGGGATGTCAGGCCCTGGAAACGCAGCCTCTGCAAACTGTCCCGCTCACGCGGGAGGGACAATGCGCATTCAGCGATGCACGTGCAGGTTTCTTCTTTAAGGTACTAAAGCCCTTCCTTGCGAAGGTGGAGGAAACCATAAAGGACACAGAGATGCTGGATGGGTCTCTAGCAGCCTAGGAAGTCCTGGGCTGCTTTGCTGGAGATGCTTGTGTCCACTGGTCTTTGGAACATCCAGCCTCGCTTAGGGCAGGATAAGGAATACGTGTCCTGCTGCGTGTGCGCTGGCAAGCCCGAATCTGCAGGCGTAGGTCCTGCAGTTGGGGTGAGTCTTCAGGAACTATCCTGGGAGCTGGGGCTTGGTCTAGCTAGATTCCTCTGGTGATAGTAAAATACCTAATTTCTTTTGGTTTTAAGGCTCAAGGTCAGACTCTACAAGTATGTCAGGGTTGTTGATTTGATTTGAATGAGAGAAGGAAAGCTCACCAGAAGTGTTTATTTGCACCCAACACCGCAGTTTCCCTGTCCTGGGAAGGTGTTGGGGTTTGCTCTTGTTTTGCCTGCCATTAGGAAGATCTGAGGTCACCTTTGCTTATCCCCCTGGCAGCACGTCAAAGGATCAAGCTGCTCTTTCACAGCGTGCTCACCTCCATGTTCAGGTTGTACCCATGTCCTTGAGAGGCAGTGGAGACCTCTGGAGAGCGGATTTGCTGTGGGGTTAGCTTCTCTCGACCCGGCCAGTGCAAGGGCTTCCCTAGCCTGTTGTTTTGGGAGCTCTGGGCTGGAGGGTCAGGCTGGGAAGGTGGGAGACCTCCCTGTGCTTTGTGGCAGGATGGTGTGTCTGGGAAAGCTAGGAACTGAACCGTCTTTGGCCTGGGAGCAGCTTTTCCCATTAAAGTCAGAGGATGCTGACAATGAATCCTCTCTCCATTATCTTAGAGAGCAACCTTGGCCTCGGTCTGGGGTTTTGGCCAATGGTGGGCAGGGAGCCTAACCCCCAGACCAGAGACTTTGGGCAGCCAAGAGCATTACAGAGCTCTTGGAGCTCTTGCTCTAAGGGAGTGGTGGGGCCTCAAGGATTTTCCCCCCTTGCTTCCAGGAGCCTGGTTGCTCATCGTGGGGCAGGAGACCACTCTCCATTACTGTAGCATCATCTAGTGGCGAAGGGCACAGTGAGACACGTCAGCTCTGGCTATGCTGTTCTGCAGTGAACGTAGCTTGGGATAACACTTTGTGCCTCACCTCTTGCAGGGGGTTATGAGCGTTTCTCCTCGGAGTACCCTGAATTCTGTGCAAAAACCAAGTCCCTGAGCAATGTGTCACCTCCCACCAGCGCCGAGCCCCTGGATTTGGGCTGCAGTTCCTGTGGGACCCCCCTTCATGACCAGGTATGTCTAGAAGCCCGGTGCTCAGCTGTTTTGGCTGCTCCTTCCAGCATTGCAAGCTGGTCCTGCTGGAGTCTCTGTGCTCTCCCTCAGCTGAGGCCTGCAGAGCCAGAGCCCTGCTCCCTTTCCTGTCATGGGAGAGCATGGTGGTCCTCCTGATCCCAAGGGTGTTTGTGCTCCCTGGGGAGTGGACAAGCCCAAATCCCATTAACAACACCTGCCTGTTCCTGGACAGGATGAAGTGGGGGAGGGCTGAAATGGGTTTAGCAGCTCAGAAAGGCAGCCTCTGCTCCCTATTTTTGATGGCCCTGGATCAGGTGCCAGGTTCCTGCACTGCTCAGAGCCTCCAAGCCGTCTGGATGTGTGTCCTGGTCACCCCCATATCTGTTGTTTTTCTCTGTAACAGGGTGGCCCTGTGGAAATCCTTCCCTTCCTCTATCTTGGCAGCGCCTACCACGCTGCCCGGCGGGACATGCTCGATGCACTGGGCATCACAGCCCTGCTGAACGTCTCCTCAGACTGCCCCAACCACTTTGAGGGGCACTACCAGTATAAGTGTATCCCCGTGGAGGATAACCACAAAGCTGACATCAGCTCGTGGTTCATGGAGGCAATAGAGTACATCGGTGAGTGTCTGCGCAGAGGAGACACGTCTGTGTGCGTTTTGCCGGGGGGGGGGGGGGGGGGGGGGGAAGAGGTTCCTTTTGGCTCAGAGGGGACTGTGTCCAGCAGAGACCAGGCCATTTACTGCACTGGTGGGAGGGAGGTCAGCCATCACCCATGGGTTTGGTGAGGGGTTGGGCTTTGTTGAAAGGGTGTTGGTCTCATGTCTCATCCCATTGCCCTCCAGACTCAGTGAAGGAGTGTTGCGGCCGGGTCCTAGTCCACTGCCAGGCTGGTATCTCCCGCTCTGCCACCATTTGCTTGGCTTACCTGATGATGAAGAAGCGTGTCAAGCTGGAGGAGGCCTTTGAGTTTGTCAAGCAGCGCCGAAGCATCATCTCCCCTAACTTCAGCTTCATGGGGCAGCTCCTGCAGTTTGAGTCACAGGTGTTGGCCACCTCATGTGCAGTGGAAGCTGTCAGCCCCTCGGGGACACTGCGGGAGCGGGGCAAGGCCACCTCCACCCCCACCTCCCAGTTTGTCTTCAGCTTCCCAGTCTCTGTCGGTGTCCATGCCACCCCCAGCAGCCTCCCATACCTGCACAGCCCCATCACCACGTCACCCAGCTGTTAGCTCAGGGGCTGAGGCCAGCCAGGCAGATAGTGCCAGGCGTGGAGGGGGGCAGGTGGGCATGGAGCCCCATGATGTTAAGCAATAGTGCCGGACACTGCCGTTCACCCTGGACTCAATGTCTTTTTTGTAGAGAAATTTCTTACCTCATCTTGGTTTTTTGCTTTTTATGTTTGGAAAGCATGAAAGTTGTAAAAGCCACAAACCCTGACATTGTCCAGGCTCTTTGGGGGAGGAAAAAAAATAGTATACTGGGTTTCCTCAAGTGCCTGGTCTTCATCTCTGTCCATCACTAGTTAGTGTCTTTTTTTTTAAAAAAATGATACATGTCCCCCTCTCCCTGTATTTCTGCCCCTAGCTCATCTGGGTTGAAAAGGGAGCATACCCTCTTTTTATTGTGCAGCAGTCTTCCCCCCCTTGCGCAGAGAGACTTGAGTGCCCATGGTGGGTGCTGCTTACCTGAGCCAGTTACACTGGGTGACAAGCAGAGCGGCAGGCAGGGCCTTGGGCCAAGCAGGGGTGGTGGTGGCATGGGGCTGCCTGCAGACCACCTCACCCCTGCCAGCGGCTGGGGAGGCAATGCAGGAGCTGGCAGGCACCAGCTGAGCCTGTTCCTGGGGGGGAGAGCAATCTCTGTGGCCAGGAGGTGGGCTGAAGGGGAGATGCAGTCCTAAATGCCTCTGTGGATCTCTGGTTCCTGCAAAACGTATGTCCAAATCTCTTGTGGCTTAAAGAGGAGACAGGAGGTGTGGGGGCAGCAGTCTGGTCTTTTGATGACTCTGTTGTGTTTCTTCTCCACCCATCCCACTGCTGTTCTTTCAGAAGGAGGAGGATGGGACATGGTTGGGCTGTAATGGAGAGAAGCAGCAGGGTGGAGGAGAGGCTGGCCCAGAGATGCCAGCCGGGCAGCATTTCCAAAACTGGAGCATGTGCTACAGGCTTGGCTCTTTGTACAACGTTCATTTGCCCTTTTCCACCTCAGCTGGGTCTCGCTCACCTGTGCAACATTGCTGCAGCTTTTGGTCCAAGCCTAGATAGAACATGCCTCATCTTCAACCCACCTGGAGCCTTATTTCCCACCCTACCTCTCTCCTTCCCCCCAGTCCAATCCAACACACAAGATGCCTGTGTGGCTGATGTACATATGTATGGTTTTGTGGTTTGTTTTTTTTTTTTTTTTTTTTTTTTAGAAATTAACTTTTTATTTATTGCCTGAGGGAGAGAGAAAACAAATTGTTTGGAGAAAATAAAAATAAAACTGTTTTCAACAGTTGTGGCTGGTGCAGGTTTGTCTTAAGACCAAGACAGAATAGCAGTTTGTGCAAACACAGCTTTCACAAAGCAACTGTTAAAAATGTATTTATTGAATTTTAAACTATTACAAGTATTGCAGATCAGACATTTAGCCAAGCACATTTATAGATCAAACTCAGTTGTTACAGAGATGTTACCTAAAGTCCACCATGTAGGTAGGCTGAGAACCTGCCCATCGTCGTCTTTAAGAGAGAGGGTAAAGGAGGAAATAAATAAATGATATCCCAGCTCCAGGTAATTGGCAACCAAGAGAGGAAACATACAGGGCTAGTTATGAAAACAAGTTCTACAAAAAAAGGGTCTAAAAACTCAACCCCCAGGTCCATCGCCATTTGGGTTGGCAGAGAAAGCAATTAGGAATGAGACACACAAGCTTATGGGACTGTGGCACAGAAAAATCCCCATTTCAATTTCCACAGCTGAAGCAAGTTTCTGCAGGTATTAAAAACAAAGTGTCAAAATTATCTTGTAATATAGAGACTCTAATCAAACTACATTAGTAATTAATGGAACCAACACTAGAACTTGCCACCAACAGGTTCAGTAAGGCAGAAATAGATACATCAAAACCAGTCAGCTAACATGACCTGGCAGGCGTACGTGTTAGTGTAATGGGAAATGCATCCATTTCTCGTGTTCCCTACTGATTCATGGGCTCATTCACCTTGCTTCAGAAGTTTTAACACACATGCTGTCCCCGATCCTCCTAGTATCACATCTACTGTGCGTTCAGCGAGGTGGGTACGCTGCCGCTCTCTGAAAGACGAGGAGCGTGCTCTGACTGCACCAAAGCCATCATCTCTGATCAATGGGTTCAAGTCTATGCAGGTTCGCAAGCCACTCGGTACCTGCGGCAAGAATGGAACCTGTACTTTCCCAGGTCTCCCCAGCAGGGCTGCAGCATAGCTTAAAATGACTGAAACATGCATTAGATGTATCTCCTTTTAGATTTCTGAGCTAGGTTTTCTGTGGCAAAGCAGCATGGAAAGGCGGAAATCACATTAAAAATAAATTCACGTATTTCCCAACCTTCAGCTTCTGCGAATGATTAGCAACGCTCAAACTAATACATTTTGTGACCCTTCCTTTTACCCATCTTTTGAAAAATCTGTTCTGTTAACAGTCCCACATGGAGATTGTAGGTAGTGCATGTATTGTGCAGGAGCTGTGACTTCACTGCAGGGATTGAGTCTTTTTCGAGAAGATTTGCCACTGTCTTAAGTAGTTCCCGCAGGCCAGGACACATTAGCATCCCTCAGCACTTCACGCATTCACGGGGAACAGACATCTCCTCTAACCCACAACAAACAGCAGGATCAGGTGCTTTCCAGAGCCAAGGAAGCACTCTTCTCCAGAAACTATTCCATCCCATATACCACATGCCTTTCCTCTGTCTGCTGCCCATGAAAACCAGCAGTACAGAACATTTTGCGGGGCTTTCTTTTTGCTTCAGTGGAGAATTTTGTTTTGGGTTATTCTGTTACCAACAAGCAAAGTATAGAAGTTTGCAAGCAAAATAAATTCCTGCTGCATAATGCAGCAGGATTCAATTGCATCACATGCAAACGTTCAAAACAGAGATTAGAAAACACATTGCTCATTCCTTGGACTACAGACCAATAGCATGCAAAATGGTGGAATTAGTACAAGAGGTTTGTAACAGTCTCTGTGGAGCTGGGATCAAAATAGACCGGCAGACAACAATGAGGATGAGAAAATAAGATACACCTTATTAAGGTACTGTACTCTCTGATTTTAATCCTAACAGAAGTTTTGTTGACAGCATTCAGACTGCAATGTCACTCTGCACCAGGTACCCAATTAATCTGTCTCATGGAAACAATTTCAGCAATGGAGAGCAGAACCCTCCTTTCTTTGCTACATGGTGAAGTTTCTTTCTGTTTTGCCCATTAAGGTCCTGTCGCAAACTGCACAGATGTTTCAAAATGCTGCCTCAAAGGGACACGGATAAAAATCAACGGGCCTGAGAGACAACTGTCCCTTTCCCCAGCAGGCACCACATTCTGTCCCAGCTCAATAGCTCTTTCTGGAGCCACTGAGAAGTGCCCAGGCTCCCACACCTATGTGATGGCTTAGCCCGGCGTGTTCTTGCATCCTCGGTTCTTACCGTGCCTCCATTGGTGACCCAATGCCGCAAATAAGCATCCTATTATCAGGGGACCGCCCTTCTCAGGAAGTTGAAAAACTTCTTCATTTCTCAGGAGGCAGAGGCTGCCTGGTTGGAGGCATGTTATTTCTAAGGTCCCATTCTCTAGAATTAGGAGGCATCAAGTTAACTTCCTCAGCTAAAGCAGCAGCATCCGTACCGTTAACAACCTACCAACTGCAGCTCTATCACCAAAACCACAGCCAGCTTTTTCATGGGTAACTTTGATATTGATGGGCAGATCCTCACTTTGTTTTACACTGTAAGAGGAGCTACAACAACATATGCCAGGAGAGACAGACGCTGCTCCTGCACAGGTTCTACGACACACAGATACATCATCAGGCCTGGGTACTCCTGCGTGTCTGGCCACAAACAGATATGAGATCACATCATTACGAGACAAAAACCACTGCAAAATGATTTCCTCACACAGCACCTTTACTCTGCACGGAACATCAGATACGTTAACACTGGCAGTTCAAAGATACTGGACAGTATTTTTATCCTCTAGAAGTTCAAGGCTGCAGAAGAAATCCAGACTAGCCATTAGTTCAATCAGCACACAGGAAACAACAAACAAGAACAGAATCTGGTGCAGGCTTGGTGGGGTTCTTGTTTTTATGTTTGTTCTTGTTCTTGAAAGATGTAAAGCTTTTAACTTCCACACCCACAATTCACCATTTTGCTCACCTAAGCAGCACAACTGTTTTACCATTTAACACTATGTCTAACTGGGGATGGTGAGCAACACTCACTCTCACCGCTATCTGAAACCCTAGTGTAGATAGGCACATCCGCCCACTCCATTATTAACTAAGTTAAAAACAAACCCCAAACTTAAATGATGAATACAAAGCTTCAAAGCCTAGTGGTGATCTTTGCAATCCTAACACTATTAAACAAGTAGCCAAAATACAAGCACCCAATTTGATCAACGAAATTTGATTAAAAGGACAACTAGGCTAGAGCCTGGCTTGGACATCGAAGCTACATATTTAATCAGGTCACAAAATGAAGCGAGAACCATATATCCACTGCCAGCTCAAGAAAAATAAACCCCAAAGTTCAAGATCTGTTGGAGTATTGCTATTTCTAAGGTTTTCTTTAGAGATATTACAAACAGATGACGTGCAGGTAGCCAGATTGCATCAAATGACTGATTTTACAGTGGGTGAAGTTTCTCTGTGAGGGTAACTTGCTTCAACATTAATGTCTTAATGTTAAAAATGAAAATTTTGTGTCTTAATGCTGAAAGTGAAAAGGTCTTCAGGTTTCAGTTTGCTTTATCCAAACATGTCAGCAAAATCCCACTTGCGGGGAGCACATATATTTTTGTAGACTAAAAGCCCACTATTCTGTTGTTTCCTTTAATGGGGATAAAACCCGAATGCATGAACTGGATCATCAGATACTAAATAGTGCTGGTTGAGAGGGACATGTACAGCATGATGTGTTCAAAGGAACATTTTTTTTCCTCCAGTTGTTACATGCTCAATGCTGAAGCACATCTCCCGGTATTGGTTGTTAAGAAAAAAATTAGCACGGCTGGATTTTCAACCTTCTCTGAAGTTGTAAAAACAACACAAAAAAGAAATCTGTTTCTACTTTTGTTAAATGCATATCCTCCATGAGGGCGACTTCTGAAACTGTTTGATGCTGTGCTATGCAATGCTTAAAAATAACTTTCTCATACCCAGTGAAATAAACCTGGGAACTTGCAGGGAAGGGGATTAGAGTGAACAAATCCTAGCTTTGTTCTCTGGTATACCTGCAAACAAATCCACTTGCCAACCCGTGTTTTAAAAGTTCATTCTCATCAAAATGTAAAATCGATATTTAAAAGAATTATTATTTTTGTAAATCCCTTAAGCTCTTCAACTGTGATGTCACAGATGAAACTGCTATAATACACTCTCCCTTACCAGTTTGAAACCCATTTACTGGGTCTCGTATTACAGAGAGACGTGAACCAGATACGCCCTCGTGTATGCAATCTTCTGAGTTTTCACCTGCTATCTCCCAGCAAAACCATACGCCACTGTAACTGGAGAACATTTCACAAACTGCATGTACTTCACCCTTCTAAAATGCTCTTTTAGAGATGCCAGCAGAGGGCATTGACCTGCTTTATGAACTTCTTCCAAGCACAAGAATTGGTTTTACCCTTGCGAACGCTTCCTAGGGCTTCCCCCAGAAAACTCAGACAAAGCAGCAAACCGACGCAATTTGTTTCCACTCTAAAGCTACACTCACTCATATTATCGATTGCTCAGAGGTGTGCAAAAAAAAACCCCTATCTTGAAGAACTGGACCTAGCCCCTTCTCAGATGAAATTCATATTGCATTGTTAATGATTTTAGTCAAATCGACTTTGTGCAAAATATCTTTAAGAAGGTTCCGGCTCAACTTCAGAATACAAAAGGAAAATAAATAGTTGACTAGGATCTCTTGAAAACATAAAATGGTGTATGCTGAAAAGAAAATTATGGCCTTAATGCAATTTATCTGCAAATATAATAAGTAGAATAGTAGTGTCTGAAATTTTAACATGTGAGATGCCATTGATAAAGATTTCCATTTGAACAATGTTCCCAAAGTCTAGATCAAAACAACATTATTTTACACGTGGTAACTGCAGAGACTAGGAGCCTGAGATATGTTATTAAAAGGCAGTCCCTTGTAAACTTTCCTCAAAAGGAACAGTAGCAGTTGAGTATGCAAGAGTTACTCATATCATATTCATCAGGACAGCAATGCTTTATAAAAGACATACAGCTTATTTCCAGGTTGTTAAGGATTTTATATGATACTGATTTTCTGAAACACGTATCCATCCAGTCCAAGATTGAAGTCACATCCTTCTTCACTGCTCTGTAGCTACTAGGTCTTTTGCTCTGCTGCTGTTGCTGTCTGTGAGGGAGCTTCTGGTTTCACAATCTGGTATGTAATGAGATATTCCGGGTACGCCTGAAAGTTAAGTCAAGAAAAAACCCACATTGCTTTATGCAAGAGCAAGCTCATGTTTTAGATTTCACTAAACAGTGATCAGGAAGGACAATGCAAGAATCAGCTCTACGTTTGCACAGTGCAAAAGAAAAAGCAGATTTCAAACCTAGCCAGCACTAAGCAGGAACTGCTCAATGTAGTTAATATCTTCACTAACACACTAGTAGAAAGAAAGATGTTTCTTCCATGCAGACACTGCCAGAAATTGTGTGCGCAACAGGAATTCACAGTGTTACTCTCCTTGTTAGCTAATCCTGCAGATCAGTCAGTGCCTGTAAGTTACTCAAAAATCTCAGACAACTGATGTAGTTTGATCCTAAAATGCTCACTGACGTGCCAAGTGACCTGCAAATGCCTTTACTGGCAGTAAAATACTTGGCACATCAAAAGCACATAACCCAGGTGTCTGTCCAGCATTTTCTCAAGACAGCTGGTAGGAGGTTCAGTCCCAGAACAAAGCTGAAGCTGCTGGAGGGCAGGGCCCCATTCAGAGGAACCTAGACAGATGAGAGGAGACTGGGCCAACAGAAGCCTCATGAAATCCAGCAAGGACAAATGCACTTGGGATGAACTAATTCCTTACAACATTGCAGGATGGGAAGCAGCTCTGCTGAAAAGGTGTTGGGGACCCTTGGGTGACAGCAAGCTAAATAATAATCAACAGCTTGTCCTGGCAGCAATAAAGGCTACCGGCATCCTGTGGTACATTAACAGCAGCGCAGCCAGTGAACTGGCGTAGTGATGACTGACATTTATTCAGTACTCACTTGACCACATCTAGACAACTGCATACAACTTTTGGGCCCTCCAATGCAAGAAAGATACCAAGAAGCTGAAGCCAAGTTCAGTGAAGGACCAATAAGATAGTCAAGGGGAGCGAGCACAGGATAAACAAGAGGAGGCTGAAGGACATAGGCTTGTTTAATTCAGAAAAGGAAAGGCTTTGTGGGACCTTGTAGCAATCTTCCATCATATATGGAAGGCTACTGAGAAATCAGAGCCAGACTCTCTTCTGAGCTGAGCAGCAGGAGAACGAGATTAATTAAAACAGGGGAGGTTCCTATTGGATACAAAGAACATAATTTTTACTCTGAGGATAATTAAACAAAGGAACAAGCTACTGAAAGAGGCTGTGTAACACCGTTCTCTGAGGTCTTCAAGATATGCCTGGTCAAAGAAAGCCCTCAGCAATCTGGTCTGAGCTCAGTGTGAACAAGAAGCTGGCCTAGGTGACCCCTCCAAGATTCCTTCCAACCTGAACTTATTATATAATCTTGGAGCCATGCAGAGCAGTAAGCAAAACACTTTCTAGAGTAAGGGTCTAGTCGAGTTATTCAGATTAAAAATCAGCTCCTGAAGATTGCTGTGCTTCTTCAGCTGCCATTTAAGGGTAGTCTCTGGCAGACAGTGACACTGTCACTGCCGGAAATCTACAGCTAAAAAGCCCAGAATCCTCAATGCGTAGAAGAGCCCCAGAAATGCATGTGTTCTTATTACTGCAGCCATGCCAGTAAAATGCAATGGGAGAAACAGTGCCTAATGAGAGAAACTACAACTCTTATTAGACTTTAGCAGTGCTGCACAGGGAGGATGAGGCAATTCTGCATGGTGTAAATCACAGCAACTCAGTGGATAGGAGCAGCATTTGCTGGCTTGATACAGTTCACTGTTAATTTCCACATTTAAATGAATAAAATCTAATCAACTAGGTTATCACAGCACACTTGGAAACCGGTCACATCCCCTCTCCAGCACCAAACTCTGCCTTTCCATAAACCCAGGCCTTGCTAACCTACATACCTGTTCTCCTCTATAGATAACATATTCAGCGTATGCAAGCCCATTCACGCTTGGCCTGCCAATAACAGAATGGTGCCCTGGAGGGGCATGAGCCATTTTCATTGTGCTGAACTGAAGAAAGGATTTTCCAAGGGTCACTCTACAGAAGAGCATTTGTCTAAAAGGAAAAAAGAAAACATCATTTTAAAGTATCTTACTAGGAGTTGTATTCTTCCAGAATGATTTCAGACTTTTGAGTTTACTTTGTTACAATTAATTTCTCAAGGCTTTTTGAAGAAGCACTTTTAGAAAACAGTTCTAAGGCTGTATAAAACCTGTAACCAAAAATACCCCACCAAACAAACAAAACCCCACCATCTTTCTTCACATGCAGAAGGGAAGACACACACTTTGTTTAGCCCTCATGTGGAGGCCCGTTCTAGTTCATTTTATATAAAGCTGCTGAAAGAAGCCGAAACTCGGTGTTCCTACCAGCAGGGCATGGACAGGTGTCAAAGTGTGAAAAGCACATTGATCTTCTCCAGTACAAAACAAAACTGTGATTAAGTCCTGTTCACTACCTCCAAAATTATCTGATCCATAGTACAACACTGTACTGCTGACCACCACTTTGCGCCGCAGTTTTGTTCTGAGAGTGCCTGGAGTTTAATTGCTATTTTCTCCTGACTCTTCATTTTCAAACTTGCTGTTTCAAGCCTCTTTTCTGAGCCACAATTCACTTTGATTTATACACACTGTATGCTTAGATTTTTGACCTTTCGGTGAGACTCGTTGCATTTATATCCTTTTTTGTTCAGCCTTGACAAATGGAAAACTGCATTTTTCCTGCCATGACCAAGCTCAAGTGGCTATTCTTTCCCTGTAATTCATCCTTTGCCAGAATCTTAAAAATCAGGACAGCCAGAATTACATCTAGGGAACTCTGCTGGACTCATACCTGTGGCAGATGTAACAGGACCTGTCTTTGTGTGTGGGACAGCCTGTTCCTCCCCCTATCCCATACACATACTGGTTGCTTTTTGAGGAGTTCTCGGCAAAGTAAATTCCAGCTCCAAACATTCCTCCAATGTATGCGTGCCTTTCATCAAATCCTTTGTGAATTATAGCATTAATAAAAGGTGACCCTAGAACAGAATGACACAAAACAATGTATTATCATACATTCTTGTTAAGCTCTATAGTAATACAGGACTCTGTCAAGAGGAGCTTGTCTGCCTCAAATAGACCATTAAATACCAGAAAGCGTGCTCAGTCAGCTGGAAGGGGGCGATACCCAGCAGGATGCAGTGATGTGTGGGATTTATCGTTATATACCAAGATCCCACGTGTGACTCATATTTCTTACTCATTTCACAGATCTCGTTAAATGGTTCCCCCCCGCCTCACATTTCACTGCAATGTATCTTGTCATGCACACCTCCAGCAGTCAGTACTGGTTAAGATGTGGCAAGATATCAGGACAATCATACCCAAAATGAATTTCCTATGCAGAATCATAGAAGGGTCTAGGGAAGAAGGACCCTTAGGCAACTGTCATTTGTAGGCACTTTGGGATGCTTCTAGAAAACATCTTGCTGAATCTCATGGTTGGTTTTGATTCCTTTCCCTGATGGTTGCCTGAAGCATCAGGGTAAAACGCTTTTCCTGTGTGCCGCTCCCCTCGTTTAAAAGATATACTTTCTCACAGCAGTGTAACATCCTCCCAGCAGCTTTACTGGAAATGACTAAGATATGGCTTATCAGAAAACTTTTTTTTTTTTGCCTTAAATAAATATGGGGTTTTTATCTAGTGTAGCTTTTCGGATTTCAGTAAGCACACAGACTAACTCCACCACCCCCACACCCCTGCATTTCTAGTGTAGAAATACAATTGCTGTACAAGATGGTGACAGAGCAACATTAACATTGCCTGTGGGTCCTCATAAGCTCTTTTTTTTTGGGTTGTTAAATACCAGTACATATAAATAGAGATCACTTCCTTACCATGAAACAACATGCGTTCATTGTGATGATTATGATTCTCCTCTGAGACCTCCTTCTGCCTGTGACAGAATCTCTCCCGCAACTTCTTGTTCACGACCTTTTGAATCTGCAGTGGTACAACAGGTCAAATCATACTTGAATTAGAATTGAAATGGAATATAGTTTCACAGAGTTTGCATAAATTTAACAGGGAAACTGCGAGTAAGACACATGAACGGTATAAAGAATGCCCACGGCTGTTCTGCATGCAAGGCTGAAGTCTTTCAAACAAGCCAGTAGCACACACTTGCAGCTGGTTAAAACTACTGCGAAACTGTAGCCTAAGTTCTCAGGTTTAAGAATGACTTTCAGGCTTCTTCCCACAGAGCTAGTAATACCACCAAGAACCACAAAATGTCTGAAGCTCCTTCCCTCTCTGCTTTGAGCTCTGTTGAACAATCTGAGCTAGCTTTTTGAAGCTTTCTGTCTGGTTTAGGTTGAACTTTCATGAAAAGAAACAACTTCTGAGGAAAAAAATTAGGAGATGTGTTGTTCCATCTATCTTGAGACACTGTTCCAGCCACGTGCTCTAATGCCACTGTGGTTTCTGCAAAGGGCTTCACCTTTGATTTGGAGTAGGACGGAAGCAGAGTTTACTTTAGGACGTATGATCTAGTGGGCCAAGTTGTAAAGGCTCTGCATGGGCTCACTTTTCAAACAGATACCTAGCAGGGGCTTGCTGGAGCTCAGGAACCGAGTTCTGTTCTGATTTCCTCTATTTCCTCCTCCCCCCAAAAAAGGAACCAGAAAGCATACTTTCCCTCAGAAAGACAACACTCCATTTTCTGATAAGCCAGGGCTTGTAAAAGGTATTTTTCTAGTTGGCAGTGGCAAAGAAGGAGGTGTCAAGGTCCAAAGTAGCACACGGAGATAGAAACTATTAATAAAAAATCATGCTCATCCTTTCTCCCTCCCCAAAAATCTCCTTTAAAAAGGCAAGAAAAGACTACACTGAGAAAAAAAATCTGTGCTGCAAAGTCAAATACAGAAGTTACAGACCTCTGAAATTAAATCAGGTTGTGAAACGTAACTCAGGCTCTTCACCACCTCTATCTTCAGTATCAGTTCTTCAGACTCCTTTAAGAGCATAAGTGGACACTTCTCCCTCATTCCATGTGCAGAGCACACGATCAGTTTAATTTTAGCATTTAGCACTTGCTTTAACTCTGCTCCTGCATACTATTTCAATAAAGAACTTTAAATATAAAAGGGTGATCCATTAAACCAATTCTGCCTGCTTGCATAAGTACCAACTTATTTTACCACATAGAATTAAGAGGTTTTGAAACTTACCCTGATGACATTGTACCTGTTGAAGATCCCACCAGCGTTTCCACCATCCCGATGTTCCCGGATTGTACTTTGCATCTACATAAATGAACACAACTGAACATTCAGCACACAAAGCTTGCTAGCAAGGCAAAGTATTCATGCAATATCTCAGTGTATCACCAGCAACAACAATCTTGACTGAAAATTAATTAAAAGGTGTAAAAAAAAGAAATCTCAATTTTAAACTGAGGTACGCCCTTATTTCTCAGGCACCCAACATGTTATGCTGTTCCACAATAGAGAAGTTGGATGATGCAATTCTCCAATCTTGTAATAAAAATCTACATAACAAAAAGGAAGATAGTGGCACCTGCTATGAAAATTATACACAACTAGAAAACCTTTAGATTAGAAAAAAAATCTTTGAAAATTAATATACAAAAGAGATAATTTTGAAGTAATAATACATGTGTTTCTAATTAGTACAGTTTGTATTTCTTAGTGATAGGAAAATGCTTGCACTGTAAATATTCCTACGTCATTAGAAGCCCCTGAGAATTTCAATGGTTTCATTGTGTCTTTTCCAGAGATATTTATAGCTACAGCAACAACATTTAGAAACAGCTCAAATAAACATCCCAATTTACTATGGCAGGCAAGTGACCCTTTCTGTCAGAAAAGTTTATAAAAAAGATCTGTACAAAATCCAGTTTACAGAGTCACTAATCAAAAATAGCTGCTAAGCTGGCAGCAATCCTGAATATCTAGACTTTTAAAAAGACTCGAAACACTTCTGCGCTACAGTGTAGGAACACTACACAAATAGCAAGTGCACAGTAAAATGGAGTTTCTTCCAAACACAACTCTTCAGAAAGTCTCTTTTCTGTTACAATTTGTCTTTCAACATGGTATCTGCTTGTAGTTTACTTAAATAAAAGAGCATGTGTGTGTGGGAGGCAAAATTATAGTCAATTCTCAATTATCCAAGAGCTGTTTATCTGGGTTACAGATTAACTAAGCCACTGAGACAAGAGAAAACAAGCTGGCTCACATGCAGAAACAGCCTGAGCACAGAGAATGCCTACAGACTTGCAAGGTCTTGATCCCTTGGTCTTCACTCACAGCCTTTGATTTTCACAGTTCCACCTGTCTACAGAAAGCTGTGGAAACCCTTGCTATGAGACGACATTCAAAACACAACAACAAAGTAAAATTGGGATAACACTAAGTGAGCAAACAGACCACTTATTAAAAAAAATTGGCAGGACACAGCAAAATAATTTCCATCGTTGCTCTATATAAAAAGACAAATGAAGAGCCCTAAACTTCATGTCGGATCTATGCAATTCATACATCAAAGCATATTTTATCACTTTCAACATACGTTGCACGTTTTAGGTCTGACGAGTTATAAGCAAAAAGAGAAATACACTGCCACAGGAGCATTAAGAAAAGTACTTGCAATACCTCCTCTTCCACGGACTGATACTCCTTATCATCAGGAGCAAGGTCAAGGAGAATGGTCCCCTGACTCACACAGTGGAAAGTCAAATAAGGATTGGTGCCTGCAAAGAGAAGGAATTAAAGGAGTAAAAATCAACAGGAGAAAACCATACCAGCTCTATTTGTATCCATTATCATCATTATTCTTCTTAAACAACTCCAATACAACAGGAAATGCAAACTAAACACAAGGCAGAAGCACAACCTTTTGTTAGCAGCAGAGGCTTCAAAAGAGAGAAGGAAAATGCATGTGGGACATAATTGCATTTTATTGTTTCCACTTTCAAGAAAAGGATCTGAGAAGCGTGGGGCAGCAAAACACTCCATCAGGTCCACCCTTCAGGATACAACTGGCCTATGGGTAGGTACGTAGGGCAAACCAACCCAAAAGCTCCTGCCTGGGTGAAACAGACTCCCTGGAAATGGGCATAGCCTCCACAGCTACCTCAGGGTGCCCATCCTCTGGAAAGGCAAGTGATCACTCGGTTCTGTATCTCCTCAATATATTCTTTACCTGTCACAACACACCCAGTCACCAGGTTTGCCAGCAAGTACCTTTTCCTGACATCCAAATTCTTTCAAGTCCTGATGACAATGCCTACATTTACAGAAGGTGACTTCTGGGAGACTATGGTATGCTACACTTAGACTAACCAGTAAAAGCGTCGTATTTACCTTGCTGCCCTCCTAGAAGTCTCTCCACACCTTTTATTAATTTGTGGCGGTGTCCATATGCATTGATCCCAATTTCTTTAAGCTCCTCATGCCCCATGTCTGCCAACACATCCAAGGTTATCTGGAAAAGTGAAAGACCACAAAAATTACTTGCGAACCTGGCCCGATTGCCAAGGCTGAAGACCCATCAGTTCAGAAAATGGAATGTATTCATGGTGCAACCAAGAGAGTATTCATATTTTATGTTTTGCTGGACTTCTAATTGCTGCCACCTTCTGGCAAGCCTCTCCCTATCACAGGACCATAACCAGCTCCTACAGCCTGAAGCTGTGCAAAACTTTTAGTTCTCTTACAGCAATTAACAAGAGCTGGTTCTCATACAAGGTTCTCAAAAACATTTTTACTTATGTAGAAGGAGGATGCATGGAAATGCTGGGACAAATCTGGGAGTATTTTTGAAGCATTCAAAGTTTCACATTGTTGTGCAATTCATCATTTTCACTACACAAACAGAAATTAATATTCTATAAGCTTACTAATAAATGTTAAGTGAGTTTCACATCAACATTATTGTGGTGTGTGCTATTACTGTGTGTATATATCCATGTATGCACTTGCACGTGTATCAAACCAGTGGGGCAGCTATTCTAAGTTGTGCTCAACTATTCCACAATTTTTGGAAATAACTAACATTGTGAGGACACATACAACTATTCATTTGGCTGCAATATATGAATGCATCTACGATCACCAGGCAAGACTTTAATTTTCAAGGTCACAGAGATCATTGGTGGAAGCAGAAAGGTAATAAAACATGATGTCATAGAATCATAGAATGCTTTGGGTTGGAAGTGACCTTAAAGATCATCTAGTTCCAACCCCCTTGCCCCCTCCACTAGACCAGGTTGCCCAAAGCCCCATCCAACCTGGCTTTGAACACTTCCAAATAAACATTTTTTTAAAGAACAGGAGAGGGAGGCTAAATAAAGTACACATTTTTACTACTATAAAGCAATTGTGCACTGAGGTGATTCAGTGAATAACAGAAAGATTTCATCTGGAGGAGATAATTATATAAAATCTATTTCCAAATTTACAGAGGAAACTAGAATGAGAAGCTCAGGAAATAATGGGAAACCATACGACTTGATTCAAAAGAAACTGCATTGTTAGCACAACTGGACTTGCAGGTATGAACTCTGCCCACTACAAATTGAATATCATTAATTCAAAAGAAAGCAACTCAAGCAAGGAATTAATAGCTACATGGAACATTTGTCCAATTGAGCAGAAAACAACCCTACTGGGATTGCTGTGGAAAAGCCACTGAAGATATTCATCACGTGTAGTAGAACATTAAAAAATACAGAAGAAAGCCAGGTATTAGAAAACATCAGGAGGAGGCTAGAGCCAAAGTGAAAAAGTGCACATGATGGTACTGCAGTGCTTGGAAAAAGCAGCTTAAAACAATAAGCTTAAGGAAGATGAGCTTGTTCTCACTAGAAAGAAACTTACAAGAGCAGCTAACCAGCTTCAAAACGATGAATGAATATAGTGAATCCGATTTACATTATTAAATCTCATTAGCAGGGGGAGATCTTAAAAACAGGCTAGGAGCTAAGGAAGCAAAAGTAGAACAAAATCAGCATGGTAACAGAAAGGTGTGAATAATAAGAAAAAAAGAAATGTGAGCAGAATATAGGTTGGTTTAAGGTTGGTTTGCTTCTTAATAGAAGCAGTTCCAAATTAAAGAAAAGAGCTTATGCTTCATATGTAAGAAGGGAAAAGAGATTATATGGTGTTTTAACTTTGTGGAGATACCTCCTGTAATGTTTCATGGAAACAGTTGGGACTTTTTCTGTAAGTATTTCTAACGTTTGTTTCCTGATCCCTCATAAAAGATTAGCAGCAGAGACATGGGGAAAAAATAACCATCAAATCCAGTCTCTTGCACCTGTACCTTTCTATTCTACTGCTGTGTTCATCTCGCTCATGTGAACAAATAATCTATTTAACATGCTAAATTTAAGAAACAGTACATAAAAAGAGTCTGCAAATACATTAGAGGTACTTCTGCTCTAAAAAGTAACATCAGCTTGAGAAACTGTTACATTAGCTGTATTGTTTTCATATATTGTGAATTATTGATAAATCTGCAGGTTTTCCCCATCTCTCAATTCCATTTGAAACGTGTTAGCCCTGCAAAGCCCAGTTAATGCTATACAGTCCTAATCTATTAGGAAATGTAGTTCCTGCATTCTCTAATGTGACTCTGCCCTGGTAAACTAGATTTTTATTTTAGCTTAAAGTCAAACTGAAGGGTTTCCTAGATCGAACGAAAAGTGTCACTTGTTGCAGCAGTGACAAAAGACTTGTTTGGATATCAAGACTGCTGAAGGACAAGTGCTGGCGACATTCCAACCTCACTTTGTTATAGCCATCATGTTCAAAGTTCACAAGGTCCAATGTAACACTCAGAATACAAGCTGAATTGGCAGTTGTCATGTATGTTTAAGAAAGTGAAAGACATTGGATATCTGAATCAAACAATAAAAGAGATTTTCACAGGTTTCTCAACTTCACCATAATTCACTTAGAGAATGAAAATGTCACTCAAATTTATTAGTCTATCTTTTAAACACACAATCAGAGATGAGGCTTGCCACTTACCTGTTCTGTCTCAAAGATGTCCCGAAGGTGTTCAAGACCCAGGCTTTTTAGGAACTGTGTAATGTTCATGTCAAGACCAGAAACTATATAAGAAGAAACAAGTCATTATACCCTATGCACCTGAATTAAAACAAAACAAACCAACACACACCCCTAGCCTTAAAAAAAAAAAAAAAAAACAATCAAGCAATACCACTGATTCCCTCAAAACTCCAAACTCTGATGCTTTTTACAATCAATTTGTCTATGTCTATAATAAACAATCCACTTGCACTGTGTGAAAGCTCAGTGCAAAGCTGATCACTGTTCTCTCCTCAGAATCAACTATTAAAAAGCACAATCAATCTGTGGCAAATACAGTCTCACACTGCAAAGACAAGGAAAGGAAGGGTGGGTCTATTTTTGCTATGTAATCACCTAGATGCTGACATAAAGCATGCATTCCAGATACTAATCAAAGAGTTTAAAAAGCCTTAGCAAGATCCCCCAGCCATCACAATCATAATTCCTTCATCAAAATAATTCTCATTGGATTTTCTGTATAGAATCAACATCAAACATCTGGTCACCTAATCAGATCTGCCTTTGTAGTCAGACCTAATTACTGATAGCATAGATGAACAGCCAACAATGCAGAGCACATGAAAACAGAGCAAACATCAGACACTTTAAAATGCACATAACAGTTCAAGTTGTACAATAATCTCTGGCTAGTCAGAAATGCTTTTCAGATAAAGCAAGGCCTATTGTGATACTAAGCTACTGTACTTCTGGCAACGTAAACCTGTCCAGCAGCAAATGCACCTTCTCCTTCCTTCCTTTCAGTCCCTGCTGCTCCATCACCAGCATTCGATGCCCCTCCTACGGCTAGTTCTGCCAGTGGCCCAGTGAGGTTATCTATACTGCTGGCGGCGGAGAGGCAGGACGGTGTAGACGCTGGTGAGATCAGGGAGGCACTAACAACAGTGGCTTGAGGCTTAAAGCATGTAGGCAAAGCTTCTGGAGGCATCGCGTCTATCAGCAAAGCTCGGATATCATCAGCCTGAAAAACAGAAAAAACATTCAACATGAGGTTCTATTATCACAAGTCACCGATCTCTTGAAAGAATTGTTCTTTGAACTTGTTTTAATTGATTGCTCTGTTCCCCCATTAAAAAGAAAACTGCCAACTTTTGTAACACAGGAATTCATAGTTGCAAGAACATTCTGATTCACCGCTTAGACACACGTGAATCAGGTTCTCCTCATTTCTAAAGGTATGTGAGAAGGTACATCTAATGTCCTTTCTGAAAGAATGACTTTATAGGTATTAAAGTCAGGAAGAGCAATGCAGCAACTTTATCTGAAATCCTTCACAACGTAGGCCAGGCAATGCCACCTCATAATTTCTCTGTCAGACTCAACTTCTGGCGAAGCATTTTGCACTGGATCAAGGTTTCAATGGAAAGACTACCACTGCCTTTGCTATAATCACATCTTATAGTGTTATAATAGAAAAAAGAAGAAAAAAAAAAAAAAGAAGCTATAGGAGAAGTACAAACTTCGTTAACAATTGGATTTAGCCTTTGGTGACTAAATTAAGCAGGACTCTCATCTTCAAGAATTTCTTCCTTGCATGTTCTTGTAGAACATGATTAAGACATACTTATTTTCCCACAGAAAAATCAAATTTTCACATCCTTAATCACACAGCAAGTTTTCTAGAGCTCAGATTATTCTGGAGGATATTTCTTGAACTCTCCATAAATCAATCAATGGCATTAAAAGATACTTGCACTATAACCAGACACAACATTCAATTTGGTTGCAGTATCTATTCCATCAAGACTGGGACATACATGTTAATGTCACATTATTAGGCTTTTTAACCAGCCGACACTGTCACCACTAACAAGAAAGTTTACGGATGTCAGTTTTAGAAAAAGTTTGATAGCCACCTGCAAATCTTAGAATGTTGTTTTGGAGTTAGACCAAAAAAAACCTGAGGTAATATGCAGGCATTGAACAAAATCATCCTCTAAATGATCCCATTCCTCTAAAGGCCCATCTGATTTTCCTCCTAGGCTCAAAGAAATAATCACCAGCACTACACAGATTGGCCATCATCAGGGACATTTCAGAGAGGTTTATTTCTGGCAATGAGGAGATTGATCCCAGGAGTGAATCTTTAAGCAGAAGCAAACCTTAAATCATAAGCTACATTAAGATCTCAGCCAAAGGAAAATGTCTGGACCCACGGGTAAAAAGTCACAAACAGGCACCCTGGAGATGCTCATCTCCCTCGACCTCAGCACAGCGAAAGCTGAGGACTGTTGATGCCATGGAGCCATAGAAAGCCATTTAATATGCAGAGCAAATCCTCCAGAGCAGCCTGTGGCTGGCATGCTAACAGGAACTTACTGTTGCCAGGTCTAGTGGTGTCTGACCCTCTTGATTCTTCATGGTTGGATCTGCTCCATGAGCTAACAGCAGAGCGCAGAGCTGCGTCCTTCCTTTTTGTGCAGCTTCATGCAATGGTGTGAATGCCCATTTATCTGTTGCGTTTACGCATGTATTGTATTTGATCAACAGGGCTGCTATATCCACGTGCTGGAAAACACAAGACCATCTTAATCAACACGACACTGGTAAAACATCTATTTCCTTTTTCATACTGGAGATAATGGTGCTTAGAGACCCCTGTAATTTATCTTTCCTTTAACTCACTTCTCTGCCTCCTGTGTCTAGGTAGCAGCGCACCCCTTCAGGTACCAATTTATACTGCAGCTCCATGGTCATCTGTCTATCTGCACTCCCAGATCACCCACCAGCACGTGTATATCTGGGATCAGGCACAGAATTATATTTCTGCCAAATCATCTCGAGTACATAGCATGACGTTTGTGTCAGCTGCAGGAGCAGACATGATACTTGATCCAGCATAAAACTGGTAAAAGTTAACCGTCAAAACATTTGTACACAAATTAGAACTGGTAAGACAAATTCACAAGGCTGCAACATTTGTGATACAATACCAGAAGCTCTAAAATCAATGTGTTGTACTGCAAAGCCACCACTTAAATGTCTGTACACAGAAGTCTTCACTGTACTTTCTTTCTTGCAATTTCTTGCAAGACTTTGAACCCATCCATGGCAGCACAAATTTGTTCTTTCTCCAATCATATTTTATGACAGAATTGTAATAGATAAAACATATTATGAGTGTCATAATACAACTGTTTTACATGGGCTATAAAAGTAATGATCTTATAACCCCACGCTTCCATCAACATCCCATCCTTGAAGTCTCCAAGTTAAAGTAAGAGAACAGAAAACTGGCAAATAAAATTTTTGGCTGCCTCTGACCAGTAAAGTTACTTGTGCAATACAGCTAAGAAATAAAAAAGCAGGTAGTCAAAATAAGTAGGTAGGAACGTGAAACACTGAAATTGTAAGCAGAAGTGCAAAGACTTGCCAATGGATTTCATTTTTCCTCTCAATGGCAATTAAGTGACTCTCAGCAGCTCTTGTAAAAGGGCTTGCTCTTTGAATAAGCATGGTTTGAAAAGACTGCTGACCTTATTTTTCCTCTCTGCCAAACTTTTAAAGCAACTGCTGCTCCTGTGACTTTTCTGCCACATGAAACCCTACCAAGGGACAGACAGCATGAAGTGCTGGGTGGGAGAACTGAAGATACTTTGTGGGGAAAAGGTTGAGCCTGTGAAACCTGCCACCTATGAACTTGTGAAACCAATGCTCATCAACTCTCTACCTCCCATTAGCAAGATCTGAACGGGCTGATGACAGCTCAGAGATAAGCGTGGGCTGCCACAGGAAAGGTATACAGCAACTCTCAACTAAACTAAATAAGCTGATGGAAAAGCACCAAACACTGCTTCGCCAACTTTTCCTAGAGAAAGTAAGGCAACCAGATTAGACTGGCATTATGATTTTCAGAAGTGACAATCTCTAACATTTCCCTGTGCCAGTAAGGAATGTTTTGCCTTCACCTAAAATGTGTGTTTTGGTTTACTGTGCTTGAAAAGAAAGAACACAATCTTTGCAACAGAATGTATCTCTAGATCTGAGCAACATTCTGGGAATTTAATGCTTACAGCAGATGCTGATGAACAGTATTGCTTGGTATTAGGACCCAGTAAGATAAAGCAATTCTGTGTTCTAAACCTTCAGCAGGATTTGGAGCTTTTTGCTCTTTAGGACACTAGGATCCCAGACTGACGTAGATAACCAATGCAAATGATGCAGGCTGAGTTTCATTGATACACTCTCCTTAAAAACAAGGTGAACACTGTACTTATTTCATTTGGCTGTCAAAGAAAAGCAATTGTGGTTCTATTACGATCACCTCTCACAGATTTTGCTCTTGCGCCAGGGCCAAGTAGTAACAGACAAAGCATATCATGAGACCATCAAAAACACTACTTCTTGAGCTTCATGTACTCTGTTCGACTCTGTACACTGTTAGGAGCTTCTCAAGCACTCTCTGTACAATTATTTGTAAGAGATTTCTTTCTCACCAAATCCACAATTAACAGCTACTTATAAGCAATCTATCAAGCACCTGTGCAACTGGTATGCACACAGTTGCTTCCCCCTATATGCAGGAAGAAGGGCCAGCATCATCCAAAATGGTTTGAATCAGCCACTGCACTCCCACTGTGGCAGACAGCTTGCCCAGGAGGATGCCCGTGCTACAAACTCAGTAACCTTTCAACATGTTAGCTTAGCAATAGCTCCCCACTGGAGATCAGCTGTAACAGACCTCCACTCCTCTGTCATCACCTAGACACAATCACCTGGTATTCTTCTCTTCCTTCCATCCAAGTCTTTCAGCAACAACTTGAAGTCTTTTCTGTTTCAACAGTCACCCCAAATTTAACACTGTTCAATGCTGTGCATGTGCTTGCCTGCGTAAAAGCCATGTTCTCATGTTCTTTCCAAACTGCAGCCTTTAACTGCTACAGCACACCTCAATCTGTGTCTTATTTAGATCTGTAGGACTGCAAACAGGACTCACAACAGCAACTTAGCCCAACAAGTATTTCATGCCGTCAAAACCTGAACTATGTTCACAGCAAAAGAGTTGCAAAATAACTGGCTTTGAATATGACTTTAAGGAGTTCCTTGTTGGTCTAACTCATGGCAAGAATGCCTGCACCTACCCCATAGGATGCTGCATTGTGTAGGGGGATTAATCCTCCTTTGTCCTGGGCATTAACATCAGCACCATGCTCAAGAAGGTATTCAGCTACTTCCAAATTGTTGTAACCAGCTGTAAAATGGCACAGGAAAAGAAATCAGGTATTAGGAGAGCTAAACTGAAGAAAAATTATTAGACAGAAAAGTTAAAGCAATTTTTCGATGCAAAAGCTCCTCTTTCCTAATAACTGTGCTACCTCCTGAAATACAGCTGCCATAGTTAACAACTCTCTGCACAGGACAATCATCCGTGAAACTTACTATACCAATCCTGGTTTTGGTGATTAACGTGTGCAGCCCTATCATAAATACAGGAGCCTTCAAAACCTGGCAAGTCACCCACCTGCAAGATGTAGTGGTGTTGAATTTCTTCCCTGGGTGTCTCTGCAATTGATATTTTCTTGAGTACATAGCTTCTGCACTCGTGCCAGGCACCCCTTCTTGGCAGCATCTAGCAAGGCAGCATCTCCACGCAGTAAGTCCTGAATATCTGTGTCTCCTTCTTTCACCAAATCTAGAGGAGTGTTCCCATCTCGATTCTTTTTTGTTGGATCAGCTCCATGCTGCAAAGAGAAAAATGGAATGCTACTGTCACAACCATGAGCGGAGCAGTGCACATAAGTGTGTTGCTATTTTGTGGCACAAGATAGGAGATGGGGGATTTTGCAGACCTGCTATCATGAAGTAACAATGGTATCGATTAGTAGGCACATGAGAAAAAATGCAGGAGGCTGAGGCAGCGCTAGTCTGCAACGCAGCTGTGTGAATCTCAACTCCACAGGCAAGAACGGCAGCCCTCTGCGAAAGCTGCCACTGCTTTACTTGTAACTGAAGTAGGTTCAGGAGCATATCCTGCATATAGCTATACCCTGCTGTCACAGCAGGTGCTAAAGAAAAGCCAACTCCAAATACCTAGCTGGCCAGTCCTCCCTTCTGCAAACCGGCTGGCAGAGGTGTTTCCTCAGCACACCTTTCTGAGCTAGTGAAGCCAGGCCCCAAGTTTCACTAAATGCCACCCTGCTGTTGAAAGGCACTTGTTTCAGAAGGGAACTAGAAAAATTAATCATTTCTACACTTCCCAGTAGACAACAGCACCATCTTAAGCAGTTTACAGGTCCTGGAAAGCAGTGAAGAAAACATTTTGGTGAGAAAGTGGATTTGGATGACTGCTGGAGAGTATCTGTGCTGGTAAAACATGCAGATCAGCCAGTGATAAGAACGCAGTACTGGGACGAGGAGAGGAACATACATCTACATGCAGCATATGGTGTGAGTCATGTCCACATACAATTTTGTGGGAGGATAGCTCCTTCCCTGTTCGCTCTCAGCAGCAGTGGGGAAAAACCAAAGATAGTTAAGGCAGAGGCAGCTGCTGGCACTGTAGTTCTCTGGCTGGCCCCTTCGGAATAATCACACGCAGTGGTCCAACCCCTGCCAGCAAGTCCACTCTGACATTTCTCACTGGGGATGCCGGCAAAGCTATGTTAGCATGAGCCACAGGGAAGGAGCTGGGGATGGGGAGAGCAGAAGGAATTAACTGCCTTGTATTTGGAAGCAGTACAGCAATGCCCGGGGTGTAAAGGGTAAACAGCAAGGGACAGAAAGGGACGGCGTACTGATTACACAAAACCAGTTCCACATCTGTGGTGCTTTTCGGAAGAGAGCATTCTTTGCACAAAGCCTTTTAAACTGCAATGACTTCTCCAAGATATGACCTTAGATCCCTTAATTTAAGACTCATCAAAACCGGTACTATTCAAATACTCTCCAGAATAAATACCTACACAAAGAGTCAGTATCTTCTGAGACCCCTTCAAAGGCATAGAAACAAATGAAGGTGGTAACTTTATAGAAAGGTGATGAAAAATGAGTGTCTCCAAAATGCCTGTACATTTTTGCTTCCTTCTTCAAGCAGACCAAGACAGAAAGAGTCAGGAGGAGTCAAGCTCAACATCCACGGCTCAGCAGAACTGCCAGCTGGCAAAAGAGACACAGCAGGAGATGCCCTGAGCAAACTGCAGCATGAGCACATACCCACGGACACCCAGAGCCTTTACAAAACTGTGTCACCTTAAGGGCATGTTTAGCTCTTGTGCAAGAGCGATTTCAAAAAGAAAGATTTCAGCACTTTTCTATTTCCTTTCATGTATCCTTTCAGGATCTTTTGAATGCAAAAAAATGGCTACATTCCCAGTGGAATGATCAGAAAACTCCAGAGACCTCTGGTGTCTATAATGTAACACTGTTCTTGAGAGATCATGAATGCTGCTCTAGCTTGAGCTAACATCTGTATTCAGGTGTTACTACCAGGACCATCATCACACCTACTCCACAGACCATCTTTGAATATCTTCTGGTTTCTACTGCAGATGTGTTTTAAACTGATGTGCTACCCTCTCTGATCTGAATCCTTTTTTGGTAGTCCAGTGAAATAACTAATGAGATAGGAGGGAAATAGCAGGGCTTTGCAGCAGTAAATGAAAAGAGAAGTGGATGGGGAAAAGCCTCAGCATTTTAAGACTATCCATATTCTGACTTATTCCTATTTTAAACGCTGTGCCTCAGAGAGACAAAAAGTAGGCAAGGCTAAAACAAGAAATAGGATTGGCAAGAAACTCTACTCGAGCACCCTCTTTTACCCTCCCACGGCAGGATATGAGCTTATGTTAAGAACTCTCTCTGAAAACATGTTGGCATTACCTCATGCTTTTTACAGGTTCTTCCACTAATTATAATGAATATTTATTCCCCAGTATATCAATATGCATTTCCTCCAGGAGCTTGATAAATTATACATTAACATAACAGTTTTACATTTCTGACATGCCAGACACCATTTAGGACCCCCTTCAGTTACTGCTCTGTAACATATTCTTGCATAAATATTTACAAAGGTTTACTTAACTGCAGTAACTGTTCCAGAAAGGGATGAATACGATAAGGTGGGGTTTTTTGTATTTTTACACAAATTCAGCTGCTTTTTCCAGTGTGAGAGTCTTGTCCTACTTGGGTAATAGTACTAATACATGTACTGGAAAAAGTGACTGTACTGATGATTCTTTGCAAGCGCACTGACGTTATGCAAGAAACCTTCTGATAATTCTAAGATCAAAATTGATTCAAAGACACCATAAGGAACTCACTGAATGCATTTAACTTTACATTAATTAATCTTCAGCAAAAATAAACATATACACATTTAAAGACACATCTGAGAATTCCAGCACATACTTTTAAAAGCAGCTTGCAGATTTCATATTTTCCTTTTGCTGCTGCTTCATGTAGAGGAGTGAATTTCCACAGGTCTGCCACGTTGACAGAAGCACCGTGCCTCACTAAGAGTTCAGCCACTTCGTAGTGTCCATAAGAACAGGCATTGTGCAGGGGTACTAAGCCACTAATCAAAGAGAAAGTATTAATAGCTATAGAAAATAAAATCCAATATGCAATCATACAAAGTTGCAGTAGATAAAACTCCCACCAGACATTATCGGTATCTTTCAGTCTTTCCAATTTTTCATTTTCTATTAAAACATCAATTAAAACTTCATTATCCTCCTTCAGTTCTCATCCACAAGACTTTTAAATACTTAGGAAGTACCAATGTTACTACTTCCACAAGCAAGTAACTTCAATGCTGTTAACAACAGCCAAAAACTAAATTGCAAGAATCACTGCTGTTCTGGCTTTGATATTTGAGTATAAATTTCAGAAAAGGTGTAACTCTATACAATGGGTTTGAAGTGCAGTTATTAGGAAGCACTGCACACCTGATAGATACAGAAAGATACCCAAACATTTCTTTCAGGGACAGCCTGAAAATTCAGTATTGCAAATGAAATTTTAGCATTGGAAATGAATTATCCCCCACCTTGAATCAATATATTGGAATGAAAGATCAAACATAATCATGATATTCTACATGACTGCTTTGCAAATAATTTAAAAACCCGTAAATGATTCATATCATTTAACTGAATAACTAACTAACTAATAAAAGCTAACTAACAGAATTAGAAAAATAACCAGAGATAACTCTGGTATTTCACACCATGCAATCCAAAACGAACTTTAGATCACCTGAAATAACTTAAAGGCTGCTTTTAAGCACAACAAAGTCTCCAAAATGGGTAAAAGGGGGAATAGAAGGATCATGTATTACAGTGCCAGATATGTACTTGACTGGCTTTGCCAGAAAGCTAAGCATGCCTTACTGGTCTACAAATCTCCCTACAATGAAGTCAGAAACAATGCAGAACAAGAAGAAAAAAGAGAAAAATTTTCAAGAGAAAAACATAGAGGTTACCGAAATCAAAAACAAAATTAATAGAGGGGGGTAGAAGTCTCACACTAACAGAAAACAGCAGAGCATATCATGGACTGAAATGTACCCTTTGTCTTTGGCATGCACATCTGCCCCATGGTGCAACAGATACTCCACCACTGATACGCGGTTATATCCTGCAGCAAAGTGCAATGGCGTTGAATGACGGCCTTCCAAATCTCTACAATTCACATTCTGAGGGCTGCAAAGTTGCTGCAAAAACAAAAGAACAACCCAAAATCTGGTACAGAACTAAAACAAACAAAGATCCACAAAACAAACAAAAATAGTCTAACAAACAAAAAAACACACAAAAGAAAACCCCCGAACTACCACCTCAACACAAAATTTGATCCATTTATTATCATATACAAATTTTTAGAAGTTATGTTTCAGGAAATGTCTTTCCACCTAGGCAAAGTTAAAAAAATAGCTGCTCTAAATTTATGGTTGAAAGTACTTCTAACAAGACTTAAATGATGGAAGCAGCATGAAGACATTCCTAATGTATTAGAATAGGTGAGCCTCTAAATCATCAAGCATCAGGTTCAAGGCCATGTAACTTCCTCCAGATACGTTACCATTTCCAGCTTATGTTGACTTTAGAAATCTTGAAATACTGAGCTTGGCAGTCAAAGGAGCTGCTGGTGCACAAAACTGCTACTGTTTGAATATTAATATGTATCATGTTGAAGTTCAAGGTGAGAATCCATGCATAGAACAGTTGTCTGCTGTCTCAGTATGAGTACGAAAGACAAGCTCAAACCTTCCTGTGATGCTGGGATTCCACGGCCTGACCCTTCACCTTCTGATTAAGGATAGCTTAAAATGTGAAGCCTGCTACCTGTTAATACTTTTGTTTGACTTGCCTTCTGACTGAATCATATACCTGAGGCTTGTTTCTACTAAACTGTGATTCTGAGGACGACAGGGTCCACTTCAAAGAATTAAGGCTGCATCTGCAACATTGCATCTGAGTCCATGGAAGACATGACTGTGTGAAGGACTAGGAGATTGAACAACCAAAAACTCAGGAGAAACACCTCAGCACATCTTAATGCACTACTTTCTAGAACAAAAATGAAGAGATTTGCCTTCCCATTTTTTATGATTTACCATCCACTGGGCACTACTTCCACAACTCTTGTAGCAGAGTCTTCCACAAGCCTTGCGCGGTAATACAAAGTGGAAAATTAGCATGAATTGCTCAAACCTACCTTCACAGTTTCCAAGTCTCCAGCTTTGGATGCTTCTAACAACCGATAATCCACATCAGATGTACGCACAGGTGTACTTTCTACATAGGAAAAAAGATGGTTTAGGATTACTCAGGATCATTAAGTTATATTAACTTGTGCTCAACTTATTCTCCAAGCTGGGAACGGGGAAGTCTTGTCATTTGTAAAAATACAGCTGGAGTTGTGGTGTTCAAGTTCATACTGCTTAAATGGCTGAATAAGGAGCCTTAGTTTCAGTGTAAACTGGGCAGACAGACTCTAGAACTGACATTATTCTGCCAAATGGAATTTCAATGCTTTGCTACTCCCATGTATGGTAAAAATTACCATTTCTACATTTAAGAAATCTACATGCTCACTGGGACAGATTCAAAGTTTTGCTGAAGATCAAATGCACCTTTCTCAACAATGTCAACAACCTGCATGAGGCACCAGCTGTGAACTCAAGAGTCAGGTAACAATCTCTATCAAAACAAGTCCAACATTTAAAAGAAATATTTCTTTAATCCAATCTTACAAAAATGAACACACAGTAATATTTGGTAAATAATCTCAGCATTCATTTACTACCTTTGAAATACAGAGAACAAACCATCACCAACCCTACACTACATGCATTTTTTCAGCTTTTGAATCTTTCAGTCTTGAACACCTTCAGGGATGTTAGAGAAAGGCTGCTACCTCTCCAGTGAAAAGCAGTGCGGTATGACATCTGAAATTAATTTTCCTAGAAAAGGTACATCAGTGAAAAATAATTAATTCAAAATCCAATGAGTGTTTTCAGAATACTAGTTTTACTATTTTTAAAAATCAAACTCCTATTCTCTTTAACAGCAGGGGATATGTTTATTTTCTTCTGATTCTTCTCTCTCAACACTCATAGAGTCATGTGCATGTTTTAAACAGGTAATGCTACCCGTGTAACCAGCTATATGTAACCAGCTACAGCTCAGAAGTGGGAACACTTCAAAACAGTCCTTCCATGCATGGCTATAAAGAGCCTCTTTTTTTTTCTTTTTCCTTTTTTTCCCTGTTTTAAGGCAACATTGTTGAAAACACTGAAGGAAATGGAGTTTCTAGGTATCATGGGTCTTCTCATCTATCTGGGTATCTGCCTTTCTCTGACTACATGCATACCCCGCTGTAAGGTGAGTTACTTGCTGATGAAATTACTCTTCTCTCTACTTGCAAAAAATTCAAATGTGACATGGGCAAGAGGATGCAAACCTTCAAGCACTTACATGAAATAATAGCGGCACCCTCTTCAAACATCTATCCACCTTTTTAATGCAAGATATAAACAGATTGTTACCTAAACAGTATCCAGAGCACTTTCACAATAAAAATCTTTCTCTGCTAGACAAGCAGGAGATTTGAAGTAAAAGTTCGAATGGTTTGGCAACTATCAGTATTTTTGTGCCAGTAACACTCTGCTTGTGACTGCCAAGGAATGGAGTACCTAACAGGGTGGCTGATGAGAGGAAAAAGGTTTCTCACGTGTTCAGCAATATTCCAGTTGCCTTGGAACTTGTTACAAAAAACCCCCAAACTCCCCACATCTGCCTTCCTACAATCTCCCTGTACAGCAGCAAGCTCTAAATCCACAAGATGCAAGTCTCTTGCATTGAAAAAGAAGTAAGATCCACAAAGCAAAGGGAGAAGCTGAAGTTCAAATACACAAGCCTTTATTTGTACCCACCACTTAGAATCTGTTGCACTGCTTCATTTCCCATCTGTGCTGCTGTGAAGCCTTGTAAAGAGATGATGGAGGGATCAGAGCCGTAGTTCAGCAAGAGCCGGCAAGTTTGCAAGTGACCTGCTAACGCAGCCCTGTGCAACGCTGTTTGACCAAGTGTGTCCAGTGCATTCATCTGAAAAATTAGCAGCAATGTAAAATAAATCATCGTTATAATTAAAAGCCTGCGCCTGTCCCTTCCCTTAATAAGAAGAGCAATAACAAAAATTTTCTGGCATACAATTTTATCTATCAATCCCTCTGCATTGCAACTAAACAAAACCAAATGACAAAACAGGTAAACACTCCAATGTAAAGATAATTTCCTGCAGATGTTTTCCTGTCTTTTAACAATTCAGGTTATTTGTTTGCATGGCTAACAGACAACACAGGATTCCCAAAATCAAACTTAAAATAGTGATCAAGCTTTTGAGAAATTCCACAAACCTTGTACAAGAAAAGCAAAACTCTCACAGAAGAGGAGAAAGAGGTAAATAACTAACCAAACAATTCAAAGATCTTCCAGCTTTAAGAAAATTACCATCTGTCATCCTCAGAAGGGGAATTAACTCAACATTACTCACTACCAAGAATTAAAGCAAAACAAAAATGTCAGGTTAGAAATTCTATGAAAGAGTGGGGGGAAAAAAAAGGTTGGATATAAACAGTCCATTTCCTCATCACTTTTTGTACTTTTACAGAAATGTTAAGTATAACTGGATATAATTCTACTCAATACAAGACTATATGAACAGGCAAAATGGAGTACTGCTTTCAAAGAGTAAGATATAATGGAAACGTATCTGTTTGTCAAGATCTAACAGAGTGTCTAAATAACTAGAAGCATCTCCACGGGTTCACTATCAGAGAAAAGAAGAGAATAATAGCTTTAAAAAGTAGAAAAAAACCCTCCTGAAAATAACCTTTCAGGAAGATACTTTGTACCTAGCAGCGATTCATGACAAATTTAAATGCAAATATCCAACAGCGTTTTTACCGCTTTATGAAATACAGAACTACTCTACATTCTCTGCAAGCAACTCAGAACCTGTTATCTGTTTCCAAGCCTACAGATTGCAGGCTGTGAACTGCATGCATAATAGACTCTGTTACTGTAAAAACCCACCTTTTTACCTTCTCAAAATCTTTGTGGTGGCAGTGAACAAAGGTTTTGCTTGTTATTTCTCACCTAAAATGCAGCCTGCAAATCCTACTACCCTTCCATGAAAACTACTGAAAAATATTCTGGGTAAGACGCATATGCTGTAACTAAATGAAATTTAATTAGGGGGATAACTATATAGAAAATATACAATACCAGACAGAGCAAAAAAAATTAAGTAAAATACCTGCAATACAACAATATCAAGCCACGGGAAAGAACAAAGAACTACCACGTAAATAAAGTGGAGCATGATTCGATATTGTCTGAAATTCTTCTATATCCCCGAACAATTCTACAGACTGATAAAGCAGGAATTTCACAGATCACAAACCTCTCTTGCAGGAAGATGTACAGGAGAACAGTTCTGCTTTCCTCTAACCGTGCTCAGCTCATGCCACTCTAACAGGATTTCCCTAAAAGTTTTGTTTTAAATAAAAACTTACTGCTATCATAAATATTAACTAGATGCTGAATGTCCCAAATCCATCATTTTGTCCAGATGATGATCCTCATCTGTTTCAGGACACCGGACACCTTTCGCCACTGATAAGGGCACAGAGAAAAGCAGAAGTCTGGGGCTATACAGGTTTAGTGATAGTAAAGGCAGAATGAAATGAGACTTGTGGATTCTGGAAGTAGCTGATAACACTCCGTTTGCCCAAGAAAGAATCATAACTAACATCTGCTGTAACACTGAATTCCTATGTTAAACACGACTGTACTGAACAAATTGTTGAAGAACAGCAGCAAGGCACTCATACTCCACAATTCTATACTGACTGTGTACGTGGAAAAAATGTTAATATTCATTTGAAAAGAACACTGGCAGAGTCATCAGATCCATGATCTCACATGTCTTATGCAGGTCTCCTTTCACCTCCAAATAATTATCTTTGCCCACAATCGATTCTTGTGGCAGAAGAGCGCCTGCCATTTGAAAAAATGCCTGGTTACTTCTGGGACAAAGAGGGCTGCAGCTGACAGAGGGATCCATGCACCAAATGAAGCTGTTCCCTCCCTCAGAGGAGAATTAGGTTTTGCTGGGCAATTTCATAGGGAATATGTTCACTTTGAGGCAGATCTGCTCTCACCAATTACCCAACATTTGTCTAAAACCAACCCAAGAAAGTACTGCACTAAGGCTGAAAGCAACGGAATTTATTTCCAAATGAAAATCAATTTGAGCATTACAAATTGAAATAAAAACTGAGATTAAATTCTCATAAAAATCAAATCTGGTAAGACATATGCCTGGGTTAACCACTGCTCAATACTAAGTCTAAAAACATACGCCCTTTCAAATTCAAAGGTAAGCTTTAAACTCTGTTTGACAAAATGTAAAATACCCAAGGTCTACTGCCTTATCTGTGTGCTGAGAAGGCAGATAGTTCTGGCTGCACTAATAAAAAAATAGAGAAAGGCTGCACCTCTGCATTACTTTACAGACAAGTTTTCTGCAAGGAGTTAAAAAATGACAGATTTGACAGCTTTTATTCTACAGCACACTGCCTCTGGATCTGGTTTCTTCAACTTTTAGCATGAAAGCAGTCACTCCACTGCTCAAACCACAACATAGAAGCGGAATGCAGTTATCAAACGAGAAGTGTTTTTAAGTAAGGCTTTTCACGGAAAGATACTGTCCTATACGCTATTTCGCAATGCAGAATTCCTTCTGTTCTTTCCTTTTATCCTTTTTATTTCCTTTTCCCCATCCTGGAAAGATGCAGTAGAGAAATCAAAATGGTCATGTATCATCAGACACTGACGAGATTTTTTTCCTCCCTGCACTGCCGCTGTCTTGGAGCAGCGGACACAGCTACAGCAACATTCCCTTGGCTGCCAGGCATTTGTGGCAGCTCAAAAGCTGGGACCTGTTCAGGAAACCTTTTTTGCAAGACTTCATAAGCATATCAGCTTTCTGTTGGTATCAAATGTCCTAAATATCCTCCTACTCCTTGACACTAGAGCAGCACAAAATGCAACAGCTTCCAAGCACTGCAATTTTCTCTGTGAGATTGCACATTTTAAAAATCACATGTGAAACTTGTGCTCTGCCAGCAATTCCAGCATCACAATATCCTTCCCTGCAACGCAAGTGTTCTAACTGCTCTCCTGCTGCATTTGTTCTGAAGACAACTTGCAGTATGTCTTGTGTCTTTGTGCATTGCTAACAATAAACGGGCTAGGAGCGAAGAGGCGCTAGTGGCAATTTCAAGCTCCGTCAGAAGAGAAAAAAAATGAAAAAAAGAAAGGTCTAGTTCCACTCAAAGCTCCTATGTGATCCAGCCATATATTCCACAGTTGCCCTTTTGCATAAAAGCTTAAGATTAATGTCATTAAGTTTGGATGTCTAAGCAGTGAGAAAAGTTGAACAGATCACACAGTTCTCCATGTTGTTAACCATCATAGTCCAGAACCTGCCACATTTCTGAAAGGAAATTTAATTTCTCAATGCTTATTCTTTCCTGAGAAAAATCACATCTCTACCTGAAACATTAGAAGCAAATGTATTATGCAACAAGGTTATTCAAAACCATTTAAGTCTGTTGTGTGGGTCTAGATAGATGGTGACTGTTTTCAAATTCTTGATCAATAAAGGCTGGCAACATGCTACTCCAGTGCACAGAAATAATTGTAGTATGCAAAGATCCATAAAGCAAGATCCTTCTAGCAGAGCAGAATGAAGCATGCTACCATCATGATCAGGGACACTATCTAACATGACCTCAGGAAGGCTCATTTTAAGATTTGACTGGACAGGGTGCTGGGCCATCTTGTCTAGACATAGCTTTTGCCAAGAAATGTTGGACCAGATGATCCTTGAGGTCCATTCCAACCTGGTATTCTATGATTCCTCTTGCAGAAGAATAGTTTCAACAGTATCCTTTAGAAACACGACACAGTTAAACAAATTGCATTCATTACATCTCTACATTTGCCCAAGATATCAGTGACCTTCCATGCTTGCAGGTCTGCCTTTCCAACAATCACTCCAGTTCAGAAAATACTTTAATCCTTTTCTTCTGCACTCCTAGAAAGCTGAATGTCTTTCTGAACATATTAAATTTCCCATGTATCTGCAAATTCAGACAAGGAGCTAGTTATAAGAGGTATCAAACTATCTGGCAATACAACAAAACAGGATGAAAGCCACTTTTTCATTAGTTCACCACCTTCAAATTATTTTCTTTTCAAACAAAGGATTTTGACCATCTTCAAAGATACAATCGTGGCACTCAAAGATTTGCTCATGGGTCTAATGAAAAAAATAGTTTATGTTTGAGGATTCTTTAAAGATGCTCTGCTTTTATTTTTCATTAGGTACTTCGAGGATATTCAACATCAAATAAGCAGTGGTGTGAAATGATCTTTCATATTGCAGATCAGGTGAACAAGTAAAAACTGAGTGTGGCATTTAAAACTACAGACATTTATGATTAACATTCTTGAAGAAAATTGTAAGAAACTCCAAGGTTTCTCACTTGTGCCTTTGATGTACAGTTGACCAGTAGGTCAAGGGAGGTGATTCTGCCCCTCCACTCTGCTCTCGTGAGACCCCACCTGAGTACTGCATCCAGCTCTGGGGGCCCCAGTACAAGACAGACATGGAGCTGTTGGAGCGAGTCCAGAGGAGGGCCAGGAAGATGATGAAAGGGCTGGAGCACCTCTCCTATGAAGACAGGATAAGAGAGTTGGGGCTGTTCAGCCCAGAGAAAAGAAGGCTCCAGGGAGACCTTATAGCAGCCTTCCAGTACCTGAAGGGGGGCTACAAGAAAGCTGGAGAGGGACTGTTTACAAGGGCATGGAGTGATAGGACAAGGGGTAATGGCTTTAAGATGAATGAGGATAGATTTAGATATTAGGAAGAAATTCTTCTCTATGAGGGTGGTGAGGCACTGGAAGAAGTTTCCCAGAGAAGCTGCGGCTGCCCCATCTCTGGAAATGTTCAAGGCTAGGTTGGATGGGGCTTTGGGCAACCTGGTCTAGTGGAGGGTGTCCCTGCCCATGGCAGGGGGGTTGGAACTAGATGATCTTTGAGGTCCCTTCCAAACCATTCTATGAGTCTATGACAGTGAACGTCTGCAAACTCAAGTAACAAGTTAATGAAAATATCTTCACTGACCATGGAATAGGTATGGCTTAGACATAACATGCTGATGTGCAAGTGATGTGCACCAAGGACTTTTTCACAGCTGAAATTACAAATCTAGTCTGTGTTATCAGTAAGGGCCAGCAAGACACACCAAAATAAGCAATTTGTGGGTATAGGTTGACTCTTGCCAACACTAATGTTCTTAGAAGTATTTCTGTAAAGTAAGTCTAGATCAAGCACATGTTATTCAAGCAGTCCTTCACTTTTTATTACCATCTAACATACTTCAAACAGCAAATTTACACAGTGATAAAATTAAGGATAATTAAATCCAGCTCCAAGACCACAAACCATCCCTTGTTCATCCCAAGCAAATTCCCTAAACAGTCTTTACCATGCTTCAGTCTGTTGCGCAAAACAAGAAAAGCCTACTCAAACATACATACTTCACATGAACTCACTTTAGCTGTGACACAGGTCACAGCTGCTCCTCATGAAAACAGCAGTTTCCTCTCTATTGCTAAAAAATCACAAATTATTTTCAATCTACAAAACTTTACATGACTTTGTCTCCTCAATTCATTACTGGATTTTTTTTGTGGATCACCTGCCTGCCTTTTGGCACTGTATTTCAGAAGAAAGTTCCACTTTCTCTGAAGCCCCAGTTACTCAGCTTTTTCAAATTGTTACTCTCTCTATAATCAGTAGTGGTTTCCAGAAGGTAGATTAAAGCTGACTTGTATAGTACCTTTCCTTTGATACAAGAAATGGTTGCAAAGTAAAGAAAATATGGTAGGTGTCTCCCATGCACACTTCAGTAAGCATTTGATATGGGATCACGTGGGAAATTTTTATTTACTTTGTATGGAAAAATGGAGATTGGTTGAAGAACTTAACATATTGAAAGGGGGAGGTTTGTTTAGTGATTGGTTGTAGGATAATTTTGTTTTAATATTTTCATTAATGATCTTGACACAGAAGAACTGTGCTGAAGGGCAAGAATCCAAGAAATTAGCAAGACAAAAAAAATTTAGATTCTCTGTGTACTACAAGACTACAGGAAGGGCCTGAGTACTACTGTGTCATGTTTATTAAAAAGGCAAACATGATCCCAGTATGCATTAGTCCAGCATTTACATTAGAGATACGGAAGTGCCATCATATAAGGCAGTGGGGGAACGAATTCCATTCTTGTTGCCTGAGCTCCAAGATCTCCTCTTGCACTAGGAAAGAGGAGGGTTATAAGGATGATTAGGAAATGGCGACGTTCCCTTATGAGGGAAGACTAAATGTTTGAGGCTTTTAGCCTACCAAAAAAAAGGCTAAGAAGAATCAGTTTCTTCATTGCAAATACCTCAGAGAAGGAAGCATCAAAATTGAAAAGATGTATTTAAACTGCAGGAGAACTGCTACTCAAAGAACAAATGGGTATTCACTGTGAGGCTGCTATTGCAAGGGGACTAGATTGACTGGCTCGTGAAAACCCTCTCTTGTAAAAAATATGACTAGACAGGATCAAAGAGCCTAGTACATCTGAATATCTTATGAAGTAACTAAAATTCAAGGCACAAAAAGAGTAAACAGGAAGAAAAAGCTTCCAGAAACACAAAAGGAAAAAATCAAAAACCTGTATCATGCTTCAAGGATTAAAGTTGCCATGTCCCAACAATCAGAAACAAAGAAATATCAATGTTAAGAGTGTCTGATGAACTGAATGCCTACAGCCAAAGCATGAGCAAGAGGTCAAATGACAATATACAAGACAAACATTTTAAAGTGATTAAGTATGTCTAGTTAACTAATTAATACCCTAGAGCATATCCCATCTGGGAACTTCAAAGTGCTTCATAAGCCTTAATGACCTACTTCTCATGAATAACCATAATTGCATTATGTACTGTTCTACAGCTAAGGAACTTTGGACACCAATAAAAAGGGACCGGATTCATTGCAGTATGGAAATATAGGCTTAATTTTAACTATGAGTGGTCTCCTGCCATGCACTTAAGTGTTTTGCTAGTTCATAAATGTGAATGGCTATCCTCAGAATAACATTGCAAGCATACACCAGGATATGAACGAAGAATGGGTTTTAATGACCACCATGTACTTCTATTTACCGTCAATGGAAAAAACCAATGGAACACACCACTCAGCATGGTTCTGCAGATAACTGTGGGCAACTCACCACCATCCCTCAATCCACAAGTGACTCATAGATCATGATTTAAGAACCCCTGCTTCAGGACATAAAAGAATTAAAAGCTATCATCAGAATGTGCTGCCGACACAAACAATAAAACTGGACCATTCCAGTAAGGATGACATCTTTGAGCTTATGCCTAACCTGGCTACACAGGGCTAGATTTTCAAGGGAGCACTAATTTAAATACCTACAGTATAGCAGCAGGCTTTCCAGAAACGCTCAAAACACAGAAACTCCAGCATGTCCAGTTCAGGGCCTACCCAAATACCATCAGTACTGAATTCCTGTGCAAAATCAGATCCATAAAGCCATCAAGTATCTATTCCTACAGCAAAATGATTTTTTTTCACTTTCAGTGCATAGTTATGCTACTAAGAGTGAATCTGGGAAAATTATATTGAATGGTTTTAATGACTACAGTGGAGATCTCTGGCCCTGCTTTCCTCCCCCCTGCCCCGGGAAAATCTTGATATGTCATTACTGCATCAGGATTCTCAAATACAATAAACTCTGTCATGGCTTTGTTGTTAAGCTATTTTATGATGCCATTAAAGCACTATGAAAGTGAATCAGATACTCAAGTCTGGCAATGAGCTCTCATACAGGCTTATAAATTACAATTCATTGTTTCAAAATAAAAAGACTTAGTATTAACTATGCATAGAATTACATTGCTCGCACCTCCTAGCATGTCAAGAGTGACACACTAGATTATTACAAGTATATTTCTTCATTTCTAGCTCCCTGAATGAAGATGAAGACTCAAAGGAGTAATGTGGGTGCCCTTAAAAGCAAAAATAAGGACATCATTTATATTTCAAACAATGCAAAGAAAGTACCCATCAAGAAGAATTTCTGAGAAAATTAGTGTAGCTAAGTATATCATTACCATAGATGTCAAGTTTGCTGCTAAAACTCAGAGAAAGATCATTCTGAAATATTGCTGAAAGATGCTTAAAAGACATCCTAAAGAAAGTTATGCTTTCCTGTGCCGTCAATTAATAACTTGCTGAACCATGTGTTTCTAAGCAAGCTTCACAGTAGGCTCACGAATTACATTGGTCAGGACCTATCAATGGCTAAAGGGCACGGCAAAACAATCCGACCAAGAGAGCAAGAAGCAAGCAAGGACTAAGGGATGTCCAGCATTAGACTACTAAACTCAGTGTCAGCAAACTCAGACATTGGATATTGTCAAGCCAACAAGATAAAGCAACAAGATGCACCTAGATGACCACACTTACTAGAAACGAATAGCGAGATTCATTTAAAATGAGTAAACTAGACTCCTAAAGCCTGTATTCAGTTACTTGGAGAGAAGACCTAATTTTCAAATGGGATTCCTGAACATCCTATACTGATTTAAGATAAACACACTTCCAAGTTAACATAAGAAGCACAAGGCATACAGAAGAAAAGTCAACTAAAAACTAACATTGTACTTAACCAATATAACTCTTCTCTTCCCTTTTGCCTGAAATAAAATATATTTAAGTATATTTACCTTTGCTCCATGTTTATGCAGAACTTCCATGACATCATTATGAGCTTTTTCAGCTGCAACATGTAAAGGCGTCATGAAACTAGGGGAAAAAAAAGGGGGGGAAGGGGTGGGGAAAAAGATATTAGTTTTATATTCCTAGTATGACAGAGCCCTTTGGAAAATTTAAAAATTTCAGAAACCTACTCTTTGTTTTTCTCATTAACATTTGCTCCTTTCCTGAGCAATAGTTCTGTAACTTGCTTCCGCTTGGGATGCACAGCGGCCACAGCACAGTGCTGCAAAAAAGTAAATATAAATTATATTTCAACTACACAGATGACAACGATCTTTAAGATCCATGACTACTTCTCTTAATTATTCTGCTAAACGTCAGACTACAAAATTTACAAACAGAATCCACCATATTTTTGCCAAAACATATAACATACTGAACAAAATACAAGCTAGTGATCAATGCTAAATTATTCTACTCAGAAAAATAATTTTAATTTTAAAGCTATTTGTCACTAACGAAAACAGCAGTATGTTCCCAACTACAATAACAAGATATCAGGACAAAACCAGTGCATAATGCTCAAAGAAGGTAAAGACAAAGAGCTCAAAACAGCCTAACTTTCCACAGAGGGACTCCAAAGGGGCCATTAAGATTCTGCTGCTGCTTCCAGATTAACATGACTTTTGAGCATTGCTTTGTTTCTTCTTCTATTTCAGTCCGTACTGAAGTTGTTAACCCAACGGCAATTCTGTCAGGCACCCAGTTACAAATTATGTAACAAACAAACAGGCAATACAGTTCTCTTAGAGTATCTTCTTCTCCATGCTATGAGAAAGATACACCCTGACCTTGTGGGACACCAAACAGCCCTTTGCTAGGTGTAACTATTCTCCTGAAGGTGGCCGGGGTCTACTTGTTGGTTTGTCTGTGCCGTCGGCACCCAGAAGCGAGCGCTTTGTGTCTCCCTTTTTCCTTTGATCCTCTGCAGAGACTAGATTCAATCTGTCCTGACATTTTCTCAACAGTGGCACATCAATGCATTCCTGAGGCCTGCAATTACAAGCACGGTTCCAGATAAGCTGGACACCATGTTTTAAAATCAGTCCAGAAATGCTTGTCTCGAGTCTGAATGTCTCAAGATAGCAGACCACAAGAAACAGGAGATAGTTTTGAATATTTTTGTTTATATGTTTACCTACGTTTTAAACCAGTAACCTGTAAAAAGCAGGTAGTGTCCTGAAATAGAGTTCTCAAACTTTCCAATAGCAAACCAATAGCTTTTGCAATGAGATATACCCCGAATAGAATGCTCATAAGTAGCAATAGTACTGATAACCATCTTTTGCCCAGTTTCAGCTTCCACACTGCTGTTAGTTAGCAGAGCATGTCCAAGTTTTGGAAAGGTGAGCTTTGTAAATAAACATTAAAATCAACTTTTGCTCTGAAGAGTGTCAGTATTTTTGAGGCTTTGCAGATAATAGCCTATCTGTATTTCCTGCCAACACAATAAACCAGCACTAAAAGCAACACGAATGCTGAAATATTGCCAAACCTCAGAGCAACACTGAAACGCAAGCCAGGCGCTTGCTTTGGCCTTTGTGGGGTAAGAGGGCACAGACCCCAGTGCCCCACGATAAAAGATACCATGCTTACAACAGGAATAGCTCAGGTACACTGTATGTAACCTTATCAGATCCGGGAAGCTAAGTCCTGCCACTTGGATGGGAGACCACTCGGAAATCTCAAGTACAGGAGGCAAAAATTGAGAAATCACAGTCAAATACTTACTCAACAGTGAACCAAAGGCATCAATAGAGCTAACATAGCCCATTTTGCCTAGCTGTCTCTGCAGAATGAGCAGGCAGAGAAGCAAAGAACAAAGTGATCATTACACAGCTGAAAGAGATGCCACGTATCAGCCACTGATATACTCAGGAAGGGATAACATCATCCCAAATTTCCTACTGCCTTCCTGTTCAGCCTCTAAGTATCTCTTCTCTGTCTTGCTTCTAAGTTCAGGCTAGGATGTCGAGTCCTCCATGGACGGAACAGAGCATACGGATGCTTGGTAGTCAACACGCACTGCTTTGCTCACCACCGCAATGTTTGTAACACTAAATACGCAGTGTATGCCTGCAGCTGAGACCTACCACTGTGAAGAAAATGTTCCATTGGAATAAAGTATCATAACTATAATAGTTTTAATAATACCATCAGTCCCTCTCAACTTCAACATCTCCACTGCATCTGGGATACTGGCTGTGTTCTTTGCCTCCACTGCTTCTTCAAACAATGAAATAAGAGCAGGAAACTGCCAGGGAAGTCTCAAATATCCGTTTCTACAGCTAATGTGGTATTGTCAGTACTATTCCAATCCTGTAAGAGCCTGTCATATACACCTAGCATCCATTTTCATCACAATTTTATATACCCTATGAAGAAAATTTGTAATCCAAGTTTGCCCACGTAAAACATGAAGGAAGCACTGGGCCACTGCAATAGAATTTAATCCCAGAAAAAACACAGCAACTGATCAACTAAAAAAAAAAAAAAAAAAAAAAAAAGAAGAGTGTGATGGGGAAAAAAACAGAAGTGAAAAATGACAGGTGAGGAGTGGCCAAAGGGTTTCTGTAAGCTACCAGGAAGAAAAAAACGTGATTTAAAATTAAATAACCATTATAGAAATAACATCATATCTTTTTTTTTTATATAAAGTGTTTAATAGTAAATCCTCAATCTCAATGCATTTTCATAGGGTAGAAATAAAACTCAACTAGCACTACCACCACATTTATCATGAAACAAATGGATTGACTGTATAATCTCACCAGTGCAGTCTCATGCGACTGTGGTTGCTTAAAATTAATGATCTCCAAAGCAAGTGTCTTTTTCACTTTGGCTAGGTCTGCCTCTCTGGCTGCTTGCAGTAAAGAGTGTCCTTTGAATTCATCTGTTAGAGGAAAAAGATGTATTTAATATTCAGCAACATGTCACATTTATTAATGTTATTGGAGAAAGGTAGCTATACTCAATTAAGAGCAAGCAAGATTATTTCTGTACAGCTGCAGATAGTGGCTGAACTGGGACACAGAACATGAAACATGGTTTACCAAAACCAAAGGGACATTCTAAAGGAGAGGGGAAGTGATTCCTTGAGTAAAATCTTTATAGCTTTTTCTCCATCTTATCTTCCACCCACTTGATGGTAAATGCATATGTGACCTCTAAATTACCAATGTATGTGTTCAAGTGAGCACAATGCTATTACATGCTCTTCAGAGAAAAGCATTACAGTTGCTTTTCAAAAACCTTATTGTATCTACAACTACAAATAATTCAAGGTAATGCCTGAACATATAATTTAAATATTAAATATTAAACCATTGGTCTTAAAGAAAGCTAACCGGCTAAGCATTTGAAGTTGGTCTGCTGCAAATACGAAACAGGTTTTAATAGCAGCTATATCTTTGCAAGTACGGAGAGGTAATTTTGTTATTTTCAGTATTACATCTTGTTCAGTTCAGCAACTAGTTCATTTTAGGTTTAAATAATTTTGAATTTGTAAAGGACTAGAAGTGTTTCTCTTAAAATGTCAAATTAAAGGTAGGCTAGCAAGAATGACATCTGAACTTGGGAACTAGGAAAAAGAAAAGCATAACAATCTCAGTTAAAATCAGTATTTTTCTTTCATAAGCAAGCTTGAAATACTAGGCTTGTTAACAGAGGCTTTCTGTTCCCAGCCTTGTTTTAATATGTGGTGCATTTATAGATTTAGAAATAAAAATAAATGTAATACATTTTAAGTTTTCATTTCAAATAGAATTCAAATTTCTTTGTAAACAAAGCATTACACAAGCACAAGTACAAATGAATCTTGAACTAACAAATAAATGTAATTTTATTCCTGAAGTATAAAACCAAAGAACTCAAGAATATAGTAAACATGTTATTTTGGGTATGCAAATACAGGATGCACCATCAAGATATTGTCAAATTTGTCATAATGCTCACATTTGTGTACACATTTCAATGGATATTAATGGACATGAATCTTTCCCCTCTCCTCTCCAGGAACTATAGCAGAAATAAAACAAAGTTTAAATACTTTTTTTGCTTGCTAATTTAAACAAATGGTAAATTAACCTGCCTCAAAGCCAGAAGCATCTCCCAAGTTAGCCCAGACTAGAGAAGTATCTAAGAGATAGTAACACCCTCCTCTTGTCTCCTGCAGCAAAGTTTTCTGCTGCACGTGATCTCACCGCTTTCGCACACAAAGAATAGTGACAGATGACAACCTGACTAGCTGCGATTGTGAGTACTGCAGGATCACATTCTTAGTGCATCAGAGGGGGCTTCTGCTATACTGGAAAGCTGACAGACAAAACCAAAAGCTTATTTATAACTGAGTTCAGAATCTACTTCTCAAGAAGTTTTCTGTAACTTCATAATGCTTTGATTCCATACTTGTCTCAATTATCTTTTACAGTTTATAACAACAAGAAAACAAATCCCCAAAAGAGGGCAAATAAAGGCAGACAAATTCAAATTTGAGCTGAAACGTTGTTTTGTAAACAGCATGAGGACTGCAAAGACTACAAAAGAAGGTGCTGGAATTTCCATCTCTTCAAGTTTACACACCAAAGCTACCTACCTCTTAGAAGCTACTCTTTAAGTCTGATATAGAGCTTCCATGTACAAGTTTCTACGTGACTTAACTGGACTTTAAGCATAAAAAACTCCCATGGTTACTGATTCAGCAGTGCCTTAAACATTTTCAATCTAAGAAAATCAGACAATGTCATGAACAGTATAAAGCAAGAGGCACAGCTGCAGTTACACTGCTGCTTCGCATCTACTTGTGAAGTATGAGGAAGCTGGCTTGAAAGAAAAGCACCCCTCAACACCCACCGACAACTGTTCCCAGTCTGAAAACACTTACAGGTCAGCCTCTCCCTTAGCTCAGGCGTTGGAGCCATATCGACCGCGCTCTTGCCGTGGCAGTTGACTAATGTGGGATCTGCACCGTGACTCAGCAGGAGGGAGCAGACCTCTACGCGGTTCTTGGAAGCAGCCTCGTGCAAGGGGGTAAATTGCCAGAGGTCCATAGCATTCACACAGGCACCATGCTAGCACAGCAAAGAAAGCCTTATATTAGTAAAAAATCATCTTCAACAACTAAAAGCTTACAGATTTTCATTTCATTACAAAAACCGGTTCCATTCTTTCATATATGAACACATACACAAAGAACAATTAAAAAAATTCCTTCATATACAAAAAAATCCCCTGTTGAATCCTCAAAAAAAATTGGAATTTCTGTATGAGCTAGTTTTTCAGTAGAACAGAGTTTTCCATAGAAAAATTCAAATAAATGAAACTCTACTATCTGTCCAAAGAAATTAGGTGGGGAAAACCCCCACATATACTGTACCACAGAAAGGCCTGAAGTAACAGGCTTCTGAAACGACATACAGGACATGTGAAACTTGTTATAACAGGAAAAAAAAAAATCTTCCTTTTCAACTCTGGTATAAATAGTTCATATCTCACTTAACACATCTAAATCTACAGTAATTACTTTCCATCCTTCTGCTTACCTTAAGCAGCAGCTCTGTAACCTCATAGTGTCCATATGAACATGCATTATGAAGAGGCACAAGACCACTGTATAGAAGAAGGCAAATGACAAATTTATTTAATTAGTATTTCTGAAGAACAAGGAATAATTTTCTCTCTACTGAGAGATGAACTGAAATAAAATTAAATCTAAAATATTTAAATATTCAAATATTTAAAAATTAAGATTTGCAGACTAATGGGAAAATCCAATCTTGCCAAATAACATCTTACTTATGAGTAGCATTAAAACGTTTTGGGGGGTTTTTTTGTCCTAACGGGCCACAGATGTTTAATCTACCACTAAGATTAGCATTAATTGGCTTTGAAATGATCTTCCTTGAAGCTATTAAGGGGGAGGAAGTCCCATTCCACATTCAATTTGCTCAAGAGAAGTCACTGTTCATTTCTGCCTAAATATGAACTCCTGTTTATTTAAAATGCTATGTGAAAGGCAAAACTCCCCAGATAACACTAACGTAACTCCTGGGTATATTACGAAGATGTACAAATATCCATAGAAAGCAGACCAAAATTGCTGCTCCAGATTGTGGAATGACCTGATTTTACTCCATTTTTTTTTACAGTACAACCTATTTAATTGTGCAAGATACTTCTAAGAGAGTCTCTGTAATTTTTGTACAGCTATAGTACTGGAGGCCATACTTAAAAATGACACTAGCAAAGTAAATAACAGGGATTTAGTCATAAACACAAGATGTAATAAAAAAAGTCATGCATTGAAAGGGAGATGGCAAAGAGGACAATTATTACAGAGGACAAAATGAGTTTAATTCAAGCCAAGCCAGACAGGCTAGTTATGGCTCAACAAATCAGGATACATAATACACTGAAAACAATAATTAACCCTTGACCATTTATGAAAAATACAGGGGATGTTTTCCAGAATTGCAAAATCAACTCAAAGAATACTGGGACAGCACGTACTAGAAAACAGGGTAAACAATTTTAAATTAAATCTCAAAAGCATCATTGCACTTGTCACAGGGGAGGGGAAAAAAATTGTTTTGAGGAAATTTTTCAAACTGTTATTTTCCATCATTACTTCTCTTAATTACAACTTATGGGTGTATGTGTGAGAGGAGAGAGTATCCAGTCCACAAAGCACTCAAAAACCCTGCCTTCTTCCAAAATGATGGTCATCTAAGAGGCCTGAGGCATTCAAGGTCTCATCAGCAAAGACAGTCATTGCAGCAATCCACCTGGCCACTTTTCCAGTGCATTGTGACTTTGTGCACAATAGCAAGAAGGCAAAGAAAGGACCAGTGGAAAAAGAGCTGCTTCCTTGGCTGCGGTTCTCTTCAGGAGTAACAAAAATTGATGACCATTTTGAAAATGCGTCACAGTTCCTCAGGACTCTCTCCGAAGTGACCCCATTGAAGAGAATCTAACAGGTCTATAAAATCAATGTCACCTAATCTAGTTCCATAAATGATAAATGACATTTATTTATAGCCTATTTACTCATAAATTATGTAACAATAAGAAACAGCAAGAAAAAAATCAAAAAAACACACTGATTGTAAAGTGTGATCCCACTAAAGAAAAAGGGAGCTTAATGGGCTGTCAAACATTTCTAAGCACGTTTGAATTGTTTTTATGTGTAATACAAAGTGTATCATTTTTATTTTCTCCCCATCCCCCCTTCCCCCCCACTCAAGTTCAACTTAATTACTTTTCACACTTTTCAAGTAGATCGTTCAAACCTCATTAAAGCATCTATGCTGCAATTTTCTACCAAGTGATGCTCAAATTTTGGAGGGGTGTGAAATGCCTAAGACTTGCTTAACAATGCTGGATCTACCTGAATAGGTGCTACATGCAGCTTTACTGTGGGGTTTTTTGACTTACATAATGTGTCATCATGCATTTCACAACAATTCTGATCAAAAAAAGCCATGAAGGGTGAATGTACAGAGAAAAGTGCTACAATTAGTCAACTTCAAGAGTTAAAGTACGCTTGGGGACTGGTTTTGGAAAAGAAAAAAAACAGAAAAAAATCAAGATTTTAATTTAAAATCTCTTTTAACACTAGGCAGGACTCAGCAGAAAATGAAGATAGAGGAAGTGTCTCAAGATTGCTGATGGAGACAGAACACACACTCATTAATATCCTACCTCTATGGACTCTGAATACAAAATGCATGCCTTTAACCAGGGCCCCAATTTCTACAATGTTAGGACTAAGCCTTCCATTCAGACCACCACGAGAATCATCACCTTAGAGTTCAGAAACGTATGGCTGAGAACGATGTACAACATGCATCGTTCCAAATTTCTGATTGCTGTGCACTTTTTGTTGGTATCTTGCTTAACTACCATCCTTATCGCAAAAACACAATAGTTTAGCTTCTACTATATCTTGATTTTTGCTGGCAATATCAATCAAGATAGGTCTCCAAGGACCACTAGTTGTGAGCATGTGAATGTTATTGATATTACCTGGAATTACATTCATATTTATGCAACAAGATAATGAGACTATAGAGAAACTTTTCAATGCACTTTTTTTTCCACTAAGCCCACGTACTTTCTCCCCATCCCCTTCCCTAAAATAGTGCTAGAAGTCTATGAGTTCACAGGGTAGTCTGTGCATGGAAGCAAAGAACAAGGTTTGGAAAAAAAATTAAAGGTGTAATATAAGACTTAAAACAAGTGCAGTCACAGCTAATCTGTTATTTGGGCTCTAACAAAAGTTCATTTATGATGAACCACACTCAGATTTTTGGAAGAAAACGTTGCATTCTCAGCCAACTATCTGAGATTATGCTGCAACGTGAAACAGAGAAGTAATTCATCATCTTGATTAATATAAAACCATTGCTGCAAACAGATAATAAATCAATTCATTTTACGTACCCTTTGTCCTTTGCGTGAACATCTGCACCATGCTGAAGCAAAAGCTGGACTATTCGAACTCTGTTGTAGCCTGCTGCTAGATGTAAAGGAGTGGACTGCAAAGTGAAAAAAACAACACCCAAGATGAAGAATGGGAGCCACATAAATGTAAAGTCCTGCATTTCCTGCCATTTAAGTACTCTTCGTTTCTCTTACATATTGGATCAAGGTAAGTTATGCTTCCCTTCTGTGATTAGCCAAATTAACAAATACATAGCACGTGCATGCCCTTCCTGTTGTCAAAACAGCTAAACATGCCTTAAGGTGGGGAAGAATCCAGGTATCCCCCCTAAGGCAATAACAAGCTCATAATTTAAAGTTAACTTAAATAATGTCCAAACATTGTTTTGTTTGGGTTTTTATTTGTTTTGCTTCATTTATTTTTTAAAAATGCTGTAATTTAATTACTTTTTTAAATGCTACTTTTTTTTTTTTTTTAATTCATGAGCAAATTTATGCAGTTCAAGCTGCATACTCACAGGTTACAGAACTGCTTGTATGCACACTTGTTGCAACAAGTGCACAAGAGGCAGACTGCAGAACAAGAAATAATGCATTTAACTCATAGCAGGAATGTATGTCTTCAGCTCTGCACCAAACAAGCAGCCATACATGTTCTGTACTGTGCTAAGCAAACTGTATGCAGTTTGCCGTTTACTGCAAAATACACATCTTCAGCAGTAATGCACTCCACTGCATAATAGAGTAATAACAACACCTTTCTCCACAGCTAATTTGTAAGAATTTTAATTGAAAGCTTTTGAAGTTGACAACAGTAATTCCCCTTGAAGTTTATTTTACAAGTTTTTTATTACAAATTAAATTTTGTATGCTGTTTCAGTCCAAAGGAACTGATTTCTTACATGAATGGGCAATGACGTTTCCTCCTTCCCAAGGCTGAGAAGCAGAGGATGTTAAAGGGATCTTTGTTGCAATTTATTTTGTGGTGCACAACCAAATAACACAATTTTATTACAGTAAAATCCCATACATAAACCAGCTTGAACACATGGGAAGATATATATCTCTCTCTCTCTCTCACAGTACTAAGCCAAGTCAGATTTACTGTCAGCATTAAAAGATCATTAAACTGCAGGAGGGTAGATTTAGATTAGATGTTAGAAAGAAATTCTTCACTGTGAGGGTGGTGAGGCACTGGAACAGGTTGTCCTGAGAAGCTGTGGCTGCCCCATCCCTGGAAGTGTTCAAGGCCAGGTTGGATGGGGCTTTGGGCAACCTGGTCTAGTGGAGCGTGCCCCTGCCCATGGCAGGGGGGTTGGAACTAGACGGTCTTTGAGACCCCTCCAACTCAAACCATTCTGTGATTCATTATACAGTATTACAAGTGCTGTATGTCCATAAATGGTATGGATTTCTGGGAATTAATACATGTTTAGTATGACCATAACTTGGACTGTATTATCTTTTACTATAGTCTCAACACTTAGCTACTTTGCTCCAGAAAGATTAACTACTTTGGCACCTACCAAGTGTCCTGCATACCACAGTAAGGACACAGCTTGTACTGCCAGAAATGACAGCGGAGAGCATCTCTAAGAAAAACACCTGGGTAACTCAGTTTATTTGGTGAATGTACTGGTTTTGGCTGAGATAGAGTTAATTTTCTTCCTAGCAGTTGGTCTAGTGCTGTGTTTGGGATTTAGGATGAGAATAATGTTGATAACACTGATGTTTTAGCTGTTGCCAAGCAGTCAAGGACTTTTCAGCTTCTTACACGGCCCTGCCAACGAGAAGGCAGGGGGTGCCCAAGAAGCTGGGAGGGGGCACGGCCAGGACAGCTGACCCAAACTGGCTAAAGGGATATTCCATACCATATGATGTCATGCTCAGTATATAACTGGGGATTGGCCTGGAGGTGGGGTACCTCAGGAACTACCTGAGCATTGGCTTCGGGTGGTGAGATATTGTGCTGTTCATCACTTGTTTTGTGTATTATCAGCGTTATCATCATCTTCCTTTTCTGTCCTATTAAGCTGTTTTTATCTCAACCTATGAGTTTTACTTCTTTTCCATTTTCAATTCTCTCCCCCATCCCACTGGGAGGGAGCGAACAGCTGTGTGTTTTTTTTAGCTGCTGGCCAGGTTAAACCATGACAGTGAAGCAGTTATGCAAGTTTCTCTAAGACCCATCTTCAGAATTATTTATACTCACAATAAGGACCTCTAACACTCCTAACCTGAAGATCCCTAAAGTATCTCCAAAGTACAAAACCACCACCAACAAAACAGGTCAAATCTTTTAAGTGTTTGGCCATTCAAATCGTTAGAATATATTATTCTGTTCCAGAAAGGCTTCTACTACTGAATTAAAAATTTGGACTGATCCAGAACGTATTATATTCTTTTCACATCTGCCCCTATTATAAAATAGCTGGCTTCTACATATCATAAACACTAATGAAAATGTGGATAAAGATTATGCCACTGTTGACATTAGCAGAATACTTCAGTGCTGTTTATTCTGACAATTGCCTTGGTTTGATTACTAAATCCAGTTTTATCACTTGAATTAATAACTCAGAAAACCTGAAAGGAATTTGAAATGAACTGTGGAAAACAGTCTATTGAAATGTCTAAGAAGAAATTGGAGCAAACAATCTTTGGACCGCAGCAGGATCCTTTAACGTCATGACAATTAAGCTATATCCATTCTTGTCTGCATGCTACCTATAAAACAACGATGGCAGACTTCCAAAGATGATGCTTTACTCACATTAAGCATTATTAATAGAGATGTTCTCAATAAAGATACATCAACCTTGGGAGTCTTGTCCACTGTTTAAAATTAGAACTACCATGGCTCAAGCGAGGACTGTGCATTTTGTACTTCTAGGGTTGTTAGACCTGCATTTGCCAAATAACTTCATTAGAGAAGAAACCCAAAACATTTCAAGCTTACAGTTGCACAACAAATGATCTAAGTGAAGCAAAACAGTGTAATCCCACATCTTCAGAAAACTTATATCCCTGCCTTTCAGAAAGGTGGGTTACTTCTCCCTGAGCAAGGCCACAGAGACACCACAGAATACCACGTCTTCCCCAACACACCAGGAATTAGTTATTTAACTGCAGCCAGGCACTTGATGTTTGGCCTGTTTGCCTTCTAAGCCACAGCAGCTTCAGTGAAGCTGCGTGCCGTGCTGCGGCTGCCTCTCCAAGCAGGAGCTAACTGATGATCCCTGCACCCATCCCTAGAGATGGGGCTGAGATCTGTGCCAGTCTTCATGCTTTGACTCTGCGATCACAAACCACGTAACCTGGAGGATGACGCAGTGCCGGAGACGCGGGCAGCGAGAAGGCCAGAGACCGCTTGACTGAGGGGCAAGGACAACTGAACACCCATGGTGCGCAGAAGCAGTGATCTGGGAGGGCTGCTCCCCCCTGTATCCACGCCTGGTGTATCAGAACCCACAAGCCAGCGTTGCCAGTTGCTCTTTAAGCTGGCTAAAGGGCTCTTATAAATGCTGTGCTTATATACTCTTCAGGAAGGAGGAAGCAGGAAGGCCCTACACCTCAATGATTTTTTTTCAGGACTTACTTTCCTTTCTTGTGAGAAAGGGCATTCATTAATATTACTGATTTAACAGTTAAAAATACTAATCTGGTGTTACAAGTTTGTATGCTAATTACAGAAACTAAGTACCTAAAAGATAATGTCATGCTACATAAACTACTCATTATATGGGATTATTAGCCCTCAAAAAAAAAAAAAAAATCAAGTGAATGATGTTAGTAAAGATACTGATGTTTAAAATTAATGTGCTGTTTATATAGCACTAGAGAAGCAGAAATCAGCCATCACAAACAGCAGTATTGTATACTGCACCTCCAAGGTATATCAAACTACTCACTTATTATTAAGAACAGATTTAATTGAGCTATCAATTAACCCCTCCTCCCATGTCTTGCAATACCTGGCAAGAGACTTACTAACAAGAATCCCTAGAGGGCACTTACCTTCCAAGACTCACATTCACAGTTACCAAGCCAATCACATTGTCTTACTTGCTAGTGTAATTAAGAGTACAACTCCATTTTTATTAAGTAAAGTAGACCCTCATGTGAGATGCACACAGTATTTTAAAGTTTTATGGCAGCTGTAATTGAGTCAAAGCAGGTACCGTGCATTCCAAGGAAGATCACTGTACACAAGGTGGCAATCACTGTCAACCTGTATACCTACAATTTATACTAAAGCAGGTATTTTTGCCTGCAGTCTTTTTGAAAATGTGTTGCCTGGGAATACAAGAAATGCATTTTTTAGATTTAAAAAATGTACATACAGCAGTTTGATACTGTTTTCATTGAGCCTTAGGTATTTTCAAACTGCTTCGTTACCAACAGCTGATTTGATGATCCCTGTTCAAGGTCAGCCGCCTTGGACTTGCCGTCCCCCTGTTCAACAGCATCAAACAAAAGGGGCCCCAAGGAATCGCCAGAGCTGCAGGCTGCTCTGCTGCTTCGACTGAAATCAGAAAATTGGTTTCAACAAATCGTCTGCAGGCAACATGGGAGTGCTGGCTCCAAGCACTATCCGTTTCCCTTCCTATATTACTAAAGAGGCATCAGCAGCTCTTAGACGGCAACGCTGCCACAGCCTTGGAAGAAAGCTGCATTTTCAGACTCAAACCATGGATTGCCCGTTTTATGGGCAACTTTAAACTGAGGGATGTTATGTAAGAATCTTACATCATGCATTATCTGCATGATCAACATCATCTGCAGGAGCTGTTTTAAGAACTAATATTGCCTGTTCTTGCTTTCTGCTATCAAAATCCCTATATAATGCTACCTGATAACGATCTTAATCAATGTGTTTCTCTCATTCTCAAGTTGTCATCCCGAAGGCTCTTAAAAATCAACAAACAATAGTCTTATCACATATATGATGTCTCATCATACATCTAATTTACAACACGATACAGTGATTTAGAATTACCATAATTTAATTTCATCTTCTATGGGAAGGCCATTCTCCCAAAAAAGAGGCAACACCCTGATTTTGAGAGCTAGCTGTGGCCTTGACATGCTATGGCTACTCTCACGTTCAGAAGGTCCCCACATGTATACGCATCAGTAAGCGTAGCTCTTACACCAACAGACAAACAAGTAGGACTTCTCCCATCTAACTTTGTCAAACAAAACTTTTATTCTAATCAGACCACACTGCCTGTACGGAGCAGTAGCAATAAAAATAATATCTTAAACTTTTGTAGTTTGTCTTATAAACTCCCTTCAAAACAGTGTTTCACCTCTGTTGAATTAAGGGAAGAGCAGAGAGGTTTCTAAATGTGGAAGGGACCTTTGTCTCTCAGTTTTGCATAAAACTGACATTTTCAAAAGATGTCCTGACACCTGGCAGGATGACTATTTGAATCTAGCATACTAAGGAAAAAACCTCTGAGCAGGCAAACAACTCTCTCTTCACTGGGTTAGAATTTATGATAGAACCTTTGTTTCCAATTGCAATAGTCTGTGTCTGCTTGATGCTGCTCTCTTACAGACTTCTCTGAAAGGAACTGCATCAATCATGAACATACATCAGGAAGACATTCCGGATGTAAGTGGAATATCTCTTGTCACTGCTTTATCATTCTGATTAATGGAGTAAGAAAACAAGTTGCAACAACATCACAATCTTCAAGAGACATTCCTGAACTTTTCCACCGTGGAAATGATGAGGCTTTTTCTTTGCTGCTCAGATACCAACTTGCATTACAATCTTAAGCAGCATGTCCATCTTACACCTCCATTTTTAGACTCAGTTTAAGCTTTCTCGGGGAAAATATCTCATTGACATTCATTTGTAGGGTGCCAAGACTGAACGTATCATCAAATGCAAAAAAATTTCCTTATAGAAACATGTATTTCAAATAACTCAAAATAATTATTTTATATTCATGCTACAAATGCTCTTGCATACCAGATAGTACAGAAAAAGGTTGCTAACCTCAGCTAGAGAACGATGCTCTTAATGAGCAGGAAAGGGGCTGTGCTTCTGTTCATCAGCCACATGGCGGGTCAACTTCAGCTGCCCAAATTGTGCAACTTCCTTGGTCATTTTATAGCAGTAATGAGTTATTTAATTTCATGGTCAACAATTAGGCTTTAGGGACAAATTTATAGATGATGCTCCAGGAAAACAAGTTATGTCAGATAAATGACTGTAGATGAGCTAACCCCAACAAATTTAAACTCTAGATATAAATAAGCATAGGGATGAAGAGCTTAAACTACTTTTCTTATTTAAAAAAAAAAACAAAAAACCAAAACCAAACCACAAAAGTAATTCTTAAGGACAAGGACTACAAAATGCATAAGGAAGACATTTCTCACTCCACTGTGTTTCCAGTGGTAATTTAACTGCTTCATCTTCAGAATACAGCCAATAGTACTTGACTGTTGAACAGGACAGACTTAGTATAGCAAAATTCAGAAAAACATCATGTCACAAATTTCACACAGTGCTGTCTAACAGCTAACGACAGGGAAAATGAACTAAACAGCTCACCAATTCAGAATCTGCAAGTTACACAGCATCTTAATTTAGATCTGGTATATCAGATGATCTCTTTGAGGGGCCAAAAAAAATATTCCACTGTTTTGAGCTGTAAACCAGTGAAAACAAAATCAGCTTGATTTCACATACACAGTAGCACTAGGGCAGAGCATCACTGGATGAGAATGAGGATTACATGAAGAGTAAGAGAGAAATGTTTGCATTCCTTTTCATTCTGCCACTTGGCAGAACGAGAACAAAGTCATCGTCTGCATTAAAAAGAAATTCTTCCTTGCAACTGAATACCTTTCAGAAATTTATTCAGGTATCATCCCACCTGGGTTATAGTACAAAGCCCAGAGCAGGTCAGATATCAGGAACAGCATACCTCCTAGAAGTATTTAGAAATGTGTACCAGCTACAAAGCATTGCTTTGTGGATCACAGATTGAAGGAACATTCCTCTCTCTATTGAACTGTGCAGAAATCACAGCTGGAATGTTATTTTCAAATTAGTGTTGGACACCTCCAGACCAGGCAGATGTTCATAAACTGGAGGAAGAGATAAGAATGTATAATAAAGGTGAAATGGAAAGAATTAATAAAATGGCTGGGCAGTTAAAAAGCACAGGAAGAGCAGAATAAAAATAATGCAGATACACGGACAGAATAAGCCCTGATTTGGAAAAGGTTTACTTGGGTGACAAACCGGGACTCTTCTACTCCTAATCTCCAGTGAGTGTTCAAATCTGTTCCTTCTTGGAGGGCTGTAATGTTCAAACTACTGACTACTAAATGTTTCTCTAGTAGATCTGACCTTTGAGAGACAATATGAGTTTCTGACTGTACCTCTGAACCTCAAGACTGCATGACAAGGCTTGGCATTAGTTCTACACATTAACATGTTGACCCTGTTGCAATGCAAGTTGGGCTAAGTGTTGATAAATAAGGGCTGGGAGATTTATGAGAGAAGAGCTTTTTCAATCACATAGATGCCTGGAGAAGGGAAGAATAGAAAAAGATGACAAGCATCATATTGCAGAGGGGTAGACAAAGAAATAACCATGGTGTCTCTGTCTCTTAGAGGTGAAAACAAGGAAGACCAGGAAATGAACGCTTTCACCTTTCTGCTCAGGAACTCCTCTTGCTAGCATAGAAACAGTGCCACCACATTCAAGGTGGGTCAGTGGAGGCAAACAGGATATGCCCAAAAGCAGAAGAGGGTAAAGGGAAAAGAGATGTTTCTTGACAGGAGAGAAAACATGCAAGTACTGCAGGACCACACAACAAAAAGAATGTTTCGTTCTCAGAGGCAGGCTTAAGATGGATGTTTGAAGATGACCATGTAAAAGACTTATTAAATCCCAGAAGAAAAACCTGGTCTCCCTGCCCAGCAGGTTTCTCCAGACAATGACACTTGACTTTCAAAATTATGGAGATTATAATCTTTGACAACAGGAAGGCAAATCCTTAATCCATGTAGATAGCTCTGAGAGCTAGTCTCTTAGCAGCAGCTATATAAAAAAAGAAAGTAACTCAAATTGATTGCTTTAGAGAAAAGAAAACAAAGTCAAACCTGAAAGGGCATCATTACCTGGCAGAAAATGGGCTAAAAGAAAGGCCAGAAGGAAGAAAAACCAACTGTGAGACAGAAGGTTAGCAACCATGTTTGGAATGAACTTTAAAAGCAAAGATCAATCTGTTTCACAAGAAAAAGCAGGTATGGCAAAGGGATAAAAGGGACCTCAGCTCCCCAAATATTAATTAGGAAGCCTAGTTCCCCAACAACTCCACACTAAGTTGCTGCCATTACTTTCAGAGACTAAAATCAGAGACTAAGAGGGAAATGGTAAAGTGCTGGGAGAAACACTTAAATCTTTAAATGGGAACACCACCTTAACCTCTGATCTTAGGATGTCACAAATAGCAGGTCCTATAAATGGGACACTAGTGATCCTTGACCTCTTCTTAAATAAGAATTAAAATGCAATACCCTTCCACCTCAACTCCTGAAACTCTTCTGTATTTGCATGTATCTTAAACTAAAACCAATTTGGTAACACAGTTCCACAGAGGATGTATCAGAAAAAACGAGCAATATCCCTCACAAAACCATGGTAGTGTCAGAAAACTGTTCCTTACAAGAATCTCTTCCATTTCTACATGCAAATGATGAAGGTTTGGCTAAGGATGGAACTGCAATATGAAAAAGAAGTTCTGGAGCTTCTACAATGAAGCAGCATTTCCGGTTTTCCCAGATTCATCATACACAGATTCAGAAGAATAGATCTCTGGGCAGCACTCAAGGACATGGGGAGACAGACTTTGAGATGGATTATCAGAGAAGCAGAGAGGAGTATACACTGCTGCTTTGGTGATAGATGCTGGCACCTGAGGGAGCAGTGGCTTGTTGAGCTACATAAAGACGAAATGACAGTAAAGACCCACGCTCTTCTCCTAAGGGAATGCTGCTAATGTTATTTAACACTGAAAGACGACATACACTGCCTTGAAAGATACGGCCAAACACTACATAGGAATTACTTACAGTATCATTGTGTTCAGGATGGTAATTTTTGTTGGTTCTTTTCATCACCTGGAATCTGTCAAAAATGTAAGTTCAAAAACGGACAAGTCTGAGGTGAGGCACTGAGGCATGACTGGCTACTGCAGAGGCAAAGGCAAGAAAAAGAAATTGCCCTTATGATATTATTCAAGTCATCAGAGGGTATTCAAACCTCTGGTACTCTAAGGAGCAGCTGGCAACACCTACCAGCTAGAGAACAAACTCATCCGGGCTGGTGGACTGAGCACACAGGCATGCAGGATTGTCTCATGTCAACAGCTCGAATTTTATTTGTTAAATTGCACGCTGGAAGTTGTGATTCAAGTTTAGTGCACGGGGAAGAACAGATGCTGCTGCTGCTGGTCTAAGCAATGGGGCACGGACAGCCAAGTTTCTGCAGAATTTTTGAAAGCATCTTAGTGCCAGTCAGCACAGACCACAGCCCAAGTCTCAACCCGTCAATCTCATCAAATTGCAAGCTGCAAATGCTTATCACTCCAGGAGAGTAGGATGAGACAACTTTCACCTCTCTTCCAGCACAAATACGTACATTTTTATCTATCCTGTCAGCCAGTGGCAGAAGCTATAGAACCCTGTTCTTTATTTGCTCAGGCTGCTTTTCCCTCTTTTAATGAAGTATTTTGGTGTTGCTCTGGCAGCACAAACAAGTGTTAACAAGAGGCTCCTCTCCAAACAGCCAGGCCAGATGTCTGGGGAAGGCCTGCATACAACACTGAACAGTCTGAAGAGAATGCACACTGGAACACAAGAGAACCAAAACTCTGCTGGTTTGGTCTCTTCTTTTTCCACTTGCTATCAAAATCTTCTTCCTACTACAATCAACTAACAATCTTTTATTCCCTTTTCTTTTTATATGTTTTATTATTTTTACCACTTCTCCCACTCTGTCTTTACATATTTATTTTGCTTCTCCTTCTTCCCCTTTCGAGTAGAAACTTTACAGGCTTCAGTTCATAAGATTTTCACATTATTAAGAAAGAAGAAAAATTTCTCAGAATATATTAATTTGACCGTTCCCTCTGTTAACATGACAAACAAACCTGCACTTCACTCATTTTATTGAGAGCAGGGTCAGAATGAACTCTGTTAAGAACAATGCTTGCAAATTGTTTGCATTTCAGCTCCAGTGCTCAGTGTGAAATAAATATTTATGCCTTACATTTTAGAATGAAATAAAAACATGAGATCTAAAATAATTCACAAAATTAAATATACAACATGCTCTTTTTGTGTTACAGTGATAGTTTGAAAATTTTAGAATTTAATGCCTTTATAATCCAGTCAAGTAGACTTCACTGTTCCTTTGAAGAAGAGTATTGCAAAATATAGGGAAAAAAGACAGAGAATTTATCTTGTACTTCCCTTTAGTATGTTTCAAAATTGAATAGTTATGGTTATTAGAATATGAATATTCTAAAGAATTTCATTGGTAAGAAATAAGTCTCTTATAAGTAGAAGTGTATTATATTACTTAGAAAAGATTAATCAAATTACCTCAATTTTCTTGTTCATCAATGACACATCCATCATCAATTACAATGCCCTATTTTGGCATTTTCCTCCCCTTTTATTCTTCATCTGCTGCCTGCTCAGTCAACTTACACACTAGTTTTAGAAATGGTTATGTAAATATACCTCTCTTGGCACATAAGTATTTGTAGTTCTTTTCATTTAGAGTTAAACTGATCACTGAATTATCCATACAACCTATGAAGACAATGATGGGGGTGTATTAGCAAGTGATAACTGATGTGCTGAGAGAAATCAGAGTGGCAGCACAGGCAGAAAACAGAAGGGCTTTGGGTGACTTAAATTATTGGCATATAAACTGTGCAGGTATCACATGGAAATGTGCAACAGAGATAAAATATTTGGATGCTATCAGGGATTGGTTTACAGAGAAGTTGGCTAAGGAGACCACGGGAGTAAACACACTTGGTACTGAGCTGGTATCAAGTAACGAGCGACGCCTGGTGCAAAACCTTGCAGTAGAAGTTGCTCTTCAACAGTGACCATTACATACTTAGATTCAACTTATCTACAGGGGAAATGCTTGCTAAAATAATCCAGCATGACCACACTAACCTTCAGAAATGGAAGATATGAAAAAATTGGTAAGCTTTTTAACAGTAAGCTAAAAGTGATAGCTAAGAGAATTAAGTCCTTACAGTCAGCATGAAGACTACCAATGGAGACAACACTGGAAATGCTGTGCTAACACATGCTTCTATTAGGAGGGGCTTGATAAACTGAAAGAAGCCAGTACGACAAACAGCAAACTAAAAGAGATTACCAGAATTAAGAAGGCATCATTCAAAAAGTTGAATTTACAAGCTGAGGAAATCATAAACTCCAGCAGATTAAAGGTAAAAATACAAGTAAGACAGGCAAAAACAGTTTAAGCAGTGACTAGCAAAAGGAATTCAAACCAGCCACAAATCCTTCTTCCAACCCACCAGGAGCACAAAATCCACCAGACAGTCCAGTGGAGCAAGGTGATGCTAGGGTGAGAAATGGACCTCTTGCAGGCGAAGAGTCTTTGTGGAGGAACCAAAGGAACTCTTTGCATGGTATACATCTTAGAAGAAACAGGTAATTCTCACCCCAGGACCCTGGCGAGTGAGCATGTGCGTATTTGGAAGCATGGTGAAGCTCGGCAAAGGATCTGTCTGAAACTAAATTAAGCATAAAAGAGGTAATGATACCCATAATCAAAATGAACATCAAGAAATTACCAGGATGGGACTGCATTCACCCAAGAGAGTGGTGGAGAAGGAAACAGGTGAATTACTAGCGGTACGTGACCTTCACTTGAGATTCTCAGTACATGGAAACCCAAAAGTTGCATCATTAAAACATGTTTTGGGGAACTACAGGCCTGTAATCTTGATGTCTGTACCAGGAAAAATGTAATATAACAGCAGCTAGAATTAGTGAATGCCTAGAGAAACATGATCTGCTTGGGAAGAGTCAAATACTCTTAAGGGAAGTTTTACCTTTAAAACTGTTTTGCTGAAGCAGTCAACAAGAACATGCATAAGGGTAATCCAACTGACAGTCTGTGCGGGCACCCAACAGGTTTTTAACTTAATCCTCACCAACAGTTTCTGAGGAAGATGATGTTAGGTCCTGAGATGGATGCACGATAGCATGCAGAGATGGGAAACAGAAGGTACAACTAAATGACAGGTCTGACAACTGAGGGAGACCACAAAATAGTCTCATGTCACATTCAAAAGTGAAAAGCAACAAGAAAGCAGAGCAGTTTACTTCTCAGTACCTCTCACACGCAGGGATTTTGAGAGGGAAGTTACACCAAGGATAGAAATGGTATCTACAGCATTCATTACAGTCAACCACATACAGAAATCAAAAGCATACAGTCCATGGATTGAGGTGCCACTTTTCAACTCAAACATAACCTCAGCAAGCTCCGTGAAGGCAAGGACCCCACTCTCGAGATCACAGAAGAAGAATCATCATCAGTACTCAACTTCTGGATGCTCTGCAAGCTGACAGCCAAATTCAGACCACAGCATTTAGTTAATGTGCCTAAAATATTAAATGGCAGCTCTGCCCAAATCTGCCAGTTTGACTTGTGTTCTCTTGACAGTAGACAGATAATAGCATAATGCAAGATGCTGTCCCCTGTGTGAAGCTAATCATCAAGGGGAAACAGTTCAGGTATAGAAAAGCCCACACACATTTGAAGGTTTCCTGAAGAGCACATTGATTAAGACCTAACAAATGAGATTTCCTGATTTTTAGAGAACAAAACAGAGAATGAGAGAATGACTAAACAGTTTCTTTTCAGTCCTTCAAGTGCACAATTTCTATTTGCAGACATGATAAGGCTACACTTTGAATAATTTTTGAAGAAAATGAAAACAAATCAAGGGATACTCACTGAAACTTTTGGAGGAAAATATTTAAGTTCTCATAACAGAAACTTAGAGCAGGTAGATCAGTTTTACATCTTATTCAAAAGAGAACATCTTGGGCTACAGAAATCAGGCCAAGTCATCTATACTATACAAAGCTGGGGGAAGGATTCTTGTGTTATCCACTTTGACCATGTTTGGTTCATGAAGTAAGATAGGATCACAGCATAAGAAAGAACATAACTTGTCATTATTTGTGACATATGTGAATCCTAGGAATTCTCTTTTTAAACAAACAAAATGTTGTTTTAAAGGCAAAATACAGTTGTGGTCATTTTTAAATGTTCCTTTTACGTGTGTACTGCATTAGGCACTTCAGCCCCAGGCACATCAGGAACATTATGGCATTTGCTTTTTTACCTTTTTGTAATGCTGGAAATGTCACCTTTTTCGCAGTGCTCCATTACCTAAATCCAGGAAAGACCCTTAATTTTGAGTGTAGGCACTGATTTAAAGTATTTAACTCAATTACAGAGAAGTTTAGATATAACTGAAAAGAGTATAAAAATGGCCACATCTGATCTACAGTACTCATTTTCACTGAGGCGCATATTCTCTAAGATAAAAGTTGCTTGGAAGGACTTGAGTCCATCTTCTTCCCTCCATCAGTCCTAGTTATAGCATTTGCAGGAATAGGGTCTAAGGTTGTGAAGCCTTCCATCCAAATCAAAGTCAGGAGTGTGGATCATACAAATACACTACTGTGGGGCACCAAGGTATCACAGAGTAACCGAGGTTGGAAGCAAGCTCTGGAGACTGGCTTGTAGTCCAAGCCCCAACTGTCCCTTTTCACTCAGTTTACTCAGGTACTGTGCATAACTTCACATTTGGGGTGGGATAAGAGCATATACAGGTCATTTGCCATAGAACAGCTGATGATATGTTCTCCCATGACTATATACATGCCCATACCCAATACGGGTCACTGCCGAGGCTGCAGAAGGAGCACAAATAATTGCAGTACTTGAAGAATACAACAGTCATTGACCACAGTAGAGGAGATTAAATCCCATTTTTTTTTTAAACAATAAGCTTTCAGAATAATATTTTTGTTTTAAACAGAAATAGCTGTGCTCTCCATCCTCCCCCAATCCCCAGAAAAAATAGCTTGCAGAAATAGGGGGGTGCTGGCCCATATCTTCCCCTAGGCAGGCACACTACCTAGCTATATCTTTGAAATATACACACATACACATGTGTAAGTACACATAGCTAGGTATATATAAAAGTGTGTATGAATATATATGTGAGTATATATACACCTATATACTTTAAAATGTTTTAAGATATATTTATATATATAAATATACACACTCACAGCCCTAGATATCCCATGTGTTTCATGAAACACATCCAAGATCAGTGTCAACAAAGGCCACAGTGTTTAGAAGCCATCAGTCAGGGCCAACTTTACGCCAGCAAACACTAGCTAGCAGAGTACATCGTTACTGCTTATTTTGATACCTGCAGTTCCAAAAAGCTGTAATAGTGCATCGTGAACCTCTGGCTAATCTTTGCAGGACCAGAAACGAAGAGCCCCAAATCTGCACATTTCCCACCCACAAAAGTGGTTTTATAGTACTTCATCAAAACCAGACTGACATTTTATGCTAGTAAGCAGCAAGTGAGCAGATTCAGCAAGGGCTTGCCTACCCAGTTTTTCTGGAATAACTGTTTTGTATTTACTCCATGTGGAGCTGTCTTTTTCTGAAATAAAATGACATTTTCTAGTTAAACAATTTTCTATATCTTTTTTATTTTTTTTATTAGACTAATCAAGGAGTTTGCACTTGTTCTGAACCAAGAATATACACAGTAAACTGTTAATATGGTTTCAGTGTACGATTCCTTTGCTCCTCTCCTTCGCACAAGTTACTTTTTGTTGCGGATAAGCCTTGAGACTAGAGACTTTTGACAGATCTACAAACAACAAACAATGTATACCAGCAGAAAAAGCTCATAAAATCTTGGGGAAGATAAGCTGTACATTGTGACACTAAATAATATATTACATGTGACAAAAAAATACATATGTAGGGTACCCACAGAGATTCAGACATACCCCTGGGTATGACAAAAATGCCTTGCATCACACATCTGCTTGCAAGCCTTTTGCTCAAATATGCAGCTTTTGTCTGTAGAAAGTGTGTATTTTCACAACATTTAAACAGCACTCTTTTTATGAAATGTGAAACAATTTCTTCCAAAAGATGTTCCATACTCATCTGAATATTATCGGTATGCCATAAATTTATAGAACAAACAGACCTATAGATTTATGTAGTATTAGTTTTCATTTGTAGTAATGTAGCACAAGAAAAATGCACACAATTGTGAAGGTTTATACAATGTGTTCACAAATCTTGCAATGCATGGTGTTTTCCTTCAACCCCCAGCTCCTAGAGCCAAGATGATTACAAGAGAATCTCAACCTCTGCTCAAGTCTGTAGGTTTAATAACTGTAAAGGAAAAGCTTGTGAAAACGTGGATCGATTGTTCCATACAGACTCAGAAATTGGAAGGCATACCAATTTTCTTTTGAACTGCAGGATTTTTCATGAAAATGGTTGAGAACAACCAGAATCCTGGAACAGGGGCTGGCAAATCCACTTACCAGCAGCAAATTGGAGACTCCCTGGTAAGAGGAGACATAACTCACTTGATCTTGTTAGAATTAAATTTCTGTTTATCAGCCCTTTGTTTAGAGGCTGATCAAGGCTCATCTCCCAATAGAGAGAAAGAAGCAGAGGAAGCACGAGAAGGAATCTGCAACCCCATCCAACAGAACGTTACTTGATATCAGAGATGTCCCACAGCAGGAGCTGAGGGGCACTCCGTCCTCTCCACAAAACACACGCAAGATCTTGTGCAGGAGTTGCTTCAGGCCAGGGCTGCTTGTACTCAGCACTGCATTGCACACCTTCTCAGAGTTGGATTTCTTACATCTGTTACTCTGCATCCGTGAACCTGGATGATGCCATGCACAAGAAAAATAAATGTCTGTATGGCAGCAAGGAATGGGCTGAAGAAACAGCCTCAAACCCAAGAGACAAATATGTTTCCTATGACTCACAAAGTTTAATGCAAAGGCCTGCCTACTGGTATTCCGGATCCAGGGTTGTCTACTTCTGGTTTGAAAAGGCATAACAACAAAGGCGTTGGAGAGGCATAATATAAAGTACTAAGGACTGGTACTGGGAGCTGTAAGGACTGATAACTGGGAATAAACAAAGAAAAGGTCACTAGGAGCCAAAAGGCTACAGTGAAATAAAATGTAGTAGGGCTGCATGCATGCTAGAAATGGCCTTCTAATAAATAATTGCCTGTTATTTTTTTCCATGGGATCACTGCTTCATCCACAGTGCTGGACGGTCCTGCGCTGGGAAAGACCTGAAGTTTATTGTTTGCAGGCTCCCTTGTTCACTTGTTGCAGAAATTTCCACATTTCTAGTTTCTAAGGAGCAAGGCAGTGAGGGAAGATGCAGGAAGAAAAACAATGTAGCTGTGGAGGAATTGCATCCTGTGCTGCCTTCTGGTAGTAATTCCTGCCTCATGCTGAGCAAATCCCTGAGACCAAGCTGTCCACAGGTAACACCATGGTATTCTCTGTTTTTCATATAGTTCACACAAAATGTAAACACAAAATGCAGCTGCAACAGATCGATGGAAACTATACTTTCAAAATATGAAGTATGCATTTTATTTTACAGAAAAATAATTGTTTTGTGCTCCAAAGAGCTCAAAATCTCAGATATTTGCTCTAATTGAAAGCAGATGAACCTTGAGAAAAGGAGCAAAACAAACTGTTTTTTGAGTAACTCCTGATCAGAGGAGTTGGGTTCCCCTGCACAAAGAGAAGGTTTTATTCAACTGACACTTGAGTATTTTAGTGCTGGCATGATCTGAGCATGCGTAATATAGTACAGGAGAAGGATATTATATACCTGCAAAAATTCAACTTCAAAACAGAATCCAACCTCCCATTGCTAATAGCTACCATGTCAGCTGGATGCAGTTCACTTTGGAAAGCTGTCAAGATGTGATGTGGGAAGGCTGCCTTGTAGAGAAGAGTTCTCATCTGAATTGCTAAAGCCAGTGCTTCCTTATTAGCTCAGACACTTCTGTATTTTAAAAATGGAGGCAACATCAATTTCTTCCTGAAACACCTTTCAAGTGTCCACAACAGCTTTCCAAAGGAAATGAGAAGGCTAAGAGATTGCTTCAACTCAACCTGCAACCGTGATACGTTCTATTTTTAGCCTGTCTCTTGCCACTAACTACCAGATAAGGTAAGCAGTGACTGTTTTAACAAGTCAGAAAAACAGCTCCCATGACAAAATAATACAGAGCTTTAGCTTCCAGTAGCAGATAGGAACCTGTTGTTTTAAAATAGTCAAAAATATATCTTTTTGATAATTCACCCACCACTGAATCTTGAAAAACACAGCCCCAGAGGAAAAAAAATACTTGAGGGAAAATAACAGGGGCTGTAAAGCAAGTCTCCAGAGCCTTCATACCTTTACATAGACATGTAAATAGGTGGCTTGGCTTTTTAACAGTGTGAAAGTTGAGTACCATCTGTTAACTTCAGTACTGTAGGATGTCTTCTAGAAGTCATTACTTCCATAGATTACATAAAGACTGAACAGTTTGGCAGAGGTCAGAGGCAGGACACAGTGAAATTTCAGACCCATTGGAAATACGCAGGTGCCCACGAGCATTTTGTCCAAGTTCTGTTTTGACAGAGCAAATACTTTGCAAAGCAATCTAAACAGACGTGATGTAACGTGCAAATTTTATGTTACACACAATACTGCATCCTAACAATTCTGTGATTTTTCAGTCTCCTGTTTAAAAAAAAAAATCAAAGCAAGACTAAATGGCATGAAAAATGACTATTATATTTCAGCTCAGGCATTGCTTTTTAAAAAGCAAGCAAATGGGGTAGTTTAAAAAACAGCCGTTCTTGTGGAATCTTACCCTTGTGTAACACTCATTTGCATACACTGTACCATATAGCTCTGCACTGTATAGCTCTGTTGTTTGTGCCCTCATATATATTCAACAGGCACATAAGCTAATACTCAAAAATCAACCATTACGTAGCTCAATGAAATAGTTGTTTCTCTGAAATATTATTGTTGATTTACCTTGGTCATCAAAACAAAACCCCATAAATTACATAGATCCTTGGTACGCAGGAATGCGTTAGCCAACATATACAATTGCTCCTTCTTTTGCACATGCTCCTTCATTTTTCACTCCAGAAAATAATTGCAAGAGTAGCAAGAGAGAATGAATTCCCTCTTCAGGCAACAGCTGAAGAGCTTCAGTAATGTAAACATTTCTACAATGCTCATATAATCTAAGCTGTGACTTGGAGGGGAAGATGCAAGTTCAGTTTTCACTCCTATTCAATCTTTGACCCTTATGCTAAATAAATAGTGCAGCGATGGTTACCAGCACCAGCTGTAACTTCCAGCAGCATGGACTCCTGTTCAGTAGGAATCACTCTGGCTATCAATACTTTTCAAAAAGGCTGCAAGCAGCACACAGAATGCAGTAAGTCTTTGTTATTTCCAACCCGAGCTGTTTTCAAACCAGTGAGCTACTGTCGGAGTTTTCCATCCCTTTTATCTGTTCTATAAAGCATCCCTCACAGCAGATGTGGTGTTTGGGAAATCCAGGAACTCCAGATGTTAGTATGCATGGGATGCAGAAGAGATCCCCAGAAAAAAAAAAAAAAAAAAAGGCAAACTGCATACAGCAATGAAATAAGCACTACGGTGATTAACAATATCCTGACTATTCTGCTATTCACTTCTAGTGCAATGGGTGTTAGATGACAACTTCTGGCAACTCACACCCAAAATATGAAAAGCCCGCTACCAATACCTGCTATACGGAAAAAATAATCCATTCAGTACTGGGACTCAATTTCCTCACCTACAAAGCTAAATGTTTCCCTTATGAGAGTAGTGCTGGGCATCTCAGAAACGTGCAAAGCTGAGGAACGCACAAACTGGAGAAGCGTGTACACAATGGTTTGTGGATATGTCTGTGCTACGGAGTAAGCGTGATGCTGAGAATCCCAGGCCACTCCAGAGAGCCTGCACTTCCTGGCACTGACAGCTGCGTTAAGGCTGTGGCCTTACACTGTGATACGTTTGAGGCTTCAAAACTCAAGGGATCTGCAAAAAATAACTACGAAAAGCATCAAGGAATGCAAAAACCAACTTCCAAAATGGATAAATTCTCAGCTAGTGTAAATGAGCATAGGCCGATTGGAGGCAGCTACACCAGCGGAGACTTTCATTTATAAGAATGTTGTGCTGTAGGCTGAAAAGTTCACTTAATTTGCAGCACAGCTTAGAATGATTAAACCCCAAGTGGTCTTGCACTAGTACAGGACCTGAAAGCTTTGCCTTAAAAATGAAATACTTAACAGTTATATAGACAATTACGTCACCTTAAACAGTCTGTACACATGCGGTGTGGGGAAAAAAAATAAAATATGGTACACATCATTTTAAAAAGTTAATATCAATGACAAGCCAACTTAAACTGAGTTTTAATAACCAGTGCATTTACTAACAACCACACAAACAAATTATCAGAGTGTCCACATTGATTAGCTGTAACTGCAATATGCTTTCTGAGCTCTGGGCATAAATTTTCAAACTAATTCAGAGGTTGCAATAATACGTAAATATTTTCCACTAGCTTAATATGAATTTTAAAAGCTTTTTCTTTCTTTTTTTTTTTTTTTTTTTTAGTGATAAATATTCCAGATAACATAGCTGCAAGGGCTTATGCTTCTCCATATTGATAGAAATCACAACTCTGCCTTTGGCCTTAGATCAATAGCAATGGGGACTCAATTACTCAGTAATGCACCACTCTATACCACCATGCTTAATTATAACAACATAGTGCACTATTAATACCTAAATACAATCTCATGTGAATGGTAGAGTCTTAAAAAAAGAAAAGGGAAATGAAGAACTATGGGCAATATGTTTAATCCTAAAATATGGGGAGTATTTCATCAGTTCTGACATGGCTGAACTAAATAAAGCCCTTGTTCATCTGCCTGTCCTCAGATCATAAAATTAATTGTTTTAAAAACCTGGACAATTCATAGAACTTCCAGTCAGTGATAAATGTAAACAAGCAGAAAACTGACTGGGTTTTCTTTCATATAGTAGGTATCACAGGCATTGGAATTGAGAAAACATTTTAAAATGTGAATTAAAAATAGCAATGTTTTCACAATGGAGCTACATTTTTACAATCAGCAACAATTTTCTTTTAATGAAAAGGCAGCATAAACTGGCCTATCTCCATTGACTGCAGTGGAACTAGGCGGTTTCACAACAGCTCCAGAATGGGCAGAGGTTTACACTATGCTCTAATACACTCCACCAAAAATAAAGAAAACTATAAAGGAAAATACTTCTATGTTTTTCTCTCAAAGAATGAGATGTACTGTTACACGTGAGAGACGTTTTTAAGAGATGCAGATTAAGAACATTCTGGTACACAGTAAAAAAAAAAAAAAATAACCAACGTTTGTAAATCCAACAGTCTAGACACACCATCATCTTGATGTCTAAAACATCAAAAATCATAGGATCTACTTCTCACTCCGTATGTTCTTCCCTCCTCCAGTTTCAGCCTAATCCTTAATTTAACTCATTCAAACATCCCTGCCAGAGAAAGTCAAAACAATAACGTCAAATTTAAGAAAATGCAGAAGGTGTTAAGCATATCAATACACTGCCAGTCTACATGGCAGGGCATTAGGAGCTAAGCCGAATACCAACCACCTCCCCGAGACAATGTTCAAATACAAATAACAACTTTCCTCCCTCAGTTATTTTATTCATCTGCAATAGTACATTTTGGTTTTCTTATAAAAGGTCTTAAGGTTTCATTTTACATGTACACCAGGGTCTGACATTTAAAAGCAAAAAGACACACAAAAAATCCACGTCCCCTGACTGTTGATCTGTCACAACTGCCAGCATCAAGTACAACAGCATTTAATTTCATGGTTAAAAGACATCACAGGTTTTCCCCCCATACAGTCTCTTAGTTTATACATTTATGCTTCCCAGTATGGTTAATTTGGCCTTTCGTGAATAATAGAAATATAAAGCAGGTATTAACTTACCTTACGCCCATCACTTGCATGGCAGTTCACATTTAAAGGAGTCAATAAAGCCATCAGTTTTTCTTCATTACCGCTCCTGTAAATGGAGAGGAGAGAATTACAGAAAGGGGAAAAAAAGACAGAGCTCTTTGCAAAACATTTGCTAAGGAGCTGGATATCAAAGTATCATATATTGAAATTTATACTCTTCCAGGGAGAATGTCAGATGGCTAAAGGATCTTCTGAACATTTCGAATCCAAGGATAAATACAGAAAATAACATTAAATTTGTAGTTGTGTATTACAAAAGATGATGCAAAAACACCTCTTAATTTCTCTCCTCATCCTATATTTCCTTTATATAATTTTACAGATCCTCTGAAAGCCATTTGCCAAATTAAGTGTTCTAAATTAAATACATTTTCATAGCATATGGCCCATAACATTTGAGACAACTACATACCAATATCCAGAAATTTTTTAGAAGGGTTAACAGCCTATATAAAACAGTCCTGTGCTGTGAGAAGGAAGGATGAAAGCATCTTTGGAATATACGACTGAACTTTACACCTTTTGTATAGGCTTCCTTATGCTCTGTTCTGATAAAGCCAATTTTCAAAATATTTCCCAAGGTAGCAGTAAAAAACCAAAAGAAAAGAAAAATTCCAGTATTTAATTTGCTCCTAAAAAGAACAGTCACAAAATGATAAAGAGGATTTAAGCAGCTTAAAGCAAAAACTCAATATTAACCTTATAACCACCATAGCGGGGGATTTCAATTACATAAACAGGCTTTTCCATTTGTACCAGACTGTAAAGTCCGAAGAGATTTATGCCAATGAAGTGGTTTGTTTGCATCATTTCATGGAAAGGCAATGACAAAACATTACTGTTTTAAAAATCCCTTTTCCTCCCTTCTTCCACCCCCAAAATATGCTTTATATTCTAAGCAGCACTCACCTAGCAGCTTCCAGGAGTTCGTCCTTCTTGTATTCACCTAAATGATTGCAAAATATCATGCTGTTAGCATTTGGCAGAAGACAGATTAAGAAATGCAGTAGGAAGCAAATACAGAATTAAAACAGAGAAGAGGAGAAAAAAGCCCACACCCCGCTGGGTGATGGAGCTGTGACGTTAGCCAGCTTGTGGAGGCAGCATCACCAGTACCTTGGAGACGGGCAGCAAATTGACGCATCTTCTTGTCCAATCCTCAGATGGAAAGGCTTTCTTCGGACGACCAATGACTGCGAAATCTTGTGTCCAGAAACACAGTCCCGCTGATAACAGCATGTCAGCTGAAGACAATGTCCCCACCCCCTGCCCTATTCAGTATGTCACATTATACTTGGGAAGCATAATAAATTCTGAGACAAAAGCGAGGCAGTGCGGCTTTTTAAAAGGTACAAATTACCAATCTCCAAAGCTCTCACCTGCCTATTTGAATGGTAATATTAGACTTCACCAAGTTCTTCAGAAGAGCACTGATTATTAAGTAAATTTCAAATATTATACCATCAGCCACTTCCAAGAAAATACGCATTTGAAATAAAAAGCACAGACAAAAGAGCATGAACTCTCCAAGAGATTTTTTTTACGAGACTCTGAGATTAGAGATAACCACAAGTAATGTTAAAGCAACATTTACATTTGAAATTCTGAGTTACAACAGACAACTCAGGGGGGTTGTTGCATCACAGGATTAAAATTGCAAGTGAATATCTTATAAAGAGCATGGAACAAGATGACCTGTGGAAGTAAGACATATTCTACAAAGCTGAATCATGATGACATTGTGCAATACAAATTCAAGGGAATTTCAATTCCGAAATTAGAAAAATAGCTTTTTAGCAGCTTTATAAAGTCAGAGAGCAGAGGGTATCCTAAGAGCCAAAAAGATGCAGGGCTTGAAAAACACACTGTATATCACCTGCCAGAGAATTAAAGCTTCTAACCACAACGCTATAAGAAAAACAGGAAGAGGAAGCTGTCCTGCAAGAAATGAAAAACCTTTGTGCTGCCTCCTATGTGCATCTCTCCTTACAGGTGAGGAAAGCTGTCAGGCCATGGGAAATGCCAGATTGGACTGCAGATAAACTGGAAGGCTCCTCTGGAAACAATATCCCTCAACAAAGAACTTCTCTAGGCTGCAGGAGGAGGGTTAGAGTCCTCTTCCATCAGAAACAGCTTGACACTCCCTCCATCACAGCTCCGCGGGTTATCAGCAGAGGGGGACAAGAACCAGAACACCACCAGCCCTCTCCAGGGCCTGAAGGAGCCCTGTTTAGTTCAGCATCCTGCCTTCACCCCAGGGTAAGGAGGAAGAGGGCGAGTACTCACCGTCATGCACCTCCCACACCATCCCCCTGGCTGTGGCTGGGGAGTTATCAGACAAAGGCAGTATCTGCATCCCATAATCCTGGTGAATTTTCCTTTCACAACTGTGTTTAATTGCTTTCTGAAACATACTCAGTTTTGGGAATTCACAACAACCTGCAGCAAGGAGTTCCACCTCACGACAGCCTCTCGTATGACGTGTCTCTTAACTGAGTGGTTCTTGGTTGCTGAACCCCAGCAATGGAGCAGATGAGTTCACTGCAAAGGCGAAGAACTGAAAACTGGCATTTCAAATATAGGCTATGAAGGTTAATTTATGTTTTAGAAGAATTTATACATCTGTCTTAATGAAAATTTGATCATGAAACAAGTAAAATGACACAAAAATATGATTGCCTTTGTCTTGCCACCACTTTGCAACTTCCCTCAGAGGGGGTTCCTGTCCACCACAGGCAATTGCCTTTTCAAGCCATGGGGGCTGGTCCTCTTTTTTTATTTTAATGAAGATAAAATACTGGGCACAGTTGTGAGTGTTTCAAATCAATGGTGAGTGAAAAGCTCTGGTCAGCATGTGAGGAGGGAAAAAAAAAGAAAAGACACTGTATTACTACTGCATTACTTGTGCAACAATCTCAAACAGCTGGATTTCCTGCAGGAGAGTTATTGGCCTGTATTATATCAACACTTTAGGGACCTAATCAGATTAAAAGACCTGTTTGCACATTCTGATTTGGCAGTGCATCTAGCAGTCCTAACCAGGCTTTTCAATACTATTAGGTTAGACAAGTGTAATAACATTTTTCCTTCATGCTCAGTAAGTTGGTACTTTAAAACACAAAGGCTCTTTCCTCAAGTACCTTGATTAGCAAAAGCTTTACTGACCAACAGAAACGGGAGGCTGTGGCTCTGGATTTAGAAATGTCCCACTGTATAACTAAGTAAATCAGTTACTTTTACTAAGTGGTACTTTTAAAAAAGGTATTTAGAGATATCGTTGAAATTCATACAAGCAATTCTTGAATTTCATCACAGCTCTCCCACACTGTGATATGGATTAGGATAATATTATCTTGTAATTGGCTAACTTTATTACTCTCAAATAGCTGTCACATTTCAAAGCAACACCTAAAATCACACAGGTGCTTACGGCACACAATCAAGTTTGCTGAAAAAGGCCAAATGCACCCCGCAGAACTCTGCTCTCCTGGCTCGGAAGGGGATGAAGGGGAACCCCCTGGCCACTCGAGCAAACAGCTGGTGGGACGCCACTGAGCTGAGAGTGGGCTGGCCGATGGCATGTGGGAGAAGTGGGTGGCACTGCCCGCAGGACCAGCTTCTGCTGGCGCAGGCTGCGCTCCTACCAGAGGGCTCTGCCAACACAAGTAAAGCCGCTTGGCTATGAAGCATATCAAAGGCCATCCTGCAGCATTTGGCCACAGCTACCTAATAAAATATTCATTTGCAAAGCATTTGAAAACAAACCATGCGTGCTTGTGGCAGAGATGAAATTCAAGTTCTGAGCTGAAGTACAGGAATATAGACCGTCAACCTCACGTAATACTTCTGTTCAAAGAATGTCAAACTGTTTGACTTGGACCAAGCTAATAACATCACTTAAAGAGCTCCTTTGGGCAGGTTGGGATTTATAGTTTTGCAAAAGGGCATCTGCAGAACAAAGCGCAGGTAACACCCTGAATTACTCTTCCAAATCTCTTAGCAGTTGCCAGCTTTGAGAGAAAAACATCCTTCCAATCACAGTGTCAATACAGAGGATTTTTGGCAGCAATATTTTGGATAGCACAAAGCTGGTCTGCCAGAATTGTGAAAGTTAATGTCGTTAGACCTTGCCACAGAAGACCAAAACCGAAACACAATTCTGGAAACAATTTTCATCTATTTGCTATCCAGCCCTTCCACCAAAGCCTCTCCTTTGTGCTTCATGGCAAGCCCAAACACCCCACGGCCACATCACCAGACACATCCTGCCACACTGGGTAGGTGAGAACTTGCCAGGCATGCCTCCCTTCTCCACACAAGAGAGCCCAGAGCGGCTGCCACTTCTTGGCCCGGCAGCCCATGAGGGGAGCACTGGACTTGCTCACCTCCACATGCTGGGTAGCCCAGAGACAGTCGGCCTGGGAATTTCTGAAGGCAAGGACAGAGAGGGTGTGAAATGGGGAGCAGAGAGCCACATCAAAGCAGTGTCCCTGATCCTATCTTGTCAGACAAAAGCTGGTAGGTGAGCAGAAACTGCTCAGTGTCTGGTGTTCAAACATGCATCTGATCAAGTTCATTGCTTGTATGTCGCTCAGCATCCTTTAAACCATCAAGTTCTCTATTTGCTCCCAGCTCCAGATCACACCACTAATGCTCCATTTACGCTGGAACCAGAAGGTCACCACCAGTAACCACAGATAACCACTGTTTCAAAACACAGCTACAACCAGGCAGCAAACTAGTCCTATCTCTGTCCCCTCCCAGGAGAAAACTGGTTATCTCCAAGACCCCTGATCAGCTGCTGCAAACTACAGCAACCACAACTCCACATGCTACGCAACCACTGCTGTACCTGGCCCTAGCTGCATTTTGCAGTAACTGATTAGCAGCAAATGCTTATTAACTATCTGACATCAGTGGCTGCTTTGCACCCAGCGGTTAAGCAGATCAGTAGCTGGAAGCTGAATTGAGATCTCGGTGGAAGACAGGAGACCTTGCTTTGCACTGAGACAACATGCTGATCAGCAGCCTCTTTGAATCCAGCTGCAGCAGATGAAAGTAACTGAAAGAAGAGTGGAGTATTGAGCTGGAGACATATACAGGCATATGCAGGAACATTGTATTTGGGAGAATGAAAGGCAGGCATGCACCAACAGTGACAGGCTGAAATCTTTAGGGGCTCCTAATGTATTCATTTGTGCTTTCCAGCTTAATGATAAAAGCTGGAGCCAGAAAAGCACAGCTAACCTGTTGCAGCCAGTCTCCACGAGCCCTCCTCTACCTGTTCCTCCTGCTTCCCATCTTCAGGGTGCCATCTTCCTATTTTTGTGCTTATTGGTGCCACATGATTACATGGTGTTACACTGGGTCATACTGAAAATCTAGGTGGGGCATAAATAAATTCTGTTATTGAAGAGTTACAAGGAATAATCAGTCAATCCACCTGCAGCTTGAATTCACTAGCAACTTTTAAATTTTAAGCTTACTAGACGAGTCTGTGAAACATGACCATCCTATATGCATGTGTACGAGAAAGAAAAAATTGCAAATTCTGGAAAAAACTAACATAATGAATCAATCCTACAGCGTACTTTACAGACAAATAACCTTATTTCACACTCTCTCAAAAGTGTGGAAATTTCATCTGAATACTGCAAGCTGAAACCGTTGTCTGAATGCATGGCATAAACCAATAGTGCTTTTTCAATGCATCTACACTAAGAAACAAGGTGAATGGCTCTCCTCTCTCTCCCCCTACATGTTAGCTAATACAGAAACCAGGTGGAGCAAACATGTCAACCTGGACAAAGTAGTTTTTGCATTATCACACTATCATGTGTCAGTTTTCAACAGTGAGGACAATTCCCTAAAAATTAATGTCACACAGATTAAACCAAGCCATTATTATCCAACATAATGGCAGAAAATAACAGGGCAACTGAAAAACTAAAGAGGATGAACAAGTTGCACATCACATGGAACCACAGGTACAGATTTAAATCCTCACAGTACTGATAAACAGTGAAAAATTTTACACTAGTGAATGGTACCTTGCTTCTGAGATATGTGACAAAAGGATGTGGGCCTGATGGACGTGCAACTGTGGCCACAGGCTAGGAAGAGAAGATTGATGAATAACACTGAATCACAGAAAGGTTGAGGTTGAAGGGACCTCTGGAGTTCCTCTCATCCACCCTTCTACTCAAGCAGGGCCGCCTAGAGCAGCCTGCCCAGGACTGTGTCCAGAAGGCTTTTGAACATCTCTAAGGATGGAGACTCCACAACTTCCCTGGGCAACCTGTGCCAGTGCTCAGTCTCACTGAGCTCAACTCATTAACTTTCCAGGTGGTGATCTCTTCAGGACCTTCTGGTTTTTTTCTTGGCAGCTGCAGGTCTAGCAGCACTGGAAAGTCAGGGGTGAAATCCTGCTCCATTAGAAAACATGGCAGCTCTACATTTGACTTCAGCCAAGTGCAGACTACAGCTTGCTATTGGCTGCCTACTCTGAAAGCCTGAACTATGAGTTTGAAAAGACATGTCCCATGCTAAGATTGACAAGATAGTTGTGAACAGCCCAACAGATTTTCTTCAAATAAGCATTCACAATTATCCAGCAACACGGCGGACATGGGCTCTCCAGCACAGCAGTAGAGACAGTGGGTATCAGTCTCTCCTTTTTCCTCATTTAAGTGTTTCTGGTGCTTTTCCAACCAGGCACTCTGCTAGCACAGGAATGCATGGGGCTGCTGGGGAAGCACAATCAGAGCCCTGATGCAGCTGAGGGGCTGAAAACCTGTTTTCCCATCAGACTCATGACTTCATCCAGCTCAGCATGTGGCCAACCTGAGAATGAACAGCCTGGGCGAGGTGGTGCAGAGAGAATGGAAAATGGAGACTCTGCATTTGAGTTGGCATTGCTACAAAGAAAGCAATCTCTAGACCAGAATCCAAACAGAGTTTAGCAAAGAAATAAACACCACAGAAATAAATTAAAACATACCTTTTCTCTGACCCTCCAGGACTTCATAGACCTACGAGCGAGCAATGAGCACATGTCCACATAGGCTATCCTTTTTAATCCATTGTGATCTTTGGAGTAATATTTAAGTTTTTAAAGAAATATTCAAGTTAGAGCGGTTGGCTTTTACTGCTTGTGACATACTACTTGTTTGGAGGGGGAGGGCACATTGGTTGGGTGTTTCGGGTTTGGGGTCTTTTAGTTTGTTTTTTTAAAACACCATTTTTCTAGCAAACTCAAATTTTATTTTCAATGTGTCTGCTTTTGAAAGGGTCAAATCACTCCATTAAAACACTCATCAATTCTTTCTTCCCAATTTAACTTTTCTTATACGTAAAGCCAAAGTGAGACTAAAATACAGAGTTAAATCAGAGCAAGGTATTTTCACCATTCAAAAAGGTTGTGGGACTGCCTGACACAGCAAAAAATTCCAACACTAAAAAAAGGGATATGTTGAAATAATATTATTTGGAAAAAGGCAGTTATAACTAAGAAGTACAAGAAACACATGAGGGCAAAGAGGAAAAAAAAATCAGATTATTATACTCATTTCCCACTTCTTTAGGGTTAATTTCTTTATGGCTCTTGCAATTCTTCACTCAGCTGTTTCTCACAAGTAAATGGGCTGATTTTATAAGATGTCTTATAGGCTCGACCAGGAACACAGCAAAACCCTAATTTTAAGCTCTTGTCACAGATGAAAAACACCAAAGCAGCTCTACTATATGCAAGAATGGCAGAAAAGCAACTCGAGACAATGTCTCCAAGAACAAGTGGCAGACAAGGGGGAATGTTACCAAGGAGGAAAGGTTTGGTACCTTGATTCTGCCTCTTCTATTGAGGATGAGTCAGGAACTGTGCATGCGGATTCAAATTAGTCATTTGTAATAGAAATTTGAAAATTGAAAATGGCTCAGCTAGCAGTGAAGTGCTTTTAGGGACACGTTTTAAAGGGGAGTGGGAATTACAGAAATAAACAAGTATCTTTTGGGTTTGGCCACAAATCTAGCAAACCACTGAGCTAGCAGCATCCTATCTGGAATAACTTTCAGTTAGGCGGACAGAGCTCAAATCCAGAACATTCCTGATTTAGCCTTCTAGAAACAGAAAGCTGGATCTCTTCTAAGGCCTGGCAGGAAGCAGCACGTCGGGAAATCTGCAGCTTTGCATAGCGCAGAATGGTAAAACTTCTGCTAGGGTCTTAAGCGATGGAAGAGGTTCTCGTCTCTTAAGCCATCAATTCAAAGCACACATATTACATAAGCACATATAGGATAGAGCGATTATTAAATGTTGTCTTCATATCTAAGTATAAATTGCGTGTACATTATGGGGTGTAGTCACTAAGAAGGATTAGGTGGTATATCAAAATGGGTCTTCAGTGCACATGCAATTATAACACCATTAAGTTTACATTTGGCACATAACATACTTCTGTTTCTCAGAGAAGCTCTTTTCAGTGGTGCTGACCTATTCGTTAAAAAATGCTGTCAGATTTCCTTCACCATACAATGCCAGGAAGATGAAAAAGTCCTTTTGTCACAAAGTTTCAAATTTTTTAAACTCTTAAATTGTAAGATACAAAAATGAAGCTGAGCCAATCACAGCAGTTAAACAGAAGAATCTTCCTGAATGTGCAGAGAAAGGACACAACATATTGCACTGCAGGACCATAATAGTAAAATGAAAAAACAACACAGCAACAAAAAAAACCCCAAACCAGCCATCACGTGGTAAGCCATATAATTATCGTTACCTTCAACAATGCTACCATGCCCTACAATATAAATTTTTCTGAAATAAAAAAATCTGAAAAATCTTCTAAAACTCATTCTCTTTAGTGTACCTGTACCAGTAGCTTCAATTTCTTCATATTAGTGCACGCTACTCATATAGACACCATACACACATCAATTTTTTATCTGTACCATGAAAAACGTATTATTTTCAATACAACCGCGCTACTTCAGAATGCTGTACTTGAAGATACACCACCACTCTCATTCGTCATGTCTTCAGACAGAGACTGTAAGAGGGAAAAGAAACGCAGAATTTCAAGAGACTGGGAAGAAAATCCAAACCTACTGCAATTCAAAACACACTAGTGAGAGGGGAAAAACTGAAGGTGTAGAGGCTCATCTTTTCACCAAAGTTCAATACTCATGAGATACGTTGTGGAACTGTGTTGGGTTTGCATGGCAAGGTTTTGGTAGCGGAGGGGCTACAGGGGTGGCTTCTGTGAGAAGCTGCTAGAAGCTTCCCCTGTGTCTGACAGAGCCAATGCCAGCTGGCTCCAAGACGGACCCACCACTGGCCAAGGCCGAGCCAATCAGCACCTCTGTGATAACATATTTAAGAAGGGGAAAAAACAGCTAGAGAGCGCTTTTGCAGCCAGAGAGAGGAGTGAGAAGATGTAAGAAACTCTGCAGACACCAAGGTCAGTGCAGAAGGAGGGGCAGGAGGTGCTCCAGGCGCCGGAGCAAGATTCCCCTGCAGCCCGTGGTGAAGACCATGGTGAAGCAGGCTGTCCCCCTGCAGCCCATGGAGGAAGGATGAGGGGGTGTAGAGATTCCACCTGCAGCCCGTGGAGGACCCCACGCCGGAGCAGGTGGAGGCACCTGAAGGAGGCTGTGACCCCGTGGGAAGCCCGCGCTGGAGCAAGCTCCTGGCAGGACCTGTGGATCCGTGGAGAGAGGAGCCCACGCCAGAGCAGGGTTGCTGGCAGGACTTGTGACCCCGTGGGGGACCCACACTGGAGCAGTTTGCTCCTGAAGGTCTGCACCCCATGGGAGAGACCCACGCTGGAGCAGTTCATGAAGGACTGTAGCCTGTGGGAGAGACTCACGTTGGAGAAGGTCGTGAAGGACTGTCTCCTGTGAGAGGGACTCCATGCTGGAGCAGGGGAACGATGAAAGCAGTCCTCCCCCTGAGGATGAAGAAGCGGCAGAAACACCGCGTGATGAACTGACCGTAACCCCCATTCCCCGTCCCCCTGTGACACTGAGGGGGGAGGAGGTTGAAGCCAGGAGTGAAGTTGAGCCCGGGAAGATGGGAGGGGTGGGGGGAGGTGTTTTAAGATTTGATTTTATTTCTCATTCCTCTACTCTGTTTTGCTTAGTAATAAATTAGACGAATTCCCTCTCTAAGTTCAGTCTGGTTTGCTTGTGACGATAATTAGCGAGTGATCTCTCCCTGTCCTTATCTCAACCCATAAGCTTTTCGTTGTACTTTTTCTCCCCTGTCTAGAGAAGGAGGGGAGTGATAGAGCAGCTCTGGTGGGCACCTGGCCCCCAGCCAGGGTCAACCCACCACAGGAACCCATGGAAAAAGAAATTTGATTATTTTTTTCAGAGCTGTTGAGCCTTCCCCATCAACCACCGCTTCATGCCTAATGCAAAAAGAAACATTCCCATAGCTCTCCCTCTTCCCTTGAATATCTTGTATTAATTCCAGCTATCAGCAAAAACAAATCTCCACTGTAATTCCCACTACTCCAGCTATGCTCCATATTAATAACTAAAACTGTGCTATTCCGTTTTCCCAGCAACTACTTCTTTCTCATTTCTGTAATATGTCTGCATATGTATTTTTTCTTCAGGATTTCTAGGAAATCTTTCCAAAGGAAGACAAAGGACTAAGAAACTGTCTTTGATAAAGACTTGAGTACAGTAAAGGTGGATAGATAGCCAAGTAGTATATCCAGAACTGACAAGAGAATTAAGCTGCTTTCATAGTAGTGCATCCTTTCCAAAAGCCAGCTCCCTCCTTTGTCCTTCCAAACAATCTCCTCAAACAGGGAAATTATTTGATCTCCCAGAATATTCTCTAAAAAGAAACCACAGAAATGCCTGCTTATAATTGACACAAAGCATAGAAGAGAACTAGCAAGAAAAAAACCCACAAGAACAAAACCCTCAGGAAAGCCATATTGTATAAAAGCAAGCTCCAAAATTATGCTCCATCATCTAATCTTTCTCTGGAAAGAACTCTGGAATGAACACAAGCAGACAAAATTTTGCAATCTCTCTGATCTTCCCATTGTAGATAAAACATGCTAGCAAGCTGGGGACACTGTGTCTGAAAATCTATAGCTTGATTCAAAACTAACACATATATTTTAACGGAAAAATCTATACTCTCTTAGATACAGCAAACACGATGGATTTTATACTAACAATTTGTACAGATTTGAAGAAGTGGGTTTTTTTCGTGTTTGCTAGGAAGTGAATATGAGAGACATAAAATGTACATATGTGCCAAAGTACTTTTTTATTGACTTTATAAGTTTTTTACTCAACAGTACACTCCTTCCTCTGTACATCTGGTGCTGCCCCATGTATCTGAACTTAAGCTTGAGAAAACAGAGGTGCCATCCCAGAAAAATGCAATGCGTGTTGCCGCACTTGCCCTCCAGCACATACTCTGGAACTCAAATCCAGTTAAATCACTTCTCTACCTCCTAGACAAAAACCACAAAACATTTCCTATGCCTGCTGGGCCACAGAGTAGCAAGCAGAAGGAAGGAACTCCTTTGCAACTGGAGAAAACACAGGGCAAACTTGTCCAACACACAGGCAGCTGTATTTTGGAAGTTAAAGAAAACAATGCCACAATGTTACCTTTATTAATAAAAGCAGAGATATCATTGAAGCGAAAAGAGTCAATTAATTATGCCACACTTAAGCAAATTACAGCAAGTAAATCCTTACCAAAGAATGTTAAAACAGAGGTTAATACATTTTTTATAATGAACAATTTTGTCATGGCAAATAGGGAACTAATTGTCAACAGTTCAGTTTAAATATTTCTAAAGCTATGCAGTTCCCCACAAGAAAAAGGTAACAAAATAATCCAACCGTTTTTCCACTTATATTAGAGCCATATAACTCAAATAATTTTGCCTTGTTACTGCAGGCAAATTTCCCCTCCCCGTGGGTTTTTATTTGGCAGTTAGAGTCAAAAGACAGTTGGAAAATAACAAAAAACCTGGTACAATTTGGGGGAAGAGAGCAGCATGACTGGAAATGGGATATGTGGACTGATACAAAAGTCTCATGGTAGTACGCCAGAGTAAAGAAGAGCTGTGTTTGACTTGAGTACATCCTTCCCCTCCCTCATCCTTCCCATCAGATCGTATGTGTCCTGGTTTCAGCTGAGAGGGTTAATTTTCTTCATAGTAGCTAGTATGGGGCTATGTTTTGGATTTGTGCTGGAAGCAGTGTAGATAATATAGAGATGTTTTTGTTAAATGGACCTATTGTTGAGCAGTGCTTACACAGAGCCAAGGCCTTTTCTGCTTCTCCCGCTGCCCTGCCAGTGGGATGGCTGGGGGTGCACAAGAAGTTCACAGGAGACACAGACAAGACAGGTGACCCAAACTGACCAAAGGGATATTCCATACCATATGACATCATGCTCACTTTGTAAGAGGTTTGGGGAAGAGGAGGGACTAGGGGGGCAGCGGCATTCGGAGTGATGGCGTTTATCTTCCCAAGGAACCGTTATGTGTGACAGAGCCCTGCTTTCCCGGAGATGGCTGAACACTGCCTGCCCATGGGAAGTGGGGAATGAATTCCTTGCTTTGCTTTGCTTGTGCGCGCGGCTTTTGCTTTACCTGTTAAACTGCCTTTATCTCAACCCACGAGTTTTCTTACTTTAACTTTTCCAATTCTCTCCCCCATCCCACTGCGGGGGGGAGTGAGCGAGCGGCTGTGTGGTGCTCAGCTGCCGGCTGGGGTAAAGCCACGACAGTATGATACAGGGAATATATACTTAAAAGCGACAGTTCCCTTTGTTTTGTCTCATTTTTTAAAATTATCTTTAATGCCTTTTCTGAACACACATTTGCACTAGCAGTCATCAGTCACCGTAACTCAGATCAGGGTTTGCCTGATCAGAGTGGTGGTGTCATCTCTGGGTACTCACTTGGGCAAAGAGCTGCTTTGTGGCCTACATGTGACTAGCGGTGTTTTGCAAGACAAAGGAAAGAAAGTTTGGATTTATGGAAAATGTTCAGACTCTGAACCTGCAAGCTCTTGTCCTCACCAAAAAATATCTATTAAAGCACCAGCTGGGGGAAAATGAATTTGTTATTTACATTCAGGCACTTTTTGCTACTCCTGTTGGAATAACATATCACAAGATGGAAATACAGTGGTAATAATATCTAATGCCAAAATGCAGGGGATCTAGCTATGAAGGGTTACGTTACTTACCAACAGTGAAAAAATAATGAAATACTATATACCACATGAGTCCTGTAAACATTTTCAGTCCCTTACATTAATCTTATTGTTTTAAATGCTTTGCTAGTTAAATGCCTGATAAGAAATCATATGTATAATCCTATTACCTAACAACAAAAAAACCCCACCCAAAAAACCCCAAACAACTCCCTGCCCTAAATGATAATATGGTTCACTACAAAGTGTGGCAACAGAATAGCACCACAGGAAAAAAGAAGGCTGATAGAAGGAAGGAGACACTAACTCATTAATTAAAGACAAGAGCTTTACCAGACTGCTGTTATTATGTTTCACCTCCAAAGGAGAGCATTTATTCTTCAATTCTTCATTTATGCACAGAAAGTTTCATCTAATGGAATACAGGGCTGCCTACTCAAGAGATACCCTACACAAGATGACTCTATGGAAACCAGTCACCAGCTACGTCCAGCTTGACAATATTAATACACCGTGTGCACTTTATTTCTGTTGTGCTGGAAAACTAAGTATTGGGACATCACTGTCATGGGTATATCCATGAATGAAGCACCTTTTAAACCAGGTGTTCCCTCTTCATTGTGGGCCAGAAAGGAAATACATGAACTGCATGTACCCTCAGCACAACAGCTCTGCACGTTTCTGTGCAGACCTGCAGTGAAAGGTAGTTTAATTACATTCTGCATGAAGTAGGAAAAAATACTGCTTTCCATTTTCAGTTACTTCCAGTAATTCTCACCAGATTTAAATACTCTGCTTACCTCAAATAATTCAAAATATAACGGGCCAAAAAGTATTCCTACCTTCCTCATTCATCACAACCATTAATGATCTTAAATATCCCCAAGAAAATACATTTAAATGATCCTCTTATTAGGTAATAGGATTACTAGCAGCTTCGAAACCAGTCTACTTTGCCAACGGCTTTATTTCAAAGTTATTCTGAGGTACGTTTCATTTTTAACTTCCAAAAAAGTGGTATTTTAAACCTCCATTTGACCTAAAATGAAAGAGGACCATGGAAGAGTTAATGCAGGTTTTCTCTACTGTGTTCTAGGTGTATCAGTTCAGCATGAGCTAACTCAGTATTACCACTCCTTCCAGATCAAGGAGAAATAATACTGTACCTTCCCCACTGCCAGCTCAGGATTCCTGCTTATCCATTTCTGCTCAAGCCCAGTTACTGATCAGGGTGAGACCTATTACTGAGAGATCTTGCTTCCTGGCGCTGACTCTCCTTTTTGCCATCCTCTGAGCATACCTCAGCAGAGCAAGCAAAGACAGGTTATAAGAGAACTGGGTCTGTCTTCAGAGAGCTGGACAATGAAAACTGCAGGGAGGAAGAACAAACTCCCAGAGAAAGGACAGCTCTCGCTGAATCACATTGTGCCATTAAAACAGTTCTAGCATATGTGTCTAGAGTAACGTCCTTTACTACAATCAAAATGGGTTTGGATTTGGATGAAGGACACAATGCTGAAAAGGAACAGGCAAGGAAATATTCAAAGGGAGGGAGTACTCAAAGTTTCTGGTTTCCCTTTTTCCGTTCCACAGTGACACCAGCAGTCTTGACCCCTGGCTGTGGGCTATCTAGGAGTCATCAAATAGTGTAAGACATCAGTCTATACCTAGTTTTTGTCAAAACAGTTTTTATATCACCATTTTGGCCTAAATAGAAGGCTATGCTTAGATATGGAAGCCCTTATCATTCTTGAACATATAGTGTTTCACAAGAAAATTTCCCTCTAAGAATCAGCGGTATCCCCTGGAAATTTGAACCATACTTGGAAGCATGGTGCTTTCAAGGAGGGATTCCTGGCCAGCAGCTAAGCAGCAGGGTCTCAGCAAACAGTCACACTCCTTCTTTCCTTCCCTCTTTTCTCATCTTCTCCAAGATGCTGCTCCTAACCTTAGCAAATAGAGAATATCCTACACGGGAAGGTACAGCCACATATGGTAAGAGCCACAATGCATGCAAGTCATCATAAATCATTTTCCCTCTGACTTGCTAGCTCTCCAGGAGGAAAACACTCCTCTACCATCTTGTGCAGACAGACAAAAGTGGGTGGATTCTTGAGATGGAGCTATACTTTCCCTGTCAGTGATCAGGAACAGGTTTCCCTGTATAGCTCAACATGACTTCAAGAGGAAAAAAGACCCATGAAAGGCAAGATTTACTTGGTAATTAGACCAAAAATTTCTAGAACACTGATGAGAGTTCTCACCTAGCTCCCTGAGGATACTGCATCATTTGAAAAGGAATCACTTATAATATCTATCTTTTAGATTTGTGGGGAAGACCCAGCATGAGTTGCAATGCAAACACTGAAATGTTATTCTCTCCATTCTTAGACAAGTATCAGATTTAATAAATGAATATGCTGCTAATCTATTTTTTAATGTCTTTGCTCTTTCCATCCCTCTAGTTTTATCATCAAGCATATTTTTTTATTATTCTTTTTACATAAGAAAAAAATATTGGCTTTTATCCACTGGAAACTGGAGAAGTTGTTCACAAAAGATTGTGTGCTATGATTGCATTAAATTAAATAGATTCGGCACACCTCCCTGCAAAGAAAAGGTTATTTCTCTGTGTTCTGTCAGAGAAAACAAATCTTTCATTTTCAGGGCATTGGACGACAAGAGACTAACCAGCAAAGCCACATATGAAATAGTATATCACTGAGAAAATAATGTCTCTTCACTCAGGTCTGCTTTGTCCCATATTTTTACAATGCATAACAAGAACAAAAACCTAAGTTTTTCTACAGCTGCAAAATGGACACGCAGGGGTTTAGATGGTTCTGCTGACTGGCAGCAGTCTCTCTGTTAAAGGCAATTCAGCACAGAATTGCCTTTAACAGGTGAGATTTAACCTGCAGGCAAAGAATAGCTGAAATTTTGACTCCCTGCATTCATTCCTGCAACAGCTTGGGCCCAGAAGAAAGTCCTTCCCAGAGAAGGGAATTAATTCAGACTGACCACACATCGAAGCAAGACTGCTCTTGAGTGGGCTGTTTAACAGTCGATGTAAATCAAGATGCCAGTGCAGCCTACAGCCTGCCTCCCACTTGGGACAGTACTGCGATCCCACCACTGCAGTGGAGTTGGCAGAAGGCATGCAGGGAGGAGCAGAACCCACACCAAACTGCTTATGACTTTAGGTTGCAAAAGAAAGTAGTATTTAGCCACAGGAGTGACGGTGCTTAATCTTCTAAGCAGAGTATATTAGAGTTGTTGTTATTATTGTTATTGTACTAAAGTAACAAGAATAATATGACCATCAAGAAACAGCTTTTATAAAAATATTAGTAAAGGCTGGAATTATAAAAAAAAAAAAATTCAAATATAGTTGGTTCTCAGCTATTCACAGGGACAGTTCTCAAGGCTCTGCCTTCCTTCTCCACTGCTGGTAGGAACAGAGCTCCTGAAGCAAAGTGCTTATTTTACCGAGTTCACTCTCTGCACAAATCTATTCAAAAGCTTTTCAGAAATGAATAGCCCAATTTCCCTGGATTTGATGCCATCCCATGTTTGGCTTTTGTTACTTCTGCCCCCTCCCATGTTACCTTCCCACAAGCAAAAGTAGGCTACGTACAGAAACTTGGAGGATTCTGCACAGAATCATAGAAAACAGCTGTTTTAGGGCTGACAGTGGTAGATGTGAGGATCCAAGAAATATTCAGAAGTACCAATATGCATCATAGGTTGGTTTTTGGGGTTTGTTTTTTTTTTTTTTCCTGTCTTCACAACAGCCATACTGACAAGCTCCTCTACCTACAGTCATACTAGGCTTATTCCCCAGAACAGCTGGCAACCTTGTCAGCCACTTACATCATCTGGCTTTGCTTACATTAGACACAAAAGCATAGCAAGAGGTGATCATTTTGTTGAAGATGGCAGTTAGATGAAAATTGCTAGTAATGCTGCAATTCCACGAGTCTGCTACTTGTGTAAGGATAGAGCTACTTCCCTGACCAAACTGAAAGAATAAACTGAATTCTGAGTATCAGCCAAAATAATTCATGCCATTACAGAAAATAAAGTTCAGACAGAAAGAACACTGTATTCTTAAAAGGCAAGCAAAACCAAATTTGCAGAGCACAGAAGGAGGTGGACCAATGATGGTCTATGGCCAATAAATAATCAAATTAAGTTATGTGCTGAAAATGCTACTGAAACAGCAGAAAATACAGAAGGTTTCCTTTCAAAACACAAGGGAGTGCCCTCAAAAGAGCAAAGTGCTCACTTCTTAGGTGACCAAGGGAAAATACAGGACTATAGAAAGGAAACATACCATTCAAAAATCTGTACCCTACAGAATAGGCAACCATTTAAAAAAATATAGCTTGAAAATGCTATAGCATCAGTCCTCTTATGTCAGTGCAGTGTGCAATGCAGTACTGGACCGTACATAGCTTCTATTCAAAGAAGAGATACCTGTCAGAAAACAATGGTATCTATAAATAACTGTCTCCTGGAGATATCTTTGGAGTACTTTTTTTTTTTGTAAATTATTTTAAATGGTCCTTATGCATTGAGACATTTGTATTATCAGTCCCCTTCCCTGCATCCTCCAAAAAGCCTCAAATCATTGCTTGTACTCCATGCAGAGTAAAAATCCATTCTTGTCTTTCCCCACCACCTGAAAAATAATGCTGTTCTGTCTGGAATGTAACACTTTGCTCTTCTGCCAACAAGGAAGCCATCAACCACCAGTCAGTTTTTCAGCTTCTCTTGGCTCATTCACCAACTCTGGACTGGTACTTCACCATCTTAATTTTGCTCTTGAAAGATGTTACATCTGTGAAGTATTAAAGACATTTCATTGCTACAGACAACTAGCTGCAATTTATGGATAGAAGAGACATGCTCCTTCGTGAAGACATAATGTGGTTTTAATGTTTTACTCATTCTTGCCTTGAACACTAGCTGAAGACAGAACATCCTTCTCCTCTTGGCAGCACTGGTTTTCTTCACACCAGCTTTGCCACAGTTTTTAATCAGGATGGCAATATATAACATAGAGACAAAAGAAAAATAGCAATAACTATGTAGAAATGGAAACTGCTCAACATCACAAAAGGAAAACAGAGTTGCTCCTTTCTGTGCACCATGCAAGAACACTGAAGGAACTAGCACATAATTTTTATTGAAGTCCTGGTAAGAAATTTTCATAAATTTACCAAGATGGGTGGCATTGCTAGTTCAGTGCCTCCTTTTAAGGGAAGATCAATTTAAGCAACTTCAGATCCACATGCTTGACCTTCAATTCATGCAGTGATCTGGCAGGGTTGATCACATTAGCCACAGCAGTGTCAAGGCTGCCATTAGACTGAATATTACAGACTGCATTACAACAGCAGGCTAAAAAAACCCCCAAAAAACCTCAAATCCCAAATCTCATTATGAATGCAACCAAACTCCACAAAACTGTGATACGACAAAGAGACGAGTAATCCTGAGTGATCAACATCCACATTGTCTGTCCCCATAGGAGGATCTGATCTAGGCCTGAACTGAACAACATTAGGGGATTCTGCTCCAGGGGCCACTACTATAACATTAATTTTTCTTCCAACAGTGCAGCCTGCCAAGAAGCCTTTCACATATCACAGTTCTCTATTAGCCCTCGCATCTTTTGCATATTTATACTGAAGTGCCACCTTCCTTTCCCTTACTGGACTTCCATCAGTAATTACTCAACTCGCTGCAATAGCTCTATGCCATTAACTCTGTGACTATCATTCGCACATATTTAAAAAAAACAAAAAAACAACCAACCAAGCACTGTTCATAATATGCTTTTACAAATTTTGCTGAACATTCAAGCTCAGATCATGAGGTGAGGCATACTGTATACTCTGCTACTTTGGCTCAAGGCCACTTACCTGTCTTTACTTCAACAGCTGCATTTAAGCCTCCCTCTAAACCAGTGGAGAGACAAAGGACTAGAGGATCTCTGTGCGCTAAGTGTCATTGCTGGCACTGGAACTAGTAACTGTAAAAAGGCCATGAATACCTTTAGGTTGGAGATTATTAGGTTCATAGCTAGCACAGGAATGATTTCTGAACTGGGCTCTCAGCAGATGTTTTGTCCTCAATACTCAGTACAGGCAACCTGGTCTAGTGGAGGGGTTGGAACTAGATGATCTTTGAGGCCCCTTCCAACCCAAACCATTCTATACTCTTAACACTTGCATGCTAGAGCACAGTAAATTTATTAAGCAGATTATATGTCATGACCATCTCTAACAGCACAGGTCTTAGACTTGATGATACAGAAAGTTCCATGGGGCTCAACCTCCTCTGCTTCAATTTAAAAAATTTTCCTCTGGTTTTCATAGATCTGATCTTTGAACATACAAAGACTCATTTACTCTGCTCTGGCAGTGTAAAAGAAACCTGAAGGTCAGATTTGATGATCCTTTAGGCCACCAAAGTAGTAGAAAGATGACTTTAAACGAATGAACAGTTAATTCACTCTGTATTTACTTACAGCTTTTATCTTCAGTCTTTCAAGCTTAATTCAGCTCTTTTCCTTTTCATCTGAACTTTTCAAATTTCATTTATACTTTTCCACTACTGAGCAGCTGTAGATTACAAAATGCCTATTCCGAGTCCCCCAAAGTAGTATGATTAGAACACACTAAAGCATGCTCAACTTTAAGCATGCATGTGAGCAGCCCTACTGACCTTGATGGTCTCATGTCTAATGTGCTTTGTTGAACTGCAGCTACAAAGAAGGACAATCATGTTTCTTTATCACAGGAGAAAAGGAGAAAAAGCCCCTTGTTCTTCAGCTCAAACCTGCACTGGAATGAATTCCGGCCTGCTGCCCTGCACTGTGCTGCCATGCTCCACTGCAAACATATACCAATTTCAATAAATGTCAGATATCATTGCTCTCAAGGAAGACAGTACTACCTGCCTATAATATCTCTAGACCTCTTTTTGCATTACTCTGTGGCCTTTTTCAGAATGCAGAAACCATGTCTGCGTACTACTTTGTTAATCTGTTCTTCAACTCATGTCAACTTGCCTTTTCAAGAAGGCTGACTGAGCAAAAATCCCAAGTAAAAGACATCTCCTGCAGCCACATAATCAATTGCTCTACCTGATACCATTATCACAGCCAACCTTCCTTCCTAAAATGGTTTACACATGCATTGTATAATGGTGGGGCACCGCAATAATAATAATAATAATAATAATAATAATAATAATAATAATAATTTATTATCAGTTTATCTAAAGCACTCAGCACTCTATAGGAACAATATGCAACTGTGAGTACTGAATTATGAAAATGTGGATTCTTTCTGCATTGCATGGAGTGCCAACTCTTCTTCAAGACAGACAAGCTAGTACAAGCACTTCTTTCAACTTCCACATGATGCAGACTTGATTCTGTCAGCGGTTTCACTCCAAACCTCTCTAATCTCTCCTTGTTTGCCAAGCAGGGAGAGGTGTACTTCAATTCTCTGAAGACCACTGGAGGAGGGGAAAAATGGGAAAAAATAAGGACTTGTTTCAGACGTAACTTTCTCAAAGTACATAGGCACCCCGAAACATAGCAAGAAGCCATTCTAGAGAGAAGCATGACAGGCAGGTAAAAGAAACAAAACAGGACAGAGACAGAGCTGGTCCAGGACAAGAGAAAGAATGGTTACAGACAGGAATTATTTTAACATTGAGAGAGACATTAAGAATCCTCCAGGTGAATTAAGGTGTACAAATAGTTCTCTGGTGTGTAGCAAACCTTGCTGAACGTCATCAGCATATATACAAACAAAATCCATTCCAAACACTTAGACCCCCTGGACTGTACTCATAAAACACTGGCCACTGATAAGTGCATTGTTACAGTTAAAGTTCTTCTATCTACCTTCACCAATAGTAAGACTGTGCTCAAGACAGGCTTTCTCTCACAAGACTGTACCTGAGAAGCAGGACTTTTAAACTATATCGATGTGACAGCCATGATACATGCAAGCATATACTCATTTGGCAATGACATCATCACAAAGTGAACATATTCAGGATCCGGGGACATTCTTCAAAATCTTCACCCTCTAACTAACAGCAAGATTCATAGCACCTGCACACATACTTAGCAAATACCTGCAAAGACTACAGGAATAAGGGCAAAAGCTGTATTGCAACCTGCAGCATACACCTGTGTTTATGCAATACACAAATGCCAGCAAATTCACACTGACATAATTCCTCAATTTGTTAAAAAAAGTTTTGATTGCTTCAATAATATAGAATAGCATTAAAAATAGCATGGTAGGTTCAAAATAATTAGGGACAATAAATCAGGGATTAACAGAATGAAAAGAAAGTGATTGCAAATAGCTAATCCCGTAAGAAAAAAGTACCTTTGGCCACACATAAACACCTCTCCTTATTTCTGCCAAAGGGAATGCCAAATCCATAACACTACTGTAAAAGTCTGGGTTAGCTCAATGACCTAGAAGAGTTTAACCAGAGGGGCTGACAAGGCACCTCCAATACTTCTGAACTCTGGTGTATTTACATAAGCATTTTACTCTAAATCTGGAGAGGGCTTTCAAAGTAATCTTCATCATCCTAATTTACTGCAGTTTCGTGCATATACTGCAGCAGTCCTGGACTGCATGACATGGATGTCTTTTAGAAAATCCACAAAAGGATGCACTCCAGACCCTTACTTAATGCTCTCCAACTGCTAGTGGGTGCTCAGTTCACAGGACTGGACCAGGCTTGAGTTACCCTGGACTAAAAAAAAGAAAAAACCCAAACAAAACCAAAACAACTTAAAAAAACCTATTTAGAGTAGTTGATAGAAGAGTCAGCAATGGCTTCTAAGGCTTTGTACTTCCAAAGCAGGTAACTGAACCTGACTCTTGTTCAAGTCTATTTGACAATACACAAATTCAGTATAGTAAAAATCTAACATGAAAAAAAGCAAATGTAACAGAGGAGGAAATGAAAGGAAGATAAAGGGAGAAGGAACACGAATTAAGGCAAAAGTACAGAAAATACATTCCCGGCATGTTAATATGAGAAAAATTACCATCTCTACACAAAGGAAGAGCTGTCATTTGAAACTTTCAGGCAAAGCAGCAACAAAAGACAGAAAGAGCTCTTCAGTATTTTATATAATCTCACCCTGTAATAGAAACAGAAAGTACAGAAATAGCCACTGTATTAGGGGAGGAGGCAGAAACTAAATTTCACCAGTATATAGAGGGGAGGGATGCTATTACATACTCAAGGCCAGCTCTTCTGACATGCCCAAGAGAGCCAACAGCAAAGTATGCTGAGGGACTGTTTCAAAGCTGTCTCCAGCACTGAGAAACTTAACCTTTCTCTCAAGTTCTTCCACGGTATACCTCTACCCAGCACATCAGAGTGAGAAGTCTGACAGTATTTAGTTGCCTTTCCCTGCCCATTCTGATACAGTTCAACACGCTTCCTGGAGCAACGATTGAGGAAAAAAAGTGATCAGCATTTGGAAATTAAACGCTTGGGAAAAGGCAGGAGCCATGGCATTGCAATAGCCTTTGTCAGTACCATATTTACAAAGCCTGGTTACTTAAAAATAGAGTTGATGCTTCCTGCCCTACCTCTTGTTCCTGCTGTATCTTAAATCAAAGTGCAAATCCTACAATTTATCATTCACTGACTGACTTCTACTCTAGACCTGATTATTTCTACTCCAACTAAGATCTGGAGCTATCAGCATACTAGGAGTCCCAGTTAGTGGCTAAGACAGAAAAGAACAGAGTGACCTGTGCAACTTCAATTCTGACATAAGCATGTTCATATCTGAGTTCAGATAGTTCTGTAATTTTCCTGCCCCCCATCTCTACATGCACTTCCCTAAGACTCTGAGTTTGGTTTAATTACAACAAAGCTACAGGCAGACAGATAAATTTTTAATCATGTACAATTTTCCACCAGCAGTTTACACACGTTTTCCAGAGCAGAAGTATAACAAGTAGCAGTCTTTGGTAAATGCTACTAAATCCTGTGATTGACCAAATGTCATTTGCAACATTTGGTGGTTTTCCTCGATAACTAGAGAAATCAAGAAACGGCAAAAATATCTCAGCTTAATTTTTTCAAGAGAGAAACTGCTAGCTAATGTTAAGAAAGAAATCCGAAGCAAATGCAAGTAAAACCCTATCTGAATCTAAACAGAACATAAAATTCACTTTAAGTTAATTACTTCCTTCATTTCAACTGAATATCCCCTCAGACAACAACTACTCTTTAAAAATCGTCCTTGTTAACTGTTCTATGGCTCAAAGCACTTCACTAAAGATTACTTAACTTTATACACCCTATTTACATTTAATGCATATTTTGAATAGGTCTTTAACAACTCATGGCCACGCTGAAGCTTTCCAAAGTTATTTGCTTTCAAAAATTTGCTAAATAATATTTAGACCAAAAGCTTGTTGGTGTGTACTTGCATGGTTTCCTCAATCTCCCACTATTTCCACACCTGGTAGCATATTCTGATGCACAACTCTTACCTTAAGGAAGTAAACAAATACCTCCCACAGCAATGAAGTATCCAACTTGCAGCTGTAACCTGATAATAAGTTCTTTGAAGGTTTTGCAAATCAAAACTTTCAGAAACTTAACAGTTTAGCCAAACTAAGGTGGACTTCCACAGGGGCAGCTAAAGGCACACCTCTGAACGAAGCATGAAGATCTACCAAATCTGAAGTTCCTGCTCCAACCATGAATATACTGAAACAATTAAACAGAAATACTTGGTTTCAGACATTGAGAAAACTACTCGTTGTTCTTACTTTCTAGTCACTAAGTCTTTTCTAATTTTTGTTTTGGGTTTTTTTGTTTGGGTTTTTTTTGTTAATACTGCAAGGGTGATCAAACACTAGATCAGGCTGCCCAGAGAAGTTGTGGAGTCTCCATCCTTGGACGTTTTCAAAACCTGACTGGACACGGTCCTGGGCAATCTGCTCCAGCTGACCCTGCTTTAAGCAGCTGGGTTGGACTAGACTATCTCCAGAGGTCCCTTCCAACCCGAGAGTTTCTGTGATTCTGTCACATAAAACCAGTTTTTACATTTCTGGTCTCCAAACTATAAAGTACAAAAAAGAAATAAATCCATTAACTTTGATGGAAGGCTTAAACTAAACATTAATAAATGAATCTCAGACATTTCTGGTTCCCAGGCAGTTTAATTTCTCTGTTAAATCCAAAAGCAAGTGACAACTAATAAGGAAGAAATGACATCAAGCAGAGTTGTTGAACTATATAATTTCAGTGATTCTATTTAAGCAAACTTGTCTGAAGAGACCCGTAGCAAATTCTGATTTAAACAGCATGGCCTGACAACACTTCCTTAATTTAGCTATCAAGTACAGGAAACCAGGACAAGCATTTATGGGGCCAACAATCAGAAAACACAATAAGAACATTGCAGCAACAAGACAGACAGGCTCCAATGGAGAAGACGTTTTTCAGAAGCCTTTCAAAAAAATGTATCTTTGTAGATCACGCAGCATGCTAGCATGAATTTCTGGTAAGTAGTTGCACAGCATGACATTTTCCTTACCCATTAAATGCAATACTTAATATCCTCAGGGTTTTTTAATATATTTGCTCTGTATGGAGGAGTAGATGTTTTCTTTAAAGTAGAAAGTGTTATCTTAATTAGCATAAAATTTTGGTTTTAACATTAGAGAGGTTTTTGTTTCGAGAAATGTTAACCACCATCACTGCTACAATACCAAAGAAAATCTAGGTATATTTTAAAAATGCTTACCTGACTTGTAGCTGGCACTATAAAGCAAAATGCAATAGAAATTACTGAAATTCACAGCAGTCAACTCTACCAAAAATGATAGCTGCTCTTAGTGCACACTAACAAATTACTATTACATTCTGCATTTATGTCACCTTTGAGGAGCTGAAAGACCACGCTACTTGTAATGGCACAGACTTTCTCTCTAATTACAGCTAAAACTCTCAGGATAATCTTATGAATTACTGCAGATGTGAGGTATTTAAATTTTTTAGAGTAGTATTTATTTCTTCCAAGGACAGATAGGGCTTGAGAAAATAGTATCATTACTCACATTCAGGAGTAATGCTTTTGAGGACTCAAATCACAAATATTTAGGTAATTTTTCATGTCTAACTTCTGCAGGGGCAAAGTATCTTCCAGGACAGGTAACAAGGTAAAACAGAAAATCCAATATCCATGTTTTAAGTATCCATTTTTACACTGTCCTCAATTATGATAAGAATTAATACAAAGATAGCCACTTGCAAACTTAGGCTGTTTTAGAGTGAGAAAGAGATTAAACTTTTCTTCACATAAACATGATTTAAAAAAAAAAAAGATGACAAATATATTGCAGACAAAATTATGTGCTGGACAGAAGCAGAATGACTGATATATTCATACCACGGATCCAAAGGGCTTTCTGGTATGGGCAAAGTTAAATAACTGAGGTTAAACTCCAGATGGCTGTATTTCAAATTAGCCTGACAGCACTGTGTATATAATACATGGTACACAGCAGACATCAATCATTGCAGCAGAGGCTCATTTTGTGAGCTGGAGTTAACATTGCTTTTAATAAATTTGAGTCTCAACATTGCCAGAAGGATACTTCATCTATCTAGCCTTCAAGCTGTACTGGGTGCAGGTGTCAAGGTTTTGGTAGCAGGAGGTGCTGCTGGGGTAGCCTCTCTGATAAAGGACCAGGGGTTGCCCTGTGCTGGACACGGCCACTTACAGCTGGCTCCAACAGACCCACTGCTGGCCAAAGCTGAGCCCATCAGCAACACTGGTGGCACCCTCTGTGACAACATATTTAAGAAACGGTACAAAATGCTGCACAGTAGCTCAGAGAGGAGTGAGAAAATGTGAGAGGAACAGCCTGGCAGACACCCAGGTCAGAGAAAGAGGAGGAGGATGAGGTGCTCCAGATGCCAGAGCAGAGATTCCCCTGCAGCCCATGAAGGAGACCATGGTGGCACACTTTGTCCCCCTGCAGCCCATGGAGGACCATGCCAGAGCAGATATCTACACTGCAGCCCACGGAGAACCCCACACCGCAGCAGGTGGATGTGCCCTGAAGGAAGCTCCAGTCACGGAGAGCTCACACAGAAGCAGGTTTTCTGGCAGTTGTGGCCCATGGGGGACCCATGCTGGAGCAGTCTGTTCCTGAAGGACTGCAGCCTGTGGGAAGGACCCATGTTGGAGAAGTTCATGAAGGACTGTAACTTGTGGGGAGGGAAACTGCGCTGGACCAGTAAACAAGTTACTAAGGGGATGACAGGATGACCAACAGGTCTTGGTCAATCTTTCAGATGTCCAGGAAAACCTGAAATCCCATAGCTTTACACGTAAAGTGAGCTGAGTGTACTGGACCTATTTAAGAACTCTTCTTAAAAAGGAGTATACCTAGTTCTTTTAGCTTTCTTTTAACTTTAGAATTAATAATTATCTCAAGAGTTCAGTATCTACTGCAACTCCAGGATTAAGCAAATGTCAGGCTCTTTCTTCAAACAATTAGCAATACAAGGAAAAAAAATATCTGCGTGTCTGTTAGCACTGTGCAGGTTTTCCTCAGGCCTACATATTTGCATCTGTTTATTCTCAAAAAGACTCCTGGTTCACCATTTTGACAAACAGCACAGAATATATTAATTCCTATACTGGTTAATATCATTATTCAAGGCAATACAGACTTTTTTTGGATTGGTCAGATGATGAGTAGCTTCCTATGCTCAACAGCTCCTTTCTCTATTTTCAGGAGCATGCAGAACAGTGGTTTTTTTCTACCAGAAATAAAGAATAAAGTTTCTGGCTTTGTATAAAACAGTATTTTTCTGAAATTTCAAGATAACGGCACTGTCTAGTGATTCTAATTAAATCCACTGCTGCTTTCCTGTAAATAATATGCTCATCACAACACGTACTTCATAAATCTTAGGCAAGCCCTGTATTGTTATCTTCCAGCTTGTCAGGTCTGCCTGCCTCTTCCATGTGTCAGCAAGTAAAAATGGTCTGTGGAAGGCAAGAGAGGCACCTAGTTTTTGGAGGCACCTTGTCCAGAAACAAGGCACATCAAGTAGAAACGTGAAAAGAGAATAAGGAGAAGGAACGCAGGGAATAGCCTCAGGGTGGTCCTGCCATTTCTAACAAAGTTAAGTCTGTGAAAACAATGAAGGCACTGCAGGAAACTGAGGAAGGTGCAGGGGGACAGACCTAGTGGCATGACCTTTGCTGTCAGTTTGCTGTTTGGGTGGAGCCAACTACCCATGTCTTCTAAGAGCTGGACTTTACTATGGGTGTAACTTTTTAGTAACTACTGACAAGGAGAGCTTTGTAGAAACTTACTTGAAATAACTGTACAAATGATAATTGACCTGAGATTTTAGTAAGGGAAGTTTTAGCTGATTTGTGGAGGTGGACCATTACACCTATGGGTCAATTAAATACCAATGCCATTTTATTTCTACTTCCAAAGGCTTTATCCAGACTTAACACAGACGTCGTTGCCCTGTGTTCTGTGGGGCCTAGGGCATCTCTCCCACACACCCAAGCTGTCCAAACTCTCTCAGCCACAGAGTTTTATATGTGAATTGCCATTTTAAAAGGAATAAGCTTGGGGATATGAAAGCAATTTCCCAATGAAGTGCTAAAAGGAGACAGTTAAAAACAGCTTGCTCACTGACACAGTTCTCGTCAACCAGCAATACATCTATACGCGCATAGAAGCAAAGAAAATAGGAAGAAGAAAGAATTAACTCACAGGCTCTATTCCACACCCTCAAAAAGAGAAAGCATTTCATGCTCCTTTTACCTACTTGGTAAATGTAAGGGGGGTTGATTTGTTTGGTTTTATTGTATAAAACAGCTCTTGTCCACTGAGATAGCTTGTGTTTCTTACTGCTAATCTAGTCCTTAACTCTGCCACTTGCTTCTTGTGATCAGCCCTCAAAGATCAAACTTCGCTGACCTAATCACAGAATTTCTGCTGGCGCAAGTCATTTCCCAAGTTGTTTAAAAGGACTAATACACGCAACAATGAAAAATACATGTGTCATGTATGGCCTAATAAGCTCTTAAAATTATGGAAACACTTTTATCACCCAAAGCAGCAGGATCTGTGGAGTCTGGAACAGAGTAGCAGAGAAATAAGCTTATTATCCATAAAGAGGGAAGCCTAATCTTAAAACATTTCAGACTAATAAAATATTAGGGCACAGCTTGCTTTTGTTATAAAAGAAAATTATTACACTATGGGAATCACAACAGAGGATAAATCCTCTTTTGTCCAAGTTTTGGGCCTGTAAGCAGTTCCAAGGAAAAGTAAAATGACACCAATGTCTATATATCATATCTATAACTAGTCTCAGCTACAAGTCTCTAAAATACCACTGAAAGCTATTGTTCTACTCTGAACAAAAATGTGACTGCCTTTGTGGAACAGGAGCAGAAAAAGCATTGTGGAAAAAAAAGGTTTCTGATACTAACTATTTATGAAAGATAATCAATAGCATAGAACACGTACATTCATACTTTATGGTCTACTGTTTTTTAATTCTGGTGCTTTAAGTGTTGCAACATGATTGAGTAGGTTTTATCAATGCATTTCAAAAGCAGCAAGAGAGTTTTGCTTAATTTATGTTACAGCTTGCCAGGAGCATGAAAATTTTCCATTAATAACATGGTACTAATTCAAAATTTTGTGTCTTGGTGCAAGACTCACAATAGATTAACTATTATGTTAAAATTAGAAATCGTTCAACGCCACCAACCAAGTAAAGCACTTAATAATATAGTTCTTTTAAGGATATGAACAGTCCCTTTGCACTACAGAGGAAAGTTATAAAACATATGATTAAATGCAATTAAATCAGGTACAAATCACAAAGAAAAACATAATTTCAAAAAACTTCTAAAGCATACTGGAAACAGGCAGGCTTGTGAGACATGGAAGGCTGCATCTTTGTTGCCAGAGTTTCTCTTTCATGTATGAAAGAGGTAATAATAAAGAAAGACCACAGCTGATGGATTTTCAAAAGCAGAGATGACTTCTTACCTCCTAAAGAGGTCACGCCTTTTAAAATCACCTCCAAAATGATTACATAGAGGTTGAGCATAAGTCTTAATATAATGTTAATTTTTTGCTGTATATAAATTAAACTTTGACCCCTCATGACAGTCTGATTAAGAGCCATGTACAAATGACAAATTCAATCTAATTTCAGAGAAAACTCCTTTAGCCCTGACAGTCTCCACATAGTACATCCACAAGAGATTGACAATAACTATGATACACAGTAAAATTCTCCCCTACCCTCAGAAAAGCAGTACAAAACAAAAATGCAAATAAAAAAATCAGCAATTAGCCTCATCAGCTAGGCTCTGGATGAACAGTAGAATATGCGAAGAAAGAGTCCACCACATAGAAAACCCAACTCTAGGCACGAAATCAGAAGGAAAAAGAACTGTCGAACACTAAGAAGAAAAAGTAACAACGTTCCTTTCTACAAAAGAGGACTACAGATAGATGCAGGCAGTTAGACAAGGATATTGTTCTGCATCTCACTTGTGCTGCATGAAGAGAAATCAACGTAGGAAGATTTCCAAGGCTTGTTTTATGTCCTTGAATTATCAGAGGTTCCTGCCAATGCCACTGTGAAGAACTACATCATCCCCCCAAAGTGGAAGACTGCACTGCAGTGGCTGCAGGAGGCTGTGGGAAAAAGCTAAAGAGGAGAGAGATCCTGTGTTAATCCCAGGACTAAAGGCATTTGAACTGCAAGACCCCATTTCTACAGAGACCACCAAGACAGACATCTTGCACCCAGGAAGTATATTGGACAGACACACAAAAAGGGCTGACTCACACAGACAGAAACAGGAGGTTTGAAGGACAAGTGCTGCCTTTTCATACCTGAACATGACCATTTCCTAAACAGCCATCAGGGACAGTGCTCACGAAGTTAGGAAAACTCAGTCATCACACTACAGACGTGTTCTCTACAGCTCAGAAATTTTAACTTAAATTTTTAAAGAGAAAAAAACCCGTCTGTGTTCCTTGGTCCATGAAAACAATAGAAGTAGAAAACGCAAAATAATGGGTCTGCCTGCTTATTACTCTGATGGGAAATACTGCTTTGACCTGCATTACTCCTTTATACCCACATATTATGCCGCTTCTAAAATAACTGCATGCAGAACAAACCCCCCAATTTTAAACAAGTAACTTGCTTTATTTTATAAAATCTATAACAATGCTTGATTTGTCTTCTCACAAGATGCAGACTGCAGCCATGTCACCCATAGTACCCCATAGCAGAAGAGCACCCAGGGAGACCTTCGTTGGAAAGGCCTCCATCTTCACCCGAGAGATGGTGAACACTGTGGCCTCACTTCAGCAAGCGACTTTTAAATGTCTGATTAAACCCCAATTTAACCCCAGATCTTTCCTGGATCACAACTAGAGTGCTCAGCATCTGACAGGACTGAGCCCTAAGGACATATGCAAGGAGAAATTAGCAATTTCAATTTAAATGCTAATACTTATTCTTCCCAGTGAAAATTGAAGTATAACAAGTGATCTCTCATCACACAGAAACAGCCTTGATTGTTATTTAATGATCACAATGAATAGTTAGAAAGCATGAAATGAAGCTAATAAATCTTCTGTTGAGCCTGAAGTTTTCAACAAACAAAAGTACTCAAAGTTTCCAAAACCAGCCTGATTTTCATCTTAAACAAAACTTTCCATGTGCTTCAGTCACAGATCCACATACTGACACCATACAAATTTAAAAACTGAAACGTCCACCTACTTGAACATTTTTTTAAGATTTCTTTTAGTGCCACCTAAACAATCTAAAATATGTCATACTCATAAAATTCAAGCTTGTGCATCAGCACCATTCACCACAGGATCTGTCAGTCTTCCAGTGATAACTTAAGATGACAAATACTATGGAAGCAGTTTTTCTTCCTTTCTTAGTCCAGCCTCCTGGGAGAATACAAATATAGTTTGGTTTGTTTGGGTTTCAGCATATCTAAGCTATGGTGTAAATGAAAGTAAGTTGGGGATGATTTTTGTTTGACAATTAAGTAATTTTAGCAATTAAATAAACAATTTAATAATTTCTTTGAAAATAGTCATTAGGACTGCCTGCCCGCCCCCCGGAAAAGGGAAAGATGAAACAAACACTAAGCTCATGAGACTCCAAACCCTGGGACTTCTGAATCTTAGCAGTCAATACCTAAATTATTTGTGATAGCTTGAATGAATTAGTCATCACTGAAATGGCTACTTAGTTTAGTAGAAACTTACCAGTTTATTCAGAAACTTGTAACAGTAAAATACCCATTCATCGAGAAGCATCCATTCTAGAGGCCTCTTCATGCACCACTGGGAAACACCACTTCTGACAGTAACTTTAACTACATAAAAATGATACCTAACACACAAGAACTGCCTCATTTTTGTTGATAATATAAACATACGTGTGCATATGTGTGTACGCATGAGAATTAGAACACTCCCCACACACTACACCCCCAGTATAAAACAACATAAACTTTGTCCAGAATTAAAAAGCATGTGTAAAATACAACAGAAGCAATGCAGTTCTATTTCAATCTTACGTGCAGTGCGCTCTTTAAGTAGAGATATATGTACCAAGCTTCCACATTCAGACTCCAAACGGTGCTATATATTTAGCTGGAATATTTCTAGAAAGAAACATGAGTCTCTTACAGGCTCAAACTATTCTTTGCAACCTGCCCAATAAAGAGGAGGTTACAGGTATTTGCTTGAGGTTACCATCCTCCCCTTCCCTTCGCTCCTCAATTTACTGCCCCTTCCACTGAACAAGCCAGGTGGATAGCCTCAGTGTTTGGACACTGGGCTCGTGTCAAGGCACAGCAGCTGAGCCACATCAGACTGTGGCACTTGGCCTGTCAATACAGGCCAGACGAAGTGATGGTGTAAGTTACATCATGCTGAGTATAAGCTGCTTGTATCTCCTCATTCACCTCTGGAAAGTTTTGTACAGCACAACAAATAACTAACCCATGGCTACATGAAATGTAAACTGCATCTGAGCCTACTGAATCATATCACCTCATCAAATAAGTCAGGTCAATGCCATTTCCATTACATATTTCTACAATTATAAGAATCCCCTATGCCCTGAAATTCATTTTGAAAGACTTCAAGGTAGGTGGTCTAAGCTCGAAAGCACATGAAAGCAAAACAAGCTGCATCCAAGAAACATGACTCTCTTCAGTATACTGATCATAGACAGAGCTGGTAGCAATACTGATAACTGCTAGGAAACTCAAGGTTACTTAATAATTATAATTTAAAGACTAGTTTCCATTGTAGTTCTGCCAACTTTGAATCCTTCGGGCTGAAATTCCTCTTGCCTATCTCAATCTGATTTTTCAAATTATACTAAAAGAATTGCACCACATCTGCAAGACAAAGTGTGTTTGTGCTGTCTACAGAACTCATATATAATGCTTTGTGTATTTGAACAAAATACAGAAACTCTTCTAACTTCTTTGAGAAGAAATTTTAACATCTAGATATTTCAGAGCAGAGACTTGAAATGTTACAGAACATCATCCAAAGTTAGAAGAAATGCCTAGTATGGCCAATCTGAAAAATCCAAGCCCATCTGTCTAAATTGTAGGCTGCTGAAGACTGCAGCTTGCATTAGACAGGTCAGGGGAAAACTGAGAAGACATCTGGGCAAACGATGGACAGGAGTAAAGGAGAATGCTGGACAAAGTCTGAAAAAGGTGATGCTACAGGGGTCTGTTTATATTAAAACGCATTCCCCTCCAATATCTGGTTGACTTCCCATGCACACTAAACCAAATTTGCACGTATGTGCGTTCTGTCATCATAGCACACTTACTTTCTCAGAGGATGCCTGACTCACTCTCTGCAAAACAACAGTCAATATTCAGTATATGAATAAGGACGGCACAACTAAATCTTAATTGCAGGACACCTGCTTTATTTACTGCATAAATGGGAAAGCACATAGGAACTGCTGGAAGCAGCAAACAGAGCAGTACAGTCCAGTGCACATCCCTGTTCAGTTTATGATCAAGCATACCAGAGTGAAATGGGATATCAGAGACAAACACACACGCTGTGGTTCAAACCCTGCTCGAAGAACGGCAGCATCAGCAAAAGGGTGAGACAAAACCTGGGGCATGGAACTTTCAAAGAGCATGGAACTTTCAAAAGAGCTGCAAATAAACCCACAGGGGACTGTCACAACCTTAAGTATAAATTGTCTGATCTAAGGAAGAATTTTCAAATGTACTGTTAAAAACAGATTTCCTACTAAATGAAGCAATCACAATCTTAAATCCTAGGTTAATGAAGCCACAGGGACTTGAGAACTATCACAATGGTTTTCAAAGAAATAAAAGTTACACAAAAAAATAGGTGAAGACATTTTAAAATACATTTGTACAAAAATTATTTTAGACATTTAATGCCTCATAAGGAAACCATGGAAGCAAAAGGCAATTTAATTTCTCCTTTCGAAACACTGCCCTAAAACCACTTGATCTTTACGTTAAGACAATCTAACTCAGGAAAACCCAAGTCTCGCTAAATTTCAGAAGCATTAACTACTTTTTAAAGTCTTATCATAGACCGGTTTGGGTTGGAAGGGACCTCAAAGATCATCTAGCTCCAAACCCCCTGCTACGGGCAGGGACACCCTCCACTAGACCATGTTGCCCAAAGCCTCATCCAACCTGGTCTTAAACACTTCCAGGGATGGGGCAGCCACAAACTCTCTGGGCAACCTGTTCCAGTGCCTCACCACTCTAACAGTAAAGAATTTCTTTCTAACATCTAATCTAAATCTACCCTCCTTCAGCTTGAACCCATTACCCCTTGTCCTGTCACTACACTCCCTCATAAACAGTCCCTCACCAGCTTTCCTGTAGGCCCCTTCAGGTACCGGAAAGCTGCAATTAGATCTCCCCGGAGCCTTCTCTTCTCCAGGCTGAACAACCCCAACTCTCTCAGCCTGTCCTCATAGGAGAGGTGCTCCAGCCCTCCAGTCAGCTTCGTGGCCCTCCTCTGGACTCGCTCCAACAGCTCCATGTCTCTCCTGTACTGGGGCCCCCAGAGCTGGATGCAGTACTCCAGGTGGGGTCTCACAAGAGTGGAGTAGAAGGGCAGGATCACCTCCCTCGACCTGCTGGTCACGCCGCTTTTGATGCAGCCCAGGCCACGGTTGGCTTTCTGGGCTGCAAGCGCACACTGCCGGCTCATGTTGAGCTTCTCATCAATCAGTACCCCCAAGTCCTTCTCCTTAGGGCTGCTTTCAATCCATTCCTTGCCCAGCCTATAGTTGTGCTTGGGATTGCGCTGACCCACATGCAGGACCTTGCACTTGGCCTTGTTGAACTTCATGCGGTTCGCACGGGCCCACCTCTCCAGCCTGCCAAGGTCTCTCTGGATGACATCCCTTCCCTCCAGCGCGTCGACCACACCACACAGCTTGGTGTCGTTGGCAAACTTGCTGAGGGTGCACTCGATCCTGCTGTCCATGTCGCCAACAAAGATGTTAAACAGTGCCGGTCCCAGTGCTGACCCCTGAGGAACACCACTCGTCACCGTTCTCCACTTGGACATTGAGCCATTGATCACAACTCTTTGAGTGCAACCATCCAGCCAATTCCTTATCCACCGTGTGGTCCATCCATTGAATCCATGTCTTTAACTTAAATCGCATCTAGCATGTGTGTAGTAAAATTAAGGGGGGGAAGCTTCTGAGCCAGTCAGGTGCCCTCACCACAAAGAACTCAGCATGTGCCCTGTGCCTGGCACTCAGCAAGGCAGGAGGACTTCTCAGCTGGCAAGAAGCTGCCCACTCTCACCAGAACACAACTGGTGCAGCAGCTTTATACAGAAAGTGCCCAACACAGCCACAGCACTCAGTAGCAACGTGACCAAACCAACAGCTTTTGTAAGGACTTTTTTACTTTGAAAGAACTGGAAGAAACCTTCCCCTAGGCTGGCATATCTCTACCAATCAGAACAATCCATGGATTTACTTTTAGCAATGTTATTAAATTAGGTATACATGCATAGCAAGTCTTTCTTAAATGCATACTTTCAAGTTTGACAAAGCTTCTTACTAGAAGACCTCAGCTGAGTAAGGGCTTGCAAGTAGGGCATCTTCCTTACTTCCATGCCTCTTTCTTACTGAGACTATTCCATATAACCTTTCAAGTCACATGCACCTGGCTAGGTTAGTTATTTTAAAAGAAACAAATCCTTTAAAATAAAATAATTCCAAAGTTTGGACTCTCCTTCAAACTCAAAAAGCTCCTATGGGAACAGGGCATGGAGAAACAAAAAGTGACTGGCATAGGAGGAGGAGGTTGGAAAGCTACAACAATTAACAATCTGAAACATAACACAATCTCTATACAGTATTAAAATTCTTTTGAAATCTGGACATTTATTTAATGGTCTCAAAGGAATTATTTTGCTAGCTCAAGAAAAGAAGAATAGAAGATATAACAGGAAACTGTCTGGGAGTAGGTAGGTGAGGGGAGGAAAAGGAGAATGGGATGTAGAGTCAGGAAGCTAGCCAGACAGAGGAGCTGTAGAGATCATGGATTTTGGAAGAAGAATGTAGAAGACAACCAGGATTAGGAGCCAGAGGGGAAAAAAACCACAACATCCTACAGGCCTAGTAAGAGGCAGAGTAAAGGGTGGAGATCTCAAGCAAGGGGTGCACATATGCACACATGTGAATGTGTTGGCAGGAAGTGGGAACCAAGATAGGAAGCTTAAAAAGACAAGGTCCTAGAACTGGGACCGGAAGCTGGATAGCATTGGACAGAGTAGATAAGACTACTGCAAGAACCGGCTGCATGAGTCAGTACCACCAGGCTTAGAAAGAATGAGGAAAACAGCTTATTACTTCTACCACACACTACCTTTTATGACAGTGCTTCCTCCTCTGGGAGGCAGCAAAGTTAACACGTGAGCCACTTTGAATCTAGGTGCTTCTAGCAGGACGCAATGAATCTTTACTCAGTTGCTAACAGAGATGAACTAGAACAACAAAAAGCCACTGTTTTTCAGCATGGTCAGAATACTGGTCAGAATCAAGACAATCCTGTTTCCAAATGAAATATTTAGCTGCCTTAACCACATATGCAACCTTTTTTCCTGTCTTGCACCATTCACTTTTGCTTTCAACTTTTCCAGCAAATGAAGCAGGAGCCATATGGACAACATTGTACTTGACTGTGCGGTCTTGATTCCTCCCCACCACACAGCCATCCATCCTGCTGAACGAGGCAGTGGGGAACAGTAAGTGGTCTCGTAAGCAGAGTCTGTGTCCTAATATGTGCATAAAAAGGTAAAATTAAGATTGTCTGCCTCTCCCAGTTCCTAGTCAGTATGTTTTCCCTTATGCAACATTAACATTCTTTCAGATTCATCTGTTCAGCCTAGAAAAAATCATCTTAAATGTTTGGCCCACACATTCAGAGACTCCACAGATTTCACAGTTGAGTGGCTCATCACTTTCAAAATTTAAACCTTCACTTTCAGAAGAAAGCAGTCCAAGTATGAAAGACTGCTCTTGAAGTTACAGGACAAGAGAGAAAAGCAATGGGAGCTTTTGTTTGCAGGAATTATCCAGCTACCTGATTTTTTTTTTTCCCCAAGAAAGCTCCATGCTTGCTTGCAGACTAGATTACAGATTAGAATCAAAGATAATACATAAAAAATACATTAGTTACAGCTGCAGCATGATTATCCTAGTTAAAAATAGAACCAAACAAATGATAAGTTACATCATATAACATTTTCCATCCACTCATCTCTTATCACTGCTTACTACTGCATGCAGAATACAGTGTGAAAAGGCCATTTTGGCACAACATTCCAGAAAAGTTATCCACAGACAACAGAAAAATGTGGTAGAGATCAAAATAGTTTTTGGTCTCAGGATTGGCAGAAGTTGCTATTAAGAACCAGAAATGTACAACATAGGCTATAATAACAAAAAACCCCCCCCAAACAAATCCTAAACTTAACATCAAACAAAATATCTAATCAACATTAAAAATTTCAGTAAAGTGTAACATTGGTCAGTGCTCAAGGCAAATGGAAATAGAAATGCTTCTATTTCTGCACTTGTCTTTCCTAGGGCATGAAAAATACATTTTGGGTTCTTTACTCACAAGGTTTAGAGATCTTATATGTTATTCTGTCCATTTCAATAACAACAAATGTTAAGAAGGAAAGCTTCTTTTGAGTTTGATGTTGTTAAATTTCAGTGTGTAATACAGGTGGTGTGGTTTAACCCTAGCCAGCAACTGAGCACAACAGCTGCTCACTCACTCCCCCTCCCCGGTGGGATGGGGGAGACAATCGGAAAAGTAAAAGTGAGAAAATTTGTGGACTGAGATAAGAACAGTTTAATAATTGAAATAAAATAACAACAATAAATTGTAAAGAAAAGGAAAATAACAAAAAGAGAGAGAAATAAAACCCAAGGAAGAGAAGTGATGCAAATGAAAAACAATTTCTCACCACCAATCAACCGATGTCCAGTCTGTCCCTGCGCAACAGGCCCCCAGCCAGCTTTCCCCCTAGTTTATATGCTGAGCATGACATCATATGCTATGGAATATCCCTTTGGTCAGTTGGGGTCAGTTGTCCTGGCTGTGCCCCCTCCCAGGTTCTTGTGCACCCCCAGCCTCCTCACTGGCAGGGCAGCAATGAGAAGCTGAAAAGTCCCTGACTCTGTGTAAGCACTGCTTAGCAACAACTAAAACATCAGGGTGTTATCAACATTATTCTCATTCTAAATCCAAAACACGGCACTATACCAGTTACTAGGAAAAAAATTAACACTATCCCAGCTGAAACCAGGACAATAAGCTAAATAAATTTATGTACATCAGGTTTCTGAAAGCTTTCAAAGCATCTAAAACTCCATACCATGGCAGAGCTGAGAATCAGAGAACTGAAAGACTGCACTTAGGTGCTTCGTGAAAGCTTTGAAATGATAATTTGTTCCTTTGACAAGGTAAGAGTTTGACTCCACTCAAAGAGCTCTTACTAAATATTCCTAAATGGATATTATGGTAAAAAGGAAAGCTGAAAGAGTGAAAAAACTGGCAAAAGTGATAGTATAAATCAAAACCATGCTTTTCATAAAAGCACTAATCCTGAATCCCACAGTGTGCCTTCTTATTTGACCACCTACACAACAGACTACAGACTTTTAACTCCTTGCCTAAATAGAGGATATGACCAAGAAGGAAAAGTCATCTGATCTAGCCAGCTAGCCACATTTCAAAGAAGCCTTTCAAGACACACAACTAAATTCAACAAAAGATGAGGATGGTAGATTTTAGTCTCTAAAATAGGGAGCCGGGGTAAAGAGAGGAGAAACTCTCATTATGCTAAAACTAAGTCCTATTAAACAAGGGCATCCAGAGCTACAGTTACACTAGGAAGTAATCCAAGCACATTAAGGCATGGAAATGTAAAAGTTCAGCGGCAAAACATTCATACCAGCTCACATAAATCCTTGTACAAGTCCTTCAGTAAGACATTAAAGAAATTATGTAGTCATGGAGTAAGAATCAAAGTACTTTCAAGGATCATACACTTAAAAGCAGGAGTAACTTGTTTCCTTTATGATAAAAACACACTGGAACATGCGTTAAATAATCTACCACATTGAAAGAAACATTTAAATTATTCAGTTACCAGAGAACTAAAGAAATTAGAAAAACTTAAGACAAACTGAGAGAATGGGCAATAAAATGGGTAGACCAAAGGAATACTGACAAATTAAAACAATAAACACTGCATGCATAATATAAATCATCTGGAATTATACTGGAATCTAAGCCACAGACTTTAGAATTCAGAATTCCTTTAGAGGCTCCCATAAAACATTTAGCTCTTCTGCAGTCACAGAGGTAATAAAAAAACAAACTTACCCTGAATAAAACCTGGAATAAAAAAATGCCACGAAAGCTATTAAATCATCACTATAGAAGTCAACTGGATGTTATACTGGAGCACGGTGCTCACATCAAGACACGCTGTCTTGAAAGAATAATGCAGTGCTGGGAAGTGGAAAGAGAATCAGCGATACTGGTAATGACACCAAAGTGAAACTTCATTTTCACTAAAGTGAAACTTCGTACTAGAGAGTCTAAGAACAAGGATTACTCTTCCTGAGGTGGAAATGTAACAGAAGTGACCACAAAGTATGGCATGGCATCTAGAACAAAAGAGGACTGTTTCTTCCTGATGTGAAAACAAGGAAATGTGAAATAAAACTGAAATGTGACCGTGCCAGAATTCAGAAAGGAAGGTATTTCACTCCTGGTCTCCCAAGTAACCAATGCATTTCCTGCACAGAGGAAAGTGGGAACTATACCACATATTAACTGAGATTTTTTAAAATTATCTATTTACAAATATAATGAGATAGTCATAATTATAATATTCTCTAAAAACAGGGGACTAGATTTGCATTTCCATATAGTTAGAGCTCCTAGATGAGGGCCAGCCAAATGGTAGACTTTACATTAGGTCTGTGTCACAAGTACATTTTGCCCACATCTTTCCAAAGACTGGATGAGCAACGTCCCGATATTCCTGAAGGAAAGCTAATATTCATCATAATTCTCCAGAGAGTAGACGTAAAGTACCACCATGGACTGCAAATGTAAAAGCATCACATGACAGCCATACCAGTGAACTAAAGCAGATGGCTTGCTTCGTCCTGAGAAGGCCTTGGTAAAAATGAGGAGAGTAGACCTCAATGAATGCTAAACAAATAGCAATCACAAAAGCATATATTTGAAGCACAAACAAGTGCAGGAAAAGACCCTCCAGATCTCCTGTTTCAAGACGTATGCCAACAGTCTATATTAAATAAGGGGAAAATTTCTCAGGGCAAGGATATTCCTCAATTGCTGGGTCTCTTGCACTTTTCTTCTCTTCCTGCTAATTTTAAAATGGATGAGTTGTACCTAGGATCGATTTTCCATTCTCTTAAGTTCAGTAAACTTTTTGTAGTGAAATATCAGATTTTTGCCTTCCTTGCAGGCAAATTATACATGGATGGCAGTTCACTTTAAAAAATTTGTGCAAATATATTTCAATAAATTGACTATGCTCCCCATTTAAATTAAAAAGTTGACATGACAAATAGATGAAAACATGAATCCTCATTAACACTTCTGGTAACCTTAGCCCAGCTGTACTTTCACTCATCAAGCTGTCCTTCACATCCAAAAAACAGAAGTGAGAAATGCTCAATAGGACCTGAGCACTTTGTTTGTAAAAGACATTATTTCCATTCTAAGTAGGAAGATCAGAGTCTTGTTTAACTTTGAAAATTGATTCTATTAACAAACAAGACATTATTTCGTACCCAAGAAATCTTCCTTTAATCTGGAGATGCAGTAATTACCAAACTTTTTTTCATTTTGACCTGTTTCAAGGGAGTAATCCTTGAAACCAACCAAAACCAACCTTGCAAAACAGTGGCATGGGGCAGTCAAGAACATACTATCCAACCAAAGTGCCTTCAGCTCGTGCTAACAGCTTTGGAAACCACTCAAATACAAAGAACAACCATCCACATAGAGAAAGCATTTCCAAATAGCAGACAATACAGAGACATGGCAAAAAAGCATCACTGTGTGAAAAATCAAAATTATTCATTCACATCAATCATTAACAATATTGTTGGCTCTTCATATACTGTACAGGAAAGATATAAAAAGATATTAATGTTTAAAGAGGCAATAAGCAGGCTAAGAGAATAATGAAGACTAATATGACTTGTAGTGCAAAAGCTCCCAAAGGCCCTGTTCTGGATGGGAGTCCCACAGTGCTATGTGTGGCAATAAAGATGAGTCCCCATCTCAGAAACCACACACCCCAAAGGCAATTAAACTAAAATAAAATTAACTAGGATATTAATATGATGTGTGTAACAGCTCTGGTTTATAGATCTGATATGTTTTTGGAGTCTGTACTACCACTTCAGCCTAGAGAAAAAAAGAGGATTGCAATCCTTCTCTGACAACCTGATTCAGGAACAGTAAGGGATACTAAGGAATAAAAACAAAAAATATTCAGCCTCTCAGTCATGAAGCGTTTGGCTCACACAAATGCTGCTTATCTTCCAGAAGAGGAAGAGAGACTGGTTAAGCAGTAAAAAGCAGATTCCCCAATTATATAACCTTTTTTAGGAAGCTGGAACTAGGAGTTTGATTTCAATAAAATCCACGTTAATTTACAAAGAAATTTTCAAAGTCCATTTCCATCAAAATATCAGCCTTTCATTTGCATTATGTATCCTTTATAAAACACACATTTTAAGAGAATGTTGCAAGAAAATGGCTGGAAGTCATCCCAGAAACTACTGCATTATATATCCTTGCTGTAATTCAGGAGAAAAAGATACTATACATTATTCTAGACTGGGAGACAGAAAAGAACAAATCACTGTGGATTCAGCATTTGCTGCCAGAACACCAGAAATGCTTTTTACACAGCAGGAATGTCCTTTTAAAACACATACAGGATTCTTTGTCAAACTGAAAAGATTTAATCAATTACCAACAAGTTTTCTGTTCACTTTTGCTAAGTTGGACGTCAAAGAGAGACTATAATCACAGTTCATTCGCAAAACAACTAACATCAATGCATGAACTTATGCAAATACTTGGTCAAAAAAGTAGTAATAGAAACCTTGTTCTCCAACAATCAATCCAGCAGCAATGTGGAAAAGTCTATTATGGTCATAGACACTGATAGAAAAAGGAACCCCAAATAATATAATGAGAACAGCTTTGATATGCATGCTGTTTAAAGATGCAAATACAGTAACAATTACAGATTGTGCTTTCAGAATCACTCCAGTTTTAAAAGCTCTAAATAAGAGTGTTTCTGAAATCCCACCATTCAACATTAAATACTGAAAATTAAGTTAATACATCCTACTCATCCTTAATCCAGTAATACCTTTAAATCCTGATGCACCTAATTGCAAAGCATTGCTGTAGCTAAGGACTATCCGAAGCCACATAGATCCTAAGAAATCCCTTAAGCCCCCTTCTTCCAGAGGGATGAAGCAAGACCTGAAGGTAACAACATATGGAAAATGCATGAGAAAGTAGCAGCCTGACAGAGATACCAGAAAGCAGGGCAGCATCCAGAAAAATTAAGCTCTTAAGAGAAAGCTTCCATTTAAATGGCATCCAGTGTCAGCTTTTTCAGTTACTGTGAATCATACAGCAGCTAAAGCCTGAATCAAACCCTGTTTACACAGCTTGGAGCTCAGGTGCATAGCATAGACAAAGCCCAGTGTAGCCAAGAGCCACCTTGAGGACAAAGCTGATAAAACCAAAAGCTGATTTTCCTGCTAGGAAGAAAAAACACATACAAAAAAATACCTGTTTTTCTGAACAGCAGAATACCTAAATAGCAGCAGAAGTGGCTCTCTGCATGCACGTTTGTATGCGCAACCTGGTAACATCCATTGGTTGCAGAAGCTTACGGTCACTGGATGCTGATGTGTGAGGCGTTAGGGGTGCGGCCAGGGACACAGGGCGCTTGCTGCACTCGACGGGACAGTCTCAGAGAACTGCTTCTAACCCATCTCCATTCATTTGCTATGACACATCTCCCTCTCCACTGCCTAAAGCACAAGGTGGTGATCTAATGCCCAGAAAACTCAGTGGAGCAGACGTGAAGTCACCATCACAGACCTTCCTAAATCTTCCAGTATCCTCTGAAGTTGATTTTTGAGTAGAGCCTGAAGAGCAGTGCGGAGCCTGGAACCCCCAAACTGTACATATACCATGTTCCCCACAACTAAATGCCAAATAGCCATTAACACCTCTGAGGTACCTTGACCCCCTGGTGCCCTTTCCATCCTCAGCATCTGTACAACTGTACCCATTAACAGTCAAAAGTCAGATTAACCTGCTTAGCACAGCTAACGTTAGTGTTAACACTGTAGGAATGTGTTTAAATTTGACACTGAGTAATTAAACTAAATCGTATGTATTTAAAGTGCATTGTTCCAAAGGCAATCTCAAATCACTGCAGAGCTGTAGATAATTATGTATAGCAGTCAGCACACTGGAAAAAGAAGATGAGGAAATGTTCCTGACAAAGTGAAGGGAGCTGGTGTGCTCTGAACATAATCTGAAGAAAGAATATGGGTGTTGCATAGCACATAACCTATAAATTAAGCTGTCAATAAAAAGAGAGAGAGAATAGGGGAAATAAAGGCGAAAGAAGAAAAACAGCTATTTCTTCAAATGAAGCTCAGCTGCTGAATACCTTTCTATAAATCTAATTGTATATATTTTAAAATCCAAGATTACTTTGTTCTAAACATTATTTCCTAAATGTCAAAATCAGCACAGAGGACCATGTATTTCTTGATACAGATTTGACAGGCTACTATATTATACTTTTAATGCTTACTGATATGCTACAAAAGTTAATTTATAAAACAAAATAAAGCTGTATAAAACCAAAGTTGTATCTGTAGAACATTTTCATGAAACATTGTTTGGCAGCTAGTAGCCCCTAAAAAGGAAAATAATTGGTGGGTGAGAAAGTTCTACCTAAAATGACTAATGAGGAAGACGAAGGAAAGGGAATCTGCAGCAAAATATACTGTAACTATTGATCTCTGCAATCGGTAGCAGGTTGTCTTTCAGATCACAGGTACTTTTATAGTTATACAAACGTCCTTGCTTGCTTAACAGTGAAGGTCTTAAAACAATTGACCTGATTTTTTTCTTCTTTTTTGCAGGGGCTGGGGGCTCCTATTCGATCTGTATATTGGGTAGCAATTAAAAAGAAAAAACCACAGAAACACAGTGAATAATGAACGATGTTATAACAGAAAATCACAACATTAGGATAAGTAGAACAAGCAAACCTATAGCAGCACAGCAGATTAACGACAGTTACATCAATATGAAATCTAGTAAAAGACAGTTTTAAAATGCTCTTACACAACAGAAAATCCAAAAAGGCAGAACGCTCTTACAATGCTGAACTTGTACACACAAAATGAACTACAGGTAATGCTGCCAAGAGATGTATGCATCTTACCCGTGAGTACAGCTTTTGCTGAAGGGTCTGCCAGATCCAGTGCAGATTTCCCATCGGTGTTCCGAATGTTTGGATCAGCTCCGTGCTGCAGCAGCACTGTGCAGGGAAAGCAGAAACAGTATCTCACCTCAGGGATACACAGATTATTTACTGTTAAGTGTCTCCTCGGCATGATGTAGGCATAACCACACATTGCACAATTTTCTTTATTTTTCCTTCTGGTGTTTTTTTCCTCTCTCTCCTCTTTTTTTCCCCCCTTCTTTTTTTCTTTTTTTTCTTTTCTTTTTTGGTTAAGCACTGCAGCAAAGGATCTTCTCCGGAGTAAGGCTAAGTTGGCAAATTAAGATATAGTAAGATCACATGACTTCGCATGATAAACATGAACCCTGAATCTCTTGCAATACTCAGTTTTGGGTTCCTCCTGACAGCTAGCTGGGAAGCTGTGCATTCACTGACTCACACTGGGAAATCTGCTGTGGAACCTGCTCCTGCCTTTGCTACCACTACTGCTGCTTGTTACCACTCCTGTTCCTTTTCCTGCCGAATATCCCTAGTCACCCCGCCTCTGAAAAATCAGTAATACTCCAGCCTTTCAGTGGCTCATCACTTGCGCACAAAATCTTAACCACAGCATACCGGCTCACCTTCAAGAAGTGTAACAAATAGGGTAAGATGTATAACCTGGTACCCTGCAGTCTGGATGTTCAGAGGCTATCATTCTCACTGGTATTTCTTTTCTCTACTAAGCCTATTAACACATAAAAATTCAAGCACATAAAAATACTTAGAATGCAATATGCAACCATGTGGCTAGGAAGGCATCGATACAGTAAATTATCATCTAGAAAAGCTCACAAAAAGAGGAAACTATTTCACCTGTAAACTCTTTTGATCAGAAACAACATAATAAGAATGCAATTCAGACCACCTCCCCTCAAGATCAAGGCATTTTCTATAGAATTGGAAAACAAAGCCCACAGCAATGTTAGAGGTCTGACAAAAAAAGGCCCCCATTCTCAATTTCCCCAAATGTCGTGCAAAAAAGCACAACATATTACAAATTCAGAGCAACAATTACACACTTACTTTGCACAAGTGTGAATAACAGAAGAGTGTACAGAGGTGTACAGACTCAATGTCAAGGAGACAAATAATAAAAACCAGCAGAGATTTATGGTTGCTCATGTAACCACGTCTGTTCAGCTGGGCTGAAGGAGTCAAGACAAAGAAATACCTGCAAAGACTTTTTGTGACTAAGGGTGCAAAAACACTTCCTAGACAGGATTCTCCAGGAAAAAATATAACCCAATCCAGAACAAAAGTAATTACCAATATTACATATATCACTTGAACCAGCAAAAGGCTTTTCAGAAATAATTTTTTTTTCTAAATTAAAATCTTAATTGGTGGTATTGTTTTTATTCAAACCTCTTTTCTTACATAATTCTGATTTTAAATGCTTTTAACATTGCCAAATTTCACATATTTCAACATATTCAGGATGCTATGCTACATGCTTGCCCTAAGCTGAATTTTTGCAGAAGTTTGGTGCTTTAATGAAGTAAATTGACTTATTTTATGCTTTGCCAAAAGGTGCAATTGTCCCGCATTTCTGAAAGAAGATTCAAGTAGGCAGATTGGGCTTTTCCTGGAAGGTTTTTTGTTTGATGGTGGTTCCCCCCCCCCCCCGCCCACCCGCCCCATGTCAACACAAAGACACCAAAATGGAAAAAAAAAAATAAAATCAGCTAGCACGTGCTCACAGAAGCTTGTTAAGATCTTGCACCTACATTTCTGAAGATGCCATCTGTGCCATACATGCTACCACCCCCTCAAAGATCTTACTCACGGACAGGTTCAACTGAGCCAGCCTCACAAGCCAGCCGAGCACACTCCAGCAGGAGGTGGTGAACAAGACTTTTTGCAGATTTTTTAAACACAGTAGGCAGCACAGAAAGTAAGTATGGAGAGATACACTCAGTATGTCCTCTCTCTGTTCTCTTGCACCCTGCTAGTGAATATATATTCCAGAGGAGAGGGAAGCCATTTGTCCCAAAAGGCATCAGGGTAAGAGCGGGACCCTAAAAGAGGGAACCAGCAACTAAATGTCTATCAAGAGAAAGCAGGCAGTACAAAATGATGAAACAGCACAGACTGGATGAGAAGACAGTGAAGGATTCACATGTCAAAAAACTTAGGACAAAGAGCTAGGGGAGAAAACTGAACAAGAAGGTGGGGCAGGGGAAGAGATAATAGCTCAGCTAGAAAGTCCAGGAAGAAAGATCAGGAGAGAGGAACAACTAGGATTTGAGCAGAGCTTGGAGGTTTGGACTAGCATGCAAAGCAAAGCTGAGGCAGGTTAGGGTGCAAGAATGGCGACTTTGAAAAATGAGTGGTAACAGGTGTAGAGATGTCAAAGGGCTCTGCAACCGCATGAGCCCGATGCTAAAACAGAAGCACAGATTTTCAAGTCTCTTAATTCTTTGGTCCTGCACAAACCAACCAAGAGTGTTCCCTGCTACTTCTGCTGGTATACAAAGATGATGACCACACAGTACTCCTTTCAGCTCCTCTGCTGGCTAAAATGACAAAGGATTATGCAGTGTATCTAACCTGTTAACCCTAACGATGAAGGGTTTTGGTACGGCTTACAGCACAGAACTTCTGTGTCAGGTTTTCAGTTTTTCAAAAACCTAGGGAAATAGCTGGTTGCCTGCAAAACCCCTGAATTAGTGACTGCCTGTGGAACATGCCCTTGAAGTGGCCCAACTAGGTTCAGAAAAAGAACCTGTCAGAACCCAATTGCTGTAACCATGACATTTATCTTTCTTGTCTCTGCGATCACTCACCCCACTTGTCATAACCCTTCCAGCCTCTCCAACAGCCAAGAGTATTGCCCTGCAGACAGCTCCTTTATTCAGTCCTATAGACTGATCTACCCTCTGAAATTAATGTGGTAGCATCTTGGGAGAAGAAACCAATCATGTAAATAAGGACTGTATTACAATGCAGATGAATAAAGGAAGCAAATTCAGGCCACAAAGGCAATTTTATTCTTATATTTCCTCTATTGACTATTTGATTCTATTCTCTTCACACTTTTTAGTACGTAATCTCACAAAAAGGTATCTAAGTGAGTAATGTTGTCATCAACAGGAATTAACAAAAGAAATCCAGCATTTGATGTTTAGCCTATTGGTGTAACACAACTGTTCTCTTATACCCAGCAAACTGCAGGTAGCTTCTAATTGAATGTTCTCCTGCTTGCTCAAAACCTTTAACACTTTAGCCCAACACAAAGTCTCTTCTAACCACAGGGTATTTGAGATCTAGACACAGTATGTGTCTCTACATTTCCTTTTCAATGCACCAGGGATGTGTAAAAACATCAAGATAGATCTCCTGTTTGAGAAAAACACTCCCCCTTTATAATGAAACACAACAGAGCAAGCCATTCCAGCTAACTGTAGCTATTTTGGATTTCAAATGCTGCACACCAATTTAGAGGATGGTTTTTGAGCAGCCTGAAAAGGAAAGATGGCAATAGTTTCTATCAAGAGACTGCTGTTAACAGGCAAGCGTAAGGATGGTACGCACACAAATTCACTCCTGGAAACTTGTTGATTAGTGTATTTTGACATGCTGGTTTATTTTCTCTGGACAGTGGGAACATTGGGGTGTATTATTTTTCTGTTCTTTTAATTGAATCTTCACATTGTATGTGGACATCAGAGTTCTGTAAGCTTGACTATAGAACAAACATGGACTGTGCTTAGTACGGAATTATATTTTTATCCCCATTGCAACTGATACAATACATAAGTTTCTGATCTTCACATACCATCTGAAATGCTTTATTTAATTACACTTCTGTTATACCAGATCAGTGCTAGAGATAAGAAAGGCCACATTCTTCCTACCAAGTAAAAAAAAAAAGTTACTGTATTACACAGAGCATGAACTACAACCACTAATCATTTCAGATTACTGCCAAATTGCCACAGCAGGATAAATCCTAAAATTAAACACTTGGCCCACAGCCTCCTGGCATAGGTATTTTGAATTGTGAAGCTAACCAACAGTATCATGTTTGGCTGTCAATTATAAGCCCACCAAGAACAACCATTTTTACTTTTGGCAGTTTCAACCTTTACAATTTCACCACTAAAGTATGGCAAAAACTTCCCCGGTAGCTATACAGCAACAAGGGAGAAGTTAGTTTTACTAGAAGGAAAAGAAAAAAAAAGGGGAGTTTGTCTACATGCAAACCATCACCCAAGTACTTAGCCCTTCTTCTTTTGTACTGCCTCAGTTAAAGTGCACCAAAGGAAAACTTTTGATTGAAACACAGGAATACAGTGTGAATAGAATGGGAATAAAAATCGATTTGGTTGTACCAATATTAGGCACGATCAAAAAATCAGAATATTTCTACTATAGTTTGTCTAGGTCCACCATCCACAAGCTTCCTGAGTATACTTACAGGAATGCTGATGGAAAAGTTCACATGTGATTTTGCATCAGATGCATGAGTACAAAAAAAGGACACATCCAAACCTCTGACTGTTGAGTGAAAAATACAAAAACAACAGGCAGACCTTCCAGAAGTATCTGTCCTTAAAGCTGTCTATTGCTTTTAAGTGCATTTCCAGAGTCTTCAGTTCCTCACAGCGCTCTCTACCATTGCCTCCTCTCTCCCCAACAATTCTTTTAGCACTGTGTCCCACTGCCTTGTGCTCGCAGTCCCTTCCAGCTACTCCAGCTTTAGAGTATCTTCTTTCTTCTCCCTTTTCAACTTCACCTTCTGGAGGTGACCTACAAAGGTCCTTTCCAAACCATGTTACTGTAGCTTCACCTACTTACTCCCAAGTATCAAGGTACAGAGAAAACAGCCCAAGAAAAAGCCCTCCTTTTGACTCACAACATAAGCACTATCTCTCTAAAGCATATCTTTAAAGTTGGTCAGTCTCTCACTAACCTTAGGTCCCAGCAACACACACACCTCACTACTAGTCCCATGCAGGACATGTTTCCAAGTTATACTTGACAAGAAATATAATGTGCTCATTTACCTCTACATTCTGAAGACATCTAGACAACACACTGGAATCCAAACTAATTTTTTTTTTCCAGCCACTGCTAAATGCATCTTCTCCTGTAACTACTTCTACACATAAATCAAACCACTGAGGTTTTGAAGCTTTTCTCACGTTACAAGAACAATTTCTTGCCTAGAAATTACACTTCTGTGATTCAGATCTAATAATCCCATTTTGGTTAAGTTACCAGATAGATAGGCCATTTTGCAAAATGATCCCATATAACAAAAGTTGTAGCACCCTACTCTTAGCTTCATAAAGTTATATGAGATCCAGCTAATAAAATTAACCCCCACAATTGTATCACTGATTAACTTCCACTTCTGTGAGTGACCCCAGTCTTGGCTGCACAATTAAGAAAAAGGCTACATTTACCAGCCATCGGAATTACAAGGTGAAAACGTGAGAGGCAGCATCACTTCAGAGGCTGCACACAGCTCTAAAGGTCTGAGTATCACTATTTGACCTGATGACATCCATGCCCTCAAACACCACTAAGCTCAGCTAAGAGGAGCTGGAAAAAAAGGAGAGGAGCAGGTCCTATGTTCTGGACTGTCCCTCTATAATGAAAGCCATCAAAGCTGAATTGAGAGAGGATTATGGAGCAGAGAGGCTAAGCACACCAAAGGATTTAGTTCGGAGTCAGGGTAGGGTAGAGGCAATAACCAGGCATATCAGGAGCACTGCAGGTGGTTTATCGGTAAGAAGACATGATAACCTTCTGATAACTGGTGGCAGTACAGGGACAGAAGGATAGGAATGCATTTGGTAGAAAAGAGACAGACAAACATGAAAGAGCATGCAGAAGCAGCAAAAAGGAAGACTAAAGGTGAGGTGAACACTTAAACCCTAAGAAAATTCAGGGACAAATACAGTAGAAGTCCCCATGGGTGCAGGTAGGAAGAGTTGCATGAAACTGGATCTCCAGCAACAAAGGTGTCTGCAAAGAGTTAACTGCTGAAGACTTGAAAGACCTGTGTTACCATGGCTGCTTTGCAAAGTTTTATTGCTCAGATGGCAGCCTCTAGCAAGCGAGCGGACTCTTCCAGGCTGAGAGCTGCTTTTTCTGAGGCAAAGTCTAAGGACATCACTAAACTGAGAAATTACGTCCAGCTAGTCTCAACACCACTGGGACAAATGGGCCATGCAGAACAGTGCTTAGCTTGAAGGGGAGGAGGGAGGGTTCAAACACCAAGCTCCAGGGGAATAAGGAACATCTCTAGCAGGATGAGAACAGAGAACACTTCAAGGCAGAAAGCAGGAGAGCATGCTTTCTCCCTCCAATTAAAAAAAGAATTTAAATTGTGGAAGGACTGTAAAGAACTGTAAAGCTGCCCTCCTGCAAAACAGCACTATCACAGGCTACAGTTTCACCTAGACCAGGCTGGCACAATCGCCATCCCCAGCCCTATGCTGCCTACCCTGCTTTGGGTAGCTGCAAACATTTGGTCAGGCAACAAGGCAGATTAGAAGAGTGTTCACTTGCCCAATCCAGTTCATCATGCAGCAATATGACATGCTCTGGTTGGCACAAGAAAGGACAGTACAGGGACACGCATCAGGGAGTTGAAAAGGATCATTTTGCTGTTCTAGTTAAGAGTACATCTAACATTACCAGCCAAAGTCCTGGTGTGTCAATGTCGGCTCCAAGCACTTCCCATCATTCTTGCCTTCCCTACTCCCCTTGTTCAGGGCATCCCAGTCTCCCATTACCCCAGACAACAGTTCTATTCCCCGTGTGTTGGTTTTGTTCTTTGTTGGGGCCAGACAGAGCAAGAGACCAATTTGCCAGCTGCAGTAGTATGAAGTAGATGAACAGAAGCTTACAAAAGCAACACTAGGCCCCACTATGCTGAAACAAAAAATTGTAAAGGGAATTAGAACAGTGCTCTCCAACAGCATAGACAGAAATGAGAGTTTTGACAGCAGGAGAAAGCAGCAAAGTAGCAGGGCAACATGATGGAGTTTTGAGCAACAGAGAAAAGCCAGGGACTGCTGATATATTAGGAACCAAGAGGGAAACACTTGTGAAATGCCTCAAAGAAATTAGGGCACCTTCCTCTAAAAAGGTGACGCAGTCAATGACTCAGCTGAAGTGCCTCTATACACAGCATGGGTAGCAAACAGGAGGAGTTGGAAACCACCATGCAGCTATGATCTAATCACTATCGCTGAAACATGGTGAGAAGGATCACACGACTGGAGTGCTGCAATTGATGGCTAGAAACTGTGCAGATGGGACAGGCAAGGAAGGAGAAGCAGATGGTTGCCCTCTATGTAAAAAAAATGGGTTGACCCCACAGAGCTGCCTCTGAAAACCAGTGATGAACAAGTTGAGAGCTTATGGGTAAAAATTAGGGGCCAAATCAACAAAAGAAACCTCACGGTTGCTGTTAACTACAGGCTGCCCAACCAAGGGGTGCTTGTTGATGAAGAGTTCTTACTTCAACTACAGGAGGCATAGCACTCACAGGCTCTGATCCTGCTGGGGGACTTCAATCACCCTGACATCTGCTGGAAAAGCAGCACAGCAAGCTGTAAGCAGTCCAGAAGATTCTTGGAGTGTATCAAGGACAATTTCTTAATCCAGGTGACAGACAGCATGACCAGAGGAGAAGCATTACTAGACATATTGCCTACCAATACAGGTAAAGTAATTAGGGATGTCAAGATTGGTTGGCAGCCTGAGCTGCAGTGGTCATGCTGTGGTGGAATTCACAATCTTGAGGGATGAAGTTTCAACCTCTTCGCAAGACAGCCTGACTCCTGGTGTGCGTGTGTATATATATATATACATACACACACACACACACACACACCCCCCCCATAAACCTCACTTCCCACCACACTAAAAAATACTTCAAGGTATTCTAGAATTAACTTTGCACTAGATGTTCCAGAGATCAGATTTATCTAATCAAAGTAAGGTAGGGGAAAAGGATCTGACCCAGACAACCAAAACCACAAGCATCACTGCAACAGTCAGAGCTCTTCCAGCAGGGCAGGAAGATACCTTTGTAAAAGGCTCCTTCCTCCCTCAGTGACTGTTTCCTCATAAGTAGGTGCATCTTAACTATGATTAGTTTTCTATATGTAGGAAGCACTACAAAAATCACTCCCTGGTATGCCAGTTCTGCCTACTAGTGATTAAATACGTACGTATAAGGAGAGAGAACACGCAGAAAGTTCCAGAGGCTGCAGGCAGCACAGCAGGCTGATAATATCCTTCTGCCCTCAGAGGAAGAGCCAGAGTTGGTAGATTGTTCAGCCTACATAAACAGCACTTCAAAGCTTTGATCTTGCCTGGACTTAATGAAGTAAATATTCCTGTTTCCTTTTTTGGATGGGATAGTTTTCAAGTTAAAGTTTTCCATTTCAGCTAACACTGAGAAAACAAAAGTATATGCAGTTTATGCAGAATGCAGTCTTCTAGAGAGCAACTTCAACATCTTAGTGTCACCGCAGTTTTTCAGGGGTTTTTTGCCTCATGCAAGAGATGGTTATGTCTTCCAGAATGCTCCCCCCAAGCACACATAAGCTGTGTAGTGTAAAGGAACCTTTGGGGCTTCCACAATGAACCTGCAAATTGGAAGAACTCTAGAAGCTTCACTTAAGTTATCAAAACAAAAAGTCTTTCTCTGAGCTAACAAGCAATAGAAGCCAATACACTAAGCATTTATTTAATCCCATTTATTTGCAACCATGCACATGCACTCCTTTTTCACAGAATCACAGAATGGTTGAAGTCAAAGGGACCTCTGTAGATCATCTGGAACAATTACCCTGCTGGAGCAGGGCCACCTACAGCCAGTTGCCCAGGACTGTGTCCAGATGGCTTTTCAGCATCTCCAAGGAAGGAGGCTCTGCAATCTCTCTGGGCAACCTGTGCTGTTGATTGATTGGTCACCCTCACAGTAAAAAAGTATTTTGTGATATTCAGAGGGAACCTCCCATGCTTCAGGTTGTGTCCTTTCCACACAGGGGCTTAAGAATCACGCCTAAGTGTGTTCGAGTAGTCATCTGGAACACGTATGTTCTTCATGTGCAAAACAATAGAAGACCCTTTAACCAAAAGAGCTTTAAAAAAACCCCAATAAACATTTAGCCCATTTGTAGATGGTACAGGTTGAGGCCTCACTATGCCACAACTAAATCACACCCCTTTTCCTTGCAAGCAACAATTCTGCAGCTACTTAGTTTCTAAACATTTGTTTTAGTATACTATTTATTGAACAGCTAGGTATCTTAACTGCTGCCCTACTGTCTGAGCAATTTATGTTTTCATCTATATTCCAAGCTGAAAGCTGCTTTAAGGACAAGCCTTCATTGCTTGGTCCCAATTTCACTTTTCTCTGAACGAATTCACCTTTCTACTTCAAGTTTTATTCAAATAAATGTCAGCTGTAATCCTGATATCCCACTTGACAGATTAAGAGCCCTGCTTTCAGTGTCCTTGAAAAGCAAAAGCAGCCACTGAGGCAAATCAGGTCAACAAGTAGCATCCTAAGAGGAAAAAGAATTGAGGAGAGCTAAGAGAAACCAAAGACCAATTCCAATCTCCTGCATATGCTATTTCTTCCAGGTGAAGTTGGGGGGAAAAAAAAATGCTGGTGGAAGTCAGGTGATAGATTGCATGTGGAATTAGCTATGTGGCTATCAGAATGCATTATTTGCCACTGCACTAAATTCTAACACTCAGGAAGCAACATAAACTGAGGAGTCTTAAAAGTTTCTTAGAATCTATCCTAGATCTATCATTTCTCTGAAACAGAAAGGGTGCATGCACAATTAAAACTAGTTTCTCTTTTTTAGCACCAGAAGAAATATACATTGAAGAGATTCAAACCCTAGCAGCAGCTCTCAACCCACCGTTCAGTGAGGTGAGCACAAGAGGAAAAGAGAAAAAAGAAAAAAAAATCCAAACAAAACAACTGTCACAATCCAAGAGCACAGCCTTTTCCAGAGGTGAAGTTCAGTGCCTTACATCCCCAAGTCACATACTGCTGAAAGCTGGTATCTCAGTCACGCACGCTATGGCACACACACAGTAACACTGTGATGTGATTAAGAGCTGAAACTCGTAAGGTTAAAGAGGTCCCAAAATGCCAAATAACTTTTGCATATTTTGCACAAGACCCTAACCTTGTGCCAATTTTGTAAACTCATCATTAGTCCACAGGATAGTTACCAAGAAGTAGGTGAAATCTTAGGGATACCAAGCTGATCGGTCCATGAAATTGTGGCTAAAGCTACAGGTTGGCCAGAAGACATGGGTATTCTCAAAAAATATGTTTCTGAAGTAAACATCAGGAAGCTAACAATACATTACGTTCAAACAGATACAGAACTCTACTAACAACTATCTAGCAGTACTACATATATCAGTCTTGGAAACTTTCCCCAGCCACCATCTTAGACCACATTATTATGTAGAACAGTCGCATTGCTTTCCATTTTTAAGGGACAGAGCTATATCCATTTATTCTCCAGTCCCAGAACTGCTCACCACCATGCCCTCTTGATAAAGAGCAGTACAAGTCTTATCCTATTTAGCATTAGGTCCTTGACAAGCAAATACTCTACTTTGCAAAAATCTCACAATCTGACAGGTAAGATATCATCACTACTGTGGGTCTCACACTAGGACAGAAGGCATGTTAGATTAATCTGAGTGGGTTCCCCTCCTGTGTCACACCTGTGTCCTGTGCCATCCTTGTATCATCCCAAAGAATAAAATAAAAACTAATTTTTGCAACCAATTCCTCTTGGCTGCCTTGTCATATAAATGCAGTATCTAATACTATAGCTAGGTCAAGAGCATAGACCTAACCAAGGAATTACTCAGCACTGCTTGCTTGGACAAGACATCACCACCTCCTTTGCTCCAAGTAACTAGATTCCAACTCAATCAACACTTACGAAGAAACATCATTAAATAGATGATGATTCTTGTCGTCCACAGACTCTCCTGTGCAAGCAGCCAAACAAGGCAAAAAGACTGCTTTTCTTGATACCAGAATTTTAGGAAAGAATAAACAGAACTGGGAAACAGTCTAAAACCCACTGATAGGTTGTAACATATTAACTGTCAATACAGTTCAAACCTAATATAAAGACAGATGGCTTCCAAAATACACACAGTGTATGAAACCCCAGACAAGGCAATCCTTCTCAACTATTTTCATGAAGCTGAATTTCAATCAACTTTTAGCAATACAAATACCATAATAATAATGATAACCTTAAGTACTGTAAGCAACACAGTAAGGTGACAGGTTTACCAGTCTTCAGCACCACTAGTTCCAGATGTGAAAACAAAAAGTCATTTTATTGGCATAACCCTGCAGACAAGTCTTCCTCACATGAAGCAAGGGTCATTTTCACCCGATTTGTACAAAGCATCCTCCTCTCTGCTATTAAGTTTACTTGATGATTTTGGTTTTGAAGAGGATTTAACCTCAGGTTTAATCCAGCTCAATGCTTGGTCCTCTCACGAAAGTGTTGTGGTAGGACACTTCCACCTTGCATCAATGACCCACTCAATTCAAGGCTCCTGGCACTCTGAGACCTTTGTCAGACACACATGGGTGCCTGACACTGCTCACAGAGATTTTCGTCATAAAGCATCTATCACAGCCACATGTGCGCAGATGCAAAATGTCAGCAGAAAAGATTCCCTGGAGTCTTTACAGCAAACAACCCCATCTCATTTTGGCAGCTTTTCCCATAACAGTCACTCCTGTAGACTGCACTACGTTAACAGACCTGCCTGCACATAGCTGTCACATACTGAGAAGAGGTATCTTCACATACAGGAACTGATAATCCACTTCCCTCCTGTCCTTCTGCCAAAGTCCAGCAGGGAGCACTGCAGTTGTATATGCCATGGTAGAGTGTCCCCAACCATTTTCTGTAGTCACTTTTTGTCAAAAGCCCTGCTGTCTCTCACTCCAGTCCATTGTTACTATGACAACAGCATTACAAAGCCTCCAAATTACCAATGTATGATTTCACTCACGGGTTTCTACACCCCCACCAGCTCACAGAGAAGGCGGCCTTATTCTCAGGTCCCTTTCAGTAAGGGAAGCCTGAACTACAGGCTCACACAATGAGAAATGTACTAAGAGTCAGCCCAAGAAGCTTGCATTTCTGTGATGAATATTAACATTTAGAAGATGATGTAGCTTAAGCAAGTGTTAGAGGACATGAAACTATTTAAAACCATGACCAAGAACTCCAATAAGAAAGCAAAAGCATTCTTCCACTCATCCTAAAACATGGAATTTTCATCCTACCATTGCTATCATGCAAGGTTCATTTGAGAAAGATCCCATGAAGAAACAGTATGAGTAGACTTAAGCGTATTAGGTGTTTGTCACCTATGCATAGGATTTAAAACCATTTGCTACTCAAAGAAGCAGGGTTCCACACACACGCTATCCCTCACAGAGCAGAAACAGACCACAAGAATTCATAACCTGAACAGTCTAATGAGTCTGCTTCCACAATAACAGATTTAGCTTTGATCAGTGAGTAATAAATATTATGCAAAATAAAAATCCTAGTTATTAATATCTGGACAGATAAGAGATAGATGCTGTTAACCAGGACTGCTTGGCCTTAAGCATATCAAATCACAACATACCTTTGCTCTGTACAACAATGTTAACTGCAACCAACAGACAGGATAGCTCCCCCACTGTAGGGATTCATTCATGTCCTCCTCATGGAACAAAACTCACTTTTCTGGTACACAATGATAGTCTAAAGTTCTTTAGACTGTCCTGCAGCTTAAAAAAAAAGTTCAAATACAAGTCACTGTCTTTCTACCACACACTATGCATAGTCAGTAGCAGTAGTGCTCCAACTCCGTAGTTCAAAAGTCAAAGCAGGAATAATAACAATATTCAAGAATCTTATGATATAAACAGCAGCAATAGTTAAACACTTTACACAAAGTATTTGGAAGTACTCACTTGAGAGCACTTTCCAATGATTTTACTAGCCTCTGAAATGGATGCCTCTCTGCATTCGGGCTTCCATCTAGAACACCAATTCTGCAAGAGAATCTTTAGGAATTCAGTACATCTCTCCAACAAACAACGCGCATAACCAGCTCCCAATGTACCTCAATTACCAATATCCCCCTCTAATACTTATTAAGAAGATACTAGTCTTCTTACAGACTTCTGTCAATCCAGCAGCTAAATCTATAGTCATTATAATCATTTTTCAGTTAAGATGCTAAAATTTCTCCCTCTTACTCCCCAAAAGAACTGCCTACTGCACAAATTTGCTCTTTGATAGCACTGTGATTTTTTTTTTTTTTTTTAATTTTTCAGGCAGTAAAATCACACACAGCTCTAACTTTTACAGCAATACAGTTCCTCTGCTTGGAAGGCAAAATGCTTTGAGCATTCTAAAGTCTCAAGGCACAAAAATATCATAAATTGTAATAACTATTTGTTGTACATGTCTTCTTTACAAGGTGACCAAACAGATGAGCAGTTCAATGACTGGGCAAATTATCATTACCACAATTCCTTTAAGGTTTACCGTGCACTAGTTGTACCCATAAACTACCTTTGATTGATTTTTTTTTTTTTTTTTAAATCCTGACAGAAGGTTTCTCTGCCCTACAGGAAGGGGTCACATCATATTCCCTCCACATATTTCACCCTAAAGATATGTAACAGCAGAAGGTAATAGCTAATGAATTCTTCTTCTTCCCCAGTCCTGAGGAAACACAGCAGAGTGACCAACATTTTGACATTTTAACAGAGACATTTAAATAACAGTGATCCCTATGCTAAGGGCAGGACCTGTATGTTGGAAAATCTGCTAGCTTAAAAAAAATGTTTTAGTTTGCTTGCTTGCTGTATCTTTCAAGTGCAAAAAGGTACCATTAGAGATCACTTCATAGCACTGGGACAGTAAATTCATCATGCCACAAAATCTTTGCAGGAAGTTTTATAACTAGTCCAGAGGAAGGCAGTAAAAACATTGGTCTAATATCATATTAAGTAATTTCTGATGGATCCTTAACACTACATGGACTAAAAGTAATTTAAAAAAACTGTTACTTTTTTACAGTGTTGAAGGGAGTTTTTCAGTAGCTAGAATTTTTTTATTTCCCTAAAATTACTAAAGTACCCTGTATATTCAGATCCATAAATCAGGGCATCACCAGAGAAGATGCTCATGGTTTGCATATTTGTGAAAGATGCCCTTAAAATCTAGGGAGCTGCATGACACCTGAGATCACTTGTAGGCTAGCAGTCCTATAGTTCTAACAAGATCTAAGTGAAGATCCACTTGACAAAAAAAAAAAAGCCGCCTAAAAAACCCAAAAAACCTCCTCTGCAGGAAAAACCACAGCCTCTGCAGAAACAAGCACAGTAGAGGGCAAAGCAAGCCTGGACAAACTGCACAAGCACAGCTTCTGTAAGATTATTTTTAGCCTAGTTTTTTTAATGAAAAAACCTGTGTGTTGCACAAACACACAGTTTTAAAGGAGCTGTTCCCACTCAGAAAATACCTTGGAGCTACTCCCATTCAGCGTGCAGTAACCGGAAAACCAAACCAGAAAGAACATTAAGTTACTCTATAAATTTATGATACCCAGTTTTGATGTCTGTCCCCCCCATATCAACCCCTCACCCTTAAAAAAAAGACAAAAATACCAGAATATTCAAAAGGATAACACAATGGAAGACTAATTTTTTCAGCTTGGAAAAGACATATCTGAGGGAAGAAAAAGTAACGGCCTATAAAAATCACAAAGGATATGCAAAGTGCAAATAGCAAGGACTGTTTAATATTTCACACCAAAGTCCTGAGTGGCTTGTAATAAAAGTCATCAAGAATAATGTTTTAAAGAAAAGGAAGGGTTGTTACTTCCTGCAAGACTATATAAATTGCAGAATTATCTTGCCATAGAACACCTTCAAAGCCAAAAGTATAGCAGCACTTAAGTGATCAGATCTATATTTCAATAATTTTGTATACCAACAGCTATGCAACACAGTCCAGATGCAGCCTCTACATTATCAAGTTCCTAAATTGCTGATTGCCATAAGAAAGGAGGATACACTCAAGCCATTCATAGTCTCTGAGCATCTGCTACATGTCATTGTTGGAGAAAAGTGAGCTACATGGATCTTTGGTCTAACCACGGTATAGACTTTCAGATGAAGAAATAGATCATCCTTTCTCCCCAGTCCAACCTGCAGAACAGTCGCTACCTTGACTTCACAGCATTCCTTCAAACACACTTTGCAGAGTTCACCATCCATTCATTATTCCATGAGCAAATGCAGCACTGAGGAACAAAAACACTTTTCATTAGCTCTAGAAGCAGGCCACAGACACTGAAAATGCATCTTCCTGACAGATAAAGCAATCCTAGAAGCCATAAATACTGGAGAACGCTATGTAACAATTGGCTTTAATGCTTCAATACATTTAGTCCAAAAATTGATTACATACAGCAAAGAACACTTTCAAACGGATTCAATTACTTAGCAACTAAACAAAGCTCCAGTGACTAAATATATTGTATGAGTTGGTCAGCAAACCAGCTGAGCACTGCTTACCATCCTCCAGGATCTCCTACACTTCCAAACTAAGGACACAAAAGCAACTGCCACCTAAGGGAGTCAACAGCACACGTTCCTCCCCAACTCAGCACGTTTGCATTCTCTCCCTTTAAGTTCCTACACTGTCCTATGATTACAATATGCAACCAGTGAAACAGAAACACAAGAAATCATATCAGTCATTTGCTGTCTTTCAGTTTTCTAGAGTACAAGTTCGTGCATAGTCTGATGAGTTTTCATCAGTTCACGTAAACTTCTTATTTCCATGTAAGCTTCCCAGTGGCAGGGTTTGTATCTGCTGGTCTAAACTCAGCTGTACACTAGAAGCTGAGCACTCCTAGTACTTTTAGCATAAACATGCACACTTCATTACAAGGCTAATGCTAGACATAAAAGCGTTCTATAGTTGTAGTGCTATCACTACCTAGCTTTTGCTGGTCTTCCCACTCTGCTTCAATTCCTTGAGTTTTCCTCTGAAAAATCATGAATGTGATTCATCTCCACACTGTTCAATTATCACTTTGTCCCTCTTTGACCTGTAAAGCAGCCAAAAGAACAGCATTCTATACTAGATATGATAAAGGAAAGATACAGACTGGGGTGGCATGGAAGAAGGGAAGGAGAGAAGATAAATTGGAAAATCCTCTCCCATTGTATCATTTGGAAGAAGATGCCAAGAATAGGCAGTCAAAAATGAGGCTAGATAACCAATACCTACACAATCTATTGCTTTTCAGACAGATATCTAAGTTCAGCAATAAATTCTAGGTTATGCTAGATTTTCCAGAGACTATTCTTCAATTAACGCTTTTTCAAAAAACCATGCCTTGCTTGTTTAAAAAGGAACACTAAGAATGTGATTTCCCGACACACAGAGGCCAATTTCTTCCATCATATCTACTGTAACAGTCTACACTAAAGGTGTAAATAGCAGTACTGTACAATATATTCCAGAAAGTTATTCAAGTATTCCTAGTCAGAATTCATGCCCTAAGCAATCATTGTTCCATTATCACTGTGTATAATGTGTTCCTTTGTGTTGGTTTTGCATGGCAAGGTTTTGGTAGCGGAGGGGCTACAGGGGTGGCTTCTGTGAGAAGCTGCTAGAAGCTTCCCCTGTGTCTGATAGAGCCAATGCCAGCCGGCTCCAAGACTGACCCACCGCTGGCCAAGGCCGAGCCAATCAGTGCCTCTGTGATAACATATTTAAGAAGGGGAAAAAAAAAAAACAGAGAGAGTTTTTGCAGCCAGAGAGAGGAGTGAGAAGATGTAAGAAACTCTGCAGACACCAAGGTCAGTGCAGAAGGAGGGGGAGGAGGTGCTCCAGGCACCGGAGCAGAGATCCCCCTGCAGCCCGTGGTGAAGACCATGGTGAAGCAGGCTGTCCCCCTGCAGCCCATGGAGGAAGGATGAGGGGGTGCAGAGATTCCACCTGCAGCCCATGGAGGACCCCACGCCGGAGCAGGTGGAGACACCTGAAGGAGGCTGTGACCCCGTGGGAAGCCCGCGCTGGAGCAAGCTCCTGGCAGGACCTATGGACCTGTGGAGAGAGGAGCCCACGCCAGAGCAGGTTTGCTGACAGGACTTGTGACCCCGTGAGGGACCCACACTGGAGCAGTTTGCTCCTGAAGGTCTGCACCCCGTGGAGGAGACTCACGTTGGAGAAGTTCGTGAAGGACTGTGTCCCATGAGAGGGACTCCATGCTGGAGCAGGGGAATGACGAGAGGAGTCCTCCCCCTGAGGATGAAGAAGTGGCAGAAACACCGTGTGATGAACTGACTGTAACCCCCACTCCCCGTCCCCCTGTGACACTGAGGGGGGAAGAGGTTGAAGCCGGGAGTGAAGTTGAGCCCGGGAAGATGGGAGGGGTGGGGGGAGGTGTTTTAAGATTTGATTTTATTTCTCATTCTTCTACTCTGTTTTGCTTAGTAATAAATTAGACGAATTTCCTCTCTAAGTTCAGTCTGGTTTGCTTGTGACGATAATTAGTGAATGATCTCTCCCTGTCCTTATCTTGACCCATAAGCTTTTTGTTACACTTTTTCTCCCCTGTCTAGAGAAGGAGGGGAGTGATAGAGCAGCTCTGGTGGGCATCTGGCCCCCAGCCAGGGTCAACCCACCACATCCTTCAAAAGACTTTTTGAGATAAAAGCTGAAGACCTTAATGTAAAAATTACATATAAAACCTTTGAAAAGAAACAGGAACTTGTCAAAGACAGCAAAACATGCTTGCCCACTAAATTGCAAACAAACTCACTGCAAACAAGAAACAGTAGACTTTGTCTATACTCATGTCCTAGTAGTTTTATGGAATCAACCAAATCCCAAAGAAGCATCATACCACCGTATATATTGAATCTAGTGACTGGTGACACTGCTTTCAGTAATAACTCTCGTGTTCACAGATCAAATATCTGACTGAAATACAACATACATGGATATTCGGAACTTGACTGAGTATAACAGTATTAAGCCTGCTTGTTTAAAATAAAATAAATCTTAAAAATAATTACCAGACTCTAATCCGCCTGCAAGTAGCTTTGTAAGAACTGCATCTTGTCCTGCAGCCCTGCTTAGTTCTTCCAAGGAACCCTACAACTGCAGCGGACAGCAGAAGAGCTTTGGGGTTTGACCAGTACCACATGCTGAATATTTTATATATATGGATCATCCTCTTCATCTAACATTTAGAGTTACAGATCTAATCTGTGCATGGAACACAGAATGAAGTTCTGTGTAAGACATGCCATAAATTTGATTCTGTGCTTCCTTTCACCAAGCCCACAACTTCCTGCTGAATTAAAGTATACCTTCAAAGGTATTATAAGTCGGCTGATTATGGCAATCAGATCTAAATAATCTCAAATTATTGCCACTACTGTACATCAAAACTGAGGTACCACATAATCTGTCACCTTGATGTGACCTGCCCAATCTCCTCCAAAGAGTACCACAGAGTCTTTAGACAAACTACTCAAAGCAGCACTACCCATGCTGCCCCCAAAATCCTACATTCTTCTGTTATAACCATCTTTCATCCTATCACCTATGTGCTGCTGCTGCACCCCCTCCTGCTTTCTAACAAGGTTTTAAAAGACTAAGGCAAGACAAATCTTTTCCAAAGCAAACAAACCCAGTCCTCCTTTACAGGTCACTTTTCTTCTCAGCCTCTTGCTGTCAACCTTCTCCCATTTAATCTGTATTTTCAGTCAGCAGTTCCCAAAGCCAGGCAGACTCCAGCACTGAACAGACCAAAATAATTACTTCCTTTAAGTCATGTACGAAACTCCAGTTACTGACTGGAATTAACCTTACTTTTCCATTCACCGCTGTCACAACAGACTGTTATTGGGACCTATGATATCAATAGCTCTCTTCCCACAGTACAGCTGCATAATCAACTACACTCAGTAACTTCTGTAGAATATTCTTCATAAGTTTCACCTTGCACAGAGATGAAATTAATGAAGTCCATCACATCCCTTGTAAAAAGAAGAAATAGACTAAAAAAAAAAATTACATCCTGGTGTTTCCTCCAATTTTCCTTCCCTCAATTTTTGGTGTTTTTTTTTTTTTTAAGTAATAACATAATTATTGCAATAAAGCTAGTGGCAAGAACTTGTACCCTAAGTTTTGCAGCTTTCTCTACAGTAATTTTATGTAATAAGTCTTTAAGCACATAGACATTATCTGAAGTTCTGAAAATTGTGTCTTGTTATCTGGATAACATATAGAACAAATCTTATGTTCACAATTGCTGTTCCTAAAAATCAAGCTTTCCTTTCCACATTTGATAAAAACCACAATGTTGAGCAGACCATTTTATTGAAGTTCGTAGATGTGAGAACAACCAGAATTGATAAATAAGTTCAAGGAGCTGATCTCTGTGAAAAATAAAAATACAATTTCCCATTTAGAAAAAAAGTAATACTAAGTACACTGAGAAAAAACTTAAAAGTTAAAGACATCCTGACTGAAAAGTTCTTTATATGTTCTAGACACATTTAAAATGATTGAAGTGTGCAATTTTATTTGAAATTGCTTTGGCTCCAGGCTACATACAGCACACACACAGAAGATATACAACCTCTGTGAACAATGGTGTCCTGTAACTTGTATTGGAAAGCTCCAAAAGACTAACGAGATCCCCAGAAAGCATAGAATGAAAGGTTAACCATCTTTCTAACCACTAAGACAACATACAAAGCAGCCCAAAAAGCAAAGACTTTACCTAATAAAGCTAGTTTTCTTGAGAGTGACCAAGACAAACTTCCATATTCTTAGAATACTGTAATTTAACAGACAAGGAGGAGACTTTACCCAGCCTCCCAGGTTAGTTTTTCAGCTGCAAGTTCAGCAAAGCTTGTATTACACACCATGAAAATAGTTAGTCTTAAGTGACTATTACTGTACTTACCTGCTAGTTTAAAAGAAGTTAGTTTTTAAGAACTAGCAGTATCTTTCATCTCAAGTCCAGTGCATTAACAATTACAATTGCACAAAACATGTATCTGGTAAAATTTCAATATAAGATGTGACAGACACTTACCAATACACACATCTATCTTCCCCTTGATAGCAGCTTCATGCAAAGGAGTGTAGTTCCAGTTGTCTCTAGCATTTGGGTCTGCCCCTTGACACAGTAACAGACTAACCACTTCAGCATGACCAAAGGAGCAGGCGTTGTGAAGAGGTATCAGCCCTCCGTCATCACGAGCATGAACATTGGCTCCTGTCTGTAGCAAGTGCTCTACAACATCCTTCCTTCCAAAACCTGTAAGACAACATATTTCTGTTCATTTATCTGGTAAAACAACATGATTTAAAATGTAAAACTGTTCACTCTTAGTCCAGTGTACAGACATCAAATGATATTATTTATGCTCCTCTTCTACTTCTTGGTTCACCAAGAAGTGAGACTATATTCACCTGCCCAAGCAACAGCTGGAAGATTCACTTACACTCATGACAGAGGTGAACAGTGTCATATTATAATCAGCCTGACTGGCTGCCACTCTCTCTCATGAAGAGTTTCTGCGACGGACTAGCCATTCTTTTTCAAAAAAAGCTTATTATGAATTTTTAAAATGTAGCATAATCTGTATGCACCTAAACCAAGCATCTTGCATACTGTCTCTTGATATAGGTCTTCATCTTGGAGACGACCTCATAATTATAAACACTGAGGGACACTGTCAGTGCTCAAGCAGAACAACCTTATCTCAACCCAAAGTATATTCTTGTTCTTTTACATAGAGTCTGACTACCTACAACTGACAGACTAAGACATTACAGATAACTAGAACTGAGACCTCAGCTGGGAAGTAATGCCTCAGGAAGGTCTCAGCCTAGGAACGCAGCCTCTGTTATAGCCAGGGAAAAAAATCACCACAAAGCCAGCATCAGTAGACACTTCAAAATCCTGCATCAGCACGCCAGGCCCTGACACCTTTAGCTTGTTGTCCACAATGAACCTGGAAAGGTTCTAGTGCTCAAATATGCTTCCTATTGCCTCAAATGCCTCAGAGCAGCAGGCTCCAAACTCTTTTTGATTGTGCACTCCTATCAGTAAAAAATGTTTTGAGCATGCACCCCCAATATATGTATATTTATAAGTCATATACATGCATTACTGCACTATTATGTAGCTTAGAAACATACACAAAGATAGAAATTTTAAAAGGCTGAGATAAAGACGAAATAAACACTGTATCATTTGTTAATGATACAAATATATTTTCTTGCTGCATCCCAATGAAATATTTTGCACACTCCACTTTGGAGACAACTGCCTTAGAGGACAGGAAGAAAAATCAGGCTCAAGAGGGACAGTTTGAACTAAAACACAAGTGTTCATTTTTGTACTAGGTTGCATCTCAAAGGTTGGATCACATTTCTTACAAATCTCAGGGCTAAAAACAGTATGATTGGAGATTTTAAAAGACTCACTTGAAGAGTTATTGTGTCTTCTGGTAATCATGGATACCAACCAGCTTAAGTATGAAGAATCCCACTTATCTGAACTGTGTTTGTGAAATAGCTGACTTAAATGCTGCAGCAAGTGAAATTCCATCACAATGGTGTTTACTGGCAGCTTATAGATTGTATAAACTCCACAGATCGAAAACATAACTAAAGACATTATTTCCCTTCTAGAAGGCAAATACAAAGCTCAAGGGAAGCAACAAAGAAGCTGTCAGTTCTCCTGCAGGCGGCCATGTAACAGTCACAGCAACACGCTGCTGAAACAGCGACAGATATGGTTCTCAAAAGTCAGCACCCTCTGTGGCAAGCAACAACTCATGCATGAAGACTTCTCAAAATAGAACATTTTATCCCAGAGTTGTGGTCCCTGGACAGGACCTCCATTTCAATGAATCAAGTCTCCTTTTTGCCAGAGTAGTGCACTGGTTACAGCTATGCAGGCTTATGGTGCAGAATTAACATGCTTTTCCCCTGACAGTCCATACAGTGAGATCTCTATGCCCACTCCAGCGGCTTTGCATCCACACTAGCTTATCCAGTTAATGCTAACGTTCTAACTCAACATCCAGCTCTCAGTCAAGCTGCAGGCTAGCCATTCTGTAGGAATATACACCGTCTCCTCAGTGAAGCACAGAGTCCTTCAACACCCTTTCTTGAAGGACAAGTTTTGTAGAAGCTGACTAATGCTACGGTTAAGGCAGACAGAGCCAAAACAAAAAGCCCCTTTACCGAGGCTTATTGTAGTTTGAGAGTTTTGATGAGAGTTTAACAATACCTTTATTTCTGCCAAAAGAAGCATTCTTCTACAAGATACAAGCAAGCAGGTAGAAGAATGGCCTGAGGAAGACATCACAGATATGCACACAGATGCTCACATCTAGCAGAGACTGTAGCAGTTCACACCCCGGGTAATCCTGTACCATAACGTATCTCAAGGGCTCCAGTTAACAAGTACAGCCTGGTTACTTTCGGATAGCTGTAAGGATTCTCCCATCCCCACTGTACGGAGCCCTCAGCTGCTTGCAGCACAGATACTGGATCACTACAAATTACAAGTTAGCACACTGAGCTGATACCAAAGTGGGTTTTCTTTAATACATGGGGCTAAACAGCAGTTCAGCAGCTGCTCCACAAGCTGCTGAGCCATACCAGCTGCAGGGAGGGGCTCACAACCAGACTGGCACCCCACTCAGCACTCCAATTTTAGTCCATCACTGCAAATGAGTCAAAGCTTTCTGGTACATTATATACTGATCACTTCATGTTAGAAATTACACTACAGAAATGGAAGCATGCAAATCAAAACTGGTATTATTAAAAGTGATACTTATCTATCATGACAAAACTGCTACCAGAAGACACGTTTTTCCTGAACTGTCAGCAAGGCCACTGCTACTGTAAATCACTGCAGCTTCTAGCATGAAAACTGATTTTTTTTCTTTGTTTGTTTCTATTATAAAACAGTCAAGAAACATCACCTGTAAGTCTTCAAACAGAAAATGACAGCTTAAATGGGTACAACAGCAAACAAAGGGTATCTGGTCCCTCAGCAAAGCTAACAGGCCTGGGGCATGAATACTAAGAAGCAAGCCCTCAAGGTTCCTACAGTTATATTGTTCATTTGACTGGCAAAGGAAAATTGAGCAAGACAAGAATTAGAAAAGGATGCTTTCAACTAAACAGTAAAGCAACAGATTTTATTAACCTTTAGTTTTTATAGACTGAACTACCGCAAACAGTGCTGAAGCTGCATGAGCATTTGCTTGAAATGTACTACTTGTCTCTTGAGGAAAAACAGCCTGACAGTGCCTGAAAACCAAGTCCTTTTCAATTTTTTCAGTGTTGTGATTTTCAGGACTACACACATACTTCAGGGTATTGCTGGACATGGGGTCATTGATAAAGGTATCTTTGGAAATGCCAGCAATAAACACTTAACAGCTTTTGGTGAATTAGCTCTTCTGTTCAGTCCTCAAATAGCACAGTAAAGGCTACTGTGATTTCATCCCACCAGGCCATCCATCTTTCAGAGAAAAAGTAAACAATTATGGGAATAGCTTCCCCCTCCACCGCAGGTAAACCTGTAAAAACTTGAACTGATGAAGTGCCAGACAGACTTTTAAATGATCTCACGACCCAATCTGACAAAGCAGTTGTAATTACTGGAACTCCTGCAGGATCATGGTCACCTTTTGTAAAAAAGACACCTGCCAAGCCATTTGTGACAGATAATTTGGTTTAAACTGAAGAAACTGATGTGATGTCATTTAAGATGACTTTATAAATTCTACTCTTGTATATTTCCAGCACAACTTTAAATTATAAAGTCTCAGGAAGAGTTCCCAAGAAAGAACCTGTAATCAAAGATCCCAAAAGACAATCAAATACAAGGTTCCCACAGAAAACATCCAAAACCAGGTTAACTATGGAGGAGTGTTACATTTAAAAGCTTGTTTAGATGAGATTCACCCGTCAGCTTCCAAAGCATGCTCATAGGCAGGGTCCCTTATTAGCTTAGGCTATTTCACACAGATAAAATGCACGAGCTTTACCCCCTCATTTCAGCTTCTTTACACAATTTAGAAGTTGCAGGCAAGTTGCAGTACCTCAGAAAACACATTGTCCAGGAGAGAAAGGAAGCAGTAATCCCTTTATAAAAAGGCAGTAGCAAGAGAACATCTGAAATTTAAGGGTGAAACGCTCATCAGTCAAACAAAAGAGGAGGCAAAAATTCAGAGTGACTGACAGGCTCTTCATTTCTCCAGTCACCTCACGGAAACAATTGAAGACTAAGGCTTGGCAAAAGCCAGGAGATGAACTATGACAGCTTTACATAAATCAAGAGACAGACAGACAATTCAGAGAAAATGCCACTTAACTAGTTCACTTTAGGCTGAAAGTGAGGAAAAAAAGGCTTTAGGTAGTAAACTGGCAGCTTGAAAATTAAGCTAAATAAAACTTTTAAATGCCATCAGACAAGAAGACACACAGAGACACCACCAAATGCTTACTACTACTCCCAGGAAGACCTGTCCTGTTCCCCTTTCACATCCTGCTCCCAGTTCACAAGCTTGTTCTGTCCTTGCCTAAGTAACAAGAGGCAACAGGGTGAGCAGGTTGAATAACTGATGAGGGAAGCGATGCAATGAAAGCAATAGGAGCGTCAGCTGAAACCCTCTGTTACATGCTCAGGTTAGGGCTTCCATGTTAAACCTGTGTTCAGTTAGTCACAAGCTTTCATGTGGTAACAGTTTACAGACATTTAATTACTAATACTCCCAGAAGCCACATAATTCATTGCCCAATTTCAAGACTCATTTTCAGAAAGTTTAGTAAAAAAACCCCAAATAAATATATGGATTTCTCACTAGAATTGGAAGAATGCTTTCTCCAGTGAGTACAATACATCAAGCAGCCAGTTTGATCAGGTCAAGTACAGCTGTACTGCTTCACCCACTGCCCAATTAACATCACTTGACCACAACATAGCACGAACTCCTCCAAATGCCAATTCCAACCTCTGCAAAGCTGCTGTTATGTGCTGAGTTTAACTTATCACATGGAAGACTTCTAACTCTCACGAGGCATTTTTCCTCCTCCTTTCACCTGTTTGCTCTTAAGAACACACTTGACTTCAAAAGGAGTTAAATTTTACAGAAGTGCATAATCACAGGTTAAGTATACCTGCAGGTATTACGCAATCTTAGGCAAAGCAGGAAACGTGCCCTTATTAAATGTAATCCCACTTGTTAGAGCACTAAACACAGCTCATACAACAATACAAGCCCTTGAAGCAGAGAAGCACACATCTTAGAGACCATGACCTTGTGAGAATCGTTTTAAACTGTAAGCAAAGGGTGGAAGAAGTTCAAGCTAAGTCATTGTACGTCTCTCTCTTTGCTTTAGTATTGCACATTCTGGGACGAGATTTTCCTCCCCAAGACAGGTCTTCCAAAAGCCACCAGCACTTCTCCCACTTCACTAGGCAGAACACAAACTGATTTAACTAAGTAAACTGAAGAGCCTTCAAGCTGGGAAAAAGGGCACCTGGTTCAGTATTACTGAAGGTCTGAGATTTTGTGTTTACACCCTCTTGTAAATTCCTTCAAAAGATTTTAAATAGGAAGGAGATACAATACATTGCACAAAGTATTGCAAGAGCATTCAAGAGAACAAGTTACCATGCCCAAAGGAAGCAAGCTGAAACTTCCTAGGAAGTAATACAGTTATGACACTGAGTTCATGGACTACAAAAACATAAAAGAAAGAATTCCAAAGTCAAAGTCAGTAATTTACCAACTCATCTTTTTACACAAAAAAGCCTGCATTTTGCAGGCTCTGAGCCTGTAAGGCTGCCAAGATGTTTCCTAATTGACTATACAATCTGCACTCTTCATTCTATCCATATGAATCCAGCTGAAAATTGTTATTACCACTGCTTTAAGTTGCACAAGGCAGAAATAATCTGTGACTTAGCTTTACAAACAACTGTTTGAGTAAGGTCAGACATCTCTTCTATGGCAAGGAAATATCAGACAGCAAAATGAGTCAGAACAGTTTAAGGATGGTATCTCAAGCAAGGCTTTCCAGGACAATTTAAGCTAACCTATTGTACATTGTACCATAGCCAGAGTGGTAAATTCAGCTATCTCTGCACAGAGTGGAAGTGTGTAATAAGTCGCCAGTTACTCCTTGCCATTTCCTGGCTCTCCCTCAACAAACACTCAGTAGCTAGTTGTAATACTTCTGCTGTCTCATTTGCTTATCTGACCTACACGTGTTGAAGCAGCTTGCATTTTTATGACTAACAGCTAGCTGACAAATCAACTTGATCAGCTCTCTTCTTAAACTCTGATGACTATTTTCCAACCCAAATGAAATGCCTTTGCCATCAAGATTAAAGTTGTGTACTTCATACATTTTCCAAAGAATAGTTATATATGTTAGCCTTCATAAAAAGATTTTACTTCCACAGTTATTACTAGTGATATCAAAAGCATGCTTAAAGAAAACTACTCTCCCCAAACAGCTTTTTGCCATTACTATAGACTTCAGCAGAAAAAAAAAGGAGTATCACTGATGCTCTAACAAGTCACCTTAAATCGAGTTTCTCCAAGCCTGAGTTTGGGCTGATACCACCAAGAACACTTCACCTTGTGATCCCAATTCTATACCTTCCAAAAGCCACTCTAGAAACCTCCTCCTCAGTACCGAAGTGGGTTTTAAGCCACGGTTCAGCAACCATTATTAGTACTCTCTAAATCCTTGGGCTAAACACTAGAAAGAGAATAATTGTAAAGCTAAAAGAAAGTGTTGCCTAAGAACTTGAGGGGCTAACTTCATGATAAAAAAAGTTAAACTTCTCATTAAATGGGTGTGGAACTGGACAAGCTTATTTGAAGTGGCTATTTGAAGAAGTTAGCTAGGACTCAGCTTATTTCTATCAGGTCCATCCAGCTAGTCATTTCTAAAAGAGGTGCTATTACTAATGATTTACCAGCAAGGACTAGGCCTAAACAGATGAATCAAGGCATCAGCAGCAAATACATATATATCCTTTTGTAAGGCTAAACCTTATTTCAGAAGGCTAGAAACAAGTTTGTTACCAAATTGGCTCCTACAAATTCTTGCTGGCTCTGGGAAAAAGCTGGGATTTCAGACAAAACGTCACAGGTCTTCCCCATCTAGGCATATTAAAGATAGAAAAGTCTTGGAAAGCCAGCCTTTGTATGCGAATGCTATAAATGGAGGATGACACACAAAAAAAGGAGCCGTGAAAACATCACTGTCAACTTGCTTCAAACACAATGGACCAACACAGGCACCTCCCCACTGCAAACCACAATGATTCACAGAAAATACATAGGCTGAGAGTAAAGTCCCACTCTACCCCACGCAAAGTATACCTAAAATGCAACACATTATCACAAAGACTGAAATCCAACAAAAAAAAGTCAGTAGCATTCGTAGAATGGGCTGGGTTGGAAAGGACCTTAATCATCTACATGGGAAGGGAAAAAAAAATCTACCCCTCACACACAGAGAAGTGTGAACAACCAACTCATTTGGTTATACTGGTTAAAAAGGTATTTTGTCACCTATGTGACAATAGCAGCAGCACCAAAAGCAAGATTATCAAGCCAGTTTACAAGAACAGACAGCACAGGCATAACAAATTTTTTCAACTAGTGAGGGACATATAACACAGTTAAGATGTTCATAATCTGGTGAAATCAATGACAACAGTTAAGATATTTCTCAAGGAAACAAAGAGAACCATTAGCAGAACACAGTATATTCCAGTGAAGGGGGTGGAAAAAACAAGAGGAAGTTACTTTTAATATCAGTTAGCACTCCAATTATTCAGTGGAACTCCTTACCACAGGATGAGCTTCTACTAACATGTAGAACCCGGGTTTTGCTCAAATAGTTGCTGAGCTACAAACTGCAGGAAGAATACTCAGAGAGGTATCATATACAAGGAAAGCAAGTATATAACTGTTCCCTAGACAGTTGCTTTTGGCCACCAGCATGGATAAAACCTTGAGCCAAACATACCTTTATCTGTGCCTAGCACAGTTGCTTTTCTTTTTTTTTTTTTTTTTTTTTTTTTAGTTGTAAGCAAGCTTGTTTTCATGGAAAAAACTGAATGCAAAAGCTATGAATATATTAATACCTCCACTTAATTTCTTTTTTGTATTTTAAAGTCACTCAATCACTTCCAAGTCTTTAGAATCTGTTTCTTTCTTTGATTCTTGCATGCTGCTGAACAATATCTAAAGCCTGTAGTGGTACCAGAGATCCAAATATCCTGCAATCCACACAGCAGCTGAGACACTATTGAGTTTTCCTCTTTCCAAGCATGTGTACCCCTATAGAAGAACCCCTGAAATCACTTGCCAAGGAAAAGTTGAACACCACACATCCTGAAAGACATTCAGAATTTCAGGAGAGGCTCTGCTAGAATAACAGTCCAGTTAGAGGATGAAAGGAAAATTATCCTTTGTTCAAACTCTTTCTGCTTGACAAGAGAAGTCTCTATCACCCTGATATGGCCTCAATATTAATTTCTGCCTTATTAATAGCTAACCAAAGTAGGTCAGATTTATTCAACACACTGGCTGACATTTCAACACAGACTTGAAGAACAGATTCCCCTTCATTCAGATCAATTCAGATAAACAAATTCATCTGACAATTCAGACAAACAAAATCAGATAACACTATGCTACAACCTGATGTGGCTATACGTATTTTATCTGGAAGTGGATAATGGCCAGATGACTCCAACTTCTAGAAACAGGTTTAGATTTATCCTTAGCTTTTTAAATAATTGATTACAGAGAATTCATTTCTCACCTTATACCCAGATTACATGTGTGCTAAGGATTCTGAACGCTCTCAAAAGTCACCCCTTTTATTTTCCTTCTGCCATGAGAACAACATAAAGGTGATTTTGAAACCAGAAACCTCCCAAAGCTGAAGGAAACCTGAACTTAACGCTTTTTACCAGAAACTAGAATTAGGGAAGTTGTCCTCCCCTGTTACAGTAAAAGTAACTTAACTGCCTGGCTTTGCTGCCAAAAAGGACATCTAAGAAAACCAGACTGAGCTAGGGAGAAGTACTCAGGGAGAGAGAAATTAAAAAAAAAAAATCCAGCTACCCCCAAAATTAGGAAATGAAGAAATTAGAAGAATTCCTCTATCAGAAGTGATCTCTCTCTTGTCATTTCAGAGTTTAGCTTCAAGAGACTTGAAAGAAGCATTTTAAAACATTGCATATTGCACTCTCCAACTCCCTTTCCTCTCGTGAAGGCCATACAATTCACACTTAGATGTGGCTCATAAAACATCAACTATTATCCATAATACAGCTTCCTATACACAGCAGACTATTATGCTCATAAGAAAACAAGTTTTATTTCTCCTTTTGCCCACAAAGGAGAAGGAGATCAAATTAACACACTGCATCCCTGGCAAATATATACTGCATTTAAACAATGTGCTTATAGGCCCTTCCAAAATGCAAGGCCCCAAGATCTCAGTAATAAGAAATCTGCCTAATACTATTCCATGTCAAATCTATTTGGACAAGACATACTGCAGTGATCTGAGATAAAATATGTATGGTAGCTAAGGAAAGTCTTTAAATCTAGGCAAATAGATAGAGGAATTTGTTAAGTACGAGAACTTCATCTGCTGTTTTCCTCATGCTACAAGGAAGTACCTTCCATTGCTATTACAGTAAAATCTTATTGACACTATCAACTTGCAGAGCGTTATCCCCTTAAGTAAGTTTTGTCCAGTTCTTCTCTAATCAAAGTAGAAGTTACCACTGCAGCTTCAGCACCACAGTTTGTACTAGCACTGAAGTTACAACTTGAGATCTCAGAATTTATTGAAGGGGAAGCAGTAAGGTCTAATTTTAAGTCTGAATCCAAAACAACCAGAGCAGACTCAAGATCAGCTTTCCAAAACATTAAGAACTTCATGCACACACATGCAGTTGTACCAGCATTACATTCCAGGGTTCACTAAAATTAAGTCCATACCCAAGAAGTTCACTTGCGTAAGGTCATGTTTTACTGGTAGAGCTCAGGGATCAGAGAAGAATGTAAAGGAAAAGTCTCAGGACCAAAAGTTCCCTTAGGGGCACTGTGAAATGCCACTTGTATTCTGAAAATGAAAATAAACCCAGACAATCTCAGAGAGTATTATCTGACTGATAAATTGAACACCAGTATTGAGAGTTGCAGGCAACACGGTGCCATAAAATGTTCATTTTATTATCGATTTCACAGTGCTTTAAAGTCATATGCCAACATTTAAATATCGACCACTTAATACAGTCTCATTAGTTATCTTATGTGTATTACCACACCACTTAAAGCTCAAGCAAGAACTATGCTCCTTACTAATAAGGTGCAGCCCAGTAACACTGGCACATGTCAGGAAGCCCTCTGCCTGACCACAGACCTAGCAGTTGTGCAAATCCTGAATTAGGGGTGATGATTTAAAACATCTTCCTTGTTTTACTTTTATCGTGAACTTCACATATGCTGTGCCTCTGGTGACGACCACTCCCTGTACAAAATATTCTCTTCATGGACTTTACTAATCAGCAATGGCTTTACTTGCTAGACGATAACATTTACTTCCAGTTAATGTAAACTGTTGGACGTCACTGTTAACTGCTTTTATGACATTATTCCTGATCACACTGACATCTCGGCACTAAGAGGCATATTCTCTCCTGAACACATCTGTAACTTCTATGAAGTTCAGTCATTCCACTTCACCCCTTTCCCCAGGCCACTCAGACCACAGGAGATGCAGGGATCAATCAGTGCCCATGCCCAAGTAAAAGAAAAAAAAGTTACAAACTACACAGCATCGACTTTGATTCCTGTCAGGTCTACAAAGCATCACAGGGGTCCCTGACTTTCAAGAGCTACTACAACACAGATGAAACCCTTACTTCAAGCCAACTCTGTCCTGAATTCCAGTTTCTCACTTCCTAAGCACATGTGCACAAGTTCGTAGCTTATGTGTCAAATACAGAGAAAAATATCTGCACTTTTAGATCACAGAGTCTGCCTTACACCTCCAGGATCTCTTCTCCCACTCGTTTCACTCAACGAAAGGATCATTTCATGGGGGGGGGAAGGAAGTTTAACAGTTGTCTCCCCACCACCTGCAGCAAACCGCTGCGGGGGAAGCGTGCTCACGCTCCTCCTCTCAGCCTACGCTTGAGTTCTCCCGACCCACCGAAGCCAGGGAAACTTCTCCTGGGGAGCCGGGTCGGCAGCTCGCACCCTCCCTGTCCCGACGCACTCCCCGTCACTGCCCTCGCTGGGAACGGGCGGCCCGACCGGCCCCGGCCCCCTCCCGTTCCCGGTACCCACCGGCGGCGAAGTGGAGCGGCGTGGACTTGCGGCCCGCCATGTCCTTGGCGTTCACGTTGCCCGTGTCCACCAGGCGCTTCACGCGCGTCACGTCCCCATTGCGGCAGGCCTCCAGCAGCTCGCGGAAGGCCCCGCTCGCCGCGCCCGGGCCCGCCGCCTCGGGACTCTCCGCCGCCGGGCTCGATGCGACCGACGACGATGCAGAAGAGGAGGAAGACGAGGAGGAACTGCTGGAGCTGCTGCCCGAGCCCGGCGGCGGGCCCGGGGCGGTGGCGCCCGCACCCTCCGAGCACTCCGGGGCCGGAGGCCGCTCCGCGTCGGGGGGAGCCTCGCCCTCGGGACCGGCCAGGCTGTGGCGCTGCGCGGCGGGGGCGAGATCGGCCGGTGCCAGGCTGGGGCTGCGCGGCGGCGAGGCGGCGGCCGGCGGCGAGGCCGGCCCGGGCGGCGGGTGATGGTGGTGGTGGTGCTGGGAGCGACGCAGCGGCGCCGCCATCTTCGCCCTCCTCCGCCCCCCCCCCCCGGCCCACCGTCACTGCGGCAACGGCAGCAGCCCCCACCCACACTTCCGCCCGAAACCTGCCAATCGCAATGCGCGGCGCCCGGACGTGACGCTTACGTAGTGGCGGCGGGGCGGGGCGGGCGGGGGCGCGGCCTTACCGGGATCCGCCTCACGGGGGGGGCAGCGGCTCGCGCCTGCCCCCTGGGGGCCGCCTTGTGCGGCCCGGGGCGGGGCCCGGGGCGGGGCCCGGGGCGGGGCCCGGGGCGGGGCCCGGGGCGGGGCCCGGGGCGGGGCCCGGGGCGGGGCCCGGGGCGGGGCCCGGGGCGGGGCCCGGGGCGGGGCCCGGGGCGGGGCCCGGGGCGGGGCCCGGGGCGGGGCCCGGGGGCTCAGAGGGAAGCAGGCTCTTCGGGGCAGTGCGGAGGAGGAAGGGTGAAATCAATTCCCCAGGCTGGTGGAGCGGGGAGCGAAGATCCACTTAAATGTACTGGCTTCAGTTCTTGTTCGTGCCACAACTTTGAAGCCACGGGCTGCTGTGAGAGCTCGGTAACGCCTCCCTGGCACCTGGATCCGCTTTGCAGCCTTCTTTCAATTCAAGGCTCCCAAAAGGACTTTGCAAGCTCCTTACAACATCCTCTTTGTCAGGCCTGAGCTTTGCAAGTCATTGAAGAGGCCAGAGCACTGGTATGTGCTTGTTCAGCGCACTGCTGGCTTCCTGTAGTCTGTGTTTCACCAGCTGGTTGCTTTTGTGGCATCAAGAGGAAACAAATTACATTCCTTTTCCCCTCTCTGTATTTCCTATAAACTGAGGTAACAGATGGCATCACTTTTATGAAATGTATTGGTACACAACTGATTGTTCTACTTCCTGAAAGATTCTAAAATATCTAAGTAATATTTTTTAAGATTTGGGATTCATGGTGGCCTTAAAAATTCATTGTTGGCTGTATGATTGAGTAAGAAATGCTACGCTCTTGGTCAGCCTCTCCTGAAAGTCCTGCAGAGAAGGACTTGGGGTACTGGCAGGTGGAACATTGGATATAACCCAGCAGTGTGCGCTTGCAGCCCAGGACACGGTTGGCTTTCTGGGCTGCATCAAAAGCAGTGTGACCAGCAGGTCGAGGGAGGTGATCCTGCCCCTCTACTCTGCTCTTGTGAGACCCCACCTGGAGCACTGTGTCCAGCTCTGGGGGCCCCAGTACAGGAGAGACATGGAGCTGTTGGAGCGAGTCCAGAGGAGGGCCACAAAGCTGATCGGAGGGCTGGAGCACCTCTCCTATGAGGACAGGCTGAGAGAGTTGGGATTGTTCAGCCTGGAGAAAAGGCAGCTCTGGGAAGATCTTATCAAGACCTTTCAATATATAAAGGGGATTTATAAGAAAGATAGAGGGAGTTTTCACCAGGGCCTGCAGCGACAGGACAAGGGACAATGTTTTTAAATTGAAAGAGGGTAGATTTAGATTAGATACTAGGAAGAAATTCTTCACTGTGAGGGTGGTGAGGCACTGGAACAGGTTGCCCAGAGAAACTGTGGCTGCCCCATCCCTGGAAGTGTTCAAGGCCAGGTTGGATGGGGCTTTGGGCAACCTGGTCTAGTGGAGGGTGTCCCTGCCCATGGCAGGGGAGTTGGAACTAGATCATCTTTAAAGGTCCCTTTCAACCCAAACCTTCCTGTGATTCTATGAAAGCTGTGCCCAGTAAGAAACAAGTAAAGGGATTAGGATTCACAGTGTGAGACCTGCCCATGATGAAGTGCAGCCTGGCCCTAGGTTTCACAGGGTGTGACACCAAGTGGTTCTGGGGATGCACCTCCTCTTCAGACCCCCACCTTTGGGGGGGGGGGGTCCCTATCCCATTGCAGCCCCCAATTTCCCCAAGCCTCCACCTTCCTGCCCTATGTGTATAGCAACACCGCCCCCCTCCAGAGAGATGAGGCAAGCAGCAGTGCTGTCCACCCCAACCCTTCTCTTTCCCCTGCCCAAAGCGTGTCCAGGATCCCTTCACATGCTGCCATCACTATTTATATATGGCTTCGTGTGCCTTGGGGTAGATTTATATCATTCCTGCAGAAATGGTGAGCAAAACATGTGAGGAATGCAGTTCTGGGCAAAATTTCCTCATCCTTACAGGATTTCTACTCAAGGTCAAGGAGAAACATGGGGACAATCTTTGAAAGTGTTCAGTCAACCCATTGCTTGTTCCTGGGCCAGCCACTGAGCTCATGGAAACACGGCTTCTTCAATTGCTGCCAAAGCGGGAACCTGGGGTTTTTACCATCTGGGCTGTGTGTCTGGCGGCGTGGAGCGCAAGCACTCTCCCAAGGGGATGCCAGCCTCGCTCCGTGGTGGTGCCAGAGCCCACGAGCTTTGCAGTGGCTCACAGCACTCCCCACATCCGCTTGCCACAGCAGCTTGGTGCTTCTGTTGAGCTGATTTAGTTTCATGTCCTGTCGCAAGTGACTGATTACATTTGCACCTCTTGTCCTGCAAAGCCCAGAGTCAGGCTCTAAAACACCGTTGGTAACTCAGTGTCTTTTACCTGACCCAGGAGGGAGCTGCTTTAGACAGAAATCTTATTAATGATGCAGCTGCAGGGCTCAGTAAAGTGGAGGCACCCCAGGTTTTAGCTGAATAATTAAATCCCATCAATAAGACTTTCCAGAGCCACTATTTAAAATTAATAACTGCAAATGCAATTCTGGCATATAATGGAATCCACTGAAATAGGATTAATGTCTTCTTTTTTGTCTTTTTTTTTCTTTTTTTTTAACCAAAATGCTTTTAGAGCATTGCTGGCAATTTTACAGCCACCTGCCTCTCAGTCCCAGCTATGACAGCTAGGAGAGGGGCTTGGGGTGATTTCTGAATATTTTTAAGCTCAAAAAAAAATAGGAAATGGCTTAAAAACCAGCATCCAGCATGCTGGTGCTCATGGTTAATGGCCTTCTAGTATGCTGACAAGTAAATCAAGAGGAAGCGAGGAAGTCCTGTTTGGAGAAACATGTCTCCTCTGCCCAAGAAGATGGGAAGACAGGGGATCATCTAGGTCTGTAGCAAAAGCTACATTTTCTGAGAAAATCTTCCCTTTCACCAGAAAGTATCTCACTCACAACTGGCAGCTTTAATTGTGGTGTATGTGTTGAACAAGCCAAGAGACACCATCCCTGGCTGTTTGAAGTTACAGATTTGCACACCCGTGCAAGTATAGTAGGATAAAAAGTCAAAGTTGTGGGAAAGCAGCAGAGCTTTCCTCCTTGGACAACCTCCGAGCAGCACTAGGGACATCTTTGTGCCAGCATACTGTTCATCATGTTTTTTCTGGCTTAGTTTTGTTCACTACCTAAAGGAGCTCACTGAAGTTTGAGTAGTGCTGCATGACTTTTCTCCCCCTCCTCATCACCTTGGGGAGGCATTCAGCTCCTGCTGCTTTGCGTATTTTGTGACAGGGGTTTTGACAAGCAAAACTTTCCCTGCAGAGGCCAGCTCCTCCCCAGCCATCCTTGCATGCTGTGAGAAAGATGTTTAATAAAAGCCATGACCTCTAGTAGCAGGCAAAAGGAGATAAGCGCTTCTCTCCCTGTTATTTTTCAGCTAGCTGAGTCAAGCAGCTGCTTGAAGCATCCCTGGTGAAGGGATTTGTCCAGTTTTCCCGTGGGGAGCAAGAGGATAGTGTAGAGTGGCAGCCTTTTGGGTTACACTTGCTACATATTATAGAGCAACTGGGAGCCTGCCTTGGCTTCAGAGGGGATCTACAGTGCCCATGGGCATCATGGGGTGGGTGGCCCCCAATAATGATGCTGCTTTCTCTGTCTTTAGCTGTACAAGGCACAGGGAGGAAGAAAATTAGCTGCAAATTTGATGCCAGAGTTAATTTTCCCTGCAGAGATCTTTTCTTTCTAGAAATGTCATCTTGATTTTAAAACGTGATTTTGATAGCGACAGGCTGAGTGGCTTTGCGTGTAGAGAGTTGAAAATGAAATCATCGACCTGGTATCACAAGAGCAACTGGGCAAGAGGGTGGGAGAAGAGAATTACTCTTTCCCCAAGAGGAACTGAATGCGCTACTTTTGAAGTGGGGTAGGAGAGTGCTCCTTTCGGCACACAGAGGAGGGTTACTTCCCAGGCGATCTTCAGGAAAAGCAAAGACACAAAAACTGAGTTAGCCCAAATAAAAGATATACTGACCCAATGTGGGGATGATCTGAAAATAAATGAGGGCAAGCCTGGAAACTAGCTCTAGATGGGCACAATTTAGCAAGAGGCCACGAAGTATCTGTTTCCCAGGGTCAGGATCTGACACCAGCCAAGCAGGAAGGATGGGAAGAGTATTTATCCCCAGGTTTAGTGCCTCTCAGCAGAGCCTCCTGGATCATGAGTATCCCTGCATACCTGTTCCCCCCAAGCCTGAGTGGTGGCCCTGGAGCCAAACCATGGGCCTCGGCCCCAGGACTGCCTCTGCTGGCTTTGAGCAGCTCCCGAACCCTGCTTGGAGCTTGGTATTACCTTCACACAGCCATGCTTTCTTCCAGGCCCGTGGGCGTTCCTCCCTGACCTTTGCATCCTGTGTGTGGCTTTATCAGCCAACGTGGCAATTTTTTCCCTGCCCAGGGGTGACCTCATGCTCAGAATGGCATTTAGCAGAAAGCTGGTGAAGGTTTGTTAGGACTTAGAGGGCCGGAAAAGATGATTTTGCCCCTGCTTGTCTGTTACCGATGGGAAAGATGGGAACTGAACCTCAGCCTTTGCGATCTGTAGTTTCAGTAATTAGTAAATTTGGTCATTTAGTGCAGTGACTATGGCTCTGCACTGGGTCAGTTCAGCTCTCACCTTCTCTCCAAGTGGGAGCACGGCTAGATGCGCAGGGCCATCCAGAAGAGAAAGCGTCATTCTTGTGAGGACTCTCCACAATAAAGAGGAGAATAAAGGCAGTGAAACTGTTTCTCCTGTGGCCCCATTTTCATTTGAAATGCTTTTCTTTCTCTTCCTGGCTGTGAAGTAATAGCTTACAGCACGCTTTAATGGTAGCTGTTACAACGTGACAAGGTGAGAGGAAGCAACAGTTCTCAAGCCCCCAAAGCACACTGGAGTATTCAGTGCTGTACAGAGACAGGGACATTTTAAAACCTCTGAACCATGATGCATCACTGCCATTTGTAAGGATAAGGTCACACAACTCAGGAGATCTGAGTGTCCGTCAGTCTGCCTTGCAGCCCCACGATAAAATGGTCCTGTTTCCTCCCTGTAGCAGCGGTGGAGATTTCCAGGCATGTATCTCTGAGCCCCAGGGGGGAGGCTTGGCTGAGGATCCTGAAGAAGACAGTGTTTAGGATGTGGCCAGATGTTTGCAGCAGAGGAAACAAAGCGCGGCAGGAAGGTGGCAGAGTTGCTCTGACTAACCGGAGGGTCACATGCTCTCGCACCCTCCAACACGGAAACACTTATTTCATGGCAAGGAAGGTTAATTTCGGTTTCTTGCAGGGCTTGATGAAAAAACAGCCTTTGCCTGGTATAGAAATGACGCGGAGATCAGCAATACAACAGCTTTTGCTGTTACTCCACGGGGTGAGCTGTGCTCTGCGAGCCGAGCGGCTCGCAAACCTCGCAGCAAGCCCAGGGGCAGGGTCAGACCCCGGGGCGGTGGCTGCTGTCACACACCGGGGGCCCGGGGAAGCGCCGGCACCACCGACACCGCTGCCCACACCACCGCCTCCCAGCGCCGGGCGCGCTCAGCGCACCGGGGGCACCCGAGGGGCCGCATGGAGGCGGCGGGGCCGCTCTCTCGGGCCGTACCGGACGGTGCAAGGGGCAGGAGCCGCAGCCTGGGAGGCTGAGGCGGGGACCCTTCCTCCCCGGGAGGAGCGGCCGGTGCCCGGCGGGCGGGGGTTTCCAGGCAGGCCAGGGCAGCGTGTCCCGACGCCGGCTGTCCCCGCGGCAGGGGCCGGCTTTCCCCGGCGCGGGGGCGGTGCGGCGCCGGCGGAGCAGGCTGTCCCCGCGGGCGGGGCGGGGCGGGGCGGGCTGTCCCTGCGTCCCGCCCCCGGCGGGGCGGTGGCGGCTACGTGCGCGGGGCGGCGCGGCGCGGCTGGCAGTACCGGCGCGGAGCCGCGGGGAGCCCCGATCCCGCCGCGGCGGTCGTGGTGCTGGCGGCGGCGGCGGCGACACGCAGCGCGGCCGCGCCCATGGCGAGCAGCAGCGGCGGCGGCAGGTAGGGCGGGGCGGGGCGGGAGGCCCGCTCCCCCGGCCATGGCGCAGACGGAGCCCCCGAAGGCGGTGCGGCTGTGGCGCGACGCCGCCCTGCGCGCACGGAAGCTGCGGGGCGGCCCTGGCGAGTCCGACCCCGAGCCGGAGCCGGACGCGGGGCCGCCGGGGGGGCCGCCGCCGCCGCCCCCCGCCGCCGCCGCCGCAGCGCCTAGCCGCTCGTCCCCGGCGGCGGCACTGGGGGAGCTGGAGTCGCTGAACCTGAGCGGGCGGGGGCTGGAGGAGCTGCCCGAGGAGGTGGGCGCCGCCCTGAGCGGGCTGCGGGTGCTCAGCCTGCGGCGCAACCGGCTGTGCCGCCTGCCCGCCGCCGCCCTGCGCCACCTGGGTCGCCTGGCCGAGCTCGACCTCAGTCACAACCGGCTGCGGGGCCTGGGGGACGGCGGGGCGCTGGCGGGGCTGCGGGGCCTGCGCAAGCTCAGCCTCAGCCACAACGAGCTGGGCGCCGAGGGCCCGGGCCTGCCCCCCCGCCTCGCCGAGCTGGGCCGCCTTGAGGAGCTCGACCTCAGCTTCAACCGCTTGCGCCGCCTGCCCGAGGGCCTGGGCCGCCTGCGGCACCTCCGTGCCCTCGACGTCGACCACAACCTGCTGCCCTCCTTCCCCACCCCGCTGCTGGAGCTGGCCGCCTTGGAGGAGCTCGACTGTTCTGGCAACCGTCACCTCGGGGCCCTGCCTGAGGGCATCGCCGCCCTCCGCCGCCTCAAGATCCTCTGGCTGAGTGGCACTGGGCTGGCGGCTCTGCCCGAGGGCCTCTGCCAACTGAGCGCCCTTGAGAGCCTCATGCTGGACAGCAACCGGCTGCAGGCCCTGCCCGCCGGCTTTGGCAGCCTGCAGCGGCTCAAGATGCTGAACCTCTCCTCCAATTTGCTGGGGGAGTTCCCCGCTGCCATCTTGGCGCTGCCCAGTCTGGAGGAGCTCTACCTGAGCCGCAACCAGCTCACCCTGCTGCCCCCTCACCTCTGCCAGCTCCGCCAGCTCCGCACCCTCTGGCTGGACAACAACCGCATCCGCTACCTGCCTGACTCCATTGTGCTCCTCCACAGCCTGGAGGAGCTGGTCCTGCAAGGCAACCAGATTGCCATCCTGCCTGAGGGCTTTGGGCAGCTTTCCCGCGTCACCCTGTGGAAGATCAAAGACAACCCCCTCATCCAGCCCCCCTATGAGGTGTGCATGAAAGGCATCCCCTACATTGCAGCCTATCAACAGGAGCTGGCCCACTCCCAGCCTGCCCTCAAACCCCGCCTCAAGCTGGTCCTTATGGGCCTAAAGGATGCGGGAAAGACCCTGCTGAGACGATGCCTCATGGAGGAGGATGGGCAGAGGGAGGATGTGGGAAGCCTGGAAGCAGGAAGCACCCATCCCAGAGGGTGCTCTGGGCAGCAGCAGGACATCGGGAGAGTGCCAGTTGGGTGTTGCCCCTTCCCAGAGCCTCAGGACGCTTCCTCAGCACGAGTACCTGCTGTGCAGCAGCTGGAACATCTCCCTGTTGAGCGGCAGGACATCTCTTCTCATGTGCCCTCTCACCGACTGAAAGGGGAAACACCATGCCCTGCACCGTCACTGCCACCAAATGCCCCCCAGGTACCATCAGGACTGGGACTGTCAGGAGGCAGCAAGGGCATTGAGGTGATGGACTGGACAGCGGATGCAGAGAGGGGCCTGACATTCATCGTGTACGAGCTGGCAGGAGACCCGAGCTATGATGTGATCCAGTCTTTCTTTCTGTCTCCCGGAGCCCTGTATGTGCTGGTGGTGAATTTGAGTGCCTACGTCCCTCAGCACTTCTACCCCTCTGTGGGCTATTTCTTGCACTGGCTCGGTTCCAAGGTGCCCCATGCCGTGGTGTGCATGGTGGGAACCCATGCTGACCTCTGTGCGGAGCGGGAGTTGGAAGAAAAGTGCCTGGACATCCATCACCAGATCGCTCAGCAGGAGAAGAGGGATGCTGAGGGACTCCAGAGCTTGGTCCAGCAGGTAGATGAGGCTCTGGGACAGGATTTTGACCTGCGCTGCTCCAGCCCGCACGCTGCCTTTTATGGGGTCTCGGACAAGAACTTGAGGCGAAAGAAAGCCCAGTTTCAGTACCTTCTCAACCACCGCCCACAGATCCTCTCTCCAGTGCTGCCTTTCAGCTGCCGGGACCGTTGCCAGGTGCGTCGCCTGCGGGACAAGCTCCTCTCGGTGGCTGAGCACCGGGATATCTTCCCGAACCTGCACCGGGTGTTGCCCAAATCCTGGCAAGTGCTGGAGGAGCTGCACTTCCAGCCACAAGCTCAGCAGTTGTGGCTTAGCTGGTGGGACTCGGCTCGGTTGGGCTTGCAGGCGGGGCTGACAGAAGATCGGCTCCAGAGTGCCCTGTCCTACCTGCACGAGAGTGGGAAACTGCTCTATTTCGAGGAGCATCTCACCTTGCGGGAGTATGTGTTTCACAACCTGCCACGGCTCATTGACATCCTCAACGTCTTCTGCCAGCGGGATGCCACCGTGCTGCTCCAGAAACTGCTCAGCGACACCCACATTGATGAACTGAGAGCCACTCAGCTCCATCATTATGTGGAGGGCTTCCTGCTGCACGGCCTCCTCCCTGCCCACGTTATCCGTCTCCTCCTTAAGCCCCACATCCAGAGCCGGGAGGATCTGCAGCTCATCCTGGAGTTGCTGGAGAAGATGGGGCTCTGTTACTGTGTCAACAAACCTAAATGCAAGCCCCTAAATGGGGCAGCCGCTTGGTACAAGTTTCCTTGCTACGTGAAAAATGAGGTGCCCCATGCAGAGGCATGGATCAACGGCGCCAATCTGAGCGGACAGTCCTTCGTGGTCGAGCAGCTGCAGATTGAATATAGCTTTCCATTCATTTTCCCACCCGGCTTGTTTGCACGCTACAGCGTCCAGATTAACAGCCACGTGGTTCAGCGGTCAGATGGCAAATACCAGATCTATGCCTACCGGGGAAAGGTGCCCGTGGTGGTGAGTTACCGGCCTGCCAGGGGAGCTCTGCAGCCAGATACCCTGTCTATCGCTAGTCATGCATCCCTACCAAATATCTGGACAGCTTGGCAAGCTATTACCCCTTTAGTGGAAGAACTGAATGTCCTGCTCCAGGAATGGCCGGGCCTGTACTACACTGTGCACGTCCTCTGTTCAAAGTGCCTTAAAAGAGGGTCACCCAACCCACACACTTTTCCAGGTAAGGCACAGCCTAGCTTGCCTTTCATCTCTTTTGGAGCTTGGCGCCTTCTAGATGTTAGCCTTAGCTCTGTCCCTATTTCTTTTTTTTTTTCTTTTTTTTTTTTTTTCTCCTTTCTTCTATTCTAACTCCTCTGGTGATTTGAGTCATGAAAGAAAATATTAGGGTAGCTCCAAGGAGACAGGCTTAAAATAACCCTATTCTGAGATGGGAGGGCGGGTGGTGGTGGTGTTACATCCCCCTTTGTCTGTGCCTTTTCTCTCTGCTTTTTGGGTTTTGGCCCCGAGCATTGGCAGTGCCATTGTTGAAAAGGCCCTGACCCGTCCTTATCCTTGTTCTGATTCCTTTGAATGGCACTGCAGGTTTTGTTTTTTTTTTTCCTAATTCCCTTTATCCTGCAGCTCCCCCTTCCTTGGGGCTATTTGTAAATGCAGATAGAGATGCCTGAAAGACTGCAGGTGTCCCGTCCTCCCCCACTTCCACCCTCCACCCCCAAAACCTGGCCTGTGCTGCAGCCTCTCTGAATGCAGGAAAGCTCCTGCTGGTAAACAATGGGGGTGTTGGTCTCCGTAGCCCTGTATGAAAAGCGCTTCTTGTATGGGAGCCCTGTCTCTAGCAGGAAGCATTCCTCCCTGAAGAGAGGGATACTCCATCTTCTTTGTTCAAGTGTCTCACCTAGAAGTGATTCCCAGACTTTGTGTTTTGGAGCTATTCTTGAGAGCAATTATTTTCCTCTCTCTCTTCCCCCTAATGAAAAAAGCATAATCTCCCTCTTCTGGAATATGACTAGTTGCAGTGCTTTTTAAAGCTGTCGCCTCTAAAGTTGTGGTTTTATTGGTGGTGTTTTCCAGCAGCATCTGTTTTACTTTGTATGTATACAGGTACTGCCTCCTAACCTGTGTCCTCCCTGCTCCGCTGGATTTGCTCTGGGGCTTGTGGGGGCCATGGGAAAGGTGCTTTGGTGTATAAATCTGCATGAAATCAAAATGCACTCTGATTCTAGAGCAGTGCTCTAGAAATGTGCTTGTTTTACACACACCCTCATCCCCCCCCCCCCCCATTGGCGATATGTTGGAGCATTCTTTATTTACAGGTAGCCTGAAGTTGTGAGGGAATTGGAGTATGATTTGAGTTAAAGCAAGCAGTGGTGTTGAATTAGTTCATAGGCAAATGCGAATAATAAGGTGTGTTTTGGGGGGTTGCTTTGGGTTGTCGTTTTTGGTTTATTTTCTCTGGACCTTGAAAATAAGGAGATGCTTCTTGCTCTTCAGCCCACATCCTGGCTCTGTCAATTGCATCTCCCTCTAACTGTTCTAGCTTATGTAAAAGCCATTGGACCCAGGGGGGTGAACCCATGCTGGGTGAGTTGCTGAGTGGTGTCGCATGCTGGGCCTTGTTGCTGACGTGGTGCTTGGGGCAGTGTGATCTGCCTTCCAAAAAAACCCACGAAGACAAACAGAAGCCACAGAACCTCTAAAAAAACCAAAACGAAACAAACAAACAAAAAATCCCCACCAAAATCAGCCAAGACAGCAAACTGTATGTGTAGGTGTGCTGGGTGGCTTGTGAATAATTCAGATCTGTAGTCACATATCTTCTTTTTTCCCTTTTTTTTGTTTGAGTGTTTTGTGGCTGATCCTTTTTTTCCATCGTGAGTAGATGATGGTTTAAAAGTGAAATGTGGAGAGGAGCCGGACTGTCTGAAGACAATTGGCATCTTTGCTGACCAGTGACAGTCAGAGCAGATCTGGAAGCATACGGGGGGGCATTGAAATGGAAGGGCCTTTTCCTTTGGATTTTGCTGTGCCATATATGTTTCCTTAGAGGTAGAAAGGGATTGCTCTGACCTGGGAGCCAGGCTGGGTGTGCTGGAAAGGGGAGGTGCAGGTAAGCAGTGCATCGTTGGGCATGGAGGAGCAGGGGGTCACATGCCAGGCCTCCAAACGCCACCTGGGCAATGCTGCCTTTGGAAAGGGGGTTGCAGAATTTCCAAAACTCCAGGGGAGAAGACAGGCAGGGGCACAGGACTTAGCATCCCAAGCGGCCCTGCCTTGGGGCAGGGGGTGACTGTCTTAACATGAATACTATGCGAGTCTAGCTGGGGGAAGAGCGTGCTGAGAAGACAAATGCGTTTCAAAGGCAGGGCTGATCTGTGGAAGTGCTGAAGAGTGATTAAAGGCTTCAATTAATTGAGAAATCTGCTTGTCATCTTGGATGATGCTTAAATCTAGCCCAGCTATGACCTGGATTGTATGAAAAATGTCAACCATCATTTGGTTTGGGGAGGCCTGTATGTCTGCGTTTAATCTAAAATATTCTTTGCTGTGTATCTGCTCTATGAATAAAAGACTGTTTAGGAGCCCCTAAATGGCAATCGTGAAGCTGAAGACTTGTTTTTTTCCTCCTGATTTTGTTGATCAGGAGGTGCGTGTGTTTAAAGTTGTGCTGCCAAGCTTGCTGTCGTGCAAGTGAATCGTGGTTGGCATCATTTTTAACAGAGTGTAGGAAAGAGATGGGTCTAATGTTAAGAAAATATGTAGTGAGGGACATGTCTGTTTCTTTCCAAGCTCTTCCAGCGGAAATCCCTGGCAATTACAACGCTGCTAATTCTTAAATAGGGCTGTGGTCTTTTTAGGACTGCACTGAAGAACTGCTTTGCAGCCTGTTGACCTTAATAAGGGAAATATTTCTGTGGAGACACTGCCAAATTTGTGCTCAAAAATGGAAGTGCAGTCTGGCTATGTGTCTGGTTGTGCAATCTGTGTCGTCATTCATGAAACCGATGGTCATCCAAAATTTTTATTGGAATCCCCTTCAAAGAGGCGACTTGGTTGTTCATGAGTTGAGGATTAATCCTTGCGTTTCCTGTCCTTCCCTTCCCTCTCGATCCTGTGTGGAAGTTACTCTGTAACTTCCATTGGTAGTACACACAGAAATTCTCTAAGAACAAGCTAGTGTCTATAGAAATGGTTAATAAGAATAGAGATTCTGGGTTCAGTCTTCTGAGGATGTATTGCTAACAGTGAATAAAAGTGATATAAAAATGCCTTGATAGGGTCCTTTTAAGGAAGTTTTTGTGTTTGAAACAGTTTTGTAGCTGGGTGAAATAGTAACTGAATTGGCATCTGAGCTGGAATCTCAGTGTGCTTTGAGGCTGCAGTCATCCTCTCGGCTGATAAGTGGTGTGTTGATTTTTTTTTTTCTTTTCTTTTTTTTCTTTTACATTTGCACTATATGTAAATAAAAGTATCCCTGCCAGGCTAAGAAACACATATCCCTGCTCTGAGTGACCAACAAGAAGCCCCTGGACTGAAGAGTTTTATGCTGTTCATGTCCCATAAGCTATTAAGTGAGTTGGGATTGGGGGGTGGAGGTGGTTTGCCATCTCTCTGATAGTAGACACGTGTGCTTTGCTTGGACAACTATGACTGGGTTTTTCAAGCTTGCCTTCATATGCACCTGCTAACTGCCCTGCTGCTGTCTTCTCTTACCCTGCACTAGGCTGGGTCTGGGCCATCCTGGGCTCTTCCAGGCTGTGATCTGCACAAGGTGTCCTGATGTCCAGTGCGTGATCCTTTTGGTGTTTGGGGTTTGGGGAAGGTTGTGTTTGACCGGTGGTTTTCTTTTATTCCTGCCTGTGAAGTTACCTTTGTGAATGCAGACATAAGAAAGCCAGGGGCTTCGTCCGTTGCAGAAAATGGGAAGAATGCTGTCACAAGCAAGACAAGATGATCTGGGTTTTCACAGATTAAAAATGTGACAACAGACAGAAAGTCACAGGCAAAGATACTGTATGTGAGCCTAGCACCTTTCTCCAAAAGCACACTGCAAAACTATTGGGGAGCTTTGAGAGATGCTGGAGGACTGGCAAGAGGTCTGCTGTGGAGAGGAAATGCACATCTGCCTGCCTTGCTGCCCCCTTCCTAAGGTATCAGAACAGGGAGGAGATCACGAGCCTCTACTCTGTCCGTCTCCCACATTGAAGGTGAGAAGAAGCAAGGATTACGTGCCAGTCACCTTCAGAGGTACAGGTGGAGGTATCATAGCATAGTTCCCCTGTGAGACTCTGTGTCATGGCCAGAGCAGAGCTAACTCTAGGCCACTGTATTCATGTGATTTGAGGTGAACCATGCTCACCATCTCTGCATTGGAGTCAGAAGCAAGCATGAACTCCCTTGGTGGCTGGGATGGAGTCACGAGATGGAGAGGTGGAAGATTCCATGATGTGTCATGCTGTCAAGTCCTGTGCATGCTGAGGAGGGAGCAGGTGGGACTGGTTTTGTCAGCAGGGCTCAGAAGTTGCTCCAAAATCTGAGCTGCCTCTCAATGAAAGGTTGATGTCAGGTATCTAATTGTTCTTTGTAATTAAATTGTAAGTAAGTGGCTGGTTTTTGGGGTTTTTTTTCACAGACAATAGCAGTAAAGCAACACCTGCTTGTTATAGAGCCTGATGCTAGCATTTGGCAGCCTTTTATTTTCTCCATTTCAGGGTGGAGTCTTTTTTGCCTCACTTTCAAAGTAGATGCTGCAGCTGTTTTGGGGCCATTGTCACGCTCTCCTGAAGGTTGTGGCTTCAGCAGAGTACTGTGGTGTAATCGGAGACAGTAGGCAAGACTTGAGCACAGTGGGAGCACTGGACACAGATGATCTGGGTGACAGGAGAAAGCTGAATGAGGCCCTCTGATGCAGGAGGAGAAGAGAACAGATCAGTTGCTGAACTTGGGGAAGCACTAGTGCTTACCAACAAGAGCTGATTTCTGTGTGGCTGAAGCAACAACCCTGAGTGGTGTGACTTGCTGTACATAATGGTGTAGAAACAGTCTATTTACCACCAGGAATTTTTAGAGATTTCCTTCATGTTAAGCCACGTGTTGCATGGTGAGCATTTGAGGTGCTTGGTGGCTATGGTAGGACATCCTCTAATTTAAACAACACAGGAAAGAGACAACAAATGTTTTGTGATCTTGGAGGAGGCAGAGAAATTGCCAGAGTGTGGTGTGTAGCGTGGATGGCTGTCATGGGACTGTGACTGGTGCGATGTAGGTGTGGGAACCAGTCCTTGGGAAGAACTGGAGTGGCCAGCGCAGAGCTGGGCTCATGCCTGATGATCTGGCTTGGGAGGACACAGGAACAGGAGGGACGAACTCAACTGTGGATGCCAGAAGAGAGGCTGAGGCTTTGAATTGCCTTCTTAAAGCTGTCCTGCTGCCTGCAGTGTCTGATTGCCTTGTATTGTGTGCATTGCTTTGTCTGTGTTTGGGGGCTTTTTTTTAAGGATCCTAATATGGAACTTGCTAAAATTACTTGAAATAAGGATGGCAACGTGCATATTTAACGCTGTTTGAAAGAATCCTCTTCCTTATGCAAAAAGTTCCTACGCGTTTCTGCTAAAGGAAAGGTTTCTTGGTATGTCAGCTTTGATACAAGAAAACTTCTGGTTCATTCCTTAACAGCTTGTCTTGCCCTGCCCCATTCCCCAGGGGAGTCATCTTTGGGCTTTGGGCATCTGGATTTTGAGCTGCCATCACTGAACCAGGGAAACACTAGATTTGGTTGAGTGGATCTTTTTGATTTGGTTAGTGAAGCAAAGCCAAATTCTTGGCCTTTAATGCATTTACTTTTTTTGGTTTGTATTTTTTATTTTTACAGTTGCTGAAATTTGTCTTTGCAGGAAATGACTTATAAAAGAGATGTTCAGTACCAAATGATTCTTTGTTTCATTGCATGAGAGCTATTTAAAAGCTACTGACTGCAGGGTTGAGATAAAATGTTGATGTAGGTTTTCCCCTTTCCAGAATCAATTGATTACATGAGGACTGACTTGTGCTCTGCTTTAGGAGGCTGTGGACGCAGATGTCACAAAACATGCTTTGTTTCCTGCTGTGTGCACGCACTTCTGGTGGTGTGGTACCTCTTTCTAAAAACACGTGTGAAAAGTTTTCCCATGTAAGTTTGGTTGAGATGTATCATGTGCATGATTTGCATGCAGATATATTGCAAGGTCCTACTGCTTTTGTATTTCAGGAGAGGATGGTGCTGAGTCCAATGGTGCTCAGCACCAACAGTGCTGAGTCTTTGTTGCCTTTTGGTGATGTTGTGAACGTATTACTTGACATTGGGATAGAGCTCTGAAAAAGAAGTCTCAGTTTAAAGCAAAAGAGGAGTGCATCTGGTAGGTAATTATCCTGCATGTTGTGGCATCTTGTTGCATTTGCAGTATTAAGCAAGTAACTCTGGTAGCCTAGCATGCTCTCCAATTAGTGATTTGCTAATAATAGTGCAGGCTAGTAGTTTGGCTCTCAAAAGCAATTTGCCAGGGGAGAAGGGAGAAAAAGTATTTAATGAAAAGTTCTGTGTTGGGTTGGAATTCTTAGAAGTCATCAGAGTACAAATTTATATCTTTCTTTTCCCCCCTGTCCTGAACAGAGGAAGACAACCTCTGCAGATGAGTAAAGAAAACTGTGGTCTGGGGGGTGAATACAAGATAAGCAGTTACTTCCTTTTATCTGCCTCTCCTTGCTTGCAGTACTTGTGCTTGCCATACAGATCTGGGCAACTGTGAGAGTAAGCAGGCTGATTGGTGTCAAATAAGGCCACCTCTTCTCAGGTGAGTTGTGAGATGCCAATTTAAGGATGTGCTATTTGAGGGAGCACCTCATAGGGACGAGGAGTGTGGAGGGAGTGCTTAAAGTACCATGTCAATAATGACACTCAAACTCCTGCTGCTGCAAACAAAATGTGTTGGTGCTTTTGGCTAGCTAAGAACGTATCTGGGTCTGAGAAAGCAATGCAGCTGGGTTGTAGGAGTCTCAGCCTGCCTCCTTGGTCCCCTTGCCTACAGCAGGAGAGCTGATGGGATTCTGGTGATCACAGTGTAAAGGAGCTGTGTCTCTCACAGAGGGTGAGGAGACCCTGCTGTTTCTAGAAGCTGTTGAGTGGATGCAGTTTACAGCCTGTAATGGGAAGATAACCTGTGTGGACAAGGCCTTTGTTTCCGCCGAGCAGCTGGGAGAGATTTGTCCTCTGGCAGTTTCTTTTTTGGGCAACTAGATGTAAGAACTGGGCTTGAGGGGTTCAAGACCTGTGAAACAACTGGCTTTGGGGGAAGTTTATTTTGGGGTGTTCAGCTGGACCATCTTTGAGAGCTTATGGTTTTGCCCCAGCAGGCTGCTGGAGGCTGAAGTCATGTTGTACTTGTGGTATTTTCCTGGCTAAAGCTTGCTCCTGAATGCACTGATCAGGTTGCCAACGTGGTCAGTGGCAGTGTGGTTTAGGACTTATGCACACTCGCAGGCTTCGTGGTTAGGGGTGACTTGCCTGTGGCCAGTGGATGGAGGCTGTGTTCAAACTGAGCTGTGACTGCTGGAATGCTTGCCTGTTTGAGTTGGTTGTGGTTTAAAGCGAAACCTTAATTTCAGAATTTTTTTTTTTCCAGTGGTCATTTTCAAGAGCTCTATGCTTCTACCAAAGGAGAAGTGTACTGAGTACACCTGCTTACTAGTCTTAGCTGTGATTAGGTTGGACTCCTGGGAACAGGTGTTAGATTGGCCTGGGACCTGCAGACTTTACAAGGTAACATTAATTTTGAATTGACAGTTCAGCATGGCAAGCTCTGCATGAACCAGATGACAGCTTTGAGGTGAGCTAGGCACTTCTGTCAGGAAGTCCATTAGATTTAGTGCTTTATGAGGATCAGACTGAACTGTGGAGTCTAGTAACCTTCAGAGCAAAACAAATCCTGTTTGGACCTGTCCTGTTTTGCCACATGCTGACTTGGAGATGATGCTTCAACACTCCAGGAAGGAGCTGTATTGTTGGTTATCTAGATTACGCTGAATTGTGCTGATGAGATGATGGGAGACTTCTGGGCTTTTGTTAACGGGGTTTCACAAGGTTGGCTAAGTGCATCTCTGTAAGGCACTTTGTGAAAGCAATACCAAGGATATCTTACCCTTTACCCAGTTTTAGGGTGATGCTTGCCAAGCATCCAGTTTAGATAAGTATTTTTATTTGTGTTACATGAGAGGAAACCCAGATCTTCCAGACCATTCTGGGAGATGTCCCTCCTCCTTTGCCTGGTACCCATCACTTTCTGTAGAGTTTTCAGGCTCTCCCTGTTATGTCGTAACAGGAAGGAAACAAAGGTACAACAATGGTAGGACATACATTTGTGGGCCTCATGCTGTGACTGATGACAAAATTAATATTGTAGATTTTTGTCCTAACAAAATGCAAGATTGTGGCACACTTCACTCAAGACTTGTCTCTTGAATGATCCATACATGGTAACTCCAACTTATGTGTGTTGAATTCTTCTTGGAGCATGTTCCTTGCATTTTTAGCCAGTGTTTTCCTCCCCAGCAATACAGAGTGAGCAGTGACCTGTGATAAGGGGCATATCCTGCCCCGTAGCAGTGAATTGGCCATGGTTTCCACAGCACCAAAATCTACAGGGGTTGGCTTGAGGCAGAGGTGCTTGACGTAATTTGCTTCCCATCTAGCTGCTGTTTCTGCCACATGAAACCACACAGTGGAAAAATATTGAAGGTGAACACAGTGATTGTGTCTTGCTTGACTTGGAGAGACATGTGCACTGCTTTTGGTGCCTTTGTATTGATGGAAGGCTGGCAGCAGAGGACTGCTAGAGAGACTGATTTGTCCCAAAAAAAAGTGTCCTCCTATCTAGTAAGGCCCCTTGCTACCTGGTCAACAAGCAGAGAGTGAGCTTCCTGCAGCAGAAGAAACATGTATCTCTGTTGTGTGGCATCTGAAACATTATGGTGGACATAGCAGAACTGCAAAATTGTCCTGTAGCACAGACCATGAGTGCTGCATGGTGCAGCATCTCTAGCTGTTGTTGTGGAGCTCTCTTGCTAACCATTTAATACCATTCTCCATTCACTGTGGCCTCTTTCTTAGATGCAGCAGTCAAGTACGGGTGGCAAGCAATTTTTCTCTGGACAGATAATGTTAGAAAGCAAGGACTTGGCGATGCACAGAGCTGAAGTGCACAGGCACAGAGTGTACGGTGTGGAGGATGAAGAGGCAGGGACCTCTCTCTGAGACTGCCTGCCTGACATCAGTCTTTTACTGTAAGTGTTCCTGTTGCCTGTGTCTGAAGAGTTGCATTTTCATTCCTTTCATTAAAATTCTCAGATAAATCAAGATCAATCAAGAATGAAGGACCCAAAAATGGGGTAATGGCTGGGGATAGTGATGCATTCTGAAAAACAGTCATCTCATATTGACCATTCTGATATTTGCATTTGTGTCTTTCCGCCTTCCCTCTGTATTTATACTGTGTTTAACTCACTAGCCTGTACACGTGTTCTCCTTACTATATTATGGGGAAAAATAGCATAATTATCTGTCAAATTGCTAACCTTTTCACTTTTCAGAATTACATTCTCAACAGATAGTGAGATCATAGAATCATAGAATGCTTTGGGTTGGAAGATGATCTAAAAGATTATATAGTTCCAGCCCCCCGCTGCGGGCAGGGACATCCTCCACTAGACCACGTTGCCCAAAGCCCCATCCAACCTGGCCTTGAACACTTCCAGGGATGGGGCAGCCACAGCTTCTCTGGGCAACCTGGTCCAGTGCCTCACCACTCTAACAGTAAAGAATTTCTTTCTAACATCTAATCTAAATCGACCCTCCTTCAGTTTAAGATGCAACTGTATTTATTGCAATGTGTGAAAGGGAATGTTTCAAGGTATTTATGTCCAATTCATTTGTTTTTTTCCTCAAAAAGGGCTGAACAGCTGGGGCCTTGTCTGTATGGGAGCAAAGGGAACTTGGGGCAGCTACATAAAGGAGGCATCCCCTTCCTTTTGTAATCCCTCATCCTCTTCTCTGTCTGTGAAATGAGGAGTGGCTCACAGGAGTGATGACCTTCCTTAGCAGGGGGATTTAGTCATGATGGGGCCCATAGGAGCCTGGGGCAGAAGAGATGGTAAGGAGGCAGCTGAGCTGCTCAGCACGCTTTGGGAGATCTGTAGTGTGGAAGGTATCTTGCAAATTGCAGACTCACCCAGGAGTTGCCCAAGGGCACAAGTAATTGTAAATCCAGACAAACTGGTGTCAGACTGAGCAACAGCTGTGTGGTGCCAAAATTTCACTCCATGGGGAGCCATTCCTGGGCCCAAACTAATTTTAAAGAGCACTGTAGGTTGAGGGTACAGCTGCTGGCTTGGCCTCCACTGCCTTAATGTGGGCTCTGAGCCAGCCAGCCCCCGTCCCACCGTTACCCCTTTTCAGTGACTCCATCTTGCACCACCACATTACTGGGCAGCCTCACAAAGAGCAAGCAGTGAGAGGTGGAATGATTAGCGCTGGCCCCAAGTAGTCCTTTGGATGGGTTGGCTTTCCTGGGGAAGCCTCATCTGGGTGTATCTTCAGGAAGCCAGCATGCTGCGTCCAGAGAGGAGCAAGCAGGCAGACCTCCTTCCATGCTGCTGGGGCATCCCTTATCCTGTTGATAAGTCTGTGCTGCTGCAAGGAGCGGAGGAGATGGAGGGGTTTGTGTGTGTTTCCTCTCCTGGTCTGCATGGTGCTGCTTCTCCCCTCCTGTGTGTGACTGTGTTTTACAGGCAGAACTGCTGGATGGGGTTGAATGTGCTGAAGCAGAGGGTGCTTGGTGGCAGGTTTCCAAACCAGGAGTCAGCAGCAAGCATCAGGCCTACTTACACGCGTTGCATAACCAGATGAGTTTTCAGTTCCCTGTGCATTTCTCTAAATCTTCCTTTTGAACAGGCTCTTTCTTTGTCTGAGAGAGGTTTTTGATGCTCTTATTTCAGATAACGATGCACACACTGGATATGGAAAATTCTCATATCCAAATGACTGGTTTATCAAAGCAGCTAAATTTAGGAAATGCATCAAAAAAGAGCTTCCCCTTCCTGTGATCCGACAAAACATTTCTTGGTCGCTGTTATTTTTACTACAGAACAGCTTAAATCTATTTTGGTTGGGCACTAAGTGATGGCTACAGTGCAAAAGGAGACATTTGTTTCTGTGAAGTACGGCAGCCGTGCCGCAGCTTCAGGGCTCTGAGGGCAGCCTGCTCAGGCTGAGCTTGTGCCAGCACTGTGTCGGGGCCCCCGGCAGTCCTGCTCAGCTCTCTCGAGCCCTGTCTGCTCAGCAGAGGGTCTCTGGGCCTCCCCATCTTGCTCTGGGGCTCAGAGCTCTGCTTAGAAAGGTAGCAGTAAGCCCTTCGCTCTGATTGCAGTTAACTTTTTCAGCATCTTGGAGGTGTAGTGAGTGGCAGTGGTGATGGATTTTAACACACCCCACACCCCCATCCATATTCTAAGAGGACAGTTTAGAGAAGATGGTGTTTCACCGGCACCAAAGTAGGGAGACGACTGCATGCGCAATGGGAGTTTGTGTGGGAACCAGTCATGCCTCTGGTTTCACAGGTCTCTAATACGTGGACTTCCTTTCACTGTACCCTGTTACGGACCAGGACTGAGCCATCCCAGACTTGAAAATGCACTGCTGGAATCATGGCCTGCTGGAGCATCTTGAGCTCTTAGTGTCATGAATACGTAATTCAGGCTTTCAGACTTTTTTACTGTTGGGTGAGGTTTTATTTGAAGTCAGCTCCTTCTTTGTTAAAGCTGGCTCTGTGGAGTTTTGAGGTCGTATTTTAATATAGTTGACTGCTCTGCTTCAACTGCCTTCTGACTTGTTTCCAAAGATCGCACGCCTGCTTTCACATTGAGATGGGAGTGAAGGCAAACAACTGGGACATTGGGAAGAGATGCCATTGCTTACTGGCTGCAATAACCCAGAGATCTGCTGAGCAATAATTTATTTATTTATTTATTTTAAGCTTCTGGTGGACAGTTGTGCAGAAGCCTTCAGTGGGTGACAATTTGGATGACAATTGGAGGTGATGCAAGCCTCGCTCTGGAATTTCAGTCATCTCCAGGTACTTTTGCCCAGCTCTGTGGCAGTGCCAGAGGGCTACGTAGGGAATGAAGCTCTTGTGTGCTTTATCCTTGCTACAGATCCAGTCAGATCTGTGCACCTGAACCTGTACTGTCAGGGGTTTTGGGCAGGGAGTCTTGCTCATGCTGGTGAAGCAGAAGAATCTAGCATTGGTGACATTCGCATGCCAGCTTTAGTAAGTGAGAGGTGTGTAATTTCTCAGAGGAACATGCATGTGCCCAGAGGGAGCCCTACAGGCTCTGAGGTGATCATTATTGGATTTTGGCAAGATCTTAACCAATGCTTGCTTGGGTAAATATTCAGCTCAGTAAGTGGCTGGTGTGGTCAACTTGGAGCCTTGCTAGGATGACGTGCTGAAATAAATGATCAAGAGTTGGTCTTGTGTGCATCTTTTCCCCAGCCAGGTATTTGTGCCTCAAAGGCTCAGCCAAAATAAAGACTTTTGGATGAAGGAATGGTTTGGGAACCTTCCTTTGGGATCAGAAAAAAAAGTACCTTTCTCTGTCATCTTTTGTAACAGAAAGCTACCGTCAAGCTTTTCAAGTTGTCTGTTATTTTTAACTTGCTCTTTGTCCTTCTTTGAAGTAAGTCACATCTTTCTTCTATGGCAAAAGAGAGCCTAGCATGTTATGTACATACACAGATGCACATTTTTGAGTGCCTGCAGTGAAGCTAAACACAATGTTAAGAAAATGTTGCCAAAGAAGGCAAGATCATGTTCAAGTTAGTGATTCACGCAGGGATCTGATTTAAAAAAAAAAAAAAGTAAAAAACAAACAACCCCAAAACCATTGGACTGAAGAGGATGTGATGAGAGGAGAGATGCTTGTGTGCCTAGCCCCATCCAGGCTTTGCAGGTGAGTATTGGGACTGGGAGCTGCCCACAAAGTTGTGGCTCTGCTGGAGACTGCATTTTTGCCACTTGCTCTGTGCTGCTTTATCCCCAGTTGCATAATGCAGTGTGATGTAGATAATCCAGTCATCATTACAAAAGGATTTAAAACTCCTTTTTAAGCAGAAGTCACTTTTAATAAAGCTTTGCCTTGCTTGGAGGACTGTTCTCTTAGCTTGTGTGTTTAAGAAAAATGCAGGCGGCTGAGGGGGGTGAGAGGAAACCAGATCATGGAGAAGGGACACAGGTGCCTCTGTTTGGCTCCCAGGCAGCTGCTGGTGAAGACCAGAGCTGTGGGACATGTTTCCACTAGCACCAAGCATGCACAATCCTTGCACGTGCAAATAGGAGCAGCCAGTAGGTCTGTGCTTTCTCTGAATTTTTCCCTCGTGAAGCAAGTATTTGGTGGTGGTGGAGGGAAGAAAAGGCTCTTTCTAGTCCAGCCTGGCTCATACTCCCCCTTTAAACTCTCTGACCAAAACACTGGTGACCCTCCAGGGCCTCCTGCATCTCAGAACAAACTGTGATCCTGGATGAAGCACAGCAGAGGAGGGGATGCTCTTTGCTTCTAATGTATTTTGTGTGAGTTTGTGTGTGATTGATCTATTTCTTTGGTTGTTGTTCTGCCATTGTATTGTGTTAAATGCACTGTCTAAAATAATACGTGATCTCTGAGTAGCTCTGAAACATGCTGTTTTCTCCTGTATGCCAGCATTTTGCCCGCTTTTCTGGCAGAAGCTATCTCTTGGGCTCCCACATCTGCTTCACCTCTCCTCAGAGCAAGCCTGGTTGGGGCCTGCATTCCAGTACTGAACAGCGTTTGAGAGCGAGCATCCTGCTCGTTCCTGCTTTTCTAGTCCCAATTGTCCATGCTCTTGGGGTCTCTTGAGATCTCCCCGAGTCTCTCCTTTTTGATCAATACAAGTAAATGCCTGGGAAGATTTAAGGTTACATCTTCCAAAGCCAGACAGATCTCTCTGAGGGGATCTGTGCTGGACACATCCAGAGTAGAGCCAGCCAGCTTGCAGTTCAAGTGAGACATGAAACACCTGAAGGAGAGCGGGCCAGGGCTGTGTTACAGTGACACTGAGGAGTAAGTACCTTACAGTCATCCACCTGGCAGAAAGCTGCCTGGAGGAAACCTGGAAGTAATACAGGTTGGCAGCACAAATGGTGAGGGGTCCAGGAAGGAGCTCAGCTCTGTCCCAGAGTCCCATGGTGGAGCATGCAGCTCCTGGGACTGTGCAGGGGGGTAGAGGAGATGATGGAGGAGTGAAATGTTCTCCTGGCAATGCTCCTGCCTCCCTGGAAGGCTGATGAGTTCTTTACAGCCCCCAGGGCTTCTCTCTGTTTCAGTAGCAAACGTGACTGCTGTGAAAGTGATTTTTAAACAGTAAAGATGGATGCTGCAGTCTATTTGGGGGCACTGAGAACCCCAGACCAGATGGCATTTAGCTATTGTTTCTGAACTCACATGACTTATAATTTTGGAAGGCGTTCTAGTGGCAGAATAAAAAGGAGTAAGAATTGGTTTCAGCAGAGGTAGTAAAACAATCTATAATGTGAAGTCTGTAAGTAAGCAATTTCCCATAGGGAAAAGGTGTTTGTAAGAAAAAGCTAGTTATTGCCTTGATTTACAGCTGTCAGTTGTCACCTCTTTAGATATTAGGCAATGAGAGGGTTCAGAGAAGAATGGTTAAATGATTGGAAATGCAGAGGAATCACCGCAAAAAAAAAAAAAAAAGATGGAAAAGATTAGTTTTCATCCCCTCTGGAAAAGGGGACAAGTAGAAAAAGATTTTGCAAAGCTCTTAATAGTAAAAGAACAGACAGAGCTTTGTTCTTGACCATTGAGCAGTGCAAAGCCAGCAGCTCACTCAGACTTCAAAGACAGCTATTTTGGTAATAACAAAAATACTTTAAACCAAACAAATGGAGATGATTGGAAATAAAAATCAATTCTCCACCTCTCTTGGCATAGGGAAGCTCAGGCTCTGAGCTCTGTTGAGTGCTGCTTGGGCACTGCTGTGTGCACCAGCAGTGCTTTTATAGAAGACACCAGCCTTACCCATGAGACCAAGAAGAGAGTTGGTCACAGGTCTCGGTGCTCTCCTCCTCTGATTTCAGCCATACAGCTTCACCTAAATCTACATCATGCTCTGTCTCACAAGGAAGAAACATTTGACCTAAGGATGTACTCATGAAACTTTGGTTTCATGGAAGGAAAAAATAAAGGGAAAAAAATATATGCAGAGAAGCAAGTTAGATCTGATACCCTTGTAATTAAGGAAACTTCTGTGATCCTGCAGGTTCCTATTCAGCTAATGCCATACCTGTAGTCAGTGTGTAGTGTGGTGTTAGTTATTAACTAGCAGAAAGTGGGTAGCTTTGTAGGAGAAGCACCAAGGAGGCATTTTCCTCCAATTAAGCACAAGCCTAGAATAAATTCTGTAATGTACATGCATAGATCAAATTCCACAGTAAAGTGGCTTCAACAGAAAGTCATGGTAATAGATTAAAATGAGACTTCTCTCTTTCTTTGACGGATGAGTTCAAGTTGGTTCAATTAACAGGTAAAACACTTATTTGATTTCACATTTGAGCATGAGTGGGACTTAGTGTTTAGACTTCGCTCCTTAGATCGGTCAATGATGATGAAGGGAAAAAAAATAAAATTTGTTCCTTTGCTTAAGTGGGCTCCATGGTTGTCCTGCTGAACAGGGAGTGGTTTAGGAGTGATCAAAATAGCTGTTCAGAGGAGTATCATGTATGCATCTCACCTTATTATCTGGAAGAGAACACTTACCATGCAGGTTTGAAAATACACCTCCCTCCAGTTCTGTTTGCTGAACACACTGAAGCCTTGGAATGGCCCTAAGGCAACAGCAAGTTAGGGAGCCAAGTTACTTGTACCGAGGAAGGAGTTTATTTAATCTTGCGTGTGTGTTTTGGTTTGTTCTTTTTTTTTTTTCTTGGCTGGTGAAAGGCAGTTAAGTTAAAAAAATAATAAAAAAATAGAAGTATTGTTGTGGCAGAACATAAAAGGCTGCTACAAGGGAAAGTGCACATCTTTTGTTCCCCAGCTGGACTTTGCTGAGTGCTTTTTCCAGAAGAGGGGCTGCATAGCCAGGATCCTACTTTCAGCTGTGGCACGTGTGGACATCTTGTAGGGAAGGAGCAAGCCAACTGAAAAAAAAAACCTGTTCCAAGTGTTCTCCCAGCCTTTGTCTATCTTCAGCACAAGTATTTGTCTCTTTAGTAGTGCTTAAAGACACTTTGCTAGTTACTGGTCCAATCTCTTCACGAACCCTGGTGAGCTTCTTGAATCTACAGTGATTTGCAGCAGGGGGTTTGCAGCCTGTGTCAGGTGCCGGTCTGCTTCCTTTGGTTTTCTTCAAGTGCACCTTGCAGTACCTGCATCGAAGCTTCTTAGTTCTTGCATTGGAGCAGGCAGAAAAATGATCAGCCAGTTCTGTGTGCAATGCTACAGCCAAACTATTGTGAGGAAAAATGTCTTGCAGGCTTACCTAATTCTCTGAATTTAGCAGAGGGACAGGCTGAGACTTGGCCCTTCCTCATCAGTTTCGTAAGGCTGGAAGTCCACAGCACTGAGTCTTTTAAGCCCCCCTGCAGGGGTTGGCTCAGCATCTCTCTGTGATGAGGGTGTCATAGCTTTGGAATTACTGTTTGGAAAGGTGGGCTCACAGCTGGTGGGAATTGCTGCCGTTTGGACTGGCTGCAGTTGGCAGTGTCTAGCATTCGGGTGGATGCTCTGCGTGCAGTTGTGATCTGGGTGGGAGCAGACAGGTCGGGGCTGGCTGCAGCTTTATCTCCAGCTGGTGCCTTGCCTTGGCAGAATGAGAAGGTGCTCGTGGCAGATACGGCTGAAGGAGTGGAATTAAAAATAACCAAAAGGTAGATTCTGGGCTTGGTTACTCAGTGACAGGCCTGTTTCTATTCTGGGATGAGGATAATTCGCACTGAGCTCATTACACCATGACTCTCCCTTAAAATGCCTTGACAGTCAATTTCGTTCTAGCTAATATGGTCCTAAAATGTTAATGAAGCAAATCAATTTTTCATGGCTTTGTATTGCAGTCATCTGAAAGTGCTGTGTTGCAACCTGCCAATTCAAGGAGCTTTTTAGATATTAGAAGGGCAGCAAAATATTCAGCAATTTGGAGGATGCTTTGTTTTCTATTTCAACTCTTCTCCAGTGCTCCTTCTTATTTTCCTGAGCCTTTATGCTGTGCTGTTTACTTGTCCCTTTTGGTCACTTCGTTTCTCCAGTGCTGCTCTGGTCACTCATGGGTGGAGGTGGCTTGCTCCCACCTTCCCTGTTGCACGGGGAGAAGGATGGAGTGCCCAACAGAAAAGGTAGAGGTGAAGGTGGACAAGGGAGGCTACTCATGCTGAAATACTATTTGAAACAGATTGAATTTGATGGGATAGAGTGGAGAAATGGCACCATGTTCATCCCTCCCTCATCCTTTTTTGGGGGAGGGGGATGTCAAAAGTCATAGCCTTCTCTCCTCATGGCAAGTATTTTGCTGAGATCGCAGTGTTACCTGGCATAAATGTTCTCTGTGCTCAGTATTTCATGAGTTGAGGAAAGAGATGTTGCATGCATTATGGAGCCACACTGATGGTAGATCAGCTACCCACACTGGCTTAAGAATGATGTAGATATCAACCAGCCTTTTATTTCTATGAGCTGCTTGTTTCGTAGTGTCAGAAGGAGACAGAAGGGATCAAACCTTCATGACTGCTCCTGGAGTTATTTTGATGGAGTTATTTTGGTGATTTTCTACTGTGCTCTCCATTCTGGTTTGTGAGTATGGAGATAGGAAGCACCAAATTGTGTGGTTTGGGGAATGTGTGGGGTTTTTTGGTTTGCTTTTGATCGAATTCCAATTCTAACTATAATTAACTTCTGTGTGCATGAGAAAAAGATAATTAACTAATGTTTTGGGATAAACATAGAGTTTTCCAAGTTTTATACTTGGAAACCTTGTATTGCCACACTGGTAAGGGATGATCTCAGATAACTCATGTTGCGGCAATTAGTGGATGAGATTTAAATTGGCATTTTGAATAATTACCTTCCCTTGGCTGCTGAGTTGAGCATCCAGAATGCTTTCCACTCAAGTTCTCCACCCAGGTATGCTCAGTCCGGTGCCAAAGACTTCCCCAGAGCTTTTGCAGCTGCTGAGGTGTGTCAATGTCCTCTTCTGCTGTGACAGCGAGGGGTTAAGAGCTAGCTGACCCTGTCATGACTTGGGGTAGGACTAGGGTGTTTAACCCCCTTAAGCCTTCCAGTCTCTAGCTGGTCTTTGTGTAACCTCTCCCCTTCCGAGTGGCTAAAATTAGAGGTAGCGATTGCCAAGTACTGCATCTGTCTCCTTGTGTCTCCTGGGCAGGCCTTGCACAGCACTTTACCCTTTGGTACAGCCCCTGGCTTCCTGCCAGGGTGATCAGTCAGGTAACTCCTTGAGTAGGGTGTAAAGTGCAGGTCTGATCTCAGCTGCAGTGGGGAAAGCTGCTTGGGCTTGAGCTGAGCACAGCACGGCTTCTGCAGCAGGTTTGGGGTTCCTGGCCTGGGGAACTGCGGGTCTAGGTCCCAAAGCTTGACCTAGACCTGTCAGCTCCAAGCTGAAAAGCACTCCTGCTTGTTTCCAAGAGATCCACCACAGAGGTTGTTTTGTTTTTTCTGTCATCTGGCATGAATTAAGAGCCTTGGGAAAACATTTTCCTGTGCAGCCAGCTGTGGGAAATATTTAAGGTGAGCCATATATATGTCCAGAGCTGTGAGTCCTAGAGATGAGGTGCTGGCTCGAGAGGCAGCTGGTGCTGTGAATGCAAGAGCTGGAAAGCTCTCTGGTGCTTGTGTCAGCCAGCAGCCCCAAGGCTGAGCCTGCCCCTCTGGCACTTTTGATGCTCTGGAGTGGAGCTGGGCACCCATAGGAGACTACTCTGTGTTCAAGGAAGGTGTCATTGCTGACGTTTTTTGTCTTGAACCCTTCAAAGGAGAAATGGCAGATTGCCATCAGTTCCTTTTGCTTATTTTGGAAAGCTCTAACCCTCTTCCTTGCTCTCCACATCCTTTTCTCTGTGCTTTCAGCTTCTGGTCTTGGGGACTCATCTCAGCAGGTTGGTCCCAGCTTTGCAACTGGCCACCTTTCCCACTCTGCAATTCTAGAGCAAGCTTTGTTTTTTTGTTTTTAAGCCTTCCTTTACTTTTTAAACTATATTTAATCCCAGGCTGATTTGTTCTTGAGCATGTGCTGTGCCTGACGGGTGGCTCTGCTCACCAGCCTGCTGTTCTGATCAGTACTTACCAACAGTTTTCTTCTCTGCTGCTTTTTTCCACAGTGCTCTCTCCCACTGGGGCACTTTTACTGGCTTGGATTTTTGTTGCTGGTTTTGTTTGCTAGTTTTAAGGTCCTTTAACCAGGAGTGCAGTGTGAGGCTCATGAAACTTTCTGTTGATAATGTGGATTTCACCCTGCCCTGCTCTCTTTTATGTCTCTGCTTTCAGCTTCTTTATTTTTGTTGTGTTTGCAGCCAGGAGAATAGTGTCAAGTGAGAAGAGAATGAAGTCCTAACTGGGAGGTCTCTATCCAACCCCTTGCTCCAAGCAGGCCAGGTAGATAAGGTCGTTTAGGACTCCAGAAGTAAATCAAGGAAAGTGTGGAGTTCTAACTTTCTGGGGAATATTTTTGTGCGTGACATGCAGGCACTGCTGTGAGGAGCATATTAAAAATTCATACCAATACAGAGCAGTATTTTCTGTGCGCAGTGCTTGAGAATAATCTTATGCGTCATGCACAGCAACATTTGCAGGAAGCAACTCATTCATTTCATCCAAGCGGAGAGTGGTGAAGATGAGATTTAAATGGCATGGAGTAGAAGCAGGCCTGGTACAAGACACCATCTCCTTCCCCCTCCTTCTGCCAAGACTCCTGAGAGATTTCTCATCTACTGTAGAGCTGGCTGCAGAGTCTCAGTGTGTCAGGGCATTTTCCTGTGCTTAGAGCAGAGGGGGAAATCTGTGCACGTGGCTATTCAACTCATCCTGTGCTGTGACAGGTTTGATCTAATTGTGTAAGTGCTCCAGCTGGTGAACCTCAAAACAACTAACAGCCAGGCAGAGAAGCTGTAGCTTCTCCAACCCCTATCTCTTTGCAGTTGTATGGATGAAAGGTGGTAGGACTGCATGCGAAGCAGAGGGGTGTCCTGGGACCTGGGGCTCTCTTGTGAGCCATGCTTTCTGACAGCTGTTGGAAACGAGCACAGGACACGTTCTTTTGGTACACAGGCAGTGCTGAAATGTTTTATTCTCCACTTTTCTGAAGGCATGACTGCTGAGTGCTGTGCAGAGATGCCACAAGCAAAGATTAGTCAAAGGAGGCTTGACAGAAAAGCAGTTGAGGCTGAGATGTAAAGTCCATCCCCTGCCAACCCCACTTGCAGTGGCTGGTATCTGAAAGCCTTCAGCAAGGAGGAAGAGTGAGAAGGGATTTTGGGTAGGAGAGCAAATGAGCAGTGGGGCTGCAAAAAACAGTGGGTATGTGGTTGGAGCAGCTCTGGGGCATGGGGTGGAGTGAGGCAGGGCAGGATGTAGGAGCAGCTTGGTTTTGCCTGTCTCATGCCCCTGTCATGATTCAATGTGTCTTCAAGGTCCCAAGCAGACTGAAGAGAGAGAAGCGGCACTGCAGAGCCAGGGCCAGGGTCCTGCTCCTCCACTGCTTACTGGTTGTCCCAGTGGAACCCAGAACCTGACAGCAGGAATGACAGTATGAAAATGAGAAGCACCATCAGGCTGATACTGTGCAAATACGTTCTCCTGGCAGCTCTGAGAGAAAGGAGAAGGCATGGCAGACTGGAGCAGTCTTTCACCCCTGTGCCCTTGCTGCAGATTGTTGACACATGAACAGGGAACCTTGTGCCACTTAGTGCAGCCGTGGCAATGGAAACTGTGTGAAGGCAAATGTTCCGGGGGGATTTTTCCTCCCTGCATGCAAAACCCTTCTCTCTGTTAGACAGCCAAGTAGGCTTACAGCTGGACTTGTCTGGCTGCCAGCGTGGAGTAACCGAACACTCCTGCAAGTACTCGCTTTTCTTGCTGTCAGCCTCCCTCCTAACTCTCTGATTTGTCATGGGTATCTGGCATTTCACGGGTATTTCCTAAAGGCCAGTGAAGTGTGCTTTGCAGCATGCTTAGGTCTGATCACTGGCGTGGGCTCTGAGGGAAGCATCCCTCCCCAAATCACGGTAAATCAAGGATGGAAGGAATAATGTGCCTAACTCTGTACTTGACCAAGTTGTACACTGGTGCTTTTTTGTGTTCCTGAGCATATATGGCGGTAGAAATGTCTTCCTTGTGCACTGAGTGGCGATACACAGTTGAGCTCTGTCTGGCACATGCAGTTATCCTCGCGGGCTGCAGGCATTGACCTGGCCCAGGAACCCAGCGCAAGCGGCTCGAAGTTGGCCATGCCCGTGTCTGTTCTGGGATAAAACAGCGGCAGCGAAGAACATCTTGCTGACATAGAAATACCTGCTTCGGGTGAGATGGCTAATGCTGAGGGGAAACAGGACCTTCTGGTAGAGCTTTGGGCATGGCTGCAGGTTTGTTCCTACCTTTGCCTGTGACCACCCATGTGTAGCAGGTTTCTTTTAAATGGTGCGGGCAGTGTGACTCGCTCGGCCCATCTGCCTGGGGCAGTTTACAAACCAGCCTATGCTGCAGCCAGAATCAGCCGTGGTAGTTTTCATGGAAGGGTCTCAGTTTGTGTCTCAGCCTTAGCTTGCTGCACAGCACATTTTACCCAGTTGTGGAGACCTGCTTCTGTGTCAAAACACCAGGAGGGTGGCTATGGGACAAATGCAACTCCTCTGCACCATTTGTGCCATTATAGAGAGGCAGCAAAGCATCATCTTCTAAAGCATCTGCTGTCTGTTTGCAGGTGCTTTCAACCAGGCTTGGTGGGTGCCTCTCTGCTAGCACCTGAACTGGGACTTAGACGCATCTAAAAATCAGGCTTTGGTCAGCCAGTACCCAGCATTAAAGTGCCTTTGCCAATAGGACTCATGCTCCCAGATCAGCTGAATAATCTCAGTGATGCAGATTTGTCTCCTCAAAGATGGGATTGTTCTTCAAAAACTCAACTGTGTTAGTCTTTAGCATTAAGACAAAGTAGTTGGAGATTTGGTTAAAACCTTAGTGGCTTCTGTGGAAGTTAACATTAAAACTAAGGCCACGTCGAGACTAGGATAAGCTTCGTGGTTTGTGTGTGTGCTATTGCAAGGCAACCTTTCAGAGGAGGCAGGCAGAACTGAGGTTTCCAGTAAAATTTGTGACATGCTTATGAAGGAATGTGCAATCAAAATACAGACTGGCTTGTCTGTAAATAGGGAGAGAACAAGTGCTGCAGATATGGGCTGCTCCAGCTACATTTAAACTTACAGTTAAACCAAGCAAACACCACCGCTTGCCAGGCACTTAGCTTTTTCTTTTTGTATCAGTGCAATACTTCATTTGATCTCGTCTTTCCCACCCTGCCGCAGCCCTGAAGATTTCTAATCTCCTGCAGTTAGAACCATTTCTGAATAGAAATGTGAAGTTTCTGAAACCTCCAAGAGATTCTGGGCCTGGAGAGCTGCATCCAAGCAGTGTCTCAATGCTAGTTTGTTACAGCTCTGAAGATTGAATATTGCAATGTGATTTGCACTGGCTTTTATTTAGCCGTGATGTGACGCATGATTTAGATAGTTATGCATGGTTTGGCACTGTGATGAGCTTGTGCAACAAAGATGAGCAGTTTGCAAAGACAAGGGGACGAGAATGCTGTGGTGGGAAGGCAGTGGGACATCCCTTAACTTGGAGGGGGGAGGAATAGGAAGGATGCACAGGTGACCTTCTGTCCAGCTGGTACGTGGTGTATCTCATGGAGTAACTGTGAGAAAAGTCTTTCTTCTGGGGAGCAGCACGTATGTCAGCAGGAAATGGGAGTGGGGCTGGAGAAGGTGTGGATGGGGCTGGGGACAGAGTGAGGTAAGCTTTATCCCAGAGGCAACCTAGAGGGAAAGGTAAAGCCACAAAGAAGAGGAGGGTTGACTGAAGAGCTGCAGGAAGGGGTTTGCTTGCAAATCAAGCATCTATTTTAACCTGCAGCAATCTCCTCTGCTTGAGCAGTCTCCATTTAAGGATTCCTGAAGTGGGGAGATGGAAATGGGAATGAAGGCTCAAGCAGACAGACTAGTCTTACTGCAGTCCTCTCGTTTAAGATCTAATGGATATTAGCCCTGTCTTTAAAGTGCATAATGGTGCACTGATTTTATGACTCATCTTTCAGAGCCAATGTTTTCAGTACTGTTAGCAATACTGCAGTTTGGAAGTCAACCTGGGGTTGGAAACCTGGGAATCACTGGGACGCAGAGCCCTGTGGCGTACGTGCTTGAGGGATGCAACACTGCTTTCAATGTGTGACAGCTCACGTAATTGAGGACGCTGCCTTGCAGATTTAACTTTGAATTGCAAATACCATCACGATTCTTCTGTTTTGGGAGACGTGTCTGCATGGCTTAAAAGCTGCTCTGCCACTTCAGGTTTGAGTGTGGGTGTGAGATGAGGGTAGATATTCAAACCAAATGTGAATTCAGATTGCAGACCATGGGGGCAAACTGGAATTACTGGCCCCAGGGGAGGGGCGTGTCTGAAGAGGAACTCTGCGTGTGCATGTTCCTTGCCAAGCCCTCCCCTCTGTTGTCACGATATCAAATGATGTGTTCTTGCTTTGGAAAAAACCAAGGGGGTTTAGATCTGCTTTTTCATGAAAGTGAGAAGAGAAACAGTGTGAGGAGGAGAGGAGGGAAGCGGCATTTGCGGGGCTTCAAGCATGATGGGGCTGACTGTTGTGTCATTGCTGCACAGGCTGGGCAGTACTTCGAAGCATGATTTCTTTTCTGGTTTTCCTGGCGTGCTTGTCACTGTAAATCGCAGCTAGACACAGGGAAACATTTTTCTGGTTTTCTTTTTTTAACAGCAGAGGAATTTATTGCAAGCGCATTTCAAAATAGGGGAGTCCAAGGACCATCCATCTGTCTTGAGTGTTTTAGTGGCAGTGGGGACAGCTCACAGTGGCTGCTTGATTGATGGGTACAGAGAGTTTGGTGTGGACCTGTGGCTGCAGCCTGCTCACAGCTGGCCTGCCTCTCTAAAGGAAGTCACTGATCTAGCTGGCACAAGCTAGTTGTGGCGTGGTGCCTCTGCCTCGGGTAGAGCTGTTTGGCACTGATGTGGGCACACTCAGCAGAAGAATTGAGCCCTTGCTAGACATGGATGCTGCCATCGCATATTGCCTTCGAGGGCAGATCCTACCTGCCAGACTGATGTCAAGAGGTGCTTCTGGTGCTATTGGGTGTCTAAGCTGTGACTGGACTACGCTGAGGAGATGGCATGTCCATGACTGGGGAATCTGCCCTGCTGGGGCCAGTCGTGTAGAGTGGAGCCAGGAGGAAACTTGAGCTGTTCTGAGCGAGCTGTTAGGGAAGTGTTCCTCGGAGCTGGGCACATCTCAGCACCTGCCTTTCCCCTCTCATTGTGCTGACCTGCATCTTGCCCTAGACTACATGCTGCAAGGGTGCCAGCAGTGGGGAGCTGCCAACTTGGCACTTGAACAGTGGAGATGATGCAACTCATTTAGCAGAAGGATACCATGTGGTGGAGAGCCCCCCGCTGCTACTGACTTGCAGAGCTGGTATTGCCTCCTTTAGGGAAGAGCTGACGGCTGCGAGCTGGGATCTGCATGCTCAGCAGAGTATAGTGTGGCCCAGAGCCCTGACAGGACACAGCAACAGTCCCAGGGCAGCAGTGGCTAGTGCACCCAGGGAGAGGGGTGTTAGGGAATACTCTCAAGTGTTTTTACCTGTTTCTAAATATTGTTCTGGTAGCTAAAAGAGACACCCTGTGGTTGGCCAGCCATCACAGAACAGCAGGGTCTCTCCAGCTCAGAAATCACAGTACTGGAGCATGGGCTGGACAGCTGCAATGGGCATGGTTGCTCAGGGACGGAACAGGAGGTAACATACGGGTTCAGAAAAGGTCAAGCACACTTGTCTGGGGTGGTTTGAGGTCCTCCCTAGAATTTCTTAGAGGAGAAATACTGAAGTGATGCAAAAATCATGTTTGTGGCACTGCTTTCAAACCATCTTTCTGGTTCATACCGAAGAAGGTAGTTTTGGCAGGGTTCTTGTAGCATCCTTCTGCTTGAACTGACAGACAGCTGCTTTGTGGGTGTGGATGGCTATAGTATGCAGATGTGAAAAATAAGGCTTGTATCTGTAACTTTATCTATCTACCAATTATCCTGCTGATGCTACAGGTCAGCTTCTTCCCTTTCATGGAGACTGAAGGTAAACTTCTGGATCCCATCTGCCCCCAAAGCCTAATTAAAACACCTACTCCTAAAACCTCCATCTCATTAGGCTCCATCTAGATGCTATGAATCCCTAAGGAGCTCTCAAGTCTGTGTGCAGTGATTCAAAGCAGAGACAGGAAAGATGGCAGATGTTGCGTTTGTGTGGAGCAGCATGTCTCCAAGCTGTAATCACCAGGACATTCACCATGGTTACGCGGATGAGACCTGCTTGGGTTGCAGGACCAGTAAGCCCTCTTGCAGTGCTCACTTGCATCGGTCATGGATATTTACTTGGGGAGAGGGAGGGGAAGAGCATACTAAAAGCAAAAATTGCAAAAACTGCCTTGCCGATGATTAAATGTTTTCCTTCTTTTCCCTTATTCATAGGAGAACTGCTGAGTCAGCCGAGACCTGAGGGACTGACGGAGATCATCTGTCCCAAGAACGGCAGCGAGCGAGTTAATGTTGCCTTGGTTTACCCCCCCACTCCTACTGTGATCAGCCCTTGTTCCAAGTGAGACCTGAAAGCAGACCCCCATTCCCCTGTCAGTACACACCAGAAAGCCTACGTAAAACATGCCCTCACTAAGCAGTTTTTCTGGAAGGTAGCAGCCCCACAGCCTGGGGACAGTTCTAATTATTTGTGAATATAGACAGCCCACTCAAAGGATAAGAAATACAGTAAATACGGTTGAGGTGTTTCCTGAGCTGTGTTGTGGCAGATGCAAGAAACGCATAGCAGGCAGGACGGATCAGGAGATAATACAATCATGGTCAGGTTTAGGTAGGATGGGACCTCAGGAGGTCTCTGCCTACCCCGTGCTCCAAGCAGGGCCACCCTCACAGCTGGGTCAGGTTGCTTGGGACTTTGTATAGGCAAGGGTTGATGACTGCCAAGAATGGAGGTGCCACCACCTTTCTGGACTCTAGAGTTACACTGTTCTCCTGGGGCAGAACTTTTTTTCCTTCTGTCCCATCTGAGTCTCCCTTATTACAGGTTGGCTTTCATTGCCACAAAGATGCATTGCTGGCTTGCCTTCAATGTCTTCTCCACCGGAACCCAAGCCAGCTGGTCCCTAGGCTATGATGGTGCATGGGTTTGTCATGTTCGGGGTGTAAGGCTATGTACCTGTCCTTGCTGAATTTCACAGCACTGTAGTTGGCCCTCTCCTCCAACTTGGTGAGGTCCCTCCAGACAGAAACCCTGCCCTCCTGTGTAGCCTACATGTCCTTCACTCCACAGAGTTGGGGATGTGCTTGGAAAACAGACCTGTGTTGTGGTGGGAACAAATGTGGAACAACGCTCACAAAAAGGAGCCGTGCCTTGGCTTTTTGACGCATAGGTTTTCTTGCAGAACAGAAATGCAGCCGTGGCCTGCTCTCCTTGGAGTGGCACAAGAGAATTCGACAGGGAGCTTAGAGGATCAAGCCGACTGTCTTGCTGGTGGCTGCTGCCATGATGCATGTGGATGCCTGTTACTTCCACTTCAGTATCTGAAAGTAGCTTTGATGTTTTCTCTCTGTTCATTGCCCTTCCACCCCAAAAAACGCTCATCCTGCCAGAGAATAGCTTCAGTGATGGGTGACTTTTGAGCTGTGTGTGAAGGTGAAATGCCCACCTGGGGCCCAAAACAAAGTAGTCACCCTGATATTGAACAGGGCAGTCTGTCTATTCATTTGGTCCTCCTGTCTGTATACTTGGCACAGCACATTTCTAACCTGAGGTTGCAATTTTTGTTGTATTGTGTTGTCAGACCATGCCTGTGAACTTGTCCTCCTGTCCTCCAGCCTGCCTTCCACAGTGTCTAACAACTACATCCCAGTTTCACAGTCACTCTGCTGTCAGGAAACTTGTGTTCTCAAAAAAGCCAGTGTTACTTTTCAAGACCTCAGCCTCCCTATTTAGAAGCCAAGAGAAATTTGTGTGTCTTAGGTTATTCATCACAAGCACTATGAACCCTGCTGCTCACGCTACATTACTTTTTCTTTATCCTTTCCTCTTCCAGATAAATCGTCAGTGCTGGTGCCAAAGGTTTTCCACCAGGCAGAACATGGCTGATGCTCTGCAGTGCTCCCATCTGTCCAGTTGTGGAGTTGCATGCTGACAGGGATCGATGGGACTTTGGACTCTGAAACGCTGTGGGGCGAGGGCAGCTCCCAGGTGGGGGCCTTGTGGCTGGAGCGGATGCAGTCACCTGGAGGTCGGGGACACCAACGAGGCATGAAGCAAAATGATTGCTGCAGATGGCAGGGCCGCTGGCCAGAGGGGAAGCACTGGGGATAGGTTTCTGTGGACCCATTGATCGTGTGTTGAAAACCCATTTGGATCTCATGATGAATGTAAAAATGTTCTTGGTACCATTTAATTCAGACCTGCTTGAAGGAAAGTCTCTTGAAATGAGCTGTAGCGGGATTCCCTGGATTTGTTCCTGGACAAGTGAGTTTTGTGGCAGTTGGCCAAGGCTTTGTCGGGGAGGGGGTTGATGCTGTGAAGCCTTTAAAATTGCTCCAGTGCAAAACAGTTGGCTGTGTCCCACACAGCAGGCCGGCAGAGCAGGAGGAGAAGCAGGCTGGGAAATGTTCCCTGCCTTGTGCATTCACATACACTATGCCATGAAGCGGTAAGGATGTGTTGTAATCATGCAGGGATGGAAGAAGGGCAGTCAGTGTGCCCCCAGCATCTGCGCTTTCTTCCTTATCACCAGCCCCCAACAGCTCATGGTCTGCCACGTCCAGATGCTCTGGAGTTGCCATTGTGTTATTATTCTCCATGCATTGTGGCCAGTAGAGCAGGAGAAACCTAGATCTGGGTCCTCCTCCTAGCAAAGCCACCCAGGCATCTTTGTGCAGAGATCTAGTGAAGCAATGTGTGGCTGTGTTGTACAAACTGGCCCTGATCCCCTTGGGCTGGCCCTGGCAGCCATGCTTTGTGGGCAGCCATTCTCCCCTGGGCCAGATGTGGGAAAGGGCAGGCGGAGCACTGGCACCACAGTGCTGGTTTCTCTCCTGATGAGGTGGTTTTGAGGGCTTGTAAGATGGTGCTGTCAGTTTGTGCCCTACAGCTGAGCCCTGATAACTGGACTGTATGAGTCCTGCTCCATGCAAATATTTGATTTAGTGTAAGTCAAATAGGAGGCAAGCATTTCCAGAGCCAGGATCCCTTCATCAGGTGCTGGTGGAGGTCTGAGAGATGAGGGACTTAAAAAGCTTGTGTTAATGTACAGCTCTTCACCCTTGGGACTGTGATGGCAGGCATGGGGCAAAGGCCCTTTCCCCCAGACCTGGGATGGGTGACACTGGTCACCAGGCAGTCCTCACTGGGACGCGGGCTGGCCAGGCCTGCAAACAGTGCAGGGCAGTGACGTGCATCCTGCTGGGACGTGCTGCTGTTGCACAGGTGACATTCCCCTGGCTTCTAGTCCTTCAAATACCAGCCTTGTGTGCAGGGCTGCAAATAGCCCCTTTTGCAGGAACTTAATACTGGGAAATGCAGGGCAGAACCACTCTAGTGGGAGATTGCAGGCGTCAGGTGGAAGAAATCAAGCCGTTGTGCCTCACTTCAGAGCAGAAAGCTGCCAAATAAAAGCTAGCAGCTCAGTTAGCTTCGCATCTCTTTGGGGTGTCATTCCAGCTGGGGAGAGAGCTTGGGCTCAGATTTCACGTGTTGACCCACCACCGTTGGCAGTGGGCATTTGAACCTTTCATATGTCGGTGAGAAGCATTAATTGATTGTGCTTCTGTATTGTTGTAGATAAATGGGGGACTAGAAATTGGCTGTGGTGGCTGGAGGGAGCGGAAGGGAGGTGACATCTTTGAATGGTCTCAGGAATAGTCCTAGAAAAAACCCTTGTCCCAAGTCTTGCTGCCCGTGAGACATGAAGGGCCCTGGTATAGTCAGAACTTAGGTTAAGGCATTCCCTACTGTCACCTCCCGTGCTGGGCAGCTGCCTTCTCCTCTCTGTGCTGCTACTCACCTCTCTCTTTCCGTTCTCCATAGGAAGAAACTAGCGATTTGTTGCTGTGACGTTGCGTGGAAACCACGTTGTAAAGAAACCACAAACTGGAATCCTTTTCCAGCCGGAGGCCTGTTTCCCAGTGTGCCCATCTGGTCTGGGATGCGTGAGCATTGAAGGAGCGAGAGGACAGAGCAGACGTCTTACAGCCTGCTCCTTGGGACCGCAGCCCTCCTGCTGGGGCTTGCCACCTCAGCGGGAGCACGGCATTACCTGGCCTTTGCAGGCACTCAGTCTGCTGTGTGCACTGAAGCCGTAACGCTGGGAGTGTGGCAGTATGGAGATCAGTCTAGTTGGGTCTATTTAATATGAAATGGTGATCACTCATCCGCCCACTGTTTAGTAACTGGTGTAACTGTGTTTTCATTTGTATTTTTTTGATATGCAAAAGCCATTTAATTTTCTATGCAGTTCAAAAATGTCTCCCCTTTGCAACTGCCAGGTGGGAGATCTGTGCAGGAGAACCAAGCCAAGTGGCTGATAGTTCTTTTGATTTTGCTGTCACTCTCTTTTAAGGATTCATCCTGGAATCCTCTGCACACAGTGTCCCTTTACGGAGCTCCTGCCTGTTAGACCCCACTTAATGTCCCTGAGCCCCAGGGATGAGGGCCCCATATTTTTGAAGGATCTGTCATTTTTCATAGGGCAAGCCACAAGGAAGGAGGGCTTGAAGGCAGTGCCCTAAGAGCAGAGATACCCAAGTTCAGAGCATGTATTGTATTCCTGTTCTTGTCCCTGCTTGGATAGTTACTGAACTGTTAGGAGTGACTAAGGCCTCTGCAGAGCACCGTGCAGCCTTTACTGAAAGAGTATGAAGAAGGCAGAAAGGACTGGGGCATCAATTGTCTCCCCACGGAGCTGATGGTGAATTTAACCTCTTTGGAATAGGAGGAGGATCTCCTGGTACTAGGTGCCTACTTCACTCGAGAGGACTGCGCTGGTTTTGCTTACTGGTTTGCAGACCCCTTGTTTGTTGACCAGTTGGTTTCCTACTGAAACTGGTGCAGACAGGTTTGGAAGCAGAGCTGGCAGGTTGCTTTGCACTGCAGGACTTTCAGCACCTGGAACATGTCCTGGAGTACCTTGTGTTATGCTCTGAAGCAAATCCTGGGATTCCAACCTGCATCCGTCCAAGTGAAACTCCCAGGATAGCAGCTTTGCCTTCTGCTGGGTCTGTGTAACATGTGAGAAATTGCGTGTCCCTGAGCAGCACACAAACCTGTTGAGGTAGAGTGGGAGGGAGCCCAAATGGTGATGCTGCACATGTAGCTCATCTTAGGGCTTGGAGGGGTACTTGGAGACCTCTGGCAACTGCAGAGGGTTCTGGGTGATGTGACACCTCGGCTTTAACTGTGCTAAAGGCAGAAAGGTCACAGAAATAAGACTGTTTCCAACTGCCACAAGGCCGAGATGCATTTGACTAGTCCCCTTTTGTGGCAATGCTGTTCTTTCTGCATTCTGTCTCTGCTCTGAGCTTGGGGGATTCAACTTTAAACAGAAGCAGAGACCAGATTGGGATTTAACCTGCCTTGTGGTCTCTGAAATCAGATGGGAGAGACTGGGGTCTGCAGAAGCATGGGTCATTTCCCTTGCGGCATCCCCCATGCTATAGTTCCACGGTGGCTGTGAAAGCTCAATAGTGCATTTGGGTGCTGCTTTCCCAGGAAGCCAAGATGCGCTTGGCTGTGCTGTCGCACCAGAGTTTACATGGGGTCCCTGTTCCCTTCCCCTTTGTACCTCTGAGGTGGTTAAAATTTTCCGAGCAGTAGGGGCTCCTCATAGTGAGGAGACAGATATGGTTGTGCTAAAGGGAACTGCACATGGTATTTAGGAGCTCACTAAGTGAGGTGGAGACCCACCGGCTCACTCCTGCAGAGCCCGATCCTGGAGCTCAGCTCCTCCCGTGCCCTTTGGATGGGATCTTGGGCTGGCACCCTTGGAACGGCAGTGCAGGGAGGTGGAGATGCTGCACTGCAGTAAGCACAAGAAGAGGCAAGCAAGCAGGCCTCGGTGTAGCACTCATCACGCGCTTCATGGCTCAGTTCATGGACTGTAATTGCAGGTATTCATGTAATCTACATCACTGGGCAGGACTCTGCGCGCACACACACATGCATGCCCAGACGCACACGCACCAGACCCACACTCGCCCACACATCCTCACCAAAACAACTGAAAATAAAAGTGATCTCAATCTCAAGGGGAAGCCTGGCTGTTTGATTTGTTTTTCCTCTTCCAGTGCCTCCTTGAGCCTTGCCTCTGGAAGGGTCTGCGCCTGATCGCAGATCTGGGGGTTTCTGAATCCAGGAGCCAGAGCTTTTAGGAGCGCTCCTAGCAGATGACTCACAAAATCATAGAGAGATTTGACATTGAATGAATCTGAGCATGGAGCTCCTTATTTAGATTAACATCTGTGAACCATTGCTTACTCCAGCAAGGCAGGTGATTTCTGGGGAACAGGTTTTTCCCTACGGCGCTTAGGGTGTTCTGTGGGTTTTTGAGGCCAGCTCAGTGGTTCTCATTGGTACGGTGGTGGTTGCTTTCTTGTAAAGCTTGGTTCCCTGCAAACCCTGCTCGAGTGCCACATTGTTCAGGGGCGAGAGCCACAAGACAGATGGCCCTCTGCTTGCCACCATGGGTGTTAGCAGGAGTGCCACGAGGGTGAAGTAAAAGTAGAGAGCGAGTCCCCTCCCACACAGCCCTAAGCAGCTGTGTGTGACCCCACTTCCACTGCACCCTCATCTGGAGATGAAGCAAGACGGACCTCCGTGGCAACCCTAATGAACAGAGCGATGCTGCGCAGCAGGTCTAGGGGAAGGGATGGCAGTATCTGCAACGAGATGCTGGCGTGCCGGAGTGAGACAGGAGGCAAGGCTACATGTGGGTGGCTGGGCCCCAGCCACAACAGGGCAGGTGAGGAGATGTCAGGCTGTTTAGGGGCTGGCAGATGCAGAGGTGTGGGGATGCTTGCATCAGTTAGGTGGGTGCCACGTATGCATCGGCATCCATCACTGAGGGACAAAAGGGAAATCTCCGAGGGTTTGTCTGGACCATGCTCCAGAGCTGTGGGAAGCACCAGCAGAAAATGAACTGACCCATGATGGACACAGAGGCGTCCTCCCTTCACCTCCTGGCTAAGAAGACCCAGCGGGTTCTCACGTGTCTCGTGCCATCCACCCCATCCCGCTTGTTGGCTGCGGATTAAGGGATATGAAGAGGAGCACAAGGGAACTTCCCTGGGCAGGGTGGGGATGGGGGCCAGCTGAACCGCTGTGGTGGCCGGGACCTGGCTGCCCACACCCCGTGGGTGTCCCAGATCCGTCTTTAGGTTGCCCTGTGCAAAGTCAGAAGAGGAACATGGAAGCATAAATAGGGTGTCTGTCCCGAGCGTTTTTCCCATAATACGGCCAGAGCCTCCAGAAAGCTGCTGTGACCCAAAACCAGGAGGCTACGCAGCAAAAGCTCTGGAGGGCCGACGGCAGGGGCACGAAGGCAGACGTGCTGCCGCAGAGGAGCGGGGCCTAGGGCTGGCGGGACCCAGGGCTGCCTTTGCGCCCGCCGGGAGAGGCGGGGGGCGAGGCAGGCCGGGCACGCGTGGCACATCCCCACAATTTTTTTATCCCGGTATGCAGAAGGCGAGAGCCGGGGCCGAGCAGCCGGTCGGGTTTCACGGAGCACAGCGCCCGTGGCGGCCCGGCGAGAGGGGAGGCGGCAGCGGGAGGCGGCAGCGAGGCCGCCCCACCGCTCAGGGGCGGGCCCCGCGCTCTCCCCGCCTCCCCGGCGGGCCGCCGTCCCCGCCGCCGCCATGGAGGAGCAGAAGGAGAACTGCCCGCAGGCTGCCCCCAACGATGCGCCGGCGCCGCCCGCCCCCGCCGTCTGCCCGCCGGTGAGTGCGCTGGGGCGGCGGGAGGCACCGGGCGGCCCCGACAGGGCCGGGCGGGCGGTGCTGGCCGCGCCGGGCATGCGCCAGCCGCCCCGGCCCGCCGCTGCCCACTGCGCATGTGCAGAGGCCGCGCAGCGGCGCGCCCGCCGTGGTCCCGCCGCGGAGCCGGGCTTCCCCCTCCCGTCCTTCCCCGGCCCTCGGTGGTTCCCGGGGCCAGGCCGGTGCAGCGGGGCCTAGCGCGGCCTGCCCGGGCGGGCCGAGTGCAGCGTTACCGAGTGGGTGTCTCCGGTGCCACGGGCCCTTTCCTCTGCGCCCGACGAGGCCCCGGCGGCTGTGGTGGCGGCAGCGGGCCTGGGGGAGGCCGGCCCCGCCGTGCGCTCGCCCCGCTGTGGCTGCGAGTAGCGGTTTGGAGTCAAAGCGCCTTTCGTTTTTCCTCTTAATTTATTGTTCTGTTTGCTTTGCACAGTACCGGGCATCTGTGTGTCCGAGGTTCTCAGTCGGTGTAGACTCCGTACAGCACGGAGAGAAATCTCTTAATGCCAGCCAGGGTTTTGCCGGCTCGTAGGGGAGAACGAACTTTCTCTGTTGAAAGTGGGACACACGCTCAGGTGTTTGTCTCCAAGAGCAACTCTTTGGCATGACTTCAGACACGTGTGTTAGTATCCCTTTATTCCGTCTGTTGATTTTTTTATTTTTTTTATTTTTTAATGGAATTGAGAAGGAAAATGGTGTTGTCAGTATTGATTTTCTTATCCGTCTGTAAGCTAGTTCGCTCAGTTTGATCATGAGTGAAACGTGTGATATCTTACTGCATTTTTGTGTCAAAACGATGTGTAAATTTTAATGCTCTAGCTTCTTGTTTTGACCTCCTTAAATGACCTTCAAATTTCTCTTTCTTCTAGGGTAGGCAGCATTGTAAGATCAGTGATCGAGAGACTAATGGGAAAAACTCAACTGCCAGTTCGAATGACTTCAGTGATCCGGTTTACAAAGAAATTGCTATAACCAATGGTTATATCAACAGAATGACCAGAGATGAGCTCAGAAGTAAACTTGCAGAGTTCAAGCTTGAAACCAGGTTAGGCTGATTTGTAAACCTTTTGATTTGAGAGCAGTAGAGCCACAAGGGATGATTATTTTACAGTTTAAAAACGCCACAAAGTGAAAAGCAGATGCGCCACCAAACGCCAGTTGTTTTACGTGCAGTCTTGATGCAGCTTTTGTTGTAGGATTAGTGCATGTGATACTGTTTAATGCGTTAGCAGAAACATGCGCTGTTTCAACTGGCAACACAAAGAAACAAAAGAATATGTAACTAGGTTCCTTCTGGACATGTTTTTGCTCAAGGGGGAAAGATAGGTCTGAAGAACTGCAGGGGTTCTCAAGTGGTGTGGCAGACCTTCAGTATAGAAACTTGCTTCAGAACATACATGTTTTTATTTACTGTACCCAGTACAGATCCGGTGCTGGCTAGAACTTCTGTGCTGATAGGGCTCAGAATTTAATCAATGCGGAGGACAAGTATCTTTAGATGTAGAGTTTGCTAATCTGAACAGGTGAGATAGTATATTTACCTATTCACATTATTCTATAAACTGACTTGTGCTCATTGAGGAGGAGGAGGAGAAGGCTAGGTATGTAAGGGAGTGGTTCCTTCTCAATCAGAAATTACCTGCAAGAACCTTTGATAATGCTGTGGCCAGGCAAATGTGAGATGTTGAGAAGAATGTCACCTGGGAGGAAGAAAGTGTATTGTTTCTGTTGGCAACAGTTATGAGGAACTAGTGGTGGTGAGTTAGCAAAGTGAGAAGCTACTGCTCTGGAGGAAGGAGGAATTTGAAAGGTGAGATGAAGTCTGAAAGGAGAAGTCTAGCTTTCTGGAGAAGGCGGCAACTGTAGGGGAGAAGATCTTCAGAGGAAAAAAAAAAGAGGAACAGAAATTTGTTTGAAAAGAATAAAAAAAAATGGTGTGAGTGGGAAGTGCATCCTGCCACTTTCACCCCAGCTGTCTGTAGATGTTCTGGCTACATGGTTTTTTTACTTACTCCTTTGGTTAAATGCATTTGGCTGCTCAGGAGGAAAAAAAAATATCATTACCTGATAAAACTTTTAGTAAAACAGGTTAGATTTGTACAGCTATTCAGCAGTTATTCTAATTTAAAAATAAACGCAACATCCAAATAGTAAATTATGTGTTGTGGTTTCCTCCTAGGTTATTAATTTTCTATTTGTGTTTTTTATTCAGTTGTAAATGGAGAAAGTTTTAAACTTTTCTTTTAGCTAAGCTAGACTTTTTGTGTCAATATATTCAATTAAGTTGGTCAGAATATGTCTTGCATGTGAATAAATAGTGCATCACATCTAAAGTAGTGAATTGAGCAGATTGCCACACACCATCCTTTCCCTTGGGGTTATTTTGTTAGCAGATCATCTCCTCTTTCAACTTCTTTTATAGATTTGGTGAAGAAAAATAATTTTCCCCTCCATCAGCTCCCATACTGTTTCAACTGTGAATGAACTGGTCGTTGAATTAAACTAGATTAATAAAACAGAGTGGAAAAAATTATCTGTGTTTGCAGAAGAGGCTGATGTTCTCAAATGCAGGTTTCGTAGTCTGATTCCAGTTTTTCCTTGTGGATCTTCTGGGCTGCTTTTCTGATAATACCACTTGCTACCAGTAACTCTTCCAGCTTCTGTGATTTCATTTGCAATGTGTAATTTTAAAAATAATTTCCTTCGAAGAGTAAATTATCCATGTTCGTTCAGCTCTGTTTTGGTACATGGCAGTTCTAGCACCTGCACTTGCATATTGTAATGTTTGTATTAAAAAGATGCAGTAAATAACTTTAATCGTTTGCCACTCTGAATTTATATGTTAGCCAGAAACCTCCTGAAAAGCAGGATCTTGACCAGGAAGTTTTTCTGACAACTGAAATTTTGAATACTTTAATTGAGTTACTCAAGCTCCATTTTAAATTTAAATTGAGACAAATTTAAAATGTGGGTGTTTTTAGCCAGATTCTGCATTATCTGTGCCACTGATGCAGAAATACCTCAGGCAGAAGGCACAGGGGAATACAGGTGAGGCAGTACTGCTTCCAGGGCCAGAGGTCATCTAGGAGCAATCCACAAAGACTTGAGCTTTGCAAAGGCTTCAGCTACCGAGTCTTGCTGACCTGGAGGTGACTGCAGAGTGTCTCTGTGCTGTGCTTCCCAGTCTGTCCCCAAATACTGATACTATCTAAATGTTTTAGTTGTCAGGGGGTATTGCAGCCTCTGCGTTATCCCAGATAATGGAGTGTGAACTGTATGATAAAGTGGAATACAGGCTTCATAAGTGCTGGTGTTCAAAATGAGATTAATAAATGATGAATTTTCAGATAGCTTCAGTTCTACAATGGTGAAATAATTAAATGAGTGTGATCACTGTCACTTTCCTTATCTCTTTAGAGGAGTGAAAGATGTGCTGAAAAAGCGACTGAAAAACTATTATAAGAAACAGAAGCTGATGCAGAAGGAACCCATTAATGGAGACAGCTACTATGACTACATCTGTGTTGTTGACTTTGAAGCAACATGTGAAGAAGGAAACCCACCTGAATTCGTACATGAAATAATTGAGTTTCCTATTGTCTTACTAAACACGCGTACCCTGGAAATAGTAAGTGATCTAATTACTGTGTCAGTATGCTGTTCTTCAGTGTGACTTCTTTGATTCAGAAAGTCTACATTAGTTTTTAGGTAGATGTTGAACATTAAAAATAGCTATTTCTTTTTCTTTTTTTTTTTTTTTTAATAAAGACCTATCCTCTGTGCCTCTTACATACAAACAAAACTTTCTGTTGTTAAAGCATCTGGAATAGATCATGCACCTGCTGTTGACTCCCTCTACTGATATGAGTGACTTTCAGTTTCTCAGTCATCCTCCCCACCCTGCTTCTTTCCCTGCTTTAAGATCCGCAAAGCTATTTCTAGGACTCAAGGGATTCATCATAAACAAAAATTAGCAAATTCTGTGGTCCTGTGTGAGGCAATCTAGAAGAGACTAATGGAGAGGTCTAGAACGTGGGGTTGAGTGAACTCTGCTTCTTGGCAGGCTAGACTATTTCCACAGTGCACCCAACAGATTGACCACTGTGTAACCTGACTTTAAACATACTTAGTAGGCATTGGGCAGTGTCAAGTGTAGGTTTCTTCTGGATAAAAACTACTTGCTGTCTAACTGAAACCGAGTGACTCAGTGAAATGGAGGAAGTGCACGCTCCTCTGACTAACTGATGGTTCATTTCTCAAGACCTTCTAAGAGGAGGAGGATTTCCAGTAATCACTGTGATGCTACATAAGAGCGTAGCTGCATGTATGACTAACTGCAGAGAGAGGATTGTGCAGATTACCAAGATTGTTTTATTACCTTTAGAGTAGCAGGAAATAGCGTGGGTTTTTTCCTCTCTCCAAAAGGTTTTGTATAGCAGCAGGGATTTGGGGCTTTCCTTTTTTCGTGAAACTTGCGTATAGTCTTCACACTTGTACTGCTCGGTTTCCCCGAGTGAGGTCATTGTGTTTATCTCTGACTGGCGTCCAGAGGTGTATGTCTTGCGTGCAGCCTCTGAGATGTGTGGCCTGTTGCCTTCCTTGAATTACAGCCTTTAGAGATACCACCTAAAAAATATCAGGCTTTGCTTATGCCTCTCACTTTTTTTCCTTACTTGTGCTCTCCACTTCCCAAATCCTCCCCTTTATTGCAGTCTGTCCTTCTCTGCTCTTACATCCACATCCTTGCTCTTTGGTGCCTACTGGCTGAGAGGAAGGAGCGTTCTGGTTGGAAAGCCATCCGTCCCATTGGGAATCTCATCATGGCCAGTCCAGATGCTCAGATTGACTGGGGAGGCACACACTCCTATTTGCCTCAAGCAGGGCAAGTAGCCGCTATTGCCTTTCAGCTACGGGCAAGTCAAAGAAGTTGCTACATGATGTGCTGCTGCTGAGCGTTTGATTCTCTCTTATTAAAGGAGGATACCTTTCAGCAATACGTGAAGCCAGAAATTAATCCCAAGCTTTCAAACTTCTGCATCAGCCTGACAGGAATCACCCAGGTAATTTGCACTTTTGTTTCTTCAGGAAAAAATGTGAAAAAAAAGAGATGTAGTGTTGATGTTTTCATACTGGTAATCTTTCATGATAATTTTTCTGTAAGGTTTGTTCTCTTAATCCCTCTCTCCCAATGACCACAGAATTTATTTCATTAAATTGGTCATTTAGGTGTTTGTAAGGAGCTGTAGGGAAAAGCATTCACTTTGTAATTCATGTGTAGAAACTTAACCTTTAACAGAGGAAAGCACCTTTTGAATTGCATCAGTTCCTCTAAGATTTTTATTCTGAAGGGTTTAGAGTCTTATGATGGGAAATGGCTTGTGATCAAGTAACTTGAGCCTGGGAAACAAGCTCCAAGGTTTTATTCCAAGTTCAACAGCTGACTAACCTTGTTACCTTTATAGATGCTGTTTGGAGATTGGCTCTTTTAGTGGTGCTTTTGTGGTGCCTTTTTTTCAGTTCAAAAAAATCTGAATCCAATTGCCTGCTTATTTTAATGTGTAATCTGTTTCTAAAGATTTTTGTGACACTTCAGTGAGTGATTTAGTGGGTATCTATATACCTATATAATTCTTACACTTCATGCTGTTTTTTTTCTGAAAAAAATGTTCCTCGCTTGTTTTTTTGGTTCTCTTAGGACATTGTTGATAAAGCTGATACATTTCCTCAAGTTCTGCAGAATGTCATAGAGTGGATGAGACAGCGAGAACTGGGAACCAAGTATAGCTATTCCATGTTGACAGATGGGTATGTTCTTATGCAACTTTCAGCACAATCTAAAACTGAAAAACAATGTTTAATCTTTGTGAGAGTATTGTTAAAGGTGGATCATGATACTGCCATTTTATTATAATTTTAGCTTTTGGGAAAATCAGAAAAGCTGAACTAAACAATTTGAAATGAAGCTTAAATCCATTAGGTGGCACTGTTTCTTTCCTAGCTTGCTTTATGCAACTGAATGATGTTGAGTGGACTTTTTATCCTTTGTTGTAATTCTCTGCTTACATCTAGCTTTCACGTAGCACATAATACCTGAAAATAACGTTGCACAATTTCGGTTCTAAGCAACTCCCATGCTCTCCTGAATCTGTGGTTTCAGAGATGTGCGGTGATTGTGTTGTATTCTGTGTGTTAGTGTTGCTGTTAATACATCCTGCATATTTTGCCAGAAAGCAATAATGGGTTATGCTGTTTGTTGAACAAAAAGAAATGGCTGGCACAGAAAGCTCTCTGATTCAGCTTAGAGGACTGTGGCTTTCCTGGGTCCCACCTCTGGCCAGCTTTGTGCATGACCGATTGAATTCCTTGAACTAATGCCTGAACTTGCGCTCTCCCAAAGGCTGGGTGGAAAATCAAGTCCCCTAATGACTGCAAAATGAAGAGATCTTGAGATCTAGATATATCTGTGATGCAACATTGTCCTTGTGATCTTAGATAAGTTATATGATGAAAGATACTGTTTGAGCCTTATCTTTTATAGCACTGGCCAGGGAATTTTTCTGTGGGTGATGCTTGCTTTTTAGCTGTGAAACATGACTCTTCCGTTAACACGTCTGCGTTCCTCCCTCTCTTGAAATGAGGGATTTAAGTAGGACAGAGTTTTTAACATTAGCCTTGTTGAGGTGAATGATGCGTTTTCATGATGCTGTGCCTGTTGTTGGCCTGGAGTAAGTCTTTTGCTGTGCTGGATTAAAAAGGCGGTCCTGTGCCGCTCTGTTACAATGACTGTTGAACCAGAGAGAGATGAACCTCAGAAAAAACCTGGAGTTTATGGAAAAAAGAGCATGGGGGATCTTAGTATGACTCTAACGCTTCTGTCAAGTAAAACACAGATAAATATTCTAGTCTGAGTGGTTTGAAAAATAGTGTATCATAGGAGATGAATGGGTTCATAACAAAAGTTTTTTTTAACTAGTTTTTTTAACTTAGCGAGTGGGAAAATTTTTTTGGCCGTGAGACTTTTTTCTCAAAATTATTGAAGATTTGGACAATGACTATAAATTACAGGCCTTTTCTGGTAAAGAACCCATATCAAGGTGTACAGTGTGGATCTGTGTACACATTAAAAATAAGGAGTTAAAATAATGTCATTCTGACTTTTAATTAATTTAAGGAGCTGTGGTAAATACTGCTATTTGACTTTTTTTTTTTTTTTAAACCTATGATTAGGTTTCTATCTTTGGAAGCAACAGTGAATTAAAGAAGAAAATGCTAAAGCAAAACTAGTGCAAGACTGGTTATATTACTCGGCCTAGAATGTGTTGGGAATTCCCCTCCAGGGGAATCCCCTCAGTGAAATTCTGCAAGGAAAATAGGTGCAGTGAAATCTCCCTCATATAGGTGAGATTGTGTAGACAGCTGCAAGAGAGGGGATAAAAGGCTTTATTTTAGCTTGAAGCCTACAAACTTGTTGGGGTAGTTCCCTTCAGGACGGCACGCTAGAAGTGCATAAGGTTATAGTTTCATCTTCTTTCCATAGGAAAGGTCTGGTTCTCCTAAAACTAAGTGCAGTCTTGTTTCAATAACCTACATTAAGTAGAGAGATGCATGTGTACTCAAGTAATCAGGAAAATTTAAGGTGTCGCTTACTTCCTCAAGGGCTGTGCGTCTAGTTTATTGGCAGTTTTTGGAGTAGAAGTGGTAAGTGAAGTTGATGTGCTATTTTTTGTTTTAACTATCCTGGACCTGAAACCATCCTAGTGAAAATCATGCTCATATCATTATTTTTCCCCATGACTAACATTTATATTAAAAAATTCTTTATTATGATTATAGCAAAAGAGCTTTTCCTAAACTGTTTTCCTTCTACTGACCACCAAGGGAAAGACAGCTGTTTGTGCTACAGCTGTGCAATATGTAGGATGCAGGACATCTGAATGATATATTGCTAATGTTTTTCTCTTTTCTCTTTTGCCTTTTAAGATCTTGGGATATGAGTAAATTTTTGAACATCCAGTGCCGTATTAGCCGTATCAAATACCCTTCTTTTGCCAAAAAGTGGATCAATATTCGCAAATCATATGGGAACTTCTATAAGGTTTGTACAGATTGTTATTCCTCTTGCGGGAAAATTTGGTTTAAAAGTCTAGAACGTCCTGTTGTGCTTGTCGTCTTTACTTGTGTAGTATAAAATTATACTGCTTAAACTAGTTGCCTGGGGCCTGATTTTCAAATGTGCTTCGTGCCCAGATCTCACTTTACTAATTGAAGATCATATAATCTACTGTATTTTGATTTTCATCTTGTCTGTAAGCAGCAGGAGATGCTCCATGAAGGATTGTCTAAAAGTGTCATACTGCTGCTCTTAGATGAAGTGTGTCTTGAAGTAGTTCAGCTGAAAAGACTCTGTATTGATTTTTCAATTATTTTTTCCTGTTTTCATGTAATGCACTACAAAACTAATTTGCACCACTACCCTCAGATCTCTCCACTTTTGATAGTGTAACAGGGACAGAAAAAGATTACCGCATACCTACAGTGGAATCAAATTGTCAAGAGAAAAGTAATACCAAGTGCAGTGCTGGACTTTATTGCTGCTTCCTTTCACTGTCAGATTACCATAAAATGGGTTATTGAAGATTCTAGCAAGTTCCTAGTCAGTCTACACTAAGCAATTTGTTTGAATGTGATTTCAGCCTAGCTGACGATCTTCTCTTGAGGGGCTTTTTCATACTAAATGTAACCTCTAGAAAAAAGAAAAAAGAGGTTAACATTTAATAAGAGAAGAGTTTTGCCTTGCACTGGGCAAATATTACAGGGTTACTCCATTTCGTCCTCTACTATTGTGCCTTCTCTGCATGACCGTTTCTGTTGGAAACACACTAGAACACGGAACGGTTTTGTCAGTCCTCTCAGTTTTACCCTAGACATACCTACTTTTTCCTTCTCTTTTGACCAGTGAGTGCTTTTTTTTAGCAAAGGCAATGAAGATTCTAACTTAGGAGGAATCAGTTTCTTTTTCCTTTTTGTGATATTTTTGTTGGTTTTAATAAATGCAAACAGTTGTAGCATTTGCAATTGTTCAGGGCTCCTGTTAAGCTATCCTGTGCTGCTATTGAATCTGTTGTTAAGTAATGGATAAAGCTAATGACAAGGAATGTGTTGTAACTTTCCTGTGGAATATCCCACAACCTGCAGTATGTCTCCCCTGCCTCTAGTTTGTGGGTGTTATTGTTGGAGTTGCATATTGCCAGGTTTTGGCAACTGCTTTGTCACCATTTTGCCTAGCTACTAAATCCAGTATCCTGTCCTGGAACTTGTCATATCCCATGTTCCCCCACTCCAACCACCACCACCAAGAGAGCAAACCAAAGTTTTCCTTTAAAGTTACTGTTTTGTTTTTCTTTGGCCTTCCAAAGAACAAATGTATATTTAGTAGTTAATCAAGAGGGGACTCGGGGCTTTTGCTGGTGTAGCACTTTGCATGGGTAAATCGGTTAAGCTTCCTTGTCTGTTCATGCTGTTGGTCATCCATGTAAACATGGACTGTTGCAGGTATTGCTGATATGTTCCTGGGGTGTTTGGAGACATTCAGAAGCTTGATGTCAGTGAGAATCAGGAATCTGGTTCTTCCTTAAAAGGAAAACCAAAATCTGCTTCCCTCTGCAATGCCGCTTTGGGTGGTAATTCCTTTTTTTTATAAGGCTCGTTAAACCTAGCTAGGCCATGGCTTCCACAGTCACCAGCGCTGGCACATCTTGAGCTGGTGCTGGTAGTGGTGAGAGGCTCTTGATGTTACCCTGAGTCTAGACAAGCTCCTGTTGACTGTGACTCCTCTGTAAAAATGAGAGTGTCTGTCTTACCAAGAGCTTTGAAGTTAAATTGTTAGTGATCTGACAAAAGGCAACATGAAAGTAGTATGTGACTTAAGTAGATTTAAAATCTGCGTATGTTTCTACTGCACTGTTACATTGAAAAGACTTGGTACAGAACCTAATTCTTGAATGTGTTTCACTTTCTCCATCAGGTTCCCAGGAACCAGACCAAGCTGACAATCATGCTGGAAAAACTGGGCATGAATTACGATGGGAGACCTCACAGTGGACTTGATGACTCTAAAAACATTGCAAAGATAGCTATAAGGATGCTGCAGGACGGCTGTGAACTGCGGGTGAATGAGAGAATGCATGCTGGACAGCTTATGACAGTCTCCTCCTCAGCCCCCTTAGAGGGAGCCCCTGCTCCGCAGATGCCCCGCTACAGAAACTAGCAGTTCAGGGGTTTTGCCTTAGGAACTGCTCTCGGATACCCGCTAAAGACTGTTCAGAGCTTTTTAACCGGCCGCCTCTGCCAGCCTGTCTGCAGTGCAGAATCTGAAAGCACCTTAACTAATCATCTCTGTTGAAATAAAGAGGAGTGTGGAAGCTCTTTGCTCTTTGAAGCCTGTGTTACAGCATTTTTGTTATACTGATGATTTTTTTTTTGCTGTTGTTTGCAACTTTTCTAGCAGTTAAGTTGATATGCGGAATCCAGGCAAAGCGTTACGCTTTTAAGAACGTGTAGTTTAAACACATGCAAAGTTCGACTGGGCCTGTGTGCAGCTGTTCCACCCCAGCCTGTGGGTAGTGTTTATTCACTATGCCATACTCTAATGATATCTAGCATCTGATTATTCATTGCACACAAATAAGACATTGCTGGAAGAACTGAAATAGCGAGTGGTGTGGTCGGGCTGGCATTTCCTGATAAGGCACTCTTCTAAGGGCTCCTGCTGGTAACTTTTTTGTTTTCTTTTACAAAGTCTAGGAGAAACGGGAGCATGTTCATCAATTCTAAAGCAGTAGACAAGTAGTGTGTTGTTTGGTTTGTCTGTTGCTTTTTTTAATTTTCTTTAAGGGGGGGTATGTTTTTCTGCTTCCATATCAAATAGAAGAGCTGTGTGTTGAATAAAAATTCCATTAATGCAGTATGATAGTAATTTTTTTAACCTGTATTTAAAAAGAGAAGATTCTTCAGATTTTCACTTTGAGGATTGTATCTCCTATTCCTGCTAGACTCATAGCTGCACTTCATTTAATGTCACTTTCAGACACTGTCAGCCATTTGGTCCTAAATATGAGTGAAGTAAAAAGAACTTCAAAATATGCCAAATTGTCAAAATTTTGTGTTACGTGGTTGTTACGTAAAACAAGACAAGAAGCTTCTAGCATGTAGTTAGAGATGCTCAACTATTTTTGGTACCTTCCCATACCTCTGCCACTATGAATGCCTTTATCTCAAAATCTAACATTGGGAGATTAGATCTGGCCTTTACTAATAAAATCATATTAATTATTAACAACTTCTGTTTTCTTCCTAGGGCCCAGATAAACTGATATTCAAAAGAAGCCAAAGTGTTAATTTGCTTTGTCTCCCTGGGCCGTTCTGAAGCACAACATTAACGTGATCAGCTTTCCATTCGAATGGCTTGTTCTGAAAAGCAGAATGATGCATTTTGGTTGCTGCTACTCAAAAAAAAGTTAGTTTGGAATCCCTGTATTATAATTCATTCTTTCTTTCTACCACTTACATTCAGGAAACAAAATAAGTAATTCATAATAAAGCTTTGTTGAGAACATTTACTGCTTGGCTAATCAAACTCCTCCCAGCCCCCCTTGCTATTCTGACTGTTAATGTGGATCAATGGAAATATGAAAACTCTATTTAAAGTTCCTGTAAGAGAGAGAAGTATTAGTGAATTCTTGGTTGCTTTGCATGTCAGAGGGAAGCAGTTTTCTTTCCAGAGTCACAGATTTGGACAGCCACAACTGCTTTAGAATGATGTTAAATTTTTTTCTGAAAGTAAATACTCGCTCTACTTCTAGAGTTTTGTTGAACTTCACAGTTCCCTTTCTTTCTGTAGCAATACTTATTTTCAGAAGGGTAAAATCCAAATCTCTAATATGTTTACTCTGAAAATACCATTTATTTGTCAGCCCATATTTTGTACGAATTGTTAATTATATATTTGCTTTTCACTATAGCAACCAAAGTATTCTCTTTTCTGAAGAACCATGGTGATTTAATTTTTTTTGTCTCTGAGTTACTGTGGTGCAGGTTTCTATGATAAAATTGAGTCTAGCTCAGCAGATCCCCTCCTTGGGATGCTGGCAGTGTCATAGACTTTGTCGCTAGTCTTTATTTACAGGTTTGTAACCAGGCTCACAGTCCAATGAAAAGGTTTTTTTGTTGCAGGTTTCATAAGTGAAGGGCTGTTGTAATTTCACATCATTTATTTTAAGTACAGATTGTTTATTTTTGTTAAATAACTTCAAAAAGATATTTTGAGATAAGGGTTAAATATTAATAATTGTAACTTACTGCTTGAGTAGTTTTTTTAATCAGTGAGTTGCAGAAATCAGTAGAACCATTCCAGATACTATTTTATCCAAGTTGGATTAATGTCAAACTGTAAGCTGTAACTGTTTTCACAGAATGTTTGATTCTGTGATTTTGAGATGAAGTAAATTGTATCAATGTTTGTTGGTTTACTTGAAATGTAAACAAACTTATTAAAATAAGTTGGTATTTATTAACATGTCAGGCACTGAATTCACTCTCTAAAGCATGAGATGACTTCAGCTATCTTGGGGCTTTTGGTCTCAGCATGGGCCATGATGAGTCGTTTTTGGTGGACTAGCAACATTGCCATGGCTAGGTGGCATAAATACCATGAATGTGACTAGTTCACAACACTCAGGAAGGGGATAAATTCTCCTGGATGCTTGCGTACTAAAGGAGAAGGAGGCATTTGAGGATAAAAAATACATTGTATGGGGATATTAGCAGTGATGCTTGCATTCAGCCAATGTTTTTTCAGATTGATCTTGTTTGTTCATCTCTGCTGTAATGAATGTTTTTTTATTAGAGGAGTCATCCTGTGCTGGAAAAATTCATTGACAACTATGTAAGAAATAATCTCCTTTACATGCAGGGAAAAAAAAAAAACCGCGCAGACATTATCCTGCTCATACAGTAAGAGGCCTTGTTTTGTTGTTGGTTTTTTGTTTGGTATGGGGTTTTTTACAAGCTGTACTTGAGTAATTTTACCACTACTCCAGACAGCCTTTGTAAAACATTACCAAACTTTAAACAAAGGAGTTGCAGACAAATTTCAACATGAGCACTTTCAAGTCGATTTCCTTAATATGTATTTATATGAATGTGAGAGGGATTCACAGAATCTTGGGGTTCTATTAGGAAAAAAGGTTTCTGAAGCAGGCTAAATAGCAATAACCTCTCTATCTCGATGAGCAAATGTCACTAGCTGCATAGAGAAGAAGAGGTCACAACAGTTTGTAGCCTCCCATCAGTCTCCCAGTGAGGTTTGGCTACAGGGGCAAGTCTCAGCAGGTCAGTTGTCCATAGAAACTGCTCCTGTCTGGGCTTGTCATACAATAAGGTAATTTAATAATTTAGTTATAACAAGGTAGCTGTCTCCATATTTTGTTGGAAATTAACATGGCAATGAGAAGGGGGCTGTTCCCACTAGTGGAAATAATTAAAAAACCTCAGTTCACCTTGAGGCTCTCGTTCCCTTGGAGGGCTCTCAGAGCTTCGCGGCTCTTCAGTGACCTTGTGGAAGCAGTGCTTTTTCACCATGGATTCGCTACAGGACAACTCACTTCTCTCACCCTACAGTTCCCAAGGCTGTTTCTTGAGTCCTTTTCCGTTTTTCTTCTGTGGGTGAACTTTTGCCTCCCCTGGAGAGAAGTTTGTGATGGGTGAGATCTTTGTACGCTCTTTTTAATCTGGGGAGAAAAAACTCAAGGCCCTTTAAAAAGAAATTGGAAGGATTACCTGTGGAGGATAGGTGCCAAGAGACCCAGTTACTGACTAGAGGCCCTTGAAATGGGCTAAATGTATAAAACATCATTCTCTTGCAGCCAAGACCATTCGTACCACCCCCCCCAGGACTTCATATGTGACAGCCCAATGGGTAACAGTGACAGCTGACCAGAGGATTACCCTAATGGCGACATCTGAAGTAGCAAGGTGGTGGTCAGTCCGTGCTTCTGCTCTACCCTGTATCGAGCTGTGGCACAGCTGAACAGCCATAGCATGGAGCAGGCTCATGCTTCATTTTAGAAGACCCTCCTGCTCATCCAATGGAAAATGGGGCGTTGATCATCTGCAAGTACAGATGCAGACAAGGCTTTGGAGGATGAGAAGTCGCTTCTCTCCGGTTCCTTCTAGTTTGGTCTTTGCGCGTTCACAGCCTCCAACGCTGCCTTTTGCCCTCTTTAAACTGGAGGGCTCTGTGTTGTGTGAAGTAGGTTCAGGGATGCGCTCCTTAAATTAAAGGAGCATGACTACTTTGCACCAAGTGGCCACACATAGATGAAAGGCTTTTTCAAATGAATGACAAGAGCCTTGGACACCTCTTTACGGCAGAGGTGACCTCTGGGTGCGTTCTGATGAGGGACATGATTGCATGGCTCAGGCAGCTGCCTCCTCTGTGGCCGCTCAGTTCAGGGGTGCCCCACGGGCAGTACCATGCCCTGCTCCTGCCATCTTAACTCAGTGTGGTCATGACTGCACATGTTAATTGTCAATCTTGTGATGCTGCTTGCAGATATACAGTGGGGGTTTTTTGCCTACTTTCCTGGCTAAGTTATTGCCAGTGAATATTGCCTGTTTGAAGTGAATGGATCTTGCATTGATAAAGTACTTGCAGGTGATTCTGACCTCCTTTGTTTATGTTCCCTGTTTCAGCGATGTTGATTTTTAAAGAGCACACGTAGCCAAATGGACCTCTGTGAGCCAGAGATGTCCCAATAAGCAGGCATTGCTTCATCGTGGTTGTGTTCAGCTTTGGGGTGGTGTACAGGCCTCGGGCCGCAGGCTGGCCATGAAGTGTGACACACCTTCCCAGACAGCCACACGCTCAGCAAAACACTGTGCTTGGGCATTGCTTATTTTTACTTATGGCTGCAATCAGTGTGATTTGGAGGTCTCCTTGCTGTGTTCCTTTATTTCATAATAATTCGTAGTTTGAATTGATAAGTAGTGGAATACTTATGCTCTGAGCAGCATGAAAGCACTTTATATGTAATTTAGAGACAGGCATAGCTGCCAGCAGTATGAGACTCAAAGTGCCTCCCTTTCTCACCTGAAAACACTTGGATGTTTGTGATTAATTTCCATTCATGCAGGTAATAACCTAAGATGATACAGACCTAAAAAGAAGGGAGAAGTGACATGTTTTTAGCTCATCTAGGCAGGGTAGCCCAGGTGTGTGCTTATACATATGGCTTGAGTGTCTAATACAGTTGAATTTTGAGAACAGACTTTTGGGGGTACAGAGGGGATACTGACTGCTTCTACACTAAGCTTGGCTGCATTTAAGCACAGTCTGGGGCATAGCATGGTCATATCTTGCTGTCCTCCACAAAGAGGGAAGACAGAGCCAGCCCGCTGACCTCATGTTAGTGATAGCTCTGCTCCAAATGGCAGGCTGGACTAGAGGCCTCCCCACCTCCTTCCCAAACAACTGCTCCGGTTCTGTGAAAACCAGTCAAGGGGAAAAACAAGCTTAGATCATCCGGTAGTCTTAATCTGGTGCTGGTATCGCTTAGTTAACTGGGAATTTTCCATGCGGTTTTGGCTACAGACAGGGCCTTCAGACCAGCTTTACTCTTCAGAGGACTCTGTTTCTCATTACTGACAGAGAGCTGTTCTTTCCTACCAACACAGTGTCTTGCGATGCATCAGTTTGGAAAGTTAAGCCATGTCCGGCTGAGAGTAATATCCATGGAGCAGGTCGCTACACTTGGCAGTCTTTAGTAAACAGGCAGCCCTGTAGATAAGGGGCATTTATTTGAGCTGAGAAGCCTGGCTGGGGCATGGCTGAAAAAGAGATCAGGCATCATTATCCGGCGTCAGAGGGAATTGCTGTGCTGCCTGCAAAGCCTGACTGTTGGCGTGCTGCAGATCTTTGGGAGAAGTTTCCTTCAGCTATGCTGGTGCTTTGTTTCTCCCTGTTAATCTGCAGAGCCACGTGGGCATGTTTCTTCTTCAGACCCTTCCCAAACACTTAGGGTTTGCTGGGTTTCAGGCTGGCTTCTCTGGAATTTACTGGCTCGCTCCTTGTACTTGTTTTGCTTACATGAAATAGTCCTTCCCTGACCCTATTTGCACCGATTTTCTAACGTGCCATGTCTGGAAGCAGCTGTACTCTATGCTGTAATCTTGTCTGCACTGCTGGCCTAACTGTTATGAACAGAAACCTTATCAGATCGGGGACTGCTGCCTTGTTAGGAGCTTCTCGTATAGCGCGGTGTTGCAGTTCCTGAATGCTGCAGCCATTTAACAGATACTAACAGCAAGGAGGACAGCATAAGCAAATGGTGAATCTCTCGGCTTCCTTCACAAGTCATGGCAAATAGCTTGTGACAAATCCTCATGGTTTAATGGTGCTTTCATTCATGTGTGCTATCACATGCACATCTCTGGGGCTGCTGCCACCATTGGAGGTTAAAAAATCGTGGCAAGGACAGGGTCATTTTGAAAGTAAATGCCAGTTAAGTTAGATGTGTGATGGGTATTTGTTTCTACACTGGAGCTGCGTCGTTAGGTGCAGCATCATGTGGAGGAGGTAGAGTGATGCTTACCAGATTCAGCGAGTAAGCCTGTTCAAATGACACTGATTTTCCTGATAGATTGTAATAAGACTTCAAGCATGGAAAATAATGTTTTTAAACTTATAAAAATCTTTTAAAAGTTTGTATTTGAGGGATTGGGAAGATGAAGAGATCTACATATTGTTCCAGGAAGACTGGGAAATTGGAAGCACTTTAGAAGAAACACTGGTGCTGAGAAAGTGGTTTTGTGCTGTCAAGTACGGGAGCATGTGACAAACAGAATGGATTTTGTTTGGAGCAAGACGTTTTTGTGATAGTTGTGTAGCATTTAGCATTGTGCAGCTGTTTAACACTTTGGAGTGTGGCACCATGGAGCTCTGGAGGGCCTTGATCAGCCTTGCTGGCTGTGTTTGCGGAGCAATCCCAGCAGGGGTGCAGCTCTTAGCACAGAATATCATCAGGCTGAGATGGTGGCAGCTCCGTAGAGGAATTCAATTGTATTATAAACACTACACTTCAACATATCAGCAGGAAGTTTTCTTCCATAGTTTAGTCTGGGAGATGGTGATCTTCTTGTAAGTGTTGGATCAAGGCTTCCAAAATGAATGATCCTCAGACAATGCTCTTTCACTATGAGAACAGAATCAGTGTAACAGCCTTACAGCTTGATTCAGCTCTCTTACAGGCAGAAAGTAGAATTGCCTCCTTCCTGTCCTTCAGCCAAGAGACCAGCCCACCTTGGTGGATACTGATTGACATAGACATGGGAATTTTTTGGTTGTTTAATGGCGTGATTTGGCACAGAGAGAATGAACTCCTCTGTGCTTGGCTGATTCTCTCTGCGTGTGAAACACTTCCATAGAGGTTGCAGTAGATGTGTCATACTAGATGAAGCTTCTGTTTTGAACCAAGGTAGTCATGCTCAGGGCTGCTGAACTTCTTTCCTGAGCCAAGAGTCCACAGACCTGATTCAGGTCCCTCCTGGTAGCTGTGGTAATGAGCAAAATACTCTGTGGTGGAGACATCAGCTTTTGTGTCTGAGAGGTGAAGAACATAGAGCTTGGCTGTGTGCCCCTGGGCATATAGTGAGCTTGTCCAACTATGTTCATACTGTCTATGAAAGGGCTGGTGGCTGCAGCCACCTGAGCATTGCTGTGGGGACCTTTCCATCTGTTCTTCCTCTTCTTTTCTGCCATCTGTATATTTTTTTAAAAATTGCGCAAAATCTCCTCAGGCACGTCCTGCAGCTCAGCCAATTCTTTATGCTCTAGAGCCCTTTGTACATATAATCATCTCTCTTTTAGAATATAAATGTCTTGGAAGTGATTCCCTTCCCCCCCCAAATCTTTGAGTTCTGGAGTGCATGTAGAATGGACTGAACTGTCTTCATGTACTGTAGATTACCTCTGTTCCTCCATCCACACCAATTACCCTTCAACCTGGCAGACCACCACTGCTCTGTTCACTTGTGGGGTGGTTTTTTTTGCAGGACTAAGTGTCTGTAACATACCTTGAAGTACAACTGATTGCTTTCTGTACCCCCTTTTGCTTTTCTGTTCAAGCTTTCCACTCTGCCCTGCACCAGCTGTGCTGTGCATGTCTGGGCTACGGCTTCCCTTTTCTTTTTCCCTTTCTCCCTCTTGTTTTCTTTTTCCTATGCTGTGGTCCTGACCGTGGCACCTTATCATAGTTCAGCAGCCCCTCAATGTCAAGAATATAACCTCTCAAAGTATGCGCAGTTGGGCTGAGCCCTACGCTTGCTTTAAGGAGGGGGACAAGCACAGCAAGTTTTATACACTGTGGTTTGCAGCAAAGTTACTAGCCCTGTTCTAAAGAGGATGAAAATTCAGGCAGAGAATTAAATTGCTGTTCAAGTTTAGGCAGTAAGGATGGTGCTAGACATGGAAATCAGCTGCCTTGTCTCCTCAGATGCTGTCTCCCCCAAACTCTCTACTGTTTCTTTTCAGTAGACAGATCTTAATGTAGGTTGCCACTAGAGGAAGAGGCTGTATAACTGCTGTCCTGATTTTGACTGAGCTTTTCTTGGAGACAGGCCCTTGCCTGAGGGAATTCCGTTGAAACTCCTGGTCTCCAAAGCAGCTGGCTCTGCATCTCATCTCTGGACATGCAGAATGTATCTTCTGCAAATGCTTTCTTGAGCAATGAGGCATTGCAATCTGCCTGGCCTGGCTCTAGCACTGAGACTTCCAAGAGCTCCGAGGGCATGCAGTCACTTGGACTGACAGCATAAAACCCTGTAGACTATTTTTGTCATGACTGCGAAGGAACAGCAGCAATTGCTCTTCAGCTCTTTCATGCTACCAGGAGTTCCTGAGATTTGTAATAGACACATTGATATGAACGGAGAAGGAATAGGAGTGTCTAGAAGCACCAGAAGGAAGGTCTTAGAGGTGTGTGAGTGGCAGGTGCTGATGGCACATGTGTTTGTTAGCAGGTCATCAAAATTACAGCTCATCTACAGCTCCTTAGAATACCTAGATGGGATGAACAAGGGGCAGCCTGAACCAAGACAAGACAAACCTGAAATCTCAAGGCATAAAAAGATCCTGGTTGGATGATAAAAGAATGGGATTGGAGCAATTATTCATTGCGGTAAGGAGACAAAAGAGAGCAAATGTATCCTAATGATTCACAGAGATTGGACAAGATGATCCTAATCACAGGTCAGACTCCTACAGGTACAAAGAGCACATCCAAAACATGCATATGCTCACTAACCTGAGAGTTCAGGAGGGTGGGGGAAGATAGCTGGCATCTTTTTTTCTTCCATCTTGTTGCAAGTAATCCTGCAAGAGCATGGACCCTTGATGCTTGCATTCTGGACTGACCACGTGGAAACATATCCTTGTGATTGTATGTATGTGAGTATGCATGAGTGTAATCAGTTTGGGTTTTTTTAAACAAAATCACTTTCTATTGTCTCACCTTGAGCTTTGCTACAGTTGTTGCTGCAGCGTGGCTGCAAGAAGAGAGATCCATCAGTGCATAGGCAGTGCTGGAATGCAAAGTGTTCATTCTTGGTCCAATGTCTTTGGGGGAAAGTCACCTTTTCAAGTCACCTTCTCCATCTGTGTCTTTCACTTATGCCTTGATTGTGCTACTTTAAAAGCAAGCTCTGACACTGTTTTCTACTCCTTGGTTTCCTGCAACAGGCTGTCTTACTCTTGAAAGCTTGCTGGGAACCAATAGCTGCCAGCGATTTTAGCAGTAACACTAGAACATCTTGCCAGGATCCTCTACTGATCTATGTTGTTGGACTTATTTTGGCTTCACGTGAGTGTGAAAGGTGGTCTTGGAAGTATATACACAGCCAAATCCTTGGGTTGCAAAGAGTCTGTGTACCACTTAGCACACTGCTGGAATGTTGGGATCCCACACAATGTAGAGGGCAATCTGGCTGTGCTTGGAGCCATCATTCCAGGATCTATCAATATGTGGGCAAACTCAAAGGATGTCAGGGAACTGCAGTGTTCCACTACAACACAGGTTTAGTGATCCACTCTGAAGGCCACAACCTCAAATGACATGCCTCGAAATGGAAAAGGAGTCTGTGAGTCTTTCCAGACATAGTCTACAGAACATCTCAAGGAAGCATGAAGTGTGCATTTTTGGCAGAGTTTAATGGGCAAATGGAGACCAGCTAAGAGGTTGTTTTCTCAAGGAGACAGAAGGATGCCTACTGATTAGATATGGTTCTTGCTTTCTGGGTTTGCCATAGGTTTATAGTTTTCGCTCTAGTCCTGTTTCCAATTCCAATTTATTTCTTCCTGTCTTAGAAGAGCTTGGCACAAACAGCACATAATCTACTCTACTTTTAAGCTTTTTAAGAATTAGGCCTATAGGGCTTGCTAGGGGAAAGATCTAGTTATCTAAACATAGCTGTCTGGTGCCCTCTGGTATCTGAGCTGTCTGTGCAACACTTGCAGATAATACTGTATTGGACCTGCAGGAGTCCTCCTGTCTTCTGAAGCAGCAGCTGGAGGCCAGACTGGAGACCTGAGATATCTCCAGTAGCCCTATTGCTCATACCTGTGTGTGGGCACTGGAATGGTGCCCCTGGAGCAAGCCTGTGGCCCAGTCAGCTCAACAGGAAGAGACAAGTACCTCCAGAAGATTAATTGTCCCGTTGGTCTTTGCTACCTCTTAATATGACTTAGCTGGAAGGTAGAAACTGTGCTGCTGCTGTGCACAGACCATTTCTTAGAGAGATGAGGATTTCAGGCCACCAGGAGAAGGAATGCAATTATGATGCCAAAACATCATCTCCTAAACACCAAAGGCTTTGGGAAATGAGGATGTGTTTCTGTTTGGCTCACTCCGCTAGCCTTCCCAAAAAGCATGGGAAGAAGACAGCTAGATCTGGATTTAGTTGTTTGGTTTTTACACTTCAGTAAAAATTAATAGTGACGGCTGCTATAGGATTGTTAAGGTTGGGATCACCTTCTGCTCTACCGTCTGTTTGCACAGGAGTGGTGGAGGAGCTGATCATTGTGGAAATCAATTACTTGCCCAAGGTCCTCAGTTGCAGATGGGGGTGCTTAGCTTTGGGCCTTTAGGAAGTCTTGAACTGATTCAAAGTTGGGAAGAGTCTCTGAAGCATTTCCTCAGTGAGGAAAGAATGATGCTTATTTTTTAGTGGTGGTTTGGTACGAATAGTTAAGCTGGGATGAAGGGATTTCAGCTTTTCAGTTTCTTAGAGCAAAATGCTGCGTTTGGGGTGCCTTGTCTTAGTGCTTCCAGGGTTAGGTGTCACTCCCTCTCAGGGCAACCTCTGCCTGCCAAACTATCTCTGTGGTTGTCTTGACAAACTACAGAGCCTGAGACTGTTGTCTCCTTTCTGCTGGTAGAACACGAAAAGGCACTTGTTGCATGAGCAGGACAGAGCTGCTTTCTGTGCAACTGCCTGAGAACAAGCGGAGCAAACTTGAGTGCTAAGCAGTGAAGCCAGCCTTGCCAGACACCGAGACATAGCTGAGTATCGGTGAAAGGGGTTGGCAAGAGAACTGGCCCTCCCCTGCAAAAAGAAGAATGCCCAAAAAGGAAGGGGGGGGGGGGGGAGGAAAAGGGAAAAAAAGAAAATTGTTCTTGCACTTTATTTTCCTTTCATAATTTTGGAGCAGCCAATCTTTCTGGGCTGCCTTCAGCCCCATCCTTCCTCTTCCCAGAAAGCAGTTTTTCTGTGCTAAAGACTGTCCCTGGTAACGGAGCTCTGCCTCTGGGAACGGTAGTGCAAGGCTTCAAAGAGATGTGCCTGCAGCACTGATAGTGCAGCACTAGCCTCTTCTACAAGCATGGGAGTGTTTTGGTTTGATTATTTAGCCAGGAGAGTTGGAAATGGCTGCAAGACTGTTGAAGGCAGAAAGGGACAGAGTGCTGGCTGCAAACAGAGGGACAGCAGTGGAAGTTTATCAAACGATGGACTGTCAGCACCGTCTCCAGTCTGGTCCCCCAGACAAAAAACTCCACTGGAGAAAGAGGATCATCTTCCAGGGGAAAACAAGAAAGAGTGGAAAATGGATACAAGCAAGTACATGCATAAACATCTGCAAAAAAGGACGGTGAAATCTGCCCACACACTTCACAGGCAGAATCCTCCTCCTCTCTGGGCTGTATCTCTCTCCTGCCCATGGGTAGGACTTACAGGTACTGCAGGGAGCAGGGATACCGCTCTGTCATCTGAGACACGGTACAGCTCATGGGCAGGGAGTTGCAGAAGTAAAGGACTGGCAGACAGCTCCTAGGCTGAAATGTGTTTTGCATGAACAGTTCGTACACTTCTGCATAACAAACATCTGTAAACAGAAAGGCAGTTTGCCCACAGTCTGTTAACAGGTAGCAGGGCTAGAGAGCTCTCCTGCCAGAGAGTTGGCTTGCAATGAATAATTCAACCAATCCTGCTGCCCTTAAATTTAAGTAATAATGCTGCAGTCAAAGGCTTTCTGAGTTTGGCAGCTAATGCTATTGTGGGCTTGTCTCTGTGTTTGGCCTGGGGCCTGCACTATTTCACAGGTGACTTTGACCTTGTGTGACAGCATCACTACAAACTGGTCCCCTTTTACCTGGCAAATCCGGCACAATTTCTTTCACCAGCTTGCTAATACCAAACTTGTAAAGCAGCCAATGTTATTCTAGAGGAGACTGAAAACAGCTGGGAGTGGGGGAGATGTTGGCTTCAGGTTGCCATCTGAAACACCTTCAGCCTGATGGCACTTTTTCTTCCCCATCACCATCTTACCATTGGTGGTAGTATTTGTTCAGGGTCCACTGAGAGCTTAGCTGGCACCTACTTGTCAGACTCTGAATGCTCTCAAGGTTTCCATAGGTAACATCTCCCCTCTCTTTGCCTTTTGTGATGACTAGGACACCCTCTGTCCTCAAAGCTATAGATATCATTCCAGTTCATCTTGACCCCCTATACTCCCAGGCTCAATATGAAAAGGAGTCTTCAATGAGTGCTAAGGGACTCAGAAAACAAGATTGTGCAAGATGGAAAAGAAAGAGACTTCTGAATAGATAATATGTAAATGTAATTCTAGCATAAACTTAGCACCCAGATGCATCTTTGCCAGTGACTAAGCCTTTCCTGCAGGCCATGTTCCCAGGGATTTGGTGTCCACAAGAACACCTTCTCTACCTTCTCTCCGAGCTGCTGCCCTGACTTCTGCAGAGGTTGTCAGCTCTGAGATGTAGCAGTCGCTCTCTCAGAATAACCACACCTCTAAGCATAGTTCTAGGTGGTACTCATCTGGCTTCACTCCAGTTTTTGGATGAGCCAAAAAGTATCCTTGATGTTCTGGTGCTATATGTCTTTTGTCCTTAGGAGTGATTTCTCCTGCCTAGCAGGAGCAGGGCAGATGATTGCTTTCGCTCTGCTTGGTGTCCAGTTTGAGGACCTCCAGAAAAAAGCTGTCATCAAACTGGAGTGAACCAGGCAGTGATTATATGTAAACAGGCCCAAAAAATAATAAGTTGGTAGAAAACCACACTCCTCACTGGTAAGGCGGGAACAGTCCTTGGACAGGGTGGTTTCTGTTATAAATGGTGTACGTGTGATGGACAGAGACATACCTTTCTCCTGAGCCATGACTGTAGGGGAGAGGCAGGGTGTGGGGAAATAGGGCTGCTCCCATCCTTACTCAAGGTATGTCTGAGCTCTTGACACCTGGGGAAATGTCACGTCAGGCAGGGAGGGTCTGAATACGCTCAGAGAGAGGCAGGACTGAGAAAGGGTCGAGGCAAGACGTGGAACTTAAAGCTTTTGCTTAGTGCCTATATCTGACCCTTTTTTAGATGTCCAAGGTGACCCCAAGTACATTTCCAAGGTCACCCAACAAGGAGTCAGAGGTGAGAAGGACCAATGGCTTCCAAGTCATGGCCAGTACTAGTAACTAGTTCTCCAGAAAAAGCAGGAGGGTGTGTGTAGCCATAAGCATTACCTGAGATGCTCAGGCCAATTTTAACTTTTAGCCTTTCCTGAGGCTCCTGAAAAAGCACCAGACTTTTCCTCAAGTTGCTAGTGCTTTTTTTCTTTTTTTTTCTTTTTTCCCCAGCCCTAGATTCTTTTCTAAACTTGCCAATGTTTGATACCACAGGCTCTTGATTTGTCTGTGGACTACTGAAACAGAGAATTCTTGCTTTATTAATATACAGAAAGTATTTTGATCTCTAGCAAGGAAAATAGAACAAAGTACGAAAGTAGTGTTTACCCTACACATTATTCCAACTTTCCGATATTTGCAGTCCCTTGAGATGTACCAGTTTTGCAGAGGCATGGTGTTCTTCCTTGTTTACTTTGTAAGAATCAGCTGAGGATAAATTTCCTCATTGTGCATGCTCAAGAGTCAAACATCTGAAAATGTCCCTGGGCTGATGAGGGTCTCATCTTGAGAAAGGTCATTGCATTTTCAGATGTCCTTTTTTCTAGCTCTAATTGGAGCAAAATGTTGGCCAGGTGAGTTCAGACAATCTTGCAGAGAGGCAAGCACAACTAGCAGCGGGAGATGAAAAACACTGATATATCTCCAGGAAATGGGTCCCAATGGCTGCTTGCACCATTGTAGGCATTTTCACAGTGGTTGTCCTTCACTTAAACCACTTACTTGCACTGCTGAAAACACTCCCTGCTTATGGATTGTGCTTACAGAAAATGACATCCAAGAAGGAAGCTTTGATTTTCAGGGTTGTTGAGAAATTTGGGGTCAGTCCCTTGTCTGTGTTTGTCCAGTACTAAGTCCTCTCTTCAGAATTTCTTTTCTTGGTGTTGCCACACAACGCTGTAGGGCTCTAGATATTTTTGGACACTTCAGAGACCCTCTTTCTGCTTGAGAAGGCCTTCCAGTTGCTGGTGAGCTGCTCTCCTGGGTTCTGCTTAACATGGTCTGCTCAGAGCCAAGCGTCTGACACAAGGGTGGTCTGTGCTCTGCTTGTCCTCAGAACAACATAGAAAATATCTCTGGGTGGGAAAACACAGTGAGGTCACCTTGCTCAACTGCTCAGAGTTGAGAGCACTTATTCTGCCAGAAGCAAGTTGTTGGTCTTACAGCTTGGACGCACAGACAGCTGTATATGTAGCTCCTTCTTGGGGGGTCTCACGTGTGATCCTAGCACCTTATGTTGGACGGAGGCCTGGCCACAGCAGCCCAGCTGTGTCCCACACTGGTATGCTTGAACGTGGTGTTGCTACCTGGCGTTCACCTACAGTCACTGTGGGGCTCTGGCACTAGGTCACGTCATCTCAGATTTGGCACTGGGATCCAAAGAAACTGCTTCCTCACCTGCCCGCTTCCTGGGAATGGGCTGAAAACTGCTGTGAGGGACTTTGGGCCAAGTGGCACAGAGCAACATGAGCATCCTAGATCTCAGTACCTCCATCCTGGCTTTTCTGCTCTCAGGAGCCAGCAGCTACAGGGAAACTTTCACCATCAGTGGTCCTACATCAAGTCACGTGGAGTGTGAAGTCCTTAGAGGAGGATTCCCACTACTGGTATGTTCAACCTTGATTTTTGCTGTGGAGGAGAAGTTGTATGGGTGTTTGCTGCTGCAGCAGACTGAAAGGCTACTGCAGCAGCTCCCTCCTTCCTGCAGACTTCTGACCTACCTAGGAGCAATGTTTGACCAAGGCAGATCTGACTGACAGAAAGACTACAGATAGCTTATTTGGCTGTCCTGTTCCTATCTCACAGCATCGTGGGCTGAGAAAGTCACTCAGACCTGATGTCCCTGTGCTGCTGGAGGGAGAAGGGAAGGAGAACTCAGCACAGCTGACCAAAAAAAGCTGCATGCTTTTCTCTTCTGTTGGTTGGTTGTGCAATTTTACGTTCATGGGAGGCAGTGCTTTTGCAGAAGCAGTGACTGTGGGTGTGTTTTCTCATTAATTTTGCAAATGCTGGGCCTGTTCCCATGTTTGCATATTTCTCTCTCTCTCTCTCCTAAAGTGCACGTAAGCCAAACATGCAGGGACCCAATTAAATGTGGACTGCTGGATTTTGCTCTTTTGCACAGCAAAGAGTTTTTTTGAAGGAAATGTAGTACGCTCATTAAAGAAAAAAAAAAAGGCAAAGATGTCAGACAGACTTCAGCTAGCTTGGTACTAGTCTACTTAATGACTTCGGGGCCCGAGTAATTAAAAAGCATTTGTCTCCTTTAGCAGGAACTGGCTGAGAAAACAACACGTTTGAATGGAGAGGGAGTAATTTTGCAGCCATTTTTACCTCTCCTGAGGTCACTGGCTTTCTGCACTCCAGTTTTACAGTCTTTCAGTGTACACAACTCATGACAACACTGTTTTGGATAGCAACTGTTCCTATGGTTTTCACTGGGGGAGGCTGAACTCAGAAACATCCTATTTTTAAACAGGATTTAGAAATGCAGGGGGGCAGGGAGTGACACAAGGTTTGATTCCCTATATGGAAGATGGTGAGGTTCTCACCGTCAGATGACTTCACAGGGAAAATTCCATGTCTAAAAACCTTGCCAATAGGCTTAAAACCTGGTAGTGATCACCAAAATGTCCACCATGGCCTTCATCTCTTGTGAATGCCTTTGCTTCGGAGCATTCCTTGGCGGTCATGCTCAGGTCCATCAGCATTTACTGGGCTGGGTGCCCATCACACACCTCTCACTGCAAGAGCAAACTCAGAGAAGCGGTGCCGGGTGTTGGAGCTTTGTGGGACTGATCTTTCCGGTCAGACTGCTCCTCAGTAGTCTTGCGCAGGTGTCCAAGCTTCCCTTTTCTCTGTCTCCTGTTTGACCTTCGTTCTGTCTGCATTCAGCCATTTGTGCAAAAGGCTGCCTGTGGCTGCGCTGGTGCTTTCTGCCAATTTCCCTTTCCTGACCCCTCGATCTGCCTACTACTCCTTTCATCCTGAAGTCCTTGGAGATCCTCTGGGCTGGCTCAAAGGGCAGCCAGTTGGACACCTCTTTTCATCATGGGGCTTTTGCTGTCTGTAGGAGTGTTGGCTCCTCCGCACCAAGGCCCAGCACCACGTATCTTTTCATATCTTCGCAGGCTGCCGTCTCAACCTCACGAACTTGCTAGAGAGATATGCCATTTCTTCCTTACCTCTTGGGAAACCTCACCTCCCCTGACTTTCCAGGCTTCTCCTGTCTCCAGGTCTCAGCACTGATTGCCGCCTGACTTGTTTGGATCAGTCCTCGCCGTGGAAGGGCTGTAAATCGGTGTTGCACAACAACGGTTTCAGTGCTCTAACAGCATCGCTGATCTGACATTGCTGGAGGCAGGAGAATGGCTGCCGCAGGCATCCCATGTCTGCAATGGGCTCTGTTTGTGTTTCCTCAGAGGAAGGAAGAGCAGGCATGAGTTCTCATTAGCCCATGCCATGGAGGCAGTGAGGAGGAGGGCTGTCTTCTCTCCATTTTCTTCTGGAAGAAACCAAAGAAATTTGGGATTCCCACCCAGGTGGAGGACAGGCATCCTGTGAGTTTGCAGCTGTCTCCGGTGGGGAGGGTTAACAGCTGAGGAATGGAGACTTCCAGCAGCTGGAGAAAATATGCCTGCTCTCACCAGAGGGAAGGTTTGGAGTCAACAAGCAGGAATAACCTGGCCCCGGGTAAGGAGGAGCAGGCTCAGAGCCCGGCAGAGAGCCTTTCCAGACAGCGAGGCCCAAGTCCCACTGGGATTTTAAGGTCTCCAAGGCCTGGGTCCAACTTTGAAGTCCAGCGTGGGATGCTCTGCCAATGCTATGAGTCAAGGAAGCCGTGGACTCCAATGCAGTACCCGCAGAGTCATTTTTTCCATGCTAATCCTTCTTTTTGATTAAAAGCATCCCTGAAGAGTGAATGTGAAATCTTAGTTTGAGTGCCTGGGTTTCAGTGGGGAGGAAGCCATAGCTGTGCCTTACACAGACACCGCTCCCTGCAAGCCTTCGGGCCTCTCACGGTAAATTCAAACACCCTTGTAAGGAGGGGTTTGCTTGTGCCAAGAAAACCACAAGAGTTTTTACTTTCCTCACCCCAAATCAGGATGGAGGGTCAAAGCGAATGTGAATTGAGGCTCAGGGGATATTTTGGTTTGGGTTTCTCCAAACATTTCATCACACAGTTTTAAAACACTTGATGTTTGGCCTTTTAAAAATCTTGTGGTTTTCCTCTTAACAGAACCATCGCTTGGGCCCGCCTTTTCTTATGAAAAGCTTGGTCATAAGCAGGTTATCTCAGGGGGAGAAATTTTTTTGCCTCCAAAGTCTAACTGGCTCCAGCAAAATCACAGCTGATTCTGCTACCTTGTGCTTAACCTCCCTACGAGCATCTTTGAGAAACCTTCATGTCTCTCTTTTGGAGTGTTTCCTATGGGCCTTCTAACTGGAGTTGCATATGTTTTACCAAATTAATTTCACACCAATGAGGTTTGGCTCAGCTAAGCCATGAGGTTATTTTGCAGTTTTATGACAGCTGATGTGACTGTAAGCTGCTGGCTGGCTTCTGGTCAGGGTGTGACACGCACTTTTCTCCTCCTTTCCTCAGAGGAATCTGTTGGGCAGAGCTGCTTGCTGGGCAGATGAGAAATGTGCATCTTGCCTTACCTTGAGGCATCCTCATCTGTGGTTGCTGCTGTGTCTTGGGCAGGGGAGTGACCTCTCGGTAGTTCCTCACTCTACTGTGGAGCACTATGGTGGAGTAGGATGGCCGTGGTGAGCCTGGGGAACCCTGCTCTCCTTCCTCAGACCTGTGAGGGCACACGGTGCAAACAGAAAAGGCCTCCCACTGCCATTTCCTTCAGCCTCAGTCTCCCATCATTCCCATTTGGTGGTGCTGGGGCATCTCCACCTGCCTTTCTGGCCTTGGGGCTCCTTCTCCAGGTCCTTCCCTCCTCCTCCAACCCGAAGGCACGCCCTCTCACCAGCCGATGACTGCTTTCCTGCTGGTTGTGCATTGGAAGTGGCAGGAGGGGAAAGCAAAGCCAACAAGGAGGAACAGGGTGGGGTTTCTCCACCTTTCCCTATCAACCTTCTCCAGCCTCTCCCAGGCTGTTCCTCCTGTCTCTCTGCACAGCTGGCAGTCCCTCCCAGATCACTGGCCTCTTTCCACCTCCTCTTCATAAAGGGGGAGGTATTTAGCTGTGTCCTGAAGTGTCTGCCCTGTGCAGAGCACCTTGTCTCAGCAGGGTGGACACGTAGATGGAATCACTCCCATAGCCATCCCCGCTCTTGCTCTAATACCAGGGCTTGGTTCACACGTGTGGCTGGGGTCCTTGCTGGCCTCTGCCCCTTGGCCAGAGAGACCTGACAGTCATGGGGAGAGAGTGGTGGTGGAAGCTGTCCTGGAAGATGGCTGCCATGTGGGTGGCTGGGCTTTCCCTGGGGGCTACCCCATGGGAAGCAAGAGGCTGGCCTCAAGAGCCGTTCCCCGGGATGGCAGTCTCCAGGAGGCTCTGCAGGCTCTCTGCAGATATGTTTGGTCTTGAAGGCAGCCTGGCCACTGGCAGATATGTCCTGCTCTTGTTTAACTGTGCCATGTTCTGGTCTTTAGCTGCATGCCGAACGCTTCTTCAAGTAGATGAAACTAGAGCACCATCTTCTTCCTGTTCCTGGTCATACTGAAACCTGGAAAGAAGGATATTTTGGCAAATTCTGTGAAATAATTTCACTTCCTAGTAACACAGGGAAATAAAGAGAACTGCTTTCACTGCTATAAAGCAGGAACCAGTTGTGGTTTGCAGAAGAGAAAATACTGCTGGGAAGGAGTGGGCCATTGTTTCTGCATGGTGCTGGCAGGAAAGGGAGACACTCAGGCTTCACAGAGAAATGGTTTGTGCTGGGCATAATACCACCAGAGGTTGTGGGGTGTTAGATAGCAGAGTGGATCCCACAGAAAAAGGACTGTGGTCTGTGTGCAAAAGTGAGGGCTGTGTAATGGGGAGTTTGAGAGTGGACATCGCAATGGCAAATGAGGGTACTTGCTTGCAGTAACTTTCCAGGATTTTGAATGTGGCATGAAATAACAAGAAGTTACCCTGGAAAAATTAGGAAGGTGGCCAGAAAACAAGGCAAGGAAAATTCTTGAGGTTCTATGAATAAATGCAGTATTTTCTGGGGAAAAAAGCATCTGGATCTGCAGTTCTGAGGATGAAGGGACTTCCATGACAGCTAGCAGCTGCAGGGGACAGGCAGGCAGCCGCCAGCCAAACATGTTGTGTCCACCAGGGCCGAGATCGACGTGCCGCAGAGAGAAGCTCGACTTGCTGTCTGCTGGATTTGCTGCCCATTGTGCCTGGCCACGCAGCCTCCTGTAGCACCCTGCAGGCTGAGCTGCCCATGGAGCGGTCAGGGAGCAATTGCCCAGAGAGTCAAAGGTACTTTGAGTCTGTGTCTAGGCATGGCAACTCAGCTAAGTGAGGATTAAGAAGGATGATGCCTGCCCATTGTGGCAGGGGATGGGCACAGGACCAAGCAAAGGTCATCCATAGAAGGGAGAAACACTCCTGGCAGTCTTGAGGTGTTTCCCAAGAACATCACAAAGCACCAGGATATTCAGTGTAAAGGGTCAGTAGCTGCGGGTCCATGGGAGTGAGGGTTACATTTGCCTCCCTATGAAGGCACATTGAGTTGCACATACCACACGATGGCCTCACCACGAGGCCCCATGACATGTGGCCTGCAGGTTACGTCTCACCTGTTATTAATAGCCCCGTCTTGATGTCTCTCCATGATATTCTTGCAAACAATTTTTTCTTCTTCTTCTTCAAGCCAATTATCAGGTGAGAAGCCAGGCCCTTGAGCAGCACGGCTGTCACGTTTCTCACGTCACAGCATGGCTTGCTGCTCAGCCTGCATGGGCAGCAGGAGCATCCGGATGCTCAGGTACCACTTAGCTGCAGACATCTCAGGAGAAACCTGGGGCATGGCTTAGATAGAAGTGAGGATGATGTGATAGGCTCTCTAGCAGTGGGTTTCCAGAGGGAAACTGAGGAGAAGAGAGGAGTGGAGAGGAGGGGAATGGGACACTTGAAATGTGGGCTTCTATCAGGGAGATTGCCAGGGGAGCATAGGCCAAGGGGGAGATGGGAGAGGCAGATACAACCTGGGTTTCTGTCTGGCCAGGAGAGGATTTGTCTTTACCCTGCAAACCTGTCATAGTGTCCTTTAAACATTCAATTTCTTTTTAGGCGTGTGCATTTTCAGTGCCAAACTATAGCAAAAGAAAACAGAACCGCCTTCCCTCTCTCTTTGCCTCTCCTTCAGTTTGTCCCCTTCCAATAGACAGGAAGCAGTGGCCTTCCCCCCCTTGATCATCTTTTCATGGAAGGGCGGTAAGCCGCATGTCATGTGGGTCAATTTAACAGTGTAAATAAGGCTAAGATGGAGGAGGGGGGTGACGAATTATGGAATCTAGGTCAGACGAAGGAAATCGAACCTGCCCTTGAAAGATGGTGATTTTTCCAGCCTCCCAATGATAAAGCATCGGGCGGAACTCTGTTAATAATTCACACTGTAGACATTAAATAGCGGTATCAGGTTACACTAGAAAGTCAGGTGCTGACAGCTTTTTGTTGCTAAACTAATGGACTTTGGCTCCAGTGCAAACTGTGTATTGCCTTGTCAAATGCCTTGGGACAGAAATGGTGGTGGCTGTTTCTTCTTCCTGACGGACCAATTTAGCGAAAACCCATGGTTGTCTTGGGAGAGAGAAGCTCTATCCTTAGCCCCACTTGGTTGGAAACTTTCTTGTGTACCACTTGGGCAGTTCTGTGCTAGCAATTATTCGACAGCATTGCCAGACATGGTTGATTACAGGCTGCTCTAGACAACATGTAAGAGCTATGGGGAGTTAGTTACCAAAAGGCCTTTGTGCATCAAAAGTGACCTATGTATAAAAGAAAGTCAATGGGGAGACTGGATTCATGCAGCTCAGTTTGGGCAACTTCTTCCTGCCATACTTGCAGATGGAGATCTTAATATTAAATTTTTGGCTGCTATTCAGTGTGAGCTGGGTCAGAACCTGTGCTGGGCTCAAACTCAAGCTTGTAATTTCTTTTTCACCCCTTGCTTATTATCAAGTTTCTCAGCTCCAGCCAGGCCATGTTCTGCCAATGATGACCTTTTGGCTAGATACTGTGGTTTGCACGTGCAGAGCTGATACAGGTAATTAGAAAATCACCCAGAAAGAAACGCCTGCTCCCTTTGCTAGACTGGTTCTTCCTGGGTTCAGAGGAGTAACTAGCAATAAACCCGTATGAGAGCCACTAACCTCAGCAGATTTGGCTTAGATCTTGCATAGGGAACAAATTTCATATGTAAGTAAATATAGTTTCACAAAGTCATTTCTCAGAGCAGAGCTTCAACTTTAAACTGCTTTAACTTGAAACTGGCAGAAAAGCAATTTAAGATCAGGGAAAGGAAAGGGAAGGAGAGGCTTTAGAGTAAAGATAAAACTGCTTCCAAAAATTCACATAACTTTGAAGCACAAACAATAGGATAAAATTCATGTTGATGTTGCAAAAAATGCATGATTGACTTACATTGGGTGGGTCAGAGTTTGTACTGCTGCCTGAAGGTATTGGAAGGAGACAGGCACTCAGCATATCTAGTTCAGGTTACACATCGTTGGTGTGAGGCCAGCAAGTCTCCGATGAGAACACAGGAAGCCAAAAAGTAGCCACCAAAATGCTTTGTCCTGGGTGAATTTCTGTCCTCAAAGAGAGTGCCACTCAAAAATATGCTTTAATCTCAATCGGTTTGGCCTTGGGTTCAAAACCAGAGGCACAACCTGCTTCCTCAGATACCCTTCTTCAGCACATGGGTCAGGCAAGCTTCAGTGTGCGTGTCTGCCTCTGGCTCCGCAATCCCAGGTGGGCTGCTGCCACCTCTGCCCTTGCCTCCCGGCTGCTGTGCAGGCAGAAGATACAGCAGAAGACAGAGGAATGGTCTGTGGATGTGGCAAAGATGAATGTGGTGGATCCCAGAAGTCCCATGCCCACCGCGGGGCCTTGCTTAGCGATTGTCTCCAACACACCAGCATTTTGGAGGGGAAGCCAGAAGCAAGGAGACCCCTGGGTCCCATTTGCCATGTGGAGTGTTGACACATGAACACCAGGCCTTTGCAACGTGGGTCTTTCCTTTGCCTCTTCCTCCCCTGTTTTCACTGAGTGGATGCTGAGGCTGTTTTCTGGCACTCCAGAGAAGGAGTAATAGTTTCCATGTAGGCCACCCTGCCTGGAATACGTGCTTAGCACTGGCTTACTGCATCAATCTCTTCTAGGAGTGCTCCAGCCTGGCTGCGCAGAACATCCTAAGAAAGCGATTCCAGGAAAATCAGAGTCATCATCAGAGGAAGATGCCCGTGAAACTACATCTTGGTAAGTTAACCGAAGCGGTTAGGGCTGGCTTGCAGGTTAGCCATGCAGTGCTAAGAAGAGAGCTACAGTCTGGCCAACTCTACAGCCCAAGGGACCAGGAGTGGTCAAACAATGGAGCTTTTGCTAACTCTGTGGTGTGGGGCTTGTGCAACCAAGCTGGGGAGAGCTCTGCGAGCCACAGTGGAGAAAACAGACACTGTCCCAAATCTGCTGAATAGGGAAATGCCATCCCAACCATTCAGAAAAGAAAAAAAGAACGAGAAGAGAAATTGGAAGTGCTTTCAAAGTAACACAATGCCAGAGAAAGCCAGTCTAGAAAGGTCCCAGAGATCTAATTATAGCCTGCAATCAATGCTGCTCTTATCTGTGCTGCTAATGAACATACAGAAGGCGAGCAGTTTTGCTGCTCCAGGGCTTCTTGCAGTAGAAATAGCAGCTTGGTAATAAGCAGCCGCCTTGCTTGATTAGGGCTCGCTTTGCCTTCTCCCAGTTTTCCCAGCCTCTGGTGCGTGCCCTCCAGAGATGCAGGCGCTGTAGCAGAGGCTGTTCAGGATGGGGTAACCAGGCCAAAGCATCGGGGAGGCTCTGGCACATGCACATGTGGCTCCATTACTGGGACACAGAGAGCCACACAATGAGGGACAGGCTTCCCAAGTGGTGGAAAATGCCATCTTTCAAGGTGTGAAAGAACCCCAAATTCCCAGAAACTAATTGCATAGTGGAAGAACCCTTTTCAGGTGGCAGGTTATGTCTGACAGCTTCCTCATAGAAAGAAAAAGTAACGGATCACCCTGCTTCTTCAGGGAATGAAGCACAGGGAACAGAGACCAGCACCTCAGTGTTATCAGATCAGCTGTTAAAGTGCAGAGCAAAGTGTTTTCTGGCGTGGGCTATGCCAGGCAACTGCTTCTCCTTTGCATGCTCAATAGAAAATAGATCCTGCATCTATGGCACCGGTCCAGACAACACCTGCCAAGCAGGAGGAGAGGCTGCTGCCACCGTGGAGGAGTTGCCTTCGTGCACAGGTGGGGGAGGCCAGAGGGAGTTCTACAGCATCTGTTTTTTCTCTAGCAATCATATTTTTCCAAACAAAAAAAGCACAAGCTCTGTCTTGGCCTTGAAGGACTTGCAGCCCTTCAGAAAAGTAGGCACTGGCTGCAGTGAAAATAATGACCAGCGCTGGGAGAGTCCCTGGGACCAGAAGAGGAGGCACTGCTGTGCCATGGTCTGACCCAAGAACCAGCCTTGAACTCACTCCAGCTTTGTCAAGTACACAAAGCATACAGAAAGCATCCTAGAAGCATATGGTCTCAATTTTCACATGGTTGGTGACATTTCTTCCCTGCATTGCCTGGAGAAAGCTATTTGGATGATTTTCATCCCCACAGTTCAATCATTGCACCAGTTTGGAGTGGTCTGGTTCCCTGGGGCTGTATTTACAGCTTGGGCTGCGGGGCTGCAGAGCTGCTCCGTACCAAACAACGGTCAATCCTCTGAGAAGTGATCACTCTTTCCAATCAATGGAAACGTTTGGGTTCTGGAGATCTCCCCAGGGTTCAGATTTGCCTGTCTTTTCTTTTCTTGGGGTCTGTACCGCAGCTGGGAATGCCCCTTGGTCACTACTCACCCATTCCTCTGGCTGGGGCATCTGCACCTTAGAAAAATCTGGCTACTGAGGCTCCATGTTGTTCTCAGTGCCCCCTTGGTGCAAGATGCTATAAATTGCATCCGCTCTTTTCTTGTAAGACCCTTTGCAACCTTCTTCCTTCTTCACGTCATTAAAGAAACAAAGGCAATCCACTGCTGGAATTTGGAAAGGGAGAAGCAGCCAAGCACGAACACAAGCAGCAGAGCTGAAAAGTAACGTCAGAGCTGAAAATACAACTCCAAGCTAGCTTATGACCTCCTGTGTATTTTGGAAGAAAAGAGCCTTTGCTTTTGTTTGGCTGCAGCTAGAGCTGGGTAGAGCCTTATTTAGAGTAAGTTGTTCAGAACTGGCTCACAAGTCTCTCTGCTTGCCACTGATCCTGGAAGTGTATTCTCTCAAGTAGGCAGATTGAGTGTCAAAAATGCAAATTCCCTGAGGGTGGAGCTGCAGAGTCCTGCCAGATGGGCGCTTTTTCCAGATTCTGGACGATCTCTCGTTTTGTTAATTAGAAAGCTGAACTGAGGCCTTCTTTCTCCCTTGCTCTTCCTACCCATGATGGGGGAAGACGCCTGTCATCGCTGGGGGGGGCTTTGCTATAAGGAGCTTGCTGATGGCAAGAAAAGACGAATAACTGCATCTGCTGCACCAGAATGCTGTCCTGTCTCCATTCAGCAAAGGGACCATCAAGACAGAGAAGCCCAAGAGAATTAGTCAGGGCTGACCTGCATCCCATTCCCTGCCCCATGAAAAGCATGGCTCAAGTTGACAGGTAGCTTAGGGGGTGTTCAAAGGAGCTGTACCCAGGACTTGGGCTCCTCTGTCTCCTCAGTAGGAGTGCAGCCCATCCTATAGCTTTACACAGGGTATTTAGCTTCACTGAGATGACCTGGAGCCATGGTTTCGCACATCCCATTGTTTTGCTTGGGAGGGGGGTTATATGGCTATTTGGAGGTTGGTTAATGTAGCCAGAATTTGGCTACCTCCCTCTTGGCATCCACAAGTCTGCCTAGCAAACCGTGAGAAGGGGTATTTTGCCAGTTCTGACTGCTGCTGCTGGACCGGGGGGGCATACAAGAATGATGGCTTGTGCTGAAAGAACCCCACTTGATTCATTGTGCCTTCTGAGACACATCCTACAAGACAGCTACGCAGCAGCGAGGTAGGTTGCAACAAGCACTCAGAAATAACGCCCAGTCTAATAGTCATCCACAGGTAAATAATCCAGAGTGCAGGCAAGTGAAGGGTTCGCTTTATTGAACAGCATGGAGCCAACATGGGGAACAGCACAAGACCTGCTTCGGAGGATCTCACGTGGTGCCCAACCCCAAAGACAGCCTTGGGTTCTGAAGGTCCTAAGCAGCCTGAGACTGCTGTGGGTTTCCCAAATCTCAGAGCGGGCCACTGAGTCATGTGTGCAGTGCTGTATTTGTTGAGGTAAGTGGTTAAACAGTAAATCCAGTTTGATGCAGGTAAGTAATGACAAAAGCTTTTTGTACTGAACTGTTAATAAATACTCAATTTTAGACTAAAACAGGATACCTATTAGCAGAAATAACACTCACAAGACAGCTTGTCTGAACAAAAGACGTGTTTCCTTGCAGTAACACCAAAACTAAAAAAAAGAAGGAAAAATTACTAAAATGCTCAGTCATCCTGCTTATTAACCCCCAGTGAGTGCATCCTGGCTGGCTTTATGGCTCCCTGTTTACCAGCACTGGGCTGTTATTGCAGGGCATTTAGAAGCACTGAAAGATTTGTGTGTAGATTCATTGGTTGTCTAAGAAATTTTGTTGACCACCAACTTAAAAGTTAGTGCGTGTCTGCGATAATTGCTTGTATGGCTATAAAGCATTCAAGTGATAATTGTTCTGGTCTCTGAAGTGAAGTTCTTCTCCTGCAGAAGCCACCACGGAGGAGTGGAGGGTTCGATAGATTTATTTATTTTTAGTTTGCCTCCTATTGTGAGTTGATCCGCTTGGAGACAGCTTCTTGGAGAACGTAAAGCTGGGCTGTGACAGTCCAGGGAGATGTGTTCCAACATCTCCTACCCCAGTGACTGAGTGAGGGGTGGAAGGTGCCATTCATGGTCTTTGTCACCACATCACCTATAGCTACCCTGAACCCTGGGTTGCAACACCATCAAGTGCACATTCAGTTGACCTCATAGATGAAGAAATGCTCTGCATTTTGGATGGCCACTCAGATGCCAATAAATCACAGCAAGTAGGGAAATGCAGGAGAAGCAACACCTGCCAGGTGTCCAGGGGAACACTGTGTGAAAGGGGACTGGTTGTAAAACCCTGAGTGGGGCTGGAAAGGGCTATTATATTTCTTCCTATAAAAGTGCCTGTCTCCATAGTGCTGGAGTGTCACCACACAAACACTGAGGAATTACACCCCTGCTGATAATGTTCCAGTTTTGTTCTGGCAGGGACCATAAAGATGGAAAGCAGGTGCAGGAGATCATGAGTCCCCTGCTGCTGAATTGAGTGCTGGGAAGGAAACTGGGGTCTGGTTTGCTCGGATTGACCTTCATTGGGTATCATTGGAAGGTGGCCTGTAGGTCAGTTTAGGTCTTAGCTCTTGGCAGCAGGGTTTTCCAGCAATTGTATTGGGAATGTGGCTCTACTCTTTACTGCAGGATGCCTGGGAGGATAGCAAGTACTTTGCTGTATGCAAATAGCAGCTGCTCCCTTGCCCCAAACTGCACAAGGGTTAGGACTTGCCAGCCCTGAAACATTTTTGTCCTGTGGCTACTTACCTTGTCCCCTCACATCCATATGCCCTGAATCTGGCCAGGATCTGGAACAAACAAGGTGCTTTGGCAAGACTGCAACATTACTCAGAGCTCCTTTGATTCCTGAGGACCGTATCTTTTCCCCAGGAGAGCAGTGCAGCCCTGGGACAGGGCGCAGAGAGATGGGGTCATCTCCATCATCAATGTCATCAGCATCCACATGGATGAGGCTTTGAGTGACCTCAGCTAGCTGTGAGAGTGGGCCTGATTAGAGCAAACATCTAGAGATCTCTTCCCTCTTGAACCTGTCTAGGATTCATTAAATATAAAGACATCAGCATGGTCTCAAGAAGACTCCCACACCAGAAATAGCTGAAAACTATAAAAGCATTTTTGGAGCTATCCTGAATGTTTCACCCTCTTCTTATGCTCTTTTGAATGTACTTCTCCTGGGTTATGAAGTTTGAGCCTTCCCTCCCCCTGAGACTACATAGCACATTCACAGCAGAGAGGAGATCTGTGACTAATGCATTGGCTGGAAGGGCTTGCCCATGTCCCTGTTCCAGGAGCCAAAGTACTTAACTTAGTGACTGCTCTGACTTATCTGTACCAAAGGAACATGCCAGCTGCAATTATTTTTCAACAAAGGCACCCTTTTTCTTTTTTTAAGCCTTGTGTAAATGGCAATAACAAGTCTTTAAAGACAGCTAACTGTCTGGCATGGTAGCCCTCCAAGGGGGAGGATAAAGACAGGCTAGGCAGCTTCTCTGGCTGCAGCGTGGCAGAACCTTGCTGGGCCAGAGCAGCTGGTTTGAAGCTTAGCTCCATCAAAAAGAGACAAGGACATAAACATGTTTTATTGCAATAGTTTAGAGCCAGCTGAACTGCCGTGTAGGAGCAAGTCTGTGGAAATACCAGGGGAATTTGGGAGCATCGCAACCCAGCGCCATATTGCTGGCTTTACGGCAAAGGTCTGTGCTGTTCCCAGGGGTGCAGGGTGCTCTCGGTGCTGCTGAGAGCTATATCCCCAGCGCAGCCTCCTCCCACTGCACACAAATGCCCTTCCTGCCCCCCGACCACACACAAGCTTGCGGAAGACATTGTGAAACCAAGGTCACCCTTGAGTTTGGGGATGATTACGCTGGCAGTGGTGGAAGCAGCATCATGGTGTGTAAGAGAGGAGAAAAGGTCAGTGCCTTGCTGTAGAACACGAGAGAGATGCTACAGAGCAACAGGAAGCCCTGTGGTACGTGTCTAAAAGGAAGCACCACTTATCCCTTGCCTTGCAGATGAGAGACATGCCCCCAAAGATCCAGTCTCTTAGTGAGGCCCATTTGATGACGGTTTGTAGAAGGGAACCCGAGGAAGAAATGCTGACTGCTGCTGGGAAATGATGCACTATGTCTTCCTCCCCTCCTACACTCCTGCTGCCCTCTGTTAGCAAGGCAAACCCATCTTCCACAGGTCACTCTCCACTGTGAGTACCTGTAACAGCCACATATAACACCAAAGAAAAATTTGCTCCAGCAATGAAGTACTATCTGGATGAATTTACACTCCCATGGTTTGGCAGAGACATTTTTCCTACCCTCTGCATCTTACCCCACTGTGGGCGGTCTTTCACCAGAATGTCCCTGATGCCGAATCTGGCCAGGCAGACATCTAAAGTGAGAATGTGGAGTGCTCATACAGGATCTGTACAGACACACAGACAGACGGCAGGCTGAACTGTCCTTGTTGGGTTTGAAAGCAGTCAGCTTCTCTTGACTTTCCTACGTTTTGGCTCATCACCTCCCCATGTTCAAGCTCGTGTGTCTCAGCTGTTCTCTGATTGCACTGTTGTCTGGTGCTCAGGTAGCAACAGAGACTCACTTTCTGTTTAAGCGGGGACATGAGTTAAGCACACGTTGAAACCTGAACTCAAGGACCTTGAGCATACATGAGCAGCCTCAAAGAGTGAACTTTGTCAGTCTGTCACAAACCCTGCTCTGGAAGCTGGACAAGGCCAGGGACAACTATGGCAGCCCATATTTCCCAATAAGCACCCTCTAGGCAAGGATAAGAATGGGAAGAGAGCAGCTCAACATGAGCCGGCAGTGTGCACTTGCAGCCCAGAAAGCCAACCATGTCCTGGGCTGCATCAAAAGCAGCGTGACCAGCAGGTCGAGGGAGGTGATCCTGCCCCTCTGCTCTGCTCTTGTGAGACCCCACCTGGAGTACTGTGTCCAGCTCTGGGGGCCCCAGTACAGGAGAGACATGGAGCTGTTGGAGCGAGTCCAGAGGAGGGCCACGAAGCTGATCGGAGGGATGGAGCACTTCTCCTATGAGGACAGGCTGAGAGAGCTGGGATTGTTCAGCCTGGAGAAGAGAAGGCTCCAGGGAGACCTTACAGCAGCCTTCCAGTACCTGAAGGGGCCTACAGGAAAGCTGGAGAGGGACTGTTTACAAGGGCATGGAATGAGAGGACAAGGGGTAATGGCCTTAAGCTGAAGAAGAGTAGACTTAGATTAGATACAAGGAAAAAATTCTTCACTGTGAGGGTGGTGAGGCACTGAAACAGGTTGCCCTGAGAAGCTGTGGCTGCCCCATCCCTGGAAGTGTTCAAGGCCAGGTTGGATGGGGCTTTGGGCAACCTGGTCTAGTGGAGGGTGTCCCTGCCCATGGCAGGGGGGTTGGAACTAGGTCATCTTTGAGGTATCTTCCAACCCAAACCAGTCTATGATTCTGTGACCCTGTTCTGCCAGGATGTGGGTGCAGAGAGCACCTATCCTGCCTTTTTCACTACATCCAGGACTTGCAATCTAGTGTGCTCTAGATGAGGCTGCCGTGGTAGCAGTGGTTCAGCAGAGCTGCTCCCCTGTAGGACAGCATCCCTAGACCAGTGGGAGATTCACTTTGTAAAGGGATTTGGATATGGACCACAGGAACACCTGTGTTATTCCCCCACCCCTGCCCTTTGCAGAACAGACTCAGGAAACCTGAACCTCGAAGACCTCAGCTGAGATCAACATAACATCGAAGCTTATTTCTGCCAAGAGGCATGCACTGAAAACCCTAAGGATACAGCAGTCTGGGAACCTTTGGGGGTGGGGGGAGGTGCCAGGAGCCAGAAGCACTCTAAGAAATCTTTGTATATTAAACAAGTGCACAATCACACCTGCCACCAAGGGCTTTATCAGTGCAGTAATTGCAATGTCTGTATCATCTAGCAAGTAACACCTGGGCATTAGGAGAGAAACCCAGGAGCTCTCTTGACTGTCTAATGCTTGCACGTCTCCTCAGCTGCCCCGGATGTCAGCAGGCTTAGCTTGGACTTCCTTATCTCTCAAACAGAAACTGTCGTCACACAGAGGTTTTGGCCACAAAACTGTTACAGGAAATGCCTCATTGCAGTTGTTTCGCTCATGAGCTTGGGCCAGTGTTCAGATGTGGAAGCAGCCCTGGTCAAACCACTCGAATCCCCTGGGGATGTGTTGGGGAAGGGGGAAGGGACACAAATAGCTTTTAAATATACTTTTTTTTTTTCCCCTGCAAGCAGAAAAACAATTAGGTGGCCTTTTAAGAGATCTGTGTTACATGTTTGATTAAAACAACAACAGTAGTAAAATATATGCATAATCTAAAGCATTTTTAATGGTGCTTAACAGCAGTTGCTTAGATATGAAGATGACAATGAATTTGGGGAGAAAAGGGAATGGCAAATGGTTGCTAAGTGAAGCCCTTTCCCTCATGCTCCTTCTCACAGAATAACTGCTGTCAGGCAGGGGATTACATACAGGGTTTATCTCTTACCCACCTGCATGTGAAAAATCAGGCACACATACCTTTTCCCCCACCTCAGCACACCCCTCAGCCTGCACTGTTCCCTTTCCCAGGACCAGAGCACTCCTACTGCAGAGCAGCTCCCTGCTGCCTTTGGGCAGATCTGCCCCCCCTGGAAGAATCCCACCACAAAGACAATGCCAACAGCAGCAGGTGAGAGCCCACACAGGCTCCTCCGAGCCACAGAGGAGGAAAACAATCACAGACCAGCAAGAAGCATCATGCAATACCCTTTTCCCAGGTGCATGCAGATACCGTATTCCTCTGTCAACAGGAGCAGCTTCACAACTTGGTGGAAGAGCTTGCACCCCACTGTGTCAGCATACGTGGTTTTGTGATGCAAAGACTGGAGGAAGGAACTTGAGCAACCAAAAGCTTTACCTTACCCAGCTGCTGTGGAAAGCTAAACACCCTGGAAAGACAATTCATCTTCTGAAAGCAAGACTCAGAAATAGCCACAGTCAGAAGGTGCTCAGTTTTATTTCTGTAGAGAGCAAAGGCTAAACTCGCTCTCTGCAAGGCTTTGTAGCAAGATGGGAAGTACAGCCTGCAGAGCCCCTCAAGCCAGCCCACACCAAGACTATGCTGGTTTTCCCCTCCCCCCAGCTTTTCTTCTTATGTGCAAGTGGCAAAAGCCACCCAACTCGGTAGTTCATTGTTTGAAATGCAACACCTTCAGGGCATCCGCAAGGCCTGGTCTGGTCTCTGTAGGCAAAGCCAGGTCAAATCCTGAAACTAGCCCTGGCTGGCATTTACAGAAGAGTTGACCCCTTTCTGCAAAGGGGCACCTTTCCTGCCAGTGCTTTTTACTGCAGCGGTAACAAGAATAACTAGTTTGAGGTGAAGGGTCTCACTTTCACTTGATCCTCGTATTAGAAAAAAGCCTGACCCCACCACCACCTACTGCAACACCTCTCTTAGCACCCACCACACCCCAGTGCCCTGGCAAGGAAAAAGCATTGATCCCAGATCAAGGCAGGTGGGGGAAGGACTGAGACTGACCTGAAATAAATGCAGAAAAACCTGAAAGGCTGTTCCCAGCACTGCAAGCAGGGGAAGAGTGTGGAGTAGCTCAGGAACACAGTGGTTAGAGGTGAAACTTCAGAGCACAGAGACAAGGGCCTGGCTTCTCTCCTCTCTCCTGTGGCTTGCAGGGGCTCTGGAAGCATTTGTGCTGGCAGGAACAGGCAGCTCTTTCCTGTTTCAGGCAACAGAGTCACTGCAGACATGTGCTCCTCCCTGCCGATGGCCACTTGCAGGAAACTGGTCCCATGTCCAAATCGCCACCCCAGCCCCATGGGTGTTTAAATAAGATGACAACAAAGATATACAGCCAACATTTTGTTCCACCTTTATTTTAACAATCAGATAAAAACAGAACCATAGTTTTAAAAGAGTCATTACATGGCAATTATAAAGTGCATTTTCCACTTGAATGTTGTGTACAAAAATATCTTTTAAAAACAAACATGCAAAACACCCCACAAGGCACTTCCAGGCATAGAGCAAGGAGAAAGACCCCTCACTTCTATGTTCACATTGGCAATGGAAAAAGGGAAAAGGGGAAAGGCCACAAGTAGTATTTTTAAACCACTATTGGTCAAGTAGTCAGTTCCCAGCCTAGCTTTTACTTATGGCATTGCTCTTCTGGCTTACCTTCCATGTTCTTCACTAAGCACATCCCATCCACAGCCTGAGAACAAACAGGCCCATAAGGAGATACCACCATTCGCAGCACCCCAGACATACATGCCTTGTTTCAGCCCACAAACAGCTCTCCGTAGGCATGAGAGCATGCCAGGAGAACATGACTTTTTACAGTCTTACAGCATTAACACCATACACTAAATTAAAAAAAAAAAATCAGTGTCACTCAGACTTGCTTTAAATTTAAAGCCGGGTTCAAGCCAAGCTAGGCAACAGTCCCTTCAAGAGAGACCAGATGCAGGTTATAAGGGCTGACTCAGGAAGCTGCTTGAACAGAGGAACCAAGCCTGATGAGCTCTGGGCTAGCAAGTAGATTTACCACCTGGACTAAGTGATCAAGCACAGTGATGACATGCATTGATGTTGGGTTTTGAAAAAGCAGCAGCTGAAGACTAGCTATTCTTCCTGCAAGCTCTTCTTGTCCCTTTTGGCATCCAACAGTGATCATAGTATCCCTTCTAGGTTAGGGTAAAATAGCTTTAAGTATTTTACACAGTAGTCTCCAGAATTAAAAGTTAGGTTTAAAAAGTTAAGTAGTCTAGCCCATTGCTTCTCTCCAGCCCATCCATAGGCTATTATAGGCACCCCAAAAAATTATATAAAGCTTATGCACTAGAAAAAGTAAGATTCCTTTGACCTCTATTTCTACAAACTATTCAGCACTCTCCCTTTGAGCTGAGGGATTAAATTATTCTGCTCAACTAGCATGCAAGAAGCTTTGTGAGGCTGTTTGGCACTGCACAAGCTGGCCACCTCAGCATAGGCCCAGAAGACAAGCCACCTCTTTGAAGACAGGGATGGTTCACATCAGTGATTTGTTTCACATCCAGGGGTGGTGTCAGGATAACCCCACATCTCACACTCCTCACAGCTAGTTCTTTGCACAGGTGGGGTTAGCCGCTTCTTAGGGAAACAGAGATGCAAAGTTTGGGCATTTACAGGTTGAAATGGCAGCTACTGCTACAACAGCGAGGGAAGCCCAGCATGTTGATGTTCACCCAGTATAGCCACAGCATCCTCATGTGAGCAGTGCCGGGCCATTAGCTGTGAAGTAGTCCATGGCACAGAGCAACAAACCATTAGGAGATTTTTTTTTTTCTAAAGTGACATCATTTCCAAAGCCTGTTTATCCCAAAGCATTGCTGGGATCACATGTACCACCCCTTTCTCAGTCAAGGCACTTCCACCACAGTAAGTACACAGTCACCTTCTTATAACAGGACACAGCAAAGAGTAGCCACATGGCCCATTTACATTTAGCTCCTGTAACACCTGAGCACAGCCTCCAGCACAGCACTTGGGGCCCCAGCTGGGCAAAACCCTGTTTTACAGTGTGCATTTTCAGGGCCCAGCATGGTCAACAGCTGACTTCAAACATCCCTGGCAAAGGCAAAAAGCATCATTGATCACTTGTGATTAAAGAACAGGAAGGTTTTGAAGGCAGCAGTCAAGGCTTTCAACCCACGGCTGTGCTACAAGTACCACGCAGCTACAGCTAATCTCTATTTTTGGTAACACCATGGGTATAATGAAAGTTTTTCAAGATCAGCTGATAGAACAACTGGTGACTAAGCACATCAGATCCTCTCCCACTGGCACATATGTTTCCTAATATGGCAGGCTGTAGGGCTACATTTCCTGTCATCAGTCACATTTTTATTTCCAAAACACCCTTTTTGCCTCCAGTAGGAAGTTTCCCACACTACAAGGATGCGTGCAAGGAGAGTACACTGTTCCCTGCAAGCCAACCACTCTATTTCCTGACAGGCACGGGCCAGCTTTGCTAGGAGATCCCTGCAGCTGCAGTACAGCCCACTAAAAAAAGTAATCCTAGAACACATTTTGAAAAAGCCTTTTAACACTAGGCAAGCAATACAAACCAGCCACCACTACGTAGCTCAGACAGATGATATAAGCACTGTAGTGTTTCCCTGGAGACTAGCAGCTTTATAGAAGAGGAAGGAGTAGCAGCACTGAAGACACACGAGCAACAGCTCCTGGTCCTTTGAGCATCTGGAAAGCCAGTCATCCGAACTGAGGCAGGGAAGGGAGCCCTTTATGGCAGGGATGCTTCCCTGGCTGTAAGCCCACCGCCAGCAGAGCACTGCACATCTGGTTTTGCTGGGAGGCTTACGCAGAGCTACATGGAGCCATTTTTTTTCCCCACCTTTCTGTACACCTCATGTTCAGACCAGCTCCCAGGCCTGCAGACACACCAGCAACAGTTAGTCAATCAGGACTTGGTCCTTGGGTCAGTAGTACGGCCCTAGCTTCTCATAGCCCGAATAGCTGGGCCACTCGGGAAAGAGGCCGTAGGAGCACCGAGGGCTCCCAAACTGGTCAAAGGCACTGCCGAAGTCAGGGCCCTGCGGGGTGCGTATGGCTTCCTGGGCAGACTTCAGTTCTGACCGTATGATCCTGTAATTTGCGCCCCTGTTGCTGTCCCAGTACACCTTCCCGTTGCACTCAAAGGAGATGGCAAACTCAACTCTTTCATGTGATTGAATTCCCTCAGGCAAGCTGATGTCAAAGGAAAACGTGTCCCGATCTGACCCGCCATACGTATCCTTGACATACTGGCATGGATAATCTACAAAGTTTTTCCAGGTGTCAAATGTCATCCTGATCTTCACAGTCTTTTCAAAAGCAAGGTTCTTCACCTTCACTGTTCCCACAACAGATCGCTCCTTCAGCATACAATTTTCAAGGCAGACACAGTCAGCCTGGAGACGGTTTCTGAAGTCCAGGTAGTCCACAGAAGGCTGAACAAAATCCAGGACAAAGCTGTCCCTCTCCACTGTCGTCAGACCTACAATGTTGTCTATCAGCTCAGTGATGTTGAAAGGAATATCTAGTGGATCATCAAACTCTGAGAACACCTTCACCATCGTCAGAGCAAAGCCTCTGCTATCTGCAAACGACACCCTCTTCTTCACTTTGCTGTGTGTGAAGGAGGCTGCTGCGTCTTCTGGTCCATTCAGCGCAGTTTTGCTACTCAGCTGGATGCAGGGCCGCAATGGCTTGCTTGGCTTTGGAGCAATTTTGCAGGCACACTTCTCTCTCCGCAAGGGTGAGGAACACAGGTATAGCTGCATTGCTACATCCACAGCCATTGCTTGTTTGTGAGGAAAATAGTCTAATACTCTGGAAGATGAGAAGAAGGGTCAGTTGATGTTAGAAGAGCATTTTAATATGACTTTTGTCAGACAAATGCCTCACCACTTCCCCCCAGCCAACCCAAAGAAACTTGCTTCCATCAACCCCACAAGTCCCTCAAGCTTAAAGGCAGGTACTCACATGATGTGATTTACAGACCTGGTGAGAAATGTGCTACAGCAGAAGTGGCAGGACTGGAGCCTGTTGTGCCCTTGAACAAGATCTCTTCCAGTCGCTACAGACACAGTCACCATTTGAAGACATACACAGGCACTGCCCTATGTGCTAGCAATAGCAGGCTCCAGAGCATTTCTGACCCAAAGCAAAACCCATGGCTCAGTCCTGCTGATGTCCACAAAATCCAGAGATTATCAAATTTCAATGCTATGTAAAGCAGTAATCCTGCTGCATTCTCCTCCCTCCAGGGGAGACTCTTCCTAGGGCATTGGGTGCTTTTGCAGGAGCAGGAACTCAGTTTATCACAAGCTGCTGTACACAACTGACCTCACCTTTCATAAAACTCCAAATATTTAGTATTTTAAGAGGCTAAAAAACACTCGTTTGGTTAAGCTACATACATTGCTCATCACTGTCTCCCAGAACCGTTTCATCTAAAATGCCTGCAAGTTGTCTTGCAAGGATAGCAACAGTCTGCTACAGCAGCAGGGTAGAGATTTAGCTGACATTGCTCTGCACCTACAGAGGAGCTGCTTTCTTCCCTCTGGTGCACTTTAAAACACATGTCAGCTCAGTTGGCCCAACAAATTTTACCTCTGACACAGAGTTTGCACCTCAAGCTTCTACAGCACTTGTGCTGAGCCCCTGGGAAATGCCTGTATAGGCACAGAGCTCTGCCAAACAGAACTCACCTACTTAAGGTTGACCAAGCCTTTAGAAGCAAGTCCCTGCCCCCAAAAGGCACAGGTACACCCCTCTCACCTCCAGCAACCAGCCTGTTCCTCCAGGGATGCGGCACTGTCTTTCTCTGTGCACTCTCTCTAGGGCAGCTCCCACTCAGCACCTTGGCAGATGCAGCCCTGGAGTTGCCTCTGCAGCCTGGCAGCTCCCAGAACATCGTATGTATCGCTCCTGCCCTTACACTGAGGTTAGGCTGAATGTTTTTGGCACTCTTTTTGGCCTGGCTCTGGATAAACCACTGCACGGATTTACCGCATACATCCCCCTTAAGTCAACTGCATTGCAGCTGACCTTAAACACAGAATATTCCCTTAATAAAAATCCTGTCTGGCTGCAGGCCAGACTCCAAAGCTGCCCCCACCATGCAGGCAGGGCGAGCCAGCAGCGGTAGCAGCAGCCACCGGCCACGTGATGCGGCAGAGCTCCAGCTGCCAAAGCCACGCATAGCCAGCTCTAGTACTTGATTGCTGCCCCCGTGCCAAGAAAAAGCCCAAACTACGCTCTCCAATTCAGTGCTTTAACTCCCCACCCCGCAACACCAACAGAGCAGCTCTGACCAGGCTTTCACAGCATCCATTCAGCAAGGGTATCTGTTTATTCAGAATAAATGTGCCAAGTCTTGCTTCCCAACACACCCACCAGCTAACTCCTTCTGCATCGCCTCCTTCCAGCTCAAGGGCAGCTGTACGAGACAGACAGCAGATCCACCTGTCTGCTAACACCATTCTGCTCATCTCTACCTGGTTTTGCCAAGTTTTTATTCACACACACTGTATATAGGTCATTTCCTCATTTAAATTAATGCAGCCTCCAATGCTTCTCACTTACTTGGGCCAGTTTCATCCACATTGCATCTTTTCCCAGGGAAATTTATTCAGCTGAATTCCCATAACTGCTGAGAAGTCAGGTTTCTTAGTAAGCCTGGGTTACTCACAATTTTTAGAACAGAAAGGCATGAAATATCCAGCCTGATTTGCATTACTTGGAGCTTTTTTCCAAGTTAAAAACTATAGTAAGAGCTTTTCATACCTACTATTACACTGAGCTCCATGCTTTTACAAACTTTTTCAGCTCATTTGATACCTCAGACATCTCCTCCTGAGCTTGTGAGCCTGCTGATGCCCAACTCACAGCCAACAGAGGAAAATTTCCCTTTTGGGGCTAGTGTTGGCTGTCTGAACTTCAGATGCTTTGAAGGTGGGAACAAGGAAATAGTTTTGAGAGCTCACAGAGGAAAGGGAGCTCTAGGAAGCAAGTAGTCCTGCACAGGTACAGGGGCTGATTCTTTTCCACTCTCCTCTCAGAAGGAAGGCAGACTAGATTCTGCCCCTGGACACCTTCCCACAGCTTCACCCTCTCCAGAAGGGGACATCACTACTCTTTCCTTCTCTATTTCTAAGAAGGAGACACAAGTCAAAGCAGAGAAATTATTTTCACATTTATCAAAACCCTTTGATTGCCTGCATGGTGCTTCCAGCACTGTTTGCAGATAGGTAACCCTCTTGCAGAGGGCTCAATGCACAGCAGCAGCTAAGCCAGAAGTTTTTAGACATGACACACTGCCAGATGAGGCAATGCTCAAGTTTTCTACCCTCTTCTCCTCTCCAGTTCAGGAAGGGCCAAGCTGTTCTGAGGGCACAGACCACTTCTTACAGGCATTAATCTGAGGTCCAGGCAATACACTAGCACAGCCTACCTCTTCTGCAATCAAAAGCTGCGCTGCAAACCCGAGCCAAGACCCACCACCCAGCCCCGACAGAGCACCAGGACACCCTCGGCGAGCCCGGCGGAGCGGCGCCCCACCGCTCCCAGCTCACCCGGAGAGCTAAGCCCAGAGGGCCCGGTCTGTGTACCCACCCCGGCAGTAGCACGGCGGCGGGGAGCGCTGGTGGTACCGCTCCCGCACACGCGGGGAGCTGCGACCCCGCACCGGGAGACAGGGCAGGCACTCGGGGAAGCCAAACGGCAACAGCAGAAGGAAGGAGGACGCGAGCCCCAGCGGGGCCATACCTGGTGCAGTGCATGAGGCCGGTCCCAGCACCCCCCAACTCGCCGCCGTCGGGGCAGTCCCGGACCCGGCTCCTTAAGACCGCCCGCCTGCCCCGCCCCGCCCCGCCCGCCCGGCCAGCCCGCGCCGCAGCCAATGAGCGCGCTCCGAGCGCGGCGGGGGGCCAATAGGCTGCCGGGCGCCCGGCACGCGAAGGGCCGGGGGCCGCGGCGGGGGGAGCCCGGGCAGGCAGCCGGGGGCCGCGGGCGGGGCGGGGTGTCCAGCCGCTCCTGAGGAGCTGGGGAGCGGCAGCGTATCGCTTCGGCAGCCGCGGCGGAGCCGGGGGACTGTACTTCTTCAGAGCTAAGGGACCCTCTTCCTTTGTGAAGGGGTCTTGCTAAGGCAGCCCCTCCGCCTTTCCGCGAGCAGGGTTTGGCAGGAGGCACAAGCTGTGCCGGGCACGGATGCTCCCAGCCCCTCTCGGTCCTGCGGCAGCGCATGGCTCCTGTGCCACAGTGCTGTCCCTACCTGTCCAGGAGAGCAGAGCAGGGCTTTGTGGACATCGCAAATAAGCAGATAAGGGCAAAACCTACAGGAACGTGTTCTTGAGGCAGGGAAGCCTTTTTGGGGCTCTGACCTCGGCTGTGCTCGCCCGGGGTGTTTGGGTGCTCGGGGACAGGTGGGGAGGAGGGTTACTCACACATCCACCTCTTGTGACCGCAGTGCCGGCTGGCACTGGGTAGAAATCTCCAGACGATACTCCAAAATCCTCTTACCAGACAATATTTATGGTGGGGAGTGGAAAAAATTACTGTGTCATAGAGGTGACTTACGGTAGGAAAAAACACGAGCGGGGCCCAGCTGGCACAGACACCCGTCCCACGGGAGTCCCTATCCAGGCACATGCACAGAGCTGGGGAGGTCTTTCCGACACCCTGAAAACATCGGTCAGGCGAGTCGATGCCTCGGCACAGACCCTTGCTGCTTTGCAGGGCTGGCTGGGCCAAGGGGTCTTCCCAGCTGCCCTCCCGCCACGAGTGTCCGGCTCTGCTCCCCGGGGCTGCTCCTGAGTCGGCTTCGCTGCAGAGCCCGATGTCTTCACCACTGCGAAAGGTGTACACGGAGCTGGCCGCCCTGGCAGGGAAGCGGCTTTGGGGATAAACGCTGCCTCCATGGGCAAGCAGCGGAGGCTGTAAAGCCTGCTGCGAGGTGGGGATGGTGCATCTACCTTCTGCCCATGGCAACATTGGGGATAGTAGTATTTGCCTCTTTTTGTGCCACGTCTGGCCTTTAACTGCACAGCTGCGAGCAATGCTGCTCTCTCTTGCTTCCCTTACAGAGCATAAAAGCAGGATTGAAGTGTCAACATTCGTTTTCAATTAACTTGTGGAAACACAGCGCTATTGTTAAAGCCGGAGACTTCCTGCTGGAAGCTGCCATTTCATAAACTTATTACTCTGCAAAGCAAAAACGTTTTGTTGATGGAAAAAAACCACATTGATTTTTGTTTCAAAAAAACTTTTTAGATAAAGGTAATGATTTAAAGTGGAGGAGAGAAAGCTGAAAGATACATCCACTGCAGGAGTCTCGCAGACTTACAGCAATATTTTACGTGCCGAGGGTACGTTTGGATTTCAGCACGTGGTACGTAGTGACGGGGTTTACAACAAGGATGAGGGGAACCATGTTCAGATTTGCCTCGGAGCAATAGGCAGAGACCTGATAAAGTGGTCGTGGCCCATGGGCCCTCTCCACTGCTGCCTCCCCTTACCCAGGCAAGGCCACCACTGCCTGGCTCACTGACACTGATCCTGGCTCAGCGTCGCTGATCTTGGGACACCAGAGAGATTCAGGTGGAAGTGGCAAGTTTAACGGGATGAGCCCAAAAACTGGGAAGCCTCGACCTGACTTGTTGCTTTGCTCTGCCACAGGTTTCTCCTGCATGTTGCTGGCTGCTCAGCACCACGGAGGTGCCGAGGGAGGTGTTGGTTAACCTCTGAGCTTTGATGGTTTTGGCCAGCCAGCGCCAGGGAAGGAATGCATGTGAGGTGGCTTAGGGCGCGTTTCTGCCCCACAACACAAGCCCTGTTTGCCATGAGTGGGACAGGGTGTTTCACAACTGCTGCTTGGTGTTTGCCCCCAAAGCAAAGGTAGGTGGAAGTCAGGGAAGGGCGTTGTGGCGGGCTGTGGACACAGGCTGTTATCTTTGGGGAGCTGAGATAGCGGCTATATTTAGCTCTATGCTGGGCCCTTGCACAGTGGTTGTCGTGATTTCCTCACAGCTTTCCAGCCCTCCCCCTTTGCTGAGGGATGAGGAAGAGCTTGCTCCCTGGCATGGGGAAGAGGCTCCGGGAGTGTTTCTCCCTGGAGGAGCATTGCAGAACCAGTCCCATCCATGACAGACGTCTCTGGAAGGAGGGTCCCACTCTCCCATCAGGTCTGGGGTTTGTTCCTGATCCGACTGGAGGATTTACCCCCGGGTCCTCTGGGACAGGACGTGGTGGCTTCTGCACCCCTGGGCTCGCTGCAGGAGGGGAGGCAAAGCTTCTCTGTCCCTCCTGTGGGGCAGCCCTCCTTCCCACACCACAGTCCCTCAAGACCACCTCTACCAGCAGACTTGAGTAGGTCCTTGGGGATCCCTCCTGGTCCTGCCACCTCCTCCGGTGCCCTGCTAGAGGCAGGGGTGGATGGAGCATCTTCACCTCCCTGTCGGGAACTGGCAGGCTGCTGCAACAGCTTGGCCTCTCAGCAGCTGGCCACTGGGCAGTCCCGGCGGGGAAGGGAAGCAGGGCCGGGGGTGTTGAGCAACGTGTCCACACTGCAGCACTCTGTGAGGCCAAGGCTCAAGGGCGAGTGTTGTAAACCAGTGGAGCGGCTGATGTAACAGCACTGCCCAGGGAGCCGCGCCAGGGCTGCCCCCATCCCATACCTTGTGACCTCTCCCAAATCAACAGCCCCTTCCTGCTACGTTCTTCTTCCCACCACCCCGGCTGCTATCCCCCATCACTGCTGACAGGCACGGGGGCTCTAGCCCCCAGCACCTGAACACCCAACTGCAGCACCAGATGAGCCGGGAGCGCCCGGTGGCACAGCTGGGGGGAGGTCTCCATCCCTGGCTGCTGGAAGTCCTTGGGGTGGCGGTGAAGGTGCCATGTTCCTTGTGCTCGCCGCAGCAGCCCGTGGAGACAGATGGTACCCACTGTGGTGGTGCGGCTGATGCTGTTGCAATGTTGGCGCTTGCCAGCAATTTCCAAATCGGTGACACTGCCTTTGAGCTAGGCTTGCCCCAAGCAGAGGAGGGTTTTTTTAAAGTCCACCTGCCTGTGACAAGGCTGTGAGGGTACCTCTGAAGTAATTTTAGTCAGATGTTGCCTCATATCAAAATGTGAAGGGAGAAACTAATTTTGGAGTAATTTTTGTCATTGAGGGCATGTGGTCAGGGAGGAAAGCCTGACTGAAACAGAAGCAGCTGTTTTGGGCAGCACTGGGGCACAGCAGGAGAGGCAGTCAGGCCAATGCAGTGCTCCAGGAGCAGTGGCAGTTGGCAGCATGATGTGCCATCCTCCAGAAAGGACGTATCTGTGGCTGAGCTGGGTGTCTGTCTGGACATCAGTCCTACCTCATCCCTTCTCAATGTACCAGTGGGTTTCAGTCACACTTGGCAGGGGAGTGGGAAGCTTACAGACCTCTTTTAAGTTTTGTGAGAATCAACAGCTGGTGGGAAGAGACTCAGTGAGCATCCTCACCAAGCAAATGTGGAGTGGAGCGTGGCTGCGGTGGTCCACTGGCCAGTCGGTGTCTGCACCAGCTGGCCAGCCACCACTGACAGCCCCTTGGACAGCTATAGCATGTGTCATGGGACTGGTCTTGGAGTGGTGGAGAAAGTTGGGGTACTGAAAGCCCGAGAGAGGGACAGCATGACAGAAATCTGTAGGAGGCAAGGCTTCTCTTGCTCTACAGTTCACCAGCCAACTTGGTCTTAGCTGCAACTGCGTGCTGAGGTCTAACGTGTTGCTTGGGAGCTCCTCGTGGTCCCAGGCCCCTGTCCAGCTCCTGTAGGGTCACAGCAAACACAGCTCCCCCAAAGAAAAGACTTGAGAAGTCCTGTCGGGTGATGGGTTTCCCCTCTTTTATTTTCATCGGTCTCAAACTCCTGTGGCCATCTGAGGAAATTAAGCAATGAGCATTCAATGTACTCCAGTAGCAAAGTAAATCCCATTCTTGGTTAAGGCTCTTGACTATGCTTTGGGGAGCTGTGCTCCAAGGCAGAGGTCCCACTGCTTCTCCTGGCTCTGTCCAGAAACAAGAAGTTACTTCGATACATTGGCTGCAGGCCCGAGGTAGGATATTTACTTTGGCACGGCTCCCCTCGGAGCTCATATGCGCTCATGGTCAAGCACCCCAAGGAACACGTACTCTGCCCTGCTGAAGACCATGGTACCTTCCCTTCCAGCACAGCGTGCACAGAGAAGATAGTGTGGGGCCAGATGCAAAGCCTGGCCTGGTACTGTGTGTTGTAGAAAAAGACTGGGTGGTATAAGACTATGGCTCTTAATAATAAAATTCCCAGCAAGAGAGACCATGAAAATCTTTGCAAAAAAGAGAGGTTATGGGGGAGGGAATGAATGCAAATAAGTTACTACAAATGCCTTAAGGAAAGCTGCTACCCACAGAGAAAAAGGAATTGGGCTTCCAGCCAAGGAAGAGCCCAGGGGGCAGCACAAGGAGACAACATGACAGTAGAGTGACCAAATGACAGGCAGGCAGGAACAACAAAGAGGTAAGTCCATGGCCAGGCATAGAACATGGTTGTCAAAAATGTTATAGCGGTGCTAAGGTGAGACATTATATACAGGGTACCAGCTTAAAACAACCTCTTCCCCAGAGATTGGGACCCAAGGAGAGAAGGGTACCTCCTGCCTTCTCAGCATCTATGATGTTCTTTTCAGAGAGCTGCTCCAAGACCTTGCCTTCATGCAGCCTACAGATTTCATTCCCATCAGTGAAGTCCTGGAAAAATCATAGCAAAAGAAAGGAGGTTGGTTTGTTGCCCCAAGATTGCACAAAGCAGTGCAACAACTGTGTACCCGTCCTTACTTTTTTTCTCTTGAGAGCATGCCTTCCCCTAGTGAACTAGTGAACATGCACTGTGGAGATATCTGGCTTGATCTCCCAGAAATTTGTCTTTGGTATGCTTCATTTGATGCAGAGAAACACGGTGGCTTTCCATCCCTTCTGCTGTTTGCTTGAACCCAGGAGTACCTGGCTGTGCAGATATAATGTGTAAAAAAACCCCAAACCCAAAACAACAAAAAAACCTTATAAATTGTCTGTAAGCAGTACATGCCCTCCTACATGAAGGAAAAAGGAGCATAAAGATACAGCCTGGACTAGAACCTCAAATCCTCCCAATTCCCTGTGTGCTCTTCCAAGAAAGGAACAGCAAGGGCTGGGCTGGAGTGGCGGGTGTATGAAAAGGAATCTGGGCTATTTCCATCGATACACTGATGTGATAGCAGAGGCAGAGGGATGCTCAGCTCCACGCGGGCAAGCTGAATCAGTCCAGCTGCATTGACAGCTTGCCTTGTTTACACCGTACAAGTGTCTGACTGGCTGGACTTGGATCTGCCCTAGATGCACAAGTCATAGTGAAGCAATGTATATTTTATCTTTGGTGCCCTACAAAGACTGCAAACCTTATTTGGTGGGGCAGATGTCTTGGGAACTTGCATGTATCCAGGCCTGGGGACTGAGAGGACTTATCTTTGCGTGAGAGACTGTGCTTTGCCTGAAAGTCACTTGTATGCTGATGAAGGCTGCGAGAGAAAAGGCCAGACTGAGGGGTGCGTGTAGTTCTTTTGATAAATATGATCCTAAGCTCCTTTTAGGGATTCATGCTCTTCAGCCGAGCCTCTGTCAGTATCTAGGCTCTCTCTTCTGGTCTGTCCCTCCATGAAGCATTTTGTGTCATCCTAAGATTAGTGTCAATGAAAGATGGGATCCATTGCTCTCCGGGCTTGCCTATCTCTGCGCATTCACTGTAGAGGGAATTTGAAAATCAGCAGGAACGAGATGCCTGACTTTTAAATGGTATCTCAAGCAAGTACCAAAGGCAATGTCAATGGTAAAGGCAAGAGCCGAGCAGAGGGTGCTGGGGAAGGAAGCCAGCTGGAGCTATTCCCATCATTGGCCTGTGTATTCTTTGAAAACATTTTTCAAGTGTAACCTGGCCCTTTTATTTGGAAGTTTTAATTTAATCCCAGGGGAAAAAACCCATGATATTCAAAGACTTAGCCAATTATCCAGAAGTTTGAAGTTTCCTTCTTGCAGAAACTGACTGCTAGCAAAAATTACCCTTCTCGGGGGTTCTTGTACTTCTAAAATTGCACATTAAATGCAGCTAAGTAGGTCACTTGAGATCCCAGGTTTGGTGCACACAACTACCTCCACTGCCCGCAGGTAGCTTGGCATTGCCTCCTCTCCTGAGAGACAGCTCTCTCCCTGCTTGATCTCACAACATCTAGCTAATCGCATCTGCACCTAGCAGGAATCAGTTATGCACAGCATCTTTGCACCAGAGCAAGGACTTCTAAACTTGGATTGGATGAGGCAGAATTTGAGAAATGTGCCTGCAGACAAGAGACACACCCAGGTCAGGAATAACTCTGACGGGACCTGGAAAGCAGGCTAGTTATTCATAGGAAGCCTGGCACTGGCTCTGGTCTAGGAGGAGGAAGTGAGGCTATCGGACAGTACAGTAAGCAGCGTTCCAGTGCTGACAGCTGGAAATAGTGCATGTCCCAAGCCCATGGAGCCTGCGAGCATTTTTGGCTACCTCCTTCATCCCGCCTCTTCTAGTCTTTGCTCATCTCCTATTACTGATCTGCCCAGCTTCCCCCTGCTGCATGGGATGGCGTGCAGAAGGGGAGGGTGCTGCCAGCCTTGAGCAGCAACCGCTGGGATCCTGCAGTGGCTGAAAAAAAGCATAAAGAAAATGCAACCCCCTCCCAAAAGTAAAACGAACTGCTTGGTGTCCATCTAGTTTCCCTGGATGTCACCGTTCCTGAGCAGAAGTTAAAGTGCTGGAAGGCAGATCAAGGTGGTGCAAACACAGCAGGTGGTGAAGGAGAAGGTCTTTGGTTTTGTAAGGTGGGAGACCACCCTATAGTGATCTGAAACAGGTGGCACCAGCAAAGCTGGAAAAAAGCAACTGTAGGAAAATCAGTAAGTTGAAATAAATATGATGGTTCTGAAAGTCATCAGCAATAGGCTGGGAACTGGATCTACTCCCGATAAAGAAGAGAGAAATCTAGAAGAGGTGCAATAGTGCATAGCAGGTGAACATCCCCTGGTGACTGCTGTATTTTGGGTGACTGTTTTTTAAGAAAGGAGGTGAATGCAATATTGCTTTTACATGTCTTGTGCACGGGGACAGCAACGTGGGCATCAGTGTGACTCTCATGTATATGTAGGCACACACATGTACGCACAGGGACACACTCCTGCACAAAGGTGTGCATGCTAGAATCTGTCTGTATGGAAAGATGTAAGAGTTCAGTGTTACGCTCTATGCTCAAACAAGGTCAAAGAGCAGAACACACTCTATTATTGAGCTTTTCAGTTGCAGAGAAAAAAGAAACCTAGTCCCACAGATTTTGAGCTGTCTTAGGTTTCGATCTTTTTTCACCTCCAGAACTGCAATGATAACTCGGGTGTTTTTTCTGAAAGCCAAATGCCACTTCATCTCTACTGATAGGCCATCTTTCCTAATTTTTCAAAAATACTTTGATCGCCGCTGCATCCCCAATTTTGTGCAGTAACGCTCCATCAAAACTAATAGCACAATGCTGAAAAATTGCAGGCAATGCCAAACTCTCTGTACTAATTATTTCAATTCATGTAACGGTTACTTCAGAACACAGGGTCTCCTGTGACGTTCAGGTTCCCAGTGTGGCGAAAGCATGGAAGGTTGCTGTAACTTTATTATCTGAAACTCACAGAGCACTTTGGCTCTCATCGTCAGCACATCCCAGAGGGAGGAGGGTGTTGTCACATCCCAGAGAAGGGCTGTATATCTAGCCTGGCTGCCCCACTGAGAGCTGACCCACCTCAAACCCTGCCAACTTTCTCAACTCTCTTTGATTGTGTGGTCTTGAAATGACTTCAAGTCCAGTCTTCCGACTTCCCCTGCCTCAAGGTCATTGCTGGTTGGATCCTCCGTGGGAGCCCTTACGAGGCCTAGTGCAGCTCAGGTCGTTGCTGCTGTGATCTGGGTTTGAGCTGTTTGACAGTTTTGGGACAACTTTTGTAGCCCTCAGTCCACAGCCACTAGAGTTGTGGTTGTGGTGGGGTTTGCTCAGGTAAGGGATTTGCTTGAGTCCTCCAAAAGGTAGGCAGAGATAGCTCAACCAAATCAAATAATCAAGTACTATTTGATTAACAGCTTAACCCAAATTGTTTGCCGCCTCCTGATCTGGCCTGTGCAATGACACAATTTGAGCTTTGCACCATTCTCGTGCAAGGAACCGTGTGCCGCACGTGCAGGACAGAGCTACCCCGGCACCCAAACTGCCTCTGAGCTTTTTAAAGCCTCCGCTTAAACGTGAACTAAGGCAGCTATAAATAGCAGTCGGTGGCCCCTGGTTAACCCAGGGGCTTTGATCACGGAGCTGGCTCTGCATGTCAGTGCCTGGCTGCTCTCAGCCTCAGCTCTCCCATCAGCTGGGGGCCAAGTTCATCAGTACTCCTGGCTCATTGCTGCCTCGTAGTCTGGGCAACAGGGAGGGGGCATATGTTTCATTAGACACTCATAAATATGAAAATACATATTTATATATTATATGGCAATAAATATGCTTGTACATAACTACGATATACAGTTTCTAATAGAAAATATAAAGCATAAATTGCAAATTAAGACTTAAGTGCAGAGCAAACCGTAGAGATTACTATTTAAAATAAATGTCTAAATAAAGGGTTGGAGGCAGCTGCCTCAGGGCAGGGAGGACGCTTGATGCCAACATTGCAAAGCAAGCAATGTCCCCATCCGGTATGGACGCTGCAGTGGACAGTCTGTCACGGGCCTGAGCGCTGCGTATCACGGTGCTGCTGGATCCCAGCATTTCTTATCTGCATGAGCATGCATCCTATTTGTTGAGTGGACTTCCTTTGTTTTGCAGCCCACTCTCCTTTATGCGTGTGTTATCGCCTTATGATCGGACAGCATGGTTGTGATATGTCAAAGGCATTGCACCGCACTCCAGCTTTAATTGTCTTTTCTGGTCATTCCAAAGTTTGAGGCTCTTAAATCATCGTCAGGGCTGTGTTCCCCACTGCCAGGCACTGCTGAGGCTGCACATGGAGCACTGTCCTCAGTGTGGGTCCCTGACACAAGAAAAATGGTGACAACCTGCAGCCCAGCAGCAGCCACTGGGTTGGCAAGAGTGTGGAGCACATTGTGTATAAGGAGAGACCGAGAGAGCTGGGCTTCTTCAGCCCAGAGGAGATGGGGCCGTAGATGCATCTTCCGCTGCCTGACCTGTAGACAGAGACTGCAGAGCCAAAGCTTCTCAGAGGTGCCCAGTGAAAGGATAAGAGCCAACAGGCACTTCTGCAACACAGGGACCTCTGATGGGATAGGTGGAAGCCACTCTGCTCCAGAAGAATGGGGCAGAGAGGTGGTAGCATCCAGACCATCAAGCCTTGCCTGGATGCAGCCCCAAACATCCTGACCTGACTGTGAGGGTGGCCCTCACACGAGGAGTGGGGAGGGGACAGGCACCTCCAGAGCTCCCTTCCACATAAAGCTGTCCATGACTGAATGATTATATTATATTTCCCCATTTGAAACTGTTGCCCCCTGAAAGCATCGATGGCTACTGATCCCCTGATGTGGTCTGCGGGAGTTCATAGACCCATCTCAGGGGACCAAGGCTCTCAGAGGAACAGGCAAAAAACCACAGTGCTTAAAATTAATGGCAAATACAGAGCAGAATACAGAATGATGAGAGGCAGATAAGACATGGAGAACTTGTATAGCAGTGTGGTATGAAACCCAGCATTATGTGGCTAAGAGAGGAGAAAGAAAGAAAACAAGGATGACTCTCAAAATGGTTTAGTAAAGGTGTCAAAGCTTTTGCAGATAGGAAGTAGTAGATGAGCACGAGCTCACTACACTGTCGCAGAGCAAAGCCCTTCCTTTAATTAATTTATCACTAATAAAAAATTGACCTAATCTCTAGGAAGCGATCAAAGCCAAGTTATCCTAATCTAAGGTAAACACATGCATCTCTTACTAATACAGAGGTGTCTTATTCTGCATAAAGCAAATAAACCTATCTGTGGGCTGTGTGCAAGCGATCTGGCTCACAGACCTTTGCCCACAGCGTGTGATGTGACTCTTGCACCTCTGAAGATTCCTGCCTGCCTTAGCTCCCGCTGCAGACCAGGTAGGCTCATGCTGGTTATCGCTGTTACCCATAACATGCTCAGCTGCCATCTGTGCTGTTCTCTTAAGTAAGTTTGGCTGGCTTGTTTCACCACTCACTCTGGTCTAAGACTTACTACGTGAATGAAGATTATATCAGAGATCCTGTCACCCCATCAGCTGCTAGCATCAGACCACTCTTATTTTTTTCCATTTGTAAAGGAGGTGTATGTAAAATGTGCTACTCCCTGTCATGGGATCTTGTGGATGCTAAAAACTGATGTGAGTTCAAAAAGAGAACCAGACACATTCACAGAAGAAAAAATGCCACCATTGCATACAAAGTCACTGCTGCCTTTTCAGGAAATCCTTGATCTGCAAATCAAGCTGGCTGGGAAACTAATCTGGAGAGGAATCAATACAGGCTTGTCCAGCTCTCCTCTTCCTGAGGCATCTGCCAGAGCTCCCTACCAGACAGGGTCCGGGGGAAGATGGACCACATTACAGCTTAAGGACTCACAAAAAAACTTGCTCAGTGTCACAGATATATTGGAATTTCTCCCTAGAAATGTTCACAGAAGGCAAAATCCTACAGGCAGAGGGACAGCTGCAGAGCAAAGAGCAAGGCTACCCAACTCCTCCTCCCAAACCAAGGGCTCCTGAGTAGAAATGCTCCTGAAGTTTGCAAATAGCTTGAAATCACCTGCAGGGACACATAGTGATGGCCATCCTGAGATGATGCTTCCCCACCCACATGCTTCAGCTGGAGAACCCCGGCGGCATTGGTAACTCCAGCCACCCTGTACTGGGAGACTTGGGACTGGCAGCGAGGGCACTGGTGAGCATCACTGGTGTAAAACTGAAAGGTGCCTGCCCCGTGGCAGGTGCAATGAGTCTCTGCTTGATAGTGAACAGGGATAGTGAGAAGTAGCAGCCTGAGAGTCTGCGATTTCTGTGGTCCTCTGAGCACAAAACCAGTTTATCATCCAAAAGCTGCCCTTCATGTCAACGCTGGCACCCCAACTGCTGCACGGTGGGCTCAGCGCATGGGCAGGGAAGGGCCCAGATGTGGCCTAGTGGTGTTTGAGCTCAGGGGTTCAAGTGTCTAGAAAAAGCCTGATAAGAGGCAGGAATTCAAGTGGTCCTGAAATAGTGATAAGGGCAGCTGGGGACTGCCTCATATGGCCACACGGGCTGGGGCAGTGGGGCTTGGTATGCAAGGAGGGGGCACCTGCCCCACACACTCAGTGTCACATTTCACTCCCGAGGAGACTCGCATGGGGCGAGCAACACGTACTGCGTCTCAAACTCACTGTGGAGGCTGTCCTTTGCCTGCCCTGTGAGGAGGGGCAAGAGGAGAGGGGCCATTCTCCCGGGCCATCTCCAGAGCTTGAGCTGGGCTCCATGGAACGGCTGGGTGATGAGGAGTGGGCCTGCCTGCAGAGCCATGCACGCTGGACTGCTTTGCCTGGTCCAGGTGCTTGCTGTGTTTCTTATCACTTCCTAGAGTGCCAGGCAGCCCTTCAAATTGTGTGGCACATGTCCCATGCTTCAAATGCAAAAGCATTGCTGTCAGAATGTTATCCAAGGTGTCACCGAGCTTGGCCACTGAGGTGGGACCCCAGCAGCGGCACAGGCCTTCCCAGCCTCCCTCGGGGACGTCCCATGTCCCATGGTGGGGCACAGCTCTCCCTGCTACCCTTTCAAGTTCCCAGGCCTCAGCCTTCACCTCGCTGGGTGAGGTTTTAGAGGCACAGGCAGCCATAGCATTCTCATCACGGGTTGTTACTGTGCTGGCCTAGTTTAGGGAACATCACAGGGAGAGGCAAAAAGATGGTTTTCATAAGTTTCCATGTCTCACAGGACTCTGTGCTGGTGCTTATCATTGTCCTGTCCACAGGCAATCTCCTGGATTCTGGGCTGAAGTGTCTGACCCAAAGCCAATGCAGACGTTGGCGTTGGAGCAAGGTGTAAATTCAGTGGCACATCAAAGTCAGGTTTCAGCTCCAAAAACTGGAGCAGTGACTGGAGACTCCCTCGCGGTTTGCCTTCCTAATGCCAGATGAGTTTTGCTCTTACCAGAGGTTGTGACACAATTTCTATTTCAGTGACCAGGTCCCACAGTGACTGAAGAGGTCCCTGAGCTTTCTTTTACTGGGTCATCTGAGATATCTTGATCTATGGGCCCCAGCATGAGGTGAAGCATGCTCCTTTCTGGATGAGGGTAAGCTAGAGACAGGCATGGGCTGGCACCTGGGAGGAGCATGCTAGATAAGCCCAGTGCCAAAGTGGCAGCCAGCTACTGTGTGGACATGTGATTCCAGCTTTTTGGAGACTGTTTTTTAACCTGTAAATAAACCATGTCCTAACCTTGCTCTCCCTTTCATCTTGTGGAAAAGGATATTCGAGCTCCCTCCAAATTTTTGCAATTGTTTAATGCCTTTCAGTCTCAGCCTGGACTCAGTTTGGAGGAAAAAGCAAGCAGATGCTCACGTTGAGCAGTTGTAGCCAACAGAGATGTGTGCTCTGTGGTGGTGTTGCAAATTCCTCTATGTTGGTGGCAGATACGCTTTGGGGTGCACAGGGCTGATGTCCAACTAGTTCAATCTTAACTCCAGGCTTCAAACAAACACGGTGAGCAAATGCCTTCCAGAAGATGCCTCCAGCAAGCAGCACTGTGTCCTCCCTGTCATCCCTCTGGACACTGCGAGGTTTCCCTTTCCCCAGCTTCTGGACTCCCTGGGAAGTCGCTGCTGACCTGCCTCAGGCACAGGCAGCTGCATCTTATGCAAGTGCCTCTGCGTAGCCCTTTCCTCGGGGTGCCTGTCGGCACAGAGATTAGTTAACCCAGACTTCTCCTCTAGGGCTGGGCCTGGGGGACAGCAGCGGCAACTCGTATTTCCCTTCTTGAAAATGCAAAAGGAACGTGGGAGTCCCAGCTCAGCAGAGGTGGTTGAAAGGCTGGCAAAGAGTCTATTGAGTTAAAGTGCCTGCTTCATACCCATTGCAGATGCAATGTAAACATGCCAAAAAATCCTCTGGCAGCAACCCTTTCCCCAAAGTCATACAGACTTTTTGGGAAACCAGCTGCACACAGTTGCCCAGCCTTCTCCTTTCTGCTCCTGGCCCACTATGTTTCCATTCTATGCCTCTTTACCCTGTAGTGGCATTAAAAAGCAAAGTGAAACAAGGGCTGAACGTAGCAGCAGAAACCTTTGCTATCTCCAGAAGTGTGGGAAACTGAGTGTGGCCAGGGAGTAGGCTCCAAAAGCCAGAAGTGGAGCATCAAGGAATTTCAGACTAAATCACCTTACCTCTGCCCAATGCTGAACTGATGGGAATAGTCTCTCTGCTTTGCCCAATGGCAGGACTGTGGTGGTGAAACAGGGGATCTGAGGCAGGGTCTTGAAGCTCCCCTGTGGTAGGTGGCACGTATCACAAGAGCCATTGGGGCCTTTCCCTGCCTGGCTTGGAGCATCCCCTGCCCTCATTGCATGGGGAGCAAAAGGGCAGCTGTGGGGGCTGTGCTGGCCGCCGATCACATGAAGGTGGCGTGCTGTAAGCACTGCCAGCTTCGGGGCTGAAACCCCAGGTTTATTCTGAGAAGAGCTGCTGCATGGGGCAGTGAGCTCTGTACACATGCCTGTGCAGCCCTGGAACACAAAGTCAACACAACTACCTGCCAGGCCTTGAGCTGCAGCTGCAGAGAGGACCCACCAGGCTCCTGTGTCTCTTTCCAGGTGGCTAAGGGGGTCAGACTCCCCTCTGTGAAGAAGCCTTCCCCCTGGCATCCTGCTGGGACATGTCCAGGCCTTGGTAGGTGCTCCATGGCCCCTCAGGTACCCTTGGGACATAGTGCAGTGAGTCCAGATCAAAGTGCTTGTGCCCTGCTAGGCTGGCATGGCTCAGCACATCTGTGTAACACCAGCCACCCCAGCAGGGATAAACCCCAGGCATCTGCACTAAGACTGAGCATCTTACTTCACCCCTTCCTCTGGAGGTAGGCAGGGTGTTTGAGGAAACATCTGGTGGCTGGTCTCATGGTAGTCCTGCAAGGCCAAGAGCTGCCAAAGTCTCACTCCTGCTGCTTTACCTTTTGGTGCTAGGCTGGGGCTGTTTAATTAAGCCACAGTTATTTACCATGCCCTCTGGTCCTTGTGCTGTGCTGTGCGCTGCCCTGGAGGCTGCCCAGGCTTGGGGCTCTTGGTGAGGCTGGGAGACGCTGGCAGGTTCAGACAGACTGTGCTCCTGAGCGTGTAACCCCAGGGTTATCGCTGAAAAACCAAACAGCCTGGCAGGTTATATGCGTGTGTGGCTAATGGGGGAGGAAGTTTCACAGCACTTGAGCTTGTCCCAGTTACTTTTTATCTCCTATAGCCTTTATCATCTCCCCAAAGGGCCTGGGACAGCCTTAATTGGAGATGGGGGCTGTGATGGTGGATGCCAGGTTAAATATGTGTGTTTTCTTCATGAATACGGCAATCTGCATCCTGGCATACATTAGATATGTGCATGGCTCACACATGCTGAAGATTTTGGGCTGCCCTGTCTTTACCCCAGTATCTCCACACCACACAACCTGCTCAGGACAGCTTTTCCCCCAAGCCGTGTGGGATGCAGTCCCAATCACCCCCAGCATCTCCTACATGATAGCATCCCCTGCACCCTCCCCATCTGCCTCCCAGCCAGCTCAGGCAGCACTGCCTGCTCATGTCAGTGTCATCTGCCCCTTGGTACTTCCCAAAAAGCCACAAGGCCATGGGGAGCATGTTTGGCTGGATCAGCGCAGCTCCACTTGTAGGAAACAAGAGCCCAATAGTCATGGTCCTAAGGCTCACATGTCTTTGTTTCCCAGAAAAAAAGTACCCGGGTCATGCATTCGTGCTAGATGCTGCAATCTGTGGCTGCCCAGAGGTCTAGTTTGCAGTAGACACGCTGCCACAGCCAGCCCCAGGGCTTTCCAAAGGGATTGGCAGTATCCACGCTGAAGGAAAGACATGCGCTGAAGGTCACAAGCCTACCATTCACTGCAAAGCTCTTCCTTCGTGGTGGCAAGAGTGTATCCCGAGGGTGCTCAGGGCAGGAGGAAAGCAAGTGGTCTTGAGGAGAGCAGAGCCAGCACCCCACATTTGCCTTGTGGCTCCATGTCTTTGGCTGATAGCACTGCAGGGAAGAAGAAAGGTCCTGCCTCTTGCCTGTACTGGTCTTTATTTTTCTGGAACGGGATGTACTGGAGATCTTTATGCTTGGGTCTAATGTTTGCCTGTGACTTGCTGTTGACCTGCGGGTTTCAAAGGTTTTGAGAAAGAGACATACAGACTGAATGGCCAGTATCAAACAACTCCTGCTTGTAGGAAATGGGGTTAAACCAGAGTGAGCTGGGAGGAGTGAAAGAGGGTGCCACCCTAAAAGAAGAAAATGAGTGCAGCGCTTTATGTCCTGGGACTTAGTGGCACAGCCCCTCCAAGGGATGACAAAATGCTCAGCCCCCACACTCCCACATTGCTCTGCTGGGAAAATGCAGAGACTGCCCGCTTCCCGAGAGGCGGCTGTGCTCCAGAGGCTGGATGTCAGCACTTCCCCATGCATTTGGGCACCTCCTGGGAGACTGCCAGTCTCTGAGAAAGGCCTTGCACACCTTAAAAATCAGGACCGTGGTAGCTTCTGGGCATCCTGCTTGAAAAGACAGGCCAAATTACAGGAGATTTAAAAATCTTCCCTCAGGTTTTCCAGGGAGAGCTGGTGGGGCGTCTCACCAACAGCCACCTGAGACGAGATAAAGTTACAGTAAGCAGTAGCAAGCATGTAGGCAAATTTTTTGCATTTATTCATTTGAAGTTAGTTAAAATTCTGGCACTAAAATTAAAGAAAGACTACATCTTGGAAATGGAAACACTGCCCTGAGATGGGAGAGTAGCCTCCAAAGCAGTCTTGGCGAGCCCATTTGAATACTTCTTATATGAAAACTGAGGCAGTGTCACAGCCATGGCTACAGGGCTCTATCCTCCACTTGTTTCCCAGTCTCATCCCAGCGAGTTTGCCATGGCAGCATTGTCCCAGATGCTGAGCTCCAGAGATGATGTGCTAACTGCATGGCGTGCTGGAGGTTTAGGATTGTTTTAAATAATGCGGGCTGCTTGATTAGCTGAACCAGCCTCTCTCTGCCAACACACTTGCTATGCGTGGCAAACGCTCCATTTTTGGCTTTGAGCACACTTCCCATGTCATCAGTGCAAAAAATTAAGTGGGCACAATATGTCATAAAGGCAAGGAGATACTCCAAACCCCCTGCCTCCTCAAAAAACAAACAAAAATCCCTCAGTTAGTTAACATTACGGGAAAGAAATCATTTAATCTACTGGCCACAAAGATAATACTAATTTATCTTGGTTGCTGTGAGCACTAGAAACTTGATACAGCAAGCTCCTCTGTGAGAAGGCGATTGTTTCTATTTTTGTGGGCTCTGGTATTTGTGGGATTAAGCAAGATGCTCTGGATGCAGCCCCAGGTCCCTGGGTCCTGCTTTTGGGCAGTATTTTGTGTGGGGCTAAAAGCCCAGTCAGTGCAAAGCAGTGTGCAGTGCAGTTTGATCTGGCAGAGAGCAGAGCTGTCGTGAATGATGAAATAAAGTCAAAATGCTCATCCTGCATGAGACTTTTGCAATCAGTAGGATTTAGGCAGTGTTGTTCCAAGGAAGAATACCAGCCCTGCATACATCTCTTGCTCCCATCAAATCTTGCTGGAGTGTTCCTCCCCTTTGCTTGAGCGTTGGGATCTCTCTGCTCATTACAGACTCAAGGCAAACAGAAACTCAACAGGAAAGACTAAATACAGCACATACCAAAGCCCATTGCAAAATGGGGGCCCTACAATAGCAAACAGCTGTTGTTGCCAGGGCTGATGCTCCAATTGCCCACCTTCCTGGTATCTGGTAGGTAAGAGGAACAGCTGCTGGTGATTGACTTGGGCAGCAGTGGCTGCATGGTGATGCCAGACTGCAAGGGCCTGACCCCATCCTACTGCTTTTCATCTCTTAATCCTACGGTCTGGAGACCTAGCGGGAGAGGGGAAGGTGACAAAAGTCCCCAAGCAAAACATATGCTTGGGAAGTGACCAGACTTGTACCAAGCCCAGCCAGTATGATCACAACTGTTGGGTCTCCTAGGTTAATATCCTCAAGGTGATCTGCGGTCAGCCTGATGTTAGCAAGCCATTCCTGGAACCCCACACCAAAAGGCGTCTTCTGTGCTTTTGCAGTAGGAGAAGCAGAGAGCAAGGCACGTTTCTCATGCAGCTAATATTGTTTTCAGCACTGCCAATCAAGAAGGAAGACATGAATGGGCTGTGATGAACAAAATCACATGTGCATCTATTTTAAAGCAGTCTAGGTCTCCAGCACTCACCATTCTCTCCCCTGGAGTGCACCGTGCCATCTGATCCAGTAAGTGCAAGCGCTGATGCTGTAGAGCAGCATCCTGTAAGGCAATGGGACATCTTTCATGATCAGTGCTAACCTGGTCTTGTCACCTCTCTCTGCGTGGGTCCAGTTGAGATAACTTGGTTGGTTAGCACAGCATGCTCTTGGCTGCCTCTGAAGAGCTTTGGGAGGAGAAGAATTAGTGTGGAAATAGGTGGCAACTCACTGCATGGTAGAGGCAGAGATGCAAGGAGTGCCCTGTGAGGACAACTGTACATGACATCCTACATCTGGGGTTTGCACTGGGTTTGTGCTCAAATCCGAGCTGATGGTGCAAGGTGAGAAGCTCCCCTTCTGGCTGAAGAGCGAGGATTGGCCACACCGTGTGCCACCAGAGCACACCATCCACGGGAAGCTATGTTCTAGCAGCAGGAATGCCCTGTTTCACAGGCACCTGGCTGCTAGCTGCCGCTCACAGGACACCAAGGAATGAATTAACCCCTACCAGGTCTGAGACAGACCTTAGGAATGGCTAAGAAAGGAACAAAATGGAAACACCATTTGCAGCAGTGTATCTGCAGCCAGGGTGTACCAATGTCTAGAAGATGCTCTGAACGGCTATGGTTTCTCCAACACCAGAAGAGAGCACCAAGGATTTTTAAAGGTCTGAGATGGTTTCTACATCAGGAACAGGCTAGGGTTATTCAGTCTTGAGAGGACAGATGAGGTACAGCTGTGAACAGGCAAAGAGGAACTGCCTTTCACCAGGTGAAGCTCTTGGGTGTCCTGTTACAAGGAAGCAAGTGGAGCTGGTTTCTTCCCACAGTGCAGAACTGAGATGAGGAAGTCCCTGCTGTGGCATATTGAGGTTTGCAAGACTTCAAAAAGGGATACCTTGAAGAAATAAGCCATCAAGGGGTATTAGATGGAGACACCTTGTCTGGCTCAAGAAATGCTGATCACTGGAACCTGGGTGAGGTTTCGGGGAGAACTGCATGTTTTCCCAGTTCTCTCTCTCCTCCTGAAGCATCATTTCTTTGTGGCTTTTTTTCCCCTTAATTTTGTTGAAAGTTCCTTGGGGAGCAAGAAAGGGAGGTGATGTGTGGAGCACAGACTGTCCCAGGTTTATATGCTTTATTGCTCCCTGGCAATAAATAAGATCTGCTGTGATAGTCTGAGGGCAGATTGGCCTGTTTTATAGCCTCCCTTGTCTCCCTGCAGCTCTTGGAGTCATTAAAGAAGTGACCCTGAAAGCACTGGCAGAGGATGAGGTTTGCTGTTGATTCCTGCTTTCACCTTGTGCTTCACAACACAGTGGGCTGCACTGTTGCCCCAGGTCTGGAGCTATCAAAGTAGGTGAGGTTTTAATGCAAGTACTGAGAGCAGACGGCCAGGGCAGGCATCAGTGACTCCAGGGCAATATCATGAGTAAAGGGAGGACATCCTGGTCCAGGACACCAACCATGCTGCTGGCGGCGAGGACTGAGTGTACCCAGATCCCAACCTGCACCATGGTGTTCATGGAGGGAACACGCATGGGTGGACTGGATGAGAAGCCGTGATGTGTACGAGCTGGTGACTGCTCTGGCTGAGCCTAGCAGCAATGGCCAAGTGCAGCTGCAGCCTTCAGTACATGGAGAAGGAGGAAAAATCTGCAGACTTTTGGAAATCAGAAAGCCAAATTCTTCTAAAAAAAGAAATCCGGTCAAAGCTGAGTGGGGAGGAGCTGTTCTGGGGGCACGTTGAAGCCAGGCTAATTTTCCAAGAGATGATGAATCAGACATTTTCTTGTGAAGTTACGTGCATCTAGAGAAGAGATGATAAAGATGTTTCTTTTTCTTGTTATGCCTTATGAAGCAGATAAAAACAGTGATGTAATGCTAACGGGTATCTGTGATGCTGAGCAATGTTGGGCTCACTGCTTCTGGAAGAGGAGGACCATTTCTCGTCATTTGGGGTTTTTACTGTTAGATAATGAGTTCAGCCAAGGGACACTGTGAGAATGTGTCTTTGCCAGTGGTGTTTGCTCTGTGTGTTGAATGCAGAACCAGAGATGGGGTATAGGCAAGGAGGAACTTGAAGCTATTAAGTAGAGGGTGGAAAAACAGCATAGAAAGGAAGACCTCTGCTTCCCCCCCCCCCTTCCAAAAAGTTTTACTTCTGTTTGGGGAAGAGCAAGGTGTGGCCAGCTGGTTATTCTGGGGTAAGGAGCCTCCAAGTTTCCTGGTCCCAACTGGATGTGCTGGGTCCTGGATGCGAAGGGTAGAAACATGTTGGTGTGAGGTGGCAGCTTGGCTGAAAGCAAGACTGGCTGGAGGGGTGAGCATGAAGTGTGTGTGACAGTGTGGCTGCTGTGAATAATGGAGGCACTGTGCCAGAAAGCATGGTGGGGCACAAAGATGAGGCCAGAGGAGACAGTGAAGAGTCAGCCACTGCCCATGAGAGCCGACAAGACATCCATAATGATGAATGCAATCTGCAGTCAATATAAGCAGCAGTCAATGCTGCCCTTTATCCAGCCACTGCATTGCTTAATATTTGCAGGCAATCCTACCCATCCATGCAAGGAACACTCAGCTGCTCATGGGTGGGTTGCCCATCTTCCCATGCTCTTGGCCATAACCTGCAGCAAGGGGGGACAGCAGCACTTCACATTGCTTTGAATATCGTGTCCGGGATAAACTGACCTCATGGACCTGCCTGGCAGGAGACATCTCAGCAGAGCAGCATATCAAAGGACTGGAAACAATCCTTCAAAATCCACATAGGTGTGTGTGAATCTATATAGGTATGTGTGTCACCAAGTGGGAGGCCCCTAATGTCCTACTAGCACAGCTGTCCCCCAGAGAGACCTGCATGCCTGCAGCCCTGCAGAGATGCTCCTGCCTTGTTGGTACGGGCTGACGGCGATTTTCCTTCCTGTTCTCAGAGCTACCAGGCCTAGGAGACTTCCCCCACATCACCTTGACCTGGGCTTAACCTGGGCTTGGCCTACTAGCAGAATCTGTATCGCGTTGTCCTGATTTCCTCCTCCGTTCTCCCCAGGTCTCCCAGATAACTCTCAGAGCCTGGGAAGAGCAGATTGTCAAGGCAGGACCTTCCTGCAGCCTTCTGCTGCTCCCCAGTGGCTGCCTGGAGAGGCATCACAGGCAGGTCCTGATGGGAAATGGTGAGGGTGCTGTGGCATCTGTAAGGTCCTGATTTCCATCTTCATCTTCCCCAGGTCTCGCAGATAACTCTCACCGGGCTGGGGAAGAGCAGGATGACAAGGATGTGCGGGACATGCAATCACAAGCTTAGAGTTTTTTGAAAATAAGCAAACTTTTTTAGACCTTTTTGGGCACTAAACAGTACCTTCTGGGTTTATTGTCCAGAATCAGTGAGAGAGGTTGAAACCAGCTCAATTTCCTTATTCCGATAATTCACTTGCTTTTAAAAAGGTCATCCTCTCCAGTTCTGAAACAATTGTCCCAGGCCAGAGTTACTGGGATTAGCTGGTACATCAGGGAGTCTTCCAGCTTCTGGGGCACCACCCTGCAAGTCCCGCAGGAATGTTGTGGTCAGTGTGGGCAATTCTTTGGGTTGCTGTGGGCCAGTCTCTGAAGTAGGAGTTGTAGTTCTTGGGCACAAAGTATTCAGCCTGTTTGTTCAGGATTGGAAAAGGGATTTTTGTTATCCGGAAAAAGCTTCAGGTTTTGAAAGTGAAATAAAAAATATCTTCGTTAAAATAGTTTGGAATTCTCTGAAATGTTATTTTTAGTAACTTAAGCATTGAATAAGTTGTTTTCCTAGGAAGAAATGGATGTTTCATGAAATCCATTTTTTCTGCTGGAAAAAATTTTAAACAACAGATTGCATGCAGTTTAATTTTGAGCATGGACACACAGCACAGAGTCAAGTAGAACTGTACTTTATGGGAACAAGGTTGCAGTAGTTTAATAACTGATGCGTGGCTCGTTATCCCACTGAAATATTTTCTTTCACAAGCATGACATCCCTCATCGTTAGGAAAGGATTGATTAAAAGTTACTAGAAAGGAAAATTAGTAGTTTAAAACTTCTTACACCAATAAGGAGACGAGAATCTGATCAATCATATAGCAGAAAGGATACATGTAATTTTATGTGAATGAAATACAATTGATCACACTAGTGAGAAGCTGCCTTTGGATATTTGAAAAAATGTTTGCTGTACTAGGAATAGTTAAAGGTGAAAACATTATTTTGCACTTTTTGGGACATGGTGCTGGACTTTTGTACAGGATTTTGCATACTGCTGTTCCAGTGAGTGCAGAGTTGCTCCCTTTCATCATTTTGGTGGGAGCCTTCTGCTTTTGGAGGCAGAGAAGGGAGAATCTAAATGTCAGTAAGTAAAGGAGACTTCCCAACTGCTGGAATTGTAAAGAAAAACCTGAAAATATCCAACAAATCTCTCTAGAAGTAGGGACAAAAAACCCCAGTACCTTGTAGTGCAAAGGTTCTTCTATCTATACTCATATATTTAAAATACTTTGACTTAAAATCATACTTTTAAAAAAAAAAATCTCCTGCATTTTAAGACCCTGGCCAGACCAGGTGTCCTCTCCATCACTGCTGACCCAGCTCCCCAAGCTAATGCTCAGGTGCACTGGGGGTTTCTGCTGCACCCACTAACTTCTAGACTTTTCCACAGTCCCTCTGCTGCCACCTGCCCTTCCCAGCCAGCTGCTGCAAGGAGTTACTGCTTCGGTGATGTGGTTACAGCATGGGGGAAGCCTGATATCAGGGGAAGGCAAAGGCTGTGTGCCATGCTGGAATTTAACTGAACACAAGGACAGGTGGGCAAGGAGAGCCCACTAGACTCCCAGGAGTGATGCGTGTTGCAACCCCCAGCCCAGAGAGCTATTAGGGGCTTGCACATCCACCTGGGCAGGCTGCCATGGCCCCTTCCCAGCCTGAGGAAAGGACATGGAAAGCAGGAAAAGGACCATAGATGCCGGGCACCCCAGGGAGGCAGGAGGGTCCCTGCTGGGTCGTGCCCAAAGTGCTGTCCTCTTCCTCCTTCCCATCACAGAGGTATTGCTCTTGGGGAGAGGCTCTTTGTACTCTTCCTTGGGCTGGCTCTTGCAGTGGTACAGGCTTGGGGCCGGGGTGGAAGCAGTGCTGGATATCCTGGGGACAAAAGATACACTGGGGGTGGCAGAGCTGTGGCAGCCCCTGGAGATGGGGTAGATCCCCAGGGACCTACCACAGCCCCCAGCGCTGGGGGCATCGGGGCTTTCTGCGTGGCTGGGGATGCCTGGATACTGCTCTGTTGGGTCCATCTGTCCTTTCCACTCCCTCCCCTGACCACCTTGCCTGGTGTCCCTGCCCCAGGGATGCTCATCGTCCCTGGGACCTGCATGTTCCTGTTCCCTGGGGAGTGCCTAGGGAAACCAATTGCCCAGGGCTGCTGGGATGCTGCCCCAGAGAGAGAGAGAGGACAGCTGGCCGAATCTGCCCCCTGGGCTGCAACACTGGTAGAGGGGGTTTATTAGGGCCGTGCTCTGATGCTGTTGGTGCAGGGGGGTACCTAGCGCTCATGGAGCGCCACATCCTGGGACAAATGGTCTCTCTGGCCACATCGTGGGCCTGAGGCATCTCCCTTGTGCCAGTGCTCTGGGCCACCTGACCTAGAGCTGTGCAACACCCTGGTCTCTCCACCTACCTGGTGGTGCCTCTGCCCTGAGCTGGCTCGACTGTGCCAGAGCCCTTCCTGTGCCAGCCCTGTGGCTGGTACCCAGTCTCTTCCACAGCATGCAGGAGATTATCCCAGAGCTTTCCCTTCCTGAGCAAACACCCCTTGTACATGGCTGAACATCGCATAGACAGACAGTGGTGCCAGCGAGTGTGTACCCACAGCAGTAACTGCCTGCATTCGGCTCACGTGGGGAGAGGTTTCATGGGCAGGGTAGAGCGGACGAATGCACAGCATCCACGGGCAATAGATGCGCTTGAAGCACAGATCGGTCTTGGTGATGGATGCTCACGCCACCGCGTGCAGCTGGGTGCCACGCCAAAAGCCGTGGAGGGGCAGCACACCGGCAGCTTCCCCCGGGAGCGTAGCGAGGGGGCCTGGCAAACCCGCCGTGCCCATCTCCTCGGCTTGGGGGATGCCCCTGCGCTTTGCCGGGCGGGAGGGGGCTCCTTTCCCAGGCAGCGGCAGGTGCCTTATCCTCTTGCTGGGCTGTTTTCCTCCCTCACCCGCTGCTTTTCCTCTCCTTGTTGTGCTCCAGCGGCTTCTTCGCAGCCCTCAAGGTCGAGCACCGGCGGCGGCCGGGCGGGCGGCAGCGCGCAGCCCCGGGACCCGTGTTTTCGGAGGGTACTCCCGCGTTCAAGGCTGCCGCTGCCTTCCCACGCCCGGCGCAGGTGCTGCGGGGCCCGGTTCACACGGCCGGCTCTCATAACAACCCCCAGCAGATAAGGCGGCCCCGCGTAGCGGGACGAGACGGGGCAGCGAACGGGGGCCCGGGGACCCTTCGCGCCCCCCTTTCTCCTTCCCCAGCTCTTAGGGAGCGGCGGGCCCCGAGCACGCCCGCCCTGAGACCGCAGCTGTCCCGGCCCAGGCCGGCGCCCCCCGAGCCCCGGCTGGGGGCTCTCCAAGGCGGCCTGGCGCAGCCCCCGCGGCGGCGGGGCGGGCCGGGGTCTCCGCCGGCGGCGGGCGGTGCCCGCGGTGCCCAATGGCTGCCCGCGCACGGGCATAAAGGCGGCGGCAGCCTCGCGCTCCCCTCCGCTGGCCGGGCCCCCCGGAGCCGCCCCACCCCGCCGCCGCCGCCATGGGCCGCCCCCCGCCGCCGCTCCGCCTGCTCCTCGCTCTCCTCAGCATCCTCCTGCCGCTGCTGCTGGCCGGGATCGTCGCCGGCGCCGGGACCCGCCGCGCCTGTGAGCCGGGGCCGAGGGGGGCGGGAGACCCCTGCCCCATCCCGAGGGGCTGCTTGCTGGCCCCCGCGATGGGCTATGGGGAGGGTGTCCCCGTTACCTAGGGTCTCCCCGTTTTCACCACTGCCCGGTGATGTCCCTGCCCCCTGTGGCATCCTTCCCACCTTGACAGCATGGGAGGGTCCCTGCACCCTGAGGAACTCTATCCCCCTGCTTAGGGGGCTTGGGGGGGTCCCTGCCTTCCCTGGGGGAAAACGAGAGGCTGCAGTTCTCCCTCCAGCCCCACAGGAGGTCCTGGGGTGCCCCTGGCTGGGGCCAGTCCCCCCCTCTGCGGGGCTGTGCTGGGACTCCCAAGTGGGGAGCTCCATGGGGTGTGTGCTGGTGGGGTGTTCGGTGTGGCCACCCAGGCTGACCATGGCTGGGCTCCCTCTCTCCCGCAGCGCCTGCTGGCCCCACGTGTGCAGCCTCACGCCAGGCCGCCTGCAGTGCTGGCTGCATCCCTGTTCCCTGGCTTTGTGATGGCGAGCAGCAGTGTCCTGACGGGACAGATGAGCAGTGCGGTGAGCGGGGGGAAGCTGGCACCCATCCTCTGTTGTGGGATGGCCTTGGGGGCTGTGGGCATCGAGGGGCCCTGGTGCTCTGGGGAGTGGTAGGGCAGGCCAGAGGCACCTCACTTTTTGCTGGCTATGCTATTGGCTCCTGTGTGGCACCCTGCAGGGACATGTGTGCCCTAGAGCTCCTGGGGGATGTCTGTGGCATGGGGACATATCCTGGATCCTGTGCTGAGTGATGCAGCCCCACCGTCTGCCAGAGAGCCCTGCTGGGGGCTGCTGTGCCAGGATGGAGGGGACCCTCATGGTTGTGCCAAAGCACAAAGTGACTGTGTGCTGTTCCTGCAGATGTTGCCTGTGGCGGGGACCCCCATGTTTGGCAGTGTGACGATGGCCGGTGTGTTTCTAGCAGCTGGCGTTGTGACGGTGCTGCTGACTGCCTGGATGGCTCTGATGAGCAGGACTGTGGTACGTAGTCTCTGCTGGGGTAGGGTGGGGGGGCAGTTGGGGGCACAGGGCAAGGTGTGAGTGCTGCTCTGTTCCCTTAGTGTGTGGGGCAAAGAAGGTGCAGTGTCCCGGCACCCATCACTGCATCCCGCACTGGGAACTGTGCGATCGGCACCAGGACTGCGAGGATGGCTGGGATGAGGAGGGGTGTCCCCAGCAGCCCTGTCTGCCCGGGCAGTGGCAGTGCAGGAACAGGGTGTGCATCATGGCCGAGTGGAAGTGCAATGGGATTGATGACTGTGGTGATTCCTCGGATGAAGATGTCTGCGGTAAGCGAGCATGTTGGATGCCCCTTAATGGACTGAGGTCTGTCCAGGCCACATGTGAAGTAGGGGGTACTTTGCCCTCCTGGGCCCCAGCTCCCCTTGGGATGGTGGCAAGCATCTCAGGAACCTGTTGGCGCTTTGTGGGGCCTCCCCATGAGTCTGGAACCCATGGTTTCCTCTGTGCCGACTGCTCCCAGTCTGCTCTGCTGACATAAGCTGTGTGTGCCATAGCCCCCTGCCCGCCAGGCATGGTGCGGTGCGATGAGGGGAAGTGTATCCTGGAGTCCCTGATGTGCAATGATGAGGACGACTGCCTGGATGGCACCGATGAGCCCAGCACATGCGGTGAGTTGCTGGCCACAGCCCGTGTGACTGGGGCCAGGGGGAGCCGCAGAGCTGTCCTGTGTCTTGTCACCCCTCTGCTGTGTCCCCACAGGTCGGAGCTGCTTTGTACGCAATGGGGGCTGCGCAGAGACGTGCACTGACACGCACTGGGGAGTGCAGTGCTCCTGTGGGGCTGGCTGGGTGCTGCAGACGGACGGGCAGAGCTGTGCTGGTAAGGAGAGGTCAGGGGGTGTGCGCTTTGGGCACCTGCAGCCTCGGCTGCTGAGAGTGGGGTTTCCCCAGAGCCAGTGCTGTGTGGGAACACCTGCCTCAGCTCTGCTCCTGCCTGCGTGTCACACTTGACCCTGCAAAAGCTGTGTCTAGGTCATGTCCCAGCAGCAGCTGGTGCACTTTGGGGCTGGGACCCAGGTCCCAGTATCTAGGGAGCCTGCCAGTGGTCCCTGGGGAGCAGTGGCGGTGCTGTCTGGGGGCAGCTAGCCAGCTGTGCGGTGGGCTCCTGGCAACGCCTGTCCCTGCAGATGTGGATGAGTGCTCCCTGGAGTACAGCCCCTGCAGCCAGCTGTGCAGCAACACCCCGGGGGCTTTCAGCTGCGCCTGCCTCCAGGGCTACACCCTGCGGCACGGCACCATCTGCGAAGTGACAGGTAGGGTGAGCCGGGGAGCCTGGGCTGTCTGAGGGGCTGGGCAGTGCCCCCAGCTAGCCAGGTCCCCACTCACCAGGTGAAGTCCCCCTTACCTTGGCAGACAATGCAACGCAGATCCTGGTGGCTGTGGGGCAGGACCTGGCACTTCTGGATGTGCGGACCCAAGCCTACCGGCCCCTGCTCTCCACCGAGACCGAACCCCGTGCCCTGGTGTACGACCTGCTCCGGGAAACCTACTACTGGCTGACAGAGGATGGCGAGCTCCGCACTCACCTCCCGGGGAAAGGCACGCAGCCCCTCTATGCAGGTGGGGAGGAGCAAAGGCGCTGGGTGCTGTAGCAGGGCTGAGATGGGTGCTGAGAGCTGGCCTGCCACCCCAGCCCTACCCTTCCTGTAGAGGAAGGGGCAACCTGGGTTTTGCCTCTTGGCCTGCAGCAGGGGTTGTGTGCCTTAAACTGCTCTGTCTCTGCAGATGCCGGGGAGGTGAACAGCATCTCTGTGGACTGGTTCACAGGGCAGCTGTACTGGGCCAGCAGCCACCCTGCAGCCATCTGTGCGGGGCTGGGCGATGGCCGGGGCTATGTGACAGTGCTGGGGAAGGATGTGGCACCAGAGCAGCTGACAGTGCATCCAGCTGCAAGGTGAGGAGCAAGTTGAGACTATGCTGGCCCTGGGCTCCTGGGTAAGCGATGCTGGTGCTGACCATGTCATGGCAGCTCTGGCATTATGCCGTGAAGTGGGTGCTCAATGCGTGTCCCCAGGTGCCTGTACTGGGTCAACCGTGGGCAGAGGGGTCGGACAGTCATCACCGCAGCCGGCATGGATGGCTCAAACCGGCGGGAACTCACAGTGGTGTCCATGGAGGAGCCTGTGGGGCTGAGCCTGGACCATGTGGCCGGCAGGCTGTACTGGATCAGCGAGTACAAGGAGGTAGGGGTGTGGGGTAGCAGGGCACTGCCCCGCCAGGTGCTGGGAGGTGGTGAGGTGGGAGTGGGGAGGGTGGCCCTGGTTCCCGTGTGGCTATGGCCAAGGTATGGGAGGTAGCAGGGAGCAGTGCCCATGTCTGGTGCATGTCCCTGGGCTGTGAGGGGGAAGGCACCACTGTGAGCCCCGGGGCTGTGGGACGATGCCGGGGTGTGGGGGGTGCTATATGGTCACTGTGCCTTGCCCTGTCCGCAGTCCATCGAGACGCTGCGGGTGGACGGCAGCGGGCGCCACTCCTTTCCTGCTGTCCTGCGGAGCCACACAGAGCCACTGGGCCTGGCTGTGTTTGAGAGCCGGTTCTTCTGGACTGATGGCACAGAGCTGGCGTCGGCCACCCGGGCCTCTCCCCAGGAGCATGCAGTACTGCTCCGTGCCCCCGTCTCAGCTTTCACTGTGCTGCACGTGCTGCAGCAGCCTCCCCGTGAGTACCCTGCCAGGCACCTGCTGCAGGGCTGGCAGCACCCCCACCTCTTCCCTGGGTGCTAGGGGAGGCCGTACTGTGTTCTGGAGCTCACCGGCTCCTGCCCAATGGCTCTCCTGGTCCTGCAGTGAGGGGTTATGGGGTTGTGACAGAGGGGACATATGAACCCATATGAAAGTTGCCAAGTCTTATGGCTTTGGGTAGAGCTGAGCCCTCCGACCTCATGTGACACTGCCACCCTGCCTAGGGTAGCCGGTCCATATCCAGCCCCAGGACAGCCTTGTGGTTTTTGGGGATCAGGAGAGGCATGGGCTGCCTGAGCTCTTAATGTCCCCTTGCTCCCAGGAGACACTGCTGCATGTGCTCCGGGCCTGTGCAGTCACCTTTGCCTCCTGTCCCCTGTGCACCCTCGGGGCTACAAGTGTGCGTGTCCAGAGGGCCTCTTCCTCCTGCCCTCAGGCAAATGCGCAGGTGAGCAGGGTCTGCAAGGTGGGCTTGGCTGTCTGGGGTGGGATGCATCCCTGTGGGAGTCAGAGGGGGGGCCATAAGGGGCTGTGACTTTGGTGGGACGAGGTTCCCAGCACACACCAGTGCTGTTACATTTCTGCCTGGGTTCATGCTGGTGCCCCTGTCCAGTGCCCCTGGGGCCATGCTCACACACTGCCCTTGTACCCCACAGAGCTGTCCATCGTGTATGCATCAGGGAAGACCATCTCCCTGGTGCAGGTGGGCACTGGAGCACGCAGCAAACGGGTGCAGGAGTGGCAGGAGTCCCTCCACCTGCAAGATGTGGACTGGCAGAGGTCGGTGCTTTATGGGACAGATGACCGTGGGACGCTACTGCGCGTTGTGGGGCACCCTGGCAAGAGAGAGGCCATTGCAACTGGGCTTCCAGGTGAGACCCTATGGGGTGACGGAGGGCATGCTCCTATTCCTGGTCATCCCTGAGGCCTGAGGATCTCCTGGGTGCAGAACACAGCAGTCCCATGGTGCCCACACTGGGACTGTGCTGAGGCACCGAGCAGCTGTGCCCTGGTTTTAGGGGCAGGGGGGATCCGGGCCCTAGCAGGTCATGGGACAGCCCCATAACTGCTTGCCTGCCTACTCTTGCCAAGTCTGTTCTGCCCGCGTGGACATCCGCTCGGGGGACCTGTACTGGCTCGCATGTAACCGGAGGGACATCGGGGTGATCCAGGCGTCTGACATGTCCCCACGCATCTTGCACCGTGCTCGCGGCAGCATCCAGCACCTCTTCTTGGACTGGCAGCGGGGCGCTCTGTACTGGCTGGCCCGTGGGCAGCCCCTGCAGCAGCTGAGCCTGGCTGGGGGTACCCCGTGGGATGCCTGGAATGAGACGTGGCCTGGAGACCTGCCTGCAGCTATGGATAGCAGAGCCTTCAGCGTGCTCTGGAGCTCAGCCATGGGTGAGCCCTGGTGGTATCTGGACCAGGGAACGGAGGTGGTCAGTATAGGCAGGAGTCGCTAGCTGTGCCCTACCTGCAGCAGGTCCCTGCCCAGACAGTGGGGTGCTCGTGAGGCAGACTCTGTCCTGTGGGTGAGCCTCTGGCCTCAGCCATGAGGTCCCTGCCATAGTTGTGGGTTGTGGGGACACAGGGTGGGTCACAAGGGGTGCCTGCAGACTCCATGGCACTACTATCCCTCTGCCTCGCAGGCCTGCAGGCACTGAGTCTGACCAAGCGGCAAGCAGTCACCCTGGCACCCAGCTGGTCCCACGGCCTTCTGGCTGCCTTCGAGCCATACCTGGTGTCAGCAAATGGAACGGCTCTGCTGCTGTGGGACCGGAGGACGCTGGCCCTTGTGCTGTCCATGCCGGCAGCAGGCGTGCAGGGAGTGGTGGCCTTCGTGGGCTCGGAGCTACAGGCTGGTAAGAGTGGCCATGGCTCTGTGGCTGGTGCTGGCGCTGTACCTGATGGGGCTGGGTGGTCCGTGCTGCTCCAAGCTGGGGCAGGGCACCTGGCTGCTGGTGGCCGTGTGGGGTGCTCTTGGAGGTGCCTGGACTGTGGGGAGGGCACAACCCCAAATCTAGGCTCCATATTCCTGTACGCATGCCTCTGCCAGTGCCACCAAGCAAGGGGTCTGCCCTGCCACTCCCTCCACCTGTGACCACCACTACGAAGACAACCACAAGCATCACTGCTGCTCGGCGCACCGCCTCCACCACAAGACCTACGCCAAGCAAGACCACCACTGCACTCACCACTACTCGTGCACCAACCAGCAAGGCTACCACAACACCAACCACCACCAGCCAGTCCACATCAACCAAGACCACCGCTGTGCCAACCACTGCTCGGACCACACCAACCAAGACCACCATTGTGTGGCCAACCACCACCAGCACCACCACCACTCGATTCTTGCCAACCAAGATCACTGCCCCGCAGCCAGCTACTACCACCCAACACCCAGCCAGCCCTGCAAGGGTAGTGCCACCTACCCCATCCCTCCTGTCCAGCCCTGTGCACCCCCCGACTCCAGTCCTCCGTTTGTCCTGTCCTCGCACACATGTGCCCTGCCGTGATGGCACTGAGTGCGTAGCCCAGGAGTACGTGTGTGATGGGGAGAAGGACTGTGCAGATGGCTCTGATGAGGACGGGTGTGCCCAGCTCTGCGACACCCCAGGTAGGAGCCATTCTTCAGTCCCCTGTGCAGCTAGGTTGCCCTGTGCCAGGGCTTCTGGCTGCTTTCTGGTGGGGTTGTTGGGATGGGGCCCTGGGAAGGTCAGAATGTGTCCTGGGCTCTGATGCTTGTGATGTGGCATACTGATTTCTTCTGAGCTTGGCACTGGGCTGGAGGTGCTGTCAGAAGGAGACAGGGGTGGCCTCACTGCTCACAGTAACCTAGATGTGGCTGAGTTGAGACTGCCTCAGTCGCCATGCTTGGGACGTAGGCTACTGGAGATGCACTGACTAGGAGGGACCAAGCCCTATCGCTGTAGTTGGGGCCATTCTAGGTTGCTGGGGGCTAGCAGAAGGTCTGGGCACCCTGAATGCCTACTGCAGGCTTAGCAAGGCCCCTTGTCTCTCCAGGTGCTTTCCACTGTGCAAGTGGAGCTGTCTGCATCAGGGCTGGGGAGCACTGCGATGGGGTGCCGCAGTGCCCGGATGCCTCTGATGAGATAGGCTGCTGGAGCCCCACTCAGGAGTGTGCCCTGCGCTGTGATGCTGCCGCCCGCTGTGTCCCCAAGAGCTGGCTGTGTGATGGCCACGCCGACTGCCTGGACCATGCTGATGAGCAGGGCTGTGGTGAGACCCTGGGGCCAGGTGGGACTGGGGCTTCTGGGGGCTGCCTGCCCTACAGGTAGGTGCACCAGGTTTCCTGTGGGTCCAGGAGCAGGCACTGCCCAGGGCAACCTGCCGAGCAGCTGGAGGGGCCATACCCTGCTCAGTGCCATGCCTGTGCTGGTAGGATAGGGATGGGGACGGGGACAGTGCCCCCGCTCAGCCCTGGCCCTGCCTGCAGCACCGAAGGAGTGTGGCCCGGCTGAGTTCCCCTGCCAGAACGGGCAGTGCGTGCCCCTTGCCCTGCGCTGTGACGGTGACCGCGACTGCCGGGATGGCTCAGATGAGGAGGGCTGTGCTGTGCCCCGGCCGCTGCTCTGCCGCACGGGTGAGGTGGTGTGTCCCCGCAGTGGGGAGTGTGTGCCGGAGGCCTGGCGCTGCGACGGTGCTGCCGACTGTGGGGACGGCACTGATGAGCAGGTGGGTGGGGTGGTGGGGGCACAGCCTGTCCCCCCTTGCTCCCAGGAGGGCTGGTGGCCCTGTTCACCCTCTGCTCTTGCAGGGCTGTCCCTGGGAGGAAGGGCTGTGCGGGGACCGGCAGTGGGGCTGCTCTCACGGCCACGAGTGCATCCCTGATGTCTGGCGCTGTGATGGAGAGAGTGACTGCATGGATGGCAGCGATGAGGCTGGCTGTGAGCAACATCCTGCTTTTATCCCCCCTGTGTCTCGCCCGGGGGTGGTTGGTGGGTGCCCAGCACAGAGGGAGGTGGGGACGTGTCTGTGCCAAGGCAAAAGGCCCTGTGTGCTGGTTGCCTCTTCCCAGCATCTGTGGTGGCTTCAGGCCCCAGGTAGCTGTTGTTCCTGTAGGGCTGGTGGCCTTGGGATTAGGACAGCCTGAAGCCAGGCTCCAGGCACAGCTCTGGATGTGGCTGCAGTAAGCCCTGGGCACCCTGTGGGAGCAGCTCAGTCTCTCAGCTGAGCAAAGGGAGCTGGTGGATGAGACTCAGGACGGCATTCCCCACATGTCCCTGCAGGCCAGCCTGCTCCCTGCCAGAGCCATGAGTATCCATGTGGGCTGGGGGCCTGCCTGAACGCATCCCTGGTGTGCGATGGCCGGCAGGACTGTGCGGACAGCTCGGACGAGGGGGGAAACTGCTCTGTGCCCTGCCAGCGGTCCTGCGCTCATCTCTGCTACCCCTCGCCCCAGGGCCCTGTGAGTGTCAGCAGCCCTGGTCCAGGGGCTTACCCTGCCATCCTGCCCCAGGCCAGCTGCAGGAGGGACCCTCCTGTGTCCCAAAGGGGGGACCCTGACAGCCCCTTTCCCCACAGCGGTGCTGGTGTGACCCAGGCTATCGGCTGGCTGAGGATGGTCTGTCCTGCATGGACATAGACGAATGCATGGAGTGGGGTGAGGGAGCCTGCAGCCAGACATGCCTCAATGCCCCAGGGTCCTACAGCTGTGGATGTCTTCCTGGTTATCTGCTGGAGCCTGATGGCCGTGTCTGCAAACTCATTGGTAAGCCCTGGGATGGCCAAGCAGTGCTGAGGGTTCCTGGCACTCTAGAGTACACCAGGAGCCAGTGGGTACCCGTCCCCCATGCCTGCTGCTCACGAGGAGCCTTGCAGTCCCACAAATGCCCCTGTCCCCTCTACCACGTGGCCTTCCAGCTGTGAGCTGATGCTTGCCAGCCTGTGGTTGGTCAGAAAATCTATCTGCACTAGGTGGAAAATGTGCTGTCCAGTAGAGCTGAGTCCCAGCAGGCTCCAATGCCTGTGAGTGCCATATTACTCTATGTGCTGGGGCCATGGGGCCACCAGCACTAAGCAGGGTCTGGGTGTCTCTGTGTTGCCCCAGGACCAGAGCCCATGTTGCTGGTGGCCCTGCAGTCAGAGGTGTTGTCCTATGGCCTGCGGAGTGGGCATGAGAAGGTGCTGCTGGCCACCGACAAGGATCGCGTTGTCTTCTCGCTTGACTATGACCTGGTGGAGAGAAAAGTCTTCTGGATGGATTTGGCCACAGAGAGCATCCGCTGGCAGGACCTCAACTCGGGCAAGAAAGGCACACTGGTGAAAGGTGGGCTGTGACAGCATGGGGTTAGCAGGGCTGGCCTCTCCATGGCTGTGCAATCTTCAGGTTGCAGTAGGGTGCCAGGCTATGTCCCCTTGCATGGAGAGGTGCTGGTGAGAACAGGGTTGGGAGGAGCTGGAGCTCCTGGGATAGGAGCATTATGCCAGAGGGCCATGCAGCTGTCACCCCACGGGTGCTGACTCTTGGGTGCATTGCAGGTGTGAGATCAGACTGTATAGCAGTGGACTGGCTTGGGAGGAACCTGTACTGGACGGATGGGGCAGCAGGGCAGGTGCTGGCCACTCACCTGGGGGCAGCCTGGCGAGGGATACCAGAGTACACTGTGGTGATGGATGGAGACCTGGACCAGCCCCACTCCCTGGTGCTCCAGCCTCTGGCAGGGTAAGGCTGGGACAAGAGGACATGGGGGCCTCCTTGCCATCCCTGCTCTGCCCCATTTTCCTCCACGGAAGCAGGCAACAGGCTGGAGAAGATTTGGGATGGCCTCACCTGGGTGCTGTCAGGGCTGTGTGATTGGGGAAGAAGGAGCCCGGGCACCTGCCCCTGCTCTGGGTGGAGCTCTCAGTGCATTCCCAATGGGCTCCATGCTGCTCCTCTGGGCTGCCTTGGTACTGGGATGATGCTGTGGCAGGTCTGTGGGCCAGCACCTCTCTTCCCACCAGGCTGCTGTACTGGTCAGAGGTGGGGAGCCACCCACGGCTGATGGAGGCTACCATGGACGGGAGTCAGCGGCACGTGCTGCTGGCCCAGGGGCTGGGCTGGCCCACAGCACTGGCCCTCGACCTTCCCACCTGGAGGATCTTCTGGCTGGATGAGAAGCTGGGCAGCATTGGTTCTGCACGTCTGGACGGCACCAGTGTGAAGGTGTGTGGTGGGGCTCTGGTGACAGGGTCCTGATTGGGCCTGGGTGGGTGCTCACGGCCTCTCTGCCAGGTCCTGCAGCTGGGCTGGGTCCGGAGTCCCTTCGCGGCGGCTGTGTGCGAGGGGCAGCTCTACTGGTCAGAAAAGAAGGCATGGTCCGTGCAGCAGGTAGACAAGGCCAGCGGCAAGAACAGGACCGTGCTGCTCAAGCGACATGGGCAGCCTCACGGCCTCCAGGTACCTGTGCAGGAGAGCCCCAAACCTTGCTGTGCCAGCTCTGCTGGGGCTCCCACCCTCGCAGCCCTGCCATCCTTTTGAGCCACTGGGAGCTGTACCCCCATCCTGGTGGTCCCTGGACAGCAGTCCCTGTGGACAAGGGTCTCTGGTCCTCTTGGAGCATCTCTGTCTCACCATCCTGACCCCAGCTGGGCCATGTGCGGGCCTTGGGAGCATCACGTGGTGTTGCTTGTGCTCAGCTCTGCTGCTGGGTGCTGGCAGGGCTGTGAGGCTGAGCCTGCCCTTCCCACAGGTGATGCACCCAGCCCTGCGCCCCGTGGCCCCTAACCCATGCGTGGCACGTGGCTGCTCCCACCTGTGCCTGCTGAGCTCCAGGCACGCTGGGCAGTGCCGGTGCCCCGCTGGGCTGACACTGGCTGCCGATGAGACCACCTGCCTGCCCCTCCGCGATTCGGCCTTTGCCCTCCTGGTGTCACCGGCAGCCGTGGCACAGGTACTATCCTCCAGAGCCGGCCCTGGGGGCTGCTGTTCTCGCTGCCGCTAGGGGAGCGGGGTCCCTATCCTAGTGCTGCCTCCTTCTTCCAGGTCTACTTGAAGGACCTGCCCACAACGGCTGGATCCCAAGGCCTTCCTCCACACCGAGCTCTGCCCTTGGCCAAGGTGGGCCGCCTGACAGCCATTGACTATGCAGTGAAAGACAAGAGCCTGTACTTTGCAGAGGTGGGGGGTGACTCCATCGGGCTGCTGCGCCTGAAGGACTGGGGCCGGCTGTCCTGGAAGAAGGCGGTGGCTGTGGAAGGCACGGTGACATCCCTGGCACTGGACTGGCTGAGCGGGAACCTGTACTGGATTGGGGGACAGCCGCCCAGCATCCACGTGGCAGCTCCTGGGGGGCGGTGGGCCCTGGCACTGCTCAGCAAGGGGCTGCAGGGCGCTGCCTGGCTGGCCCTGTGCCCTCGCGCCTCCACCATGTGCTTTGTCACGGCGGCCGGCAGCCGTGGACTTGGTGCCACAGTGGAGTGTGCGGCCATGGATGGCACCAGCCGCAGAGCAGTCTGGAGGAGAGCCCGGGCTCCCACTGGCCTCGCCTTTGGGGGTGCTGGCACCCGGCTGTACTGGGCAGACCGTGGTGAGTGTGGGCTGAACCAGGGCACCGCTGGGGGGTAGCGGAGGTGCAGGCCCTTGGTCTGCAGGGCACAGCCCAGTATGGCCCCGAGGGGCAGCCCGGAGCCCTCCATTTGACGTCCCATTTGATGTCCCTGCATCTGTGCCCTGCAGAGAGAGGCACCATCAGCAGTGTCGAGCTGGATGGATCCCACTTCCGGGTGGTACGGGAAGGGCTGCACAGCCTCTCGCTCTTCACCATTGGAGAAGGCTTTCTGCTGTGGAGCACGACCTCAACCAACGGTGAGTCTGTTTGCTGTGCTTTGTCTGGCTCCTCCTACGCAGGAGTCTCTGCCAGTCCCTGTGGGGTGCGGGCTGGGGGAAGCTACATCCCATCCTGGGCACCGTTGCCGGGAGGAGGTGAAGGAGTGCCGACCCCACGTGTTTCTAGGCTCCAGCAAGATCTGGCACAGCCGGCTGGAGCGGGCTGAGAGCTGGTGGTTCCCAATGGAGCAGGAGTTGGTAGCCATGAGGATTTACAGCCAGTTCTCACAGGAAGGTGGGTCTGGTGAGGCCCCAGCCTGGGGCATCTGAGGGGCTGAGCTGTGTCCCGTGGTGGCCATGCTAACCCGTGCTGTTTTGGCAGGCACCAACGGCTGTGCAAAGAGCAATGGAGGCTGTGCCCAGCTCTGCCTGCCCAACCCTGCAGGGCGGCTGTGCCGCTGCTCCCCTGGCTACCACCTGGTGCGTGGGGTGGCATGCATGCTGGCACTGCCCTGCCCGGCCCCGCTCCAGGCCTGCCCTGACCTCCAGAGCTGCATCTCTGAAGACCAGGTCTGCGATGGGCGCCCCGACTGCACTGATGGCTCTGATGAGTCTGACTGTGAGTGCCTGCCCAAAGCCAGGGTGTGCAGGGTTCCTGGCTGGGCACAGGTGGGCCTGCCCAGTCTCCCCCAGTTTGGGAAGGGGGCTCTCACCTGGGTCTCTGCTGATCTATGCCCATCCCTCCAGGCCCCTCTGTAGAGGTGGGGACACAGGTCCCTGCACTATCAGGAATGTCCCGTGTGGAAGAAGAAAAACCAGCCTTACCCACAGCTGCACTCAAACCTCAGCAGCCCGGCCCCAGCCTGCCTGCAGCCCCTGGCCCTCAGGAGCATGGAGAGCCCTTCCTGGTACCCCCCAGCACTGAGGAAGTGCTGGGGGCCGTGCCGTGCAGCAGCGAGACATGTAACCTGCGTGGGGACTGTGCCATCGAGGCTGGGAGAGTGACGTGCCACTGCGCCCTGGGCTATCGTGGTGACTACTGTGAGGAGGCAGAGGTGCAGCCCGTTGCAGGACCTATCGCCCTGGGAGTGGCCGTGCTCCTGCTGCTCGCTGCTGCTGCTGTGGGGGCCCTGACCTACATGCGGAGACGGGACAGGCGGAGGAGGTAAGCTAGGCCGGGCGAGGTACAACTGGGGATGGAGAAGTACAGGGTCTCCCTGTCCAGGGACAGCGTGGTGTCCTGGGGCACTCCTGGGCTATGTGGAAAGCTCCGATCACCCCAGCAGTCCATTACTGGGGGTTGTGGCAGGACCGTGGGATCTGCCCCAGCTCTAGGAGATGGCCATGCCATCTTCAATGTATGTTTTTTCCTCCTCAGGACATCAAGCACTGCCTCCACCCGGGTGCTGACCTTGTACCACCGTGAAAGTGACCCTGAGGAAGAGGATGATGATGAGGAAGAGCTTCCCCCCAAGAGTGATACCTTTGTGAATGAAGCTTATGATGGGAAAGAGGTAAGCAAGCCCTGGTAGGGACTCCCCTGCTACCCTGGAGTGCCCCAAGGCCCCCCAATATGTAGATCCCCTCCCCGGCCCAGCGCTGGCATGGGCACCCACTCTTGAAGCAAGCTCTGCCCTCCACCTGGGGGAGAGGGACAAGACTTGGGGGTGCCTGGAGTCTGGCTGGTACAGGGGCTGTCCCGCTCTGCCCATGGCTGGAGTCCCTGTGCCAAGGTGTGGGTGGGCCCAGGGAGGCTGGCTCAGACTCATCCCTGATGCACCCATCCGTGATCTCTGCAGGAGCTGCCAGCCCCGCTGCAGAAGGGAACATCTCGCCCTGACACGGTATTTTCATAAAGGAGTGTTGTGCAGCATCCCTGGTGCCATTGTGGTTTGTGTGGGGGCCAGGGAGGGGAGGTTGGTTTGCTCTTCCCAAATCTCTAAGTTCTAGGGAACTTACAGTCCAGACCAAAAAGCTTTGGGAGGTTTTTCAGGAAGTCTCCAGCCCCACACACTCTCTGAGCCACCTGAATCCGATCTCCTGCTGCAGGGTGCATCCTGTACCATCCCTTAACCACGCTTAGGGCATCTCCATCCACTGTCCCTCTGCAGCAAGGCTTAGCTTGCTGACCAGGGTGCTTTGGGCTCACCTGGGGTAGAAATCTGGCCAAATAGCTCTGCAAGGAAGCTGGCTCAGCTCTTGCCTAGTTATGCAGGGTGCCGAGCAGGATTTTACAGTGCAGTTCTGACCTCCCAGTGTCCCTTACAAACCAGTGAGACCAGTTTTACTGCCTCCCACCAAGCTAATGATGAAAGGGGAAATAATTCGCTATTTTTTTTCCCCTGTGATCTCTTTTCCCCCCCACCCCCACCCTGAAGTAGCTGTGCTCAAGGAAGGAGAAACCTCTTCCAGGGCTGATTTTGACCATGGCGGGGGGGGGGGGGAGTCCTTGAGGAAGGTGCTATAAAAGCTACCTGTCCCCTTTACAGACCTTTCCTCCCTGCTTCAGGCAAAGCAGGGGGGAGCTGGGTTAGCTGTGCCCACTGGCTTTCAGCCCAGCCTACCTGGCAGAAAGCCTATAACCATCCCACAGCACAGATCCATTCTTCTTCATTTATTTTGTTGTTTGCACAGTCCTGAGTTGAGCAGAGACATATGGGAGGTACTCCCCTCCCCTATTCCCAGCCCTGAAGGTTACATGGTGATAACCTGTACCTTGCTTACGTGGGAACATTGGAGCTTCCTTTGCCCAAGCTGCTGCACTGTGCAGGAGGATGAGCTAAAGGCTGCATGGAAGGACTGGAGCCAGGGCTGGTCCTCACCCCAGCATGGCTTTGGCACGGTTGTGGGACCTGGAGCATGGCAGGCTTTTGAGGAGGTTGTGGAGATTCAAACCAGTCCTTGGTCTTGCATCCAGCCTGCTCTGAGGTGCTCCAAGAGAAGGGCATGGCGTGGAGGGGCAGGAGCCAGTGCTGCTCTCAGTGCCAGGCAGGCAGGCTGGTCGGTGGCTGCTGCTGTCCCTGTGCTGGGGCTATAAGTCGGAGTCACAAGGCAGGGTGCTCCTCCAGTGTCGTCCATCTCGCTCGTCTGCCAGCACGTCCCAGGGATTGTGGTAAGCCCCAGTGGTGGAGCACGGCCCAGCCTCCAGCACAGGGCTGGGGGTCAGTTTGGGGGCCCTGCGTTCCTTGCAGCAGTGGTGGAAGCTGAGGGTGAGGGCCAGCCCCCCCAAGATCTCCAGGCAGCTTCCCAAGTAGCTCAGCACCAAGCTGTAGCCTACAACCAGCGTGCTACCAGCTGTTGCGGGCAGTGCCCACAGCTCATGGGTGTACCAGGAGGTAGGCACAAGGCTCAGCAGCCCTGAGAGGAGCAACACCAGCCCTGACACGCCAGCCAGCAGGTGCCGTGGCTCCTTCTGCCAGCAGCGAACCCCCAGGGCAGCCACCACCAAGCCCAGGAGGGTGACCACCAGCGAGGTGGGCATCAGCCCTTGGGCCACCCGCACGGGTACCTGCTCAAAGTAGCCCAGCTCATCAGCCTGCCCGCAGCGGCGATCATGGCTGCTCTGCAGCTCTCTGCACATATCCCAGATGCCCTGCTCCAAGATGAAGTCAAGGGGCTGGTCAGGTATGAGGCTCACCTGCCTCCAGTTGGGTGCCAGCGTGCCCGTGAGTGTCAGCAGGAGTCCGCAGGGGCACAGCACCAGCCCCACGATCATGGCTGTCGGCGTCCGCATGCTGAGGAGGTGGGTGAAGCGAGCTCCAGCGGGCTCCTGCTTGCCTGAGGCAGAGAGGAGCGGGGTCTCACCGCTGCTGCCTGTCACCTGGCCAGACGAGGTGGTACTGGTGCCCCAGGGCTGCTCGGTGCAGGCAGGGGTATCCCTCGGTAGGGCAGTAGTCCCGGGCCCCCCGTACGGTGGGGCAGCCCCCAGAGTGGGCGCGGGCCACCGTCCTGGCCGTGCCCGGGGCTGTGGGGAGGTGCCAGCGGCAGGAGGAAGTGCAGGCAGGGAGGAGCCCGGCGCAGGCAGGGCTGGCCGGCACCCAGCCCCGAGTGCTGCAGGGTGCGGGAGCCTGCGGGAACCACGGGAGCTCCGGCCTCCGCTCTCCCCTTGCAGGTAGCGGGGCCGGGGGCAGCCAGACGGCCCCGGGCTGCAGGTGGCACTGGGACGTCTCTGCGTCACCCTGGGACTTGGCAGCACTCGGTCCCTACTCCTCCCTTATGGCTTACTTAAACTGACTGTGAACTTAAATTACTATCAACTGAAGTAATTTATGAAAATTATTAGTTAAGATGAAATGCTAGCAGGTCTCAGAGTTGGTCCTCCCCAGGCCCAAGACACCTCCCCAGTCCCTGCCTGGCCTTCATCTTCCTGCTCTGCGTCCCAGCGAGCATCTCCCTGTCCTTCAGGGACCACTCCTGAGCTTGGCCATGCTCTTCTCCTCCCAGGCTACACTCAGAGGCCACACGCAGGCGCAGCAGCCTGGCTCTCAGCAGGAAAAGTCCCTGGGATGTCCACTGAGACAGGTGTGGTAAGTCACTGCATTTGAGAACCCCCTACGTGGGGGTTTGAGCCCTAAAAAAAGCACTGTTCTCTGGGCCTCTCCAAATTTCCCTGAATTGCTGCCAGTCACGCTGAGCCCAAAAGAGGGCAGCATCCTCTGTGCATTAATTTGGGATGAGCAACCCCAGCTGAACTGGAAGGCTGTCTCCACAGCATCTTTGCACCCCTGGTTTTGTGGCCTTGGCCACCTGGAGGGCTGGGTGGGTCTGTGCTGCACCAGCTGCTCCCCCAAAGCTCTTCTGCTCTGCGGGTGCCAGATCATTCCAGGGATGGATTGCAGAGCTGTTGATCACTGGATCTCAGCCCATCTGGAAGGCAGGGTGCTCATGTCCCCAGCTGTGCCTGCAGGGCAGCAATGCTGACAGCCGGCTGTGCATAGGCCCAGACCAGGGACACCTGGCTTTGTTGTACGCAGTTAGTAGCTTGCTAGAATTTGGTACTCCTCGGCTGAGAAACTAAGCTACGGGGTTGCTGTTTCTCTTTCTGTCCCATTAACTTTTTAAACTTTTACCCTGCTCTAGCCATTGACGCTGTGTGAAGCCACCCATTACTGCTGTCAGTGCTGTGGGTCCAACCAACACACCAAATGCTGCCTGCCCAATGTGTTGCCTGAGGCTGCCTTCTGCCATGGGACCCCCACCCCTGATGGGACCAGGTGCTGAAAGAACCTGAAATCTTCTAGTCCTGACCCTCGCAGGAGGCTGTATTTTCCTTTCCTTTGGGACATGAGGTGGAGGTTGGCTGTGAGAAGATCTAGTGCTCCTGGGGGAGAGGGAGGCAGAGGGAAAAGGCTGGTAGCGAGCTGGCTGGCACGGTGAGCCTGGGTGCCATGGATGAGGGTCTGTCAGTGCTGTTTGGCTCCTCTCAAGCTCAGGAGGTTTTTACCAAGGTGATGAAACATGGTTTGGTGGCAGTACTGGCAGAGAAAGCAGTGGTTGCCTGTGGACCAGCCAGGCTGGGCTGTAGCTGTGAGCAGGTGGGAGCAAACTTTGCTCCCCATCCCAGATGTGTGGGTAGGGCATGCACCAGCCCTGCTGGAAAGGTAGAAATTCTGTATCTTGTCAGATTTGCACGTTTTTCCCAAACAAGCTAAGAAACCTAGAGGCCCGCTGCTTGGGATGCAAGCGGTGCCACAGGTATCCCCACCCTGGGCTTTGCGGTTCCTGCCCTCGGTTGCCTCTCCCTGCAGCACCTTCCTCCTCCTCTCATCTGCTCCCGCAGCAATGCTCTGCCCCTCTTGTCCTCGCTCTGACAGGCTTGGGTTTGGGAGGTGCCCGCTCCTTGGATCTGCAGCAGCAAGTAGAAGCTGGGTGCTGGGAGCATTGCAATTAAGCACTGGGATCAGGTTTAACAACTTGGGCCTTTCCAATTTATTAATAATGCCCAGGAGGCTGCATCTGCCCTTTGGGCTGGTGCCCAGGCTCCTGATTATGGGGCAATGATAAGCAGATTAAGTGATGTGGTCCTGATGCTGAATGACCTGCCCTGAGTAAGCTTGGGGAAGGAAATGGGATTAACAGAGCTGTTTCCCAATGCCACAAAGTTATAGATTGTTCATTTCTTCCCTTTTACTTTCTACTGAGGTGGTATGAAAAGCAATTCAAAGCAGAGCCTGGCCCTTTCCAAGCTCTAGGGAATCATTTAAAGCCATCTGGTCTCAGAGATAAAATGGTCTGGCTGAACCTGCCTTCCTTCCCACTTTTCCCTAGCTGCTGGGTGGGGAGAGCCACCTTACTTGGTATTTCCTACTTCTCCAAGGCTGTGACTTAGTTTTTCCTACCTTGGCAAAGTCATCTCTTTAAGAATGTGATGGAAACGTTATCTATGCTTGGCCAAGTTGGCTTGCATTTTATTAATATTATTTTTTAACCCCTGTTTGTAAATTGGAGGAGCAGCAGAAGGCCTTGAGCTAACTGGAATTGGAAAAGATCCAGGACAGGATGGTCCTTGAGATTTGATTCCAAGAAAAAAAAAAAATTTAAAAAAATATCCATGATGGGCTATTGGGTGTTGGGTTGCTGCTTCCAGCCTCAGATGCCCTACATTATTGAAGGCTGGAAATACATTCAGGGCAATATTGCTGTGTTCAGCCTGTTTTCTGCCTCCCTAGGTATCTGCTTCCAGCCACTGGTGGTGTTGGGACACCAGAATGGACAAGTGCTGGTGTCTCCTAGGTGACAGTGGCTCACAGTAGTACGGGTGGGGATAGGACTAGTGGCTTTTGGGCTACGCCATTATCCCATCAACTGAGCAGAGTTCGGTGTAATAGCTGGGCCTTGTCTGATGCCAGGAATGGGCACAGCTGGGGAACACATGCACACAACACTCTCCAAAGCTTTCTCTGTGATCCTTAGTCTGATCCAGACTCCTGGGTCCAGCTGAGCTTTCAAAAAGTGGCTCTGGAGAGGAGTAGAGCTTCCTTGCATGAGGGCACCTCTGTTCCTACGCTGCCTGCTGAGCTCATGATGCTGAGACTGGTGGGGGGATGCCTACTTGCAAGGAGGTTACTCTAACTCCCTTCCCCTCGCCACTGTGGGGCTTGTCCTCAGCAGCAGCAGGATCTCTCAGCATCCTGTTTGCTGTGTGGGGAAGAGCTGGGGCCAGGGCTGTTTAGCAGGATCCTGCAGCTGGTGATTCCTGTTTACATTCCACTGACCCTGGGGCTTTGCCTGCGTCACATACCGCAAGATCCCCCCCCATACCACCACGCTGCCTGCATGTCATGTAAGTTATATTGTACCTGACCGCTTCTCGGGTTCCAAGCGGCCTCGGCCCATGCTGGACACCCGACCACGTGGCAGTCAGGTCTGCAGGCACAGCAAAGGGCAGCGCATGTGTCTGGGGCCCAGCAGGGACAACGCTTGTCCCTGGCTGAGTATCCTTCACCCTCTCTCTCTCTTTAGGAGAATTCACGTTGCGGAGCCTGGCAGCAGTCTGTGTCCTGCCTGCTGCAGGAGATGAGGACTGGCTGGGAATGACACCTGGGGGCACTTGGGGGGTTGCGATTTCCTTTGGTCTAGCCCCTTGGACAGGTCCACTAGCTATCTATGTTTGCCTCTCTTGAAACCCTGAATCCCTGCAGGCTGGGAGCAAAGCAGGATGGCTCAAACAGCCCATGCTGGGCTTTTTAGTATTAGACCTGGTTGCCTAAGCCTCTCCTCAGTCTCCATGCCACAGGAAAGGCTCATTAGGTGGGCATCTGGGTTGAAGGACTTGGTTCTGACCATTCCGTTTTACTGCTTTTTCTTCTAGAATTGGGAGTGAGGGAGTTTCTAAGAGTGCAAAATGAGGGTTCCCCACCAATGACTCCTTGCTTTCAAGCCGTGGCCCAGGCAGCATGTTAGTGCAGCCGGGACCCGCTCTGCATTGTGCAAACAGCTGCACTTGCAATGGGCTTCTCTCAGACCAGCTCCCAGCTTCCTCCCTGGACACAGACACTACTGTCTTTGTGCCCACTGGGAGGCCAAGGATGAAGCCCCCAGGCAAGACAGGGTCTGCGGTCCTCCTTGCTAGCTGAATGTGGAACAGGCATCTGTGTGTCCTCCCCAGAGCGCCGGCAGCAGTGGTCGGCACCCAGCACGCAGCTCCGTGCCCCAGCTCTCCAGCCTTTGGGGTGTAACTTCTGCAAGCAGATTTATTAGCCCTCCATTTGCCCGTTGACCTGCCACCCTCCAGACTGGCCGTGGTGATAATGGCAGCCCCAAGGATGCCCTTTAGAGGGCACCAGGGATGTGTTGGGTGTGCAAGGTCTTGCGAACCCTGTGCTGGCCAGTCCCACTCTGGGGCTGTGACCCAGCAGCGGCTTATCATACTCAGGCCTGTGACCCATAGGAGTCTTGGCTGTTCCCCCCCCTCAAAACTCAGCATGAGGGAGCTGCATACGCCCGTGCTATTTGGGAGCAGCATCCTGTAATGCCTGCAGTGAGCAGTAAATCAATCGGTGAGTGCTGAGATTGTTCCCGCTTTGTTTCTGCAGCCTAGCTGTGACTCTAAACACTATTCAGACTAGATCCTGGGAAATGAGTTATTGAAAGCCTTATTAGATGCCCCCCAGGTATTCACTCATCCGTTAAACTCCCTCACTTCCAAACTGCTGCACTTGGACTTGCCAGATTGCCCAGTGCTGCTTCTGAGTCTTTGTTTTCAGTTCAGAGAATAATATAAAAAGCATTTTTGTAGCTATATCTATTTCTGTCTGACTCAATCCTGCAATAGTTGAGAGTGGTTTGGACATGGAGCGCTCATGCTGGGTTTTGGAGGTGCAGCCCTTTTCAGACAGGGAGAAGAGAGCAATTAAAGCTGTGTCTGGCTGTGAAAATTGTGTGTTTGTCCAGTTTCTGGGCCATAGAGCTTGGGAGCTAAAGGGCAATGCCAATGCACGTGGGTGCAGAGCATGTTGCAGCTGGCAAGGTGAAAGTAGTGCTTCATGATGGGATGACTCATCTGCACGTACTTTGATCTCTTGTGGGGCTGAAAGGCCTGAAACCAAAGTGCAGATGGCTTATGACTGTGCCTTTACGCATTTTCTAGCAGTTCAGTCAGATTTGTGGGTCAAACCACTGGGCGTATGGTCACAGCTGCAGGAGAAAAGACCTGCTTGCTCTTGAGAAAGCCCTGGATGGGAGACAGCTGTGTCCCATGCCTGTTCTGGGGACTGACAGTGGGACTTCTAGTCTGTGGGGGTTTTATTCTGATAGAGGACAGGATGAGAACATGGGTGGGATGAGACCTCTGTCTTGGCAATGGGAAATTCCCCCACTGTATTTGTGAACTGTGTGGACATTTTGGATGCATCTCGCTCGCACACTACTTGCTGATGAACAGACTGCCCAGCTTTGCTCCGCAAGAGGATCCTTCCCCCTTTGGAGAAAAGCACAGGACTTTCTTTTTTGCAGAAATCTTGCAAATGAAAGGAAAATACTTTTCTTCTTGGCAAAGTGTCAGATCCATGCAGTACAGCCTGCCTTCGATGTGCCTGATACCATCAACACATTCTTTTGAGGCAGTCAGTACATCAGCAGAGACAAAATTAGTTGATTTTGGCATAGAAAGGCCAGTGAAATCGCCAGCCACAGAGAACATGAAGCATTGGTACAAGCAGAGCAGGATTAGTTTTGGGTACCTTGTGCCTTCCCTTTTATACGAAGGTAAAACCCCCACCCCTCTAGGCCTGTGCCCTGCTGTTCTGCCAGCATCTGGTTCTTTGTAGCCTTGTGTCCCCTTGGGGAGGACAACAGGCAACCCCTGCAATCCCAAAGCGGTGTGTGCTGCTGGATGTTCAAACACACATGCTTGGCCAAAAAGCCACTGACCTACGGGCTGGGGCAGAGGGAATATCACAATTCACCATAGTTTCTGTCCTCTCATAATAAAAATCCACTGGGTAAACAGCATCACTGGTAGCCCTGTCTGGAGGACTTTCTGCTGATGAATTTCAAAGGCTGCTGTTAAATCATCAGGGTAAGAAAGTTCTTTATGAATTGTAACAGAAGTCCTCACTTTTCCTAAAATGCCAGGCTGCTTCAAAGCTCTGAGAGACTGCTTGACTCCCAGAAGGATGCCCAGTGTGCCACAGCCCATATGAAGTACCTGTCAGGACCTGCTGCTCACATGAGGTACAGGATTGCCTGGGATGTGCTGGGTGCCCTCATTCAGAGCCTGGTGGGCTTAATACTGGTGACAGCAGGAAGCTGTCTTATGGGTGGACGGGATTTTGGGCACCTGAGAAAGTACGCAGGGCTGTAGGATGGTGGTCTCACCTCCGGGATGGCGTGGCCTCATCGTTCTTGCCCTGGGAGAGAAGAGAGGTTTCTACTGGTGGTATTGGCCTGTGCTCCACTCAGATGGGACTTTCTCACTGATCTGGGAGTGGTGGCCAGCTGCTTGCAGCTGGCTCCTGGGCTGCTCTTCCCTGGGGCTGTCCAGGGCAGGCTGCCACTCACTGGCCACAGCATCCTTCAGGAATCAGCTCCCTTTTCAAAGCAGGCATAAGCCGTGGGCCACGTGGAAACTCAGTACCCAACACTGGTGGAGTTTCATTAGGGCTCAGTTGTAATGAGAACAGCTGGTCCCAGCTAGCTGCCTGTCCCCATCATCCTTGCCACCCTGCCACTTGGGCAGGAAGGAGAGGGCAGGTAGACACTGCAGTCATGGGCAGGGTAAAGCTAGGGTGAACTGTCTCCATCCCCTACATATGAATCCCTCTGTGGCACCAATTTGGTCCCTGACACTTACTCAGTGACGGGAACAGAGTTGCAAACGTCCTTAAAGCGTGTGACCACCAGCAGAAGGCTTGCTTCCAGCATGCTCCCCTGCCTAGTCTGTGGTCTGTGTCATCCCACATCCCATTCTTTCCTTGGGTTGGATTGATCCAATTTCAAAGTATTTCACACCTGACTTGATTGAATTTCATCTGACTGATGTCAAATCCTGTCTTTGCCAGGTCTTTAAGGTCATCCGATGAATCTACTTTCTAGCACTCCTCTGATCTCATTTCCTTTAACATTATCCACAATGTTTCTAAGGCAGCATAGTGTGGCTTCTAGCCCACAGTATGGAAACATTGAATAATACCAAAGCCAGGACTATTTCCCTGCTATTCCTTTTTGTAGATGTCCTTCTAGTCTGACTATAAGCCACAAATAGTTCTTGTCACTAGATCAAGGTGCTATTTTTGCACAAATTTTACATCCATCTTTCATCTAGATGGTATTTCCCTTTCTGACAAGAAGTCTGAATGAGATAACACAAAGTCCTCTGTGGAGGTCAAAATTATCACAACTTCTGCTTCCCCTTTATCTACTAAATCTTTGAGAGAGGAAATTTAAATGGTTTGGCGTAAAATAGTTCTTAAGAGATCCCAGCTGTCTGCTTCTCAGTCCCTATTTTAGCCCTTGGTGCCTCTAAGTTAATCCTTTGTGCAGGTTGATTTTTCCAGGCACTGAATTATGGATCTATAACTTGACTTCAGGCCTTTTAAACAGGATGCTATGCTCATTCTGTGCCATTTCCTTGGTTCTGCTCCAGCCCTCCAGCAGTTCTTGGAGAGCATGGCTTGGGAACTGGAAACGGCTCCTCCTCTGATAATGAGTATAGCTCATACACATTTTACCTAGCTGAAAGTTCGTGAACCTCTTATTTTGCAATCCTGGCCCATTTCCCGACCCCTTTTCTGTTTGTCGTCATGGCTAAATGCCGGGGCAAGAGTTTGGCTGTAGGTGCCTAAGAGAGAGACTGCAAAGTCTCAGCTAGTTATCTTTTTATCTTGGTGGTTTGTGGAGGGTAATTGATCCCTTCAGTGATTTATTCACCTCTAGATTCAACTTTTATGTGAAAGCTAAATGCAAGAAAGGCAGCAGAGTCATCAGTTTCTTCCATTTGCTTTCCTGAAATGAATGACAGTGACCGTCTTACCCGCCCCTTGGTCCTTCCTCTTCACCCTCCTACAGTTGCTTCTCACATCTATCACTAGCTCCTCAGCACATAAGCTATCTCCTCACTAGTAAGCAATCACTGGCAAGGCAAACACTGGGCACAGAGCTAGCTGATTCAGTCTAAGGCCACCTGCAAACATTTGAGCTTTGCTAATTCTCAGATCTTTGCTCTGCTCTTCTCTTTTCCTCTCCTGTCCCTTTTATAGAAAGCTGCTTGCAAGGAATTGCTCCTGCAACACTGGGATTTCAGCCTGGACATTAGGAAAAAAATCTCCCCCAAGAGGAGAGGCAGCTCTGGGACAGGTCCTTGGAGCAGTGGTGGTGGCTTGCCACCCTCAGGGATTTCTGAGTGTTGGTTGGACAAAGCTGTCTGGTTAGCATCAGTGTTGGCAATAGTCTTGCCCCAAGAGGGAGACTGGACCAGAGTCTGTGGAGGGCTCTTCCAGACAATGCTGCCGTGGGTCTGCAAAAGAAAATATTTAATGCATACCAAAGCTGGGTTATTCTCCTGCATCAGGAGCACATCTGCATTGCACTTGGACACAACAGTCCTTTCTTTTTCTTTGGCCAGGTGTTAGAGCCTTGTGAAGTGGCCCCATATTACTCCTGTACAATGGAAACGGAGCGCATGCAGAAGAGCTGACCTTGCATTCCTCCCTCAGGCCTGCCACTGCATTTGAAATAGCCTTACTGAAACGTCTGAACTTGCAAGCTTGTTGCTGAACTTCCTGAGTACCATAATTTGGGATTTAATAGCTAGGGCTGGGAATGCTTGCATCCTTTCCCATGGCCAGGACTGCCCTGGGTGCCCTAGGTGCTGGTGCCTGTTCCGTTCTTTTGTTGTCTTTGCTGCTACAGCAGTAGTTAAGATAAGGTATAAATACAAAGTTTGCCCTGGGACATACGCAAGGCCACTGAGCTGCGTTGCAAAGTCCTCTGTGTTTTCTGCTCCTTTTCATTCTGTGTCAAATACCTGACCTCTGGTTTAAAATGAGAAGCTAGTAGTGACGTAGGTATGAGCTGGCACAGAGTTCCTTCCTCCCTCCTTCACCCTCCAGACCTTGCCACTCATCTGGCCTCTCCAAAGTAACCTGTGGATACTCAAGATGTCAAATAGTCTTGGCAGTTGTAGAGGCAAACAAATTATTGTAGCTTAGGTGCCTGGTGGAGAAACCAAGGCCAAAGAATCTGGAGACGTGTCCTGGAGGCCAGCAGGAGATGGAAGAAAAGGTGTTCCCATCTTTTGGAGACACCCAGTATCATCCAGACAGCACCAGTGAGACCTTATCTCTTGCTGTCTGGCACAGAGGACTCACTGGACATGTTTTTGGAGGGTGGGCAGAAAGTATCACATAGAATGGCTCAGCCTGGCTCTTCTAGCCTTTCACGCCACCACTTGCCTTTGGAGGATGGAGCAAGGGGCTTGCTCCCAAGGCACACCCCAAACCTGGCAGCAAAGAAGATCCAGTTTTTCCAGGAAGTTCAGCGCAGAACTTGGAGAATGGTGGCAGTTTACAGCTTGGTCATTGAACAAACTTGTGCATGTCTTTGCTAACTACCACAGCTACTCTTCCCTTGGCCCTCTGATTCACCCAGACCTACCTTGTTTTTGCATGCCAGCAATGCCTCAGGAGCTGGGCAGTTATCAGAAGACAATGAATCACCTAAAACATCCGCTAACTCATTCTGTAGGAGCTCGTCTTACTCACAGCACAAATTCCAGCTCTCAGCTGCTCTGAAGATTTGCTACCCACAATATACAGCCAGTTGCATTTTGGCCCACCTCAGTGAGGGACGCAGGCCCACATAGCTAGAAGACAAGGTCAGCAGCTGTAAACCTTATGCAGGGGCCAAGGCTTTCTCTTCCGGTCAGGAATAGACCGGTGCCAGTCCCTGATGTTTGTTTTTTAGAGAAAGTGTGTGTGTGTGTGGGGGGGGGTTTATGGCAGAGGTTCTGTTTTGGTTCTGAGTTTATCTGGCATTACACCAGACAGACAATTTCACTCAGTGACTGGTGCTTCCAGCCTAATAAAGTGCCAGTAGGCTTGTCTTTGCAGGGCTGCCCTTTCAGAGAGATGTTCAACTTGATGTCAGCTACAGCTGCAAAGCAAAACACGATCCAGTTCTGATCCTACTTTTTTTTCTACCTTGTCTGGAGTTGCTCCTAGACTGCTCCATAAATCATTGCCCAGTGATAAAATACCAAGGCGGACTGGGCTCTTCTGATGCTGCTCTTGAGAGGTCAAACCTTATCTTAGCAAAAACAGCCCCTGGGAAAGGGAATAGCACAGAAAAATACCGTATATCTTCCCACCTCTCTGTGTTTTTTTTCTGCAGGGCTCCAACAGCCAGTTTGTACCAATGCCAAGGTACTGTGCCTGTTGCATGTTACAGCCTGGCACAGTACCTTGGCATTTCAGCATTCCCGGCGGCAATCAGACTGGTGTCTCCTGTCCCTGCCCTGTTTCGGTGCTGGTGAAACTCTCACCACACTACATGAGCCTTCTCCATAGGTGATACCTGCCCTGGGACAGATGGTATTGTACTCTCCTTGTAAACCAGCCTTCTCATCGGTGTTATTCTGACGTGATCCTTGTCTCATCCCTGCACGCTGTTTGTTGTCAGCTGCTACTTAGGCTGTGAATGCGCTCCACAGGGGACCACGAACAGCTTGGTGCAATGCCTAGGAGGAAAAAAGATGAGACTTCTGAGGGACAGTACAAGAAAGGTTGATAAATCTGTATGTGCTGAAGAGGGCATGAGTGTGCACTTTCCAACACAGGAGCTAGGACCTAGAAAGTGTTGAATAAAGCTAGCAAGTGACAGGTTCAAAATGAGCAATAAGAGATGGTTCTTCCCCCAGCCCAGCACAGAGCTGCAGAATCACTTGCTGCAGGATGTTGCAGACGAGGTCCTGCAATTTCTAAGGGGTCCAGGGGCGATTGGAGTTATTTATGGAAGAATCTGGGAATGCTAAATCCAAAGACACCAACTTTGGGCCAAGAAGCCCTGCAAGCTTGCTGGAGACCAGGAGACCTCCAAATACCTGTGCTTTTTGGCCACTGCTGGAGACATAATTATGGCCTTCATGGACCTTACGTGTTCTTAGGTAGAAACGTTATTGTGGGCCCTGCAAGAAGCACAACAGTATTATCAACTGGTTGTACTCCAAGAAATTGGAAGATTTGGTCGTCTTGGGTTTGTGGCATAAACCCTTAGGAGTCCTGTATGGGTTTCAAGGGGATGATCTGGTCAGCCTGGCTGTACCTTCTTATACCTGTATGTCTCTGGGCTGTATTCTTATCCATCACAGCCTCTGTGCCAGAAAGCCTGTAAGGTGTTACAGACCTCAGGTCCCAAGTGTCTTTTTGGAGGTGCATCCTCCAGCCAGCCTGGATTACAACATTCAACTGGTTCACTCTGTCACCTCATTTGGGGTACTGTCCCCCGACTTAGTGGCTGTCCAGCAGCATCAACTGGCTCAGCACAACTGGTCCCACAGCATAACTGTGCCCTCCTGTGAAGGGTTAGAGCTTCACAGAATCACAGAAGGATTGAGGTTGGAAGGGACCTCTGGAAGTCATCTAGTCCAATTTCCCCGATCAAGCATGGCCACTTAGAGCAAGCTGCCAAGAGCCATGTCCAGTCAGCTTTGGAATGCCTCCAAGGATGGAGACTCCACAGCCTCTCTGGGCAACCTGTGCTAGTGCTCAGTCACTCTCACATTAGAAAATGTTTCCTGATTTTCAGACAGAGCCTCCTGTGTTTCAGTTTGTGCCCATTGCCTCCAGTCCTGACACTGGGCACCATTGAAAAGAGCCTGGCTCCACCTTCTTTACACCCTTCGGGTGGCTGTACACATGAATAAGATCCCCCTGAGTCTTCTCTTCTCCAGGCTGAACAATCCCAACTCCCACAGCCTTTCCTCATAGGAGACATGTTCCAGTCCCTTCATCATCTTCATGTCCCTTTGTGAGAGTCTCCAGTATGTCCATGTCTCTCTTGCACGGGGGACCCCAGAACTGGATGCAATACTCCAGGTGTGGCCTCACCAGTGCTGAGCAGAGGGAAGGATCACCTCCCTCCACCTGCTGGCAGCACTACTACTAAAGTAGTCCAGGACACCGTTAGCCTTTTCTGCAAGGACACATTGCTAGCTCATGTTCAACTTGGTGTCCACCAGGTCCCCAAGGTCCTTTTCTGCCAAGCTGCTTTCCATCTGGGTGGCCCTACAGCACATACTGGTGCCTAGGGTTGTTTCTCCCAAGGTCCATGAATTTCCACTTCTCTTTGTTGAACTTAATGAAATCATTGAACTTCAGTTGCCATCAGCCCACTTCCCCGGCCTGTCCCAGGTCCCTCTGGATGGCAACACAACTCTCTAGTGTATCAGCCACTCCTCACAGTTTTGTGTCATCAGCAGACTTGCTGAAGGCACAGTCTGCCCTATCATCCGTATCATTAATGAAGTTATTGAACAAGATCAGACCCAGTCTTGATGACTGGCATACACCACTAGTGACTGGCCTCCAACTAGACTTCCTGCCACTGACTGTCACCCTCTGGGCCTGGACATTCAGCCAGTTTTCAGTCCACCTCACTCTCTGGAGTTAGGAAAGCTAAAGCCCAACTGGAATTGAGTCTGGACAGGGATGCTCAGACAATGTTTCTGTATTCCCCCCAGGTTACCCATCCTTGCTTCCACCTTATGTATGCTTCCTTTCTGTGTCTAAGTTTGGCCAGGAGCTCCTTGTTCATCCACGCAGGCCTCCTGGCATTTTTGCCTGACTGCATATTTGTTGGGATGGAGCTCTCTTGAGCTTGGAGGAGGTGATTCTTAAATATTAACCAGCCTTTTTGCCTGCCCTCCCTCTGCCCCTCCCTTTCCATCCAGGGCCTTATCCCATGGGACTCTTGCAAGCAGATCTTGGAAGAGGCCAAAGTCCGCTTCTCTGAAGTTCAGGGTTGCGAGCTTGCTTCTCACGTTCTTCCCTCCCCTCAGGATCCTGAACTCCACTATCTCATGGTCACTAAAGTGAAGGCTGCTTTTGATCTTCGCATCCACAATGAGTCCCTCCTTGTTGAAAAGTATGAGGTCCAGCAGAGTACCTCTCCTTGTTGGTTCCACTGTCACTTGGAAGAGGAATTTATGATCAATGCACTCCAGGAACCTCCTGGATTGCTTATGTCCTGCTGTGTTGTCCCTCCAGCATATATCAGGATGATTGAAATCCCCCATGAAGACACCAAGGCCTGTAAACATGAGGCTGCTCCTTTCTGTAGCGGGCTTCATCCACTTAGTCTTCTTGGTCAGGTGGCCTACAGTGGACACCCACTATGATAACATCACCTTTACCTGTTCTCCTTTTAGTCCTAGTCCATAAGCTCTCAGCTGGTTCCATATCCACCCCCAGGCAGAGCTCCACGCACTCCAGCTGCTCTTTCACATGAAAGGCAACTCCCACTCCTCATCTTCCCATCCTGTCCTTCCTAAAAAGCCTGTATCCCTCCATTGCAACACTCCAGTCATGGGAGCCATCCCCCCCACAAGATCACAGCCCTGCAACTGCACATAGATCTTTAGTGCCTCATGTTTATTCCCTGTACTGCGTGCATTAGCCCAAAGACACGTTAGAGAGGTTCCCCAGCATGTTGAGTTCCCAGAGAAGGTTTGGGGCATTTCTCCACAATGGTGCCTTGTAGGCAATTCCTTACTTATATGCAAGTGCTGACAGTGACCCCGCTTAAGTGTCATTTTGTTGATTTTGTGATTCCTTCCTGTCACACCACCCTTTGCTCAGCCATCCTATCTGTCACTGCCTCACAGGACTGCTGGCTACTTTCTCTCTCCTTGTCATTCCTAGTTCAGAAGGTGGCTTTGAAATATAGGGGGTGTGAGCACACAGAAACTCTGACGTTTCCTTGCAGACATGCCTGTGCTCATGGGTGTGTCTGCAGACATTAAGTGTGCCCATAACCTAATTGAGTTTTGCTGTTTTCTTAAATTGTGTAGATATAATTTGCCTTCAGTTGTCTCCGTTCTCCTGTGAGGTACTGCTGACTACAACCTTTAGGAGCAAGAGACCTCAAGGAAGCAGATAGGTCACCATCTTGCATTTTCCTGTATCTGAGAGAGCACAAACCGGGCATTAGAAGCTTCATCCTCAGCCTGGGCACGTTGCTGGTATGTTTCTAGGGGTGGCCCAGTCCTGCTGAGGCTGAGTGGCTGATGACTACGCTTAAACAGCCCTGCTGCAGGTGAGATGGTGCCTCTGTTCCCTCCCTGGGCTAACTTCAGTAAAAGATTGACAATGCATGCCTTTTTTACTCCCCAGTTGACTTGGAGAGTTCGCATTTCAGAAACGTCCTAGGAGATATGCCTGCTGAATCTCTTGCAAATACTGCTCAGCTCTGAAATCCACTGATTTTCCCCAAAATAAGCCCCCCTTTGGGATTTCTCAGGCTAGGTGCAGCCTAGGGTGGGGTGTTTTCTGCACTTGTTGCTCCCTGACAGCCAGGCCAAGTGCTTCAGCTGCTCTTCTCTGAGCAAGTGCAGATGCTCGGGATGTGTTAGCACAGATGCTAGTTCTGCTAAGTGAAGAGGTTTCTGCAGGGAAACCTAGTGATGAATGTAGCCCTGGAAAGGGGACTGGTCTCTTTGGGAGTAAAAAGTGACCCTGAGGTTGATACCAAGTTGATCCCTCTCCATAGGCAGCTCCAGACTCCAAATGACCTTCAAAAATTGTACCACCTTCATGTAAACCTAGGTCTCAGGTGGTTGTGTTCCCTTCAACCCTGTGCAAGTCTGTGCACTTTGGGGTCCTTGCAGGCTTGACTCTGCAGGGCAGTAGATGTCAGCTGCCCTGAACTCCCCGAGATACCCTCCCACAGTCATTGGGGCTGCCTTGCCTTGATGTTGAAAGAATCCTTTCTTCCATAAGCATGAGGGCTGCTGTCCCTGTCCTCCACAGCCTCCCTGCCCGTCCACTTCCCAGCCCATGTGAGCCTGTGTGCCTACAGCTGTGCTGCCCAGACCTTGGGTTTGGCTCTCGCCCTTTTCTCCCCCTCGCTTGAGTCAGGCCACCCCATTTTGGGGCCCAGTCTTGGACCTTATTCCTTACCAGCCCAGCAGTTTTACCAACTCAAACCTACTCTACCCTCTTCTCCCTTTCTTGATGGCACAGGACATGCAGGGTTGCAGCCTGCACCTTCCCAACATCCTACTAGCAGCCCTGGGCTGACATGTACTACTGGGGCCAGTTTGGCAGGTAAATGGGAACGGATGGTCCTGGAAGGAGCTGTGAGAGCTGCTTTGTACCGACGCAGATCCCCTCTGCTGGGGACAAGGTGCTTTTGTTTGATGTTCTGCCTGTGGTGTGGGAGCAGAGACAATAGAAGATCACCAGGACCTGCCAGCTGCCCTGTGGCAGGACACCTGGAGAAGTGGAGCTCAGCTTCTTGCTTTGGCCTTCAGTGTTCCCAAGTTGAGTTCAAGGGTCTCCGGGGCCAGAGCATTTCCCTGCAGGAGGGCAGTACTGTGCTGCTGGCATGTCTGGAGAGGCCCAGGAAGCCAAGGAACATTGCGTGACACTGAAAAGCAGCAAAGTTGAGGGGTATTTGCTAGCTGAGCTCATGGAGGCTTCCAAAGCCTCTCTTGGGAAGCACCCTCCTTTGCCTGTGATGCTTCTTCCTGTTCACTCATCTCCTAGTCCCACTTTCTGGTGCACTGGTTTTGTTTCCCTTTTGTTTATTTGCTGTAGAGGAACCCTTGGGTGTTATCAGCATCTCTGTTTGGGCTAACCCCAGTGTTTTGCCTTATTTTCATACTTTTCCTATCAACACATGTACCCTGGGGCATGGAGAACTCTCCCCTGCTTTCCAGCCCTTGAAATCACAGGTGGGGGCAGACCATCAGCCCCAGGGCTATTAGCATGCAATATAACCACCAGTGGTCAGGGAAATCTCTTCCCCATGGGAGTGTGTGGAGATGGGGACCAGGTCACAGCACTCAGTAGGTATCCTGTAGGTACATGCAGCTCTGGTCCTCCCAGGCTCTCCCATATGGTCCAGCTGGACCAACCCCCAGCAGGGAGGCATGGCGAGACCCAGCATGTTCCTCTGCTGGCGCTCATCCTTTGAGGGAACTGTGTTTGGAGGCTTTCTGCCTTCTCTGAGTTGTGTCAAAATCAGTCCCAAATATTCTCTTTGAAGCTCTTCATGCAGCGCTGAAGCGATCTTGCCTTCAAAGCAATTGCTGGAGATAGACAGGCTGCTTAAAAGACACTTGAGTGCTTTCACATCATGTTCAGGCTCTATTAAAATTTTACCGTGCTGTTTCGCACCTCAGATGAATCACAGTTGCTCCTGAAAAGCATCGGGGGCTGGGGAGAAGATGCATGCAAGGAAGGGGCTCTTGAAAGGGATTATTAACGCACAGAGATGTTTTGGTGTCTGAGAGAGGCCCTGAATGGCAGCTCTGTGCTTTTTTCTCTGTGCTCATTAACAGTGAAGGGTGTAGCTGCTGAAGAGCCGAGCAGAGCGAGGGGAGGACGTGGCTGCTGCTCAGGCAGGGATGAGCTGGGGAGAAGACCTGGGAAAAGAGGGAGGTGGGTGCTGGCTGTCTCCCTGAGAGGCAGTTTCAGGTTACGAGTTCAATGCCTGCCTCTCTTTGAGAGGTTGCAATACGGCAAGTCATTTCTTGATGTGCAAACAATTAAGAAGAGGGTGTGGGGCAGGGGGAAGATGGAGAAAGCAAACACCTCCTCTGGGATCTGGCTGCCTCTGCAGCTGCTCACCTAAGGCACCTCTTGCGGAGGGAGTTTCACACAGGAAAAATTGTGCTGGGGCATCAGGTTACTTGCAGGATGGAGTTTGGAAGCGTGAGATCTGCCTTCGGCCTTGGGGTATAAAGGGTGTTCCTCCCTCTTTTGTCTGGGCATAGAGTGGGTCTCTTGGGTCATATCAGGGGTTACAGTTGTCCTTTTGCTGGGCCCCAGGGTCACCCTGTAATACTGGAGAGAGGGCTATGGAGGGAGGCAAGGGGCAGGGCTGCCTTTCTTCACCTGCTAGCAGCATCCTTGGGCATGGGGAGCACCTTTCCTGCTGTGCCCACCTGCACGGGGGGAGAGGCCAGCTCCCTGAGCTGTCCTGTGTGTTCTGCAGGCTCCTGTTGGGTCTCTTGGCCTTGTTTTCTGGAGGAGTGATTTCTGGTCCCTCAGGCAAGGAAGTACATGACTTTGCCTCTTTCTTTTGCATGAAAGTTCCCTGCCATCCTGCATCGTCCCAGCCTTGTTGCAAATAGGCCACCCGAAGCCACTTGCCTTCCTGCAGGCTCACTTAGGGATGCCTCCCAAAGGGGTGGAGAGGCCAGGAGAGAAGGCAGACAGTGGCTGGTGGGGTGGGAAGCCTCCTCCTGCTAGCTCTCTGGAAGCTGAGGTGTGGGCAAGGACCAAGCAGCTGGGCTGGCGCATGTTCCCGTCCCGGTCCCGGGACCTTTTGGCACACAGGGCTGCCAGCGCTCGACGCCTGCACGTGCCAGGTGCCGGTGCAGGGGCTGCCTTCGCCAGACGGACCCAGCACATGGCAGCCGGATGAGGGATGGCAGAAACCCTGTTGTTACTCCTGACAGGGGAGGATGCTTTTCTATTTCTGCTTGCTACCTATTCACTCCAGAGCCAGTAAGCAGGGGGGGCAACCTCCTTTTTTTTTTTTTTTCATGCTAGTTTCCCTTTCTTCTTTGCCTGCCTTAGTAAGCCAAGCACAAAAGTGAGGGCTGTATATATCCTCTGAGAGTAAAATGCCCCCAAACCAAGCATGCAAGCCCTTATTTCTTTCCACTGAAGCTGAAACATGCAATTTCCCTTATCTAAAAGGGGGGGTGGGGAAGGTGCACACAGGCCCTGTCCCCCCTGCTACCACTCCCTCTGTCCTGGTTGATTTGCCACTGCCATGCCCCTCCGCTTATATTGATGCCTGTCACTCTGCTGACAGCACGAGACAAACACCAGTTTGCTTTGGCCAGAAAACTTGCCTTGCAAAGAAAAAAAACCAGCTCAGGGCTTTTCCCTTGGAGAGAGAGTGAGAAGAATAGACTTGAAAGCAAATTCCCGTGTTTTTTTGCTTCGGGTGAGAGCTTTTCCCACGCTTCATTGGAAGGAGTGCAAGGAGCAAATGTTTCCCAGCGCCTGTAAACACCAACCACCACTGAGGGGCAAGGAAAAAAGCCAATCTTATTGGAGAGAAGCAGAAATCAGTGGTGTGCTCTCCCGCGGTGCCTCGGGTCTGTGTGTCTGCTCCTACTGTGGGGATGGCTTTTCCAGACCTAGCTATGTCTTCTGGGTGCAGCAGGAGCATCAGACCCTGGGGTACTCTGACATGAGACCAGGTGGTGTTTGCTGCTCCCCCTGCAAAGCAGGTCCACGGTGCTGGAGGCTACCGCTTCTTCCGTGAGTCTCAGCAGCTGGACTGGGAAGAGGCTGGTGGGTTTATTTTCCAAGCTGGCACCTGGGAAGGTGCTTGGCATTCATTTGCATTCACCTGGCACTGGTCAAGGAGCATTAGCTCACTCTGCAACACTTTTGCTTCCTCCTCTGAGGAAGGCTGGGAAAGCAAGTCTGGTTCGCTGCATCTCCTCTGCCAGTCGCTTTGCCTGGTCCAAGTCCTGTCCCTCATCACCCTTCCCTGGTCTGATTCCTGACTCCTGTGTTCAGAGAATGGAAAAATCAATGAGCATCTTTCCTTTTGGCAGTCCTCAGCCCTGGCTTCAGGAGCAAACTTTTCCAGAGCACTGAGTGCCTTGGGGCTCCCCCATCCTTTCCAAGTCCATCTGCTTTCCACAGAGAGCTGGCACTTAGCAGCCAGTCTCCAACAGGGCTATGCAAAACCCATCCATGCATGGGAGAGCTTGCCCATGCAACTCGCACCCCAGGAACCGGTTCACCAGCTCTGCAAGCGGAGGCCTGTCTCTGGCGAGGGAGTCTCTGTGTCTTGGTACATGAGGGGCTATGTGTCTTTAAAACACCCCAGAAAGGCAGACGAGAGATTTGAGGGCAGCTTTTGGAAATGAGGAACCAACTGAGGCTGGGGATGCCCTTCAGGCATCCATGCATGTTTGGCTCAGCTTTTCAATGAGACTGGTGTGGGGGCAAATTTGGAAGCTGGTGCCCATTGAGCCGTTTGAAATGTGGGCCCTGCTTTATCCCAAGGTGGCTGGGAGCGCTTGGAAGTGTGTCCTGAAAAATGCCCCAGCAGCCTGGTGAGCCCACTGCTTTTCCCAGCTGGCTGAGCAAAGAGCGTTCATGACAACAAAAGCCTTACCCAGGAGTCCCAGTTTTAAACGAAGCACTGGCGTCCCATTGCTGGTACATCTCTAGTGCCTTCCCATCAATGAGAAACTGTCTCCTTCGCCCCCCCCTCCCCTTGCCTTTGGTCTTGCTCGTAGAAAGCCGTGACTGTAGCCTGCATGCGCCTGTATCGGCTCCTGCGATCTCCCTTTGTTCGGCTGCCAGCTTTCTGCACCTGCGTGCACGCCTGCTCTCCCTCCTGCTGCGGTTAGTCCTTCCCTCTCGCAGCCCATGGGCAGGAAAGCGGGTTTCAGCTGGGTCCAGGGGGTAAGGCAGTGTCTGGCAATGGCAAGTGTTCCCACTCCAACAGCAGCCGTGGGTGGGATGGAGGACACACAGGCAGCTTGATTATTTGTGGATGAAGTGCAAGTTGCCCTGTGATTAACCCTCCTGAGGGGTCCTGCCCACATCTGTCCCAATGGGAGCTGGAATCTCCATGCTTCCTTTGCTAATGGAGCCTGGATTGTACTAGCTAATCCCATCCCCAAATCCCCCAGCTGTTCAAAGCTTAATAAGAGCAACCACACATGCTGGGAGGCTGTGCTTGTGTCCTGTTGGGACAGGGATTACAGAAACAAAGTGTGTGTGGGTTTTGGGGTGGGGTTTTTCTGCTTGGTTGTTTTTTGGGGTTTGGGGTTTTTTTTTTGGGGGGGGTGTATTTTTTTGCAATCAGTAGCCAGCTCTCATCATCACTATCTCCCCATCCACAGAGAATATGCATCATAAGAAAAAAACACTGTCATGAAGTGATGACAGGTGAAGTAAAGCCAGGGATACATGGAGTTAATATCGGTTAGTTACTGTGTGCTCTGGTGGTCCTCCCTCAGCCATGGTGCCCACCCTCAGGCTTGTTCCTTTTCTTGCACTGCCCACTGGGACAGGCTGGTTCGGAGCAGATGGCCTGCCCTACCCTCTCCCAGGGTGATGCTCCAGGTCGCCACCAGCCTCCAGGTCAGCACCACCAAGGCCCTTGGAAAAAGCAAGAAGCAGGTGAAGGCCTCAGCCAACATGGGCTGCAAGTATTCACCAGCTACATGGGGAAATGAAACAAAACTGTATAGACATGCTCAAGGGCATTCCCTGTCCAGGAGGCACCGCAGCAGCCAGACCACCAGCCCAGCCTCTCCTGAGCCCCTGCCTGAATGGCAGGAGGAGATGTTCTGCCACAGATTTGCTTTTTAAAGAGAGGCAGGGACTGAATCATTAAAATCTTATCTGTTTCATGCTCGTTTGCTTCAGCTTTTGTAGCCTCTTCTCCCACCCAAACTACCTCAAGCGGGAGAGGGGACTGGAGCAGCTGTGGGAGCCCCTGGCCACAGCGTACAAAGCCCACTTGTTATCGGCACTGTCATATGCCTCTCTGCACCCTCCCCCTCCCCAGTCCCCCCACAACCACCACATCCCGAAAGCACAAGCCAAGCATCCATCAAAAGGGCTATTATCCTGCGATTTCTTAACAGCCACTGTTGCTCTTGGGTACAGAGAACCGGGCTCCCCCTTTGACACAGTCCCCCGAGCGAAGGAATAGCAGTGCCTGTCGCTGGTTGGCATACTGATTTGCAGCCTGTCGTGGTGGCCAGGGTGGGACGGGGGGGCTACTGCCTGCACATGGGGTTGCGTTAGCATGTAGGCCTTCACTCTGGTCCTACAAGGTAGATGGGTCCTACAGAGCTCATACTTTGGGCTTCCAGATGTTTGCAGCGGGGAGTAACCCCCACGGAGGGCGGTTAAGAGACCACGTTAGGGTTTCATTCTTTATGGCTGATACTTTTAATCTGTTCTTCCCGGGAAAGAGGGGCTCTATTTTGAGGGTTTTTTGGAATTGAGTCTCACAGTGTTGTTTTGGACAAAAGGAGCACCTGTGGCCCCATGTATGTTCTCTTCCTACAGCAAGATGGGGTGTCAGGGTGGCAACAATCTCCCCAAGAGGAAGGAGCGGGGGCAGGCGCTGTTGGGGGCAGCCAGCATATCTGCTCCGGCAGGAAAGGGAGGGCGGGGGGAGAAAAGGGGCACAGCAAACAAAGCCACCAACCTCTGGAGTAGGAAAAGGGTCTGCAGTGCATGGAGAGGCGGTTTCCAGGGACATGCATGCTGACCAAAGCAGCTCGTTGAGTGGCAGCAGGTGTTAACATCCCGAGAGCCTGGTGGACGGCCCTTTGCTCTTCTGCCAGGCAGGCAGTAGGTGCTGGCACTGGTTGCCCCTGGCACCATCACAGGTGCATTTATTCTTGTTGCGTATGAGCAGGCAAACCAGTCACAGCATAGATGATGCCACCTCACTTCCACCTGAAAGATCTACCAGCTGTGACACCATGGGTGAAACTGGAGTCCTGGTAGGGACAGGAAGACGCCCCAAGCACATCAGGGACCGCAGCCAGGAGATCTGTGCACCACAGGTGGAAATTAAGATTTGCTCAGTCACACAGCGTGGAGCATAACTGATAAAAGGTGTCACATTTTTTCTTGGGTTTTTTAAGTCCCCTGGAGTAAAAGGCACTGCTGGCACTAGCAGTCTTGGGAACTGGGCAGCTTTGCTGGCCGTGAGCAATGCTGAACCCACCTCAAGAGAGCTTTGCTTTTTTTTTTATCTGCCCACAGAGAAACTCCCTGTGGGTTTATGCCTGTTTGTTGTCTTGTTCTTGGGGCGTTTCTCTTACAGCTGATGTTGCAAACAAGGCTCGGTGATGGCTCACTTCTGCCAGCGAGGGATGGTGCTTGAAGCTCTGGTGGGCCTGAATTTTCCCTTTGTGCCATCAGGGTTGCTCCAAGCCATGCGCCTTGTTGCTGAGTCAGCGTGCTGGAAAACAATACGTTGGAAGATCTATGGCTGGCCAGGACATGTGGTCACATCTTAGCGGGCTTTGTGTACTGTTTTCCACTTGAGAGGGCTTCTTTAGTGCAAGATTTCTTGGCCATTGAGAAAATGCCTAAAATGAACAACGATGAATAACTGTACTGGAGAAGTCACAGGAGCTTACAGCCATGCAAAAAGCCATCATTCTTGGTCTCAGACCTTACAGAACAATTGTTTTATGAAAATTTGATGTTCAATTTTCCACTGAAATCTTTGGCTATAAAGAGGAAGATTTATTAGGAAAGAACAATTTTCATTATCCCATAATCCCAAAGCCTCTGGCATGGGAAAGGTTTTTCTACCTGGGGGACAGTTCACTCAGCAGGTCCAGTGCTGTTCCAGTGTGAACCTAGGATGAATTTTAAATCTGGTTTTCCTTCCCTAAGGTGTTCCTGACTCTTCACTAAGAAGGCATGCTGAGAAAATTATAGCACCTCAGCTATTAGAAAATTATAGTGCTTTTATTGAAAAGAGCTGAGGCTCTTTTTAAACTTCCAGGTATGAAATTCAGATGCTTGAATTTGGGGAAGTTTACCATCCTCCAAAATTAGCCAGCCATGCAGACCTCAGCTACAACCTCAGCTGTTCTTTCATCCAAACCTTTTAAAATAGGGAAAATGTCGGAAATTTGGGCCACTCATTTTCCCAGCTCATTTTCCACTCTTACAGATGAGACGTGGCTCTGTGCTAGAAGAGAGGTTTCTGTCACGATTAAGGCGTTTCTGAGAGCTAATTTACTCATTCGACTCGGCGCGTTGGTACTGGGATCCCACATGCAAAAAGACACAGCACATTGCGAGTGATTTGATTGAAAGAGGAAGTGGGAGGTCTGTTAGGCAGATGCCCTCATGGCAATGTGGCAAATTAACCGGTGGAGTTCCCATATTTTCCTGTGTTTCTGCTTACTGTGGGATCTCTGGACTATTTTAATAACTGATTGAAAGAGAAGGGAGAGTATGAGCAGACAGCTGTTAACGGCGGAAGATCTGCCAGCCAGGATGTTTGCAAGTGAAAAGGTTTGCAAGCCGCAGTACTGCCCAAATTCCCTGAAGTGGAAGAATTTACTGGGATGATTGGCTCCCAAGAGGGTAATTTTTTTCAGCGATGAGTGCCATGAATATCTCCGGCTTCTGTTTTTCTACTTGGGGTTTGGATTTCCCATTACACACACCTATTTGCCTTTTTAATCCACTATTTTCTCCTGCAATGCCTGAGACCGGGAATGCTTTGTTGCACTTAAGGAACAGTGGCTTAAGCAAGGAGCTGAGCTAAGGCCCTGACCAGGGCAGGGGGAGACCTGGGGTTTTTTTCCCTAGTTTTGGAAAATTTAGATGCTCAAAACTAGACACCACAAAGCAAGCACCAGGGTGAGGAAGACCACTCCTTTTCCAGCCTGCTCTAAAGCGCAGTTCAGACACTACAGGGAGCAAAACCTCATCCTGCTCTTTTTTAATGACCCCCGGGCTCCCAGGCCAACAGAAGTTTGGGATTTTCCTGAGATGCTGTCTGCATTTTTTGGACGGCGGGGTCAAATCCTGCTTTCAGTCACTGCAAAGTCTCTTCTTTCCACAGCATCCCCTCGGGCTGAACTTCACCATGTCCTTGTCTGGCAACCTCAGCGAGGACGAGTGAACTCTCTGGCTCTCAGCGTCTTCCAGCTGGGTCCAGGACCATCCTCAAGCCTGGTGTTGGGGTGCAGGGGTGCGGGGTGTGCGTATGCTGGCTCTGTCCCTGCAAGGGGTGTGGGGGTGTGTGGGGAGGACCCTACGGGATCTGCACGGGGCTGCTGGAGAATGTGGGTGCCGAGGGGGTTGGTACCCACGGGGGATGTCCCTGAGACGGTGCATGTCTGCGTCACCGCTGCTGGGCGGGAGAGGGGGGTATCGCTGCAGGGGCACACGCAACCTGCAGCGAGTGGATGTGCTTTGTGCAAAGGGAACACACGCGTGTGCGGGGAGAGCGAGGGGTGCCGCCCTGCCCCCGCTGGGGCTGCCGCCCACGCCGTGCCCCGAGGGGGCGGGCCGGGAGGCGGGACGGGGCGGAGCGGCCGCTGCCCCCCGGCCCACGCGGGGCCCCGCTTACCACTCGCCCGGTGGCGGCGGCGGCGGCCGTGGCCGGGCGCAGCGCGGAGCGGAGCGGAACGGAACCGAACCTCGCCGCTGCGGGAGGCTGGTGAGCGGGGAAGGGGGCTGGGGGCGGGCACCGCGCCTCCGCCTCCCGGGACAAAGCCGGCTTGGGAGGGACCCCGCTGCTGCTCGGGGCCGGGGCGGGGCTGCCGGGGGTCCGAGGCGGCGGGGCCGTGCCGGGCCGTGCCGTGCCGTGCCGTGCCGGCGCCCACCGAGCATGCGGGCGGAGGGCTTGGGGAGGGCTGAAGCCGGCCCGGGGCGCGCAGCGGTTCCGACTGGCACCGCCGCCCGCCCCGGGAGCCCCAGCGGGCCCTGCCCGGTAAACTTTTCCCAGTCCTGGTGGGCGTCGGGCGCCCCGGAGGGGCCGTCCGGCAGCCAGAGCTGTTCGGGTTGGCGGTTTGGGTTTTTTGGGGGGTTTTGGTTTTGGGTTGGTTTTTTTTTTTTGGCGCCGGAGCATCCTGGTGCCGCGTCCTAGCATCTCTCTCCTACATAACAGGTAGCCTTTATACCGGGTCCTTGCCGGTGCCCCGGGAGGCGCGGGGACTCCGGCGGTGCCTCAGCCCCGGGTCCTGGCTTTCGGCTTGCCCGGGGGTCCGGGTCCGGCCGGTTTCCCCGCGCGGCACCGGGTGGGTTGGTGCGGGCTGGGTGCCGGCTGCCCCGCCGGCCTGCGGACACGGCGCCGCCTGCCCCGGTGTCTGGGCGGCGAGAAGCAACGGCTGGTTTAGCTGCATAAAGGGAAATCCCGATCTTTAAAAGGCACTTGGCAGCGCCGGTTACTACAGTAGAAGTGAAGAGTTTTTTCTGGCTCCGGTCCCTGCTTCCCTCCCTTTGATTTTTCTTTTTTCTTTGCTGGCTCTCATCAGGGCACTTGTTCAAGTTTGGGTGATGCCGGACACTGCTTGCTAGGTCTGAAAGGAAACAAAGCAACAGTGCTAGAATGGTGTTTGTTTTTTTTTTTTTTAAAGATATTTTCCCTGCGAATAATGTTAATCTTTTTGAAGGTGTTGCGGTACATCCAAGAGTGACTTGCCGTCCTTTGGTTAATTTGGACTCTGTGAAGTCCATGGAAAAACCTGTCTAAAACAGTCTCTTCCCTAAAAAGACAGACACGTGCACTAATCTGATTTGTGAATCACATTTATATTCCCTTTTTTCCTGCTCTTTCACGAAACAGACCCTAATTTATCAGCTTGCCAGACAGAAGGAGTCTGGGTACTAACGCTTTAGCTGATCAAAGCCTCCCTTCCCAAAGGTGGCATCTGAATTCAGATGATGCTCGTGGGTCAGTGGCTTTTCTCCCACTTGACTTTGTCCCAGCCAAGTTCTTAGTAGTATTCTTTCTTTTCACCATGCAGTAGCGTGGCTGTTGCAGAGGATGGCCGGGGTATCTCTGAGCCCAGAGGCAAGAGGCTTTACTGAAGCGCGGGCTGGTTTTGAGGCACGTGCAGGTGCAAAGGTGTCCATAGCTATGGTGGTGTTGCAGTGTGCCTGTGTGGAGGAAGCACTGAAGGATCAGGCTGGTAAATTGTGTTCTTGTGCGGTCAGGACTGGGGTGTAAAAGTGCCTGTTCACTCAGAGACCCTTGGGGAAGGAGCCTCCGTTTGCTTTGCCTTTGCATTGGGATCAGCTGGCTGGGAGATGATAACCTAAAGTCGGTTAGGTGGGGAAGGATCTGAGGAGTGGGACTTGTGTGCCCTGACACCCATAGCAGCTGGCTGCAATTTTCCTGATCTTGTTACATTTTATGATCTTCTCTTCCCTCATCCACTGAGCTTTGTGGGAGTCCTCCTCTGAAGTATCTCCAAAGTTGTTGGCTCCAGGTAGCTACTGGCTGAGCGCAATCAGACCTGGCCGTGCGGGGGGCGGCGGCACAGGAATGCAGGAATGTGGTGTTCCTGGGGCATTTCCTCCTGGGGAAGGAAGATGGGAAGGGATCCTTGTCTGTAAGTAATCCAAGAGCAAAACGTTTCTCCCTTTGCAGACAATGAATCGTTTCAGTGAGCTGACACTGTTATTTGTGGTTCCTGGCAAACCAGATAAGAGCTTTCTGCCAGCCACTTGCTCAAATCAGTGCCAGCCCCAGCCTTGCTGATTGCCTTTTCTGTTGCACTGGGTGGGAGAGAAGCCTTTGTGTACCACGGCAGTAATCACAGTGGTGCTTCTGGGTGAAGGAAGATTGTTGTCGGTCCCCTTGGTTACACTCGCTGATTCTGGTCCTTGTATCTTCAGGCTTTTTTATTTTCCAGAGAGAGGATGCCACTTTGGAGAAGTTTTTCCTGCCTGGCTCTGCTTGTTGGGGCTGTGAACAGCTATTTCTAAGACCTCTTCCCTTTATCCTTGATCTAAACCTTGCATGAGGCTTGTTATATGTGCTCGTTAAACAGGGAATTAAATCACATAGGAATGCTGCTTTCTTGATGTCCTCTCTATTACAGAGCTATGCTTAGAAGTTGAGGCTTTTTAAAGTGATTGTGTGGGCTTTAGCTAAGCTGTGAAAAAAGCCTTGTAAACAATAAGCCTTTGTGATGAAGGCAGAGTAAGTGTAATTATCACCTGTCCTACTAAAAATCTTTCCATTTGGGGGCATAACCAAACTAATCAGACAGTGTTGTGCTTTTTCAGATAACTAGGTGATCTTTAAGAGCGGCTTTGGGGAGCAGATGCAAAATGAGCAGCGGAGGACAGTGCAGAAGACGCAGAGGGCGCTCAGTCTGAGCCACGAGGATTTGAAGATGTCTGCGTGCAGTGACTTTGTGGAACACGTTTGGAAGCCCGGCTCATGCAAAAACTGCTTCAACCCAAAGAGTTCCCATCGGCTGCAAACACCCCCGGACGTGGGAGCTTGTGGTGTGCTCCCGAATGGAGTTAGGACCAAGCCTGAGAGCCCCACGTTGGAAGACGAAGGTGTAAATACCTCCCCCTTCTCAAAGCCAACAATTGCTGTGAAGCCAACTATGATAAATTCAGATGTTTCTGACACGTGGGCGGATGTGAATATGAATGCAGATCTGTCACAGGTAATGATTAATCCAGTCAAAGCATGACTTCCCGTTACTTACCTCTCCTCAGGAGCGTTAGGAATATCTGTTAAAACGGTTTCCTTCCCTTTGTTTTCCCTTCTGGTCTTGACTCGGGTTTCTAAGCCATAAACTGGCTTCTCAGAGTGTCTTTGGCTAAAGCTGAATGAGCTGTTGCTCACAAGGCATGTGTAAAGGAGCTTAAAAACACATTGTTTGTTTTGGAACTTCCGGATTTTAAATGAGGATGCAGGTTAAAGTTATTTTCCTGGAAAGATATACTGAAAAGAAATCCTGTCTGGTTGCAGTCATTGCTAACTGGATCCATGGCCCTCGTGGGTGAGGAGGAAGGCACCCTACCTTCCTAGCCCAGCTCCTTGGGCTCCCAACCTTTGCCAGAGCAGTAGTGCCCTCTGGGGTGTAGCACTGCTGCCTGCCTGCAAACTGGGAAGCCCTGGTGGTTGGAGTTGCAATTGAGATGGGTGGTTCACTCCTTTCCCTGACCAGCCGATACCAGCACTGCCCCAGCCATGCAGAGTGAAGCATGGGCTGCTGTCACCCTGCCCGTGGCAAAGATGTGCTCCAATCTCCCACCCTTGCCCCCAAGGAGAGTCAGGGCTCACCGGTTCTCTTCTTAGCCTCCCGTTGCTCTCCTTTTGCTTCTCTTCTAGGGGTGAAGGGCACGCTAGCGCAGGCTGCCATCGTCGGTTGGGTTTGATCTGTGTGCGCCGATTTGGCCCCAGGCTGAGTTTTGCGCTATGGGAGGGGGTTCTGCCACCCTGGGATGGGAGGGGGATCGCTTCACGGGCACGTGTTACTCCCTGCCCCTTCCACCCCTCCCTTGGCAAGCAGGATAGATCTCCCTCGGATGAAGAGATTTCGGATACGTTTCCCCACCTGCTCCCCAGTCCCTACTGCTGGGCACAGCCAAGCTGCTCTCCCAGGATAACCTGTGACAGTTTGTGCCTGTGCTCTGGAGTGTGCGACTCCAGAGCAGCAGTGTGAAGTGAAATGAAAATAAGCAGAGAGAGGTGCAAATATTCTTTCCCTCTCTGAATCTTTAATTGCACGGTGATTCGCAGACAGGATGACAGGTTGGACATGTTTCTGGCAGCGAACCCATAGGAAGAGAAAGGAGAATGCCTTATTTCAGTGCATTGCCATTGTTGGTAATGCAAGGATTGCAAATGGTCCAGGAAATAGGACAAGTATAATTTAAGTAGAAAAGGTTTGCGGTAGTTATTGGTGGGGTGAGCACAGAGCAAAACAGACGGTGAATGCATGATGACTTTTCTGAGGAGCTATGCTTTCTTCTATCTTTCTCTCTCTCTTTTTTTTTCTTTTTTTAATTTCGCTTTCATTTAGCATATGCACATTCTGACAGTGCATTTGTCTCTTTGGCCCGTGCAGGTCAGCTGGGGCATGGTTTCTGGTAAACAGCTTCTTCTGAAATCAGGAGATGCACAGCGGATCTGCCTCGACAATTTTGGCAACAGTGGTGTGAGAAAGCCCTTCCTTCACAAGTCCCCCAGCGACTGCTTGTCTTGCTGTCCTTCTAGCTACTCCATGGTGGGCCTTCGCAGCCTGGAGAGTCGAGTGGAGAAAAATGTCTCCATCCACAGCCTGGTGCTTGTGGGTGAGGTGGGCAAGCAGGAGGACAGATCCAAAGACAAGTTTGCCCTGCCGCATCAGGCCCCCTGCCCTAATCCGTCCACCTTGGGGGACAGAAGCACCATGAACTCCAGCAGAAACCCTTCTTCTCAAGCCAGAGAAGGAGCAGCGCTCCATTTGGATGGTGACTGTGCTTGCCTCTCCTCCAGCTTTGAAAGCGAAGGGGGCGAGTACTGTTCAATCACGGACTGCCGCAGAGAGCGCCCGGTCTCACGGGAGCCACGTTGCATGGAGGGGAAGGGTGCCCGGTGCGAGAAGGAGAGCACTGCTCCCTGCGGATGGAGGCAGCGGGATGCTCCTGAGATTCCCAGGCCAAGTGGCAGGGTGGTCAAGTTTGGTGAAGAGGAGCGCAGAGCTGTGAACGTGGCCTTCTGCATCACAAAAGACCAAGGTGATCCTCTCCCCTATGCCCTGTGTTCAGAGAGGAAGAAGCTGGCTCTCCACGCTGAGCCTGCCACCCTCCCTGAGAGCACAGGGAGCAGCAAGGCAGCTGCCTTTGCTTTGTCCCAGGAGGATGAGGACTCGCCTTTCCCTGGAGAGCCCTCTGTCACCGGAGGCCCCCGGCCTGAGGGTTCAAGCATTCCTCAGCAGGCTGTGGTGGAGCCACAGCGCCCTCGCCTCGCCGAGCCAGCCCGCGGTGATCCCATCTACGCCGAGAGCACCAAGAGGAAGAAGGCACAGCTGAAGGCTGTCGGTGGACAAGCAAAAGCAGAGAAGCTGGCCCGCAGCACTGGCAAGGAGCAAGCTGACGGGACGTGGAGGGATGGCAGCTGGGCTTTGGGTGGTGAGAAGGAATACCAGGACTCCACTAGCCAGGTGGCAGCAAAGATAACTATAATGACGGCGCACACTGAAGATGATCACAAGACAATATTCCTCAGCAGCCCTGACTCAGCGGTGGGAGTTCAGTGGCCGTGTATCAGCCCCACTTCCCACCCCGATTTTGGGACATTACCTGCCACTGAGCCTGGAGAGATTTTTCAAGCATCTGGAAGTGAAAACAGCCCAAGATTTCATTTAGCAGCTCCGGCCAAGACCTCGGTCACTGAGAGTCCAGCCATTCCCCCAAAAATGTCCAAAAACAGCCAGCTGGGCAGTGAGGGGAGCCGTGTGCCCCCGGTAAGCTCCCATGTGGCAAGGTTTGGTGATGACAACAGCCATGACGGAGCTGGTGTTCAGCTGCTGTCAAGGAGCTATACTGATACAGGTGCCTTTGGGCCATCCCCTTCCTCTTCTCTGTGCACTCATGTCAACGGGGTCTCTGTGGAGGAGTCCAGCAGAGGCCTGTCAGGGTTGTCCTATGACAGGAGACAGAAATACTATACCCCAACATGGACCAAGCAGTGCCGGATAGAGGAGGAGGAGGAGCAGGAGGAGGAGCAGGAGCTCTTAACCCACCCATGGGCAGCAGGAGCTGAGAATGGAAGAGCTGGTGCCGACCTTGTGGATGATGGCCTGATGCTGGAGAGCCAGACTGGGATCAGCAAATCATCGTCTTTCTCGTTTGATTTCCCTAAAGACAAGAGCAATGGCATGGAGTTTGCACCACCACCGCCACCACCGCCAAAAAAGCAGTCCAGGTACAGCCCTGTGAGTGTGCGCGTGGTAGTCCGTTAACTGTTTAATTGGGAGGTTTGCTGCAGGGATTGACTGACTAGGAGGTGCTTCCTGTTCTTTTTTTTCTTCCTTTTCTGTTCAAAGGTGGGCTTTCAGGAGCATGGGAGGTGACTGCATGGCTGAAAAAACTACTTTTTCACTCTGAAAAGCTGTCAGATCTTTGCAAGTCCTGGTTCAAATGCTGTGCGTACTTGCAAAAGCCCTTCAGGGCTACAAGATATGGTCTCAGGTCCCAATATTCAAATGAGAACAAGGTCTGTGCCTGGGATGGCTGGTGTTTCCCAGGTCAGCTTCATTCTGTCTCAGCACAGTGCTTTGATGTTGAATAGGATAGAAAATGTGAGGTTGTGAGCTTCTCTTGTAGGTGGAACTGGGCAACTTCTCTTGGTGCTAATAGCAAGGGCCTCTGAAACCCTCATTTTCAGTTTGGCTGTAATGTCTTTTTGCTTTCAAGGTTAACTCTTGAAGCTGCAGTTCCCAGGGAGGACTCCTTGCCTGCAAGCAGGTAATTGGAGCCTGCCTAATGTGCGCTCATGATGCATGGGAGCTGTCTGGCTTTAGGCAGCCTTCCCTTCGCCGCTCTCCTGGAAGTCAGGTTAGGTTTGCAGGCAGGGTGACTGCGGGCCCTAGGAAACAAATGTGAATGAGAGCGAGCTGTCCATCTGGGAAGGAAGTAGCTCTGCTAAGCAACTAAAAAAAAACAGGCTTCCGATACTTTGTGTGCATTCAGTATCTGCAGCTGTGTGTATCACCAAAAAAAAAAAAGAAGAAAAAAAAGAGAGAAAATGGAGGAAGAAAAATTTATTTCCTTTCCATGCAACTAATGGATTAGGTTGCCCATCATAGTGGGGAGGGATACTTTCACATTCTGTGGGTGTCCAGTATTTACTTTACTGTGTGCATCAGTTTCGTTACCTGGAACTGTGCATTGCGCAACAGATTTGACTCCAGCTCCTTGATTTAAAAGTTGAGAGAAGAAAGGATGGGTGTTCAGATGAGAACTTGCTCTTGGGGTCCGTAGTCAAACTTATGCGTAGGCATCAACGACCTCCAGGTTGAGACTGTGGTTGAGTTGGCCCATCCTCTGTTTTGTTCTCACACTGAATTTTCAATGTTTTTAGGGTTGGCTAGCCCAGGGAACTAGTGTTTTAAATTGACCAAGTGGTGAACAAATTAGATTTCTCAAGGAAAGGGAAGAGATGAATGAGAGAGTTTAGTTCTCCTTAATGCTGGGCTTCCTGCTGTGATGCTGTGTGTCTGCTGGAGTCAGAGGAAAGAAAAGGTCCGCAAGCGAGCACGCAGATGCGTTCTGTTGCCTCTAAAATCAGAGAGGACCCTAAGGTGTGCTTTAGCTTTGACCCTATGAACTTTCTTTTGTGGCTGCTGCCCCTTGATGTCTCCTGTCAGCCCGTCGCTTGGGGTTGTATTTGTCTTGTGAGGTGTTGGGTGGCTGAGGCCCAGCAGAGCCGTGATGATACAATGTTGTCAAGTAGGAAATCATTTAGGAACTGCCAAGTTGCCTGCTGAAAGTCTTCTAGGACCTGATTCCTTCCTCTGTAGAGCACAGGTCACTGGGCAGGCCAGGAGGGTGGTGGCACTCAAACTCAGCAATATGTATCCCAGCAGCATCTTCCACTTGCGGTGCTGGGACCTCCTTCCACTCATGGAGGAGCAGCCACCATGCAGAGCCCTTTGGCTGAACTGGGGGCAAGGATGCTTCCTTGGCAGTGCTCGGATTCTCCTTTCTGCCTTCATGAGGGCTGAGATTGGAGGTGTGGGGCTCCTTGATGTGTGAGGGTGTCTCCTTGTCTGGGTGGCTCGGACCAGCCGTGCTCCGAGCCAGAAGCATGCCCTGCTATTGCCTTCCACGTGCCTTCCTGAGGGGTGTGGAGCATTTTCTGGTCCTCAGAGGGGCTGTTTCGTGCTCCTGATGTGATTGGGCTGTGCCAACTGTAACAGTTGCTTCTGAGCCATTCTGAAAGCATCTGTGTGCTAGAAAGCCTGTGTGAAAGAGGGGAGGGAAACTGGGGTCAGGGAACACGTGGCATCCATGACTGGGGTATCTGGCAGAGCCATAAATGCTCCCAGGTGGTTGAGGTAGGTGCTTTTGCCCCCTGTGGCTGTAGGCAATGTGTTGTGCTACATGTATTTGTCTCCTAAATGCCTTGATGCCTGCAGCTGAGCCTCGGGGCACCTTGCTCAAAGAGCATAGTTCTCCCTCTGGCTACTAAACCGCTGCACCGCCAGCCTGAGGAGTGATTTGATCAGATGGCAGGTTTCGCAAGCTATGCAAACCCAGCTGGTTGCTTTGTTTGTTTGCTTTGAGAGTGCTCTCATTTTCGTCTGAAGCATGGCTTCTCTGAGCGTGTCGATGCAGAAACCAGGATGTTGTTACCTGCGCATGGCGGTGGGAGGGATGGCTACGTGCACAACTGGTTAAAATCACCATAGCAAGATTGTGTTACCCTGGGCAGTCATTGTTTGCAGCTTTGGATCATGGCATGACTCTTGCCTGGTATTGGGGGAACATCTCCTCTGGTCTCTCTGGGCTGCAGCTGAACACCTGAAGAAGGAAGGGAGGAGGTCTTGCACACAAGGATGCCTCTGAGAGACATCCATACTCTCCTAGGCCTGGGCAGTCTGTGCGCATGTGTTTGTCTGTAATGGAAGAACCACCACGGATACTTCTGTTATGCTTATGTAGTCCTTCACAGAGACAGAGCTCATCAGCCCAAGATGGTCTGTGGTTGCACAGCTGCAAAGGCTCCTTTGATGGATCAATGTAGATAAAGCCAGCATAGACTGTGGCATAATTTTGGGGGTTGGGGCTTAGCAAATCAGAGTTCATTTCAGCTGCAGGAAATGTGTGTAACCATCTTTTTTTCTTCTAGATCTCAAGCTGTAGCAAGATACTTGATTTCATACTGGAAAATGACGCCTGCCTGTTTGACTTTCTTAATTAAACTTAATTGCTTATTTTAAAGAAAACTTGCACGTGTATTCAAATCAGTTTCAAAGTAGAGAAAGAAAAAAGTGAGTCTGTAGATTTTGTTTTGTTCATCTTGGCCCTAACAATTAAAAGGGAAAAAAGTTTTTACAGGATAAATTCCTGCCAGACACTGAGGAAACTCTGGTTTTGCAGTAAGCTATCTCTTAGGATGGTAGAAGGAGAGATTTTAGGGAGTTTTAAAAGCTGGCACAAAAAAGGAAAATAATTAATTTGTGCCTGTTTCATCCTATATAAAGCTACTCTGGTCCTCTTGTGACTATTTCTTCATACAATCCTTTTTTTCCTGCTTGTTTGAAGGATTATAGATATTTAAGGTATGCTTGGTCTGAAATGGAATGGAAAATGAGTTGAATTACAAGAAGAAAGAGACTGGAAAGGGAAGATGGTGGCTGGTCTTCCAAAAGCCAGGAAGGTAGTTGGCTACAGAAGGAGCTCACCAGAGGAACCAGGATCCCCTGCACTTGTATGTGCAATGACGACTTAAAGGTTCTTTGGTGCGAAATGCTGTAGCGTGGCCTTCAGTTTCTTGGCACAAAGGATGAATCTTTGCTGAAATTTATGTCTCTGTTATGCAGAGAGTCAGGCTAAATGATCCTAACGGTTCCTTCTAGCCTGCAAAACCTTGGCAGTTAATTTATTTCGTATGCCTCTTAAAGAAAGGAAACAGCGATGCTGTTTTGCATCTTGAGCTGTTGGCTCTCAAGCTGTTTTCATCGTAATTAATGCCACCTTCAAAAGGCAGCACCGCAGATAGCTTCTGAAATTGGCTGAAAGGGCTTGCTTGGGGTAAGAAAGGCGTGTAGCACGGCACATCCCAACACCCGCCATTGCTGAAAACAGCCAGGACAAATGAGCTTGAGGTATGCCAAGATTGCATGTTACGGTGCTGCTGCTGCCGCCGCTTGTTGCCAGAGGGAACAGAAAACAAGAACGTTACAAAAAACTGACGATGTTGGGAATTGGATCACCAGGAAAAGAGCCAGGTTTGTTCCTCGCTGGGGAGGTGGTGCTGGCTGGTGGGACTGTGCTGTGTGGGTTTTGCCAGGAATCTGAGGCGGAGCAGCGCTGCACCTGAGACAGTATATTCCCCTTTTCTTACCATTCCCAAGGCACCCGTTTCTGTTTGGAGCTCAGTGTCAGTGCGTACCCCAGTGACAAAAGCAGACTGGCTTGGAGCTGCTGTGGCAGTTACAAATGCAATTGAAAGTCACATGGGTCCCAGATTTTGACCGTTTTCTCCATGGCTGTGGATGACAGCAGGGACTTCCTGTTTGGTTTAGGACAAGCCAGACTTATTACTATTAAAATAATAATAATAAATAAGAAACTCTGGGTGGAGTCTATTTAAATACATAATTAATAAGTAAATAAAGCAAAGGGAGGGAGGGTATGGCTCAAGCAGGAGAGAGAATCATGCTCCAGAACAGGGAAGGAATACACCTTTTGGATTCCCCCTGTGTCTTTGTCTCAAATTAATCAGTGATTTCTTATGCTGCTTCTGCCAGTGGATCATTTTTTAAAGCTTGTGATTTATCAGCCAATCTTTTAGGAAAGTTTGTTTCTTTTAAAATGAAAGTAGTTCACTTTTCTGTGTGTTTCCTATCTTACCACTTAAAGCACGGAGTTGGAAACTGAAATGAGATTTGTTGTCCTCTTCACCATATCAGAGCATGCAGTGATTTAATTTTTGACCCACCTACCATCTTAATTCTGCACCCCATCTGAATTTCCCCTTGCATCTCCAGACTCCAAACCCTTGTTTCAACTTAACCTGTACTACATAAAACCTTTTCGGTAAAGGGAGGAGCGATGTAGTCCTCTGGACAGAGCTAGCAGTGTTTCAAAATCCTCTTTCCCTTATCTCAATTTTGATTTCTCCACATTTGCCAGCTGGTAGCAGAAGGATAAGTACAAATCCAAGTCTCAAATGTTGTAAGCTCCTGTACGCTGGTTTTTAACTGCCCTGTTCATCCAGGGGAAGATGCTGGAAGAAACAGCAGTGGAGGGAGGAGGAAGATATAATTATTCACATTTCATGATAGACAGGCATATGGTACAAAGGTGCTTCCTCTTGTGTAATAATTATGCCCAGCCATGTGTTGTGTTTGATGTTGTAATGCAGTCTGGCTTTTTTCTGTGCCATGCATTAGTTCCAGTATTTTATTTTGGGAGGGGGTGTCCTGTTGACATTATCACCAGACTTCTCCTGGACTGCGATTTAGTTTGTGGTGGTTTGTGTGTTCTCTGCTCTCCTCTGCTTCTTTCCCCTGTTGCATAATTTAGAAACCTCAGCCTCTCTGTCATCTGTCCTGAGAAGGAGTGACCCCTTCCTGCCGGCACAGCAAGGCTGGGAAACCCCCATGATGGGGCTGCAGAGCGGGCGCTGCTTGTGATCCGGTCTCTGCGTGGGGGAGAGATGCCTTCGAGCATCCTCCGCTGCTGCCAGCAGGCTGCATGTGTGACGCTCGCTGGAAAGGAGCGAGCAGGAGCCTTGCAGCTCTTGCCTCTGAGTGGCCTTCTCCCACTCAAAACCTCCCTTGCGCTTTTGGAAAGTTAACCAGATCCACGTGTCAAATCACAAGCGGAAAATTCAAGCCCAAGGCATGCCTGGAGTCCGAGGGATCCCTGGGGCGATATCCTAGGGCACGTGTGTCTGCTGCGGTTAGGGGAGCCGTGCCTTGGTGCCCGTCTCCACTCTCTGTCCGAGAGGTGCAAGGCGCACAGCTGGCGATGCTGGAGTCCTGCAGCAGGTGTGACCCCAATCTGTTAAGAAATGTGAAATTAAACACATGGCTACTGTTCAAATATGAATCGCTAGAAAGACAAAGCATGCTCTGGCTGGAGATGCGATGTGGGGCATGGCAAATGATCCAGGTCCCTTTGCAATGTTACAGAACTCCAAACTGGGGGTTTTTTTGTGGGTTTGGGGTTTTTTGTTTTGCTTTGTTGTGTTGGTTTTGTTGTTTTTTGTTTTTTGTTTTTTTTTTTTACAAGACTGCTGTTTGCAACCTTGACTTGTTTTAGGCTGGACTGTGGGAATGGTGTGGAAAGCCAGCTGGATGAAATTGTTTAGGCTGGGGAAAACTGGAGAATAGTGAATGGGAAGGGTTGTCTGAGTATGGCAGTATGTTGCATGGAGTATGTTGAGTAATTGAAGTGTATTTAAAGCCACCAGAATAATTTGGAGAGCTGGAAATCCTGTGGTTTTAGGTTATCAGATTGGGAGAGCTGACTTTTGTGAGCTGTTCTTTATGCACTGGTACAGGAAGCAGGCTATGGTGCTGCTCTTGAAGTTTCTGGTTACACTTAAGGTGCTGAGTATGGATTTTTGAAATGGAGGTAAATTAATCACTGCTACATCTTTCTGAAGGAGGGTGGAGCCCACAGATGTTAGCAAGCTGGTAAGGGAGCAATCGTGAAGATTTTCTTCAGGTTTAAGATAGGTTGATGCTCTTTGTTTCCAGTATCCTTTGGTGAAAAGGGCGAGATGGAGAATTAGCCGCCTGTGCTCTTGCAGTCACGCGTGGTGGAAAGGAACACTGTCAGAGCAGGGGAAGTTCAGGTTAGCTGTAAATTGGGATCCCACAGGTTGAGGCAGCGATGGGTTGTTCAGCTCTTGGGGTGGAACTTTACTGAAACGGAAGAGTTTGACCCTAGCAAGTGTTTTCAGTGATTCTTTGGTATAGTGGGCAGTATTTTAATCTGTGCAGGCTGCAGCCTGGGCTTCAAGCAGCTCATAGGAAAAGAGGGAGATGCAAAGCAGAGGTATTTCCAGGCGGTATTAGCTGGCCCGGCTGTAACATCTGAAACAAGAGCAGGATGTCGTTTAAGCGGCAAACAATTTCTATTTCAGTGTGCCTATTCAGGAACTGCATTTAACAAAAGTCACAGCAGTACGGAGAGGAAACGGGGCTCTCCGTACATCTGACTTCACCACGACACTGAGCTCGGCAAAGGCAGCAGCCAGCACGTTCCTGGCAGACGCGGCATTGCGCCCAGGTTGCTTGGAGGAATAGGTGTGGCTGCGCGCGGTGGACCTTGGACCCCGCTGAGCAAAGTCCCATCTCTCTCTGAGTGCGGGAATGGTAAGGCAGCTCTGCGGATTTGTGTTTGTGATGGGAAGGAAACAGAAATGCACCAACTTTTCTTGGGGGGGGGATGGGGGGGGAGGCATGTGTTAGAAAGCATCTCATCTGTGTGAATTGAGACCAGCTCTCTTGCAAAATCTTCTTCTTTTCTTATGGATTCAAATGCTTCTTTGATTCTTGACAGGTCAGACAGTGTACCCGCATGGGTGTGTACCCATGTGTTTTTTCCCCCCAAATTACTAAAGTTACAGGATAAAGATATATCTTTAGAATAATTAAAAAAAAAAAAAAAAAAGGATTTAGGACCAGTTGGTTGTTTTCAACAGCATTAATAGTAACAGAACTAAAAACCTCAATGTCTCTCTCTCTCTCTCTCTATTTTTTAACTGGACTTGTATGGTGCATTGTGAAGTTTTGTAAATCACCCCAAGAGGCTTGCCGTGGTAAACTCATCACTGGTGCAAAACCAGTGTCTCTGCTGAGTTATACCTGAGGTGGTTTTTAGAGCCTTATTTTCATCAGCCGCTGAGTATTTTTAGACCGAGGCTGCTCCGGCAAACGAGGAAGTCTGGCAGAAGTTTCTTCCGGGCTTCTCATACACTCTGCTCTCCATGTGGTGGTGTGGACATGAGAGTTAAGTGCTTTGTCTGGATGGGGAACAAAACGTTTCTCAATCTTCAAATAAAAATCTCCCATGGCATCTGCTGTGCTTGGGGGTTTTGGAAGAGGAGGGATCCTGTGCGCGTGAACAGGGTGCCACAAGAAAACGGTCATGCACGTCTTTTGTTTGTCTTTCTCAGCAGCCATTCAGCCGAATGATTAGGAAACACCGGATACCTTCCAGCAAGATAGCTGATGGAAGTCCTTTTTCTTTTTTACAAGTCTTCCACTAACCTTTTTTACATTCTTAATCAACAACGTGTTGAATTTTATCAGCAGATTGGCAATTTTACTTAAAAAATGTGGACTGATAACCTTTGTTTGCTAGCCGATAGAGAGTCTGAACTGTAGCAAAGCTAGGAGTGTTTGTGCTCTGATGTGCTGCCTGATTTCAACAGCTTCTGTTGTTTTCCAGGAGGAAAAAATGAAGAAAATGCAGGGGAAATTCTTTATCTTAGCAAAAAGTCCTGCTTGCCTACAACTGATCACTTAAACTGTGACCCAGCAGGTTGTAAGCCCAGTTTATGGCTTGCTTATTTATTTATTTAGATGGAAGCTGCATGGAAAACTGTAGGTCTTGCATTAGAAGCTGCATGGTAGGTCCTAAGTTTGGCAGACACTTGTTTTCTGCAGAGGCGCTGCTTCTTTCAGAAGGTGTCAGTTGTTACTCTGATGTACCGAGGAGACAACAGCTGCTAGGGATGGACTCTTCTTCCACTTATGCCTCTGCCGTGAAGGAATTGGGTTCTGACACCCAGCCTCAACCTGCCCTTCTGTAAAATGGGAGGAGCGATGCCACTCCCTTCCCTTGAGAACTTTACTGAAGGCAAAGACTGGTGGGTTCCCACTTCCCAGTGACGGTGGCAAAGACGGGATGTGGTCCGGGACCACACATGGGCTAGGCGGAGGTGGCAGTCTGGGGCTGCATGCTATTGGCTCAGTGGTTCTCCTTCTGCTGAAGCACAGCTGGTTTGGCATGGGGGCTGCAAGGCTATAACCTGCTCAGTGTCAGGGGGATGTGATTCCCAGGTGCTGGAGAAAGAAGAAAAATGCAGAGGAATGAGGTACTATGGTGTGGTAAAAGGCTGCACAGTGTCTGTATAGATGTGCAGGGACTAAGCTAAGGTTGCTCTCAGCTTGACTCCATGCATAAGTGCATGCAGAGTATCTTTTGCCATCTGTCTGACTCTTCTCTTTCACTCTCTTTTAGGCACGCTCTGAAAATGAACCCAAATAACGCTGAGTTGGAGAGGGTCAGCAACAGCTCTGCCGAGAGCCTCAGCCCACCTTTCAGGAGCGTCCACGTCAGCTTCACGGCTGGCTCCACTGACAGCCTCGACTCAGACACGCAGACCGGCAGTGATGGCAGTAAGTGACCACTGGGTGTGGGAGAGGTAGCATTGGACCTGAGGAAGGAGCTACCTCCATCCTGAGGCCCACTGCAGGGGCAGCATCTTCAGAGCAGGGATCATGAGGGTTCCATCATCTAGCTCCCCCAGTTCCACTTCTCCTACCCTCTGCTTCTTGATGGACTGAAGATGAATGTGGCAGAGTCAGGCCAACATCATGGGTTTTTCACTTTTTCATTTGGCAAGTGCCAAAATAATTAATCCTGTGGCTCTCCTCTTCTCTGGGTAAAACCTCCATCTGAAAGCAATTGTCCTTATCCTGCTTGTGCTTCATATGTTGCACGAGGCCACAAATAGCCCTGCCATAGAAAGTCCTCCATACATTTCAGTAGGACCAGAAGGAATCTTGTGCTAGAGGTGATCCCTGCCTCTCATTGTGTTCCCAGTTATTTCTTGAAGGGGAAAAAAAATCTGCCTGCACTCGTTTAACTGAGGTTAAAAAATACTTACTATGAAGTCACTTTTTTCATCAGTGCGTAACTTAGACACGCACTAACGTGTTCAGCAGCTCAGAAAGTATTTCCTTTGCAAAAGCAACTTTCGTGTAGTAGAAGTTCTGTCTTTCCAAGAGCAACAATGTGCAGCAATAAAATTAAGAGCCAGAGCTCTGGAAACTCCATTTTTCCACCGCTAACTTGGAGTCTGAGCATGAGACCATGCCAGGAAATTGTACAGGGGGAAGAAAAACTTACATATGTTCGATCTTTACTTGCTGGGCACAGAAGCAATTTGCTGTCAAAAATGATACAGAACAAGAGGATTTCTCTGCCTCCACTAACAGAAGCAACTGTTTCAACTCGTCTTGGGAAAGCTGAGTTTTTAAATTAATAACCTGAATGCAGTTTTTCTTGCTGATGCAAGCAAGAAGCTATGCAGTCAATCATTGAATGAGGTGAGCTCAAATTAATTGGCTATGCTGTCAGATGTTAAAATATGAAGGGGGGGAGGTTTTAAGCCCTTGACATGCAGAAGGACTCTACATTGAAGGTGCAGAGCACTGTTAGGAAAGTTGTAAAAAGATTTCATTTGTTAACCTGTGCTTGGGGCAGAGCCTAGCAGCACGTCACGTTTGGGGGGAAAAAAAAAAAGTAAGAGCAATTTGGCGTTTGTGGCCTAGGTGTGTGGACTGGTTGCCAAAACTTCCAGCACTGACGTTTGTTCTGTAAGACTCTGTCAAGTAAATCTTGCCTCTCGAAATGCGGATTCAGCTGTGTGTCCTGGCAGAGATGCTTCTGATTTGCTCTTGGGCTGCATGCTGAAGAATCTCTTGGTTGTATCCTCTGGACTGGAAGCGGCAAGAGATGCCATGCTGAACCATCCCTGCCTGTGGCTTTTGATGGGGTTTTAATGCAGATCTTTCCTGTGGACCCAACAGAGTGTGATGCAGATGTCTGGGCTTTCATTAAAGCTTGGGGCATGCATCTCTGTTGAGCCATGGGCTCCACAGTTAACCGTGCAGCTGCAGAGCAGCTGAAACTGGAGAGCAGTCAATTGCTGAGCAATTGGGTGTAAAATGCAGGCAGATACCTGGCACAAGGGCCCAGCAGGAGTCAGATAGCTCTGCACCCAGGAATTGGGGCAAAAGAAACGTGTGCTGATTCACAACGTGTCCTGCAGAGCTGTTCCTGAGCGTGTTGTCAGAAATGGGGTGCCGAAACTGCCTTACATGAGAAGCTCATCTTCTGCAGAAGCTGAAATCAGTGCTGCTCATTCCTGGGGCGTCTCTCAATGCTGTTGCTTGGGATGGGGTGGGTGTATTGCAGCAGGAGCACACAGGCAGCCTTTGCAGTGGAGGGGACAAATGAAAATTGATGTAATGCTACCAAACTCTGGTGGGGAGGGACAGATTGTGCCAGCACCCGCTCTGCTAGCTGAGAACTAGGGGACCTGTCCTCGCCTCATGTGGTCTCAGGTGGCAAGCAGCTAACAGAGATTGCCGTTCTGTCACGGCTGGTAGGGCTTTGAGCCTGCACGTGACATGCCAGGACAGGCTGGGAGCTAAGGGATCGGAGCCCCTGCACTTAGGAGTTGTGTGTGAGAGCTGGTGAGTCACTAGGCTTGTGATGAGACAAGCGCCTGCTTCAGGCTGATGTGAAACCGCCCCAGGGCGTTCCTGTGGAGCAAGCAGAAAGCCACTGTGAGGAAGTGCCTGCAGGCAGCTTGAACCCTCACCTGCAGCCTTGTGAGGGAGAAGGATGGCTTGCTACCACTCTCCAGCTTTGGAAACTGGATTCAAAGAAAGCAATAGATCCTGCTATCTGCTGAGCTTGCTTCGAGCAAAACCCCAGCATGCAACCTTGCAAGGCTTACACTTGTATGCAAGGTGTTAGCAGAGCTCAAGTTTATCAAAAGTCCCGACTGTCACTCAAGTGGCATATAGAATTCTCTGAAATAATTGTTTCTTTTTTTAAATTTCCTGTGCAGACCCCTCCACTCCTTATTCATTCTGTCTCTATGACCTGAAATTATTGCTCTTTATTTCAATGTCAAATCATCTTTTTTCCTTTTTCTTTTTTTTTTTCCCCCGCTCCTTCCCCTTCTTCCATGACATGCAACTGTATTGCCTGTCTCCAGTCTAGCCAGAGGGTAGGAAAACAGCTGCTACAGCTGCCTGAAATAAGCCAGCCATCCCAATTCTAATCCCAATCCATGCAGATTGCATGTGGAGCTGCTTGGGGTTTAGTGGTATGTAGTGGGGCCAGGCTGCCTTCTGAGCAAAGAGGTCTGGCAATAAGCTGGGGGACAGGGAGGGGGGTGGAGGCCAGATTTTTTCAGGAGGATGCTAAAATCCCAGGCCTTGCCCAGGGACTTTTTACCCAGCGTGAGGCAGAGAGACGGATTCAATATACTTCTTGGGCTGCTCTGGTACTGCTGGAGGACCGGACTGTGAGTCACTCTCCTTATCACACCGTGCTGCTGAAGCACTGGGTGGCAGCTCCCAGGTGAAACGGGCTGTGTTTAAGAGACTGTCCTCATATTCTCAGTTCTTCATTCTTACGTCCCTGTGGATGACATCACAGCTTAAATATTTACCCTCTACTAGCTTTTTACTACTGTGTATGCAGGTCATAGGGGAGTGGTTTTGGGGGGGGGGGGGGGCATTTCTTTATATGTCTGGTTGCAGGCTGCTTTGCAAGCCTCCTGCACTAAACTGGATTAAATCCCTAACCCCTTCAGTGAAGCTTTGCAGTTGTGAATAGATGAGGACTGTGTGCTGGGTTCAGACATAACCTGGCTTGCTGCTTTGTTCCCAGCCAGGCCCCTGGGAGAGGTAGCCGGTGGGGGTAGCAGGGACATGGAGAGGGACCTGCGCTCCCAGCCCCCAGGAGCCACTCATGGCATCTTCTTGTGTGTCACTGTCTCCTAGGGCACTCATCTGAGCCGAACCACTCGCCTCCTCCAGCTGAGAGCCAAGTGTTTGCCCCTGTCCCTTTCCTTCCCGCCTCTAGTGAGGATGGTCCCTCCTCTGCCCCCGGCTGCCCTCCTCCTCTGCCCCAGAAGAAGACAGTGAGCAGAACGGTGTCTTCCCCAGATGGCTTTTTTGTGGGACAGGCATCTTCAGGCAGAGCAGCCGGTGCTGCCAGCCCCAGGCTGAATGTCAGCCACTCCGACAGCAATTTCTGCCTCCGAGAGGACCATCCCTTTGCCCACCCAGCCAGCCTGGGGGGACGCCTCGGCACCTTCTCCTCCTCTGAGTCCCTGGAGAAAGGCTCCAAAGGAAATGGCTGCTGGGGCTTAGCTACTGGTAAAAGCACAGGGGCTTGTGCCCCCAGCAGAAACCTCCAGTCCCTTTCCTCCTCTCAGCTCAGTGTGTCCAGCCAGGTGTCATCAGGCTCAAGCCTCCAGCTCCACAACCTCCTGAGCAACATCGACAGTAAGGAGGGGGTGTATGCCAAGCTGGGGGCCCTCTACGCCGAGTCCTTGCGCCGCCTGGTTGCCAAATGTGAGGACTGCTTCATGCGGGAGCAGAAGAACGAGCTGCACTTCAGTGAGAACAACTGGTCACTCTTCAAGCTGGCATGCAACAAGCCCTGCTGCGATTCGGGGGATGCGATATATTACTGTGCCACCTGCTCCAAGGACCCTTCTACCACCTATGCTGTGAAGGTAAGTCCATGCCCAGGAGGTGCCCAGGCTTATCTCCATCTTCCAGTTGGGAGGATCAGGCAAAGAACCACGGGCCCAAGGCTGCGGGGGTTGTTCATAGCAGAGCTGGGACTGAACCTTCAAGCTTCTTTTTCTCCCCTTCTGTTGTATGGATTTGAATGAAAGAGTGGGAAGCAAACTTGGTGGTACACCTTCGAGAAGCACATCAGCACGCAATGGCCCGTTTTCTCTGCTTGTCTTTCTCACAAGTGAAGTTTGGCAAGCAAAACCCCTTCCAAAATTCCCACTTTTCCCCTAGCCCTTGCAAAGATTAATTTGGAGAAGTAATTTTCCTTGAAAGAAATGCCAGTCAGATGCTTATTGTTGCAGACTAGTAGGGTCTGCAACCCAACCACTTTCTCTCTAAAAAGTGTTTGTGCAAATACTATGTTGTAAACTGAGGCATTCACCTCTGATGACACAAGCTGATGAAAGGCTGTTCAAAAGATAGCATTTTTGCCTCTGCCTGCCTTTTAAGTGGAAGTTCTGACCCAGAAACCATGTGCTTATATGATCTTGAAACTACAGGCGTTGTTAAAGTATTGCAGATCTCGATTAAACAATGTGAGGCTGACCTAGACATGCTGTGCAAGGTCGGGTCTGAAATATTTTCCTGTAACTCTACGGAATCCATGTTTGAAATGGAAACTTCAAGTGCAATAGTTCAGCTCTTTGAAACCTAGATAAGTGAGCTTATTCAACCGGTTCCATGCACATCCTATGGATTTTGGGTTCTTGACCCATGTTACTACTTGAATACAGAGCCTTTAATTTCTATTCTGACAACCCTAGGGGCATCTCATTGCCTCTTACTCTTCAGGTTGTTCTCAAAACCTAAAATAATTCCCCAAAAAGCACTGTCAGAGATGCATTAAGCAAGAAAAAAAATTAAAAATCTCTGCTGAATCGTTTCTACAATTATGAACCCCAGGGGGGATGTTTCAGTTAAGTGATAGCTTTAAAGCCAGTGGATATTCTAAAGGAAGTACAGTCAACCCAACAGGGGGGCTATAGATAACCAGGAGTTAGATGAGGTCTTACCCTAACACCCCTTGTCCAGCACTCAGAACTGCAGCCTCCCTTGCCTGTTATGCCTGTTATACCTAATCCATTATGACTTTCCTCCTGAAACCTGAGAATTGCGTGGTGAACTGGTGTGCTCCTTTGAAATCTGTGGTTCCCTCTGGCACATGCACACCTTTGCTCTTGCCTCCCATGTTAGGTGGGGTTCAGAGGCTCAGCTCCATGACCGGAGCACATGAATTCTTGCCAGAATTCATGGTAAGGCAGAAACAGCACATTTCAATCTCTTAACAGGACTGCATTTGTTTGTCACTCTGTGCCCTTGTTACACTGCAGAGCGCCTTAACAAAGCCAAAACCACTCTGACAGGACCGTATTCTGCACCAGTGTAAAGCGAAGTTGCGTATGTGTTTACACACGTGCATGCGTACACCTCCTGCAATGTTCCTGTGTGCCACCTTCCTTTTGGTAGTTGAAATAGAGAATAATTGTGAAGCTTTACAACTGGCTGATCCCTAGCTGTCTCTCCTGGCTTACAGATTTTCTGACATGAGAGATCACAGACCTCTAGTTAAAATTAGACTTGGAGAGCTCAAAATCAGCAGAGGATCTGACTTGAGCCGAGGAGTCAGAATCCGAGCAGCAGAAGCCAGAGTCTGGGCTGTACACAGGCAGACATGGATACGTATAAAACAGTTAGAAGGATCCAGGGTTACGTGAAATGGCTTTGGAGGAATTACGCCAAGATATGCACCACGCCTTGGCTTCTTTCTCCACTGAAAGATGCGTGACTAACCCCGCCCCAGGCTCCTACTTGGAGCTTGCTGCATGGAGGATGCCTCTGGTGCAGCTAAAGTCACAAAGAATGGCTGGCCCGGGAAGGTCTCCCTGCCTTCGTTTGGTTGCAGTTATTCTTCTAGAGACTCCTCTCTTGCAAGAGTTTCTCCCCTTTTCCTAAGCCTTACACATCCTCCCTATGTGGGGAGGAACAAGCGGGCTTGTTCGGCAGAGGGCTAGAATGCTTCCCCCGCCTTTGGGGACCTTCTGTGTCTTCCTGTGGCCCACTGTGTTAATCTGCAGTCTTCCTAGCTCTCCAAAGCTTGTCTTTTCATGAAATAAACATGCAGCCACAGCAGGATATTTTTGCTTAGAAAAGAGAGGACAATGGGGATTTGAAATGCCCCATCTCCACAGTATCATCCCATCTAAGTGAATTACCTGCAAATGCCTAGATTCAAACCCTTGCTAGAGGAATACAAAAGCAGCCCACTTCTCCAGCTCCTCTCTATTCTTGCATTCATTTTAACTCGGAGGCAAAATTGATTTCTTGTCCGATTTTGCACGCATGCTGTGACTGGCAGTGGCACGCTTCAGGGTTTGAATCCTTTTATGCTGAGTTTCAGCCTGTTGCTGATTCCTGTGGGTGAGATATAAATACATCACTAAATAAAAGGAAAAAAACCCGTGTATAATAGAAATGCCAAAAGGCCCCATAGGCTAATGGATGCTCCTATAATAAACCTGGGTTTGAGTTTTAGTCTTTAATGCAGTCATAAGGCTAAAATACAGAATAAAATGAAGATAAGTCATGTGGGTTTCAGAGAATCCAGATTATAAAATGCTTTTGTCCCCTCAAGTTTGCTGCACTCTTACTTATTTGTAAGCCTGTCGTCAGCTCCTACTTTCTCTCTGGTGGTTTTCCCCTGTGCTGATGAGTACAGTTTGTTGCTGCTTTCCCTTAGCCGTTGATCAGGGATTTGAGAGTAGTCACTGACACGTGGAAGTGGAGTGGTTGAGGAGGACATGGCAGTGGCTCCCAGGCTCCAGAGGAGAATTAGGTGGGAAGAAAATGCTGGAGGTCTCTGTCCATCCCTCACTCCAAACAGGGCCACCCTCACAGCCACATCACATCACGTGGGGCTTCATCCATGCAAGTGTTAACTGTCTCCAGAGATGGAGGTGGCACATCTTATGCCACAGGCTTTGCTTTCCCTCTGCAAAATGTCTCCTGTGCTGCAGGGATGATGTCTGTGATGTAAAAGCTATGTCACTTCTGTTGGCAATGAAACGAAATCTGCAGGAGTTACTTGTGGGAGGACTACCTTCCTCCTTTTCTGCAAATACTGGGCATTGCCTGGCAAAGAAAGCATGCTTAGAAATGGGACCCAGATACCTGGTTGCTAAGGTTGGAGTGTTGCAGGACAAGAAAGGTCCTCAAGACAGGAGATAGTTTAATGTACTAAAGGGACGAATGCGCACCCTGCTTCTATTCACATCTTCCTTAACATCTGCAAATCTCATCTTAAGAACCAACCCCTGAACTTCTGGTCTCTGCCCTGTCTCTGACACTGACTGATGAGACTTTTTTTTTTTGTAATCTCTCCTCACAGATTTGTAAAACCCAGGAGTCCAAGGTGGCTGCTTCATACTGCAGCCCTGCAGTGCCAGTCCACTTCAACATCCAGCAGGACTGTGGACATTTTGTGGCCTCTGTTCCCTCCAGCATGCTGCTGGCCTCAGATGTGGGGAAAAGCATGCCTGGGGATGGCCTCCATCCCTCCCGCACTGCCAGCGAGCACGACTGTGTGGTGGTCATTACCCGGGAGGTGCCGAGCCAGACCACCGCCGACTTTGTGAGGGACTCAGTGATGTTGCACCAAGCCAAGCCCGAGCTGTACGAACGTCGCGTTTGCTTCTTGCTTCTCCAGCTCTGCAACGGCCTGGAGCATCTCAAAGAGCACGGCATCATCCATCGTGACCTGTGCCTGGAGAACCTCCTGCTTGTCCCCTGCAAGCCCCCCATGAGCTGTGTGAAAGCCAAAGATGACAAACACCTACCCCGCCTCATCATCAGCAATTTTTTGAAAGCCAAACAGAAGCCAGGAACTGGAGACTCCAAACTGAAGAAGAGTCAGGCCCGGCTGGCCCCGGAGATTGTGTCGGCTTCTCAGTACAAGAAGTTTGATGAGTTTCAGACTGGTATTCTCATCTATGAGCTGCTGCACCAGCCCAACCCCTTCGAGGAGAAGGTGCATCTCAGAGAGCAGGAGTACAGCCCTGAGGACCTCCCTGCTCTGCCCAGCCTGTCCATCTATTCCCGGGGGCTCCAGCAGCTGGCCCATCTGCTGCTGGAAGCGGATCCCATCAAGCGTGTGCGGATCACTGAGGCGAAGCGGATGCTGCAGTGTCTGCTTTGGGGGCCCCGGAAAGACCTCACCGAGCAGCCCCTGAGCCACGAGGAAGCCCTCCGCCAGGTGCTTCAGAACTGGGTGGACATGAAGCGTGCCCTGCTCATGATGAAGTTTGCGGAGAGGGCTGTGGACACGGAGCGGAGCATTGAACTGGAGGACTGGCTGTGCTGCCAGTACTTAGCGTCTGCTGAGCCGGCCTCTCTCTCACATACGTTAAAACTGCTGCAGCTGCTCTGACCTTGGGTGTGTCCTGGAAGCAGCTGAGGGCTCCCGATTGCCTGGCGGCTAAAGGTACCCAGCCCCTTTGTACGCGAGTGGCTTGAATCACCTGGGAATGCACGTTCATCTCCTGCCCTGCGCTCTGATCAGAGTGCACAAGACTTGTTTAGTACCCTCAGCACTGTTAATTTGCAAGCAGGCAGAACTGGGAACCTACCCCTATTTTGGGGGATTATTATTTTTTTTGGTATGGTAAGTCTGTGGACTAATAAACTCCTGCCTGCGTGTGTGCATGTTTGTAATGAGCACAATGTACTTGAGTTGATTTCTGCACCTGTGGGACAGTCCTTTGATCCCCACACCCCCCAGAGCATCAGAGCCTCTTTGCCCGGGAACACCACCGCTCTCCAGAGCAGGCAGCAGGGATGAACGGTTGGCTGCTTCTCCTGGGGAGCAGGAGCAATTCACATAATGCTCCTTTGCAAGGGAGAACCAGGAGGGGCTTTTCTTCTGTGAGTTTTGGCATCTTTTTTTTTCTCGCTTTAAAAACAAAAATTACTGCTTGTTTCTGTCTCTCAGCTGTATTTTCTGCTGTGGGCAACTCAGTATTAGCTGCCTATTTTACCTCTGTTAGATACTAATGTAGCATGGCTTTCCTGTCTAGTGGTGCAGCCGCACAGGCTGTTGGTTGTGAAAGGGTTAGAGAGCCCAGGATGGGTCTGTTCATGAGGATGATGCTGCATGTTGGGAATTACCCCTTGTAAAGTTAATGAAATGGAAAATCCCCAATTCACCTCCAAGGCCTTGCGGGGGGGAAGTCAGAGCCAAGTTGCTTTGCTTTCCCCAACCCTCCAGCTCTCTCCCTTCACTTGGTAATTCACCTGTCCCTTGTGTCTAGCATTTATTTAACCCCTTGATTGAGAGATGAGCTGGCATGTGAAAGGCCAAGACCACTGGTCTGGGAGAGTCTGTTGCTGCTGGTGTTTGAATGAGAAATGCATAGGGCTGTGCACACTGCAAACATGCTCCTCCAACACGTCCGAGGAAAGGGTAGCACAATGGAAGAGGGAGAAGCTGGCCTGGCTCCCTCCAGCTCCTTTCCCTCCATCCGGACATATAGCAGCCACCCAGCTTGGTAGAGAGGCCGTGCTGCTGCTCAGAAAAACTGATTTTCCAAAAGGTTGTGGGCTGCTTTTGCTTTCTTCCACCCAACACAAGGCAGAGATGAGCTGCTCTGCTCCTGGCACTAGTTCTGCAGCCCTTGGAGAAGGGGTAGGTTTGGGGACACATGGAGAGAGCCCACCATCAGCTTAGCTGAGACAGGATGGCACTAGCTGAGCTACCCCACTCCAAGCTCAAAACAGGGAGAAATTCATGAGCGCTTTCCTCCAGCCTTGATTCACCTCCAGATCCAGCCTGCTCTCTTGAGGGAATTTTAATTCCTTTTTTTGACACTTCATATACTTTCTGTGAATCTTTTCCAGGCTTCTCACCCGGATTTTTTTTTTTCGTTTGTTTGGCTATGTTTGCTGCTGATGGGAGGGGATGGTTCCTTGGCTGGGCACCCATTTGCAATGAATTTCCTCTGATCCCCTTAGGGAGGAGGCTGTGCACGTCCCTGCCTGTTGAAAGAATGTGGGATGGCTCCAACTGAGGCCCTCGGGGATTTTTTTTTTATACACTGGCTTTCTTGCCTCTGACTCTTGGGTCCCCTTCCCTCCAATATAGGTGGCAGGAGCCTTCTGGCTTGGGATCTGCTGTCCCATGGACCATCCTGGACACATCGCCCTGGAAAGTCTGGCCCTGGCTTGCTGCATGTGGTCTCATGTGGGCCAGCAGAGTGATGAAACAGCTGGAGAACCTGCCTGAAGGAGCCCAGCATGTTTTTCAGAGCTAAGATGAAGAGATGACTCAGTTTCTAAGCATGGATGTAGGGAATAAGTTGGAGGCAGATCTGCAGGACAGCACTGAAGGAGACAGGGCCTGACCATGACAAATCCAGGCTGTGTTGGCAACAGGGAGATAATATGTGGGGCAAGTGGCTTGCAAAGCTTGGGTTGGGTACTCAGCAGGACTCAAGAAGTAGCCAAACATCCAACTGGCCCACATAAAACAAGGTTGGATCCATTTTGCATGCTGAGTTTCAGTTTAGTAATGAACACTGATACACGTATTGGCACAGGGTCTGCATGGCGTAGGGATGTTAACCTGATGAAAATGCTTTCCATTGAGTTTGGGCACTTCAGACTGCTTCTGGTGTTGGTCCTGGTACCCTGCAGCAGCATGCCCAGCAGACCAGAGGCCAACAATAGTCTTGTAGCATTTTCAGTTATATTATTTTGAGATTGGGTGGGTGGCTTCCTGCTCTCATATAAGCAGAAACTCTTAGCTCCATGCTTTCCTGATAGTTTCCCCTATGGTAACTTAGGCTTCTTTTCCAGCCTAAACAGTCCTAGGCTTTTAGGCGCTAGGCCAATGCGTGAACTGGAGAAGTGCGCTAGGCTTTCTGCTGTGTAGCCGTTGTGGGGAAAGTGACACCTAAGCCTCGGCTGAATGTCACAATTGAGTTTGAGGACTTTGCTGGCTTACTCCTCCTTGCCTTTGCTGTCCTCAGCATGCTGTGGACAGCAGCCCCCCTTTTCCTAGGAGGCATTCTTGTCCCCGTGCCCAGGATCCTCTGCAGGAGGTGGAGGGGATGGATCATCCCTCTTCCCCATGTGGCAGGGGATACAGCTGACCCTGCACCCTGGGGGCCAAGCATGTCACCCACTCAGAGAGAGCGGGGATTGCGGGAGATGTCTATATTGGTAACCCAGTTTGGGGTTCACATGCCACAGGGACAGTGCTGAGTTGCAATTGCTGAGGAGCACCACAGACCCATGCATCTTGGTAGTACTGCTGGGTGGGGAAGGGGTGTTTCTTGTCTTGTGCTGCCCCCAGACAGACTGCCAGCTCCTTTCCCTGTGTCCAGGGTCCCAGTGGTCCATGCACACAAGAAAGGTGGCAAGAGAGCTGTCTGCCAGTGCCTGCTATCCCCATGGAGGATGGATTCCCAGGAGCTGGGCACAGTTGCTGGCTGGTGCATTTGCAGCACAGATGAGTTTGGTGGGGAGGTTGTGTGCTTCCCGCGTGAGATGAGGCTGAGACCCAAAGCCCCAAGATGAACACTGGGCAGGCAGTACTGCTAGAAGCCCTCTTGCCCAGTGGTCTGGTGACCTCACCTCCCTGCTTCAGAGCATCCCTCAAAGATGGGGGATATCCCAGGAGTAAAAGCCAACCTGGTTCTCCAGAGATGCCATTATATGAGATTACTTGGCCAATAGCACTTCTCAATCGTGTGCAGGGATGTGCCCCACTGGCCACACAAGTTAGCCCAGGACAAGCTCAATTCTGCTTCAGCTTCTTGGCAAGCAGCAGCAGCAGCAGCATGAGGCTGTAGAAGAGTGGAAGGATGCTGTTGCAGGAAGTCCAGAGCAGGCAGAGTGCGGAGAAGCTCTCAGTCTCCACAGCCACCAGGATGTAGGCAACAATGAGCTGCGTGAAGACCCAAGTTGTGCCTCTGTAGAGGAGCTTCATACCCTGGGAGGTGGCTCGGATACTGAGGAAGGGATGGATACGGTAGTCGGCCTCCACCATGACAGCCCAGCACAGGAAACCAAAGACTTGCCCGGACCGGAGGCCATGCCACCAGGCGGAGAAGGCAAAGGTGGCTAGGAGTGGCTGGGCCGGGCAGCGCTGGAAGATGAGTCTCCTCAGCCAGCGGGATGTGCTCTTGTTCCAGGTTCGGGCAAAGACGGCCAGGCGGTGAGTGGTCTCCAGCGTCCACAGGTCATGGACGGAAAGGTCTCCCTGACCCGCCTCTGGCCCGAAGCCCGCCACCTCGAGGAGGGCTTCATCCAGCACCCAGTGCCAATAGTAGGCCAGCCTGAGGAGCAGGGCCCGCACCCAGGCATGGGGCAGGCAGCCCAGGCCGGCGCAGCCCTGCCTGCCTGCCAGCCCTCCCGCCAGCCCTGCGCGCAGCCCCTGCAGGGCCAGGGCACAGAGGCACCGCTGGCCGGCAGCCCTCAGCGCACTGGTGAGAGCCCCCGAGGACTCCACCTGGGCCTGAAACCTGCTGAAGGAGCACAGAGGACCTCCAAGGAGTGCTGGGAAAAAGAGCAGGTAGCTGCAGAGGGGCAGGGCACACTGCAGAAGCCCCTGGCCCTGCTGGAGTGGCACGAGTCCTTCATGGATGTCCAGAGCCAGAGATGTAGCCTTCTGGGTGAGCAACATGATGGCAGAGAGGACAACGGCTGGCCTGGAAGGAGAGGGCACCTGAGAGCTGCTGAGAGTCTCAAAGGGAACATTGGAGGCATGGGCACAAGGCTGCACGTGGGGGATGACACAGCATTGCCCATGCACGGGGATGTGGCCGGAGCTAGAGGGGAGACTGACAGCTGTGGAACAGTGAGCCAGTGTGGCCCGGGGGGCCCTCCACCCTCACAAAATGACTGCAAGAGCCCCCAGCCCACCACGGGGAGGAGCGGGAAGGAGGCAAAGCTGGGGCATTACCTGGCATCCTGTGGGTCCAGCTCCTGGCTGCTCAGACCCAGGTGGCAGAGTGTCTGCCAGGACATCTGGAGGGCAAAGACCCAGGTGTGGGCATGAGCTGGGCTGACGGAGAGGAGGACGAGCACGGAGCTGGCGGCAGGGATGAGGAGCAACACGGCGTAGCTGCCCATGGCTGTGCCAGCAAGGAGACATCCTCCAGCGAGGAGGAATATGTACCTAGAAGAGACCAGATGCCCTTTGGCTGCCTTTTGGGGAAAATGGGGCTTGAAACTCCTGCCAGAGTGTTGACAGTGGGGCTCAGTCTGGGTCCTGCAGCCTCCACTGTCCCCCTATAGCCTGCCTCTTGGCCTCTCATGGGGCTGAGGGATCACTGGGCAATCATAGCTGCAAGCAGGAAAGGGGGGACAACGACTGGGACAGATATTGCTGGCTCTGCCTGGTCCCCATTTAGTCACACCAGAGACAGTCCCCATTCCCTGCCCTGTTCCCCTTGCCCATATGCTCATCCTGGTACACCCCTAAACCCATCTCTCACAACACTGGAGGGTCTGGCCTGGCTGGTTTGTCCTTAATGACCTTGATCTGGCCCCAGTGCAGAGAAGGGGGACCGGGGACAGCTCACATCCAAGTCATACAAATGTCCCTACCCGAGCCAGTGGGGACTTGCTACCATGTGTCCCGCTGCACCTCTGGCCAAGAGAACCCCCAGAAAACATCCACAGGCACGACCCGTCCTCAGCGCAGCAGCAGGGGTGATGACCACGTACCGGGCAGTCAGAGAGAGGCACCCAGAAGCACAAAGATGATGGAAAAGCGCAGCGAAGGGGAAAGCCACCAGCCGGTATGGGGCTGCAGGAAGGACAAGCAGGTCTGCCCAGCACATCGAGCACCTTGCTTCTTCAGCTGCCTCTGATGCCTGGAGAAAGGACTGAGCCAAGGGTTCGCTCCTCTTTATATATGGCTGGACCTCAAAAACACAGAGCAGAGCCAAGGAAACAGAGGTATCTGCAGGAAGAGGAGCGTGTTTTTTGCATTCATCAGTGCTGGCTCCTTAAAGCACCTCTATCCCAAGGTTTGTGTGTAGGTGGAAAAAGTTGGGGTTGGTTATTTGCTTTGCCAGACGCCTGAGCCATTACCACATAGTTTGAAGGCAGCGAGAGTGAGCTGCCAAGATAAGAGCCTTTTTGAGCTGCCATATGCTGTGCTGGGATGCACCTCAGAGAAAAATCCCCAGGTACTCCAGAGGCTTGGTCCTTTCTCTTTGCTGCCTCTCAGCTCAGTCCTTCACAGAAAGCTGTGGCTTCTTCCTAGCTCTGGCCTCACTTGTTAAGGGGTCGCGGTGGGGACGTCCTGGTATTTAAACCCCTGATGACAGAAAGGAGAGGATGGGTTTTGCCACTTCTCAGTGCCAAAGGAGGGTAAGCCCCTCAGCCCCACCACTCAGTCCAAGCTACAGGGACTTTCTATTTACCAGAGATAAAGGAATAGCTCTATTCTCTCCAAACAATTTTTATTCTTTAAACGGTACATTCATTAAAAAAACATGTCATACAAGAAAGCAAATGGTCCTCTTTTGGACTAGACTTGAAAGGTGATTTGAAGAGTCATCTCTAGGGTGACGTGAAGCCAGTCCATAATGCCATATACTCTCATCATGCCACCAGCAGTATTTCATGCTAAACAGACAAAAAAGCCCAAGAAAATCTGTCTATGGGATTTGATTCTTCTTCATGATATACAACTAAGAAAAAACAGACAAATTCAAATGGAAAGCTCATGGATTTTTTAAAAAAACGCAGTTGATATTTGCTTAATTTTAGGCACATGAACAGTGTGACTGCAAAGAGGATTACCCTGGAATTTCCTCCTGGAAGAAAAAGAATAACATAGTGGAGGGGTAGAAGAAGTAAGGTTTTCCCCTTCCTTTGATGAATGCTTTAAAATATTTAGATTAGCCTGTTTTTCAACAAAAAGAGCAAAATTGGTGCCTAAAGTTACAGAAAGATCGGTGATCATTAAAAAAAAAAAAAAGAAAGATTTCTTTTTAAAATATATCGAGTCTCACTTTTATGGATGTTTCTACTCTTCACTGAGCTTTTCAAGCTATCGCTATGTTGGGAAGCTTACCCCATTGTTTGGATGGGTTATTTGGTTAGAACAATGTGGGAGATCAAAACCTCATGGAAAAAAGTATTAGAGCAAATGCTACAGAGAAATTGTATTTGTGCAAGGTATATTTTAAGAACAATCAATAGCACTGGAGAGAAGCTTTTTCCATGTCAATTTTGGCATGCATGGCATGCAGCAACAGCCTGGTTTCACAGGACTCATTCTGCCAAATCCATGGAGCCCAGTATTGACTTTGCTGAGTAAATATTTTTGAAGGCCTTTGCAGTGCCTGCTTAAGCAATTCTCTGCTATGGTTCTGCAAAAATGTCATTGCTTTTCAAGAAGCAGAAATGAATTTCCACAGTATCATTGGAAATGTTATTACACTGCTCATGCCTCTCATTTTATATCATCAGATGCCGGGTGGTGGAAGTGTGATCTTACAGCGAGCATGTGAGCCATAGTGAAGCATGTGAGAGAGCCAGATACGACTCAGATACTAGCTTTGGGCTAGTATCCGGAAAGTTTATAGTTGCTTTCTTGGTGGAATATACTGCTGGTTTGGGAACAGTTTTGGTTGCCTATTGTAATGCAGCCTATACTGATCTGCTGCAGGACACACTGGAAAATGAAAGACAAGCATTGAAAGCAAAAAAAAATTAAAGAAAAAGTCAGGCTGACACAGTTTGTCTTTTCTCTAGAGAAGAGCACATAAATTGGGAGGCCTTTAAACAGGATTCAGGAGGCCTGGACTGAGCTCCTGTCTCAGGCTTTCTCTGTCACCTTAGGAAAGCTGCTCAACCACCATCCGTAACCCAGAGATGATGGGTTTTGTCCTCCTGTGGTGGTATAAGGCAGAATCAACTACAAACCTTGGGACTTTATGTTTGGCTGTCATAGGCAGGACATGAAAGGACCATGCTGGCTTTTTGCCATTCCAAATTTGCTGACCACTGCCTGTAAATGGCCTGCTGCTGCTTGTGGCAAAGGCCTTTTTGTCTCCCTGGATAAAGGGCTGCATTCCAGTAGTTTAAAGACAGTGCAGCTGTGACCCCACTCATGGAGGTCTGAAGTTGTGCCTGGGGAAGGGGGAGGAAAGGTATTTCCATAAATGCTCATGTAATTTCTTCTATCTTCTGTGCTTCTCAATACCCAAATCAGTAATTAAACGTGTATGTTAATTGGCAATAAATTAAATTAAGGGAAACTTCTGCAAGTCACTTTTTTGCCTGCAATATGGCCCTGCTACTCTGGAATTCAGCCACATCAGCTGAACTTAGTGCAGGTGAGGGATCAGCCCTGTGCCTTTCCCTGTGCCAAGGTGATTTATTTTCAAGGCAGAATCTTACTAGGAACTCCTTTTGCTGTTGAGACCAAGGCCAGATGGATCCTCTTGTACCTCCTAAGGTTTTGGGACATTTAGAACAGGGACTGACATCACTGGAGACCATCCTCTGCATTGGTTCCCCTTAACCTCACCACAGAACTCCTGAGACAAGAGGTGTGCAGCTCCAAGGACCATGCACAGTAGCCAGTGATGGGAAGAAAAGGTCTTGGGCTGCATGCTGTTCCCCTTCCATTCCTGTTCACATGGTATGCAAGTCCTGCAGAGAGCCAGTTCTTATCCTGGCATCTCCTTTTGGAGATGGCAGGAGCAGCTGCAGCTTTTCTGATCCTTGTTATGAAACCAGCAGATCAACTGCTGCTTTGCCACAGAGATAAAGTACCTGGGTATGATCTGCATTGCCACTGGCTGCTGGAAAAAGCAGATGTCCTAACACCCTCAGGATGATCCTGATTCCTTCATGACTGACTTTTTTCCCCTTTAGCCTTCACAAAGAACAGACACCAACATATGCTGAAGAAGCAGAGTTGCTTCTTAGGAGAAAACACAGCAGAGTGGTAAACCAACAGTGCAATAACAGGATGGGATGTGTCGGAGGGATGGAGCTGCCCTGCAAGCACAGGGGAGATGCCAGGGGCAACCCAGACTTTCCAGCACACTCAGGTAGCCCCAGTGTGCAGAGCATGCCAGCACTGGCATTGCTGCTCTGGGACTGCTGCTCAGATCTGTCTCCCCAAGATGGGTGCCACCTCTCCCATGCTCTTCAGAGCTTGTAGTGCAATGCTCATAGGGTAAATCACAGTCACGATATTTTTCTCTCTGTGTCAGGGTGATCTGAGCTGCCAGAGAACAGATGGAGAGGCTGGAGTATTCCTACAAGCCTTGATGAACCAAGGTAAGAAAGAAACAGAGCAGAGATCAAATCCGCGTACTTGCAGAGACCACAGGCATTCCTTCCTGAGAGGGTCAGCCCACCCTGCTCCTCCCATGGCCAGGAGGGAGCAGAGTGGAGGAGTGAGTCTGCTGGAGCTTCCCAGGCCAGGAATGCCCCAAATGCCTTTGAAATACCCCAAATCCTCTCCAGTGTACAGGGAACAGAGCTCTTCTCACTGGGGCAGGGCTGAGAGTTTGAGCTCACCAGTCTGTGGAGGGCCCCCCAAGTGCCCTTCTCCTGAATTCCAGAAAAGGAGCACCTCAGTTATTCAAGGCACATGAGGAAGAGATATCTTGGACAGGGAGCAATTGAAAAGAATCAGGAATATCACTTGCTGCACTTCTTTTCCTCTTTAGTGACAATTTCTGAGTGCATTTGGGCTGCCTTTTTGCAGCAGCACAGCACCTGCATGTTAAGACTTCCATCAGAGTCCTCAGGACTCCTTGGGCAATGGGACCAGAGCAGAGATGCAGGTGCTGGGCTGCGTTAGACAGTGTTGCCAGCAGGTCGAAGGAGGTGATCCTGCTCCTCTGCTCAGCACCAGTGAGACGCACCTGGAATTCTGGATCCAGAGATGGATCCCAGACAAGAGACACATGGACATACTGGAGAGAGTCCAGCAAAGGGCTGCTGCTGCTGAAGGGCCTGGCACATCTCTGATAAGAGGAAAGGCTGGGACTGTTCGGCCTGGAGGAGTGAAGGCTCAGGTAGGGGGAGCTTATCAGCGTCTCGATAAGTACTGATGGGGAGGAATGAAGTCAAGGGAGCCATGCTCTTCTCAGTGGTGCCCAGTGACAGGATGAGAGGTGATGAACACAAGCTGAAACACTTGAAATCCCATCCAAACCCAGGAAAATACTTGTGTGTGTACATGTGTGGATGTAGTGTGTGTGTTGTGTGTACGTGCTTGTGTATTGTGTGTGCGCGTTGTGTGCATGTTTTGTGTTGCAAGTATGGTGTGTAGTTGTGTGCACAGTGCATGTTTTGTGTGCTTTGTGTGTTTGCACGTGTGCGTGTGTTGCGGTTTTGTGTGTGTTCAGTGTGCGTGGGGTGGTGGTTCAGGGCTGTGTGTGGCCCCAGCCAGTGCTCAGCTCCATGGGGGTGCCAAGAGGGCTGAAGAGCAGCCTCAGCCCCAGAGAGGCCCCAGATGGGGTGAGAGGGGAGATGTGGAAGAGAGGAATGTGGGGCACTTGAGGGTTTATGGGGCAAGCATGGGGGAAGTTGGGAGTATCCAGGGGGTTATGAGGCATGTGGGAGGTTGAAGATCCTGCAGGAGCTATGGGACATCCAGAAAAGCAATGTGACACCCAAAGCGTCAGGATGCCAGGGGGAGAAAGTTGGGTGCACATCCAGGGGATCAAGGGGAGCCGGGGCGGGGGGGGGGCTATGGGACACCCAGGGGAGTTGTGCAGCACCTGAGAAGGGGGGTGTCAGGGAACATGGCAGGAGTCTATGAGGCAGAAGAGAGGTCAGGAGCAGCCTAGGGGGCTATGGACACCCAGGAGACTGGGAAAACCCAGGAGTTTATCAGGCACATGAGGGGCCAAGTCCACCTTGGACAGGGTTGGGGGCTCCCAAGGGGGCTCAGGGGCACCCAGAGAGGGGCAGGATCGCAGGGTCCCCCCTAGAAGCTAATGCCAGAGCCCAGGCCTGTGGCATCTCCTTTATTACAAGCCCTAACAGAGCCCCCAGTGGGAGGGAGAATCCACATCCGCACCTACAGCCCCCCCCACGTCAAGCCTCACTGGAGGGGTGCGTAGGTGCCAGCGAGGTGCACGGGCAGCCCGTCAAGGCAGGCGACACGTACATGATGCTGGAGCTGCCGGGCCCGGTAGGTGCAAGGGGGCCGAGTGTCCCCCCCCCGCAGGCGGCAGGCTGTGAGGCTCATGGAGGTTGGGGTGCTGTGGAACCCCACTGCGTCTGGCATCTGGGTGCAGGCGGCGACCAGCTCCTCAGATGGTGCGTGCACAAAGGTGTTGGAGGGCTTGCAGGGCCGCCCTGGGGCTGTCACTCGCCGGCGCGCCAGCATGGTCTCGCAGTAGCGGTGCGCCGCAAGCGCAGACGTCCGGGGGTGGTCCACGTGCTGCCGCAGGAACTTCTCATAGCGGCTCTCACCCAACGCCCCTGCCAGTGCTGCCAGCACCACCGCCATGCATAAGGCCCAGTTTGCCATGAGCACCTGTGGAAAGTGGGGTCAGGGCCACCTGGACTTCTGGGCACCCTATTGGAAATCCCACCCTGGATGCTCAATTCCACAAATTCCCCCTCCCAGACACCTGGATACCTTACAAACCCCCTCTAAATGCACAGGGATCCCCCTCCTTGGACTCCCCCTGTACACCTGGGCTATCTGTGGATCCCACCTGGATGCCTGGGTGCCCTACAGAACACCCCATGGACACCTGGGTCCCCACAGTTCTGCACCCCAGAAGCCTGGGTCCCCTATGGAACAACCCCCCCGCCCTGGGCCCCTTGGTTCCCTATAAATCCCCCCCGCCCTGACAGCTGGATCCCCTACATATCCTCCCTCCCCCACTGGATGCTTGGGTTCCTCACAGTTCCCTCCCGCAGACACTTTGGTACCCTCCGCATCCCTCACCCGCACCTGTGTGTGCGTGCCTCAGTCTCCCTTATGGCCTCGGGGTCTCTGGAATCCCTCCCACTCCTCTGTGCCTCTTTTATACTGGCCCCAGCTGGGCCCAATGGGCAAGGATCCAGGAGGAGGGGCAGGGCAAAGAGCAAGGTCCAGCGGATATGGGGGGGGAGCCAGGCGTCCAGGAGGCCCCACTCCCCCTCGCGGCCCCCCCAAGGTCATTAGGTAGTCATTAATGAACATGTGAGTGGTTGCGCACGTCCCTTTGGGTGCCCCCGGCCATGTTGCTTTGGGCCGTGCATTCTGGTCTGGGCCATGTGTCTCATGGGGAAGAGGACAGCTGGGTCCCCTTGGGCGGCAGGGCAAGATACCTAGTTCCCTGGTGGGGGCATAGGATGTCAGCATCACCTCTGGGGCAGCTGAGAGATGGTTTTGCCCCTCTTGGATGATGTGGTGTGTCTACAGCCATCCTGTATCACTTCAGGAGCTATGTGTCTCTTTCCCCTGTGACTTCCAGCAAGCAAGCTCATACCCCTGGGAAATGCCAGGATGCATTTTGCCCCACCATTACCTCACATGCTCCCAGCTGCTCCACTGAGCCAGAGACAAGCAAAGAGCCAGGACCCAGCCTGAGCCCATCAAAACCCCACACCTTTCTCTCGACCACCAGGGAGAACCTTGATGGAGCCCCAAGGAAAGCACGTCCCCTCCAGAGGGAGATGCACCCAGTGCCCGGGAGAGGTTGTCACCACCAGGTGCAAGTGGTCTCCATCATCCTCTTTAAAGACATGGTAGAGACCGTGATGGGAAGTGGCAAACAGAGGATGAGGAAGAAAGTGGACAGGAGCCCTCAGCTGCTCTTCTTTCGCATGAGTAACCAAGTTTGACCCCATCAGTGATTCAAGGAGGACAATGACACTGGATGCTGACACCCCACGAGTGGGCCTCAGCACTAGGGCTATGGGCTGCTGGGAGATGCACCCCTTGAGTGTGTGTCACCATCAGATCTGACCTACCTGTCCCCAAGGACAGCACAGAGCTGTTTCCCTGTCTCTCCCAGGCTCACCATGACATTCAGCCTGGGGTAGGCTCAGTCCTGGGCACCACCTTCCCCAAAAGAGCTGGAAAAGGTCTAAGACTGGCTATGAAAGGCACACAGAGGCCAGTGGGAAGCCACAAGAGGTACGTGGAGGCCCCAGGGTCAAAGGCCAAAAGGCATAAGGAGGGGTCTGGGATGCCACGAAAGGCACAGAAAGGCCAAAAGCGATGCTCTGGAAAGCATGCCAAGGCTGCCTCAGCACAGAGGCCTCAGAGTGTACCAAAAGATCCCAAAAGTCCAAACCCAAAAAGTCCTTGGAGAGTGCCCTGCCCTGGGCTGTGGTGGCATCTCTACAGCTCTGTGGGCCTCTCAAGAAATCCTCCTCGAAGTCACACAGCCCTTGCAGTGGGAACAGCTCAGGCACCTGGCCAAAACCTCACAAACATGGAAGATCAGCACAGCCCCCTCGCTGACTCTCCTGCTGGGCATGGAAGCACTCACCACCAGACCCCAGACATGCTCTGCCTTCCACTGCCCTGGTGTGGGCAGGGAGGTGATGGTGTCCCCAGGAGGAGGAACAAGCCTGCATGTCTGGCAAGGGTCTGCATCAGCCCTGTGTCCCAGTGCTGTCTCTAGCTGGCATGGCAGCGGTACCTGTGCTAGAGCCTACCCTACCTGGAGGACCATCAGGCATCCTTGCCAGAGGTTGCTGCGAGGTTCATTGTTGAACCACAACCTGCAGTCCCCTCTTGTCCCAGGGGAGTCCTGACTGCCCGGCGCTGGCCTGGGCACCACATCTCCCTCTCCCATCCCTGCCCACACAGGTGAGCTGATGGGACCCTCCTCCTGCCCCATGCACTCCCCTTGGCTGCTGTTCCATGCCACCCCAGGGTCAGCCCTGCCTGCAGGGAGGCAGGCGGGTGGTCAGGCTGTCATGGCCTGGTGGGGCTGTGCTGCTAGGGAGTGCAGGGGTGATGGGCTGCGTGTGCTAGGGCTCACGGTGCAGCACACGAGGCATCAGCGAGAAGCTGCAGACTGTCTGCGTGGGCCTGTGCAAACCACATAAAGTTCAACGAGGCCAAGTGCACGGTCCTGCACGTGGGTTGGGGCAATCTCAAGCACAGCTACAGCATGGGTGGAGAACCAATTGAGAGCAGCCCTGAGGAGAAGGACTTGCGGGTGTTGGTTGATGAGAAGCTCAACGTGAGCCGGCAGTGTGCGCTTGCAGCCCAGAAAGCCAACCATGTCCTGGGCTGCATCAAAAGAGGTGTGACCAGCAGGTCGAGGGAGGTGATCCTGCCCCTCTGCTCTGCTCTTGTGAGACCCCACCTGGAGTACTGCGTCCAGCTCTGGGGGCCCCAGTACAGGAGAGACATGGAGCTGTTGGAGAGAGTCCAGAGGAGGGCCACAAAGATGCTCAGAGGGCTGGAGCACCTCTCCTATGAGGACAGGCTGAGAGAGTTGGGGCTGTTCAGCCTGGAGAAGAGAAGGCTCCAGGGAGACCTTACAGCAGCCTTCCAGTACCTGAAGGGGGGCTACAGGAAAGATGGTGAGGGACTGTTTACAAGGGCATGGAGTGACAGGACAAGGGACAATGTATTTAAATTGAAAGAGGGTAGGTTTAGATTGGACATAAAGAAGAAATTCTTCACTGTGAGGGTGGTGAGGCACTGGAACAGGTTGCCCAGAGAAGCTGTGGCTGCCCCATCCCTGGAAGTGTTCAAGGCCAGGTTGGATGGGGCTTTGGGCAACCTGGTCTAGTGGAGGGTGTCCCTGCCCATGGAAGGGGGGTTGGAACTAGATGGTCTTTGAGGTCCCTTCCAACCCAAACTATTCTATGATTCTATGATTTCTTTCTCCCCCCTCCCTTAAATCCCGCCGTTGGCGCAGCCCGCGCCCGCTCGGAGACGACGCTCGCGCCGAGATCCTGCGGCGGGGCGGGGCGGCAGCGCCCCCTCCCTCCCCCCGCGCCGTTGGTTCCGTCCCGCCGTGGTACATCCCAGGGAGCTGCCCGCCCCCTCCCGGCGAGCTGCGGCCTCGTTCTCGCGCGAGCGCTGCCGCCGCCCGCAGTTCTCGCGCGAGCCCCAGTCTCGTATAATCTCGCGCGATCGGCCTCTTCCGGCCTTTTCGTCGGCGGGGCGGGACCATGGCGGTCGGCAAGAACAAGCGCCTCACCAAGGGCGGCAAGAAAGGCGCCAAGAAGAAAGTGTAAGGGCGGCCGGGAGACGAGGAGACGGGGCCCCGGCGGGCCGGGCGGGGCGCCGCGGCGGCAGGATGTCGTGGATGCGAGGCGGATGGCGGCGGCCTGCAGCCGGGCGCTGCAGTCATGGCGGCGGCCGGGCGCGGGCCTCGCCTGAGCGCGGGGCGGGCTGCGTGGCGGCAGGAGGAGCGGGCAGCGCCCGGGGCGGCGGCGGTCGCTGCCGCGGTGAGAGCGCGGGGCCCGGCCCGGCCCGGCCGGGCTCCCTTCGGCCCCGCCACGTGCCCGCTGCCCCCGGCGCCGGGCAGAGCGTCGGTGCGGGGAGCGCTCCGCGGCCCCGCGGCAGTTTGGGGCGGGGGGGGGGGGGCAGCGCCGGGCCGGCAACCCGCGTCCGGCGCCCTGGGGAGCACCGGCCTGGCGGGCCCAGCCTGGTGTGCATGCTGTATAAGCGCGTTTCTCCGGTGGTGGTGGTGCAGGCTTCGTTGTGTCTGGTGCCTTTTAGCTGCTGAAGTCAGGAGATGGAATGGGGTCTTCGTGGAGAAGTTAGTTAAAAGCGCACTGCTTGTATCGCTCCTGAGCGGTAGCCGGAACTGCAGTGCTGTATAGGGTTTGTGTCAGCTTTATGATGTTTCTGCAGTTGATTTCCCTCTTTCTGAAGTAAATTGAAATGACTGCCTGCCTTGCTGCAGTAATGCTAATTGGCTATATTCACATACTCACCAACCTGTCCACGTTAAACTTGAAAGCATAAAATGTTGACATTTGCATTTCTGTTTCATGAAGCATATGGGGAGGAAGGTCTTACTTCAGCCTGGTTTAATGTGAGAAAATCAGTAAAAAATCTTTTCTGCTTTATTTAAATTAAGGGTTGATCCTTTCTCCAAAAAGGACTGGTATGATGTCAAAGCACCAGCGATGTTTAATATCCGAAACATCGGGAAGACACTTGTCACCAGGACTCAAGGAACTAGTGAGTAGTGGGATTCTGTGCAGTAGAGGGAGATACATTTGTTCCATGTGCTAGCTCCAAATGACTCTCAATTAAAGAACTGCTGACAAAATAGTTTTTGCTCATAATATTATGAACCTGGTAGTTTGGAAAAAAAAAAAAAGCTCTCTAATTTAATTGCCTGATTTGAGTGTTTTTTTTAAGTTGACAGAGTTGTTTAAACCCACGAGCTTAGTTGCAGCGAAGTTAATGTGCTGTGGTCCTTGTTTGTACAAGAGCACCAAACCATGGCAATGGTACGGGAGGACATGCCTGACGTGTCTAATGAACTGCTGCTGTTGTAACCTGACAAATTTGAGGAAAGTTAAGAATTAAGGACTCATTCTGATCATCAGAGAGGGAGATGAGGAGACTGATCATAATAGGATTGTAAGGACCATCGTGTTAGGAGAGACTGAAATTTGATGGTTTTAGGTAAAGAGATCTCTGTTGAGAGCTAGAGCTACTAACTTAATGGGAGCATATGTAGATGTAGCACTGAATGGTAAAGGTTTTCTTATATGATCTGGCACACCTTAGGAAAAGGGAACCTCTGTTAGGAATACAGGATGAGCTGGATAGAGGTAACTATTTTTGGAAGGTTAGCTGTGTAGAATGGCTGAATAGTTGCATTATACTATTCTGGTTGCACTTACAAAGATAATCATGATTTTGAACTGTATACATGTGCAACAAGTAAAATAAAGGTGACTGTAAACCAAGTGTGAGGCAGTGTTAAAATGGTTAGTTGTTAGAGGTAAAGCTGTGAAATGACTGTACTTGGGCGTTTGTTACAGCTTTATCTCAGTTGAGCACATGTGGCTTTTTTGTTTATTGTTTCATTGTTCATAATTTCCAAATACTTTGTAACCCTTTCCACTTTTACAAAACCTATATGGTGGAATCTGCAGTATACTGGTATTTGTGTTCAGCATCTGATAGAATTCTCTTGAAAGATTCCTGAAAGTTAGCTAAATACAGTATTTGGTTTTATGAGTTGATTTCATCTTGTTCAAGATACATATAAACTTTAGAGCTGTGAAGGTAATACTGGCATGACCTACTATTAGAAAACAGCAAATGGAAGTTCAGTGTGTGATTTGAGTAATATTTTTGTAATGTTAACAAAAGGTCTTTTATTTTGTTTCATAACACAGAAATTGCCTCTGATGGACTGAAGGGTCGTGTATTTGAAGTGAGTCTGGCTGATCTGCAGAACGATGAGGTTGCCTTCCGTAAATTTAAACTGATAACTGAGGACGTTCAGGGCAAAAATTGTCTGACCAACTTTCATGGAATGGACCTCACCCGGGATAAAATGTGCTCCATGGTCAAAAAGTGGCAGGTGTGTAAAGAACAAGGTCTGCGTTGTTGTAAGTGCCTTCAGGGAAGGAGGTAACCACTGATGTGTTGCGCAGCTATGTTTGAAGTGGCATCAGCAGATATTAATGAATGTCAGGTGCGTGGTTTTGAGAAGCCTGTCTGTCATGTTGATGATAAATGTTTCTTTTTTAGACAATGATTGAAGCCCATGTAGATGTCAAAACTACCGATGGTTACCTACTGCGCCTCTTCTGTGTGGGTTTTACAAAGAAGCGTAATAACCAAATCCGCAAGACCTCATATGCCCAGCATCAGCAGGTTCGACAGATTCGCAAGAAGATGATGGAAATCATGACCCGGGAGGTCCAAACCAATGACCTGAAAGAAGTTGTCAATAAGCTGTAAGCTTTGGCTGTCTTGTCTTTTTATCTCCTCTACAGTTTAAATAGTTGTTTGTCAGTTGTTACCGAGTACTTGGGGAATGCTAGTACTTCGCCTCCTTTTTGGCAGAGACCAGGAAAAGTGCATGTTTTGCTGAAAAGCTAACGTGCCATTTTCTTTGAATACTTTTTTAATCTCTGCATCATATGTGACTTCCATCAACCATCATATTTGCATAAATGTAAAATCAGGCTCTCCAGAGATGTCTGGTTCCTGTTTCTACAGGCTAAAATCCTAATTCTGATCAGCAGGGGCTATGACTGTTCTGGATTCTTCTGACAGAAGGAAGTTTTCCAAAGTGGGGTTTTTGCTTCCGAAAGTTTGATTGCAGATATGCTCTTAAAAAGAGCATGCTTGCACTGTATCCCTTCTAATGTTGCAAGGAAAAGGCCTTAGAATCCAAACATACTTGAAGAAAAGGGTTAAGAGTGTGAGGGTAGTACTGATCCAAACTTCAGTAGAATATTATGTGTTCTTAAGAATTATTTTAAGCATGTGTTACTTAAGCAGGCACAATTTTTGACGTTCTGGTACTGATGCGTCCTTTGATTTCCCAGGATCCCAGACAGCATTGGCAAAGACATAGAGAAGGCGTGTCAGTCCATTTACCCTCTTCACGATGTCTATGTCCGCAAGGTTAAGATGCTGAAGAAGCCCAAGTTCGAATGTAAGTCAATAACTGCAAACATCTACTGTTTTTAAGTGGAGGGTGTGGGAAGCTGTTTGTTTAAAATGCGCTTGCTTTGGGATAAAGATGTTAAAGCAGCACCATAAGCTTAAGTAGCTGTAGCAGTAAAAAGGCTTTTCCTTCTAGTCTGATGCTTGGCTTTCGGGCTTGAAAGCTGAGCAGTGATAGTTCAGTTTGGAGCTTTTTTGAATTCTTGCCTGAAACTGCTGCCAAATGTTTGAAGGCTTTGGCTTGGGAATGAATGATGACAAAATGTTTCGGTCCCAGATGATGTGGAATGATTCTATTTTCCCATTTTCTGACATTCCCATATAATGCAGTAGTAAGTTCTTGACTCACCTCATTTTAAATAAAAATGTTTAATTTGCAATTTCATTATGTAACACTTCACTGCTTGTTCTTGATGCTGCCACAATAAGTGACAGCCAGAGTCCTTGCATTAGCTTTCTGGAACGGACTTGATCGTACCTACATTAAATGTTCTGGTGGTTTAGTTTGTACATGATGAGCAGTTCAGTAACATAAAACTGTTTGCAATAGGTGCATCTATCATTATTTACAGTACTTCTTCTTTTTAGTGGGCAAGCTGATGGAACTGCATGGTGAAGGTGGTGGTGCTGGAAAACCTTCTGGGGATGAGGCAGGCACTAAAGTAGAGCGAGCTGATGGATATGAGCCGCCTGTGCAAGAGTCTGTCTGAAACTGAAGATTGATCAAAAATAAAAGTTTTAATATACAGAACTAATGTTTGGTTGCCTGTATTGCTACTGGACAGTATTGGTATTGTGGATTGGGGTTTTAATAAGGTAAACCTAATACAAAACACAATTGTTTTGATGATCTGTTTTTCATGATTGGTGTTGCGAGATGGGTGGAAGATGATTTGTCCTTTTTGAAAGGCGTTATTGGAAAGTAAAATAGCAAGGATTCTCTATGTTGGTTTTTCCCAGTAATTTTGGTCCTCACGAAAGCTTGTGGATGTGTGCAGAGGTAGCTTTTGTTACGTTGGTGAAAGGTGCTTCAAAGAGGAGCATTGTGCATGGCAAATGGGGTGCCACACAGAGAAACGTACTGTTTCAGAATTTTTTATTATAAGGCAGTCTTAGGGATTTATCAGACAACTTGAGAATTACCTATGTGTATGTTTCAGCTTCTTGGTGGTAATTCATTTGATACAGCCTGTCATAGGATAGATTTGATCTCTGATAACTCAAAAGTTGTTAGACTCTAAGTTGTAATTCTGATTATGGAAGCGGTGTTGGTTTTGAGCAGTGTAGAAATGCAGAATATGCTCAAGGGTAGGGTTGTGTAGGTTTTTTTAACCTCTGTCAGAACTGAGAGGTAACCATAATCCCAGTTGAAAAAATGGTAGAATTTCAGGGGGAAGAAATTTCTACCTTAAAAGGGCAATAGTCTATGTTCTGAAAATAAAGCACTTTACCCAGCAAATCACTTAAGAGTGCTTTTTTCCATTATCTGATAGCACGTACTGGTTTTGCTTATTGTTCAGCTTATGCTGGCTTAAAAAATGAAGAGCATGTTTTTCTGGCTAATATGAGGAGCATTTTGTACTATTGGCATGTTTTGTTTAGAATTGGGCAACAAACCTAAACTTGGTGCTATTAAATTGTTGGAAAGTTTGTGATTTGCAGCCTGAGAACACAATAATACTGACCTGTCTGGGGAGGTGATTGGTGGTGGCTCTTGCAGTCAGCTGTGAAGTAGCTTCGGACAAGGAATGGAGGAAAGTACTGCAGTGGTACTGTTCCAGTAAGGGACTGGGGGAAAAGTAGAGGGACGCTGCCCGTGAGGGCTGTGCTCTTCAATGCCAGGGATTTTCACCTTTCCCTAGGTGTGGGGGGACTGCCCCTGGTAATTCTGGTTTGGAGCAACTGCTATGCAAACTGAAGAGGTTGTTTGCTAATCACTTATTTGGAAGACTGCAGGTGATGTGATTTCATGTTGTAATTCCAAGTCACTCTTTAATGATGATATTTAGAATAGCCCATGACTTAATATTCAAGTAACTATTCTTTATTGGATTGTCAGTATAAGCCCACTTGTTCCGCTTTTTCAGCGCGTGTAGTGGAAGGATAGCGAGTGCTTGAAACTTTAGTGATGGTGAAACGGGAGAAAGGAGAGCGCTGCGTTTAATTTTCTGCTTTGCTCTTTTCATCTGTACTGTTGAGGCGGGTGTTGTTCTCCACCAAGAGTCATTATCAGTCATATTTTTGAAGCCATAAATTGCAACAAATGCCCCTTCACTTCTCTAACAAAAATGAGATCTTTTCACTGGAGTTAGAAAAACCACGACTTAGTGTAAGTCTGGTGAGGGTGACAATCCTTGAACCTACTACAGTAAGTTTTAATGCAGGTGTTGTGTTGGGTTTGCATGGCAAGGTTTTGGTAGCGGGGGGGGGGCTACAGAGGTGGCTTCTGTGAGAAGCTGCTAGAAGCTTCCCCTGTGTCTGATAGAGCCAATGCCAGCCGGCTCCAAGACGGACCCACTGCTGGCCAAGGCCGAGCCAATCAGCGCCTCTGTGATAACATATTTAAGAAGTGAAAAAACAGCTTTTGCAGCCAGAGAGAGGAGTGAGAAGATGTAAGAAACTCTGCAGACACCAAGGTCAGTGCAGAAGGAGGGGCAGGAGGTGCTCCAGGTGCCGGAGCAGAGATCCCCCTGCAGCCTGTGGTGAAGACCATGGTGAAGCAGGCTGCTCCCCTGCAGCCCATGGAGGAAGGATGAGGGGGTGTAGAGATTCCACCTGCAGCCCATGGAGGACCCCATGCAGGAGCAGGTGGAGGCACCTGAAGGAGGCTGTGACCCCATGGGAAGCCCATGCTGGAGCAAGCTCCTGGCAGGACCTGTGGATCCGTGGAGAGAGGAGCCCAGGCCAGAGCAGGTTTGCTGGCAGGACTTGTGACCCCGTGGGGGACCCACACTGGAGCAGTTTGCTCCTGAAGGTCTGCACCCTGTGGGAGAGACCCACGCTGGAGCAGTTCGTGAAGGACTGTAGCCTGTGGGAGAGACTCACGTTGGAGAAGTTCGTGAAGGACTGTGTCCCATGAGAGGGACTCCATGTTGGAGCAGGGGAAGGATGAGAGGAGTCCTCCCCCTGAGGATGAAGAAGCGGCAGAAACATGGTGTAATGAACTGACCGTAACCCCCACTCCCCGTCCCCCTGTGACACTGAGGGGGGGCGGAGGTTGAAGCCGGGAGTGAAGTTGAGCCCAGGAAGATGGGAGGGGTGGGGGGAGGTGTTTTAAGATTTGATTTTATTTCTCATTCCTCTACTCTGTTTTGCTTAGTAATAAATTAGATTAATTTCCTCTCTAAGTTCAGTCTGGTTTGCTCGTGATGATAATTAGCGAGTGATCTCTCCCTGTCCTTATCTCAACCCATAAGCTTTTCATTGTACCTTTTCTCCCCTGTCTAGTGAAGGAGGGGAGTGAAAGAGCAGCTCTGGTGGGCACCTGGCCCCCAGCCAGGGTCAACCCACCACAGGTGTGTACATAATTATATGCATATATTCAAGCCTTTCTAGTAATGGGTGCATGTTGGCTTAGTAATAGTTCCATCAAACAAATCCTAAGGGACTGCAACTGGCCTGTACGCTGTAGACTAGAAGAGTTAGAAATCCTAAGGTGTCATTTCTGAGCTCATTTCTGAAAACTTGTCTTTTGTCCTGTTATTTTTTCCTGCAGCTGTACATCTCAAGTATATGTTGCAAAAAGGCAAGTCCATGAGGATTTGGGGAAAGAACAAGAACTTGCTTTTTTTCCATTTTTTAAAATTTATTTTTTGGAACAGTAGACTGCTGGCATTAGCATGTAGGGGCTCTGGCTAAATGTATGCTTTATAAAATGACTTCATATGGGGGGAAAATAGGCAGGAAGGAAAATTTTGTGCATCCTCTGTATTCTCTACAAATATCAGCTGAAAAAATCATGGTGTGTGAATAGCAGCAATCAGCAGAGCACACTTAAAGTATGTGTGGAATTGCTAATCAGCTGAGGCTCAGCCCATGTCTTCACAAATAATCTTGCCACAGTAAGAGTGCAGCATCGCTATCTTGTGTGATACCCTGCGATGATGGCTGCTTGCTGCGGGTAGCAAAGGTTCTCCAGGTGGTAAGTGTAAAAGGTACTGAAGTCCAAAGGCTTGAGTATGTGTTAAAGCCATCAGGAGTCTCTGAGGAGTTTGGGCTACTCATAAAAGGATGTTATTTTTTTTTGCTTGGGGGTGTTGGGGTTTTTTTTGCTGCTGAGTTAAATACATAAGCAGAATGAGATCCATAAGACTGTCAGGTCAAGTGATGAGCTTGGCTCTCCATAGCATAAGACAATAAAAATGCCATCATGACTTAATTATAAAAATTTATTGGTTAAATACATTCTTAATTTACAGAGGTACCATAACAAACTTACTGGACTTAACAAAGATTTATTTAGGATGCTGTTAATTGTACACAGAACAAAGACGTCTTCCTGAAGATATTTCCAGAGGGTGGGTCAAACAGAAAATGTTTTGATAAATGAGACTTCTATTATGCTAACATGGGGCTATAGCTGAATTTCAAGGTTACAGTTGAAATTTGCTACTGTATTGCAGTTCGGATTTGTGCTCCACCTCATTCTCTTTTTTTTTTGTACACCTTAGGAACTTTAGGTTATGATTTCTATGCAGTTTCATGGTGATACTAGGCATCAGGTCTTAAGAAAATCCCTTCCTGTAAAAGCCAAGCATCTAACTTTCAGTTTTAAGTTTTAGCTGCCTGCAGTAACGCAAGCAGCCTTTCGATGGCACTCCTTGCTCTGAATATAAGGCTTTGCTGCTCTGCCTGCCCTGCACAATAGGGAGGAGATGATTAAAGTAAAGCAGAGCGGTCTTACCTACTGACAGGCACTGACTTGAAACATTCAGTGGAAGTTACAAAAACAACCAGTCAATACACAGTTATAAAAATGGGGAAGAGGAAATTGAAAAAAAAAATATAAAAATTCAGTTCTGCTTTGAGACTTGTATCAAAATCTTAGAAAACTGCCAGACAAACTGTAAGTAAACAACATACACTTAAGCCTCATCCACCACCACCAGGATGCAGTATGTCTTCATATGTTCTGTTGGTCGGTGTGGGCTTTGCTTAGTTCTGCTGTTTTCTTCCTGCTCTGCTCACTGGAGGTTCAGGAATTGTGTTGGCATAGGTCATGGTGGAAGAAACCTGTTTTAATGGGGCGATCCACTCAAAATTTATGGTTGGAAAGTCTTGAGTGGGCTTGCAGAAGTCAGGAAAGCTAGCTATAGATTTGTTTCCTTGGATTTCTCTAGAAGGAGATGGCTGCTTTATTGGAATAAACAACAAGAACCTCTGGCACCTCCTGGCAGGAAAGCTTGGAGAATGGGATGGGTTGCCCTTTGGAGTGGACTTACACTAAAAGCTTGATTCCCCAGGAGTTCCAGATAGGCTTGTTGGGGATGGTAAAACGGAATAATAGCTGTATAAATTGTCATGTTTCCATCTTTCTAGAATAGCACATGATTTGTAGTTGTTTTTATAATGTTAATCCCCTTAATGAAAGTAGAAATCCAGTTCTCAGCTCATTAAAATTGTGGTTTTCATCCCTCAGTTTTGTGAATAGTATTGGTGCAGTTACAATGTACAGCACTGTGTTCACGAAGCTTCTAGAGAAAAAAATAAGGGCTAATGCCTGTGTCTATATTTGAAAGTACTGCGGCATAACAGTGACTGCAGAGCGAAACAGTGCTGAGAACCTCATGTCTGCACTGCATGTTCCTCAGGCTTGCTTCAGGCGAGCTCCAGTCTGCTACTGAGACTGGATGCCCCTTCCCTGCTGGGGGTGGGGGGGGAAGGGGGGAGTCCTTCAGCTTGGTTTTGGCTGTAAGCTTGTTTCTGCCTGCTGTGGGGGTAACCAAAATGCAGTGGCTGGGGAGGGGAGGGCCACCCTCACCAGCTTGCTTACACACCAATTTAGATGCACCCTGATCTTTTGTAGCAGTAGGTGTTTGTTGCCATAACACTTGGACCCCGTATTGATGAAGTTGTAAGCAGACATGTGACTGAGTCAAGACTATCTCAAGGTCCATTGTGTGATTCTAGTCTCCCATCTGCCACTCAACTGTTGGCCCTTTTGCAGCCTGAACTTCCAGACCCACAAAAATCTGGTAAGGGTATGTTGATAGCTAGTGACCTGCATCTCTGAAGTAACAACTCATGTAACAGCTTACTGGTTCCTTTTTCTTATGTAGTACAAAAGTGAGGCCAAATACTGTCAGCACTGAAAGAGTGAACTGCAGCATAATTGTTTCTATTCCAATCTGATGAAGTTAACCAGTAATCAAGATGCATTTCACTATTTTGTCAGGAGCCAAGCGTTGCAAAAGGAACTTACTATCAGAAGTTCCTATAATGTGAAGGTACCTCAATCAATCTGGCTTATTTTGTTGTTCAAGTCACCCTGCTGCTCTTTACTAAATGCTTTTGTTAGAGCTTCTTGAAGTAACCTCTTGCCAGGCATGTTTCCTTAAGGCCTTGATAGACCATTTATAATGATGCTCAGTATAGCTGGTATGTGGTAACAAACTGAAAATTAATCCCATGTCTGCTGAAAGCTAAAACCAAGGCAGTATAATATCCTTCAAGTTAAGGATAGGAATAGTGTTACTGAAGTATGTTCCAGCGCTTGGGTGACAAATGAAATGCAGACAGAGTGAGGGCTGGCTTTCCACTTACATGAAGGGGGTGGGGGGGCAAATAGCTGGAATCGTGCAGTAGCTGCACGAAGGGTGTCTGAGAAAGCTCAGTAAATGCTGTCACAACTAACTTCAGTTGGGAAAGAAGGGTACAGCTGTGCTCAAAGTGGGGTGTAGAAAAATGTGAACCTGTACCTGGAAAGGATTTTGGGGGAAGGGATCAAGGTCTAAGATGATTCATAGCAATGTGAACATTATTAAGAGGCAAAATACTTAAATTTTACTTTTGTGATCTCCTGTATGAGCAGCTTGGTCTAAGAATAGAAGAATATTACACAAGGATTTGCTTCTGAATTTATCCTCTTGCCAGTATTACATTTGATATTTTTCTACTGTGAAATACCAGTTATCTTCCTTATCCTCTAAGTCATAAAACAAGTGGATTCTCCTGCTAATGTAGAAGTCAAGCAGTAATGAAACCTGAATATCAAACTTGATCTACATACTGAGTGCTGTAATTACATCTTAATTTTTTTTTAAATTTGGATTTAAAATTTTTAAAGAAACCCAAAGAAGCTTACCTTATGCAGACTTTGTGCATGATAAATGTAATACCAGATAGTAAACATAGTAGAATGCTATTTAAGTTAAAATGGTGTTGCACCACAGTATTTCCCTAGTTGGAAACTGCTAAAAATCCTGCTTGTATTTGCTCTCAGAGCATTCATGAAGCATGACTACATACACTGTCACAAAAGACTAAAATTTTCTTATTTGACTTCAAGATACTAGTATGACTGTCTAGAAAAAGTAGTGCAAAACATTGATCGTCAAAACACGTTGATGTCTTTGCTGTGCCTTTTGGACAGAAAACATTCTCTCCCACACACAGGGAGTACAAGGAGAGGCAACACTTCACGGTGTTTTTAAAATCTGAACAAAGTTCTTGGGAAATATCCCAGACTTTCCTTGTATCTCTCCACTCATCCAGTCCTCGTCTACAGATTCCAGCTCTGTTATTGTATCACCTGCCTGTAAGAGAAGGAGTAACGTGAGCCAGTACAGCTTACTGTGCAATGTTAATGCGTGCATAGCTGATGTTACTCAGAAGCAAATACCTATCAAATAGAAGTAGGACATGGCCAGCCTCCTCTGGTGGTTACATCTCTTTTGAGATTGCTTGCCAAAACCAGCTGAAGCCTCTCTTAGGGTAAGTACTTGTCTATGCTGAAAAATCACCTCCTTCCGGAAGGAAAAAGTAGCACTGCTGGATAGCTTTGTGTGTTGCTTAAGCTCTCCAGGTAGGCAGGTAGGTTAAGAGAGCTGGCTCACAGGCCCCCTGCCTTACTTGTCATTTGTGTGTGTTTCCCTGTGCACTGGCACTCTTACCGTCCTCCTCATTGCGGTCTCCCAAGTTAAGAGATGCTTGGACTGCACTGACTGATCAAGAACTTGGTTTCTTGTACTGCCTTCTTGGAAGGCAGAGGAATTCTGCAATTCCTGATCTCTTTTCAGTGTCCTCAGTGAAGACTTCACCAATATGAAACAAGTGGTAAGGGCAAAAATTTTTTAGAGAGACTATTTATCAAATGTGTTAATATCTACACCTATTCTGCGTGCTTCATTCTTTCTTGTTCCAAGCCTGTTTTCACAGTGGATAAATCCTATTTTTTTAGCATTCTTTAGAAGCATAACACTTTTTAGAAAATTGGGTTAAGAGAGGTACTTACTTTGAAGGAAAGCTCATCTTCATTTTCTCCATGAAAATCATAAAGAGCTTTGGCTTTTCCTTTCTTCCCTCCTACAGCCTGTGACAGTTCTACCCTGGCTACAGAATGTAGACAAGACAAGTTACTTAGCTTCTAAAAGGACTAAATTTAAAGTTCATTTGCTTGAACTTTCCAATGGTGATCTCTAATAAAAGCTGTCTTTTCCTCTTTGTACTTGGAGATGAAGTGGTACTTGGTGTGTGCTATTTGCCAGTTAGGTGGAATTTATTTCCTGTCACCTTTCACTTGTGGCTTTACTTGCAAAAACTATGGGAAAAAATTGTGATTTTCTGTGTCCTCGGTGAAGGTTTTGACTGAATTGATTTGGGGACCAAACAGAATCTTGAGGAGAGCAAACAGTGTTCATTCAGTGCTTTCCCAAGGGAATTACAATAGTTCTGTGCCAAGATGCAGCAGTTGTAGTTATTTACAGCTGTACCAGCTCTTTAGCTGTGCTGCAGGGTTTCTGCAGAACCTGGTCCCCGCCCCCCCCCCATCTTTTGTACCCCTGAATTCCTACTAAAGGCAGCTCAATGATCCTGTTTTGCCTGTGCCCAAACCACACTTTAAAATGACCCAGAATCTGTATCACCTCCCAGATTACAGCATTACCTTGCCATTATTAGAGAGGGTAGCTTAGCTTTAGGGTATTAAGGACTGTGGTGGTGTGTGGGTTGTTAAAGCAATGGAATAATTGGGTTCTCCCAGAACTCTGTCATGACTGTCACAACCCAAGAAACAATGAATTGTTATCTAGCAGGAACACTGTACCTGAGCAGGTCTGAACAAAAACTGCTGGGAAAATCCCTTCCTTTTCATTCAGTCTTCCTCTATACCACTCTGAATCTACTTGTTCCAGTATTTGGATGTAGTCTCCCTTTTTAAAGGATAAATCATCTTTGGTTTCTGCTGTAAAATCATGAAGTGCTTCACACCACTCTACTGAGCGTCTGTTGTTCTATTCAAGTGAACAGAAGAAATGCATTAATTTCAGAAGTGTTACTGGACCCCCCCCAAAGCTGACTGATACTGGTGAAAGCAGCTGCACAGAACAGGGGTGTCCTGACTTTCTCCCGTACGATAGTGTCACTGCAGATGTAGGCTAGAATAGCATTTCAGCAGTTACCACAAAATTTCATCGAGGCTGACGCATTCCTTTTTATCATTGGTGGCAGGGGACAGGCTTAATAAATTCAAAATTAGACCACTGCAGCAATACTTAAAATAGAGCTAACGAGAATTTGCTTAAGCAAAAGGATAAAAAAATTGCTTATGTTAATTTGCCAGAAGCTATGAATTCAATCAATTTAGGCCAACTGTCAGAATTCAAGATGTGACCATGCAGCATTGCGTGCTGTGGGAGTTGCATTACATTCAAGTTTAAAGTTGTGCAGCTAATCTGATGTTATAATAGAAAGTCTATATAAATCTATGAAACCACTATGTACATTCTGGCCCTCACCTATAAAATTTTATTACCTGAGGAAGAGAAGAAGAAACCTCCACCTTGTTCTTCAGTGCTTCTCCTGTACCTACACAGGTAAAAGATAATTTAGAATAGCAGCAATGACTATTCAAGATATTGCTAATGATACAGATTTTAGATATTCAAAGTGATTATTAAGAATAACTTAAGAAGTCCTACTATTTCTTTTGATTTTTCTTACCTGTCTTCTCGCCCTTCCTACCTCCTTCCTGCATTTGTTGTCCTTTTGGACTTTCCTCCTACATGTGTTCTGGAACATTTTTTGCAATCATATTCATACCTGTTCCAGGCAGATCTTCAATTACTTCCACAAAGTTCAAGGGGAAAATTCCAGATGTGCCTCTGAGCTCTCCTTTGGCCCACTCTTCATTTACATATTCTTTAAGGATAATGGTTTCACCTTCTGAAAAACTGAGCTCATCTTTCTGATCTCCAATGTATTCAAATCGTGCTATACATCTTGGCCCTCTGCACAAACCAAAACAGAAACTTACTTTGTTTATTATTATTGTCCACATAATAACAAAGGCAGCACTGTGCAAAATACGGATTGATATTTTTAAAACTATGAAAGAATGCACTGAAGATAGAACTGGTGGAAAATTGAGGTCTAGTCCTGATTCTCATCTCTGCTGTCTGAGGAGGATGAGTATGGCATCTGGAGGAGCTGGATACAATTTTTGCATCACAATTCCTGGTTGATACAGTGTTTTGCATAAGACCTTATTTTCTGCTCCAAACAACAACAAAAAAAATCACTTTGTTTCTGGGCTACCTGTCCCATTTTATATTTTTCCCTGTATTCAGGTAAGTGTCCTGATACACTTTTGTTGAGAGTTTTTGATCTTTTTTTTGAGCTAACATCCAATTTAAATGCAATCAAACATGGGGGGGTGGGGGTGGGTGTTGTGTATTTGTCCCAAATCCATGGAGGTTTTATAAGGGGAAACTAGTTTTTATCTACTTTGACAAACTTTATTCTATAAAATCTATCCCAAGCATGGGAAAATAACTTACCTATTGAAGAAAGAAACATCAATACATCTGATAAATTTTATGTAATTTGGTATAATACTGAAAAATGAATTATTTTTTTCTCACTTAAATTATGTAATAATGTAATAAACTAAAAAAATTTAAGCAATTACTTTAAGAACAGTTTTCATTTATCAGAAATACCATGCTGGCAAAAAGTGATAATAGGCTTTACTTTTTTCTGTATAGCATCATAGCATACAACCAATGCAAGAACCTTGATTCCCACCCATGCCCCCCACTCAGTCTTTGCAAAAGCTTCAGGACAAAGCTAGCACTTTCTGTTTGTTTCTTAGTTGCAGAAGCAGCTTTAAAACTAAAGTTTTTGTTAAGACAAGCCAAGGTCTATCTGAAGAACAAACTGAATGATCCCATTGATACTAGTAATTCCTACCTCTGCCTGAATTTGCTTTAATTGCTGCAATGAGTGACTACAAAATCCAGTAAATCATCGAGTAAAAAGAGCATGAAAAGTTGTTTCTTGCCCACAAATCTTAGTTGTTTGCAAATCAGAAATGAAAGTGCTTGAAGTACATTTGATAATCTGATCTGGGGAACTTTAAATTCACCTGTATAGTTGTACACTTTAAGGCTAGATAGCTTTCTCAAAGTACAGCTATATTCAGTCCCATTTTATCTTGTTCTTTCAAATGAGGAAGAGTCCTACTGTGTTACATCTTATGAGGATACTGGAAGAAAGTAACAAGACCAGGAGCAAAGAATGGAAAGTGCAATGCTGCTGAAGTTAATCAGATTGGTTCACAGTTTCTATAACCAATTTTCATGAAAAATTATGGGAAATACTCTCCTAATACAGCTCTTAAGATGAAGGAAAGTGAGTGAAGGGGACTGCATCTATATAAACATTTATTATAAAATTGATCTACCAATTTTTTGAAGCCATGAAGTGGGTTTTTAGGCTTTTTTTTTTTTACCTGAATATAAGTCTTATTAAAACATCATAAACTTTCAGTTTTGAGAGCTTAATTTTTACAATATATTTTGGTGAAGAAACTGTCAACCATGTTAACCTCAGTGCAGCTAACACCTGCTTCAAAGTTACCCTTCTTTTCACTTACTAGTAAATCAACATGAGAAAAGAAAATAAAATTTATCTGACTCACTTAATACAGCGTGATGAACAGGGTATTTTTTTCCTGTTGCCTTCTTCTGGAACATCAATCTAATTGACAACAAAATAAGTAAAAGCTTCAATTTCAAGCTCATGGCAACATAATTACAATAAACATGGAACTGGTTAAAAGAATCTATTTTTCAGCTAAGCAGGCTATATGGCTGTATTTAATGTAGATTTTGTGTTTGTATGCCTGAATTCTCATTTTCCAATCTCATGCAAACAAGGAGCACTATTTAATGTTTTCTGTTATGTTTCTGTGGCATGATTGATTGACAGAATATGGGACCGGATGCTACTACATGTTGTTGCATATAGCTCCCAACTTTCAATTGGTAATTGTTCTCTGTTATTTACTAGCACAATATATCACAATAGACAAAATTGATTGTTTACACTTATCCTTTCTGGGCTTTGGTAGTCAGCTGCCCTCCAAACAGAACCACATCTCACAAATCTCACTTAAACTGGAGAAATATAATTTGGAAAATCAACACACAGATATATCAGACAGCATTCATGTCCTTTATCATAAGAGGACTTCAATTGTATTTTTGACGTGACATGAAGGATGATCTGTGAGATGCATAAGACCACAAGACTAGAGACCCTGGCAAGGAGCTTTGGGTTACAGCTCACTATTGCACAAGCCAGTTCCCATAAAAATCGACAAGAATGTTTCATTAGCTTATGTGAAGGACTGGAAGAAATTATGCTGCCTTTTAAGACAAATAAGCTGTGCAGTGCTCTTGCTAGAGGAGCTGGTATCTGTGGTGCTCTGAAGGTTCTATGCGAAGTAATAACCATGTATTATTGTTAGGTGTCCAGACCCAAGGTACTACCCAGTTTAATATTGTAAAACATGCTACAGTGTATTGTACAAAGACCTCGTATCAAGATCAAATCTGACATGAATGAACAGGAGAATTCACACAAATTAGCTTCATGTACTGCACTCTTTTTTTTTCTTTTGGTTTTTTTTTTTAAATTTTGCTGAAACAAAAGATTTTTGCACTCAAAGGGTAACCGCCTTTAACAACTAAAATAGACATTTGAAACACATCTTCCCTAGCTTTTATGAAGTTGTATCTGTCTGTATCAATGTTGAATTTGATCCCAAATACTCATTCTACTGCTTTAAGATAAAAATCTTTTCTATTAGCCATCAGTAGTAACAAGAGCTTTTAAATTAAATTGTTGGTCTGTGTGAAAGAAGCTAATCAATTTAGCTAACAAATCTTTCTTGTGAAAGTGAATAGAGCGTGGTTCCATTATTACTAACCCCAAGTCTAGTTTTTATTCCTCAGTGCTTCTCAAATCTTAATTTTTTTTTTTCTCTGATAACACCATTACAAACTAAACAGACACCCTACACACTCTGATGGTTACCAAATACTTGGTATTGTCCATGTAGCACTGGCACTCATCTCTGCCAGCTGCCTCGGCTCAACACAGACTTTTACTGTCTTAAATGCCCACCCACACACCTTCACTGCATCCTGGTGTCAGGTTAGCATTCCCCCCCATGTCCATAGGGCTGGTGTGGATAGCCTAGCGGCCCTTTCTACTGCCACAAAATGAACTTCAATCTCAGACTTAGGCTTGCAATAGATTTGACCCAGCTTTTGATGCAGTGAACCATACTGTATCCTTTTAAAGATGAGGCACTCAAATAATTGCTGTTGGGCTCCAAAACAGCATCTGTGTCTTGCCTGCCGTTTACTATCAAGTGTCACATTCAGTAACAGGATTGCTTTAAGCTGCTCATTTGCAACAACGCAATCTCCTTGCAGTGTGCCAGCACAACCCTTTCTGCAGCCACTTAATAAACCACTTAGGTGAATTGATCCAGCTGGGGAAAAATAATCTGGGAAGAAAAAAAGTCATGTTTTGTTTGGCCAAACTGCTGCTCTGACCTAGTTCACTACATGGCTATAAAAGTGGTGACTCCAGCACAGTTCTAGGGACAAGAATATGAGAGAAGCTGAGAGGTGGGAGGGAGCCACAAAAAGCAATCATCTCACTCAGTGTTGATTATTTTTCACAGCTGCGTGTAAGAATCTGCTCTGTAGACCCTGAGAACCTACCCAGGTTAACAAAGAGAATCTGGTAAGGATCATGATTTTCTCACTTGGCTTCAAATTAACATTAAAATAATCCCTGTAAGACAAATTGGTCCTACCAAATCATGCATCTTTCTAATACCATACAAACAAGTTGATATGTCTTCTGTGCTGCCAGAGGGAAAAGAGATTATCTAAATACAGAATGGAGATAAACACGCAGGAGCTATAGTAAAATAGAAGCAAAAAACCAATGCAATAGGATCTTATGTAGCAATGTATACAAAGCGTACGTACAATTACTTTAACAAAGCTGGCAGGAAATATCCCTGTGCGATTCCCACATTTTCCTCTGTACCACTCAGAATCAATTTTCTCCAAAAGACAAACAGTGTCTCCAGAATGAAGGTCCAAGTCATCAGCATGTTCTGTGTAAGACAGCATAATTTCAGTTAACAGTAGTTGTCACACTCGCTGATTTTTCTCCAAGTAAAACCTTAATATAAATACCACTGACAAAAAGCAGAATGAGTTTTCAAAAAGTTTTAATTATACTTGATAAAGCTAATTGGTTTAACTAAAAGATTGTCCCAACTATAGCTAAACCCATGGACTTAAACAACTCCTCTACAAGCAGATCTTGCATGCTGAGCTTCCTCATAATTTTCAAGCTCTAATTCCTAAGAAAATTCCCATTTGAAAGTCTTGGAGTAAAACGAGCTTCCAGAATATTGACATTTACTTACCTGCAGGAAAATCATGCAGGACTACAGCATGAGGTGCGCTTGTGTCAGAAACTTTTGGAGGGTGGTTTGAATCCTGACAACAACAAATAAATTCAAGTAGTTTATAAATCATGGAAGATACTAACAGAGATTCTCTATTATGTCCTCTGAAAGTAATTTTCTGACTTTGGACAAAACGTTGTTCTGGTATCAGAGAACCACCTTTGGAGGCAACGGTCAGTATTGATCTCACAGCTGTGGGTCTGAATTCTGTATGCCTTTTGCCAGTGTAAACCAGAATGCATTTCACCAAAATCTACTTTTGAGCCAGTAAAAGGAAGGGAAGGCATGTAACTTTTCCCAGTATAGACAAAGCCTCAGCTATCTCTGTGGGTCAGAAATCTGGAGTACTGATAGCAACTCTCATTGCAAAGGTTGTAGCCACATTTTGTGCTGCTGCTGGGTACTCTGCTCCCAGTTACTCTTCCTTGCTCGGAGAGAACGCCTCAGCCCAACTCTCCCCAGCGCACTCAGCAGGGGCAGCACATCTCTGCCTGCCAAGCATTTTAGAGGGGCGAACAAGCCACTAGGCCTTTGCTTACAGGAAGATCATGCTGAGGGGAAATGACAATTTTGTTGTGGGATCTTTATAAAGGGAAACTATATTCGAAATGCTAAGCCTTCTCTATCCCACCCACTAGGAATTTTTAGAATCTACTGATGACAATCGCTATGTGTGAATTACATTGAAAGTAATTCATTGCATACAAAGAAACAGCCAAAAAAACCCAACAAAGATAAAGCCAGAATAGTATGAATTACAACAGATAACAACAGATTGCATAGAAATCTATTTCAGCCATGTAGGTTTCTGATAATAATCAAAAAAGCTGCTCATAGGTATAATTTATACTAGCTATTTAATATTAATACAGTCATGCCCTAAAAACAGGTGAGGTTCTGTAGAAGCAGAGAGAGGAAAATACTTTGAAGTCCGCATGTCAAAACCAATTCACTGATATATCATGTACAGCACTTCATAAAACTACTCGCTTATCTTTTGCCCACTTTTCAGACACTCAGCCAAGGGAGTGATTATCTTCTGATGAGGCAGGGGAACTTTTCCAGTTTCCTCTCCCTTCTGGCACTCCAAGTAATTACTGTTGCTCTGCTCCATAAGCAGAATGTCCCTGTGCTATAAAGCAAATCATTGTTATAGGGTTTTGTTTTGGTGGTTGTTTTGTTTTTATCAAAGAAACAAGGATTTAATAAACCACTATTACATTTCTCAGTGTAACCTTTAAAGCCTAAAGCACTTGATACTTTAACGCAACAAGGAGTCTTGCTTATTAAATATTTATCAGCAGAAAAAAATGCCTTACCTTACAGGACAGTTCTCCAGGGTTCCTGGGAAGACAATTTTCCTTGGCAACTCCATGAGGCACAGGTAGCTTGAATAGAAATAGAAGAAAATGGAAGAGTTTGTTTCACTACTAAGCACCTGAAATTCCCACTGCAAGTGAAAATAGTCAGATGATGGAACTATTCAAACCACCTACTACAGGTAACTAATTGAGGAGTCCAGGGGAAGAGGACAAGCTCCTTTGGAAGGCATTCAGAACAGCATTGCTGGTGATATGCACTGCCACTTCGAGAAACCCAAGTGTTGTCATCCGCTTTAAAAGCGTCTTAGCCACCCAACTGGTATCATACCGCACAGTACATGATGTTCAGCAACACACTGACAGAGATATGTATTCATGTGTCATGGCACTGGAAAAACAACCTGGGAGGAAAACTTCATTGACAGTAACACTTGAGGGCAGAGACTTACTAGTGATCTGCTACTGAAAAAAATCTCATCTACAAAATACATCGTCATACGTTTCTTACGTAAACAGGTATGGCTATGCCAGAGAGGAAGCAACATGCTTCCCTTATCTCAAAGCTCTTCCTACTATCAACTTAGATACATCTTTCTTTTTTGCTCCTCTGCTCCACCAAGGATCTAAGTGCAATAGTGAAGATCAAAGAGAAGGCAACAGAAAGCTTCCACTTCATGCTGAATGTTGATGTTGTTCATGCTACGGTTGTGTGGGTGCTTTTTTTGACAACAGCACTGGTTCAAGCAGTCACCAGCTCTGATCACTGACTAGTTTCAAGTATCTGGAGAAAGACTCTCTCCTTTTTATCTGTAACGTTGATCCATTTATATTTAATATTCCCTAACAACACATGCAATACCAAAAAGAAACATTTTTATCACGAAAAGGGATGGCATCAATAGGATGAAAATGCAAGATAAGTGATGTTACATTCCTCATGCTTTGCAGGCTTGATTAAGCAAGGTAAACTACTGTTTAGGTTCTAATGCCCCCCAATTTTTACATATACAGGGGAAAACAATATACAAACACAATTATTTAGAATCATTTTACATGCTGTAATAGAATTCAGAACTGGTGACTGTAAAATGAACCCCCAAAACCCAAAAGCTATGTATTAAAGATATATATATATATAAAATTATATATATACACAAAAATCCACACACAGAGATATCTATACTTTGCATATGTATGCTCCTTTCTCCAGTATTACGTTACAGTACTTATCACTATTTACCTATTAGTATTTTCTAAGGAAGATTATGCTGATAGATGCACTTTGAAAGCCACACCATAGTAACCTACCTTACTACTTTTTTCACTACTATATTAACCAGCACTGTTTTATAAACAACAGTCTCAAATATTCTATCTCAAGTCTCACCATGTATTTGTTGTAGAGAGGATGACCTGGTTTAGGTCTAGGAGGTAATGCTGGATCTGGATTTTTAAAGACTTGACTTTTTGCTCTCTTGGGTCCCAGTCTGAACTTGCTGGGTTTTTTATCAGGAGCAATGGTGGAAGTAGATCGCGAAAGAGCATCCTTCTGGGAGGAGGTCCTGGCTGCAGAGAGTTTTGGTGGAGGTGGCCTTCCAGGAACACTTCTAGGTGGGGGAGGTCGAGCAGGTATAATTCTTCCATCCACAGGCCTAAAAATTAGACAAACCATCAGAGAAATATGCATATTAATAAGTCAGCCACCTCATTCTCCACCACAGTCCTAGCTATAGAGTATGCAGTAAGAAAATGTGACTCATGATGACCTGGGCTATAGTACGTGTAGTACCTGAAGCTCTCCAGGAATACATGAACTCTTCAGATACTGAGACTGGATGATCAAGTCTCTAGATAGATCCTTTGACTACCTATTTCCAAGTTTGCTCACCACTTCTGCTTACGAACAGCTTGCCAGCTTTCTCAGGAGCCCACTGCATAAGTAGGGTTTCTTTCAGCAATCCACCTTTAGAAAGAGCTTTTTCTGAAGCTGCTTCAGGACAGAGTTCTTCCAGTGGACAGCTTTAGTGAAAGCCCCGAGAAGCTCTGCTGATCTATCTGGTCTTCAGGAATCAGCCTAGCTCATCCCCTCAGATGTCACTTACCTGAAGTGACTTTTGGGCCTCTGCTCATGACATATGACACCACTTTGCACAATGGCATCAATAGCAGAATTTACCACTTTTATGCAACAGCAGCCTACTGCAGAAAGAAAACACCAGTGAACATACTTGAGTTTTCTGGCAATGTTGGAGGTACCACACTTTCTTTAGTGTACCAGTAGTTTAGAAACCAAAATCAGAGACTAGTTAAGTGACAGTGGTAATTAAAAAAAAAATAATTAAAAAATCTAAAAATGCCCCTTACTAAGCATCGATTAAAAAAAGCTGCCTATACAGTAAAAATGAGCCAGGATTTTTAGAATCAAAGAGTGTGGCCAAATCAATAATTTGCTAATTAAAAATCACCTCTATTATAAGCAAGCATTATGTACATGAAACTTTGGCTTCCTGTTATTAAGAACGCTGGCACTACCGCTATTCCAAAAATACAATATTGTTTGATTGTTATTGGGAAATCTTTGGCCAGTTACCCTAAGTTTCTGCTACAATTCTCCCTCTTTTTTCATATAGTGTAATTCAGCATAATTATTTGCTTGCGTGAATTCCTCAAGTGTCTTTAAAAATTATCAACCACAACAAATGTGCATTGGTGGATCTTTAGAGTATCCTTCTGACATGTTTTGTGAGTGTCGTCTACCACCTGAGAAGATATTAGTGCTCTACTAATGCTCCTGGTAAGAGTTCTTTATTACTATTTGAGTACAGATTACTTTTTAAATTTAAAAAAAAAATAATCCATTTCTGTTCAACTTCCACTTGCCACCTTTCTTGGTCTCATCCTAAACTAAACATTTTTAATATTGACAAAAGGGGAAATTTCAAGTTAGACTGCATTAAAATGGGAAACAAACCAACCCATACGTTTGTGTGGCAACTCAAATAAACAAGAAAACCGTAACAAGCAAATCAGAGAATTATTACTTCTTAGTTAAAAGACAAAAACCAACAAAAACCCTCACTTGAGCAGAAGAGTGAAAGGACAAAATGCTTACTGCAGTTCCAGAGACCCTTGGGAGAATCAGGAGTGCTGTTATGCTAAACAGAACAGGGGAAAGTAACAAGCCTATAAGGGGCAATATAATGAGGTGTTTCCTTGTGGGTACAACCACATTTTTTCCTGTTAATGAACACATTATTATTATTAGTTCTTTCCTGTTAATGAACATTTATTAGTAGTAGTAGACAAAGTTTAGTAACTGAAAGATTCTCTTGTGCTGACGCAACAGAGAAAACTCTTGTGTTTAAACCCACAGATTTAGAGTGCAGATGCTGAGATAGCCGCAGTGGGTTAGCTAGCCAATGCCTTATCTCCCTCCAGTTTGTCTCTAGCATTTAGTGGACCTGAATACAAGGCTGGTCCAGCTACTTTTGCCTCTGCAGACCTTGTTTCGTGATGGTTTAAAAGAAAAAAAAAAACAAACCCAAGATTATAATTGATTCTGCACCTTCATAGGCATTTTAGGTCTGAAGTAAACTGTATAAACTAGGCAGTGCCTCTGGGAAGGTACTGGCCCAGCATCTGCCCTTCTCAGGGTGGCAGCATCTGCCACCTTCATTCCTTCACCACTCAAACTCAGTCACAAGCGCAAGTGCTGTTGATCAAAAGGTCAGCAACATGCAGGAGGGGATGTTCTATGTTCAGCCGTGGGCAGAAAGGTTAAGGATGCAGAAAGGAATGACTGTCAGCAGCCACTGTACATTAGCTGAAGAGCCAAACAGCTGTCCTCCTATAATCTCCCTGCTCGTAGCAATAATGTACAACTAAGTTAATCAGCTAGCAACTTGGTCCTGCCTATTTATTAGTAAGCATACTACCTACCCAAGCCTATTGAGTTAGGACTAGAGTTGGTAGCGTCGACATTGAGACTAACTCAGAAACACCACTTTTAAGTGAGTCACGGAAGAATTGCACTTACCTTGGGGGTAATACAGGTTCTGGCTGAGGCAGTCCACCCTGTTCTGAATGATCCAACTCCTACAAAGATTCAAAAGAAAAAAAGCCATTTCTTTAAGCATAGGAAACAAAAATGATCTTGTTTAAATGATGCATTTCTTATATTAAATTATATCCTACAGACAGGAAAAACAAGAGTTTCTGGAGGTCTGAGAATAAAGTAATAAGTATTATGGTATGTTTGAGCATTTTAAAGTCTGGTTGGACATAGAGTGAGATGTAAATAACCTGGTTGACTACCTGAATCACAGCTTAAATTGTGCATTAGGCATGACCCAGCCCTCTTTTCCTACTACATGGGAGTAAGGGCTTAAGAGCCAAATTCAGGAGAGTCATACACGTGTACAACTTCACTGCCCATGGGATTCCAACTGCTGCATTTCATTATCAATTTTGATTTAACTTTGACAGATGAAACACTTTGAACAGGCTTAAAGCAGAAAACATGACATTGATGCAACTTGCACAGGACAGCGTCTCCTTTGCAAATAACATTAGCTCTCATTAAAGAAGGCATCTAAGTATGTTTCCAAGAGATCTAACAGATAAACTCTGGTGAATCTTGCTTTGGCAGATTAAGGGTCACTCCTCCCAGCTGCCCATCCTGCCCCTGCCAGAAATTACTGCCCTATAGCAGAGTCAGTAGAGGGGAATATGTGCCATGTCTGAAGGGCTTGGACCACAGTAATGGATTAACAAGTTACCATCCTTTCTGCCTTCTGCTGTTCATTTTCATCCCAGTGCCAGAGAGTACTGCCAGCTCCGCTGAACAAGCACAGCTGCTTGTGGAACAGTGTGGTAAATCAGAGTGCTGGATCTGGGTTCAAAAGTATCCTTTTCGAACCAGTAGTTTTAAATAGGTCTGAACAGTCTTGTTTACTTAATTAGGGATACGTGTGCTTGAAACTGGTAAACAATTTCTGTGATTTTTCCCACCTAGAAAATACATAGATGTATTTTGTGACAAAATTTTGACCCTTGGTTAAGTCCCAAAATGAACGTTCCTGGTTAAACGATCCTGATTAAAAGAAACCAACCTGCCACTTTCAGATGGGAATGTTATCCTCATACAAAACATTTTCCTCTTCTGTGTGAAAAGGAAGAAATCTATGCCAACTGCTGCTTATGGTCAACAATTGGCTGGTTAATCACTTCCACTGACAAATTACATTAGTTTTAGAAGCACAGAAGTTCTTATCTTTCCAAAGCTAAGATTTAAATGTTTCAGTGGATTTGATGAAATCTTTTTCTTAAAAATATCCTCTGAAGCTTACACATGCCTGTCACAATAACCTGGATGACATTGTAAAAATTTTGGGGTTGTATTGTATAAAATGTTACTTAACATATTGTATTGGAAACTATTTTTTTAGCATTATCCAGAAAAGATGGGACCTCTATGAATAGTTCAATTATGACATTTAAAACCCCCTTTATCCTATTAGCAGAGGTAGCCACAAAGACATTTGTTGGCAGCTGTCCATCTAGTGAGGGCTTTTGATATGATTTGACCTGTGGTTTCCACAAGATTCTCTGCCATTCTTGCCATCACAGCACTCAGTATTTGGAAATTCTACTGTCATTTTCAAGTTTATTTGAATTCCTTTTTGTAACTTGTGTCAAAGGGCATAAAGGATACACAGCTGCACTGTCTACTGTTACTATGTGCTCAGGAGCAAGGAGCAGAGCCTTACTTTCCAAAATAGATGGTTGTACTCAGGCTTTGACAGGACCAGTAGAAAACAAGTAGAAGGAAAAAAAATGAAGAAAGCAAGCTTTATTCATCTACACAAAAGTTTCCTCTGCCTGGAAATTAGCACAGACACCGAGAGGTACTGTGTGTATGAAGGTAAAAAAAATAGATTTCTAAAGGACTTTGACAGTATTTCACTATGTAAATCTCATTGGACTTTAAACCACTATGCAGTTCGTTTGAAACTAAATTGTAGAATACTCTGATTCCAGCTGCTAAATACAGAAAATTGAAGATAGATGTGATCAAAGTTTAGTAAAATCAACAAAGTGCTTTTCAGAACTGACAGCAGTCTAAATTACCTAATTAAATTAGAGGATGCAATTAAGAGAAAAAAGCCTTATGTTTTTGAGCAGTCCTTTTCATCCTTTGGTCCTTCAAATAACTTGCTTTACAAATGCTTGAGAGTCACAAGAGATCTGTTAACCAAAGCAGACAAAGTTGTAAAACAGGAAAACAGTTCTAACTTACCACTTTTTTTACTAGGTCACCACTGTTGGGTTTTCCCACTGTGATATCAGAGGTGTTCCCAATAGGCTTTTCAGCAGGAAGTGGCGGAGGACTATGCGGGATTTCATTTAAAGCTGTAAAAAACCCCAAAAGTTCTCAAATGAAAGTCTAATTAATAGTTTCTTTACATGGACCAACAATAGGTAAGGGAATCCACTTTGGTTTGGGGCATTTTTCTGTGAATACAACTTCCTTCCTCAGAGCCAGAGCAGCCAGCGGGCAGGACCACGTAAAGACTAGTGAAGAGAAAAGGGATGTGACAGGAACATTGCAACTCTGAGGTTGCAATGGGAGTACTTCCCATCCTTCATAACGGATCTTCACTTTACTCTCAGGATACAAGCAAGTTATTCTAGGGTTTCAGCTGCAATACTTGTTGATATAATATTAGACAAGTAGAGGAGTTTCTACCCCTGGGAATGTCAGACTCATTACTGGATACCCTGAAACACCATCACCATCTCTCAGCCACATTTCTAAACTGGTTCACTTTTTTCAGCTGTCAGCTCCTGGAATATCCTTCAGGCTGGAAAACAGCTGAGGGTTATTTCAAGTAACCCTGAAAGATCAGGAGACTTGGATGGAAGAATCTCCAGAAAGGTAAAGACAAGAAAAGAAACCATTGCCTGCTAGAACATTCAGGGTGACAGAAAGAAAACAGAGATGGAAGGTCCCTGGTAGTCTTTTAGGAGCAAAGCAAATTTAGGACATGAACGAAGAAACAATACAGCTCTTACTAGGGAAGAGTGAGGATGTCCTCAGCCTCAATAAAGAACACAAAAACCTGCTAATTGTATGATATTTGCTTTCAATGTTTCTGCCATTGAAACCTGGGAAGCACTTGCACAGGTTTTGCCAGCATATTTACCAATCATTTTGTCTTTATACATTGGAACCTTGCCATCTATTTTACAATGTATTTGTATACCAAGAAAATTCGTTTTGTACAAAGAACTTTAGACACTTAAGCTCTTCTGACTTCCAACCAGTCTTGGAGTTATGTAAAAATACGTGTAGACAGCCTGGACATTTATAGACTGATGACAAAAAAGGAGAGATTCTATCCAAATGAAAACTTTGAGTTGCTCATTTCATGAAAAGTACTCTCAACAAAGAAACAACACATAGGAAGGAGAAGTGTTGTTTGTTTTTAACACGTGTTGCATTATGTGATCATAGGATCTAAACACTGGTGTGATGTTTAAAAATGGGTCAGTTCAAGGATAAATCACTTATTCTTAGGAACAGGTCACAGTTACCTTGTTGGCAGTAACTATGCATGAGGAAAAAAAGTTAGTGAAGTTCATCACTCTTCTAAGCTAGTACAATGGATGAAAAGTAAAAACAGCACCTGACAGTAACTGCAAGAGAAATCTTCTCTTAACATACCTTACTGATATATAAAAAGTACAAGAGATTTATTTATTCACATCACTTCAAATCTTGATATATACACAGATGGCCTAATTTCCTCGCCTTTACTCTTTATAAGACCAAAATTAAAGGAAATAAAGGAAGAAAAAAAAAACCCAAACAACTCAAGAACTAGAAGGCAGGTGATATTTTCAGTGATTTCTAAGTGTAATATCTGAAGTGGAAGTTTAATGTTTCCTTTGTAATCACATCTCAACAAAAATGCTAAAGCTAAATGAGTGCTTTAATGGAGTTCAAATTCTTAGGCATCCAGCTCTGTCGCCTTCTTGGTAGTGCTGGGTGGGTTTGGGGTTTTTTTTGGTTTATTGGGGTTTTTCTTTTTTGTTTGCGCTGGTCCCTGACAGAAATAATCTCCCTCCACACCCACAATGGTGAAAGACTTCTTGTACTGAGATTGTATGGCCCTCTTACAAGTTAAATACTACTATATCCATGCTATATCTTGGCCAAGTTGTACTTTTCTCATTTTTTAACTTTTAACAGCTTACATTTCTGCAGCAGCTCCTATCTGACAAAAGGCTACTCTGCTTTCTTGGAACCTGGTTCTGTTGCTCCACATGTCATTAATCTTCCAGCCACAGCCTCCCATAAGGCAGTACTTCACATCCCCCTGACAATTGTAGCTAAGTACAGTATGACCAGCAGTCTCCTGTGGAAATTTCAGTTACCACTAGAGAGCAGCAAGGGACCGGTTATCTACAAGTTTGAAAGAGAATCCAGCTGAGGAAAAAAAAAATTGTCAGGTTTTGTTTGTTTTGTTTTTTAAATGGAAACTACAGTTTCCTTTGTGGAAAATAATTATGTTTTGGGTTCTTTACAGTAGTTCATAAACATTCTTCCAACTGAAAAAAAACTTTTATTAATGATCAGGTATTAACAGAAAGACTTTTCCTCATAGCTTTATCTTCAGTCTTCTTTGCATTTTTAATCATTTCCATTGCATTTCTTGCACATGCAGAGGAAAAGAAAACCTAGTATTTTAGCAGTGGAGTGGTGGTGGGGGGAGCAGGGAACTCAGGAAATAATGAGAGAAAGTCTTAGGAGAAAAGCCACCTGGACACGTAGTTGCTATAAATTGGCTCTACACCTACTCAGTGTAGTAAAATATGATTTTGAAATACGAGTTTTAAGAGCTATCTTGTGACATTTCTCCCTAAGCTTTGAGGATGAAACATAAGGCTAAACAGAAGCAAGCATGTACTCCACCACTACCAAAACACTATTGCTTAAATGGCCACAGATTTCAAAACTACCAACGGTCAAGGGAACCTTTTGACGTAAGCTGTGAAAACTATGCTTACATCCCAACTAAGCTGTGTTTGATGCACAGTTTAATACACTAATGTTGTTCTTTCATGGCTGGGGGCTCTGCTCCCAGGAAGCTTGAGAGCAGCATTAAAATACCCTCAGCTGATGTCAGAACAGAAGTCAATTTGACCAAAGGTACAGCTCAGTGATACGGTTTAGCTGACGAAACAAGCTGGCTTCTGCTGAAAAGGCCTCCTCCAGCTCTTCCCTGCCAGCCTTCAGATTCCCCACACACACAGTTTCACCTCTGATATGCATCAGCTCCATAAGGTTTGAGGGACATCAAACTTAGCACAAGGGAGGGAGCCAGACAAGGTAGCTGGGAGGCAGGGAGAGGGGAACATGACTCCCAGCTATTTCTCCCTCCCACCATAGCCCTTAGGACGGCTCCTCTGTCTGGTCAGACTGTAATACGGGATTCCTTTGGCAGCTAAGATAGCCAGTAAACAGCAACTCAATTAGTAAATAGTAAGTCCCAGTTAAAATGATTTTCTGACAGATTTCTCAGACAATTTGGGAGAACTTACATTTCCCGGGTTTAGCTGGGATTCGGATCACAGTGGGTTTCCGGGCTAAAGCTGGTTGAGCTGTCTGTTCCTTTGCAGGTTCACTTTTAGTAAGGAACTGAAATGGATCTAAAAGAAAAAAAAAAAAATGCCAGCGTATTTAATATTTCTTTGTTGAACACACATCTCAGGGTATTGCTATCATTTTATATTTCACACCCAAGAAAGTAATTAAAAAAATATATAAATCAGGCTGATGCAAATAGCGTACTCAGGTCTTTGTAAATAATATGTCTTTTCTGTACATCTGCATTCATAGTTGACTTAACATAAGCATGCTCCAGATGCCTTCTGGGATTATGTAAGTCACTGAACAAGAGGAACTGCATTGCTTGGTAATAGGGACCTGAAATCAGGATAGCTTTAGGGAAATGTTTTCAAAGCAGTTGTTCTAATAGGCAGACAGAGCTGCGAACACATTTGCTGAAAAGTTTTAATCAATAAAATCTTGCCAAAGCTAAACAATCAACACTGCAGCAGATAAAATGCCTAGAGAAACAAACCAAACCAAAACAAAGCATTTAAATATCACTGATTACAAAATGTCTTTGCTGTAGAACAACTAATTCCCTGGAAGATTCTGCATCATTTTGTTGATTATAAACCTGGTGTCATGGGGGAGACTGGTTCAGGCCAAGGACTGGGAGTCATGCCTGAGCTCTGCCCCTGCCCGTATCACTCATTCCTCTACAAGCCTGTCCAATCATTCCATCGGTAGGACAGGAGCAATGTTTTCTACGCTTCATAAACTTAAGCACTGGTCTCTTATTAATAGGCATGGGAACATATGCACATGTAGAAGGCAGCTGTAAAAATACTTGCACATAAATAAAATCCAAATCAATGGGTTCTTTCTCAAGTACACCTTCATGTCAAAGAGCAATACTTCATTTATACCTCTTCCCTGTTGTTAACAACTGCCACCTTTTTCTCTGACATTACCAAAAAGTGCAGTAAAATGGCAACGCTTAACAGTATCATAAATGTGTAAAGCAGAAATTGGAGAAGCACTCTGGACAATAAATTCTCCATGACACGTATTCATAGCCCCAACAACTGAGTTTGATCTCCTCTGGTGGCCTTTTTAGATGTGTAGCTCAATGAGATGTTATTTATGGAGTGTCAGAGTCTCCAAGAGGAAGCACGCTGGGCATCTCTTTAAATTCTTCAGGACTTTTTATAAAAACATATTGTTTCCCGAAGCTACCGCTACACTTTCTGACAAAGTTGGAAGCCATGTATTTGATAAAATTCTATCTTCAACACTTACAGCAAACAATTTAAAAAATTACATAATATGAAGTCATGATTTCTTACAGATAATTTTAGATAGTATAACACAATACAGTTTATCAAGACAATAGAAATCTGTGTCTGGGAATATACGTAAGATTTAAGAAAATCCAGAAATACGGTATTTATTTATGAACAACCTCATTAAAAATCTTTTAACATTTTAATTAAAAAAGCCTTGGCATTTTTAAAGAGAGGGGAAGAAGACCAAGTACATCAACCTCTGGGGTTTTTTTTGTTTTTTTAACCAAAAATAGGCTCAAAGTAATTTCAGAGAGAGAAAACACTGTGTAATATTGAGCTGCTGAATTACAGTGTAATGGACTGCCCTCCCTCATGCACACAACTCTGCAGTCACAGCTCTCCCAGTCCCTGCTGCTGCTGCTCCCCCTTGCCCGCAGCCTCCTCTGCCCATGCCCCCAGCTCTTCCCAGCTCCCGGTGTAGAACAGCAGGGACAACATGCTGCAGGGCCCGTGCACGCTCACCCCTGCTCACATGTCCACCTCCCACTAGGTCCTTGCTTAAGGCTCTCTTCATAGGCGTATCTGTCACATACAGGTGTGCCATGGGGGTTTGTGCCATGGTCTCGCAAAGTCAAGACATCAACCTCCCTACAGGCTCCCCAGAAATCTGCCTGGGTACCTTCATGTCACATTTTAATCACGAATCAAACCACATCAATTCCTTCTGTCAAGCTGTTTGTACAACAGCTTTGAGCGTACACTTCAGGTAGAAAGGTTCATGACGAGTCAATGATTTGTCTACAGCTAAAGGTATACAGGCTATAGTTAAAAATAAGCTCTGTTACTGTCTAGACGGAAGATGGCTCCATCACGTTGTACCCAAAGACACCGGCACATCCAGAAACTAGGAACAGGCAACCCATAATATTTTAAACGGTAAGAGTAAAACAAACATCTTGTTTAAGTTGGATTAGCACTAGTCAGTAAAAGGTGCATCAGAGCAGGGGGTTTTTCCTAGAGGACTTGAAAACACAGACCACAAGAGAGGTGCAAGCATTCTGGCAGTATGGTCATTACGAGATACAAAAAATCTCATTCTTAGAGCAAGCCTATTGTTACAATTTTCTTTTATTCCTTTATAGCTATGCCTGCTAGATACGCTGCTAACATTTGAATTGCATTAAAAATAGATTTATCTAATCTTAACTCTTACGCTGGTGTTCAGAGTGACTTTAGTGCCACTGAAAAAAGAAAACTGAAAAGCAGGCTTTCTTCTCTCTTTCAGTTATCTGGCAACTTTACGACAGATATGAGGAGTGACCCTGGTGAGGCAGCAGGGCAGGGGGAGCTCAAAGCTGAACTGGCCCATTGGGAAGCTGGAGACAGAGGGCAAGCAGAGGAAAGGTAAGCAGGGCTAAGTCACAGGCTCCTTCACACAGCAGGACCATAGGGAATGTGCTGGCACACGGAGCACCTCTCAAGGCAAGGTTCTGCAGAGGTTAAAGAAGTTCTGCATGAATAATGAGGAAATAATTTTCCAAAGCCTCCATCTTATAAAAATTTAGACATCGTCAGACCAAGAGGAAGTGCTCTTAACACCCAAAATAATCACAGATACGCATTCTTGTAAATTTATGGGAGACTTAAAATTGTACAAAATTACTGTTTGTCAGTTGTTTATCATTTCTATGTGTAGAAATGGTTTTCTTGACCATTCAACAGTTGGCAGAGGTCTCTAAATCAATAAATCTGAGAAGAGGTTTTTAAGTCTGAGAAAAGTAATTTCTAAGGCTGAGAAAACCATTCTATGAACCTTAATTTTTCACTCATTATCTTATGTTCAATTATACTGTTGTCACCTCATAATTAGTTTAAAACTCATTACCTTGTTTGTGTTATTCCATTCCCTAGTGTTGGGTTTGCAGCTGAAATTGGCTGAGTAAACAACTGTGCTGCTTTGTGCAATGGGACTGACAACATATCAAATTTTTATGTTGTTTAACAATTGGGCATCGTTTGAGCATAATTCACGGAGGTGTGAAAACAGAATTGTTAATATACTCATTTAAAGCTTCTCAGCTCAAGGAAATTAATCTGCAAGGCATTTTCCTAACACATTATCAACAGGCTTCTATCGATATTTTATTAAACTTTTACAATGATGCTTAAAGCCTGCGTCTTCCTTAGTCTCGCTTTTCTACAGTTTGTGTTTCAAAGGTTTATGTGATAACATATATTGCTGTGCTTGCTCACAGGAAAGACAAATGAAAGCTGTGTATTCAAATAAATGATATATCATCTCCTTCTTTTACCAGTTTAGGAGAGACAGCTTTTTTCCCCCACTCTCATTTACCATCCTTGCTTAAAATAAAAAATTAGGAAGTTACAGAACAAACACTAGGTTTTGCCCGGTGAGCAGGATAGATGGATATCTTCCTGAAACATTTACTGGTAGTCCTTAAGTAGGTGGTAGTAAGATGGTAACAGATACCTTAGGAGCAATAAGGGGAATTTCCAAACAAATCAGATGTGGAAAGCTGAAAGCACAGAATAGTATTATCTGCTGTGAAGATGCTCAGTCCTCCAAGAAGTACTCTCAGTACACATGAGAACAACGTAGTATGAAAGGTGTTGATGCTGACATTACAACACTTGCCAGCTACAGAAGTATGCAACTGTGTCTACTTTCAATGTTTAATCAAAAAAACTATATCAGCTGTTAAAGGCAAGGCTCACACACTCTCTTCACACAGAACACAACTGTTATCGATGTCTTCCAGGAACAGAGAATAGAGCCAACCCTCATCAACAAATGCTTTTATTAAAATCTAGCCCCATGAAACCACTCTGGTGTTTGTGGAAGCACACTTAACCCAGACTTGGGTGAATATTTTCAACAACGGGTCCCTCCTAGTAATACAGCTGGAGATTCAACAGAAACCTGACAGATAACATCCCAAACAGGAATGGGGCCAATGCTCAAGAAACACTGAAATGCTACAACCACAAGTCTGATATTCACTCAGATGTTCTAAATCTCAACCTATTCACAACTATAAACAGACATCTTAGACCAGGTACACTACCTAAATTCCAGCATCAGTGATTTTCCATACCTCAGTTTTCCCTAGTATTTTTCATCACTGAAATTAACAGTTCACTGTTCTTAGAAATGGTATTTCTGACCCAGGGAGAATAATATGGACTACACCACCTTTCTGAAAATATGCAATTTGCAGCTCCCTCTGCATGGAAAATAGCCATGCTCTGGTCATGACCATGTCTTTCAGTAGGCTAGGAAATTTAAAAAGGAAAAAAAAAAGAAAAAAAAATAGGAGAGAGAATGGGATATAGGCTCTTTGAGAATGTAATCGGTGCATAACCTGAAAGGAAGCTCAGGTGAAACTCAGGCTTCTCAGCATTCTTCTAACACTAGGAGAGTAGAGCAGGTCACTGAACTAAAAGAAATACAGTATTCCAGAGTAGACTTAGTATGGCTTCAGACTTAAAACTGGAGCACAGACAAGCAAATCCGCTATCATAACATTCTAGGATTTCTTTCTCCCCAGTCTACACAGAGGTTTTTCATGACTAGCCCGGTTATTTTGGTAGAGGCTATGAACAGACTGTGTGGTCCTGCTTCATTCAAAGATTTATAGCTCCTCAGGCCAAGATTTGCTTTACCTGATATGGCACATTTAGCCAAACAAACACTTGAGTGAGCTGGCAAAAATCTCTTATATATAACAACATTTACATATAGGTATCTTCTCCAGTGTGGTTGTCACAGCATTGTTTTATTTCTGCACCTGCTTATGCTGTTATCTAAAGTACACAACACTGGAGCAAACACACAGTAATTTCAGAAAGTTTTATCTTGAGGATTATCTTTCCTCCCAGAAACATTATGTCCAGATGCCAAAGTAGAAATTTCAAACTTCTCACGCATTAACAAGATTTTTTAAAAAGAGTTGTGCAAAGACTTCCAGACAGGAAGAATTTATCCAACAATACTTATTGTTACTCAGAGCAGAGAAAATGTAGTGAACGACTTGCATAGGTTTTAGGTATTGCTCCCTGTTCGCTGCTGACATCTGACAGATCACCACAAAAAGCAAGGCAACTCAAGGCCAGCAATCACGATTTTTGAGGAACGAGTCAATGATGTTTACAGGATACATGTGGAGTTTGCAGAAGGAGGCTAGCCATCAGTACAGCAAAAGTCCACAAAGTCGAAGAATTACATAGAGTTTGATATTCTCTGGAAAGTATAGGGGAAAAAAATTGCTGAGACATGCAACAGAAGATCCAACCTAAATGTACTCATTGAAAATGCACAATGTCCTTAACTGAGCAATGAATAATCTCATCCATGGTGTTGAAAGTTGGAAAGCAGATAAAATAAAATCTACTACTAGAATTGCAAAATTTATTGGGCTATTGTAACACTTAATGGCAATACCAGCACTTACGGTGTGGAAAACTACAATGCTACATCGTATACAGAGACAGATATAAATGGACTTTTTCTGAGCTTTGACTCTCATCAGGCTTTCGGAACTTCTCTCTCAAACTGTGGGAATGCCCACGCTTACTATCTGTGTGTATCTAAAAAGCACAACAATTTGCTTTGCTAGCTTGCCCATACTAGTAGAGATGACACTAATTACACTACTTTTGGCATAAAAAGACTGCTTATACCAGCACAAGCTATTATGTGAGAGTTTGGAGGTTATTCCTACATCATTAATTTATTTTGCTAGTTGGAGTAACACTAGGATAGTTCAGGTTGCAAGAGACTTCAGGAGGTCTCTAATTCAACCTCCTACTCAGAACAGGTCAGCCATGAGGTCATGATGTTAGAAAGTGGTTGCATAACTTGGTCTAACTTCAAAAACTGGATGCCAGAAGGTATTTGGACATACAGTGGGTGACAAAAAAACCAAGCCCCCACATTACCCTGAGCATGAAGAAACACAGCCTTGTCCATTCTTGCCAGGTGAACAAATGCTTGTTCATTGGCAAGAGATTCAAGTGCCCCAAAACAGGCAAGCTAGAAATCTCCAAAGCAGAGGATTGATGATGAAAAGCAGTAGGGCATACAAAATTTTTCTAATGAAAATATGAAGGACAAGGTAATTTATAATGTTATTTAAAATACCTATCTATCCTCTTGCAAGAATCTCACATGCTTTCAGCAAACAAAAAAAAATACTGTTTTATTTATAAAAACTTCTTTTAAGTAAGCATTTTGTTGTTCTTTGACAAGCTTTCTGGTCGAAGTATATCTGCATTTTCAGTGTTATTGTAAAATAAACAGATTTAATCATCAGAGGAAACAGTTGTTGTTAAGAACGTTATTACTTGTGTGTTACCACTTAACAGCATCTATAGACATGGAACTCAAAAGCAAATTCATTTGCATTTGACAACCTAAAGGACTCCTCATCTATTATGTAGCTATGACTTAAAAACCTTATTTGGTTCCTGAAACTAGATATAAGGCCCTCTCCTGTGGTAACAGTGGAGTCACTTCCAAGCCCCTTGAAGGCTTCCATTATGTTTATTAAGCAAACATCTATAGCATCTGAAGAATTAACGGACACTTGTTACCACTTGGGCCGGAGATTGCCAACCTTGCAGCAAAACCAACAGGACACAGCACAGACCCGTACCTCCACTACACCACCCCACAGTAGAATGTCTTCAGGTAAATCTGATTTTGTCAGGGGTTTAAGCCAAACAGCAGATTAAAATGGATGAGACAGCTCACTCTGCTCTGGGGATGATACTTTTGGCAATAAGTGAAAAAGGAGACAGGTGACTAAAATATAATCACAAGAGTCATTGGAAGTAACACAGCAGAACCCTACTAAAAGCTGCATTTTTAAGATATGTCTGGACTAATCTACCAGTTAGAAATATTTTAGTTCTCTTTTTCTTTTCCTTCCTGAGGAAGCAATTAAAAACAAGCAGCTGGGCAACATCCCCGCAGCAGACAAATTTGGAGTTACTCAAGCAGCAGTTTTTCTGAATTGACTACAATGTCACACAAATTCCACCATTCATGCCACAAGAAGGAACAATACATATAAATGGATAGCAGCACTGGTTTCATTGGCATTTTTTTCACCATACAGGCAGAAATGAACTCTTACACTGCAATGAAGGAGAGAGAGAGGGAGAGAAAAAGAGAACAATTAAGAAATTGTTCGTATTACTGTGAGAATTGAAATACACTAATATGATGAAGATATCAAGACAGAGAGCTGTCTCCTGCTGGTAAAGTAAGGTGCTCTCTGAACTTCTTTTCAAAACATTTGGTTTAAATTGAGTTCTTGTATATCAGGCACAGAGCAATCAGTGAATTATACGCTAGTTTAGAGAGAGAGAGAGAGAAGACAAGAAAGAAGAATAACTCTTCACACCCAAAAAGGAATGAAAACATTCTAGGCAAGATCACCTCCAGGTTTAAATTTAAATGTGTGCTTTAAATGCAGTTACTTTATTTTCTCTGTCCAAAACATACATTCTCAGAACATGTAGCAAGCAGGCACTCTACATGCTTTAACACAGCAACTAATACAAGCTATGGATAAAATACTGGATCTTCTGAAACCATGGAATTTACACTCAGTTCAACTTGCACTAGGATTTAATTTCCAAGCCTTTGCAAAATGGATTAGTGAGAAGAGACCCTACCTGAGAGATTACTGAAACTTTTAACCTTCAGGAACTGCACAAATCCCTATTATCAGTTATAAGAAAAATGTAAAAATACCCCAGATGATCCAAAATATCACAACTGTCAAAGCATTAGCACCTCAAGACTTAGAGTCCCAAACAGATGCCTTCCATTCTAAATGACTGACTTGAACAGGAGTAATTTCATTAGGATACAAATGGCTTTGAACATTATCTCTAGCCTTTGAGTCCAAAATTACGGCACTTAAAACTGGCATCAGTTTTGGCTGCTGATGAAAGAAGCAGTTCTACACATTTGTCAATGCTGACTTCTCCTTCCTGGCACTTCCCTTGGGCCAGTATCAGAGACACGAGTTGGATGCAAGTCAGTTTACCTCTGAATCTCAGAGCTGTTGAGCTTCCAAAGCTCCCACAGACTTCAGCTGGCAGAGTGGATGCTGAAAGCTTTGAAAGGGATCTTGGTACCCAGAGTCTCTATTTGCACCAGAACTGTTCCCCCTTTCCATACAGGTCAGACAAAGATAAAATCATTAATGTTTGGATAAGGGCAAGTTCACTCCACTAACAGCTGTGCTATTGGAGATGCTGTCAAACGCTGATGAAACCCATGGGATTGCCTGAGGTAAACTTGAAAGAAAATCCTCCAGTTAGCTTTGGTAGTTAAACCAGTTAAACACTGACAGTTAAACTGGTGCAACTAATGGCCAACACTGTTGATCTTCAAGTATCTTTCACTACTGTGGACATAGCAGCGTTCTGTTAGAGGAAGCTGATGTCTTATGTCAGTCAACTAAATTGCTGTGGAGACTCTGGATTCATTTTGCCTGTTTCACCTTTTCATTTATATGCTCACTTCAACTTCTGCACCCTCCCCATCATCAACTGAATGCTTCACCCTCTTACTTTTGCATCAGGCATTAGCAGTAGCAGTGATCGATCTGTCCAGTTCCATTTACATTAGTCTAAGTACCAGGTGTGTTTGTGCTGTATCAGAAAAAAATTGTTTCACGAATGCTGTAATCTGTGATGTAATACTGCTCTTTGACAAACAGGCTGTTGGTGCTTAGTTTCAAACGCCCCTGCATAAAAGCCTTCTTCCTTTCCTAGGGTTGCCATAACAACAAGTAGATCACTGGCATTTTGCTAAGCAATGACAAATATTTAAGAAATGCAAAGGTCTGGGGAACTGGGAGCCAGATTAGAGCTTCTCTTCCTGTCTTTACAAAACATTTTACTGTGGATTCATCTTGTAAATCCTAAACTGTTCCTATGGGAACATGAGAAATAGCTAGTGTTAGTGCTCTGTGTTGCCTCATTTTTCAGAAAGCCAGTGTTCTTCTTGTGGATGCTTTGTCAAGACATAGCACGGCATTAGTAATCAAGGGTATAGGATATGATCTTGAGCTCACAAATGCCTGCAAAAATCTGGAACGAATCCTAATTTTACAGTGTAATAAAGTGATAATGCTGTCAGACCTTTTTCTCTTTAGTATGTAAGAAGGGGTTTCAGCAAAGATGCCATTTTATTGAATGAATAAAATCACGGACAGGTGACTCAAGAAGAAGTCAAGAAACTATTACGTGAATAATTCTTCTGTTAACCATGAGAATGGAAAGTATTTTCTTCCTAATTAAATCAAGAATAACACCTAGGGCACCAACCAGCAAGATGAAGACTGACATTCTTACTACTTGATCACGAAAGCTGTTTTTTTTCAGGTGATTTAACAGAACAATTAATGTTATTTAATTTTTCCTGGTTGGGAAAAAGGCAGTCTTTTAGTGAACATAGCCAAAACAATTTTTCTTTTTATGCACTTTCAAAATATAGGTATTCTCTTTTCTTGCCTACTGCTTAGTACAGCTACATTTTCCCTCAGTTCCATCTACTAATCAAAATAAAATGACTGAAACTTCAAGTTTTACCCTAAACACACAGAAAACAAGAGTCATCCCTCGCACTTCTAACTTTCTTCTAAAACCATCACAGGCACAGTGGCTGTTCCATGACTCCAGTCTCCAGACATGATGATCGTGGCTCTGTTCCCAGCTAGACACTGTCAGTTACACACTTCCCTGACATAAGCACGAAACGCCCCTCCAGTCACCCTGTACTCCTGCCAGGCTTGATACAGCTTCTGCAGTGCTTCTGGAATCAGTCAGTCCAAGATAAAATGGACTTGTATCCATGTTGAGCTAATCGCTTCTCCTGCAGGATCTTCTGTTGCCTTATTTCACTGCTTTCATAAGCTCCACTGAGATCTGTATGTCTGTACATATCAATCTTAACAGTTTAGGTCTTTAAGGGACTTTCTGCATCTGCCTTGGGGTTTTTATGCCAATACAGAGCAGAAACAGTAACAAATCGGCCCTTCATCTAACTATAGAATCCACTGTGGTGGTTTAGCCCCAGCCGGCAGCTGAGCACCATGTGGTGACTCACTCAATTCCCCCGCGGTGGCATGGGAGGAGAATGGAAAGACACAGGTAAACCTCCTGAGATGGGATAAGGACAGTTTACTGGGACAGCAAAGAGAGAGGAAAATAACAACAACAGTACTTAGAATGTACAAAGTAGGTGATACATAATGCCATTTACTCACCCAATGACCCCATGGACACCCAGCCCGTTAGTCCCCTTTTATGCTGAGCATGATGTCATATGGTATGGAATACCCCTCGGGCTAGTTTGGGTCACCTGTCCTGGCCGTGTCCTGTCCCAGTTTCTTGTGAAAATTAACACTATCCTAGCCAAAAACCAGGACATCCACAAAAATTGCCTTTGTTAACAATCATTAATATCGATTTACTGTGACAACTACACAGTACCTATGCTTGTCTGAGATGTTTAACGATAAATGAAGTTAAAAAAAAAAAGATTAAAAAAAAAAATCACAGTTAGTCTCTTAAACAAGCATTTTGTATGACACACCATCCATTTCAAAGCAGAACTCTCCCTGGATTGCAATGGGGCTGGTAAGCTAAATCAGGACATACTTGAATATTAAGAGGGAAAAACCTATTGCTATAAAATTTAATGACAGCTCAACGCCCACCTGTGTCTTAAACTACCTAAAACAGCATTAAAAAAAAAAATCAACCCCAAGTGCTTAATGGAATCAAACGTGGTTTATGAAAGGGATGTACTTGTAGTAATTAATCTGTCCATATGAAATAATTATTTTCACTTATTAGAAAAAATTGAAGTTGTGTAACAGGCATATAGTCGAATGAAAAGACAAGGCACAAAGATAGAAAAGAGAAAATAAGTAGGCACTGGTGAGATGGACAGAGTATCCCAGTATGTTTGATCACAAGTTTCCCTAAATGCCACAAACATTGCTGCTTCTCTAGATGCCTAGACGCCTAGGTTTCCACTACAGAACTTCAGGCATGCAAATAAATTAGATTAGATGGCGAGAGATAAGATGTCCCAAGCTCCCCAGAGAGAATTGTGATACATTCTGGAGGTGACATCTAGCATATAACATCAAGTCTTTTATCATTATTTTAGTAATCATGTAATAAATCCAGCAGGCAAGTTCTGAGATTTATATAGCCTTGAAACCTCACGAATCTCAAAATCCAAGTAATTTCATAGTGATCTTGACATAATAGAAACCCAAGAATTTCATATACACACATAAACTCTGTCAAGATAGGTAGACATAACTCACACAGGATCATGCACCTGCAAAGAGTAACTACAGTGACAGTTTAAAAAAAAATTCTTACCTGCTGCTGCTTCAGAACTGATGTTATCTTTAACTGCACCAGTTGGACTTAGGGGCAAAACATCATCATCAAAACTGATCAGATCTCCTTCCACATCTGGTTTATTTTGCAAAGCAGGTGCTGAGGAGTTGGTTGCAGGTGACAATTCCCCCAGAGGCTTGAAGACTTTTTCTTGGGCAGATACGGAAGTCCATGGGGGAGCAGCAATTGGTTTTAGTGAGGCCAAAGAAAGGGCAGGATTTTCTGCGTAACGTGACTTTTTAGGAACGAGAGGTCTTGGAGCAGGAACAGGAAATTTCTTTTGTCCATTGCTGCTCTCTGCAACTGATCCACTCCTTGCATCAAGAAAATCACTACTACTACTTTTAACAAGGCCAGGTTTTGGCTTCTTTGGCAGTTCAGGTTTGGTTACAACACTGCTTCCCACTACTTCAGGTTGAGGCTGCAATTCCTTGGAAGGTGTTGATTTGCTTTCTGTCCATGCATCCCAGTCTCCTGAAATTCTACTTACCCCTGGCTTTGGAGCAACTGCTGGCTTCTTTGCAGTAACAGGTCTTGGGGTGAATGAACGAGGAGCAATTTCTGGCTTTTTTGATAATCCTGAGGTATCATTACTTCCTTGGGATTCAAAAACTTTGATCCTTGAAACAATACTATTTTGGCTCTTTTCTGTACTCATGCTGTCCATCACCAAGTGATTGTCTAGTAAGCTATCATCTAAGAGAGGTGACTGCTGAATTGGAGGTTGCTGTCTTTTTGTGGTAGACTGGTTCACTTCTCCATTGTCTATCTTACTTTCAGTATTTTTGACCACAGGTCTGAGATTGCTCCTTGATCTTGGCTTTGGCACAGGACATATCACAGCACTGGGATTTTCTTGGCACCTCTGACCTTCAGAAATTTCAAAGACTATTAAGGGATTCTCATTTTCTGAAGGAGACCTATTCAGGAGACTTGCAGAAGGTCTAGGAGGTTTAAGAGGACTCTGCCCTGCTAACAGAAGAGAAAAAGTTTCAGTTACCTATTCTGGAACACTTTGTTTATGTTATCTTTTTGTCAGCCATCAGGATGGTACACATGATGGTTTTCATTCAGAACTTACTGCTGTTTGTGAAACTGCAGTTCTCTTTCTAAAAATATGAATCAAAAAAATACATGAACTCTAGGAAAAAGCTGAAGATTGCTGAAATGCACCGTATCTACACATCACGAGATCAAAACTACTTGTTAGCTTGCAGCATGAGGGGTATGCAAGCAACATCTAGACCAAAGAATAGTACAGTAGCTTCCTTCCCCAGCTTGGTTTGCACACTTTTCAGTCTGAACCTGTAACACTGCTGCTATTCTGATCAGACATCCGAGCTCCTCTGGCCTAAAAGCAATTGCCATTATGGCTGAATTAAGCAAAACTTTCAAGATTGAATTGTAGTCTCACCGTGAATGCAATGGTAGTTCTTCAGAAAAGAGGATTTTTACAGGAATTTGCAACAGTAATTATGCACAGAAATTTAACTGTTACTTATATTAAATGCTGCACAGACCAATAATAAAGAATGTCTTCAGGAGACAGAACAAAGTTTTTACCAGCGAGAAATCCAAAACTACCTCACCTGGACAGCCTGCAGATTCCCAGTGTGTAGGCACACTGGTTTTTACATTACTTCCTGGCAAATGGCTGATTAGTTCCTCTGGAAAGTCAGTTTGTGTTGCAGAAGTAGTGGTATGTCTAGGAGCAGCAGCATTATTGTTATTTGTTGTATTGACTTGCACTTGATTGATTTCTTTTATCACCTGCTCATATGATGGTGGAAGCTACAAAACAGAGAGAAAAATATTAATGTACGTCCAGATGTGATTAAAAAAAGGAAGCATATAAAATTAAAAATACTAAATTAACATATGCAGAGGAAAAGAATACCATCATAGTCTTTTATTCAATGTGATGAAAGTCTAAGCAAGCAAAAGCTCTGTTCCTCTCTAATTTAACGTGCTTTTTACCTTTGTAAATCAAACACACATAAATTCACATTCACCTCAGCTGGAAGATGCTCATTTCTCCTCCACTGAGCATGAGATGAAGCAGAAGGAAATCCTAATCCTGGAGGAGTGACAGGGCTTGCACCTGGAAACCAGGAGGATGGCCGGAGGGGTTCAGCAGCAACTATTGTAATTTCAGGACGCCTGGAAATTAAGGCAAAGGGGAATAATTACCTAAAACATTTTAAAGTATTTCTTTTAAGTATAAAAGACCAAGGTTTTCTCAGCATGGGAAATCAAAATAGGCCAGGTCTTTTTGATTTAACCAAAGATATTTTCCCATTATTTCAATGTAACTTACCTGACCTTTCTAACAAGCAATTAGGCTTCTATTCAAAGCACCTAATTAAATGCCTAAGCCAAAAAGTAGGTTTATTGGCTTCAGTGAAATAATTTACATGCTTAAAGTACTTAAACACAAGTGTAACTCAATTAGACAGAAGAAGTCTTAGTCTTCGCGGGATAATGAGAACTAATCATGTGTTTGCCCTTAGCCTGCTACAATGTGAAAACAGTAGGATAGTTAAAACTGCTTCTGGCTGACTACATAAAAGCTTGTCTATCCTCAGACCTCTAGGGAAACCTCCCACCATGCTAAAGTGGGGCAAAGAAAGCCTCACGAGGCCTTTGGGACAGGACTTATTTGCTTACAGCATCTAGTACAATAGGGACTACTGACACAGTTAAGGACCCACAGGTACCGCCCCTCTTCTACCACTGTAACAACTGCTTTAGAGCATAAGCTGCAGTGATGGCCCATGTTCCCGGCCCATGGCCGCCGGAGTACCACTGATCAATCTAAAGTCTCACACAGAATACACTTTGAGAAGGGAGTTTTGTGAGTAGATGAAGCACTTGCTACAGAAACCTCTGTCTGCTGACAGAAACAATCTGCAGAAGTGTAACTTGTAAAACTGCAGTAAAAAGAATTAAAAAAAAAGAGGGCTACAGTTCCTTCACACCTGAAATAATGGCAGACTCAGTTCACCAGCTATCCAGGTTGGTGACCTCCTTTCTCAACACCCTTTGAGAAACTGGAAGGAGGCCTGAAAGTGTGCTTATTTTCATTGTGAAGTGATCCTGTAAATAGATGTCAGGAAAGTAAAACAGTTCTGCAGAGGTTTGATGGTTGGTTGCATTCTTTTTTTGAGGACATACAGAAGTTGATGACAAAACTCCTCAAACTCTTAACCTACCCTGTACTTAAGATTCACAGTATTTTTATTTTATTCTAAGTCTGATTTATTTTTAAACACACTAAGGAAAAAAAAAGTAAACTAGAGGAGAAAGCCATTAAAAGTAATACTGTGACACAATCTAACAAGTTTTACAGTAACACCTAACTGCAATATAAATAATAGCATCATACCTTCTGTCTCTCTGCTGTTCGCTATGGCCAGAGGTCCGAGAAGCTATTTAAAGAAAAGAAAAAGAAGTTTTGAAGAGGCTAAAATATACTGTTGCAGCATTAAGATGAGGATAACAGCAGAGTCCTTATCAATCCACTATCCATGAAATGGAGAACATATGGCATCAAATCATAAGTTCCAGATTTTAAGAGAGGCCAAGTTGAAAAAAAATATTGTATTAAATATGAGAAGTTTTTAAAAGGTTTACAGTGCAGTTTCATAATCAGTTTAAGTCACTCTATGTCCAATTTACCACCAAGAGAGATTGCCCTGTCTCCTTTCTTCTTCCTCACCACATGTTCCTGCATTCTACATTGTAGTGACCCTAGAGTTGAAACTTCTTTTTCTGTAGTTAAAACAATCCATGAAAAAACCAAAAAGAAATGTTAAACACCTTTGGCTTTGCTTTTGGTGGCTAATTTCTGAGATGTGTCTTTTTTTAATATCTCTGTTTGTTTGTTTTAGAGAAGGGAAAAGTACTAAGGCACAAAATCTAAGAAGCTCTTTCATCCTCCTTTATGTAAAAAAGAAAAAATTAAATGTTCCCAGCTAGAAATTTCCTAAAGTTTAATCACTTGTGGATTAAAAGTCAGCAAAATTTCTTCCTTTTTTTTTTTTTCCAAACCTCTTAATTGTTCTATTTTTGCCATATTTATATTCAAATACTTTTTTCCAATGGCCACATTATATTCATTTTGATTTCTTTAGACAGAAAAGGAAATTATCTGAGGGACAAATTTTTGCATAGCAAGTGCAATTTAGGAAGCGGTAGAGTCTTATTGTGGAAAAGCTGGCAATTATGTTGTTCCTGTGCCATCACAGAATCATTAGCTGAAATCGGCAAAGCATACTTGATTCAAGAGTCGCATAGTGTTGTGTCAGACATACCTCTTCCACAGGGCATTTTTGATGTGCACTATTCATGCGTACTAGAGGAAGAAAAGAAGGGGTTACAGAAGAGGAAGAGGCGGTGAAGGAGAACAAACCAAGGCTCCAGCATGCCAGAAACCATGATCAAATGGGTTAGTCACACAAGGACAGTGCACATGCCAGTGTTGTAAGAAGACAACTGTAATGTCTATTCACAATATAGTGTCCTAAAAAACTAAAATAAAAGCAGATTTTAGTTCTAGTTTCACACTGATTTTCACACTGGCTGTTTAGAAGTTTCCCTTGCAATCAATTAACCATGAAGAATATAACTGAGTATGGAAATGTCCACTGTATCGTGCAACAAAAAGCCACTGTAGGAATGAGAAGAGGGAAGTCAAATCTCTTAGAATGCTTTATTTAGTTTAAAATCATAGTTTATTTGGGTCTGCTTTTTTTCCTTTCCAAAAGTAATGGGTTACACTGAGGAGCTGATACAGATGCAAAGAAGCTGGGTTCCCATAATTTATATTCCCTCCCACCAAAGAGGTATGGGCAAGCAGGTTGACCCCGGTAAGAAGCACAGCTCAAAATTTTGGACAAGATTGCACATCTCCTAAACCAGTTCTGTAAAAATTGTTTGGCTAAAATAAGTGAATAAATATCCCCTACCCCTCACCTTCACTTTCTTCTTCAGAGATCTTAACACAGCATTGATCCAATACATGTATTAAAGAAAAAAACCCCAAAATGAACCAAACTAACCACTTCCAAGATTACTTTTGCAAAGAGGATGGAAGAAAGGGTTGTATTCAGTACAACTGCTTGGGGCATCACTGAATTACAATGATAAGGGCATTAGAAATAAAGCTAATTAATGAGGAATATAAAACTGAATTGCTTGTCAATTGCTTTCATTCTTTCTTCATTTCTAGATAAATTCTACATGCTGTTTTCTGCTGTGAGACTCTAAATATACTTCTATTTAATAAAGTTATTAAAGCAAATAAGAAAAACCTAAGAAAAAAGTCTGAAAGACCTTTTTCCTTTCTTAACATAAGCAAAAAAAACTCCAGTGAGGCATCTGTGTAATCTATCAAACTCCAAATTTCAAGTAAACAAGTAAACTCACTTGAAAATAACACATTTAAAATATTTGTATGAAAATAACTTTAGTAGTAGATACAAATACGTCTCTTCAAAAGGACTAATACGCAAGCCATCATATACGTTTTCAGAATGTGCTCATTCTGTTTGGAAAAAATAGGCGTTTATGGAATCAAGCTACTTCCGCGTACATAAACACTTAATATAAACATTTATTTTTTAAGGACCTTGACAAAGTTCTTCCCTCCTTCCCTCAACCACTCCTCTCTTTTTGCTGTCACATTTCTGTTACGACCACACTTTTAGAATATCTTTAGTTTTGCAAGCTCTTAAATCCACAGTAGGAGCAGAGGTGAAAGCTACTGCACCTTCTGCTCTCACATATTCCTTGAGTTCCACAAATGCTAGGGAAAAGAAAATCTAAGCTTTCTAAATAATCCTTGCCTCCAGACTTGCACAGCTTTTATTCCTCTACCATTGCAAAGAAATGAATTTAAATTAAAAAGTGTAGGAGAGAAAACATGAATTTTTAAAATATAGCACACGCCTGATTTAAAAACAAAAGGAAAAAAAAACTCGCAGCCATTTTTCTGGCCTTGTCATCTTTTGATCCTGTAAGTCCATTCTTCATTCCCTTTGCGGTTTGCCTTGAAAAAGCATGCTATTAATTTTTCCCCCAGATTTCAAATTATGACAGCTTTAAGATTTAAAAAACCTTTTTTCCATCAGGGGAGTCAATGGAAATGTATTTCCTTGCTTGTTTACATACTGACAACTGAAGACAGTTGGCTTCTCAACTTCCACACTAGGAAATGCTCAAGGTGAGAATTGTTGACATTTCCAGGAGCATATGCTTAGTGGTATTTAAGTAAAAGGTAAGCAAAGCAGTTAAAGAAGGGGTGGGAGAGGAAAAACTCAGTGTATAAAATCCACACCCTTTCATCTTTTAACTTTATTGATCTTGGGAAAGGAAAAAAAAAAAGTCAAATCAACCCATAACATTGTCACTATTTCCATTAGTGTCAATGAGGCATCTAAATGCATTTAACCTGGTATAGTAGAATTTAGGCAACTAAAGGATTAATGGCAATACTGTAAATAGAGGACAGATCGGTGACTTATAGATTCATTTTTTGTACATAGTTCTTACAAGCACTGTTTAGTGGGCTTTATCCAATTATTTTTGAATGTGCAGTCATAAAGGGTACTCAGTTTGTGCTGTATTCTTATGTTTATAATGTTTTTCCTTTACTGTTTCTTCTCTGGGTCCTGCTTTTCGAATGCACTTAATCATAGAATGGTTTGGGTTGCAGGGGACCTCAAAGATCATCTAGTTCAACCCCCCTGCTGCAGGCAGGGACACCCTCCACTAGACCACGTTGCCCAAAGCCCCATCCAACCCGGCCTTGAACACTTCCAGGGATGGGGCAGCCACAGCTTCTCTGGGCAACCTGGTCCAGTGCCTCACCACTCTAACAGGAAAGAATTTCTTTCTAACATCTAATCTAAATCGACCCTCCTTCAGCTTGAACCCATTACCCCTTGTCCTGTCACTACACTCCCTCATAAACAGTCCCTCACCAGCTTTCCTGTAGGCCCCTTCAGGTACTGGTAAACCGCAATTAGATCTCCCCAGAGCTGCCTTTTCTCCAGGCTGAACAATCCCAGCTCTCTCAGCCTGTCCTCATAGAAGAGGTGCTCCAGCCCTCTGAGCATCTTTGTGGCCCTCCTCTGGACTCGCTCCAACAGCTCCATGTCTCTCCTGTACTGGGGCCCCCAGAGCTGGACGCAGTACTCCAGGTGGGGTCTCACAAGAGCGGAGTAGAGGGGCAGGATCACCTCCCTCGACCTGCTGGTCATGCTGCTTTTGACACAGCCCAGGATACAGTTGGCCTTCTGGGCTGCGAGCACACATTGCTGGGTCATGTTGAGCTTCTTGTCCACCAACACCCCCAAATCCTTCTCCTCGGGGCTGCTTTCAATGCATTCCCTGCCCAGCCTATAGTCGTGCTTGGGATTGCGCCGACCCATGTGCAGGACCTTGCACCTGGCCTTGTTGAACTTCATGCGGTTCGCACGGGCCCACCTCTCCAGCCTGCCAAGGTCCCTCTGGATGGCATCCCTTCCCTCCAGCATGTCGATCACACCACACAGCTTGGTGTTGTTGGCAAACTTGCTGAGGGTGCACTCAATCCTGCTGTCCATGTTGCTGACAAAGATGCTAAACTGCATTGATGCCAATACTGACCCCCGATGAACACCACTCGTCACTGTTCTCCACTTGGACATTGAGCCATTGACCACAACTCTTTGAGTGCAACCATCCAGCCAATTCCTTATCCACCGAGTAGTCCATCCATAGAATCCATGTCTCTCCAATTTAGAGACAAGGATGTTGTGCAGGACAGTGTCAAATGCCTTGCATAAGTCCAGATAGATGTATCAGTTGCTCTTCCCTTATCCACCGATGCTGTAACCCCATCATAGAAGGCCACCAAGTTTGTCAGGCACGATTTGCCCCTAGTGAAGCCATGTTGGCTGTCACCAATCACCTCCTTGTTTTCCATGTGCCTGAGCAGAGTCTCCAGGAGGGTCTGCTCCATGATCTTGCCAGGCACAGAGGTGAGACTGACGGGCCTGTAGTTCCCTGGGTCTTCCTTTTTACCCTTCTTAAAAATGGGGGTTATGTTTCCCCTCTTCCAGTCAGTGGGAACTTCAACAGGCTGCCAGGACTTCTCAAATATGATGGAGAGTGGCCTAGCCGCTTCATCCACCAGTTCCCTCAAGACCTGCATCTCATCAGGTCCCATGGACTTATGCACCTTCAGGTGCATCTGTAATATGCCATCTGTTTTTGAAACACATACAGATTATGGGGCAGGGGGCATTTTAAGCTATGAGATCAAGATGCCTGTGTGAGTACAACCACCGTTATACCTCAACTCCACAAAATGCGGTGCTACAGACAAGCTGGTGGCAACAGAGGTCTGACATGCACTTTTGAGCCTTTGGAAGAGAGCTGGGCTAGAATATACAGTCTTTCAGGCAATCTTTTAAGGTAATATAGAGGCAACTATATACAACTTCATGCAGGGATCTGTTCAGAGATACCATCCTGTTGTGAGCACTGTGCGCTTCCACAAAATAGACACTACATAATAATATTTGTATGTTACCATTAGCAAATCTGTATGAAATACTAAACAGTTTTGTCACTGCAGACTGTTTTAAAAGCAAGTTTCATTTTGCATTAAAGATTGGAACCATAGCTTCAAATAGGCCAAGCCTTATGGAAATCAAGGTCCAAATTTTTCCAATTATTTTTATCTATTGTCCCTTCCAGCAGCTGTGAGTAAACATGATCATGCCAATTAACTATTTCAGTTAATTCTTATTAATGATTATTAATAGTTTTAAAGTAATAATATTACTTTCTACAACAAGGGTGTGTGCTGTTATTTAAAAATACAGCTTCTTTCAATGATTTTCCAACACTGGTCTAGACATTTCTACCATCAGTCCTATGAAATATGTAGACTATTAGACTGAGAAGTGATTCCTCTCACTGTATAGCTGCCTAGGAATAAAAGTTATTCATTAGAATATCTCACAGAGAGCCTCAAGAGTGGGCAAACACTCCCTCCCTTATCTACAAAGTAATAAACCAGAAGAGCTGACAGAGTGGTCCCATGCAAGAGGCCACACTTGTGGTCTTTGCAACACTGGGTGTTACATGGCTGTGAAGGCCCTTCTTCAGGGAACACTAAAATGATCAGGTAATCCTCAAGCCAAAACCAGAAAAAAAAAGAGTCTGATTTCACCCAAGATCTGATTAGACTATTTCTGAAGAAGTGGAGGTTCAAACTAATTGGGAATTTTCATGCATCTCTGAAGTAGGAGAGTTGAAGCATTTCTCCTAAACTAATTCTTGGCACAAGGGGGAGGTCTTGCTCCTTTTCTTCTAGTTCTGTTTCCAGGCATCTCAGGGAAATGTTAGGTTTTCTGACATTAGAGCTGGGATGATGTAATGCTTGAATGCAGCTAAAAGAGATGGTGATGCCCAACTCCCCTTCCAAACACAGACTTTTGTCCCCTCTTGAACGAACATTAGCACTCGTATGACCCCACAGTGAGTTCAGAGTGTTTAATTAAAAAAAAAAAAAAAAAAAAGAAAAAAAAGCACTTTCTGTACAGTTTTTGTCCTGAACCTGCTCCCCTTGGGCTCAGACCACCAGCAGCACAGGGGAAGGAACGTGCCACACCCAATGGCAGTCTTCGTTTCCTGCCTCTGCTTCCCAGCTCCAGTTCTTCTTTGTGCAACTTCAGTGAGGGAACCGATGAAAAATAACACGCGTGCGTGCGTCCGAGAGAGAGAGAGACAAGGATTCCTCTTCCTACCCCCTGGTGAGGTCAAATACCCTCTTCACAGCTGACCAAACCGCTGTGCACCATAGAGGTTGTCATTGCTGCTGAATAAAATCTGCATAGCTACACCCTTAGAGCAAGCCTGCAGTTTCACTCAAATTTGACAATAACGATTTATGAAGGCACTTCACGCCTACCCACACCTTTCCTTGGGCTGTATGTTCCTGCCTCTACACCATTCCCTCCATTATGCCAGCCCAAATGTTTGTGCAGATGGGGAGAGAATGAGGTAACAGAATTGATCTGGTTGGGAAAAAGTGGGAGCCAAAAGAACCTAGGAAGCCCCCAAGCAAAACAAAACAACAATGAAAAACAAACAAAACCCACAGCCAAAAATGGCTGCAAAACTGCCAAATGGGAAGCCACAGCCTCAGAGTGCATACAAGCTGTTACACATCCTTCATTCAGTCACATATTTGCTTAGGACAGAATGAGAATGGAACAAGCCTGCAGGTTCTTCCAACGTTTTAGGGCAGCAGGCTTGCTTCTGTAGCCCTGCTAACCACCCTACTCCTGGAAGAGTGGAAAAGCGAGCAAAAACATCATTCCCCTTTGCCTCACTACTGCAGCACTTGGCTTGCCTCTTTTTACTTTCTTTGGCATTCTTGTGCATATTCCTGTCTCTGGCATCAATGGAAATAGTTTCACTGATTTCAACGGGAGCTGGATTTAGTGGTGTGTCCTGGCCTGAGACTGTCATTAAAAATCCAGGGGTAACTTTTGAAGAGTTGAGGTTAAAAAATTACTCCTGAGCATATCTCATCTTCACATGCTTGCTTTCTTCAAGCACATTGGGCTCACTTTTCTGAATTCTACTGTCAAACAATTGAAACAAAATGACACTGTCTTTCTATCCAGAGTTGCAGTCAGGGTGGCTGAAAGGAAAATAAACCCTCTTCCTCTTTGGCCACAAGACAGGGAGATTTACTGATACAAAGTCATATAAAGTGTTGTCCACAGGTTGGAAAGTGGAAACCCTGCACATACCTATAGTGTTTTGTGAAAATTAAACAGCCCACAGAAATAAAGAGAGTTTTTAAACTCTGTTAGGGAAATACACTTTTCCAGAGAATTCCATACTTTTTCCAGATTAATGGCAAGGGGAGTTAGGAATTAGTCAGGGTCCATTTTTAATTTAGGTCCATCCACAGGGATGGCTACTGGCATACAAACAACTATGGTTTCATATGTCTTGATATGCGCATGGAGATTTTTGTTCTAGCTTATCATCTAATTCACATGGTACTTATATTTCATCATAGTTACTTACACATTAATGGTATTAAGTATAATGTTATATCAGCCAGGGCTTCTTGACTAGAAGTTTTTTTTACTTGATTGTGCCTCAAAACAAAGTTATCACTTGCTACTATATTTTCAAAACCAAAGATATCAATTGCTTATTGATCTTTTCGATGGTTTCGCAGTTAGAAGAGTTACTGGGGGCTTAGACAGTCTGAATCAATTTCTAACTCCACCACAAAAGGCCCTCTGTGATCTGATGCTCTCTGATTTCCAGTTTCCTATCTATGGCAGCAACAGCACAGATAAAATACTGTATTTTAACTACAGCATCATGTAGACTTGCTCTGAATAAAGCTTTCATGATCCCCTTTGACTACCTCCAAGCTAATCCATACTAATGATCCCCTCACTAATAGGTCCAGGAGAAACAAATCAGTATTACATATACTAATTTATTTTTCCCTACAGCAGAATCCTGAGAGTTGTTTCATGAATATAAAATGAAAATCATGGACAGAAAGGAAATAAAAAGTGGAAGAAAGAAACAGTATAAAATATTTTGGAAGATGCAGCTAAAGAAATTCTCTGCCTGGAAATATCATGAGCAGGGAAAGGAAAAGAGGAGTTAAACACTGAAATCAAGGAAGAAGAGTTTGGACTTTCATTCAAGATTTATAAACAATTTTTTGTTTTCCAAAATGAGCCCTATGCATCAGTCTAATCCTGTCCCCAGTATAGCCAATGAGCAGTTGCTGCAGAATTCTACTAAAATACAACAATATTCTGTCAAGTGAACTAAAAATTGGGTGTGTGTAACACAAGTTTTTCAGAGATGGATCATATCTGTGCACAAATGTATTAGTGCATAAATAAGAAAACATTACTAACTGGCAAGAAGGACCGGCCTGTCACCAAAGCAAAAAGATGGTCTAATGTGAAGCAAGAAAGAGCGAGAAAGAAATTACAGCCCCCCCAAAAGCCTGCTAGCTACCTTGTTTTGACATATAAAGTTAACCAGCTACTAAAAATGAAGATGTAGTAATCTTACAATATTATGATTCCCAAAAAAATAGGAAAAGTAGACTTACATCTCTTGATTGCTGCTCTTATGGATGACAAGGGTCCTTGGCTTAATGAAGAAAAAAAATAAATTATTACAATGTGGTTAATGTCTCAAAGAGAAAACAACTAAGTAACATCATGCAGAAATTCCCCATATATTGTAAAGGGTTTGCAAAAGTGAATTTTTCTCCTAGGTCATCTCACAGAAACTTGTCCAAAACTACTGGAGTATACAACCATACCCAACCCCTTCTAATGAAAACCAGGTTACAGCTTAGCTGCAAGACTCTGCAAAGATTGAAAGCCAATTCTTGGAACCATTTTTTTCCTCTCGATTCTGTGTTGAAGTTCACATTCTGTCTCATTCGATGGGAAAACTTGGAGAAGAGTCCACATGGGTGTGTATCTTCTCAGATTATAAGCATTTAATGACTTAACATTCTCGTAAATAAATAAAACTTACACAGCCGAGTAAAAACCTACAATGCCTTTGCTAAATATTTTTAACAACTACTTAACAACTTATCTTCCCTTTCAGTTGAGATTGCATTTTTCAGTAATAACTTAGTGGGTGGGGTTAGGCAGGAAGATATGATGACCAAAAATTTGTTGATACATAAGGACAGAAAAAAGTTTCCTTTTGCCAATTCATCTGTTTTCTTGGTAAGACCAAGGTTTCTGATGTCTCTCTTCTGAAGGTCTTATTTAACAGATATAGCAGCCCTTACTATTTTTGCAGGTAAAAATCAAAACTAATTTGGGATTACCATTTTCAGAAAGTGTTGCTAACTTGAAGAACACAGTATTAATAACTTGCCACTTATGCAAAGCTACAGAGGAGATTTAAAAACAAAACAAACCACACAGTTACTTCAGAAAAGGACTTTTTTGCCCTCCCCCCCCCTTTTTTTTTTAAACACAACAGATAAAAAATACTTGTCGGTGAGAAGCCTCTGGAGGTGCTGAATAGTCTTTTTTAAAGGTTGAAAATAAATAGACTATATCTGGTTCAAATTAATATAATATCTTAATTACAACAGAAAGGTATACTAATCAGGTCTTTTCCGGAAACCTTCCACCACAGCCTTCATCAGCGGTGTAACAGCAGGGATGTTAATACAGGGAGGGCATTAGCATTTTACCACTGCTCTGACTCTGCCCACAGCAGGCGTGCAGCACACCAACTCTGTCAGGGCTCAGTTTAGCTCCACGTGCACTTCCACTGCAATTGCTGATGGCTGCAGTTACTGCAGTGGGATGAAGAATAGGGGGATTTGAAGGAGAAAAGAAAGGACAGTCAAAAAGAACATGGATGAAAAATGTCCTCCCTCTACAGTCATTCTAAAAACTAATTAAGACTAGAAATGAATGTTGCTCTGACTGAACTGGTTTTTGAAATAGTTGGCTAGTCTAGAATAAACAATGCCTATTTGTCTGATTTCAGAAACAGTTCAAATGTGGCTTGGCGCCTATCCACACAGCTAGCAAAGCTGCGTTAGAAAATGTTTCTATCACTTGTATTTCACTGTGCATTCTCAGCAGAAAAGGATTCCGATTTTCCTTCAAAACACCCCATCATAATACAGCCTTATCTTTAAGAAACACTTTTAGTTTTATATTCCTCCCAGATATACCCCAGACTCCTTTTTTAATTCCTTGTAACTCAAGTCTCTTTCTTTTGGATGTTCATTTTTGAAGCTTTATTCTTCTGCTTTCATTGCTGTGAATAACTACAATCTTTAGAGTTTTATTTTAATCATATTTAGTATCGGACAGGAAGGAGACTGAAGTCTGGTAGCAAGAATCTGTAATCTTCTGGAGTAACAAAAACTTTCTATACTCACAATTCAATATTTACTTAAGTTTTATAGCAGGAAATTAGGAAATCTATAAAGCATGCATACTCAAGTATCAGTAAGAACCAAAAGCAACAAGTTAAGTTCATTCTTCTGTTGGCAAGAACATTTTGACCCATTGCAATTTGCTTCAAAATCTGATGAGCACTTTCAGATAAGAGCAAGTAATTTTGGCTAGAAATCATAGGAGTCATCATGTAAGCAAAAGTTCAAGTGTTCTGTGCAATATGAGGACAAAAAGGGTATAGAAAAGATTTTAAAATCAAGTGCAAAGAACAAAGAAGCAAAACCTTTCATGAAACCAACCTAGTGAAGTTGAAGTATGGATACATTAAGAGCAAGGCAGTTCAAGTACGCAACTATGTGTAATTTAGAACCCAGGATAACACAGTTCTGTTAGAAAATTTATGAGCTCACAGGCAAAACAAGCAGATAGTTTTTCTTCTCCACTTTCCATTAACAGGTCACCCATCAACAACCTTTTGGCAAAGCACTACCTTTCCTACCCCCTGGAGAGTTTGATTCACATTTAGCTTAGAATTATTTAAACCCTTTAGAAACATGGAAAGGGGAGTGGATGTAGAATTTTTTAATTTTTTTTTCCATGAAGCCCTGTAAAGGCACTGCAAAATTCGTAACTTTGTTACACATTAAACCTCAGTAATTTAAATAAGATGCTGTTCTTGGGGCAGATTGTGAGTTTGCCCATACCTTACACTGAGCTAACTCCTCCCGGTTCCAGGCAGTAATTTCTGGTCTCTTGTCCTGTCTTACAAAGAGGGAAGTGATAAGGTTACTAATATCCTCCTCCGCTCCACAGTTAATGACACATTTTCTCTCAAGCCATCCAAATAATTAACATAACCAAATCTAATTTAATTCTACTATTTGACAAGGTAGGAGCTGCAGCAATTACTCTACTGTATGGAGTCTCTGCCTCTTTCCCACCTCCTCCTCCTGCCCATAAGGCACAGCAATGAACCAGAGCACACACAAAATCCCTGCAAATGCACGCATCAAGGCAAAATGAAGAGGGAAGAAGTTTAATCCACGCAGGATCTCTGATCTTGGTCCCAGTGCGACTTCCCTGCCAGTTATATCAGAACACCTGAGGGGATAGCGTGACAATAACAAGCCCCTGGGGCTGGGAACAGCAGCTCCTGCTTCACCCTGCAATGTATATAAGCAAAGTCCAAACTCATATTGCTGGAAGAAAACAGTGCAGACAGCAGGAAGTTTCAGAGCATTACAGACTCTGACAAACAATAGTTCCAACACCACGTCAGCCATACCTCATATGGAATAAGTAAAGATGCAAACTATTCATCCATCCCCTACAGGATTTAGCATGCAGGAGCGGACAACCGGAGCAACTCCTCTGACATCTGCACATTTATCCTAGACCTTGCTCACTGTTAATTTAAAGCACAAACTTTCATTTCCAGCTAAGGCAGCAGCTTCATTGAGCTTTATCTGCCAGCCCCTCAAAAGGTAGAACTAACCCACCTCTGTCAGGCCCTCTGCACACCCAAACAAACCCACTCAACAGGCTCAGAAGGGATCTGTAAGCTGCTGTACCTGCTATGCTGGAAGCAGTTGGGTACTTTAAGTCAGCAGTAATATGAAAAGGGTCCCATGGGTCACCATTTCTGAAAGATAAAGAACCTGGAGTGGTGTGTTTGAAGTTGTTGAACATATACTCACTCCTCCTGGCAGGTTTTATTCTGGGTTTCAAGGACAAGTTTTCTAAATATAAGCACTCGAGGAAAACGCTTCAAAAGCATATTTTAGGTCTGTGTATTGGGGAAATAAAATTCCCACAAACTAGACCGGGCAAAGAGCTGTAAACTGCTTAGCAGAGTAAGTGCACTTACTGTGTATGGTTACTTACATAGTCTCTCCCTCATTACGGGCTCTGCTCTGACACTTTTACTTGCACTGAGCAGTGTCTCTCTTCAAACACAACTTCAGTGTAGCTGCAGTATTTCGCAAAGGTCCGCTCCTGCGGGGTGACTCCTGACCTAACACAGCAATCATGCGAGTATTGCCTGAACAGTCCCCACACAGCAGAGAGGGGAGGTGCTGTTCAAGTGGAATAAAGCTCAAATCACACAGGCATCTCCAAACAAGCAGGCAGGGATCTGTGTGTGCCTGGAGAAGGATAGCATTTAGTGGCACACATTACCCAAGAAAAGATGCCAGGAGGTTTTGGGCTACCTTTTCACCCACATGTCTTTTAGCTGTTTCAGGAGCAGCTGTGGCTCCAGCCCAGCTGAGGGCACCTCACGGACACATTCCCACCAACCAGCTGATGGTGAGCCAGCTCTGCTGCTGAGTGCAAACAGGCAGAGGAGTGCTGGGCTTTACCTGCCTCTGCAGAGCACAGGCAGTACTGACTTGTGACTGCTCCCTCCTGCTTGTGAGCATCTCCATAGCCATTTGGAGGGGGAGGTATCCCCAGGCTATCTACAGTCTTCTGCCCTACAGATTGTGGTACTGCTTGGGATATAAAAGACATCCCAAGCTACAGTCCTGTCTCAGCATCTTTCCTTCATCCGCTTCCACCAGTCTCCTATTGGCTTGCACGAGATTCTCGGCAGGAATCGAGCAATCCTCTACAATGCCTGCTCCCTTTATCAGAACCTTTGGTTTCTTTATCTAAACTGACGTAACAATGAATATTCTACACGAAAACTGATTGCACTTCTTCCATACATCACTCTAGACATACACAAAAGCCTGGGGGGGGGCGGGGGGAGAATGAAGAAGAATGATCACTTGTTCTAAAAAATGAATATACTGAAGCATCTGCTGCAAAGTCTCAAAATTTATCCTTCACATCATGTTATACGAAGCTTTGCTTAAAGTATTAGTCCTTAGGTTCACACACCTGTGTAAAAGCTTTTTAACATATTTTTAATTGTGATAGTTATTGACTCTTACACACACAAACACAAACAGTTAAAATGTTGCTACTTTTAATGTCTTGTGACTTCTTGGAATGGGAGCCAAGAATTTTTAAATAGCTGATGTTGAAATTACTGTGAGGCAAAACACTAGTTTAATAAAAGGCATCATATATTCCTTTCAGTTACTGTAGAAATCGTGCCACCTTTATAACAGCCAGTGTACTACAGCATAACATTTTTTAAACCTATTAGAAGACATTATTCCAAACACAAAATGTTTAAAACGCCACCTAAATGATTTCACTGCAGACAGTCACAGAAAGATGTTAGTAATTTTATTGTTAAATTACAGGTGGTACAAAAGATCAGATGTATCACCACCCTGATAGCAGGCCAATGACAGACCTATTAGTTCAACCAAAAAGCTCCCAAAGTTAGGACAGAAGAGTCACAAGCTATCCCATCTTCATGATGTGGATACAGTAGACAGAACTGTATTAATCCTGTGGATTAAGTAACTCTATGCTGAAAATGCAGCCAAAGTAATCAGCCTCTTCAATGCCTTCACTGCAGAGGACTTCCAGTCCTCCAACTGATACATCTGAATTAGATTACACAGACTCCAGGTGCAGTTTCCCCTAGAGAAGCAGAGACTCTGCAGCCAGCAGTCCCACCTTCCCTACGCTCACAATTTCTACCAGCTCTCTTGTGTTGCTGCTGACTTGGTCACAAGTCTGCTGGATCAGCCATGTGATTTTGCTAAAAAACAAACAATCCCATCCCAAACATCCCGATTAGTTTTCAGCCAGACAGGCCAACTGCTCCAGCTGGCTGCAGAGCCACATGAGCACCAGGGTGACACTGGAGAAGCAGTGGGAGTGGACAGCCAGGGAGGCCAGAAGCCATCCTGGGGGTAAGCAGCTCAGCCTCTACTCACAAAAACAAACCTTAAGTCCATGACTCTGAAGCTAATCTGACAGCAAATCACCAAATGCTGGCTACGCCTCAGGTCAGCTGTTCTTCTCACCCTTCAGTATCAGTTGATCCACTCTTTTTTTTTCCTGTTAGTGCTGGTCATCCAGATTGGCTCACTGGGAGATCAGACAAGCACCAGAAAACAGCAGCTGGCAGCAGTCTGGCACCACAGTGGTGTCTCTGTAAAATGAAGATGCACTTTCACGTTCTCTGCTAAATCATGGGGTATTGTCATGGCCCTGCGGGTACAGACGGCTAATAAAGATCCAGTCACCTAAGAAATCACATGCTCAACAGTACAGATCTGGTCACCTGAGAAATCAAGACTCACCCTGGTACAGCTTCACTTCTCTCTTGCGTCCAGCCCCAAAAGCAAGTAATCCTGACCCAGTAGTTAAGTCCGGTGATAATTCAATCTGCATCGCTATGCTGAGGATGTCTGCTCCTGCATTACTTAATGAATGCCACAACTGTGAATTCCCACTGTCTGGGCAAGCAAGGATGCAGTTAGGAAGCAGCTAAAATCCAGCTGCTCAGCTAATTAAAACAGCTCACGTTGATCAGCATAGGGAAATCCTTTCAGGAATTGCTCTCTAGCTGTTTCTTCAACCACTTATTACATATTCATGTGCTTGTCACTGTCATACTCAGGGATCATATTTTAGCAACTGAACCTTCAATTTTAAGGCAGAACACAGGCAGGAAGTCAAAGCAGATCATGGCAGCAGATGATAACATTTCACACACTGATTCTCATAGCAAACTAGAAGTCATGAGGTTGCAACAGCATCCACACTTAATGATGTCCAGCTTGGATCTTGAAGCTGAAACACCTCCCAGATTTTTGTGAATCTGAGTCACTCAGCTTGTGAGTACCCTGAATTAACTCTTTCCCAATCCAGAGCTACAGCCATGCTAGATAGATTTCCCCTAGCATTTTCTTTCAGACAACAACCTGAGCTGAACTGCATCTTGCCCCTGAGGATGACTGTATGAACATGCCCATTCCAGAAAGGGAAATCCTCAGAGCATGATTCAAGTTATTCTCAGTCTTCATTATATACTTACTGATTTCAGCTCCCAATAAAATGTATGTTACAAGAACGGCGGGCTCTGCTTATTGAAGAGTTTGGCCCTCCTGTAACAGCTAAGAAGATTCTCCTCTATACCATTTATCAACACATTTTTACTCACTGTTGTGATAAGCCTGCTAATATGTTTTGATTAAAATTAATAAATAGTATTTATGCTTTAGTGACAATTTAACTTTGGTAGTAAATATTTTAGCAGTAGAAAGCACCTGTAATTTTAATAATACCATAATAGCAATGTAGCACTGTAAACGTAAATGCAAGTATCACTGAATTGTCATAGTGATAGTGACAGGATATTTGGGCCCAGCCAGCAATATATTCAGACACAAAAGTAAGGGTTAAAAAACTGAAGAGAAGACCCATCTCTTTCAGATGAAACAACTTAGCTGTAAATCGCATCACAGATGATTAAAACTTGGTTTAATCATGAAGGATGAGCAGGACAAATGCATAAAGAAAACGTGTTGATCTGGATCCACAGGATTCGAGATATCTTTACAGTGCTTTAACTATTATAAAGTACAGGTATTAGATTTTCTTCAAATAGTCTGTGTACTTCATAGAACATATAAGTATAGTCTTAAGGTTATCTTTACAGTTTTGTTAAGGGGGAAAGTGATATGTGAGTGTCCTCATATGACTAGAAGCATTAAAAATTATTACTAACAAAACAGATATCACTTGGCTTTACAACAGTGAGTATTTTTAATCCCTACTAAACCAGTTACCTCCAGATCAACAAAGAAAATAGAATAAGGGGGGCAGAGGGAAATCACCCATAGTAGTCAAAAGATGGATTGAGAGCAGCCCTGAGGAGAAGGATTTGGGAGCGTTGGTGGACGAGAAGCTCAACATGACCCAGCAATGTGTGCTTGCAGCCCAGAAGGCCAACTGTATCCTGGGCTGCGTCAAAAGCGGCGTGACCAGCAGGTCGAGGGAGGTGATCCTGCCCCTCTACTCTGCTCTTGTGAGACCCCACCTGGAGTACTGCGTCCAGCTCTGGGGTCCCCAACATAAGAAGTACATGGAGCTGTTGGAGTGAGTCCAGAGGAGGGCCACAAAGATGCTCAGAGGGCTGGAGCACCTCTTCTATGAGGACAGGCTGAGAGAGTTGGGGTTCTTCAGCCTGGAGAAGACTCCAGGGAGACCTTACAGCAGCCTTCCAGTACCTGAAGGGGGGCTACGGGAAAGCTGGAGAGGGACTGTTTACAAGGGCATGGAGTGACAGGACAAGGGGTAATGGCCTTAAGCTGAAGGAGGGTGCATCTAGTTTCTTGTGTAAAAATAATCTGTAAGATACATGCTCATTTACTTCAACTACTGTACATCCTTTGAGGAGGAAACTAGTGCATGAGTATGAGGAAGGAGTTCCTGGGGAAACCTGAGGCATCTTAAGACCTCCAGCACATGGATAATTGAGTCTCACTTCCAAGGGAGTACCAAATAGCTTCTACACTCAGCAGTTAAAACAGTATCCGGAAATAGTGAGGAAACAAAAGGAATTTCCCCATTGTTTTAATTATAGATGTATGTCGAGAGCAAAGACATTCGTTGTGAAGGGACAGTCTATAAAACAGATGTGTTAATACATATGCATCAAATATAACGAAGTCGTAACTCAGCACTTAAAAACAAGAAAGAAAAACTCTTCTACACTATAAATGTGAACCAGCAGCCAAAAAATGCGTGTAAGAATATTACAAGGTCATCCATATAAAGAGACATACTGGCTTCAAACTGGCCATCTATAACTCTAAATGAAACAAATTATTTAAGAAGCAGCAGAAACACTCATTTTCAGTCCTCCCATGTTACAGCCTCACAAAAGTAAAACTATCTTCATGTGTGATCACATCTTGTTCGAATGGACTCTTGACTCACCCAGTTACACCCGACAGTATATGAGGTCCGTGAACTTGTAACAGTGGCCCTTACAGAATGCACAATGCACAGAAATTGTAAAATAAAATCTCATAACCACACCCTTCACCAGACCTGTCTTTCCAGAAAGTGCCCTGCATGAAGCTCCATCAGAGAAATAGCATGTTTGCCTATACACTTTTCCCTTGCCCTTCCTCCAAAAACACTGAAACATTTCCTTTTCTTCTCTACCACAGATATTGACAAAGCTTTTGGTTACAAAAAACAGAAAATTATTCCTCAGAAACTTGCACTACATAACAACAAACCATATATTCATACATCTGTAGGTCTACAATGTTTACCTCTGAGTTTAAATATGACCTTAAAACACAGTTCTTTTTATTCATTCACAAAGATCCGGCAACTCTGAGATTAAGGTCAACCATTCCCAAAAGATATGCATGAAAGGTTATTTTTCAAGTCTTGTAATTCCAATTCTACAAGGATGTAGGTAAGGTATAGCATATAGGTAAAGGTAATATCTTTGTTGGCCCAAGCTGGGGAAAAACAGCCAAGTTTTTACATACTCAAAATCTTTTCTAAGGGTGAAACAGCATCAACCATCAGAGCAAAACAGATTTTTAAGATCACACCTACACCTCCAAAATCTGCATCTATCCAAACACTGTAAAACCCTGATAGATGGGCACAGCACTGAATTTACTGTAAAAGCACTCAAAATACCTACCCCAACAACCGAGAGAAAGTCTTTACCCACTGGGGACACTTCTCCAGTGAAACAGATCTCATCTTTGAGCAAGTCACCATGCAAAGGGACTACAAGACAAGAAGAACTTCCTCCACTCTCAGTCATATACCCTGGCTGTCTTACGACATCATGGACCTCAAATTATATAGCAAATCAGTAAATATTGCAGCCTCTAATGGATGGTTATAGCCTGGAAGAAATAATCACTATCATCACCTTTCCCCACTCAAGTAAATTTAGCTTCAGAAATAAACACCTTGCAGAACAGATTGAACCGGACCTTTCCGGAGCAACAGTCATAAGAAATGCCTTGCTGAAACAGTTCACAGCCATGGCAATCAATGCCCCTCCCTAGCCTGTAAGGATCCCCAAAACACATAGCTCTTTCATATGCTCCTCCATGTGCTTCAATCAATGCATCATATGCCATCAGGTAAATTAGGCAGAGGAAGTGAAGAGCCAGAAAGTATCAGGTTCAGCTTACTCAGGCAACTGAAAGAACAGAAAAAACAGGGACCAGTGGGGTTATCCTTCCCTCATAACAATCACTTCATCTCTAACCTCTGACCCTTGATCCCAAACCTTTACAAACTCAGAAAATATTTTAATTTTTTTTTTTTTTCCACTCTCCAGTGCAGCTTAAAGGCTCTGGATTCAGATAACAGGTAATTTCTCTAACCTCCAGTCTCAGCGATGCCCTTAACTCCAAAAGCAGTAAATTGTTCCTGTCCTTTTTCTCATGTCAGCCAACAACCTTATCCCCCTCTCCTCTTGCTAACATGCCTCTGTGCCTCCAAAAGTAAGACTGACCTTTTCCTTAAGACTGCCTAATTGATTAACGTGATCTAGTTAAACCTAGAACAATGGCATTTTAACTTTATCAAGAAGCAGCAAAGCTAGAGGGAACGACAGCTCAATCTCTTACACTACAGGATATAGAAAGCATTATATAAAAGTAGCAGTCACCAAGTTCGAAAGAGTCAAACAGACTTTTCAGCACACAACATGAGGTTAAACTGTGGCACTGCTTGCCACAAAACACTGTGGGTGCTAAAAGTGTGTATGAATTAAAAAAAACCTAAAGAAAACCCATTGGAGGCTATTAAATACAAAGCATCACATCTCTCAGAGGCCCCAGCCACACAAATCTGGATGCTGACAGAATGCATGGACACTTTCCAATGCACACTTGCTTTTTTCTTTATCTTCTTCTTAGGCTTCTACTTCACACATAAGCAAAGACAAAATAAGAATACTGGAGTAGGTGGACTTTTGGTCTGCTCCACAAAGGCCATTTTTACATCCTTAGTTGTCTTTCAGGGTGGAAGGAGGTTGCCTGTCTGAAGCTTCACCATTTTTTCCAGTTACTTTAGTTGTTCTAATAAGATAATTCATAAGATAAAAGGACAAATCTTGGGTTGTTTACTTTTTAAAGACATATGAAAATCCTGATTATTTTTTATGTGAAAATAATCTTGGCAATTTCTATTTCACACCCTCCAAGAACATTAATGATTTCATTTTATATCGCCATTCAAGTACATCTGTATTACACTAAGCAAAATACCTGTTTAGCACATGCAGCAATGCAGTTACCACACTAAGAAGCCCATTTTGTCAATTCAAATACTAACAGACATCATTTAAAAATCCTACAAAAGACAGTATGGGAATAGTAATTAAAGGAAATAGAGAGAACTGTATCATCATTTCAGATCTGTCCTAGATGGAAAAAAAATAAATGCTGTCATTAACATAAAGCATTGGTAGTCTGTTCACACTGTAAAATGTTCATTTAACAGAACGCATTTCCTGTCAACAGCCTCAGAAGGAAGAAGATAGATTGGGCAGTAATGCAAATAATCTTATGTCCTGTACACCAGTAAGATGTGGTGAGAAAGCCTCTCCTGCAGCTGTCATTACTACCTTGTCCCATGATACTGTCCTCTTCCTTCCCAACTGCCCAACCTTCCCCCATCAGAAGTACTACATGCTTTTAGCTATTCATGGACTGAGTAATTTAGAAGGGGCAGTGGAAACAAGGTAAGAAAACAGCACAATGGTCTTAAAAGCAGTTGCCCAAAAGAAACTGTATTCTTGGGAGAGGAGGGAAACTTCCTGAACCAGTCCAATCATAAAATGATATCAGGATTGTTTGAACCAATACTGTATTAATACCAGATACCAGTGTGTGAGGGGATGGGGAAGCAGAAGTCCAGATGACATGGAATAGAAGAATTATAATAGTAAAACCAAAGCTATTTCTTCCACTAAGCATTTATTCCAGGCAAAAATATTGCTTAATATAACATGAGATCACTGATGTACTTCTTTTGCTTGAACTAGATATTATGTTGAAGATCAAAAGAGAGATTTAACAAAGTAATCATTGTTTGTTGTTGGAACACTATGATTAGATTTGGACCTTCTCTTTAATTACAAGTCAACCTTTACCTCAAGCCTCAGGAGATGGGAATGTCCACCACACTCAGAACAGATGACAAACCTATGGTAACAACTCTCCCAAGATTAAGATGTGGCTATGCATACTTATAAAGACCATACTTACATGAATACTTCCGACATTTAGGGTTGTGTGGTCTAATTTCAGTCTTCTGTAGCAAGGGACCTGCTCGTGACCTGCCTTGGTTGCAGCCTCCAAGGGAACAGGCAACATGACTTTTTGTACCACTGAATCTCAGTTCTCTTCCTGAAGCTGAAGTAGCTGGAATCAGATACAAAAGCAGCTCATCCTTTTCTACACTAAGAGCTAGTACTAGCCCAGTTGAGCCTGTGGTTTGTCACAGATGGTCAAAACCAGGACAAGTCCCGTACATAAACATAGCCTAAATTCAAATGGTGATACCTGCACTGAATAAAATATGGCTTTTGAAAAGAGAAATTTTGTAGCAAAATCAGAAAAGCAATGTCTCACAAATGACAAGATCAGAACCTAAAGTACAGCTGTGCAAACCGCACAGCAAGCATTAGACAGAAATATAGCGAGAAGGAAGAAACTATCAATGTGACAGGCCTCACTAGGAATATTTTTCCCCCATGATATAGTGAAGATGCAACTGTAACATGCCTTGAAAGAGTACTTGATCAATAATTTCAATCTTCAACCTGCCAAACCAGATGCTACTTAAAGTAACTGATTATCTATACTAGAATGATCTGCAGACACCAAAGAATAACTTACAATGAAATGACAAAGTAGGTGAGACTACAGAAAAAGAGGACAAACAAAAAGGAAGAAGTAACAATCTTTTCTATCTCGTGCACATCAGAGTAAGAGGCCGTGGAAATCAACACAATATAACTGCGAACTGAGCTCTCCCACTCAAATTCCAGAGGTGAAGGAAAATGTAGATACTGACCTGAGCCTAGACAGAAACCTATGTAAATCTTTAGGGAAATAAACCAAAGCTCAAGTATCAGCTCCAGCACTGTTAAAATATCACCATGAAATTCTTTCAGAGAACACCAAACTGCTGCTACTTCTGAGCTGGAAGGTTACAAACTGCTGAGTCTACCTCCTCAGCCCTGACATATATCCCATTGGCTTCCCCTAGCAGCTCCTCCTTCTCTGTTTTCTTTGAGACTAATTGCAAATACCTTTGGGAAGAATTCTCTTTCCCATCCACCAGATGAATTTCATGTGCTATCTGTCATTGAAATGTCTTGGGGGAAAAAAAAGAATAGTCATAAAGAAGCAGAATTATAACCATGCCTGATTAATTTGGCCCATCATGTGTTACTTACAAATAGAGAATTCCAGTTCTCCCAACAGCTTCCATCCACCTCAGAGCAGGGTTAAAAGACAAGGCTACATGGTTGTTTTAAAGAGAATTATTGCCATTTTATAGGGAAAAAGTGAAATCTTCTCAAAATGACCTTTAAAAGGAAAGCTCCATGATTAAAAAAAACCTGTGATGTGTAATTGCATGATTCTGGAAAACACCTTTTCTAGAACTAAGACCTATTGTGCTTGTTTGTGCCCCAGACAATTCTCCTAATGCACAAGGAGAGTGGCCTTCTGTCTGGATGGTCCTCAGTAGCTTCTACAGGAGTCTCCTCTGAAAGGTGACGGGACAGTGAAACTTGCTCATGTACACAAGATGCCCAAAGCAACACTGAAATTCTTTCAGTGAAGAAGGAGGGTGAACCTTTTTCTTTTTATTCCTTTAACAACCACATCATTCTCAGCATTATTTTCCATTATGAATTAGCATAAGCACTGGAGAGCAGCCCAGACAACGGAAGGAGTTGTTCAGGGCACCAAAGCAAACAGTCCTTCAAAATTCCCTCTGCAGAAACCAGGAACAGAGTGCTCTTTTATTAAAACAAATCCCTCTTCTCTGTTCAGGAATAAGGAATCTGGAAGGCTGGCTAGTATGTGCCCTTCACAATAACTCTTTACCACTATCAATGAGATGAATAGCCAAAAATCCTCAACGCAACAGTGATGAATTAGCAGCATTAAAACAAACACCCACAGCAACAGGCTCTAGGTACTCACAGGATCCCTAATTGCCAACAACTAAGCTGAACCCATCTGCCATTTATTCTCTGTTCTACCTGTGATTTTTTTCCCTCATTTACAGGTAAGTACAAACTGAGCAGAGAAAATTAGCACTGCAAAGAATAAATTAAACACAATGATTTATTGTCGCAAAGAAGCTGTCAAAGAAATATGCTGCACAAAATTGCTCCATCTACTCCCAGGAGAAACATCTCTGACGTGCACAGCACGTGCTGCTGACCAGAAACACATGATAAACAAAAGACAGACACATAAGCAGATTCCAATCTCAAGTTTCACCAGTTTAAATCCATGCTTAACCAGTGGGATTGCACCATGGTCTGAGTGACTGAGCCCAAAATTTAGCTCTCAGAACGAAACAAATGGAGCCACATGATTCTGCAAAAGTCACAACACTGAGCCTCTGCTTCCAAATCTGCCATTGATTTATTGTCTGACTTGCAAGAATGGCTCTGCCCCTCTCTGCTGAGTCTGCTTCATCTGTAAAGTGGAGACACAGCTATTTTATTCCCTGGATATCAGCCTTCTGATCCAACTAACCACATGAGCACTGATAACAGCCCAAAGGAGGGAATAAGATCCTTCCTTCTGGATTAGCACAGGCTTAGCTCAGCTGAAACTGCACCCCAAGGGTTTGTGAAGGAGACTACTTTTTATCACATCAACTTCTAACCTACTGGGAATCTACAAAAGCAGGACCTTCCTCTTCTCACAACCTAAAAGTGTGCTTAGACTGAGGGTAACCTACTACTCCCTAACCTTAAAAATCATAAAAGCTAAATATAAAGAATAAGAACGTAACAGTAAAACAAGTGTCATCCCCCACCATTCGTTCGTTCTTTTACACACAATCCTTCCCTTTCAGATGGAGTGCCAGCAACGTTCAAAGTCTCAAAATTCAGATCTGTATTACAGCCTGTAACACTGGCTGGATGGGAAAAAGCCTGACATTTTCCTGTGTGGAACAGTTGCATTGACAAGGTAATGCAGACATTGCCAGTGGACAATACAAGGCTTCTCAACAACAGCAATGAAAAACTGTGTTTCAGGATGCTTGTGGGAATGAATCTGGTCCTTCTGGATATTAAGTAGTGCAGTGTTTGAACTAAAGAACTAGAATTAGACTGGTTCTTTTGACACTGTCTCCCACAGCATTATCACTTGGAAATCGAGTTAATGAGAGACACACAAGCAACCTATAAATGGGCTGAAAATAGGCAGGCTCAATCTCTCTGTCCTGGGAGTTTTTCAAGACTTATCTAGTGTTAGCATCTTCCCATTATCAGCAAGATGTATGACTACATGACCTGCAGAGGTCCCTTCCCACCTACATTTCCACCATTCTGTGATTTCTCAGTTCTGAAGCAGCAGTAGCATCACAAAAATTTCCATGCTGCCCATTTGACTAAGGCACAGCAGAGAAGCAGAGGTCTTCAGAAGGGTTACAAGAGCACCTCTCACTCCTTTCAATGTCCAATTCCAACACAATACCCTGGAATATAAATTTACCTAAAATACACAAAATCTATTAAATGGCCTATAAAATCAGCAGTGAAATTACTCCTGAGGACAAAATAACTCAAGTTGTTACGTGCACAAATGTCAGCAGCAATTTGTGAGAGGCTTCAAACTAGAACATCAGGCTTCAACGGTTAGGAGCTAGCAAGGTTTCTGTAACAGAAGGACTCTCATATTCCCCTTCAGATACGCAAAACCGGAATTAGTAAATGACTGACTGCAGACTGATCGTAATGGTTACAATATAGAAAACCCCATTACTGTCTGTTTTCTCAAGACCTCAAAAGCATATTGATTTGTAAAAGCACATCAGTTTAACTATCAAGTGAGGACAGTTCCACTACGTTCTCAGGCCTGTGCCTTAAGACTCCCTTCATGCTCTATTAAAGACTTAAGTTCTTAATTAAAAGGTATCTTTCAGGCTTCACAGATGATCTGGGAAAACACATTCTTAAGATGTAGTCAGACCATTACTGTAATATTTATTAAATATAATTTCACAAGATCAACATTATATTGCAGAGGAAATAGAAATGCAGGGAAGCTTTCACTAATGGAATTCTGCTACACAAAAAAAAAGTAAAACCAAAGAAAGATACAAAATACCATTCATAAAAATGATAGCTTGATTTACTAGATCCTCACTAAAGGCATCTGTAGCCCTTTGATCAGCCACTTCAAGTGCTTCTTTATAAAGGAACAAAAGACGGGTTGTGTCTGTATTGTTGACTTGATGTATTTAAAATAAAAAAGCCCAATTTAGTTCAATCAAATGAAGACAACCAGCTGTAAAAGAACTTTAGCACATTACAATTAACAGGCAGACTATATGCCAGTAAAACTTAGAATCTATTTCTAGAAATGGACTAATTATTTTCTTCTCCTTCCCCATTTTGAGGGCAAGCTTTCACAGTAAACTTCTAGATTTTAAAAATCAAAATCTTTTACTTGACTTCGATTGATACGCTACTAAATCTCTCAATAAATTGTTGCAGTGTTTAGCTACCCTCATCCTCTCATCTCCGAGGTCAAGGCAACTACAATGAATTGTATCACATTACAAGACTGTGTTTCAGGAGTTTTTTGATCCATAATCCTTATCCCAAAGGAAAAAAAAAAAAAAAGCATAATGAAATTAATTCAGTTCCTTCTATGAGCTTTACTCATGTTCAGGGATTACCTGTAAATATGTGGATACCTGAAATCTCCTATTCTATTACTATCATATAATTTTCAGTTTGAAAACATTTAGAGGCGTAACACTAAAGAGTCTACTTCTTTTGACCTAATTCACCTGTGTTACAGCAGTGGATGACCTGAAGCTATCACAGCCAAGAGTGTGCGACCTGAGAGTAAAATCAAGAAATAATGTTAATTACAGATCACTATTGCTAGTACAGACACATTTTTAATACTGGCGGAAATATAACAATTGAAGGATGGTTAATATTAGGTAATGAAATTAAATGTCTCTTGATAAAAATTTAACACACCAATACCTATTATTTGGATTCAGGGAACATCCGTTTTGATCTTACTAATGTGCTAATATTTAACAAAAAATCAGCGCAGAGTGGTACATGAAAAAGATATCCACAGGCCTTGTTCTGCTACTCCTCACTTTATCTAAACTCTCTTGCATGGCAGATGGTTGCTAATTGCCAAAAGAGGCTAAAGATAGTGCATTAATGCACATTTTCTAAGCGTTATCTAGTATCTGTTTCCCTTGTTTTAAACCATTACCTATGGTCTTTGGGTCATTCACTCCCCAGATTTCTTCCCAGTGTCATGCTAGATCCAGCATCACTACTGAGAACACTCTACCTTCCTGTAGCATTTCTCCCATACTAAAGATTTGATAGGTTAGTAACAAAACCAGAATACTTGTCAGACTTCCTGATACCACTATGAATATGTTTCACCCTGCATTATCTAAATGGCATCATCCTATAATAAAAGGAACTATATTAAAGACCATTTATATACTGTTCTGTCCAGAACAGATTTTATATGCTTCTCATTGCAAATGAATTGTCTGAGCTGTTTTAAAACTGTTCCTGTTCCATTGTATATCAGCTCTTCCTCCCTAGTACTGCAAAGACTCAAGCACAAGCTGATCTAGAAATACACAGACATAAAAACACATAAGAACATGATGTTGCAAAGGACAAGCTTTAGACCCCTGCAATCACAAGAAGTATTGTCATGTGATCTTTTTATTAAGTTGATCATGTTCCAGTCTAAAACTTAACCTTACAGAGCCTGAGGAGTTGGTGGTGGTGGTATTTGGGCTTCTTTTTTCTCTTCTTATCCCAGTGTTCCACATTTGTGATTAGAGTGGACAGACTTCTGGGCAAGATCTCACCAGGGCTTTGTATAAGATAAACTTCTACTTTTCTGTCTCTCTTGGAAACATCTACACCCACTATTTAATCTCAGTATATCTACCTTTCTTAAGGTTCATTGCATACGTCTTCATCTGGTCAGCTAGTATCCCCATGTCCACCTCTATTATTTCACAGAAATTCTAGTGCAGAAATTCTTGTTACTAGACTTTGAGTCCAAGTACAAAGACCAGCAGGGTCAGTTTTGTTCCCTTTTAGATTGTGAGAGGGACAGTATGCTGCACTTTTAAGAGATGCATCCCACAACATGCAGCTTAAAAAAAAAAGTAGACAAGATGCCTTTGAGCCATTGTATGTTCTCTTTCCCTTGTCATGAGCTGCTCCCAGAGAGGAAAGTGTCGTGGGTGTAGTAGTTCATAATAAAATGGCATAAGCCATAAAACCGTCCCCACTGGAACTCAAACAGCTCTGAAATGCTGCCCATGTTACAAGAGAAGTATGCTTTGCACTTTAATTAAGTCTTGCATACTTCACTATTTAGTTTTCCTCAGTTCTTACAGCAAAGGGCTCTGGTGTTCACGCGGCCACAGCTCTTTTCCCAGACATGCTATGGCCAGACTAGGGATAAGAATCTCACACAACAATTTGTCACCACAGGATTATGCTTCCAACTAGATTGAGAGATGAACCACAGAGTGTAGCAGTATCAATTAGCAGAGTACATCATCTAAGTAAGGCAGGCTGCTCCTGCTGTAGCCTAGAAGCAGCAGCGAGACATGTACAAACCACACTACCCTTTAAACAATGACTTTTCTTCCCCATAGTTCATCCTGGAAAGCAGAACTATCATGACACAATGGCCAGCATAATTGAGAAGGGGGCAGAAGATACATAGATATGGTTAGAAAGCACATGCACTACCAACAGGAATGGAAGACTATTGAAAGCTGTGTTTTTCTCAACATTACGAGTAACCTACATTATACTGTTAATTTCTCTGTGCTTTCCACGTGAGAATTTGGAATCTGTAACCCAGACAACTTAGGGCAGTGTTTTATTGTCAGGGCTGGCCCACATTTGAAATTCCAATTCCATGGAAAAAAAAATCTGAAGTTTTACTTTGCTTGTGGTTCCAAATTAGAACTTCTAATTAGAACACTCCAGAGCAAAGAGGTACTGGTGGGAAGGACCAGGTAGAAGAAAGGGGAACAGACTGAAACTATTTCAACCTTAAACTAAACGTTTTGATGAATTAGATTTCCTTTTGATAATGATTTGGATTTATTTGACTACTGCAATATGACATGATCTAATTAAAGTTCAAACATGATTTTAGACTATAACTGCATCATTTTAAGAAAAAAAAGTTAAGTATTTTTGAATTATAAAAAGAAAAACTGTGATTGATGTTTTAAGCAGATGTAAGTAATCAAGGACAAAGGCAACAATCCCCTCCCTGCAACTTAAACACACTGCTGGAAACAGCTACAGTGCTGTTGCAGTTATGGGAGGGAAGTGAAAAAGCATCCTCTCCTCCATCACATCACACAGTAGATACAACACATCAACTGTGCTATAAGAAGCAGCTACAGTTCCTTCTGTTCTTCTAGCTATAAAAGCTACCCCACTGTACTGTAAAAATGTAACAAAAAAAACCTAGACTATAAAAATCAAATGAAAAGGTCATGTCATGTCAGAAGGCTGGACACCAGGGGCATCCTTTGGAATGGCTTTTCACAAAGTAGCGGGACAGCCAGTGTTAGCTGGTCTGCTCTATCACTTCACTGCATTAAAATCCCATTATCCACCACAGGGTATGGATGAGATCTTATTCCCTGGTGGAGAATTGAGAGGGTGAGTTTGGAAATAAAGCAAAAGAGAAAGAGATTTTTTTAAAAGCGAGAGCACAAGAAGGAGAACTACAGAACACTCAGACTGCTGATGGAAATTCTAAATAAACACAAAATGTTTGTGTGTGTGTTTTGTTTAATACTCACTCATTTGCTTCTCTCAGTTTTGAAACCTTAACTATGACGGGATCAGAGTTAATGGAATAAATAATGAAGTGTTGCTATTCTTGACTGAACCAAGAATTATTTTCCTTGCTACAGAAGCAAACAGTCCAAAGAAGCAAAAGTCATGAGGGCTTCTTGTCTTAAACCACAGTTTTACCAAACAAGCCTGTACATGATACATAAACAAGCTTTTGGATTTTAAGTGCACACAATTACAGTACAGTAAGCCCTGCTAATTCCTTGGAAAACTTTGCCCATAAGGAATACAAAACAATTACCTTTAACACAAAGTTATTTTGGTATTTCATTACTGTTACCAAAACAGAGAAGTCGAAGAATGGCATTTTTATTTTTCTGGCTAATTTCCTAGTTCATCCCATAAAAGGAAAAAAATTAATAAAAAACGAAAAGAAGGGAAGAATAAATACAGAAATATGGTTCTTACCCTGAAGAGCGGCAGTCTGGTTTATTTCTTTCAGAGCGATCTGTGAGAAAGGAGGCATAGTATCAGCACAAAAGTTGGATGTTCTTCAGCAACACTAGTACAGAAGTCTTAAAAGAACTGTGACACTGTATGACTAGCAAAACCAAAAGCTGATTCTGTTGTAAAACTGTTTTTCTGCACTGGACTACTCTGCCTGAGACCAAGTAAAATTACTGCAAGTTTAACATTTGTTAAAATTCCTCTACTCAAAACACAGCGAATTTAATGTTTTGTATTAACGCTTTGGAAGCTTCCCGTCCCTTTAGCTGAAATGAATAAAACTTTAGTTTAGGGTAAAAATAAGGGAGAGGGAAGAGGAAAAAAGAAAAACCACATATTACTCAGTGCAAAAAAATCATTCCATGAATCACAGCTGGAAGAGTTCCCTGACAGGATGGGAGAAAAATCAGCAGTTGGTTGCAGCAACATCTGCAAATACACTGAATCCAATGCAGCCCCATCATTAACTCTTCAACTTCTGGGTGTTCTAGATACTGGATCTTTCTGTGTTTTTAGAAAGGATTTTGTTTATCCTGTGAATATTTCAAGTAGCTTATTTGCACTAACGAAACTGACCCACAAATAAAAATTTACACAGTACAATCATACTAACTTAGATAAACTTCTTTTGCTGAACAATTTATCAGTTGCTAAAACCATCTCTAGATAGATTTCTGAAAGGTTTTTTTTAATTTTTGAAAGCTCCGATATGCAAAGAAAGTATAAAATACTTCTCCTAGTAGTTAAGATTATCATACACGCATTACAAAATAACCACTGTGTTATTAGAGTTCACATATTGTCAGTTATATTGTAAGTCCAGAATATCTCTTATCGCATGACTTTAGAAATACCTGAAAGAAGCAATTGAGATTTGTGTCTTCCTACTATATATATATTCTAAAATTAGAGGGGGAGGTTCATCATTTATTACAGAAAGATCCACTATGCAATTAGAAGGATATTCTTATAGCTATATATAATCTCCACTGACCATGGTAATTTTGCTTCTGATTCTATCCGTGTATATTTTAAACAGAAAGCTATTTTTCCTGTGTTAGTAAACACTTTACTGAAAACCTTGTCTGTACAGAAGAATAAGAGTCTTCCTAAAAAAATTTTCATACTCACAGATTGTAGTTTTAACCTTAGAGCTCTGCATTTGAAGTAAAATCTGTTCTCTTAATAGCACATCTTTGTGTAGTTTTATCTCATGTACTGAAGAAGTATTTTCCCCTCCAAGTTTTATGTGCTTATTTGATTATGCTTTCATTAAAGTGGTAAAAAATTATTGCTTGTCAACAGTGCTCAAAGAAGTATCTAATGCTTTTTCCATTCATAAGTGCTCCTATCGAGCTGTCATAGCCACACAGTGTATAATTTGTTGTGTTTCTGACTCACAGCAATCCCCATTTCATCACACCGTGTGCTACTCTTAGCTAGAAACAGCATGGTATAGCTCAAACCAGAGTTGCAGCAACAGTTGTTCAAACACACAGAGAAAGGCTCCTTCTGTCCTTATAATTTGTTCATGTAACCTCCTTACCTGTGAGCACTGAAAAAAATAAGGCAGGACTTCCTACTGAAATCTGCTTGCCATCTGTTGCTTGTTATCAGTGTTCCCTGTTACGTACACAGCCACAGTCTAACAGTATTCAGACAAAACCATCCCAATTCTAAAAAGATTGTGCAAATAAAACAGCGACAAGGAAGAAAAGGAGTGAGGGCACATGTAAGCACAGTGTCTGGGAGCTCTCCCCCTCAGCCCACGTCCAGTTGGCAGATCCACCACAGCCCAGCCACACTGCTGCAATCTGCTCATTCAGGAAATCAATGCAATTCCCTTTTCCCTTTTGTTTTATTGACATGTTGAAACAGAAAATATTGCCTTTGTTTTTACACATTTTATTTACTGCAAAACTTAGTGAAAGCACATCATCCATATGTACGCTGGTCTTACTAAAAAGAACAATGTAATCCTATAAGCACGCAGTCAGCATTTTTAAGCTGAAATAAAACCTGCACCTGCTTAAGGTTATTGTGAACTTAATTTTTTAATATTTGATTTAGTATCAAGTGTAACAAAAGACTCAAAGAGCTGAATCTTTCGATTTAGTGCTTAAATTTTGCAATTCTAGATGCTGTTTTGGCATTATATACAAGCACCAATTCAAGTAATGTGACACCACACACCTCTAGAATATGAAAGCCCAGAAGAACAGGCAAATTTTTTTTTTTTGATACACACACACACATATATGTTACATTTAAACACACACACATGCAGACCCCATTCCTGCATTCCGCAGGCAAATCCTTGACTTGCAAAAGTTGGGTCACAAAAGTGCACGCACACAGCTGATTCTCTTTCACTCTATGCTTGTCACCTCAACAACTGAGATGTCTTTTTAATCTTTTCTAATGGAAATAAGCAAGAAGACCGCACAGATGCGAAGATCTGAAAATCAAATCCTGCACTACAGATTTTCCTCTATATCAAGGACATAAATTGCTATAAAGCGTTGATGTCTTTCTGGCACAATACTGTATATCCTTCAATTCTAAACTCTGGAAGTCAAAACTACGTGTCAGATTAGGAAACATTGAATGTTTGCTGGACTAGCATGCACAATGAACAAACAAGGCAGTCCACACTCCAGCACTGGAAATTTACAGGAAAAAATTCCACTTCCAGTGACAGATACTACCTTCCAGACACAGGTGAGACACCAGTACTATTCTCCCTACCCTCGCGTTGCTAAAGTAAATACAATTCCTTACTGCGTATGTAGCTGTAGTCAAATAGGCTACGAATTCTTAAGCCGCTAGTATTCACAAGCTAGAGAACTGGATTGTTTGATTCTAAGTTTATTTTGGTTAATGAACTGTTCTTGAAAATCAGCATCATCTCCCTAACATGATAGTTAAAGGAGAACAGTGTATAGTTCGGGCTTTGTGCTAGCATGGCAGATCTGCTGTTGATTCATTGACAACTACCCTAGAGGTGGTGCGGTGCTGTCATCTCTCTAATTTTACTACTGCAGATTTTGCCAGCTAGTTCAGATAGCTCAGACATACACCACAGACATTGTTGTTCCACAGACAGAAAAAAGTTCTTTCTGCCTGTCCTCCAATCCACAATTTGCATAGCCAGAGACTTGCAGTCTCTCAATCTGCAAGAACTGACCATCCTCCAACATCCAGCAGTCCAGACTGAAAGAGATTTTTCTCCACTTCATACCTGCATCTACTCTTTACAAAACCTTTGCTGCCCTTATACTAATACAGCCAGTGTGGGAGAAATATATTATTCTTGTTCAGCAGCAGGATACAGTGCAAGAAGTCAAGGAGCTAGCAGGTGAAGCAGATGAGGTGGAATAAGTCAGAGACTCCTGGCTGAAGTTGGGAAGACTGATCCCAAGTTTTAAGCACTACAGAAGAATCAAGAAAAATAAGGACACAAAGATCTGCTATTCATATCACAACTATTTGTCAAATCTAGTGTTTGTTTACAAAATCGTGCTCTGTGTATTTCATCAATAGCATGGACATGTTATGCCTTTTTTTTCAGCATTCAAAAATTGAGCAGCAGACAAATGCCATGTTCCAGTTGCTTCTAGAAAGGCTTGGGTTTCCTTAACTGGTGATTCTCTTCAAGCATGGGAAAATTATCTTCTTTGTTTGTTTTTAATATGATAGAACAGTTTTCTTCTCAAGGAAAATATAAACATAACCATCAGGAGAAAAATAACTGACTCAACATTATTTCATTTGCTCCACAAACTCAGAATAGCTTAAGTTTTTGCCAAAAAGACCACCAAAGCAGAAAACAATAGCTTTTAAGACATTCACTCTAGGCTCTGGAAGACAAGCAATGAAAAGGCAAAAGGCAACTCACACCAGACAGCTATTGTTTTTCTCTGTTTATTTTGCAAACTTCTTCAAAGTATCTTGTTGCTAAGAGTGACTTCAACTGAAAAGTGTGTTCTCACTAGAAAAAAATTTAAGTATAAACATGAAATGCTGTTGAAAAATGAGTGGAAAGTTAACAAACATTCTGCTGCTTCAAAGCTGCAAAGCTACTGGGGAACTTCCAATGGAACTACCTCCTGAGGTAGGTGACTTCCTACTCTTAACCCCATCCCGCAGCTTGATCTCTTTTAAAAGCTGAATTGGCTGAAGGGAGCAAAGAGGGGCACATACCATTTCCATTTCTGGGAAATACTGTATTTTTCATCTTGATTACGGGTCTTGAATTGAGCAGCCACCAGAGGGGGCAGGACATCGTAAGACTCCAGGAACACATGTTGTTAGAGCAACCAGTTGTCTCTGTCTCTGTTGTTTTTAGCCCCTGATGGCAGAGTGGTGGTTTCATAATGAAAAGTAGCCTGAGATGCTTATAGTGATACTTTGGTAACAACGGCAAACCTCTAGATAAACCAAGCAATGGGAATAGCGGGCTCTTAAGCAGTGCTGGCAACACCAAAACACAAAATATACAGAGAAGTCATATTCTCAGAATAGGCAACTGTTGAAAGAGGCTGTACAACTTGCCCTAATCTGAATGCACTACCCCTGCAATGGGCATACTTTTGTAAGCTCCCAGGCCTTAGCAAACCTAGATGCTAAGATCAATGCAGCAATTTTACAAGGTATCATGTAGAAATGCGATGGCTCCTACCATTATTTTAGTAACATGTATCTTGACTATCACCCAGCTGATCATAGCTAAATGGTGCAAAAGTCCCCACTAGCCAACTGCATTAAATCAAGAGCCCCAAATTTCCACTTCAAATTGCCAATGTAGGTGGGCCCTCACTCGAAACTAAACTGCACATTTTCTGGGCAAACAATCTGCATTTGTGCAAGATTTTCAGCACTAGTTGCTTTATTTGCACTGAGATAAGCAAAAACTGCCATTGATATCGCAACCCTTTTATCTTCCATCCTGTTAAGGCTCACAGTGATTCTTCCTTCTTTTTAGCACTTCTCTGGTAAGGAGTCAGAACAACACAAATTAATTCCACTGTATAGCATCTACTATAAATTTCACTCAATTTTATTAGGAACTGCTATACAACAAAACCCATAAAACTGAACATTTATTTATGTATTTTAGTACTGTAACAGCAGAATCCCTTATCAGTTGTTTAAAAGAACAAGGCTCAAGGAGAGATTAATGAAAGGCTTGGAAGAAACTTTTTTCATTTAGTTTATGTATAGCTTTCCCTTTACTCCAAAAGGCCACAAAACTAGGACACACTCCAAGCTTGTAATTGTAAAGGCAGACAGGTTTTATATTTGCTTTAAATTCTACGGTATGCTGCTGAATTCCAGAGCCATACATTGGGGGGGGGGGAATACATTATAACCCCCCCCAATGAAATTACATTAGTCTATCGTTTTAATACTGAACAGTAACCAAGTTCTGTAAGCACAAAGCATTCCTGCAGCTTCTTATTCTTGGAGTAATATTTTTCCCCTATTCCGAAGAATGACTGATATATGGCTGAGGGGAACCCCAGCACATACCTAAAAACACATTGAATCTCTGTGGTTCAGTAACCTTGAAACCTACCGACCACCATAAAGCTCGTAATTATCCAAAGATCATATTCTTTAACTTGCTAAAGAGATTAACAATAAACTATAGTCAACTTTAAAGCCTTTTGTGCACTTGTACAATATATAAATGAAAAAAGAATTTACTGGACCACAGAGGCCACATTTGCCAGTGCTACATTTGCTGCTGATTTGTTCTGTGACTCTGAATTTTCACCCCCTTATTCTTGCTCCAATGTTACTCCTCCATTGCAACAGCGAAAGTGTGCATGCATCAGTGCAAACATATGCACCTGCGTAAGAGTGGGGCTGACGCAGAAATAAGAGAGAAAGGAAACAGACTGTGTAAGGTCTCACTGCTTCTCAAAAAGGTCCATGTTATAAGAACCTAGATCGAACTCAGCATCAGGGACTGGTCTTGTTCTCAGGCTATGAATGATAAACGAAGTATATAAGCCATGAAATACACACAGCATATGTGTACCTCCTACCACGCTTGTTTAAGAAGGAAATTTAGGATACAGTTGTTTCTGAAGCTCTTTTTTCAAGATATGAGCAACTCCTGAAAGTACAAATCCCCACATCTTCACACGAGACATCCCAGCTGATTAGTGTAATGTAATTCTTATGTACTTCAGGTACAAGCAGATATAGGTATCTGCACACTGCCAGAATTACAGTGGGAGCTACTCAAAATGACCCCTACTACTCAATTTTTTTTGATACTTACATGAGGAAAATACTGACTCAACTTTTTGATAGGCAAAAGATTTATAACCACAAAATACTCTCCTCTCTAGACATTTCAGAAATGTTAGATCTACATTTCTGGGGAAAAAAAACAACCAAACTCCAAACATTTCTCTGATGTTGCTGGCATTGCCTGTAAAAGGAAATTATCTTTCAAGAGCACAGTACTATCTTTTCCTTCCCAAATGAGAGATGCAGCATGCCTCTGCATATTCCTCAACTAGACAACAGAGCTCCATCTTATGGTACGTCTGCCTGCCATAGGCTGCTGATACACAACATACAATAAATGCAATCAATATGTTAGACGTGTGAATAAACTCGTGGTTCTTACACTGTATTAACAGAGCATCTTATAAATGTTCATACACCATATGGAAGACCCAAATTTATTCAATTATTTCTCTCCTCAGGGGTTTGCCCTGCTTGTGGACCAGTACATCCAGCACCAAAAGAGCCTCCAGCTTTGAACACCTGTGCGTAGGTATGCTTACCTGCCACAACATGCCCCTTACCACACTAATTAAGGGCACACTCCATGCCTGGAGACCTAAGATATGCACAGAGAAATACTGCTGTTGGGTGATTAAGACAATCATGATAAAAGGCTTTCTAAAAATAATATAAAAAGAACCATTTTAAGTTTTCTACAGGGCATTTGGCTTGTTTGGTTTGGATTTTTTTCTGTTGAACAACAGCTTCCTAACCTTGTGCATTCCTGGCCACAGACAGAATAATTTGAGGTTATGACTGCAGGGGATATCACTTCCACCATTTAAGCAATTGCCTTTGACCTACACAGTACAAAATCATGTGTTGTAGAAACAGATAATAATTTACAAATTTTGAGAAATCACGCCCTTATTACTTTCAAAAGGTGGAATCTCCATCTACTATGCTACATAGTAAGAATATTCTTTGATGTAAAACACTTCACAATTTCACCCTTCCCACCCTCTCAACCAACCTCAAAATCCTGTCCCACTGGGCAATTAAAAGTTTTCTGAATTTGCTTATCCAAAACAGTATGTTTTTATTGTTGAGATGGCAAACCTCAACAACAAATGTCTCCAGTGCAATCTTAAGCATTATGCACTTGAAAGTTAAGTCTTAGTTAATGTGGGTGAGACATGGATTCACAATAAAGTGCTGAATAGCAATTCAGCAGAAGATATTCCCACTTCTGTATCATAGGAAACTAATTCAGCTTTAAAACAAACAAACAAGAAAAAAATCCTTTCTTGATTATTCATCCTGCAAAGCCACTGACAGCAATAGAGATGACACTGCTTCTAATTTAGGAATTAGATGTTATGGTGAGTGCAAGTGCGTGCATAGGTCTGCACTTTGGGAGGAATTGGGAGACTAGGGAGATGAAATGACACAGAAAGAAAACTACTTATTAAAATAAAAAATTGTAACACACTCAACCATAAAAGAAACTCTATAAAAATAGAAGAAATGTACCAGGCAAATAACAGTATTTATTTCTCTTAAGATACCACTGAAATACTCAATAGCTTGTTCTTGGAATATTTTGTGGTCCCTTGTCACTATTTATGATGAAAGAACCCCCAAATTGTTTACCTAGTTCACATAAAGACACCTAACAAGAGAACATTCTTAAACCTCAATGATTTTGTTGCAAGCATTGATTTTCTATAGAAGTGCATTTGAAATTAGCCTATTAACAAAATATTTTCTTCCAGTGACATTGGTAATTCTGCCCAACAGTCACACAGAAATAAAAAATTCTGGGAAAGTGAATGTAACAATTTCTTCTCACATGCACTGGATTTTTTTTTTTTCCAAGTACCACAAAATTAATTATTCCCAAAAAGGTCTCTTGCACTTTATCATAAAACAAAGACTACAAGATCTACAAACATCATAAAGGGGATTAATTTGAAGGTGTAAAAAATTTGTTTATTAATGTTGGCATATATCAATAAATGATTGCAACCTGAGATAACCCTCATCCATTGGCTTAAAAAGTTGTGCAATTCTAAGCTATTATTTCAAAGAACGGGAAGCCTAGCACTTGTCTATTCTTGAAACGTGTCATATTTTAATGCATGTTATTTGATAACATAGAGATCAGCATCCAAAATTGGTTTTTTAAGATACGAGTCACCTGGCATTATGAAGACATTTTGCTGAGGTGCGAGATGAGTTTATCCACATCTACCAAACCCCCTTTAAGGTACCTCAAACACCTTCATTACTGGTGTAACCTGTGCGTGTGTAAATCTGCATACATGCGCCCTTTGGCCCTTGATGACCATCCTGACCGGAAGTCACTATGTACAGCTGGATTCCTTGCACCACGATTTCACCTCTTGCAGAAGGCCCATCTGTGCAGTGAATCTGATAACTCTATAGCCATGCCTTTGGCACCAGCCCGGTCTGTGGGAAAATGAAAGTGTGCAGACTCATCTGACCAACACTAAATTAGGGTCTTACTACAACTTGAGATAGGAATTTGAAATGGAAGGCCAATTCAAACAGTGGGAATGCATCAGAAGTCATGGCTAATCAGTAAGAGTGCTAAAGAGCAGCAGATTACTGAGGAAGCCCACAGGTCCTCAGTGACTGTGACAAGGACAGAAAGATGCAGTCACTGGACACCAGCACCATTACCTTCTTAACACAGGCCCATTTGCCAAACCAGTGGGGAACATACAGACATCCTCCCAAACTCCAAACCAGAAGAAGAAAACAATGTTTTATAAAGATGGAAGATAGGAGGAAAAAAGAGGGGGACAACAAGGAAATAGCAAGTCACCTGCTGTGATGAAAGAGAGGCAGGCAGCCCTTCCAGAGCACAAGGTTTTTATACCATTTGGTAAGAACTTCAAGCATGCTCAGCAAAAATAAGTATAGTTCACAACATACAGCTTTGTGTATTATTTTTTATTTAAAAATTGAAAACGTGGTTGAATTTAACACAATGTACAAAACACACATAAATCATAATAAAAATACTCCTGTCTCTCTGTGTATAAAATGAAAGCTTTAAATCACAATTCTAAGAAATGCCTTATAAACAACCACTCAGATGCATGTACCCTTCATTCTTCACATGTGGCCCTTGTACTTTAGGCAAAAGCTGACTGCACCTATCTCTGGGCTTCTGAGAAAATACAGTATTTCACAGAGCCTTCTCATCTGTTTTTCCAAGTGTTTAGCAATTGTACTTCCTCCTTGTTCCAGCCCCTCAAAAAATAAACAATAGAAAAAGCAGCTATTATAAAAGTAATTCTTTAGCTGCTTCTAGCCTTGACATCAGGCTAGTGCATTGTGTCATCAGTCTTCTAAATGCAAATTCCATCCATTCAGTTTCTACTCATGGTCACATGAAGCAGTTTCCCTACTGTTCAATGAGAGGCTTCAAAAATCATAAGGCAACTTAAAATGACCAAGCAAAAGGATGGCAAAGCCATAAGTGTCCAGAAACCCTCAAAACAAAGGATTCTGCATTTATTGCAGATAAACCCAGGATTCCTGGGTACTCTGGCAATGCTGGCAGAGACCGTTCCAATTCTTCGGTACCTTAGAGAAATCCCTCTCCTCCAGGACTTCTCTTCCCAGCCCTGTACACACACCAAAAAGGCCTACAGATCCTGCCAGAGGCATCCAACCTCTGTAAATACACTAATAAGTACCTCTACGTTACTACAGTGCCAAGAGTAAAATACCATAACAACACACCTCAATTAAATAGCTCTTGATAATGGCTCCACCAACATCAAGCCAGTGGAGAGCAATTAGAGAAATGAAGCATGCCTAATGTCATGGCAGCAGCTACCATGCATTTCCCAGAGATGATACTGGTGATCTATGGCAAGCTCAGCACACCAGCATGGAAAAATAGATTTTGTCATCATGAGGTTATGCCCATGAGCGCTAGATTCATGAGGTCTGCAGCATTATCCTGTCTCAACATTCAGTGATACCTGTCCCATGCTGGTAGTGCCACTCTTCCAAGCGCTCTCTTGCCCCGCTTAAACAAGGGACGTGGTAGACTACAGCAGGTGTCCCACCCTCAGGAACTCCATTCTCAGGTGAACTTCTTCATTCCAGCCTTGAGATCACTGGGTGTTTCTTCAGACATATTTGCAAAGGTTGACAAGCTTATGACAAATGACAAGGCTTACAGCATTTGTCATCAGATAAACATCAAATGGCACCTGACAATGCCATTTTCAAAGTACTAGGTAGAAGGAGAGAGATTTTTTCCAAAGCTTTTACTTTGATCCCAAGTCTCACATTTCTATTAGATTCTGCACCCTAGATTTACAGTGCATACAGTCATAAAATGAATACAGCACACTGATGGAGCAATTTATTATGAGAAAGTTATCAAAATGCTGAGCTTGTTTCCAGGCATTTATGTCCCATCGCTTCAACAGGATGAGCCAACAATATCTTAATAATGAATAACATCAGAGCACACTGTTCACTCAAAAATTCTTGTAAATGATTTAACACAGATGTGCACAACCTGAATCAATTTTCATGTGCAGATCTGTGATATTGAGTGCTCGGGTTTTAATGCAAGACAGAGTGCATGATGAATACAAATTTATCACTTTAAGAAAACAATTTATATTAATTTTAGCTTACCTCATAAATAGAAGCAAAATGTTACAGCTGAAGAAAAAAAATAAAATAGCTTCTTTTATGCATACAATATTCTGTCTATGAGAATGGATCGGAAACCCCTTTGTGTGCTTGAAAATTTACTTAAGTTTTTAAGAGTGTAAATCACCATGCTCAAAACCGTATTAAAAAATTAAATATAGATAAGAAATTTATCATCACAATTCAAGAACTAGGGAATACCCAGTAAAAAATACTGGCCAGCATATAAAAGGTAGTAACTGATTTTATATAATGAATAATTATGTTCCTTACCACCATGTAAGATTTGAAGATCAAATGTGTAAGTGGATTCAAAAAAAGGAATTGAATTTGTGAAAAATAAATCCATCAGCAACTATTTAGCAGGGGCTTTCATATACAGCCTCTGAGAAACTGCTAAGGAATTGACTTAGGCAGAAGGGAAGGAATCTCTCTTGGAAGTAAAGACGGAATCCTAGGAGATGCTCCTGAAGACATTTGTAGGCAATTGTAAGAAATAGGTTGCCAGAGAAGATGAACTTTTTGTCTGATCCACTATGACATTCCTAAGGATGTGAAAATTATAAAATTCTTGTTCCATGGGGCTTTTTTTTTCAGTTTGCACAACGGGGCATGTACGTGCTACTATCACAGCTCTGCAAGGCTGAGGCAATACACTCTAATAGTTATAGGAGTGACAATGTCAATCATTTTAAATCACCTGCCTGTTCGGATCCAATCACATTTTCTCCAAAAGCCTGAACAAGCTGACTGAGGTGGTGACTCACAAAATAAATACAACCACCTCTTAAGCTTAGGGGGGGAAAAAAGGCAGTAGAAAAGAAACAGAACAGTGAGATCTGTTGCATTTAGCTTCTACTACAGTGTGAACATTTTCAGCCTTGCTTTCATCCAGCCCTTCAAGCTGGACCCAAATACAGCTACATACAGCCATAGAAAGCAGGGATAGATTTGTTTTGTATTATATGCAAGACTTCATAAACCAATTAAGTTCATCTTTGAAGCATCTTATTTAGAATTCCATTAAATCTTATAATAAGATCTTAAATTCTCAAGTCAGAATGTCAAATCGATGTTTTCAGAATAACACATGCAATCCATACAAATTTCTGATTTACAACACCACCTGAAGCAGTTAGTGTAACACAGCACTACATCAGATGGTCAATTTAAAAATATCAATATCCATAAAACCCTGCATCTTTCAAAATTCATACAACGTTGAGGGGAAAAAAGGAAGTTTTCCTGCTATGTGTCATTAACCACTAAATCTACGTTTTCCCGCAAAATTTATTTTTGTCCTTCACTGAAGGAAGGATGCTTGCCAAGCATAAACCACAGATAAACAGATGATATACTGTCTTCCCAAGTCTGCTGTTGGAATGCTTCAGTAACTTTCATGCATGCTGGTTTTCAAGAAAAGAGTAAAAATCTTGGCCAGCAATGAAGCCAGTGCTTCCACTCCATTTTTGTACAGTTTGAGAACCTGAAGCGAGGCAGAACTGCGCAATGAGAAGACTAAAGGGGCCGGACTTCTTTAGTCCGGCAAAGAGGAGGCAAAAGAGCTATGTAAAAGCAGCACGCAGCTACCTGAAGGGTAGCAACAAAGATCCCAAATGCAAACTCTTCCTCGTGTTAGCGGGCAATATTACAAGGGGTAATGGTCACAACTGTTGCTTGGGAGGTTCAGGTTGAACGTGAGGAAAAATTCTTTCACTAGGAGGTAGAGCAGCACTGGAGCAGGTTACCCACAGAGGCTGTAAATCCCTCTCTTTTGGGAGACGAATTTTCAAGACACTGCTAGACTGTCCTGGTTTTTGGCTAGCTAGACAAAGCCTTGGCTGGATGGATCTAGCCTTGGCAACAGTCCTGCTTCAAGCAGGAGGCTAGACTAGGTGACCCCAGAGCTCCCTTCTAGCCAACACTTCCATGGCCACAAACATAAAATCATCAAAGAAACTAAACCATGCTAAATGTAAAGCACTGAATTTAACTAAGCTTTTAATTTAACTAATGCATTTAATAAGCATCAACAGAAAAAGTTTATGTCAAATGGCTTTAAGTACTATCAAAATAAAATTTCTTTTCACACTCCACATATTGTATGAGATAGTTATTGAAACAACCCGTGCAGAACTACATCAGCTTTTAATGGAGGGAGTGTCAACACCACTTCTCTGTTGTTTCCAGATTTTAAATCAAGGCTATACTGTAAAAAATAAAATATTGACAAATTTATTTACAAACATTAAAGTTTTTTTCCATCTGTAAGCAACCACCACTACGGTAGAAGCTTCTTGCAATGAGGCTATGACTCATTCTGCCCTTTGATGTCTATCCCCATTCTTTATGCAACAACCCTGATTTATCATTTGTCACCTTGACAGGAAATGATTGCTTGCAACACACAGTTAACAGCACATACTTCGGGCAATCATAACTCAATGGGTTATACTCTTTGGCTACAAACTCAATGCCTCTTACACAATGATACATTTTTATGCCTTGCTTTGGCTATAACCTAAATGAAGAAGGTCAATTTCTAATCATTATTATTATTATTATCATCATTATTTCTACAGTTTTCTTGGCTAGAGAATCACCTTGTTGACTATCAGTAGTCATTCAGTTACTGTCCTTAGAGCAGCCTTCATTTTCAGAAGGGTTGTTTCTTTAGAAGACACAGCATTCTCTGTTGTTCAGTCTACACTCTTGGCCAAGTAACTGCAAGCAGTTTTTTTCTTGCCACTGACAGTACACTTGAATTTTAAGATACGTTGGTGAATTTCCACATATAGGCTACATTATTTAACTTCCATAAAAGCTTAGTTATTATCTTATATTTACCTCAAGCAAGCTAAATTCAAAGACTATGAAATCTAGTAGAAATGCGTACAGTAACTTCAACAGGCTACAGAAAAGGCTTAATCAGGTAATCTTTTCCATACTTACATGGTACAAGGCATTAGCACCAGTTAGAGATTATTACAGGAGAACTGCATTATTTGTGCTCTTTGAATTTCAAATGGTTTACTGTGGTGGTGCCTCAAGCAATTATTAAAACTGAAGCCTGCATTGGGACTACAAAAACAAAACAGACTGAATCCCAGCAGAAAGAGGGAAGAAACGCCCAGCTGGCAATCAATTTACCGCTTCCTGAACTTGTGAGCCAACTGCTTAAATAAATGAATGAATAAATAAATAAATAAAATACTCATCCCCTCTCCCCCAACTCTCAGTCCTCTTTTTAAAGGCTTCTTGTGTACATGTGGACAGACTAGCAGATCACAGGTAGACCTTATGCATTTATTCAAGACAGCTGATCTGCTCTATTGGGATTATTTTTTTTTCTGCTCTGAATAAGAGACAATGAATGGTTATTCTCGCTATGGACAAGCGGAACAATTTCCAGATCAGCACTGAAGGACACAGGCATGCCAACAAAGAAGTTGCCAGCTGAACAATGCTGACTTCTGTTCTGTACGATGCAGATCTATCTGCTTCTTAAATATAAGATTTAGTTAAGATTTTAAGAACACTGCAACTAACTCTTGGAGCCACCTTTTTCCTAATCACACTTTCTCTATCCTCCAGGGTCACTGGCACCCCTTGGGAAGTACCAAGGTCAAGCTGTTCATGTTAAGATCCAGTGAACCCTAAAGGACATCATCACTTAATCAGTCTCAGACTGAAGAATTTCATGAAGAATCTCAGACCATCTTATTCTTTACTTCTTAAGGCCAAACATTTTTTGCATTAACATGGGAACAACTGTTGGGCATTGTTCTTTCAAATTCTTAATTTATCTGTGAAAACTCCATGATGCCTGCAGATTACCGTTCACTGAATTTCATCTGACATATCACACAAAGGTACCCCCATAACCTCTCAGCATGTTGACTAGTGAAATATTCAACCTTAATTTGTTATATTGGACACAGCTTCCAATTTGTTTCATTGTTCTCAGCTTCCAAAACAAGTCAGCACCAGTTTGATGTGGGAGTTGTGGGTGTGTGAGGAATTGATCCAACTCTGAACTAGGTCTTGTTTTGGGGGAAAAAAAAAAAAAACCCAAACAAACAAAAAACCAACCAACCCAATGTACTCAGTCAATTAACCAACCAAAAATAGATAATTTCACTCATAATCTAAAATTGCCCACTAGAGTTGAAAAAGTTCCAGAAAACATCTGAAATACTATGGAGAAACAGAAATAGGGGGGAAAAAACCCCAAACAAACCAAAACAAAAAAATCCCACCAAACCCCAGAGATGTTTCAGTCAGAATAACAAAACTCAAGTGCAAAATTTACAGCTGCTGTGTGGGAACAAACCACAGACAAGCATTTGTGAGTGAAACAGAGCAATATTAAATTAAGTCAAAGCCTTTCCTTGTATTATTGACCATCTGTACTTTTAACCACACATTAAAGTACAAATCAAAATAGCTCTTCATTATGAACTCTAATAAATTTCATTATTAACTTCTATATTTGGCAATTTTATGTTATTTTTAAGTAAGGCAACATCTGCCACATCCATAATGGACTATTCTTTCTCAAGGAACACTGACCAGAATTCAAAGTGAAATACTACGGATACTGAACATGTTAAAAATTTCTTGTGCACTTTAGAGAACATTAGAATACTGAAATTATTCCTCAGCCCTAATGTGGCAGCAAGGACACGTAATTAACCAATGGAATTCATAACTAAGATTTACTATATTAACTATAAAATTTCCTGCAAGCCCACTTTTTTTAGTTAGTAGTTACAGAATAAAAAGTTAGTCAAAATAGGAAAACACACCAGATTAAGGTCCAAAGTTAGACAGCAAGAGCCTGTAAGCCTATGGGGAAATAGGATTTTCGTTCCGTTTTTTGTTGTTGCTGTTTGGTTGGGGGTTTTTGTTTCTATTTTATTAAAAACAAACTAAATAAAAATACTGACATTCTAAACCAAAAAATCCAGTAAAACCCCAGTGTTCTCTATTAATTCCCAGAGCAGTAATGTACGTGACAGAAATATGCAACATGAGGGTAGAAATCAATCACATTATTTTGCTTACTTGTATTGCAATAAGAAAACCTAAAAGGCTTCCAGCACGACTGGCTTCCTTTCCCACAGCAGGTGACCAGATGATTCAGTTTAATGAAGCTATACAGCTACTTTCATTCTTCTCAATTTTTAAAGAATATATCCTAGTTCTCCCTATAACTTAAAAAAACCTATACATATAAAAAAAAATCAAACAATGAGCATTTTCTTAAAGGGAAAATTATTTCATTAGAAGAGTCTCAAATTGGTCTACTTAGTATCTTCTCACAGGTTTTCCAGAACATGCTAATTAAAAAGCTTGCTTGAATTGAGAGAAAACAATTCCATCGTCATGACATGCAGTGGGATGAAGAGGTAGTCAGACAAGTCAGCGTAGCTATCTATAACTACACCATGGACAAGGATGGTTCTGCCCATCTCATCTGCTCATGTCTCCAAGTTTTCATTCTCTGCTTTAACATCAGCTCTGGCACTTGTCTGGTGCTTCAGCAAGCCTCCAGCTCATTAAACCAGCAAAATAGCCCCCCACCCAATCCAGCAAAAATATCCAAACAATCAAACAGCCCCTCAACCAAGCAAATAAAAAACCCCATGCGAGTAGATCTCTAACAGTTTCACAGCAACCTATGCCAAACTAACTTCTGGACGGCATACTCTCTTACCTCCCTCCGGCTGCATGTTCCTAGTCTTTCATTCGTGCCAGCTTCAACATTCATCAGAACCTGTACAAAACCATTCCAGCGAGCTGAATGAGCAGGCTCACACCCACTGAAGAGAACAAGAGAAATAGCTTTCTGCTTGGCCAACACACCAGAACAGGTTGGTGCAGGTTCTAGCAAGCACAAGGACTCCAAGAGAGGCCACAGCAGCCACCAGGTAGATCAGCCCAGGCTGCCACCAAACCACAACTTCCGTGACTTCACTCACCAACAGGTGGGAGAAGCAGCAGAGCCGACACAAGGGCGCAGAAGTGAACATCCACAAAAGATCACACCTCTAGCAGCAGCAAGCTGTTAGTTTAGCTGGCTTCATCCTACAGTATCTGGCGTAGCACAACTGTGACTAGCTTCAAGGGAAAATACTACTTCTTAGTTATATGGTCTCCTGCTTTCTGGTCCTCCAATAAAACAGTGCTAATTACATGTCCGAGTGTTTAGTAACTCAGAAGCATTTGTGAACTTTCACCTTTCAAGTATCACTTAGCATACAACACACCTTGTATGTGCAGGACAAAGGTGAGCAAGCACCCTAATGCACTTTCATGCATAAGCTGAGCATACCAGAAATTTCAGTTGCTCGCATTCACAATTAGTTTAATAGACTGAAATGCTTAAATTGACAGTCTGCTAAGACGCAACCACAACATTTCTTAAACCTTGCCAAAATATCCAACAGGCTTATTTAACACCTATTTACATTACCATTTTGGTAGTGTTACTGCATATTACATGGAAAAAAAAAAAAAAGACAAGCCACTTATACCTTTATTTACAAACCTATTTGAAATAAGAGAATTGTCAAGTAAGGGAAGAACAGCAAACTCATCCACCTCAGGTAATATTCTTCACCCATGCCTTAAGAAAGCTCTGATAGGAGTCTTTGTGCTGTTTTCCACTGTAGCGTCTTGCAAACAGATGGTGTGGTGGGTTGACCCTGGCTGGGGGCCAGGTGCCCACCAGAGCGGCTCTATCACTCCCCTCATTCACTAAACAGGGGAGAAAAGGTATAACGAAAAGCTTGTGGGTCGAGATAAGGACAGGGAGAGATCACTCGCTAATTGGCATCACGAGCAAACCAGACTGAACTTAGAGAGGGAATTCATCTAATTTATTACTAAGCAAAACAGAGTAGAGGAATGAGAAATAAAATCAAATCTTAAAACACCTCCCCCCACCCCTCCCATCTTCCCAGGCTCAACTTCACTCCCGGCTTCAACCTCCGCCCCCCAGTCAGTGTCACAGGAGGATGGGGAATGGGGGTTACGGTCAGTTCATCACGCGGTGTTTCTGCAACTTCTTCATCCTCAGGGGGAGGACTCCTCTCATCCTTCCCCTGCTCCAACATGGAGTCCCTCTCATGGGACGCAGTCCTTCATGAACTTCTCCAACGTGAGTCTCTCCCATGAGGCTACAGTCCTTCACGAACTGCTGCAGCGTGGGTCTCCTCCACGGGGTGCAGACCTTCAGGAGCAAACTGCTCCAGCATGGGTCCCCCACGGGGTCACAAGTCCTGCCAGCAAACCTGCTCTGGCGTGGGCTTCTCAGGCCCAGCCAGGAACTTGTTCCAGTGTGGGCTTCCCACAGGGCCACAGTCTCCTTCAGGTGCCTCCACCTGCTCCAGTGTGGCATCCTCCATGCAGGTGGAATCTCTACACCCCCTCATCCTCCCTCCATGGGCTGCAGGGGGACAGCCTGCCTCACCATGGTCTTCACCACGGGCTGCAAGGGGGATCTCTGCAGACACCAAGGTCAATGAAGAAGGAGGGGGAGGAGGTGCTCCAGCCACCAGAGCAGAGTTTCTTACATCTTCTCACTCCTCTCTCCGGCTGCAAAAACTCTGGTTTTTTCCTTCTTAAATATGTTATCACAGAGGCGCTGATTGGCTTGGCCTTGGCCAGCAGTGGGTCCGTCTTGGAGCCGGGTGGCATTGGCTCTGTCAGACACAGAGGAAGCTTCTAGCAGCTTCTCACAGAAGCCACCCCTGTAGCCCCCCCCTGCTACCAAAACCTTGCCATGCAAACCCAACACAGATGGAAAGGAGAGACAGCTAAAGCAGAATGCCATTCATTCACACATACTTTACGCTAGTAAGGTAAGCCTGTCGGCCCATTTCAAAGGGGGGTTGTCAGGACAAAATAATAATAAAAATAAAAAAGGGACACAGGCCCTTTATTACTGATTAGTAGCATTAAGCCAAAGACAAGCTCTGGGAACAAGCTTTGCTCCACAAGAAGGCAGCAAAGATTATATACATATATAAACTGTTTCTGCTAATAAAAAACTTCAAACGAAGCAACTTTAAAAACCAGACATCATAACTAGGAGCACCAGCATTTAGCTAGTGAGGAAACCATACAGGAACCAGCACTTTTTTTGCACCCTACCTTAGACAAGGTGAAACCCTGCACACACTCCAAGCCACAATGGCTCCCGCTAATCCTGCACCTGCTCAGATATGCAGTGACATAACTAGGGTCACTGAAAGCCACAGGGCCTGCCTGTTGCAAGTTTTCCTCTGTGATCCCTCAAATTGCTGTGGTTTTGTCATCTATGAGGGGACACTCAATTTCTTCTTGCTCAAATGGATGCAAAACCACATGAATTGCAGAAGTTAGTATATAGTTAAGGTTGTGTCATAATTATTAAAAATCAGAGTATTTGGAATTCAACTTAAATATGCAGCATGGCTGAGATTTTCCCTGGAAACAGACCTTAGGAAAACAATTCATTCTGGAAGGGATTTTACACTGACAGGAAAAGAAACACTGCATTCACACCTCAGTAACTACAGAAAGGTGATAGACACACTGCCCTCAATTAACAATGATGTCTGAATTCAATACTTTCAATTGCTGCCAGGGTCCACTGGATTCCACCATTTCAAATATAAGCTTGTTGTGACCTCCAAGTGTCTCTATAAAAGGCATATCAATCTGTTTGGTCCCAAGCTCCTGTTTCCATGCCTTCTTGTATACACCAATTCCTGCCTCCTGTTTGCCAAGGCCTGCTGTCTATACCTACACAGAAATGGTTATATGTGGACTACTCTGGTATCTAGATGTTCCTCCACCTTGGTACTTTCAAGAAAAATCGGCATTGTATTTACTGATACTGCATCTTAAGTGTCTGGACGCGTCTCTGGAGGACAGTGCATGTCCACATTAACAGTAACTGGGAGAAAGAGGCTCTGGGGCTCAGCCTTGGGGACAAGAGCCCACAGGGAGAGCATGCTTGCGGCTCACGCCAGCCCGTGGCTCAGATGCACCTGAGCTGACCTGACCTCGGGTGAAGCCGACTTGGACGGCACACACTGGGGCGGCACCGCCAACGCCGCCCAGCCCCTGACAGGAATTCAGACCGGGGGACCGGGCCAGGGCTAGCCCAAAGCAAGCGACGCCACGGCCCGCCGCGCCCCCGCCCCTCACCTGCCGCCGAGCTCAGGGCGACCCTCCGGTGCCTCCTGCCGAGCTCCCGCAGCTCCTCCTCGTCCTCCTCCAGCCTCCAGGCTTCGGCCATCGGCGGCGGGGGGGCGGCTGACCGCATTTAAGAAGCGGGGGCTGCCATGTCCGCCCGCGGCCGGGGGCCTTCTCGCCCCTGCCGGGTGAGGCCGGCGCGTCCCCTCAGCGCGGCCGCCCGGCCCCCGTGATCCCCGGGCCTGCCCCACACCTGCGCCCTCTCCGTCCCGCTTCTCCCGGCGAGCTTTCAGCCTGGGCCGCTCCGCGCTCCTGCCGGCGGGGCGAACGGGGGCGAGGCGGGAGCCGGGAGCCGGCGGGCGGGAGGAGAGGCGGTGGCGGCCTTTCCTGCCCATCCGCAGTTCTCCGGCGTCAGCAGGAAACCCGGCGGCTGCCTGGCACCGCCACAAAAGGGGGCGGAGGAGGCGGCGGGGGGAGGTACCTGGCGGCCGCCGCCGGGCAGCTCTCTGCTGCGGCGGGCACCTCGCGGTGCCCAGTGGGGCTGAGCCGGGCCGGCGAGCGAGGGCCGGGCCGGCCTCAGCATGGGGGGGTCACGGCCGGTGCCCGAGCAGCCCCGTGCTAAGGGGGAGAAGGGGCTTGAGGCGAGGGGTCTGAGGCCTTACTACCCTCACGACGAGGGTAAGGAGGTGAAAAGAGCAGGAAAGGAAAGCCCCAGGAGCACCGGGGGGTTGCTGGCGGGCTGGAGCAGCAGCCCGGCCCTGCTGAGCTGGGCCCTGGGTGGCCCATCGGCTTCGGGCTGAGGGAAGGCAGGCGTTCAAACGGCGGCCGGCTCTAATCCGCGGCCAAGAGGATATGTTTCTTGGCGTGGGGTTTGTTAGGGTGGTTTAAACCACTTCAGGAGAAGTGATCTTATGGATGCACTTGAAACTGGTGAGGTACACACTTCCAGTGCAGAAGTGATATGAAAAATCTGGCCACGTTTCAAATTGGACACTTAGAAGTCAGGTGTAGTTTTAGCTTTTTTTTCTTTTTTTTTTTTCTGGGCCTCAGTTGCTCTTATCTAAAATTGAAATTATATTGTTTCTTCACGTCATATGCTTACTATAAAACCAAGCCATAAATGTTTTTATGGATGACTCTGTATTAGGCACCACTTTAAGAAAGCATATAAGGAAGTTAAATTGAGCTTCAGAGCAGGTGAATAAGGGGCAGTAAATAAATAAAGTATGTGACCACAAATTAGACCAGGAAGATGCAACAAAACATTGAATAATCCTGATGTTGAGCAATATCTGTGCTGACTCACTAAGTGCCATCTACTCTGTACACTGAATAAAGCAGATCATGCAGGTTGAAAACATTGTATGTGATGACAAAAGTGAAAAATACACCATAATGCATGAATACAAATGATTGTCTATGTATTTCTTAGTGTTTCAGTGCTTGACTTCACAGTCAGTGTTCCTTAACAGAGGGGGGGGTTTCACTGGAACATTTAGTGTTCAAGTGATATAATAGTTATACTTTAGAAGGACATAAGGCTTTATACTATAAAAGGATATAAAGCCAGGCATAAAACTGGATGTACAGCAGGACTATATAACAGACAAATCTAACCTTCCACTGCAGGTATGTGTTCTCAAAAGCCTCATGCTTCGGATGACCTCTGCATGGGTGGATTGCATGGTAAGTCAAAGGATCTCACCTCACAAACTTCCCTGCAAGACCAGCGTGCCTTCTACAGGATAACTAGTTGGTGACAAAGTTCCTCAGTTGTGCACTACTGCCACAGGAACGCTTTAGGGCTGTGCTGCAAAGCCTCACCTGCAACAAAAAACACAAAAAAGAAGTTCCAATGGGGAAAGTATGAGGAAGAACAGCAGAAGACAGGGAAATCACTGGTATGTGCATGTGGGAGAGACAAAAGAGAATCTCTCATGTATAAAAAAACAGTACCACTTGGTCATATACCAAGCTCTGTCAGTGGGCAATGCACTTGGGACAGTGACTGAGTTTTAGATCTAGAGGAGTCATTCAAGAAATGCCTGGAACTGATAGAGGACAGATTTCACCAGAAAGAAAGAGATCAAACTATGACACAATTCATATGTGGATACAAGATTCAGGTAGCAATAACTAACATACTACTGGAAATAGTTTCCAATCAGTACTACTGGAAACAAGTAAAAATTCCCAGCGTTTAAACAAAATTAAAATGCAAGGCAGCATTGCATGAAGTATTTGAATCATATTTCTGAAACATTTATTGCAAAAAACATTCAATAATGCACATTGTCTCCAAAAGAAGGTTGCTTACCAGTAGCTGGAGTTCTTCAGGTACGTAGTCTATAGGTGTACTCGCACTGCCAGTGTACAAATGCCACAAGCATTCAAGCTTAGTGGTGTTTTTTAGGTTTTAAATGCCTGTAGAATAAGTGTGCGTAGGGTAATATGCAGGAATGTGTAAGACAGTATGTTCACATACTCTCCACTTCTCTCAGCTGCAAAATCTGCTGATATGCAAGGACTCAAAGGAAGTACAGGCAGAGGGTGGATGTCTAGAGCTCCATTTCTTACAAGTAATTCTTTTCTAGTGAGTGCTTGCCAGATGCACTCATCCATACTCTGACTGTGAGCTGTGCCTCACTTCTAGTTTATATTGGTATTTGCAAGTGATCAACAGCTTTAGGGTTGCTCTGTCAAATGCAGCATCACATCACTGGCTTGATACCTGATAAAGGTATATAATTAACGGCAGTACCTAGGAAGGAGGTAGACTTTAACAAGTCTGCAGGAGATAGGTGGGCTCTGATGAAGTGCTCCTGAGCAGCAATGACAGATGCACCTTGGTAGTCTTGGAACAGATCCTGACACAGCCCTTTATCTGTGTAAGCAGTTTCTAGTGGGAGGAGAGAGCTGTGCTTCTGGGTCTTTAGATGAGCAACAAAACCAGCTGTTGAAATAATCAAAAGAGCCACAGTTGCTGGCTGGTCTAATAATAGCCTAGGCCAGACAGAGTAATTTGCAATAATTTGGCTCAGATTGGAATACACACACACACAGAAAAAGATTTCTGCTGGGTTGCCGGGTACAGGGGAAGAAGGAAAGAAAGAGGAGGGGGGGATGAATTGGACCCAACCATTTCAAGTGCAGCAGGAATTAAAGCCATGTAGGAAATTCTCTCCATAAAGTGAAGGAACGAAGACCCTCTTTTACTTTTCAGCAAATAAACTGATCAAAATTATCAAAAAGAAATAAAAGGGGAAGAAAAAGTACATGTAGCAGCAAGTTGCAAAAGTTTTACAAAAAAGAAAAACAAAAAAGAAGCAGAGCACTCGCTGTAGTCTCAGGTACTTGAGAGGAACACATCAGCATGTGGCATTTGCTGCTCTAAAGCCCTTCACAAAGTACAATGTATTTGTGTCTTACAAGCAGAGTGAAGGAAAAATAATTGCATTCTTGTACTTCAGTGAGAATCTCTGCTGTGTACATGTGCGTAGGAATAAAAAGACTTTTGTATATTTTCAGAGCTACACTTCTGCAAGAAACTAACCTTACTGTCTTAAAAAGTCTGCAATTTGGTTGTTAAAATCTGGAAATTTCTCACTGAAATTTTACTTCATCATATGCATTTTTGCTCTAATGTACATACCTGGAATTTCACAATGGTAGAGTAAAAGAAGGAAACAACGGGGTAAATGCGTCTTTGTACTCTCTGCTGCATGCTTACAATTAGCTGCTTTGGCAGTTATTATTTTTTAAGTATTTTGTTCTGATTTGCATCCCTGGAATTGCCACTTTGTTGGGCCCTGCAAAAAGACACTGTTTTTCAACAAAAAATATCAGCTCTATAGAACTGCTTAATTGAAGTCGCCCGTGTAGCCTCAATGTCTATTCAGGTTCTGCAAAGCAGCTGAAGCCTGCAATGAATGTATCAGTGTTTGGCTGAGATACAGGAGCCTCAGACCACAAAAGAATGCAGACAAAGGATTTTTAAAAAATGCAAAGGATGAAAAGGAGTGTTTTGAAAAGGGAAAATGTAGCCTTTGGACATGACAACATTATTTTTGTTCTGAGCAAAAATAACAAGGGTCTCGTTCAATAGACGAATGACATTGGCAATATAGCCAGTATAGGAAGCTGACATTGCTGAGGGCCAAGATCGGATAATTTGATCTCCATTTGTGTTCAGCTGGTCCAATGGGTTTTAGCATAGTTGGAGAATGACATATCAGGAGCCTGCAGGCTTCCTGAAATGTCTCCAGCTAAGTGCAGGTTGCCCTTGCATTGTTACAACTGCTTGTGTCTCCTAGAATATCAGTATGATGACAGTCTAAAGGTAGATGGCTTTATGATGAAGATGATTAAATTAGAGGATTATCGATTTCCTTGAATAAGAACCTTTCTTGTTGAAACACTGGGAAATTACCTTTATGCAAAACTGAGGATTTTCAGATTGCTCTCAAAAAATGAGAAGGATCTCTGCATGAAAGCAGCAAATCCAGTAATTTCAGAAGATCAGAGAACATGGCACAATTTGCCAAAAAAATGGCAGCCAAGTGTGGAAAACCTTTTCAACGGAAGATTCTTACAGTTGTCAGTTTTTAAATTAGTTTTACTAATAATTTTGGTTACTTTTGCTCTTTTCCAACTTTTGTGGACTAAAAGCACCCTTTCTTCTCCTATCCTGTTAACAAACATCTGTTAACAGTATTTTTCTCTTTTATTAATATTATCACTCACAGGGTAATAAATATATCTGTTTCCTACTGCCTTCATGATCAAAGAGAATGAGGAAAAGAAGTAGAAAAAATGTGAGAAAATATGGAAGGGAAAAGAGCTGGTTCAGAGGTAAACACTTCTTAGAAAGAGAGGCTGTCAAGACCAAATTGATTCATAGTTTGAATCCTGAAGTATTAATGTTTACTCCATAATCACAGACTTACCAGTGGACAGTGTTGATGTTGTGCTAAGTGAGCTGGCAACAGCATGATGTAAGAAGCATTATCACATTGGACACACGTGAGTCTAATACCTAAGAATATACAATGCTAGCCCCAGGATGAGAGTCCAGCTTTTCTGCTGCAGTTTGCACTTCAGTGCAAAATGCTGACAAGGAAAAAAACTTATGGAAGACAGCAAACAGAGTCCTAAAGAATTTTCAAAAGGTAAAGCGGGGTCATAAATTTGTCCATTGCGGTAAATTTAGATGTTTCTTACAGTACTGAAATTGGTTACAGACATAAGCAGCTCTGATTTTGTTTTCTTCTGTTCTCATGCCATGAAATGCATGCAAACTGCCTTTCACTAGAAATATATATGACATGCAGGTGGATAATCTTCACAGTCTCCTATTTTTTGTTGGTTTTTTGTTGTTGTTTTTCCCCCACGCTACCACCTGTGAGCAGTCAGGAATTCCGTTGTGTTTTTCTTGTGCTGAACATTGACACAGTTCACACTTAACAGAAGTGTTTGCAAAGGTACATTAATATTCAGCAATAGGATAATTCTGCAATTAAACAATTGTATGATAATTACTAATTTGTGAGTTTAGTGCTGAAGAGTTTAATATTAATGAGGTTGTAACAATCTAGTTACATTAATGAGTGTTTGCTAATGGAAAAACATTTCTCTATTGTGGAAGTTTTTAAAAAATGCAGAATAGACTATTACAAATAAAATATTACAAGTTTCCAACTATAAAAAAATATTTTGATCTGTTACAGACATTATCTTTCAGTCATACATTCAACAACACACAGCTTCTTAAAACAATTTTGTTTCTAATGAAAGCTGAAGAATGGCAAAACAGGTTGACAGCTTTGATTGAGTACTTAGCTAGGACCAAAATGACAAAATGTTGGATGGCACCTGCTTATTTTAAGCCAGCCAGGCAAACATGAAGCAAGTTAGAGCAGTGTTTCTCAGATATTTATTTTTCAATTTATCTGATAAGAAGGAAGGACCTGCGTACCTCAGTAGCAATTAAGGGAAAATTAGAAATAATCCTACATGATAGTATCAGTCTCATCTTTTTCAGTTTTATACCACAGCCCTTAGTCTAATCACCGAATGTCAATAGAAGAATAGAGGATGACAAGTGTCATCATCATCAGGGCCTCCATATTGGCTTTAAAGAGGCTTAAGTCTCGACATGAACCAGCATTTTCTTGTATTTCACACTCATGCTTGCAAGAATCTATTTTGCTAGGCCTTTAGGGGTCCTGCACTCCAATTACACATACTTACTTAAATAACTATAGTTTCTGAGCTGACAACTCCTGAGTAATCAAGGAGATACCTATACTGTTTAGACAGATTAAAAAATTGAGCTGCAGAACTATTCTTTTTTTCTGACTTCCAGAAACAGTTTCATGTTATTCCTACCTTGCTACTACAAAGCAATCTGGTGTTTTTAGTGTCAATGACAGACCTCTTGCTAAACTCTTTGATGTTGAGTTTTATTAGCAATATAGCCCAACAACAGAGGCTTTATCCTATTTTTTTCTCCTCCTTATTACTTTGTATATACATATGCACATTCACTAGGTTCAGAACTTCTTCCCATATTCACCAAGTATAATCATAGGATTTCATAATTTGAAAGAAAAAGATTCATGTGAATAAAAAATACAAAGTTTATAATGTGATGGCATAACAGTAACCAAATTTCTTCTGTTTTAGTTACATTAGTGAAAACCAAATGTCTGCCAAATGTCTGGAGCTCCCAGTGAGGTCTGGTCTGATGAAGGTTAGTGGCATTTTTGCAAAATACTGCTGGCAAAATCCTGAGTTGCACGGACAGTTTCTCACAGAAAACTCGCACCTCGCATCAGAACTTTGTGCTAGCCAGTTGCTGAGTGAGATCTGTACACAACAGTTCTCAGCTGAAAACTGAAGCAACTCAGATTTTCCCTAAGGCATGATTTTCAAACTTTTTTAGACTTCCCTCACAGCTTCTTTTCTGTAACATTTTATGTCACCATAGTCTCTCCTACTCTTCCCCCACACATACACATTGCAACTCCTGTAGCCTGCCCCAAGCCTCTGCCTTCCTCAGACTGCAGCTACTTATACAATGTTTATTCCTTTACCCAGAAAGGAATTGCACTTTTTCCTCATGGAGAAACAGCCCGTTCAGTCCAAATCTTACAGCTGCTTTTTGCAACTTCATTAGCTCAAAGGAAATGCCACATTCTTCAAGGGGCTGCTGAGCAGAAAGCTTTAGGAGTGTGGAAAGCATGAAAGGCAGAGAAAAGTCTGGCTAGAATTTTCTGGGGTTTTACACCTTGGGAGGAGGCATGGGCTATTCCTTCTCTCTCCAAAAAGGGCCTCGCTCCAATTAACATGGGGTTTTGTTGTTTCCAAGAATTAGTAGGGCAAAAAGGACTCCAGACACACTCACCTGTACTTTCTATACTCTTTCTGGTTGTTCCCATTGACTAAGTAAATTGTCTTTATGGACAAATCTCCCAAATGCTTATCTGAGGTTAACTTTATCAGTTCGGGAACTGCTTCACGGAAAGAAATCTTTTATATCCACTGTGAACTCCCCTCCTCTCAATGCTGTCTGAATGCCAGAAGTTGTTTAAAGGATCTCTACAGTGTTCAATTCCCGATCAGTAAGAGTTCAATGGTCTGGAAAATAAGGAAGAGAGTGTCAGAATCAGTTTCTGGGATGCTTTCACAAAAGCTGTGTGTTCAGCACCGTGCTGGAGCCAGGAACAACCTATCAGTCCTGAAGCAGCTCTCTCAGAAACAACTTGATTCCACAAAACTTTCAGGGTTGTAACAGCCATTATATTCTGAAAATCTATGGATTTGGTTATGCCTCGAATTTATATCTGGACAACAATTTCAGACTTCCTTTGAGTTGAAAGAAAACAAGTGAGATGTTCTGATTTAACTGAAAATATAATTAAAACACAGTTTTTGATCTAGAATTCAGCTATGAACTACAGTACACTCCTCTTTTTCCCAGATTGGAGAGGTGCATGTAAAGGAGGTACGTTTGAGTTACTCTCTTCTCTGTGTTTCATCTGTGCAGCAACATACGGAATTTTCTACTGTAGATAGCTCTGGTGTACACAATTATTATTGGCAAAGCAATGATTTAAGATTGAGACAGCAATGCAAAAATTTGCAAAAGGAAAATGTAAAATATGCAGATAAAACCTTGGTCCCATCTCACAGAATTAGAGGAAATACAACCTTCCAAAGGGATTAATATGTGTTAATCGTCTAGTCCCAGGGCAAGACATTAGAAACATATCAAAAGGAAAACAAATATTGAGAATTTCTGGAGTAAATTGTCTCTTGTTTTACTCTGATGCTTACACTGGCTGAGTGTTGATATACTGCTGCAGCACTAAGACTCATCCTTTTTGGATTAGCACTAAAGAAAATGCATTAGTTTGACAGTTGTAGTAAATGAGCCTTGAGCTTTTTTTTTTTTTTATTCATGGCTGGTTAGGTGTGCAGGTCACGTTCCAGCCTCATTAGTGAATGGTGGCAACTTAAGTCTGGTTATTAATTCTCCAGCTTGCAAGTTGTTAGCAACTGAAGCCAAATAATATTGACATAATGTTGGCAGAACCAGAGATTTCTGAGTCTAGCAGAACTTTTATTTTTGTTTCTTGATGAAAAATGTCTTGTTGAAAAAAAAAGTAACTGTTTAGCACTAAACAGGTTCACATGTGCTAACATTACACCTGCTGTATTAACAACTGGAAAAGTGACATGCTTGAATGTTTCCATTCTGATTCTTTTTTTGGTATTTAGTCTGATTTTTCCATGGAGAGTTTCAAAACAGGTTTAGTGAACAAAAACACTTAAATTACACTTCCTGTTCTCCCCAGGTAGTGAATTTTTTGCCTGAGTGCAATAGTTCTTGCTGTCTTAAAATACCAGTATCTTGTATTTGCAAGATGCAATCTCCATCTTATTTACTCTGAAATATCTTAGTTTTCTACTAGTAGAAGTATCCTATTCATTCTGCATCATTACCACATGAAAACTTTCAGGGGACAACTATAAATTTTCATGATTTACTAATATATGACAAAAATTATATTCAAAGGGGGCATGAGAAATGGAAAATCATCACTGTTAAGATATTTGTAATGTGTCCATGATCACAATACCCTGGCATGTTAATGAAATTAACTGAAGCCTAATTCAATTCATACACTTTATTCATCCTTCTAATTACAACAGCACAACTTTTATTTGTGTCACACATTTGCATATGTTTGTGTATACATGATCATTCCTGTTTCTGTCAGTAATGAAGACACAATTCATAGAAATAAGCTAAGATAGACTTTTGGCCCTAGTAATATAATTAAAGCCCAGAACTAGATAAAGTAAAACATTATGTTGCATGACAGGACAGCATCTGTTCTCTCCTGTAATTACTACTAAAATGTAAAGGGAATTTTGTATGTCATTTTCCAGTCTCCTCATTATTTTATGAATGCCATTCATACATCTTTTTTTTTTTTTTTTAATCCTAAAACTTGACCTCCCCTTTCCCAAACTCCTGTAAAATTAGCATTGCAGCTTACCTTTCAATTTAAAATTAAATTCTTGGAAAATCCAGTGAAATGAATCTCAGGCTATTCACGGTTACACATATTGCTTTTCTTGCTGTGACTGTACTCTGAACTGTTGAGCTGAAGGAATATTGAAATGTCAGCATGCTTCTTGCCTATAAATAAAGAACAGGCATGTAAAGTGAGTGGTGTCAAGAGGGGAATGACAAATCATGTCCACATATAACCTTATATTTCTTGTGTATATCCCCCATACAGCTCTATCCAATATTGACATGTAATTTCTGCAGTGTAATCCAAATCACGTTCAAAGGATGGACAATTTTTATTACCATTCATCCTTGTCAGGATCACTTGAGCAGCATGTGTAACTGAACTCTTCAAGAGGCAATCTTTTCCTGTGCAAAGTGATATCAGAATACAAACAGTGAGCCAAGAAATAGGAAAACCAGAAGTTCACAGCACTCCTGAGGAAAAAACAAACAAACAAGAATGGATTCTTCTGAAACAAGTAAAAATGTTTAAAAATTATGCCAATTGGACTTATTTTTTTTATTTGTCTAATGTCTTATTTCCAGAGTCCTGTAATGTGAATCTTTTCATATTGAAAATGTTCATTGAAAGGCCTCCCAGTTCTCATACTACCTCTGTCTTCAGTCACCCTAATACACACATGCTACTTGAAAGCTTATTTCAAACAGGAAATTCTTAGGCTACCAGAAGTATCACTTTTATTAAAGGGTAGTGAGGACAGGAGAAATGGTAAAATAAGAAACTCCCTAGAGGGACTATCTTGTAAGACTTTTCATTGGTGAAGGATTGTGACATGATCACTAATGAGGACAAGCAGTTTTAAGGAACAGAAACAGGGAGATGGAAGCAAGAGAGCAGAGAAGCAAGGGGTAGCAGTAGAAAAGGGAGGGTCAGGACAAACTTGCTATACATTCCAGTTTATTTCTGGCTTCCAACAAAGGCCCAAACACCCCCCAGTCATTAATAACTTAATCCCAGAAATAAAAAGACTGAAAGGACACACTGAGATGTTTGTTATTTCACAGAAATTCTGGCCTTACATTTGATATCACAGTTCTCATGTTTGTGCCGTCAACTACACATTTGACGAATTCCTCATTTTTCTCCCAGTTACATTACTATTGTTGGCTACAATAAAAAGATATGTTTATGTATTTATTCTAACAAATATTCTAGTGCATTTATGATGAGCCCATATGGTCCACACTGATCCAGAGTCTGATCACAAGGAAGTTTTGCGTACATTTCACCACAGCCTCCAGTTCTGTGTCTTCTGCGTTTCTCCTGTTATTTTTGGGAGCAAATTCAGTGATGAACTGGAACAGGGATGACAGAGCTGTATCAGCACAGCTTTTCCTAGCAAGTGAGCCAAATAGAAATTAATTAGGGCATCTCAATAAAAGCAAAGTAGTTCTTGTGCACTTTAAATGTCTTCACATGTGCTCTGCCTACTTTATGCTCGTTAAGATCATTGGAGTGTTCTGCAATTGGTGGAGTACCTTGTTGGTGGCGGTGTAAAGGTATAAAGAGTAAAAAGGCTATTTATTCAAAGGCCTCTTGCAAAACACAGCTGTGGTGAGTTGACCCTGGCTGAGGGCCAGGTGCCCACCAGAGCTGCTCTATCACTCCCCTCCTTCACTAGACAGGGGAGAAAAGGTACAATGAAAAAAAACTTATGGGTCGAGATAAGGACAGGGAGAGATCATTCTCTAATTATCATCACAAGCAAAACAGACCGAACTTAGAGAGGGAATTCATCTTATTCATTACCAAGCAAAACAGAGTAGAGGAATGAGAAATAAAACCAAATCTTAAAACACCTCCCTCCACCCCTCCCATCTTCCCGGGCTCAACTTCACTCCCGGCTTCAACCTCCGCCCCCCCCCAAGCGGCACAGGGGGACGGGGAGTGGGGGTTACGGTCAGTTCCTCACACGGTGTTTCTGCCGCTTCTTCATCCTCAGGGGGAGGACTCCTCTCATCGTTCCCCTGCTCCAGCATGGGGTCCCTCTCACGGGAGACAGTCCTTCACGACCTTCTCCAACGTGAGTCTCCTCCACGGGGTGCAGACCTTCAGGAGCAAACTGCTCCAGTGTGGGTCCCCCACGGGGTCACAAGTCCTGCCAGCAACCCTGCTCTGGCATGGGCTCCTCTCTCCACGGATCCACAGGTCCTGCCAGGAGCTTGCTCCAGCATGGGCTTCCCACGGGGCCACAGCCTCCTTCAGGTGTCTCCACCTGCTCGGGTGTGGGGTCCTCCATGGGCTGCAGGTGGAATCTCTACACCCCCTCATCCTCCCTCCATGGGCTGCAGGGGGACAGCCTGCTTCACCATGGTCTTCACCACGGGCTGCAGGGGGATCTCTGCTCCGGCGCCTGGAGCACCTCCTGCCCCTCCTTCTGCACTGACCTTGGTGTCTGCAGATGTTCTTACATCTTCTCACTCCTCTCTCTGGCTGCAAAAGCGCTCTCTAACTGTTTTTTTTCTCTTTCTTAAATATGTTATCACAGAGGCGCTGATTGGCTTGGCCTTGGCCAGCAGTGGGTCCGTCTTGGAGCTGGCTGGCATTGGCTCTATCAGACACAGGGGAAGCTTCTAGCAGCTTCTCACAGAAGCCACCCCTGTAGCCCCCCCACTACCAAAACCTTGCCACGCAAAACCAACACAACAGCAAATAGGAGCTGTCAGAGCCAGAACTTCAGCACCAGCTGGAAGCCAGTTTAGATCGCTGAGCAACCTGGAATCAGAGGAGTACAAAGATGATTTAAAGCTAGTCTTGCTTATCCTCTCCTAAGGCTGTTAATTCAGTTCTCCTACATCTAGACATGCAGTGTAAAAATTCTTCTGTAGTCTTTCGGCTGCTGCATTGTTCACTTAATTTGGCAGGCTCCCTTCTACATCAGGACTGGGTTTCCTCATTTAAAAAACTAGCAGAAATATGAATGCTTTCCCTGTGTTGTAATCTGGCAGCAAGGACGGAACAGGAGCTTCGCACAGGTATTTCTGTATGCCTATTTTAATCTGTATCAGTAGATGAGGACATATACTCCAAAGAATTACAATCAAAACAATGGAGTCATTCCTCCAGCTTCAACTGGTTTTGGATCAGGCATCTAAGTCCTCACATTATCCACAAAACACGTACAGTGTTGAAGCAATAAATGGAAGAACTATGAATTTTCCAGACCTGCAGATTGATTTGATGAGATCACATTTATGGGGCAATAATGCCATTCCATTGCAGTCCTTTGCCTCTCTTCTAACAATCAACAGCGCTCCCAATTTCTGCCAGCTGTGGGAAATTCTGAGATGTGAATATTTATCCATTAGGATGTGAACAGAAAATATTAAAGAGTGACGTTTCAAAAAGCTATGTTTTGAAGAGAAAGAAAAGAACACCCACATAATTTCACGGCAATTTGTTAAATATAAGACCAAAGGGAAATCAAGCCTGGAGCTGGTTCTGTGGAAGTGGCTAGCTTTTTGAGCCTTAGATTTAATATACTGTTCATGGAATTTATCACATTCAGTTCTTTTATGACAGACAGTATAACTTCATGTTTGTGTGTGATTGAGAGCTATACCAAAATGTGTTCCTGAAGTGTTCCATTGTATTGAACAATTTTTCTCTTTACACTTCAGTAAATTTACTACTGTGTGTTTAGTGTCCACAAAATATCTTTTATAAATAACAGTATTGGAGATTCACCAGTGCCTGAAGGTTGTACTGGATTCCATGAATATTCAGGATAAGAATTTTGCAGTCAAGCTAACAGGAAAAGAAATGGTAGCTTAATAGACATAACATGAAAAGAAATAGTACAAACAGTACAATAATTAAACAAAGCAGGAAAATCAAGACAGGAGATTATTTCAATGCAAAACTTGATCTGAGGTGAGAGAGGGCAGAGCACTGGACAGCCAAAGGGGCTACTAACTTTGGTATCTCTTAAGTTCTTGTTCTTAATTGGATCTGACCCTGACCTCCACTGTTTCGCAGGGGTGGTAGTGGGTATCCTGCTCCTCCTAATCTGCTCATCCCTACTAAAACAGAATAATACTGAGGAATAAGTGCCGTGAGGAACTATGTCTAGTGAAATACAGTGCTAAAGTGCGCTAGAGTACCTGGGCTAAAGAATTTATTAGCATGATTATATTGACTATGATTCTATGACACAAAGAGCTTCCAACTCAGATTGGGCCCTTTTGTGTTGGGTACTGTATAGATGCACTGTTCCTACACTGAAAAGCTTACTGTCAAAAGAAATATAGAAAAAAAAAACCCCACAAAACAAAGCAACACGACTAAAAAAAAAGACGAAGGAAATACAATGCATGTAGAAACTGAAATACAGAAAAATGAAATGGCAGTTCACCAGGGATGGCAGAAGCAGATAATTAACTCTGCCTCTTTAGGGCTCTAGCCTTGCTAGTTCAATGATGCTAGCAGGGTCTTTAGTGGCAAGGGACAGGAAAACTGGGAAAACTACATTTGGGTCATCTAGACATTTTCTGGTTTGGCACAGCAGGATTCTAGATATAACCAAATCACCTAGGCACTATGATAAAATAAATACACAGAATCTGTTTGACTGACTGATTTCTAGTAAACAGAACAAGAGGAAAGGAAGATAAGGTAAAAGCAGTTAATTATATTTCCATGTCTTGACACTAAGGTTGATTTGGTTTTATAGGTCTTTTCCCCTTGTGAATAATCTAGATGCACAAGGAAGAAAAGGTCACTTTCTCAGGATTAGGATCACACAGTAGTATTAAGACGTTTTTACATTTCTGAAACATTGAGGGCATGTTTTAAAAAACATAACAGTTTTGGACACCTACTGTCTCAGAAGCAGAGCCAGACCAGACAGTTGAAAAGTGCAACTAAATACAGGCCTGTTACATGATGCCATTGTAAAACAAAGAAACAGTGGCATTTTGAGAATTGCCATGGATCATATTTGGAATCTAGCAGCATAAATAATCTTCTATATTGGCTTTCTATGGCCCTGTTGTTGCCCCATTACAGCCATATCTGGAATACAGTGCACTGGCATTTCCAACCATTTAAGAAGAATGCAGGAGAAAAATAATGGTAAACAGCAACAAAATTATGCAAAAGTTTCAGGGAAAAAAATACTACACTGTACCAGATGTAAATTTTTAGTATCTCCACGTGAAGGAAATAATTCGGTTGATTTCAGCAGCTCAAAAACTGTGTTGACTGTTACAGGATTTGGTTTGGTTTGCAGTTCAATTCACCATCTTAAATCAACAGTTAAATTAATTGTTGCAAACTACAGCTAACCTAGCTTTTGCTAGCTGTATGCTTCTGCATACATAGTTTGCTTGTACAGATACCTGACACAGTGCCACCCAACAGAAAATTTCTTGATCTTTTCTACTGCTTTAAATCTCACTCTTTAGCCTTGCTGGTAGACTTGAGTGTTTCAGCTGCATGTGTTAGGTGTCAAAGACTGCTGCACTGCAGCACTTGCTAGGTTTCTACACTGCACAGATCAGTATTCTAGGGACCTTGGTGCTTCTGCTACAACAAATAAGCTACAGAGGAGAATCTTGCGCTGCCTGCATCAAGCTTCAGGCAGCCTCGCTTTCTTTTGCATTCCAGCCTCTAGCTATTTTGTCAGCATCCCTGTTCTTTAAAAGTACTTTTATTATATTTCAATATTGTCACTTGCAACTTCAGCGCATTGTTTTAAGCCGCACCTCTTATGTTGCTCTTGCTTGCACTGACTGCTGTAGAAATGCTTTGGAAAATTAGGTCATTTTGATCTCCTTTTATACTGGTTTAGTTCCCATACCTAAGCTGTTTCTCATCCAACTTTTTTCTGTAAGAAAAAGTTCCTGCTTTATATTGTTTTATGATCTCCCCTTCTTTCTCAATCTCCTGCTCATAGTAAATTTTACTTGTAATATTCCTAAATGGGGGGATATAATTGGGACATTCAGAGCCTCCTAATATATATATTACAGTCTGGTTTATTAGGGTTTGTTAGAGCATAGGCACTGTTACCTCCTTGGCAGAACTAATTAGCACTTTTAACATCAGGTTCTGTTTAGAAACCAAAGATGCCTTATAGCTGAACATCCTGGAAAATGCTATTCTAAGAAGTTTTGTCCCTTGTTAGAATATTAATCTACATTAACACAAAATATTAAAATGCTGTAAAGATTCTCTGGAACAGTGTTACTAACATGGCCAAAGGTCAGCACCTGTTTTAGTTTGAATCAATGATAACTGTACGATGGATTTTTATTTTAGTAAGAGCAAGCTGTTTAATTTTTAACAATCCTCCTTCCCCTCTGCCCTTCAGCAAACCCAGAAGTGCATACAGGAGAATATTCAAAGGAAAACACATATTAAAAATTTTGAGCTTGTTTTCAAGCTACTGGGCTTCTCTGGCCAATAAGACCTCTTTTATTCACCTACATAAATGAATATCTTTGGTTTGGACTTTAATTTTTCTGATTGCTTTCAAATGGTAGGTATCATTTATATAGAAGACTTATCATTTTGAAGCCCTTACAATATTTTATGTAGTCACTGGCAAGATATCAACCAGGGACTATTTTCTTTAGAAGTTAACATCTTCAAGAAATTAGATCTCCGTCAACGTTGGAGTTTTCCTCTTAGCTTGGGTGTGCTAAAAATGAGGGAAGGAATGCATCTCAAGCTTGCTCTTATTCCACTTTCTGAATGGAAACATGCAAAATTGCCCAAGGACAAGGAATAATACTATACATATATACGTGCCATTCCCAACCTCTTCAACATCAGCTGTGGCTGTGAAAGGTCTTGAAACTGTAGAACTGGAGCAGAAGTGCTTACAGGCAGACAAATTTACAGCTTGCTCACTGTACTCCAGAAGGCAGATCTGCTAAATTTCAATCCTCTCCATTTTCAGAAGCAGATGTGGAAATAGTGACTTATATAATAACTTGATAGGCAGAGTATTCTAACCTTGCATAAGTGAAAAAATTATTAATAAAAGTTTAGATGGAAACTTTTTGCACCTTTAACCCATTTGTAAACCACTCCGTAATGCTACATATAGGCGTCTACATTTAAAACACACTTTTAATCACTTCTATGACTTAGTTATTGAACAGATTCAAACCCATCAAAACTTCATACTTATGAAGGATGCTAGACATGTTTCAGTCTAAACATCTACTCGATTTCCTAGCCAGGCTATTTTGAAAGCATATCCTTTTGCTTACTGGCATAAAAGACTGAATATTGTCTCATTTGAAAATCCAATTCAAAATAGCATTATTTTAAGGAATTCTACCCCTAGACAGCCAGGGCAAGTTGCATATACGTGTTAGGGTACTACAGTACACACAGTGTTAATGATCAAAAAGATAGTCTGTAATGTACATAAGATATCAGTCTGGTAGGTGCCTACAGGTGATATGGTAGTCTTTTCCCTTGTCCTCTGTAAGGTAATCATACTCTCGCTGTACAACATGAAGTCCTGATGTTCTAGCATACATTCCAGAATGCCGTTCTACAGAGTACACCTTCAATACAGTTTACTTCAGTGGAACTAAAACTGTAGTTTATGCATATGGCCATAGAGCGGCAGCCTAGTAACAAAAAAAAAACAACAAATGTACTTGATGTTCCAAGAAGTGGGTATTTCCTAATGGTTTAACATTGCAACAGGGTTTCTAAACACTAGAAACAAAAATGAATGAGGCATGACTATTCCCTGGAGAGAGAAAAAAAAAAATAATCTGTCACCAAAATTCAGGAATAAAAGAAAACTCCTTGACACCAATTTAGCATTAAGAAGTAGGCATTTCCTTTTATCGCAGCGCTGGATGTCAGGAGGATAGTTCCTCAAATCAGGCACACCTAAGGCTGGTTCTCTTGTCATATTTATACACAAATGTTACAAAGATTACAAAGTGGTACACTCCCCGTTACAATAATTGGTTCATATTTCTTCACCTAGTATGCAAACTAGAACGCATACTCAGTTCCTTTCTCCACCTCTATCTTTTGAGTAGGTGGTATAATTTGGGTAGGGAGCTTATGGGTCGGTGGTCATGGGGACCCTGGCCCAAATTACCTTTCCCCTAGTTTCTCAATACTTCGGTGCTGGTAATTGTTCACTATATGCCTCAGGAAGATAAGGATGCTCCTGGAGGCAATTAATGTCCTCCCTTTCTGAAAAGTACGTACATAAGGACCTTGAAGTGTCTTGTAGCTCCTCCTTTTTATCATGATGTGTAGCAGGTGCTCATTCTAAGAATTGTTAGCCTTCTACCTAAAGTAACAATGAATAGTTTCTTATCACATATAAGTAGGCCTTTGTTACAGGCCTATCTTTTTTGCTACATGGCCTTGATAAAAGCTGAATACTAAGGGAAGGGAGAGGAAAGAGGCTGAAAATTAGATGGCAAAGGGGGTCAGGTTACGTGCCCGCATAAGCAAAGCTGATCAAAGAATAAGAAACGAAGGACTTGATTTATGTATTAAAAATCAAATGCTTTTTCTTCCTTTTGATACAGGCAGTTAGTACTTCCATCATCTATGGAAGCTAGTGGACAGGATTACATTAATACAAGCTAATTTTTAGTTAAGTGGTTTCACAGACTTTTCATTGATAAAAAATATGGCTCAAACAGCCTCTGAATGTTCAACCAGTATTGCAAATACAAAATGTCAAAGAACAGTATATCACTGTTTTGTTGTTTGCCATAGAGGTTTATGTGCGAAATAAGAACAATTAGATCTCTCTGCAATAAACTTTATTTTTATGTGGAATTAAGTGGGTTTAGCAGTTTCAAGTACACTTGAAACAGTATGTAAAATATCACTGAGGCTGAGCTTTCTTTGCATTTATGTAAATGAAAATCAGGATTAACTCCATTAATGCTGGTGGAGTTTTAAGAGCATGAAATTAGTATGAAAAAAGCATTAGCCACAGTAACTTTTAAAGAAGTTAGTTCCCAATGCTACTAAATTATATAGCTCATTATCCTTAAAACCAGAATTATTTTATATGAACCATTTATAGTTTTACTTCAAATAGCTGCAGTTATCAAATTTAGTTATTACACAATATATATCTTCATGCTGCAATTCCTGATTTCTGTATCTGTGATGTCCACACATTACTGATGTTCTTTGCAGACCAGAAGTAATACAATATTGAGAAAAGTGGAGAGATAAATGCCAGCCAATTAGTAATCAAATATAGGCTGCACTATACTTTCATCTGAACAACTTTCACTGCAGCAAGCCTGAAAATTACCTATCAGACTGATATATAATTTAAAAACTGAAAAGCACCCTCACACAAAGTTGAAGAAGCCTTTGCTGGCATACTCATATTCCTTCAAAATTACTACATATCCCTTTTACCCACAGATATCCATGTGACTTACATGGCTGACATTCAGTGCTTAAAGTAGAGAGAACTGGTAAATATAATTCTTCCCAGAGCTGTAACAATTACTCTAAATACTCCATATTCTGCTTCTTTCTCTTCTGCACCTGCTACTTGCAATAAATTGATGTTTCTAAAGGATGAAAAAGAAAGTGGAAACCTCCGACCTTCTCAGCTTCCTCCTGGATATCAAAACAAAGTCAACATCTTCTTTCCTTCAACTTCTACCTCACTGCCATGTAGTCTGTTGATACTTTCATGTTTTTAATGTGAAAAGAGATGGAAGTCAAGTACTCCGTAATGGCTCACACAGATGAGTCTGTCCAGCCTAATATCCCATCTTCTGCAATAGCTAATAGTACATATTTACAGGAAGAGGATGAAAATAGGTTAATTAACCTCTCTTTCCAGCAATAAGCAGTTCAGAAACTTTCTGAGCCAAAGAAAGTGCCAGGAGTACGTTTTTCAATATCAATTTTAATCAATGGGACTTGTCCTCCATTTTAGTTGCTCCCCTTTGAATCCATTTTAACGGTTGCCTTGCAATCACTGTGTTGCAATGCCCAGTTACCTAGCAAGGCATTCTGACACCTCTTCCTAGGCTTCAGTTACTACCCCTCACACTACCACTACCTCCTGCTTACTCACTGTTTTAAACCTGCAACCAGATCACTTCATTGACAGCCCTCTAGTGCTTATGTAATGAGAATAATGATGCCACAGACTCTGCTGACTAAAATTAAGGTAATAAGCATTGAAAGGCCCTGACAGCTGCCTTTCCTAGGAAGCCAGGCATTGCAACTGGCTGTATTGCTGGGCCTAGGAAGCTATTTAGGATCAGTGGTACAAAATCCAATTAGTTGTAACTTACTAGCAGTGCCTTCAGGTGGGGATAGATACTAGGGCCAGTACTGTTTAACACCTTTAATACAGACCTGGATGATGGGATGGATTGCATGCACAGCAAGTTTGTGAGTGATACCAAACAGGAGGGCATGGCCGTTATACTGGAGGGCTGGGCTGCTATTCAGAAGGACCTCTGCATCCTGGAACCTCATAAAGTTTAACAAGGGCAAACGCAATGTCCTGATATGGAATAACTTCATGCAACAGGGCAGGCTGGCAACCAGCTAAGTAGAAAGCAGCTCTGCAGAAAAGCATCTGGAGGTTTTGTTGGACAAGTTGAACGTGAGTCAGCAGCGTGCCCTTGACTTTTACTGAAGGTGCAGAGTGATAAGGCAAGAGGCAGTGGGCGCAAGTTAGAACACAGAAGATTCCTGCTAGGTATCAGGAACAACTTTACCATGAGGGCAGTCAAATACTGGAACAAGGGCCCAGAAAGGCTGTGGAATCTCCATCCTTGGAAACTTTGAAGTTGGACTGGAAAAGGCCCTAAGCAACCTGATTTATTTGGCCATGCTTTGAGCCTAGGTGGCCTCCAGAGACCTCTTCCAACCTGAATGATTCTGTGTTTCTCTGAGTGTCTGATTGCTACGATTAGAGCCAAAGAGGTGTCTGCACAAGAACCAGAAGGTGGCAAGGAACTAGTTACCTTCCCAGAAGTGAGCAATTTCTGCCAAAAGAAGCCCTCTTTTGAGTTTCAGGCTCCAGCTAGGAACAGATTAACTACCATTAATTCTTTTCTTAAGTGCTTAGGACTCACTACAGAAATAGTTTCATAGAAATCTGATTTCGCCAAATTAAACAACCATGCACTATACAACTATAGCACTTCAGCAGCACAATCATCTTCAGAAGAAGTCTGTAAACTTCAGTTTTGTTTTCCTTCCAATTTTAATATTTATTTATCAGCATGTATTTCTGGCTATGGTTGCAAACCCAATAAGCAGCTTCCATTTGTTTCTGGATTCCAAAAAAGGAAGTGAACATTCTGGTTCATTCTGCCACTTTTTTCCTACAGCTGTATACTACTTTCCCAGATTATTTTCATGGAATTGGCAAGTTACATGTGTCTGGCTGATTAAGAATTTATTTTGCATCTTTTTAAAAATTGTAACAGAGCATTCATTAACTTATCAGGTAGGAATACCAGCACAGGAATACCTGCATAGGAATACCTACTTTGTGACTGTTCTCCCAAGTTTATGGAGACATTCATGGAGTTTGAATCCTGAGGCATTATTAGATCACCTTGTCTTACTTTCAGTACATCACAACTATCCAATATGTTTATTGCTTAGTTTATCAAAAAAAGACTGGGAGGTGCCTTGACTACAGCATGTAAGGTCATATGTGTATTATCTAATCCCACTCACACACAAATGCACACAAAGAATTATGTGTATATTCATAAATATAGATAGTATTGGGTTTGCATGGCAAGGTTTTGGTAGCAGGAGAACTACAGGGGTGGCTTCTGTAAGAAGCAGCTAGAAGCTTCTCCCATGTCCGATGGAGCCAATGCCAGCCGGACCTGCCACTGGCCAAGGCCAAGCCCATCAGAAACAGTGGTAGTGCCTCTGGGATAACATAGTTAAGAAGGTGGAAAACAAAAAAAAACCCTGTGCAACAGCAACTGCAGCCAGAGAGAGGAGTGAGAATATGTGAGAGGAACAGCTCTGTGACACCAATGTCAATGAAGAAGGAGATGGAGGAGGTGCTCCAGGCACCAGAGATTCCCCTGCAGCCCATGGAGTCCATGGTGGAGCAGATATCCACCTGCAGCTCATGGAGAACACCACATCAGAGCAGGTGGATGCCCGAAGGAGGCTGTGACCCTGTGGGAAGCCCGCGCTGGAGCAGGCTCCTGGCAGGACCTGTGGCCCCATGGAGAGAGGTGCCCATGCTGGAGCAGGTTTGCTGGCAGGACTTGTGACCCCATGGGGGACCCGCACTGGAGCAGTCTGTTCCTGAAGGTCTGCACCCTGTGGAAGGGACCCACCCTGGAGCAGCTTGTGAAGAACTGCAGCCCATGGGAAGAACTCACATTGGAGAAGTTCATGGAGGACTGTCTCCTGTGGGAGTGACCCCACACTGGAGTAGGGGAAGAGTATGAGTCCTTCTCCTGAGGAAGAAGGAGCGGCAGAGACAAGGTGTGATGAACTGACCACCACCCCCATTCCCCATCCCCCTGTGCCGCTGCTGGGGGAGGAGGTAGAGAAAATCCAGAATGAAGTTGAGTCCAGGAAGAAGGGAGGGGAGAGGGAGGGAAGGTGCTTTAAGATTTGGTTTTATTTCTCATTATCCTACTTTGATTTGATTGGTAATAAATTGATTTAATTTTCCCCAAGTTGAGTCTGTTTTACCCATGACAATAACTGCTGAGTGATCTCCCTGTCCTTATCTTGACCCACAAGCCTTTCATTATATTTTCTCTCCCCTGTCCAGCTGAGGAGGGGAGTGATAGAGCAGCTTTGGTGGGCACCTGGCATCCATTTATATTATTCATATACATATATAGAATAAGGTATCCTGGAGCCAAGAATAATGAACTAAAAGAAAAAACCTACAGGCTTAGGTTCTCAACTACACTACAGATTTTCTTTTTAATAAGATACAGACTGATACCATATTAGGTCTTTGAATATAATGGGATTCCTACTCATATGAATAATGCAGAATAGATGCTAAAAGGACTCCAAGACTTTAAGTTAGCATCATCACGTGAGATATTTCCCATAGGTCTCACAATTCTACATATTTATTCCTCGTGATTCCACTAATCTCTGCTCTGGAAAGCCGAGCTCCTCTACGAGAGCTTCTCCTCCCATCCAATGCAGATAACTCCAGCAATAAGCCTCTAGTGACTGGAACAGATGTTGCTGTTTATTTAATTTATTTATTTTGCTAATGTACAGCTGCCAGGGCCAATAAATGAAAAATATTGAATTCCATCAGGATTACAATTTCCAGTGACTACATGTTAAAGAACAGAGTCCTTAAAAATGATATTTTTTTTAAACAAGGGTGTCATGTTTGAACTTGAACAAATAATTTCTTATGATAAAGAATCTCAAGACTCTAGTATCTGGCTGCTTACATTCGCAAATATACAAGTTCTTGGGTGTGCAAACTATAACTGATTTCTCAGAGATAAATGTGCACAACTCATGCTGTACAGTTGGGCCATATTTCTTGAACTGTAACAGTCCAAGTTCAAAATTAATAGCATTTCATTATATAATCCAATCTATTTAGGTTAGTAACTATGCATTCTTTTCCTTTGTATAGGTAGATGGCAACCATATCCAAGTTTCCCTTAATGCAAGTAAAATACTACAGAATCTCATTCTGGGCAGAGAAATATTAGGAAAAACAGGAAAAGCAAATCAACTCAACAGAAATACCCTAAAAACAGGCACTTGAAAGACAAATTCCTTAGAATGATCATTCTGACTATTTCTGGTATTCTTTTTTGCCTTCAGCAAGACAGTTAATGGCCAGATTTCCTACAGTGGTGGCACTGCCTGACTCTCAGATGCTAGAGTGAAATTCATACCTGCGTTACAGGTCCTTCATGGAGTGCACGGGGAGAACTAAGCCCCTTACAAAGGCCATCCAAGAAGTCTCCTCTGAGCAGGGAGCTGCTTAGAGCTAGCTAAAGGGCTATGCAATATAGAAGAGTGTAATTACAATCCTGTCCTCTCTGGAGATTCAGTGTATGAATTAGGGCTACAAATGAAGATTTTTATTTTGTTAGCACCCAGAGTCCAGAAACTGCTCTTAGATAGAACTAAAGGGAGCTTTCTTCATAACACATCTGCTGAGGAGCTGCTGTTGGCCCTAGAAATAGTTCATTAATAGATCATCTGCCTACAAAATAAAAGAGCAGTGCTTAATTTTAACTCAGCCAAAGAAATTCAAACTCACTTTTCCTTCCTTGCATCAATGTTTCTTACCCATCAATTTATACAAAGTGGGAAACTAGGGAGTCTTTTGAAGCTGGACTACTATGCTGCAAAGAGCACAAGCCTGGGAAGAGCAAGCAAGAGGAGCATGATTGTACCAACTGGCAACTAGGAGCTAGCTCTCAAAGGGAGAGGAAGAGACTTGGAGCCTGGTCTCTAATCCTAATGCTGTGTATGCATTTTATCCAATGATTTTTAAATAAAAAGGGTTATGAGCAGTTTTACCTGCCAGATGCCTTTGAAAAAACCCCAACAGGATTTTATTTCAAAGAATTTAGGCACCTACTAATGCTGTTATTTGATCCCAAATCTCCAAATGGCCTTTGACCTCCAGTTTGGCAAATTGCTGAGGATTTCAGTAAAACTTCCTAATGAATACTTTGCAGAACAAGGAGGGACCTTAAAATATGGCACTTTATGTCTGTGATTTTGCTGGAAGTCATACTGGAGGTTTTGTCTTGACTGTTCTCAGTCTCTTTTTGAGACTCTCTCTCCAACTGCCCACTCTGAGAGTTTGAAGTAATTAATCTCACACAAAGATAGGTCTCCAGCTTTTCTCTTGCACTATTTATTTAGCATTAATAAAATCATTATTGGCAAAAAAAAAAAGAAAAAACATTTTCAAGAGATTAAATAGAAACTTATCTCGATTAACTGTTTTATACTTACAACTCTTTAACAGTTAGCCATAAACTCTGAAAAGAAGTTAAGCTACAGTGTAAACCATTAAAAACAACTGAGTTTCCAGGAAATAAAAACCTTTTTCTGTACATCATGTGCAAGAAATGTAAAGCAAAGCTCTCTTTTGCAAGTCTTATTTCTGTCTCTTATTTTCTATGTAGAAAGTAACACCTACTGACTTCGCAAAGTATCTGACAATGGTGAAGAATCACTTTATTCCAGACCTAAGCAAGGAACAAAAATGCTCATGCAGAGGAACAAAACACTACTAAGAATTACTCTCTGATTCACTGTAGATTTTTTGCCTAGCAGCTGAATGGTTCATCTCCTGTCTAGTATTGGTCCGTTCATAGAGGAAATCAGTATTCATATACTCACACGAGAATGCTACTTCATAATATTTCATTGTGTTTTAAGTGCTGTAAGAGAGACATGCAGACATGTGGAATGGAATGGAACGGAATGGAATGGAAGGAATAGAATAGAATAGAATAGAATAGAATAGAATAGAATAAGACTAGACTATTTCAGTTGGAAAGGACCTACAATGATCATGTAATCCTACTGCCTGACCAATTCAGGGCTGACCAAAAGTGAAAACATGTTGTTAAGGGCATTGTCCAAATGCCTCTTAAACACTGACTGGCTTGGGGCATCAATGACCTCTCTAGGAAGCCTCTGCCAGTGTTTGACCACCCTCTCGGTAAAGAAATGCTCCCTAATGTCCAGTCTAACCCTCCCCATGCGCAGCTTTGAGCCATTCCCATGTGTCCTGTCACTGGATACCAGGGAGAAGAGCTCAGCACCTTCCTCTCCACTTCCTCAGAAAGCTGTAGAGAGCCATGAGGTCACCTCCTGTTCTCCAAACTAGACAAACCCAAAGTCCTCAGCTGCTCCTCATAGGACATCCCTTTCAGCCCTTTCACCAGCTTTGTTGCCCTTCTCTGGACACATTCAAGGACCTTCACGTTCTTCTTAAATTGTAGGGCCCAGAACTACACAGAGTCTTTGAGGTGAGGCCACACCAATGCCAAATGCAGTGGGATAATCAGCTCTGCTACAACCCCTTGAGCCCTGTCGTTCAGCCAGTTCTTCACCCAGCATGCCATGAACCCTCTCATCCCACAGTTGGACAACTTGTCCAGAAGGATGCTGTGATCTTTTGTTGCCTGTTTTGTCTCTGCATCTTCCCAGGCATACAGCCAGACAGCAGTACTATTCAGAGACCAGTAGGCTTGTACAGTATGACATTTTCTTTCCCCACCTCAGTAATAATTTCCAGCAGGTGCCGTCATGTTAGTTCAGAAAAAAAAATTATAAATTCCAATGTGTCTGATTTCACATCTGGAAGACAGGCTTTGTGCAACACAGACTCCAGGATTTTCCCATATCACAGGTAACCTGTTTCCCATTGTCAGTAGCTCGGTGATTAGTCTACCAAAAAGGTGGTCTATCAGGAGGACAAAGTAGAGGTTTTATGAAAGCAGACAGAAGTGTGACTTTAGGAGGTCAAGATAATGGTGAAAACTAAGGGAGATGTTACAAAAACAGGGAGAATACTGTGTCGGTATTAATAAGCAAGTGCTTCTCTAAGGAATTTACACAGATTGCATTGTAATTAGCTGGGAGGAGGCCTTGTATCTGAGCCAGTGTTCAATGGTGCTATTGCAGTCTAGTAAAATTTTCCCTACTCTCAACATTCTGTTTTTAAAATATCTGAGATAATTAATGGTAAAATCCTGATTGTCAGAGATGACTTTTGAAGGAGTAGGGGTAGAAAACATGGATGTTTTTGTGCTAATGACTATGATGTGACATGTGTGCAGGTTATAGGTTATGGAAGAGTAGCTTTGGCGCTGTTTGCTTAAATACCATGTTCACTATAATCACAGTCTGTATAACCAGAAAAGCAGAATAATGCTGATAATCTGATTTTCATTAAGAAATGTGTTATGTAGTTCTTGGCCAAAGCTCCCACTGGACCTTTGAGTATAAATCATAATTAAAAAAGAAGGATGAGCCTTTAAAGAGTCTACTGCTACTTGTCCTCTAGGGATATATTTTTGTTAAATATCCTTCAGCCATATTCTTAAGGTAAGCGATTTGCTAGGGTCCAGACATAAATCTTCGCTGGCAGGGATGGTTTAGCAAATCTGAAAGAAATCTACGAGAGACTGAAAAATTTTCTATCCTGCAACTACCCTGCAACAGCAGAGAAGGAAGGAGGTTTTGTCTTGTTTCTGTGAGAAGGGATGCTTTTTTTAAATCTTTTTTTTTTAAAAAGTTATCAGTTGCTCTCCTCCTCCTCAGGTACACAGCTTGAAAGATTTACAGCCCGAGCCCAGGGTTCAGCTCTGTGTTTTCAAAGCATAAAGAGAAAAAGAGAGTATCTGAAGAGGACAAAGGCAGGTTCTCAGGTAATGCAGAGGATGTATTATAGCATGTGCTTTAGACACATACTCTCAAGCAAAAAACCACACAAACAATAGGATAAAGCACAATTGTTTCTAGATGCCTATCTGTTAAAAGACATTTTTGGAATCATACTTTCAGCTTCACATATTCTTTATGTTAATTTATGGTGCCCCAGCTGATTCCTGCCCTCATGCTGCTCTCTGTCTTGTGCCAGGGTAAGGATTTATGTGGTGGCAGGTGAACCAGATCAAAGAACTGATCCATGTTAAAGTTAACCATAAAAAAGGTGGGGGGTTAATTTTAATCTGGATCAGGGAACTGATCTCATTTATTAAACAGCTGCATAGATTTTCTTTGACTGCATCAGAGAAGATGGAAATGTAGGGAGGGACAGAATGGGTGGAAGAAGGTAAGATTACTTCTTTTGATAGCAGTGCTGACCTGTGCCATTTTACAGCATATGAGAAATTACAGACTATGAGTGGACTGACTTTTGGAGCAGAGTGAATTAACTTATTCTCAAAATTAGTGTCAGGCCCTTACAATGTATCATAGATAACCAAATCTGGTTTTAAAGAGGAAAAATAATTTCGTTAAAGGGGCAGTGAACTTAGTTTGGTTTGTCTCATAAATCACTAATTTACAATGGTCAAAGGTGAGGTTTTGACTAAATCCTGTTATATAACTTCTTTAACAACTTTCTTTTAAACTTTCTTTTGTTTAAAGAGTTATCTTGAAACAGGTAAATAAACAAATACCAATTAAGATAGATTATGAAATCTTCTAAGTTGTTTCTGTTCATCAAAGTACAGACATGCAGAATTTATTATCTCTTTTTCTGAGCAATCTTAGGTTTCTTGTATTTATTGTATTGCTTAAGCACTTAAAGGTAACATATTAATTTCCAATTTGTATAAATATTTTTATTAGTTACCAGTCTAGCCAAGTGCCAAGATTCTATCCATGTAAATATAACATTTATCTTTCACATACTAATGATTTTAGAATGATACTACATTGTAAATTGTGCATTGAAGCAAAATATCTGCAAAATCATACCTCAAAAAAGCTTGGGGACATTCTTGAGCATCAAGGCATAAATGTGGTTTACACCATTCAGATGAAAAAACATTTAGGTAGAAGTAACCAAAGATTTTTCATATGCATTTAAAGGACAGTCCTTTTCTTTCTTAGTATGAAGGTTTTATGCATGTATAGAGAAAATTCTTAAAGGACCTTTCTGAAGATTTAAAGCAGATTTTCTTTTTTCCTATCGCTCACAGGTGGTGTGTAAGAAAGGCAGTGACATAGCATATAACATGACTTGGAACACATTCCCATATTCCTCTTCACTCTTAAACAGGACACAAGGAAATGGCCTCAAGTTGTGCCGGGGAGGTTTAGACTGAATACCAGGAAAAATTTCTTCACTGAAAGGGTTGTCAAGCACTGGAACGGGCTGCCCAGGGAAGTGGTTGAGTCACCGTCCCTGGAAGTAATTAAAAGACATGTAGATGTGGCACTTAGAGACATGGTGTAGTGATGGACTTGGCAGTGCTAGGTTAACGGTTGGACTTGATGACCTTAAAGGTCTTTTCTGACCTAAACAATTCTATGATTCCATGTTTATCCTCTAACGCCTTTCCTGGAAATCAGATCTCTTGCTAAGAAGCAAATGTAGAATAGGTTTGTTTTACTGAGGTGATATCTAGATCACATCTAAGAAAAATCAGTCTTAAATGGGGTAGCTCAGGGGTCACTTAATTTATAGTGAGCACTCTGGTTTGTTGGCAGTGACTTTTTTTTTTAAATGAAACTATTTCTATTTTATGGATTTTCTATTTGTAGCACACCTGCAACTTGTAATTGGAGAGTGTAGTTAAATTCTTTGTATAAAGCACACTTCTTAATGGACAAATTATACACCTTTAAAATATGTAACATGAAAAAAATGGTACAGAAATTTGCAGTAAGAGAGCTCTTCTAAAAGCTGCCTGTTTTACATATGTAGATACAGTTGGTCATTTTTATCTGCAACAGTAATTTTTTTTCTGATGCTGCAGACGTGCCCCTGCGTCACAGAAAGCAGAAACTTTCTGGAATTTCTTTAGAAAGCCTGACCTTTCCGTGGAGTAAAACTAGTGACCAAAAGTATGAGCATACATTTTGTTATGTTCTCTAACTACTATAAATACCAACTTGTAATTACTGCTTAAACTTCACTACAGGCACTGCATGCTTGTACTGATGACACAACATTCAAGACTGGCAAATGTTGTTTGTTAAATCTCATATTACCCTTACTACTTGTAACTATTCTGTCAGTCAATTGTGTTTTGGTTCAAGTGTTATGCCTCTTACTCTTACACCTGGGTGAAGTCTTTCTTAGTAGCTAAGAATGCCTTCAGAACAAAGAGGGCCAGTAGGAGGATTAGTGGGAGCTTGTGATAAGCCATCTTTACATTTCCACCTCTTCTAACTCTGTGTGATAGAACAGCTTATCTAATGATTAAGAGATAGGGATGTAAAGGGACAGCTATCTTGGATTCAACCTAATTATCACAGGAAAAATAATTATAGAGTGTTTTTAAAATGCTTAGAGCAGCAATAGAAAGAAGTGAAATAGATCATATCAGTATCCATAACAGACACTGCTTCAGAGACTCACTCCTTAATCATCTGCTTATGATGTTTCACACAAAGGGCATCTTTCATCTGTGTGCTGGCTGACAGTTCCCACGCTTCTGAGACCAACTAATTTAAACAGAAGTATCTTCTCAGTTTCTGCTAAAGTCCTCTAGACAATTTTACCATATTCCCAAGCTGGCTTCTGCTCTGCAATCCTAGGCAGCCACTGAATGCCACCCACCTGCATATCCAGGCTCTATAGCAGCACACAGAAGCTGCTTCCTGAACAAACAGTAAGAAATAGCAGATCTAATGTAGGAAAAACACCTCTCCAGCAGAGACATGTATGCCCAGACATCTAGGCAACAGATTCTGGATTCAGACTATGGGGGGGGGCGTGTGTGACATCATTAGTAGCTCTGCTGAGCACTTCTATACCATTTGCAATAAAGAATTATGTGGAACTAATATTTCATCTTGCAGTTCTGAAAACAATAAACAACAGTGTAAGAGGGAGGAATTATAGTCTCTGGAAATGGCTGTTCCTTCCTCCTTAAAGCTTAGATATAGCTTCAATGTGTGTCAAGATAATTTACAAGAGCCAATGATTCTTCTAGTCTTTCTAAGTGGAGGAACCTGACTCAAGTTAGATCAGTTTTATTTCTGACTACATTTTTAGATGATGATTTTATCCCAGGTTGGGAAATCTCAACTCTGGCATACCTAGGTGTGAGTTAGTTTGTGAGGACCTAGTTAGTTAGTAATCTTAGTAAATTATTCTTTAATTATGTAGAGCATTTGGAGCGAACGTTTGCTGAGCTCATAGAGAACACCATTACACTTGGTAAATTATATTATACATTTATTTAAATGAGCTGTTACCCTAATAGGCCAGCATCTCTTCCTATTTTGAGTCATTAGCAAAATCACAATCAGTACTCTGACAGTATAATTAATTTATCTGAAGCCATTAAAAAAAGACACAATAGCAAAGTGAACCATGCTTAACTATTCACCACAGCAGCCTATCACAGTTATAGTGAGGTATTTAAAAATAAGAACTATATAGGTTGCATCATTAGGGAATTATCCCTAATTTTTAACTTGTAAGTAATATGGGCTAAATTCAAAAAAACTTTTAGCTTGCAGATTTTTCACATAGGAGAAACTGATGGCAGGAAGCTTTCTTAGTTATTCACAGGGGCTATGTGAGTAACTAACTCTCCAAGAGGGTCCAGACAAATGGCTGCCAGGTGATTCCCCACCCATACCCCTCCACAACAGGCCCCAAAGGCCAGCACGCAGCTTACCGAGGAAAGAGGACTTGAAAAGCTCCCCCAAGGAGCACTGGCATCTTCTGCTGAGAGAGAACAACACTCATGCACTGTGGTATCATCCAAAGACAACAATTTAAATTAAAAACGAAAAAGGAGGAGTGTGTATAACAGTGCCACCTAATGACTCATATAACTTGGGCCACCTTCTGGCATCATTTCTAAAATAGAGGGCCCTTCCACCACACTTTTTTTTAAAACATTGATTTTTAGGTTTTTAATCTTTTTTTGCTCCAGGAGCGTGTTTCTTCCCAGGTCGAAACCTTTTCACCTGCTAACCACAACTATTACCTCAAAAAGGCGGCAGCGACCGACGCCCTACCCTTCCGCGGCCGCTCTTGCCTCGGCGGGCGGAGAGGGCGAGCCCGGCCCCCTGGGGAGGAACTTGCGCTCCGCCCGCCGAGGCAAGAGCGGCCGCCCGCTAGGGGACGCCGCGGGCCGGGCCTCACCCTGCCAGATCGCGGCTCCTCCCCGCCTTTCTGAGTCAGCGGCCCGGCCCGCGCTTACACACACTCGGCGGCCGGTGCCGAGTTGGGGCTGCGTGCCGTGTGGGGGAAGATGCCCGCCCTGAGGGGACGGAGCCTCCAGGGCGCTCGGTGAGGGCGGGCTTGAGGGGGATCCCTCCCTCCTAAGGGATTAGCGCCGGCCCCAGCTGCCCTGTTGCTGACGGCGATTTACCTGAGCGGCCGCCTCCCTTCCCTCCCTCTCTCCCGGAGCCGGTAGCTTCGGCAGAGAGGGAGCGGAGCCCGCCTCGCCCCTCCCTGGGGAAACTTTCCGCCACAGCCCGCGCCAGGTAGGGGCTGGGCCCCCCGGGGCGGGAACCGTGAGGGGGTGGCGGTGGTTGGGGACGGGCCTCGGACCTGGCGGCGGGGCCTCCGTGCCGGGCGCGGTCGCCTCCCGCCCGGGTTTGGGCAGCGCCCGGGCGCCGAGTTTAGGAGGCGTCTCGCCGCCGTTTCGCCTCATCGGCGGGGCGGGGCGGCGGGCCGGCGTACCCCACAGCTGCCGTCTGCCTCAGGGCCGCCGAGGGCTGAGGGGAGTATATAGGTCACTGGAAGTAATGCCTGCCTAATCCCCTTTATCTTTTTGGCTCGGCTTTTCTACTGCTGGTTTGTAGGGCGACCTGGGCAGCGTTGGCCGCAAACGTCTGGGAGAGAAGCTAGGCTTCATGCAGGGGAGCAGGCGAGCGCCAAGGTGAGAGCGTGGGATACACACTTCTATTCTAAAGCAGGCTTTTTCCTCACAAGTGTGACACTTTATGTAGTGCCGGGAATTTCTACTTAACACCTGTTAGCTGCCTGACTCTGTGCATGGGTTGTCAGTTTGGGTTCAGGCTTCTGTTTTAACAGGCTAGTAACATTGATTTTTTTTTCCCTTCAGGAAACTCATTGTGTCGCTCACCAAATCACTGAAGGCTATTTTGATATTTTCTTGGGATGCCAAAGGAAAGTAGAGGTCCCTGCAACTTCAGGGCCCTGGAAACTAGAGAAGACAGTTTGTCCTGATAAAAGTGATTGCTGTGGTGCAGTGATCTTTGAGGCAATGAGGAACTATTAGCAAGGTCATGTGAATGCGTTCTGTCACCCAAGGTTGTTGGTAGTAACGGAATGATTTTGAGTTACTCCAGGTGGACAAATCTGTAGGTGCAGGCAGATACATACCATCTGTTAGGAGGTTCTGCGTAGGGCCAGCCTGACAGTATAGGACAGTTTGCCAGGTTGGGGCATATGGTTTCTTATAACTGTGGAATACTAAGGCACACTTGGTAGTTTTTGGAGATTTTTATTTCAGTCTGATATCCTCCTCTTCCCTGGGGTGTGTGATTGGTTTTCTGATTAGCATTAACATATGTCATACGATGATAAGAAGAAGAAAAATGCCTAAAAATGAGGGTGTTATTTTATATGCTGCCATACTTCTTCTGGTTGAACTGAAAAAGACTTCAGAATCTCTCAGTGCCATCTCTCTCTTTGCCTAGATGTTTTCTGTTGATCAGTGTGAAACTGATGCTGTGCAAGAGTTTATAGTTGCATTTTTCATCTGTACAACGGTGTTTTTGTTCCTCCTCATAGCCATAAGAAGGATTCAGGGCCTCATCTTGTTAGTTGTGAAGCATGATGCTTTTATCTTGTTTTTATTTTCAGAGAGAAGAGGGAGTGATAATAAACTCTCCATTCAAAGAGATCTCACACACCGATATGGTAATAGTGTTAGGTCATGCAGTACAGACCTATGTTTCTGGCCCGTGCTGCTTTTACATCATGATTTCTAGAAGCAGACCTTTTAGAAAAAATGACAATTGGAAGGGTTTATAATACCTGAAGGAGTGAGGTCACATTAGGGTTTTAACGTTGTTTGTGTTGCCTTACTTCTATAGGGCTGTGTATGAAGAGTCTGCCTAATCTGAAATTAATCTAAGAATTAGAACCTAATGCTGTGATTTGTTTCTTCCTCTCTGGCTCTGCTTTAATGAACATGGAAGGTCAAAGGGAGAAGGAAAAGACAGAAGAACTTACAATGTACTTTGTAAAGTATAAATAATTGCAAAGGGCAAGATTGCACCAGTGAGATATTGGTGTGAGGATGGCAGTTGTGAAGATGATACAACATCCCGATGCCTTTTTCTATTATCCATCTCAATCAAGGCAAATGTTTTCAATTGACGTCTGCTAACAGTTATTTTAATCTATTTATTGAGCCATGATGATTGATGAAATGTAATTTGAAAAATAAGTGAATTCTATTAAAATGATGAGAAATGTGTTGCCAAAGCCCACGGAAGAAACATAACTTCATTTACCTTTTCTGTTTACTGTATCTACGTTGTGTCTAAACTATATGGTGGCGATGGCAAAAAATTTGATTGTCCTCTGTGAGGGTTGTTTTGGGTTTGGTGTTTGTTTGGGTTTCCCCCCCCCAAATGGTTACAAAACTTCATAGAATCTGAAACTAAGAGAACCAAGATTGTAGAAACTGCTGCTAACATGGTTTTATTTGATCCCGGCATGAAACTGAATTTTTGAAATCTATATGTGTATTTTCTTTTCAAAAGATTATACTAATGCATTGATGCCTGTTAAGCTTAAGTCTTCAGATTTACAGATGCTCAGTACCATCTGAAACATCAGCTTCTCTGTTAAAGTGTTCATTGAAGGGTTATCAAGATTACTTTGTACATTAAGTTTTAAGGCTTTTTTTATTAAGAACTTATTCACAAATGTTGCTGTTCCACTCTTGCATTCCTTTATTAGTATACAAATGCTGCTTTTTGATTCTTGCAGAATGTTTCATTGGAAGGGCTTTTCAAATTTTAATTAGACTTACGGAAATCTTGTTTGAGTTGCATTTTTAAAAAATGCAGGTCTCCTCACGCTGGTATAATCTTATTGTGACTAGTAGTTTCTCTCAAACATTTGAGAGATGCACTCTCTCTCTCTCTCTCTCTGTGTTCTGTGACATGTCTAGAGTAGTTGGTATGTTTGTGGTATTTGTTATGTGCTGCTGAGAACAGGGCTTTTGTGACCTCTTGTTCCAGTCATCCTTTCTCGTAACAGTTTTATAACTATATTTTGGTGTATAGGCACTTAAACTCTAAGACTCTCTTACTCAAGCATGCTGACTTGGCATTGTTAACTAATCAGATAGTCATTTAGTGTAAGACTGAGCCATGACCCAGGAAAAATCGTATCCTCTATCGCCATTGGAGAAAGCCCCCAGGAAGGAGAGCATCAAGGAGGGCTGTTGGCAAAATGGTGCTTTTTGTGTCCTGCTCTTGGGTGTGTTTCAGGTAATCTATTACACAACAGTGGATGCACTTTTAATGGTCTGATGGTGTTGAGTCAAGAGAAGCAACCTCGGGGTTCTTCCAGAAAAGGCTGCAAAGGCCTGCACTGGTCAAAAGCTGGGGCACTAGTGATCCCGAAATTCTGAATTTCTTTCGGTCCTTTTTGCAGTACAGCATAGTGGCAAAATAAAAGCTTGTAAGTAGCTGCTGGCATGGCTGTTCTGTAAGAATTGCTGTACCTTTTAAAAACCAATGTGAACAGCCTCCAAGAAATGGTACTTTTTTCTGACGGGATTCATCCATTTGGAAAGTAGAGCTAGGACTTCACTGTGTCATGGGGAGCAGGTTAGTTAGACTTGGATCTGGGTCTGAAGGCTGACTGGGCTGAAACGAAACAGTGGTTTTGAATGCACTTGTCAATGTATACAGCAGTAAGTGGTTCTGGAATAATTACTCCTGTGTAATATATATACACACACAGAGCCCAGTACATTTTGAAGTGTCATCTTAAGTTTGGAGGTGCTGTGATGGTAGCAAAGCATTGACAGCTAAAGTTATGAAAACCGAGGAGCTTTTGGGAACATATCTTGCTTTACTTTGTCTTAGGCATTGATCATAAGATTTCCTATTATTATCTTTTACTAAATGACTCATTGATGATATGATAAGAATGATTTCCATTTTAAACCATGTAGCCAAAAAATTCTTGTCAAAAGTGATCCTGAAGGGCATGTCCAGGAGAGGCTATTCCATGTGGAATGAAAGCAGAGCAGGTAAGGTAAGAGCTGGTGACAATGGTGGTAGAGGCTCAAGGCATGTGAAGACTCGATCTAAGAACATGTTACCTCTGCTATCTAGTGGGATTACATTTAATTAACAGAGGAAAGTTTGGAAACAACACAAATACAACTATCTGCATACAGGAGGCCCGAAACCTTAGTTCCATGCATACATGTAACAGTATTTTTCCTCCAAAATCAACTGTGACCTGAAAAGGAGGAATGAGATCCTGAGTTAGTTTGTGTAAGTTGTACTTGGGGCTTCAACTCATGGTGTCTCTGAACTAAATGCAGCATGTTTTCATAGGAGTTGCAGAATTTGTCCTGAAATTTATTCTGTTTCAAACTGTGGTGGTTCCCCATGGGTGGTACGTTATTGGGAAATCAATGACTTCTTTTTGTTTGTTTTTTTACAGACAGACACTTGTGCCCTTTATCCTTCTAATTCTAGTTCCTTTTTTACATGTTGCCTGTATTGTATATTCGTGGAGAGTAGAGTTTATTTCTGTTAAAAAAATTTATATAAGTAGACCTAAGGTAGTGACTATCCTAGTAGTATTTTAGTTTGCCTGGGGAATTGATAAAGTGATGCCAGCAAAACAGCTCACAGCTAGATGGATTTCCTAATGTATGTTTTAAAAAAAAAAAAAAAAAAAGCCTTTAAGCTATTGACAAGACCTATCTGCCAGTAAACTTTTGAATTGTAACTTAAATTTAACTGTTGGCTGTTTTTATTGCACCATGCTGATGGCTGATTCATCAGCAGTTCAACTCTTCAATTTCACTTGTGTTAACAAAATCTTCTGTAAAACCTCAGATACCCCTGAACAGGAGGGAAGAGAATTTTGTATTTTTGAGTTAGTTTTAGTAATAATTAACAGTTAATATATTTGTAATAACTAAACATTTTTCAGATGTTTGTATTTGACACACAGGTCAAAGAGCAACAAATGAAAAATTGCTGTTGTGCAGCCAGGTCCAAAAAGTAGTGTGGATTTTTACTAAATTGTATTAAGACATTTTGATGCAGCAGGCTCCTTCCATGATGCAACAAACCTGAGAGGGAGAGATAATTTGGCTTGCTGTTTCACCACTGTACTGGCATTATATTAAGAGTAGTGTTTCTGTAAGCATATGTATCTTGAACATATAAGGGAACAAGGGAGCCTGAGGAGGGAGGTGCTGCTTTTATAATTACAAGTTGAAGTTGAAACATCTGTGGCTTGTTACCTTGTTATACTGGACCCAGGTGCTTTAGTAAACATAGCTGTGCTGTTTCCTCCTTGCATGTTTGTGATGCTTTTGCACTTTGCTGCTGCCATAAATATGTTTTAGTACAGTGTCATAAATTCTGTATTCCTGTAAGAAAACCTATGGAGGACAAAAGCTTATCTCCCCTTGTGAGAAACTCCCTTTATTGTCAGTGCTGGACTTAGCAGGAAGTGCGTGCTCCCAACCACAGCGAGATGTGGATTCATTTTGGAGATGAGTGCTCTGTTCCTCCCTGTGTGTGACTTAGAAGTATGGTGGGTTGTCTTTCCTGTGTGCCTGACCAAGGTACAGCTATGACAGATGCTAAGCAGTCAAAGATTTTTCTGCAAACCATTAATGCCTTCCAAAAGGATATATTGCTCCTTGTTTTGCTCTGATGTTGTTATCAAACCGCTTGAATGCCCTTGCAATGCCTGTGGTGTGGATTGGGAATATCAGTCATATTGGGACTCAAAGAAGTAGTGGATTCAGCTAGTCTGTTCCTTTATGGTGTTTTGCCTTTTTTTTTTTTATTTTATTTTATTGGCCATTTTGCCATTCAGTACAGGGACGCATAGAACATAGTCAGCAATAGGTGTAACAGGATGATTTCCTTTCTGAATTGCTGACTTGCCTTAAGATTAATTATGCTTGCCTGCTTGGAGTAGTTTCAGGTAAACAATTAGAAAGTTCTTTATCAGCTCCTTGAAACATTTTCATAGAATGAGGAGTATGTGAAGTGGAAATACTTTGTCTTAAAAGTGAAGAAAAATAAAAAAAAAAAAAAGAGGAGGAAAACAAACATGGAGGGCAGAAACTGATTTGCCCTCACAATGATTTCTGTTCTTAATGTTTTGGTCTCAGCAGTGTAAACAACACTGGGAGATGTTAGCATGAGTTGGCTGCCAGATACCACAGTTTTATGGATGTCAGTGGTTAAATCTGCCTTCGGCAGTATTTTGCTGTCATGGTTTTGTACAGTGGTGGTGTTTGCCAACAACACCCCACTGCTTAGGGGTTCCTGACTTGCGAGTGTTGATAAAGCAGAAGATGCCATAGTATTGAGATGATTTTGCAGAATTTCCTTAGGCTAGATAGAGCTATGTTTGTTTTGCTTGGATACCAGTGGAGTCCTTGGACTTGGAAAACTTTTCACAAAAATCTTTATTGTTGACAAAAAAAATTAAATATTCAGAGAGAAACAACTAGAGCAGTTTAGCAAGCACTGTGTTTATGGTGCATGCTATTAGCAATTTATATCTTTTGTTAGTGTTGTTTTTAGCAACTTGTTAGTAAAATTGTTTAATCAGCAATGGTAAATCACATCTACCACCCAACATTAAGGACATAGGGACAAAGGTCAAACGAAGTGATAATGTTCTTCATTAGATCAATTCCTGTAGCTGAGGGAGTAGACAAAGTTCTGGGCACACAGACCTTCATTCTACTGACATTCAGGTCAGCTCAGTTAAAATGAATTATTTGACTTTTGGTGCACATAGAACCTGTCTGAACACTTTTGCAGGTATTGATGTTTCTTTTAGTCTTTGCCTATAATGAAAAAAATTGTTAGTGGAATTTGTGGCTTGTGTTTGCACGAACTTTTTCCATTAGCCTTCACTGAAATTCAACAGCATTTGAATTACTTTGTATGCAGATACACTTTAAAAAGTTAAATGAATTAAAGATAAATAAAGTGTTATCTGATTCTTTCTCTTGACAATTTAAAATTCTAAAGTGATAGTAATACCTTGCATTTCATGGATGTTGTATTAGTTTAGGAAGTGATAAACTATGCATACATTACTTGCTGTGCATTATACCATTGCCATAGCAATGATTCAATAGGTGGAAAGTTACTGTTTGATTTTAAAGTAGCAGCAAGTGTGGGGGATAAGATTTTGTTGTATTGGCAGCAAGGCATATTCCGTTACTAGTGGTAACATTCATACAGAGTTTTGGCAAACATTTAAAGTAGCTACAGTTTAGGTTTAAAAGAGGCATCAACTCACCAGCAACGTTTCAGGAGAGCTCAGTGACAGGAGATAACATGATCTAAGCAGTTATAATTCCAGAGAACATTCAAATATTCTAAGATAATATTATTTATTCTAGTACAGGATTATTGGGGTCTGTGGCATAAGGGAGTTGGAAAAAACAGTTGATGGAAGAATTAACTTTTCCATTCTAAACAATTCTACTAAAAGTCTGTGTGAGTAAAAAGGAAAAGAATATTGGTACTGTCTTGGTAGAGGTGACTCCTTCTCTGGAGATACTAAAAACTCACCTGGATGCCATCCTGCGCAACCTGCTCTAGGTGATCCTGCTCTAGCAGGGGGTTGGACTCTAGAGATGATCTCTAGAGGTCCCTTCCAACCCCTGCCAATCTGTGAATCTGTGACTGAAGAATCGGGGAGATTTACTGGATTGAGGGTATTTGTGGACACCTAGCAGAAATAATTCAGATCACAGGATTTTAATTACCTAGGAGTATTGGTTGGAGAGTACAGTGGGATGCAGGTTCCTAATAAGTTCTTGGAGGACCTTGGTAAAGCTTTCCTGCTATGGACCTTGATAAAGCTTTCCTGCTATGAAATATGAAGAAAGCAATCAGGATCGGCTTTTCCAAGCTCTGTCATAACCAGAAGATAAGTAACTTGTGTGAGAGTGAGCAAATGAGAGAAAGGCTGGCTTGGCTACTGATGAGCTCTTTAACATCAAACACAACAAGGAGGGAAAGGAAATCCAGGCTGGTTTGCCAAGGACAAGTGTAAAAAAAAAAAAAAAAAATACAGCACAGGCACATATTCTGAATGTTGCATTTCAATTATGGCCAACTCAAAAAGAGTAAAAAGGAATCATTATAGAAATATAATGTTAGTAAAAAGACAGGAAAGCTTTGCTGCTCTTTGAAGACTGGAACTGTGGACAGATAATACAAAGCAGACTGACTTCTGGTTTTGTTTTTTTTTCCCCCACCTCATCTTTAATAAGAGAGACTGGGACTAGGAGTGAACGTGGTGTTCAAGGCAAATGCTAAAGCCCTAAGCTGGTGTGAGGAAAGAACGAGTTACAGAGCATTTAGATAAGTTTGAAGTGTTTAAAAAACACTATCGAAAGGGTAAGAGCTGGCTGATGTAATCCCTGAGCTGCTGCGGTTACTTAACTCATGGAGAAGTGTATAATACTGTGAGACTGAGAAGAGTGATTATAGTGTCTGTCTTTAAAGGTGTTGCGGGGGGAAGTGGAAATGAGCAGTTGTAGACTCAGTTGTTTAGCTTTCATGATTTGTTCCAGTATTTTTCCTGGGAATTAAACTCTCTTAAAGCAGTAGAAGATGACAAAGAAATGAGTAGTAGCCCATATGATTTTATTTTTAAGATTAAACCATGTTAAACTAATGTGATTTCTTTCTCCAAAATGCTAACAGGCCCTGCAATCAGAAGAGGAGCAGTTCATCTGTGATAGCTTTATGATAGAAAATGTTTAAACTTCACTCTTGTTAAAGAATGTCTGGAAGAATTGACTGTGGGTAAGTGCTAAACTGCTTGAAAAAACTTTGTTTTCTCTAGAAATGGACTCATAGTTTCTGGGGTTTGGGTGGAGGTTTTTTTTTTTGTTTTTATATATGTATAAATTATATAGCTATTGTAGTAGATGACAAGAATAATAAGAGTCAACATGGTTATGTAATTGTAAAATTAGAGACTATCTTACCAATATATTGTTACAGAATGATTGAATTCTGCCCTTAGAAAACTTTTGGGGTTTTTTTAGTAGGGCTCAGGTTGGTGCTGAGGTTTACGTAGCAAAAGCATGAGCCCCACAGCCCAGTTCCTTACTTTAAACACAGTCAGCCTTCTTTAAAGTAATTACTGTCTCTTGGTTGATGGGAGCAATCAGAGAAGGCCAGAAGGACCAAATGCTTCCCCTTGAGACATGCTTCTGTAAACCTTTAGGACATTTCTGGTTCTTACTGTGGGGTCCTGTGACTGCATCACATACGTGATAATAGAAGTGTATTCTGCATGTTAAATGAATTAATCTTTCTAGCCAGTGTTGAGGTAGTGTCCAGTTTTGAAGATGGAATTTATTTTTAAAAAGAACAAAAGAAAAAAAAAAAGTAATATGAACCCAATGGAGGGAGGCTGGAGAGAAGCAGTAAGAATACCTAGGTATCTGGAAGAATGACTGAATGAACCAGGAGCTGTTATTTTAGCTTCAAGGAAGAGAAGGGATAGTCTCAGTATGAGAAATATACATGTCTCTCAGTATTTTCTTTCATTGGTTGGTAAGACACTGTTGCATTGGAATGTATTATCAGGAGAAGTTGTGAATGATTTTAAGAGCAGGTGATACAAGCATCTGTGAGTTGTGACAGAAACATAATGGGTATTACCATGGCACAGAGGGAAGGACTAGATGACTTTGAGGTGGTTTTTTTTTGATCCTTTGAGTGGTAAGTATGAGATGATTACTCTGGTGCAGCACGGCCTGTAAAATCCAGGGAAATCACAGCACTGACAATTCCTTTTCTTCCTACCTCTACTCTCACATCTCATCTGACAGGGAGGATCCAGAAGATGTTAAAGCATTATGCCTCTTTTTCTTTCTTCTTTTTTTTCTTTTTTTTTTTTTTTTTTCCCCTCCGGCATGTAGTAGATGAGCGAGATGTAGAACTTCACATCACTGCGGCTGTTGAAAAGTAAGTAGAACTCCCTGTTGTAAGACAACAACATGAAAAAAGGACTGTGGGCATGCCTATACCCACACTGTCTCTGCAGGAGCAAATCCTAGAACAGGGAGTGCTAGGAAATGTGCTGTGAAGATGCCTAGATTAGCTTCAAAAGCAGTTTAGTCATATTTGTATGGTGTTACATCCAAGCCACTGTGGTTTTACTGCTTCCAGACCTGTGTTAATGTCTGCTCTCTGCCATGCAGACTTAATCAGCTTGTGTTAGTGACAATTTGGCAAACTCTTTCGTGTAATCCATTGTATGTTGTAAACAACCCTCTATTGTGCTGCCCTTGTAGCCTGTGTTTATTTGGGTGCACTAACTCTTTTCCTTTAATTAATTGTCCAGTAACAGCACAAAACAGAGATGGCTCTTCACTGTGTGAGATTTCTTGTCTGAGTGCTAGGCATAACAACAGTGATATTGAACAAAGGTTTTAATTTCAGTCGGATGCTATTGGGCAAAGCTGTGAATAGCAGAAGAAAAACAAAGATTTGAGGAAGTCCTGCAGTGCCAACTGATCTTTAAATCAAAAGCCATTAGGCACAATTTTATGGAAAATTAACAGTTTAGGAGACTTTTTTACTCACAAAGTTCCTCAAAGTGTGTCGCTTCTATGATGTGTTCTTTCTCTTAATTACTAATCTGCATGTATGAAACAGAGCTAATTTTTAACATACTTCCCTTTTAATATTTTAAAGTCCATCTGCTGTTTTTGTGAGATTTTTGAATGGCATGTATTGCTACTGGGAGTGTTTGTATTGATAAATCTGTGGACTATGGTTTCTGGGGTTATTTTCTTGGGCTTTCATATGAAGGGGAAAGATAAGGAAAGCAATTTGAATTTCCCAAACCACAAGACTATGCATCTTTCATAATATCTAGCCTGGGTACTGATGTAGGTTATGATACATGGGACGCAATACAGTCTCTAAGGACAACTTTCATCTCAAATAAAGTGCAGCATAATCCTGAGCTCAAAGTTAATTGTGTAAAAGGGGATGGCTAGTTCTTGGCTGCTCACTTACAAATCCTTGAAAAGGCTTTTGCCATTCTGAGGATGTCCTGTAACCTGCCTATTAAAGGAAGACTTGACAGACCGCTCTGCTGTGGGTTGAAGAAACATTGAAAACTGCTTTCTGTCATGATGTTGATTATAATAAGATATAAAATAGAGCATCTTAATTCATGAAAGTTACTACTATGACTATTTTTATGTTCTAAAACTTTTTACTATCCTTATCACACTGATTTTAGGACAGAATTTCAGGCTATCCAAGCAATGTAAGCCGATATATATATGATTTTAATATTTTTTTATCTGGTTCCAATTTTTTTGAGCAGTTCCTCTATCATTTTGTATTTTCCTCATTTGCCTCAGTTTTCAGGAATGAGAAGGCAGAAACTTGTGTTCTTTCTCTCCCTCTGCTTCTCCCCTCCCCCTTAGGATACAAAATGCAGATGTGTATTATTTTTTCCTGGCATGTGGTGGTGTTTGCTGCCTTTACAAAGCCATGTATTTGATACAAAAGCAAAATACTTGTTGTTCTTCCAAAAATACATTACATAAGGCAAGACTGTGCTTGGCAGTAATGGTTTATCAGTGCCTAGAAAGAGATCCAAGTGTCAGTGCTCTCTGGAGATAAGGATGTATTATTTTCTATCTGGCAGTACCAAATTTTGTCTGGAGGTGAATGAGAGCTGGTAACAAGTACACACTGGCAATACTGTGTGATTAATATGATTCTCCTGGGCCACAAGTACTGGAAGCTCTCTGTTTAATTATAACTGTTTCTTTAATTTAATTACAGCATTTTAATGAAAAAAAAAAAGCTGATTGGAAATTGGAATTTCTTTAGATTATTCAAATTCTTGTGACTTCATATACTAGACTGAGTATTCTTTTGCCCTCTAACACAAGGTGTGTGTTTATGTTTTTTGGGGGTTGGTTTGTTTGTTTTTAAATGAGTTGGGAAGCTAAAGGCACTTAAGTTCTTGCAAGTTAAGGTTTCAGAACCGGTTTTCTTACCTATGTGTGGTCAGAGAATCTTTCCATGTTCTGAATGCCTTCTCTTTAAAACCTGCACATTAACTGCATATCATAGAGAAATCATGCTTTTGATGAACAGAGAACAGACCTTTGTTTCTTTACTGCTTCAGTAGTAGTAACAAAGATTCATTGAGTCAGTCTTGCAGTACTTTGAAGCTGAAACACTGAATATCTTAGGATAATATGGCACCACTCTTAAATATATGTAATATGTTATTAAGCATATAATGGAAAACATGCACTAGTCAGATCAGAAATGGGATTGTTCCTCATGACTCTCTTCTTCATTGACTATAGTTTCAGTCTCTTGTACTGATTTTCAGTTTCAGGTTTGTGATTCTAGATAAGAAATGTCCTTCAGGTTGAAGGACCCTGGAATCTTAAAACAAATGTGCTAAGAGGCTCATTCCCCATCCCACCCCCCCTTAATTCTGATTGCTTGAGGCCCCTCCCTGAGTGCTTCTTGCATACTCCTTTTCCATATCTGCTGGAAACAATGTTTTCTGGAGAGGCTTGCGATTAGGTTCTGTGCTAGACTTTAGTTCTGACTATGGGTAGGGGCTATTTCTCTTCCTTTTTTTATGGAGAAATCTCCTTCCTCTATAGCCCCCACTCAGAATTATTTTGAGTAATAAGAGATTATATTAAAAATATCATGGGTTAGTGAGCTAGCGTTTTGTGAACACTATTTTACTTTTTCAGTGATGCTGCACACATTCTCACATTGTGGAAGCCAGCTAGTAGTAACAAAGGCCATACAGAATGTCAGCAGATAAAAGCATGCGGAGAAGTTGTCATGGGTCTCTTACGGATTTTTATCTCTAGTGAGCTATGCAAAGTAATAATTTTCTGAACTGAGGTCAAAGAAAAAAAAAAAACAAACTTTTTTTCTTCATGTAGATTTAAAAAAAAAAATAATCCCCACATACTATTTAAAGGGTACTTTAGCAAAAAAACCCCAACCCTTAGCTCATAACATTTTCTGGATTAATCTGGTTCCATGTTGGTATATATTTTCTCTTCTGTTATTTAGACTGGAGTAGGATTATGTTAAAGGCACTGGCAGGAAATGTTTTGGAGATGATCTGGAGTACAGAGAGGTTCATCCTGGTATCATTTTGCTTGAGGAACTTGGCTAGTTTTTAGGACTACATCTTTATAGATAGTATATATAGATATATCTATATATATAGATAATAGAGGGGAAAAATGATGCTAAAAGAGTGTTATGAGATTTCTAGTTACCTCTGTGGAGGAACTTGGTATAATCATCAAAATTCAAGAGCATAAGATGGCAACGGATATCTTGGATCATGTAGTCTAACCTGTACCCAAACCATGTTATATTTGAACTATAAACTGATAGTGTCCTCCCATAAGCTCTTAATTTTTGGATGGTTTTGTTCATGCTACTTTGATGGGAAAGCTGTTTAGGAACTTGGTTTGAACTACGAGTTCTTGGCCAAAAATTATGTTTATGCAAAATAATTGTATTCTCCCTGGATGTATATACATTTTTAACTTTTGCATTATTCCTTTCAGCATGCCGAATACTATTTCAGAATTTTACCTCCTTGCTTATCAGAGAGAAAAAGCAACAGCCTCCCTATTTTGAATTAATTTGTGTAGTCTGGAGGAATTTCTCACAGACAGGCTAGCAGGATGTCTGTAAAATCAATTTTGAATGCTAAGCACTGTGTAAATGAATAGACACACTTTTCATACTTGGATTTTTTTGTATGTGTGCGACCTTGTTACATGTCAAATATAAATTTAATATAAATGGCTCCAGTGTTGACAGAAAGGTGTGGATTTCTCCTCCTTTGCATATGTTTAGCTTGTTTAACAAGATAGTGTTATGATGCATTTCCTGTCTGAAAATTGAGTTTTGTAATCAGCTTTTTGGCAGCGTAGCCAGCTTTAGCATTCAGCATCACACTACTCTTTTCTGCTTTTGCAGTTTGTTTTTTTTTTTTTTTTCCCCAGTAGTTACTTTTTAGCCAGAACAGTTTCTTAATTGCCCCCAAAATATTCAGTGTGTGATGCACATGTGTTTTTGAGATGCAGCATGGATGCAAATGTTTTTGGGCTACAGCAGTGAACAGAAGGCAGTGAGGAAGGGAAATGTGGATTGCTTCTACAGTGGTGTGGGCTCATAGCTGAGTACAGCCTTGGTGTTTCCAAGGGCTTCTTGCCAAGTTAATGGTGGAAGGCCTGAAAACTCTGATCTTGTCTGTGCAGATCTGTCTCATGCTGTGAATACACTTTGTTACGACTTCTCTTGTTTTTTTGAGATTTTATCATCTTTAAGATGGTTTGGTTTTTTCCCCTTCACGTATTAAACTGCCAAATTTCATTCAAGTGTCGGGCAGTTACTTTCTATTAATAGAGAATTATAATTTTTACTGTTCTACTTTCTCTTCCTTTCCTTGTCTGTGGTGGAAAGCTGAATGCTGCCGAAAGGTGTCAGCTGAAGAAACTGTAGATTTAGGTTGTCCAACAAATGGAACTGTTGCTAGAGCAAGTTTTTCCTTGCTGACCTGTTGACATGCTTTAATTGCAGGTAAAGTGTGTGTGTGTGTTTGTGTAATAGGTAATTCATAATAGAAGTCTGTTTGCTGAACCACGAGCTCTCTATTTGGAATGCTGGATGTCATGATAGGTTTTTGTGGTACGGACATCTATCCTCTGAAAAGCGGGCTTGAGACTTCAGTCTTATTTAAAATGTCAAATAGAGGCTCTAGTTGCACTAAGCTGCATTTAGATAATGTGGGCTCTGGAGCATTTCAGTTCTTGTTCACACCTATACAGTATACTACACAGAGTAGGACAGTTGCATAATATTCCTGTGGCAACCACAATAATTGCTTACATGTGAAATGAATATATGGTGATTGTCAAATGCACTTTAGCTGTATCTTAGTGCCCTGTAACTTCTGGAGAACAATAGTATGTGACCTACGTACCCTGTAAGTCAGTGATAGATTACCAGTGGCACACGGATGAGAACCCAAAAGACTGTACACCAAGATTTTCTTGAGTTGGCAAGACTCCCCTTTTTTTGTTGTTTTTGGTTTTTTGTTGTTGTTTCAGAATATGTCCATGTCATTTGGACTATGGGATATGAAATTGTTGAAAAGCCTGGCATGTGAAGAATGTATGTTTTTCTTTTTTATTCCTCTGACTCTAATAGGTACACTGTAGGAATCAGAAGGAGTTGAAGGAGGAAAGACTCGTCCTCTATCTGTGGTTAAGAATTGAATATAGAAACTTTAGGAATCCTTTCACAACAAAAACTGAGTAAGGGGCAGAGGCTCCTAGACTTTGGTTTGTCATCGGATCATCTTAATCTGAAGTGAAACTAATCACCTGACAGATGAAAATTCAGATAAGTCTCTTCCCTGACCTAATCTACAAGCATGAGTACATTTGGTTCTTGATGCAGCGTCATACATGTGTGGGTTTGGTTTTTTTTTCATTAAATAAGCTGTTTTACAAGATAAGGGGCTGAACACTTATGAGTTGCCTTCCCAAGAGAAGCTTATTCTCAGGTTGCAAAAGGGGCTGATGAAAGAGCATGGAGAGAGGTGTGGTCTTCATAGCTTGAATGTTTCACAGAAGAGTTGGCATCATTTGGGGAGATGTGGACGTTAATTGCAAGATTGACATAAGGAAGTTGTGTGCCTAAGAGAAGCCCAAGCTGGCTAATAGGAGGGAGCCTGATGTGTGGGTGTGAAATGAGGCTGGGATTAGTACAGACAAGCTTGAAATCTGACAGCATGTTTTGTTTCCAGAGTTGTGTTGGTTACTTCAGGTAGGCCATTCATACCAGTCAAATAACATTAGAAAGGAGAAGAAATATGAAAATATACTTTACAGTAGTCACTATTTCTTGTTTTTTGTATACCCAAGTTTTCTTTGAAACTGATTAGGAAAAATATGGACAGCTGGTAGATATTAACTAAGTATTAACTATCTGGTAAACTCTTATGCCTTGTTTGTTATTTTCAAAACTCCAAACACTTGCTTTATGAAAATGAACACCATCTTTCAGCAGCCTTTCGTGTAGCATGTGTCTGGTCTTATCCTCCCCTGTAATGCTACATATATGTTCTTCCACCTCTTTCTCGATGCTGTTTGTTGCAGTTCTTGATGCTGGCCTGTGAATGGGAGACTTGTCTTTTGTCAAGTTGGAAGTGAGGATATTCTTCTCATACTAACCTGTGCTGTTCTGTAATGGTTAGGGAGGCATCTGGTTTCTCTGTAACACATTGTGCAAGTTCCCAAAGTATTGTATCAAAGTATCATGAGGAAACTGAGGAGCTGCAGATACACTGATGCTTGACAAGTTAAGTATTTAATATGTTACTGTTTCCACTGTTCGAAGGAATGAATTGGCAGCTCTGACAGTGTTGTAAACCTGTTTTACTAATGCAAATCATGAAAATGTTTCTGAATGTCAAGCCTTGTCTAGAAGATCAGTTAGCAGGGTGTTTGTCCGGAAGAACTACGTGTTCGCAGGACAGATGGCACCCTATCCAAATTTGAAGGAATATCAGCTTTTACGTGTACTGAGCTACAACTAATCCATGGTTCTGTGGCTGTACGGAAGCAGCTTTGATTGTCAAAGTGACTGTTTCTCATCCAGTTGCTGTAGGTAAGAATTGTTCTTCAGATGGTTTGTAGTGTTAGAATTTAATATTTTATGCAATAAAAGCAAGTCTATTTCTTTCTCTTGATAGAAAACAAAAGAACAACTGTTAGTTTAAACTACAGTCTAATTCTGTAACTTTGTTTATAGCAGTGTACAGATTTCAATTAGTTGTTTCTTCTGTCCTGACTTAAAATCTAGTTATGCTTGTGGAAAGGCAATACAGTCACTGATGATGGGAAGTGACATGAAATAACAGTGATGTGAGGTCTTTCTCTAGTTCCTATTCCGTGTTAGTTCAAGTCATCTATTATACTAGTATGTTTGAGTTCCCCTTGGTTTAGCTAACAATAGTAATGAAAAAAAAAATCTAATTTCTGAACATGAGAGGTTGAGTATCTAGTTTAAGTTTATGAAGGTTATCTGTGATTAAGGCTTTAATACCAGTTGGGACTAGAGTTGATAATTATGGGGTTTTTTTAAATCAGAAAAAAAAATGCATTTGAAATAAGTATGCTCCCATATATTTTTGTTTTTAATTAAACTTTTCTAAGGAAAACTTCCCTAGATTCAGGTTAGAATTTCAGAATGAAAAAAGACACAAAATGGATAAAAGCCCTTTTGTTATTTAGTTTGTATGCAGAATCTTGGGATCATGCTTCTTTTCAGCTGTATTCTTCCTGTGTGTGGTGGGGTTTTTTTTGTGTGTGTGTGTTGTTCTTTTTTCTGGTGAAAGGTTTGTAGGGTTGAGTTTGTTCTGATTTAAAAAAAAAAAGTAGAAAAATTGTGAAGACACAGACTTGTGGGGAAGGAAGTGTCTTTTTCATTCAATAGTGAGTTTGATCTTGGGAACAATCCAGTAAAATCTGGTTCCTATCAGTTATCTGAAATCAATATTATAGAGGAAGATCCTGTTCTACTGATGTAGGTAATTTTTAAACTGCCTTGAGCTTCACAAAATGTTAATATTAATAGAAAAGAACTATTACATGATTTAGATTTTACTCTTTCATAGGATTCCTGGGGCCAGTTGCAGGCTACTTGGCATGGCCTTCTTTAGGAGCCAATGATGTTCTATAAATAATTTAAATACTTGTTATTTCTAATTTTTCATCACTTTATACTAGCATACAAATTTGTTCTTACTATGATGTTGAAGGATATGTCTATAAAGGACACATCTGCCTGGCAGTTTGGAGAAGTAGAAAGGTGTATAAATTACTTCAGTAGTGCGTAAGACACTTGCTCTTTCTCAGCTCAAGACAAACAAGGAAAAAAATTGTGTGTGTGTATATATATCACATAATGTGGGCTATTCATTGCAAAGTTTCTGGGTGTGTCATAAAGAATGTTTTGTCCAACCATCTTGACTTATTTGTCACTGCATGTGTCTTGAGTTTAGTTAGAAAAGTGCATATTTTGCCCTGAAGAATTAAGCACAGTGCAGGGAAGTCAGTGTGTAAGGGTAGATAGGAGTGGCCACTGACATGATGAAATAGAAAATTAGGACTACTTTTCTGATAATAGTGACAGCTGTTTTTCTCAACTTTGGTCCCATAGAAATAAAAAAATAGTAAGTAAGTATCTTTTCAGAATTGGCTTCACCTTAGTACTGAATTAGTGTAAATTGTGCTTGGTAGCAGCCCTATGAAACCTAAGGGAATTTGTGACCATTCTGAATAAAGGAGATTTGGTAAGTTCAGTGTTAGAAATGAAGAGATTTTATGATAGTCTTAAAGAAACAAAAAGCAAACCAGAAAAAAAAAAGTTATGAGTTTCATAATAAAAGTGAGCATTATCAACGTAGTGGTTTTATGTTTATTTTTGAGGAAAAAACACCACTGTGATGGCAGCAAACTTATAAAGAAAAAGTCATGCCAATACAAAATAAAACTGCAGAACAAAATCTCTAAGGATCACATTCTCAGTTGACAGGATGTTTTCCTCTTCATTGTTCTTTATGTCCCTGTGTTTTTGAAAACAGGGTTTTCAGGTAAAGCTAACTTCATTTTTCCAAGTGTGGATTAATTAAATTGTTTTAAAGTGTGCATTATTATTTCAAAATATAAACTTGGAATAAATGAAAGAGAGGAGTAAGATATACTGTTAATATATAGGCCTGCAAGAATTGATTGAATTGGAAGGCTAACTGTAAACTTGTTCATTAGATTTTGAGTTTGTTTCTGCAGTCCTAGAATCTGTTGGGCTGAACAGCAAAACACCAGAGAAACCTTTTGGTAGCTGTTGTCAGACAAGCTTCTCATTAATCAGACAAGCAATGGAAATAATGATGTTGGATGCATTTGTTGTATAAGGAGCAGTAGGGACTGGTGAAAAAGTAATCTATTGCCTACTTCAAGTGTATTGTTGGGCTTTTTAAAGCAGTGTTTGTGGCCTTAGTTTTACATTAAGTTGAATGTTGTAAAATTATTATTATCTTTATGGGTCTTTTAAAACAAAGATTTGGACGCTGTGGGTATAACATTATTGAGAAGGAGTTTTGGAGAAACTTTTTTATTACTCAGATTAATGATATTTGCCGGTAGTGCCTGAGGTTCAAAGTGAAGGAATTGACTGGGTAGTAAATTAATTGATGCCATTGCCATATGCATGCTCAAGTTTACGAAGTGCAAGCTAAGCAGAATACTTGTTTCATCTTTCTTTTGTGGCTCTATTAACTGAAATGAACTGTGGCTTATCTAATCACTTCCTTCTCTTGATTAAGATAAATATACATTCCTGAAGGGGACTAGTTGCTAGAACTAGCATGTAGTTTGCAGGATGATTTATTGTATTATTCTTTCTATGGTCATTCAATTTGAAAGCCTCTTCTTTGGACCAGTAAAGTGCAACAGTGTATCTTATACACAGGCTGTTTTGTTGTGGGCCATTTCTGTGTATTACAAAGGTGTGCAGCTGACAACTTCAGTCCCAGGTTTTCAGCTTTCTTTTGAAGCTTGCATGGAAACTGTTTTATGAAACACGTGTGTGTGTGTGTGTACCTCTCTTCTAGTAGGAACGTTATATTTAAGAGGAGGGGAAAATCCTTCACTGCTCTCTAGCTGTGGCACAGAGGCAGTGTATGACAATATGTGAATGTCTCTTCTGGCTGAATCTTTTGCTAATGGGGAAATCTTTGCTGACTACCCTACCACAGAGGGAAGCTAACCTGAAACAATATTGAAACTTTGACCCAAAGTCTGTGTTCTCCTAGTTAAAATTACTGTAACTCATTGTCTTGATTGGTACTACTCTGCGATTTACTTTACCAACATCTGAAATTAAAGTGCAAGAAATGTATAAATATTTTGTTTGAATGCAGAACAGTTGGTGTTTGTCAGTTTAATCACTGTACAATTAGAATCTGATTGCTTTCTGAAACTGTTTGGGATCCTTCAGGTATAAAAAGGGATACTAGAAAATAACTTGGTAAGTACCACTTAATATTGATTTTCTTCAATAGCATTTCTCTCACTTCATAGCTGTTCTTCACACTTAATGGCTACCCGGTTATACTGAGAAGACATATAACAACATTATTAAAAAAAACCACAACTCCACAACTCTATCTCAGCATGGTGATATTTACTCTTTGCTAGTTTTGCTAGTTGCTTTTAAGTCCTGATGATCTTTGCTTGATTGGAGAGTTTGTTCTCCCTGTGTGCTGAAATTACACTGCTGATCTGTAAAGTGTTGTAGATTCTCAAGTGGCCTATGCAAAATAAGCTTTCTACACACCAGCAGCAGAGTATTATTGTTGTAGGATGTGCTAGACGGGGGCCCTCGTTTTAGCCTTATGAAATAATTGTTTAGGTATACCCTTCAGCAGTCAGCTGCAACTGAAAAAATCTTTTGAAGATGCTGTGGTAATGAAGCTTTTACATGTGAATTCAGTAACTTTAAAATTTATCTTACAGTACAGTCTTTAAAGATCTAATTATTTATCTTCTCATTTAAAAATCAGACTCATAAAACACTCTGACAGTTATCTGATTCTATGGGTGATTCTAGTAAGTAGGCTACAATACGATACTGGGAAAAATGGGTGGACTGATATTTCACTACTTTGGAAATGTCATAGTATCTTCAGTGAATGTAAAAGAACATTAAAAAGCTGGAGTTTGATCAATTTATGAAAGATTATAAATTATGGTAGCAGATGAGGGGGACTTGATAACCAAGGAAGTCTTTCAGTTCTAAGCCCTGCGAAGGTCCTAACGGGGAAAAAAAACTTTCAAAAGCCAAAGTAATTGAAATACTTCTGAAAACAGCTTAGAAACTTCAGTGTAACTTTTTGCTATTCATGAATGGCAAGACAGAAACTTTATTTTGCTGTGATTAAGGAAGTAACGGTAGGTGTCATCCCAGGAGCAGTTCAAAAAAGTATTATGCCTGAAAAACAACTTACTTTCCTGCTTCTCCCCTTATTTTAAGGCTGTAACATTACCAGTCTGTTTTCCTATTCAAAACTGTGTCAGCTGCCCACAGGGTGTTTTAGGGTGGCAACTAAAGTCTTTTGGAGTCATGGTAGGTGCATTCTGCAATTGGTTCCTTCCATACCAAGAATCTTTGAGGGTGGGATAGAATAGATAACAAAATTGCCGTATCCTACATTTACTTTTCTTTGTGGCCAGGTAGGGAGAGGCGTAGTCCTACTCTTAGTTGCTGAGGTGGGTGAGATATAAAAGAATGTGCTAGCCTCCAAGGGTTGTGATCAGAATGGAATGGCCATTGGCCAAATGTGGATTTGAAGGTTTAACCTCGGAGAAATAAAACAGGAAAGCAATCTTTGAGAAACCAGAATTCTTCCAGTTCCAAAGGAGGAAAGAATGTGAAAAGTTTATTTTAAGAAAATAAGGAATTTTTAATAATTTATCTGCAGAAAGATTTATTTCTGGGAATGTTTTGACTAGTGATCATGTTCAGTATGTCTAATGAGTTTTTGCTCACTTCTGCTAGCGTTTTATGTTATGTTTCCATACATCTCCTTTATAAGTTTGTGTCCCTTACCAGGGGCACAGTGGCTGTCAGGCCAGGGAATGTTTCTCTCGCATTTGGTCAGTTCGGAATAAGGTGAGACCAGGGATCCAGTGTCTCCTGACATTTTGGATATTTTGAAATGTTTACTGCCAATAAGTTTCAATTCTTGTAACATTATTTCAGAACAACTAACATATCATTAATTTCTGGCTCAGTAACAAGGGCTCGGCTGTAAATCTTCAGAATTTGACTTGCTGGCTCTAAATGTACAAACATTGTAATAAAAATCCAGGAGTAATTCCAGGAGCAGCAGAACCAATACAGTCTGTCAAAGATGGAAGGTGCAGAGCCCACCAGCTCCCCTTCCTCTCTATCTCCACCCCCTTGGCTTCTCCCTCTGTTCCCAGTTTGCAGTGATGTGGCCTTACTCCCTTCTGTTGTGACTCATTAGAGCTGTTAAACTGATTTGCTTTGTGAACTGAACAGGAAGCACGAAATAAATGTGCTAGGGATGTGAGGCAAGGGGTAGGACCTCATTCTCTCTCAGCAGATCTATGAACTGCTCTGCTGGCTCACTCCATGTTTTGGAGCTATGCTTTTAGTAAAAACCCTAACAGGAACTCTCTAAACGGTTTTGTCCTAGAAGGATAGAACTGAGATTAAGATGAATTGCTAATCTTTGAGTATTAAAATTCATAGCCTAGGAAGCTTTGCTGTCTCTTAAATCTTAAGACTGTGCAGCTGCATTCTGTTTTCCTTTCACTGGTGTAACTCTACCTTAATGTCACTGAAAGTCAACCTAGCATACAGCTGGAAAGAAAAAATCAGACTGTTTAATGAGACACAGTTGAAGAAATCCAGTGAGGAAAAACTAAGATGAATGAACATGTGGGAAGCAACTACAGCCAAAGAGAATAATATGTTGCATTTTGAGAAATATAAACAAGTAGGAGGGTAGTAATAAAGTGCTTACACAGAGTAAGCCAATTGCCTAGAGCTGGGTGCCCAACAATAGTTAATTCTGGAGATGAAACTATTGTCCCATTGCATTGCTTTCTTAAAAGAAACGAGAAAAACTGGTCTGGCACTTTTGAAAGGCAAGGCAGTAGCTGAATCAGTATCATGAATGCCCCTGTTCAGAAATACTCGCTTTTCCTGAAACTAGAAGGGGAAAAAACAAACAAATAACTAGACAAACCCTGAGCAGAGTTACTGATGGCTCTTTTGTGAATGTTTTGTCTTTTCTCTTATAATGGAAATTTTTTTATTGTTGGCATGATTATCTTACAAACAGATAATCAACTGAACTGGTATAGGGCAGTATGTCTTATATCTGTGTCTTCTAAAATGCAAACTGGGGTGGTCATGTAAGTGCATCTGTTCTATATTTTTAAAAGTATGTGTTCTTTCTTCAGAATTTGACTAACATGTTACTAATAATAAGACAACTGAGCTTGTATGTGCTCTGTCCATATGTTTCATTTACCATGTCACCATTAGCTTCCAAAAAAGTTCTTAAATGTTCTGAAACAATATGGGCTTTGAATCTAATTGAGACAAGCCCACTGCTGGATACTTCTGGAGGAGGACGTAGCCCCTGAAACCACTTCTCCTATAAAACTGCAGATTTTATGTATTTTATGATATTTCTTTTACATATTTTTTTTTTTAAAACCTGTACAGTATACCCTCTTTCTTGAACCTCTTAATAGAGTGCTGTAGTAGTATACAAAAGCAGTAAGCTTCTCATGATGTAGAATAATTGTCTTAAAATTATCTGTGGGGGAGTAGCTGGAACAACTGATCCCTGCAAGTGGGATTCCCACTTACGTAAGTCAGAAGTGAGATGATGCCACAATCTTTTCTCCCCTCAGCATGCTCACAGCCTGAGCAGAGTGCAAAGATAGGATGTTATTTGTGCAAGTGACCAGGTGACAACTTCTGTGCCTCCAAATTGCTGCCCAGGTGGGTGCTTAGCATTTTATACAAAGAGTAGCCTAATCTGTGATCTTGCAGTCACCCTCTTTTTAAAGATCAGTAGGCACATTTCCTATCTCCTAGGCTGTTTAAGCAAGCATCAATTACAAGTCTACATGTTAAGAAGTTTTGGAAGACCTCTCCTGTGTGAGTCAGGAGAACAGTGGTTAGGACAACATGCAGCTGTTGTGGTTAATTTTTTTTATTTACCACAAGTTTGACTCAGCATCTTTCCCTGACCCTGACTCCCTGCACAGTTAATAGCAGGACGGTGTTCACAGAAAAAGAATCTATCTGTCGCTGGGGATGTGCTGTGTTTGTTGGCATATAGATAATTATTTTCTTGCTCAAGCACTTATCTTTATACTCAAAGTACTCTTTAAAGCTTCTTGTACTCCTGAGTGTCACTATTTTTAATCTATCACCATTCTGTTGCCATACATCTATCACTATCTATCTACATGATGCATAGCATGGAGACGTGATAAAAAGATTGAAAATATATCTTGGGCTTATGGAAAGAAGAAATTTTGTTTCCAGTATGATAAATATAACCTCTGATTTACTATGCTTGTACTAACGTCTCTGATATTTTGATTTTTATTTTGCCTTTTTTTTTTTTTTGCTTATTTATCAGTTATTGTAAGAAAAATCACTTGCAGCATATCCCATCTGTATCTGGGATTCGAGGACTTGTGCACTTTACTTTTCATTAAACTACGTATACAATTCTGACTTGTGGATGATAGAAAATGAAAGGTGAAATCAAATGGCTACAGAGTTTTTAGAACAGAATAATTTCCTGACAAAGTTACGCAGTTACTTCAAGTGAAAAATTAACAACCTACTGTGCTTGGCATTTTAATAATGCATAGTAAGGTGGGCCCATGTCTGGGTGTTTTTGTTTTTATTCTGGGTTTGGTTTTGTTTTGGTTTGGGTTTTTTTTGGCATGTAAAGAATGAAGGAAATAAATGGCATAAGACTTATTTAATGCATATATAATTGTTCAGGCTTTTTTTAATAGCAAGATATCTGCATCTGAAATTGTCATTTTTATGCTCAGGGTATGGATATTGAGGGCTTCATATGCTTTAGGTATGGCACTTGTGCAATTTGAACATGAACTTAGAAATACCTGTTCAGCACCTCTGCCTCTGTATGAAGCATGCAGCAGCTCGACTCTTAACAGCAACGTGTATTGGCTTGTACATTTATTGTATTGGTATGTATGGCATGGGTGGCGGTGGTGGTAGGGTTTTTTAACACTGCTGTACAGTACAGAAGAGGCCGATTAGTGTTTTAATCAATGCAAATCATATTAATCTCTCTTTTTTTACATTTTTTATTTTCTTTATTTCTTCCTATTCCCTTCTTGTCTGGGAAGAAAAATGCTTGGTTTTGTTTCCTCCAGTTCTGCTATTTCCATCTCCCTCCATTTACTCTGTTCTGATAAACCAAATGCTGTTGTGCAGGAATGATAGCAGAACTGGAGGGAGAGATGACAGACTCCAGTCTGTGAAGTGGCCCTCCTTATCTACATCTATCCTTTTTCTCTGCACTTCTCTCTAATTTTTCTTTCCTGTTGCTTTGTTGTCTCATTTATTTCTGTAGGTCTTCTTCCTCTGTCAGCCATGGAAGATCGTTCTTTGTACTTCTAATTCTTTTGAATTGGACAGTGACAACAACTAAAAGCAAAAGGATGGTAGCAATTACTTCACTATTTCAATTTTGCACTGCCTGGAGCACCTGTGGGAAAAGTGTCAATGAGAGCACAGCAGCTCTCAAATTGAGCAGCTTGACACAAAACAGTGATTATTTTTGCTCTTCTGATGATGGGAGGGAGAGAGAAATTGAAACTGTAATTGTGATCAGAAAATGAGAGGCTGAAAGCTTGAAACTTTTTAAAATAATCATAAGTGATAAAGTCAACTTTACTTTGTACTATGAAATGGCAGCAAAAAGCTTGTCCTGTTTCAAACTAGCCCTGGATCATGCATCTTCTCTGGATATTTTGGTTCATTAGAAACTTGTATGAATTCTGCATTTATTGAATTCATGTAAGACTGTCCATTGGTGCATAGGTATCCATGGTGAGAGGGCCTTTCTTGTTCCAACTGAAAAATTTTAGATAGCTGCTGCCCCTTACTTTACTGAGCTCTCTGGTGTTGTCCCATCCCAGTGCCACTGGTGCCAACTGTGACTTTAGTCATGGAACTTTAAATGTTTGTGAGGTTTTTGTGGAGAAGGGGAGGGAAAAGAGGAGCAGGGAAGAGGAGCTGAAAAAATGTTGTTTATTTCTGTCAGGTCTCTTCCTTTAGACACCTCTTTTGATTTTACCCATTTTATTTTTATTATACCCAATTTTTTATTATACCCAATATTATTTTATTATACAGAATACCTTCAGCAATATGGCAGGTTGTCTGCAGGAGATCAGCTGACGCCAAATGATTGAACAATTAAAAACATTATTCTAGATATACAAGAATTACTATAAGAAAATTGCCCTGATCATTGTTATAGGTAGTTTTGAAAGAGTGGGAGAAATGCATAGCTGCAAGTAAATCATGACTTAAAAGAGAGGATCTCAGCTACGAGCAGAGTATATCTGCATTAATCCTGTTTGGTGAATCTGGGTTGGAAGTTTCTGCCAGTTAGAAAACACGGCAAAGATATTTTTTCATTGTGGGGGCATGATGGAAGGGGAAAAGGGCATAGTTCATGGCACAGGGGCCTTCTGTGAGTTGTTGTGGAAAAGACTTTATTCCTTTTAAAGTTCTGGGCTTGAGTCAATAATGCTAAGCTTTGCTCTACCTCTTCAGTCTCCCTGCTATGTATAAAAGCAGCTGCCAGTGTGAGAGAGACCGCTGGCTAAGCTAACCCTGACAAAGGACTCTGTTCCCATCCTGGCTGAGGAGAGCAAGATGTGGAAGGGGATTTTCAGAACAGAGTGATTCTATGATTCTCTGGTTTTTTTTTTCTGGGTTAGAAAAAATAAAAGCAGCTCGCACTCCCCTACAAATTCTTTGCTCTGGTGATTTCCTGTGGATTTTGATGAGTCATTTGAACACTTTGGATCTTCTTGCAAGTTTTATTTAGCTGGGTGCTGCAACACCTCAAAAACAAACACAAACTTTGGTATCAGCTCTTAACTGTGTTTTGTCTAAAAGGATTTGGTTCTTTGGCAAAGTGCTCTGCAGAATTAGGATTTTGGTACTTTCATTAAAATTAAGTTGTTGGAGGACTAAGATGTGGAAATGAGGATGAGAGATTTTGGAGTCTTCTCTGCCCCCTGGCTCTGTCTTCACCTTCTGGATTCCAAACCACTAAGCAAAAAGTTTCTGGAGCTCCTCATGTTCAAGGACCTTTTTGAGTCTGCTTTGGCTCAAACAAATTACAATTTGACCAAATATAGGCCAACCCTGTGTCAGTTAATGCTTTTTTATACCATATGGGAGGCCTGGATTTGATTTTTCTTTCCAGATTTCTTGCTCTTTTGGGGCTTAGTCCTGCAAAGTGCTGAGTTGGCCTTGGTCCAGTAACGCATTTAAACGTATTCACTTCTGCAAGCATGGAGGTTCTACGTCAGTTTGATGACCATGTTAAGCATGTGGTTGTCTTGTCTTTGTTGTCATGTCAGGTTGTAGGGCTTTGAAGCAGTGTTAGAGTGTGTCCTTTGAAAAATTAGTTTTAAAGGGGAGGTCTGGAAGGAAGGGCAGTATTAACAAATAATAATAAAAATTAACTTTTCATAGTTCTTTTTCTATTTTGCTTTAAGAAAGGGGAATCAAGTTGCCATTAAACTGGACACATCACACTAGGTGAGACCAAGCCTCATATCAGAATAATGCATGAGAAAGTAACAAAATGCACCACAGGATTCTTGAATATTTTAAAAGTAAAACCATTGAGGTAAGATATTCTATTTGTACAGTCATTGATACTTCAGTGTTAACAAAACAACCCTTGAGACTGTAGCACTGGAAATTAGACATGCTGCTGTTGCCTTTAAGGCCAATTATGTCCTTGTCAGCTAGCCTACTTGCTGCTTGTTAACCTTAATATGTGAAACTGCAGTAAAGCTGCCATTCAGCTCCTATACCTGCTTTAGTCTGACTTTTAAATTTAACTGAGCCAGAGAAATGGTGAATTTTAACTTTTTTGTTCTTATTCTCAGGATACTTTGAGGTGTCCAAATGTGCTGCAGTTAGCACATGTGCACACATGCATGTATATACAACTGCGGTAGAGGACTACCCAGAAATGCACTGCAGGCTTAAATTTGCCTTGCTGAGACAGAACAGGTTTGGTCATCCAGAAATTAAAATTGGGGACACATCTGAGTTTTTAGCTATCTAGGTTAATTTACCTGTGGATGTGCATGATAGGTCTGTTTACAATCTAGATGCAAAAACCATTATAGTGGGTCAGATTTTGTTATATATACTGATTAAAAATATCCTGACTTATGTAATCTTTTACATAATAAAAGCATTTTGCTGTAAAATAATCTTTTACAGTAAGCAATACTGAAATTTCATGGGTTTTGTAATACATATTGACCATATATGTGTAATGTCAACTCACAATTATTTGTCTCCAGATTATCTGGACTGTGGTCTAAAAATGCTGTAGATCCAAAAATAGTTTAGGCATGTTGGAGTTGGCATGGCACAGCACTACAGAAAATCTAGCTTTAACATTTTCAAAGTCAGTTTGTTGCTGGTAATAGTGCAACCAGTTTTGTCTGACAGAACCAAAATTAATAAATGGTTGGTGTACAGAACCACATTGGGCATGTGTTCCTGGAACAGGAAGCACTGGGAGGCTCAGCACAGAGGTGTCCATTTTGCCTTAAGTCAGCTCAGCTGTGGTCATTATTAGTTCTCATTCTGCTGTATATAAGCTGATATCATGTAAAGTTTGCTTAATACTAGGTTTTGAGGACATTTGTTATAGCATAATATGGCACCATGCAAAAACGTGGACTTGGTTTGGGAATGGTACCACATCTGATCTGTAAAGCACTCCTGTTGGAGCAGTGTTTTGTCTTGCTGTTACTTGAATTGTTCTGCAGGAGGCAGTTTGGATCCGGTAGTAGTGGTGCTGAACTAAATCATAATAAACTTAAGCCAGTATTCTTGTGGACTGTTCTTACTTTTTGGGTTCATCTACTCACTGTTGGCTTGAAAACAAAATACAGGTTTTCTGTTTACAATTAATTGTGGTTTATGTAGCAGGACTGACTTTTCTAGTGCTTTCAGTTATAAGCTTGAAAGATGGAAGTTACAGGAGAAAATTCAACCTAAGTGAAATTTAAGGTTAGTGTTTGGATACCTCTCTTAATTGCTTAGTGTTTCTTATCTAGAATTGTCAAAGGCTTATCTCGGGCACTTTAGCTGGGTGCTTAATTGTCATAGAAACATTTCAAGCATTAATGCGCATTTTAAATTACTCCAATGAACAGAGCAGATATCCCCACTGGCTCCATTGCAAATGTGCTTCAAGATGCTGAATACTTGAAGGTAACTTCCTATTTATTTCTGGCTTGCACTTTATCAGCAAGGTGATTTGTAATGTAAATGTAATTGATACCTCTGCCTAGAATTTGGAGGCTTTGCATAATTCTATTCCTTGCTGCTAACTAGTCTACTAGTCAGTTGCTTCTCACCTGATCAATTTATATTTCGACAGTCCTATCAGCAGTATTCATCTCTCACAGATTAAGACATTTCTCTAAACCCAGCAGACATTCTGTTAAACTCATGATCTCAAGTGGGATACTGAGTAGAGACTCCATGTAAGAGGTTCACTGCCTAAATACTTTTGGAAGATGAATTGACTTGTAAGCAGTCAACTTTTTGGTGTTCTTCAGCACCTGTGCTCTCCAGTACCAGCATTTGAGGCACCCCTCTCTAGTCTGAATATTGGGAAGCTGTATAGTCTTGCCTAAGTATGGCTTTTTATGGATGCTTTTGTCTTTCTGTAGTTGTACTGTGGGTAGCTTTCAAAATTCTGTTTTGATCCTACATTACATTTCTGTAGTACTGTTTCAGAGGAATTCACAGAACATAGAGGTAAAGATATCCAATTCCTGCACTGTTTTCATAGTAGAGAACTGTCAGCTTGCACTTTTATTTTGTTTTTTAATTTCTCTTACTTCAAATCTTTCAACTCCCTTGATACCTCTTGTCTAATTATAGCAATCTTGCAAATTCAGCTCCTGCAATAAATCTAGGATAGGAAGAAGCTTGGCTAAAAATTACTAGTAACAGTAAAGCTGATGTTCTAGTTAGCATTGGAAGATGCTTTAGTTAATTCAAAGTGCCAAATCTTATGTTCTCAGCTGTAAGAGTTGTCAGGAGGTCAGGAAAATTGTAAGCACAGATTGGTCCAGTATGATATGCCACTAACTATAGTTCTGTCTACTTCTTGGATACAATAAGTCAGTAAATAACAGCATGAATTGTTTATATAGTCTACTGAAAAAATGTATATTTTTAGAAATGGTTCCTGTAGCAGGTTCCAGTAGGAGAGAGGATCTTTGAGGTGACAAGCAGAATCAAGCTGATGGTCAACAACAGGTTTCGAAATGATAATTTTATTAGTGTCATCTTCTAAAGATAATGGAAAGAAAAATTTGTGGGGTTTTGTTGTGGTGAGTGTTTTGATTTGTGGGGATTTTTTGTTTTTTTGAAATCCTCTATCTGGCAGAGGAAGTCTCAGTATTACTTTGGTGTGAGTATCTGTTTTATCTCAAATAAGATTCAGCTGGTGAATGGAGGGAAAGATTAAGGCTATATGATAAAACATTTGAGGAGGATTTCTTTCATGTGACAGATATGCAATGTCACTTTTTGTTTGAATGAGTTAAAACCAATCAGTTATGCATGTCACATTGTCTTACAGTATGGAATATATTCCAAAGATCTAACATACATTGTAGAGAGTGGAAAGTAGTCTGGATCTTATCGATAAGTCCCATGAGACTACTTTCTAAAACTGCTTTCAAACCATGGTGCTGTTCTCCATACTTTCCTGACATTCTCCCAGGATCCAGTCAGTTCTTGAATGATTCTTTAAATAACTTTTTTAAGAAAAGCAGACTTGTTGTTTAAGCCGTATTCTCTCTGGAGAGCAGCATGGCCCAAACACTGCCATATTTTGAAAAGCTGGTCTCAAGATCAAATTCTAAATGAGTCTCTGTTATGGTGATCTGTTGTTTTGAGGTTGGATTTAATTATTGCTAGTACTATAAAAATGTCTTTAAGACTTTGTGGCATTTCCGTGCAGGTGAATAATAATACAAGCATGAGGGCAGAGAAGGGTGTGTGCCAGACTTATTTTCCATTAAAAAATTAGTATAAGAAATTACTTAGAGCTTTCTCTTGCTTTGAAATTCTGTAGATTGAGCCTATGAAGAATTAAAAAGATCAGAGAGAAAAGGAGTTGGTTAAAGTCAGCTGGGTTAGTTTTGTGCCTGGATCTCTGTGCTATGACTCTTAGGTTTCCTCTTAGTTGTTTTGAGTTCAAAGAGACATGTGAAAAAAACATGATTTATGCCCAAGAAAAGAAGGGACTACAGCTGCCAAAAATTGGGAAGAAATCCATCTGGTCACAAGGTGACCTGAGCTCTGCCTTCATTTTCTTGTCCTGTCATTGATTCTGCCATTGCACGTGATGAGGGGAAAATACCCACAGTGCAGGACGTGCTTGAGATTTCCAAACTGCTTTAACTCAGGTTGAGGATAGCAACTTACACAAACTACTTGGATTCCTGCCGTCATCTACCACTTGGAGGATGTGGCAGACCGTCACCCAGAATATCACACCTCTCTCCTAACTGTAAACACATTTACTGTTGAAGAACTATGGATTTCTGAGTGTGTGTCATAGTTACTTCTGAATATTTCATGTGCAGTAGCTTTTATAATCCTACAATGTAGAATACTATTTTGGGAATGTAAGATGCATGTTAAAATGAATTTAATAACTATCCCAAAAATGTAATGCGGGAAGTAACTAATATCTCAGTTTGTTCTGGCCACAGCAGTGTCATCTTTATGCCCCATAAGTGGAATTATAGTTTGTGCTGCTTTGCACGGGGCTGGGGATGTAGACATGTTTTTTTAAATGAAACTTTTCAAGGTGTGTTGTTCTGCTACAGGCTATAGCTTTCCTCTATGCTTCTCTGCTTTTTTTCCAATACTGGTATTTTTCATGGCAATAAATCTAGCTGTCTAACATTCAGTTTTTCAGCACATACTCTGTTCTTAATGAATGTGATCATTTACACAGTGTCACTGTAGTATTGGCATGCTAAATAATTTAGTGAGCTGTGGCAGGTAGATAACTCTGTGGTGTCTATGTTACTATGGCAATACATTTGCTTAATGTAAATATTAGTCATTCTGACCATATGAATCTCAGGACTTCCGACATTAGCTGTATTTGGGAGGTGGGCATCTTTGATCTGAAAGAAAAGTTGTTCTGGAAATATTAATAGTTTAAAGATTATTTTCTTTTTTTCATAATTCCTTCTGCTTTCTGACTGAGCTACATAATCTATTGATTGTAATGAACAGAGCAGAACATTTCTCCCATTTCTTTGTCATGGTTGTAATGCAGCTCTATTATAAAGAAATATCTAACTGTATTCTGATCCTCTAAAAATTCAGCTGGCTGAAATGAAAGGAAATAGGATCTTGAGGTCCATCAGCTTTGGTCTCAGTCACAGAGTCAAGGCAGTTCTAGAAGCACAAGAAATAAAATCATACTTGGAAGAAAAATTCCTGGGGTATTAGGTTTAGTTCCATGGCTTGAAAATGAAGCTAAGCATGAGAGGGTCTTCTGTTTCCTTTATGGGTACCACAAGGTAGAGAATTAGCTAAAAACCCCCTCATTTGTCAGAAAAATAATGCATCAGCAATATGTTAATGAAGTTTGTTTCTTAAATGTTTATGTAGATGGTTTTCTAGTCCATTTTCCATTTCCAGGGAAAAGGAACTACCTCTGTAAAGTCTTGTCTCAAAGGCCGGTTTATTCCTGATTGTACAAACTGTTCTTTGTCTATTATGATCTGCCAGCACTTTTGAGGCAAAAAATAGAAGTGGTAAAAGGTTTAGATTATTCACCTTTTCTAAGTATGATATGACATCATAATTCATCAATTGATAGTCTATATAAAACTTCAGTCACTTCAAACCACAAATATTGAATGTACAGCAGTGAATGACCCAGCAATGTGCGCTTGCAGCCCGGAGAGCCAACCATATCCTGGGGCGCATTAAAAGAAGCGTGACCAGCAGGTCGAGGGAGGTGATTCTGCCCCTCTACTCTGCTCTCGTGAGACCCCACCTGAGTACTGCATCCAGCTCTGGTGTACCCAGTACAGGAGAGACATGGAGCTGTTGGAGCGAGTCCAGAGGAGGGCCACAAAGATGCTTAGAGGGCTGGAGCACCTCTCCTATGAGGGCAGGCTGAGAGAGTTGGGGTTGTTCAGCCTGGAGAAGAGAAGGCTCCATGGAGACCTTATAGCAGCCTTCCAGTACCTGAAGGGGGGCTACAGGAAAGCTGGAGAGGGACTGTTTATGAGGGAGTGTAGTGACAGGACAAGGGGTAATGGCCTTAACCTGAAGGAGGGTAGATTTAGATTAGATGTAAGGAAGAAATTTTTTTAATGATGAGAGTGGTGAGGCACTGGACCAGGTTGCCCAGAGAAGCTGTGGCTGCCCCCTTCCTGGAAGTGTTAAAGGCCAGATTGGATGGGGCTTTGGGCAACCTGGTCTAGTGGAGGGTGTCCCTGCCCATGGCAGGGGGGTTGGAACTAGATGGTCTTTGAGGTCCCTTCCAACCCAAACTATTCTATGATTCTGTAAGTATTAGTTACATTTTATGTACTGTTTTAAACTTTTACTTGTTAAACTGCTAAACTTAAGATCAGTGTTGAAAAGAAGATTTGACTGGAATGTGCTCTTCTCCCCCGCTGTGTTTAGAATTGACCCCATCTTCCTGCTAAACATCTGTAACGTAGGAGAAGAAAGCATAGTAAGCAGTGAATTATGTCTTTGTTTGTAGGGTAGATGATACTGGAGGGTTCTGTGTGCTGCAGCCTGACATCAGTGCTCAGCATCTATCTGTGTTTGGCCCATTAACTGTCAAAAAAAGGAAATAACAAAAAATACAGTAGTAGTGAAGCACAGACTTCTGAATTCTTTGTATTTCACAGAAGAGTCTATGCTGGACTTGCCTAAGTGGTCTTTATTTTTCCTGTCTCTGAGATGATAAAACTTTTGCTGTCAGTGCTTGCATGTAAGGTAAAGCTCCTTACTGAACAGGAATACAAACTAGAGTTGTTAGTTGCTATTCCATGACACTGTTGCTCACAAATGCTAGTCTGGAATGCAAGTTAACCTGGGAAAATTAATTATTTACCACTTATATCTTTTCCTGACAAGGTTGCCTGTGGGAATACTGTGCTGCTGGCTGTCTCTCTCTTAAAAATATAATATGCTTTAGACGCATCTGTTGTTTATAGATGCAGAGAAGTATTGAAGCATTTAGATTCAGAATAACTACCAAGTATTAGCATAGTTGAAAGAGTAATTGGAGCAGCTTCTCCAATTATTCTTTTAGTAAACAAACCATACTCCTAAAACGGCTTGGGAAAAGCCACATCTACTGCAATGTACTGAAGGAAAAAGACTGCAGAGCCACTTTTTCCTCTGTGGGAAGAAAATGTGTGGAGAGAAGAGCTCCTGTGGGATCAGGCTGGCAGGATTTTCCCTTAGGGAAAGAGGCTTGATGGTTCTGCTTTTCCAAAGTCACAAGTCTCCATTTTCAAGACAGATTGTTGGGAGGGATCCTCTGAGCACTCAACAAACACTCCTTTCCAGGTTTGGCTTCAGGACCTGATGTGTGCCATAGGAACCATGTGAAGAGCATGGGGAGGGCCGGGGAAGGAGAGAGAGGAAGGTAGATTCCTTTGACATAACTCATGCTATCAATAGCTGAAAGGGTCTGGTGGACCCTTTCACTCATCTGGCTTGGTGGTTTTGTGGTGCTAGAACCTACCGCTGAAGCAGGCTGCTTTCTTTCTTTTTTCTTTTTTTTTTTTTTTTTGTGCTGGCTATGGTACAGACTTAGGGTTACCAGCGTACACCCATGAATTCCTACAACCAGAGGTGCAGTGGAATGCTTCACATCAAGCCATATACTGAATCTTCTGTTTCTGAGCTCCACTGTGTTTCTTTTGCTTCTAGTGCTAAAATATGGCATACCTGTATTTTAAAGCTGGGCTGAAGAAAGTGGAATGGATTGTATTACAAGCTGAATGTTTAAATCAAGTGATAAATTGAAAGGAACAAAAGTGCGTTCCAAAAAGCAGTTGCATTTAATGCTTCATGCATGATTTGCTCAGCTAGTTTCTTTTATTGTCACACTGTAAGTGCCATTTTACTTTGCCCCACAGAAGAAAAAATTCTAGTAGTTCTGCAGTGCCTTTTTCATATGTGTAATGAGTGTTTGCTTTTGAGTATTACCTTACAAATAAGAAGTGGAGTTGTTTTATCTGTAGTGGCTTTATACTTTTTGTTGTCATTCTTTTTGTATATTTTACTGTGAAAAGGTAATAATGGCTATTGTGCAGTGCTGTACCTTCCATGGCTCTCCTTATGGGATGAGAGCTGGTGCTGGTCTTGTGTTGGGATGGGGAGCTCCCAGAGGAGTTGTGCATCTTAAGCTTGCGCTTACCGGAAATTCTTTTTAAACTGACATATGTGAGTCCTGACACTGGTTACTGTTGATCCATGGATAGCTGGCATTTAATTATCCCCTGTCTTGTCTTCTTTCCATTGCTGTCACAGGACAGATACATTGTGGAGATGAAAATGGAAAGAATGTTATGGCCCTTGTCCTCCTATGTTATTCTTAAATGATCATTGTCCATTTAAGTGCTCACATTAGATAGATGTAGCATAAAAATATATAGGGTAGTGTAAGGCCTAAATTGTATTTTTAGTATACGTTTCAGTAATGTGTGTAGTTTTGACAGGAGATGGTGAAAAAGGCGAGTAAAATCAAACAAATATGGTCTCCAGGCTGTTGTTAATTTTGTCAGTACCTCTATGCTTTTTCTGTTAGGGATTAGAGAGTATATGCCAAGTGTAATGTAATATATCGTAGATACAAAAATACTTGTCACTTAATCCTTACTGTTACTGCAATAAGACAGACACCATTGAAATCATAGTAGCGAGAAATGTTTACCTGCCTGTTCCATTGTTAGAACATGGCTTTGGGCTTTTGGGAGGGTCAGGAAAAAGACACAGAAGGCTAGCACTTTCTTGCAGCATGAGCTCAACAGGTGTTTTTTTCCAGGTGCAGAACACTTAACTTCAGAGCTACAGTAATACTAAAAGATGTGATTCTAACATGATGCTTGGTTATTATAGTTTCATGCCACTCAGCATTATAATTAGCTTTACCAGACATTAATAAGTGGGTTTAATATTCAAACCATGGTGTTGGAGATAAGTGTGCCAATGAACCTTATCAGTGGAGCAAAATGTAAATTTTAACTCGTTTATCTCATTAGTCTTTAATAAGGCTGTGCTTCGCAAATCATGACTGCATCATCTGCTGATTATATCCTCTGATCTGCTAAGCAAAATAGTACTCTAATAATAGCCATACATTGCATGAAATCTTCCCACTGGTGTTCTGAAACACTTAATGTATTTTTTTCTTCATTTAGAGGGCCTTGATTGCATCTTACCTTTTCTGCTCAATGCCAAAATGTAGAAATGAAGGTAAGATAAGAATTCATTACTTGTAGGCCCTGGGTGTAGAAACTTTTTGCCAAGAGTTTCTGATGGGAGCTGTAAGTCTAAGTGTGTTGTCTGTGTGTGTTGCATAGGGACTCTGAGAGTTTTCTGGGCAGTTAAAACAGCCAGACTGTCAACTGAATAATGATGACTTGCTGCTTTAATAATAATCAGAGGTCTCCAATAGTCTGTTGCTCTCATGTTATGGGAGAAACCGAGCTGAGTGATTTGCCTTAGGCTCACGTAAAAGGGAAGAGAATTGGAGGAGAACGTTAAGTCTCCTGGCTTGAACTCTTAGATGTAGGCAATTACCACTATGGCTCATGATGATGATTGTGTCCCCAGCATGCTATTCAGAGCAAATAAGAGGGAATTTAACAGATTTGAGGGAATTCTTCTGGCAAGTCCAGTTAATACTTTTTCCCAGCAAATTGCTCATACAGTCTTGCCTAAGTCCAAAGAAACTTGTTCAATCCATCTATAAACTTTCAAGCTTTGAAGTTTTCCCACTAAACGTTTGTAAGATTCAGTGATTGTGAGTGAACACAGTTGGTTCTGGTGTCTGAGGCAAAAAAACCTCAGTCGCTCCAGTTGTAAGCTGATTTGGTTCAGGTTTGCTTCCATGTGGTCTTTATTTTGAAAAATTTACACTAATCTTCTCAGGTTGAGTTCTTTAATGATTGCACCTCTTTCTAGAGCAATGTTAGAATAATACTTCAGATATCTCTGAAACAAAGACATTTCTGAATCTATCATGAGAGAATCTGTTGTTTAAATTATTGCTAGAGGTGCAAGGTGAATCTTTTCTTACTATCCTGTGTTAAATTGATACTTAAAACCCTTTGTAGTACTCTGAGATGTGACATGGGACAGCTGCTGTAGCACTGTATTTTAATAGCAGTAGCTACGGCCCTCCTGGGTCCATAGAGCCCATGGACTGCTTCTGGTGGTAGTCATCCATCGCAGTGTTTTATTTTTTTGCATTGATCTTATTTATGGTCAAGTTGGTAGATAGATACACTGTCACAGGGAAAACACAGGTTTTTTCCTTTGTCGGAGAAAACTGCAGATCTTGGCTCCCGGTCCTGCTGAGTTAGAGGATGGAGAGGCATTGCCACAACCCCATCTGTACGTGTTGAATCCAGTGGGTTTGAATTTTCAAGTGTTGCCAACTTTGAGGACTGGTTCTTTCCAATTAGGTTGATTGTTGTGGTATGTATAATTGCATTCGGATGCACTTTTGTTACTGGAGCTCCTGAAGAGAAGTTTTCTACCGTCCTTCATTCATTCGTCATTAGTCGTGTACGTTTGGTTTGGTGCTGACTTACTAATAACACCATTTATTTTCAGTTAGTTTTTCAGCACGTATGCTTGATGGTATGCAAATTCTCCCATAAAGTCAATGGAGAGCCTCCTGAGACATTCTGTGTCATTAAGGACATTCTGGAGGTTAATGTCCTTAAGAGTACAAGTATGCTTGAGAACAGCAGGGATATCTGAATGCTGACTAGTGAAGAGATGACGTATTCTGAAACAGCATAGAAATGCTTAATTATTGGAGTGCCCATGGCATGAATTATGATGCAAGTAAAATGTTGTCTGTGGGGAGCGGTGGACTTGAAGATAAAACAGAGTAAAATGTGGAAAAACATAAAACAGAGTACAGAGATGGTAATGTATGTGGTGACAGTAGAAATACTCTGTTTTGTTTCAGCAGAGGGGTAACCGGTAAATGATGGAATAGTTTTGCATGTACTAAAGTACTTTCATAACTGATATATCAACATTAAAAAAACTTTATTTGATGTATGCTTTCTAATTCTCATAGCCTATTTCCCCCCTTTAAATGAGAGGTTGGAAAAAAAATCATAAATTTGTAATTCAGTGTCAAGAACCATGCACTCAGGAATAAAGTTGGAGGTCTTACTTTCAAACATGCTGTGGTTACAACTGACTAACGTGCAAGGCCTGTGCATACAGACAGACTTTCTCATGCCTCTTCAAACTGTTCTTGCCTTCTGCTTGTGCTGCTCCTTTGGAGCTCTGTGAGGATTGGTGCGTCATATGTGACTTTACATAAGGCTCAGTTTGCAATTTTGGATGGCACATCTATTGCCAATTTTCAAGATCATCATAAAGGTGAATTGAAAAATTTGAGATGAGGGGGAATGGGAGAGGAAAGGTGCTGAATTTCAGGCATGGGAGAGAAGAGTACACCCCAAGTACTTTTTTTTTTTAAAAAAAAAAAGAGTGTTGGTGTACTATAGCTTCTGCAGCTCCAACAGCCTCCAACAGAAGGATGGTAGTGGGGGTGAGAAGCAGCAGGGTTCCCAGAGACATACACACACACTCCCCAGTTTGGAGGTATGCAGGCAAGAACGACCTATTGATGAGTGGAACTTGTGCTTTCCCACGCCTGTAGAAGTCTCCTTAGGTGTTACAAAATTAGTTGGGAGAGGTTGTGGTTTGACTTTGTTATCTGTACTGAGACACATTCCTGCTAAGGCTGACATCCAGCAGTCTCCTTTACTAGGCTTTCAGTATTGATCATTTCAAGTGTTAAAAAGTTTAAATAATAATTAAATTTTATTTTTACTAGCTTCTGATATTTACCCCACCTTTTAGTAGATATTGTTTTCCCGAGGTTCCATGTTTTTCAGAGCATTCCCTTTATAAGATATATAGTCTTCATTTGCAATTTGGAAAGGACTATTATTTACCTTCTTTTACCCCTCAGGGCATGAAAGTTGCTAGTTTATCTTCATTCCTCCCTGGACTAGAAAGACACCTGTATTTCTATTCGTGTTTTCCCAAAGGTTCAAAGGCAAGACTGAAAAAAAATTATACAGAATTGTTATGCAAGTGTCAGATTACCCAGGTCTTTTTTTTTTTAATTGTTCCCTTGATTATTTAGCAGTTTCTTTTTTGTGTGCTGGCAATGTATCTGAGCCAAGTGTTGTATAGATTATAAATGTTTCTTTTTTGCTAGTGCATTCATATGTCTTATTATCCAGGCAAAGGTAGTCACACGAATGGAAGATGGTGTAATGTCATTCAGTTTCCAGTTGTAGAAGACTAAGTGGTGTGTGTAACATATTTTCATAGTAGAGTAGACTTGTGTTATGAGATCAGAGATGAAGGATTAATTTCTACTCTGTATAATGGAAAACTTAACACTGTTTACGTGACACAACTAATGTTATTCCTAGGAAAGCTGAAGAAGCTTAGAGGGAAAAACATCTACCACCTGTATAAAACGCAGTGAAAATAAATAGAAATGGAAATACAAATTCAATAACATGGGGATTTTTCTTTGATTTGGCTTTTTATGCACTAAACATAATAAAAATGCCAACAATCCACTTTGGATTTTGCTGTTTACTACCATGAGTATTAAAAGCAGAAAATTAAACATACGTATAGAAAGCCATAATCTGTCAAAGTCCACTCAACTTGCAAATCTGTACTAATATTTTTAAATAAGTGTGTCACTGCAGGAGGGGAGGTTGGGTTTTCATGGATCTGTGCTCACAGAAGGGGGAAGTGTTATTTTATTGAGGTTCTTGACTTTGCAATAGGAATTAATATAAAATGAATCTTCAACTTCTGCTTGTCTGCTCAGAGTTGGAATAGAAATGAAGAGGGAGAGCAGCACTTCTATGCAGTTTTCTGTGAGACCAAATACTTGGGGTTTTGCATGTTATGGGAATGGGGAGCTGGAGGGATGTGACAGGATTTTGTAAGGAATGGTTGTTTTGCCTTTTTTTCCTTCTTCCTCATCCTTGTTTTTCAGTAAACAGTATGCTATAGTGATTTGTGGGTCTCATCATAAACAGTAATGTTTATTCAGTGGTTTTCCCAAAATTTGGCAATTGATAGTCATAAAAACAAAATGAAAAAGGATTTTGCAAGTGCCTTTCTCTTTGCCAAGCCTGGAACATAATTTAGGACAAAGGGAGTTCACTAACTTCTGGAGTTTTCTCCAAGCTAAATTGCAAATGTCTGATGCAAACAATGTTGGTTCACACAGTGTTCTGATCTTTCTGTTGTACTTTGTATATTTTAAAAGAAGGGAAAAAAAGTACACTTACATTGAAAAGTGTCAATCCACTAAATATACTTTATCATGACCCCCACCTAATGTCAGGCAGCACATAGTACATAGGGTTAGATATGAAAATGACCTTTCTGGTTTTAGTAGCTCATTAAGTTTACTAGGTTTAAGGAGTAATTTGTGATGGGCTTCTGCCATCCTACAGTGTAAGGAAACAGTTGTCCTGAAGCTGTGTAAGGATATGCCTTTGCTCGTTTCCTTTGTTCATTAGTTCGTCATATCACTAACAGGTTTTCACTTCAGAATTTGAGAAATAATGTTGACTTGGTGGAGAAGTATCTTGGGGTGGTAATTCTCTCTAAAACAAGTAGTTTCAACCATGTACAGAAAGATAAATGACAGATTGAAGTCATCTAGTCATTTATTATTGTCCATGTACTTTAATGAACATATTGAGAGGTATGAGAGGGTTTTATTGTGTGATAGATAGCCACCTAAATTTATATACAGTTAAAAACTCATATTTTTTTTTTTTTCAGGAAAAAAACCAACTTTGTATTTTGAATTAAGCCCTGGGAGGGGAAATAAATATACACCTAGAGTAAGTATTATGTTAACAATTACACAATATCCATTCTATATCTAAAAGTTTTGATTTTATGGTATATTCTATCCTTTTCCAGGTGTTTTTATTTGAAAGAGACAGATAAAGAGAAATAACATGTGCATATGAACAAGAGAGAGGAATTCCATCTGCAAAGTGGAAGTTCTTTTCTCAGTGAAACAATCCTCTGGGGGAGCTTGTTAGTTGGTTTATTGATCAAGTAATCAGGATAATCTTAATGGTGTCTTATTACTAATTCTTGTGCTTGAGCTATATTTAGAACCTGCAGAATCATTTGAATGTTTGGAAATAAAAAAATGTTTGTCATCTTTATCATGAAATGCAGACTATTTAGAACATACATGTATTTGTATTTTATTGTGGATCAGTGCTGAAAGCATACACGTCGTCTTTAATGTCACCTTGTAGACTTGAGAACATTATTCTTGGACTTCTTATGCTTATTATAATGAGTAGTTTGACATGTTATACAAATCACTTGAAAAATTGCCCTACATATTATTGCTGTAGCCATAAAATATATAGTTTAATCTTGCTTTCTGTAATCTACATATGATAATTACAGGTACATTGATAACTTTTTGGTAGGCCATCTTTCTCTTGGGAAGGTAGTATTTCTTACCCTGTATGCTAGTGTTCTGAAAATAGTTTTAAATCTTCAGAGTATAGAGTCTTCTACTGCTTTGCTGGTCTCATTCATCTTCCTGTCAGGAAGGCTTTCTAGATAGGCAACTTAATAATTTCCTACGAATTTATTTTATACTTTTAGCTATAGACGCTGTTTTACTTTTCTCAAAAAAACTTGTAAAAAGAAAAGTTCCATTCACTTCTGCCTCACGACCTCAAGAAGCATGTGGTTTTCCTAAATTATGAGTGTGTTGGGGCCAAGTTTGTATGTCACACAGGTGTCAGAATTATCTTGGAAAGCAAAATCGATGCTGCATATTGTGTGGATCATTTTGATTTGTTTCTTCTACTAGCATAACCAGAACATAAAGCAGGTTTTGTTAAATGTCTGATTTCTGATGTGTTGCTCCCTCCCACTCCTGGATAGTGATAAATTGTGAAATAAACCCTGTACAATTTCTCAGTAGAGATGGGGAGATTGGCAACAACTATTTTTTCCCCAATAATTCACTTAAATTATGACAAAACAAAATTACTGGTGTAGACACAGTAGCTGATATCTGCAATTCCTCTATAAATCAGGGAATGGAAGGTAGCTTTCATTCAGTGACGTGTGCTTATGCCCCTTGGGGTTGTTCTCTTTCTCTTTGAAACTTGGTATGAAAGCATATTCACAGTACAAAGTCTGAAACTGAGTTTTGTTTTGCTTGTAAATGCCTGTCTCAGTACAGCACCAAACACTTTAGTCTGTGGGCCTCAGACTTTTTAATGACTTGGTGTTCTATGGAAACATGCTTTTCTTGGATCAGCAATCTTGGTGGTGATTTGGGAATGATCCAGCTAAGTTAAAGCCTTTGAACTGATTTCAGTTCGATGACATCTGCCTTCTTCAGTACATAGGTAGAAAGGAACTTTTCTGAGCTGCTATTCTTAATTTTTTTTTCAATTTAGTTTAAGGTTTTAATATGTGTTTTGCAGCAGTTGTCTGCTAGTAGTAGACAAGATGCCTCGATTATACTGTGAATAGAGGGATATCTGTCTTGTATTTTAAGAAGCCTAGCTGCTATTTTATTCTTAAGTTTTTAACCAACATAATCTGTGTTTTGAACCACTAATTGTTACTGAATTGTTGCCTGAATTGTAGTAGGCCAAATGTGGGGAGATCAAATACAACAGAGAAACAGATTTATTATGTCCCTTATCTCTCTCTAAAAGGAACAAGTCATACTACTAGAATTGCAACCTTATTTTTTTGCTCCCTAGCTTCAGATTTATGACCTAGGGATATGAACGTGTAGTTCATTCCTCCTGGGACTTTGCAAGAGTAACTTCCATGATTGTATGCTCTTAAGTTCCAGTGAAATTACCTATGTGCAAATATATGTGGTAGCTGAACATGCCCTATGGTGCATCAGGTAAATAGAGCCCTCCTTGAGGAGGTCAAGGTCTCTGTCAAGTATTCTGCTTTGTTTAATTACTGTTTTCTTGAGCAGTCACTGCCATTTGTCTAGCTTTGGTAACATGCCCTTTGATGAATTGTTTTTGCTGGTTAGCTCTATACCTTCCTAGAACCCCTGTGTATCAATTTAGCCTAACCTATCAATGTATTTTGGACCATAATACCAAACTGACCTCTCTGTTCTTTAATTTTGGCTGACCCATGCAGCAGAAATCTCTGCAGGCTTGGGATTGGGCTTAGCCCGTGTCCCAGTGCATAGGCTGCCAGCGTGAGTTGATCTGTTTGCTTGCCCTTGAAGTGTGCACACTTATGCCACTGCTGAACGGGGGGCTGTCAGGTGGGCCTCTTGCCTGTCACTGTTGCTCTACTTACTGGTGGGGGAAATTGCCCATTCATGTGTCTGGAGAACCATGTATTTATTTAATGCTGTAACCTGGATGCCCTGAAGTATAATACCATAGGGTTATAGAGATCACTTGAAGAGATTAGTGGTACCCCAATTAGTTGTCTGAGCTGAATCTGCAATAAACGTGTGAGTAGCGTAGCTCCCCGGAGATTTGACGAAAAGATGAATTGTGGTTTTTAACTGCAGCATGCTGGCTGTAGATGGGACAGTAAGAGTTTTGTCTCATTATAAAACATATTGCGTGTAGTTTCTCTCATGAGATAGATCTTGTTAGGCAGTCTCTGTGGGGACAAGTCACAAGACATTCTTACTTTCATGTTAGCAGGTTGGATTAAATTGTGCTTGATGAGAACAGATTGATACTTTGATTAACTACATTGCTTTACAATTTCCGGTGACTTGTTCTCTGTTAGGCTTTTAAGCAGATAGCTTTATCAGTGTAAAACATATCTTCTCCCACCCACACATGGAAGGCAGTATCTTTGCAGATACTGGGTAGAAAAGATAGATTGAAGAAAGCTGACTAAATATGATAAGTTTGCTTGAGGTAGACAAAGGACAGGGTAATTGGTGGACTGCAGCATTGAAACATGAAAGAACAAATGAAGGAGGAGGATACTTGTTTATGTAGTTTAAACTGTTCCTCTAGTAATCTGCTGCAGCTCTCTTGCTAGTAGAGCTTCTGAAGGTGAGTAGTACTTAACCAAAAAAAAAAGATCCTCAGATGCTGTGGCTTACATTTTCTCAGTTGCCTACCACAGACCTGCTGCTCTCTAGTGAGCAAGCTGTAATCCTTCTGCATTCTGGTGGTGAATGTATAGCATCATTAAGCCTGGGGATGTGATTGTTCTTCATAGGCTTTGCTTTTGTAGCAAAACTTACCACAAGCAGGATGAGTCCTTTCCCTTGAAAGAATTGATGTCTTCCTTTGAAACTTTCTTGTTAACAAAATTTAAACACTCTCCCTGATCATAGTCCCTAAAGAAAAGCTGAAAAAATTATGCAGAAGGCTATCTTTTCAATCAAAAATAAACAAACCCTGAACAAGGTCCCTTTTAAGCTGGAACTAAGTGTTAAAATTTGCCACTCATTTTTTCTCCTACCCTCCCTCATCCATTTATCAGAGACAGCAGAGTTGTGATTGCATAGCTATGCATTAGACCATACAATTTACCTCTGCTTCTTTGAAGTTGTCTAATTTCAAGCCCTTTTATGAAAATGTTTTGATACATGCCGTTTCTTTAACTGCCATCAAGGCTTCTTATCCATCTCTTCATTGTCTCTTGTGTACCTGAACTGACAGGGTGGAAAACTTTGGCTGGTAGAGCAAAAGCATACAGTATCTGATAACAGAGATACGCTTGTGTTTGAGAATTATTGGAGATCACAGCATCTTAGCATTTCAACAGAAGACAACTTTGATAATTAAATTGCAGAGCCTTGCAGCATATTTTGTATCTACCTTACTGTATTAGGCAGTCTTATCTTTTGTCTGTATGTTGTGCACTGCCTGGGAAGCCCCAGTCCTGCAAACTTCTGTGGTACTTTTTTTTTTTTTTTTTTTAGTTCAAAAGTGGAATTTTTGAAAAGAGATACTCCAGTGGGAGTGGACTTCACAAGGGATTCTCTGGTAGGCTGTTCTTCCAGTGTACTTTGCAGTGAAGTAAGTACTTCTGTTGACTGGGGAGTTCAGCTCTGTAATCAGCTGTGGAAAAAGGGTTGATGATTTACAGACTTCTGAAGGAAAACTGAAAGCCAATATCCTCCATGAGTCCAATGACTGGGTCTCAATCTCATCATTAATCTAAAGCTACTCAGTGCAGTTGTGGACTGCTGTTTGGTTGGGTTTTTTTAGGTTGAATTGTGCTACAGTTTTCTGCTCTCTTCCTTCCATCCTCATCCCATACTGCACAGCCATGGTTATAGACCGATGTATGTGACTGTATAACTTTGCTGCTTAGGGAGAAGACAGGTGCTTGTTAGCACATTTGAATATGCAACTGTCTACCAGATTTGGAGGAAGAACCCTGTAACCAATTAACTGAGCCCATACTGAAAGGTATTTAATATGAAAACAACAAAGTTTATGTAGGTGCAAATTAGTTGCCTAATTTCAAAAGCTGTTGTCCAATTACACAAAGAATATGGGAAGATCTTAGTGACTTGTCTCTTTGAACCTCAGTTCCTCATGTGTGTGATGTGTACACTGGGACTTCTTGTTCTGCATGATGATTGTTAAATCTATAAACCCTTGGCAGTAGTGACAGGTACCTCGTGTAGGAGAGGAGGGATTAGAGACAAAAGTGTTGTCAGTATAGGCAATTGAAATAGCTCTAGACGGCATATGTACGTGAACTTGGCCTTGTAATAGGGTTAAATGACTGATAAGATATGGTTGAATTGCAGAAAGATTTACCTACTAAGAAGGTTTTGTTACTGTGTGGCAGGGTCAAAGTATTAAACTGAGCAGTGGTTTTTGGAAGTAGAATTTTGAATGGACTGCAGGAGAGGTGTATTTGTACTTGTTAGAACTATCAAATAGCAGAATAATACCCTAATCAGTAGTTAGCAGAGAGGAAAGGCTAAATGATTGTAAAAACTTTAACCATGCATGTTTAAAATAAACCATTACTTTTCTTCTTAGTGGCTCCTAAGTTCACTTCTATCCCTTGCTCCATGAATCGATGTTTTATAAATAATTTATTTTCTCACCTTTAGACTCAATATGGTCAGGTTATTTGTCCAGTTTAATTGGAGTTAGTTTAATTTCACAGGGAATAATGTGATGTTGCAGTTACTGTGGCACATTTGGCCTTGCAAAATAATCAAGAAAACCTACTAATCTAGTAACAAATTATGCTTCCCACAAATATAATAAATATATTCTTTCTGCTACCACTATAACTGGAGCATACTAACTTTAGATTGATATGTATCTTAAAAGATAGTATCTCTTCCAAATCAGTTACTTTCCTTTTTTAAATAGATATGCTGTTTTTAGGATCTACTCTGCGACCACTTAATTTGTCAAAAGCTTTCTATGCTTTTTGAAACACTATTACAGAGTTTAAAGTCTTTGAAGCCTACACAATCTATTAGTATGAGGCTTTGGGCAATGTGGTCTAGTGGAGGGTGTCCCTGCCCGCAGCAGGGGGGGTTGGAACTAGATCATCTTTGAGGTCCCTTCCAACCCAAACCATTCTATGATTCTATTACTAAGGAAATCTCAGTATCCCGAGATGCTTTTCAAACTGGAAATGTTTGCTTCCTTAAGGGAATTGGTTTGATCTTAGAAATATTATTAATATTATTGCACGTTGCTGTCTTGTTACTTTTAAATTAGAGATGATTAAAAAGCCATAGTATTTGCTGCTGTGAGGATAATGTCTGTGTTCTCTCACTACTCTTAGATTTCTGGTGTGATAGCTGGGCTACATGCAAGTGAACTTAGCCCTCGTCAACTTAATGTTTGCTGCAAGCAAGTTGTTTTCAGCTAATAATTTAAATTTGGTATTTCTGGTCTTCATTTGGTGCTTTGTACAGTTTGTTTATGATGACTTTGTGCAGTAGGAGTGAACATTTGAGAATGAACTATTTGAGTTTTACTGAGATGTTATTGTTTATCACCAAGGGACAATCAATCTTTTTTATGATTCTTTGTTACTAAAGATGTAAATGGCTTTAAACTTGTGATTGTATGTATGTATGTGCTATATTCTGTTAGGTGCAGTTTTTAGTTGAATTTGCTATTTTACAGTGTTTGTCAATCACATACTCCCAAAGATCTTTTTCAAGCAATGGGGTAGTGTTTGTGCACGTAACTACAAATACAGTAAATGGACCAGGCAACTCAGGGGAACCTTCCTAAAAGATTCCTGTCGTTGGTAGGCATTTCTGGAGCTGGCAACACTGAAAGCCATTCCTGTTCTGATCTAGTGTTAGCTGACTCTGAAAAAGATCTGATTTGAATCAAAATGCTGCCAGTTGTTAATGTCCCATGTATCTGAGAACTCCCAGTGTTGTAACTTGAGTGTGCCCAAATTAGGATTTGGAAATGGCAGGAAGCTCTTGCATATCTTGAATAAGAAAGATCTTAGGGGACTTCATACAGAAGATGAGGGTACACACCTGCTTGTCTTGGAGGCTTCTTTCACAGAGGCTGTATTTCTTCTTTATATATGGTGGCTGCACTTAGGATATCCTTGTGTAGGAAAAGATGTCCATGCTACCAGTGCAGATTGTAGCAGTTACCTGCTTAGGCAGTAAGTTGTTAACAGGACTTGAGTGTTCAATAATATAGTGGTGGTTATAAATTCTTACATAAATGTTAATAACTAAGTAGCGCTTTTGTGGAAAGTGAGCTTTCTGATTGCACACACAAACATAACAGTGGTTCTGTCACTGGATGGCTTGACATTTTGCTGTATTTTGAATGTGTAGTGAGAGATGTACAATATCCGTTCACTTTAGGTCACCTCATAGCTGCAGTAAAGTAGGAGTCTGTAATGACCAAAGCACTAGTATGGAACTGCTACCACAAAAAAGTATGTTTAGAGAGCTACAAGATAAAAGTAGTTATTTAAAGGAGAGTCTGATGGGAAGGGAATGAGTACTGTCTTGAAGTTTGTGGAATACAGTCCAAGGCTCGGATAGGAAAGATGCATGAGGAAAAAAGAAAATTGCAAAGGCTAGGGAGGATAGAGAATTAGGGCAGATTAGAGGAGAAGAGAGGGTGACAGGTGAAATAGTTTTGGATTGCCTGTGTGTGGTACATCCTAGAGTTTTGCATACATCTCAAGAGCCTTACATCACTGATCTGGGATTTTTTTTTTTATCAGTGTTCTTGAATAAAGCTGTAATCTCCCTTGTTGTTGTTTACTATCTTAAGTAGTGGAGGCTGATCTGAAGTTTCTGATTCTGTTCTTGCTCTCATACTGCTATACTACTGACAGAATTTGTCATGTGATACCTAGATGAATAATATCACTTTCTTTTATTTAAATTCTTAAATAACATGCAAAGTCTATGTTGAAACAAACTCTAAGTTGTGAAGTCAAGCAACTTGTAATTTCCAAGAATTGAGCTTGCCTATGCTTTGTTAATTAAGTTTTCTTGCTGCGCTTTATGATACCATCTTTAATTACACGACCACGTTAGTTTTCCCAAAGCTGCTTGCTTTACTTCATACACAGGACAGATCTGCTCAAAGGGTGAATCAGGGCTGTGCAGTGAAGGACACTTTTGCCTGGAGGAGCCTGCTGAACTTTTACAGACATGGGAAGATTTCTGTTTGAAGGAGAGGGCTGACAAAGAGAGAACTAGCAGGAAGTAGACAGGTGATCTGAAGAAAAGGTCAATTAAATATTCCTTGGCATTATTAGGTATGGTATTAGGTAAACTCCTTTGAGCAGACTTTTTCTAAATGGTCTCTAACCATGCATCTTGTTTTCGGAATGTTTTTCGGTAGCAATGTTGAACACTCTGAGCTGCAAGCAAAAGTCACCAGAAGCTGTGCATTGAATATATAGTGGTAGCTACTTAAGTCAGTAACAATAAAACCAGACCAGATCCTAGGCCTCTGAAGTTGGGTTGCCTGCTACTTTGATGTCTGATTATTTATTTTTTTAAATTATTTTTTCTCCCCCCCCCCCCCCCCCCCCCCCCGTGCAGGAACATCAGTAATGTAGAAATAGCACTATTCATTTTTTTCATTTTTACGGGACTGTTTATGAAGTAGCAATATAATGTTAGGTGCCCTCAAGTAAATGAGCATATGAACTGAAGTGCTGGGAAGGAGAGTGCTTGAAAGTGTAAGGCCAATGTGAGAAGTGTGAGTGGAGTTAGGGGGGCAAGGAGTAGAGAGACTTTGATAATATTTTATAAGGGATTACTTCCCTTCCCAGTGTTGGCTGGCTCTCATGAGCTAGTTCTCACTGGTTTTGCACAATGCTCTCCAGTGCCTCTGGTTCCAGGTGGTTTATTATCTAGGGGGTAGCTTGTATGGAGCACCAGCTTCATTCTGGAAGTAGTGTTACCCAAACATAAACCAGGATTTATGCTGGCTTCTCCGCACATGGAATGTTTTATCTGCAAAAAGGATGAACTAGATTGTATTAATTGTATTGCATGAGAATGTTTAGAAAATGCATAGGAAATGCATCTTATGTGCTGCAAGAAGCAAGGGTTGGGACGGAGCACGGAAACCCTGATCATGCAGTTGAATCTTGTTGAATCTTGAACATATGAATATACGTATATAGATACAGGGGAATGCATAACCATCTGTTGCTTTTTACTTCAGAAACCTTAAAGTTATACCTTGTATATTTTTGAACATTTTGAAAATGACAAAAATCGGTGCTACTTTTGAGACAGGCTGTATGCTTTGCTGTGCTAACAGCTTCAAGAATATAAGCAGAGCACCCATGTAGGGAGCAGAGATGTTTGCTGTAGAGAAAAGATATTTATCTTTTAAGATATATGCAGGGAAATATCTACTATACTGGCAAAGAACTGCTATATGGGCTGTGGCAACTAATGGTACAAAAATTTCCTTGTGTATTTCATTAAGCCAATGAATGACCAGGGGCTCTGTAATCCTAATGAAGAGTGGAGAAAAGGAGAGGGCTTCAAAATGGAGTCTCTAATGAAAATAAAAATCTGCTATGATTTACATGAGCTGTTGTAGTGCATTTGTTGTCTTCCTAAACTCTTTGTATGTTGGTGTTGTGGAGATTTGGGGTTTTTTTGTTTTTGGTTGTTTGGGGTTTTTTTTGGTTTGGTTTTTGTTTGTTTGGTTAGGTTGGTAGTTTTCTTGGTTGGTTGGTTTTTGGGTGGGGGGTTTTGGTTTTTTTTTTTTGGTTTTGCTATGGTCCAAACCTGAATTAAATTAAAAGCCTAGTTGGCCTGCAAAAAGGAGAATAAAAATGTAAAGCTTGTGGTGGGGGAAGAAAAAGGGGGGAGGGGGCAGGACTGTGTGATTTAGATATTGGTGCTTGAGGGAATAGTATGTTCTCTTAAGCCTCTCAAATATCTGGAAGATATCTGTCTTTGTTTCGCTTTAACTTTTCCCTCCAGGTGTGCAACTACTTTGATACTCAGGTATCTAGGATACTAAATAATGGATGAAAAGAATGCTTCAATGTTTGGTCTTATCCACATAGTCCTTTAATATGACATCTCAATTTATTTGACTTTGGATACATGAAGGCTTTATCTTTTACATCCTTTGGTTTTGGTTACTTTGGTATTGATACAGATGCATCCTTCTACCTGCATATGGTGTTCTACAAATGTTTCCAACTGTTTATGATATGCTTTCTGACAGAAAACTTTAGTATTTGTAATTATATCTACTAATGGAAATACTATTTTTAAAAAATATAGAAATAACGTACTTTTTTTTTACTTGTATAGTCTATGCAACATTAGTTACTAAATAAATCTGAAAAGAGACATGGTCAGATGGCAAAAATGTCATAATGGAAAACTAAAAATGTAGTGACATATGCATAAAATGTTTACTGAATGAGCTGCCATTATGCTTATTTATTTCAGTAGCACCTTAATTCAGTCACAGATCTCAAAAGTTTGAACATTAGAAACTATTATCATGAGGAAAAGTTTAAGATGTTCCCATATAACATGCTTTAAAAAAATTCCATCCTCAAACTGAATTAAAAGAAAAAAGGTGTTACTGTTCTCTTTAAGTATGTTCTTTTTTTTGTTATACAGTATAAGTTGATGTGCATAGGTATATGTGTGTTTTTGTTTTGTTTTGTTTTTTTAACAGATTTACATGGATACCAAAGCTCAAAACATATCAATCTCATCATGATGCTTGAACATATGTAGCTAACTACATGATTTTTCAAAAGAAATCCAGCATGGCCTAGTTGACTTGACCTTTGGAAAATTTATAATGTCCTCTGGAACCAGTATCAGCAAAAATCGGCAGGCTCCGAGCCTGCAGGGTGTTGACCCAGAAACATGCATGATAGTGTTTAGAACACACTGGGCACAGGTAATGTAAATTAGTTTTATTGATTTTGAAGTAAGCTGCATTAATAGGAGTTTGTTTCAGTCTTTCTTTTGGGAAAATCCCAAATTGCTCAGGAGCAAAAGTCTTTCATGCAGAATGTAGTAGATGACATTGAAACATTTTAAAACACAAAGGTAATTGACCTTTTAAGGTATGGCTAGCCTTTACTAATCACACTTTGAACTCAAGATTTGCATCTAAAAGGGAAGTGGTAGGACATAGTAATATCTTATGGAAGGCCTGGATCATCTTACTGGCTTTCCTAGTGATTCACTAGGACCTTGTTGCTTCCTTTCCTTGTGCTGAATAAGACTTGCCTGGCTTTTGGAAAGTATATTACATGCATGGTGCAAAGCTGTATGCAGTGTTGTTTATTATGGATAGATGTAGATTATGCACTTCAGTATATTCTAAATTGTTTGCATGTCATCAGGATTATAATTGCTTTTAGGCAAAGATGTTTTGCTCTTAGCACCATAATATAAGGTCTTATTTGCTGCAGTAATATGAATAACTAACGGATTTTGGCTATCCTGAGAAGCAAGGCAGATGAATGCTGGTGTTTCTGAGATGTTTCCAGTGTCAGAGGAGCCATTGTTCAAGAGCCACCTTTTCTCATTTAACTCTAGTGATGCTGTCATGTTAGGGGAGCCACTGTTCCTTTATGGTTTTGCGGCAATTACCGTCCACAAAAGGGCTAGACAGTGGTTGTTTCACAGACAAGGAACTTCACTGATTGCATGCAGAACAAAATTTAATCCAGGGGTATAAGTGCTCAGATGACAATTGTTGCTCAATCCTAAATCTATACTGAATGTTGTAAGAGTTATGTGGGCGTCAGTGGCCATTTGGTATTATATAAGATGTGGCAAGGAAAGATCAACTCTGTGGGCTTCTGCCACTCTTAATACTACAAGTCATCTTAAGATACTGATACTTCTGAGCACAGTTACTCTGGCTGAAGAGCAGGCCCTCTGGTTTCAGTCCTTTCTGACAAAGAAACTTACAGCAAACATCACTGAAATTCAGTTTCTGAAGGCTAAGGGAACCTAGTTTATCCATACTTCAGAGAACCCCAAGTTTTCAGCAATAGTACAAGCGGCAGATTTAGGTGCTTATAAAAGCGAACAAAAGCATTACATTTTGGCCTTGTACGTGCCAAATATGAAACTTTCAAATTTAGAAAGCTTGACAGACAAAAACTAAAAACATAAAAAGTTTGGGCTTTTTATGTTAAGAATTTTGATGTTTTTTTATCCCTTTTAGGGATAAGTGCATACTTTAAAAAAATACAGTCAAATAACTGATCTGCATTTGTTTCTCTTTAGGTTCTGAAAATCTTAGAGAAGCATGATCCTTTGAAAAACACTCAGGCAAAGTATGGGGCAATTTCACCTGATGAGGCCAGCACTGTTCAGAATTATGTAGAGCACATGCTTTTCTTGTTAATTGAAGAGCAAGCAAAGGATGCTTCAATGGGGCCTATTCTGGAGTTTGTGGTCTCAGAAAACATCATGGAGAAGCTTTTTCTTTGGAGCTTACGGCGAGAGTTCACCGATGAGACAAAAATCGAGCAACTAAAAATGTATGAAATGCTAGTAACCCAGTCTCATCAGCCTTTGCTACATCACAAGCCCATCTTGAAGCCTTTGATGATGTTGCTGAGTTCCTGCTCAGGAGCATCCACTCCAACAGTGGAAACAGAGTTGGTCGTCCTCTTGAACCAGCTCTGCTCTATAATAGCCAAAGATCCCTCCATTTTAGAACTGTTTTTCCACACCAGCGAGGACCAAGGAGCTGCCAATTTCCTCATATTTTCTCTGCTGATTCCCTTCATCCATCGAGAAGGAACAGTAGGCCAACAGGCCCGTGATGCACTGCTTTTCATAATGTCTCTGTCTGCAGAAAACAACGTTGTTGCAAACCACATAGCAGAAAACACCTATTTTTGCCCAGTAAGTTGTTCTTCATTTGCTTGATCTTCAGTGCTAAACTGTCTCCCCTGTATTCTTCACATCCGTTTCTGTTATTTTTGATGAATATGTGTTGTAACACATTTGTTTCTGCTAACAGCTATTTCACAAATTGTAATGTTGTTTAAGCCAGCCCTACTGCCAAAAGCAGTCTTGTTCCTTGTTTCCATACCACTGTCTTGTGCTTTTGGGCCACCACAAATGTTTTTGCAGTCACGCAGTGAAGTGAATTGGGAAACTGAAGGAAGTTATAGCAGATCATGGTGGGAGGGAAACCTGTTCTGTCTCGGTGTGAGGTCCCTGTGAGATTCTGGAGGTGAAGGGAGCGAGAAATGGGAACAAGGTGTTCTGAGGCTGCTGTTTCTGGTGGCAGTGCTAGCTTAGGTGGGCTGTGCTTGCCACACTGTAACATCAGCTCAACATGATCAAATGATAAGTGTGAAAATAATGTGAATGTTATGGAAATGTAATATTTTTGCAAGATAAAAGGGAGACTTGCTCTTTGTCACAGAATTGGACATTGCTATGGCCGTCTCGGGCAAATCACCATCTTGCTATGTTGTAGTCTGTTACCAAACCTGTTAATAGTGTTGCGTTGTTAGTTGTGGCAAATCAATCTTAACACGTGAATAGAAAACCTTTGCTGTTAAACAGATCATCTAATTTAACAAAGCTGCCCAACTGCAGTTTTAAAGCTAAAGCAGAATGGACATGACACCACCTGCTTCTTTATGCCTTATCACAAAAATCAGTTTGAGATCTGCAATGGATGGGTTTAAACCCCAATATCATTCTGTAGGAAAGGTGCTCTTGTGTGCCACTTTTTGGACTGATTCCTTTATCTTCTGCATGGCTTGCGTTTTAGTTTAATAAATGCCAGAAAAGGTGAAGTGGAGGGGAGCCTTACATAGCTGCTAAAGCAGAGAGCTTTAGAGCAGAGAACACTAGAATCCCTGCCATTAGTGCATGGCAGCTATTCCAGCCATAGGTTTACATTTTCTCTGAGATTGCTATGTCCTTTGAGCAGTAGGGCAGAGCCAGGTTTGCAGGCTGGAGGAGGCCTACAAGTTCCAAAACAAAACTTCTTAATGCTTTCCTTTTGTCAGTTGTAACTATTGCATCGAATTTCTTGTGCTGAGAAACTCTAGTTGACTTTGTTTAATAGATCCTGCTAAAGAATGTGAACTTGATTCTCAAACTGTCCCTGAGACAGATGCCATTATTGGATCCATGCTATAACTTCCATAATTACATCTTCCAATTAATTAAAAAAAAAGCAGCCTTTTTACACTGAAGATAAAAGCCAGCTATATTAACCTTCAAACAGCAGGGAGCCATGATTGACAATCATTCTAATTAAGAAGGCTTCTTGTCAAAATGTGCTAAAATCAGACTTTTCTGAACAGTAATGAGAATGGCCTAAGTCTATGATAAAACTTTAATGCGATGCCATAGAATTAGCTCACTAGTACAACATCTTTTTTGAATTTGAGTGTGATGAGCTGACGGAACAGATTTTGTTCTGGTGGAAGGGTCTGTAGGTGTCAGTGGCATTGCTGTATATCACTCAAATCAGTGCAGATGTGGCCTCAGCTACTCTGCAGAACAGCTAGCACAGTCCTGCGCTGATAGGAGAGGCATTTGGGTGACACTGTGTTGGTGCTATCTCTGGTTCTTGGGCTGAGTTGGTTGGTAGCATATATGGTTTTCTTTACCATGCCCTATTGCATAGTATAGACACGCCCTGGGATGGGGTCTGGCTGTAAATGTCTGCTGCCTCATATACCCAAATCAGTGTTAGATCTGTGCCAAAGTGAACCTAAGGCTTTATTGATATTAGCTTTGTTTAGCAGCTTTTTAAAACTAGATTGTCCATGGTATTCAAAACTGTAGGTGAATAAACTATAAAGAAGGAAGGGGACAGGCTGCAGTAAGATACATCACTAACAAATGTTAACACAGAATGTGTAGACAAACTATGGGGCAAAATTTTGTGGGATTTTTCTGCCATATCATTTTTATCATGTTTTGAGCTGAAAGTTTTCTGAATCTGATGAAGATGTCTGTTCAGCATTATAATAAGAAAACATTATAATAAGAAAACAGTGTTTCTGAAGAATTTTGAGCAGCATAACATCTCAAAGTCTTGCCATAAAACTTTGTGTTTGTAAACACCTCACAGCTTAGGAAAGCAAGTACTAAAGCAGGAGGAGGTATGGCTCTGCAATGTCTTTGGAAAGTTGAGGCTGCACAAAGATAGAAAGACTATGGATGTGGGAGGAAAGGGAATTGTTAAAGGAAAGGAACTGGCCAGATTGCAATTGATTATATATTAACAACATATTTTAATCATATAATGTGTCTAGAATTGCATATTACATAGTCAATGTCTTCTGTGAGTCAAGAGAAAGTAAATAAATCAAGGAGACCGATTTGCAAAGACATTCATGACTGGATGGTGAAAAACTAACTGCTAGAGATGCTTGTAAAAATAGATGAGCACATAGAGTTGACTTGACAAATGATGGAAGAAGATTAAAAGGACACTGCTCTAGGTAAAACAAAAATTAAAACCAATCTTGCCCTTCTAGGGCGTGAACTCATTAATTTCTTTCACTTTCAGAGTTCTTCTTTCATTGATGTTTATCATTTTACTGATTAAAACTCTATAACGTAGTCTATATATGTGCATTATTTTGTATGCCCGCTTATAGAATGTGAAGAGTTCTGTTAGTAATTTCAAATGGCAATCCTGCTTATACCATATACTTGTATGATAATTTTCAAATGTTTTTTACCTAAGAGATGAAATTGCTTCTGGTGGCTACTCTCTCCCTCAGTGCTTTAGAAACATAATTTCACATAGTCATTTGTGTTGTATTTCATAGCAAAAATAAGAGCTTTTAAAACTTTACAGATTTTTAGCAGCTACATCTGTCACTTCTTAACTTCAGTAAGTCAGACAGACTAAAGAACCCTTCACTTCAAGGTACTGACTGATTGTGAGTTCACTGCTCCTTTTAGTGGAGAGTAGTATGTTTTGCTCAAGGTCGGTTTCTTGTGCTTAAGGACTAAACTTCCATGTGAAGCAGAAATGTGGATAGTACACAGCTCTGAAAATCAGATTGCTTACAGAGAGGGTTGGTATGTGTTTATGAACAGCAATTAAGCAGACAATGGAAAATCAGGTGTGCATTAATTAACAGGTTACAGTGCAAAAGAAACTCAAGTTCTCCTTTCAGAATTTTTTCCTTCCTAGAAGCATCTGAAGCCTAGGTTTGTGAGTGTAAGTGTGTGGGCGGGTTACTTATAGGTAGTTCTATAGACCTAGTAAAGTCTTCCTAACTTTTTGCTTTGAGCTCTTCTACTGTGAGAGAGAGACAAAAAGCAAAAAAGATTCTGGTCATAGAAGAATGTGATTGTACAAATAAAGCTCTGCTCAATGGATTTAGCTTCTTAGTTTTTTAATATATCTCCAGCATCTTTTTTTTTATATATATCTATGTATATATGTGTATAAAAAAAGTAGAACAGTATGCTAAAGCAGTGAATTTTCCACAGTATTCCCCTCCTTAATATTTGGCTTAATTATGTATGCCAGTATAAATCCATCTTCAAAATTATGTGATTTAGGAATGGAAAGCATTCAGAAAGACAGCCTTTGTCTGACTGGATGAGTTAGCAATTATAATTGGTTACACTTGCATATGATCAAAACCTGAATCCCCTTCCATGAACCCTTGGTCATTGACCTGCACATTGTCAACTATTTGTTTTCTGATAGATAAAACAGTTGTTTCATCTAAGCTTTGACTGTCTAACCCTGTAGATGCCAAGCAGCCCTTTGTAGAAAAAGGAAAAATTCTTACGAGAGTCTGCTGAATGAAAACTAAAAAGATTTTCATCAGATTGAGACTTAATGATGCCATTAAAATGAGGATCATCTTAAAAAAAACCCTGAAATTGTATAAAATCATGTCAGAAGGATGAGAGTTGTAAGTAATATTTAGAAAGTTTACAGCTTCAAATAACTTTAATAATTAGAAGCTTGGTCTGAATCTACCAATACTTTAGATATACTCAGAAAAAATTAAAAAACCTGTTTGGGAATATACTTTTTATATCATAACTAAAAATACAATCTTGTGTTTCAGTGATATAGTCTACATAAATCATCTGTAAGCCTTAATATCACTGGAAACAATGTCTGTAAAGTAACTTATTTCAGGCTTTTTTTATTTCTTCCCTTCCAAATAAATAAGCAAGGAAAATGAGAAATGATGAACAGTTAGAGGTAGGTTTTTTAGTGTGTGTGGTTTTTTGTGTTTGGTTGGGGTTTTTTAAGTGGATTCAGCTGAGTTCAAGTGCCTAGGAATGAAAGTCAACATATATGTGAACTACATGAGGCTGAACTTCAATTTTGTTCATGGGGGCACCTTCCCCCTCCATTTCTAATGTTTCCTATTTCTGAGTGAAATCACTTCATATAGGCGTGTGAAAGCAGTAACATTCAAATCACCAAGAAAGGCAAGCTGTAGGTATGTGACAGTGATGGCTCCTTCTGGAAGGGACTGAAGGAAAGTGTAAAATGATTTTACAAGTATTTAAAAAGAAAATATAACTTCAGATTAAAAAAATAAGACAATCTGCTTTCCCCTTTCACTTTCTCCTAAGTACCAGCTCTTGAAAGATGGATATTATATGGAAGATTCTTTAAAATAGTCGTGTGTTTCTGCCACAGGACACTTTCAAAAGGAAATTAAATTAATCTGAACACTCATGTATACTAAAGCTAGTAAGAGAAACTATTTGTGGCATCGCGATTCAAGCAGATGGACAGTTGGAAAGTCAACATATTTCGCTTCTGTTTTTGAGGTGTTAGCAACAGGACTAAGTGGCCTCTATTCATCTTTGCCTACAAAGCTGGAAGAAAAAGGAGAAGAGTGGCACTGCCTGCTGAAAGATGACTGGCTGTTGTCACCAGCCCTTGTACAATTCATGAACTCCCTTGAATTTTGCAATGCTGTGATACAGGTAATGGAGCAGAGTTGGCTTATCCTTTTGAAGTAGTAGGTTGTTATACATTCTGTAGAGGTTTGTAAATTATAGAGTTTATTACCTTCTATAAATGGCATGGACTTTTTAAGTTACACTAAAATAAGTTGCTTATAAAGTGAATGCTTTGTGCCTTTCGTCCTGGTTAAAAGGATGAACTAATATGGTTTTAGTTTTCAGGTGACAAATGTTTCAAATGAAAACAGTAGAATTGTGCAGCAGCTTGATATTTCATTATGTAATTGGGAGAAGTTTCTGGGTTTTTTTAAAAAAAGGCATATTGCATTTTAATACCACTGTTGATACTAAAAGTAAATTGAATGCCTTTACATGTGGGGAAAATGTAGCCTTTATATATTTAAGCATTGAAAAACATTCTATCTTTGTCTAAGCTCTCATAACAGCGTGCAAAAGCAAATAGTCTGTTTTGTCTGTTGGTGAGTACTGCATAAAGAAAGCTTTCCAGGCAGAATGTAGATATCTTCCTAGAAATATAAATTCATTTTAGATTGGCCTGTTTGGAATCCACTCTTTGTTTTTAATGATTATTTCTTGATTAGATTTTTTTCCCCCGGCTTTAATCCCCTCACTATTTTTTTTTTTTCTTCCCTAAACTAAACATAAAATGAGATTTTTGTCTTTTTTACATTGTTTTTAAGGCTAGAAAACACTATAGAACCCTTGTCTGGTATTTATTAAACGTGATATAAATTCTACAGAAACTGTGGATTTATGTTTTACTTGAAGAAACAAGCTGAATAGGATTGAAAATTTAGTCACATTTACTGTTAAATAAAAGATATGTTTTAGTGAGAAGTGTGTGAAATACAGTAAAGCAACTGATTGACTATTAGAGCATTGAATAAGTGAAAATAATAGTAGCTGTCATTCTTTAAATGCAATATACAAGATTTTTAACATACATGTTTAAATGTGAATAGGAGACAATATTAATTTTGGTGTCTAAGCAGAATTTTTCTACAGATCTACATTTGCAGGAGGTCATTTATCTGACAACTATTTAAAAAAAATTGATACAAAGGTTACTGCAGACAAATTAAAGAACAACATGTTATTTTAAAACCGCTTTTCAAAGAAACTAAACATGCTTAAGGATCTTCAGCTGACATGTAGAAAGAGCAATTTCTGACTGCTGCTTGATTGCTTTTCTAATAGTCTTCAGCTGAATTGAAAGCTGAAGTTACTGCAGGAATTTTTGCTCTGTGCATGGAATGTTTTTTGTGGTGTGGCTTGTTCTGTGTTGACCCAAAAACTTTGGCCAGGGATTAAAGAGGAACAGTGTAGCCAAGACCTCTTGCCATTTACTACTTTTTCCCTGGAGCACAGCATAGGAAGGGCAACCCATTTTCTTCCCCTTTCCAAAGTAAGGGTTACAAATTAAAGGAAGTCTGGGAAGAATTGCAAGTGCGAGAATGTATTTGTGGCCACATGTGGGCTGTGACATTCCAGTCTCTATGTGAACTTCAAACAGAATATATTAACTTAGAATGCTTCTGAATGGATTTTTTTGTTGTTGTTTTTATCAAATTTCTTTTAAATGCATGAACTGATAATATGTTTTCTTTGTGAAAACAAAATGAATGCTTCATTATAAAAGTAGATTTTAGGCTTCTAATAAGAGTTTATTTTTTAAAGCTCCTAAGCAACCTATTGAATTAATAACGTAGGTTTTGCTTTCACTTCTGTTTGTTTTACAGTGGTTGGGAGAAGGCCATGAGAACAGTATATTCTTACTCCATAGCTAGAGCATGCTTTGGTTTACCTACTCTTGAACCATAGGGAAACAGCTGTTCTGCTTTTTCTTCTTGTAAGAGGACAAGTTAACAATGGCAAATCCACCTTCAAGTGACCCTGACAAGGTTGCAGGAGCTAAATTTAGAATCTCAAATCTTCCTTTGATGCATGGGTATACACACTTTTCTGTCCATCCATTCATCTTTGTCAGCATGCAGGGAGATTGAAAAGCCCTGTTCTCTAAATTTGGCAGGCTTACTGTAATTAAACAGAGTTTGTGTATTTCTTTGAAGAAGGAGAAATCTTTAAGAACCTGAATCATAGCAAATGCTGATGAGAAGGACAAATGAACATTTCTTGTTAAATGGGAAAGGGTTTTGGTAGTGGATAATAGGAGCCTGTGCCTTGTCTTGTTTTAAACCTCACTGGAACTGTTCTGTGTCTTTCTCTCCCCCACCCTCTCAGGTGGCACATCCCTTGATACGCAACCAGCTTGTGAATTACATTTACAATGGATTTTTGGTGCCGGTAATGGCTCCTGCGCTCCATAAGGTCAGTGGTGTATGCAAGCATGACACGAAATAATAACAGGCAAAAGTATTATGGATGAACTCTGTATAAAGATACTATTAAATGTACTGTCAGTAATGATTTCCATATAATTGAGTACATTTCTAGGCTAACTTTCCATCTTTTCATTCTGTACTTTCTATTTACATTATATGGATTGTTAAGCAAGATATAGGTATTTCTGAAAACGATTAAAATTCTTAAATGAAATGAAGAACCAAAATATTTTTGTTGCACTAGGCTGACATATCATCAAAAAAAGCAGTGACCTTTTAAACATTTCATCATGGCAGACATGTTTACATGAGGAATTTTTTTTTCCAAATGAATATTTTCCAAAAGGAAAAATGCCCACAAGGAAAATGTTCAGTCAAGAAATATTACACTAATTTCAGCAAAGTTGGTATTGTTTTGCACTTCCTTATTACATTTGGTAGAGCTATTTTCATGAAGTGGAGAAGAAATGGAGTTTGGTATCAATTTTCTAATGTATTAGGGTGCAATTTATGTTGCTTTGAAGAAAAAAAAATCCATTTTTCTTTGAATTTTAGGCATTATCCTTTGCAAAATATGTCACGGATGTTGGTGAATTACTTAATTATTTTTTTGTTGTTGTTAGGCTGCAGGAAGCCACATTTCCAACTGTTGCAAAATATGTCAGTTAACAGTCTGCATTGCCCTGTAAAAACAACACCTTGTTTGAGGAGAAAAAGTAGAAATTGCTGAGAGTAAAAATCCACCAAAAACTACCAAAAGAGGACTAATAAATTACATTTTGAAGGTCTACTAATTTTTACTAAGCCTGCCAAGCAGAAAACACTGCACCTGTTCCATTTTCTGAGAGGCCAGTGAAACACTGCACCCTGCTTTCTAGTCTAGGACTTGTCTTGGCAGTGCACGCAATTCTTTGTGGTAAGTAGTCACTTACCAAGAAAGTAATAAGCAGTATAGAATCTTCCTCAATGATTTGACAGACCTCAAATGTTTGGGAACTTGGCGAGGGCTGAAATAAAATTTGGCTGCAGTCCAGATCAAGGCTGTAGTCTGTCATTGAGATCACCTCCTTACCTAGGAGTAATTTTTTCTATTTCTGTATCTTGACATAATCCCTTACCCAGATTGGGAATTAGAATCAGAAGTGAAAAGCTAACCAGCTTCAGGTCAAGGTCATGGATAACAAGGGAGGTACCAGAATGTTGCTGTGGGATTCTGGTCTTAGTACTCTGAAGTATTTAGGACAAATTTTAGGTTGTTTTGAATGCTACCGAATGCCATTCTTATTGGTCATTAAATCTACAAACCCCCTGTTGGGTTGATTATTTTCCTGTTGAATACTTAAATCATTTAAAGCATGCTGTTCAGATTTTTTTTTTCCATGTGATGGAAATTTTGTTGAACATCATTTATATACTCTGAAATTGGGTGAAGTCATATTTCTCTTAAAAATGGAGATGTTGGCTGCTAACATATGAGTTTCAAGCCTAAATCTTTCCTGAACCCTGACATTCTGTTTGGTGCCTTGTTCTTCCAGCAATAAACCTTTCCTTGATTAGTGTTAAGTTTGACTTTTTCCTCTTTAAAAATTTATGTATGTGTATGAACTTCAAATGCATTTAATGGAGAAGATGGATTGCACCATCTAGTGGATCTGATACAAGGTGCTCTCATCTGTGAGACCAAAACTCCATAGCAAAAGGAAAAAAGTAAATAGACCTCTTCGGTCTTTCTGTGCTGTGCCCCACATTAATTTAACAAAAAATAAATATTTTATATCTTTGCTTTTGGGAGAGGTATCTATGCATAAGGACAGATAATTATGCAGTAACAGTTCCTTCATACGTTAAAATAATTTCTAGTTGCCATTGAAAACATTCTTGCTAAGTTGAAGAGTAGGCTTTGAAAACTGTATCACCCATTTGGGGACTTAAGTATTGTAATTAACCTTTACGTTAAGAAAAATTTGTGAAGGGCCAAAATAAGAGAAAGGTCAAATGCACCATGGTGTTTTTAAAACAGAAGTTCTTTCATTGAACACAATACTAAATGGAACTTGAATTTTCTTCTTTTAAATTCAATGAAGTTGGTTTGGTATCCTAAAGTCTACTTGTGGCTGAAAATTTTAGGTTTTATCCAGTCATTCTGTTCAAGTTGTTCTGACTTGTTCTGTCTTATGAGTTCAAATACAGTGAACAATAGAGCATGCTATAAATACCTGACGAGGAGGACAGGTCTGTGGAAGGTTAAAGGGAGGGGTGGTAAGAAGAGATGATAATTATTGGTCCATATTCCTAAGGTGTTCCTATAAATCTTATTTGTAGAATTTAACTGATCTGGAATAGCTGTTTCTGATAACTCTTGGTGATAGACATGGAAGGAAGGGAGTCCAGACCTCATGTGGCATACAAGCCTTAACATCCCATATCCAATCTGGCACCCGTGGTTCTACCTAATAGAAAAATCAGAAGGGAGATGAGCTTCTGGCTCTGCTCTTGAATGACTGTTGGGTAGACATACAACTTCAAAACTGTTCTCTCTACTATATTCTAGTTTTTCTTCAAGAAGTAACGTTTTGAGGGAAAAATTGCTCTGCAGCAAGACAGACTTGCGTTTATTGTTTTTGCAAAGACAGCTGCAATCAAGAATAGAGGCATCTAGGAAAGAAGTCTTCAATCTGTTCTGTTCTCAATATGATAGAACTCGATTTCTGTTTTAAAACAACAGCAGCAACATAAACAGATCCTGTTAATGTGACTTCCTGTCTGATCACCAAATCAAATTTTGTTGGTTCAAGTATATAAAATAAAATAAGCTCTACAAGCACTATTAGATAAATAATAGTCTTATTAGCTTTTAATCCCTTATGGAGTAACAGCAATATCAGTTTGCTTTTGCAACTGATGTATTCAAATATGAGCAAAATGTCTGGTACAAGGAGGGTTACTCAGTTTTGGATTAAAGCTAAGCCTATATTGTAGATGATAGGAGCTGGCCATTTTCTTCCTTCTTTGTGTCTCTTCACAGAATCACAGAATGGCTGAGGTTGGCAGGCACCTCTGAAGATTGTTCTGTCCAACCCTCCTGCCTAGAGCAGGGTCAGCTAGAACAGGTTGCTCAGGGACACATCCAGTTGGATGTTGAATATCTCCAAAGCTGGAGATGGCTCAACCTCTCTGGGCAACGCTGTTCCAGTGTCTGACTACCTGTACAGTAGAAAAGTGTGTGTGGTCTTCACATTTTTTTCCTGATGTCCAGCTGCAATTTCGTGGATTTCAGTTTTTGCTGCTTTTCCTTTCACTGGACACCATTGACAAGAGTTTGGCTCCATTGTCTTTACTCCTTCCCAGCAGGTATTTGCAAACATGGATAAGATTCTGCCTCAGCCTTCTCTTCTCCAGGTTTAACATTCACAGCTTTCTCAGCCTCTGAGAGATGGTCCCATCCCAAAATCATCTTTGTGGTCTTTTGCTGGACTTGCTCCAGTATGTCAGTGTGTCTTTTGAACTGGGGAGCCCAGCACTGTAGATGTGTCTTACCAGTATTGAGTGAAGAGGAAGGATGCCTCCCACTAACCTGCTAGCAATACTCTTAATGTAGCCCAGGAGGCTACAAGGGCGTGTTGTTGGATCATGGCCAATTTTTTGTCCACAAGGACCTACAGGTTCTTGCTTCAAATCTGTTTTCCAGCCAGTCAGTCCCCAGTGTGTACTTGTGCCTGTGGTTATTCTTCCCCAGGTGCAGGGCTTTGCATTTGTGTTACTGAACTTCATGAAGTTCCTGTTTGCCTCTTAGTTCAGACTGTCAAGACCCCTCTGAATGGCAGCACAGCCATCCAGCCTCCCAGTTTTGAAACATCTACAAACTTGCATGAGGGTGTGCTCCATCTCATCATCTAGGTCATTCATGAAGATACTAAACAGTATTGGCCCCAGTGTAGACCACACATCACTGGCCTCTAGCTGGACTTTGCATTGTTGATCACAATCCTTTGGAGCCCAGCAGTTCAAACAGTTTTTTGATCCACCTCACTGTCCACTCATCCAGTGTGTTCTTCATAATTTTGTCTATGAGGATGTTGTGCGGGAGACAGTCTCAAAAGCCTTGCAAGATAAATAATATAAACTGCTCTCCATTTATCCATTAAGCCAGTCATCTTATTGTAGAAGGTCATCAGGTTGGTCTGGCTTGATTTCCCTTCTGTAAATCCACGCTGACTACTCCCAGTCACTATCTTCTCCTTAATATGTTTGGAAATGGCCTCCAGGAGATTTTACTCCATCCCCTTCCCAAGGATTGATCTGAGGCTGACCAGTCTGTAGTTCCCCAGATCATCCTGGAGTGACATTTGCTTACTTCTGGTCCTCAGGAGCCTCCTCTGGCAGCCCCAACCTTTCAAAAACCAAGACTGGCCTCAAGAGTCAGGGATGCAACCTATCAGGCCCTATGGACTCATGTCTGTCCAGTTTGTTTAAGTGTTCCCTAACCTCATCCCCTTCCTCTAAGACTTTTATTCTCATCTTAGGGACCTGGGATTACAAAAGACAAATCTTGCCAGTAAAGACCAAGGTGAGGAAAGCATTGAGTATTGTGGCTTTTCCAATATATTTTGTCACCAGGCCTCCTCCTTCCCCATTCAGCAGCAGGCATGCTTTTTTCATGGTCTTCTATTTGCTTTTGAAGCCCTTCTTCAACTCCAGCTGGGCTTTGGCTTTTCTAATCCTTTCCCTGCACACTTAGGCAATTTTTCCATATTCCTCCTGAGTTACCTGTCCCTGCTTCCATCTCTTCCTTTTTATGTTTCAGTTTTGTTAGAAGGTCTGCATGGATGAACTAGGAGATTCTGTCTCCTTTCCTTGACTTCTTTCTCTTTTCCCCACTTAAAACATCGGACTATCAAAGAAGACTTTTGGTAAGAGTTTCAGTAAGTAGTATTTCAGTAAAAGTAGTTCAGAATTTCAGTATGTGGTCCAAAGCTTTGAGATATGTATATATGTGATCTTGAAATGTCTGTAACATATATGGAACTATGTAGTAATATCTGCCTTTCTTCTATTTTTTCAGACTGTCTTGCTATACTTACTATGTACACAGTTCACTGTGAATGAAACAGTACAAGAGTGTTGAGGATAGAGATGTGTTTCTATGAAGAAGTCAGGGGCTGGGGAGACCAATATATTTTGCTTGGTGTGATTTTTATGTTTTTATCTGAGGAAGTTAGTATGGAGTTGAAAAAAGAATCCACTAGTGCAGTTTTTTTTTCCAGTTAAGGAAGTTTCAAATTGATTGGGCTGGTTAGCTAGCTTGAAATAACCTGGTTTTCACAGTGAGCTCTCTGAAGGGTTATTTTTGTAGCAGATTAACTGCAATGTGCTTAAATAACCCAAACATTCTCAAGTTTTATGACTCCCTAACTTCATTTCTTAAAGATAAGTATCCTAAATATAGCATGTTCTTGTAGCCTAATTTATACCTGGTCTGTACTAGTCTGTTGTCACTTTGCGTGGGTTATCCCACCTACACACGTAATAAGTGACTGCCAAATATGTTCATATCTCAGAAGCTGCACGTTGCTGAATGGGTAGAGCAGAGCCCAGATTTGTATTATGTAGCTAGGGATATGCATTAACTGGCTGTGCTGGATAGCCCCGTCTTGGCCTTTTGGTTGTCTTGACTTCATTGTACTTTTTCAAGGAGTTGCCTCCCTTACTTCTGACATCTGAGTTTCCTGAGACATTGAAAAAAGTGATTCAATAACATTGTTCGGGGGGCATTGTCTTTAGGCAAGGACACAAATTCTTTATTTCTGTATAAGTTCAGTTAAAAACAGAAGGAATAAAATATTCTGTCCGTAAAGATACAGAGCTGAAGAAAAGATTAGTTTGGTAGTTTTCTTTTTGTAGTAACAATCCATGATTTAAAGTTTTGCCCAAACCATACTTTTTTCTTTCTAGTGTGTCTGGGATTTGAGAAAATTAAGACTATCTGGCAGAATCTGTTCTTAAAATAAGACTGGTACTTTTTGATGGCATGTCAGTTACAACTTGAAATTATGCAATTCTATATGTTCTTCCCTAGGTTTTGGCACTCAGGAAAAAAATACTCATGAGAAGGTATGGCTCTGTGCCCGAGCAGAATTACACCATTACATTTCTCTGATGTATCTCATTGGCTCTTTCTTGCTTCACTTTCAAAACTAACTATTTGGAGCTCTGTCAAAAAAATACAAGGTCTTCTGGGGCCAAATTGTACAAAGGTCCCAAGTAATCAACTCAGGCTAATTTTCTCTTCAATTAAAACCTAGCTGAAATCCTAGGATGAATCCAGAATAACCCCTACCAAAGTCCTAAGTTTTACTGGTTCTGCTGGAGGCCATACTGCCTTGTTTTAGTCTTTATATATTTGGTAGTAGAAAGTGTTGATATACCTTATTCTTTTAGGTAGTTGTAGCCCTTTTGTAGAAATCTGTGAAATCCTTTTTAGAAGGTCTTTAATATGTATATATTTTGCAGTCAAAACCATGTGCTAGATCATTAGGAGCCATACTGTGGTGTATATAAATATTATGCTCATATTGGTTATATACATCTCTTTCCTGTAAGTGCATATGATTTAGTTTTAATTTGGCATTCAGAGAATGTGGGTGACAAAGATAGCTATTTGGAACATCTTGAGTGTTTATGTAATTTGTGTTCTTTCAATTTATTGAAGATAGTGCTAAAAATTTGACAAATTATATGATAAAAGCAAATTTTTAATGTCTTAGCATTTACCTCTATACTATGTGGCATTTAATTGCTAACTATGATATAATTATTTTTCTACTTGGAAGGCTTGTTTTAATCTGATAAATGGAAAATTGTACCAGCTTTTTAGTGTAAAACATTGCTGTTGGCCAAGTGAACAGAACTTCTCTGTGGAAGCACTGGTCAAATAAGCTCTGTCAAATGGACCTCAGTTATATTGCACACTAACCCATCTAAACGAAAACCTCTAACACGGTATGCTACTGTGATAATTCAATAATACTTTCTTGATGATTACACAGCTCAGCTAGGGGGAAATGACCTGTAAATTATACTGTACAGATTAGAAGGAGCATCTTTATAAATATCCTACAAGACTGTCAGTTCCCATTTAGAAATAATGCCATCTTTCACCTTACTGAAAAATGTTTGGACAGCTGCTGTAAAAAGATGTAAACCAAGTGTTGCTGGAAAACTTTGAATAGTCTCATGCTTTGGAGAAGCCCATCGATAGCTACAAAACTTACTTTTAACGGCTACGGAGTTGATATATGTTAAAGGTGCCTTTCACTTTTTGGATCAAACGCTGCAGTTGAGTTGAATTTTAACCTGGTATACACTGAAGCAGTTTATAAATGTAAGCTGAGGGAAGTTGAAGCAGTTCTGGTTTTCTGGTTACCCCAGCATGCAAACTTCCTCTGTCCTTGATCCTGTATGTCCTCCCTCTCTTTTGCCAGGACAACTGTTCCTATGGGAGACTGATTGGGGTTAAAACTCACCTTTATTTCCTGGATAGTTTTAACCTGAATCAATTCCCTGAGCCAATTCACTGTGCAGTGAAGTGAAGCATGAACCCTTCTGCTGGTACAAGTAGGGGACAAGAAGCTGAAAATGAATAGAAAGGAGAAGAGAGTGGGAATGGCTGGGCTTTTTTATCAGTGAGGTGGGTTTATTCAGGTTTAAACTGCTCGTGGATCTAAAGGGTAAGTTCTAGTAAGAAAGATCATGGTTTCTTCATAGGCAGTATGAAATCCATGTAAGGAAGGGAAATGTGAAGGAAAGGAGGAATCATGATAGCCATATTCTTGTAAGAGAGCATGAAGCTGTAAATTAGAAAATACATTGTGTGGATCCCAAGGGAAAATAGCCAGTAATAAAGAATCAGTGCAATTGGTCTAACACAGTGGGTGTAATGTATTAAACTGAACTCACAATGACAGTAATTTCTGGCTCTTTGCTATTACTTGGCACAGGGACTTGTAAAAGCTGGATCTCTTTACAGTGTTCTGCCTCACCATCTAATCAGTCATCAGAGTAGACAAGAAAAGATTTGCTAAAAATTATTACATAATTAGAGAAGGGTATTACAAGGCTAAAAATGGCTTTCAGTTTTCAATAATCTCTAATCATATATCTGTCTAGCTGTGAAGACTCAGGTAGTCCCTTCTACAGCAGATTACATTTTATAAAATATCTGTAAAAACTGATTGTTATATAGAAAAACATGTGTCTTTAAACACTAAATTTGTATGTATATTGGAAAAAAATCCAACAACTTTTAATTGTTACAACTGTGGATAATAAAAATAGAAATTGTAGAATACTGGTCTGGTTAATGCAATGGATGTGGATTTTTCTTGTTTTTCATTTTCAATCCTACAATTTTATCTTAGGAGCAGAGATATCCCTGGCCTTTACCATTAGTAGAAGGGTTCTAATGCAAGGGATGCTGCTGGTGGGTTTTTATTTTTGCTGTTGTGGCAGTGGTAGATTTTACAATTGCTGAAATATCTTGATCAAAAATATAGCTTGACATTTACTTACTTAACAAAGGGCTTTTCTAGAAAACTACTGTGTCTTAATTCTATCCATCTCCCTTTGTTATGTTTTGTTGTTTTTTTCCCATACTTGAATTATCAGGGGAAAAATTTTCAAATTAAATATCAGATTTGTGGATGTGTGGAAGTTTTGGCTTGGTTTTTTATCATCCTTTCAAAGATGTTCAATTCTGAGGACTAGCTAAGAGCTTACTTGGACAAATTATACTGTAATCAATGCTTACAATGATATAAAGTTTTTTGTAAGCTGCCTCAGGATTTGACTGTAGTGGACATGCTTGACATGGGTAGCAAATGTTTTGTTCTCTGAGAACATTTGTTCTTTTGTTGTTTACCTAAGAACCAATTTGAATTTATTTGAAAGGATTTCCCTACTTTCCCCAAATCTGTCTGACAAGACATTACCTGCTGATTGTCTCTCCTTAAACTATTCTGAATGAAGCATAACATCATGACATCATGACTCTGGTATCTTAGAAAACAGAGATCTTCAATATTAACTGCACAAATTGGGTGAGTCTCACTTTCAACAGTCAATGTATTATGTATAATGTGATCTGAAGAAAAGGTTTACAGAGTTAAAAGGGTTTTTGCTAAGGCTGGATTTTGCCTAGTGTAACCGATTTCTCCAATGTCCTTCTCTAGTTAATTGCAAAAAAAGTGAGTTCTCTAGAGACTAATTCACAGCAGGCTAATGTATCCCATTGAGTAAAAGGAAAATTAGCCTCATGGAGCTAAAATTAGCCTTTTTGAATACTTCTCTAGGTGCCTCAAATCTTCAGAAGTTACACTTACTGTCAGATATGGTAAAAGGGCATAACCCAGAACGGAAGGTGGCAAAATAAGATATAATTCTAAAAGCACAGATGTCTGCTTGCCAGGTTAATTGATCTTTTTCCTAAAGTGCATACGTGGCTTTCATTCTGAAATGCTGAAAAGCAGTATGTTTGTTTGATTTGCTCTTGCGAGGAAGCAGGAGGATGGTCTCAGTGCTGGTTTGTACGGACAAGTTGCGCACAAAGGCACACTGAGAGAGCACTGGAACTTCTAGAACACCGTAGCATTAAAATTATTTGTATGGCATTAACTTGCCACTTTGAGCGTTGCACAACGAGCTGCAAAATAGATCCTAGCTTCATTTATTGCAAAAGTTTGAAGGAGCGTTGTGGATAAGGCAGCGCGCTTTCATTGAAAGATGAAAAAAGATTCTTTCATATCCGTTTAAATCTTGACGAAACTTAGTCGTCTTCCCTCTTTCTCAGAGAATGGTTAAGCAGATTCAGCAACTTCTTTCCCAACAAGAACTACAAATTAGAGTGTAATGTGACACCCTGCACAGAAAACCTCGATTCAAACAATTGAGATTTAACAAGGTTATAAGTAACTCCTTTGTGAACTGTTTGGGCTTCATTAATCATTGGTTGGTGCTTCTAGCTCTGTTTAGTGGTATGAGTGAAGGATTTGCTACGGTAACTGTGATTTCATTTTTTGTCTAGTCCCCAAGCTGTTAGGAGCACTGAACACGCTCTCAGAATTGAACATTTCTTTTCTAAAGTAGTCTCTAGCTGGCTTTCTTCTGCTCTTTGTTTCATTCATGATACACACTCCAAAAAGCATATGCGTTTCTCTCACTGATAGAAATGTAGGATGAGTTGTCAAAAGAGCATCCATTTCAGAAAAAGGTCACTGCCCTTGTGAATCTGCTGGCTTTCCTTGCTTTCATTTACAGCTTCAGTATTTTATACATATACGTAGACCCATTCCTCTGCTGTCAGCAAACATCTGTGAAACCCGCAGGCCAAGAACGTGCTCCCTTTTCCCCATAAAGGATGAAGGAGAAGTGACACAGAGACAAAACGATGTATTACTTCTGTCTGGCCTTTTCTTGGCAGAGGGTTTAAACTCTTCAATGAACTGTATGCTATCATAATGATGTCATATGATGGATTTCGTGGGCTTGGCTTTTTACAGTTTGCTGTTATAAAAGAAAAACCAAACCTGCAACACAAAAAAACCACCACCACCACTCCCCAAAAAAAGCACCAGTTCTCAGGGCAACAGTCAACAGCTTTCATCAGAAAGCCATTCTTTTTTTACTCCACAAGTCCCCACACCTTTTGACTGTTGAGGGGTAAAAAAAAATTAAATAAATTCACAGCTCCAACCAGAAACGATTTCCTTTGTATCACAACCCTGGCTCATTTCCTGTGCATGTTTTGGTGGTTGAAATATGGCAGTAGTCCTATGGAAAAGGGGGTGTGTGTGCATAAGCGTGTTTGTTTTATCATATTTACAGTAATACAGAATTTGAGTTAGGGCTGTAAGCCATAGTGCTAATTCTGACAATTTGCAACTTTGAGTTGTTTAACCTAGGAACCTTTTTTTCTCCCACTTGATGCTTGTGGGGGAAGGAGGAGGAATGAATTCATAAACTGTTCTGAGTTGGAACGTATGTTAATAGATACTATTTTGTGAAGGAACTATATTCTCATTTCTGGTTTTGGTAGCACTGAACATACAACTACACATCTAGAAAATATGTCTAGCTGTTGCTTACTTAGCCTTACAAAGTTCACAGACCCTGTGAAAGTGTGCCTCATTCCTTTCACTGTTACATTTTAATGCTTGATTTTGACCAACCTTACTGCAATAAACCAAGAAGGTGAACTTTTTTCCCATGCTGGGGAAAAATTCGACTCTTGCTACTTCACTGGTGCTTTGTTTCTAATGCCACAATGAGCTAGTAGCCCACTATTAAGGATGGTGTAGCTGAGTATTAGAATAAAGCCTCAGAATGAGAGTGAATCAATGACCTTAACTTTAGAGCTCCTCTGTGCTCTCCTCATTGGTGCCCCCTCTCCATAAGGTCTGCAGGCTGCATACAGCATTCCTATGTTCTGTGTAACCAGCCAGTATCAGCATGTGATCTTAAATGCTTTAAAGAGAACACTTGCAGCATGACATTTCTGTGTACGTGGCTAACATGCAGCATAATGGAACAGGGATTTTAATATTTACAGCATGTTACGTAAATGCTGCCCTTCTGAGTATTTTCTAAATCCTCTTAGCTCTTAAGTGACAGCTTTGATTCTTTTTTTTAATAAAATCAGTCTTTTCACATATCCAGCTAAGTTTGGTAAACAAAAGATGTTTAATACTTCCTTTCATATAGGCAGATTCTTGTATTTAAAGGTTTTTCTTTGTGCACTTAAGCTTATTAGATTCCTGGGTAACTATTTTTAAAAAGCTGACTTTGCAACAGCAGTGCATGGTGCAGAGGTGGCCTTTGGAATTTTCTGTGCTTTGCCAGTGCATACTGTGAATAGATAAGCTCCAAAGGATTGCCATAAGCAGAGCAGTGTGGGTTATGGTATGCAAATGTCGCATGGATATTTGAATTGTATTTTGATATACAAAGAGTCAGTAGCGAAGATTTTGGGTTTTGGTTTGTGTGTGTATGTATATACATACTCCTTTTAAAAATTGAGTGAGATGAGGAATTGTGCTGTGGGAAAATAGAAAGAAGGAAAATTATGGCAAAATTCTGGATAGCTCTGGGGAATTTTTTCTTTAAAGCTCTAGAACCAAACCTAGTTTGTACTGTGCTTTGATTGTGCTCTGTCATTTATTTTTAATAAAGTGGTAGATGCAGGTATTCACAACATCTGTCATCCTTCAGAAGCATTTTCACAAGTGTGCGGCAAAAGAGCTGACATGGGCAGAAAGGTGGTGGGGAACTTCTAGCATGATTTGGCTCTTTGTACTTCAGTATGTGCCAGATTTGGGGTGTCAGTTTGGGGGAGGGTTTTTTTTCCTGGGGAAGCAGTGGGTTAAGAAACAGGTTCAAAATACTTGTGAGTCATTCAGAAGCATGCTGTTTGCAAATTTAAAGGCAAAGAGCTCAATGTTTTTCTGGCAGCGTAATGTATGGAGAGCTTAGAGTGTTTGCCAGGTAGACAGTTGCAGAGGATGGATGTATATTTAGTATGTGCAGTATGTTTGCATTTACATTATTTTTGCTTGTAGGTGACTGTTGAAGAAGTGATGACTACTACTGCATACCTGGATCTCTTTTTGCGTAGTGTTTCAGAGCCAGCCCTCCTCAAGATTTTCCTCCGTTTTATTTTGCTGCACCGACATGAGAATGTGCATATCCTAGATACACTTACTAGCCGAATCAACACACCGTTCCGGGTAAGACAAGCAGGAAGGAAGTTCCAGATACTCAGCATGGATGTAGGTTAAATATTTAAATAGGAGATTCCATATATTCAGTGGGTATCTGTTTAGGAATTTTCTGCCCCCCCCCCCCTCCGTGTGATTTTACTACCCCCTCAATTTTTTTTTTATGTGAGATGACATTTAGCTACCACTATACTAAGTTGATAAATGTGTGAGGTGGTTTCATGCGTACAGGAAATGGGATTGAGGGAGATGAGGATTTCTGGAAGTCTGGATTCTGTTAGAAGATTAAAGGTAAATTTGGAAGCATTTTTATTCTGGATACTGCTGAATTAGTGCTGTCATAGATAACTTACCCTGGGACTTATAAATATATTTGTGGTGAGGAGCACTTCTGATCTCTGGAGTTCTGCCAAGCAACAAGCATTTTCAAATAGTCCTTGTGGGAAGTGATGGGAGCCCTATAGCGATGTCTCCAAATGGATCCAAGTTGTGAATTGCAGTATTGCCAATATATTTCTCAGGAATCAAGTCTGTATTGTTGTAGCATGTTTGCTTAACTGTGTTGTTGCCTGCTTTCCTCTTTGATTAAAAGAGGGTGCTTTTTCACTCAAGTGATCAGATTGCTGCTTCCTTTTCTTCGCCTTCACTCCCCTGTGTAGTAAGGCTTATCTGCAATTTGCAGTGAGCCCCTTCTTCAGCCTAGGAACAATGCACCACAGTGGCTGGAGAGCTAGCTGACAGAGATAGTACAGTTACCTTTGCTAAGGGTTGGATCTTCTGGCAGAGAAAACGACTACTTGTTGCACTGGAGCTACCCTTGCTTGGCCTGACAGTCTTGGCCAAATCTTGTGTGATGCACAGCTTCATGGATGAAATAACGAATATTGTTTTAGTGCAGGTACAAGAGAAGCCGTAATACCAGCATGTGCATTAAATTTGTGTATTAGGGACAGTAGCTTCATCTGAAATTTGTTTTGAAATGTGAGTGCATCCAAATATGGATATATGCTGCTGTTACTGCATCTCTAAGATGGATTAACTCTGAAAACTGAAACAGCTTCTGTCGACAAAAATGCAAATGCTGTTGTCTCTGCTAATCATTAATTACTGTTCCATAGGCAAACAAGATGGGAATTGTAAAGAATTCTGCAGCCCTGAGCAACTCAGGATCTCAGCCAAAATGCTTCTGTGATGCTAAATGAGTTTTCTGCAGTATACCTTGGCCAAGCACTAAAAGCCATAACTGCAGCCTTCTATGTTTCCATAGCACAAGAGCTGCATACGTTATTATTGATGAAAACACTTATTAATAATTCACAGGTTTAAACTTATGTACAGACAAGTGGCCAAAAGGACTTGTAAAAATGCTATCCTCTTTATCTCCTGATCATGTATTAAATCTTTTCTTTTTACAAAATACAAAAATAGACTAGCTTTACTTATTCAGATGACTCCTGATTTGCAATATGGTTGTAAAGACAAATGAGAGATGTTTCCCTATAAAGTAGAATTTCCTAAATACAGGAAAATTTAAGACAGTAGCAGGTTTTTTGAACTTTCACAGTATGAAGAAAAATTAGACTTGGTTCTCAGTAAATTTCACAGAGGAAATAAGAATCTCCCTCTGTCCCCCAGCTAAAACACACCTTTCATGCAAGGATCTGGCCTCTTCCAAAAGCTTGTTGTGAAGCTCTTCAACTCCTATTCCTATTAAGAACTCCAGTTCCAGTTATTTCTTCTTCTCTTGCCCTTTCACGTTCTCCATCTATTTCTGTAGACGTGAGATCTTGGACTAACTAGCACCTTCCTGTTGGCTCCTAGTACAACCAGTGGACAAGGGTAGCAGGGCAACAAGTTTGAGCTCCACTTTGCTTCACTGCAGGCCGGCTCATGAGTATTCCTTGGTTATCTTCTCTGCTTTTTCCTTTTCTCGTGTTCTTCTCTGGGTGTTAGTTCAGTGACCAAACTAGGGAAGGCAATCAAAGAATCTTTTGCTTTTCAGAGGCAAAGTGAGGTTCACTTAAACTTTGCTGTTTAACTGGCATGCAGATATAGCTACCAAGTAAGAGAGAATACATGTATGTATATATATTTTTCAATATATATATGCGCTCAACTGGTCTTGATCACCATGGGCAGATGATTATATTGTAGGGGAGCTGAGTCACTTCTCTGAAAGAGAGAAATGGAAGTGGTAAAACAAAGAGCCTTTAAACCGACATTCTTGAGAAAGCACGGGCTGGAGAGAGGAACACATCAACGTGCTGCTGCCGAACTAGAATAGAGCATTTTAACAGTGGGAGTAAGGGAAGTGACTGCAGAGAAGAGGAGGAAATTCCATAGTGTGGAGGAGAAGCCATGCCCAGGAAGGATGCTGGATTTAATCCTGAATGAATTACAAAGGATATTCAGTGACTGAAAAAATGAGCTAGAGAAATATCTGTAGCTTTTTCTTTATTTTGTCCTAATCTGTGTCTTTTGTTAGCTACTGAAAAATGCAGTTAATTTCATATATTAATTATTTAGGTTTACGAAATTGATATAGGGAGAAGCAAGATTTAAGCTTGAAACTCTAGACAAGGGTGAACTTATGTGTGTTGGTTTTGCGTGGCAAGGTTTTGGTAGCGGGGGGGCTACAGGGGTGGCTTCTGTGAGAAGCTGCTAGAAGCTTCCCCTGTGTCTGATAGAGCCAATGCCAGCCGGCTCCAAGACGGACCCGCCGCTGGCCAAGGCCGAGCCAATCAGCGCCTCTGTGATAACGTATTTAAGAAAGAGAAAAACAGTTAGAGAGAGCTTTTGCAGCCAGAGAGAGGAGTGAGAAGACGTAAGAAACTCTGCAGACACCAAGGTCAGTGCAGAAGGAGGGGGAGGAGGTGCTCCAGGCACCGGAGCAAGATCCCCCTGCAGCCCGTGGTGAAGACCATGGTGAAGCAGGCTGTCCCCCTGCAGCCCATGGAGGGAGGATGAGGGGGTGTAGCGATTCCACCTGCAGCCCGTGGAGGACCCCATGCCGGAGCAGGTGGAGACACCTGAAGGAGGCTGTGACCCCGTGGGAAGCCCGTGCTGGAGCAAGCTCCTGGCAGGACCTGTGGATCCGTGGAGAGAGGAGCCCACGCCAGAGCAGGTTTGCTGGCAGGACTTGTGACCCCGTGAGAGGGACCCCACGCTGGAGCAGGGGAACAAGGAGTCCTCCCCCTGAGGATGAAGAAGCGGCAGAAACACCGCGTGAGGAACTGACCGTAACCCCCACTCCCCATCCCCCTGTGCCGCTGGGGGGGGCAGAGGTTGAAGCCGGGAGTGAAGTTGAGCCTGGGAAGATAGGAGGGGTGGGGGGAGGTGTTTTTAAGATTTGGTTTTATTTCTCATTCCTCTACTCTGTTTTGCTTGGTAATGAATAAGATGAATTCCCTCTCTAAGTTCAGTCTGGTTTGCTTGTGATGATAATTAGAGAATGATCTCTCCCTGTCCTTATCTCGACCCGTAAGTTTTTTTTCATTGTACCTTTTCTCCCCTGTCTAATGAAAGAGGGGAGTGATAGAGTGGCTCTGGTGGGCACCTGGCCCTCAGCCAGGGTCAACCCACCACATTATGCTAAATAATTCTCACAAGACTCAACCTGGTTGCTGGTGTCTATGTCAGCTGTGAGATACTGTTTCTAGGACAGAACAGTGCAGGAGAATGTGCCTAAGGAAATATGCATTAAGAGGCAGGGAAGTGACAGTGCTGTGGTCCATGAAAACCAGTGAAAGCTTACAGCTCATGCTTCTCCTGTGTTGGACATAACTGTGCAGTCTAGCAAGCATCTAGCAGGTAGAAATGTACTGTATGATAGCTTTGAAAGTGTTGTAAGTCTAATTAGTGACCAAAAAAGTCTGTAAAAGTCCATGTTTCTAGTCCTCCCTAAAGTCAGGGTGAAATTGGGGTGCCTATCACAGAATGGGTATGATTTTTGTTTCTGCTGAGTGTGACTGCTGAAATACCTAGTTATGGCTATGTTTGATCAGACCTTTGCCAAAAAGGCAAGCATGTAATTCCAATGGGGAATCCTATTTTCCTTTCCTTTCTCCTGGTCTCACAGAAAGGATCTTCATGCTTTGCTATGGTTCTTACCCATTCAAGTAACCTGTAAGGCAGGGATTGTGAACACTCCGTATGGCATAGATTCTGATAAAAATGACTTGTTTAGTCCTGGGCTATGTCAGTACATTAAGCTATATGTATAGAAGCATTCAGGTTCTAATTTTGTATAATTATTCCTTATACTTGAAGCAACATAAACTTGAGGGGGTTTATAACTTTTCTTTCAGAAAAGACCTTTATTGGTTCAAATACTATGTCAAAGGTAAAAACTAACACACTATCTTGGAAGTTATAGGGTTCCCTTCATGCTGAATTAAATTAAATTAAGAAATTCAAATGATGTTAAAGACTGGTAAATTACTGTTTGTTTGGGGGTTTTTAAATATCTTACTTGAAGGAAAATTCTGGATTGTATTTTGTTAAAATGCAACATGTTATGTATATAGCTCCAGATAACTTTAAAAAAAAAAATCCCATGGGGGTGCTGAAAAAATGAAATATCATACTAACAGTGTCTTATAAAGCATGATGTTCTGGCAGAGACATTTTGTAATGTACTATGCAGGGAAGATTGGAAAGGTATAATTTCCAGATGAAAAACTGAAAATGTTTATCATTTTCCAGCTCTGTGTGGTCTCTTTGGCATTGTTCAGAACGCTCATTGGCTTGCATTGCGAAGATGTGATGTTACAGCTAGTTTTAAGGTAAAACTCAAACTCCTTCTTCTGCTCTTCACCCTAATTCTGGGACATTCAGTCTCTACCTATGGATGCAGAGCTAGATGAGAGTTCTCCAAGAGAGCAGAAATCCAAGCAACTACAGAGAGAATAATATTTATGATCCTGACAAAAGTCTACCAGACCTGAAGAAGTGTGATTTACATCCTGTGATCTTCAGGAGCAAGAGATTTTTCTTGTGATTTATTTCTATAAAAGTGAGAGAAGAGAAGCTAAGAATATATTTATCACCTCCAAACTGCTTATTCCCTGCTCCTAAATGTATAATTCTTCTCTCCTGCATGTTTTCTCTAGTGTACTGTACACTGTGAAACAGAGCTATATACTTGTTTGCAGCTTCCACCTTCTTTCTTGTTGTTTTCCACCTCTTTGATTCCTCTCTCACCAAGAGAGGTTCCTGAACTGTTTTAGGTAGATTGTTATGTAATGTACTAAATACATTGATTATTTTTGCTTTTAACTGATGGTTCTATGCGTTGCTTCAGAATACTCACAATTTTGGAATGTGTACTAGATGAGAATTGATTATTTGTTCGGAAATATTGGTGTCACTAAATCGGGCTTTTTAGCACTGTAGATCACGTGAACGTTTCGGATATTGTCTGTCCCTCCACCCACAGGCATTAAGGTGAAATTCCTTGTAGCTCGGGGTCTTGTGTCTGGGAATGCTCTTAGGACCTCTGTGAACTCAAGTATGTTGCCAGTCTAACAGCAGTAGAGTGCTGTATTTGATCTTCTTTTAGTTTATGTAGAGAATTCTTTAGAATTTGTTTGCATTTTAAATGGCAAAATATCAGTCCAGTTAACACTGATGCTTTTAATAAAGCACTCTTTAAAAAAGTCGAACAGCAGTGCTCTGAAGAAGTTCAACACAACTCTGCTTCCTCTATTCCTTGTACTCCCCATAGCTTATACCCTCCTCTGCCTGAGAGCTCAGTCTTTATCTAGTGCAGTAGAACACCTTGATGACCCTTTCCTCCTTTTTGCTGGCTGCTTGCCTGACACATGTAAACTGGCGCTCTCTAGATTTCCCAGGAAAACAAATAAATAAAGGATTCCGAGACAGAACTCATTCATATTGGGACCAACCACGCTGCTGGCCTTTGACATCTGCCCATCCCACACTTCCTCTATCCCTTCTGACAACAAATTTGCTCTGACCTGCAAAGGATTGTTCACTTCCCCATTCTGATACAACTGATCTCCTATCTCTAGTCATCTTGACAGTTCCTCATCAAACTAGAGCTTCACAATATAAAGAGTCAGTGTTTCATGCTCTTGAGAGGTTCGGACTATGGATCACTGTCAAGATTATTATTACTGTTTCTTTTAATTTGGAGAGGACAGGAAGGTGGGGAGGGAATTCTGTATGTTGTTGCTTTCTCTGACATGAGAGGACAATGAAGTAATGCTAGACACTGCCGTTTCAGGTATCTGATTCCATGTAACCACATGATGTTGAGCCAGCGGTGGGCTGTGAAAGAGAGAGACTGTTATTCTGTATCTGCTGCAAAACTGCTTGCCCTGACACCAGTCTGCTGCTCCACTGGGATCACCTTGACACTTGAAAGCCAAGGAAAAGATTATATTCTATGGACAAAAGCAGCACAAACTAAAGGTAATTGGTGCTCCGGGGAAGATTGGATCATGAACTGAGTTTAATTTGGCAGCAGCTCATGGGAGGAGGTGGGGAAGGATGGGAGGGGGAGGAAATGTGGTGGGCAACAATAAACTGGGCAAGCATGGACTGGAAAGCTTATTTAATTCCTTCCATGCATCCAGGTCTATTGAAACATTATTTTAACAGCTATCCAACTTGAATATGCATTCATGAAAGTAATGTACAGATACATGACTGCAACTCTTGCTGCTTCAGAGTGGTTGCTGTTGTTTTAAGGTTTGAATGCAGGTTGGTCTCTCAGAAGTCTTGAGTTACAGCTCTGTCTTGGCAATAGGAACAAGTCATGTATGTTTATGAGCAAATATCTTAATCTTTATGCTGTGGTCTTCCTGTGTTATTGGATGGTTGGGACTAAAGACTCTACCTACCATGTCTTAGTAGCTGCCTTGCTAGAGAACTTTTGGGTTGTTTTATTATGTCATGGTATGAGTAATCTCCTTTACTTTCAGATTCTGGTAGACGCTCTTCTGAATCTGCTTGCATTGTGGAATATGGAAGAGCTGTGGACATCAGCTACTTGCAGTACCTGGGGGAAGCTCAAGAAGCCATCCTCCAGTGTCTGAAAGATTGTAAGGTTTGGTCTGCCTTGTATGATGGAGTAAACCCTGATCCAGACACCTTTATCCAAACGCTTGCTGAGGAGAACAGTACAGATGTGGAACACCCCATGTTTCAGCTCCAGCAAAGGACACCTAGCATGTGCAGCTCCACTCAAGTAACTCCATTCAGTGAGAAGATGCAGTTGGAGCTAGAATGGGATGATAGCTATGACACAGGGATTTCTCCTGGTTCTGATGTGAGTTCACCGCAACCGTATGATGATATGGGAAGCACAGAGATGCAGCCACCTGCAGAGCCACCAAAACACATTCAAGAAATGAAAAAAAATGCCATCATGCTCGTCAAAGGATCTTACATAGAGGAATCAGACTTTCAGGATGATGTTATGGTTTACAGGTTATGTGCCCAGAAGGATACTCAAGACGATTGTAACTCCAAGGAGAAAACTTTAAATGTAGCCAGAGAACATAAGGTCCAAAGCCAGACTGTAGTCAATGGGCATCTTGCAAAGAACCAGCTGGAAATGGACTTGGATGAGCACAGTAAAAGAAACTCAAGCTTGACTCAAGGTGTAATGAAAGAACAAACCAACCAGAAAATGACTGAGAATGATCCACAGCCAGATTTTGAGTTGAAGCTTTCTCCTCAGGAGGCAGATCATAACTTAAGTGTAAGACTGCTGAGCACAGATGGTGAGGATTTCATTGCACAGTATGACAAAATTATTAAAGAACTGGATCCAAACAGTGCAAGCTTGGAGGAGCAGAAGTTGGATACTCCTGACCCTGTCTCTCCTGCGGAAGAGGAAGAGGACTTTGAGAATTTCTCAGCAGACACCCCTTCTGCAGAGAGCATGTCATCGCCCTTTGGACCAAAGGAGGATGTCTCTCCCAAGCATGCTGCGAGGAGCCAGAGTGCTCCATTTACAGGTGGAATGTCCTGTTAATTATGTACATAACAAATACAGGAAGGCATGGTCATTAAAGGTGGCGGAATGAGATCACGCTGTGCAGAATACAGCACATAGAGCCAGGAACAGTTCTGGCACTAAAAAGGGTATAGCCCAAATAGCTGAGACTGGTCCAAGGAGAGTGAGAGATCCAACGTGAAAGAGCAGAGCAATCAGTGTGGTGACAGCAAGTGGTGGTTGCTCAGGGGCTTTTTTGTCTGCTTTTTTTGGTAATTGTTTAAAATCTTGAGCAGGGGTTACGTTGTTTGTATATCAGAGCTCCATAATTCTAGGGAAAGCCTTTTCAGTTGAAAGGAGACTGGAGTAACTGTTCTAATACACAGAGCCCAGGTAAATAATTTGTTTTTCTGGTGGCTTTCATCTTTGATGCTATGGATGTGGTATCTCGTTGCCATTTTTTTTTTCCCCTCTCTGCTATTTCACGTTTTAGCAGGAGGTGGCAGCACTGGTGCCGTGTCTGTACGTGCCTGTCCCCATGCTCTGCCCTGGCATCCTGTTCCTCCAATGTCAGGTCTGCCCTCGCTGTTGGTATGCTTTTCTGTCTTGTGCCAGGCAGCAATTTAAGCTTGGTCTCCGCAGACTATCCAAGCCATTCAGGAATGACAGTGCCACTGGAGGTTAGAGTGGGCTTTTGATCTGTATTTGTACAGCTCCTTGCACTGTGGACTCCTGATCTTTAATTAAGTCTCCTAGATACCACAGTAATGCAAATAAAAAAAAAAAAAAATTTATCTAGCTTTCCTCATCCAAAAAAGAAAAAAAAAGCTTCTATAAGCTGGCTTCTCTTTCATTTGAAAGAAGGGGGAAAACATTCATTTGTGTCCATTGAAATGCAGGCCTTTCTGGTCACCTGTGGCCAGCATGCCCGGCACAGTGTCTTAATTGAAAAATTCAGCCTGTTTTCCAATCAATTTGTTATTTTTGCTGTGGTGGCAATTTCCTCATACCAGAAGCTAATCACATTCAAACCTTTCTGTTTCTCATTATCTACTGTCAAATGTAGCTCAAAAATGTTGTCCTTGTCATTCTTCATCCAGTCCCTCCCTCCATTTGTTCCTTTCAAAACAAACAACAACCAAAAACCCCAAACCAAAACAAAAACCCCCCCAAAACCTCAACAAACCACCAAAACCCACCCCCTCCACCCCCCAAAAAAATACCCTCAGCTGAGCAAAACAAACAAAAAACCCCACAAAAACCCTTGCTGTTTGCTCCCCATCCACAACATGTTTTACTCTTAAGCTGTTTACCTTGCTTTGATGGAGATCTTAGTGATTGCAAGTAAGGAGATGTGCTCATAACAATAACTCAGGAATGTTGAGATTGCAGTGTCTTTCAAATATAATATATTTAATTTAAAATGCTGTATTATGTTTGTAGATGTGTATGATAAGGATTTTAGGTTGCTTTCACTGCTTTGGAATGCTGTCATGGGATGGGGCTTCTCTCTGCAGAATCAAATAACCAGACAGAGGTTTCCACACCCAGTAAGGGTCAGCAGTGCAAAGATGCTCTCTTCAGGCCTGTGGATCTATGAAGAAAATGTTCTATTGGTGTCTATGTCCAATTTTAAAGCATTAAACACTATCATCCCTATTTTCCCCTGAGCATCCCTGTTTTCCTGAGGTGTTCAGGAACAGGAATTTATATGCTGCCACTCCCCCTTCCCCCCAAAATCCGTACTTGACTTCATGGCCACATAGAGATGCACAGTCAGGAAAGGAATAATTCTTTTACTTCTCATCTGTTTACCCTGTTTCTTACAAGGCTAGCAAACTCTGCTTAGTTCCTCAGATTCTCATTCCAATAATTTCTTAGGGGAAAAAGTTGCTCTACTACTGAGAAGTTTTTTAATATATCTTGGTGACCTCTCTCGCAGTGGCATACAGCACTTGTAACTAGTAATAGCTTCAGCTTTAACTACTCAGCTTTGAAGTCTGACCTAGAGGAGAGAAATAGTGATATATCTCAATTTCTTCTCCTGCAATCCCTCTTGATACAGTAGAGCTCCCACTGCGCTGTGGTCCTCAGGAGCTCTGTGAAAATGTCTCCATGAACGTGAGAGGGGAAGCAGTAGGTTATGTTGGGACAGGAGGAACTGTATCTCAGCAGAAGGTTCGGGGGCTGCTCCATTGGGTACCTAGGCAGGATGTGATACCAACCTTCGCTCTGATGGCTGACATGGTGGTTGAAAGGTAGCAGCTGCATAAAGCCTTGTCAATGCTGGCCCTCCTACTTTTCCTCTTGTGAGTAGAGCTGTGCTAGCATTAGCTGTGACAGATGAGTCTCGAGGGAGTGCTTGCTTTGTACTCACGGTAGCTATAAAACATGATAGACTTCAACCTTTAGTGAAGTTCTGCTAGGTGAAGTGGTGACGCAGGCCCTTCTGATTTGATCCTTACTGTTGCGCTGGCCCAGAATTGCTTTAGCCTCTGCCGTAGTTTACAGCGGGCATATTAAACTGGGCTAAACTATGCCCAGGTAGGTTGAATGGCAGCCATTTGCTAGCTGAAGGGAGCTGGAATGGGGTCAGGTTATCGCCACTTGCTTGACCCTAGAAATGCCTGTGGCATGCATCTCGTGCTGGGGACGAGGGTGGGATGTTCAAAGCTAGCAGTGCGGTAACCGTCACCCGTGGATTCTTCTGCATGGTTTCCCTAGCTTTTATGCAGCCAGAACATTGTGGTGGGACTAGGTGTGGGACAAGGGCAGTTTCTTAGACTTTAGTTGTGATGTGGTCACTCTTACAGACTGCCTCAAGCATCTCACCAGCGGTATCGCCTATCAGTATGTAGTATTTGGTTAAAGTCACACTCAGCCTTGCAAAGGTTTCTTAAGCTTGAGCACTAAGGGTTTGTGTACTTTCATGGTAAATACTTCTGTATTTCAGTGGTTATCCTGCAGCATGAATACACAAACTAAAGCTATTATTTATTGGTGACATTTATATGATAAAGCCTATGTCTACCAATAATTTTGCTTATAAATCTATTTTAATGTCTTCCCCGCTTTGTGTGACTGTTTGCAGTACTGAAAATGCCTTTTCTTGTGACATGAACTATCACAGGTTTTGATTTTTATGTTTAGAGTAGCATTTTCATATTTTCTTTAGAACACCACAGTCTTTAGATTTGACAAGAAAGCTAGCTGTAATTTACTTTGCCCAGTCCTTATGTAGAAATAAGCCACAAGAAGAGTAAAAAGGACAGATTCTGTTCGCATTGAAGCTAGCGATACCATTCCAATTAACTTCAAGGGGAATAGAACAGTAGACCATAACAGACTAAATCCTTATTGGCACATGTAAAGTAGAATAGTTGTGCATGTTAAATATGCCATTAATATAAACTCATTGGCTAGCTAGTAAGAGTGCTTCTACTCACGAAAGCTTTTAACACCTCTGTTAATTCTGTTTTGTCTGTTCAGATACAGTTTGGTTTTTCTCCCTGCTGGCTTTAATTAGCATGTGGGAAGTCTCATTTGGTTGGTTATAGTGATCAAAATTCCTTTTAAATGCCTGTTTCCTGGATCTTAGGATTTTTCTTCTGTGAAAACAAAAGCATTTGTTCCTTCTTCTTTTCCTGCAGGGCCATTCATCAGTGTAGTGTTGTCGAAGCTGGAGAACATGCTGGAGAATTCTTTGAATGTAAATTTGCTGCTTATTGGGATTATTACTCAGCTCGCAAGTTATCCACAGCCTCTTCTTCGCTCCTTTCTGCTCAATACCAACATGGTGTTTCAGCCTAGTGTGCGGTCACTTTATCAGGTATTTGACCACAAGCGTTAGTCATGCCTTATTGGAACAGTATTTTTAGTGTCTCATTAAACCTTACGTTAGCTCTTTTCAGTTCCACCTGTTGCTTTCCCACCTGTCTGAGAGCTTCTCATCTCATTTTGATGTTTTAATTACACTTGTGCGAAGAACTGGAAATTCTGTATGACCGTAACTTTTGTCGTAACTCTATTTTAATGCACCTAGAGAAAGCCTGAGCATTCAGTCTGTGGCTGTACTGGGAGCAAGGGAGGAAGAAGTAATTGTTACTGTTGTTTTGGCAGGTGCTGGCATCTGTGAAAAATAAAATTGAACATTTTGCTTCCATTGAAAAGGACTTCCCAGGCCTTCTCCTGGAGGCCCAACAGTACTTGCTTTTTCGTGTGGACATGTCTGGTGCTGCGGAAGAATTGCTAACCAAAGGTAAATGTTAACCACACTCGGAGGAGTGCTGGGTGGAATGACTCACTAGCTACCTCCTCTCATTTTCTACAGAATGATTAAAAGTAGGTGCGGTGCGTTGTGAATACCATTAACCAGGTGTACCCTTCTGACTTGAAACTGATGAGGCTCAGTGGGCCACAGTATATGCATCTATTTGGATATTCTTTGCTCTTTAGAAGCTTTTATTTGCTACTGAAAATGGCTGTTTAAAGGAGTAACAAAATCAGCTCTTGGCTCGCTGTCAGTTTGGCCGTAAACAAACTTGCTTTCAAGGCATGAGGTGAGATGGCATATGTGCATGATTTCATTTTATTTTTAGCCTGACCTTCAGCTAGTCATTGGTTCTTTTTTGATAAATGTTAGGGAGGACAGAAGTGCAGAATGAATTGCTTTCTGCAACAATTGAATAAGGGCTACTACTGAAGGAGATAGAGATTAGCCAGAAAACTTTGTGCTTTCTTGAATGAAAAACAAAAAAAACAAAAAAGGGATGGGTGGGGGGTGTAAAAGCCAGGACACTTCAAGAGCAGTGGGGAGTTAAGCAGGTATCATCCCAACGTGCCAGCTTTCCAGGGGACTTCTGTAACATCTGCTGCTTCTCAAGCACAGTGTGTGCTATGCCTGTCTTGACAGTTACCAGTATTTACATTGCTGTGGGGGAAGCTAGTGAAAATAAGCAAAATGAAGAATCTTACATTTTAAGAACTTTCCAGATGCAGCCAGGCAACTGGTAGAGTTGGGGCCCTCCCCTGGGGATGTGCTTGTTCTCAGCTTGCTGCTGAGCAGGTAATGTTTGGTGCAGGTTTCCCTTAGAAGCCAACTTCCCACATGATGGGGATGTTGAATTTGGTGAAAGCAGTTACTGCAGTGATTATGAGCTGATTCAGCAGCAGGGTTCAAGAGAGGCTGCATTTACAGGTGTGTGCTTACTCATCATTGGGAGTCATTAATAATCACCCACTCTGCCTGATGTTTTCTTGGATTTTCAGAGATGTGGAAAACAGGACTTTTTATGTGCTACTTTAATTGTGTTTTCATTATTCAAGGCTTTGAATAATAATTTACCTAGTTTCCAGGCAGCACAATATGTGTTTCTAAGGTTGACAGAACCTCTAGTCTGTAAAATTACGACCTTGCTAAGGCTGCTTCTCGAAGAATTAGTCTGTAGAAGAGCCTGCTGTAAAGGAGCTGTATATTGCAAATGTTGGTAGCGTTTTAGGCTCTACATTGTGGTGAGATTAGATGGTATTGTAGCTAGCATGTGGGAGATGAGATTAGGAGGCAACATTTAGTGTCCTTTTTCCAGGTGCTGGCAATAAGAACTTTTATATAATGCTTTCCCAATGACATTTATTTATACTTCCTATTTTACGTCAGTTTTCTTCTGTGGGCTTCAGAATTTGCCAGGTTGACTCATGCTGGTCATTATTTAGGAATTTGAAACAAGGCTGCTTAGTCATCCTCTTGGTACATTTTCTTCTGTGTTGTGGCAACTCCTGCAAAGAAGGCACCTCTTGACAAATAGAGAGTAAATAAATGTCTGGCTAACTGCAGACTTGGTTCCCAATGAAACTGGTGATGCAAGTAATCACAGTAATTCTGGGGGCAAGTTGGCTCAGTAGTCCATCAACCCACAGTATTTCATTATATTGATTAAGAAGTGCAAGGTAGGAACTGCGGCAATATATATAAATGAGGAACTCCCGTAGGATTTCTTTGCATTAGCTTGAACACCACCTTTGAGTTTCCAGGCAAATTAGCTGTTCTCTGAGGGGTTTTTTCCCAAAACAGAAGTGGTGAATAACCCCAAAGTTGTCTCTGCAGGTCTAGGCAAAACTGGCCGCCTACAGAATTCACATCTGAAAAATGGAAGCCAGGCTTAGTGGGGAACAGAAATGTAAACCCGAAATATTCCAGAGCATTTCTTTCTCTTGACAAGCGATGGTCTCTGAAGGTGTTTGAGCAGAAATGGACGATTTGTTATTTTCTGCTTGCGGTAGTATGTGGTTTCCTGACACAGTAGCTTGGGTTCTGGTTAGATATGTAGAGCTGTCATGATGTAGATCCCATATGAAATACTACCCTTCTTTCAGTGCATTGGTAACAATATCTCCAGGGTACTCATTTTCTCAGTTTCTCAATTGTATGATTCTGTTTGCATCCTGACCCTAGAAAGAAGTAGAAAATCCTGGTCAAAGAAAAAAAAATAAAATCTCTTGTCCCTAGACCAGCTTTTTTCTTTTCTTCTTTTTTGCTAAGCAGTTAAAACTAAATCAAAATGTTTTTAGGGAAATGTATCAATTTCTATGCTTTTTGAAGGGAAGAGTTAAAAAAAAAAGCTTTGACAGTGCACTAGCATTTGGTTATATTGGCTAAACTATTTAAAAAAACTTAAAATATTAATTATGAAACATGTTGATGTTAGAAAACCTAAAAAAAAAAAAAAATCTTCAAGGGAAGCTCAAAACTTTATCTTCTCATTGTAATTCATAATTTAAGTTGGTTTTCCTCCCACAGTCAGAATTTTCCACAGAACTGAAATTCCTGTACTCTGTGTCTAGTAGATAAAAATTTGTAGAATAACAATATGAATGATTGATAAGTGTGGAGTTGGAAAGGTTTTTTGAAACTCAAGAAAAGTACAACTCTGTTAGATGATTAAGATGGAAATTTCTTTCTAGTATTTGGAAGCGTACAGTAATTCCACAGTGCCTTAGGAGAACTACAGGAAAGGAACAAAAATGCAGAGCTGTTGAACAGCGGGATCGCTCTGCTGCGTCGAGCGAGCAAGGCATTCATCTGTGGGTCCTCAGTTAGCTACTTGTAGAGGTTTCAGAGAAAGGGTGGTGTAACCTGAGACTGAGTTGTTTTAACATAAACCGCATCCATGTCAAGGGAAACATCTTAATGCCGCCATGTGGCATTTGGCTTATCTGCAGTATGTGAGTTAATATGGCAGTGCTTTTTTTTTTTTTTTTTTTAATTATTTACTTATACAGATCATGAGAACATCCACTTGTAAGTTAGACAGGATTTTATCGTCTCTTCTTCTGGCCTCAGTGGCGTCTTGTGGCAGTGAGTTCTGCAAGTTAATTTTTCTTCATAAAGTATTTATTTCCATCGGTGTTAAATTTTGTCACCTTTTTAGTTTCACTAAATTAATTATCATTTAATTAAAGTGCAGTTCTGCTTCAGGTTGAAACAAGGAGCAATTGATTTGAAATTTAAGTGCTGCTGTCACTGTAATTCCATGCGTTCTGATGCTTGAGCCCTGATCCTCTGAACTTTGGCAGCAGAGATCATATAGCAGAGCACAGGGTGGTTTGCACTTGCTCTTTTTTTAATGTTTAGTTGCTTTACAGGGAGTTAAAGGTAAGTGTAGCTAGTGGGGGCTGCAGCTGTAAGAAAAACCAGATTTTCAAACATTTCTTCCCTTAGTTTCTAGCTTGCTTCAAACTCCCATGGCCATGTGAGAGCTTGGCCTCAAACCCATTTACACGATGATTCATGGGGCAAGGATAGAGAAAGAGAGAGCAGTAAAGTCCAAATGATATTTTGATCTGGGGGAGGGCTAAAGCACAGTATCGTTTAAATTGAGGCAACCACACTGGGTCTAGGTGGTAGATATTATCTGCTATTTCATAAGGTAAATCCATATTACTCTCTCCCTTGACTCCTCTTCTGTCCACATATTTCTCTCATCAGAGCTGGAACTGAATAATACATAACCCGAGGAAAGATAGCTAATAAAAAATGCAATAGAATCAGGCCACGCAGAACTTTAAAACGTTGGATTACTGGAGTATCTCCCTGCACGGTCTGGGTACTGCAAACTACAGCTCTGAACGCAGCCCTTGTAAACTGCGTTTGGACGCTGTATAAATACTGTCTGTGCATAATATACTGAGTCTCTCCCCCCCCCCGCCTCTCTTCCTGGCTTTAGGTAATGTCCAGCACAGCAGCAACGCAGGGAAAGGAAGGAACCTCTCCGAAGCTTGCCCAGCTGTACTCCAGCCTTTCCTGGGACATAAAGGGAAGAAGGGCCTGGCTCATCCCGGCCTTCCCGTGCACGTGAGGAATGCCGTACTCGCAGCTGCCCTTTTCCCGGAGTTCCTGAAGGAGCTGGCAGCTCTTGCCCAGGAACATTCCATTTTATGTTACAAAGTACTGGGGGATTTCGAGGATTATTACTAGTGGGTTTTCTAAACCTGTTTTAAAAAAGCTTTTGGAGGTTAAACAGATTTTTTATGCAAAGCTGCTAACAAAAGAAGGTTGTACTTCAATATTTCCTGAAAATACTTGATTTGGAGGGGGAAGAAGGAGGCAAAATGTTATTCCACCTTACCTTGTATTAGGCCTTATAATTTCCCTCTGTGCTACATAACTGACTTGAGAGATTTCTGATACCGCTCTTACTCCAGCTTCCCACTTCATCTCCTCCTCTTTACACAGCCACCCGTCTTTAGTGTCACTGATTCCTGTTGAATTTCTGCAATAGACACTTGTAGGTTGGCTTGAGAGAGGCAAACGTCTTGGCTTTTTCTGTTACTGAAATACTCTTCTGGATAACTTGTTAGAAGACAGTTTGTTCGGAAAAACATTGCCCCATGGGGACAGTTCAGGGTATGAAAATACACGCAAAATCTGCACAAAAACTCTTCACGTGAAGGATTATGCTTCTTCATGTCTTTGTCCTCTTCCCCCCCTTCCCTTCCTTCTCCCTGAAATGGAGGTCTTACCAATCCACATCTGAAGCCCTCTTTTTAACTAGCAGCTCAGGTTTTTTGAATTCAAGTGATCTTATGTGTATTAAACCCATGACTAGCCGAAAGCAGGTGCCGGACCCTACACATACCATATTGCCTTATGTTGCAGACAGATCTGCAGCTATCAGCTGTTGGTCTTTGAAGTCAAATGAACTGTGTTAAGTGGATGTGGATTGCAGACTGCCTGGAATTTTCCTTGCAGTTTCTCAGCATTCTTTGATAACTACTGCATTGCTACCTAAACTCTCAAGCATGCCTTATTTAGTAAGATTTGCACAAAGTACAAAATGAAACGTTTCTATGCAAGCTGTAATTAGTATGTAGTTTGGTTTTATGCTTATTTTAATAAGCTAAAGAAAGGTATTCAATATCTTTCAGTAGTATTAAAAGGACAGCAGGCTCATTTTGTCTTTTTTTTTTTTTTTTTTTTTTTTTAATGAAAAAGGTTGGCTTGCTCCTGAAAGCTGTTCTGGTTTATTGTTAATTTTTTTTGGTTAAGGGAAAGTTAAATAGTGTTTGTTTATTTTTAATTTAGGTGTTGACTTTTGCTAATATTGCACTTTTGGGATGGCAAGGGGAGGACCAGACTATTCACCAGCTGTAGAAAAGGAAGGAGTAACAGGGAAAGCTGTCTGCTGGTGACTAACTGCTTGAGAAAATTCTCTTCTGTGAGTAATGGGCTTCATTAGAAGAACCCAAAAATGATGAATTGGTGCATCACCACTGCATTTTGTCTTATCTTAGTAGCATAATTGTGCTTCCAGTGTGCTGTAGTTGGCTACATAAAGAGGGGCTTAGTTCAAGAAAGCCTTAAACCCCTCTGTCCAGGAAAGAAATTAACAGTGACTCCAGGAAATCTGAAGGAACAGAAATCAGAAATTACATTGGAACACATTAGTTCTCCTGCTCGTTTTAATTCCACAATGTGGGATGCTCCAGTTAATTGCATTCTGATTTTGAAACACAACTTTCTCTGAGATTGCAAGGGAAAAGAACAGTTTAAAAACAAAAAACCAAAGACACTCCAGAAGAGTGTAATTAATTACAGGTCAAATTCCTGTGGAATTTGCAGTGCAATTTAAGCTGCTAAAGCCTTTAGATGCTTCTGAAAAATTGTACCTTTACTCTACAAGCTGTGAGAAGCATTCGTTGTGTCAGACTGCTGTAGGCTATTCCAAGGAAATAAAAAAAATCCCAAAGCGTACCTCTTAACAAAATCACCTCAAGAACTTCTCTGGGTCCATCTTCACCTGTTTGCTGTACAAGTCTTCACTTCCATGGTGGCTGGGGGTCATGTTGCTTCCTAGCTGACTCTCTGGTTTGCTTTCACTTACAACTTCTTTATTTTTTTAGGCACCTTTGCAATGCCATCCTGTAAATCACCTACTGACCTCCACATGGCCCTGTTTTACCTGACAAGCTTCCTGGGAAGCCAAAGCTGAGGGTTTTTTCTTAAATCTTGGTTATCCAGGTTTGAGAGAGCTCTTTCTCTTTTTTTTCCCCTGCATTGGTGTTCTAAATGGGTGATGAGCAAATTAAGATTTTTTATTTTAAACTTGTCCTAGGACATGGTGGGTTCTTTCCCCACTCCCCCATTTGCGCTCCCACTATTACCAGCAGTGCTGTCTTTCATGCTGTACTTGTGCTAAATTGCAGAAGCAATCCAATCCTTCTTCTGAAGGACCTTTTAAAAAGGAATGAAAGAGATTTTTTGTTGTTTGTTTGTTTTGTTTTTAAACAATTCTGCAGACCAGTGCTCAAGGCAGTAAGGTTACTATGTGAACACTCCCTTCCCTTGGTTTTATTCTAAAATAAGAACCTTTTTTTTTCTGGGTAGAAGGGATTTCTTTTGAGATGGTACATTTGCTGAAAACACCAGTTAAAATTAACAAAGTCATGGCAGTTTGATCTCAGCAGGTCTATTAAGCTACACGGGGATTTTAAAATGTGGGCTGCTCTAAACAGCATCTGTAAATTTGAGGAAGGGGAGGATTTGCCTCCTAAGCTGTAGCAGAGCTTATGCTGTACATCCAGTAGGATAAATTCAGCCTTTGAAATCTGGAGTCGTGTGGAAGACTTCTTGCTGAAAGGTCAGAACTGTGTTTGTACGCAGTGTCCCCTTGTAAACAGGAAATCTGTCTGTCAGCTCCCCGAAAGGAAGAGGTGGACGAGCGCAGTGACCCTGGCTCGGGATGGTAAAAATGATGAAATGGCAATCGTACGTGTAACTTTGATCCCACTCAGGAACCAAGTAATACAGACTTGCAGCTATGGCTTGGTTGCGATAGTAGCATAATGTCCAGCACTGCGCAAAAAAGATATTGGCAGGAATTGCATCTTCCTGTCTTCAAAATGCAGAACCTGTGATTTAGCTTGAAAATGTTGATCTTTTGAGATTACCTCGGTGTGTGTAAGTTCTTCAGCCAAATGCTTGTTTAATAAGCTTCTTCCCTCCAGTTGGATAATGTATAACCCTGTCTCTCGCCAATGATACTTTTTTTTTCCAAAAACCCCTATATGCCTGTGGTCCAGCGGTAGGCCCCCGGAGGTCACAGGGTTATGCTGCTCTTTCCAAGAGTAAAACAGTGTGCTATGATCTGGATTTCCCCACCCTCACGTGTGTGTGCGACTAGAGCAGTCCCTCTTCGGTGCATTGTCTCGGCATCAGTCGTGAATGAAGTGTCTTGGGGTTGGCAGATCTATTCCAAAACCTGCAGGTGGTGGCTCAGTGATACCAAAGTTAATTTCCAGTCTCCTGCTAGATGTTTCAAACTGTGAATGCCACATTTCCAATGATGTAGCCTTTGAGAGTGTTTTTAAGCTGTTCTGCTGTAGCAGGGAATTTTTCTGGCAATTTCAACCTGCTAATTTTTTTTTTTTTTTTTTTTTGCAGCCTACCTATAAAGTGAACACTTTGTCTTAAAACAGTTGTAGTCATTCTCTTTTATCTTTGACCATTTTTGGATGCCCTATGGGTTAGTCTCAGCAAACACACACGTGGCTTGTATTAATTCAGATGTGAGAGATGCACTGCCTTTTTTGTCCTGGTAACTTCTGACCTTGGTTTGGAAGCACAGAAATGAGAGCTTCTTCATTTTCTCAGATGAGAAAATTCCCAGTAGTGGACATGGGCTGTACCTCCCACCGGCAAACCCAGAGCATCCAGTTCATAAATTGCTTATTTCCTCTTTTGTTGAGGTATGTCACCTTTGTAAAAATTCTGACAAATTCAGTGGTGTCGTGCTGCTGTATCCGCTTAGTGTGTTTGCCTTTCAGATGCGATTTGATCTTTTTAGTAAGGCAAGTATATTTCCTAGAATGGGAGAAAACATGGCATGATTGGGGTGGACCTCAGCCATCAGCGGGGGGCCGTGGTTTGGAATGGGAAGGGGACTGGGCAGACAGTAAGCCTGAATGGCGTTTCTGCCACCAGCGCTGTTCTAATTGCTCTTTGGCCCGGGCACAGTGCCGAAACGGTCTGTTCGCTCCTTCAGAGAAAAACATTTGCAAACAAACTTATCGTATCCTGCAGAGTCCGAGGGTTTAAGTTCAAGAGGTTAAGTTCTATTTACCGAGAGAAGTAGACCATCTAGCACAGCGCGTAAAGCGTTCACTACCCTTTTGTGCACTCTGCTTATGCCTCACAGGTGGCTTCATGCTTCAGGAAAGTTTTTAGCTGTGCTAAGAAGCTCTAAAATCCCACGGTTGGGAAGAAAAGGATGGGAGTGGTGCGATTTGGTGCAGTTAAATTATGTCATTGTATCATTTGAATTTGTTGCCACAGCTCCTGTTTGAGGGCAGCTTGATTTAATAAGCAATTTACTGTGCTGTATTTACTGAAATTGCTATGTCATGCCTGCAGTTTTTATGACGGCTCCGATTACATTTGTAACATTTAAACTGCATCTCCGGTTATGAGTAGAATACTGGGATTTTCCTCTTTCGTTTCTTTTCACTCAGATAGCTCTGGCACGGTACAGTAACATTGCTGCTGTGTCCAGATCTGATTTAGATAATTACTGTATGTTCTTCCCTGCACCTTTTGAGCATTATCAGCAGAAGCGGAGGGTATGCCACACTCAGGCTGCTTGTGTTAATGAGCAAACCAAAGGTAAAACACTGTGGATTAGCAGGGGGCACTTGCCTCTGTGTGAAATGCAGTAAGAATTTACATTTGCGTTGCTCTGATTTACCAGAAAGAAAAAGCTATAGCAAACTTGAAAAACGAGTACAACAGTGTCCTATGGTAACTGTCCAAGCAGATAGCGCTGCTGTGTAATATTTTGGGCCAGAACTGCGCGAAGGAGGGTAAAAATGGCTCCTTGTTAAGGTGGTGTCAGACTTGCATAAATAGCTATTCAGATAATACGACTGTGGTGCCGGCTGTCAGACTGGAGACAACCACAGAATGCAACACTATCTCAGAGACTTTCTTGGTGGTGACTAGAAGTACTTTTATTTTTTAGGGGCCCCTGGCTTTTCTAAACACGTTGTGGCCCACCATCAATGTACTTCATTTGTTATATGCTCAGTTGGAAGCCTCTTATTTATGAATAGGAGCATTACTTGGATTCTCAAATATGTAGGTACTTAAAGTGACGTTTTGTTGCTGACTGTGCAAATCTTCTTTTTGTTCATTGATTATAATGGTTCTTGTGTGGCAGCAGGATTAAATTAAGACTGAAGTCTCTGGGCTAAAAGCCCTGATGGAACTTTTGTGCAAAGGCTGCATTTCTCAAGTAACCAAGTAACTTTCTCTCAAGCTTCAGCAGGCTGCCCGCATACAATTACATATTCTGGACTAAATACCTGCAAACTTACATTTCTGACAGAACCATTCCACAGCAGCTATACTTTATCGCAGTCTACTTTAAAAACAACTAGCTTGGATCTAGACCAAAAATTGATGTGGATCAGTCAAATCCAAGACAACTAAACTGCATCCAGCTCAGTGCTGCCACGGCCATTTGGCCAGAGCTCAGACAAAAACGCCATCTCGTCAAAGGAGAGGGAGAGGAAGCAGCTCTGGGTCTTGGTATCCCTTGCTGCAGCTTTAGCCAAGGATTCTCGCGTCTCTCAAGGTGTCTCTGCGTCCAAGCGCAGCTTGGTGTTGGCAGCTCTGACCGGTGTCTGTCGTAAAACTCCAGAGTCGTTAACGTTAGGTTTTGTGCTTCAGTGTGAAAAACCTGGCGGCCTCTAAAAACCAGTCTGAAAACACGGCCTCTCAAGCTTTAGAAATGAGAAGGTAAAATATAACTGACTGATGGTTATGCCCGCTTAGCAGGTGTAAATGCTTTAGATAAAGCTGTGGCTGATGCCACCATACGTCAAGAGAACTTTTGCTTTGTGTTTACACAAAATGCCCGTGCGCGGAGGGAGATTCCCTACAGTGAAACTGTTAGCCTGCAAGCACTCATTTTAGGGTTAGTTCATGGTAGTACAACCTCTGCAGCTCTAAGTGCTGAACCCAGCTCTAGGCCTTTCTCCAAAGGCTGCGATGACAAGGCAACGTATGTGGCATGAAGTAATTGGCTGCCTGCGTATGTGCTGGGGCAACGTGGCATCTGGGACAGCTGCCACCAGTCTTTTTTGGGGGGGAAAAGCCAGCAGGTGAGACACTCGTTTGCAGGGCTGTGAGTTGGACCTCTAGCACAGATAACAAAGAGGAGCAGCAAAGGTCAGGATCCCTCGCCATCCATACGTACAACTGGTTGGCACACGCTGCAGACAGTTGTGAAATGCCTGTAACACCCTACAGGAGATCTGAAGGCTCTGGGACTAGGAGCGTCCTAGAGGGAGGACTGGGTCAGTACTCATCAGGAGGGTGTGCAACTGCCTTGCTTGCTAAACTCTCACCTTCTTTTGCAGCATTGCTGCCTCATGGCAGCACCTGAGCTGTTCAGTAGGTTTGCTTTATTGCAGTTAAAATTCAGGCTGAACAGCCTGATGTGAGGTGTGTGTTGGAGCAGAGTCGGAAGAGCAGGAGCATTCCTGGTGGATTTGTGTTCCCGCTGCAGTCATCCCTAACTACTGACCTGGCTCGGCCCTGGGGCTCTTCTAGATGGAGTTTGAATGTGCCATCACAATGGGCAGAAAAAGGCGCAGCAAATTACAGGTCATGAGAACTTAGGATTTTGTATTTTATTGCCTTCCTCACACTGTTTAGCAATAGAATTCTCTCTCTCTCATTCATATATATATATATATATATAAAAAAAAAACCTGAAAGTTTGCAGCTCCTGAGAGGACAGGGACAACTGGCACCCAGCAACGAACCCAGTGCATGGAAGCTTCTAAGCATGTGGGTCAATAAATCTTGACCTCTTATCTGCTGTAACTTGGTTTTATATGGCCATTATGTGAAGCAGAATCCAATGAACTTCGGAGTAGTTGTAAACAACGTTGCAAGGAAGATACAGGCAAGAAGGGCATAAAGCCCTGCAGCATGCTATTCCATCTTCTCCCTCACACAGTTTGAGAAGAGAGAGTTGAGTGAAAACCCAATTTGTTTTTCTTCACGTGAAAGAAACAAACGCTCTCCATGTTGAGCAGACACACAAGGCCATACATCACTGAGAAAGTGTTGCCGAGGTCGGTGGTTGTGAAGGTGTGTAGGTAGAGGGGTACTCAGAACAGAAACGCTGCAGTGAAATCGCAGTGTGAATACTGTAGCTGTAAATTTTTTAGTTAAGGTTCCTATCATATGCTTCTATTTTTAACACAGTTAAAATTAAACTCTGCAGCCAAGGCTGAGCGCTAGAAATTCTTTCTTCACTACTTCAGCATTGCCAACATCTTTTTAGACAACTTTCTTCTCCTCTTCTGCAACCTCGGATATGGGATACTTCAGCTATACAGGATAATCATCTCTCCACCCCCAGGAGTGACCTCCTAAAGGACTTCCAGCAACGAGTAGATGAGATTGTCGTGACAGTGTCTGGTATCAGCTTTTAATTTGTGAGTGTTTTCCTTGGCCCTCTGTTCGTGGATGGTTACTACTGAAAATCTGCATGAACTGTCCTTAATTCACCCTGCCTAATGCTGTTGCACAGATGGCATCTGCAATCAATCCATCAGGGAGCACCATTGTAGCTAAGTAAGACTTGCAAGTTGGGGTCAAAGCCTCAATCTTAATTCTTGAGTTCCTACCCTCAATACAACTGCACTTAGAACAGCCTCCGGGTCTGCAGAATGTTCTGACACCGAACGCTTCATAGCCAGGCTCTGCCTTTTTCCTGTGGACCCACCTGTCCTGTGGGGGGGGTTTGTCTTTACAATAGCAGATATTAAAATCCTTGAGGCTGCTGCTTCCGGCTTTACGTGCTCCATCGACTACTGCTATGCAAATACAAACCAAAGCTGGTTTGCACAGTACAGAGTTTGCTTTGGAGTAGATAGAATTTGCCTTTAGCTCCATTTAGGACGCAGAGGAAGGTGGTGGCTGTATTTAGGCCGCCGTTATCAGGCCCTTGGCAGGCAAAAAAGGATCTGGTGTTTTGGTTGTACTGGTTTGATCAAAACGGTGTAAGGTGACCAATAAGCCCCTTAAGGCAGCAATGGCAGCCGGCCCTGCTGAGCCTTCTCAGCACGAGGTCATAGCGCTGCCAGCTACCGCTGCTTTGAAGGTAGAAGCTCGTATCTCCACAAATATTAAAAAGATTCATCATCTTGATCTCATTTGACTCAAACCACTTTTTCCTATCTGAAAGAAACTTACATTTCATGTGTGCCTGCAAAAGATTTCTTTAAAAATTTTAAAAGTGACTGTTTCATAATATAGTGCAAAATTTATAGACTATAGCTGCTCTTTCCCTTCCCTGGAAGGGGAAGAATATTACAATTATCCTTTTTTTAATCTCTCTTGTTATCCATTGTGTCTGGCAGGTGGAGGTGAAAATAGATTGAGATTTACAGTAAATCCATTTTAAGATCTAGCACTGTACTCATCTAGAACTTGGCTCATGATTTTTGACAGATTTTGTACTGTATTAGCAAAGTGTAATTATGTAGGAAAAGAGCAGCTAAGAAGAAATAGCCCTTAAAAAGACATTTACCAGCAGTAGCCATGCCACACTGGTGGAGATCCTTCCTTCTTTTAAATGCAGTTTAGTTATTGCTCTTCCAGAGACAGCGTTGTTTTGCTTTTTCTTTGTTAAGAAGCACCCACTACAGCCAAGGGGAAACTCAGCACAGCAGCAGCAAGCTGTGCAACAAAAAGCATTCACTTTGGAGGACCACTTTTTGGAAACAATCCTGCTTTTCTAAACCAAGGGAGTACCTTTAAAGAAAGATTCAAGATTTCATGCAGAAGCCGTTGTGCCTTTTTGTTTCTTGCTGCCACGGCAAGAGTTGAACAGAATTCCAAAATGTCAAGTTTGCTGTATAATCGAAACCTTTGTTGACTGAACACTTACCTGAAAACTCCCACAACTGTAAGTAAAAAAAGTACTTTTTGCTCATGACGTGAAAAGCGACAGTAAAAGCCTTTGTGCGAAGACTGGGTTACATGAAGATCCTGGGGGGGCTGCTTTGGGGTGTTGGAGGTTTGGGTTTTTTTGAAGGGTCACAGTTCTTGATTGCAACCGTGTTACTGCTTTTTGTCAGCTGTATGACTTATGAATTGTAAAGTTATTTTTATGTGAATAATGGGTATACATTTTATTCATTAAATGTATTTGAAAACCATGGGGTGTTTTTTCCTTCTAATTAAGAGTTCATCACACTTGAACCCTGAGCCAGTTTGTACAGAAACGTCCTGCTGGAGACATAAATTAGCACTGCTGCTTGTGAGAATGCACTGCTGTCAACCTACTTGGAACTCGTGTTGCAAGCACCACATTTGCAAGAGGTGGCTGAAGTCCCAGGGCTGGACCTGCTGCACCCCTGTGACACCACCTGCCCTGCAGCCATATCCTGAAGAAAAATGCTGAAGAAGTATCTCTGAGGGCTGAGTTAAATGTGATCTTTAAAATGTACAGCTTAGCAGCCTCCAGAAGGGATTTAAGAACTTCAAATCCCTGGTACTAAATGGGCTTTCTTTCCCTAATAAATGTAAATGTAATAGGCTACCTCTAGTTGTGGTTCCTGTTAATGGTTTGATCTGCTGAAGTGGGCTGGGACTGGGAAGTTAACTCTAGGACCCTGGGTTTCCGTGGGTACTTAAACCTGGGAGATGGAAAATGGAAGGTATTAAAAAAACAGCATAAAACATTCCTTAGGATTAAACAGTGGAGCAGCCCCTGGAACGCAGCCGAGTCCTGCTCAGTTTTGGTAAGCCAATGGCACGTTCAATTCCTTCAGCTTCTACTGAGCTACCGCAGGGGAGAAAGGCACTGCTTGGTCCTCTGGCGGTTCTGCAGGGCCAGCAGCAGCACAGCTGCCATGCTGAACCTCACCGGCCAAAAGGGGAGGTGCACCTCAGCAGGGCTCGGGCGTATGTCCGTCAGGCACGCTTCAGAACCGAACAACTGTGAGTAGGCAAAGCCAATGTTTGGGCAGCACATAACAAGAAGGCGAGCAAACACTTTGACACCAATTCTTAGATGTGCGGGGACCTAGATCTGTTGGTGGCACTAGCCTCAGGCATGCGCTTGAGCAGCTAGGAACTTTCCCCCATCCCTCAGAAACCAGGCAGAATGATAGCAGTGGACTTTTTTTTTTTTTTCCCCTCCTGCTAGGCATGGAGGCACATGTGGTGGTCTTAATTACTGCTGTGTGTTTTAATCATTGCTACTAGTGCACTCATACTAATTTACAGTGAGTTTTTAGTGTGCACCACCAGATTTTGCATTCAAGATCTGTGACTTCCCCTTCTCACAGAAAGGCAGCTAGAAAAGCTAAGTTTACACTTGCTTTATTACAAAACCAACCACGAGCGCCTCAGCTCTCCGCGTACTCACTCACGCCTCTGGGAACTTGTTTCCCGTGGCTGTGTGGAAATCACATTTCTGAATGCTGCACTGAAGTGAGGGAGATGCAAATGCCTGTATCGGCTCCCGCTATTCTGTCGCTCATCTGCCTTTGGCTGATGCACCTGGGGAAGAGTAGGATGTAACACCGCTTGAAATATAACCATCATCCTGCTGATACATGAGGAGGCGCCGAAGTTCATTTGCAGTGAACCAGACAGAAGGAAGCACGTGTTTTCTGCAAACACTTGGGTGGTTTTCTCTTGTGGCTACTGTGACAGCTTCTTCTCTAATAACTGCTTTACCACAACAGGATTGGATCGTCCTCGTGTTTCTCTTTGTACCAGGCCAATTAACTTATTTAGAACTTTCAGATTTCCTGCTTTTATCGCCATAACCTTTAAAGAAAAAGACAAGCCAACAGACACCACTGTTACAGTAAACTTGGACCTTTTCACTCATTCACAGCCAAGGTATGACTATTTTTGTCCTTTGGACCATTGTGGTAGAACACTATATTTTGGGCTAAGACGTTATTTATAAAAACTGCCTTCAGCTTTGCAATAAGCTCCCGCTCTACTCCCAGGAGACAGGAGCAAGTCCCTGCAGTACCAGGGCCTTACAACTAACAGAAAGATCTCCTCTTATTGAAAAAGTCAGAGAACACTTTTGGATTTTAACAGTGTCTGCAACTTGAACAGCAACTTCCTGGAAAAGAGCCAGAGAACTGAGACTGATGACTTTTTGCTAATAGGATCTACCTTTTTACTCAATACACTGTTCAGTTATAACAAGTAATTTGCATCAAATCACAATCTATTTGATAGTATTTGTGAGGTCATTCAAGTGCAGACGTAGGTGCTTTTGTAACAGCGTGTTATTTCCTTTAAGCAAGGAATCCTTTGCGACATAGCAATTAATTAACTGATCAGAAATATGACCTCCTATCAGACAGCCAGTGTTTGATGCACAGTCAACTGCAAAACAGCAAGGGCCATGTTTAAAAGCTAAGCAAAGACACTGAAAAAAACATCGGGGAATTTCACTTTCAGGCATTTCTAAAGGCGATGCCGCTGCCGAAAGACAAGCTGCTGGCCTTCAGGCTGGTTGTGTGGCAGGGAAGGCATTCTCTGCATTGTCAAGAGTTACTGGGCAAAACTTGACAGCTTCCATTAAACACGATGTCATATTTACAGATATGAAGGGAAGAATTGTGAACAGATGAACCACCCCCTGTGCCAATACCAAGCACAAATGCAAATATTGCTACTCATCATGGTATCCAAATTATTGGCAGCGTAAAGTCTTCTCCGTAATGTCACAATACAGAAAGGACTCATTACTCCTGATCTGCTAGGAATTACCTATATGGGGCAGAACACAGTACAATCCAGATGATAGATACTGCATTTTTCATAAAATGCTCAGTGTTGGCTTAAGCAACTGTTTGTTAGGTCAGTTTAAAGAAGAAAGTTACTATCAAAAAGCAAGGAATACTTTTTTTTCCCCTCTCCCTGTCAAATACTCAGCTAACTCTGTTGGGTAAGGTAAGCTCTCGCAGCAATTTAAGCAATGAATTACAGGCCTTCAAGGCAGCTTTTGCCTTGGCAAAAGATTACGTGGAAAAACTAGGGAAGTGAGGCCGTTCTGCTGCATTTGGCTCGACTAAACCAGTGGAAAACAGAGGAATTACATTCTCGGAGAAAGCAGCATTATTGAAATGGGAGCGTAGTTATGGACCTTTGGCTTCTGCGCTTCCCAATCAGTTCTAATGTTCTTTCTATCCACACTTGTGCTTCTGTACCAGTCTGAAAATACAGCAGCACTTTTATCAGGCTCTGCAAATGAGTCAGTCTGATGGAGGTCATGCCGACCTACTGCAAGCTCATTTTCTTTATCAAAAGCTCTTGCAGAGCTGTTAGCATCCCCCAATGAGATCTGGGGTGGGTGGTATTGTTCTCAAAAGAAGTTAATGTTTTTTTCCAAATGGCAAATGTATCTAGACAATGTTTATATTAGAAGTAAGCTATTCACTTCTGCTTTTACGTTTTCGCTCCAGAGAACATATAAGCACTTGTTTTCATTTTGCTTTTTATAAAGCAGATTTTAAGCTCTGTACAGATCCCTTCCCACTCCTCCCCTTCATGATCAACAAGGTTTTTTTTCCCTTTTTCTCATCTCAGACTCCGTTAGACTGATGGGCCATGCAGGCTGCGCCTGCCCTCCCAAGGAGCTGGGGAAGAGCCAACCCCCCCATCTTTCCCACTGCAGCATTTGTGCTGCTGCCACAGCCCAGCAGTAGAACAGCGGAGCGAGCAGCAGCTCTGGAGCCCCCCATGCTGCTGCCATGGGGCTCCAGCTCCTCCCCACCCCATCTCTTTGGCAGCAGAGGGAGACAGGGACATGGCGGAGACAAATGCAAGTAAAATTTTTGCCTTGCCAGCCTCTGATACAGTCTCTAATTCCATAACTAATACATGCCATGCTGGAGGGAACTTCAATCTCCACCTTCAGAAGAGTTCCACAGTGTTGCCCTAGTATCACAACAGATGACATAAAAATCAGAGTTACATGGTTGGGTGGCCAGGTCAGGTTAATGGCAGGATAGCTGGAGAAGGAAATTGCCCCACAGTTTTGCTTTCCTGCGTTAAATTTTTATGGTCTCTCAGAATGACTTAGCGCATTAGCCAGACTGGTAATTTCTTCTGCTGATCATTTTGTGTATGCTTCAATTTCCAAAAAAACACTTAGTAAAATAAGAAAGGAGAAGAAAAGCCTGGTAATATCTGAGCAGCAGCTTTAATGCTCCTGTACTGGCTCTAGAGCTCAAATGTCAATCAAAAGGAGAAGAGGGGAAAAAAAAAAAAAAGGCCATTTTAACCCCCTTTTTAGTGCCACAGACTGCCAGAGTGCACAAGCTTCCCAGCACCATCATAATCACCTCATTTTCTTGTCCATCAATCACGGCCTGGCAGATCTGTTCAAGCTCTTTTTGATCCTGTATCAGTTCAAGTTTCTTTTCTTTAACAATTTCAAGAGGAGTCTTCCTTTCTCCCTTCCACAATTCTGCAAGCACCTGAAAATCACAGTAAGTAGCGAAGTTGGTGTCTTGACATATCAACGTTGTTTACATGCAGCATTTCAGTTACTGATCCAAGAAACCAGATTTTAGTTAAAGTGAGAGCAGATTGTCTAACCATGAACAAACCCAAGACTGAATCCTGTGCTTCGCTCAAAGAGCTCCTGTACCCTCCCTCCTTTTCTGCATCCTGCAGAAAAGCAGTTTCACTCACTGCAGGTTAATGGCTTGCAACCAGTGCTCTGCAGCCTCCTGCAGTACTGGGAGCCACCCGCCGCTACCAGTGATGGTACCCTTCAAAGAAGCTTACTGAGCACAGCCCCCGTCTCCGTCGCTGCACAGAGCCACCGCTCCCTCGCTGGGAGAGGGGTGCACCCCAGCAGAGATTATCACTGACTGCAAGGCTGTTCCTCAGACAGTACTTGCGCTTGTCTTACGTTATTCACAAGAACTGCCTGTGAGCAGTAAGAAAATGCATTTCCATGAGAAATGTCTCTGCCTGGGAACCGACGATTAGCTGACTATTGTACCAAGTCCGATCCCAGGTAACTCATCCCATTACCAGTCCTCATCAGCAAGCTGTAATGAGGATACGTGTGACAAAGCAGAAGAAAGATAGTGCCGAGCAGAATGAATGCAGCAGCTCCGGCCCACCTATGCATCACCTCCAAGGACTGGAATGCTGGGTGAACCCAGGCCTCTGCAATAATCACTTGTTAATGCAAGTGAGTTCTCCTACACTGCAGCAGGGCTATCGCCCCGGAATAAACTTGAGAGAAAAGAACATTTATAAAAAAACAATTTCCTTGGGCAGTCATTTTCTGTATTCCCTTTGCTCTTATTTCAGAGCTGTGGGAGGCAAGAAAGAAAGCCCTTATTAAAACAGCTGCTTGTGCTTCATCCTGAGCTGAAGATGTAATTGTATGTTTGGGCCATTGCTGTGTACCAATATGGAAATGGATGTCATGTCAAAATCTCAGCATTAAATACTCATTGTAGGATGAAGAAGAGGCTGAGATGGGGAGACAAGAAGGGGCATTCAAACTGCACATTAAATAATTAGCAGGGTAGCAAGACAACTTAGGAAAAATGAAGCATGTGGGATGGTATCTTAACTACCCCATCAATTTTCTTCAGCACGAAGAATTTTCTGGTGCAAAAGACCTTCAGTTTAACAATTCTGTAGCCACAACAGGTATTTAAGAACCACGCATTGACACGATTCCTACAAGAGAAGATTTGTTTGCCAGCGGTACCCAAAAGCTTTTTATGGGATCTTATCACTCTGCTGGAGACCTTGAGAGAGGGTAATGACACACAGCTGTATTGTGGCAGCTACATCTTGTTTTTTCCCCCGTAAGAGGGTTAAAGGCAGATCACAATATTAAAGTTACTGATAAGCAGCCAGAGTTACAACCGCTGTAAGTAAGTAAAGCTGTTTATGTCTAAATAAATCAGTGCAGTACACGATGTCTTCTACAAGATCTTCCTTCTAGTGCAGTACTTACTTAAAAATCATCCTGCCAGTGCTACCTGGACTACCTCTAGAAACCACTACATCCAACAGAGATTCAACATGTCTGCAGCTACTCACCTTTTTTTTGTTGCACTCCATTGCCAGCCCAGGCAGCCCCCACCCGCTCCTTCCCTGAGGGACCAGGCAGGAAGCTTTCTGTCCCTGAGGCCTCCCAAGGCACCGGGGGACACTACATCGCCCCTCAGAAGGAGCCCTGTCCTCTTTGCACAGCGCAGCCCATAGCAAAACACCCTAGAGAATCTGAAGCGCTGCACAAATCAGGGGCTAGACAATAAATAAGCTTTCCTGGAAAAAGGGAGATGTGATTTTTAGAACTAGTATGTATTCAAGCAGGACGCCATGGGCTGCAGGAGGAGAAAATCTCCAACAAACAAAATCTACGCAGCTGACCACGGCAGAGTTACCCAGCAGCAACTCATACATCAGGCTGACTTAGACCAGGGGCAGGACAGCTTGACAGTCAGAGATCCAGCTCCGCTTCTCTGCTATTCGTCTGCCAAACATCTCCTGGCACTCAGAAAAGCTTGTCCGTTAGAAGCCTTGAAGGCACCAGATTTTCCCTGTGACATCTGCATCATGTGTACTTTTCAATTTGGTAACAAGCATCTCCACTTAGCTAGTAGAGCAACAATGTTATCAAGGCCCTTGCTTGTTTACAGGTATGTAGGAAAGCAGAAGGAGATGTGGCCAAGACCTGTCAAAGATGCACTTTTAAAAAATCTGTTTCTCCACTTGGCAAGGAGTACGAATCTAAAGAAAGCAGTTTAAAAAATGATTTCAACTCATTTACACAAACTGCCTGCACCAGAACAGGAGGATCAAATTATGAAGTCTCCAGAGCCAAAATGAGAATCTCAGGCCTCATTTCCATTACTGAAATCTCAGTAGTTTCTACTATTGATTCTTGCGTGAGCGTGATTAGATTTTAATGATGTTCTGCTGTCTCTACCTACACAGGCATAGCAGCAAACCATTGGTCAAGATGAATTAATCAGGACTTACACGTCTGGCTGCCATGGGCATCATATCAAACGTTTTGCAACTGGTGAACGTGCCAGCTGACTGCTGTGCCTGAGAATGCTCCAACTGGAAACCCTGTCTGCAGTGATTTGCTGCCAAGGGTGGGAGGGAAGCAGCAGGCAGTACCACTCGAGTCAGTCCTGTGGGCATCTCTCCTTTCCAGTGATGGAAGCTCGATGTCTGGCAGTTGTCCCTCAGCCTCTGACAAAAGCGAGGGGCAGGCTGGGTCCAGTCCTCCAGATGGTATAGCCGTAATTGTCAAAGCAGATGGTTCTGTTTAGGTTTGTGTACTGTACTCATTTCCCTGCTATCTACTTTAAAATAGGGGTGCCAAGTGGGTCTGCTGACGTTACTCCCATGTGGGTGACCTATGCAACTGCAGAAGCACACAAGACCTGGGGCCTGCTCTGCTCCATACCCTGCTACAGTTTCCTGCTGAACGTGTGACAAGGGTGTCCACGCAGAGTTGCTCCAGTGTGGCTCTCAGAAGCAGGGGCAAGTTTCTGCTTCCCTGGCCCAGGAACCAGCCTCCTCCCACAATGCTGGAACTCAAAGGCAAGGGCCTTTATGCCAGAGATTTACTTGCTGCCAGCCCTGCAAACGAGGGAGGGCCAAGGCGCCATCCCGGACATAGTCCCCATCAGACTGGTTTCAGCCCTGGGCGAGCAGCGCCAGCACCTCCCACTGTGGGCTTCGAAACGGTGCCTCTGGGGTGGGCCACAGCATGTGCCTGTGCAGGTCCCCTGATCCCAGACATGCTCACCCCACAGCCCTGCGCACCAGCAGAGCTGGGAGCTGCTCCCCTTTCTCCCCTTTGCACAGGCACACCAGACTGAAACTGCTTTGGAGACCTCTGGAGTAAGATGCTATATTTGATGGCAAGTTGGGCGTGAGCTGTGTAATTACCTAAGTGGTAATTATGTAAGCACACAGTGCCCCTTCCTTGGCACATGCATCCTACCATACAATGTTCTGTGTCTATAATCAGTGCTCACAGCTTTCATCTGTCTGTGTTTTAGTACCTTATACAGCAGAGACCGAACACAAAACCTCTTAAAAAATTTACACTGTTAACAGCTTCCTGCAGCGAGCACATATGTGTATGCACGTCTGCACGCTCACCCTGTCCAACCCTCCCACCCTTTCCCGTTGGATCTGTCTCTGCCACTGCAGTTCATTCTCACCCTCCCCAAGCACTGCAATTCATCTGCTGTTGTGTATATATAGCCCTTTCTGCCCTCGGGCCATCCAGTATCTCTGCCTACTGCTGAGAATTGTTATAAACATTTGTTATTCTTCTGACATCCAGGCAACCAAAATACTTTTCTAAATGTGGCAAGGTTTCTGCAGTTTGATGGCATCACTCAGTGATGGCAAACAGTACTGTTATTTCTCTGTGTCCAATTTCAGAACACAGAGGACAACATGCACATTACAAGGAGTTGGTAATTAAACAAGAAAAGCATCTCTGAAATTCTTGACATTTCATAACCTGTCAGAAGTGCTGACACACAAATATATCACAAGGCAAGAAACCTCCGTAGAAGAGCATTAGTACCCTGGCTCTACCTCCACAAGGAAGCCAAGAGTTAAGACCTGAGTTCTGAAGCTTCCCTTTCAAATGCAGACACCAAACTGATAGGTGTGCCATAACCCCGCAGGCACAGAACCGCTCTAGATTCCAATGGTTTTCTTATTAATACTTTATCTCCTTTCTGAAGCTTTTACTTTTCCAATCCCAAATTTCCAAATGCACATGCCTGAAGTCAAGCACTAAATCCTTATTTATGACGCCTGTCATATGCAGCTGGCTATTCACAGAAGCAGACCAACAAGAAGGCTAACTTAATTAATAACCACAAGCATCTCCAAAATAGAAAACAACAAACCAGGAAGTTTAAGTGTCGCCAAGTAGGGTAAAGAGCCATATTTGCAATGGTTACACTTAGTTTATAATCATACAAAAACCGTGAACTGGCTTCAGTACTATTCTAAAGTTGTACTTGGATTAAATCCATATGTGCTAGAAAGATGGACACCCACCCTGTGTATTTCAGAGTGTTAAAAGCTTGAAAGCAGACCAGGGAAGTTAAATATCTTCATTGCAAGTTAAATGTCTTCATTAACAGTTTCACTGACGAACACCTGAGAAGAAGCAGTCATCTAATGTACTTAACTAGATGACAATAATTAATCTGAAAAGACAATGCATTCCGCATACATGAGCTGGCAACAATTTTAAGTGAATGACAGATTACTCCCTATCACAAAACACCTCCAAATTTTGTCTACAGACACAGCAGTCACCGTACTCATCATAAGCAGTTCACAATTTTAGATACAAATCACCAAGAGCTTATTTTTCAGACTGTCCTAAGCAAGATCATATTTAAAATGAGGCAGAAACTAGCTTTATCATCAGTACTTGCTTGAGAGGTCCATGATAGGTTGTGGAAGAGAGGTGGTGGAGGCCCCATCCCTGGAAGTGTTTAAGACCAGGTTGGATGAGGCTTTGGACAATGTGGTCTAGTGGAGGGGGGCTGGAACTAGATGATCTTTGAGGTCCCTTCCAATCCAAACCATTCTATGATTCTATGATAGCACTTGCTCAAAGCAGCAAGGATAAAAGAAAGGCCAGACCTCTCCACTTTTGATCAGGGATACACCAAATCGGAACTCTCTTTGTGACTAAACTCAGGTGAATTATATCCTTTTCCACCTGCTAATGCTTGGGAACCTAGGCCTTACTGTCCCTTAGTACCTAGTAACAGATACTCTCAGTTTAACTGGAAGTCATAGATTAGCTTCCACTGACCTTTCACTCAGGTCTGAATCGAACTGTGAAACTGAGATCTAGTGTCCAGTCTGTTCAGAAGCAGGATTTAATTGACTTCAGGTCACATTGCTTAAATCTCTTCGGTTGTGTCACCTTCTAACACTAAACATGCAGATGTACCTGTAAGACTATATACACACAAGGCATTTTCATCTATTATATGTATATAGTAGATATAAAATTTATCCTTCATCAACACTCTAAATTATTTCCTTTTAAAGTAATCCATGTACTAGTACACACTGATTCTAAAATTGCTATGCAAATGGAGTAAGCAGTCACAGATTCAAAGGCCAGTAAAATCAAAAAGGTACTTACGTGTTTTGCTGCTGTAGAAGAAATTTCTTTTTTTTCTAGAAGGTTCAGAAGGTCAGCCAGGAGAAAAGAACTGACTGGGCTAGGGAAAAAGGGGGCAGAAGTTACCTCAGAGAATAAGGTGAAGTAATATATCTAGGCTACTGTTGCTTGCCTGAAGATCACAGTTTAGCATGACAAGCTAGTATTTTTCCTCATGAAATATATTCATATATTCAACTTTGGTATTGACAGCCTGACTGTGCCTTACCATTGCCATATTCCAAAGAAGGAAGACTGATTACTACTCTTAACTACACAGTCCTCTTCTTTGCAAGGTATTGGTTAACTTCATTCAGCGTGACAGCATCAAGGCCTACGTAACAAACCTCACAGATAGTAACTAAAGCAGAAGCAAGCAATGGAGTGACGTGATACTGTTCATGGCACATAAGAAAAGAATCACTTGTTTCACATCTGTAGAAATCAAGAAGCCTGACCTTTCCTTTAATGTAAGGGAATGTTGTTTCAAATAACTGAGCAGGTCATTTAGAATCCAGCCGATCACTTTCTTTGGCTTCATTTGGGTCTGTTTTACCACATTTTCAAAGAACTCTGTTAATCCATCTTCATTCTGTTTAAGAAAGAAGTTAAATGCATCAAAAAGATACCAGAGCGCAAACATAATTACACAATTACATTTGGAGTATAAATACTCAATCCTAAAGTAAACTTTTTTTGGTGAATTTATTGCAAAGTCACAAGACTTTGGAGTAATTTTATTAACATAACAGCAAACTCTATTATGTCCAGAATAGGTACATACAGCTCATCTGCCAATAAACAAGCAATCTTTTTTCTCTTAACTCCTCCCTAAAATTAGCATTTGGGGAGAACCTTTCTCATCTTCTCACATGTTTTAAGTATGTATATTACTAGCAAATCTAATGCTGCCATCTAACAGGCTATCATGCTACCTTTTACCGAGAAGAATTTTTTCCTGAAACTATCTACAGCTATTTCACTCTTGATCTTGCAATGACTTCTATTTATTTTGGATTGAAGGAATAAGTTTAGCTTGCATTCATCCTTCAATGATACGGAAAGGTCATGGGTTTTATTTTTCTAGTTTTTTCAGAGAAGCTATGTAAGCTTTTCCACAGCACCCTAAAAGCTCAGAAGGTATGACAGTAGGGGATTCAATTTATAGCCTAAGTGAAATCTGAGATTGTTTTTAGAAGAACAGATACTGCACAGTCTGTTGAATGCTGTGCTGTTCGTCATCAAGGCATTGATGGATCTTTAACCGTAGCAGAGAACTCATTAGGTCGACTGAAGTCTGAAGAGCTATTAAGTGGTAACTCCTACCTTTTCAAGGAGGAATCCAAATCCAGTGTGCCACTGGACTTCTGCAGTGTGTGGCATAAACACACAGGAGGACAAGCCAGCTCTCAGCAGTTGAGAGGCAGCAGTTTAGAGACAGCCAAGGAGCTATTCTAAGTATACTGTCATCACAGCAAAAACATTTCCCAAGCACATCTTGACTGCAGCCAGATCTCTGGTTCCGAGCAAAAAGAGTGCAGGTACACACTAAACCAAAGCCTGACTTTTCCACTCAAACACAACCCATCAAAACAATCTCATTTGCCCTTGTTTTTAAAGGCAATTTATCACCATAGCAATACAGAATTTTAGACTTTCCTCCTCAAAACTTTCACAATACAAACTTCCAACAGCTCTAGATACCACATTTTTCATTGGTAATGATGTATGGCTTTTGAGAAGACTGCAGACTACTGCTCTCTGTTCTGTGAAACAGAACAAAATGTACTTAGATTAATGGTTGATATGCTGTAAAACTGGTGTGACAAAAATCAGACCTGTCCCCTCTACCCTGAGCAAAGAAACCAAGTTCTCAGCCTAGGAAAGCCAATGAGGACTTTTGTGAACCAAGGTAAACCTTCTAAGTCCTCCTAGTTATCTATCTAATACACACAGCTATAATTCCCTTCTTTTCAGTGTTCTTACAAATTTAACTAGCAGTTAATTTGTAAACAAATTATTTAAAATCTAAGGCTAAACAGACTAGCGGAACAAATTTGGCTTAAAAAAACCCAGTAAAGGAATGGCATGATTACCAGAGTACAGTAAACTTGATTAAAAACTCTATGTGTGTGTGTGTTAAGTGGAATTACTAAAATGATGCATTACTAAATACTGTACTCTTTCTAATTCACCTCAGGATTCAATAGCACAAACACACACTGATTATTTAAACAGCGGGTTCCCTTCCACAAAAACACCTGTCCAATTTAGGGAGGAAAAAGTGAGCACGTATAAATGCTGGTTTCTTTACACATGCTGCAGAAGGTTTTACAAACACTCCAGGCAGAGTAGGTCTAGCTATAACATAACGTACACAAAACCAATGTCTGCAGATGCCACATGGCTGAATGCAGGCTACACAACTCTGACACACGACGTCCAACACTTTCATCATGTACAGGCTAGAGAGCGCATTTCTAGTGGTGGGCACATTCCTATTTCTGGATATCAACAGCCTGGCTGGAGCTACAGCTCTGGCCCTCCTGCCAGACTTTTGAAAAATCAAGGACAAACATACCCAGCCTTCACATTTTAATCAGATGATTTCCAGGCAGCAAGAGAAGAAAAGCCTAGGAATACTCAGACAGACTTACATATGCTACCAGGTACCGAACCCCATATTCACAACTTGTGCACATAAAACCAGACATATTCCCCAAAATTCCTTTGCATTTCATTTTAGGTTTTTTTAAGTGACTGTCATTTTCTGCAGCCAAAGAGTAGGAAAACCCAGCAATGCTAGACTCAAATGAATAAGGCAGAATGTCAAAACATCAAAATGACTGACAGAAATGCAACATTTCCCTTATTTTCTTGCCATATTAGAAAAATGCAGACATAACTTGATAAGTTTTAATTTCTGGATACTGTACTACTTGAACTTGACTTTAATTTGTTCTGCGTTTTCATCAACTTTCTTCAAGCCAAATTCACTCCAACTACCAACGCACACACGTATCTGTCCCATGCGATAGATGTGAGCTGAAAACCACTGCATGCTCTAACATGCTGGTTTACAGGAATGCTAACTGACTGTCCTCACTTAATTCTGAATAACATATTTGTCATGGTTTAACGCCAGCCGGTAAGCAAGCATCACGCAGCTGCTCGCTCACCTTTCCCCATCCAGAGGGATGAGGAGGAGAATGGAAAAAAACCTTGTGGATTGAGATAAAGACAGTTTGTTATTGTTAATAAAAAATATAAAACAAGGGATGCACAAATGCAATTGCTCACCACCTGCGGAAAAATACCCCTGATGCCTAGTCTGTTTCCGAGCAGCGATCCCACCTCCTGGCTTGCTTCCCCTGTTATATAGGGAGCATGACGTTCTATGGTAGGGAATATCCCTCTGGCCCGTCTGGGCCAGCTGTCCTGGCTGTGCTCTCCCAGCTTCTTGTGCACCTGGCAGGGCCTGAGAAGCTGAAAAGTCCTTGACTAGTGTAGGGACTACAACTATCTAGCAACAACTAAACCCAACATTATCCTCATCCTAAATTCAAAGCACAGCACTATATCAGCTGCTAGAAAGAAAATTAACTCTATCCCAGCTGAAACCAGGATAGTATTTTAATCTTCATAAAAGGAAACCCAGAAATCCTGAATCGCGGCACCGTGTTTGTGATCCAGGCCCACTCGGTGCTCCCATTACACACCAAATATGCTGTAACTCACTCATTAGTCTCACTGGTATGAAATTGACATATCAATACTTCAACCAGATGCAAATTTCTTTCTTAAACATGGTTTAAAATGATCATTTAATAGTACTGAGATGCCAAAAAAACCCTAGTGGTGGAGTTATTTCAGATGCTTTTTAAACAAGTTTAAAACAATCATTATTTTACAAAATACCATGCGTACAATCTTTAGGGACATTGGGTCTGTAACGCAAACTTATGCTTTTAAAGACCAATAATGTTTCCCAAAGAACTGAAGAAGAAAACTACATCAATGTTCACAAATAAAATGTCATTTTCTGCTGTCTTATTCCCATTTTCACCATCACAGCTCCCACCATAGCCAACTGTGAGGTAACAACTGCTGCGAAAATGTGCAAGATTGTCAGGGGAGAAAAACCCAGAAAATCTAGTCTATTAAAGCTAGATTTAATATCTGCTAGCTATTAAAGCAGACACGCAGAGCAGCCAAAGAAAGTTCAAAGTTTTTCCTACAGCTTTGTATAAAATGATTTAAGTTCTAAAAATAAGCAGAAATTCACCTGCACAGCAACGTGTATGAGGACGGTATGTCATAACAAAATGGTCAAAACCAACTTCTACAGCATCCCGTTTTTGACTGTTCGAAGGATTCACCAATGTAATTGTTCTACCAAAGCAATAAGCCAAAGCCCAAGTGGAAGGGCCACTTGTATCTGAGTAAGCAGAGGAAAAGTAAATGCACGGGAAGACTTGAAATTCAGATGAGAAAAGTGATCAGTGTTTTTTTCTAATGCTGTACTGTGACAACTGATCTATTTTTTGGTTGTACCTCGCTGGACTTCAGCAAGCTTTTTGAAAACAAAATGTCACATTGATGTCTACGTCAATAGATGTTACTCATTGACTCAATAGGAAGCAAGGCAAAAATACTATAATACCGTAACTGGCAAAATTGTCAGAGATCCTTCTTGACTGAAGTATTTGCCAGCCTACCAGTTTACACAGTGAAGTAGAAATTGCATGCAGAAACTGAGTACCAAAATACTATGGAGTCTACTTGGCTCGGAGAATTTTATCTTTATGAGTAAGAATGGTTCTACATGAAGAAAATCAGAAACTTATTTTCGCAATTTATACAAAACTGTAAAAAATGTAGCAGTTTACACTTAAGAAATTTCAGATATAAAGATATTAATAGGTAACGCTTTTCTTCCATTTCAGTACATCTTGTAATTAAGCAAAGCAGGAGTCTCAGATTCTCAATAGTGCCATATGTACAAGTAGCTATTGGATATGAGAATAAAGCCCATGAAGCAAGCTTGGAAACTAACTTGCATGCTGAAGTATGGTATTGTTTTATTGTAACTTTGGTGCATAATGTTTTCTCTAACAAGTTGGCGCAGAACAGAGATTTTGCATTTTAGAGTCATCCCTCTACCACTGCCATTTATTTAATGAGCACTCCTGGGCGCGCTAACCTGAAAGAACGCTCATTAGATTTGTGCATCTGGCCCTATCAGCAATCTTCTGCAACTTCTGATGTAAGCTTAACACAGCAACGGACATACTGTTTTCAGATGAATTAAGGTTAACTAGTCTCCCAGTGAACAGGCAAGCAACTTTTATGGAGAGTATACATGCTGACATTCTAATTCACAATAAAAGAAGACCTGCAATGAAGAACACGTTCACTTCATGCATTCAAATGGATGCATTATCTTATTACAAGCTGAATCCCAAATTTCAGCTTGGAGCTTATTAATTGTCTTATACGTTGCAAAAAGGAAAAAAGTTAAAAGAGAAAAAGCAAAGGCAACAGTGGATTTCAGAGAACAGCTGGAAAGAAAGGACAGTTGATGAGGCAAATATATAGGTCTAGTTGATAGAGACAGCAGAAACCGCACAGCAGAAGCTGTCAATACTGGCAAAATTGAAACACGCAAGAAGTAGGTTGATGCCAAGTTGAAAGGAGTGGTTGTACTGGGTCTGGCTGGGATGGAGTTTATTTTCTTAAGAGGGTGCTGTGTTTTGGATTTGTGAATAAAGCAGTGCTGACAGCACACTGGTGTTTTGGCTATTGCTGAGTGGTACTTCCACTTTTTCCCACTCTGCCCCCCACAGTGAGTAGGCCGAGGGCGGGCATGAAGCTGGGCAGGGACACAACCTGGACAGCTAACCCAAATTGACCAAGGGGATATTCCATGCCATCTAATGCCCTGCTTGAAAAGGAAAACTGAGGGAAGGGGATTTTGGGGGAGATAGTCTTTGTCATTGGCTGGAGGCTGGTTGGGCATCAGCCTACTTGTGTGAAGTGGTGTGCTTGCATTTGCATCACTTTTGGGTTTTTCCCTTCCTCTTTCCTTCACTTATTTAAGTGAAAATTATCTCAGAACACGAGTTTTCTTGCTTTTGCTCTTCCTATTCTCTTCCCTGTTGCACCAGTGGGGGGGAATGAGCAAGCAGCTGTGGTGCTTAGCAGTTACCCAGGGTCAATCCACTACAGAGGGGGAGAAGAAGAAAAAAAGCTCCTGAACCCTTTTTCTCTGACTTATCTACCCTTCTGAGCTCTGTTTATTTTAATATGTGAGAAATATGATCATGTGAAAAATGCATGCATGGACAGGAATACTGACTGTGAAATGACATTTTGCAACTTACACAATGAAATAGAAAGGTAAGAACTACTGACACCTCTCCATGCTATCACTGCAGCCTCATGACTTTGATGAGACTTGTAACTCACCTGCCCACCAAAGAGGAAAAGATCTGCAATTCACTAAAATGGCACACCGCCACAAAAGCAGTTTTCCTAACAGCTTTCTTCATAAGAAAGAACTTTTTTTTTCTGTAGAACCAGCTTCTGTACAAGTGTATTCAATTACAGACACACAAAGGAGGGTTATTAGGTAGTTAAGTTAGGTGTACTGCTCTCCCTCCATTTATAGTCAAGGGAAAGGAACTCTTCCAGAGGACAATTTAAAGTACTTATGGTTCTGCTCTCAGCCTTATTCTAAACAAGTCCTTTTCCTTCTGTCTCCACTAATCACAGAGATAACCAAAGCAGGACACTGTCCTAGCTTAGCTGCCTACATGAAATCTCTAATCTTGAGCAGGTATACTAACACTCCCCACCCCCACCCCCCGCCATCGAGTTATCACTGGCAAACAGAGATGATGCAGTTTATATTTAAGAAGCTCAAAGTCCTTTAGAATAATTTCAGAAGTTATGAGATTTCTCTGTCACTTCCTTATTTATATCCATATTTGCCATGTCCTTTCCTTTCTCATCCCCTCTTCTGAACCTATCCCTGGTAAATTGCATTGTGAGGTCAAAGCTGATGTTATACAGCCATTTTGTGTATGTACCTAAGAATAAGTCTGTTTTTTTTTCAAAATGATGTGGAACCAGATCAACGGGCATGTAAGCTGAAAGATTTAAACTTTGAGTTTTGCATCTGCAGTCAGGAAAACACATCTATTAATTTCTTAAATACTGACAACATGCCCAGCCTTGTACCAGACCCAAAGACAAGAAAAGCAGGCACTTGCGGGCAAGGATTTGTCAGCAGAAAGTTGTACATTTGTTGCAGTCAGTCACGGGTGCATCCATGTATAGACAGACAAGATCAATATTAAATAATAGTTATTTGACTGCACCTTGCATGAGAAACACTTCTAGGCGAACTGTGTATGGGTTCTTTTCCTCACCATTCTATGGATATGGCTCCAAGGTACAAAGTATGCATTGGACATATTTCCAACTAAAAACATCCATGCGAACTGACAGCTGGTTAATATGACATTTGTAAATCTTTTCAAAAACTGTGCAACTTTGAAGTTTCTAGGCTTATTTTAGCACTTGATCAATAGACGTACCAATAAGGTGAAGCTGTGTTCAGGAAGAATCCCATACCGTTCAACGAGCTTTGCTCTCTTCACACTGGGAAGGTCAGGAAGCCTCTCATGAATCAAATCAATATTTACCACTTGCTGATGGTTCATATTAGCTGGCAAAGATTTTGCATCGTACAGAATCAATGGAGGAAGGTTTGGCTCCGGCATAAACCTAGTAAACATTAAGAAAAACTCCTTTATAATTATTTTCAGTCAGAAGCTAAACAACAAAGAATAATTTATATCACAAGTTTATACTAACCTGGAAATTGTATTATATTTCAACTAAACAAAATATAAAACATTCATGACTTGGTGTATCACTGTTAAGCAGTAAAAGATCAACCCTGAACTGCTGCAAAGCCTCTATTTTCTTTTAGTATTTGTTACTGGTTGCCAAAGAGCTGATGATAGAAAATGGGTAATTAACACTTCTGCAGCCAAAATAATAATAATAAAAACCCCAATAAAACCAGTAAAAATAGAAATGAAAACAACCCACTCCTTTTGGCATCAAGAATGAATTGTGGATCTGGGCAAAAAGGGGAGTGGACCGGCAAGGAAAAACCCAGATTGACAGCCAACTGCCAGGAGTGATCTGGGCAGGTTGTAACCTTTTCCAGACTAACTTCAAAAATCTTGATGAAATCTCACGCTGTGCTAAAAGCAAAGTTACTGTGCTCAGCAGGGTGCCATCACAGAACAAAAGGCTCCCTTAAAGAGAAGGCCAATTCAAACCACTCGAATAACTGTGATTGAAGCAGAAACCTAACTTTTACATGATCAAATGAGGGGTTCAAAAATATCAGCATAAAGGACATCGGGCACCCCCTACATTTACTATAATAATTTCTATTTCAAATCTGCCTAAACATAGATTTTAAGTTTAATGTATAATGTGCAGCAGTAAGTTACAAAAAAAAAAATCTGAAAAACAGTTTAATACTGATCATAATCTTAGCAACAGTAATAATCTTTCTGGTCTTTACTTGAAGTATCTTAGACTCGCCAGTTTTGCCTAGGTTTTCATGAATTTTCTTTTGCATTTGTTCAAATTAGTCTTGTTAAATAAACCTCATGCCAGCCCCTACCATAATAAGGAATTCACAAAGATCACTGCCTTTTCTGCTGCATTTCTACAAACAATAATGGAAAAAGCAGATTTAAGTTTAAAGTTTGTGGTTACTTTCAAAATCCTTGCTCTGCTCTGGTAAGATCAGCGGTAGAATATATGTAAATCTAAGAGGAACACAGATATGGCAAAGCTAAGAGGCTCTGAAAGTCTCTCCCAGCTGCGGAGTGAACTCTGGGAGTAACAGAAAGACTGTCTCTGGGAAGCAAAGCTAGGGAACCACTGGCAGGATCAGTGCTAAAATGGCCCTAACCAGGGAAGGAGGCAGGCAGGCACAGAACAGGGGAAGGGGTGCCCAGAGCAATCGGCAGCCACTGAACTGCATCACTCTTCCCCATCCCATGCAGACACCACTGTGATTACCTCCCGTGCTAGGGCACTAAGCAGCCGTGCTGTTGCTTTGCACTTCTTCCCAGCAGCACTGCTTCCCAACAGTACCCATGCCTCATCCCCCTGCCCTCTGGCTAAATCCTTCTTGGGTGGCTGTTCATGGTTTGATGGCTGTCATCTCACACTGATGGAAGGCAAGAAGTACTTAGCAAGGTAACATCTTCATTAGGGCTACAAAGATCGTAAGGTAGAAACCTGTGTATGAATGCTGACACCTTTCAATAGTAGGTAGGATTTTCAAACAGTGATTGTGATCTATGGTCACAGAATTTAGGCATGCTATCTGAAAAACATTTCCCTCAGTATTTTCTTAAAGCCGGAACAATGCTTAACTCAGAATATTGTTACATTTTATGTCTGGTATTCTTAAGAATACACGTGTACTAGCCACAAAGTAAACCTTCAACTTACCCATTGTGAGCTAAGGTACTCCAGTTTAGTTTTTGGGAAAGGTCTATGAGTTTTAGCAGAGATGAGACACAGTTCTAGATCTGAACTGCTCAGACTCGCACAGATTTTGATAGGTCTCTCCCCTTCCAGTGGAAGGTGAACTTCCAATACATACTCACTATGCTGACTAGCTTTATATGCTCATTACACTGACTACATTTAAGAAATGAAATAAATTCTTAGTTCCTGAAATGTCAATTTCATTAAAAAAAAAAATACCGATAATCCTGTTTTCCTTCTTTGTCTCTCATTGGTACAGTGCACCTAAAATAAAAACAAAACCAGTAAGAATTAGTTTTACGGCAAAAACACAAAACAAAAACTTTGCCCCATGAAAATCAGGAGAGCTTCTTAAGGCCGCTTCAAAGAATGCCTGTATATAAGAGGGCAGACATTTTCACAGAGACATTGCTTGATACAGCACACAATCTGTTGTGAAAAAGCCTCAACTTTAAGAATAAACTACTACCTGTGAGGAGACTATGCTTGTGAACATCAGCTTTAGAAGACAGAAGTTGAGCAATATTACATTACCTGGTAGTGTCCTGACCATGTCACTAGGTATCCCTGACAATCTAAAGCTCCTATTCCTGATGTTCCTCCAAAATAAAAACTCACCCAAGCTTGGCATCAAAGGCTCTTGTTTCATTCAGAATTGTTCCTCCACTTTCAAGTTCTTCAATTTGCCTCTGTATTTCGTAGTCTGACAGAAACAAAAGAAAAAAGAATGTTTGTTATACTGCACTATTAGCTTTTGTACACTCCACTATTTCATTTTTCACAGCTATGCAATAATGGAATAGTCTGTGGTTTTAATCATAATGAAATAAACAGCAGTAGTTACAGCCAGAATTATCAGTCACTGCATCTCTCTCCAGCACTGTTTCTTTCTTTGCATGTTTTCCTCATCTTCTTTCATTCCCTTTAAATAGAAAACATTTTCTCACAGGCACTGCAGCCAAGCCATACATTCCTAGTGACCTTTCTATCACCCAGTTGAGTTTTCTTTTGGAGATGTAATAATCATCCTTTCTTGCTCATACCCAAGCTGCATCTGAACTTCATACACACCACCTACCATACTGAATGGAAAGCAATCATCTACATTAGAGGACACAGCTACTGCTAACATATTTCAGTACTAAACATGCTAGGCATTGAATCATCTGCGTTACTCTTCTTGCAGGCAGAGGGTTACCTCTGCAAGAAAATGGCAGGCTAACATGGCTGCTATCCTCACAGTACCCCATACTAAGATTTATTCTATCAGGGAGCAGCAAGAGTGGGGCTGCTCCACAAGGGGGGACAAACCAGGAGCTGAGGGTCACTACAGCACAGGCAGTGCCCTCACTGCCCAGTGCAGTCCCACAGGTCTGAACAGCATGGGCAGAGAGGCACGTGCTATTAACAGGGCCCGCTGACAGTTTCAGTCAAAGTGAGGGGATGAGCTGGGTCCAAGGTCCATCCAGGGAGTTCAGACAGAAGCAGGAGGAGGTAAGTCCAGAGACAGGACTGGGAACAAGACTACAGAACAGGTCCAAGGTCCATCAGGAGACAGGACTGAAAACTGGCACATCTGTGATGTAGCTTAGGCAAAGTCTGAAGGCCCCCAGCCCGAGCTTAAAGGGGACTTCTGGATCTGTGGGCAAGATGTGTGGATGGGACATCCAGACAAAGGTAGTCAGGGCATTTAAGGCCAATTACTGCCATCAACAGCCTCACATATTTCATGTGTAGACCACATTAAATATCTACAATGCTTCTGTAATGAAGCAACCATCACTTACCTACTGCTTTTGCCAGGAATCGTATGCTATTTATATTCTTCACTTCAGTCCTCACTCCGTAAGGCTCTCCAGGGTGATGCACAGAAACATTGGCATCCACTCTCAGCTGACCCTCTATAAAAGGAAACTTCATCAACAGAATAGTCTGCCCTGTAAACTAGAGTAAAAACCCTGTCATGCATTAATAAACTGCATGTTATGTGCAGAGAATTAGTAGCAGACTTCCATATGTTCAGAAAGGAGTAACAACCACCTCATTATAGTGTTCTGTTTGTGATTCCATCTCAAGACTCTGCCTCCAATCATTCAAAATTTTCTGAGAATACTACTTTTTTAAAAAAATTACTGCTCATAATTCCTCTCAGAGAAAACTGCATAGTGCAGTGCAGCACAGATCCTCTAAGCCACATCATGAAAAAAGCTTCTGATTCACAGCTCTTAAATAAAGGGCAGAATTAGACAAGCAATTTAAAGTAGTGGATTGTGAGCACCCATTTCTCTAAAAACAGCATCAAAATATCTTTTGGAATTACAATTTGATGGATATGTACTACTCTAGCATAGAACACAAGAACTTACAGTTATGCTGAACAGATTTACTAAGGCATTCTTGGAAATTTACAGCTCAAGGACAAAATGTGAGAAGTAGTGGATTTTTTTGTAATTTTCTTCCTCTCCTTCAAGAAACTGCAATCTCCCACCCTGCCCCGAATTTCCCTGGCTGCCAAAACCAGAAACTGAATACAAAGTCATATATAAAAGCATCGTGCATTTTTCGTCTAAAATGGAATAATATCCTTAGAGATCTTTAATGACTCAACCACAAGTAACTCGTAATTGTATCTTTGTAAGTTTTGTCCCTCTAAAGACATCCCTTCTGAGAAGAACAGGCTTGCCACAGTTATTCAACTGTGGGAATAAACAAACAGGAGAGGTTGTACTAAAAAGAAACATAATTTTTTCCCATATTGCACTGTGAACATCTGTAGCCTTCCTCTCTGTTTTTTTTTCTTTTTTTAATTTTCATTTCAAATACAGATAAAAGGAAACAAATACTTACTGTTTAAATACAGTAGCATTATTAAAGAGAACGCAAATTATCTTCACAGGTTTAACTCTGAGCTATCTACAGCTTCAGAATCCATTCCGGTCAATAGATGTAAATTGACTAGAGGCGCCTTGGTACACTTTGTAAAAGAGGGCTGGATGATAGTGCACTAATTTCCTCTATCTTCATAGAGTCTTGCCAGACACGCAAATGAAGGACAAAGGTGCTGGAATGACCCAACAACTCTTTCAAGAGAAGTGTTTTGCATGTGCTCCCTCTTTGGGGTGAAATGAGTACTTGTTCCAAAAGAGGAATAGTCTTGTCCTGCCCTTGCTTCATTTTGAGACATGACCTGCTTCTACTTGGATGTAGGTGTCAATGTGACAAGACAATGAAGTTAATCGGGCATAAGTGAGAGGAGAGCCAGTCCCCAAATGTTCTTAAAAAAAGCTTTTTATCCTTTAAGGCCACTTTAAGACCAGCTTCTTTCCCTTTCACTTTGCAATGAAATCATCTTTTCATCTTTTTTTTGTTAACGATCTGATAAAACCAGGGACTTGTCTTCACTGAACACACAAGTAGAATGAAGGAATGTAAAGCCCTTATTTGAAAGAAATTATGATGAGAGAAAACCACAGTAGAAAGCCCCTAAAAACGCCACCTTGACAAAAAAAATCCAAATACTTTCAAAGCCAACTATACTGGAGGAAAAATATTCCCAACACTGGAATTCTCCTCTGAAGTCAGAAATCTCACTGTGATAAAAGATAACATAGTGCAATCCCAAGGACAATCTGGGGCCAAATTCAGTAGCGATAAATGATGGTATATATGTGCGTCCATGAAGGCCTTTGAAGAAGCACGCTAACTGGCTGCCTAATATTAACAACTGTGCCCCATTTGACATGTGTAACAATAGCGTGAGAAAAGATTCAGACACATATATACGATGTCTAACAATTATTATTTCCCCCACATTAAATTAGATTTGCATCACTAGCCAACATTTATTGGATCCCATTTATCGGGTGATACATGGACCACTCTGACTCAGTTCTCTAAGAGATACATCTGCTTATATTACGGACAGAATTTGCTGCCAGAACAGTGAGGCCAACTGTCACAGGCAAAAATATAGCTTACATTGTGAACATTAACAGGTAGCTTATAATTGGGTGTATGTGTGGAGGGGATGAATGCCCAAAACTGTACTCAAGCAGAAGCCTGCTATTTGCTAGCTGTAACCATGGGCTGGTTGTAAATTTTGATAACATTACAACTGAGCAAAAATGGTATGACTTGAATCATCCAATTGATAGACATGAGACAGAATCAGCAGTTAGGAGGCTGATCACATGCTGTGTTTCTGCACATCACCTTTTGGGAAAATTGGGGCCTTAGGGTTCCAAAAAGAGGAGCTGGTGCCAAAAGCAGGGGTTCCCAAAAGAGGAAGTGGTCTCAGAAAGACAGCAGTGATCTTGGCCAGAGAGATCCTGGAGGCAGGGGAGGAGCCTGAAGATCAGAGAGATGCATGGAGACAAATGTCAGGGGACGCCCAGGGACCTTGGCCTCTAACACCTGAGACCAGTATCTGCAAGCCTGTTGCACAGCATGAACCAACACAATCTTCTGGCCCACCTGATCTCCCCAGTGATCTCCCCTGTGGGAGGAGAAATTGACACCTCGTGAACATAATACTGGAGGGGAGGGAGAGACAGAGTGAGCATGTGAAATGATCAAGTAGGGTAAAAGCCGCAGTTTAGTTGGTTCTTAAATTAACCCCAGCACCCGTGTCTGCTCTGTGGTGTCGTTTACTCCATCTCACCCATGACACCAGCAGAAGTTTACTGCCTGCACCCATTTCATGACTAGCTGAGACCTGACACACAACTCACAAGACAGTCTATGCTTCCACTACTTTGTCCCATAACTTCCATAATCTACATCCCATACTTACTACATATCTTCTGTGCTGCAGCACTGTGGCTAGCAAGATGAGGACAGACAGAGAAACACCACAAGAACCCTGGGGATATTCCTTCCTGCCTAGGCTTATCCTGTAAAATTATTGTATGAGGCAATATAAAATCTAGCACTGCAAATCTCTACTGAGGAAGGCAGGCCCATAAGGACACCTGAAACACGACAGACATTAGGAGAAGCTCTGAGGATTGTAAAAACAAGATAGAAAAGGCTATGCGTTGTAAGCAACCACAGAGCAAAATAACCAGAAGCTGCACATCTCCTGCAAATGCAGAGAATTACTGGCGACACAGGAACATGCCCTTCCCCCTTCTGTACCTGCCATGACTGCCTGGCTGCTCCCAAGTGTTTGAAGAATGAGCTGAAGCTCTCTGACTGCTGCAGCTGCTTCTTCCCCACAGCACATATCAGGCTCCATGACAACCTCCATGAGGCCGACTCCTGTCAGGGAAAGAGACAGGAGATTTTCAACAATAGCTTTTGATCTTGGCGTATTAGAGTGCAACTGGATAAACACATGAAAGCACTTGGGCTTTTTCTGAGGAAAAAAAAAATAAACCCCCATGTATTATTAACTGTCACTATGGGCCTAGCTGCAGATTGCTATAAAAACTTTTGATCCTATTTTTTTAAAGGAACCGACAAACTGCAGACAATCCTCCACCTTTTGATGACATGCAGCTCAGAAGGACACATTTCTCTTCTGCCCTTCTCTAGGAGAACTCCCATTTAAAGCCAATCCGATTCCAGACTCAAATTTATTTGTCTTCAACTAATTTTGGAACAGACAGAACTGTAAACAGATGAGTCTTCAAGATCCAGATTTCAAAAATATGAGCAGTCACAGTCCTTCACTTCAATGGACACCAGAGCACTGCGTCCCAGTTAGGTTAGGCCATCCAGGTTGCTGCCCGTGTTGTATGCTAATTTGGTTCATTCAGTTTACAACTTCAAAGTTTGAAGAGAAAATCTACATTTTTTCAAAGCTAATAATTAAAAAAAAAGTCTGACTCATGCACTGACAAATTCCAACAGCTGCTCCTTCTATACACAAACTTGATTCACTAGGTCTGCGATTTTATTTTTTAATAACGCATACAGTGACAAGAACTTAAATAGCTAAGTGGCTGTATGTGACTGACATATACAGTTTTGAGCAAACTGGAGCCAACAGATTTCTAACTTGCTATTGCCAATTGTCATCAACCAACAGCAATGGGAAAGGTCCACTGGCCATTAAAAAATACAAGTATCCCTCTGCTTCAAGTGTAATGGTCATTGTGATGAATTTTTATTTTCAAGGAGACACACATTGGCTGGTTTTATTTTTCACCTGTTCCCTGTCACCCATTTACCTTTGAAGACTCATCTTACACAGAAAGGAAGAGAAAAATAGGAAAATAATCCAAGCCTACCAGCCCTATTCAAGTCAACGAGAGTCTGGCTCCTTGTGTCATCATGGAGACTCTTTCCACTGTCTTGCTCCAGCTGAATTTGTTTAATCCTCACAGTTTTGGTCACCATCTGGCTCATTTTGTTGTCTACGCAGAGACTGTATGACAGACTTCCATTCACCGCAATAGGAACTCTTTGCTGAGTGATTTGATAGCCAGCCTGTCAACAAAATTAGTTTTATACTCAAATAAAACATTCACTTTTCAGAAAGCAGCAGCATAGCCAAGTGCAAATATTATGGACATCTTCCATAGTGACCTATATAAGAAGATAAAATACATGTAAATTCAGAAGTTATTTTGTTTAGCTGGAAAGGAAGCAAGCTAGATGATGGGTCTGGAATTTGACATGACGGTGAGAAGCTGGAGATTTGGAAAAAATAAGAGCACTCCTCAATACAGGCAAGTATAAGATACTATACTAACGCAGAAAGAATCAATAATTAACTGCACAACCACTTGCCAAGATGACATAAATTCCATTGATACTGTTTTGGGACAGGAAACGGACTAGAAGAGGTTCTTCCACACCTGTGGTTCCATAGTCATGTTAAATCTTGTCTGAAACCAGTTATCGTACCTCCATCCCCAAGCTGGGACTATCACTCATCCACCCATCAGGCTGAATATCCCTCTCTGCCTGTTTAGAACTTTACTCATTAAAGGGGAGGAGAGGGAGAGGGAAGGGATAGGTGGAAATTAAGAAAGTGAGGAAACTCAATTTCATTAATGTAGCAATTTAAAAGATAGACATTGCAACCCCATATAAGGAACACAGCTGATAAATGCCACCTCATGCCTGGAACTCCACTCAAAGGGGTAAACTGCTAGCCAGAAAAGGGGCTGCCAGTGACAAGGTATTGGAATAACTGCAATGATGTAAAAATACAGAAGTGAATCAATTACTTTGTTGAGGTAGGGTCCCCACCTCTTCCTCCTTCCTAGTCTGCTCATGTCCCCAGTGGTGTGGGGGAAAAAAAAAAAGCCTGCCACATTTTATTGAACTGGGAGGAGCATTTGCATATTTTGCAGGGAGGACAAGCGGACTCTAAAATGTAGAGATGGTGACAGCGCATTGGAATGGAGAACAATGGTTTGGTCCTGTGAACGGCTCAATTTATATATGCAATGAAGTGCATGACCTTCTACCCATAATCACTATAAGAAAAATGAAGTAACTGACTCTATGTAGCCTATGCTAATCACACAGCTCTTCCCATCTCCTAAAACTTCTCATTAAAATGATTTTTTTAAAGCCTGAACTAGTGAGTGACAATAAATAACAAGAATCCCATTTCCCATCCAAAGCCCCATTTTCAGGAGTAACAATAATCCCATTGTCAAACGACCCTAAGAGCTGGATTTATTTTATCTGTTCTATACAGCTCATTAGCCTAAACTCTGCATCTTATTACAGGGTTCCTGACTAGACTGTTTCACTATGAAATGCAGGTCGGGCAGTTTATTGTCAGTGCTTAAACTGCAGAAGTCAGCCAGTAGAAAGTCAAAATTACATGTTTCAAGCTAATAAAACGTGAAACAGCATCTCCTTGACCAAATTGCCATGCTTTTCTGACCACAGGATCCTGTAACTCATGTCTGCAAACAACAGTAGTCCACTGGGTGCTTGTACACACCTTCTTTCACCTCACTCTTCTCCTTTAAAAACATGGACGTGGCTTCTTTCCTATGACAACATTCTTCCCTATAGCTTCTATGCAATAGACTGATAGTAGATATCACAAGAACATGAGATTGTTTTCAGTTTAACAGCAGAAGCACCAAAGGTGGCTTGCAAACAAGTCTGTGATGTTTTTGGTGTTTCTTTATGATGTGTAAAGGAATTTTGAAAGTCATGTTTATTTCCTGCTATTTCACTTTTTTCTTCTTCAGGTCTGGAAATGGGCTTTAAGATAGTTTTACAAGTTAAAAAAAGAAAAAAAAAAAAGTATTGGCAATTCAAATTGGTAAGTTTGTGTTTCACATTCCCAGTATCTCACTACAGAGCCCCCAAAAGGGCCTCTTAATGGCTCGCAAATATTAGCAAAGTTATCCCCAGAAACCAAACCAGTAACTACATCAACTTCACAGAAGAGCTACAAGTTCCCAATCTAGAAGAAAACAGAACAGAAATCTCTTCTGAGATCCAGGTCTCCAGTGGACAACTATAACGTAGCTCTCTTTCTAAGGTGGGAAGCAATTGTATTTGCATATGCTTTGTGTATCTTCAACATATTTCCATTGCCTGAACAGTAGAGTGGGAGAGAAAGTAGTTTGGTTAGTAATACAGCATCTCTAGCCATTAATTTGGGATCTGAGAAGTCTCCCACTCTTCTTCTCTGGATGTCTGGGACACCTCACCTACAGAGAGGATAAGCTAACATGCCTGATCTTTCTCAGATAAAACAGAAACAGACTTTTTTCTTTTAATGCAGTCATCAGATCTTCACCCCAAAAATGCAAGGAAGTAAAACTAGTGCCCTCCCTTTGACAGGTTAGTATTAAACGGAACATTCAGTATAAATATCTGACAGAAAAAAAAAAAAGTTTAGAATTAGAAAGGTTTAATTTCATTAAAATAGAAAAAAGGCTCAAGCTGCTGCATCCTGTTGCAACAACAGAAGTCAGGTTCTTAAATTATTTCAATATTTCTACACTCATATCAAGTGTGGCAAAATGCATTTGACTTCCAATGACTACTTCTACCAAATATGAAAGCCACCAACAAACCATTCTGCAAAGATTCAGTTTCTCAGTTTGTTTTGGGGGTTTTTTGGTTGCTTTTTTTTTTGTTAAATTTATTGGAACTACTGATGGAGAAAGTTTTAAAGGGAAATTAAATATTTTTAGGTCCCTAACCAAACACAAAAAAGACACTATTATGTTTATACCACTGGAACCTGTGTTTGTTATACATTTGCTTTAAATGAAGGACTATTATCAGACTGCTTTTACCCTAACAGATAATTAGTACTAAACACCAGGAATGGAGAACTTAAGGGGCAAAGCAGCTCTAGCTCCCAATTCAATTACATTAAGCTACTGGAATCGTGCAGCTAAGCAAGGAATCAGCAATCAGAGCAATCATATTCAATCAGTGAGCACCAGGGTACAGCCGTCTATTCATCAGGGCACAGCGCTGCATCCTGTTGGGGTGAACAGAACACTGACTGAAACAGAAAAAGCATCTCTTCACTCATCCCCTATTGCCATGCATACTCCATACTTGTCCTTTCCTACAGCCATAAAGGGACCAGCTATACTGCATACTTACAGGCAGATCTGCATAGAAGTAGTGTTTTCTGTCAAACAGGGACTTCTTGTTTATGCTGCAGTTGAGTGCCAGGCCTGTCATCACTGCTGCTTCTACACACCTCCTGTTGAGAACCTAAGGAAACATGACACATGGTTTTGCTCAGATACTCAGTATGTAACAATGTGTTTCCCCCACATTGCCTTATATGGTGCATATATTCAATTTTGCTTGCCTTCTGTCACCATTAGATCTCTTTTCTTGTGTGGGTAGTTCTTACTCATCATTAAAGTCACGGTAGCTACAAATCTGCAAAGCTTTAAGATGAAAAAACAAGCTATTCAGTCGTTTTGTCATGCCACATAAGGAGGTGTGCACTGTTCTGGCTTGCTACTTTTGCAAACATTCCAGTACTTTTGAATCTTAGAGGGTGCAAGAGACAAATCATAGTAAATGATAATTGACTTGTGACCAGCTGTCAACTCATACTGGGAACCAGAAACACAGGGGATTTGCATTAGGGACTGCAGTGCCATTTCGGTAAAACATTTCAGAACACCTGTAACCACAGAACCACAGTGAATTCACAAGTATCTACACGTAGATTTCAATGCTTTGCTTAACCAGGATGAAATTAAGCACACTTACATGCTTTGCTAAAACAGAACCAGAGAGATGCCAATTGATTCCACGGCTACAAGTATACATGCATTTCCAATACCCAAGTAACCCATGGGATTAAGGTTCTTGCAGAATGCCACATGATCTGAAGATCCAGCAAGGCCTTAATGAAGAAATAAAGGAGATGCAGTTTCACACCACAGACCCATCACTCTCAGCACTACACCCTTCTATGTCCTCAGCAGAGTCATGGTGCAGAGGAGAAAGAAAATTCCACTCCAAAAAGTACTAACAAGCAATGTTTCAAATTTATGTTTTTTGAAATGTGCTCTCATTAATTTGACAGGTGGTTTAACTAACACCAAATGGATAAAACTGAAAAGAAAAAAAAAAAAGACTGAATTTATCTTAGTACAACTCTGACATACTCACGCTTACAGTATTTTGCAACAGGAACAAACTTTATCCATCTTATTCTGCACTGTACAGCTGCCAAGAAGTCAATTTCCAGCAGGACCATTAAAGGGGCACATTATGTAAAAGAATCTACATGACTTCATCTGCATTGACCAGAACAAAAAAGGCTTAAATAATGTTTTCTTCAATGTTTCTGGCAGTATTTACTTTTTATATTCTCCAGCCTGATTTCTGAAAACAGATTAAGCAGCTGTACATTTTCCATCATCCCATGTCTTCAGCTGGAAAAGGAACCTCTTTCCTTTACTTGTCTAATATTTCAAAAATCAAAATAATAAGAGAAAATATGAGAAACTCTTCCTGTAACAGAAACTTTAAAATTGCTTATACAGACAAGAAATTAAATATTTAATACATTTAACGAGGGAACTTTCAGATCTTTAGTGTAGCTATATAAGGCTAACTAGAACACATCATCTGTTCGGGCATATTTTATTTATCAAAAAATTTAAAAGATATATAAAGCAAATTTTAAACGAGAAAGAAGGAAGAACAATTTCCCTTTGAAATACTGATCTGCAGCAAAATGAATGCAATTAGTCCGGACTGTAATCTAAAGTAAAATTGGTAACTATGAAATATTATTTTAGTGTCATAGCTGCAGTTCATTATATAGCAGATGCTCCTGTTTTCAACAATTAAATGTTTCCAGATAGTAGAGATACCTTTTTTTTTTTTACTGTTTAAGTAGCTTGTAACAATGCTAGTCAAATTGTTCAATGTTTAAAATATCATAATATTTCTAAATACACAGGCAAAATTTCCTCCTCCTAAAGCCTTATGGTATGATCCTGTTCAGCTTTACAAATTAGGGAGGACCATGCCAGTCAGTGCTTTTAACAACTGGTCACCAGAAACTGTTAAAGGCTTCATAAACAGTGGGTAGACTCAAAACACCACTGCATCAAAGTAGTGAACTTATATCTTGCTACATTTCCTGATGGTGCAGGGTTTGTGACTGACTGTAATCAGGGAAAGAGACAAAACCCAGCTCTAAAGTCACAGTCAGTTAGAGCCTCATAGCACGTTCTTCAAACACAGGTGGAGTTTAGCTAATGACTACACTACAACTATTGCCTTTGACTACTTCAATTTTTTGCTTAAAACAACGTAGACTATATCGTACTCGTCACCCTAAGAGACAACACTGTTCTGAGGTGAAGGAAATAATTCCCACATACGTACTGCTTACACTAGAGAGAAGCTTTTGCTTCTGACGAACCATTTAAGTGGCTCTGGGGAAAAGCTGGCATAAAAAATGTGAAGTATTGATTATTTTCCATGTAGTATTACTAAGCATTTACATGACTGTAATGTGTATGTGTCTCCAGTGTACTGGGTCATACAAGCCAAATCGCTGTATGTGCACCATTACTCATTCACTAGTACCACTTCCTGTGCTGCTACTTTATTGACCTCTGCGGTGATAGAAGGCATTGCAAAGCATATCTTTCCCACTACGGCATACTGAGATGTCTACCACACCAATCTGCTTCCTCTGCCCTGTTTGACTCTAAACAAAAATAAATCAGATCACTCTCTACCTCCTCAAAAATAAAAACTTATCTGTTTAATATTGCTCCATTTCTGAAGTGACTACTACTACCCATTGTAGTGATCAAAGCTGTGTGCATAAAGCAGTTGTTTAAGCAAACGACTACTTTTCTTTCAAACAAGCCTAGCTTTTCAAATAATCTGCAGTGATAAACATCAATTCAGTATGTGAAACTTCCCATACTAATGACCTAGAATAAGTCCCCCAAGCTTGTTTATGCAGTAAGCTGTTATTAAGCTGACAGCTTTGACTAGCACCAAAGATTTAAATTACTGGCTTGAACTGACAAGCTGCCAGTCTGGTACGTTAGCAAAGTGCTGGCCTTGAAAGAAAGCTATGTAGTTCCTGCAATAGCTACGGACAAAACACAAGGGCCTATAAAGCCTTCTTAAATATTTCTGGTCTTTAAAACGTAAGCATCTCTCCTAGGTATTTAAAGAAAATCCTAGAGAGCTATCACAAAAGGAAATGTAAATTGTTTGTATTGGAATCTCATGAAAAACCTTAACAATGGCATCACAACATCAGCACCATTTCCCTTGTAGTTACGCTATCCTGCTAAAGCACCATGGTAACTGAGCACTAAAGGAATGAAAGAACAATCCAACCAAGATCTCTCTTTTTCTGATACTCGTCTATTCTTTACATCTAGTTCACAAGTGGAAAGACTCCTTTTAAAAATTTATCATTTTTATTTGCAAGGTTAGTTTAGTCAAGACCTTGGTTTTAAGTACAGGACTGTTCAATAGCTATACAAAACTATACACAATACTTTCAATGGCATAAATTCCCAGCAAAAGCACATTTTAACAGCTTTTTCTTTAACAGCAGGTTTACTCCTTATATTAACACATTAAAGAAAGCTGGCCCCCTTTTCGGTGAAGATACATGTTTCTACATTTAGTAAAGTATTTTACATTTTAAAGAGAGTAGGTATGCAGTTTCTTGTTTTGCTAATGAGTATTATATAGGAAAATTGGGGGGAAAAAAGAAGAAACATCTAGATCTCTGTCCTGGAAAAAGTTTATTTTTGCTACCTTTTAAAAACAAACCAAGAACCTAATCTTTGCCAGAACAGTGGTACCCAGGAAGCCTAAGTTATGGAACAATGTATACCTTTTACTAAAAACAGTAAAATCAAATTATTTCCCCAGAAATTTAAAAAGTTTTTGATTCTAGGTCACATATTTTAATAAAGTAGACTTCCTATTAATTGGCTATCTTAAGACCTTCATTGCTACTTATAATCATGAAGAAATCAGCATTAATCAGATTAACTACAGGACTGTTTATCTAAGAAACATTTAATATTAGCGTCTTTTCATTCAAAATAATAGCTGGAAGAAGGAAGTAGTGCAATGTACTTAGCCAGCTCTCTGCAGACCAGGCAGTAGTCTTTAGAAACCTCAACAGATATATCTAATCATATTTCCCAGTACTCCTATTTCATATCACTCTGATTTTTATTTGCTTCCACTAATGGATATATTCAGTCTTACTATTCTTGCTGTGTTAAAAGTACGAACTTGCTCCAATATATGGTTCTTTGAAGTGCAATCATAAGTTAAACTTCAAAATAAACTACTCTTATATTTACTTAGTCCAAATGTAATTGTGATTTTCAGTCTGACACTGCAGATGAGTACTTCAATGCGGCGTTCTTCCTTGGCATCCTCTCACACACGCTGAAGGGCGTAACTGCCTTGTAGCTATGCATGTACAGAATGTATATTACAGTAAATGAAGAGCTAACCATTTCCCAAATGACCCATTTCTTTCAACAGGCGTACAATCAGAACCCGTCCCTCTAAGCATACAGTAAAATTTTAAAAAACAGGCCAACCTAAGCCTTATCATTTGTTTGGTCTGCAAAGAGCCCCCATCATTCCAAAAACTGAGGTCTCTAGCTGCATGGGAAATTTAAAAAGAAGGCCAGCTTCAGTTTAGGGTCTTCTGCATTTCAATCCAGCATCTACTTCACAGCATATTTCCTGCCCTAATATGAACATACTGTTCTTATCCCTAAGGAAAGGGACAATAGAATAGGGAGGAAGCACCAGACATATTAAATTAAGATCTTAGATTAACAGAAAGATATTCCAGCTTAAGAAAAGAGAACAAACTGGCAACTGAGAAGCTGAAGCAGCCTAGGAAGATGGGGGGAGGGAGCATTAAATACACATTAATATATTTTGTAACTTTATCTTTCTGCAGTCTGGTACCGAATGCGTATGCTGTTATACAAAACATATTATTATTCCTAACCTTGTCTGGTGGCAAAGTTGGCTTCCAGTGATACAGCACACACTCATTAAAGTTGTATCTTAAAACCAGGCGACTATGACATTTTAAGAAGTACCCAGCTCCCAAACACGTTACTTTATGTATACTCAAACAGTAAGAGGGCATACTCTCTTGAAGCTGACGAGCTAGTCTGAGAGCTTATATTAAAAGGCTTATAATTGGAGAAAGCATCTTCCAGCATCAACAACGACCAGAAAAATTCAGCAACAGTAGGGAGAAATACTGACCCCTGGGAGTAAGAAAAATGGGAAGGTATCACCAGACACAAAGCTATTTAAATACTGACCAACTTCTGGGTTTCTCAGCCTTTTGAGACAGTGGTTGCTAAAAAAAAAAAAAAAAAAAAAAAATCACAGAAGAAAAAAAAAAATCCATTCAGATCACTGCATGGGCAAAGTGCTCAATGGTCTCAATGGAGTAAATCTATTTTATGGGGTGGTAGTGCTAGGGAAGTGGCCAATCCCCTTGCATTGCCCCACACCAGTGATCTTTCTGTCTCAGATCCCATCATCAGTGGCTAAAACCAAATAAACTTCTACCATGCGGACCCAATTTCAAGCAGGAGAACCCACAGGGAACACAGGACAACACAATGCTGAAACAATGGTTTGTGATATCCATAATCAAACACCGTGTTTCTATGGTGTTTCCATCAAAGAGACCAGTATCTCTCTAACATCCATGCTGTCCCTGTTGACAGCACAGTCTTCCGGGTCTGCCACACAGCTTTTTTTGACTTTTCATAAGGATGTTCCCTCTCTTATGCCGGTTGAAATTTAAACCATTACTAATGCTGTCTGATCCAGGACAAGTTAAATACAGGAAGATCCAGTGAAAACACTTCACTGCTTCTGGAGGTAGGGGACTGAGCAATGGCTAAAACCTACATTACAGAATATGATCAAATTCAAAGTCAACCTCAGCTTTGAGGTGGACCTCCTCAGACCTTTTTTCCTAGACTGAACTCCACAAAAAAAAGGCTAAAAAAGGCTTTTAAACATTAATAACATCTGCCTTCTTCAATATAACCTAGATTGTTTAACTTGTTAAATAGAGAAAATTCAGAGCACTTATGACAGAACAGAGTTTATAAACCAACTTTTGCCCTGTTAATCCTTGCAGATGGTCCTTTGCTTGTAGGCTTGGTGAGGGCCAGCTCTGTGGTTTTCTGAGTTGTAATAAATTCTAACCTTTCATACACATTGACTGTCATTTCCTAACATTTCTAAGTCTTGGCTATCTGCCCTCTGCTCCTTCTTGCACACACTAAAAACTCCCAGCCCTTCTTCCTCCATTTGCTGCCTCCTGAAACATACTTATTTGCTCCCTAGAGAGGCAGCCATCTTTTCCTCCAGGCTGCCCCAGACCTCTTAAGAGAGCACAACATACAAATTGAGAGTAAACCACAAGTGGCCTGTCACACATAGAGACAAGCATGTATTAATTCAGGAAAACAACAGGCAACATAATGCAACAAGTATTGGAAAAATCTATTAAGAAAGCAAACTAGAATTCTTTGTTTTTAACAAAGTTGTTCTGCAACAGCAGAACCAAAGACTAATTTCCTATAAATAATTGCCCTGAGCAGTGACCTCAACACTCTCTCCTCCAACGTACCCCTATCTTCTCCTCATTTCATCAAATATCCCAAATTGGGTAGAAACTGTCACAAATATCTGAATAGCAGTAGCCCAAATAAGCTGAGATCAGTGGGGAGAAGAGACTCAATCGCTAATTTCCTCTTCATGTGCTTGCAAATATATTCACAAAATCTACTACAAACTTAAAAATTTTTGAGGCAAATTTGTCTGAACTTGGCAGTGAAATTGCAAAACTAGCATTTCTGTATACAAAACAATGGTTGCAGTGGCAAAATCTGCACATGTAACTAATAAATACCAGTTGCAGAAGCTTACATAATCCTCTCAAAATCAAATACATAGTCGTAATACATTTAAGATGGCAAGGTGGCTGATAACCTGACAGAACACAAAGAAAGAAATTAATTTTACTCCAGGAACCACTTACAGCCTAATTGCACCAAGATAAGTTTCAAACAAAATACATAATCTTGACAGTTACGCAACTTTACACACAAGACAGCTAACCATGAAGAGAACAAAGACTCAGTCTACAATTATCTGTTATTACTGTTGGACAATGATTCCTAAATACCTTTCAATAAAATAACTCTTCAAAGAAAAAACTGTTAAGAACAACAAAGAAGCAAGATGTCAGTTTGCAAAGTTAAAATGTTAAGAAATTGGCAGAACCATGATTACAGAAACTTTTGCTTAACAGAGCACTGCTTTCATACACATATATACAATACACTACCTTCAATTTCCTCAAAGGGAGTCACCTGGAACCAGACTGTTTACATACTGAGAGAAAATTAAAACAAACACTTAAGGATGCCAGAGCATATACAGTGACTGATAACAGAAGTAATAGAAATTTGTCCCAAAAAATCCACTCACAGTTCAAACTTAAAATAAAGAAATTCCCAGCCCACTAAGAAAAACTACTACAAAAAGCTAATGTGCGCTTCAGCAGCAATTTCAGACTGAATCCAGAAAGAGACACCAATATGTCTAGTTGTCACGTAATGGTTGTGCTGTCCAAAAGTATCAAAGATGGCACAGCAACTGCAGTCACAGAACTGTGTGAAAGAAAGGAAACAAGATACTGCAAACTCCTGCTCCCCACTATCTTTACAAAGAAAAACCGTAAAGCAATAAAAAAACAACACGAAAGGAGATAAGAGAAAATACATAGATAACATCACCGATGCACTGAAAGATCTACTGAAATAGGTGATAGTAGGATGTTTTATCAACTCAATGCCATTCTTACTGGCACGTTTACATCAGCCAGAGGGATCTGTTAAGGATGAACAGAAAAGCCAACAAGAACAACAAACAGAAAGAAAGCTCAATAGTTACGGAGGTGCTAAGGAGACAAAGCCCTACAGGAATTCTTAGCCTTGACAAAAAGATTAAAACACCCAGAATGAGTGTCAGAACTTCTCACAAATAAATGAGACATAGCAAAAAGCAAGAGAAAAACCTTACAGGGGACTCCTTCAAAGCTCAAGAGAAGAGGAACAAATGTCACCAAATACTTCAAAGCACAAAGGCAGAGGCATCTCCAGAAAAATGGCATTTACAGTTAAGTATGAAATAAAGTTGAGCTAAGCAACTGCAGTAACTGAGGAAGTATAACACTTCTCAGACCCTCGTGAAGGAGACTAGATCCACAGGTAACCCTGGGGCTGTGAATGAACCTATGAAAGAGAAAGAAATAGAATGAGAAACAACCTGCATCATAACCCAGCCCTCAGAGTTGCCTGAAGCAGACCTCCCTCATCTTTGAAAGAGCTCTCCTGACCAGTACAACAGTGTTGAACTGATTAATAGCTTGAAATTATGTAGGCAGACTTTAATCCATAATGCATTCAGAAATTTAAGGGTCTATGAACAGTAAAGGCATTCTCAGGGAGCAATGATTTGAATGCCTATTTCACTCCCCTAGTTTTTTTCTGAATTATGTGGAATTTTCTTTTTAGAGGCTTACTGGGACTGGACGTCTAGCGAGCTGGGACTATGTGAGCAGCAAAAGACTGTTAACCACTGATGATACAATGCATGTTACAAACCCAAATACTATCAGGAAAGAAAGGACTGCAACAGAAAGATACTATCAATTTCTAAGAAAATATCTCCTAAGTGCAATTATTACACTTTTACTGAAAGAAGTAACAAGCAGTTAAAGTCAAGATAGACATAAGTAAATTATTTAAAACAAGCACGAACTCACTTTTTCCTTCAGGCACTGTCACTAATTTATTTTTAGAGGAGAGTTCATGGATACAACCGCCTAGGCATCACACAGTTTCTAAGAAGAGAAAAAAATTTATATAATGGAAGCTAGACCAACAGGCATACAAAGATCAGAAGATTGTCCAGTTCCCCAAGGAAGGTGCATGCAATTAAAATTGTAGTTATCAAAAGTCAAGCTAAGAAGCAGGTTGGTTGGTTTTTTTTTTTTTAAAGCGAAGTAGTATAAGAAGGGAGTAAATTCACATGCCTGCCAGCAGGAACGTCAAAACAAAACTGAAATCACAAGTTGGTAAAGCAGCTGTTGCAATCACCAGATTTAACAGGCACAGGATATCAAAAAAATCTAGTTTCAAGCTGTAAAGTATAAATTCTGGTCTCAAATGCTGTTTCTGTTCCAATATGTGTAGCTGACAGACAGATCCACCAAAATCTCACACAAACTTCTTGATGCCTTTGAAAGCAAATGCTTCAGGTAAATTCTGTATATTAACATCATCTAAAATGCAGCATAAAGTCTGATAATCTATCACCCAAGATGTCTGGAAAAACACTGGGTATCTGCCACTGCCAATGATGGATGCAGTGCCTATATAGGAAGGGGAACTAAACCACCCTTTGTGTCCCCAAACTGGGTATTACCCCTGTCACATCCCTGGGCGGCCATCCCAACAGCACCACACTGCAGGGAAGGCAACAGCATGATACACACCCTCTCTGCTACTGCGCAGTGTTGCAGTGACATTCCTCAGCTTTGGAGAAACCAGAGTTTGGAGCTTAAGCTGCCGGCAGCGCAACACCAGAAGGAACAAGGGCTAAAAGCTGCTCTAGCCCCGCTTTCTTCCATGAAAATGTGTATCTGCTTGCTGGACTGTCATTATACAGGTGAGAGAAGATAGAGCAGGACCAAAATACTTCCTTCTACACTATTTACAGAAGGAAAACTAAAGGAGTTTAAAACAAGAGGATATGAAAATCTCAGTACAGGACAGCAGCAATGAGTGAGTTGTCAAGTCCTCAAGGATGTCCAGTGGAACAGGAAAAAGTTATATATTCAGATAAAATCACACATCTCATGTGATATTCTACAGAAGCGTTCAACACAAACCTTACTCTGCTTCTTCTGAGGTCAGAAGGTATCTACCTTTTCTTCAGCAGAAACACGGCTTGATCATTACTAAGTGTTTCCAAAAAACTCTGTCTTAAAAAAAGATAAAACAGATGCTGTTCACACTGTGAAGAGAATGAAATTCAAATGCATGAGAAGGTGTCAAAAATTTCAAAATACTTAAGACTGTAGGGCTAACATTCATTCAAATCTTATTAATTTAAACCTCGGTTATGTAAATCCGAGATTATTTCTTCATACACTTGCCTACAAAGGAATAGGATCAGGCTTTCACTTTAGTCATGCAGGAGACAAACGTAAAATGTGCATCTTTTGGTGTGATTAGCAACAAAGACTAAGCACAGACAAAAAGGTTTCAGCCTTTAGCTACTAGATCTACCATCTTATTTCTGTGGCTGAGCTATAATTAACCTTTAGTCAGCCACCTCAATCATGAGAATAGATAATCATGGATTCTTTTTCTGTGAGCCCAGTCTTATCTTTATAAATCTTAGTAAAGATTCTCAGAATTTTCAAAGACGATAAATCAGACTAGGAGTGCAACCACCTTTATGGATCCTCTGAAGAATTTTAGATCAATCTGCAGGAATGATGCACTATATGCCACCACATGTAGCATAATATTTTATTTATAACAGGTCCCCTGAAGATACCAAGCTAAGATCATTGTCAAGTCCATTCACCATGTAAAAAAAAAAAAGAAAAAAAAAAAGGCCTTTGCACATTTCATTACATGAAATGTAATGTATGTACTCATATGTAGTCCCAAAGAAAGGAGAGGCTTACAGTGATTTGAGTAAGATGCTATCTGTTCTAGTGGTGAGGGGCTCCATCACCACAGGGCACTAAAAGCATGCAGAATAGCATGGGATGCACTGTTGAGTCTCACTACTTTTTTAATCAAAGCTTTGTCATATCATTTTTTCTGTCTCATGCCAAAGAGGAGTGTACCTGCATAGCTGTTCTTGCCTGTAGGTGTCTCTCAGAGGCACAGTGGGAGAGCAGCATAGTGAAAGTGGCCATGACACTAACACTGTGATGGTCCTCCTACGGCCTACTTGCAGCAGAAGCATAAAATAAGCTGTACTACAGTAGAGGAAGAAAATATAAAGAGGAAAGATGGAGGAGGGCTAAATACATCCTTCTAGTTTCCCCTCTCCTCTGCAGAACACAGCAAAGGCTCATGGCCACACTCACTGGTGACCCAAAAATGTATAGCAACCAGAAAAGCTCCCTTTAGCACCATTATTTCCGGTCCCGCTGTGAGGCAGCAAATGGTTATCTATCACAACCATTTCATGGTCCCACTGTAAATTTAAATCCCTGTGACATTGAAAATCTTCCCTATAGTTCTCAGTTTATAACAGCAGTTATTCTCTGCTACAGACAGCACAACTACTGTATTAAAACTTTGCTCCTATTTTTTTCATTTCTCAACACAACAGGGTCAAAAGGAAAGGTCAAATATTTACCTTCTAAAGAGGCTTATTAGGCAACAATGTTAACATTTGTTAAAATATTTTATTTTTTTTACAAATACTTGGAAATTTTCAAAAACTACTTTCAGTCTTTCAAAATCCTCCAAAATCCTATTCTACTTCAGATACTATTGCCATGTACAAATATGTACAGTTATTTCAAGAAAATAAGCCCAACTGTTTGATTCCAGAACAAACATTGGTCTCTAACATTAATTCCTGTGCAGCAAGTACAACAGGAAAATAAAGCTATGACTACTAACTGGATTTTGTATCACATTCTAACATGCAACAACATGTATTTTATAACATTCACTTTCAACTCTATTTTCACCAGTACTACAGTGAGAAAAATCTTTCTTGTCTTTGTATAGATAAAAGCAGCTGGTAGAAGCTAACACAGCATCACTACTTTTAAATCAACCTAACCACCCTGCTTTTTGCTTCTCAGGTGTAGTTATATTCTCTGCCAAAGCCCACATGTACTGGGGTTTTCTCACAAAGGTCGTACCAAGCCTCATTTATAAAGTACTTTAACAGAGGAAAAAGCCAAAAAAACCCCCCAAAACCCCAACAGATAGAAAAGAAACTCTTCGTAAGTACTCATTTTTGTTCATTCAAGAATGGTTTTTCCTACTTGACTGAAGATAAGCATCAGACAATTTATGAGGATTTCTGTTCATTAACAGAAGTTAAGTAAAAGGTCTAAAACCAAAATCTTGAACCCTTTTAAATTTCGTGACTATTAACTCCCTAACCTAGCCCTGCCCCTAAATGAAAGGAACTCATTTTCCATGTTTAAGTCTAACTAGATTCTTCTAAACCCAAATGATTGCATAAGACTCCCATTCTTTCTGGAAAGTTTTCAAAATTTCCATATAGTTACATCTGAAACTCAGCCCTGAATTGTCACTGAGACCAGAGTCCAAATTTTATTAGCATCTAAACTTCACTTCCTTAGGTTTCAATACCTTTGCAAATACAGAATGAATATATCAACTAATTTCTCTTTTTAAGGATCACATAGCATACATCAAGACCCTAGAAACCCAGCCGTAAGTTAATTCTCAATTTCAGAATATTATTTAAGGCTGTATTATGGTGATAAAAAGCTTCCAATAGATTAAAAAAATGTACCTGCAACTGGAATTCAAACCTCCACTCTAATAAATATACTCAGTGAAACACTTTTGCATTAAATAATTTGACCCCACTGTAGTCGCCTCATGCTTGTTGCACGAGGCAATGCTAAGTCTACTCAATATTTATTTTCACTGTATAGTAAGAGCTTATGTTATACATTTTTAAACTATTATTTTTATATTAAACTTGTTAAGATTCCCAGAGAATTCTACAGCGGTACTGTCATAGCCATCACAGTTACAATTAAGCTGTGACTTAAGAAATTTATTATGTTGTCACTAACAAATCTCATTGCTAAGTGCTAGCTAGCTATTCTGACTTATTAGTCCACAGTGTCTCACACAGATTACTTGTTTGGGGTTTTTTAAGTAATTGTTTTGCTCTGGAAATAGGAACAGTTGACACTTTCCTAAATCAGAGACTTTCTACTTGGGAAGTAAAGTACCTCCATACTGAGACATTCCAAATGGCAAATGACAGCTACATAAACAAACATATGGCAAAGTAACATCAAATGGTCACTCGGAAATCTAAGATGTTCTTCTCTCAGGATTTTAAGTCTCTCTCATATTTAAGGAATTTCCTGTGTGGCATACTAACCAAATACACTCACTCTGACCTCAGAGAAATACTGCAATTTATTCAATATGTTGAAGAGACACTCCTTTTTTTTTTCCTTTGCAGAGGATATCAAGTATCTGTAGTGATAACTAGAGAGTGAGTAAACCGCTAAGAAATAATACTAGGTTGTTTGATAATCTCATGTTATCAAACAAGCAGAAAATAGAAAAATATGTAAAAGGAGTTCTATAGTCAAATCTTGGGAAGAACAAAATATCAGAAACATACTCAAAGTCATCTAACATTAATCCTGATACAAATTAAGCTGAAGCATAACTTACTGGTAAAGTTCCTGGTAAAGAAGCATCAAAGAAAGATACCAAAGAGTTAGGAGGTGCTGCAAACTGGACTTGGGAACCAGAGAAAAGTTTTGAGTTGGAACTGATCTGTGCATGAATTTCAAGTCCCACAACTGGTTCCCATGGAGCAAGACTGAAAAGGAAAGAGGAGAAGGGAAATACAATTTAAGTACAGATAACATTAAACCCCATAAACATCTAAAAATACAAGAATTAAGAACTTTTCATTTATTAACAAAAATGAATTTGTAATTGTAAAAAAAAAAATGTAAATTATGTTGTAAATACACCTACACTGTAATGGCAAAAGTTGTGCTGCAATACTGTAGAACTAATTGACAATATATACGGAAGGTACTGTATGGCAAAGCATATTCATTACATACAGAAAAGAATGCCATAAAAAGAAATGTAATGGTCTGAAACTTTTAACTTTTCCTTACATGAGAAATCTTAGAGAAATTAATGAGGCAAACTTGCATGCTGGATGAACCCTAATTTGGTACCTCGTGAAAATCACAAAATCATCATAAATATCAATTACTTCTCAGGTAGTTAGATAAATGTCCAACAGACAGGTGGCATAATAAATTATGTATTCTTTGTCAGCTAGTCACTTGCATACTGGGAAAGGTGGCTCTCCAGAGCAGTGTTAGTAGCATATTAGCATAAACATTAGTAATCTGGTAATAGAGAAATCATCATTTCAACTAGAGAGCTACTGCTCTCCGAACATATTCCACAGAATAAAGCTTCTCCATATAATCTAAAAAGTAATTGCAATTCTCACATCCATAACCTTTATATGGACAAGAGAAAAAGGTCACCTTTACAGTATGAACTGCTGACAGTTTCTGTAAGTAATTATCTGGCCTTGTACAAATGAAGTGGCACAAATAGTATTTCTGTGATGAAATCACATTTCTATGGCAGACTACTTCAGCAGTGTAAGTACCCTGATATCTATAAGAGATAAGCGAGATATGGAAAAACATCAAATATATCAAGTACAGTGTTGCTTCCAAAGGTGAACATAACACATGGCCAAGATTTTAGTTCTCTGTTTGCCCTCCAACAGCTGAGGACATCCCTACAAACACCAAACTAGTGATGCAGATGCCACTTACATCACTGCTTTAGGAAGAAAAATATTATCATAAAGGATTAAGGTTTGGATGTTTAAAGGAGCTAACACATTTTTCTTTTACTGAAACATAATATTTTCTTTGGTATTTTCAACTACTCATAAAAATACCTCAAGGTTTAGGAAAAATAGTTGTTGGTTTTTTTTTATTTTGGAGGGCAATTTATTTCATTGTTCCTGAATTCTTTAGACATGCATCCTCATCACATCATGACATTAAAAATTATATCAGCCTTCACTTAATCAGCGAAGGCTTATACTCAGATAAGATATGTGCATCAGTCAGTCCTCGAGCCCTACTAACAACAGTGATAAGAAACCTGGAGTCTCCTGCCATGTTTGTTCAAGGTTTGCGTTTATTTGTGTCTCTAAAGAATCAGCAGCACAGTTCTGCCGGTGTCTGCAAAACTTCACTTAGGTGATCAGCTGTGCAGAGAGAAACCTGAATCTCACCAGAGAACATGAAATCGTATACAGGCTGTAACTTTCAGCTGCAGCAGGAATAAAATGCTCCGTTTCAGGCACACTGTCAAAGTTTTACAATTCTCCACTGGAAGAGAAAGCTTCCTTTGGACCAGAAGAACACTTCAAAAAATACTTCTGAAAATTGGTTCAGCCCTTGCTGTTTATACTCCGAACACGTGAATGCTAACACTTTCTAAGGTGCTTGCATTGTGTCTGGCTCTTATCGCAGCCAAGTGCGTCAAAGGGACACAGCCTCACTGCTAGGACAAGTACTGTTTGGGGGGTTTGGGAGAGATGTGAGATAAATACGTGCTGAGAAGGTGCTGCCAGCCATCAGCAAGCTGTAGACGCCTCACACCGCTCAGGAGATGGCATGTAAAGCGGGCCCTGCTGCTACCTCCATACCGCCGCCGCCCAGCTACCGCAGCCGCCGCTCTCGTGCCCAAGCCCTGCGGCCCGAAACCGGGCCCGGCCCTCATCCTTCGGCTACGCCCTGAGGGCGGGATACCCCAGCGGAGAACCACCTCCACCAGGCCCTCTCCCCCGCGCCCTCCCGACATCGTACCCGCTCTTCCCCGCCGGCACCGCCCCGCCTCTCGCGTTACAGGCGACGGCCCGCTGGCCTCGGGGGGCGGGGGAGGGACCCCCAGCGCCGCGCTGCCACGCTCGGCGCCAAACCCCGCCGCACCCCCGCGCTGCCGCCGCCATTTTGCCTTCCTGGCAGCTGAGAGGCTCTTCCAGCGCCCACTGGGAAATGTAGTCCGGCGCGCAGGATGGCTGCGCGGAAGGGCGGCTTGGAGGGACGGACTACAACTCCCGCCAGGCCCCTCTCCTGGGCTCCGCCCTCCCGCACGGCCCGGCACTTGTGGGGGCGGGGCGTGCCCCCCCGCGCCACCTGAGGAGGGCGGCCGCGGTGGGCGGGTGTGAGTTGTGGCGCGGGAGGCTCTCGTGAGGTGAAGAGTCCGTGAAAAGTTCCGATGCTCCAAAGCGTCGAGGTGGGGAGTCGGCTGCAGGCACACACCTCCCCGCCTTCACTAGGGGCTGCGTGAAGACTGGCTTCGCTCAGCTTGTGGTGAACATGGGGGTTTTGTCTCAGCTTTGCTGAGGAAAGGTCTCCCCTGCCTTCATGGCTCGGTGTAATGGCGCCCTGTTACCTGGCAGGTGCAAGTCCTCCTCACATGCAGCTTTCCTGCTTAACTCCTGCTGGAGAGGTGTTTCCCCAGGCACCCAAAAATGTGGTAGCGTTAATGTGGGATGCAGCTGCACTACAATCTGAGGGGGTCTCGAGAGGCCTTGATACTTGGGTCTACAGGTCCTCTGCTTATCCTGAGAAAATTAATGCTTGTCCTAGAAATGCTGGAGCAAGAGACAGTGGTTGCATTTGTGCCTGCCTTTTAGCTGTTAAAAATGTCTTAGGCTCGGGTCCTCTGAGGGGTTGCGTATAGTTTTCCTTTGGGTTCACAGCGAAACAAAACCAGCTGCTATTTTATAGATGGCATTTTGCAAATCTTGGGCATCAAATGATGCTGTACAATGCAGTTGAAATCTTGGATCTTAACTCTGTGTATGTGGAGCAGCAAGCTCCAGTCTCTGGCAGGGCCTGGGGGTGTTACTGCTGTACAAGTACATGGTAATAAAGAACACTGTCCAGGGCATATGCAAACATCTTAAATGCTGTTTACGCAGCTACATTGCACAGACAATAGAATTAACAACCTTCTGTCCTAAGCCACAGGCCTGTGGAGCTTAAATAGGAATGTACGTTAGCTGTTGCTTATGTCATCTTTGCTCTATGTCATCTTCTGCTAATAGAAGCTAATCAGTCACAAATGTACAAGTAAGACTGATTTCTTCTAGCAGAGGACAGTGGTGCACATAAGCCCTTGACAGTATCTTGCAACCTTTATACCCTCTTGTCTTCCCAAGCTCAAATATGAGATGCTGAGTGGTTCAGAATAATGTGGAAGATAATTTATCCAACTAAGAAAATGTTTTATAACGGTTGTTCCATAGCACTAATTTTCTAATATATTTTAAATGAGTTAAATTAACAAGAGGTTCTTTATAAGAAAAAACAGTTGAGAGAGACCTCCAGCAGACGCTGCTCTACAATTACTTGTGCAATATAGCTTAGTTTAATTCGTTTGTCACATTCCTTTTCTCGGGAAATATGCCTTCCTTGTACATCAAAGTGTGACCAAGACAAAATTCCTTTCCAGTAAAGAACTGGCCACAGGCCATCTTGGACATGTGGACAATGAAAGAACATCGGAGTGACCCCTTTCCTTCTCTCCTGTTGTGAACCTCTTCACATAAGAGATTACCTAATGTAAAGCCTAAATAGCAGTCTTTAAGCCAATGGGATAGGTAAGAGTTTTTGATAATTTTGATATGAGGAAAACCTCATTGTCTTTTGGACTTAGCAGGGGCCTATGCAATGTATTGTGACAGAGAATGCATTTCAGGCTGAAGCTTTAGTATGATTGTTACTTCTGCAACACATTTATTTCTTTAACAATTGTCCTCCACGGATTTAATTATTATTTGATACTTCGTAGGGATTGACAGATCGTTTCAACCCAGCTATAAGGATAGGTCCTGAATATAGCTCTAAAATGTTTTTACTGGTGTAAAAATGGTAAGTTTTGGATTATTTTACTTTCTTTTAAGCCTGTTATCCTGATGTAATGGAAGATTTCATAAATAATCACTAAGAAGTTAAAACCTTATGAATATTAAAATCATGTTACTTACAGCCTTACTCTGCCTTGATTGCACAGACTTCTGCCCTTTGTGCATATTATTTAAAAGGGAGTAGACAACACAGAGGGCTTGAAATCCACTTTCTGCATCCCAAACAATTCCCCTAGAACTTTTAGCTGTATGGGTGTTGTCTTACGTAGAGAGGAGAATTGGAAAGTGCCGTTGTTTGTGATTTAATGCTATTTTAATTTCTTTCCCAGAAAAAACCCTATTAGACCTTTTTCTTTGCAGCCCTGTGCCAGTGACCAAGGAGGTAATAAATGAAAGCTCACACATCCATATACAGGAAGCTGATCAATCACAGACAAGCAGGGAGTAATTGCCTTTCCCAGCAGCTTTGAGGTAGGAAAGGCTACATACTTGTTCCTTACATACCCTGGGTAGCAGCCTCTGCTTTGCAGTGTGTTTATAGATCATGCTGTGGCTTGGAATAGGAAAGTATCTCCAGTACTGCATAAAGATTTCTACAATGACAGTTCAGTACCAACTATGTAGACTTTTGTCCTAGAGAGGGTAGACCCAGAGGACAGTTTGCTCTGAGTCTGAGTTTCTTATTACTGTAGGAATTTAACCAATGCTTGAAAGGAAACTGGAATTTTGTAGAGGACAAAAACCCAACAGCATATCATTTAAGCCATAAACATGCAGTTGGTCCCATTTATTTGAAAGAAGATCCCTCTGAATTTCAGTTTATAGGGTCAGAGCTCTAAATTCTGCTTTCTTGCAAGCCATGTTTAGCACACATACTTAGTCCTTTTGTGGACTGTGAGATCTCCTTTTGGTATGGCAGGGAATGGGGTATTCAGACTGGGGTGTTTGTTAGATACCTCACAGGCTGTCTGCAGTGTCTTATTTCAGCATGTGAAATAAGGAACAGGCAGGAACCTCTGTTAGATTTTGAAGTGGAAGGTGTGGCTTTTGGAAGAGTAGATCCGTAGTCTTATCAAATAATCAGATATTGCCCTACAGGGAAGAGTAATGAAGAGGATTGTTCAGTTTGAAAGCAAACTATGGTAAGGGATGTTTTCAAACTTCTAGGCCTCTAAGATGACCTGTGTACCTTGAACAAATAGAGCTGCCTTGTATGACCTGCTGACTATGTGTGCATGCATGCGTGCAGTGATAGGTTGGGTAATATGAAGGGCCTCATGGTTTGAGAGGTCTCATATCAAAGTGTGTTAATGTACAAAATAGCATCAATTTCTGTTGACAGTGCCATTTTATTTCATTTCATAAAAGTGTTATTACAAGTTGAAAATAAGGGCCACACTCAGCTAGAAAAAACTATCACAATAAATATGTATGCACAAGCAATTTCTATAAAACAGCAATGAAAATACGAAAGTAACATGCAGATACTGATATTACTGTAGAAGGTGAATTTACTGTTCCTCAGAGGCTGTGTTGTTGGAAAGAACTTATATCTTCAATTTAGCTATGAGAAACCCCTATACTATGGCTCTTCTGTACTGGTTTTCACATGGCATGTCTTGCCCAGGAGTGCTGCAATGAGCAAGTGACTGCACCTGTGATTTGAATCAGGTGTTGGCAATCTTGAAAACTACCACTCTGGTACATGGTGCGCTCCTTGTGTCTCAGGGCACTGAGTTAGTTGGAAGCAAAGTGGTTACTGTAGCTAGGGAGGCTGTTCCCTAATGGCAAAGGCAGTGTTTGTTTGAGGGAGTTTAGCACCCCTAACTTTGTCTTATGGTGAGTACTACTGCTAATCCTATTGTTTAATAAATTAAACTCTTCTTTTTCCAGTGTGAAGTTCAGCTATTATAGGTGTAAGAGGTTTTCCTAGTATGTCACTGCTGTATTGGTGGTGTATCTTGACAAAGTTAGAAAATTCACATTCTGAGTCTATGCTACCTTTGGTACGATTTCCAGCTGTGTAGGGATTAATTTCTTTTAGTTTGAAATCAGTTTGATTTACTTCCAGAGTGATTGCTCCTTTTGGTTTGGATCTCTTACAATATACAATGTTTTCTAAATGTTTGGGTTATAATTCAGGAATCATGTCAGATTTATATTTAGATACAGTTCAGCCTATAAGGAATATGTTTGGGGGGGTGGTTTTCTTTCATAGTATGTTTTTCAAGCAATGGGAGCTACGTTTGGAAATAGCTGAGACTAGGCTAAAGTGTCTGGATTAAATAAGTCCATGAACTTATTGTATGAGTCTCATGCATGTACTGTCTATGATGCAGCATGCAGAAGAAGGGGATTGATAATATTTCAACTGATCTAAAGCAGTTATCTACTGCTATATATATCTACTAGTATAGTCTCTCTAATTGTATTGGCCTCTGCAAGAAAATCTTTAAAATGTCTTTCCAGCCTTTGGTTTTCACTTTACTCCATATAGTAAAGACTGAGGAAGGATAGAGGAAAAAATATGTAGAAGTGAGAGTAATTTGTTCCTGTGTTTTATTATTTTTTGTACTGTGTTTTTGTGTATTCTGTTTCTTCTGTTTACATTTTTCAACTGAAATTTCAAAGAGCTGTGTTATATCCGAGGCCTGTTGCTTCCTAAATTAAGAGCCACAATTCTTGTTGCAGGCTGTCTATGACTTATATAAAAGTCAGGGATATAAGATTTCAATAGCGTATGGTTTCACGTAACCAGTACTCAAACAAGAATTTTCTCCCTTGACCCTAGGATAAGGGAAGGAACTAAATACTATTGTATGAAGTACAAGACTAACTCCTAAACTTTTGTTTCTGAAAGTAGCCTGACATAGTCTTGATGCTTGTTCAAGTATTTAATTTTACTTCAAGCGCAGTTTGGAAGGTATAGTTTGTCTATAGATTGTCCATTCTGGTATCCTTTTAAATTATTTATGGCTTTAGTTTCATATACTCATTTATAAGATTCCAGCTGACAGCCCCACCCCAAGAAAAAATAGACACAAAGATCTATGCTGAACTTGTTAAAGAAGAAAAACTTTAATTGAACAATCAAATCAGGAATGTGCATCAAAGTGTTTTCCCTGACTAAGAGATGGCATTAATAATCAACAAAACCTCCAATTACTACTGACTTTTCTGTCATGAATAAAGTGAAGGAATTGTTTGAAAGAGTTGTCAAGCAACATGATGCTTCGAGTAAGCCGTAACATAGTAATGACATAAGACTAAAATTAATTTTTTTAATCAAAACCAATCTAAAGATAGTCTCAAGCATTAAATCCTGTCAAGGTGCTACTTCTCCAAGGGCGATTTCTATAAAATGTGAGATTATTTGTAGGTTAAAGGCAGTTTGAAGAGGTTATATTTTAAAAGAAAATTATATTCTAGAGCCTTAGCACAGGGGCTGCCTTTATTGTTTTTTGCACTAAGGATTGTTTTTAATTGTCTGAAGTAATAAAGATGTGAACTAAAACTGTTGACCAGATGGAACTTTGTGATTAATAACTGCACTAAAGGCACAGCAGAAATGTAGATGAGGGAGAAGAAGGAAAATGCTGCAGATAAATGCTCAAAAGCTTTGAATAAGGTTCCAGAGACAGCCCTGTCTCATATTTTTTCTATACAACAACACAGACGTTTGTTTTAGTTGTTTACAATTGGTTTATAAGAGGTTATGTATTTTCAGGACTGTTTGTATATTCCTTGCCTTCAAACGTATACACCTGTGCATTGCATTATGTATGGTGGGCTTGAAGAACACAGATTGAAACCCTTATCCTGCTGGATATAATATCTTTACTCTGGGACAGATTTTTTTTTTTTTTTTTACTTAAGTAATTGCACTGTTATCCTCATTTTCCCACAGTGCCTGTGGCATTTGAAGCAAAATCTGGTTTATGTTCTGCCTTTTTTTTTTTTAAATAAGTGACAATGTTTGTGTATGTGTGGGGATGTTGGTTTTTTCCCCTCTGTACTGTATTTATGCCATACCTATGTGTTTGTTAGCTTTTCCTATAGTGAAATAAAAAAATGTAAACATTGCTTCCTCCTGAGAATGAAAAGACAATGGCCGTGCCCTTGAAATTATTCATCCATCTCACAGCTTAAATAATACTTATTCCTGTAGAAATGCCAAATAATCACATACTGAAGTGATGAGTGATACAGAGGAGTAAGTACCACTGTTTAGTATATTAGATGGAGGGATGCTGTTTGCGGTGTGTTGGGTTGTTTGTTTGTGGTTTTTTTGTGGGGTTTTTGGTTTGTTTTGGGTGTTTGTGGTTGTGTTTTGGGGTTTTTTTTCCCCCTGACTCAGAAAGGCTCATTGCTTTTGAATCCTGGTTATGATTTCTCCATGGACCTGGTAAAGATAGTGTGTTAGTCACAGGCATTAACTGAGAGCTTGTGAACAGTCATATTGTGACAACCTGGCAAATGAGTGCTTTTGGGTACAAACCACAGCAGAACACACAGAAGCAGCACAGATGTATTTCCTGTTTTGTTACTTGTGTATCTAGTGTCCCAATAGAGAGGACTGCTAACAAGTTGAATCAAGTATTTCATCTTGTGTAGTTCTGTCCTTGGGCTTTCTGTGGCACCTTCACTTCATGCTGACTGGTGTGAACTGCTGCCTACTGGTAACAGCAGCCTAGTTCACATAGGCTGCTGACTAACCAGAATCTTTTTTTATTTTGTTTTGAACTTGTGACCTAGTTGTGGGATAGCTTGGCCCCACTGAAGACTCTTGGGGTGGTGTTTTGTACATATTATATCACAGAGCTTCTGTTTTCCAATTTATTCTTTAGAAAAAGTATGATTAATTGTGCAGTCTTGTGGCCAACAGCTGTATTAAAGCCATATGCCAGTGTATAAAATGCACTGATAGTAGACTACCTCTTTTACTATTATTTTAAAGTTAAGGAAAAGAATTAAGTGCTGGTTTGGGGGAGGTTGGTGGTTTTGTGAGTTTTGTTTTGTTTTTTTTAATCTCAGATTTGCCCCTTAAACTTCCAATTACGGAAGTGAAATTCCCTCTGTAGAAACTTTTATTAACTGGTAAATCAGTAACTGCTTTGGGACTGAGGTGCTTCAGTAACTGATTAGTAAACTGTATTCTGAAGCCAGAATGTAAGAGATGGTGTGTGCTTTGCACATATTGGGGCAATGGCTCATTAAGTTTTAATAAACTGGATAATCTTTGAAGTTTATATTTCTACCTTGTCCAGTATAGCAGCATGTGCAAGGAATTCAGTACAAGCCAGCAGGAACACTGTGTCAGAAGGCTGCTTTTAAAGGCCTTTTTCAAACAAAACTCTCAGGGACTTCAGTAAGAGTTTGGGATTGATTTCCAAGACTGCTGCTAAAGCAAAACCAAAAGAATTAGCATGTGCTAGATAATGGCAATAATGCCTTTGCCTTAGGGCCTTCATAGACCAACCTTTCTAGCTTTGCCATGTACCCTTCTTCTCTTTAAGTATTAGCATTTACAGTATGGTAGCACAGCTTTCTATCTACTTTAGTAGTAGTTTCTCTTTCTTGATGCTCACTGTAGTGGCCTAAATAGTGGTAATAGCATATTAATGCATTGCTTGCTCTTGTTCTACCAATACTTTTGATCTCTCTTCTGTCTTTTTCTGTTACTGTGTAGATTAAGGCAATACATAAGTGATTGCATAGGAGGCCTTTTTTCATCAGGGTAGTATCAGTATGAGAAGTAATACACTACCAAGTCACTAGACAATTCATATGTTTTTTTAATGAATGTACAGAATAATCTTTCTCCTAGGCCAGGCATGCAGTAGCAACTGTATATTGGAAGGCTATGCGAGGTACCTGGCCTCAACGGCACACTTTGGATTACTGCTTCCTGTGTTATTGAGATGGAAATTCAGTGAGACGCTATTTTGAATAGATATGCAGCTGCCTTGTGCATGGGTGAAAAAATACATCTGTGTATCAAGAGATTTCATTTTTCCAATTATGATCTGCTATCTCATGGTACTGGATAGGAACTGTCTAGTTTAGGGAGCATTTTATTACTGCTATGAGTCATACAAAACTTACTATTTCTTTTAGGTCCTGAGAGGGAAAGATTTAACTTCCTCTTGGAGTCCTCTTCCCCAAAGCATGTCTGTGGTTTTCTTACAATGTTCTGAAATGTGGAATTAAGCATTAATTGGAAAAAACACCACACAAAACAAATGGACAGAAATGAAAACAACTATTACTACTGGCACTCTTTCAGTGATTTGAAAACACAAAGGACAAGAGCAGTACAATAAGCTGTGTTCTGAAATATGCAGGTCTGGACATACTGTATTGAAAGTACGTGTGTATATAGTGTTTGGTAATGCAAAGTAGCTTATACACTCAATGAAAAGGAGTAAACTACCCTCCATGGTAGCTTCGGTGTGAATTCTTGATGTTTTGTCTTACGCAGTCTTGCTTGTGGTCATGTTTACTTGGTCTTTCCTGATCACTAAATGTTTTCCAGTCTCCAGCTGTTTTATTTTAAAATCCACTTTTATTGTTATACACAGAAAGCAAATACATACATTTAGTCAGGATGATTTTACTCTAACTTAAGGAGAAGAAAGAATGTGAGCGTTTCCATGAAAAATATAGTCAGTGTATCTGCTAGCCTCTTCAGAACTGAACACACAATGAATTTGTTGTCGCTTTGTACCAAAGAGTGCTTGAAAGATTTGTGAATACGTGGTAGTAGCATAGTAAATAAGCAGCACATTGTGAATATATCTTTTAAAGGCCAAGGAATAGTTTAAATACTATTTTAAATTGTGGTTGATATAAAACATTTCCAGTTGGATCGTGTATAGAGTAATTACTTTTGACAAGTTAATTTTGCAACTGCCCAATTAAGCTGTTCATTCATAGCTTATCTCTTCACAGTGTGGCTGTATTCACTTAGATGTTCAGGCTTGAATTTCTATTAGACTTTTAAGTATGGATCCAACTCCATGAGATGTGAATTCATTGAAATGGTTATTCTTAGTGTTAAGAGTTTGAACCCCCCAATCCAGATCACAAGACAGGCTTAAATCAAGAGGAGTGTGAGGGGTGTGGGTTTTTGGGTTTTTTTTTTAGTAGTAGTCAGTGTTTCTTTCTTAATTACTTGGCTTCTACTTTTTAAAGCTGTTAAGATTCATAGTCATTTAACTAACAGTATAAAATCAAATTTAGGGGTGTGGTTTCTCACGTAGCCACCAGACTCCCAAGGCTGGGACTTTAAATAGAATACCAAATATCAAAATGTACCGTAGAATTAGAAGATACAGAACTACTAACTCTTTATACATGTTATGAAGTAAATATGGAATATTGAATCTTTGAGATCCAAGGATGGCACTAGCTATTTTCAGTTGATAATGGAAGCTGTTGATTCACTGCTGTTGATAGAAGTGGAAATAAAGTCAGGAGCATACTGTGATTATTCAAAAGGTTCAAGAGCATCTGTAACCTGCTTCAGTCAGGTATTTGGTTTTTAGGAATAAACTAATAATATGCATTCAAGATGGACTTTGGCCTCTAGAAGCTTTTAAAAAAAGAACTTATAATTAGCATCCAGTGCTTATCCTCTGAGTGAGCAGAGCAGGATTAGGGAACTGCCACACTATTAATCAAGCTAGTGATTATACCAAACTGAAAACTCAAGGGACCAAACTTACTAGGCCCTGGGCAGGTAATTTACATGATCTGCCCTGGTATTAGTGAGGCAAATTCAACAAGATATATGATAGCGATGGTAGCTAGTGTTTCCTCTCTGTCATCTATTCTGTTTTTCACTTGCACAGAAATGTCTTTAGTGGTCATGGGACCAGGTCAGAGCATAGCTGAATCTTTATGGTTCTTTGTTGCTGACACAGAAGTTTGTAGGTTGGTGCTCTAAATCCCTCTGAGGAGAGGGAGAAGCAAGTTCATCACAGACATGACAGAAAACTTAAACTAATTGTTTTTTTACTTTTTCTTTCCTTCTTGCAAGCCTACTGCCCCAACTTGAGACAGACATTGATTTAGCTATGCCTTATCCCCTTTCCTTCTGTTTAAATTCACATGGGCATTCACACAGAAGTTTGAATACCTATATGGCTCTTTCCAGTCAAGACTTAAGTACTTCTGAGTTCTCTCAATTCTTTTGTCTGTTTTGAAACTTAAGCTATAAATGGATCTTGAGAAATTTCACACAGGGATCTAGATATCAGGCTGTGTCATCCCACACGCATAGCTGGATTTATTTCATATCTATTCTGCAACTTTCACATTGACACCTGTTTGAATACAGTAAAAGTCTAGCTTTCCTTGCATGGCTGGGAGCCACTAACATGAGAGGAGGGCCAGGCCACGAGCACAGGTTGGGAAAGATAATTGGAAATTTTGAATGTGACTTGGGTTTCTAGGATTGACAAGTGAGCCCAGCAGATTTATGAACAAGTTTCATTAGTGCCACACAGCAATGCAGTCTGTAAGCAGCAGTGATTCTTTTTTCTGGACGCTATGTAGCTTGACTTTCTCAGAAGCTTTGCACTCTGGAGAAGACCCTCCCCTATAACTTACCAAGTGGCTCACGATGCCAAGAAACTCTGTCTTGCCTAAGGCTGCTGAGTTTATGTTCATCCCACACGCTGCTGTTTAAGTACTGTTGACTTAGGCTTCCTAAACATGGCTTGTCTAATGCTATTTATCTACCTACTTATTAAACCAAGAAAAAAATCTGACCTTCGGTATTTGTCTGCTGGGCTATTTCTCTGAGATTAATTTTGCAAGAGATAGCCGAACATCACTTTATGTTTTGGCTTTCATATCCAACTGTGGAAATATCTAGAGGATAATAGTAATATAAATCTTCCACCCAGATTTTACAGCACTATTTCTACTTTTTTTCTCCAGCACAGTTACAGTAGGTGTGAGTTCAGCTTCACGTTGTTCCCTCTTGCATCATTGCTTGTATGTGAGAAAATAACTGCAAAAAGCACAGTGTTCCAGGGTACACCTCTGGCTCCTATTTTGGTGCAGATAATGTGATAACTGCTGACCATTAATAGAAACACATACCAGTTTTAGTATAATTACCCTTAGCTGAGGCAAGTTAGCTTCCCTAAACTCCATTCCAAGGACAGCAAAACAGCAAACAAATGGAACTCCTGTGGCCTGAATTTCAGTGACAATAACATTAGCGATGCAAAAGAAATTTATTTTTGGCAGCCTTTGAAAGAACATTAAACCTGTGAGGATTTTCCAGGTAGAATAACACGTTCAGATAGCGTAGTCTTAAGCGGATTGTCCCAAAGTTGGTGTGAAAAAGCTGAAGAGGTGGTTAGGTTTTGGCTGAGGAAATAATACATTATTAGTGTTCCTCTGAATGTTGGCAATGCAGGACTTCAGAAAAACTGGTTAAGTACCATCGCATTAAAATGTAATTTAAAACCAACCTGATGCTCTTGTGGGTTATAATGAAGTCAAATTGCTAACATACATGACTGCTGAGAAGCAAAGTGCAGACATGGCTGAATGTTTTCCTCTCGAAATCAGTGGCAGCAAACATAATTGTGGTGAGGTTGAAACTTTGTTTTTCATCAATGCTAGTTTAAATCAAACCTCGATGTAATGAGGACAGTGTCATTACAGCCATATAAAATGAATGTAGCCTAGGCTGGTATCCAGTCCAGAAAGCCTGTTTGTTGGGTAGAGGATTTTATGAATGGGCTGCACCTGCTCTGCTACCTAGTAGTAAACTGGTGAATGCAGTGCCTGGTGTCTTATGGCTGGGGCTCCATCCTGCTTGGACTACTGTCTTGCCACAGCAATTACTGCAGATGTAATACAGTAATTGTGTATTGCACGCTGGCAGTGAGTTGTGTATTTGTTTTTGATGTCTAGATTCAAAGATGTTTTAAGCTTCAGTTTCAGAGGGTTTTTTCCACATATTTCATAAATACATCATTAGTAAAATTTAGTACCCTCATTGTACTTCCTATGTTATGTCACTGCACTAGTATTTAATTAATTTTCATTTCATTAGTGTAGGCAAACACTTGGGGCTGGATTCATTGTCCATGTAATGGGTGGTACAATGATTTAAATGCAGGAAAAATTACTCTCTAGGGTATTTAAGTGAGGAGGGAGTCTGATTTACATATTAGGACAATTCGGGGCCAGCCAAACAGTGTCTGACAACCCATTCAGCTAGGTTGGAATGGAAACGGAGGGTGGGAAATACAGTCATCAGAAGAAATGTGGTTTATTGAAATGTGTAAATGTATATATGGGCCTTCACAGAAGTTCCTTAGGAAAGGGGAAGTGAGTGCCCTACCTGTTCTTCCCCTCTTATGTGAGAGGGAAGTAAATGGCTTCTTACAGTCTGACCCAATCTGAATATAGTCACCAAGTGAGTCCCTACTAGGGCAACAGAGGCATTGTCACCTCTGCTTCAAGGTCTTGAGGACAGGCAACTTTTACCCTATCTGCTGTTTTCTCTACCTGTATGCCAGACATAAACAGCATCTCTCCTACAGCAGAGAATGAGGCATGTGTCTGTGCTTTGGCATATTGGCACAAGCCATGACAGAGTGTAGGTTGTGCTGGACTGTGAGGAGGGCTGGCTGAGATACAGCCATGATTTTGCCATCGTGTCTAGGATTCTAGATGTGCTGCTTCTACTTTTGCTCCAGCAGTAGAACAAGCTATTTGCTTACTCTGTGCCTTGGCATAGGCATGTGAAACTAATGGCACACTCATCCTTTGAATTCAGTGAGATTGAAGTGTAAATTACTACTCCTTATGAATATTTTGTTTGACTCTGTCCTTCACAAAAGTAGATGAAGTTCCAGATGCTGATAATACTGTTTGTGTTGAATTGTTACCTCATTCCACAATTAATCTGAAGGATGGAGGAAAAAATATTTTGGGTCAAACCTTATAGTCTTTTCTAACCTGGGTAATTCCTTGATTGCACAAATAGTCCCATAAGGTTTCATAATAGGGACTATTCACTCAACTGGACACATACCGTTTAAAATATTTAAAAAAAATAAGCTTATAATGTAGCAAGATTTTAAGATAAAATAAGCATAAGTAGCAGTCGAACTGTAATATTGATTAACTTGCCATGTTCATCCTGTATAGTTGCATGAAATCTTGTAACGTTCATCCTACTGGAGCCTATAGGCATTCTGTTGGTTGCCAGTTCTTACTGGAAGATAAATAACGTAACAAAGCTAAGAGGTTAATCAGTGCAGTGGTGCATCAGCTATTTTTATAAAGACCCCTAGAGACTTCTTGCCAGTGTGCAATGCTTCAAATACTTTAGTATTAAATAATAGAATTATTTGCCCCATCTACCCCCACACTTATTAATGCTACTATGCTACCCATTAATAACCCCTTTCATTGACTCCCTCTTATCTACTATCTCCTCCTTCCACAAATAAACACTAGAGTTGCTGAATCACGTGTAAGGGATGAAAAAATTATCTTAAACGCTTTGAGAATTGAGTCAGGTTTTCTGTTTGGTGTGCTGTGATTTATCTGACAAATGAACACAGAGAAGGATATTGCAGTGTTCTTGCTTTGTCATTTGTGAAATTTCTTTCTTAATTTCCTTTATTTCAGTTCCTAAAAGCAATTAGTATGTGCATGTATGTGTCAGGTGCAAGATGATGTGTATGTCTTTCTAGAATTTACATAGCTTTTCAAATTTTTTGAAAGAGAGAAATGAAGCACAATACATGGGGTAAATTGATGTATTGCTTCTGAGCCGCAGTAATGAGTAGCTTTGGTTTAGCAGGAATATTCTCAGGCCTTTACCAGTTCTCAAGAAGTCTTATGGTGGATTATACTTCCTAAGTTATTATTTTATTCTCTAGACTACTTTTTTCCTCTCACAAATTTCGATATTTTCTATAGGATTTTTATCCAATAGAAAATTTTTTCAGCTAATAGTAGGCATTGTTTTTCAGTCCTCAAACCTGGCAGTTCTGCTTGCAAGAGCTTTCAGTGAGTGAATGAACGCTTACACTATCCTAGGCCAGAAAGTGGAGATGGGCTAAAATGGCTAACAGTTACATGCTACAAAACACTTTGAAAAGAAAGAGCATATGCAAAGAATCAGGAAATTCTCTTGGATCACAAGAAGCCATCTGTGTCTGGGCCTGTACTGTGGTGGTGTTCCTGACAGGTGTTTGTCTAACCTGTTCTTGAGGACTACCAGCAGTAGATATTTCCTACCTCACAGGCAACTTACTTTAGTCCTTCCCTATCTTACCAATGCAAAACTTATCCTAATATTTACCACAAATCTCTCTTTGCTGCAATTAAGACTACTACTTTGTGTCCTATCCACAGTGAATGGGCAGAACAAATTAATCCCTTCCTCTTTGCAGCAGTCCTTTATAATCCAGTAGGATTCTTATGAGTACGTTTCAATTTGATCTCTTAAAGCTAAATAGTCCTGTGTCTGTCTGTCTTCATATCTGATATTTTTTTAGATCTGATATCTCTTTTTCTCTGAACTCTCTCCATGTGGTCTGTCTTTCCTGAAATGCCATGTCCAGATGTGAATCCATATCTTAGCTGATGCATTACTTGTGCTGAATAGAGTTACTTATCTTTCAGCTTGTATTCATGCCTACAAATGGGCACATCTTCTTTTCTTATTGTATGGTACTAAAACAAAGAAACATCAAATTATTTAATTCATCTTTCTGATCCAATGTAACCACCAGATTCTTTCAACAAAACTGATACTAGCAAGCTGTTCTCCACTGTGTGCTTTGAGCAGTTAATTATTCCTGCCTAAGTGTATGAACTTGTGATGTGAACACTTTGCAATTACTATTAGAAGTTATGTAGTTTTTCATAATGGACTAATTGTTCTGCTTGAGAGAAGGCAGGTTCTACCTTTTTCCCCATAAGATAAATGATTGCAATACAGAAATAATTTTTATGATGGTAATTGAAAAAAATTAGATGGTGAGTCAGTCTTCTCTAGGGGATTTTTCTGGGATTTAATGCTGTTTGTAGTCCATTTGGCTTCTCAGTAGCACATTGAAGTTTGAGTAGTGTGTTTTCTTCACACCCCCCCCCCCACACCCCCCCCCCCCCCCCCCCCCCCGAAATAGTTGAAAGAGGAGACTTGTTTTGAAAATCTCTTTGCAAACTTATAATGGTCTTGCAGTCAGAAGTAATGATTGCAGAATTTCCACGATACGGAGCTACCGTAATATGATTTGACCTATCAGATCTAAGGTTGTCTGTTAAAATTTCAGAAGCCTATAGAATATTGGGGATGTGATGGTCTTTTTAGCAAATTTTTCTGCCATTTCATTTTCATAATGTTCCCTTATAGGATTGAAATGTGAGTGTAGATTTGAATGTTAGAATATATGTGTGTTTTAAAGAGTTGATTTTTAGAGAGAATCAATCCTTTGTATGGAAAACAACAGAGAGATGGAAATGATTAGTGAAGAAGAGTCCAATGGACTGGAGTTTGTGCAGGAAAGCAAGCTCTACCCATCTGGCTGGGGCACTTGAACTGCGTATGGTAAGTAGATTGTAAGACTTCCTCTGCCCAAAGTTCTTGAGAAACCATCACAGTGCAACCTAGTAAGTATGGTTGACTGGATGGAAAGAATATGACCTCCTCCCAAATCACAGCATACACAAACCTTGTTCAGAGGATTGACTTTAGAAAAAGAAAGAAAAGCAGCAAGTTTTTAATCCCCTAAGAAGGGAATTCTTTAAAAAAAAACCCAAACAACAAAAAAACTAAAGAGGAAAGACTGAAGTAGTGCCAGTTCTAACAGGAGTCTGGGAACTGTCCAAAACTTAAAATGCTTTCTCAGTAACTTGGGCATTTCCATCAGCATCCGTGGTCACTAAAAAGCTGTTATTTTTGAGACCTCCATAGGTACCATGATGTGCGACATCTTGACTTTCACTGTCCAGCTGATCCCCAGATCAGAGATGGTGATGCATGCTCATGAGACTATAATGTGGGTTATTAATATTTATTTTCACTACTATTATTGTGATTCCATGGATTTGTGAAAAAGAACTATAGCTGTTGTGAAATTCAATGACTGATTTGCATATAGTGTTGCATAATTGCAACAATAAAGATTGAGGTGAGATGCAATAAATTGCCCTAGTGATGATTTTTTTTAAAGCACCATCTGTGGCGTGATACTTCTGGGTCTTTAAAAGTGGTATTGTTCAGAAATCTGTTGTGTGGCATACAAGTGGCTCATTCTGTATTTGCCTGCTAATCAGCAGTAGCCTTTGTTGGTGGGGTATACCTCCACAATGAAAACCCATGGTACTTATGGTTGGGTTTGGAACAGAAGCATTCCCCACAGGCCATAACATAGTGTTTTATTTTCATTGTCAATTTCCCCCAAGACCTAGTTTCCTGAAAAGGGCGAACAATAAACCAAATGCTCATTATTGAGCTTTGTGTATTTGAACACAACACAGCAATCTGATATAATTGATTCAATTCCACTAAGTAGCATGTGATGATGTTGTTATTTTAGGTGCACTGCACAGGGAAAACGGTAGGAAGAAAGATGCTCTAGTGTCATGTCCTTATCCGGTGACCTTCACAGCTGACTGATCTGTGTTACTGAATCTTAACCCCAAAAAAGCCCCAAGAATAGAACAAACAAAAAGAACACCCTTCTCCACCCAACACCCCAAAACAAACAAGGAACCCAACCATCAATCCTTAAGAGTAAATCCTGCATCCCCTGAAGGCATAGATCAAAGTTGATGTCAAGGAATCCATGTTTCATTTGCATACCTTTCACCGTCTCGGCTCCTTCTGTTAGCTTCTATTCTTTTATTGGGTCAAAATCAGCATAAATGATATTGCCTATTCTGAGCCAGTTTTACAAGTAAAACCTTATAGGGTGGTAGCAGAGTAGAGGGAGAAATAAGTTCCTGTTCTAGGGAATTTGAAAGAGATGTTAGCATTTGACCAGTTATCTTTAAAGGGGACTGTTTAGAATGAGTTTTGCAATCGGAAGTTGTCCTTGCTGCGGTAGTGGGAAATATCACCAAGAAGTATATGTTACGCCACCAGCTAAACCTTCCAGCACCTTAAATTAGCAGGTGCACCCACAGGAAGCCTACCACTAGGAAGGCAGAGAATACCTCATAGGGAAAGCAAACATAAAATGTTAATTTTACTGCATTGTTGTGCAGTGGCAGTACTTACTTGTCAGTCAAGCTGGCATCCCATTGTACTTGACTCCATGTAAAATAACACATTGAAGTGCCGGGCTGAAAAATGTGGTTAAAAGATAGGGGCACAATGTGGCCAGAGCAGAATTTGCAAGTGTTATGTGTTACAGTGTGGCATATGACTAGATTATCCCTGGTAATCCCAGCTCTCAGTATTTTGCAGTTTTGGCATTGGCCATCACTTTCATTTAGAAGAGAATACTTTCTTCTGTTGATATCTTGCCCATCTCTACTGGGCACTTGCTAGTCTGTAGTATCAGTAACATAAATGTATTTCTATCATATGTTAATGAGAGAAAATTTTCTAGCATTAAACAAATGATGAGTATTGATATAAGCTTTGAAAATGTTTCTTCCAGTTTGGCTAGATTTTCTTATTTATAAGGAAAAAAATTAAATAAATAAATGAAAAAGCTTGTGCAGTACTTGCCCAGAGCCTATCACTGACCTATTGAAAACTATTTTTAAGATACTTCATTAACAGTAGTGAGAATTCATGTTGTATAGTGCTGGTCAGTTAGAACTTGGTTACTGAATGAAGTAGAAATTTCCCTTCCCCCTGCCCCCTATATACGCCTGAAGGTAGTGAATGAGATAAATGTATGACAGGTCCAGAGAGACCTATAAAAGGAACAAATTAGTAGAAGGTATTTGTTCACCTTTATAATTTGAATCCCATTGTACTATTTGCAGGGCCTTTTCTTCAGCCACAAAAGCTACTCCCTATCACTCTTATTTGGGAAATATTTCAGATTCCACTGTTTTCTGCCCTCAAGTTACATTTTGATTTGTTTATGCTAAAGCTTGACTTGGTAGTTTCTGAAATTAGTATGCTGTTAAAAAGGATTGATGAGATTGAAGTCTAAAACAAAAACTGGTGGAAAAGATTAAGGATTTGCAAAAGCAGAGTGAAATGTCTTAGAGATCTCTATTGCAGATAACCTTAGTTCATTGCAGAATAGAAACTATGGAAAATAGCATTAAATCCTACAATGATAAGCAGTAAATGCTGAAGATTCTGTATTGTATAATAACTTGTCTTTAAGATTTAGCTGATTTCAAGTGTTTTAGCAATGTTTCATGTCTTTTGCTATAGGCTTGAGCCAAACCCCTTTAAAGTCAATAAGAAGATAATATTTCACTTTTACATCAATTGGCTTTGGATCCAATACTATGACTCATGAAGCTCTCTGGAGTTCTTATTATTGCACTTGAATGATAATACAATGGCCATTCAAGTAGCCAGGAATTTAAACAGATTTTGAAAAATGAAACTCCTTTCAGCACAATAGAAAACAACTTCGGATTTTTTTTTTTGCCTTTCTTGATAAAGATGTTCTTTGGGTGTGATTATACATTTGCATTATCAGCAATGATACTATCAGGCAACATTTAAACTTCAGCACCTGTCTGCATTATTTTATGTGAAGATTAAATCCTTAGCTCTTTTTTTTGATCCTAGCCTTTTTAGCAATTGATAACTCATGTAAAATAAAGAAGTGGGTGAAGGAGAGGCAGAAAACTTGCAAATATCCACATGTAAAAGGCCTCTTTTCAGACTGATACTGCCATGTTCAGGAAAGACTATATTTTGTGAATAGGTTCTTTCTTAGACACCTTCATAGTACTTGGTTCCTGTGCCTCAGTGTTCTAATGTCCCAGAGGTTCATGAGAGAGAAATAAATTGTTTTATTGAAGGAATGTCACTTGCCATCAGATCAAGCTTCAGGACACTCACAACCTATTGTTGTGAGGCTGTGGCAACATTCTTACTAACTTCAGCAAAACTTGCTGTTCTTGTCTTCAGCAGCAGGGCATGTTATTTTTCTCAATTGCTTTTTGTTCATGTTTTCTCTTGTACTATCAGCAGTGATGAATGCTGGTGAGATAATATGTGCCACCAGTCTGCTCTCTGGATTTTTTGTTTGGTTGGTTTGTCTCTTTTTGCCACTTACTAATTTACTGTTCAGTAGACAATCTAGTAGATGGGATCTCAAACTTACATTCTTCAGTCGATCCTTTTACTTCTAGGTTAGAGTTTCAAGCTCACATCAGTGTGATAAAGGACTAGTATCATCTCATTTTTGAGTAGCCAATGTGAAATATATTACTGATTGTGGTGATGTTTATAATGGATACATTGAGTCACTGACCATCATTGCAGCTGGCACATCGGATAGGCCTGAAGAGAATGGGAAGAAGCTCCTCTACTTTCTCTCATCAGAGACCTGATGTCACCTGCCTTCATGTAGTGTTTTGTCTGCACTCTAACTCTATGCATCACTTCAGCTTTCACAGTTTTTAATCTGTCCCCCTCAAGTTCAGTACAAATTACACTGGAACTACTGTTCTTGGAATGCAAAAGGTTTATGCTCTATAAGGTTTTTTTTAATGCTGGGATCTTCTGTGTACTTGTATCTACTTTAGTAAGTACCCACAAAGCTTGAGGAAAACAGAAATCTCCCCACGTATGACACAATCCAACAACTGCAGTGTGATTATATCCATCGCATGTAATGTATGCCTGCTCATACACGCTGCACACCCTGCATGTATTTACAGTCCTGGCTGTTCCCCTTCTAAGCCACTGTATCATGCTTCCACAAAGCTATTTCTTGGTGCTTTTCAGAATAAAGTAAACACAGCTTGCCTGCTTGAATGAGAAAATGGTATTTCAACCTTACTTAGGACTTCTTGCTATGCAGCATAATGGTTTGATTTGACAGATCCTCAGAAGCAGAAGAGGTGTTTTGGACAGGTAGATATTAAGATGAGTTTACAGTAGTGATCACAAAACCATTTCTAAACTGCACCGCACCGGCTGGCTAGAAGAATAAAGTTTCTTGTTCTGACTGCTCTATTAATTTGAGGGAAAGCATTGAACTCTGTTCCTTTTTTTGATGTGGAAAAGGAACCTGTTGTTCCAAAAGTTGCTTTGTTTTACTAGGAGGAGAGTTGGGCAAGAGAGGTGCTGAAGTTTCTGCCTATGTTAGAATTTCATGACAGTATGTAAGCAGTTATATCTCTCCTGAGCTGTCAGTAGCTCAGAGTCTTCTACTTTGATTATGGTAATTTTTTTTAGTCACGGGTCTAATCCACTGACAGGCTTGAAGAAAGCCATAATAAGACTGATAACAATGTGTCAGTTAAGAGGCTATTATATTTTACTGCCTTACTACAGCAGACTAAAAATCCATTCAAACTTACCATTGATGTAACTAAAGCCTTTTAAAAATCTGCTGCCTGCCCTAGTCTTAATAATGCTTAGTATGCCGATGGGAGAAAGAACTAAAATATGCACCTGTTTACATGAGTGTTTAGATGTCGACAGTTTTACTGCGGGCGTACGGAGTAGCTACAAATAGAGGGCCTTGGGTTTTTCCTTCTGTAAGTGGGAAACTTACATTTGGGCTAGAAGGGAAGCACAGAATGAAGAGTATGGCTTTGAAACATTATGCAGTGACAGTTCAGGTCTGCAAAGCCCTTTTTGTGGCAACTTCACAGGATACTAGATATCTAGAAAAGGAGACGCACTCTCTACTTCAATCCCTACACCTGTTTCCTGTGATCCCCTACCAAAAAAGTTTTCAGAGTAAGTCAGTGTAGGGTTTTGGAAGCCTTATGCAGATGGAGCTTGTACTGTTTTTTGGTTGGTTGGTTTGGTTTTTAATTTCTTGGTATTTCAGTTGGAGATATTTTACCTGGCTTTAGATTCAACAGGCCAAAGTTCAGCGTTAGCTGTCTGCACTTTGGATGCAAAGCAGGTTGACCAGGGAATGTGTTGATCGTCTGGTATAAATGAAGCAGCTGTAGGACACAAATTTGCAATGTGCTTTTCCTGATGTCTAGGTGGAACCTCCAAAGCTGCAGATTGTGGTCAAGATAGCCTGTTACATCATCTACTACTGTCGAGAAGAATGTGGCTCCGTTAGCTTTGTATCCATTCTAGCAACCCTGAGCCTCTACCGAAGCCCAGCTCCCTCAATTGCTTCTTAGAAATCATGTTCTTTAGGTCGTGACCGTCTTGGTGATCCTCCTCTGCATGTTCTCAAATTCTCTATATTCACCTGGAACTGGGCACAGAATCCTGATGTTTATCCAGTAGAGCGGAGGGATAATAACTCCCCTTGCTTCTGCTGATAACAGTCAAGTAGTCAGTTTGCTTTGGTCATTATCAGTGAATATTTGTAGCTCATTGCCAGCTTGGTGTCTGCTATATTTCACAGATTCTTTTCAACAGGGCTGGAACTTACCTGGCTGCTTCCTAGCATACATAGGTGCATGGTTTTATTCCATCCCAGGTACATTGCACTACTCTGGATTCTCATTGTTATTGCTCACATTTTATTGAACAATAGGGACCCCAGTATCAATCCCTGGCATGTGTTTCTCACTTCTGACTGCCAACCATTGAGCAGTCAGTATTCAACAGTACTCTGAGCCTAGCAGTCCAGCCTATTTTCAGCCTACCTAACAGTCTGTTATCCCAGCCCATGTTTCTTCCAAAAAACATGCTAAAGTAGATTATATCTACCACACTTTCCTTCTCTAGCTTGCTAGTCTATAGAATGGCTAAGTATGGCTTACTCTTCATAATTCCGTGCTGACTTTCTGATTACCTTCTTGTTTTGTGTGTGTTTGGAAATGTATTCAAAGAGGATATGCTCCATGATTTCCAAGGCTTCCAGTGAAATTGTTCTTTGGGTTCTCCTCCTTACTTAAGGACCAGCATAACACACTTTTTTTTAATTCTCCGTTCTTAATTAGTGATCTGATCACCATGAATTTTCATAATAATGTTCCTATCAGATTGGTTGACACTTTCAGCCCCTTCAGGGCTCCAGTTTCTGTCAGGTCCTGTGGACTTGAACAAATCCTGCTCCTGTAAGTAAACATAACCTGTCACTCTTCCATTGTTGGCTACACCTCTCCTTTCAAGACTATTCTGATACATGCAAAGATCTGGGAGCAAAGTCAGTCTGCAAAGATGAAGGAGGGGAAGAAAGATATCATGTCTTCAGTAGCTTCTGTATTGCTAGGTTTTATAGGGTTTGTGATGCAAAGCCCACAAAATTGCCTGAGAGATCTTAATTACCTGATAACATTCAGTAGTTTAAGGACTTCTAAAGAGTAACATTTTTTCATTATTTCTGTCTTGTATCTCTCCCCCTTCTCATCTGTGTGATGAATTGCATCACTTATTTAAAAAATTGACAACAGTTGGTCAAAAAGACGGAACTGTCTGCATGTTGGGAAAACATTTAAGTTACATTATGTTGCTAGGCTTTAGCATAAAAGACTTTTTTTTTTCCCCCCTCCAGGAGAGTTTAGCAGTTTTTGAACAAGGTATGGGAAGGGAGTGGACTTTGTGACCCTCCTCAGGTGAGCACATTAGAAGTAGAGGAGTGCTTGTTAGGGTTCATATGGATCAAAAGACATCAAGATACTTCTGGCATTTCCATTCAACCCTGCAGTTTTCAAGAAGATTTGAGAAAAGTGATGATGGATAGTAGTAAATATAATAGTGAGGTCCTTTAGGGTAAGCAGAGATTTGTTTCTTTTGACTGGAGGAATCAAGTCACCAGAAGCTGACTTGACATAAAGTCCATGTAAGAGGTCTAGGATGTAGGAAACTGGCAAGTGAGACTTGAGACTTTTTTCCTTTGGTTTTCTTTACTAGTCTATTTAGAAAATACAGTTTGAATATTGACAAGCTGATTGCATTATCTCTTGTCTTTGGTTTAGCTAGGATCTTGCACTTTTCTCGTGATGGTTACTAGATTCCCTTGTCAGTCAAGAGTTAGCACTCTGTTAACTGAGGTTCTACTTTCTCTTCCCTGTCTGCACAGGGAATGGGGGTTGTGGTCAGTTCATCAAACGTTGTCTCTGCTTCTCCTTCCTCCTCCTGAGAAAGACTCCTCATACTCTTCCCCTGCTCCAGCCTGGGGTCCCTCCCATGGGAGACAGTCCTCCACAAACTGCTCCAGCGTGGGTCCCTTCCACGGCATGCAGTCCTTTGGGAACAAACTCTTCCAGCGTGGGTCCCTTGCAAGTCCTGCCAGCCAACCTGCTCCAGTGTGGGCTTCCCACAAGATCACAGCCTCCTTCAGGCACATCCACCTGCTCTGGCACGGGGTCCTCTATGGACTGCAGGTGGATGTCTGCTCCACTGTTAACCTCCATGGGCTGCAGGGGGACAGCCTGCCTTACCATGGGCTGGAGGGGAATCTCTGCTCCGGCACCAGGAGCACCTCCTTTCCCTCCTTCTTCACTGACCTTGGTGTCTGCAGAGTTGTTTCTCTCGCATATTTCTCTCAAATTCTCACTCTTCTCTCTGGCTGCAGTTGCTCTTGTGTAGTTTTGGGTTTTGTGGGGGTTTCTTATCTCCCTCTTCTTAACTGTGTTATCCCAGGGGCGCCACCGCTGTCGCTGATGGGCTTGGCCTTGGCCAGCAATGGATTCATCTTGGAGCCGGCTGGCGTTGGCTCTGTTGGGCATAGGGGAAGTTTCTAGCAGCTTCTCGCAGAAAGCCACCCCTGTAGCCCCTCCACTACCAAAACCTTGCCATGTAAACCCAATACACATGCATATACCTTCTGGATGCTGACAAGATACAGAAGCATTCTGCAGCTTCCCTGATGAAACTAAAATCTTGGCCTGTCTGCTCTATCCTTGGGCCTGTCTGTGCACCTACTGAAGCTCAATATGGCTGAAACAGAAGCCTTAGTCTTCCCTCCCAGCCATCCTCATACCTTTTTCTTGTATCCCTTGATTATGCCAGCAACCTTTTTCCTAGTCTTGGCAATGCAGTTTTGACCCACTTGTGTCAATGATAATTGCTGCTCTAAAGATCATCTTCTTAGCTCTCAGCTTGACCTCTGTCACTTCTTTCCTTGACTTCATCAACTAGCTCCATCTAACCTGTCACATTAAATGTAAGATGTTTGTCTTTTGTTTTCAAGGCTCTTTATGCTCTCCCACCTATCATATCTTCTGCATTATTACAACATTTATTTCTGCCTTCAATTGCCAATCACCATAAGCCACTTAAAAACTTTTAACACTTTTTAATGCTATGATTTATTTCATAAACAGACACAGAGCTGCAAACTGTTCTCCTTCAAAGCCCTTCTATAAAGTTTCTTTATTTGTAGTGCCTCCAAAAGTTTACCACCAGGTAAGCAGCTGTGTTAGGCTGAGACTGCTATTCTTCGTACTGGCGAATGTTATCCCATTGTTTCCTTGTGTTTTCCCCTTTTGCTATCTGCTGTCTCTTACTCAAGTTGTGGTGGTGGAGTGTGTTTTTTTTTTTTTTTTCCTTCTTCATTTTTGTTCATACAGCACTTAAGAGAATGGTCTGAGTTGCACAGGCATTATGGTAGCACTAACTATAAGGGATAATGTTTATGACTATGGCTTTCTCTTCCATCCATAAGCCACTTCTTTGCATATTGTGTTTGCAAACCTCCCAGAGAACAGAGTCTGCAGAGGAGAAGTTAAGCCCATCTGACTGATGGGGTTTTTTGCCTAGCATTCCAGCTGTAAATTCATGGAGATAGCAGAGAAGCATCACGTGCACAAATTGTGCTCCCTGGTCTCATTAGGAATTTTGCTAAAACACTGTCTTCAAACAGGTCAAACTGTTGGAAAGACTTAGTGCATGCTTTTCAAATGCCATGCACTGAAAGAAACACTTGTGCAATTCACTTGCACCCATCACATTTTGGGCTTTCTCTTTTAATGGCAAGGCAGCATTTCAACATCTCTGCTTCTGTATGAGCCTAAATGCTAGAAGCAGTTAGTCAATTTAATTGCTGTCAGCCAGTATTATCCCATTTTGCAGACCACAAGAGAAAGTGCAAGTGTGTGTTGCAGCTGCAGGTGTGCCACTTAGTGGAACTCTATGAAATGGAGCACTTCTGGAAAGCATATTCCTCAGCTGCTGCTTAGTTTCATGCTCTCCTTTAAGCTCAGCACGTTAGGTATGTGTCTATTGGATGCTTTGGTTTCATGACCGTGTGTGATGGGAGTGCGAACCTACTTAGTAGAGGCTTACTAGAATTTGAGTCGGTTCTCATTTCCCCCATATGCATTTCTTTGAAGGGGAGCATTTATGAATAGGTGATAGATTTTCACTGAGCCTGGGATAATGCAAGTCTTGTTACTAGATAGGTCTTATTTTTTTACTAGATAGATTGCTTGTGGAAGAAGCTGATACTTGCTGTTTGAAAGGATATGCTTTAATATTCTCCCATTTCTCCTGTGTATGCTGCTTGTTGTTTTAGATTCTGAACCCTCTGAAGCACTGATGGAATCTCTGGAAATTATCTCCTGGACTATGGATGCAATTGTAATTCAAATGAAATGATGATGATAATAAGAAAACTTGATATATTCTGACTGTATGTGATGCAGCAGACAATAGTTTGATATGTTATATTTTGACCTTTCTCTGTGGAAATTAAAGATTTCAATTTTTTTATAGCAGGCTGTACTTTGCTCTAGCTGTGTTCAGAATTTCACATGTATCAAAGCCTAATATGAACAAATTACTATGTTGTCATTGCAGTGCAATTTGCAGACTTCCTGCTTTTGGGATTGCTTTTCTCCCTTTCTCCTCTTTCTCCATTCTCATTTTTTTTTCTCCAAGGTCTTTTCCTTCATGCCTCTGAGTGGGTGTGTTTTTTCATGTCTCACTGATTGCTTTTGGATCCAAGCACCAAAATAGATTTTTTTAAATAAAAATACCTGAACTTATCTGGGTCTTTTGTACTCTTGAGTCTGTAGCTTTCAGTGACATATTCATGTATTGAAATGAAAATAAAATTCAAATGTGAATTCTGTTTTGGCTGGAATGCACAATGTCATTATTATGTGCTAGTTTTCATACTTACTAACCTGTGATTTTTAGGGGCTGTGACAAGCTGCCTATTAGCTGCAAGAAATGTATACTGCCATCATCATAACTTTTCTCTGCTTTAAGCTACTACTTTATTCTTCAGACTTTTTCTTGTACCATATGTGCTTTTGGAATAACTTTTCTTTTGAGCTTCTTTCTATCACAGTCACAGAAAGCTCCTCACATCTTAGAATTCTTGACTCTGCCATTAGCTAGATCTTGGAAGAGCAGTGGAAATATCTTTACCTGTCCGTAACCCCACGAAAATCACAAGTTTAAACTGATTTGAATCTTGTGTTTTAACTGCACTAAATCCTTTGAGAGAGATGGAAGGAGAGAAGAGGTCCTACAAGCAAAAAAACAACCTTGAGGAAAAATATTATCTGTATTTATACAGATTAAGTTTTGTTGTTTTGAGGTATTAGTAAATCACAGCCCAGAAGGAACATATATGTGGGCTATAGAACATGGGTATATTTTCAAAACAAGATGGGAAATCTGCCTCTGAAATGGAAGCCTTTCTGTGCTGTCAGATGACCTTTGGGGTATCAGCTGGGCTCAGCAATGCCTGTGTGTGTTCTGCCGCTGTTTGCACCTCCTTTGTTAAAGCCTGTAAGTTTTCCGTCTGTTCATTTTTTTGATAGATTCCTTGAGCCACCCCTTTATTTTCTTCCAGTTGCCAAATAACATGCTTGCCACAGCAGATGCTCTGGCTTCATTCTTTAACACATATCCCAGATACTTCCATCTTCTTTTTTTGGATAGCTTTGGAGATAAAAATTGTCAGACACTCTACTAAACTTCAGTATTTGTTGTCAGTTAATTGAATTTGATTGAATATCTAGTGTTTTCCAGGGGCATTTGTTTTCAAAGGATACTTGCATGTCATTCTGTCCCTCTATTGGGTTTTTTTTATCTTGTGTTCATATGAAAAATGAATGTTTGCACTGAAGTCTGTAGATAATGGCCAAATTAGGAATGACTATGAATTTGGCTGTCTATTTGTGACTGTTTCCTCTGGTCACTTCCAGTGGCTTTCATTATACTCCTAGGGTACAGGGATAATTGATCTTTTGTAGTCTTTTGCCTCCTAACTGAGAGACAGTAGGACACCATAGTTCTGGCATTAACTCCATGGTGTTACACTGGAGGGGGATTTGGTTCTTTACTTAGGATTTTTAGCTATTTTTTCATTTCCTTATTTATTTTTCAGATGTTAAGAGGCAGACTTGCTACTAACTCAGGGCATTGAGTGTGATAAATAAACTTCTGGAACATGTTTCTGCTGCATTAACTTGGCTGCTTTCATGATGGTCTGCCTGTCAGTACGCTACCACTTTGCAATTGCATGTAGCTTCCCTGGGTGTTTCAAGCAGGCAAATCAAAGCTTACTGGCATGTTTTAGTCTGAGCTGCATCTGCAGTGCTCTTGTATAACAGTTACTTTCTTTCAGTGTTTGGGGAATGGTGCATGTTACTGCAAATGGGAATGACATTCAGTATATGTGCAGTGGCAGCTGGAGCATGCCACAGTCTTACAGAGGTAAGGCAGCCTGGCACGCAGCCGGGGGAAAAAAGTTCTAAATCCAAGTGCATTTTGAGGTCATTAACGTGTCACTGGCAGTGCTAGAGTTAGAGGGGACCATTTAATTAACATTAATTGCTCACAGCTCATGGTGTGGAAGGATTTGCTGAAAAGCACTTCATAAGATACACACAGCTTTGAGGGAAGTGCATCGTCTCTCATGTACTCAAGCTCCATTTATGTACATTTTCCCATGCATGAGGCAGTGGTATCAATATTATTTTTATTTGCGTAATATTTGTGGAATGCTTGAGGTATTTTGAGTACAAGGCGTGGCAGAAGAAAGGAGAGTCATGGGCAGAAGCTAGATCCAGAACTCATTGTGTGTTACTGTTGTGGGGTTTATTTATTTAAAATAGCAGGGAAGTAGAATGTCCTTTGCAGAGAGAGCAGATTTATCAAATCTCTTATCTCTCTCTTGCTTCACCCTCCCTTCTCCTTTGTTCGCATGCTTCTTTCAGCTCATTTTTGTATGGGTGGTTTTATTCTCTGATAGAGACTGCATTTTTTCCCTTCTTTCAGCTTGTGGGCTACAAAGAGGAAGAACTGACAGGTTTGAAATAAAGGTAATGATAGGTAATGGTTCATATAACTCTGCCAGTGCAATCACAGAAAAGCACTCAAAGCACTTTCATATGATAGCTCCAGCACAAAATAAAGTTAGCAGGTTAAGACGAAAAAGGAAATTAATGGTGTAAGGGAAGAACTTTGCTGTTTTATTGCAAGAATTAATGATATTTTAGGATTAAGAATCTGCTTTTTAGTATTTATTGATCTCTTAATCCCACCTGTCTCCTTTTTACAGCCCTTCTGCTGTTTTCCTATTTTGATTCCTAGTCTGTAACTTAAGTTTTGGACTTGAATACTGCTTCAATTGTGTATACCTCTGAATAGGTCTGATGGCACAAGCAGGATTGACTTTTTTTTTTAATTGCAGATTTTTGCTTTTACTAGTGTGAAAAATAACTAACAACACACAGTATTTATGAAAAATTTCTGTTTCGTCACATCTCCATGCCATCTTTTTCAGTGAAAATAACTGCCGTAACTGCCTGTATTTTTCCTAAAAACTTTTGTTGTCCTAAAATGTCAGTGGTCATATGTAATAACATCCTCTAAGTGTAGTGGTGTCTGTTTGCCAATGTTCCACAAATCTTTCTTTTTGGCTTAGTCTTTACATTCGTATTACCTTGATTTTTAAGAGGACCAGTTTGTAATAGAACTGACAACCCTGCAATGCTTTTACATAGCTGCCTTCCAGATCTGATTACTCTTTGTTGCTGTTATTGTTTGTTGTATTATATCTTTTTTTTTTGGACAACACAGTGCTTAAAACCAAGGTTTTATTTCTGCATGAATTATTTTTGTGCCCTGGTGATCCATGATGTATATAACTAATGAGCTGGCTGTGATTTTTTCCAAGTTGTAAGACAAATTAAATTTCCAAACTTTTAAAAGAAATTTGTATTAGGAAAGGGGCCTTTGATTTAGTACAGTATTGGGAAACTCACTCTAGGACAGCTGGTAGTGTAGTCATTAGAATTGTGTTTAGAGTTCTTGGTCTGCCTAGTTTAGATGAAGAACTTGTGGTTCTGGTATCATATACAAAACCCAACCACTCCAGTGGGGAGACTGAGAAGCGTCCGTAAGTTGCTTCTTCATTGAGATATTGACTATTAATCAGGTAGATTAGTGTTTCTCGCTTTACCTAGGCTTGTTTTCGTTTGTAGCTTTAAACTTCAGAAGACCTTAGTTATATCCTGGTGTACTTGATCTTCAAAGAACTTTACTGACTTTGGATTTGATACTATGTGATGCCAAACACATCCTGTAAGGTGTTGAATCCTTCTCCTTATACTTGCCCTTTCATGCTAGTTGGTCCTGTTACCGAATTAAATAACTTCCTGGATGGATCTCTTGATTGTAAAAATAGTTCACATACATTATACCTTGTAGGTTCTAATAAATGCCTTTTACCATTTCCTTTTAATTTTTTTAAATTTGCTAATATGTTTTCATAGCCTCTCTCTCTGAATGGTTTCATTTTTTTCCCCATAAATAATGCTTTTTCTTAATCATCATGCTATATGATTGTTCCATTTAGCACATATTCCCAGACCAATTATTTTACATTTTTCTAGACTGTACTGCATTTGCCATCTGCTGGCCTAATTACCTAAATGATCCAAATCCTTTGGAATCTGATTGTATTATTCTTCGTTATTTGCTCTGATTCTAATTTTAGTATCATTTGAAAATCTGGAGATCTTACTATGATTGCTATTCTGTAAGACAGTGGCATAGGTGATGATTTGGCTAATATTAATAAGTATACGTAACGCTTCCCTTTTAAGTTTTAAAGGTAAATTTTGCCCTCAAATAACTACATCTAGTCACCATGTATTTGATCATCAGAGAGCTGTACAGTTTGGCTTGGTCCTGCAAGGCACTACCATGTATTGCGAGATGCTGAATGGCTTCTACGTACTTTGATATTGTCTAGATATATGAAATTTATAAACTGATTCAGTTTTGCAGTACTTTGTGAGGTGAGCGGATACTTCCCTTCTGGGGACGCTCAGGCAGAAAGGTGTGACGTGTCCCACACGTGGGAGAAAACAGGTAGAAACACAGGTACATCTCATTTGATTGTTGGATCAATCTCCAACTTATCAAAATCATCTGTCATAATATAAACCATGAAATCTTTTAACAGTGTTTTCCCTCTGACTTGTCAATATTCATAGGAAAGGCACGTGCCAACTATCTGTTCAAGGAATATAAATGTCAAGCAGGTTACTTCCATATTGATGAATGTGTAATTTTATCCAGAGTTCATTTTTGATTTTGAAAATTAATTTTGTGATAGGCCTAACTGCACTTGACAGGTTTTGCAGGTTAAATTAACCGAAGACACCTTATATGGTATTAAGATACCTCACAAGTTAAGTAATATCCTAACATGCCCAAAATATTTGCTGTCAATCAAAACCTGTGCTTACACACAAAAAACTCAAACCAAACCTCCCACCCCATAACCCAAAGACTGAATTGAAGCTCTCTTTAAAAGTCAAAGTCCATAATATGTATCTTCAACTTTTATCATTTTTCAGTTCTGTTTTTACAGTATCTAGTGTGGAATCTGAATATTGTAAGGAGCCTTTCTGGCTTGCAGTGCTCTGCATGGAATGTGCTTTTCAGCCTGGCATTTCACTGTGGAAAATATTTGCCTGCCTACTTATCTTAGCATCACTGCTGAAATGCAACAGTATTGGCAAACCTTCATATAGATGTAGCTTATCCAGATTGCCCAAGGATCATATGCTATTCTGCCAAAATGTTCTTTTTTTGGTAAAACTGAGTAATTTTAGAAGTTTTTGTGTTAATGTATCCTGTTTAAAAAAAAAAAAACAAATTAAAATCACACTGCAACTGACTACTAGTCTTCAACATGGTAGTCTCCATGCCATAGCAAATGACTGTATGAAGTTTCCCCTATTGATTCCTCATGGTTTTCTTGTATATAATGTATGTGTATGTGTTTGAGAGAGTGTGTGAGTATGTGAGTACATGAATATGTCTCAACATGCATACACACTGTTCAAAATCGACAGGCATATCTAGGTGTATGTGTATCATGCTGGCATGAACTGTGGAAATGAGCTTTAGGTCTAGCAGAGTAGCACAAAATAATTGACAAACTTCATGATAACATCTCTGATATGTGTTGGTTTTTTCTTTTGTGATAATAGAGTCTTTGGAGAAGTGTTTCTACTATTAATGCTAACCACCTGCTAGTCCAAAAAGGCTTGTGGTTTTGTTTGGTTTTTAGGTTTTTTAAATCCACTTATTTATATCATGGGAAAGGGAAGGCATATTTATCATGCTTACTCCTTTGAAGACTTTTGAGAAAGAAGAGTAGCTGTAAATTGTAGGTGAGGCTCAACTAAAATTGAGTTGATATGTCTGACTGGAATAACTCACGCACCCGCACCCCTCTGGTGCTCACTCTTGACTGATACTGCCCATTTTTGAAGAGGTGCATATTGACTGGGGAAATTCTCTCGGCAAAATGCATTCAATCCCCTGGGGTAATAAATCATGGATTTCCAGGACAGAAATCACTGTGACATAGGCCTAAATGGCTTTTGGCTTTTAAATGTTGTCTAGGCAGGTTTGAGGAGGTTGAATGATGCCTGGCATTTTGTACTGTCACATTAGTTCTTTTTTTCCTTTTACTTACCATGAAAAACATAATTTTAAAATCTCTACCCAATATACTGCAGTTTTTCACATAATGGCGCTATCAGGTTGAACAGCAGAAAAGTTAGCTGTTTTTACCAGATGTTAGTTTCAAAAGGAGAGCTGTGGGTTTTTGCAGACTGTAAACAGGATGTCCAAACAAGTCCCACTTTTCTCATGTAACAGAAAGCACTAATGTGCAATAGAAATGCCTGACATTCCTGTTAATACAGCAAGTTTCTGAAGTTTAGTCCACATTTAGTCTGAAGTTTAGTCCAACATTTCTGAAGTTTAGTCCAACATTTTAGTCCTTTTGGGTTCCTTATGATTAGCAATGCAGATGTGAAGCGGATTCTCACTTCTGTGTTAATTGACAGCCAAAGAAAATATTTCTAGTCCCAAATTCACTCTCACTCCAGTTCCACTGTGTACTGAAATATAGGGGAGCACTTGTGTATGGGAGAACTAGGGAGCAAAGGTCACAATCTGGATGTGCATCTCCCCTTAAAAGCAATGTTCTCTTGTTATAGAACATCTGCCTCTTTCTATAAAAGAGCAATTTGTAGTTTCTGGGGTGACCTGTAGGCACATAATTGCAGTTTTATGGGACGAAGAATGAAAACACAGTCTAGATTGGGCTGCACAGGTGTCTTTCAGATACCTTTAAGAGCTAAAATGGCTTAATTAAAGAAATACTTCAACTTTATTTGAACCTAGAGCATATTCAAATATGATAATTTTTTAAAATAATGAAAGTTTGCAGAGTGAAGCACTTGCCAAATCTTCTCATCATTTTCTAAAATTCAATAATCTGATATACATCAGCAAATAAGAAATGAAAAAGGGGTCGTGATGAAGAGAATTTACATTGTTTTCTTCATTCCTGCATATGAGTCATCGAGAAGACAAATGGCTTTTATTAGATTGAAATTTAATTTAAGATTCCTTCTGAATGAAATTTTTTTGTCATGTTTTATCTATTGTTATACAGTAGATTGAAGAACTCTTGAACTGATTTTTTTTTAAAGCAATTTTGCATATAGTTAGTCATTACAGGGCATCAAGTCGTCTTTCATTGTTTTGGGTTGTGTTGTTTTTCTAAATCCTTTCTGCTGCATAGAATAAAAATAAAGGAAAGAAGACATTAAACATGCGTAGGAGTTTATTTTCAGAACCATTTTCCCCATAAATAATAATGTTCCTGTTAAACAGTGTTTGTTATGAATGCCAGCTCTGATGCATCATAGGCTTTGTTACAATCTTAAATTTCATTTAACTGCTCAAGTACAAACCACTAGTCACCCAAATGAGCCTTATTACAGTTGAAAAAAAAAAAGAGGAGTTCAAGGAAATGCGGTATAACAGTGGTGTGGCAGGCACTTTCATGTGCTGTAGTGGCTGTACATAATGAGGTGAGCTGAGTATCTGGTGGACTAAAGAAGTAGGACTCAGTTTACAAGATGCTCAGTGTCTGCATCTTTGAGTGATGCCAGTTATGGAGAGGTGAAATTTTTGTTTCCCAGTGGGAACTGAAAGCAGTGACTGTTTCACTTCCCCTTTTTAAATGCGTTCTTTTCTTTGTCTCTCAACCGTAACACTTTAACTCTTTAAAGAGTGATTATGTGCTCTATGTATTAGAACCACTGGCTCTGGGCAAATTGAAGCTGGCATTTCATATTTTTTTTATATATATACACTGCTCATAGCTATTGTAGCTGAGGTCATATAGCCAGTCAAGCAGCAAGCGTACATCACAATTTAGGCTAACAGACAAAGAAACAAAGCAAGTAGATGAAGCATCCGATAAGAGACAACCACTGACACAACTTGAGAATCACTCGAGGCTCTGCCACAACTTCATTAAGGAAGTAAACACTGTTGTTCACTCTTATTTACTTTTTCTTTCTTCAAGCCTTGCTTTTACAAAGAATTCCACCATTTCATCATCTCACTAACACCACTGCCAAGAATATTCAGATACATTGAGTGGATATTGTACCTGTAATTTTTCTTTAGCAGGTCAAAAGGCAAACACCACTATGGGCATAGTATGATTCCCTCTGAGCTTAAAGGAAAGGTCTCAGTCTCTTGTACAGGAATTCATTTAATAAAGAAATATATTTGTCTTGATGACATGCACTTCCTCCTGACAAAGCCAGATCATTCCTTTCAGAAAAGGGGTCACATAGAATTTGACTGTATAGGTACAGGACTGTGGGGAAAAAAACCCATGTTTGCTGCTCCTTCAAGTTAGCAAATTTCTACCTACTAGTTCTCTGATAAATGCTGACCCAATTGCTTCTTTCCTGTCCTGCTTCTATGGGTCTCTCCCCCCCCCCCCCCCCCCCCCCAAAGCACTACATCATTCAGTTCTATTGCATGTGATGCAGAGCCGTGTCTGCATGGCTAGACTTCCTAAAAATTTCTTCCTGAAAGAACAGAACTTTTTGTCAGGACTCCTTGAGCCATGTGTGATCATCATATGTGCCCTCACAAGGTGGGGTTGATGTTATCCGTATGTAGCGTTGCCTGATCTTATGAGTATTTTTGGTGATGGCTGATGCAAGTTTTATAATAGGAGAAGGGGGCTCAGTTATGGTGAGAATAAAAGTTTCAGTTTGTCTGCCTGTCCCATTTGCACTGCCTGAAATAGAGCCAATGATCAAATGAGTTCCTATGGGGGAAAGATGACCCCATCTTCTAACAACATAATAATGTTTCTTCCGGTGCAGGTAGGGGCAAGTATCTGAGTAGTTCGGTTTTCTGCCCCTGTTCTGTCACTGTTTCTGTCACTGTTCCTTTTGAAGGATACTTCAAGAACAGATTGCTTGCTTTGCTGTTGTGTGCTTCACTCGCTCAAGGAAGTTGAGCGAGAGGGGTGCGAAGGAAACCTGAGTACTATGGTCAGTCTAGAAGAAGAAAAAAAAATTATGTAGTGTCTTCCCACTGCTCTCTTCCGGGATGGAAGGAACAGCAGAGATGTAAAGGTTTCATAACAATGATCAAAGAAACTAAGTTGCTATGGAGTTGAGGAAAAGGCTATTTTGTGGACTGCAAATTAGTTAAAGACCAAGAAGCAAATGGTGGAGTCTAAGTGTTATAGTAGTCAGTCACTTCTTGGGTTGAAAAAGAGTAAAGAGGGATCTTCAGGAATCACTATCACTGAGTTGGCGATAAACATTGAAATCTCCAAGAGTACAGTTGCTAAGCTTGTTTCAGAAGTCAAACATGGTGTGCTAATGGTGAGGAACTCCAGCAGGACCTTATGAAGTGCTGGGGGAGGGGGGGGAGGGGGAAGGTGGCAGATCAAACTTCAGAATAGGTAAAAGGGATGTAATGCATCTAAGTAAAAATAATCTAAACCATACCCACACAATGCCAAGCTCAGAACAAGCAATTGCAACACAAAAGGAATATCTGAGAGACAGTTGAGAGATTTCCGAAATTGTTGGCTGAATATGCAGTAGCAGCAGCCAAAGAACCAGCAAAATGGCGGGCATTACAACAAGACAGAGAGCAGAATCTTGGCACTATGTGAAGCCCTGATATTTTACACAGCAGGCAGTGGACTCTGGAATGTGCTGTAAGAAGCTTGTAGAAGTAGAAAATTTCACCAGGTTTGAAAGGGATTAGATTAAATCACATACATCAGGTTAATAAATGCATACTAAAGGATTAGGCAGGGATGTATCCTCTAGCATCTCTAATGCACCGTTTTTGATGCTGGGCAAATATTAAAGGAATGGATTGCGGACAATGTCAGGCTTGCTTGTTTTTTCTAAAGAGCATCCCCTACCTTCAGGGACAGGATCCTGGGCTAAATGGTCTGATGCAGCAGGGCAAAGGCAAATGAGGCATCCAGACCAAATTGGAGACTGAACAAATGTGTCACTGAGAGATGGAAAGGAGGAGTGCTAACAGGGGACTGGGAAGCACAAATGTCATGATCGGCAGACTGGTGTGGAATGAGACATGACTCTTTTGTGAGTTTGGAGGGTAGAAGGAGAGGGAGAAGAGATGGGCCAAAGATGGGAATGCTGCAGTGGAAAATGTGCTGATAGCAAATTTACCTTCCTCAATAAGCTATGCATAGTGAGTGATGTTGATTGTCCCTCTGACACATGGAATGGGTCCAGTGAGGTCCAAAATGAGAGAAAGAAGAGAGATGCAATGTAGTAAATCTCTAAGCCAATACACAACTTTTAATGCGTAGGTATGATAATACTTTGGTGTTTGCATAGAAATGAAAAAAAGTAATTTTTAAAGTTGGATTGCTCCTGCTAAGGTATTAGGACTCATAAATTATTTAGTTACTATAGCTTAAAATGTACTCTTTGTAAGCTGCGATAACTGATAGTTGCTGTGCCATCTGACTGATACAAAGGTGAGGAAATACATTAGAGGCTTAAGTTTCCATATAAGTGATATAAAAGCTACTATGGCTGAAGATTTGTGAGAAACCTACTAAATGCTACTAAGTGAAGAAAAACACCCTGAACAGAACAGTAGTTTGAGCTTGTTAGATTTATACTTTTGTATATCTGGCCCAACTTGACGTGTGAGGGAAGTATTACAGCGTTCAAAAAGTGGGCCCATGAAGAAGATCAGATTCTCCAGAAACATGATATACTAAGTAAATAGTCTCTTATCTGGGCCCCAAGCAGGTATACTGAACCTCTTAATAGCACTTGCCTGTGCTAGAGCACACCTGCTATGTTACAAATCCCCAGTTAAGTGATGTTCAGTACCACACCACTCTGAAAGACTCACATGTACATGTTAATCATAGTGTTGTCAGTCCCCCACATTCAAATGCAGAACGCTTAGTGGCTTGGTGCTTAAGTTGTTAGCTATGCTAACAATATAAAATGAAGCTTCCTCCATTTTTGAACTCCCAGGTTCTCCTGAGTTAGTGTGGTTTTGTGTTAGCTAGCATTACTGACTTTCTCAGGTTTACACTGTGAAGTGCTTTTGATGCCTTTTGTCGGAGCCCTCTATGGACCACATAACTAAGTGATAGGACAGACATTAATATGACTTGCTGCCTTGCCATATGCATCTTGCAGCTTCATTTGTGTTCTGAAGTTGTAATTTTCTTTCCCTGCTTCTGTTTACTAACTTTATTTTCACAGTCCCCTCTCAATTTCACTGATCTTCCTTGATCTTGTACGTTCCTTGTACTATTTTAAATCACATGTGGAACTACAGGCCACTGCTTCGATTGGAGGCCAGGGAAAGAGAGAAGCAAGAACCCCAGAGCGTTGTAGATTTTCTGTGGGTCAGAGCTGTTCAACACCACCTTGGCTGGACAGGCAGAAAGGGGAGCATAAATAATACCAATAATTCTACCAGTTCTACTTTGTCCTATCATCAGCTCTGGCTGACTTCCCTGCCTTCTGAGGAAAACCAGTCATCAGAAAAGGAGGTTGGACTCTAGGAAAACTCCTGTGGGGGCCCTGGGCTCCGGGCACAGTTGATGAGCTTGTTGGTTGAAGCCAGCAGCTCTGCAGCTGGTGTCTCTCTGGCCCACCTCTGCAAAGATAGCATGAGCATTCATGACAGAACCTGCTGCCAGTGATGTTCAGCAGAACAAATAAAGCTCTCTGACTCTTGAAGGTCTTAAGGTAAAAAGCATTGAGGAAAACTTATGTCTTTTCTTAAAGAGCAGACAAAAAGAATACTTAAAAAAAAAAATCTATACATGATGTTTTCTGTTAGGACTTTAAATTCAAGAGAGCCTGGAGTGGACTTGTCTTTCTCCTCATGGTTAACATAGTATTTTCTAGATGTTTCAGTCTCAATTATCTGCTCAGCACTTGCATTGGGTATGAAGTTCATTCTGAGGTCTTGGACCAGATCTCCAGTATATGTTGGAGGATTTTAAAGTTTGCTCTTGTACTCTTGAGGCCACCTGGAATAGTGCTGGAGAAGATCTAGAACATGCCTGAGCTTTGGATGTGTCTCCAGTATCAAAGATAGTATGCTGTGACATTCTACTGCCACAGTGCGAGATGCCTTGATAGTAGAAGTCTTTTATTGTTTCCCAATGGGTTTAAAACTCCTGTGTGTTGTAGCAACCGGGGACTGCTAAGCAAAGTAGCTGTTACCATTCTAACCAGTAGTTCCACTGAGCCGAGATTTGGTTGAATCTAGATAGTGTAGTGGCTAAAGTCCTAAGACTCTGTTCTTCACTTCTGCAAGTACTTCTGTACAAGGAGCTTTGCTGGGGTTAGTACTGCAGTGGGAGATTAAAAAATGAAATGCTAAAGTATTAAGTTGTAAATAAAACTACAAACTAAGGTTATGCATGAAGAAGAGACTAGAACATTCTCTACCTGTGCCTTGTGTATGGATTTTAATCATCACAGAAGTATATGAGATGCTAATAAATGTAAGTGCGTTCTAATTAAAAATAAATTAACTAAAATTTACGTTTTCACTCTGTCAGTATTTTTCAGCCCTATTTTGAGGAAGCCTTGAAGAATTAAATGTTCTTATCTCCCTTTATCTAGATTCCTAAATATGCTATGGAAAAGATGGTGGTGGCCTGCGCATTTCTTCTGGGGCCCATACACTCCTTTTGGAGCAGGGGAGGGAACAGGGAGAAGCTCCTGCAAGGGCAAAGAAAATTAGAGCTGCTAAAAGTAGGAGGGATTTTTTTTTCTTGGCCTTTTTTTACTGCTAATAGTAGATTCTGTGGGCGTATAACTGCTGACAGCCACATATAAACACTGCTGTAGAATTCTACTATCCCTGCTGCAAATTTTGGGTCTGTTGTGCTGTAATTTCAGAGATTCTGTTTTTTTATATCCAATTATAGATCTTATTTTGGTGTTGAAATTTCAGCAGGTGGCTATAGTAGGCACAGATCTAGCTAATTTTTATATATGGAATCATAAAAGTAAGCGGCAGAGACAAAGCCTGGTTGTAAACGGATTGTGGTTTAGTCCCTTTTTTCCTATTAAAAAGAAAGAGCATAAAAATCCTTATAGACTTGGACCTCTCTGAACAGAGAAGGTAAAATGATGTGCAAAGTATCTGTGCTCCACACATACACTAACATTGCAGATATGTAAGAAATTACAAACAAGAGTTAATTGTGTTGTAAGTGTACATAATCTCATGAACTGTTCTCCAGTGAAGTCATAATTAACCGTCTGCATGCATAGAGCTGCCCAGTAATGTTTCCTAGCAGCACTTATCATCAAGGACTTGGCATTAGGTTAGAATGGTTTACATAGAGCCAGTTAGAAATTGCAATTTTCATCAAACAGTACAGTACTTTTGTCTGTTCTGATTAAGAACCACACTCATTTTCTAGCTTAAGATGTAGTAACAAGTGTCAAAGCAATTTTTTCATTTAACAACATATTGAAGCATCACTGCTACTGGTTACAAACAGAGAAAAATCATAGTCCTAGAGCACCAAAAAAAGAATGGATGTAATTGTCATGTCCATAACCTGGACTTTTTGGACAGTAAATTTGAAAGCTATATAATTTGAATAGTTGAATGATCTTTTTTCTGCCTCTGCCCCCCACTCTTATTAGAAAGGAAAATGATCTCCAGTTTTGTGTTGCATTTTATTTTAGCTAACTAGTCAAGGGAAGTAAATGGAAAGAATTATATTAAATTTTCCAATGCCACATGCTATTTCAGAGACAGAACAAAGAAATTAAAACGTTTTTGTAACTGGTTCAAAGGTAATCTCTCTAGTGATCATGTAAAATTTAGACTTCAGCATGAGTATGCTTATGAAATGCCTTCAGATAGCAGCCCACATTACAATCTGCTATTTTGTTTTGAATGAATGTGTCGTGACTAGAAGTTTAAGTGGTAACTACAGATAAGATTGAATGCAGAACTTTAATGATATCCCTTTTCCAGTTAGCTGCTGGAAATATTTTCATTTAATTTGCTGAAGTCCATTGAGAATATAATTTTATTTTGCTTTACATAAAATTAACAAACTTGTGATGTTCAAAAGCCAGTGCCAAAATCTTAATTGAAATGGGCTTTTTTTTTTTTTTTAAACAATCTTAAGCATGTTGTTTGGAAAAGAAGCATCCTGCCTGAAATAATTTTATCTTTGATCTTTAAATACTGTGACAAATTCAGTTGGAATATTTTACTTGTGTTTCAATCGTGTATTTGTTTTTCTGTGCTATTCTTTTAATAAGTTGTACCATAATACCATTAGTTTAGAAAGGCGCCCTTGCTGGGTTTTGTCCCAGAACATTCATTCTCATTTTCCATAGTGGGGTTGAACTGTTTTTTTTGTTCATTCTCAACAGTTTTAGTAAATCTGACTTGGACTATTTATTTGTGTTAGTGGTAGTAAGATCACTTCAGCTCAAGTATTTTAAATCTTTATGAAGTGCATGCCTAGCTTCAAGTCTGTAGGAGTGCAAAAGTCTTCTGCAGTCAAATTGGCATGGTTTCACCATGCAGAAATGGGATGTGTGGGAGGACAGGAACTGAAAGTTAAAGTCCAAGGAGATCAAAAGAAGGATATACATATCTTTTCTTAATAAGAACTCAAATCTGAAATAGCATCTTTTTGATCCTGTAAAGGACAGGAGGAAAGAAGTGAATTGAGATGGGAGGTGCTGGCTAGGGGATCTGGCACAGCATTTCTTCTAATCCTTTCTCTACCATCTTCTGGGATAGATGTAAGGTACAAACAGACTCAGGTTTGTTCTGCTCGTTCTCAGAGCTGGCCACACATGAGCTTGATGCGGTGTTATATGCCCGGTGTCTCAAACAGCCTTTTGAGGACATGGATCTATACATGTTCTTGTAAACAGGTCCAAAAAGGGAACCTGCACCTCTGTATTTTCTCCATGAACAGAGCTACTTATGTACGCTGGAGCTGGGAAGGGGAGCTGAAGCTGTGAGGCAATAGTGTTTTCACTATTAATACAGAAATGCGACTACAAGTGAAATAAGTACTGAGAATTTTTGTGTACGGTTTTCAGATCAAACCCTTTAAAGAAAACTATGTGTTAAATCTAAGTAGATGCCACATTACTCTAAGCCTATATAGCAGTGGTATTTCCCAAATTCTATTTCATTTGATCCTTCCTGCTGTGCTTCAAAGTATTTTTGAAATGAGGACTAAGGATCCACTAATTTGTAGTCCTTGCTAGGACAGCTTCTTTGGGCTGTTGCTTCCAAATAATCTGAGTAGCAGTTGACATATGAACCTAGTTGGCAAGGATGCCAGTGTAGCTATTTCTTGACTGTGATGCTAAGTAAGACAGTGAAAGCATTTTCTTACTGGCCAGCGTTTCATTGTTATTTGCCCTAGAGTCACATTTAAATAGCTTTAAAAGATCATGGAAAGTAAATCAATGAAGTCTGAAGACAACTAATTATTTCATATGTAGATAGGATTTGATTATAATATCTTTATTTGCCTTCGGTATTCTGTATTACATAAAAAGCTTTAGTGTTAGAAGAAAACTAAAAATAACCCTACCAAAACCAAACCCACTCCCCAAAAAAACCCACCCCAACCCCCTAGATATTTTCCAAATCAAACTTCATCCCAAGATCACTAGCAGATAAAAATTCCACTCAGATCTGTTCCAGTCAGGGCGAAACAGTTCTAGAGACTGGACACAAGTTTCTGAGTTACTATTCATATGCAGGTTCCAGACATTTTTTTTACAACATGAAGATGTTTTGTGACTGGAGATGGCCCTCCATCTATCCTCTCCCTTTTCTGCCTTGATACAGATTTCTTGAAGTGTTCAAGGCATTAGACACTGAATGCTGAACATTGCCTGATGATAAACTGCAGAGCCTCTGTTTGTGACCCTGTATGAGGAGGAGCCTGAATTTGGAATAATGAAGCTCTGACCTTCAGTGTGGAGCAACACTTGTACTGCTTGCATGCTTGTGTACTTCTCTTTCTATATGAAGTGTTAGCTCTTTAAGGAAGTGAGTGGCCTCAAACAAAAAAACCTCAGTAAAAAGCCAACTGGCTTGTTAGGTTGGAGTTATAGTCTTTCACCTTTATGGTATATCATAAAAAGGGGCATTAAAGTTTAGATGTTCTTAAACTTGTGCCTACTAGAGCTTTTCTGAGTTGATCAGTCTTTATCATTTCGGATCTTAATTTGCTAAGTTGGCTACCTATCCCCTTGCTTTCAAGGGGAGCTAGGTGAGGTGTCCCATTTTATTAATGTGATTACAGCCTTTGATGCAGTATTTTTGCAGTGTCCTGTGTAGTGGGAGACTACATTCCCTACCTGGCTGCCCACTGGGAAAGAGAAGTCATTCATCCAAGCTACTTTAGAAGCCAGCACTGTTCTTTGACTTTATTCTCTGAAACTTCCAGAACTGCTGTCTTACTAGAGTAGGAACAGTTTAGCAAGTCTGAAAATTTGAGTTGTTCTCTCTCCATCTTTCCTGGGTAAAAAACAAGTCTGTCCCTCAGATCCTCACTCATTCAGAGACTTTTCTTCTAGACATGTAACAATAACTTGGTGAAGTTCCCCCCATGAAGACCCCAGGAGAGTAGAAGACCCCCCTGAAACTGCCTTTTGCCAGACTTAGAAAAGTAAGATGAACATGTGAAAACTGTATGAAAAGCCTGTATGGGGCAGAATGCAAGGGGGAAGCATGACTTCACACCAGGAGCGGTGAAAGGCCCGGGAAGTGGCAGTGTTGATGTTGCCTGGCTGACTGAAATGGAGGTGATGGTTGAGGATAATCACAAAACTTTATTGAGATGAGTGTAGAATTTATATGGGTTTGGTGTAAGCATACATTACTATCAAACTGGGATCAACACATGTATTACATGATGACGGAGAGGCTGCAGTTAAGATTGTTTGGGGAAAACTATGAATGGATATATACACTTCATAAAAATGCATGTGCTGTTATCTCTGTTGGGATTCATGTCAAGATGGCTGCAACGAGGGTCAAAAATTGCATTATTCAGTTCATAGCTGTGAGGGTTCCAGTACCATAATTGTTACACATGCTGGGGATGAGGAGAGGGCATTAAAAAAATAACTTTAGACAAACCACAAATAGAACATAATTTTAAAGGCTTTTTATTTTGTACCAGTCTTGTAATTTTGGAGAGAGTATAGCTTATAATAAAACCAGTCTATCCCCTTCATGCTATTCTCTGTTAAGGTAGGAAAACCTCCTAATCTATATGCTGTGACTTCAGTACTGAGATGAGTGTTTTCCTCATTATTCCAGCCTGAGATGCTCTCACTCAGCACAGAGTAGCAAGACGTAGCTGCCTATGCTGGAATTGTGGAAACAGTGAGAAAAGCCTTTCATCACAGACTGGAGGTGGCACGTGGGTGAATTTTGTGCCTTCCCTGGTACACTGCACACTGAATCTCAAGAAGAGCTCATCATATTGTTAGTATAGACTAAAGAAAAGAGTATCTTTTTGAAAGATAAGCTAAGCAAAACCAATAGCTTTACACCACTGTGATCGTCTTCCATTTGGCAAACCCTTTTGTGCAGAAACAGGCTTTGATCAATGTTGTCCTTATATATAATGTATACAAGTCTATTTCTAGCTGTGCTATTTTCCAGAAATATTTCAAGAACTACACTGTACAATTCTGGTTTTGGCTTTAATGACTATTCCGATTTTAAATTGTAGAACTGTGATTCATTTTAATAAGCTATGATATCTTTGCTAACTGATACTCGAGTGCATATTCAAGTTTCTCAAGAATATCTTGTTTGCTGCGTAGGAAATTGAACTCTCTATTTCTATCAAGTACATGCAATCAAATATCTGACTGGGTTGACATTTTAGCCTACTTGTACGGCATGTTCTCTGCTGCGACTCTAGGTGAGACATTCTCCACTCGGGTAGTATATCTTTGTGTTAAGCTAGGTACGTGGGGGCAGGAGTAAAAGCAGCACTTGTCTTGCAAAATACGCTATTGAGCTGTATTGATTTCTCATTTAGCAGTATTGGGTGTTCACCCTGGAAATCCAGCTAGGTTTCTGGTTGCTCGTGAGAAGGCTGATTAGTATTAGTTATCTAATGAATGCATATAGGCACCAAGGGCTTATGCATCTTTTATGCAATCTGAACAAACCAGAAAAGACATCCATATGAAATAATGAACTGTCCAGCAAGTAAATCATGAAGCTTGTTAGACTGTACAATTAAGTTATTTTTTCAGTTTTTGGAAGGCAGAAATAAACAATGGATTAGTAGTTTATTTGTCTGTGTTTTAAATCAGCTGTATACTTTGAGATTCTGTAGTGTAAGATGAAACAGAAGAAAGATATGATTTGGAAACCTGATGAATCAGGTTAAGCATACATGACCGGAACCTTCAGTTCCACTTGATTTGGTTTCTGATTCAGGTTTTGCCATTATCTGACCACCCAGGAGTTCCAGATTTCTGCTGAGGATTTTCTGCCTTTTGTATAACCTTTCCAAAAATTTCTTGAAGGCAATGTTGGCACATCCTCTTAGGAGCACTTTATTATGCTAGCTGCTCTGGCTGTGAGACTGGGCCTGTAGGCCAGTACCCTTGCTTGTCTCCATTTCAGGTGATGTAGATATCAATGGTGGGTGTGTGGCAACTACTTTAAGGAAGGTAAACAGCTAGTAATGAGTTTAAGCTAGACAAAGCATTTTTCAAAAACCAAGCTAATAATTATGGTTCTGGATCTTAGAAAGAAAAAGTGATATTTTTTTTTTCCTGAGTGCCCAAGTAAAGTGCTTTCAGAAAGAGGGTGATGAAACACTCATACTTCTCTCTGAAATCCATGAAGAATATCTTCCATTCCATCTTCTGCATTTTTTGTCACATGGTTCCTTTGATCCTTGTTGCAGACAGTGTTCCTGATTTTCAAAGTTAATGTCCAGTTGTGTATGTGAATGTGTGGGAAGAGAGGAATGTTTCATTCACTGCCAAGGTATGCTTTTATGAGTGGGAGAGTTTCATTCTATTCCTAAGGACCGATTGCACATCACATCAAACAGGACGTGCAAATTTCCATATGTTTATCTTAACTTTAATATAAGAATTTTGACTAAGTCATTTGTCTTAGAAATGCTACCAAAAAAGTAGGAAAACTGAGGCATGTGCTATAATCATAAGAGCATTGCAAAATGTTCTCACATTCTTTCTTCATGAAGTATGCCAAGGAGAGTTTTGAAAAGGAATGGCAGCAGCCTAGCCTACCATTGCAGTATTAGTCATGTAATGGCTATAAAAAGTAAATCCTTCAGTGGTAGTCTCTTCTAGATTGGACATTATCAGATTTTTTTTCTAGATTCAAATTTGTGTTAATGTCTGGGAATTTGTCTTGGTCATACTTTGCATTTCAGGAGTGGGCTTGGACTTTACCCTGTCTATATTACAATGAAAAATATTTTCTCTTTATTTAATGAGAGCTTTGTTGCTGTTTATTAAATGAGTGCTGTGCTTAAGAATGCTTCTTATAAGTACTGTATTGTCACACCTTCATCTTCAAGAAATCCGGAGAGAAATTATCAGCAGATAGCCTATTGGAGCAGAGGAAGTGCTTCGGGGGGAGCTAGGGGAGTTATTTGCAGGGGTAGGGAAGAGAGAGAGACAACAGGCAATCAGAGGCATGGGTGCTGTTAAGAGAGAGATTCTTGGGGTAAGCTTCTATGTAAATAACACTGCTGATTTCAGAAGGTTTGTATTTGGTTTTACATAGGATTGAAGATACGGTGCTCATAACTTCCACACGCTTTGTATTCACAGAACTTCAAATAATCTCACTGGCAATTGTGCTTCCTCTTTAATATAGAGAAGATGGATTAGATTGCAAACAGGATAAGTTTGAATTTACTTTTAAATGATAGTCGTTGTATATGAAAGTAATGATTTTTAGATGGAATTAAGCACAGCTTAGTCAAAGGCAATATGTAACATGCTGCATAACTTTAGAGCTATGGACTTATTTCCATTACTCTTGCTTGATCGTGCTATGCTGCCCAATAAGGAAACTCTTCAGTTGATTTCATGGTGCTTTGAATCTCTCTTATATGAAAGTTTGTATATTATAGCTTCCCCAGGCATTGATGACAGTATTGGCAGTAGATTACAGAAATAACTGTATAGTGAAGCTTAATACAAGCATGGTGCTGGTATAGAACAAAGTTGATCTTCTGAAATGGGGCCTTTATTAAGTTACTGCAATGGAAATACAACCTACCGCTTACAAAACAAATAAACTGCAAAAGGAAAAGCAGTATCTTGAAGAAAAGGGGCTATAGGATATCGTTGAGAATTTTAGACAGGCAGAATTGCTATCATATATTCATTAAGTCCAGCAGTCAAACAATTCCCCAGTATTGGTTGTTTTGATTTCACTTCACACAGTCAAACTGAATTTTGCTAGCCACTAATGGTGTGGCTTCAATAGCTGGACAGATGACTCTTTGTCCTGCCAAATGTGTTCTCATCTATGGTGTCACCATCTGCTACTTTAAATGGGGGAAGCATTGTTAGTGTCTTTTGCCAGATGTGGTTTAAATCTCTCCCTTATTCTGTGGTAATAAAAGTGCTTTTATAGGCAAGTGAAGGTGTGTCAGACTTGGTTTATATAGATGAGAGAGAATTTGCAAGGTTGCCGCTGTTGAAAAGGAGATGAAAAAAGGTGATATGTGGACATAGCGTGTACCATATACTCAGAACAGAGTTATGCCTGCCTGTCAGTATCATGAAATGTTTGCAAAAAATTAATGTTTAACGCAGAAACTTTTTCAGATAATGGAATGGAGCTTATTGCATTTCAAAACTTCATTTTCAACTTTTTTTAATTGTTTAATGTGTAGACCACTCTTAAGCTAGTATGTATATTTGAAAGTAAAAAAAAAAAGTAAATATTGTTTTCTTCATAACAACTTGTAAAAAATTAAATGAATTCTGCATTTTTATGTTGTTAGATGGAGTAATTTTCAGATTAAAGACCTCTTAGATTTGATTGGCAGTGCACTCATAATCTCTAGAACAAATTCCTTTCTTCCTGGGTTGTTCGGGGGTTTTTTTTGTTTTTGTCGTGTGTCCCTTCCTTCCATCTCTGAATTTGATTGACACAGGGTAGTATTGGGTTTGTTCGTTTTCACCGTTGTGACTTGGGGTAGTTGCTGCAATCCCTGAAATGAGGAAGAAGTTTAAAGTTTAGCTGGTTTTTAGGAATGTGTTATTTTAGCTATATGGTTACATTACAGTCTGGGTGCATATCCCACCTATGGTCTCTCCCTTCAGTTCCACAAAGAGGACTCTTACCAACACTGAGTTGTGTTTTTCTCAAAAAGTACCCCTCTACTTCAGTGTGCTCTAGATTGGATCAGCAGGCTATCACAGGTTGTGGTCATAGTGGCAGTGCCCTTCCCTTTTCACCTTCTCTTAATTGCAGCCTTCAGGTGACAGGTTAGCTAACATCTCATCTCTCTAGGTGAAACAATGCAATTCCTCTTGGGCTAAATTTAGGCATAGAGAATAGCCTTCCAGTTTGGCCTTTTGTGCTAATGAAAGTGGCAGACACTTCTACACCCTTTTCCTTTGGGAGCCTGAGACTGGTAGCTGATTAGAGTGACTGAAGCTTTTTCAAAGCAGGTATTATTTATTCACCTGAGAGTATACAGGCTGTTATTGGTTACGCCCTACTTCTGATTACTGTCAGCATATTTTAACTTACCTTTGCCCTAATCTTTCTCTTAATCCTTAGCAGTAACCTTTACCTAATGGATGAGGGAGAAACCCAATGGGACTTTTGGGGCTTTCAGTTAACACCTGTGTGCTTATCACTCTTTCCCCTTTCTTTTTCTCAGGATGTATTTTCAATATCTAAACCTTTTCAAGGCAGTAGCGTAACTCTGCCTGGCTTGGAGAAAAAACATCTCCTCAACTATTGGCCCAGCTCTTGCTATCTTCCTCTTGTGCAGATTTCTGCTTTGAAGAAATGCCTTAATTTTATTTATTTTCTCTCAAGTAATTTTAGACTAGCAATTTAATAACAAGGAAGTAAAACTGAAACACATAACATGCTGTGTACTTAAATATAGATAACACCTCACTCTTCACTTCTTTAGTGGGTAGGGCTTTCTCTCATTGCAGGAGTCTATTAAAATAATAAAGTTTGGCAAAAGAGAAGAAAATGTGACTGTACAACCTGAGCTTAGAAAGGACATGGGTTTTGTGTTATCTTCAGTGAGAGCCCAACACTGAGTATCAGACCATAAAGGAACAATAAATGTGATCGTTTATTAGCACATTGGTTTCTTTCCCTATTTAATTTGTCAACTCCCTATTTCTTTTCTCAGGGGAAAAAAATCTGGTACTGTAAATTCTATACAAATAATGTCCAGGCAAACAACAATTATTCTATGACTGGTGTTTATAAACCACCCCCATATAACTTCTCATAGGAGCTCTGAAATAATGAGTGTTTTCCAAACGTGCTGATGGTGAAGGTTATTCAATAAACCAATTCAAATTTCATCTCTGTTCCATTGATCATGGGTGTAAGTTATAAAATTGCTTGCTTTGGTCTATGTTGTCTGAATCCCACTCACCATTATATCTGTTAACTGGTGGTGGTCTTTTCTGGCTAGTCTTCATTCTAGCTAGTTTAAATGCAGTTTATTCCATATATAACTGGACCTCACTTCTTTAGAAGGTTTTTTTGTAGTACATACACCTAACCAGTGTTTCTACCCAGGAGATATTTAGTTTCAGTTTACAAGTAGATGTTTGACCCTTCAGGATAAAGATGGAATGTCTTACAGAAGGTAGTGGATGTCTTGACTCTGTTTAATTAAATGCACAAGAATAGGCTTAGATGATCCAGCTCAAGCTTTCTGAAGATTTAATTTCCTTTGTGTTAATAAATTTATTTCAGTCTAAGGGGAGTTGGGCCTATAGATAACTACTACCTATGTTACAATTCTTAGTATTTTTGTCTGTAAGTTTGAGAATCAGAATCACTAAAATTGAAGAAATGCAATTATAGTGACTTGAAGTGTGATTTCAAATGCTGTTTTCTCAACTAATATGTCTTCCCGCACAATAATTACAATAAGCAACATAAACAAGCACACACAAACAAAAAAGAAAAGGTTGTGGGTTTTTACAATGCCAGCAATTATTAATAAAACACTGATGTTTTTGCTTTAGTCAGTGCAGTGTTAATGATGTTTCTTCTGGGGAACACACAGAGCATCCTTTTGGTAGGACTTGTATTTTTGGAACTTAGCAGGCATAGCGCTACCTAGAGAAAGCTACAGCGCTACTGATTTAAGAGATAATAGTATAGGCCTGTCCCAGCATATCATACTAAACTTTTCTGTGATGATTTGTGGTACAAAAGGGAGAGGTTTATAATCCTGAAAGGTAGTAAAATTACATTGGTTTGAATAGAGCTATGAAAAACATATCCATTACATGGCTCAGAAAAAAAGAGGTTTATGATCTGGGAGGGAAAAATAATCTCTAGAAAAATTAGTTTTCCACAGTATTTGAAAAGTTAAGAGAAGGTTGGGCTATGCACTCGAGTTCTGTGTACACAAAACCAGCATTTTTCAGCAGATGAAGCTTCAGTCTTGAGATTCAAGAGAGAACTCAATGTGGGGAAAAAACTAATAGGGTTCAGTCACTCATGTTTGTAACAGCAGGTACTACTTGCCCTAGTGAAAATAAAGATTGTGTCTGAAAAGCGGTAGCTTTGAGAGTTTAGGAGTTTGGAAATGAAGTATGACTATATTTAGGCTTATCAGTTGAATTCAGTCTTAGTAGTGACCATAAATTACTTTGTAGATGGGAAATATTGACTTAATTGATCACTGTGGAATGGATTGGTGATACCAGTCCATTTCTTGGTAAAGAAGCATCTGCACTAGAAAAACTTATCATCCAAAATGGCATTAATTCCTGTCCTTGTTTTCAGCCTCAGCAGAATTGCCAAGAATTAATTGGTCACAGACTGATGCATCTATTAAGTCCTGAACACAGCCCATATAGATTAGGGTTCAAAAATGTTAGTATGTCACTCTGGATAGCAGTTGAACTGTCTTGTTCCTTTACAAAGGATTTCAGAGCTATTAATGAACTACCTTACACAAGTCCTTGAACATAACTGTAAGTTCATTTGAATGTAATTTCAAAAGTTAACTTGCAATATAGAATGCAGCATACCTGCTTTCAGCTCCAGGTGTTTGCTGTTCACAAAAGCATGTTACATGTAAAAGTAACGAATTAGAGATATTCAGCTTGCAGCAGTGTATGGCTTTAGCATAATATGGCAAGGCAAGCAGAACTGTCTTCAATTGAAGCCTGTTAGCACATCCACAAGTGTTCTGTTTTATAATTTATTTATTTTTTTTTGTTTTAGCAGCAATGGCATTTGAAAGGTTGACGTTCTAGCTGGTAAAGGAATTACTATGTCTGATGTCAAAGCACTGGAAAAAACGGTGTTGTGCAATGTCTATTGCCTAGGCAGTTGATGGGACCTAGCATAACCAAGAGCTGTAGTAATGGAGTTGGAAAGTATTTTAGAGGTTGCCCAGTCCTTTAACCATGTCTTTCATTGCCATGTACTGAAGGTAAATGCAGCCCTGATGGATTCTAGCCAGCTCATTTCTCCTCATGTGAGAGACTTATTCTGCTGTCTTTGCAAGGTGTATGTTCATTCTTTTCAATATTCATAAGACATATGGAAGGGCTTAATGTGATTTAAAAAGAAATAGGATTAGCCAAACCGTGAAAACTTAAAGGATTTGAATAGCACTAGAAAAGGGCACTATCAGCAATGAAAAATACTCTGTTTAACTGTTTGTAGCCACAAGTATACTCGAAGAGCTCAGAGTACAAAGTATCCTGATTTGTACAATACTAGTTTTCCTTTTTAACCCCTTTTCACTCTTGAGCGGTTAGAGAAGGTATTCCAGTTTGTGACCTGGAGTTATTTCTTTGCCATGTTCTTACTCTTTTGTACCTGGACCTCCTGTTAATGATTGGGAGGAGCTGATATTTCTGACAACATCAACAAAGCCTGTTTTGCTTTTTATCTGCTTGATAAAGAGAAGGCCATGTGGTAAAGGACTATCTTGCATTTCAGGAGTTACTGAATCTGTAATGACAATGTTTCAGTTAAGACGTTGTACTGAGATTCAGGAGAGTTGTTTTAGTACCTGACAGACAGAATTCTTGTGTGAATTTTGTCTATCATGATTTTTCTTGGAGTAAAGGGTGAAGGAGAGTAGAGTTGCTTATTTTGCTGACACTCCAGTTCCTTGGAGAGCATGCCGAAATATTGTTTAATATTTTAAAGAAATCTCACATGCTACAGAAAAAGAGGTCCTGTAAATATCTTCTGAAACACTGACTCCTCCTGTGGTCATGAAAGTTATCCTTTCTTGCCTGTGGTGTAGCATCCACTTTTGGTCTCTAATAATTAAACATGTAGCAGTTGTACAGCACTGGCACGGTGAATACTAAATGCTATTAAATGTTGGTATAAGGAATGATGTTTTACAGACTGTACCTGTCACATCAGTATATCCCCTGTGCTTAGCAACCTTACTAGTGGTGGGGAGGCTTCAGGCTGAATGTTCAAATTGAGTTATTTTGCAGATGTCCTCCTTAATTCCGTCCTTTGGTTCCTTCATGGAGCCAGACGCTTCCAGGAAGGGTTTATCTTCACAAACACTGGAGTAATTTTAGCAGTAAATTTTGGTATTTATAGCATTGAAATATATGTGCCTCAGATATTGTGGGCAGGATGATTCCTTTAGGTCCAAGATTAAAAGGCTGAGGCTCAGAAACAAATGACAAATATGGTCATAAACGCTATTGGTTAAGGCAGTATATTGCAGAGGGAGCACAGAGTACTTATGTGCATGACCAGATCCCAAGAATTAACCTTGTCTGTTTTGCCGATTGGAGAATGACAAATCTCAAACTCAGCATCCACTGAACACTAATATCATTTCTGCTGACAAATTATTGGTCTGTAGGGAAAACTTCTGAGGACTGTTGTCTTTATTTCAGCTAACTTTGTGTTTATATTGTGATGAAGTACTTGGAACACACACTGCATGTAGTTTATTTTTCCAGATATTCCAGTTTACTACTCTTTGTGCAGTTATTTTTGACTTGTCTGTATTTATATGCAGATATATACTATTGTAAAAAAAATAATTCTGCAGCAAGAGCCATTGTCACAATTTAGTTTTAAGCCAAGTCAGACACTAGCCTTAGATTTTTTTGTGAGCTGCTTACGCTTTTGCTAAAAAGCTTAGCTATACAACATGAAATATGAAAAGTTGCTCAGAATTGCCTTTTAATATCTGACTCGTGGGGGAAGAGCTTCTCTCTGTTGCACATATATAGGACAAAAACTCCTGAGAACCAAGAAGCATCATGAAGTTCAATGCCGTAGTGTTGAGGATTTGTTTCAGTTTCTGTGAAGAGCAAGAAAATATTTTATCCCCTGAGGCTCAGAGGCACAAACAACTCTGGAAAAGCGGAGTTAGCTATATTTCTTAACCAAAGAGGAGTAGAGGGTGTGTAAATTTCTTCTCTCCTTCTGGCTGTCCTGTTGCTGTGTGGTCATGATAGGTGCAGCGGTCAGAGCACAGTAATATATAGCTGCTACAGCAAAATTAGTTTAGGGTACTGTTTTGACAGAAAGTTCCAAATGTTCCAAACTAGAAAACTGTTTCAAAACATCTTTGTTGTTTTTTTAACAAATAAATGAAAAGATAAAATCAGTTCTAAACTTGAGTACAAATGTATAAAGAACAATTTAAAAGGATACTTATAAGCGAGGATCTTTAATAAACTGTTCTTATACAAAATTCAACACTTCAATTCCTATTGATATTAGTGGAAAAATGTGCTTTTGCCACAATGGGACATGCCTATTACCTATTTCTGTAATAAAATCTAGGAGGAAAAAGAAATTGCCAAAAATGCTGTGCAATAATAAAAGTAACTCATGTTCACTCCCCCTTATTAACTTCTACCTCTGATAAAACTCTTGCAGACATATCATGTTCTACTACGTTTATAATCTCCCTTAAGATGTATATAAAAATTCTGTACTCACAGAAAGAAAAGTGTGTTCATATATAGTTGAGGTACAAAGAATGCTAATGATGTTGATCTCTATTTTTCAATTTGTGAGTGCTAGAAGGCAAGTCAACTGAAAAGAACAAAAGATTATCTAGGTTCAAAACAAGCAAATAAAAATGTTGGAAATTTAATTAATCCCCTGCCAATTTGTCTGAAAAATACCTAAACTTGGTTACCTCCAACTCCAGAATTTTGACAGATAATGCAACTACTGATGCAATTGTATTTAAGCAATTGGATTTTAAATTACAACTTTTTTTGGTACACCTAATTGGTGGAATTAGAAAATATAAACAGTAACAGGGAAGAAACAGGAACAAGGATGCAGTTTTTTAATGTAGCAATTCAGAAATTTGTAGAACAACCTCTTTTGGAGAGGAACTACAGGCCCAGTAAGCCTCACCTCTGTGCCCGGAAAGACCATGGAGCACATCCTCCTGGAAACTATGTTTAGGCATGTGGAAAATAATGAGGTGATTGGTGACAGGTAACATGGCTTCACTGAGGGCAAATCGTGCCTGACAAATTTGGTGGCATTCTACAACAGGGTTACAGCGTTGGATGGATAAGGGAGGGGCAACTAATGTCACCTGCCTGGACTTGTGCAAAGCATTTGGCATTGTCCTGCACAACCACCTTCTCTCTCAAATTTAGAGACAGGAATTTGACGGATGAACCACTTGGTGAATAAGGAATTGGCTGGGTGGTCATGTTCAAAGAGTTGCGGTCAACAGCTCGATGTCCAAGTGGAGACCAGTGATGAGTGGTGTTCCTCAGGGATCAGTATTGGTGCAGTTTAACATCTTTGGCGACATGGAAAGTGGGATCGAGCGTACCCTCAGCAAGTTTGCTGACAACACCAAGCTGTGTGGTGTGGTCGACACGCTGGAGGGAAGGGATGCCATCCAGAGGGACCTTGACAGGCTGGAGAGGTGGGCCTGTGCGAACTGCATGAAGTTCAACAAGGCCAAGTGTGAAGTCCTGCACGTGGGTCGGCGCAATCCCAAGCATAACTACAGGCTGGGAGAAGAATGGATTGAGAGCAGCCCTGAGGAGGAGGAGGACTTGAGGGTGTTGGTGGACGAGCTCAGCATGACCCAACAATGTGCGCTTGCAGCCCAGAAAGCCAACCATATCCTGGGCCGCATCAAAAGAGGTGTGACCAGCAGGTCGAGGGAGGTGATCCTGCCCCTCTACTCTGCTCTTGTGAGACCCCATCTGGAGTACTGTGTTCAGCTCTGGGGTCCCCAGCATAAGGACACAGACCTGTTGGAGAGAGTCCAGAGGAGGGCTGTGAGATGCTCAGACAGGGCTGGAGCACCTCTCCTATGAAGATAGGCTGAGAGAGTTGGGGTGGCTCAGTCTGGAGAAGACAAGGCTCCGGGGAGACCTTGTAGCAGCCTTCCAGTACCTGAAGGGGCCCACAAAAAACCTGGAGAGGGACTGTTTATCAGGGAATGTCGTGATAGGACAAGGCGTAATGGCCTTAAGCTGAAGGAGGGTAGATTTAAATTAGATATTAGGAAGAAATTTTTTTAACTATGAGGGTGTGTGAGGCACTGGAACAGGTTGCCCAGAGAAGCTGTGGCTGCCCCATCCCTGGAAGTGTTCAAGGCCAGGTTGGATGGGGCTTTGGGCAACCTGGTCTAGTGGAGGGTGTCCCTGCCCATGGCAGGGGGGTTGGAACTAGATCATCTTTGAGGTCCCTTCCAATCCAAACCATTCTATGATTCTATGATTTTGAATGCTGACACTAATTTCACATGTGTCTTAATATAATTTGTAGCAAAGGATTTTGCTCCTAGCACAGAGCCTATGCAAAGGCAACAGCTGACTGTTTACGTGAAGCTGTGTGTAGTAGATGTATAACTGCAGTGATTTAAAAGGAGTATTGAAATAATTATGCTCTAAGGGCACAGTACTCTGCTAGCACTGCTTGCAATGCAAAAGATTAGAGGAAGAAGAAAGTACGTCATACTTCATAAATCATTCTTATCTTCTTGCCACAGCCAAAGTTCTGGTCTCAGGAGACAGAATGCCTGCAACTACTATTGGGTTTATAACTTTTATTTATATTGGTCATTCAAGAATTAGGTTCTATGTAAGATCACCTTTCCTCCTTATCCCTAGTTCTGTGCAAAATAGAATGAATTTTAACTGAAATCTTCAGCTGTGTAATGGCTGAAACTATCATCTAAATACAAAGATAAATTTATTAGGGTATGTAATGTTTGGAATTTGTTGTATGACCATGTTTCTTTTTTATTATTTATTTAGTGCTGCTACAATTTGGTCTTAATTATACCAAAATTTAGAGAAACTCCACTGGAGTTAATATTATACTGAACCTACACACCTGTAACTGAGGACAGATGATGTGGTTACAACATTCATTTTGCTTGCCTCATAGGTGTATAATATGCTGTTGGGGAAAAAACCCCCCACAACACAACCCCCCAAAAAACCAACCCCCCAAAATAACCCCAAAACCCCCAAACAAAAACCAACTCACCCCACCCCCCAAAAAAACACCAAACGACCCTCGTCCCCCCCAAAAAAAACCCAACCAGAGAAAACCCAAAAAACCCAAACCAACAACAACCAACCAAAAAACCCCAAACCTGTCTATGCCCAAAAAAAATCCTACAGAAAGTCTAAATACTCTGGTATTTGTTTCATAGAGAAAAAAATGCAAACCAACAAGTAACAGGATGCTGAAGTGTAGTCTGCTAAGTTGAGGTGCATTACCATTCACTGCTGTGGTCAGGACAGTATAGGTATGTCCTCACACTGGAACTTTTGCTTACAGGAGGCAGGTCCAAGCAACTACTTCTATTGAACTGTCATTGAGAGAGATTTTAGCAGTAACATATGATGTTATTAATTAAAAAAAAGGTAAAATTAATATTTACACATCTCAGGTAAAAGCTATCCACTCAAGAGTTTTAAGAGATCTTTCAGTTATAAAATTACTGGAGCTAAGAAGTGAAATATGTTACAGTGGCCTCAGAATTTAGAAATGAAAACTTATGCATGTTTTAAAAGATCTGTAGGAAAAAACAAGCCAGAAGGTGTAGACTTTATGCTCTGGACATATTAGTAGGAAAAAATAATTTCAATTCTGTTTTATAAACATGGATAAAACATGCTTATAAAAGGAATTCTTATCCCCCCTTCCCCATGTTGAAAAAAACTCTACCTCACCAATCTACTAGATTTTTTTTTTTTTCAGAGTTTTTGAATTGTGTCAATGGCGTGAATGTGTATGATCGACTTTGTTACAGTATGCTGAGATTCTTCAAATGTCTTTTGAAAAGTGCCCTTATAAACACCTCTTGAAGAAATTAAGCTTGATGAAGTGGAAAGGTCTTCCTGTGGATGAATAGTTACTTAAAGAAAGGAAATGAAGTTGAGGTAAAAATAGTGAGCTCTCGCAATAGAGAGGTAACTGTTCAAATCTTCCTTCTAGCACTTTGATTCTGGGATTTTGGCCATTTAACATATTATGAATGAGCTGGAAAGGGGATGAAATAAAAGCATACTTAACTATACTTTGAAAAACATGCAGTAGAACTAGACTAGATGAAGAGGTCTATGGAATGGTTTTTACATGAGCAGAGACTGAAGAAAGACTAAGGCTGCTCTGCCTAGAAAAGAGTCAAACTAAGAGAATATGATACAGACCTGCAAAATTATGTAAAGAAGAGAAGTTACTAGAGAAAGATCACTCACTATTTCCACAGCACACAAATTAGAAAATTGTCAGACTGAACACTTAAACAAAAGGAAGTTATTTTTTCACACAAGGAGTAGTTAAATTTGTAGATTTCATCAATTGTCAGAGGATGTTTTAAAATTCAAAAAAAGCTATACAAGGTTTTAAAAAGGATGAGACAATTTTAGGAAGGACTGTCTGTTGGGTGCTATTAAACATGATAATCTGGAGGAAATACACTACTCAGCAAAGTCCCATAACTAACTGCTAATGATAATGAATATTCCAGGGTGGCTGTTTTTATATCCCACTTATGTTCCTTTTATAGTCTGTTTCTGCCTGTATTTCTCCCTCCAAGAGAACTTCAGACTCTCAGCACAGCTCTGCTGCAGTGTACAGAGGTTGTCAAGTTATCTTAGCTTTCTGCTATTTGGAACTACTACACAATGCAAACAGGGTTTTAAAAAATTGTTTAAGCCTATATAAGTAGTTGTTACTGTCATTATTACTGTTTCTGATTGTTGATACTTTATGTTGCATTAGTACTTAAGTAGGTCCCTGTCTATTGCACCAATGCCAGATTTCACAGAAGGAACATATTTTTAAGGAACTAACAAAATTGTAGATGGTAATAATATCACTTACTACACATTGATTTTTACAGCTGGCTTTTCCAGGCCCTGAAATATGTAACATTTTTCAGAAGGATTAAAATGACAGTATTAAGTACCACAGGACAAACTTATGCTGGGCTTAGTCCTGTATTCCCCACCATGTCTTTTAGATAGACTTAAGACCTGAACAGAAATCTCAAAACTTTGAATAATATCCCTTGGATATGAACTTTTTAGGGTTGAGTCTAACCTTGGTGTGAAAAAAACAGGAGCTTCTGCATTGAACCAAATGAGAAATTTAGGTAGATTAATTAAGAAAAAGTGTTTCCCTTTTGGCTTAGGGTAATAGCTATGCAACAAATCAATAGGAAGAATTATTCTTCTTGATCACCACTGATCTGTAGGAATATACTTCCACTGTGCCACATGGGCAGAACATTGTCCTCCTGCTCTGTGGTTTGCACATTGGGCCATAAGGGAGACGATGCTGGGATCATAACTCAGGGGTATTCTAAAAAGAAAAAATTCCATTAGGTTGTATTGAAATTTAATCTCTAACCTGCTATGGTGCTGGTGGTAAGAGAAATGGTTGTGCCCACCCCAGCTCTTTTTTTTGCACTTGTACGATTGTTATGAGCTCTTATTGAGTAAGAACAGTTGCAAAAAGGGGAGCTTTACAAAATTTGATTTTAGTGGTACAAACATGTGACTAGAATTTCTTACAGAATGCTTATGTGTCCTTGGACACTCTGGCCTTGTGAGTGATTGTGGATAAATACTAATCTGGAAGTTAGTTTTGTTAGATTCAGATCATGTTCTGATGTATGGTAACAGACCCGTGCTGGGACTCTCTGTTTAATGAGTTTCAACAAATTAAAATTAATTGTTATATTTTATTTCCTTGCCCAGGCAAAAGGTGACAGCAATTTTTCATGTACCACAATTTCATTGCCCACAAAACCACTTAACCTTAAAAAAAACCAAAACAACAAACCAAACAAAAATGCCTAAAAACCCAAACCACAAAAACCTCCCAAGCAAAACCCTAGGAAAACACGCTCCAGTTTAAGAATTTTGTATTACGTGTTTAGCAGCACTAGTCATAAAATATTTTTCCCCATGCATGTTTACAACAGTGTAAAGTTGCCTAGGGGGTACTCCTGACATTTTTGCAGCCATGCCTGTAGTTTCTTGACATGAGCTTAGCTGCTGTGTTTAAAGAAAAGATGCAGCTATGGCTGGCTTAGAATAATTGTTGGGGTGCCATAATGTTTGCTTAGAAGGCTACTGAAATTTATGGCATGAGCTGGGCTAATGCTGGTATACATGCCAAGCTCTGACAGTCAGGTGAGAGGCAGCTTAAACGCATGCCCACCAGGCTGTCCTGAAAGCTCTTGGGCTTTCAGAATAGTCTAGAATTTCAGATAAGTCACACTTGCAAAAGTTTCTGTAATATAGTAGAGTAAGATAGGGTAGGTGAATACTATTGAAAGCCTTCATTTTCTTGGTATGAAGAAAGAAATAGAAATATGAAGTGTAGTTTGCTAAATATTTTTTTTCTCCCTCAAATATTCCAGGTTTTGTGCTCTAAACAGAAATATGAAGCTCAATTTTGTGTGTCCTTAGAATTAAGGATTATAAGGTTGGGGGTCATTTTATGTTGATGATTGCAAAAATATTTTGCAATATGTTCTTACTTTCCTATTGTCTCTCATTTTTCCAGGTATATGAAAGTAAAAAATAGTAAACCCTTACTTCAGTCAGTAAAGGCTGAATAGAGAAAGATAACAGATTGCAGTGCACAGTAATACCTTCTTATTAAATCACTTGATTTGGAGAGTAGAATGACTGTTTAAAGTAAGGAATACTGTATTCCTAGTTTAACAGGGTTCATTGGTTTGAAAATGATTACTGTATTCTAGAACATCTCTAATTAATTGAAACTTAAACCTGTCTCTTTTTTTTTTTTTTTTTTTTTAGAATGGCGTTGTATTTGTGTTTAAAATATCTGTCATCGTCATGCGTATGAATGCTTTTTTCCTAATGGTCAGCTTTGTCACAGTTAATTAGTCTTTAGACATATGAAGCAATGTGACTTTGAAAATTATGTTTCTAAACACCCATAACTTTGAACTCTAAAGAGACAATGTACTCACTAGATGCTTGTGCTACAAAGCAGACTGCAAACTGCATTCATTCACAAGGGCTAAGGGAGCGTGCAGTTTGCTGTGTGGAACGCTTCTTGTGTTTACTTTTAGCTTTACTGTATGCATGTATCCAGTTTCAGTTTCTTCACTGGTTTTTAATAATGATCTACAATTGCACAACTAAATTTAAGGATTTTGAAGGGGTTTTTTTGCAAGCCTTGGTTTTACATGTCCTATTTGACGTAAGAAAGCCCTGATTGCCCTCTGACAACAAAAAATGCATTATATGGACATCAGGTTGCACCCTCAATCACTGACCATCTGTAACAATTTTGAAATACCATTAATTTACTGTAGGATTTTTAGATTAATTGGAAGAGTATGACAACTTAAAAAATTTGGACTTGTATCCAGACTTGAGAGAAATCTGACATTAGGTTTTTCATTCAGACTTATCTCTCGTTTTCAGCTTCTCGATGTTCCATATAATCGTCAGTATGATGCTGACAATATATATGGGACACATTTTGCAAGAATGCAAACGAGCTCTAAGATGTGCTAGACCCCCTTGATGCTAGTTTGTTTTAAGGAAAGCTGAAGGCCATTCAGAATCCTGCAGGAGATATGTTATTTCTCTGTTGGATTGGGCTCTATGCTATATAAGAAAATGGGGAAAAGAAAATGAACCCGGTAGGATAAGTCCATTCATAAAAAATGATAGCAGATACTATAGCAAGCGTCTTAGTTGCCTGATATTTTTGCAAGAAGCTTTTTCTACCAGAGGTAATTCATGATGTCCTACACTCTATTCATCCTCTTTTTGATAAGGTGATTTCCATTTCACAAGAATTAATGCTTTGGCATATAGGAACCAGTTTTTATTAAAACTCTCATTATGGTCTTCTGAAGAATAGGTAATTGCAGGAAGATCAGAAGCTAGTGGTAAATGTATGTCTCTAATGAATTCTATTCAGTTTCCAAAAACATAGCAACTTATATGTCTTAAATTATAAGATGATTCTCCTTTTTTCAGTATAATAGTCTCAGTAGACTTTTAAAAATATTAATAGGGATGGAAGAATTATGCAAGGGGAGAAGGCATGAATAGCTGATGTAAGAAGCTGACAAAATTGGCTATGGGTACATATGTATCATTTTCTTTTTTAAGAGTATTCTAAATTCCAGTAGACAATGAATACCTCATTGATCCCCATGTGTTTGGGGAAAATGAGTACCTAGTGCATCCTAAGCCCCCTTCCTTCAATTTATAACCTAGTAATTAGCTGTCTTCTGAGTTTGGGATTCTGTATGGGCACTTGGCACAGAGTCAGGGGTGCAGATACCATTCATTAGATGCTGGTGAATGCTTAGGAAAAGCAAGATAATCTCTAGCATCTTCCCCTAGAGGTAAAGGAGAGTATGCTCCAAAGGTGGCCACTGACTAAGGAAGTCACTAGGAGAGTAAGTGAAGTAGGCCTGTATGACACGGGAGGTAGACATCTGAGGTGGTATGGAATCAAAGGGCCTCCATGCTGACAGATCTTTGTCTAGTAGGTTTTGGGATTAGAGGACTTGGGAAAGTTGTGGTTTAAAGGCTGACCTTTGAGTCTTTCACAAGAGATCCTTTCAGTCTTATGAAATTTAGAAAAAAATCAATTAGGGCAGATCTTTAGAGGGAGGAAAAACAGGTAGTCAGAGACAATGTGATTAAATTTATCAGTGGCCAAATGGGGATGTTTTCCCAAGGCCAAAGCTTTGTGTGGAACAGCAGTTTCCCAGCACCTGTCCAGCATTTTACAATCTTTTCATGTAATACAACTATTTCTTTCTATGAATCGAGTATTCAGCCTGCAGTCTGACTGCAGTATAAGAGATCCATGACAAAATTACAAAACATGCATAACTAGTTTTATGAATCAAGCTCTAAGCTCTCTTACAGCTCCACGAACACCCTAACAAGCAATAACGCTAAATGTCTTAGACGTGAAAACAGTTTGCCAAATGCTGGGGTAACAGAATAAACAAACATTAACAAAATGGAGTCCTGCTCTGATAAATATATGGTACATTACGTTTTGAAAATGAGACTCTCGGGACCAGATTCTCCTCATCTGATTTAGACCAGCTCAGCCTCATTAACTGATGTGAATTTACACAAGTTCTGTAAAAATCTGAATCTAAAGTTACGGATTTCTTCCCTCCTTAGGGATAGTTTGCAAACCATGTTTCTTTTATTCCGTATGGTGTCTTTAGATTATGGTGCAGAATTCAGGCTAGGCCTTGAGAAAAGCAAAGAATCTGCAGCTTGCCCAGACCAAATTTGGTCCACAGTCAGGGAAACTCTGCTGCAACAGTATGACGAATCAGGAAAAGGTAGCTATCTGGTAAATAGCTAGGAGATCCTCAGGCTGTCTTTTGAACACCGATTTTGAATGGATACATCATAAATGCAGTTTTTCCTATAGGCAGTGAAGGTTCTCTGAAATCAGGGTTGGCAATAAGCATTCTAAATTGTTCTGAGTCTGCAGAGGTAAAGTGTTAGTAAGGCTCGTACAATCACTATTACATGTAGTTATAGGTTATCCTGTAGCTTCTCCAAAATCTCAGAAAAACTCTGTTTATTGCTAGCTGCCAATTTATAGAGTACCTGGCAAGGCTCTTAACATACAAAAGCATCACACAGGATAGAACTAGTGTATGTGTGAATGCATATCTAGTCGTCCAGCACCATCCAGGCTTGCACATGTACTTAAAGGAGGTTTGTGCATTGAGCAATATATATGTCATAGAAACATTCACATTGGGAGATCAAATGGTCAAACTTCCTACTCAATGCAGGGCCGATGCAGGGGCCAGATCAGGTTGCTAAGGGCCTTGTTCAGTAAAGTCTCAAGTATCTCCAAGAATGGAGGTTTCTCACATCCCTGTGCAACATGATCTAGGGCTTAACTACTTTCTGTGAGTATGCCTTCTTGAACTGGGGATAGTTGTCATCTTCAGTTTAAACCTAAATATTGTAGGACATCTTGTTGCTTCTATCTGTAGTGACATTAACTGATGTCTGGCTTCAAAGGTTTTGTAGGTCTGCTCTTACAACAATTTGTGGTGAGATTCAGTAAGGAACTTGCAAGACTCTATTTATTTATTTATTTATTTTAGTTGACATGGACAGATTTAGGGGGAAAAACATGACTTGGCAGAAATTTCAGACTAAATAAATCTGAGGTCACTTCAGGACAGATATCCTTGTTCTGAGTCCTCTTGAACTTAAGACAGCTCAACAGAGGAGCAAGACTTTGAAACTTACTTTGCTCAAGCCTACGTGTGTAAGAAATAAGGGAGTGGGGAAGTAAGTCTAGTATAGTATATGCTATTTCAGCTTGTGTCAGTGTTACATCAGCTTGTGGGTGGTTAAATAGTTTTGTGCTGCAGATATGTTGTGCAGTATATTGTGTAGTGCAGTATATTGTGAGATCTTTAAAAGCAGGTGACACAACTAAGAGGAAAAACTCAACTGCAGTCATGATGTTTTTGTCTTTGCATCTGATTTAGAGGAAACAGGCTGTCATGGTTTTACCCCAGCCAGCAGCTGAGCACCACGCAGCCACTCGCTCACTCCCCCCCCACAGTGGGATGGGGGAGAATTGGAAAAGTTAAAGTGAGAAAACTCGTGGGTTGAGATAAAGACAGTTTAATAGGTAAAGCAAAAGCCGCGCGCACAAGCAAAGCAAGGAATTCATTCCCCACTTCCCATGGGCAGGCAGGTGTTCAGCCATCCCCCAGGGAAGCAGGGCTTCATCATGCGTAACGGTTACTTGGAAGACAAACACCATCGCTCTGAACGCTGCCGTTCCCCCGGTCTTCTCTTTCCCCAAGCTCCTTATAAACTGAGCATGATGTCATATGGTATGGGAATATCCCTTTGGTCAGTTTGGGTCGCCTGTCCTGTCTGTGTCTCCTGTGAACTTCTTGTGCACCCCCAGCCATCCCACTGGCAGGGCAGCGGGAGAAGCAGAAAAGGCCTTGGCTCTGTGTAAGCACTGCTCAACAATAGGTCCATATAACAAAAACATCTCTATATTATCAACACTGCTTCCAGCACAAATCCAAAACATAGCCCCATACTAGCTACTATGAAGAAAATTAACCCTCTCAGCTGAAACCAGGACAGAGGCCTATGACTTAATCAGCTGCTGATCTGAACAGATGGAAAGGATAAATTCATACAAAAATAACTATCTCTCTTCCTAAAAATAATGTTTCCCTGTTACAATGCATTTGACATGCTATGATATCTTTGAATATTTGTCTCAAAAAAAATTGGAGAAGTGCTTGTGTGGCACTATTTTTATTTTTTCTCCCAGGTATGTTGAGGCTGTCAGGTTGATCCTGTGGTGTAATTTGGAGGCTGCTCTTGATTTCATTAACTGACTGCAATCACCTGGGCAGGTTCATCTTGCTTTTGATTCTGGAAATTCCTTTGAGATATTTAAATGATAATATACTCTGAGCTGTTCTTGTTTGGAACGAACTGCCACCATACTTTCTTATAGTAGCTAACAGTTGCCTTTTATGCAAATAACTCTTACTTACTGGCTGCAGTTCAGCACAAATCCAGATTTAGAATTTTCTATGCTTGCTATTGAAGGACATCACCATCTCCTATGCAGAAGGAAAAAACCTCAGTTGTCTTAAGTATTTGTATGCAATTCTGCTAAAGACACAGAGGTCTTCTACCCCTTTCCTCCTTCCTTTAGAAAGATCAAGAAATGTGCTCCTTGAAAGAGATCTCCTGAGGTCCATGTGAATCTGAAGAAATTACATGAGCGAGGATGATGTGGAGGGAGTACTGCATAAGCTATATCTCTTCTTCTGCCCTTCTCTCTAGTTCTCAGCACAGTAAATCCTGTTGAAGCTAATGTGATAGAATAACTCAAGTCTCTGTACTAGAAAACAACACTGTCTTGGGAAATTAACACAGAGCAGTCAATCTAGTGGAAGCTGGTACATCCTCAGATGAGTTCTCCTTACTTCTGGTAATCTTTGGAAAAGACCTAAAACTGGCACAGGTTAAATTTTTTCTTGATTGTTTCATAAGCACTTAGAATTTTGAGTTATGAAAGAACTCCACTAGAAAAGTGATATTTCTGTAATAGGTTCAAATAATCCAGTATTTCAGAGATTTCCCTAGAGGAAATTCCCCAAAATGCAACCTTTGAAGATACCACAAGTTGCTGATTTTGCTTCTAGATTTCTGTTATGAATTCTCGGGCATTTTTAAAGTATTTACAGCTTTTTTTTTAGAATTTCATATATTGAATTTGGAGTTCAACTCTAACTTAAATCAGCTTAGGTTTTAATGAAGCGTAGATTTTCTCACAATTGGACTAAAAAATCTTGTTCAACTCAGGCTGGGATTCAAGGTTATTGTAAAATCCTAAAACTGTGCAAGTTTTGACAAGGTTTGATAAGAACATTCTAAGCATTACTGAAGATGCCCACACTTCATATATTTGACACAAAGGATTTTCTCTATAAGCAGTATTTTCCAAGTCTCAACTATGTATTGAGATATTAATGAGAATTTTCACCTTTGTTGTTGGTGTATTTGTTTGCCAGAAGCAAACTGATTTTCCTTATTAGCCGAACATTACTGATAGTCTTATTAAAACAAACAAAAATCCCTCTACGTGAAAATACAGAAGAGTAACTGTTGGTTACAGTATGCTGATGCTATCCTTTTGTCGTCATCCTAATTGCATATGGAGGGAAGATTCCCTGTTATTTAGCCTGAAAGAGCTCCCTTTCCCTGCAGCCTTCTCCTGGTATCTGTGGGGAAATAAGATTATTGTTAATACAGTGGAAGCTGTATAACATGTACGCATTCTGTGTAGTGAAGGTGTTTCCTGGGTACCGCATGTGACTGAAAACTAAGCAGCTGTGACAGCCTCTTCAGCTCTCTCCGTGCCAAGCTTCTGCTTTCCATGCAGGAGAGACTATGAACAACTTTCATTCTGAGACACAAACTTCAGTGAAGATTTCAAGTGTTAATTTAACAATTCATTCAAGAGTGTTCAAGTTACAAACCCTCATCAGCAAAACCATCTGTGGGATGCTGCTGGTTGCTGGGCAGGCTTGGATTGTTTGGCAGTCATGGCAGTAACATTAGCCCTTGGCTAGCAGTGCTTGATCGAGAGCTCCAGTCTTGAGGTTTGCTGTGTGTGAAAGCTGGTAAGTAGGAGGATGTGGAACTGGGCACTGTGGCCAGATTACTTTAGTGGCTCACCTTCATCACAGTACAAATAAGGCAGGCTCTAGCTCCAGTAAGGAGTACGTCCATAACCCACTGGCACTGAATATGGACAGGTTTCTTATGTGCTGTGGTGCGCTTCCTTGTCACTTTGATCCTTGTGTGACATCAGGTCAGCTAAGTGTGTGTGTTTGAAGAGGGGTGCCATGTATGAGAGTGGGGAAACAGCGAGGCGTAAGGATAATGGGAAGTGCATGTTAAGGAATCCAGGTTGATTGAGGGTATGTACTGGAGGGTCCTGAGTTCTTTTTCTCCTCTGCAATATTCCAGCAAGGCAACTTTTATGATGCCCTGAGTGAGGTTCAGGCCAGCGTGGCATGGGCAAGCGGCAGATTGGGTTTTTGAGATGTATTCGGGCACTGTAAGAGGATAGTGGTGGACGCCACTTGTTAAAATCCTTCCAAGTACCTGTGTGTGCAGTGGGAAGAGGGAAGGAAGAGTACTTAACAGGAGAGAAATTTGAGTCTGGAAACTCTTGAGAAGTCAGCTTAAGCCTCATCGAATAGTTTTTTAGTGTAATTTACCTGCTAATAAAAACTTCTGAAGTATGTCTTTCCAGTCTCGCAGTTAGTCCTGATCTCTACAACTTTATTAAAACCTTTCAAGAAAACTTTACTTGGGGCTTGATGGAGAGGTCATGTGAGATAAGATGGAAAATTAAAACAAACCTGATAGAAGAACTTTTTCTCCCAGGTTTCTTATTTTAAAAAAATTCATATCAGAATTCATCTGCAGTTCGGATAGAAAATAGTTCCAGGATGGCTATGTTTGCTGCTGTTATCCAAACTTCTTATAGCAAGGGGAGATTGACTACAGAAAATATCCTTAGTTTTCCAGTTTAGTTCTTCTGTATAGCTTGTTTGACTACTTTTGGTAATTTTTTTATTAGTCCATTCATGTTTTACTGTCAGGATCTTTCTGACAGCATTACAAGAAGGAAGTTATTTTGAGGAAAAAAACAAGGTGGCTAGTTCCCACTGAGATTGAAAGGGAGAAGATTCTGACTGCAAAAGTCATACAAATTAGCTGAAGGACTCTGTCACGGTGCTTTCAAGGCACGATTTGACTAGATACCAAATTTGATTTGTGTTCCTTTCGAACTTGGGAGGCATTAGAAGTTCCCTGTAATGAGCCCTAAGGGAAGTTTGCTTTGGAGCTTATTTCTCCCCACTGTAACACTTCCGTGATGCGAATTATAGATGCATGATTGCAATGTCCAATTGTGACAGGATTCCTATCTTTTAGTTTTAATGGAGTTACATGATAGTTATTTGGCAATATTAGGGCTCATTTAAAAACTGTATTGATGATTAAGTGGCAAATACCGCCTATATCATTGGGAAATCTGTCAGCAGTAGTTACTGTTTCCATTGCCTTTAGCACATTCATCAAAGGATAACAAACAGATACTTTTTTGAATTTTAATGGAAAAAACTGTAGTGCAGTCATGTGGCTTTAAAATTCAAAGGTCTATAAATAATGAATTATTTCAGTGATGGTTACTGTTTCCCTATCTTAGGAAAATAGCATCTATATGTTGTACTTTGTTGCTAACAGCACACTTTAATATTAATGAACTGCCAGTTTTCTATAAACATAGAAATTCGGTAGTTGTCACTGTAATGGTTTGTTATTTATATGCTTCTAAATTTTACAGAAGCAGAATACTATTAGTATATTAAATTTGAACAAACCAGAAACATCCTTTTTAACTGTTACATTGAACACAGTAACTTGAAAGCTATGGAAGTGCTGTCATATGGCCTGTGACCAGAAAATGCTGCACAAGCCTCGACTTTCAAGAGAGGTCAGTGGGACTGTGCTGTGTGTTGCAGGACCTCAGCCTGCAGGCAGGAATTAAAGTTAGCAAGGCTTTCTATTCCAGTATGATTTCTTATCTCGAGATGAATGGAGTCATTGTGGCAATAACTAAATTACTTGATTAAAAGATGGATCTTGCTGCAGTTGTATAGCCCCATTTTCTAAGAGGAGTTAATGTCATTTGAATTTTATGTACCCTGCTGGTTTTTTGAGAGCCCTCTGAACATGTTATAAAAAGACTGTGATTCACTTCCTCTCGAGCTCAGTTTGTTTGGACACTGCAACATCAATACATACAAGCATTTGTGATATTCTAAATCACTTTAAAACCTTTTAAATTTAAGAGTGTCCCAGGCATGTGCACTTGTTCTGAAATTTCAGTTCACCTTTGAGACCTAAGATTTATTTGACTCAGCAAAATGGCATCTCAGAGGTGTAAAGTGAACCTTCAACATTTATTGAGAGTTTTAGCTGTCTCAAGGTGGTTTGTTTTGTTGAATTACCAAAGGACTTGTAGAAGTTCTTCATGGTTTCACAATGGTAGCTGTGTATATGTTGCTACATGCCCTTTTGTAATAAATATATATGCTCTCTGCATGAACAGTTCCATCACTTTACTCAAGAAGTATCCAGTTCAATGTTTTAATCATTTTTGCCTCTGGACAAAGAGCTAAATCATTGACTCTGTTCTTTTTGTAGATGAAGAAAGATGTGTAGTGTTGCTTCTAATGTACAAAAAATTGACATGTATTGTCTGTTTTGTTACTGAATAGCTTTCCTGTCTTCCTCTCTATCTTTCTAAATGTAGTTACTCTGCTGCCACTTAAAATGATGTTTTTTACAAAATATGAATTGTTTGAATAAGAGCTTCTGAAATATGTTCTGCAGGGCCCTAATTTTTTAGATATCGACATGGGAAACAGAATCCAGAATTTAGAAGGAGGTGCTTAAGTCACATAAAAAGGATGCAGGCAACAGGGAGGAAGGCGGCATCTCTGAAAAGCTATGCAAAGAAACTCACATGCTGCTTAAGGAGGTGTCTAGAGCAAATAGAAACCACTGTGGTGGCTTCTGTCTTTATCTCCACTCTATCTTGATTTCCACTCTCCTCTAGAGCCTAGCTACCTGCCAGCAGCTCCAAGAAAGGTGCTTTGCTGTCTGTTATCTACAAACTAGAATAATCTTTTAAGAAGAAGTTCCTGCCAGTCCTTGGTTTTGTTTTATTTCAAAGAGTTGAGAAAAAGTTACATTTTTTTATTTTAAGACAGGAATTGAAAATCTACACATAGGTGCCTGACTGTATTTTTTAGATACCTAAAAAGCTTTGTAATTCTGACACAGAGTACCACATTAAAAATAAAAAAGGCATTTCTGAACATTATGCTATTGCTTTAACTACAGACAGGTAAATAAGTGTTCATAAGGTCTGAAAGGTAGATATTAAAAAAGAAAATTATTTAAAGCTGATGAGACAACAGGTTTGATTTCCATTTTTTGCTGTATTTACCTGTTTGATAAAAAAATCTGATGAACAGTCCACAATGTGCAGTTTTATTCTCTTCGAGAAGGAACAAAATGTCCATTTGCTTCTGTTTTCTCCATAGCTGCGTGACCTTTATCTGTTCTGTAAATTAATTTTCATACTAGTTTACAATGCATTAGAATATGAATAATTTGAATTATGATGCACAGGGTCCACTCCAACGTACTTAGGTATTCTATAATTCATGCCAAAATTTGATTTCCAAGGCTTTGTCCATAAACACAATGTCTGGCTCCATTTCAGATTTTGCAGATCAGTTTTTAAAATGTAGGTTCCCATATGTGTACAGTGATTCTTCTGAATACTGCTCTAGATTAGAGGTAAAAAGAAATCCAAGAATGAGGCAGATGAAAAAACCCCAAAACAACCAAAAACAGAGGAGGAAGACATTCAAACAAATATAGAGCCTCTCCATAAGAAAAATATACATGCAGTGAAAATTTAGATCATGACTAACTGAACCAGGGAAGATTGCATCTGTGTAAAGCATAACATTGCTGTGTGGTTTGTACTTGCTACTTGATTTTGGTGCAGTTCTGCTCGTTATTTGTATGCAGGGTCCTACTCAGTTGTGAGTACCTTGTACGAAGTTCTCAGTATGTTTAGTCTGAAACTGTCATTCAGTGGCTTTTAGGAAATTTTGAATGAGCTTCAATGAGTCAAAGGCAGAGACTATAGTTGTTCAGATGCCAAAGTTTCTTGCAATATATAGTTATTCTTATGATACACTTCCAGAAAAGAAGCCTTGGTGAATGACAAATGTTCAGTGTACTTTGAGACACAATTCCTACTAGAGTTGCTAAACCAGAGGCAACATCTGAAGTGAGAGGCAGTGGTAGATGTTTTGGTAATATTAGCAGTAAACACTACCGTCAGCTTTAATGGAATTAATTTTTTTCCTCCCCTAGCATGGAATAACCAGGTTTGTTCACTGCTTTGCTGTGCTGAGGACCACTACTGGTCGTGACTTTGATACAGACAAGTTAACTGAGTGGTTCTTAATCCTTTTGTTAAGCAGCAAAGACTATAATGCTTTCAAATGAAGGTGACTTTCCTGTATTAGAGTGAAGAATGTAGTTATGTGGAGATCTCCCTGTATTTTGTGCTTGGCTCTGTATGAAGAAATTAGGTCTAGCTGAAATTTCACTCCGTATTTTTTCAGCTAGGGTAAAAATGATGAAGATATTTCACAAAAATGTCCTGCATAATGATGGATGATGTTTTGTGGGTTTGAGTTTTTTTGTTTGGGTTTTTTTTACTTAAAATGTGCATTGAAGTATTGGAATCTTAGATCTGAGGTGTACTCCTTGGGATCTTGTTAGGATTGGAAGTTCTCTTCCACCCTCCTCAGAGGACCACAGCTACATCTCTTTAAGAGGCAGCAGATCCTGGAATTCCCACAAGCATCCCCTAAGAGATGAAGAACAGGCGAGGATACTATGTTAATTATAGGAGATGTAGTCACGTGGGAAGAAATTAAGTTTTTCCTTACAATCAAAACAATGTGTGTTTCTATCCTGAAAAGGAATAAAAAAATAATTCTTTCCAGTGAATGCAATTCTTAAACTACCTTTTGGAGTTAATAAAATTTGTTTTATTCTTAAATACTTCAGGTATAAATCTCTTGTTTTCTGTGTTAAAACAAAGCTTGAAGCAAAACCCTTTTCCCTGTTCCTGAGGTTGTTTTTTTTTTTCTTAGAAGAAAAAATTTGTCAATTACAACCTATTTCCCTTTCACTAATCACTAATGTGGCAGCAAAATGTTCAGCTGGATAACTTCTAATCAGTCTGGCATTGTCATCTATTAAAGCATCCCAAGACTATAACAGAGTCCCCCAACTGCAGTCTTTAGAGACATTGCTGTAGTGTTTCTTTTCTAGTGTAATCCAAATGTTCAGTAGAAATTAAAGTTGATGGGCTTTTTTGGTTGTTTGTTTCCCTGTGATCAACTCTTTTCTTTATGATCAGCATTTACTTATGGATATCTGTAGAGCTGGGTTCATACATCAGCTCTTAAGCACCTTAAACCTGTGAATCTGAGTTTTGATCAGGCTGCAAACATAAGCTGGCAGGCAGAAGTGTGAATTATTTCATTCAGTTGTTTGTGGCTTTTTGTGGTGGGTTTGTTTTTTTTTTTTTCTTCTTTAAGAGCAGGAACACAACATTTCAGAGTAGCAGTATGGTTATTAATGTCAGCTAGTAGCCTACTACTGAACAGCCATTGCAGACATTTTAATTCAAATATTACAGAAGATCACAGAAAGGAAAAAAGCAGAAGTTACCATAGCCAGAAGAACAGTTACTGAACTTCATGGATCTTAGAGGGATGAATTCAAACTTTCAAAAAATTCTGTTTTGTAATAGTAGTAAGGGCCTCTGTATCAATCCTTTTTAAAGCTGGATGGGGAGAGACTGCACCATCAGCTTTGCCAGAGGCCCTTTACTATCCTTGATCTTTATTTGCCAGAGGCTCTTAATCATCCTTGATCTTTATTTGACAGATAAATGGCTCGTACCTTGGTTCTTCATGCTTTGTTTCAAACTTCGAGAGAAAGGGGAAAAGTACAGCATGCTCTCTACTTTGCCTAACATACATATAAAATGCTTTGATCTGGTGAAAAAATACAGTGTCAAACAAATCTCTGGAAGGACCTTAATAAAGAGAGCTGACACGACTATATGCATTGTCCTAAATTTCAGAGATCCAATAAAAAAGGTCTCTGTAATGGCACTGAGAACGCTGTCAGCTGGGCTGAACCCAGCCTCCCTGCAGGGGCAGCACTCTGAACCTGTGGAAAATGGCTCTTCTCTATTTATTTCCACATCTGCAGGACGCCTGAATTTTGGCTAGACCTAATCAGCTGACTTTTTATGTGATTTACATCAAGCAAGTACTTAGAATTACTGGTTGTCTTATTCCTACTTGGGTGCTGGGACCAAAGATGGGCTCTTGTTCTTTTCTAGGTGGGTTCTTAAAAATGCCTTCCCCTGTTTAGCTTCTGACAGGAAAGGTGTAGCTGGCGTGCATCCTGACACTCCTTTCTGTGTACGTGTAACCTGTTGTTTTGTGTGTGTGTTTGTTGTTTAAAGGGCAAATAAATATTATAGCTCACTTTCCATGCTTAGGTCTTTTAAAATATGGAAATTCCTTTCAGCTCAGCATGAGGGATCTGGCAGTGCCTTGCTGAGAAGGCTGGAGCTGGCTGTGAGGCTCCCACAATGAACAATGACTTCTGTGAGTTTACTGTTACTGTAATTCTTGCAGGTTCCTTGTTACTCTCCTTTGTGTAGCTGTAACAGAGTTTAAATATTAGTCACAGAAACAATGCTGTCTAGCTTGTGGTTTGTTTTCTGCCAGGTCCTGTTTCTTGTTTTTTTTTTTTTCTTGTTGTTTTATTATTATGTGTCTTAGTTGATCTTTTTCTTAAAGGCCCAGCTCCATCTGAAAGCTGCTGCTGCTAGGAGAATATTATTTTTCCACTTTAAAACATAGGGAAACAAGGGGGGTGGGGTGGGTGGAGGGGTAATAAAACTTAGATCTTAATGATTGCAGGGCTTCCCAAATGCCAAAGCTTAACATCTCCTGTTTGGAGGAATTGAGTCTGAGTCATGGCTGACATTCTTCAGTAGAACATCTATTAGCGCTAGTAAAAGGCTGCTGGATTTGCTTTGAGTGGGAGACAGTTTTCTTCCTTTAGGTTAGTACCTAGAAATAAATTCTAAAGACCAGTTAAAAATTGTATTTGGTTGAAAATAGAGATTTAATAACCACTTTTGAACAAAAGTTAGACATTGTGCTGTTTTAATGCACAGTGCCATTGTTGCCTTAGAAGAGATGATGCCTCACTTAAGGGTGTTTGTGAAGAAGCCTTTTCACTGTGTATGAAGTAGCTTCTGTTTCTGTAAAGTTAGTTTGCTATAAGAGTTCAGTTGAATAAGCTTTGTTTAAATTGTGGTATAACAGTACAGGGTTGTATTGTTTTGTAGGGATTTGTGTATTTTTAATGTTACCTTAAGGAGCCATATAACGTGAACTTTTGCTGATGTAGTGGTAGAGCATGAAAATACCTGGGTTTGTTTGTGTATTTTGCACAATGGTAAGAGAGGCTACTCTTCTGAATGTGCTGCAGTCAGCCATGGATCAGGAGTATGAGGATGAATAAGATTCAGAGTATCCCAAATCCTCCCTCAGGACTTGATTGGAACATTTTACTTGCCTCCCTTTACGCCCTTGAGTAATTGTCCTTTTCATTTTAAGTTTTTGCTCTGTCGGCATCTCCTTCTCTGAGCATTGTTACCATTATTTCTGAGCGAGACAGACTTTTTTTTTTCCCCTCTGAGAAAGAAGCCATTAAACCCCTGGATCTGAAGACCAAGGATTTCCTTTGTAAATAAGTGTTCTTGTAGATAGTATCTAGCAAGTGAAGGAGGGGAAAAAAGCCAAGGATCTGTGTAGCATGTTCAACATATACATGGCAGCTGTACGTAGATGAGAGCAGTTGTGGGTTTGCTGTGATTTATGGCAAGAGCTGTACAAAGCCTGGATGGATCTGGGAACTTTTCCCCACACTTTTAGAAAGAGATTTCTGGAATTGCTTGTGTAAACTGAATGAAACTTTATTAATTTTTTGCCTGCCATTAAGACACATTGATCAGATAAGGAAACACTTTTTCCAGAGAGAAGTGTTAGGGGAGATTCTTGTGCGTGCTCTCAGTATTTCCTGCTACAAATCCTAATGGCAGGGCCTTTAGTTTCTCTGTGAGAAGTTAGAACAGAGTTATCTGTGGCTTTTGGAACAAGTTTATATAAACTGAAATCTGCCATTTATGGCCTCTCTGATAATTCTCATGATATGGTGGAAACTATAAAAGCATTTAAGAACTCTTTGGGATTTTATTCTGCTGTGCCAATTTTTTTTCTGTGAGTGTTTGGTTTTGTACACTATATGGTTAAGTTTTATATGAAATATAGGAGGATTGGGTAATATATTAAAGTTTTTCTGTCTTTGCTGAGAAGATGCTTAGCCTCTGGTTTGATTATGTAACAAAACCTGTATTTTTTTTTAAATTGAAATGTAGTGGTATTAAAAAGTATTCCTAAATGAGAGTCTTACGCTGAGGTGAAACTTAAATCTCTCAGAAAAACAGTGAGTTTCCAACAATTGATTTTCTCCTCTGAAGTCTTTTTGCCTTTTCCCTGTTAAACTGACTCAAACCTTTGAAAATCAGGTCTTAAAGATCCCTAGATGCGATCTAAGTAGAAACAACCAAAAGGGCTTTGATTAACAAGAGAAAACAGATTTCAGCTGAAGTCTAAGTGACATCCTGAACATCACTTTACTTGGGCTTTGCTGTTTGGTATAGCTGTACTAACGCAAAGCCATTGGTAATAGCTATGCTAATGCAAACCTTTTTAAAGTAGGCAAGGAGACCTTCTGTTTGTCCTAGTTACAATTATTCAGCCTTACACTGGGGTAAATTTTCAACTCATTTAATCCAAAGTTATCAACAGTGAATTGATGCAAACTTGTCATTGCTGTTGTCTTGCTGATTCACACCCAAATAAAGGCTTTAAGAATGAAGAGGTAATTGCAGACTAAGCAGTTCAATAGCTTGCCTAAGCGTCACTAGTCCAAACGTCTTTAATCTGTAGAATTAGGTTTCAAATCTCTTGAGACTAATTCTAGGTTTTAAGTGTTTTTGTTGTTTGGTTGGGTTTTTTTGGTGTTGGGTTTTTTGTTTTGTGTTTGTGGGGGGTTTTTTTTGTTTCTTTCTTTCTTTTTAAAAGTGTCTTGCACTTAGGGCAATTCTTGCTTCTTGGCTTCTCATATGCTAAAAGTTGACATAAACTGGCACTGCTCTTGAAGGAGCCCCATACAGCCCCTTCCCTATGCATAAACAAATATTTGTGAGGCTATGCAATGGAGGATCTTGGAGTTGATCTGGATTCAAAAACTAACCTGACAAATATCCTAAGTTGTTTACATTACTTCAGGACAGCTCCAGATCGTGCTCACTGAATGCATGTGCCAGCAGAGAGGCAGGTGTACAGGGAGGGGACACAAAAGGCTAGTGGTCCTTTTGCCAATAGTGTTGATTTAGGCTCATGTAAGCTTTAAAGTGCCTAAAGTGTGCATTGAACTGGAAACTACCTTCCTGGAAGAAAATGGAAGAATTATAATTATCTAAAATCAGGAGGGTCTAGAATCAGTGAAGATCAAATAATTCAAACTAAAAGTTTTCTCCAGGCAAGAAAACTGAAAAGGTCAGATGGGAGCACAAGTTGAGATTTAAAAGCCTGCTTTTTGTAAATCTCAGATGTTTAGAATGCTATAGTCACATTTAGATCAGTCCCTGGGTTTTTCTGAGTGCTTATCCTGGTAGAAAATGTTTCCTTTTGAGATGGATTTGGTGTCAATATTTTGAGAATGGTGCTGTTGTCTGTGACAGGCCTGCTGCTAAGCATATAATTGGCAATCCGTTTCCTCTCCCTCGTCATAAGTAGCTCTATTTTTATGGAATGTAGCAAACAATGTCCTTAGCTTAGAAAACTTTCCGAAGTTTCCTGTGTAACAAAGCTTATACGTTTTCTGTAGAAGACTTCATGCACTGAGAATTATAAAAGGACTAGTATGTGTAGAGTAGTTATTATTTGTGTTGAACACTAAGTTTGCTAAAAAACCAAGTTTGAAATTGTTGCAGTGTTGTGAATTTGACCTAGATTTGTCAAATTTTGCAAATATTTTCTGTAAGAGAGGAAGAGGTGAGCTGTTTCCATGCTGACGTTAGACAGAGTGCTCCAAGTATTCCCTCGCTGATGCTGGGGAAAATGTGTTCGCTTGTGACTCTGCAAGTAAGTCAGAGGCAAGCATGATGGAAACAGTGGTTTTATTGACCTGTGCAAACTGTGGTGATCAAGCACGTGACTGCTTGACAGGTACTCTGGTCAATTCTGGCTGAATGATTTTGCTATCTTTTATAGTAATTTTCCCCCCTTTTCCCCTTGCAACTTCTTTCTCTCTGCCCCTTTTGTATCCTCTAAAATAAACATTTACTCTTTCCCCATTAATCCTGATTTTGCTGATTTTTATACCTTTGGTATTTGGGATATTATTGCCCAGGTAATTTCTGCCATGGTTAACAATTCCATTAACCTGGTACCCCCCTTCTGTTGTTATATCATATTGCTTGTTTCTACAACTTCTTATGTTGATACAATGTTAGTGTGTCCCCAGGTCAGGGTTACCTTCGCATGGATATTACTTTCTCTTTGATATGAGGAAGCTATGGCAGTTTTTCATGTTCCTAACTTGTCAGTATATCTGTACATTCAGGGTGAACTATTTATTTGTAACCCTCAACAATTTCAGTGGACAGCCTGTGGAGAAAGTGCCCAATGGCAATACTGCCCTTTGTGTATGTAGTGGATAAAATGTGCAGCAAGATAACTAGTTCAGCTCTTTCATCTGTCTTGAGAAAGTTTGTATCTCTTACTGCTGTGGAAAATGCCCTATCTAGATGCAGTAAGGTATTTGGAGTCAGTGGAGGTACCCACATTGGTCTGCTTTGCAGAAACAAGTGCTTAGTAGGATCCAGCTGGAATCTAGAAGCATGAAATATGTAGATATCTACTTCATGTATTTTTCCACACTGGCTGTGAAAAGGAAAATCCATTATATGCGTGATCCGAGGTGTCTCTTGCCCACAGTAATTTTCTACCACTGAAAGATTCTCCCTACATAAGAGGAAATTCCAAGGGGCCAGATACCAGGAGTTGCAAGTTACAAAAATGCAAAATAGCTGGAATGTGTCCAAGAATCTGGACCCAAACTATTTGGTGGTTATGTAGTATTTGGTAATTCATATATTCTGAACTGCTGAGACTTGAAAATAGAGGCAGCAAAGAGATTTGAAACTCATAGTGTGCATTTCAAAACAGTGCAGAAGTGGCAAAAAACTGTGCAAAGAAACACACAAAGATGAACATGCATTTATCTTCATCTCGAGTGATAAAAGAAAGAGTGTTAACAAAGCATAAGTCAATCTCTCTGTGTTTAGTTCTGGCTTATTATGTGTGTTTGAAGATAATCAGTTCCAGCACAGATAGAAAGTGAATTTAGACTCTTTCATTAAATCCAAATTATTTTATTCATAGAAGCATATCTTCAATGTAGAAATAGGGAAATGTGAACGTCAATCTCAAAATGCCTATGGCTCAGGAATTACGTATGTAAGAATAGGCACGGTTGGGATTATTCACCTATTCCACTTTATAAGCATCCATAATCAGTGTTAAGGGAAGGAGGCTGTTCCAGAGGGTGGTTTAGTGCTATCTCAGGTCTTTAGGATCGTTCACTAAACTTTTAACTAGCTACGGACCCTGGAGGATAAATATCTTCCAAAAGACTGATTTCTCCCTTTGGTCTTTTCAATTCCAAGTGTCCTAGTTACACTGTTAAAATGGTTAGTGATCAGCACAGCAAAACTCTGAATACACATTTGTTTTGTGGGTTCATTTTTGCACATTTATTTGAACCTATATTTTCCAAAGTTTCGAGGTATTTTTGGTGTGGTGTTTGTTGGTTGTTTTTTTGTTCTCTCTTTCTGTGAAGTTTGGAGTAAAATGAAGCATCATGAAAATAAAATGAAAATAATAAAACAAACCCACCCCAAACCGTAAAGAGATTCAAGAGTTTGGAACTCTAGTAAAGAGAAATGAAGTTTAGAATTAATTTTAAAATATATTAGGCCCTTTTTTATTTAGCATTAGCAATGATTGATCAGTAGTCATGTCTTGTCCAGCCCATCTGTGCCAAAGAAATTCTGGCAAAATTTTAAGACAAGTAGGCTTCCAGATCTTTTGTCAGCTTTGAAGCAAAGCAGTTAAGACTCCAGCATAGGTACTTTCACATTGGTCACATTAAGAAACGGTGGAAACTAGGAGCTATCAATGTATGAGAAAAAGGCTACTGCTATGGGTGCTTCCTTCAGAATTGGTAAGCAAGAGAGGATATTGTGACCATTGGTTTTCACCAGGCTGGCAGTACTGAAACTCTTGGTACCTCTTAATTTCCTCTGTATACTTAAGGAATAATTAATTCCTTGTAAATATTTTTTTGTCCTGAAATTTTTGACATTAATGTAAGATAAGAATGTTCTACTGATAAACAAAAAAAGTGTATTAATTAATGTTATTCCCATGTGGAGGCATGGTTGCTAGATCATTTTCTAAGGGTAGTAATGTAAAATATGGTTATTAAGGAAAAATAAGACCAGAACAAAATAGATTATCTCTGCCACTCCTTTGAAAGTTCTTAAGTAGTTTGTGTCCAGAATTTCTTGGCAGGAAAACCCAGACGTAATCTCAGCAATGCATCTCTTTGTAGCTCTGGGATGCAGAGTGTAGTGGTGATTTTTTTTAGCTTTTAAATATTCTTCCTCAGACATTAATTTTGTGGGAAGTGGGCACAAACTGCCATGTCTAAAACATCAGTGTGTTATCAACATTATGCTCATCCTAAATTCAAAACACAGCACTATACCAGCTGCTAGGAAGAAAATTATCCCAGCTGAAACCAGGACGTGGCTAAGGTCTCATCTTACAGCATTTCTTTTGTAAGGAGGTCTTTGTCACATGTGTTTACCTTATGTTCCTTACTCATGTAGACCACACTGAACTCAACACAGATATATTCTGCTGTAATATGTTGTTCTTGTTGCAACAGAAGTGCTACAGGTATGAAAGCAATGGCTATTGCTGTTGTCTTGGCTTTCAGCCACTACGTAACTTTTAGTGAGACGTTAAATCCTCTAGTTTTCTCACTTTTGAAAAAAAAACAAAAACAAAAACAAAACAACCAAACAAAAACCAATCAAACCCATATCCTGTCAAGCCAGGCAAGTGTGGAAGTGCATTTTGGAGGCTGCAGCTTCTTGAACTGTTCAAGGGTCCTAACTGCTGTCGTTAGAGGCAGGAAGAGAAGTCTTTACTTTCTGCCTTCCTCCATTTATCTCTCTTTTAGATCATAAAGATTTGAGTCCAATAAAGCCAGTGACTCATGACTATCTCCCTTTTCTAAGCCTCTTAAAGAAATATGTGGAGGGAAAAAGCTATGTGATACTGTTACGGAATTTTGTACAGCTGAAATAGTAATTCCTTGAAAAGTGACACTTTATTTTCTTGGTACAAGAAATTGAATCTTTTTTCCTGATACCCTCCCCCAACTAAATTCCATTGCATACAAGTTAGTTGTTGCTTTTGAGACCTTCAGGGCTATCTGCTTCCCTATATACCATATTTAATTTGATTTTGAGCCATCTGTTGGCCGGTGCTGCTAGTCTGTCTTGTCACTTCATTTCTACACAAGCACCTTTCTGTTTTCTTCCAGAGTGTCTCCTATGCTTGGGAGATGCATTCTATAATTATCCACAGAACTACCTTATCACATTTCAAATACTGTCTTAAGTTCTCTGTTGGGATGCCTTAAATTAAAAAAAAAAAAAAAAAAAAGTAACATTTTCTTCACAGAACCAAGAGTACTGATTATTGAATGGAGCAACTGCTTGCCTCCTGATCTTTGAACTCCCTGATCATTTGCTTCTTGTCTTGTAGCTTGCACTTCTTAAACATTGAAGTTGTGCGCAATATCTAGCATATTTGGTTCTTTGTCCACTAACAGAGTTTTATAGCAATATGAGAGTATAACAAGCTAAAAATAATTCAAATTTCTACAGTGCTACATGCTTTGGCTTGTATGCCAATCACACAAGTCCTTTGGAAGCTTGGCTGTATCATGATTCCAAACTCCTCCCGTGGAAAGTGCCAAGCCATACAGCTACTTAGTTAAGAAAGGGACTTGGTTCATCGTAGATCTTTTAGTCTGATGCTTTCATAAAGAACAAAGTAATTTATTATATCATTTGTATAATAACTAAGTTTGAATTTAACAGATGTTGCATTCACAGTTACTTTCTGGGCCACAGTATGTATGCTGTGTCTTTAATTCCCTGACTATTTTTTATTTTCTTGCCATTTTTGATTTGAATGTGTATATTTCAGATTCTGTATATTGATGAATTCTGACTTCTTGTTTAGCCCTGCTTTTAGAAAATATGATTCAAAATTACACCGTTGTCAGTTTTCAAAATCAATATATAAGGTATATTCACACCTAAGACTTGTTTCCATCTATGTAAGACTTTTTATTTTAGAAGTAGGCAACTATGTGCGAAATTACAGAATATAGACAAATTAAATCTAATGAAACTATTGTTTTGCTAACTTTGCCTGTCGTAGATTGGCTTGACACATAGGGTGAAGTATGCACACAGTTTGCATTTCTCTATTGCTGGCCTCAATATTAATACCCACATAGCTCTTTAAAAAAGTGAGATACATTGCATGTGTGAAATACTTCTGAAAGATCATAGACCACAGTTGATCCATAATAAAAGCACGTGAAGCAGAAAAATATGGTAGAAGTTCTATCATCTTCTATTGCTAAAGCTAATTCTTGATTTCAGTATGATTATAGAGGAGAATTAATACTAATCTGTCTGAAGTGTATCAGAACGTGCTTGTACCTCTGCTTGTAGTGTGAGACTTTCAGCACAGAACTTAACGTATTTGTGTATGAGTTTGTGAGAACTTGAAGAATAATGTGTCTGGCAAGTGATAGAGGAACACAAATCTTTGGTCTCAGCTACATTAATCTGCTTATGATAACTCATGCAAATTACCGAACTGTGAGAGTGCTGCTGTTATATTAGACTTCTAATAAATGAATGTGCCCACTTTCCTCAGAATTTGGCCAAAATTTTGATTTAGACATGAATTCAAGCAATTTTATTTCTGAATGTGAGAGTCCACACAGCAGTTTAAAGTCCTTTTAAAAAAGCCACTTTGCATTCCCTTTTTCAGTTAATTCTTACTAATTTTCTGCAAACTCTACCTTTGTTTTCTCAAATTCATGAAATGAATGTGTGGATTTTATTCTTGCATTTCCCTTCAACTCTCATCTTTGCAGTGATAGTGTAGAGATACTTTAACCCCTTGTGCCAAAGTCCTAGACTTGGGGTAGTGAAGTGCAGAGTAATGTATAGCTAACTTGCTAAAGGTTGTCTTTTAAACCCCTCTGTATTAGAAACAGCCATGGGAAAATTCCTGAGCACAGGAATTCCAGATAACTGAAATACCAGGACCAGTAATTTTGTCTTTGGGCCGTAGTAAACAGGGTATACGATATGATTCTGTGCTACCGTATCCTTAGTTATTTAGCCAAAACATCCACCAAAGCAGCATTCAATGTTCGGATAATGTTTCATCAGCTTACAAATGAATAGGGCATCTAAATATATGGTAAAGTGAAAGACCAATTACAGCAGATTAATTCAATTTCCGTATATTTCCAAATAGCATAGTAAATTAATCTTGTGTTTATCTGTCACCATAAAAAAAAGTTACTAGTCCATGAAAATGCCACTATTTCACGAGTTACTTTTTGTTGTTGTTGTTGTTTGGTAAATAATTTCCTTCCTTACACTTAAAAAAAAAATCTTTCTACTTGACCTTTCATCTTTTAGACCATATCGCCTGAAATAGGATGACTCCATTTTTTTGTTAATTAAAGTTTATTAACAGCTTTAGAAACTGTTAGTTGATATGATCAAATGAAGTAATTATTACAGTGCTGGAATGCTGTGGTATAGCATATGTTAGATGCTGATTGACATGATCATGTGTTTGTGTAGATACCATTCCCTATAGCACCGTAAATTCTTCAGGTGCAGAGTTTGTTAAATGATAGGGTAACTGAGTCTTGAGAGTATGTAGAAGTGAAGTAACTAACATTTGCATGGCTGTTCACTAGTACTTTTCTGGAGTGTGTTCAGTGTCCTCATGATCAGCTCAATATTTATGAGGCTTACCAGCATTGCTACGGAATGCAATCAGGTTTCCAGGAGACAGCTAGCCTCTACTTAAAGCACCTTATCATTACAATTAACATGCCTTGACTTTCAAATCTGAGGCTGAATGTGTAGGTCTGGCAGTAAGCGCAAAACTTTTAGTACATTTTGAGATATAATGCACACACAAACCCATGAAAGTATAGTCAGAATGGGGTATTATTTTACGTACCAGCAGAGGATTTTTATGACGTGAGCCACTGCTAGGACTGTGACTGCAAAGGCAGCAGAGTGCCATGCCTCGTGCATGATGCTGTAGTTGCTTCATGAGTACTGGGATATAAGACCTACTGGTGATATGTGTGCAGTGGAGTTTGTGCTCAACAACTGCAACCTTCTGAATTTAGACTGGAAAGCTGCCAATTAGATGCAACTCAGGGACTGTTTAAGTCTTTGCCTGGGCTGTCTTGGGCTATAAACAGTCATGTAATTTCCTGCCTTTTTGGGGATAGATGTTGCATTATCTGGCTCAGTCTCAGTTAGATCTTCTATGTTCCTATAGTGCAGAAAGGAGTAATGTAGTGGGAAAAGTTTGTAAAGGGTTGTGCCGCAAGGAATACCTGCATTAAGTGACACAGTGAATTCCTGCAGTAGAATCAATATGCTCTTAAAATTTTCTTAGGGATCCCCGTGTGTATATTTTGGCCAGAGTTGAGCAGAACTGCTGGCTAATGTAACTGGCGGGAGTTTTAATGAGGAGCCCAGATGAAGACAGTGGGATACATCCCCACCTGCAGCTAACCTTATACAAGTCCTATGTCCTACTAATTCCACTTCCTGCTAGGACAGAAGGTGAGACTGCATCGTGTCTTAGCTTTGGCTGAAATTTGGAAGTGCTTCTTCAGTTTTCTTTCGGATGGACCCATATGTCTGCATAAAAACATTTAGAAGGGAAAAATATAATGAAGTAGAAACGTGTGTTAAACCCGATACTGAAAGTACAGTGAAGAACCATTGGTTGAAGCTAAGAGATCAAATTCACTTTAGCAATTAGGAAATATGTTTTGATGTTATGTACAATCAGATGGTAGCAGAGTTTATGTAATGAGGTACTATGGCAATAGCTCAGCAGACACAAAAATATATCAGTATGGGAAGTATTACGTGAAGTCCCTGATGTTTCGCTCAGAGACAGTATTAGATAATCCAAAAGATCCCTTCCTTAGGATAGTTGGCTCTTTTATGAAGCAATGACAGCTTCGTAGTTGTTCTATCTTAATTTAAATTAATTTTCTGTGCAGGGACACATTTTAAAATCTTATTAGAAGAACCAGTCTTGGTAAGGTTTTTCACATTCTTCTGTGAAAAGTATGCATTTTTTTAAAAAGCATAGTACCACCTTTATTTTAGTAATGAAGTGACTAAATTCAGTCAGAAGACAGTCAATACTAAATTGGTGTCACTTCTCAAATTGTATTCTGTCTTAAAAAATATCTAGCCATCCCAATATTTGCTTCACCTATGCCTAGAGAATGTTAAAAAAATGTGTAAAGGCATGAATTGTGTCAATGAATAATGAAAGCATGTTATAGAAGCACCCTGTATTCTTTCCACAGTGCAGCACTAATAACTTTTTAGAGCTGCTTGATAAAAGTGGAGTGGATTTGATACACATCAGCTAATACTGCTTTTCATCTCTTTTACATCCCATTAGATCTAAGGTTTCCTAGTAATCAAATAAATTTAAGGGGAAAGACAGTAACTTCCATTTGGAGAGATTTAATTCTGTCTTCCTCAAAGGAAGAAAGTCAAGACGGTAATACTTAACAGTATTTCCCAATTATTTATTTTATTTTATTTTTTTAAAGACATGTTCATCTTTAAAAAAAGATATTCTAGCCCAGAACAACTAATAACCATAAGCAAAGGAAGATAAGTGGTGCAGGTCAGTATGAAACCCCAGGCATTTTCTTTTACTGTAATGGCCTACTGCTGTTATTGAAACCAATGACACAAAAATGCTACTCATTTGGAAATTAAACAGGGCTAGAATTTTAAAGGAAAAACATTTAAGTGCCATTGTGTTCTTGGTTGGGATTTTTGGTTTTTAAATATATATACTTTTAGAGGAGTAATTTTTGGAATAGTTTTCTCACACCAAAGAAATACAAGTTCAAGACAAAATGTTGTAGTTTTAAAACTGTCTTTGTTGTAAAATTCATTCTATAACACATTCATCCTAACTTTTAGAACCTTTTGGAGCAACTCATCCAGTTTCAGTCATTCATTATATTATTTTTTCCATCTTCATGACCTCTGAATGGTGAAGTATAGCTGCTAACATCTTTATACTCCCAAATGGAAATGCACTCATTATTACTTTATATTAGAGAAGAGCAAAGCCAAGACTGAAATACCTAGTATGTCCAAAATGAGGTAATCTTGGAAAGGTGTGGGTCAGACATTAAGTGCACTGAATATTACATCAACAGTATTCCAGTACTGCAAAGCTAGGATGAAAATAACTGTGCAAGAGAAGAAATTAAATTTAAAAAGAAATAAAAAAATGTATATATAGGAATATTGGTTGAGAGAAAGGATAGCATAACTTCCATCTTATTTCTTTTGTGTTTCTGAAGGTCCGTATTTCTATGGTATCTGTGTGAACTGTGTAGGATTGCTTTCTGTAATATAGCATAATACTATAAACTATACTATAGTATACTGTAGTTAATAAGTATTCTGCTTATGTTGGAGGCTTGCGAATCAGATTGTGGCTGAGTGCAGGGCATACTATTGTAGCAGGTACTTTTGGCTGCCATTACTGCTCTGAATTCTGAAAACTACTGACTCTGGCCCAATTTAATACACTGGTGTCTAATTACGCTGGTAATGGTCTTTAATAATCTTTTAGAATGAATCATGAGTAAAGAAACTGAAAGGCTGTATACCTTGCCTAGATTTGGAACAGTAACATGTAACTTTAAATAAACAAAGGTGTTTGCTTCTGTTCAAGACAACTAGCTCTTTATTGGTGCTCCTTTCTTTTTTTAAAAAAACAGCTTAAGGCTTTTACTGTAGACAAGGAGAATAACAAAACAAAAACCAGCTTAGAACCAAGCTGTGTTCTCGAGTGCAAACATACACCCGTTTGCCTGGTGGAACTACTTGAAACAAAACAGGCATGGAATACTTTTCAGGCTAGGAGCATTCCTTGGCATTAAAAGTTTAACGTACTGAAAATTAAAAGCTCATCTCTACACAGATTGAGAGATGATTGTTTGCTGGGGCTGATTATAATAATCCTCTTCCATAATAAATGCCAGTGTCAGTATTCTCATCCCACCTACCTCTTAGTTTTGAGTCATGATGAATTTTCCCATCTTATTTTTTCTGTACTGGCTGACAGATTTGGGGGCAGATTAAATTAGACTTGCACAGCCTGTTTGAACTGTTCTAAAATGTCTGGTGGTTAATGTTGCAATACCTTTTGATATTTTAACTGGTGACTAGGGTCACAGGTTGGATTAATATCTGAAGATTTTAATACTTGTTCTTTTTAAGGGTTGCTCTGCATGTAACTTTTGACCCTCTTAGCAGTCTCTTCATTCTCATTAGATTTCTTCAATAAATTCTGCTCCTTCCTATTATTGGACTTTTTTCTTATTCACACCCTTCAGGGAACAGAGGGAAGGAATAGATGATTTTGTGTGTGTGGAAGAAAGAGAGCCGTCCTCCTTTTCCCTAGATTTTAATATTTGTAAAAGGTAAGCCTTCCAGGGTAGGAGAATACCAAGAAAAACATTTTCTGCTCAAGGGAAGGAGATCAATTAGAAGATCTGAACTTTTTTTTTTTTTTTGCATCCTTCTAATTTATTAGGTCTCAGATGCAAAATACTGGGTGAACCTCAAAGATTTTTCTAAGCATAAGATTGAGTTCTCTTCCCTTGAAAGTCTGTTGTGTTAGCTGGCTTCACAGAGATGGTTACATATAGAATTCAAAATGTAAAAAGAAATCCTGACATCATCCCTCTTGAAATCAAGGTTGATGCAACTCAAAATGTATAATTACATTAGATTTAAAGGAAGCAATAGTAAAAAATGTCAAATATGCTTCATCCTCTTAAAAAGGACATGTGAGGGAGTAGTAACCTTAGAGGTTGTCTGATCACTTTTTAGATTTGGATCAGAGTTTTGTTTTTGGTTTAGTTCTTTTGTGTGTCTTGCTTTCCTCTTGAAATATAAATGGAATAAATAATAGGTAAATTTGGGACTGGCAAGCTTGGAATATCTCATTTTAGAATACTGAGGAAGGGTTTCCCTCATATAGTATAGCTAACAGAGCTGCTTCCTATAGAATAAAGGGGCTTCAATGTCTTACACTGTATATGTCAGAAAAAATCTGTAATAAACTCTGTATTAACAAAACTGGCTAATACAGTTGGTGTAGTTAGATTTCTGTTAGCTGACATAAAAATTATCACCTCAGTCTTATTCAGTGGAGGAAGAACAGAATTGGCATGAATTCATATGATATTGTTTGGCATCTCTCTGCATTTTTTTGCTTTTCCCCCCTCCCATCCCTGTTGTACCAGTATATGCCAGGAAACGTTGCTGGTCGGTTGGATTAGTCTGGTTTTAAAGCAGCATAACTAAGTGCAGAATAGATATTTATTACATAACAGCCAAGCCTCATGTGTTTTGTTTTCTTTGCGCTTGCTATTGCAGCAGAGACTTTTGAATATTTTTTTTTTAAATATTAATTCTTAGCTGAAAAAGATTTTGTGCCTTAGAGTGGATCTTAGTCATGTTGGTGTGATTTTTAAGCTTCTGTCATCTTTGACCAGAAGAGAAGTGAACCTTAAGATTTTTCCAGGAATAGATTTCCTTCAAATGAGAGTTTTCAAAATTGCTTTCCACTGAAATGGGGTTCATGAGGCTATCCAAACAAATATTCCCACTAAAGAGCAAGCTCTGTATTCTGTTATATGAAACAGTAGATCTGCAAGCACAGTTGAAATGAAAAATGTTGTTTATGCTCCTTAATAGCTTTGAATGCATATAGTCAAGGTTAAGCTCTATGGCAAATGTTTTGTTATGTTGGTATGAATTACAAATTCTGGTATCGTCTTCATTGTCATCATATTTTCCATGCCATTCTCAGTTCAGTGGTAGGCTGGCCTTGGCCAGCTGCCCACCCAGATGTGCTCTGTCCCCCTCCTCAGCAGGACAGGGGGGAGAAAGTAGGATGGAAATACTCATGGGTCGAGATAGACGGAAATCACTTAGCAGTTGCCGTCAAAGGCAAAGCAAACTTGACTTGGAGAAGATTGATTTAATTTATTGCCAATTAAAATAGATTTGGATAGTGAGAAACAAAAAAAAAAAATTAAAAGAATAGTTGTTCACCCCTAGGTGCAGGGGATGAAGGATGGGGGGTTGCATTCAGTCCGTAACAGTTCCTCTTTGCCATTCCTTCCTCCTCGCGCTTTTTCCCTGCTCTAGCATGGGTCCCTCCTGAACCATAGTTCCTGCTAGGGACCCCGCTGCAGCTTCCTCCAGGGAAATACCTACCCGCGCTGGCATAGGGTCCTCCACAGGCTGCAGTGTAGATATCTACTCCAATGTGGTCTCTTCCATGGGCTGCAGGGGAGTATCTGCCCTAGCACCTGGAGCACCTCTTTCCCCTTCCTCCTCTGACATTGTAAGAACACAGCAGTATGAACATCATGTGATTTGATTTGATTTTTTTCTTTTTTTTTTTCCTCCCTTATTCCTCTGCTTGTCTGGCACTTTTGCCCTTTTATGTTTTCACAAGAGGTGCCACCAACTTGGTTGATTGGCTCAGTTGAGTCCTGCAGTGGGTCTGTTGCAGAGCCGTCTGGAACTGGCTGTGTCAGACATGGGGCAGCCCCTGGTTTCTTCTCACAGAGACTACTCCTGCAAACCCCCCCCCCCCCCCCCATTTCCAACACCTTGCTATGTACACCAAATACACCAACAGTCACTGCCTTCATCTTAAGTTTAAAGGTGAAATCATGCTGCTACTAAAATATATCTGCTACTAAAATATATCTGTTATGCTGAGTACTCGTACTAAGTCTAGATACGCAGATCAGATGCTGAAGTTAGGTAAGGGACCTCTACCGGTTTCATTGGGAGCAAGGGCCTTTAACAGGGATGAAAAAACATTGTCTGCCACACAAAAATACCTCCTAGAAAAGTCTTTTTTTTCATCTTGTCTTGCAGATGGCAAGGATGAGTTCGTGTAGAAGGTTACTGGTGCTAGTGAGATTGCAGTTAGACATGATGTTCATATTGAATTTGGGGCAGGTTAAGAAGATTCAGCTCTGTCTGATTTGGCTTCCATGACTGAACAGGTAAATGTTCTCTAATGTTATTCTGTCAAAATGATTCAGAATAGAAAATCTCTTTTACAGTATGTCCGAGCTAACCCAAATAATTCTTGAGCAGCCATGTTAGGAAGTGACTCAAAGTACAGAGTGCCAACAGATCTGAGGAAGATATACCTTCCATCAAGGGAGATGGTGAGAAGGAGGTAGGAAGGATGATGAGAAGCCTGAGGAAAGTCTGATGGTGATCAGCATTCAGTAACACATCTTAACAGAAAAAGTGTTAAGCATCGAATTATTAGTCATTTCTGGTAATAGATTGGAGGCAGACATACTTTTGTGATGGAAAATAGTACTCCAGACAACTGGAGTGGCAATAACAGTAGTACTATGGCCTAGTTTAACCTTGGTTACAGTACTGATACAAACATAGAAATTTAGCCGTAATGGATGTTAGCACACTAGCTGATAGTCAGAAAAATTTTGAGTGGAAGATTGTATGCTCTGTGCAATCAAGAAGAATGGGGAACCAGAAGAATTACGTTACCAATGAGATTCATGCTATGAAGAATACAGAGAAACTGTTCAAGCAGCCAGGGATCAGGTTAGGAAAGCCAAAGCCCTGATAGAAATTAGTCTGGCCAGGGATGTCAAGGACAACAAGAAAAGCTTCTATAGGTGTGTCAGTGATAAAAGGAGGATAAGGGAAAACATGGGTCTCCTCCAGAAGGAAAGGGGACATCTGGTTACCCAGGATATGGAGAAGGCTGAGGTACTCAATGACTTCTTTGCCTCAGTCTTCACTGGCAAATGCTTGAGCTACACTGCCCAGGTTGCAGAAGGCAGGGACTGGGAGAATGCAGAACCGCTTGCCGTAGGAGAAGATCAGGTTCGAGAATATCTAAGGAACCTGAAGGTGCGCAAGTCCATGGGACCTGATGAGATGCATCCGTGGGTCTTGAGGGAACTGTGGATGAAGTGGCCAGGCCACTCTCCATCATATTTGAGAAGTCCTGGCAGCCCGGCAAATTTCCCACTGACTGGAAAAGGGGAAACATAACCCCCATTTTTAAGAAAGGAAAAAAGGAAGACCCAGGGAATTACAGGCCGGTCAGTCTCACCTCTGTGCCTGGCAAGATCATGGAGCAGACCCTCCTGGAGACTATGCTCAGGCACATGGAAAACAAGAAGGTGATTGGTGACAGCCAACATGGCTTCACTAAGGGCAAATCATGCCTGACAAATTTGGTGGCCTTCTATGATGGGGTTACAGCGTCGGTGGATAAGGGAAGAGCAACTGATACATCTACCTGGACTTGTGCAAGGCATTTGACACTGTCCTGCATGACATCCTTGTCTCTAAATTGGAGAGACATGGATTCTATGGATGGACTACTCGGTGGATAAGGAATTGGCTGGATGGTTGCACTCAAAGAGTTGTGGTCAATGGCTCAATGTCCAAGTGGAGAACAGTGACGAGTGGTGTTCCTCAGGGGTCGGTACTGGGACCGGCACTGTTTAACATCTTTGTCGGCAACATGGACAATGGGATCGAGTGCACCCTCAGCAAGTTTGCCGATGACACCAAGCTGTGTGGTGGGGTCGACACGCTGGAGGGAAGGGATGCCATCCAGAGGGACCTTGGAGAGGTGGGCCCGTGCGAACCGCATGAAGTTCAACAAGGCCAAGTGCAAGGTCCTGCACGTGGGTCGGCGCAATCCCAAGCACAGCTATAGGCTGGGCAGGGAATGGATTGAAAGCAGCCCCGAGGAGAAGGACTTGGGGGTATCGATTGATGAGAAGCTCAACATGAGCCGGCAGTGTGCGCTTGCAGCCCGGAAAGCCAACCATGTCCTGGGCTGTGTCAAAAGCAGCGTGACCAGCAGGTCGAGGGAGGTGATCCTGCCCCTCTGCTCTGCTCTTGTGAGACCCCACCTGGAGTACTGCGTCCAGCTCTGGGGGCCCCAGTACAGGAGAGACATGGAGCTGTTGGAAGGAGTCCAGAGGAGGGCCACAAAGCTGATCAGAGGGCTGGAGCACCTCTCCTATGAGGACAGGCTGAGAGAGCTGGGATTGTTCAGCCTGGAGAAAAGAAGGCTCCGGGGAGATCTAATTGCAACTTTCCGGTACCTGAAGGGGCCTACAGGAAAGATGGTGAGGGACTGTTTATGAGGGAGTGTAGTGACAGGACAAGGGGTAATGGGTTCAAGCTGAAGGAGAGTCAATTTAGATTAGATGTTAGAAAGAAATTCTTTCCTGCTAGAGTGGTGAGGCACTGGAACAGGTTGCCCAGAGAGGTTGTGGAGGCCCTATCCCTGGAAGATTGGTTGGATGAGGCTTTGGGCAATGTGGTCTAGTGGAGGGTGTCCCTGCCCATGGCAGGGGGGTTGGAACTAGATGATCTTTGAGGTCCCTTCCAACCCAAACCATTCTATGATTCTATGAAACTGAGCATCTCTAATAGTGAAAACAGAAGGGAAAAATGAGGAAAGAATGAGGAATATTTAGGCTACAGGCAGGTAATGCCTCATTTAAAAAGGGGTATGCTGTTGTCATCTAGCAGGGGGAAAATCTCTCAGAACTGCATTTCTCCAAAAAGAAAAAAAAAAAGTGATGAGATATTTTGGTGTAGATGTTGTCTTAGCAGTACTCTGTAACTGTCATTGTTGAGCTATAGAAGAAAAGGAAATACCTATAATAAAGATATTTTGGAAGGTAAGTGAGGTCTAAGACCTGGGCAGACCGCAGCCACAGAAGACAGTCTGTGCTGCTGCTAAGTTGTCCTTGCTCCTTTCCCATTGTGACATGCTCCATTCCTTTGTCTCCCACCACAGTTTTTTCTCATTTTGATTCCCCTTCTCCCTCTCTCCATAATGTTTCTCAGTACTTCTATCTCCTTTTCTTGAACAGAGCTGTTGCCCACCAATGAGTCAGTGTTCTATAATCTCATAATTGTTTCTTTTACTGTGTCTTTCCTTCCCTTCTGTTGTACTGACATCCATAAAGCTTTTGCAAAGATTCAGTTAAATATTATGGGACAAGCAGACTGTTTTTCTTAGAACATTTTCTGAGATCTGTGAAGGGAAATAAAGTTAACCTGTGTGTATATGTATTCTCTATAGATTATTTTTTTTTCCTCAATGCCTTTCACGACATAGCTTATTAAAGACATGTAAGTTTGCCATTAAGCTTCTGATGATTATCTGTACAGCTCATGTCTGCACCAGCAGAGACAGAGATGCATTACCAATATCCCATATGTGGATATTCAGCAGTATGGGAAAGTGGGTTGCAGTTCCAAATTCTTATTTGCTTGATCAGCGAACAAGCGCAATTCCCAAAAGAAACATTTGTAAGGATGTTGATATTGCCCAAAACAGTTGGTTTCACTACTGCGGAAATTTAGTAGTGATAACGGGTATAATACTGCAGCATTAGGCTTAGACTTATTCAAGGATCACCTTCTCCAAGCTTGAGAAAAATCTGCCCTAACAAGTAGGAAAACAAGCAAAGGCAGCAGGAGGCCTGTGTGGTTGAGCAAGAAAATCCTATGTTAATTTGGACATAAAATATAGTGTACAAGAGGCGAAAGCAGGAGCAGGTGACCCAGGAGGAGCACATAGTTGCTGTCTGATCATGCAGGGGTAGGGTTAGGAAAGCCAAGGTTGACCTGGTGTTGAATCCTGCAAGGAATGTGAAGGGCAACAAGAAGGGATTCTACAAGCATATAACAGCAAAAAGATGACAAGGGAAACGGGCCCACTGCTGGATGGGGCAGAAGACCTGGTGACACATGAGAGAGAAAAGACCGAGGTATTTGATTCCTTTTTTGCCTCAGTCTTTTCTGGTAGGACTCACCTTCAGTAATTCCAGCTCTCTGAGACCAGAGGGAAAGTCTGGAACTTGGTAGAGGAGGACCAGGTTAGAGAGAAACAAACCAGGCATCTGTAAGTCTGTGGGGCATGATGGGCTACACCTACAAGTGCAGAGGGAGCTGGCTGATACCATTGAAAAGGTGCTCTCCATTATCTTTGAAAGGTCACTGGGAAATGTTGAAAGGTGAATGGTTAGAGGTTCCTGAAGACTGGACGACAGTGAATGTCACGCCTGTCTTCAAGAAGGGAGCTTTGGGGAACTATAGGCCAGTCAGACTTACCTCAGTCCCTGGTAAGGTGATGGAGCAACTAGTCTTGGCAACCATTTCCAAACATATGATGATCAGGAGTAGTCAGCATGAATTTATGATAGGGGAATTACGCTTAAACCTGATAGCTAGTCACCTCATTGGTGAAACCTTGGTTGATAAGGAGAGAGCAGTGGTTGTTGTTTACCTTGACTTTAGTAAGGCTTTTGACACTATCTCACATAACATCCTCATAGACAAGCTGACAAAGTACAGGTTAGATAAATAGGCAGTGAAGTGGAAAACTGGCAGAACAGAGGATTGCAATCAACAGCATAAAGTCCAATTTGAGGCAAGTCACTACTGGTGTACTCTAGGAGATATATGAGGGCCAATGCTGTTTAACATCTTTGTTAATGACCTGGATGATGGGACAATTGCACCCTTTCCAAGTTAGATAATATAAAACTGAGAGGAGTGGTTGATACACCGGGTGGTTGTGCTGTCGCTCAGATGAAAGTCAGTAGGCTGGTGAGATGGGCTGAGAGGAATCTTGTGCAGTTCAGCAAAAGGAAATGCTAAATCTGATATCTGAGAAGGAAGAACTCAGGCACCAGTCCATGCTGGGGGCTGACTGGTGGAAAGTAGCTCTGCAGAGGACTTTGGAGTCCTGATAGGTGGCAGGCTGACAGCCAGCAATGCACTCTTGGGGCAAAGGCCAACAGCATCCTGGGCTGTGTTAGAAAGACCCTTGCCAGCAGGTCAAGGGAGGTGATCCTTCCCTTCTACTTAGCACTTGTGAGGACACATCTGGAGTGCTGAGTGCAGCTGTGGGCTCCCCATTACAAGAAAGACACAGACTTACTGGACCAAGTCCAGCAAGAGCCATGAAGATGATTAAGGGACTTGAGCATCTCTACTGAGGAGAGCCTGAGAAAGCTGGGACTGTTTAGCCTGGGGAACGGAAGGCTGGGGGGATCTCATCAAAGGATATAAATACCTGATCAGAGGTAATACTGATGAGGGAGCCAGACTCTTCTCAGCAATGCCTAGTGATAGGCCAAGTGACAATGGGCACAAGAAAACGCTTTTCTATTGTATGGGTGGTCAAACACTTGAACAGGGTGCCCAGAGGGATTGTGGAGTCTCCAGCCTTGTTGATATTCAAAACTTGACTGGACACCTCCCTGAGAAACCTGCTCTAGCCAACCCTGCTTGAGCAGTGGAGTTGGAATGGACCTCTTGAGAGCATCTAGTCCAACCTAAATGATTCTGTGAACCTAAATAGAAGAAATAATTAGCCTGAGCTCTGGGAGAGAATCTTTGGGTTAAAATGATGTAGAGATTCACAGCAGAATGGATCAGAATATTTCTTAACAACCAGTTTTGTCTCTCACTCTGTATACAGTTAATTTGGTAGTCAGTCTTATTTCTTTTATCCTTCATCCCTTATGTCTTTGCTGCATTCTGATTTTTGTGCCAGGAGAGAAAAAACCTTATGTGAAAAAATAGTGCTAGAACTGAACTCCTGCAGTATAAGAAGGGAAAAAATAGTGAATGGGGGAAGGGGAAGAATGTCTGGCACAGCTGTTCCCAAGAGCTTTTGCTCACCTTGAGCAGAGCTAATAAATATGACAGGAGCATTAAAGTATTATTCATCTTTTGGTTTTAATGTAAGGTTAAACGTATCTAAATGCAAATGTTTTTATCCAAGACTTTTATGTTTCAGGATAATTCATGGAACTGTGAATTACAGAAAGTTTTAAGACTCTGGATCATAGGCAAAATACAGAAAATGCAGAAAATCTTCTAATACCTGTTACAGAGTTTTTTGTTGGTACATCTTGAATTGTTTTGTCAAGGAAGTAGCTCTTTTAAAAAAGGGGGGAGGGGGAGAGAGAAAATGAAAGCAAACAGAAATTCAAAGAATGGCCCAAATTCCCAGGGTGCATGAAGGGTAGAGCTAAAACCAAAAAACTGATTTCCGAACTCCAGTGTGGCTCATTCTATTTGATGAAAAGGTTTTCCTGTCCTCTTAGTACTTTATATGCTTTGTTCTGAAGTAAACATGAATTGTCTCTGCCCTCACATGCTATGCTCCGAGAACTAATATTTATCCTAGGATTCAGCCTCTCAAATGTAAAGGACATTTTTGTTTCTGTATTTTCGGTGTTGGGGACCAACCACCTTCTTGCTAACACAATTCAGAGATTAATGTTCCTAGCTGTTCTGTGGTAGAAAGGTAGAAAGAAGTTATGTCAGCCTGTCAGTGCTGGAGCTGGGATAATGATGAATATTTAATCTCCTTGGCAATTTTGAAATCCATCTTACTTATTTGGGGGGTTAAATGAGCCCTTTACTAAATTGTGTTACTTATCCTTTGACCAATTTTTAATATTTGAAGGTCATCTTTAATAAAAGTGAAGAAAAATTCAAAATAAGTCAATCAGAATAGTAATAAAGAATGCATTTAGAAAATGTTGTCAAAACAGTTGGGCTTTTATGGTTTTTTTCTTAAGGTGCTTTTTCCCCCTGAGCAATTTGATGAAATTAAATTGAAAAATGCCTCAGTGTTGCTAAATATCACCTGGGGTGGTTTTTTCTTTTCTATTTTAAGCTTATGAAAAACAAATTCACACAATTCTATTTAACTTACTGGTAAGATTCCTGGAGGACTGAGTACTTCAAAGAATGTCAATCCTGCTACTTTGCCTATTCCCTCATTGTAGTTTTTTTTACGTCCACAGAGTGATTGTGACACCAAGAACAAGCACTTTTAGTTTATCTGTGAAGGTGGAAATAACCCGTGACTCTCTTTTTTTCATTCCCTTTTTGCCTTTTGCAGCAGGACATGCTTGGCTTTTGCCTTGCCCCTTCAGTGGTCTACTTCTTTCTACAGCCTGTCTTTTTCTTTGAAGAAGAACATTGATGCTAGTGCTATGACAGTTATACACCACAAACACAACCAATTTCTGTGGAGAGGGGAAGTGTCAGTAGCAGTAGCATTTTATTTTTATTTTTTTCCCCCTCTACTGAGTGAAGAAGCTTGCAGGGATTGTGAGTCTGGTGTTTGGGAGTCCTGTTTAGAGCAGGCTGGCAGGTTTCCCCTTTTGCTTTGCAGGTTATGTAAGCCTCCTGTTCCTTTTGCAGAAGATAGGAATGGTATTGATTTACTGCTCCAAGTGTCTGGGTATGATTTATGACAAGGAACATACCACACGGTGTTCAGGATGGGGTTTGATATCCTAGGCCAGACAAAATAAGCAGAACCCATGCAGGGGCAGAACATGCCATTGAACACTCTGCATATTCATCCAAAACTTGATCCTAGCGCTCACTCAGAACTAGAAGAGCGCAAACAGATATGAAAATCCAGCTTAATATCAAACTGCTGCCTTTATTTAAAAAAGAACACAGAAAAGGAAATTTTATGCCCTTTTCTGCTTGATTCTTCATGTGCTCACTTTCTCCTTGACGCAGTTTTGTGTGTGTTCGTATGGCAGGTTGTGGTCCCACTTTTGCTTTCACCTTGGCTGTGTGTTCCCAGCTTTTTCCCTTCATTGGTACATCTCTGACTAAAAGGTGCTGAACACCCTTGTTTGTCCTTAGAACTTTTTTTTTCCCCTTTCTTCTCTTCCTCTCCATATTTCAGCTCAGATCCTGGAAAGCTGACCACAAGGGAAGGGGCAGAAAGGAGGCTGGAACAAGAAAGTGAGGGTGGAGGAGAGGGAGGGAAATACTTCTTTTAGTTTCTGGCAGAAATCTTATTTTATGCTGCTTAGTTACGTGGCACTACAGCCTGAGAGCCCAGTTCTTCACCAGGAAAAGCTACACTGTGGAAGAGTGGTAACATACTACTGTTGTAGTATAAGATTGAGAAGTACAAAGCCTGATCCTGGGAACCAACACATCATTGTCTTAATACAGAGTTGGGGAATCAGGGACTTTTTGTGTTTGATGCACATGGACTATTTCTCTCTAATTGACTCAAAGATGAAATGGTGGTCAAGGAACTGTCTTGCACATTAGAGAGAACAACTCAACTTTTTAGCACAGAAATAGGAAGGGGGTGGAAATAAATGTATCAAGCTGGCTTTAACTGATCTGTCTAGGAAGGCAAATCCTACTAAAGCTGATACCTGAGCTTTCTTATTTCATCTCTTTTTCTCTCCTGTATTTCTACATTCCTAGTGTTGAATTAGCATTCAAAACCTTATTAATCATTAGCCTCCATGTGCCAAGACAGTAAATTAAAATCTGTGGGATAATGTTTTGTCTCATTATTTTTTATTTTTAAGGATGATGCTGACAGGGTATAGGTATGGGATTAGAAGGGTGAAAAAAGGGGAATACAGCATGTGTATGTTCAGACTAAACATATGTTACGCAGTATATCACATTGTCTTGGAGCATCCCCAAACTCTCCCTTTTTTGTTTTAAATAGAGCATGAGTGAGATTACCAACTACTCCTTCCAAAACTGAGGAGGGAGAAGTTTGCATAACCCCCTCAAAAATACTTGTGTATCTTGTTCCCTTTTCTTCATTTGAGCTAGCTGAAGTGTTACAACCTATTTCTTCTCTGTAACAATTTGTGAGAGGTAGTTGAAAAGCAAGAAATTTGGGGGTTTTTAACAGATTTTCCAGCTAGGGTTACTATTTACTCAGTTATTGTCTTCCTATTGACAGCCTATTGGCAACGTTTCCTTTCTCCAGCTGCCTTTCCAAGCCTCTTTCCAAGTGCTTTTTCCTTGATACACCTTTTGGTCTATCTGATAGTAGTCCCCCCATAAAGGGACTCTCAATGTTTTCTAGTTGTATACACAACTTCATCTAGAATAGTAATACTGAAATTGCATTTTATGTGTAACTGGAATCATAAAATAAAACATATTATAGTTTAACGAGAAAATTTCAGTTTAAAGGCTTCTGAAAGGCTGTATTGGCAACTTTAATATCAAATCTGTGATCTTGCCTCCTTACAGTAAATGTCAGTTTTGTTTATGTTACCAATTCAGGATGATAGGTCCTAGGACCTAGGAAAAAATGAGGTTCCTAAAGAAATATCATGTCATGGCAGTATGATCAAAATCTAATATTAAAGAATGGAATGTATCTGAATATTGGGACAACATGATGTACCCCATCAGCTCACACCTAAAAAAAAAAAAAAAAAAATCATCACAAGGCTAAAACCTTCCAGATGGCATAAGAAATGTTTGCCATATCCATGGCTATGTGTTGTTTTAAAAAAAAAAAAAAGAAAGAAACAAAGTAGTTTATTTAACCACAATAGTTCATTTAACTACAGTATTGAATTACTGATGCACACCAGTAATAGTAGAAATCATGCTACGGAGGCAGAAAATAAAAGATAAAAAGAATGTCATATGACCAAAGATGACTACTTATTAATGTTGATCAGCGAAGAGGTACGAGCAAGTTCTTTGTGATCTGGAAGCTAAGCAGAGAGAGGTAGAGGGAGTAGTTATGTAAGAGTATTTAGCAGCACGTTCAGTTTCCAGAGACAAAATTAGAAGTGCCAGACAGTTCAAAATTTACCTCTGCTTGTCAACTTTCTATGAGGACCACATTTCAGAGGGTCATTTTAATCAAAATGAAAGACACATCCTATTAGGACAGCTTTGCTGACAAATAATTAAGATGAATTACTACTTGTCCCAGAAGCCTTGTTGATGTCAGTTTGTAGGAGGCACGGGAGGGCTTACAGTATATGCTTTGCTCTTTAAAAGCAATTTACAATCGAAGTTAGCCATTCTAACTGAGAAGAGCTTAATCCTAGAGCTGTCACTAGGCATTATTTTCAGATTCCTGACACTTCTACATTAAAATGGCTTATATGTAAAAGTTAATAGGGTCTACAAGTGAAGAATATTTCATTATGTAAAACAATCAACTGTTTTTGTTAGAACCACATTTTCTCTGTTTGGAAGAGGCAGTGGCAGAAAAAAATAGAACTTCAAAGTTGACTCCATTGATAAGCTTTTATAATGCTTATCAAAAATAGTTCTGAGTGACTTAGCTTTTTGACAACAGCTGGTGGACCTTTAGTCTTGCCCACATAGTGTGTTGATTTCAGTGTTTAGTGGCCGCACCTACTGTTTTGGTCTCTCTCACCCCCCAATTAAAATTTATGTTGACATTTTTTTCTCTGAAGGCAGTGAATATTATATTGTAATTAACTGTGGAAGCTGGGATATTTGACAGGTATTACATGACAAGTTTGCTACTTTCAAATATGATCAGTATGCTACCATGCCTGAGAAAAGATCTTGTTGTATCTCCATTTAGGAACAAGAAAAAAGGGTCATTGTGACTGCCTTGTGAAAGTCTCTGGTGTTTTAATCATTTCACTCTTTTTTCCAAACACATACCTTCAGACTTGTTCAGTAGATTAGCTATGAGTCCGTATGAGAAATCCCTACTTCAGATTGGTGTGCATGTTTCTTCTTCCACCGTAAATAATACAGAACGAGAGTAAATATTTCATTCAGAACACAGCAGTTCTCTACCATTTTAAAATTGGCCATGTGAAACTTTTCGTCTTGGAGAGGTGAGGAAAATGAAAGGTCTGTATAATCCAAATCGAGTTGCTGAAAGTACATGTGATGATAAGAGAGTGCTTTGTTTAAAAATACAGATGAGTTTCTAGGAGTATATGAAGGAAAGAGATTCTGTGTGGGAGGTATGCTATACAGTACCATTATATTTATCCTTTGTTTTGCATCTGTAAAGATGTCTTTTTGCAGCAGTATCCCAAGGTTTGTCTGTTAACTTGTTGGAAATACTGCTGCATCCCTTGGTATCAATACTGGTTGATTCTTGCTCTTTGCCTTCAAAGCAGGGCACAAAAGCAGGCTGTGAGAGCACAGCTCCCAGGGAAATTGTGATGCTGCTTGGGCTGGAACAGGGGGCTTAGGGCTCACTGTGGTTGTTATTAGTTCTGTGGAGATGTGTCTGCAGATCAGGGATCAAGGGAAACATTTGACAGATAGGACTCTCCCTTGGAGGATTCCGCTTGCATCTTTCATCCTTTTGCAATGAAGTTGCACTACATGTCTCTCTGCTTTCCTTTCTAAATAAGAAAAGGAAAGAGGTCTGTCAGGAACTGCTCAGTTGTTTCTGATAACTCCAACACTATGCTAATCATAACTCTGGCACGGTGTTCCTCCATCTGTGTGGAAGAAAAGAGGATGGGAGGGGGTGGCGGTGGTGACGACGGTAACACTAATGCTACAACATTCACCATAAGCAAGATTTCGTTGACATACCATAGCATGTTGTTGTTGTGATTAATTAGTCCCCTCAGTGGCACAATGTGGTTAGGGTATCCTGATGCAAGAAATAAAACAAATGACAGGCAGTGTTTACCCTGCCTTTCCCTACTATAGTACCTGAGAATTCTCTGGCCCTGTTATGGCTGTGCTGTCTGTATCTTTGCTAGATTTGTTTGTAGCACGTTTATCTTCTACAGGGGGTAAACTTTTGTCTTCCCTAGAGATGCACTGGGGATCATGCTTCTTCATACAGAAGCTTTTAGCTTCTGTTTTGTTGCCTGTTTCCTTCACAGTAGGGGTTCCTAAGTTTTGTTGCTGCATTGATGATCACCTTTGGAGAAACTGAAGTCCAATAGCACATGGAGAAAGGAACACAAAGGACAATAAATTCTGTTACATTGTCTTGTTCATGGCAAACAGAACTTGTCTGTTTGACGCCTGCCTCTTCATTGAGGCGCAACAGAGGACCTTTCTTAAGTTACATGGAAAGGAAAGTACACCTTGGACAAAGGAAATTGTGGAGGAAGCATTCAGCATCGTGAGAGAGTGATGCTTATACTGCGGTTCAGATGGAATGGAACATAAAGACCAAACATTTGATGATGTGAAAGGCTATGTATGAAGTGCTATTACTGTCATGATGATGACTGAATGCATGTTGAAATTACCTTTACAGGAATAGCAACAGATGGTCTCTGTATCTTCCCCTCCTACTCATCCAAAGCTCTCAAGGCTGCATTCCTAATCAACCAAAAGCAGGCATCCCACACTCATGCTGAGAGGAATAACCTGAGCATGCAAGCTCTGCTTTGAATTAAATGTTAAAGTCATGTACCCTATGTTGTCAGGTAACAAGAATTAAAAATATAATTATTAATTTAGTTATAATTCTGTTCATCTACCCTTATGTCCTGTTATTCAAATTCCAGTGCTGCAAACAAAATTCTCATTAAGTGCTAATCATTATAATCATACAACTTTTTATAGCATATTGTCACTAATTACATACACACATTTTAAAGTTGGAATCTTTCTTTATTAAAAATACATTCCCTTTTAGGGACTTCAGTTACTTGAATGTGGAGTGAAAGTAAATCAGTCTGTAGCAGGCATTGCAGCTATAGTTACTACTTCTTCCATTATTGCAAGTTATTATAAGCTTGTATGATTGAAACTGCTATAGATAAGCATGCAATAATATTTTCACTGTCACCATGATCACTGACTGAGATAAGAGCTTGATGTTCTATTTTTGTTCAGGATAGAGAAAAACAAGGAGGGGAAAATGGGGGGAAAGGGCTTCATGTGTTGCAATGATATGCAACCAAAAAAAATTTCCAAGCCTAAAGCTTCATGTCTTACAATGATATGCAACAAAAAAAAAAAAATTCCAAGCCTAAAGCAGGCCCACACATACGTCAATGATGACACACAGCACTGAGAGGATTTAGTGTTAAAGGGACGCCTGTTAATTTTATTTGCAAGAGAGAAGAGGAAGGCATGCACATTCAAGATACTTGTTGTATCATTTTTAAATCAAGGCCATCTTTTTCTTGGTGGTAAACGTGAAATGTTTTTAAAGGCCAGACTTAGCATAAAATCTATTGGTTGCTATGGAGACCACTTACCACACAGGACTTGCACTCTGTGTTTGACTCTGTGATTTTCTCTATTCAAAGGTTCGGCATTGTCAAAAAACAAATTAGTTTTTCAGTTGTTTATCGCAAAGTTCATTATGAGAAAGGTAATAAATAATAAGGTATTTTATTTGTGTGTGGATAGGTGCCATATGTGAATTAACTGGGGCACTATTCCTTAAATTTGCTATTTTTGAAATAATTATAGCAAAATTGACTATTGTTAGGAAATAAAACAGATTTTGATCGTTCTGTGTATATGAATATGAAGCAAAGCAGGTAGCTGGAAGTCTGATCCCAACAAAATTACATGGTAATAAGGCTTTTCACACCTACACAGCACTTAGTAACAAAGCACTGGAAGAGAAAGAAAGATTAAACCCTGCTAGAGTAAAACTTTATACCTGAGGTGCATTACTTCTCTCTTTATGAAAGGAAAGGTGGGTTCAGGGCCCAGTGCTCACTGAATTATTCATGCTGTCTTTAGCATCTCAGATCTTTAGGGTTGAAACTGGTAGGGGTTGTTATTAGCAGAAGCACAAAATCTAACTGGGTACAGCAGTTCAGTGAAAACCTGTTCAGCTGCTTCTCCTGAAGTGTTTATCTAATTACAGCAAACACTTTCTGCCACACTGCCTAGCACACCCACCCCAAAAAGAACTCATCCAGGGAGGAGGTGCAAAGTGTTTCCTCTGGAGTTTATTTGAAGCTGAGGCTACTCAACACCTCCTGAGATCTGGGTGAGAGCGACAATTTATAGAAGTATCAAGGGAAGCCTTTTATACTACCTAAAGGTTTTTTCAAAGACAAATTGGTGTCAGCAAGTTCTTTCTCACTTTTTTTTTAATAACATTTTAGTCTAATTTCTCATTACTTGAGGAATATATGAGTACATTACTTTCAGCACTTAGGATTTGCTCCTGTCACCTCCTCGGTGCATTCTGGAACCTAGTGAGCCAAACTCAGAGCGGCTGTAAGTGGTGCAGCTTCACCGGCTGCTGAGAAATCCTGGTGCTGCTTTCAGCGTGTGGTCTCACTCCCATTATAGGCCACCGATAGGACTCTAACGCAGCACAGTAACAGCAGGGCTCAGCTCTGAGGTTTCTGTGTGGGTTTTGTGTATTTAAAATTATTCATTTGGCTTTTATGTAATGGGTAGGTTTTGTGTAGTGTAGATTTTCTTTAGTGATTTTGTAGGACCACTAGATAAATGAAAGGATATCTGAGACATGGTGATTTATGGTGGTCACTTAGAAATTCTGCGTCTGTGGATAATGCACTAAAGTTTGCTTCTTTGCAAATCTAAATTCTTGCCAAACGTTTGTGTGCATATAAGTTATTTAGAAGATTTCACTTTCCTAGTCAAATCACTCTTTTGCTAGACACCAATGGTACAGTGTCAAACCCTGATAATTAACACGTTGCAAACATGCAGTTAAAAGAAATCGGATTGAAACACATAAGAAAAATGAAAGCACAATTTAATTCCAGCTATTGTTAGTTTCTTCAAGAATTATTATGCAGTTGGTCTCCTCCTGTGCAGCTCTATGTTTTAGTAGAGTGTGCACTGTTTTGGAATGCATGCAAAGTAACTAAAAAAGAAATGAGTCTTTAAAAAGGAATGCTCCAGTTTAAACAAGCCAGTGGGGGCTACTTAGGCAAAACTAACTGGTGACACTATGTTTATAGTAATAGACAATGGTATCTGACGCATAAATGGTGCAGGAAAAACATGCTTGATAAGCCTACACTGAAAGTTTCCTATTATTAATAATAGAAAACTTCTCTGCCTTAGTACAAGCTTTTCATTTTTCTTTGTAGTCAGGTTTTTGCCTGAGCTCTCCTGTTAACATCTTGCCTGTGTTTTTTCTTTGGTTCCCTCTGGCTTCTCCAGACAACTCAGTAGGGATCTGCTTTTCCTTCTGTGTTCTGCCAGAGTTCATTAGGGTGCCATAGACTGTTAATAAACCAGCATTTTTCACCTACCACGTAGAATGGAATAATATTGTCTTTAATCAAAAGGAAATGTACTAGGAAGCTATCTTTATCTGCTTCAGCTCTCTTTGTCTACTTTTAAACCAGTGTGACAGTGGGCAGAGCTCTAGACAAGACATTGTTTCTAGAACTACTTTTTCAAGTGAATGAAGCATTCCTCAGAGGCCCCATACATACAGCATGAAAGAAGTAATCCCTTTGCTCAAAGATTAGGGAGAGACCATTCAAGATTCCCATACAAAATTACTAACCTACTAACATGACCTGAATCAGATATAAAGCAGAATATTTTTTTCCCATTTATATTTGGAATTCTACCAAAACTTTACAGGAATATTCATGGATATGAATCTGCTTCTTGCTGCATTCTGTAGTTCTCAATCTCTCTGCTTAAACTGAGATAACTCTGGAAAAAATGTGGGCTTGGTTTAATACCTCTAACTGTACTCTAAGTTCTGTAGAGCATCAATGTGGTTGACAACACAGTGACAGACAGCTTGGAGAGATGCAAGGTTGATATTTTCAGTACTTTTCAAAATGAAAATCAGTGGATAGTTCAATCTGGAAGTTTCACTTGGGTTTTACTGTGTCCATACTTCATGATAAATCTTGCTGAAGTTGAATGTTTTTTCTGAATAGAAACTAAGCAGGGATTTCATAATTTGCCATTGTGTTTATAGTGTGTTCTACTTATAACGAATCCTCCTCCTTCTCTTCTGGAAAAGCATTAATGAAAAATGTGATGCCATTTTTAGACTGGCACTTACCTGTTTCTAGTCCTTAGTTCCCTGCAGTACTCAGTCATGGGATTTGTACTGGATTCTGTTTGCAATAGATATTAAGAACAAAGTAACTCTTTGTTCAGGAAGCAGTGTCTGCATTCAAAGAGAAGTGATGGTTTTTTAGTTAAATACTAGACCACCCCTGATCACATTCCTCATTTCCAGTTCAGTAATTTAAATGAGAAAATCAAGGGAGATACTATAATCATGAGTTCAAGGTATTTGTAGAAAACAGCCTTTGAATGATGACGTAAAATGCAATCAGAAAGAATTAGTCTGCAAAGCTTTGTTCTGTTGTTATGAAGTTTACTACTTTCATATATGAAAACTTGCAATGGTACAGAGGAAAAGGTTGAGAAATAGGAGCTGGAAATTTCATGATGGGGAAAATATCCTTAAAGATTTATTTGATAGGCAAGTAATATCCCAACCCAAATAGCTGAATTGTCCAGCCCATGCTCAAAATGGCAAATAAAATAAACTATTCTTCAATTCTTTACTGATTACTAAGTAATCAACTTATTTGATCCAATTGATCTTTTTTATCCTATTTTTTCTAATTGTTTGATATTTTGAAAGTAAACTGGTCTATCAGGATAAACTAGGTAACTTTCTGAGTGTGGAAGAACATAGCACTTGCTGAACTATTTGTTTACTGATTTTTGAAATTAGCTTTGGACAGTTGCATTATCAATAGAGAGTAACATATTCTTATATGACAGTCATTCCTTAATCTACTCATTGTGGTTGGTTAGTAAGGCAGAATAAAATGTAGTATCTGTGAGACTCTGTAGTCAGCCTTGTATTTTTGTGCTGCCATGCAAACATTTTAATTACATGACATTTTCAATAAAAAACTCTGTGCGGGCATGTTGTTTGGCCCAATATTGGGCAAACAAAACATTGGCATTGCTTGTATAGTGTATCATCCATCTAGAAAAGATGAATCAAAGAAAACGTACATGCAACAAAAATGCCTTAAGCTACTGCAGGAAAATCCTTACTGGTTTCCTGCATGGAGTGAGTCCTTCTTAAAAGGAGCGATTCCGTTTCCTTTTCTCAGCCCCTTGTACTATCCTTGTGTCCATCAGATTTGGAAGAAGATAGTGGTTTTAGTCAGATTCTTAAGGACTGTGAGGACTCTGGTTTTTTAGAATACATGTCTAGGTTGCCACTTTACTAACTGAATAAACATAAATCTTGGCCTGGTTTTCTCCTGTCTATAGTGTTTCTGAATACCCTCATCTTCAGGACCTTCCTGTCTCTAAATCTCAAACAGCATTTATTCTATTTGCAAACCAAAGGTTGTACAGAAATGCTCTTCTGTGAGGAACCTGGATTGTGTGGATCTTCTACAAAAGATGGTGTTAATAGTGGAGTAATGGTAAACATAAATTTGCAAGAAGATGAGAAGAGTGGTGTTGGAAAGGAGGGAGATTGAAATAACCAGAGTTATTTCTGAGAGACTTCTGCAAGATTTTTCCTATTTTGGGTTGGATTTTGGATCTGAATTTATATCCAGACTGCCCTTGGAAACTGCAATTCAGCTATCAAGTATCACTGGCATTTAGCATTAGTTTGGGGAGTAGATAGGAAAAGAGCCAAAGCTGCATGGCAGTGAGAGAGGACAGAAATGGAGCTGAGCAAAGCAGGCAAGTGGCCAGCCATAATTTATTAAGAACACAAACCTGATTGTACATATCTATGATGCTTTTTTCTAATGTTCAGTGTTTTCTGTTTAGTCACAGTTTTGCTGCCTTTTTCCCCCATCTTTTGGGATTTGCTGGATGAATTCTTTCCCCAAACTACAGCCTAGTAGTGAGTTCTGGGATACAGAAGTCCCTGCAAGCGTTGCACCAAACCTCATAACTTAAGTTAAAAATGGGTAACCTTACTTTTTTGGAGACTGAGTGGGATTTTGTCTTGTCCAGGTTAAAAGCGGGAAACTCTCTTTTTCCTGCTTTTACTGTTGCGCACACTTGTCATCCACAATAATTTGAGGTTAAATGTACATCTTTTTAAAGTAAGTTTTCACCCCAGACCTCCTGGGCAAGGAAATTTTTTGAAGTGTTTTAGGAATCAAGCAAGCTGCGTATGCAAAAAGTCTCCCTCTGTCCAGTGGCTTCTCCTCCTATGGAAAAAATTGCTAATTTAATTTATTGAACAACCAAATCAAAACAGAAGTAATTTTTTATTTTTCTGAAGAGCAATGGGATACTGAGGTAGGGATCCACTGTCTTGTGTTTTTCTAGTTTCAGGATGCAATGATTTCTAGATAGCTGCAATTCACTTAATAAAGGGGGAAAAGCAAATGTATATAATCAAAACAATTTATTTTAAAGTGAAAGCAGAAGTAAAACTTTATTAAGCATACTCAAAAGGGACAGGGCAAATTTACCAGCTTCCGTAAGCTGTAATTATTGAAATTGATTTGCTTCACTTCAAGAACAATTGCTCATCATTGATCTGAATTCATACAGTCTCTGACCTCGCAATGCTAAAAAAACTAAAGATGGGTTTAGTTAGACTTACTTGTACCACCAGGGGCACGTAAAGTACAGAAGAAGGAGGCATTGAATGTAGGTTAAAACATTTACATTGAGAATTTACATAAATCTGCATTTAAACCATGGCTACTCAAGAAAGGGACTATCTTGTAACCAGCTGGTATTCAGATGCACTGTACTGAACTTTGTGCAACCCTCTAACACAAAGGTGTGTGTGTGTACTGTCCAGATCCTAGAATGCTGTACAGTACAAGCACACCTTCTGTCTATTTAAAGTTGAAGATTTTTTCATTTGTATGTCTTGGATTCCTTTTTCTGTCAGATGACAGTACTAATTTTTGTTGATATCAGATTTCTGAGCAGCTCACTGATGAGAATAATTTTTCTCTAACCAAGAAATGTGTAGGTTTAAAAGTTCTGATTTGTGTCATGGCGCATTGACAAATCATTTGGATTTGAATTTGCTAATGAATATGATAGAACAAATGAAAAGATGGATTATTTCAGGTAGATGTGTCACTATTGTTGACAATATCTATTACCTTCTTTGTGCTAATGCATTTGTAAGTTTAATACCAAATGACCTTGAAACTTGCAGCCTAAAGAGTACTGCTGTCTGCAGTAGAGAAGAGCTGACACTAGCAAGCACTGTTTGGCACCAAAGTGAACAGGATTTAATTGCTTGAAATACTTTTGAAAGAACAAAAATAACACTTCCTTCCCCCCCCCCTTCCCCCCGATTGACAAGACAGATGCTAAGCTACAGAGGATCCCCTTTCCCTGTTTCTCATGTCCTTCTGGTTTGGGGCAGTTATCTGTCCATTGAAGTAAATACCACTTTCCAGAAATCACAACACGCTGAATAATTCCTCAGTTGAGGTACAGCCAACTGATCTGTAATGCTGTCTGTTCATACTCATTTCAAATGACTGTTAAACCAGCACTGCACACCCGCGGCTCTACTGTATTCCTTCAGCAGTACTTAACAAGTTGGGTCCCCAGAAATCACCATTCTCTTCACTCCAGCACACACAAAGTCAGTCCTGTGCCACAGAAATAGCTGAAATACTGGCATTCACTTCAGCAAAGTCTGTTTATAACTGAGAGCAGTATAGCATCCACAGCCCAGATCTCGACTAGCTATCTCTGCTTGTAAAAGTTGTCATCGCTTCTTTCCACAACAGAGTGCAACACGGTGCAAGGCTTTGCATATGGACGTGCATATGTACGTGGTATTGCACTTGTCTCCATTTAAAAATGAGTTTGAGGGTGGAGGAATATTTCCTCCCAATTATATTGTTGCTGTCTTAGAAACTGTATCTAAACTACTGTGCCAAAAAATCTCCATAATTTTATACAAATGAATCCTAGCAAATACTGTACCTTCCTGTAATGTGTATGCCTAAATGATGATAATTTCACTGTGTCGGGAGATGTACAACTAGACCTTAAAATAGCAGCAAATTTAGCTCTGGAAGGAGATGGTAAGAGTAACTGTAATCAATGTTACTGCTTTATAAAAATGCATGTTTGAGCTATGAGAAGTCTGAACTAATTCCTGTGTAAGTGTAGGTACAACTTGTAGCCCATAGTCGTTTTGTTTGTAGTCCAGAGCGAGTTTGGCATAGGTTCCGCGTTTTGCAACAGAATAACCACTCTCTCTGAAAGCTGATGGGGCTCAGGAAGGGAAAGCAAGCTCAATATGCGACAGGAAAGATTTAGCCTCTGCAGAAATGCTGGATTCTACTAGACAGTGTAATCAATGAAAGGATTTAGGAGAAAGACCCTATGGAGCTCTTTAAAGCACAAGAAAGGGACATTTATCTGCATTATGTCCCTTGCTGCAGTTCACATTTTCAGCTGGCTCAGTGTCAACAACAGCTTATGATTCTGTTAGCTTTACACAGGGAGAAATCATACCTAGATAGATGTCACTTGTGGATTTTTCTTTGTCTTTTTTCCCATGCACGCTGTCTACAGTGTATTAACAGGTTATTCTCCTGTAATATTAAAAGATGCATGGCAAATGTAACAAAGGTAGTTGGTAAATGTATATTCAATTTACAAACAGTTCTGATTAGTTTAGCATGCTCATGGCTTCTGTTTATGGCATTAAATTGAGGTGAACGAAAGGATGGCATGAACTCAGTGAAAGAAAAAATTGCCTGATTTTAATGACTGAGGTACAGTGAGATATGTAAGACTGGTAACTCCTAGAATACTAGATCATACTTTCCTGTTGTGGAATGGTGTGATTTCAAGACATAGGCTTTAAAAGGGGAGGTATTTGGTGTTCTGTGCTTTAGCATGTTGGTCTTTCCTGTAGATACCTGAACTAAGTAGATAAGCTTTGTAAACATTTGATACAAATGATATTTTCTCTGTTCACCTTTCCACATCATGCCCCTCTGTCTGGGTTTTTGTTGAGCAGAGGAACCTGAAGTTAAATTATGCCAAAGCACACACTTGCTGTGTCAGTCACATTACAGAAATGTAAATACAGACAGACAACTTCTAAAAGATGAGACAGGGAAGGATTTGTGCACTGTAGGTACTGCACCAAGAAACATAACGTGGTGTTCATCTAGTCTATACCTGCTTGAGGTAACTGCTTGTTAATTGCCCATGACTGGATTTAATTGTATGGTGATCTTTCCAGGTACTGTCTGAAATTAACTTTATTTACTATTTTCACTTAAATTAGGGAAGCATATAGACAAATGGTAATTTTAAAAGTTAACAGTGACAATATAGCACTGTGATCTGTGTTTGAAACATCAAATTTGTTCAACTTCCTTAGAGAAATTAAGGAGAAGCATTTGAGAGTGTGACATAGGACTGTGAACATCCCAAATATCACTGGTAGCATGCTTTGTACCTGACAAGCAAGTTTCCACTGTTTTTCTCTTTCCCTTACCCTCAACAAAAAGAAAGCAATTATGAGGACGGTTGAAGAAAAGATCAGACTGCAACAGTGCCATTCTCCATCCTGTTCAGTGGAGTGGAGTTGCTGTGTCTTCTGTGCCCTTCCAAGGTTTACTCCCCTTGCTGTGATGAACAGTCATCTCAATTCTACAACCTGATTCTGAGTCTGTTGTGGGGCAGGGAGTAGAAAGTGAGCTATGGACTTCCTCCCTGTCTCTTGAAAACCGCTGGATACTTCAGAGAAGGGTTCAGTCCTTCTGTCAACAGCAATTAAATTTCTTCAGTCATTCAATAGTATCTGGGAAATCATTAATATAAAAATTATTGTCAATAATATATAAGAAATATCTGCACTTGGGCTGATAGAAGTATGGAGTCTTCAGCTGCTGATCGTCATAGCAACAAGAAAGTCTGTAGAATAGGGGCATGCAAAAAGAGTGTGCTGTTTTGTAAAGTGCTTGGAAAATACCCCAAGAGTTAACTCTCTAGTGCTGCTTACATGTACTTGCTCAGTGTGATTTTTAACAATCTCTGTTTTCACACGTTTCAGCAACAGTGTGAGAATATTCTAGTTGCAGGGACTTCAGCAAAGGGTTTAAAAAAAAAAAAAAAAAAACAAACAACCAAAACAACATCTCACAACAAAAAGCAAAACAACAACAAAAAAACAAAAAATAACTTCAATATGTCTTCGGGCCTTGTTTCAAAATATAAATTACTTTTTGTGCCCATCATGTTCCTTATCAAAATTCTAGGGACTTGAACTTATTCCTGTAAGCAATAAGTCTGTGCTGGTTTCTACTGAATCTGCTTCTCATGGAGTAAGCCAATCAACTTAAGGAAGGCCTTTGTATAATTTTGGTTTTGTCTTTATGTATACAACCTGTGAAGAACACAGCTGGGCAACTACTGTGTACTTCACCAGCATGCACTGAAAATGTTGGAGCCTCTCTTTGATTTTGATGCTATTTCTCAGACTTTAGCTTCTTGCAGCAATGACTGGCTTCATTGCTGATTCATCTGGAGTTGTAGCAGTCTGTTTTGTAATTCTGACGTGAAATTGGAACCGTAATACAGACTGGACACAGTTTCCCATAAGAAAAATAGATAAAACATCTTTCTTCCTTTCCAGGCACTATTAAAAAAAAATTTAAAAAAAAATCAATGTAACTCTCTGTAAAGTTATTCTAAGATCCATTAAAGACAGCAACTTTGAAATGGCTAGAGTAGATCTTCAGTAACTCTGCTATCTGTTGTTCTCAGGTATGACTTTGTTTTCCAGCTGACAGAAGTCCTAAGCTTAAACACAAGTCAGAAAAGGATTTGCGCTCCAATTATGGTTTCTTATAAACATCTCCAATACTAATCATATCACAGAACTCAAAACCAAATGCTCCAAGTCTGGGTGTTTCTTTAGCTCAGTGAGCTGGAAGATTCTTTTTCTCTATGTGTTTTTCCTCGATGTTGTTTTTGCTCCCTATCCAAGCACCAAGTCTAAGATAACACTATGGGGAGCATCCAGAGAAATTTGGAAGAGCAGTTTTTCCCTCTCTGGAGTTCCGAACCCAGCTATTGCTTGTGGACTATTGTTGTGCCGTTATTGGCCTTTTTGACTCTACCTTAAGGTGGAAGGAAGCACAGGAGCACTGGGCCACTATGACAGTGGGTTCTGAGGTGGTGTTGCATCACTGCTGTGGAGTCTGGAGCCATGCCATGACATACAAACATGATGACATGTTCATCTCCATTTCTGCAAACCCATGCAGATCTTTACATCTTAAGTATCCATGTCAGCAGGAGCTGGTCTCTTTTCAATGTTTTAATGAAAATATTAACATGATCGTTCATAGTCCATTTTATCAGTCACTGCTCAGGGATGGAGTGTGTCTGTATCAGGGGGAACTTAATAAGAAAAGTTCTCCTCTTGGTAGACAATGTTTAAGTAGACTGTGCAATGGCTTTTCTGATTCATCTTGAATAATGCTTTCAAAACCCTACTTTTAAAAGTGCCCATAATACTTACACCTTCTGAAAACTGTATTGGGCAGGGGAGCTGATAAAAGCAGCAAGCAGCTTCATTGATGTGGTGTTGTACTGGCTTTTCCCCAAAATGTAAGTTAAGTTTTGTGTATCTTGAGTTGTCTTACCATGAGCTGTGAGTGACTGCAGGATGGTGGACAACTCTTCCAAATGAGTCTTCTAGATTTCACTGTGAATTTTGACATTGTCTTAAGTATCAAGCAGCATAGAGAATCTGAGGATAAGTGTGTATTAATCCTCTTAAAAGTGGTCAAAGTTCATGTAACTCAGATGACTTGCTATCTAACTTGCTTAGGCCTTGAAAATGATAAAATTGGTCTCATTACTGGAGTCTAGGAATCAGTTAAATCAGTCTGTCACTACACATGATAAAATCTGGTTTATTCTTGTATTTAACCTTCCCTGTGCCTTTTCAACATGTGGCATGGGAAAGGAGCTGAACTGTCATGTGGTGTACATGTGGTGTATCTTAAATGAATCCTGAATCACAATGCCCTCTCAGTTCAGTATGATGGGACTTTAATGTTTTCCAAGTATAACTTCATACTAACATTGTTTTCTCCTCTTTTTTTTGATGATGGTCCTTAGTTTCTAATGTACCCATTGCATAGATTCCTAAGTAAGTTTGTGAATGTAGTTTATTTTCCATGCTGAATTAGATGGCTCTTCCTGGACTGTAGCCAGAAGACACCTGCAAAGTTTTTCACTATCTGAACTTTTTAGTCCCTCTGTTGTTGTGACAGTTTGTCTCCCATGGTATCCAGATTTTTTTACTTGTGATGATAAAGAGCTTCAGTTCAAGGCTCCAGCTGGTTCCTCTTGTCAGGTTCATAGCACAGGCAATGCACTTAACCCAGCTATTCAACTATTATATTTGAAAACAGTTTTACTGAATGAAATAACAGCAATGTTTCAACCCTCGGTTAGGCCGCTATGTTGTAATGTTTCTGCTAATCAGGCTGGTTCCTAGCAGGCTCTCTTGGGCCAGCATCACTGTGTCTTTTATCTTTTATATTAAATCTAGGACATAGTGTGGTGTCGAGGACAGCTCGTTATAGTCAGGCTTTATCAGGTTTAAGATGTCTCTGTCTTGGTGGTTACAGAGCAATGTGACCACGGAGAAGCATGCGGAGAGTGGTAGCAATCCTCATAGTTAAATAAGGCAGACAGCAGCTGCCGGTCTACGTTTTTGTGTCATGGCTGATGTGTTTTTTCAGCATCTGCTATCAAGTCTGGTTTAATCATTGGACCAGATCATGTGTTTGAAATGGTAAACTGGAGCTTTCAGCAACTCGATCCATGAAAACTGTAAAGTTCATGCCTGGGTTTTGTTGCGAAGCTAGCCCCTTCATTGTCTGGCTTTCTTCTTGGATGTTACTAACTGGAAAAATTGTTTCTGTCAGCTATTAGCTTGGCATTAATGAGATTTAAGGATAGGACCTCAGCGTAACGGGAAATGCTGTTTATTATTGTACAGAGAGTCTGATATTCTGCTAAGTTCTTCTTGGACTAATTGTATCCATGCTCATTTTTTCAAAAGGAATGAGAAGGATAAGTGGGATTAGAGGTATTCAGGGAACTTTTCTAAAGCCAGCCATTGGCAATTCAGTCTGTACAGGGAGAAACTATATATCCTTGTAAAAAGCTATACTGTTGAAGTGGATGGGGCTTGTTTCATCTCCTGGCCTTGGCAGTGTAAATGTTGCATTTTTTCATGTCGTCCTCTGATTTCTGGGATTTGAGAAGCACTGTCTTTTGGATCACTTTTGGCTGTCAGCAAGAAGTCAGAGCTAAGGACTTTCCCATTCATCTTTACTGCTCTGGAATTTCCACTTGAAGGTCCTAGTGGATCATTGCTGTCTGTGCTACAGCTTCCTTTGCTTCATTCTACCTGAGATCTTATCTCTGCCATGAACAAGTTTAGGATCTTCTCCCTGGCAATTACCTCACTTGTGCCTGTTATAACTGAGGAGGTTTTTTTCACTTGTGTTATAAGCATCTATGGGATTCATGGTCACACAGGACCGGGGAAAAAATTTTATTGGGAGGGACCTCTGAAAGTCTCTAGTCCCAGGACCACTCTGCAAGTAACTTTATCAAATATACAAGCCTGAGAAGGACACGTGGGCACAGCTTATGACAACAGCAAATGTTAAAGGCAAAATAAAATAACCCCTGCGCGTATGCATATGCATCTGCACATGTGATCATCTAAACTTCTCGTCTCCAAGGTGAGAAGTTTTGATGAGCAAATAGATCTTCCCTTACCCACATCTTTGCTGCTTCCACGGACCTGACTATAAAAATAGTCCCTTCCACGAACAGCTTCTGAAGCCCTGGGAGGAGGAGGAGGATCTTCGAAAGAGGGGGAAGGAGGTTCCTTTAGAAAATATCAAGAGACAAAGAGAGAGACCTCCAGATACTTGGACACAACAGATACTTACGCTGCTGGCTGAACTTACAGACCTACTCTGCCATGCGTATCCATTTGTTTGTGCGTGTGCCTGTCACACGCGTTTCATTCAGAGAATGTGTGCTGGAGGGTACGAGGGTTCAGAGGTTCCCCTGTCAAAACCCCCATATTTGCTCACCCTGTTAAAAGCAAACAAATCAACCCAACACAGGCTCAGAGAGGAATGCAGATTGGTAGGGACCTCTGAAAGTCTCTGGTCAACCCCCTACTCAAAGCAGGGCCACCGCGAAAGCTCAGCTGAGCGGTACAAGGCCCTTTCCTGTGAAGTCCGGAGTGTCTCCAGAGGTGGATTTTCTGCAGCCTCTGTTGGGACGGCCTGACCCAGGGATTCACCACCCTCTTTGGGAAACAATTTTTTTCCTTATAGCCAGACAACTCTGCCCTTGCTCCTGTCCTTTTGCTGTACACACCTGGGAGAAGAGCCTGCCTCTGCCTTCTCTGAAGAGAAGAATTCCACCCCCTCAGTCTGCTCTTTTCCACGCTGGCCCACCTTTGTGGCCCTGCTCTGGACTTTGTCCAGGCTGTCAGTAATGCTCGTGTTCCACGGGTCCCCAAACTGGACAGGCGGTATTCCAGATGAAGCCTGCCAAGCTGCTGAGCTGAGGGCAATAGTCCCTTCCCTGTACTTGGCAGCGAGGCTCTTGCTCAGGAAGCGGTCAGCCTTCAGCACTGCAAGGGCGCGCTCCTGACTCGTGCTCTCCTTCTTGCCGGCTGGGACCGAGCCCCTTCTGAGCGGGACTGCCACTGGCCTGCCAGCCCCAGGCTGGGCCTTGAGCTTCCTGAGGTTCCCGGCAGGCCATGTCTCCAGCTTGCCAGGGGCCTTCTGAATGACGGGCATGTCATCAGCTCCCTCCAAGTTGGTGTCACCTGAGAACCTCCTGAGGGCATGCTTTGTCCCATTTGTTAGGTTGTTGCTGAAGATGTTAAGTACTGTCAGCCCCAGAAGCGACTTATGAGGAACTCCGCTTATATTTGCCAGTCAGTATGACTTTGAGCCCTTGGCCAATAGCCTTTGAGCCCAATGGTACAGACAGCTTTTCAGCCAGCTCGGGTACTTCTCCGGCTGTCATCAGCCAGTGGAACTCCTGGTACTATTTTCTTTAAGATCTTTAGTGGATACCACCTTTTTCTCTGTAGCTTTTAGATTTAGTACTATGGTAACAGCGCATTTCTGGGAGGAACTTTGTGATGCACTGGACTCTGCGTAGACCAGAAGCCTGATTATGGCTTCACCTTGCCGATGATTATGATCAATTGTTGTCTTTTACTTTGAACCCGCTCTCACACATCTGATGGTAGGTAAAAGCAAATAAAAGTGTTTATTTAGGAAACTCATAACAGCACAATTGTAAAGCTGGGGGAGATGACTAAATGGAAAAGAAATGAAAATTATGCCTATATTTGACTCATATTTAGCTCCCCAATTTCCTGTTATAGCACAGAGTTATTTATGAAAGCCATTTGGACTTACTGGTTCTTAATCAAGGAGCAGTTTTTACCTTTCTGCTAGGTTATGTTCCTAGGTTTCGGAAATATGTATGTCCATTTGGCCTAGCCAGATACCGTTATTACTTGTCTACAGGTAAACAGGATCAGTTTACTGTTATTCCAGCACTAGGCTAAACCCTCATGCAGGAGTGAGGTATAATGCATGAGTTCTAATGCCTTGTAGCATCTCTCTGGCATCACGTCCTCTCATAAATCAGTGCAGGTCTCTGAATGGAAGCTCGTCTTATGAGTAACCAGCTTGAGCAGGATCCAGTTGTTTCTGAGGAGCAGCTGCCACTGTGTACGTGGCCGTTGCTAATGCCTCCCTCCATTCTGACCCTACTCAGCCCGCTGTGTGGGAGAAGCTGGCTGGGCCAGTGTCCATGGACCTTTAATGGGACCTTTTCTTTTCAGGAAAAGCAGATTCTGGGATGTCCCCCACCTCCAGCACTCCTGTTGGTATTTTGCAGTTCGACAGGCTTTGAATGATGAGTTTGCCCAATGACAGCTCCCAGTGCAATCCATTGGATGAATTAATCTTTTTGTATAAAACATTTTTGGAACTGTTGCAGAGTTCTGCTTTTTTTTTTGTTTGTTTGACTTCTTTTAAAAAGAAAATCTGCAGGGAGGATCTTGCTTGATGACTAATTATTTGTTTGCTAATAATATTTCAATTTTCTTTCATCAGTTAATTCCCTCCCAGTTAAATTTTCAAAGCCTCATCTACTAGGATCTTCTAGAAACCCCACTATTTCTTAATTACGGTTTATCTTTGAATCCCTACAAAAGAGCTGTAAAACTAACTTCTATTGAATGTCCTGGTGTTCTGGGGGTTTTTTGAGTTTATGTATATGTGTTGATAGTTACTCCTAGGTTTACTTATGATTTGAAAAGTTAGCTTCAGATCTTCTGTGAAATTTACCATCACAGTTATCTGAAGAGATAAGATAGCTTACTGTAACTTCAGTAAGATACCACTTCAAGGTCACACTATCGATTTTCCTTGTGCTCTTTTTTAGAGTCACCAATAAAGCTGCTTATTTCTGTTAGATTTGATGTTTTATTGGGAATGGAACCTTTCATATGGGCGTGGCTTTGCTAACATTGTGGTCCTTTGTCTCTGTTTTTTCCTCATTTACATATTTATTAAATATCCTATGAATCTATTTAACTATGTGCCATGAATTCCAGTAGCTGAATATCATGCATGGTCATCATGCATGAGCCTTTCTCTGGGGCAATCTAAAGATGCTTTCAAAGAAACCCAACCAAAAATGGGGCTTTTCATGTGCTAGGTTACTTTTATGTTGATGTTTGTTGTCTCAAGCTAACATTCTTATATACACATTCATGTTGTGGAAAGCTTTCTTGGTTTATTGGTGTATATGGAATTTCCTGTAAACAATCACTATCTCATCATTCCTATAGAGATACAAAGGATTGAGAGTAATGCATCTCTTTTCTGGAGCTTAGGGATTAACATAGGCAATTCTATCAGAAATTGTTCTTTAGTAAAGAGTGACCTGGCTAACTCCAGGGGCTTCAGAAAAAGCAGATCTCCTTCCTAGGAAATACTACCTTCATTTTAATCTGATTTGGTTTATCATTTGTTGTTTCTGTTCTGATTTAAAATGTTCTGTAAATAAACTACAAGAAAGGCACCTCCATGCAAGGTTTTGCTACTACTTTCTTAGCATTTTTTAAAAAAGCTCGATACAGGTTTTTATACCATATTCATCACCATAGTTTCTCTGAATACTTTCCAGAGGATGCTACATGACGTGCATAACATCTGACACATGTGGTTTGCTGACTTTCTGATTGTCTTCCCAGAGGGAACATTGTGAGTGCGGTAGTGTGTTTACTTTTGAAGGAGTTTGGGGATAGGAGACAAGTTTGTTTAGCCTTTGATTGAAATTTCTGGTACCTTACTGACCCTTCAGCAATTCTTTCTGAATTACTAGGCAGTTGGTGGCTGCTGGCTTTTGCTGTTAATCCTAGCAACAGGCAGAAGGCAATAGCATTTCAGCATTTATTCATGTTCCTTTGAGGAGTCTTAAATGACAACCGACTCCTCTGTTAACTGAGGAGCAATAAATGAAACAGCGAGATGACAAAATCCAGCTTTCCGTTATTAAATAGTTCACCTTAAGGTACTTACTGTTTATATGGACGCATAGTTTCTACTATATTTATAGTAACGCTGTATGACTGATGCCTAACTTGTTTCCATTGTATGTGGAGGGTATATAGTCCCAGGTGAGGAGAACCATGGCTCAAGCAAGCCATTGGCAGGACAAACTCCACATGCAGGCATGTTTCACTTGCATTGCTCATGCTTTTTGGTAGTGAAGACAGTTTAACTTACCAGTATCAAGCCTACACATTCTAAATGTTTTCTTGTCTTTTAAAGATTGAGTCGTTGTTTCCAGTAATGGTCTGCCTAGATGCAGGGAGCTGTATCTTTTGGCATGATGAATGCTCAGCTATACCTATTCTGGCATTGCAATGGCATTTCTTGTTGATGACAATAACCTGTCTCTCCCTTCCCACACAAACACTGACCTCCTCATGGACCTCTAGCATGCACTCCCCCTTTCAGAAAGGTAGGAACAAAAATAAGACCCAGACAGAGTAAAGGTTAGCAAGATTTCTTACTCTGCTTGTAGATTTTTCTTTTGGTGTCTGTATACATGTTAACTTTCAGACCTGTTAATATTCTTACACAGAGCTTGAATCCTTTTGTCTTTCTCAGTTTTACTTTTTACTCTAAGCTTCTAGTATTCATTACTGTATGGTTTGGTGCAGAGCCAGGCTTTGGAGTCCAAGAAGGCTATTTTTCAAACTGTTAAAGTAAGAATTAGTCTAGCTTTTTAAAAAACACATGCACTTTCCCCTTTTTAAAATTTTGTTTCCTAAATTAACCTTGCAAATAGAGCATTGGGACTGTAATTGCCAAGATTTCCTCCTCCACACCTACTCCAAAGGCTGAAGATGAATCATGGTCTTTCCTAGAGTGGCTTGGGGCCTGGCAAGCCTGGTGACTTGAAGAGAAGCCTTGATAGACATCATCAGTATTTTTTAAGCCCTGCTGTCTGACACAACTCTGAGTTGTTTTCTAGGAGGTTGTTGCTTCTTGAGCTGCTTAATGGGTTTCTGAGTTCTCAGCTGACCAGGAGTTACGGCCTAACTAGAAGTTCTTAGCATGGGGCAGAGTTTGGTACTGAAAAGGAGAGGAAGAGAGAAGCTGAACCTGATGAACAAGAACAGATTGCACTTTCTCGAGGTGAAGATGCTGCATGGGAATCAAGGATTAGAGACAGTATAGGAGGCATGGAGTTTTAAAGGCAGATGAAAGGTGGCATTTACAGAGAGGAAGGGGTTGGTCATAGGATGGCAGTATTAGTCAGAAAATGGAAGAAATAGTTTGCACAATAGGGAGGAGGAAAGCAGAGATGATAATCTCAGGTATAGGTAGCATGTCATGCTGAATTGGGGAAATAGATTAAATGCAAAATCTGTCTTCCAAGTATTAATTTATTAGGTAAAGTATATTGCATTTAATTCCTTCTATAAGCATTAAAATATATTTGTAATTGTAGCAGTATATATTGGTCTGGGTTTATTTTATTATTTTATTATTTTATTTTATTTCATTAATATTCTAGGAAGGTCATTCTGGTGATATACTGCCTAGGTATGAAACTCCACTTGGTCTTTACAGAAGTCTTCTATCATGACATGCTCTGGAAGACCTGAGGGGCTGGATAGAGAACCTTTGTTACTTCAGGTAAACATCTATTATGTCTGTTTTTTCAAAGAATGAGAGAGTACTGTCAGCCCCAACACATCCTTGCTGGATTTATTCCACATACACTATATTGTGAAAGGTCCTAATTTATTCATCTCATGATTGAATTTTGTATCCTTTCTATTAAAGTTATTCTACAAGTGAGTGATGCAGTCCACTGGATTATGGGATCGGGAGTGCTGAATAGCATTTGTTACAGCATATTGTCAGAAAGGGAGAATTTCTAGATTTAAAGCTGATAATCAGATAAGCTCCAAAAAAATATAGTCCTAGGTGCCTCTTTTTAATACTGCATGCTTATCACTTACATGGCTGTATGCATGTAGAGCTCCTCTCAAAACACAGAGGCATTTTTTTCTTAACGGGCTTCATCTGACACTCTGATTTGTACCAAGTAATACCTTACTGACAATTGATACCATACAGAAGGTTGGCAGACTCGGTTTTAAATTAAGATGAGAACAGGAAGGGATTGCAGAAAAGAAAGAAGAATGATTTTTTTTAAAATTTTTTTTTTTTTTATAAAAAAGGCAAGAACCAGAACTTCAGATCATACAGTCATTTGGGATTTTAGTCACCTTGAGTTACAAAATGTTCTTTTATTCATACTGTTTTAATTGGAGTGTTAAACAGTTTAACAAGAGCAGTTCATGCCTAAGTCTTTTTAAAGAAATGAATTTTGAAAGGAAATGTAATGGAAGAGACTGTTGTGAGAATGCAAAATAAATTTTATGAACATGGCACTACAGGAAGCATTGTGAAACGCCTAAGTTGCCATCTAACTGTCTGGGCAGTGGGTTTTCTTTTTGGGTTTTTGGGTTGGTTGGGGTTTTTTTTGTTTTGTTTCTTAACCTTCTTGTATTATGACTTCTTGCTTAGTTATCGCTATTCAGCTTCCTATGTACAATCTCAGACCTTCGTTCCAGGATCCAACTGTGCTGGTTTCCTACCATAAAAAGATATTTTCAAATCAGTTAATTCATTTCTTGTATTTGTATACTAATGGATAAGAGTGTGCAACTCTTATACATTACTGTCACTTAGCATTGAAAGGACTTAACACAGCCCTGAGGCTAGGAATTCTTCAGTATGTCAGCGCTTGTGGGAATCACTGCTCATTTTGTCACTGCACTGTATGCCAGCAATACTAACATAATCCACCTGGGTGGTTTTTATAGGAATACTGTTTCTTGCATGTTGATACAACTTACAAGTTAAAATCTGTATTTCAAACAAACAAAATCTTACACATGTCCACTCTTTAATACTTTATCCTTCCTGGATTCTGGTTTCATGTTTATGAATTGCAGGTATTCCTAATGCTTCCATAGACAGATCTTTACCTGAAAAGCTCTGTTCTCCATCTGTCCCTTGTGTTTCACAGTTGGCGTACTTGGATCATTGCTTGCTTCTTGTTTGTTTAATTATTTAAAATTCTGAAATATTTCTGATTGTTTATCTTATGGGAATTGATGCCAACCCATTATATAATGTCATTGCAGAAGAGCTTTTGCAAAGGGAAGGCCTTCTGTTTCCCTTGGTGAATGAGCTCTGATTTCTGTAGCCAAGGGAGTTGAAGGCTGTATTGAGTATCCTATCCCCAGCCCAATTAGCTCTACCTTACATTTAGGCAATTCCAGCAGCCTATGGATCATGACACCTGAAGGTACATGCTGTTTTACCTAAAAAAAAAAAAAAAAAAAAAAAAAACAACCCAAAAAACAAACCCACAAAAAAACCCCAACAACACAAAAAGCAAACAAAACAACAAACAACTCAGGAAAATTTTATCTGAGCAGATGAGAGAACTCTGTTCAGAACATGGTCAGACACACTTAGGCAAATTAATCCCTGGTGTAATTTCACTGACACAGCTGGGTTGCAACAGAAGTTGATTTAGTTATATTTTGCTTCCTTTAAAAAGCAATAAGAGGAGAGAAGAGAAAAGAGCTTACAAATAGCTCCACAAATAGTTATTTTCAAAAATTGGCCAAGATTTACACGCTTAAAGGAGCAGGGAGATGAGAGAATGAGACACTAGGTAAGAATATTAAGTCTGCTCCTTTTCTTTGCATTGGGATTATTTTACAAGTGTGGCCTTCAAAAATCTGACTCCTATTAACATTTTTATAATTTTCCTTCTTTCTGGCCAAAACACAGGGTCTCTGACCATTTGTAATTTTACATTACCATGTACAGTTAACATTTAAAAATGCCCAGTTGTTTAATGCTGACTAGCGTGTATTCTCAGCTACCATGCTTTCAGAAAGAAAGAGATATCTAAGTGCAAAACATATAGACCATTATACAAGAGCTTGGATTAATGGATATGATTTCATAGAGGAAATAAGACTTTTTTTGTTTTCTTAAATGATATTTTACTTCAGTAATCTGAAAATATGAGTGTAAGTGCAGCTTCTACTATTCCACTTTTTTCTTAACAAGATGCTGACCCTGATACTAGTGAAGAAAGGAACTTAAGTAAGGCAAGAAAGATCTCCCTGTGTTTTCATGACCTGACTTGCAGAGACTGGGAATCTGGTGGTACATGAGTGGTACTCAGCTTATGCAACATAGAAACTGTCATATAACTTCAGGTCTTGGATCCCTTTAGTTTTGCATCTTTGACAGTAACTGGAATCGGCTGCTTCGAAAAAGGTGCAAGGAGCTTCTTACTGCCTGGTAGCTATAGTGTCACCTGTTGGCCAGATGTTTTACATCCGTAGTGAGAGGATCTAGTGGACAGGGGCATGAAAATAAGCAAGAGAGAAACAGACTATGAATGAAATAAGCTGGGCGCACACCCGCACAATCCCCTACTGCTTGTGCGTTCCCACCTCTGAAGTCACCTTGTTACCTGAGTTTCCTACCTTACTTCCTCAAAGGACCTTTGATCACTGGGGTTGATGGAAGTGAAAAGTCCAGTGAGCCTGTTAAGATGAATTTTATATAAACTTGGGCAACTGTTAGAGAACGGATTACACAGGTGTCCCTGGAGTACAAAGGTAAGGGAAAGGGCTGGAAGCGGTATGTGGTGCAATTGGTTAAAAGAGGCCAGGACAGGGAGAGCAAGGAGGACATGTTCATTTTGTCTGTCCAATTTAGCTCAAAAGAGAATGCTACCTATGTTAAATAAGCTGTTGAAAAGAAGTACTCCATGGTAGATGAACAATAATCTGAATTAGAGAAATGTTTACCAGTATTATGTAAAGGCAGATTGATAATAAGAGCTTCTTTGGCCATAATGTTCTAAATTTTTTTCAATTTGTGGATGCTGCAACTGCCATCATGCCCAGAATTACCTTCAAAGTGAGAAAGCTAGCATTGTATTTCAGCAAAGAATATGGTCAGAGAAACCCTTGTAAGTATATGGTTGTAATCTGACATGTAAAAGTCATGCCATTTAAAAATGAGGATGTTTTTTAATGATGAAATGAGAAAGGATTGTGGGGTGGAAGGTCAGGGTAGAAAGACCAGTCCCCTGAACGTTTATATCTTGTCCTTAATGCAGTTGTGAGATGCCCAGATCTCTCAGTGCAAAGCAGTGTGTGTTTTGAAATAAAGTGCTAAATACTAGTTTGTCCTTCCTGCTAAAGTAGAATGGGTTATTATTACTAAAGCCTGACCTTAATACAGCTTTTTTGTTCTGGTATAAGTTTCATCAAACATGTTACATACTCTTGTGCTGGATAGATTGGTAGAGAACTTGAGTTCTGTAACAGTGTTATAAATTGTCCAGCTTACACAAATAAACATGTTCTTTCCACGCACCAGAGTAACAGCCTGGTTTCTGTGATCTGTTTAGTCTAAGTTCACGTGCCCACTGAGAGATGGTGGTCCTCTGCTTCCTTACCTGTACTAGTAGTACCACCTGTGTTCTCACCTAGATCAGGGAGCTCATTTCATCAAAAGCTAATTGATCTGTTATTGGTTGGGGATGGATTTATTCCTACCACCACCCCCTTCTGAGCTGGTTTTCAGCCAGTTCAGTTCTGAATCCAGATGATGGCATGCCCAAGTAACCGTGCTGTTGCCAGCATTAGAGAGGCAGTGGGCTCACGCAGGCAGGGAAAGTAAAGGCTTATCTTTTCAACAGCAGCATTAATTTAGGTTAATTTTAAGTCATTGTGATGCTGTACATTAAATTATACCAAAACAAATATTTTACATATCTGCCTAATGCAACATGTGAAGGCAGGAATACCATTATTTTGATACTTAGCACAACCTTCACTACATATGGACCAGACCTTAGCTGACATTTCATTAATTTGTACAGCTGTGTATATATTACATATGTGAGGTATGGTTAGAAAAAATCCATTTACTTTGCATATTTCAAGACATTAAAATCAATATGCTATATTCAGTACTTAAATGACTACATGAAGTGACATCAATACTTTTTGTTCTGTATACAAGTACATAAGGAATTTTTAGAAACTTGGTTTTTTTACAGAGAATAATATATGAGCTGTAGGGAGCTGTAATGACACAGTTTCATCAGAAGATTCAGTAATCTTTGGTTTATTTTGCCACCAAAGCCCCAGATGGAATTAATTTTGTCTAACTTGTACTAGCCCATTTTATTGTTTTCCCTGCACTTTTGCAAATGGGTTTGAGACAGATTTCAAGTTCCAAAGCATTTAAAACTGATAAAATATTTACTAGTACAACAAGCATCTAAAATGATTACAATTACTATAATGATTCTGGACAAAATCCTTCAAATTATTGAAAAAGTATGACTTGGAGCCAATTGAGAATGGCCTTCTTGAATAGTACAGTGAAGGCAAGTGTTTTGAATGGGTCTTGATCATTTTATGGAAATTTAAGTGTATAACCAGAAGAGAACATTTCTGACACAAGAAAGTCAGTTTGTGTTTTGTGGGTCCATGGTTATCTCCCTTTGTTTTCCCTTGGATCTATCAAAGAGAGAGGTTATCTTCCTGGATAGAAAGGTTATCTTCCTTGAAAGGAGTCTTGATAACTGGGATTTTTTTGAGGATTTATACTGTATTATTCCTATGCACCAGGGCTTCCTGATGTTTTTCTGTGGATCAGGAGGGATTTTTCCTGCCCCTTTCCCTTCTTGCCCAGTGATGCACAGTGCTGTTGCAGTCTGTGGTTGTCTTGAGGCTTATTTTATTTCCCTGCTGTTTGTTGTCCCCCGAGTCAGCTAAAATGATTGGTTACAACTAAAGAGGAGCTAAAATCAGGGTATATGGGTGCTCCGCGTGACACTGAATTGTCAAGTACCTGGTTGGTGTGCTTTTGTTTAGACTGCTATTGTCTTATTCAGGCTCAGCAGGAAATATGCTGTGAGAATTATGGCTGAGGGGTTTTTTATGATTTTTGTGGATTTTTTTGTTTGGGTTTTTTGGCTGATTGGTTTGATTTTTGCAGTGCTCTGAAATATGAGTCATGAGCCTTTTCAGATCTGCTCAAAGTGTTATCTAAATAATCCAGTGCCATTTCAGGGACCCTAGTCTCTTCTACTCTCTTCCTATGGCACGTTAAATTTCTTTGATTTTGGCTTTTTTTTGTGGTGGGGTGTTTTGTGTGTATGTGTTTTACCAAAAGACATGATTTATGGTGCTGTGTGGAACAGATGTTGTGAATAAGACATCTGTAGTACTATTGCCTGCGATTGTGGGAATCTAGTCTCAGTGGCCTCGGGGACCATTCCTGATCTCTGTTACAACAGATTAGTCTGAGCAGAATTTACATGCTATAGACATTGAACAATACCACCTCTCCTTTCCGTTGTACAAGAAAGACGAGCCTCTTCTGCATGGAGTTTGGAGATAAAAAGATATTTCCTTCCACCGTCTGCCCTCCTCCCCATCCTCCATTAGTCCTTCCAACAGGACTACTGTGTTTCTGGAATCTATGGGGGAAAAGGGTAGTAATTTAGAGGCAAACATAGGGTCACACTTTACCTGCTTCTCCTCTTTGATTTGTATGTGCAGAGAATCATTGAAGAAACCTGTACAAAGTCATGCTGTGTTAATTTTTTTTGGGGGGGTCTCCATTGCAGTCATAAGAATCAGAGGTCATGGAGGAGCCTTGGCTTGAGCTCCATTCTGGGTTGGGGGTTACCATAGTATCTTACACGGTGCTTTGAGGAACGCTCAGGGAAAGGATGCTACAGGGGAATTTTTCCAAACAGCTTCCAGTAGGTTTAACTCTGATAGTCTGAATGCAGAACAACTCTGGCTGAGATTTGACATCTTTCTGAATGGGGACTAAACAGAGAATACCAGCTTTGATCTTATAAAAATATGGAAGCTGGAGGCTGGCTTTTAACTGAAGGCGTTCAAACTGTATAATTCCCCAAATACTTGTGTAGCAGACGCTTGTCACTTTATAAAAGTGGCAAATAATCCTATTATGTGCTATAGTTGAATTTATAAAGGCTGAGTTAGGGACCTAATTCAAACCTGTTTATTCAGAAAACCATAAACTGTATTTTGAAATGAACTCTGCACAAACTGGAATCTGAATCCATGGAAGCAGATACTGCATACTGGAGTGAGCACAGCTTCTGTTGAATCATACTGTATGTATCACATACCAAACAGAATGGATTGTATAAGGATGTGTCTATTCAGTGGTTACCAGTCAGCTTATAGCCCCATCAGGGGCTTCCTAGAGCAGATGAACCTTATTTGAGACACTTTCTTTTCTTAGATACAAAGTACAGCAAGAATATTAAATTATGGCATAAAACACTTTAAAGGCTGTAAAATATTCTAGTCCTTTTTAAAATTTCTAAGCCATCCTTGCTCTGTAAACTGCTTTCCAGTGATTGATGACAGGTGGCATGGTGCTGTTTGCTGATGGAGTCCTTAAATAGAACACCAGACAACTTCAGATATACCTGACACTGGGAGACAGGGCTTATCAGCAGCTCTGTCTTGTTTTCTGGGGAAAGGGCATAGGAAGTATAGTATAGGAAGTATAGACATTAGGAAGTTTCATTTTTTTTTTACCTGTGTAACTGTCAGACCTGAGCAAACTTTGAACTCAGATGGGAATCCAGTGCCAATTGTTTAAACAGAGACAGATGATAGTCTAACATTATGTGTATAGTTAAAATGTCCTGATAATCAAAGGCATGGAGTGCATACGGTATTGATTTACTTCACTGTTACTTAAAATTCCTCTGATTTAGGAATTTAAAAATGAAATTAAACCACTTTGTTTTCCTAGAATTTCTTTTGGGCCATTCTTTGTGCCTTTTTGATTAGTCCCACTTTTCCTCTTTCTCTGTCCTGCATTATGTTTTCATGCTTCGTTTTGCTTTTTATATTTCGGTGGACCTTCATGTCCTGTGGCTTTTTAATATCTTGATAGGGTAACATAGCTCCATTATTTTCTCTTAATTTTCACCTGTTGTCTGCCTTTGCAGCCACCATCATCTGTCTCTTCTCTCTCCTGACTCTTTGTCACTCCACAAGTGACAGTTTGAACGCAATATGGACTAAAATGGCAATGATGGACAAAAGATAACTTGTTTTATATCCAGAACAAACAGCAGGTACTGCTAGTCACCCGTAACACTTGAGATCAGCACTTGGTTGAAGAAAAACAGACTGATTGTGATTTCCAGAAAAGCTAAGATGATAAGGGTGGAGAAAGGAAGTGACTCAACGCTCACATATAGCATTTCCATCATTTCCACTTTCAATCTAAAGACGATATGTTAAACTATCTTTACCTGGATTTATTGGGCTTTAGATTCTGGGGGGTTTGGGGGGTTTTTGTTTGGTTGGTTTTTTGGTTTTGGTTTTTTTTTTTTTTTGTGAGAAACTATCTTCTCTACGAATTACACTTCCTTTTCTTTTCAAGTTCAGTCATGGTAATTTTCATATTCATGACCAGGGACTTCAAAGCTTACAGAAGATATCGTAAGTCCAAAATGCTGTGCACCACCTTTTCTGTGATGCACACTGCCAAAATCCCATGCTGTATTAATTTCTCTCTTAATGCCACTACTGTTGAGTTATTGGTTGAATTCAAGGTTTTGGCCTTGCACTTAATTTAAAATTAATTTGATTCATAAGGAATGTCATGAATGGTATCATTATGTCAACTGTATTCCTCCTGAAGAATGGAATTGATAAGTGTTGAAGTGAAAATAGTATTTGCAGGAGATGGATGAAGTCCTTTAGGGTGTGATCAGAGTACTTATAAACCTTTGTGTTTAAACTTAAATCTCTGTCTGCCTTTCCTGTGATACTAATGCAGACTGTTTAGCAACAGTGACAATACTTCAGTTACTCCTTAGCCTTCTCCACGTCAGTCCAGTGTCCAGACCACGATCAGTTCTTTTTACACATTATATTTATCCATGGAGAGTCTTTTTATTAATAATCACATTGCCAGTTGGGTTACATTTTGAGTAAAAACTACTGTGAAGTCTTCTGCTGCACTTTATAAAGGTGAACAGGCTTCAGTGGTAGAACAACCCCTAAGGTAGAGCCAATTTCTGCATTGTTGTAGCAGAACAGAGCAGTCATTCCTGGGGAGGATACTTTTTGTCCGCTTTCTGCAGTCGATTGAACAGAGGTCAGATTTGTTGGAAGCTGCTTAATTGTACAGGCAGCACTGCTCAGACCATGGAGCACAGCTTCATGCTGTTCTCTCAGCTGTCTGCTCCTTCTGCAATGATTGGCTCTGCTTCTTTTCAACCGCTAACATCTCACTACAGGCCTTCCTGTGAACATGCTGCCTTATGGCTTGAGACCAATGTGTGGGCACTAATCACCATCTGGAGAGAGAATGAGACTCAGGGCCAGGTGAACTTGGCTGTAAGTAGTGTTCGAAGTAGGGCATGGGAGGCTGTACACCAGGCCGCCGCTCTTTTATCCTGAAAAGCTTAATTCCACCACTGTTCCCTGGCAGGAGGTGGCTCTCAGTGCCTGCAGGAGCCAAGGGAGCTACTCACTTGTACTGGGGCAGGAGCAGCTTTTACTGGGGCAGGAGCAACTTACACTGATTAGGTGCTCCAAGCAGGGCAGCCCTTCCTGTGTCATCCCATTCCTGGGGGTGCTGTGGAGCAAACTGGGGTGGGGTGGGAACAGCTCCTGCACAGAGGAGCAAGATGCTGTAAGTCAGCAAGAAGCTTTTGCCTCAGCAGGAGGCGTGGTGGGCTATATTTTGCCACCACAAGAGACAGTGGTCCCGCTGAATTTGGGATTGTGTCCCCATCCAAAATACATATATCTGCAGAATACAGGTTTCAGGGAACAGATTAATGCATGACAGACTATCTTAGTGCCTTTGAGTGGAATGGTTAATTGCCCCATTGCTGTCTGTTGGGGATGAAGGCTAGTATCAGATGCTTGTGATTTTTTTTTTTAATCCTACTCTGTATGCTTCCATAACTTAGAAAGGAAAATAAAATTGTATCAAGTATCATACCACTATTTTCCATTTGTTAAAGACATACTTCTACATCAGGAATAACTTACTGCCCCATAGCTTATCTTACAGTCTGCCTCTGTTTTCCTTTGCTTGACTGGGTCCAGGAGTATTTGCAGGGGAGAGGCAGGAAAGGAATGCAACTGCTAAGCTCCTTATGGCCCACATCACTGCCTGGCAGCATTCTCCAGCTGTTAAGATGGATGTTTATGTATGTGGAAGTAGAGGTGGATTGTTTTCTGTGTGAGATGTATGGTTTTATTAGAAAATGCATGCGTCTCGTTATGTGAAGTTGTATGCATTTCTGAACAGAAGCATTTGAATTATGTTTGAACAATCCATCATATATCCTGTATGTTCTTATTTCACTGAAGTTGTGATAATCTAATAGGATGTTTTTCTGAGTACCAGAGTTATTGGCACCATCCATATTTTTCATACAGCTTAGACATATACCTGAAGAGTCATTTGTTTGCAAGAGTTAAGAATATCTATACCCTTGATAAATCTATCATGAACAGCAGTGAATAAACTGCAGAAGTTTTGGATTGATGGATGTTTTAACAGAAGTATGGACAAACCTTGCTCTCTTTCATGCACGTTCTCTCTCTTAAAATTTCTTCTACAAGGTGCTTCATTATTGCTACCTAGGTTTTCTTCTAAGGTATAAGATACAGTTTTACTCCAAAAACAAAATGAAATCACTTGGATGGAAAGCAAAGGTACCTCATGTCACCTCTGATGAAATCCCAAAGTAACTAAGTTTGGGGTACATCACATGCCTCTCTGTTTTCCTAAATTTGATTTCTTAATTTTTGTAGATTAGGTAATAAATTTAATCTGTTATAGGCAGTGCTGCTGGCAAAATCTGTGATTATGCTTTCTGTAGGGAGATCTGTATTCTAACATTTTTAATTTTGTGAAACTTGCACTACTCAGGCTGAAATTAGCATAAGTTTAGTCTGCCCCTAATGTCCCTGAATATGTGCTGTCCCAGGATTACACTGATGGAGCAGAACTTCTCCTGTGGTTGCTGCTTGCACATACTAAATGTGAAAGAAAGACTGAAAAATATGGAAGTAATACTCGGGAGCATATTTCCCCTAAAACTTGAGGCATTTGGAAAATGCTGAGGAATTCTTGATTTTTGTCACCCTCTACAACCAGCAAATGGCTATGAAAACTACTTTGAAGGTCTATATTCCAAACGTCCTTACTATTTGTTCCTCCTGGCCTGCTACCTCTGTGGCTTTATTAACTCAGGTGGCTGAAGCTTGTACTGAAATATATCTAGAGCTCTCACTATTATGTATTGTTCTGCCTAAATAAATTTGTATTGAAAGCCCAGGCACTTTTAAGTGTAATTTCATGCATTAAAACAATGCTAATGTTGCAAAAGTTAGGCAGTCAAAAGTTAAGAAATACTACAGTAGGTTTTCTCTGCAATTTTAAATTGCTATTCATGTGCATAAACACTATAATCCGCTATTTTATTACATGCTTTTTTCCTCCAAAAGGCTCCAGCCTTATTAAGTACATGGAATGGAAGTTGCATAGTTCATTGTTGCAGAAATGAGAAGGTGTGTGGTGAAGGGATGAGGGGTTTGTTAGAAGAATGGTGTCACAGATAAAGCAAATAAATGCCATTCTTATCCCTTGTAGTCTATTCCTTCATCTGCCACAAAATAACCTGGAGAAGTTTCTTAAATTTTGATAATTAGTCACTTATTGTAGGTCTTATTTTCTGCAAACCTAACTTGGTGCTGTAAAATGCTGAGCTCTCACAACCACTAGACTAGATGTCTAGTGGAGCTTTGCTTTGAAATACAAAGTGCTTTAAAAGCCTGTATAATCTGATAAATGAAACTTTGTGTTTCAATTTAGGCCATGAGTTCATGTGGTTTTCATTCCCCTTGTCTGAAAAATGGGGACAGTAACAAAATTGAATGGAATAGCTGAGGTGATCAGGGGAGAATACTGTAGAAACAACCAGGAGAAAATTAGCAACTCTATAGTCAGCATAGGAAAGTCTGATGTGTAGTTAATAAGGCCAAGGGCCAAAATTTGAGTGAGCATAACCAAGAGGTTATAACAGTTCACTCTCTGAGGCTATCCTGAGTGCTGAATGAGACAGGAGTCCAGCTGAAAAAAAGTATGCATATAATTAATAATGATATAACCTTTCTGTATAGTGGAGCTGAATTAAGACTTCTATTATTGCCTATTCTGAACTCTTGACTTTTCAACTTGATGGCCTTTTTCACTTTACACATTTTATTTCCTATAATGAAAACTTTGTACATATAAAGCATGAGAATATATGAGTGAGTATGCATCTGGATATAAATTCCCCAAAATTTTTATGGATACCTCTGATGTGTAAAGAATATGTAGTGCGGACATATAGATGGTCTTTCATCCAAAGGAAGTCCTCATTTGATAGCTTTGTTACTGTTAATAACCAGGTTGCATCCATGCTGAATGAGCAGCTGCAAAGAATCAGGATATTGGAGATGATGCTTCCCTCTGGGTTGCTACAATAAACTCTTGTTTTGGTGCTTTGATTTAAAGCACTGAAAATCTCCAAAGGAATGTGTCAGGACGCTGGAGTATTCTTTTCCATTTGCAGTACAATGGAGAAAATATTCTCAGGCTCTCCAGAGAGATAAATATGAGATTGCAATACATTTAACTGTATTTAAAATGAAAGCGTGTTGAAAGCACTCTGTTGAATATTAAGTAGATCCTATTATAATATACCTCAGGTCAGAGTATAGGATTTTCCCCTAATACTTTGCAAGCTTCTGCTTATCTTAACTACAGAAGACATTCTGTACTAAGGCTCATTTTGTCTATAGATTCAAGGATCCTAGTTCTAATATGGCCTGTAGGATGACTGAGCTGCAGTAGTACTTGCTGAATGATTCATTGAGCAGTGTTCACATCGGCTTCAAAGAAAAATACTTTTCCTTTCTGCTCACTGAACAGAAGGAGCTGCCGTGAATATGGGTATTGACAAGAGGCTAAAGGAATCATATGGATAATGTGTAAAGGGAAGAGAAAATACATCCATCGTGTTCATGCAGTAGGTAATAAGTAATATTGCTGTGATACTTTCTTTTCCAAATGAGAATGGTTTACATTTATATATACCTCATACCCAGACTGAGCCCCAAATATTTTTTTCATTTCATAAACAGTATAGGAACTGTATGTGTAAGTAAGGAAAACATATATGTCAAAGTCAGAAGCACAGGAATCCTAAATGCGAGAAATGGACTCTGCAAATTTATGTATCACATACCAACCAAATGAAGCACTTTCCAAATAATTAAATAAATACTACTTTAGTGAACCATTATGACACATGGCATGCCACATAGCGTTTGAATCCAAACCTTCAGTGCTAGATTTACAGCCTTTGTTATTTTGTGTTGATGCTGTTACTATCGGACTGCAACTAGTGTTGCTTTCCCTGACAGTAACAGCAGTAAACCGTTGTTCTGTGTGGAGAGTCACAATGGAGAGCCATACAGCACTGCAGTGGTGTCATGGTTTTTGGCTGGGATAGAGTTAATTTTCACAGGAAGCTGGGAATGGACAAAACTAGCCAAAGAGATATTCCGTACCATATGATATCATGCTCAGTATATAAGGGGGAGAGCTGGCCATGGAGGGAGGACAGGCTGGGCATCCAGTTCCAGGCAGTAAGCAAATTGCATTCTATATCAACCACTTCATATATTTCTTTTATTAGTATTGTAGTTGTTATTTTCCTCTCCCTTCATCCCAGTAAACTGTCCTTATCCCAACCCACGAGTTTGACCTTATTCTTCTGATTCTCCTCCCCATCCCACCAAGGGGGAAGGAGTGAGCGAGTGGTCATGTGGTGCTCAGCTGCTGGCTGGGGCTAAACCACAACAGTCCTTTTTGGCACCCAATGTGGGGCAGAAGGGGTTGAGATAACAACAGATCTGACGAGACCATGTCAAACCAAATTCGTTGTATGCATTTATTATATTAGTTAAACAGTTCCTGGTCGCAATGGTGTTTTGTTTGTTCACGTGGCTGTGATATGTAAACCCTTACTTTGCTGTATGTATTCCCTGCGGTGCTGTTTATCACCTCTGGGAGAGGGATCAGGATTCTTATTTTGCTGTACTGTGTAATATCGACTTATGATAACATCACTGGTCATGAGGTTAAGCTGGCATTTGTATTTGGCATTGCTGTCATGCCCGTACCTTGGATGACATCTCTTGGAATCGATTTATAATCGCACCCAACGTATCGAGAAGACAGGGGGATACTTTCTCCTGCTCTTTCATCTCCCCTTTTTCCTTCAGGCTGTTTACGTAGCTTCTGAGAATTTTGAATGTCCTTGGGGTGTTCAAGCCAGCCTGCTCCTATTGCTATGTCCCCTAAATGCTTCAAGTCTTGTTAAGGGTTAAAAAAATTGTTTTAAGAATACCACCCAGAGATCTGCCCTGAGGCTGGATAGTCAGGGGTGGCATGGCATGTGGGCAGGTACCTAGAGAACCTCCAATGGTTTGGAACTTCAGTCCCAAACTACTATAGGACCCTGAAAAAGGGATAGAATATTTAAAAGAAAAATGCTGGGGCTATTCCAAGGAGGCACAACTTACTACACTGTGCTGGGCCCTGGCCACAATCTAGCAAACACTGCTCGATATTAGGCAACACCCTCAGGGGGAAGAGAGGAAAACCAGAGTGACAGGCACTGTGGCTATTCCAACCCCAGTGACAGGCACTGCAGCTGAACCAAAAAACCAACCCATGTAGGTATCAGTTGCCCCTATATGCAAGAAGAAATACACCAAAAAAATCGGTTTACTAAGGGATGACAATGACCCAGGACCATCATGGGAATAGGAGGAAGAGGCAGAACCAGACGTAATCACCTGATCCCTGTCCCTCAGTGAGCTGTGAGATATGCAAAAAGATTTCAGCTGCCATGCAAGTGAGCACATCGTTACCTGGCTGCTCTGATGCTGGGATAACAAGGCCAGTAGTCTGGAATTAGAGGGTAGGGAGGCCAGGCAGCTGGGATCCCTGTCTAGGGAAGGGGGTATCAATGAAGCATTTGGGGAAGAAGTCACAAGCTCTCAGCCTCTGGGGGCGACTTCTGCAGGCATGAGGGAAAGGTATACCTTCAGTGAGGATGTTGTACGTCATGCAGGCAATTGGACCACCATGGAGAGACGTATCCAGTACCTGAGGGAATTGGCTGTGCAGGAGATGGTTTATTATGACCCAGACAACATGGTTACCTACAGATCCAGATGAAGTTCAACGCACATGACCCATGTGGTGGAAGTTTGTATGGAGTGCATGATTGTCATACAGAAACTCATTGGCAGTAATGGACTGGCCAGAAGGCAAAGATTTTGGAATATCACCAGAGGAGGAGATGACATGTGCTGAAGAGGTCCCACAGTATAAAAAACTGCCAGAAAATGAGAAGCAATACGCCCTGTTCACTGATGGGTCCTGTCACATTGTGGGAAAGTATTGGAGGTTGAAAGCTGCTGTATCAAGTCCTACACAAGATGCAGAGGCTGCTGAAGGAGAAGGTGAATTGAGTCAGTTTGCAGAGGTGAAAGCCATCCAGCTGGCTTTAGATATTGCTGAATGAGAAAAGTGGCTGATGCTCTACATCTATACTGACTCATGGATGGTGGCCAATGACCTGTGGGGGTGGTTACAGCAATGGAAGCAGAGCAACTAGCAGCACAGAGGCAAACCCATCTTTTTCCCCCTTAAAAAATGGGGGTTATCTTTCCCCTTTTCCAGTCAGTGGGAACTTCACCAGACTCTCACAACTTCTCAAATATGATGGATAGTGGCTTAGCAACTTCATCCGCCAGTTCCCTCATGACCCATGGATGCATCTCATCAGGTCCCATGGACTTGTGCACCTTCAGGTTCCTTAGGCGGTCTCCAACCTGATCTTCTCCTACAGTGGGCAGTTCTTCATTTTCCCAGTCCCTGCATTTGCTGTCTGCGACTTGGGCAGTGTGGCTAGAGCACTTGCTGGTGAAGACTGAGGCAAAGAAGTCATTGAGTACCTCAGCCTTCTCCATATCCTGGGTAACCAGATGTCCTGTTTCCTTCTGGAGGGGGCCCACATTTTCCCTAGTCTTCCTTTTATCTCTGATTTACCTATAGAAGCTTTTCTTGTTGCCCTTGATGTCCCTGGCCAGATTTAATTCTATCAGGGCTTTAGCTTTCCTATTCTTTTATTAGTATGGTTGTTGTTATTTTCCACTTCCTTTGCTATCCTGTTAAACTGTCCTTATCCCAAACCATGAGTTTCACCTTTTTCTTCCAATTCTCCTCCCCATCCCACCAAGGGGGGAGGAGTGAGCAAGCGGCCACATGGTACTTAGTTGTCAGCGGGGGCCAAACCACAACAAGCGAGGACACCTGTTCTGCAGGTAGCGTAGAGAAGTATCTGGATTTGGGAACTGGAAAATAAAGCAACTCAGATTTGAACCTGCCATGTTAGCATCAGTGGAGGGGGAGGTGTGCAGTGTAAATGGAATGTAGAAAAAACTAAATTCCTTAGTAAGAGCTTCGGCATATCTAAAACTGTGTGTTTTGTATGTTTGAATTGGGCCAAATTTGGACACATTTTAATGGGACCAGAAAACATACATCACCTTTTCAGGATTGCTAAATGTTAAGTTCCTCCTTTGCCAATATTTCCAGAAAGGCCAAATCACTGATGTATCACTGACATTGCAGGCTTGAACATCTCCAGGATAGAGTCATTAGGCTAGGTGCTCCTGCCTGCCATCTAAGAGAGCTGATGTCATGACATCAATTACAAATAATCTTAACCAATATCAATTTTCTATTATGTTTGTGTTGGCTTTTGATTCTTTTCCATAGTAGCTTCTTTTCTTCTACTGAGTGGAGGTGGGAAAGTTGCAACTTGTATGACCCCCAGCACTACCACCAGCACTCAGCTGTAAAAGCGCCAGACCTTTATCCAGGAATCGAGGCAGCTCAGTTTTTCAAGGCTCTGTAACTCTCTCTTTTCTAGATTAGACTTTCACAGCATAGCTGACTCTTATTCACTAACTTTCTCTCAGACACACTAATTTTCACCCTTTATATCAAGCCTTAGTGACCTACTCTGTGGAAGCTCATCCCCTTTATACAGTCTTCCAGTTATTATGCCTGAGGCCAGCAAAGTCAAATGATGAATGTCTCAGGCAGGCATCTAATCAGAGTGATTTGTAGGCACTCAGAGAGGAACCAAAGTCCAACTGGTGCCCCAGTGATAAAAGCCCACTGATTAATCCCAAGGCTACACTTTGCTGTGATTTGCCGTTTGTGCAGAATAAATAAAACATGATACGTTTCACGGTCAGCTGCTGGAAAATGGTTGCTTGTTAAATTCTCTCACTCACAAAAATGAGAGAGAGAGAAGGAGAACTTGTCTGGGATTCTACCCTAGCCTTTTTTCCCCAACTAAGATTGTTAATGGGTAGGTATGGTGTTCAAGAAGTGTGTCCTAATGAGTACGTGATTTAATATAGCAGATGCTGGTGGATTGATTTAATTTTTTCTTTTTTTTTTAAATCGGTTTAGACAGGATTATATACCCATTCATAAATAGCTTTAAATGCATGACAAGCATATCAAAGGACTGGCTAGCAAAGAGAAAGCAATCTTTCTGGAAGCCTGAAAGCTAGGAAAGGCAGAACGTGACCTGTTGCGCAAGCTACTGCTTTCTGTCTATGAATGTTTGACTGTTATGGAGCCTTTCTTTTTTTTTTTTTTTTTTTTTTTTGCAAAAGGAGAGGCACAATATTTATTCAGATACATTTAAATTAATATTTTTTCTTGCTAGTTTATTTATAACCTCATTGTAAAATAGGGTTTAAATAGGGTTTTAAAATAATAAATAGGGTTTAAAAATTGTCTCTTGGGAATAAATGGTTTTTCTTACATAGTCCCCCTTGTATAACTCAACATTGTTGAAATCCTTTGGCCTAAGAATCAGAAATGATTTTCTCTACCACAACCACTAATGAAATTGAAGAAAGGTAATTGGAGAAAGAGACTAGTTTGCATCTTTGCACTTTTCCTAATTGTTGTGTGTGAACTTCACATGAGATATTTTGGGTTTTTTTTGTTTTGGGGTTGGGGGTTTTTTTTGGGGGGGTATAAAGCAACAGAACAGTATTTATTGTGTCCTGAGTAAGAAATACATTGTAGTGGAAAAGCAGTCTATTGCTTCTGGTAGGGTTTTTTTATGCAAATGATTTTTTGCAGAATCTAGTTTGGTATTTGCTAGATTAAGCAGCCTTCGTGGTTCAGTGAGTCTGGATGTCCTGAATCCAGGATGCTGGTGAGAGATTACAGAGCTCTCTCAGGATCCCTTTGCAGGTGAATATGGGATCTTTTACTGCAAAGGGAACTGGCTTTTCATGAACAAGGAGGAGAGCTACAAAAAGAATTTCTGTGCTGGGCATCCCCATGACTGGATGATATGAAAGGCAATGTTATGGTAGGAGGAAAGAGTGCAGAAATGGCGTGTCATTTTATGCCCTGAAGCTAGAATGAGGCTCTGTCATAGAAGACAGGTAGTGTTTCCTCTACAAGCTAGACCTGCTGATGGTTATCACTGGCCAATGGAGCTCTTTTAACTGGTGACTGCAAGCCATGACTGGGTGCACCACAAAAAAAGAAGAGAGAAATAGAAAAGGATATTTTTCCACAAAGTGGTTTAGTAGAAAGGTAGCGGGAGAAAATAAATCAAAAGTCAACTGTTCTAAGAACTGTAAGAAATAGGCTTTACTTTTAGTGTACTCTGGATTCACTGTTTCTGTTTTTGTTAAGTAGTGCTGTGTTTGAGAAATAAACATCTATAACAATTAGTTATGTTTCACACTCTAGCTTAGTGTTGTAGCATGAGAGAATTGCCTATTTAAATGCCCAGAGCAGGTGGGGTTTTCCCCCCTCAGATTACTGGTGTGTATCCAAGCTAGTTCTGTTTTGTAATTTGTTGAAGGCACCTAGGTTTTGAATTAGTCCTTTGTTCCTGCCAACCGAGTTAGAAAGACACAGCCTGATCTGGAAGGAGTCATTCTTAATTCTGAAGAGACACTTACTAATGCAACCGTCTCCAGAAGACATGAGCACCTCAGTCTCTAAATCAACCCAAGGGAGTTCCAGATGCTCAGGCTGAAACTGAAGACTAAAGGACTCAAATCAATTTTTATGTCTGAAAAGATTTGCCTTCTTTGTGCCATGGCAGACTATAGCATTGATTCAGAACTAGGGATCCTTTTCTCCCTCCCATTTTTCTCTCTGCTCAGTAGCTGGAACAGTAGGTAACACATCATTCAAAGCTAGCAGCACTGATGCTAATGACATGCCATTTTAGCGGAAAGGAATGCTTTGTTGACAGTATAGCTTTTTGCTTTATGATTTGGGCATGTTACATGCAACAAGATGTATGTAGTGATGTCAGCTATGATGGTATTACAAGAGTTTTACCTAGCTTTGTGACAGCTGCCAGAATTTTCTGTCGTCAGACTCACACCCACATTTTATCTTTCTTAAGAGTGGTTCAGTCCAGTCTTTTAGAGATCTTTACATACTTTTGTAACACTGTGTTAATACTTCTCAGCTAGGAATTTTGGAAAATTAAAAACCCTCACCCTTTCCCTCTCCAAACATGTATACATTCAGTAGTTCTTTGTTCCATACAAATGAAGAATATTATGGAAAAAATAAGTTTTTCAGGGTTTTTAATTTTGGTTGTTAAAAAGATTAATCTGATTTTTCAGTTGATTCTTAGGGCTGCTTGGGCACCTGTACACCAAATTACTGTTATTAAAGTAGCTTTTATTGAAAATAAATCATTTGTTGTATCCTGCAACACAATGTTAGTAATACATAGCCTCGCTGGAAGAAAAGGCTGCCAGTATGAGTTTGGTAAGCATTAGTATCTTCTTTCTGCTTTTCCAGTTGACTACCAATATTGTATTTCTTGTGATGGAAACTTTTCCTTCTCTGATGAGCCCAATTGTTGCAGTCTTTCCAGGATTTCCTCCTAGTGACATTAATGCCACTGAACTGTCCAAGGATGACAGGGCACTGCAGCCCCAGTCTGCCATTGCAGAAGTAGTAAACATCATTCATTGAGAACAATGTACTTTACCTTCTCCTAAGGTCCTTCCTGTTGACACACACAAATGAAACTCTGTACAGAGAGGACAGAGAAAATGTCTACCTTTTATTATTCAGACCTCATGTGTGTGGTTTTTTTTTTTTTTTATTTCCATGCATAGATGTTTGTTGACTCCCAGGTTAGAATATGTTAGAGTTTTTTAAGGCTTATTGTCTCTATTGTCAGCAGCAGTTAACAATCCTCTAGAAAGACTATGCAAAGTGGCTAGGCAATTGAGCTTTACAGAATGGTACAGTTAATCCATGGTAGTTCTGAATTACTAATTTAATTTGCAAATAAGAAGTTTGTCTATTACTTTGGTAAGTAGCTGGCAACTATTTCTGCCCAGCATCCCCAAATACACTTTAAAAAATGTATTCCTACCTACTACTGATAAGATTTTGAATGCTTTAGCCTTCCCCTTTCCCCGCATCCCATATGCTTCTGCAATGATATTGAACTTGGCATTAATGTTGTTAGTGGGAAGAATCTTTGAATCTATAGAAACATTTTCCTTTTTTGTCCATGAAAACATCTTTCTGGATAGCTATTAGCTGGGAAAGTGAACATAATTGAGGCACTAATCGCACATTCTCTTAAACTTTTTGTAAGGACAAAATCAGAAATAATTCTGATTTCTTACTAAATATAGTGTCAAAGTTCCTCCTGAGAGAAACTACTAATCTGCTTGTGTTTTCATTTGTTTTCTGAGCTGTGTATCTCCATCTATGACTGTTTTGAATGCTTGAAACATGAGGCTTGCTTTGTCTGGTTCATACTAGCAGGCAAGATGCTTTAGGAAGACTTGTATTTTTGAGTTTGTTTCCAACTGGTTAAGGGACCATCTGTTACAACATGGAGGGTTTCTCCCTGGATGACCAATTGTGTGAAAAGGCATTATGAGATAGCTGGGAAGGATCATCCTGCTCACTCAACCAGAACTGAAACATCACTGATGGCATCCTAGCAGAATGCACCCATAGCTACAATGTGAGCTCTACTCACACTTCTATTACATGCTGTGCTCTTGCTGAAACTTTGCAGTGATGCTGCTTCTGGGAGGTCAGATCCTCAAATCTTCAATCTTTATTCTTCCTAGGAACTCTGCCATCCTGTAGGTAAATGTTGGGGTACTGCTTGAAATCAGACACGGTATAAACATACATGTGAAAAAACACTGAAGGAAAAAGATGTGCACTAGGGGTTTTTTGTCATGGTGATGTGTCTAATTTATATGTTCACATCTTAACTGCTACTCTTTTTTACAGGATCACAAACTCCATGCTTAACGAACCGTGCCTTCAGATAAGCTATTGATACTGCTAGGCTAAGAAACTCTCTGGCTTCCAGGGTTTGCATCATGGTGCATCCATAATGTGAACACACATATAGACAATATGCATCAAAGAACAACAAGAGCAGGCAAACAACCAATCTTTTTAATAACTAGTTTTGTTCTGAAAGTGCAAAACCTTGATTTTCCATTTCGTAGGAAGTTTCATTTCTTTAAAGTCTGTTTTGTCTCAAAGCAAAAATAAGAATGAAGAACTAGGGAAAAAAATGTTTGTGAAATGCCTTCCTAAAACAGTGTCATTATGGAGAAACTAGTTTAAATTTCACGAAATTTTAAATTTTACTTTGAGTAACTGTTTTGAAAACAGAACTGTTTGTAGTGGAATCTGCATATTTTTCCAAAATTGAGTACTACTGTATAAAGATGAAATTTCAGCAAAGAGGCATTGTCTAGTGGTGAAAAAAGCCCCAAACAAACCCTTAGTTGGGAATTTTTGAAAAGTCCTAGTTTTACTCAAGAGACATTCCATCTTGTAACTTGTTCTTGGGCTCTACTAAGGGCTGATTGCAAAATGTCAGAATGGTACATGAGGAGGTCTGGAATCCCCAGAGCAGCCAGTGGTGAGAAGACATATAAATCACACTGCTCCTAGGATGAAGGGGAGGAGAAATGGCACCACTGGAATTACAAATGAGGAATCTTAGCTAGGTTAAGTAAATGACATCCTAGTTTCTTCCGGTCAGTGTAACGGAGCAGTCAGAGACAAAAAGAAAGGTTACTTACAAGAATTGGCCAGCAAGGTAGAATTTTCTGAAGATTTGCATTAATTCACGACTATATTTAAGGCTTCCAAATTGGGCTTTTTTTAAGAGACACCTTTTATCTTTTTAAGCTCCTTGAGTCTATGCAGTAATTTATTTTTTAATGCAAGTAGTTAGCCTTTAACCTTTGAGAGAGGTCAGATGGATTTGGTGAGCTGATTTAGAACTTACGCTTTTGGATGCCTCATTTGCTACACAGAATTGGAAGCAGAGGCTTTTTTTAATTCCCCCAAGCTCTACCTGTGTGTATCCTAATGTCTCCTCTTACCCGCTTGAATGATCCTCTCTAGTGCTGCTTTATACAAACCACACCACAGCCAAACTCTTCTCAGAGATTGAATGAGTGACAGTACATATTTTCAAGGTACACTAAATGAGAAATGTGCAATTTAAGCAAAGCATTCACACATTTGAATGAAAGACTGAAACTGTTGGAACTGCAGCTGCTGACAGGAAATTGATGTACCAGTTGCTATTTACCTAGCAGAAATTAGATCTCTGCGATCAGTTTTATTAAACCGGATGGAAAAAGCAAGCATTCCCTCAAGAGGGTTAAAAAAAATGTTCCCTTCAAAGTTAAAAGTTAAGCGTGCTTCTTCCCTGTGTCATTGCTGTTTTCTCATCATCCCTTGTTAGTTTTTTTTTTCCTGAAAAATACCACTATAAAATAGACTAATAAGCTTTCCTAGTTGGCATTTAACCCCATCCAGAGCTTCCCCTTGTGCTTTGGGACCAGCTGGTCAGTGACAGGAGCTTCACAAGAGGAAGTTCTTCAGTCAGAACGTTCTCCTGTGGGCCACAGGCAAATGCATCTGGGCTCCACCTTTCATTTGCTAAGCACACAGGCTGGGCGCCCTGCAGTAGAGCATAAAGTGATGTCTGAATAAAAAGGTTATTTTCTATTCCAAACCAGTAACTTTTTCCTAAATTGGACAAGTCCCTAGGGAATCTCACTGTCACAAAGAGGTTCAGGTAGTTTCACACTCAAATGCTTCAGGGCTGCTTGATCTGAGTTTTCCCTACTGTGGGAATGTAAATTAATATTTATTATTAATATAGCACTGCAGTGTGCAAGCTAACACTTGTTAACTTTGCCATGTTAATCTGTGTCTCAAAGCATTTGAAGCCTGTTTCTGGAATGGAGATCTGCGCTTGTCAGATTTTTGGAACAAGAGGGGATAAAAGAAGCTTTTAATTCTGAGGCTGGGATAAGGTTTTTAGGAGAGAGTATTCTAGTAGCACAGATTTGGCATACAGTCCAAAGCAATGGCAACATTCCCCTTCCTTGCAATCCTAGGACATGGGGCTGGAACCATGGTTTTAATCAATGGGAATCCAGTGGTCACAGCTTTTCCTAATTGTGCCTAAGCTCTCATACACATATGAGAGTAGATACATGATACTTAAATGATAAAAAGTGCCTTGTGTTACTATGAGAGACCAGAGTGGATTTGTGTTATTTAAGGCCAAGTTGACCATTACCTGGGAGATGTTCTAGAGTCTGGTGTTTTTGCAGAGTGAGGGCTCTTCAGTAGTTCACTAAACCAGCTTTATCTTATCTGTCTATTTTCCTAGTAAAATGTAAAGCGGATGGATTGTGTTTTTTGTCTAGCTATAGTAAATCTATCTGGGAACTAACCCTGGAACTAATCACTTATATCTTTCAAGTCTGTGTGCCTAAAATTAAACACCTGCATCCACATCAGTCACTTCAGGCAGTGGAAGGAAAAAATGGGTCTTGCTTTTCAGAGCAGTTAATTCACTGATGGGACTTGCAAGTAACAATTGATGGCAGATGAAAGTACTCAGCACTTACAAAATTCAGGATTCTAGGCAAACTATCAACAGCCATGTTTGACTGTTTGGGCTGCTGTATTTCTTTATTGTAAAGATTTTCCTCCTCTTTCTCATTTTAATTTTTTCTCCCACTTCTTTCAGGAATTTTTCCTTCCTCTTAGTCTCTGTTTCAGTTGTCATGAATCTAGCTAACAATATATTAGTAATCATAGGAGAATAGAATAATAGAAATATGGCTGGAAGAGTTATTGAGAGATTGCCTAGCCCATGAGCTCTTCCTAGTGAGGAGCACCAGCATTAAAGCAGAGAGATGCAATGGAGCACAAAGTAAAAGGCTCTTCCTGCCTTGTTAGCTTGGGGTGTGTACCCATGACTGTACTGTCAGAGGAAGGCAGTGCTACCACGAGACAACAAAGGGATGCTGTCTGAAAAAAAACAACCAAACAAAAAAACCACCACCGACAAAAACAACCCCCAACAAACAAACAAAAAAACCCAAGTTGAAGCAGCAGGGTATCTCTTCTGTACTGAGGAGGTCTCAGCATCAACTCTAACTTCTTCTTCTTTTTTTTTTTTTTTTTTTTCCCTCTCCTCACACCTACCTCAGTTTTAAGTCACTGCTGTGAGGAGGTAGCTGCAGAGGCTCAGGAAGGCACAGAGGTACAGGGTCTGCAGGTTTGACATGAGGCTGAGGATGCATGAACTCAGGGAGAAGGTAGAAATAACAGAGGCAGGCAGAGCAGAAGATAAGGAGTGATGCGGCAGGCAGAGCAAACTGGTAAGGAGCTGGTGGTGGTTACACTGGAACTTTACCCAGGAAAGGTTAGAGATGGTTGGACTTTTTTTTTTCCTCCTCTCCATAACAGGATCAGCTTTGTCTAAGTATTCTTGAAAGACATTTGCCTATGGAAATAGTATAGTAGTGTAGGCATTTAAGAACAGTTTAAGCAACCTATTCCTTACTTTACTCTCCTTAGTATTTGGAAAGTTTTTGCAGATATGCCTGTCTGTCCACAGCCTCTCTCCTATTAGTGCCATTCCCTTCTAAAAGAAGCGTTTTATTTCTCTAATGGTAGTCAGAGCACAGCACACTCTCACTTTGTTTGCAATGGTTCAGCATCTCACTCAACTCATTCTTGTCTTTGACGTGTATGGGCGTGATTTTTAATGGGCCCAGTTGTCTCTGGCATTGTGACAAATGAACCTATGAACCTCATTTTTCAAACCATTACAGATTCTAAAGCTGGATTCCAGGTTTCTGAGAACATCAAGAATCCTACAACAAATATGAGTTTTGTTAATTCAAAGCAATAAACAGTTGAAGATTTTTTTTAATATATTTGTTATAAAGTATCACTAAATAGATACATACACAGCTCATGGTTATGAGACTTTTCAGTGTTGCTTGAAACCTTATGAAACTAAAACATGTAAATTTAAACCACCACTACCACGGTTAAGATAGCAATTTAGAGTGATGGTTACTTGCTGTTGTTACCTGTTGGCCAACAAAAGTGGCAGGCACTACCATAAATGTTTTCATGGTTAGTAACATGCTGGTCAGGTAGCTGAATTCCTTACGTACGACTGCACTGCTAAGCAATGGGTCAAGGCTGGTGGTGTGAACAAGCAAGTGTAAGCTTGTTTCTGAACAGACGTGTAAACAAGTAGTGCCCTGTCTGTTTCCTAACTGGTATTTTTGATTTCCCTCACAGACCAATTATTTCAAAAGCACTTCATTCCATCCCTGCAAATAATGGTAAACAGGCTCTTTTTAAACAGCAAAACACGGTCAAAGCCAATGTGGCAAACCCTATTTTGGAAAACAGCTGTGAACTCCATTGTGTGCTGATATTACTGCTGATTACTGGAAGGGTGCTCTCTTAGTTCTGTCACTGAAGATAGAAACAGGCATTTTTCACAAATGCAGTGCAGATTCCCAGGAAAATGTGCAGATGTGCATTTTAGGAAAAACTTAGTATATGTGGTTGTCAGCTACCTGGAAGTAAAACTGAGGATAAGGCCAATTAGACTAGGAGTGATAAAAAGTGCTGCAGGATTGCTTTCATTCATTCTAGGACACAAAGAACATGAAATTAAGAACAATTTCTAGTGCACAGCAGCAGAACAAATACATCTAGAGAGTGCATTGAGCAGACACCCTCCATAACAGTTTTTTCTACTTTTTAAAGGAGCCCAGACACCCAGCCCAAAGAAATTCTGCTTAGAGGTAGCATCCTCACCTGTTTAATTTGTCCTGGCTACTGTTGTGGACAACGAACTTGACCAGGTCCACGGGCAAGGTGGGGCTATATGAGAACAGAAAAAATGCAACAGCTTTTGAACAGCAGCTACAGCCCTACAGACTCCGGGCGGATATGCCTTAGGTGAAAAGCAACAAATACTGGAAAACAGAGTTGTGCCATCAGCATGCTTTAGTCCCTTATATTTGTGAGGAGTTGTCAATTCATATCTTTGATGGACTATGGGAGAGAACATTGAATATAGTCTGGTACCCTAGGATGCTGAGCCCTCTGTGGTTGACAAATGGACCTGAGGCTTAATGCAGGAGTAAGACACTAGGAATAGGAAGTAGATGATACAGATATGTATGTCTATCACACAAGATTTGAAAGCAAACCAGATGAATGTTGTACTTATAATTCAAAGGATGCAAGGGAAGGTCCCAGGACAGACAGCTGATGACAAGCTCCCAAGGACCAGGCAACAGTGTTGGGCAGGAAACACTCAGCTGCCCACAGGATTCTCTGAAAAGTGAAAAGAGAGTTGTCTCCTAGAGGGTAACACGCTGGGTAAACAATTCCACGTGCTTACTAACACCATGAGTCAGGAGCATGGAGACTCTTTAGGCAAGGGTGGTTGTAGGATCCAGATGCAGAGCTGTTGCCTTTGAGGTATTAGTTGTGTTCCTTGTTTTGCTGCAAGTACTTTGTGAAACTCAATTATTTTTGTGTTGGTTTCCCCATCCATAATCTGATAATTGATAGTATTCTATGCTTTACAGTAATTTGGAGATACAAATGAATTAAATTGCTTAGCCATCTGTAGGTTGCATGTAATTTAGAAGCATACCATTTTGTTCTACAAAATCTGAGAAAGTTTCTTTCATGGCAACAAGCTTCTCATCACACTGTAAGTTGTAAAAAGTATGAAAAAGGATGTTGTTTGCTAAATATTACTTCTTTTAAAGTTGTCAGCCACGTGAGACTGGAGGAAGAGGATTTGACCAACCTTTTAAAAAGTGTTTCAGTCAGTGATATAAATTAGCTTTGGGAAATTACTAATTCTCATCTAAATTAAATAAATTTCTGAGTATTGCGAGGAGCATTAAAGCCAGAGCCAGGTCATATGTGATACTCCTCCATCCAATCAAAAGCAGATCAAAAATGCTTCAGTAGCATTTTCATCAATAACAACAATGGAATATTAGATTTTCTTCAGATTTATTCTTCTGGGCCATAGAGGATACATGTATATCTGTGTTGACTGTGTGTCTAAATTGGCAGACAACACATTAGAGGCTGGTTTCCTTGCCAACCAGTGCTTAAATGTAATGTTTCCTACAACAAAACAATAGTAAGACTCTGCGTATAGGTTTGGGTTTGTCTTTTTTTTAAATCTCAAAAAACCCCATTTGTATTAAATGATTGGAACCTCCCTTAGTATTCTTAAGTCTTTAAAAACAAATCTGAAATAAAAGGCACAGTTCTTCCCTGCAGCACGGCCTCTTAGACCATTCCCCCAAGGTTTTGCTTTGATGACTTTGCAAGACTGAAGTAGGTAGACTTGTGGATGAAGCAAGAACTCAAGATTGTAGTTTTTACTCTTTGCTCATGGAATTATGGTATTATACAGATCACATGGCTGTGCTGACTCATGTTCCTGCCTGTGGACGACCTCTTCTTCTCTCACCCCAATTAGAGGGGAAGGAGGAGTGTAAGAATAAACACATCCATGTTGTAAAATACTTCTGAAAGGCATGCAGATGACAGGTGGTGTAGCAACACTTTGGAATAAGGGGTTTTTTCAGTTGTTTACAGTTTTAATGGCTAGTATTTCCTTGGTTTTCTGTTTGCATTGGTCTGGTCACAGAATAAAGCCAAGCAAATTGTGCACGCTAATTCAGAGTGGTTGGTTCATAGCTGCTGTTTGAGGTTAGGATTCTTTCCTCATTCTTGTATTTCTGCTCTCCAGTCAAGCTCCCTGTTCCCAAATGGGAAAAACAGATATCTCGGGTCACTCAGCTTCCGTGTTATTTAGCATTTTCACCAAGCTGAAGCACAAATAAGAATTTTACTCCCACATGTAAATAAATGCTAAGTCAGTGTCTGGTGCTTCCTCTGAAACCTCAAGATGTCTCGTAGCATGACTGATAGATTTGATTAAGTGGCACCCATAAGACTGTTGTTGCAGAAGAATGATTAAGCCTAAATTATCTGAAAGACTCTGAGTCAGGATATAAACAATGCAAGAGCAATTGAGAGACCCTGAATCATGAACTGTGGCATGATATATCCTGGAGTTCAATAAGCTAATGGTGCTATTAATGACTAAGCTAAAGCAAGCAGAGGTTTTGTTTGCTTCTGATTTCATGTCTTCTACCCTCAGTCTCTGCAGGTGGCTAAACACACAAAAGTACTTATGAAGCTGGGTGGGTAATACAGAAAAGAAGAAAGTAGGAGCAGAGAAGCGAAGGGATTTATGTTTTTGTTTACATCTGGAAATTTTCCTGATGTCCCTAGGGTAATGGTATTCACAGGGAAGGAGGGAGGAAGGCCCACAAGCTCTTGTGGGGGAGGGGAATAAAGAATAGGGGGCAGATACAGAAATAAAAAGCAGAAAATAAAATACAGCCAAGGGAAAGAGGACTTTTTTTTTTTAGACAGGAAAAGGAAAAAAGAAGAAACACAGGGGGAGAAGGAAAAGAAGAGATGTCCAAATGGTTGTCAGGATTCTTTATTATCTTTCCCAGAAATACTCTTAGCAGTACTGGCAGTAGTGCACAGAGGTTCCTATAGGGGAAAAATAAGCTAGTCAGTAGGTTGTTTACAAATTGTTCTCTTGAATTATATACAAGAAAAATCTTACCTGAAATTTTCACATTTATTGGCACAAAAGAATTTATTGATCAAAAGTAGGCAATTTTCCCTCCCTTTAGTATATGATGATGACAGGAGAGGCTGAATAGCTTGTTCCCTTGGGAAAACCGTGTTATTTCATAATAAATAAACTGAAATTTTAGTGACAGACCTGACAGAGGGTTTTTATCTTATTTTCATCATATCTGAAAGAGAAGGAAAGAAGTGGAGTTAAGTCTCTCTTATTGTTTTCCTTAAATTAAATGAAAGAAGTAGGGAGGGGGAGGGAGAGAAGAACCCACTACTGAGCACCGAAGTTATCCTTCCAGTCATTTCTATGGCAAATGAAAGTGCTTCTCAAGGATAAGTAACCTAATGAAACCTTATGCAGTGGTCATGGGGAATTGCTGCCAGAACCAGAGAGAAGTGACAATAAAGGACTGAATATTAATGGAAAATGTCATTAGGTGTTTCAATGTAACAAGCAGGTTTTTTTCCTGATGCATAAATGGTAATTTCATGGAACACACAGTAGTGACAAGCAGTTCATCTTCCCTTAACTCAGTGTCCTTTAAATCATGACAAAACTGAATGCAAAGGGAAGACAAATGCTCAGTCTGTTGTTAATGAAAATGCTAGTAGCCAGGTCCTTCTGCTTGCCTTCAAGTTAGCTATGAATACGTTAAAATGTTGACTATGCATGAAGTATGAGGAGATATTAATAATGTGAAACTGTCTCTTTTTATTAGTATTTAAATAAAGATAGAACTACCCTGCATGACCATGTGCAGACAAAATGAACAGAGAGAGAGAGAATCTTTTTTAGTTCTTCAGACATCTGATTTACCTGATTAGAAGCTGACCAGATATCAAAACCATAAAGCACTCTCTAAAATTAAAACCCTTAATGGCTTCATTAATACTGTGAACTGACATCAAGCTTCAGGCACACAGCTTTAGTGTGTACCTTGGCATCCAAAAAGGTGCTGTCTGGGGAGCAAAGAAGCAGGGAGAGCTTGCTTCAGAACTGCTGTCCCCACTGGTATATTGTGTTGCGATATAGTGGGATACTGCTGTCTTTTTAGTTGTTGGGAGTGTGGGAGTCCGCCCCCTTTAGTGGTGGAAAGCAGGGCTTTACTTTGCATGTCCTTTTCAGAGATGCTGCGTGTAAGTGATAGCAGCAGCCTAAGCTCACCGACTGCTGTCGGCATGGGTTGTCCGACTGCCACCGGGTTTGTTTGCGTAATGTGCTGGAAGCCTCATCTTCAATAGCGCAGTCACTCCTGCGGTGAGTGGTGATCATTTGCTTTTTTGACTAAGCTTTACAAAACCGAGGTCTCTTTTAAACTATCTGTATATGCAGTGGGGTGGGCCTTATTCCAAACTGGGTCTTGAGGAGCTAAACCAAATGACAAATAAAATCTGAGTGCCAATAGTCTTATTGGTTACTGATCAGAGTCACCAACCTGCAACAGTGCTACTCTGGGCATCTCTGCAGAGGAAGATCAAAAGGAAGTTGAGAATTAGTAGATTGGACTAAATTAGAGGAACCAAAAAAAGGCTTCTTTCGAAGTTCAGATTGCGTCTTAGGAAATTTTTTTTTTTTTAATTATCATGTCAGTGTTGTGATAGCCACTGGAAAATCAAATTAGTACACAGGATATTTGGAAATCTCCATGGTTTTCAGAGAAGAGATCCAAAATAAAGGAACTCCACTGGGATGAAGCTATGCTGGGTCAGCCAATATCCAGCAGGCTTTAGAGCCAACCATATCGTCTGCCCTGTGGCTTTCCTTTCAAGTGTTTTCAAGTTGGGCGTCCAGTAATTGGTCTGGGGTGCCACCTGCATAAAGGCAGAGAGTGTCAACACGCTTCAAACACAGCACACATGCAGGGTTGACAGAGTTTGGAAAACAAGAAAAAGGCACAGAATTCAAACTGAAATTTGAACTGGCAAATGTCCAAATCTGGTTTCATTTTCTCAGCGTGAGATGCACTGACTGGACAACAAGCTCATTGCAAGCGTTCACTATCAGTATAGCTCCCTATGAATACCACGTTGCGTTTATTAGTAGCTAAATATAAAGTCCTCTGGGGTTAGATGGGCTGTGGGCATATCTTTCGCCCTCAGATAAATAGTGCTCTTTTAGGCCAGTATCCTTGTGCTGACAACATCCCTTCATGTACTGTAAGCAGTTTTAATTATGTCTCTTGCTGTATTTAGTTGTCTGGTTTGCTACCACTGACAAGTAGGCAGGTTATATATATAGTTGCCATTTGATTGAGTACTCTGGATGCAGTGTCTGTGTTTGTGTGTGTATTTACACCAGCTTAAGCATGTCTAGGCCTTCCAGATCTCTGTGCCTAGCAACCGAGATTTGTAGGAGCAGACTTTCTATCCATGGTAGGTGAGGACTAAGTTAGGACTATGTCAGTAAGTTGGATGTATAAGGTCAATCAGATAAGGCAGGTTGTACGTAGGGATGCTGATGAAGCTGGCAAATGTCATTGTAAAGCTGAATTCTTATCTCGATCGTGGAAATCAGGGGAGGTTTCTCTTGAGTGGAAAAAAGGAAATGGTACACCCATTTCCAAAAAAGACATAAAGGAACATCTGGCAAACTACAGGGTGGATGGCCTTATGTTTCCTGAGCCCTGAAATTTATGGGGCAAATTCTCATGGATACCATTTCCAGGCATGTGAAGGATGAGAAGGGGATTGGGAACAGCCAGTGCAGATTTTGAAGGGCAAATTGTAGGTGATCGACTTGAATGCCTTCTATGTTGAAATGACTGGCTCTGTGAATGAGAGGAGAGCAGCGAGTGGATTTATTTTAGCAAGGCTTTTGACACTGTCTTGTGTATTATCCCCATAGTCAACTTGAGGAAATAGACTAAAATGGATAGAATCACAAAATGGGCAAAAATTTGGCCGAAATACCAGGCTCAAAAGGCCAGTTGGTAGTACTTTGGCTGCAGGCTTATTATAAGTACTGCACTTTATAAGTTGTGTTTAGGGCTGGCAGTACTTAACATCTTCAGCAACAACCTAACAAATGGGACAAAGCATGCCCTCAGGAGGTTCTCAGGTGATGCCAACTTGGAGGGAGCTGATGACATGCCAGAAGGCGACAGTCCCTCAGAGGGACAGGTCCCTCCCCGTCATTCAGAAGGCCCCTGGCAAGCTGGAGACATGGCCTGCCGGGAACCTCAGGAAGCTCAAGGCCCAGCCTGGGGCTGGCAGGCCAGTGGCAGTCCCGCTCAGAAGGGGCTGGGTCCCAGCCGGCAAGGAGGAGAGCACGAGTCAGGAGCGCGCCCTTGCAGTGCTGAAGGCTGACCGCTTCCTGAGCAAGAGCCTCGCTGCCAAGTGCAGGGAAGGGACTATTGCCCTCAGCTCAGCAGCTTGGCAGGTTTCATCTGGAATACCGCCTGTCCAGTTTGGGGACCCGTGGAACACGAGCATTACTGACAGCCTGGACAAAATCCAGAGCAGGGCCACAAAGGTGGGTCAGCGTGGAAAAGAGCAGACTGAGGGGGTGGAATTCTTCTCTTCAGAGAAGGCAGAGGCAGGCTCTTCTCCCAGGTGTGTACAGCAAAAGGACAGGAGCAAGGGCAGAGTTGTCTGGCTATAAGGAAAAAAATTGTTTCCCAAAGAGGGTGGTGAATCCCTGGGTCAGGCCGTCCCAACAGAGGCTGCAGAAAATCCACCTCTGGAGACACTCCGGACTTCACAGGAAAGGGCCTTGTACCGCTCAGCTGAGCTTTCGCAGTGGCCCTGCTTTGAGTAGGGGGTTGACCAGAGACTTTCAGAGGTCCCTACCAATCTGCATTCCTCTCTGAGCCTGTGTTGGGTTGATTTGTTTGCTTTTAACAGGGTGAGCAAATATGGGGGTTTTGACAGGGGAACCTCTGAACCCTCGTACCCTCCAGCACACATTCTCTGAATGAAACGCGTGTGACAGGCACACGCACAAACAAATGGATACGCATGGCAGAGTAGGTCTGTAAGTTCAGCCAGCAGCGTAAGTATCTGTTGTGTCCAAGTATCTGGAGGTCTCTCTCTTTGTCTCTTGATATTTTCTAAAGGAACCTCCTTCCCCCTCTTTCGAAGATCCTCCTCCTCCTCCCAGGGCTTCAGAAACTGTTCGCGGAAGGGACTATTTTTATAGTCAGGTCCGTGGAAGCAGCAAAGATGTGGGTAAGGGAAGATCTATTTGCTCATCAAAATTTCTCACCTTGGAGACGAGAAGTTTAGATGATCACATGTGCAGATGCATATGCATACGTGCAGGGGTTATTTTATTTTGCCTTTAACATTTGCTGTTGTCATAAGCTGTGCCCACGTGTCCTTCTCAGGCTTGTATATTTGATAAAGTTACTTGCAGAGTGGTCCTCTTTTCAAGCTTTTGTTAACTTTAAAACCTCTTCAGTGAAATGTAGTTAGATACAGTGATGTTGCAGTATTTTATATCCTTTTAATTCCTTGGGCATGAGCCTTTCCAACCCTTTTATCATGCTCATTCCCATTTCCCTGATTTGTTGTTGAAAACTTTGCTAAAAGCACTATTTATTTCTATAACCCATAATGGAGCTTGCCATTTCTCTTGTGGTTTAGTGAGAAGGAAAAAAAAGAGGTTGTATAAACATAACTCCATTAAAAAAGAAGAGCAAATGCACCAGCATGTTGTAATGAGAGCTATTAAAATAATTAGTCCCTATCCTAGGATGATTGCAAAAGAAAATAAGTAATGAAAGTGAAACATATAACAACTGGATTATAAAATGAACAACCAGCATAAAAATTGAATGAGTCAAAAGTTTAAACCAGAATGTGACTGAGTTGCAGGATAGTGTAGGAGGAAATGTAATTGTGCTTATTCTATGGCAGTTTACTTGAACTAAATGTCTCTGAAAAGTGCCTGAGATGTGCGTGTAGACGTACTTTCCAAAATGTATCACCATATTTCAGGACAGTCAGTGGGTCAAACTTTGCCTAAGGCAATCACAGCAGCTTTAACAATCAAGTGCTTAGGGGAATGGGATAAAATGTCTGCATTTCTGCTTTGATTTGATCTCGCTCCTCATTTTATTATGGCCTGCTGGACAGGTTTGCATTCACTGATGCTGTAATGGCCAGTGCTGCCCCACACTGAGAGAAGAAAGATGGGTAACGCAGGCTCACCCCCGGTGCCAGCTGCTCCTTCAGCCTCGTGGCTCTTATCATCCATGGTCTTGTGCTGGTGCTTCCCGTAAACCTTTTGGTTGTTGTGTGTATCTCTTTGCATAATCATCATACTCTTGCCTTAAAACAGTATCAAACAAGAAAGATAATTTTCTGTTGATGCTGATGGCTCAATATTACCAATGCCAGAGATGTCACTTTCCTGTAGTGTGTTGTTTGATAACTGTCATAGGCTTCAATTTGAATATTATCATGAAAAAGCTCTAATCTTGGTTTACGGTGTGCTGAGAAAACATTCCTGGTAATGCCATGTGAAATTTCAAAGCATATACTGATCAAATGGATATCTTGTCCTTTCAAACATTAAATATTTAAATATAAATATTATTACTATTTAGTAAATACTTTATAAAACAATTACTTTAGAAATGACCCTAACACTTTTATTCTACCTGATGCTGTAGAGGCCCCTGTTCAGCGACCATCTTTGCACTGTCAGCCTCTAAAAGGGATTGAGGTATGCTTGGGCTGTAATCAGTGGGTCAAAGCAAGCTAGACCAAACCATGAGCTCAAGATGTCCATCTGTAATCTCATTTCCCCCAGAAACTATATTTGTATGCAGTATTATGTTCGGGATATAGCAATAGAATTAAAACAGTCCATTTAGAAAACTCTATACGTATATTTCCTAGCAAAGATTTTGCAAAAAAGTGTAGGATCAGACTAAATAGTATTTCAAGAATCACAAATCAAACTTCCTGAAGAGCTGAGACCCAAACCTAGAAAGAGATCTATATGGGCTCTTGTAATTTAGCACAGATTTTTAAAGGAGAAGAGTGCTTAAGCTAGTCTTGGGGAAGCCATAGTATTAAGAACAATGTTCTCTGTGAGTTAAAACAATCTCGCACCACCACACACTGTAAATAATGGTTCTTTAAATTTTTTATTCCTGAAGATACAAAGATTATATTCATGTAATTATAGTTGTGCAGACTTGTCCTGCTTATTCACGGGCTTTGAAGTTTTAGAAAGCACTGATAAGTGTGCTTCAATAAAGTTTTACTTGTCTAGGAAAGCAGACCAACTGCGACAGGTTTAATCGGAACTAAACCTTGTCTGAGTCAAACAGAGGCTACAAAACTGAACATGCCAGACAAGTTACAGCAGAGTTAAGGCTTGTTCTTTCAGCTGTTCCAGGGTGTGGTGGTTGAGGAGGGGGAGAGTGTCTATATACATACTTACACGGACTGTATAAAGTATCCCTAGTGCGTAGGAGGCTGGCAGTCATCCTGTATCTACTTGCCTATGTGACCTTGCTCCCAGGGAGATTTGCTTCTGGAGATGCTCTGTTTAGCAAGGTATACCAGACACCAAAGGGACAGGCAACGAGAGCTCAGCAGTGGGCTGTTGTTGAGTTGGGTTGCAAATAGTGGGCTGTGAATTAATCCAAAGATTTTCAAGTGTCACAAAAGGCAAATACTCATTGGTCTTCAGTGCCTGTTGCCCAGTTGCTTGGCAGAAAGCCACAGAATCTTACTTGGATCGTGGTTTGTAAGATAAAATGAGAAGCCCTATTTAATTTAAATTGACATGTTTCTTTCAAAGTGCTGTACTTTCCCTATTATTTACATTCAGTCTAATCCTGTGGCAAAATTAGCTCTAAGGGAGGTAGCTACAACCACACTGACATTTACATTTCATTTGCTTATACTGGATCTGAGGTTATGTCTATGCATTTTACCAGTGGCTGCAGAAGATGAGAATAGCTTTAGGAAAGTCTGCACATTGATGAAAGAGTGGGATATGTGCTTTCCATAACTGTATTCCTGACTCATTATTCACAGCACAAAAAATTCTCTTGTGGCTTTCCACTTCTTATGTGGTTGGTGTACCACTCCCACCTTCCAAAAGTCTCAGCCACTCAAACGCATAATTTTCTAAAGTATAGGCTGTAAAATTAAAGGTTACATTTCAGTTCCACAAGTGAACCAAGTTACCTGGCAGTTTTAGAAGAATGTACTTATGCGTAATGGTTCAGAAATCAGACAAAGAAAAACCCACCTTACAACAACCTAACAATAAAGTTCAGATTTGAACCCATTAACAATAGAAAATTCAGATCTGATACTCTAATCCATAATTCCACCCACTGTCCTGCTGCACATGTTTTACCATATATAAGATCACCCACTGTCCTAAGGGGGCTGCCCAGCTAGGGTGGTAGAAGAGTGAAGTAAATATTATCAGTTAAAACTTTGCTTTTCTTGGCCTTTATACCTTTTACACTTTTCTCAGCGAATGCTTAATTTCTGAGTAGCCACGGAGTGCTGAACTAAAACATTTTATTTGCCAAGATTAGTTTTTCATGCAGTATTCTAGACAATGTTTGTCTCTTACTTTGTAAGTAGGATACTTCGCGGTTTTGATTTTCACGTTCCTGTGAGTTAGGGAAATAACTTTTATCATCATTTTATGGCTGAAGAACTGAGACACAAGGGTTCTGAAGGTTCCAGCTTTCTATGGGCTAATAGGCCTTCAGTACCCTTAAGTTACACTAAAAAAATATGTGGGCTCAAGGAAGTGGCCCTGAGAACTCTACTGCTGGTATGAGAAGAGCTCTGTACTATTCATTTCTCAGTGACAGATGCAGGGGATGTGCAAAAGGAATGGGGCCCTAAATGAGGCTCACGAGTCTACTTCGATGCCCTGATGACACAGCTGTGGTGCCCGCCGTGCCTCTGCAGGCTGCCTCCCAGAGCGCCCTGCTGCCGTGAAGCTCTTGTTGAGAGCAGTGTGGTGGAGAGGGCAGTCCTGCTTCCCTCTGCGGGGAAAGGCTGGATGTCTGGGAAGCTATTTTCTGCAACTGCAATACAAAACAGAGAGAGCTGATCTGGTGACCTGTAAACAAGAGTTAATGTGGTCCGATCCTGTGCTAGTATGCGGGATTTGTAAATGTCTGGATGCCGTTAAGATTTTTTGAATGGTAGCCTGGTGCGAAGCTGGTGATGTGCTATTGATAACAAGTTGGAGGTTATTCATAGGTATTGATTGAATCTGATGTGTCATTTTAATGGAACCTCTGTACTTTTTCTTTGATGTTTTAATAGTTTGTCATAAACACATAAATTAAATAATTCAGTAAATGCAACAGGAGTACTTTAAAGAAAAGCTTACAAAACGGAGAAGCCTTGAGATCTGAGTCCAACCAGTAAATCAACAAGGCTACTTTGAAGGCCTCTTCAAAGTGCCGTTTCACTGATTCTGAAATTAGTTCTGTTTTGCTGCAGAGGTGATAGGAGCATATCAGTGAGGAGCTTGATTAGTCTGGAAAAGAGCAAGTACTGGTGTTTAAGGCCATTTGCACATCAAGACTCTTCAAGTGGCTTGTTAACTGGACCTTATTTGAAATAAAGTAGAAGTACATGGGATCAAAACAAATAATCTGTAGCCTGTTATCTGCCATTACTACCATTCTGCTTTCACTTTTATTGCACACTGAAAATCCACTTAATCTCTCTCAGTTATTTTGTGGGTCTTCCCCTTGTTTAGGCTGTGAACATGCATTGCAGTAACTGGGAGAACATGGACTCTTCTCCTCAGGAGAGAATACTTGAGCAAGGTGATTGTGAGTAGGTCCAGATGCTAACAGGGGCATAACAAGACGGTGGTGTCAGAATTGCTGTGCTTGCATCCCTCCACAGTGAAGAGAAGAGATCCTGCCCAAGGACAGCCACCAGTTGCGTGTCAGACTGAAATGCTATTAGCAGGGGGCCAGGCACGTGCCTATTGTGGACTGTGTGGTCTACAGGCCGTGAGTTGAAGCTCAGTAGTCAGCCTGGCTGTTTTGGTAGATATGAGAGGTTGTGATGGTTCCAAACTCTCCTGAAATAGAGACTTGACTGCTTTCTATACTGACAGCAAGACTAGAGGGACTGCAGCTCTGTCTGGAGCCTGCCTTCCTAAGCAGACCAAGCCTTGTGTGCTCTAGGAGAGTACCATAGGCTAACTTACGGTGGAAGTCTAAAGCTGCCTGAACAAAGTAGGCTGTGGAAAGGCAAACTATGCTAACAAGCACATTCTTTAAATAAAATGGAGACATAACCAACAGATGTTACTGGCAGTTCTGTAATGCACTCTTTGCTTTTCTTCCCATTTCAGGGAGTATGCCTCAAAATGATGAGAACTGAGTTTCATGAAGACCATGTGGCCACAGTTTGTCCCATAGTCTTTTCTTGTTCAGTGTCCTTGCCACTGCTTCTCTGGCTGGCTGGCACTGTGCTATAGCTGACAAGACCAAATTTCAGTGGTGCCTCTTTCGGTGAGGAAAAGTTACAAAGTATCTTTTTGAAGGGTAAAAATGCTGTATCAATGAAGAAATGATAAATGTATTTACAGATGGGAGCGATGTATACAAAATGTTGATGTACATTTATTTTTCCCTGTAGGGCTTTTAAAAATCTATTTATTTTAATATTAGGCTAAAATAGGAAAATAAATGGTGATAGGAGGAAAACTTGAATCCACAGAATTTTTTTTTTAACAGATTGATTTCTGGGCAGTGAATAAACATTTCCGACTTAAGGTGGATTTAATTAAAATATAAATTATAATCGCCTTCAAAATGATCTTTAAAATAGAAGCATCCATTGATTTTTTATGCACAGAACACAATATGATGCATCTTATATACACACAATATAATAAATGTATAGCATTCATCAAGTTGTAGGATGTTTAATCTCTGAAAACAGTTGTTATATTTAACATTAATGGTACTAGGACTATTGCCCAGACTTATTTGTGATTTAGAAGGCAGATAAACCATGTTATATATACACAGTTCCATATTTAAAATTTAACTTTATATTCTTGAAAGTATTACAATTTCATTGTCAATAATGAAAAACAGCTTTAGAATGCTTGTTTAAAAAAAAAAAAACCAAACCCAAACCAAAACACAACCAAAAATACACAAAACCCCCAAGCTCTTCTGTTTCTGGGTCCTTGCATTTGGAAGAGCTTTATACAGACAAAGAAGGGAGTTACTGTAATGTGTATTTATGATCTTCTCTAAAAAACCATATATGTTGCATTGTTTCCTGATAACAATAACGAACTGGTACATTTCTGTGGGTAGCCTTCAGTATTAATCTGAGAAAAGGTATATATTATATTCAAGTTGCATAAAAAAAGAGATGTTTCTGTGAAGACTTCTAAATGAAGCTCACTGGTTATATGATTCATTCACTCAACCACTTTCTCCCTTTGGTTCCCCCGATTATTTAGAAAAAGCTGTAGTTTTAGATACTCTAACCTGATGCTACTCAGCTGCTTTGGCTTTTACTTTGAAAGTCAGTTAGAAGACATTTTAGCTAGATTTCCAATTTGGTCGTTATAATTTGGTTTGGATGAATCTGTAAATACAGAACTACATAGGGTATATATATAGAGAGAGATTGTCAACTAAAGTAAATCATTGTAGCTAAAGCCAACAGACCTACACCAGCTTCCACTAGCTGAAGAACTGCCCCATGAAGTCTGTAATACAATTATTGAAAAGCCACTTTACCTGGTCTTATGCTAATATCATGTAAAAACATATCAAAATGTGAAAAATGTTGCAGGTTTCTAATCTCATTTCTTTATCTATATGTTTGTCTCTCAAAGCCTCTGAGTATTAAATTGCAGAATGAATATCACAGTGGCCCAATTTAACTTCAGAATGAGGAAATATTTTGAATTCTGGAACTGCTCTTGGTCATGAGACAGTTGCGACAAGTAATGTCTCTTTAACATTTCAGTGTGTACCCTGTTCACAGCTGTTGCAAGGTACAAAATACATTGCATCCAGACTCTGCCACCTGTTGTAGGCAATTTGGAACAGAGCAAGTTAATGGAGATACAAGAACACATTTTGCCTACTTGCAATGATATTATCTGCATTTCATTTAGCAGCCACTTACAGCCTTTCATGTCACTGTTTTGCGAGATAAACCCTTGTTTTTGTGGCAGTGAGAGTGGGTTAGTAAATTGAAAATGCCTAGGTGCTTTTTCCCTAGTTCTTTGTCCCTTTTTCTTTCTCAGCTGAGAAAGCCCCAGCTGAACCTCTTTGCTTCTGAACTAAAAGTGAGCTTTGGCAGCATCCAAGCATCATCTAGTTTCACCTCTGCAAGCACACTCTTCTGGGAATGGGAGGGACGGTGCACTGATGACTGCTTTCTATTCAGCTCTCTGCTCAGCTAGGTGCAAGACAAATAGATTGGTGTCACTCAGAGAGAGTATGTGAGAATTGCTGACATGTGAGGAATAACACTCACCTGAACAAAATTCCCTCCCCTGAAATCCTTCCTGTTCTTGAAGTCTTTTGAGTTCTGGCCAGTGTTTTCAGAGAGGCCAGAATGTCCTGCCTCCATTTCTCTTTGCTGAGTCTGTTGTCCCTGCAGGTGTCAAGCCCTTTGTTGTACAGACTTTCTTTTAAACCAATTTACATCTTTTTCTTATTTTTCTGAAATTTTGTGGGTTCTGACTCTTGAGTGAGAGTGCTGGCAGGTGGTCATCACCTGTGGCCTGTTTCAGTAGAGCCATTTCAGCTCATGGCCCAGCCTTGCCCTCCCCACCATGGTCAAGTTTTCCACCACAAGGTAATTCTAGTCCACACTGACTTGCTGATTATCAAAGTACAAAATATATTCAGAGCATCAAATAGAAGCTGTACATAGATAGGCAGTTTACTAAATTGTACCAGGACCCCTCACTTTTTGTCACTGAAGCTTGTAGCCTGCAAATCACCTCCAGCTTTTCTTTTTCCTCTCCTTGCTGTATAGATTGGTTCTAAATCTTAATGTGGCTCAGCCCACTACCATGAGAGTCATGCTTTTTCATTCTGTTCAGAGAGCTGCAACTTTTGTTCAAGGACCTTCTCTTTGCTCACCTTGATTAATGACATCTGTTTTCTCTGACCTCCTTGATTTCTTTGTCATAGATTTCTGAGCAACAGAAACACAACTGCTAAAATCATCCTTCTTGACTCTCATAGGTGGATGTGATGGCAATGGCAGTTAGAAAAAACTGCTGCTCTTACCTGTGTGATAGAAATCTGCCTTGTATGCAGAAAGAAACTACATTTTTTCATCTCCTCATCCTTTAAGTGTTGCAGAAGACTAGGGAAGACCAGGGACACTAAAGTGATTTCCCCTCCTCACCCTCTCCAGCTCCCTTTCATTCTCATTGTATGTTTCTCCTCTTGGAGTCTGAGTTAGAGCTGCCACTAAGGTCTAACCTGTAAAAGCCAGTCTGGTCTTAGAAATTGTTTATAATTCAGGTCAATGGGTTATCTTTGTGGATTACAGGTGCCTGAATGAGAGCCTGGATTAACTGAGATATGCTTACCAACTGCTAAAAGAGGAACAGTCCTGTCTTCTGAGTGTAACAGAAGTAGTGTGGCCTTTCAAGACCCGTATGGTTTTTTGTTTCCTGTACATCCTGTCATTTAGGGCAAAGAACTGCAGTGAGTTTGAAGTGAGATCTACAGAACTAATATAGGGGAGACACCAGATACCTATGAGATGACAACAATTTTAATATTTACACCGGTAGTCTGGATTTGAACTTGAAACCTACAAAAGAAAATCTCACTTGGTTGTCTTTTTCCTTTCTATTTCCTTCCTAATATAATTTCAGGAGTGAGAGGATTTTTTTATTTGAAAGATAAATTTACCAATTCAAGGTTTGACCTTTCTGCAGTTTATACCATCAAAATCTTTTACACGGTGAGCTTAAACAAATTGTAATTGTTGGTTTTGGTGACTTTTTTCCTCAAAGTTATCATCAGTGTCCTAGCTGATTCTTAACAGAACAACCTGAATTAAGAAACATGCTGTAACTGTAAATGCTAAAAAGACTAAAAATCAATCACTAATGCTAAATCTAAATAAAATCTCTACATTATAAAAATACTTCTATAATGATTCATGGTTTTCACACTGCTTTGCACTCCAGTTGAAGTTGAGCTGCATTTGAATTTTTCATGAAAAACAGTTGGCACAGAAAATGTAATATGGACTCAAACCCCATCTTTCTACATTGTATTGTGTACCATTTCTTTTTTCTCCTCTACAAAAGGGAAAACCTGTCTGTGCTTATGCTGTTACAGCTATTATACAATAATGTTACTGTTGACTTATAAATAGTCTTATAATTCATGGGGTGTATGTATGGGAAGTTTTCCTGTAAGGTCTGATTTGTAAGGTAGCTTGCTATTATTTCCTGTACCTTGGACATCTCTGCACTCAGCTGATAGGAGTGCTTTGCATGTTGAAAATAACAGGCATAAACAAAGAGCGTAAGTTGCAACAACTCACCTGCAGATAACAGCACTGCTCAGAAACTCTGCAGGGCAATGTGGTTTAATACAAGTGGCTCTCAAATATCTCATACCATGGTGCACTCTCAGCTCTGGTATACTGTAATGGCACAGCTTTGCCTAGATACTTAGGAGAGGCTTACAGCTGTCTTTCACAACACCTATAGCAAGGGAATCACTGTCAATCCACAGAAGTGTTGTCAGATCTCAGAAACAGACAAACACAAAGATGGGAACACGTGCAGGGTCTCTTCAGATTTGTTCATGATTCTACGGTTTATTTCGCAATTGCGGGGATGAAATTTGCTGTCTACAAGAATGCTACTCTATGTGCGTGCATCTGTGACTGACATCAAGTGTGCTTATGACATGATAACCCACTCTGCTGAGCTCTTCTTTAAGATTAGTAGACTTAGGATCTCAATAAGTGTAATTAATTTATTGACAGTGAATCCTTTGGTTCTTGGCCTTATCTTTAAGAATTTATCTGTCACCAGAAGCAGCAAGTTTTAGTCACGGAGGAATGAGTTGGTGGATGGCGTACAGAGCCTATGGAAGGAATGCGGTGATTTGACACTTCTCCTGGAGTGGAGGCACTGGGCTAAGGGCTGAAATACCTCTATCACTCACCTGAGCTATGAGATATGGGGCATGTTAATGAAGGTGTCCCAGCATCCCAGAGATACCAAAGGGTGAAGGCTGAAGCTATTGAAGTGCACATCTTCAGACTGCACATGCAGTTGCTCCTTATGAGCAGGATATCTTTGATGTACCAAGGTAGAAACTATGAGTACTAGTGCTTCCCAAACTTTGAACCTGTGGACCACTGTCAGCCCTCATTCTTATGGAACACCAGTGTAACCACATAGAATTGACAAACTGGTAAATGTTATTGTTCTATAGGTTTTGTGAATCAGCACATGATATGGCCTTGCAGGTCACAGTTGGGACATGCTGTTTTAGAAGCCTATCATGAACCATGTTGCCTGGCATAACTAAGATTGTGTATGAGCACGCTGCACTTGATATGCATGTGCGTAGATGAGTAGGAATGCAGGACTAGCCAGCAGCATCTGGACAACTGAATCCTGTCTTGCTCTGGCAGACAAACATGTAGTAGATACTAGTTCAGAAGTATCCATAGATCATCCTATGTCATCAGACATCATAATTCTCAACACTTAAGAGAAATTTAAGATTGCAGTAGAAGTCTAAAAGCTGCATCGGTAATGTGTCACATGCAGAAAGCAGGAGAGTGGAGGACATTGCTAGTTTTCCAGGTCTGTGTGCTAGCAAAATATTTATAAAATTAACTCCCATGTGATAGTAAGGAACTGATCGTGCCCTAAATTACTGTTGGGGCACATAAAGCCTCTCTGATCCCTGCTAATCTGACTTGGAGGACAGATGTCCTCCTGATCCTAAATCTGATGAATGGCTTAATCCTTTGGGTGTGAGCAGGACACCATTCATCTGAGAATTTTACGTCACTAGGAACACAGCTGTACTCTGTTTACATCCTAGTTTTTGTGTCTTCCCATTTCCAGAAGCCAAATGATAGACTAAGGAAGGATAAGAAAATTCCTTTCTGGTCCACACAAGTTAGAGTCTTGAACCATGAAGTTAATACAAGTATAGTGCAGATACTCAGCAGTCCAGTTGGCTCCCCAAAACTCTCTGCATATACTTGAGGACTGGCTTCCCTAGGAATCACACCGAGGTTTTTTCCTGTTTTTAGGAGTTCTCTTAATTTAATTTACAATCCTTTATGTAAGTATGTCTTGCTTCCTACATTTCTTTCTCCCATGACCACATTTACAAGGCTTTTCCAGAATTTCATTCTTGAATAAATAAAACCCTTCCACTTTCTAGTCCAGATTTATTTGTGACCAGTTTATTGCAACAGATGAATCTGCCAGACCAAATGCTGAGAAATTCTGAGCTGAGATTCTAGGAAGCCAAAATAATCCTGTATCTTTTACCATATGTACCTGCACCCAAGCTAAATGATTAGTTCAGATATGTAAAATTTTATAAATTTTAAGGTCTCTGTGATATCAAAACACCTGAAATTTTGAGCGGGAAGATTTTGAATGGAAAGCAAAAGGGAGGCCTCACAGATCTGGTGTATCTGTTCTAATTCTCAGCAAGTGCTGAGTTCCAGTAGTCTCTGTCACCTCACTGTGTTTTCCACAGTGCCACATCACGGCTATTTTATATAATTTCCTTAGACAGTATCTGCCAGTAAATGCACTTACTTTCTCTTCAACTGTTTTTAACCATTTCTAATGTATTTATTAGTATTTCTCAGTGCTGTAATTGTTTCTTTGGTCCCTGAAATTGTCCACTGACTTTAATTAAACCCATGAGCCTAGAGAATTTGACAATTTAATTCTTTTAAATGCAGCCTTATTGCCAAGCAGGGTTTCCCTGCAGCCCTCCCAGCTGTCATTTTTATAGAGGAAACAGCTTTGGGTGTCATGCTGTTAACTGCATTCAGGTATTTTTCTTCAATGGGCATGGCATTTAGCAATAATTGAAATGAACTAATTTAAATGACCAGCTAGTGAAAAACAAATACAAACTAAACACAGTCTAAATAAAAACATATTTGTCAGTGTAATCACTCTTTTAAAAACCTAATAATTAATCAAGGCCTGTTGTACAAAAAATATAATCTGTATAGATCTGTGTGATCTGTAATTGCCACACTTGAAAAGAGAGAGTTCTACAATTTGGAATTTTTACTTTCTTTTTCCACACAGGATAAATATTATATCTCATGATCCAAATCCTTTATGTTTTCTGTAGAATACTTGAAGTGAAACAATGCATCTTTTACTACTGAAAACAGAATAAATGGGTCCCTGAAGGATTTATTTTAAGTCAGATGCATTTGTCATTCTATATTGATAATCTTTGCACTTCATTATCATATTCAACTCGCCATTTATATGCAGATGACACAATCATTTATGGTAATAGATTATACTAGAAGAAAGCTTAATATTATCTTCAAGCTGATTTAAATGAGCTTTAAGATCATCTGGCACAATCTAAATTACTATTAAATATTAATGAAACAAAGATCATGTTATTTGGCTCAAAACAGAAGTTGGGTAAACTGAACAACTGGCAATCAATGCGACCTTGGAGACAGTTAGCAAATGTCAATTGTGAAGAATATGGATACATCATTTTTCATCATATGACTAAACTATTGATTAGCTTTGAAGATTTGAAAGAAAGCCAAGAACTTTATTTGGGCTTAGAAAATTTGTTGACTTGGGGGGGGAAAAAATTTGTTTTCTTGCGTTTTCAGTTTGTATTATGTACTTTGGGTTTTGCTGATTGCTGCATAATGTTTGTTAGGAAAGATAAAGCATCTTTAACTTGGTTATCTAGGCAAATTTGCTTTGAATTATACATTTCATAAACATCGCCGTCTGTCATTTTAGCAACAATTGGCAAAAAAAAGAAAACTGTCAACGTTTCATTGGTACGTTATCCTTCTACTGTCTCCCTCCTCCCATCCCCTACCTTCAGATAAGTTACACTCTTCAGTCTTCCACATTTTCTTAAATAGAAAAATTAATAAGAAAACTAGTATCTCTACTTCCACATCTGGAACCATAGGGGTGTGATTTTGATAAAGCGAGTTAGGAGATTCAGGTAGATGCAGTATTTTGTATGTGTTTATTTTTACATAGGTCTGATCCTGTGATGTCCTCAGCGTGTTCTAGCAGATGCAGATGAATTCAATGGCAGTTTATGTCAATTCCCAAGATAACAGATAAGGGACTTAGTACTTTCCAGGAGATGTTCTCATTCTTAGAGACTCAAGTCTATAATTCCACAGTGAAAAGGAAAAAACTCTGACCTCTGTGTTTTTCAGTTTATTAAAAATGCAGAAGACCATTAAAACACTGGAAACTCACCTCCTTTGTGTAACAAGATGTTTCATGCTAACATCCATTGTCCTAGAAATGCCAACTCTTTTGACATTATAATGAATCTCAAGTGGTACGAGATATTGTTTGTTACCCTCTTTCTGTATTAGGCACAGTCAAGAGCAATGTGGAAATGTTTTCTGTTCAGAGCATCTACTATTTCCTCTTAAAATTTTGCTGGGCTGTGCTGCATCAAGCTGGGCATGGTTTCCTTTGAGCATTTGCATTCAGGAAAAGGGGTCACAGGCATTTATTTGACCCTCGTTGGGATCTTTGCTACCCTTCCAGTAAAGAGTATTCCATGTAGAGTCAGGAGGTGGAGACCCACTCTGACAGCAAGAAAAGACGCAGGCAAAGAGGAGGATGCAAATATTTGATTTATATATTTGGGAATAAGGCAGGCTTAAAGGGGCAGAGCAGCTGGGAAACTGTAGGCCAGGACAGAAAACTTGAGTTAAAAAGGGTAGTGGGGTCTAGGATAATTTGATGGATCTGGGAAAGTCATTGTGGGAAATTTGTATGAGTAGGAGGCAGAAGAGTCTGGATGGGCGGAGGGGTAGGTACTCTCTGGGGGCACAGGAATAAGGAGTAAAGAGGAAAAACAGAGGAGGAGAAAGCAGTGAAGTAGATTAGTGTTGGAGGAAACAAGGCATGGGCAAAATACAGTTTCTTGCCAAGATTACCAGAAATTCGTGTCTAAAGGAAGGATTTACTGGGTGATGAGTGGGGACAATGAATACCAAATAGGATAATCTGATGTCCAGTTCACTAGCTTACCTGGAGCAAAAGGTCTGGATGGGAGCTGCTGAAATTACAGATGGAAGAAAGAGCAGAGGAGAGCGAAGAGTTTGTGTCTTCCCAGCTGCGGGCATTTGAGCAAAATTGCTGGAATCTCTGTCAGAGCAATTGTAGGGAGGAGGAGATTTGTGTTTTGTTCATCTATTTAAAGATACTTTCTAATTCAAAGTTACTTTGTCACATGTTTCAAGTACAGATGCCTCCCCTATGAGATAAAGTAATCACGCAGACTTCTATCAAAATAATTGGTGAATTGTTTCTAGAATTAGCCTTACAACTAATTTCAAAAACTAATTCAGCAGATTCAATCTTTGAATTTCTTGATGCGGTAACGCCATTTTCCCAGTCCACCTAGACCTTTCCTGGCAAAACACCTAAATCAATTTTCTTGTCCCTTTGTGCCACCAACTGTCTTTGAAAGTATGGGAGAATCCCAAGAAGGAGCCCTGCTTCTTCTTAAAACCGTACTTCTATATCATCAGTAAAAGCCTTGTTCTAAACTGTAATCACATCAGGAGGAGGCCCTTTTGAGTCTGTGCATGTTACCTAGTGATAATATAATGAATGTTCCTAATGAATACAGATATTCTTCAGTGTGATTAATGTTTCTACTAGCTACTTGCTCTGTAGGTAAGAACAAGCCCCGTGTTGCAGTCACTGGTGCTCGGGAGTGCTGCTGCGAATAAGCTCTGACTTTTTCTGCTTGGATTTGCCAGCACCATTGCTGCCAGATGGGTATGGTTCCTCCTGCCAGAGAGTGGTGACACGACGCTGCATTCCCGGGCTCGTTCTGCATTCCAGAGCTGCCTTTTCTTTTGGCGTGTGCACCAGGGGCCCTCCCGCAGGCAGGTTTTCTGTCTCGTCCCTGTCTGAGGTCAGGAGACTGTCTTTTTTTTCACTGAGGGGGACTCTTCCCCTCCTGAGTCTGTTACTATTCTTTGTTTTTAAAAAGATGTTCCCTCCACCTCCCAGTGAAGCTGAGGTCACCTTCAACCTACCTTTTCTTCTAGTTTGAGAAACCCTTCTTCATTATAGTCCAGTTAGAAGTCCATTGCTCTGTTAGCCAGTCAGCTGTGCTGTCTTACCCCACCCCATCCCTCTTTACCCATACCAGCCTTGCCATTATCTGACCTTCCCCACATTTGTGTATTGCTGTCTCTATTCTAAACTCTCCTATGTTTAACAATGTATATGTTTGATTTTCCACTTTCATAACTCTTCCCCAAATGTTGCACTTGATTTCCTCACTGGATGTACTCTGGCCAAAGCTTCTTAAAGCATCTACTTGCTATTGGCCTTCAGGGCTGTCACCTGAACTACCTTCAGTCATTGTACCTGAAAGAAGCACCCTTTCCTGCATAGCCCAGGTCCTCGCACAGCAGTTGGATCCTTTCCTTGCCCTGTAACTGGGAAGCCTGAGCTTTATGGGAAAGGGCAGCCCGTGTCTGACTATCAAGATAGTGAAACCATGAGGCTGCACCCCCCGAGCTCAGCCTGGCTGACCATCATGAGTGGGAAGGAGGCAGTCCCTCCACTGCCAGTGTCCTGACCAGTTCTGGACTGTCTTACAGTAAATGTTGAAAGCTTCACATGAATCTAGAAATCAAAGGAACTTTTGAGGGAGAGGAGATGATAGAGGGTGAGTGGGCATTTGGATAGAGTTTTACTGGGGCTCATATGCCTCCTCAAGTCATACATTTTGACAGCGCACTAATGCTACTCACGCTCCTTTATTATGGGAAAAAGGAAACCTTTTCAGACTGAGATGCTTAAAATAGGCTCCTAAATCGATGCTTAGGCATATAAATAGAAGCAGTTTGATTTTCAGTAATGCTGAGTGTTCTGGTGATGCCAGGGTGGAAGAAAATGCTTTGTGTACAAAAGTGCATTATTGGAAAATGGGGAGGTTCAAGAATTGTTATTTACAGGCAACCAGTTAGAGTAATCTTTTTTTGGGTCAGCTGGGCTTGGCTTATTATTGGCCTCCATCTTCCATGTTTTTATTGATGATTTGATGTAAAAGTAGCATCTGTTATTATTAGATATTTATGTCTACCGTTCGAATCCAACTTTATCATACGATTGGAATGAGAAAGTGAAGGTCTTTGCGAGTTTCATAGTATCACACTTCTGTTGTGTGCTTTGTAGAGGTGAAATGTCCGCTGCACTGATGCTGTGGCTGATTCCAACTCTTACAGAAGTTGTGATTCACAAGGCTCTAGTTTTTGCTGTAGCAGTCTCTGCAATCCTTTCTAAAGGAGCACAAGAGTGTAGGAGAAATGTAGCTGAAGTTACTGTAACCTTAGCCTGTGCATACCCCAGTCTACATCCAGAAGGACCATTTGTTTTGTTGGTTTTGGTTTTCTCGCATGGATTCTGGCAGGGGGACGACCTCACAGTAGAGCAGTTGCCTTCCCTGATTTCTTTCTATGTCCTCCCTGTCAATCTCTATGCGGATTTTCTGTAGAAATTACCCTACTATGAAGTGAGCAGACTGCTGTGAGGAAGCACTTGTTTTTACACAGATACTCCACTCCATGCAATAATGCAGGCTGTTGAATCGACCAGGATGCCAGATCTAAGCACTGATGAATACACCCTCAGATGTACCTGATGTTATATGGATTATTGGCATATCTGTCTAAATACAGGTTTTGGCCCCGAAGCTTAGTTACTGAAATGGATTTTTGAGGTGTCTAGGAATGCTATAAAATTACAAATTTTGTTTTAAAGTCAGTGCCGCTGAAATTGTAACTATGAAAAGCAGTTGAAAAAACAAACCACTCAAGAGAGGACTCTTTGCCCTGTCTGTGTGAAAGACAACCTAGTGAAATGGATGTATTCCATAACAGCAATTGAAAATATGGGATTTTTCATTTCCCTTGGAAAGTGAAAGCAACCTGAGGTAGGTACTGGCAAGTATGAATCTTAAGTTGTTTCCCTCCGAAACTTGTGTTTGGCTCTGATTAATTCCTCTTATAGGCTCATGAAGACTCTATTTGCATTTGGTTTTTGTTTCTTCTTAGACAATTTCTTACCGCAGTCTTTGCTCGCTTGAGTTGTTGAATCCATTAGGTTATTTGTATTAGTATGGCCTGCAGATTAGAGTCTTAAAACATAATATAACCAAATTAATCATAGCTCAAAAAATTACAATTTTCATATGCTTAGCATTATCTTTTATAGTAAAATCTTGTTGTATTCTTTCTATTAATGCAAAACTTCAGTTAGATACTGATCAGCTGACTCATACTCAGGAGCCTAGGTTATTCTCTGGGTGAAGATTCTCATCAAATACAATGTCACAAGAACTTACTTTCTTGATCATGTATTGTAAGCTATAACTATATTCCATGTAGTGCTAGAAATAATGGATAAGACTTCTCTCATCTTTCCATCATGTGTTAAAAATGTTCTTATGTCATAAAATTCTGACAATATTTTGTGTTTTATTTCGAGGGGTTTGGGTTGTTTGTTTCTTAAATGTTTAATGGCAAAGTCGAAGATAAATTTTCAATGTTATAATATTTGAAAAAGTGATGTGGAAATAAGTTCACAAAGAGGCTATAAAGAAGATCTAAAGAATGTAAAATGTTGCAATAAGATTTATAGTAATTTGCTGAAAGCATTTAAATATATTGACCCTTGTGTTAGTATAGGCCTTTTATTATTAAGTGAATACATGCTTGATTGTAATTGCTTCTTTCACGTAAGAGTGATTTTATGAACATGAGCTTATAATGATTAACTTTGAAATCTTACATATCATGGGCAGTTGAGCTAAACTTAAATTTAGATGAAAGAAAGGTGATTCAAACAGGGACGTAAAACAGATGATACTGATTATATTGGTGGGTATAGAGCTAAGTCATATCCTGGGAGTGACACCACACAGGCTGCAGGGCAGGTTGTCTTCTAGCTCAGACCACTGGGAGCCCAAACCAAATATTTACATCATTGAGCTCAGCAAGAATAAGCCAGCAGACTGATGCCCTGCATTAATGCAGATTCTTTAAAAGACATAAAGAGGACCATTGTGGGAAGAGTGGTCAGACAGTGAAGTCCAGATCCCTGAACTCTGCTCCTGACTCTGTATGTGTTATTGAATGTGTCAATGCTTCTGGTTTCCATTTATGAAATGAGACTAATATTTATTTACTTTTTCAAACACTTCGGAATCCAAAAAATTGCTTGATGTTCATAAGCTGTTTGCATGCCAAGGTCTGGCAAATCTTCTTTGTACTTCTGGCATAGGAGTGACTCTGGCAAGGAAGCAAGATTGGGGTGGCCTGATGTACCTGTGTAGTACTGCAGTACCTTGAAGTACCCTTGTAGTACTGAGGGAGCTCAGGGCTGACTGCTTTACAGCTGATACCTGCTGTCCACCAATACAGACACAGAATTTAGTGCAGAGCAACCCTAAGACAGCTGTGAGCAAGAGTGAGGGCCTTTTAACACTCCAGGGGCAAAGCCATCTGTGTGCCCTCCCCATTGGTGTGTGCAGCAGCGGGGCCATAGGTGGGCGGTGGGGACCCTGCCTGCCTGCTCTTCTGGGGAAAGGGCACCTCCCCAGGTGGTCGTTCAACCTCTTCAAGGGGTCAAAGAAGATGAAAGGTGAGAAATGTGGCCAGTGAAATGAAGGTGAAATACTGGAGAGTGCCAGACAGACTCTTTGGGAAAAGGCTGTGCCGCATGCAGGGTTTGTTCCCAATGAACTGGGCTGCAGCTGCACTATGAGAGTAAATGCCTGTCCCCCCCCACAAGAGTTTCCTGCTCCATTGAGAGGCTTTGCATAGCACCAGTGGGCAGAGATGCTGAATGGCTCCCCAAAGTTAGGAGACTCGCCTTTTAAACCTCATAGCTCTAAAGTGATACGTTAAGCTCTTTCTTGACCGGTGGTTTCTTAACCTTTTTTGGGCCCTGCCTAGGCTTCTTCATACAGATCACCCCTTAAAACCCAGTGAGACTCTCAGGGGCCTTGCGTCCTCTTGTACCTCAAGGAAAAATGTGCAGAGATCGTGACAGTAGGCAGTGTTTGACTTCATGTGGTCCCCTCCCCACCCCAACTATTTCATACTTCTGAGCTGCTTGGACCATGGCTGCTGCAGAGTTTGAGCTCTCCTTTCCATTCCAGCATTGTTCAGTGGAGGTGGAGCAACTCAAGTAGCTACTAATGTGGATCATCTGATAAAAGGCCGTATGGAAATGCAAAAGATGATACCATCAGTGTGCTTAAGTATCAGTACTATTCAGTCTCACATCGTAAATGAGTTTATTTGTAATTCTTCTTTTTTCCACAAAATAAAAATCTTCTGTTACAGTGGAAATATTAATTAAATTGAAAGCTAAATTGCTTCTGTTGGATAACCCCATTTGCTAATTCAAAGCCTTAAATAGTGGCATCAGGATCATTCTACAATAACAGGCCAATATAAAGTCAAAGGGAATGTTACTTTTCCTGGCTGTTGTTTAGGAGTAAAGAAAAACAGCAAGAACTTGTTTACATGCAAATGTCATCTGTATAAAAAGCAGGGAAATGCTCTAAAGAGAAGATATTACAAAGGCATAACTTTCCGGAGGCAGAAAAAAACAGAGGAAATGTTTTATGGTCATCAGCAGCCTCTCCATAAATCTGTACCATCAGGCATGCTGTGAGGTTGGCATGTAGACTGGTCTAAAAAAAGCCCGAGACCCTCAGCCTGGAGACTAAGAAGAAGGGGAAATGCAAGCAATGTGTCAAAGAATTTGCCGTCTGTGCTGAGCAGAAACCAGATGTTTTTGCTAGTAATTATTATTATGATAATTCATTTAAGTAGGAATAAAATAGGGCATGATTGTTTACTGCAGCCTGTTTTCCCTAGACAGGCTGGGAAATGAGAAAAAAATCTCAGAGGTTTTACTCCTGGTTAAATGAATAATTTTTTCATTTAACCAGGAATAAATATGGCAACAAAAATAGTTTTCATACATATTGCACAGTAGCTGGGAATAGACATCATACACTTTTTTTCTTCTAGAAAGTCACTGGAGGCTGTTGAGGAATGTTAGGGAAGGTCACTTTGAAATATTTATTTTATTTTATTTTTATACCTCTTGCCTGATGCTGAAATGGGAACTGAACAATGGAAAAACTGGAATGTCCAAAGACTGGCAAAGAATTAAGAATGATCTACCTTGGCAAGCCTTAGGTGGTCATTTCAGGTGAGAATCATCTGCTGGGGATGGATAGATGGATAGTGCAGAACAGCCTGTTGTGAGCCGCAGAAGTACTGCTTCGGTAGGTTATTGCAGGATATCCATTGGATTTTGCTGTAGCGTCTCTTGCAAATGCTGATTTCACATGTGTACAAAAGTTTAGAATTATTAAATACTTCTCAGTTCCTGGTGTTTGATTAGGAACTCTTAGTAAGCAGAAAGTAATTTTTTTCCTCCTCCTCACTCCCACAGGATATCAATAGCTACTAGTGGGTTTTTTATATAGGTTAGATAATAGCATCAAACAAGTGCTAAGCAAATATAAATCTGGTTGATCTGTTTAGTCTGAGAAGAAAAAGTACAGTTTTCAGCTGCTATCCCTTCTGCAAGCATTAAGTTGGAAGCTTTGAGAGAGTTAAATAAGTCCAATAGAAAAATTAAAATCTAAACAGAGTCTGGAGGAGTTTAATCGAGCAAGTACATTATTGGGAGTCTCTCCGACGGTGAGGGTTAATTTATCACCCTGAATCCAATCACTTTATAAAAAGCCAGCGTGGGTTTCATTTACTTTGATGAGGTTTATTGCAAGATTCCAGAAAATCAATTTTACTGTGAGCCATATTAAACCCAGGGGAATATAAACACTATATGTACTACACATAACTTTTTGTTATTGCTTACTGGATCACTGGGGAAATTATATGTTTACCATGAAGAAGGGTTATGGCTATGTTCGTTGTCTTGGGTAACTCCCAGCCTGCCCATCGTAGTGAAATAAAACAAAATGGTAGAGTTCAGAATCAGCACTTAACTTGTCTTCATATAGCCTGAGGTATAGAAACGCTCAGCATTAGCGACTTGATTTTCCAAAGGGCTTTAAATAACTGTTATGTTATATACTATCACACTGTTCTTTTGCAAACAGATGGTAAATGCAGGCAATACATATACTGCTGCTGGTTGACCAAGCCTAGGTAATTCTTGCTCCCAGAGCTTCTTGAGATACAACAGCAGAAATGACAGGCAGTTATCTTGGAAATAGTCAAGGTTGATCTGCTTGTTAGGGACTTTGAAGAAAATTTGCAGTTTGCAGGAATTTCTATTGTGTTTACTCTCTTTCTGTCTTCCCTCCCTATCTGTTTTACATAGTTTTTGAACTTTATGTGAATTAAAAATGATAGGAAAGTAATTTTGCACAAGATGATTATGTTCCTTCTGGCGATAGCAGGTCAGAAACTCATTTGGGGTTGCGCCGAATAGATGGTTTCCTGCTTTACAGTTTTGGACATATCAGTAAGGTCATAAATCTTTCAATTATTGGTAATTTTTTTCTCCTTATCAGGCCTTCCAGATTATGACCTACTACTTATGTTGAAGCTGGCATAATGGACTAAAATTAGTGGGTTTTACTTGAGGAAACTTAGATTGCAAATAAATATACAGAAGTCATTTCCCATATAAAAAGGCACCAGAATTCAAGAAAGTGTCTTTCAAAATCAGGTGTGTGTAGCCTGTTTCATGATAATTTTCATCCATTTTTTCCCCCAGTGTTGGGCTCTGTCGTACTGTTACAGGAAATAAGCAGCTCTCCATGACTTCAGTGGCTAAAGTGAAAGAGCAGAGCAATACATCTATGTCTCTGTCCATCTGTAACTCTATCTATATTTCTCCATGTGAGTTTCATAAGAACTAAGATGGGATATCTGAAAAGTTCTAAATGTAGTTAAATACTTAGTTTGGTCTAGTTTTTGAGGGAAATGGAGAGCCGAACTCCCTTATTAACTTTTGAGACTTCTTCCTCAAGAGGTAATGCATGTTAGTGTTCATAGCTTTATTTGTATATGGTATTTGGTAGTGTTGTAATCCAAAAGCTCTTGCTTGGGCCAAACTCCCTGCGAATTGTGTTGGGAGTGAGAGAAGGAAGAAGTGAGATGTAGCCATTATTTTATAATATGAAGTCTATTATGTTTTATAGGTGGTTGTAAAAATATTGTAACAATAAATGTGGAAAAGAAATCTCCCAAAATACTTATATTAAAATTCTCCTGCTACCTATGTATCTATGTATGTTTATTTGGTGTTTCCAAGGGATTGCACATGTATGAGTTGGAAGAACAATTAATGAAATTTGGTTCACAGCAATATTGTCAGTAATCTTTTTGTCTCTGTGTATGAAAACAGTTACTCTTTTTAATGATCTATTAAAATTTCATATGATAAAATTTTAAAAAAATCAGAACACAGACTGTAAGTATAACACACAAATTCAGGAGAAAAATTATCATGTTAGTACTCTCATTATCTTGTTGCCATTCTTCTCCTTCCCTCTCTTGTATGTTGTATTTTTAAGTGTGATCTCTTGAAGTCTCGGCCTTTTCTTTCAATGCTATCTTGCAATTGTTTTTATTATGCAACTGAGTGAAAGTGTGAAAACATACAAGAGTGGTTAAAAAGGAACGAGCACTTGCTTTTATTTTGTGTTGTTCTTTTGAATCTAGTCACTGGGACTTTGGTGCAGAGTGAATTTCAGAAAAAAACATGTGGATTTGTCATGGGCAACCTTGGATTTGGGTTTGATTTTGCAAATCCAGGGTAGAGGGTGTGGCTTTGTGTTGTGAAATTGCCAAATTCATTTCAGATTATATTCAGCTCAATGGAAGGGAAATCAGGCTGAAATACCAATAGCTTTGAATATCCTACCCGCAACATTTCTTGGATTCTTTATAGTTGTGGTTTTCCTTTGTATACAGAGCGTTCAAGCAAGTACAAACTAGCCTAGAGCTGGTGAATACAGCAGAAGATGCCTTCTGAATCTGGAGCTTGACTATGCCCAGTTCAGATAGATTTTTTGACAGTACAGCATGTGGCTGGAGGGAAGTCAGTATCTTCAGCGAATGGACAAAAGCCTGAGAACCTAACACTAAACACATTAAAGATGCTTTGCTATTGATATCTATACATATGCGTTTATCTCTAATATCTAACGATTAGTTTGTATGCGTGTAGATGTCATACACCACATAGAATAGTAAAAAATCTTCCTTTTTTGTAAAATATTTTATTCTTTCCTTCATTCTTTTCTTTGTATCTGTGCACCAAGGAACTAAATTATGCTTCAGTAGCTAAACAAATTATGCAAAATTATACACCATGAATATTTTATATTCCAGAACCCTGAAGCAAGGACTTTCAATGGCTTTATGTCTGCAGCAACCTGTGTCATACCCAGATGAATTCCACAACTGATAAGTCCCTCTTCTTCCTAAAACTTTACTCAGGTCTTTATTTTATTTTTTCTTTGCATTTGTCAGTGATTATTAATAGGAATATCTCAAGGGTTTTATTGTATGTAAGAAAATGGAAGTTACTGCAGTCAGCCTTCTTTCTACTAGTGTATAAGGCAAGGAAGTTATTCCCTTTATAATTCTGAATTTATTTAAAATGTCATAGAATCATATAAAGAAAGTAAGGTGGCAAAACCAAGACTAAGTTTAAATAAAACTACCTAAACTACACTTTATCTGATGCTGGACTGCACCTACTCTGGTATATCTCTGTTTTAATATTTTTTTGTATGCCAAAGTATATTTCCTTAGAAATATATTTCTTCTTTTTGTATAAAAATTTAATTACAAACCCACGTTGGCTTGTGTAGGGCAGACTGTAGCTATGGTGCACTGGAAAATGAGAGCAGTTTATAGAAAATATTTGAAATTTTTCATTATTGAACTAGTTTTAATTAATTATGTCGTCCTGTTTCCATCTAATACTAAAGAGCTGGCATCTTGAGATCCCATGCATCTGCCACTGAAATGGCTGGCAAAACAGAAATCTTGCAATTATAACTTAACAAGGATTCTTTGGCACTGCTTACTGGTTCCTGGGATGCAGAGCCTGCAAGTTATAGCAATAATTTTGACTCCAAGTGGCACTGAAACTGGGGGTGTGGGTACATCTCAGTGTGCTCATTAATCTCCAATGGGTTCTAATAACTACATATCATATATTGGCAAATGCTGGAGTGTGATTGTAATTTTTTGTGGTAAACTGTACTATTTATTACTCGTTTAACGTTACTTACTTTTCAAGAACTGACTCATACAAAGTCTCCACTAACTCATCCAAAGAATCGGAGCTTATTCTTGGAAACAGTTTTGAGCGTAGTGTACCTGTTTTCTGTCCATCCTGCCCATTCCATGCCTTTTGTTGGTGCCAGTATAGTTCAACATAAAGTGAAGTTTATCGCTTACAATAAAAAATGTTCACTGCCGCAGGTAATGCTAACATATAAAAACATTTATGCTTTTATGTCATGTGTACTGTTGTAGTATTTTAGTATTAATCTATTTATCCTCTTTTACAGTTGAAATTGAATGTGCCATTACCGACAACACAGATGGTGACAGAGGTCCTTGATTTGAAAGGTATTTGAGAATTTATTTGGTTTAGGTATGTACTGAAACTCTTTAGCTGGAGCTGTAAGGAGTAGCTGTATGCTGTGATGTCTCTGTCTTACACATGCTCATATGGGTGTTCACCACAGGTATGGTGCATGCCAGTCAATCAGAAAACATTTCATAGCTGCAGTACTCTTAGATTTGGTCTCCTTATTTTGGCAAAATTTGCAAGGATTTTTACTCAAGTGAAATGTGTATTATTGTTACTGTCTGCTGGCCATCATGAATAGTACTATTCCAAAATTAGTTAGCCTGTTTTATTAGGTAAACAATAATCTATATAACTATCTGTTACTGCCTGACAGATTGTATATGTGTGTCACTTTAGAATACAGTATATTTATAGAAAGGAGGAACAGCATATTTTGTTTTCACTTTACAAAACTAATCTCTGTTAACGAAAAAGGGTGTAACTTGACAGTCTTTCTCTAAAAATGGTCCGATTGTGCATTTTTCTTTGTGCATTTTAGAGATGTTATGGCTTAAATTTGACTGTTCAGTGTTTCAGGGGAACATAAAAAATAGAATTTATATTGTTCATTATTTTTACAGCTCAGCGGAAAGTGCAAATAACATTCATAAAATGTAGATGGCCAGATAAAATTATAAAATATCATTGATGAATTAACTTGAGATTCTGATCATACGAATGCAATGTTTCCTTTTTACTACAGGATGTGAGTTTAGACTGAGAAAACACAATGCTAATATTACAATCTCATGATGATTTTATGGTATTTTGCCTTTTAAAATGCTTTTATGCTGAAATATGGAATGGTCACTGATGCCATAACTGATCCTATATACAGGATACAAGACTGGAGAAATATGACCTGTAGACCCACATAAAATAAAAAACCTGATGAAGAAAAATACTATTTAAACAGTTGTAAATATAGGACCTTTTTGAGGAGAGGAATGAAACACAGTGTTTTTAAGAAAGAGCCTCTGGGTTAGCATGTGTAACAAAAGGTGTAAGGATAGTGTATGGTTTTTATTTCATGTGAGAAATATTGAATGTTTAATGTACTTGAAAAAGCAAATTGCAATGTCCTGTCCTTTACATACTTAAAAATGCAGTATTTCTTTGTGTAAATTAAATAAATATTTCAGAGGAAGGAAAAATGTACATAACTTTATTCAGAAGAATTTTACAACAGAAAAGTGAGATTTTGAACAGCTTTCAATAAAATAGTGCATGTATTGGTTGCTTTTTTGAAGAGCTTTTTTAGTAACATTTAAGTGTGAGCCAGTTGGAATAGCACACACAGCTGCAGGAGAATAATGCAAATTTTGACATTTGAGTTTCAATAAGTTGAAGCTTTGTTAACTTTTATACCAAAAGGCTAGTATTTTGTTGTAAGCAATTGGTGGAATTAAGGAGGCTACGCACTGAGCCTTAAAGTGAACAAAGTCGAGGGATATTCCTGAAGCCTGAGTGTTTAAGTCAACTGGTAATTACTTACCCTTCTTCTGAAGAGAACTACTACTCCTACATTTTTCAAAACTTTTTTTTCTCTATCTTTCTCTCAGTCTCTCTTTGATATATTAGACCCAAGATATTCAGAGGCACGTAAAACAAATAGAAGCCCAACTCCTGTTGGAATTCAATGGAAGTTCAGTATCTTCCTTCTTCAAAAATCCCAGCCTACGTGATCAGCGTATCTTTTTTTTCTGTCTTTGGCATTGTTATTTATTGTAACTTGAACAAATAGTCAGGGAGTGTAACTTAGATGAGGAGGAGTTTGGATATTTGAAGGACGATGATTAAGTGGTCTGAATTAGGCTGTGAAACATATTCTGGCTGTGGGAGGATAGAATTTGGCAAGAACGGGTTGGCAGGACAGAGGAATCCGAAGCTTGATTCTGACTTTTCCTGTGATTCAACTTTATACCAGAGTGGGGGGAAAAAACTTGAAGAATGCCTGTGAGGATCAGGGAGGAATGAATACCTGCTCAGGGAAGAGGATTTCAGTTAGTCACTGTCACTCACCTTCTTGACCTCATGTGGGAACAGGTGGGAAGATAGGAAGGAAGATTATCATCTAGATGGATTTATTAACAGCTATAATATAGAGGCTCTTAAGAGAGAGATTTGCTAAGATATACTTGTGCTACAGTTCTTCTAGGTATCCTAAGGGAATTGAACATGTAATAAAATCCTTTTGAATGTAGATCATTGGAACTTGGGTTCACTGATAAGTTACTAAGTTCAAACCAAAATCAATGTATTCAGTGATAATTATGCATTAATGTGTTCCAGTGAACTCAGGTGCTCAAGTAGTTACTTCAAGCCTGTTTCTTTTTCTTCTTGAGATAGCAGTATGGGTTTATTTTTAGACTATATTTTTCATGTTAACTCAAATTTAAATGGCTCCAGTCCACCCTAGCATCAAAATAAACATTTGTATGCATTTAATACATGTAAGATCTCTTCTTGTCTTTTGAGGTGCTAATGTGTAGTTCTGTGAATAATCTTATCTAGCTCTAGGGACAGCACTGTGTAAGGAACCGTGGCATTTGAGATTTACTACTGGTACCATTTAACACTGATTCAACATTTAAAACTGGCCAGCTTCACCACCTTGAGTTTAATATTCTTTTTATATGAGATTTTTATTTGTAGTGAGAAATCAAACAAAAATTTCTTATAGATGTGGAATGCCAAGACAGGTTTCCTCTTTTACCTTTTTTGTCTGAAGCTCTAAGAAGGGATTGGTGAAGAGAGGGCTGGAGGCTCCCCTTGGTCAGGCAGACCTCCTTTTAGGAAGTTGCTAACCCATATGGTACACTTGGGATAGCTAAATTCCACCTAAATGCATGGAAGTGTAGGAAGTATCTTATTTCCAGTCTTTAAGGATGGGGCAACTCACAGAATTCTCTAGATCTGTGACTCCCCTAGGTATTCCATTCCCTATAGCAGCTTGCTATAGAAGGAAAGTTCTGAGCTAAAATTCTTAGTAAAGAAACCATAGGATAAGATGCCTTCAGGTCATTTTAGAAAGCTTTCTTCCTCCCCAGCTCCCATGGAATTTCAGCTCTGTTACCAAGTTGAATGTTGTACTGGTTTTCAGCCAGGAGTGTTGGAAGGACTGGGGGTGACTGATCAAGGATGTTTCAGAAAGATGAAGCAGTTATTCTCTGGGAGTTCTTTTAAATTGGGAATCCAGTAATAAGCTTTCTATAGTGAGACTTTGCTGTCCCTCACGTGACGTGTTGAAGGACAAGGTGTGTCCCGAAAGGTGGAAGCACTTGATTTCATTTCCTAATGTGTACATCCATGTGTAAATGGTAAAAGAATTTTGCCTTTGAGGCACAAAACTTGTACAGAATGTAGATTAACTTCAAACTGAAATAATTCATGGTTCTGAGGAAAAATAACATGACGGTTGTTATAACCATGTTTATGAAATGCTAAACTTTAACACGCAGCAGTCAGCCAAAGCTGTAAGGCAGTGTAAAAGACTGCACACTTAATAATTGTAAATGTTACATGAGTGCGAGTCGCTTGATTAAATTTATTAGAAATGTGTTACGAGCATTTTAAGAAATAAAGTATTTATCGCAAAATGATGATTTCTTCACTTAAGCTCATTAGGAAATCACACATCAATTCATGCATAATTACAGGGGAATTTCTGCCACTCACTACAAATCATTACCACATTAGCTAAAGTTGACTTAATTTATCTGTGATTTGGAAAAGGTGGTATCTAAATAGGAAAATTAGGTTATACAGAGGATGAAACTATCAACGTCGTCACAAAGGACTTAGCCTCCTCTTATTTGTTAGACAAAGACGCACCTTTAAACTCTTTTATATGTAAAGCTCGTACTTTTCAATGAGCTCTAAAGCTTTTCTTTCCATGTCAGAATCCCATATTATGGATCCAGTGCCAGGTACTTAATGAATCGTTGGTAGTCAAGGCACGTTTACTTGCGCCAGACATACTCATTGTTTTTAATGATCATTGCAGTTTGAGATTGAATTGAAAGGGTTTGGGGGAGGCTGGGAGATGGGGAAGGAACAAGTTTTGCAAGCGCTGGTAAGCTAGTCCCGCAGCAGCAGAGCACAAAATGAGCATTCTGCCAACACCCACGGCATTTATGCTGCACTGTGTTCACATTCCCGTGATGTTTACGGTGGACATAGCTCTCCCGTGGCCTGTTCTGCCTTCTTTATTTCCCAGACTTTGCAGAAGTTTGAGGATGGTGTGTAATTGATAGCATCTGAGCTAAAGGTGTGACCGATCACTAGGTTTTTCTTTTACAGGTAGTTTGCGTGTTTCTGTTTTCTTCACAAAATACTCTTGTGAAAGGGGTATGTTAAGCTCACAATAATTAGGCTGCGTGGTCATCTGTCCAGGAGGTGCGTAGAAATGTAGTCTCTGAGACTCAGGTCTGTATATTTAGGCACAAATTGCTCTGTAACTTTACAGCCTTTCATTATGTGAGGCATGACTTAGTTCAAGCATTTCCCTATTCTGTATTCAAGTGCTGTATTATTCTTACTGTTGGGAAGTATTTATGTTACAGTTATTGAGTTTAATTAGAAGGGTGTTTTTGTCTTTTTTAATCTGGGGCATTTCTGTGATATGCCTTACAGTTATACCTCAAGCAGTTGCATGGGCACCATGCAGGAAACAAGAAGTTGTGCATGGAGAGGTGAAGGAAGGCAGATGAAGGGGTGAGGGAAATCAGATTCTTTTTAAATTGGCTTAGCTGTCAGAAATAATGTACCTGGAAATACACTCTCAGTTTCATAGTGATGTGCTGATATTTTGGTTTTGGCAGCCCTCCTGAGGGGTTCTTGCGTGTCCTTTGTTTGGGGTCTTTTGTATAAGCTCAGGATCTGCAAGTTGAAAGTTATGCCCCTCCTTCCACATTAGTACCTCGCATTTATAGACTAGAAGCATTGTTTCCTGTTTCTTTCTGAATTTATCTCCCTGGCAACATGTGAGCCACTTGTGATTCTTTTGCTACTAACTTTTTACTTCATTTACAGGCTCAAATAGAATTTTAAGGACTGTTAATTTCTGAATAAGACGTAATGTTGAATCATACCTGGTAAGTTCATGATTTTCAGTGGCATTAGTACGCTTTCACGTTGTTTTTCACAGCCTTTAGTAAGGTAGGATGTGAGGTTGCATGAGTTGGCCGTGCCAATGAAATGGCTTGCTACTGCCAAAAGGGGTAGTCTCGCTCCCTCCTCCTTTCTGGTCCCTGTCTGACCCTTTGTTGAGCTGACTTGGCATACTAAACCAACAGAGACATGTTCACTTATTTAGAAAAACCTTTCCTACCAGTGTTGCAAGTTGAAAAGCTCCTTGAGAAAGTCCAGCCATTTCAGTGCCTTTGAATTAATGGATTGGTTCAGGTGTCTTAAGAAACCTCATGTATATAGTCACAATGTCTCTTGAGTGTGTTTTAATAATCCTTTTTTTTTTAACTATTGTTCCTCGTTCTATTATGATAAGTAATAAATTCATATAAGAATTGTATTATTCATATAAGAATTGCCATTGAAATGGATTAATATGTTATAAAAATAAAGTAAATTTGACAAGAAATCTGAGTTAGCTAATGCCACTTCCACTTTAAGAACTGTAAGGTATCCACCTACATCCTAAATTTATAAGCAAATAATTATATCACAGTGTCTTTTTAATACACACATTGTCTATCCATTTAAAAACAAAGGTTAGAGAAGGGCTTCTTAATTTGTGCAGCTCTTACACTTTTAGAGAATTTTCTTTCTTTAATCTTGGAATAGTCATTTGTAACCAAGTTAGTGATTTGATCATAGAATGACCTCGGTTGGAAGGGACCTTAAAGACCATGTAGTTCCAACCCCCCTGCCATGGGCAGGGACACCTTCCACTAGACCAAGTTGCTCAAAGCCCCATCCAACCTGGCCTTGAACACTTCCAGGGATGGGGCAGCCACAGCTTCTCTGGGCAACCTGTTCCAGTGCCTCACCACCCTCATTGTCAAACATATATAAAAAATTGATATACTGAATGAATTAGATTCTTAATCTCATTGCATGTAAAACTCATGCTATACGCAGAATTCATGTTTTCAGATTCTGTTGCTACTGGAATTTCAAGTTTTGATTAATCTTGAAGGGAGCATTGCATCCTAGGTAGGAGGCAGTATATTTGACAAAGAATGCCAACCTTGGCAATGGATGAAGACATTGTAATGATAAAAAAGGAGAGTGGGGGGAGAAATGCAAGAAACCAATCTGAGCAGCCATTCTACTGCAGTGACAGCAGCAGTTTAGTACATTGTATCAAAATGAATGGGCTTCGCATAATTGATTTCAACATACTAGTAGCCTGAGGTCTAAGCTGCTCTAACCCAGAACTTATTAGCCGTGCTACAAAGATGGGAGAAAACTGTGCAATCTGCTACAGGGGAGGTGGAGAATAGCATTGCGATTAGAGTAAAAGCTTTAAAAGTAGGACAGAGCTACTAAAAGAAACCCCTTTTGTATGTTTATTGGGGTTATTCTGTTCATCTAATTCAAATATCATAAAAAGCTATTTTAAAGTCTTTGTGCAATACCAAATACTGAGAATTAAAATCTTACTATTCAGTAGGTTTTATTACCTAATTTGAATGGCATCCCTGCACAAGTGTAATAGCTGTGTTGTGAGATCTCTTGTAACTGGGAGGCATTTTGAATAATCTCAGGAAAAATACAGATGCAAAAATAAGGAAGATGCTCTTTTGGGATCCACTTTACTTGCTTTTTGTTGCACATTCACACACTTACGAATACCAGTTTTATTTAATAATGCTCTGCTCTGGTATGAATCAACAAGTGTGTTTGCTGGAGCTTCCTAAAGAGAAGATGATTATGTGCATCATAGAAGCACATATATTACAGAATGTGAAAACACTAATAGTTGGATGTAAAGTTATTGTGTTAAACAAATGGGACTATGTAATTTTAATGTCCAGTATGTTACTTCACGTTGTCTGTTTTGCTTTGCCTCTTCTGGATAGGTACTTGTGAGTGTATGCAGAGTATGGATTCATGCAACAGACTCCTGAGAGCAGAGTCATATATTTGATAGAGGAAAAAATAGATTAACTTTTCTGACTAAAATCAAAGATGGGTAGATGCAGGTGAAGGACTGAGAAATGAGATTTGAATGAACTAATGTGCTCAGTGTCAGGATTCCCAGGCTATTAGACTTCTTCTTTAGAATACCATGACAAAGCTCTTCATTAGTGTTCGTTACGCTTCATCCAGCAATGTGAAATATTGACAGTGGCTCCTTTAAACATGAGTATTCTGCATAGATCAGCATCAAGCACCTTAATTATGCCCTTGCTCATATAAGGAGCTAAATGGTATTAAGAAGAATATTGTACATTTATCAGTAGTGGTAGTGTTTATTCTGAGTGGATCCAGTGCTGTGATTGACTGAATGAGGTTCAGTCCTCTATAATTAGCAGACTTTATAACCTATTTTTTTAAAGTTTGAGTAAAGAGAATTCCATGTTACTGGAAATGTTTTATTCATTTATTTTTTTTTATTTGCACTACTTTCACAGAATCTTCATAACCTTCACAGAACTGTAGAGGTTGCTGAAATATCCTGTATCATTGGAAGAGACTACCTCAGAAAGACAATGAGGTGACTCTGGTAATTTTTGTTTGGTCTTAGGCTACTTAAGCTTGTGACATCCCTCACAACAGAGAGTTATGAATAGGTTCAAGTGGCCCATTCTAATGGATGTATTGATCTATAGGACCCATTTTTAAGTATCTTTTCTGTTCTGGTAGAGCCATCAATTTGTTTCAGAGGTTGAATCATGATTTTTGAGATTTATGCTGACATTGCTGAAGGCAAAGAATATAGGCCAGGTTGTAACAGCTTTAAAAATATTCCAGTACTGTTCTTGAGAATGTCTGGCAGAGCCTATCAGCAAAAAGTTGTGTGACAGTTCAGCTTTGTCTTGCACAGCAGGTTTAACTGATAGTTGAGGGAAATCACTGTTAATAATAATAACAACAACAACAATAATATGAAGGTCCTGGAGGACTGATTGGAAGCAGCAGCAGACCTGACAACTTTTTTTTGCTTGTTTGAAAAGAAATCTAAGATAGATTTAATACTTTTTTACATTAAAATAAACATTAGTGGAAATTTTGGGTTAGTGCAACCTTTTCCATCAAAGGTTAGTGCCTTTTCCATCAAAGAAGCCTTGTCAAATGTTGGTGAAAAACCTCACAATTCCAGTAATTCTTGATGTGGAATTCTTGCTCTGTGGAGACCTGGATGATAAAGGTCAGTATGTGACATACACCAATAACTTCTTAAATTGTTTTTACATCTTTTCTGTGAAGTTTATCCCTCAGAAGAGGAGACAGGCAAAATAACCACATTCAGTCTTGAAATGCAGAAGCCAGTTGTGCACTGTTTTGAGCAACATCAAATCATACTCACATCAGTGGGGAGCCAAGAATCCTCAAAATGAGTGGTCACAGAAACACCAAACAAGAAGGAACCATATCCTTGTTTAATTCCTTTCTGTTTCAAGTGGCTTGCAATATGTGCCAACATACAGATGTCTCTACCAGCTTCATCTTAGTGATACAGTCTTCTAAATGACCCTTTTCAAATATTTTGAAGTAACATGGGAGGAGAAGTACAGGGAACCTTCGGTATGAATCACAGTCTGTGCCTTCTTGCAAAGCTGGTCATCAAATCTGTTTAAAGATTTGGCCTGTGCTCCTCCCACAGGAAAAAAATAGTGCTGACATAAAACAATGGCTAAATTTTCAAGGGTGATGTTTACAGTAGCTGTAATGGCAAGAATGTGGAAAAAGCAATTAAAAAGCTGAGCGTGTATGTGCTAATTATGAACAAAGGTAGTGTAATCTGGTGCTTTCTTTTACAGAGACCTCATTTGAATTATAAGCGTTTGGGGTGAACTTCTTCAAGCCAAGCAACTGCCTCAGGCTGCATTGTGGGAGAGTTTCAAGTACATTTGTCCATTTCTGACAACAAGTTTAAGGAGTAAAGATGTTTTGCCTATCTTGAAATAAATGCATACCTGTTTTGCTTTTGAAGCTCTAGTCTGTTTTCAAGCAGAGACTTGAAATTTGTCAGGGCATCCATCCAAGTCTGCATTTAGCTATGTTAAGTTCTCCATTTTTGGTCAATTTGTGAGCCTCTGAAAATCTAAACTAGCTTGCACAGCAGGCAGACTTGTCAGAACCTACTGGCCAAGTTCAAGATTCACAAAGGTGTTCAGTCTTCTGATGAGCTGTAGATTTGGGGGGCGGGGAAGTAGACATTTAGGTAGGAACTGTAAACCTAATTACATTTGTGCATATTGCTCTAGGGCTCTGGAGATTCTCTGTCCACGCAGCATTTTCTGTCCCTTCAGGTATTTTTGATGCCCACTCAACTGAATATGCTTTATCTTAGGGCTTTCGGATCCAAGCTGGTTGTTCTCTGTGTTTAATCTTTTCCTGTTGCAGCAGCGTACAGTGCCAGGACTGATTTTCCCCTTGTCTTCTCAGAGCTCTTGCCACTGCAGCCTGAAGGAAGGTTGGCATGACTGCATGTGGAAGGGGGAAGGTTGGGTGCAGGAACCCCAGGAGGGGCCTGTGGAATTGGGGAGAGCAAGGAGGGAGGGACAGGAGCTGGAAAGGGGGGTAGAGGGATGTAGGTGGAAGAGAAAGTAGGCGAGGGTCCTTGGAGGAGTAGAGGCAGAGGAGGGGGGACTGGTGACTGGTGCGTGGGAGAAGAGATAGCAGGTAGGGTGAGGGCAAGCAGAGCTGAGATTGAACGGGGCCAAGGGTATGGAAGGGCAGGAACAAGCAAGACGGATGGAATACAACAAAAGGCGCAGGAGCTGGTGTGGGTAGGGGAAAAATGAGAATTGTGGCCTGGGCTACCAGGTTTTTTCTCACCAAGTAGAAATTCCAGAATGAAAGCAAGCCAGAATTAAGCTTGCTTGGGTGACATCTCTCATGTGTAGGTTAAATATTGGTTTAATGATATATTTGTAAATACGTGCTTCTGTTAGAGTGTAGCATCTTTGGGGATCTAATCCTGCTTGATTGTGATTGCCTAAATATTGTGTATGTTTTTGGGACTCTAATGTTTTTATTCTGTAAGAATAAATATGCAATCATTACTGTTTTCGAGTTGCATTACAATATTTCAAGTTAGCAGTTTTTACTGAATCTCTCTCCTGTTTGTTATTTTTGTTATTTAGGTGTGAGGCTCTTTTTGTAGACCTGCAACAGTGGGCTTTCATAGATGGTTTTGTTTCTACTAAACACAATAGCTGTAATGAAAAGTTTTTTCTTCCATGAAACCATCTTTGTTTTTTCATACTCTAACCTAGTTGCAGAGATTTCAGTACACAGAAAATGAGTTTAAGAAAAAACATACATATGTACCCAGATTACATCTATTTCTGTTCCATGATCACCAGCAAACTGGTGCATTAGTAATAAAGCATGCCTCTGCCACGGGGCAGAGCTGAACTCGGAGGCAGGCTCATCCTCCCACACCACTGCCAGTATTGCTAATTCGATAGCTGCCATGGAGGGTTGTTTGGGGAGGGGAGTTTGTGTGAGTGGGAGGGGAAAAATCTGCCTGTGTGCTGAATACACAAGTAGACTGGGTTCCCCTAACAGCTGGTTCTCCAGCATTTTATATTATTTGTTCTCTTATCATTATTTCCCTCTTATCCACAGCTAACTCCCAGTAAAGGCACCTTACCTCCAGCTAAAAAAGCAAGAGAGAACAGGTATTCTGCCCTGAGAGTGGTCTGATGAGGATTAGTGTAAAAGCTGTGCAACAGGGATTCCCCTTCTCCCTTTCCCAGCCTTCTGTGCTCACTCATGAATTAACGTTATTTCCTTAGGCAGCAAGTGGTCTGGGACCTGGAACAGTGAATTTACATCTAAACAGGCAGAAGATACATTACAGTTGGTGCAACCACAGCTTACAGCGTGCATCCCTGCTCAGACAACTCTCCTTGGTTTTTTGACTAGTTTCTTATTGACTCATCTCATTTCAGAAGGCAAAGAACCAGCCTTCTTCAGGAATACCTGTGGCCTTCTGTTGTCTTTGGCATGATACAAATGGAATTCTTTTCCCAGAAAATAAACTTACTTACAACTGACAGAAACTAATTTTGCTAAGAATGTTGATGTTTCCCTGGATGTTGGATGACTTTGTTCTTCAGGCTTGTTACAAATTAAAGAGAAAGATTTCCTCATCATGGTTTCTCTCAGCATAACAATGAGTTTGGCTCTGCCATAGATGATTTTCAACTAGAAATTGTGTGTCTGTTTATGTGCTCATATACATTAATGGCATATAAAAATTAATGATTTTAGTATGCTTACCTTGAGCTGTCTTGCTTTCAGGTATTCTTGCAGAGAGCTGGCTTAAGGCATCTCAGGAGTGAGGGCAAAGTTGTGATTCTCTGCTCTGAGGATGAAGGCCAGGACAGGAAAGCCATTGCTACTGTAGGGAGAGGAGAAGCACTGATGTGAGCTACCCTTTCTTACCTGCCCAGGTAACTGCTGCCTACATACCCCAGCCCCTTTCCTTGCTGAGTAGGGCAGGAGCTGTTGCCAGCTGTGGTGGGTTGACCCTGGCTGGGGGCCAGGTGCCCACCAGAGCTGCTCTATCACTCCCCTCCTTCACTAGACAGGGGAGAAAAAGTACAACTAAAAGCTTATGGGTCGAGATAAGGACAGGGAGAGATCACTCGCTAATTATCGTCACAAGCAAACCAGACTGAACTTAGGAAATTAATCTAATTTATTACTAAGCAAAACAGAGTAGAGGAATGAGAAATAAAATCAAATCTTAAAACACCTCCCCCCCACCCCTCCCATCTTCCCAGGCTCAATTTCACTCCCGGCTTCAACCTCCGCCCCCCCCCCCCCCCCCCCCCCCCAGCGACACAGGGGGATGGGGAATGGGGGTTACGGTCAGTTCATCACACGTTGTTTCTGCCGCTTCTTCATCCTCAGGGGGAGGACTCCTCCCATCGTTCCCCTGCTCCAACATGGAGTCCCTCTCACAGGAGACAGTCCTTCATGAACTTCTCCAACGTGAGTCTCTCCCACGGGCTACAGTCCTTCACGAACTGCTCCAGCGTGGGTCTCTCCCACGGGGTGCAGACCTTCAGGAGCAAACTGCTCCAGTGTGGGTCCCCCACGGGGTCACAAGTCCTGCCAGCAAACCTGCTCTGGTGTGGGCTCCTCTCTCCACGGATCCACAGGTCCTGCCAGGAGCTTGCTCCAGCGCGGGCTTCCCATGGGGTCACAGCCTCCTTCAGGTGCCTCCACCTGCTCCGGCATGGGGTCCTCCATGGGCTGCAGGTGGAATCGCTACACCCCCTCATCCTTCCTCCACAGGCTGCAGGGGGACAGCCTGCTTCACCATGGTCTTCACCACAGGCTGCAGGGGGATCTCTGCTCCAGCACCTGGAGCACCTCCTCCCCCCTCCTTCTGCACTGACCTTGGTGTCTGCAGAGTTTCTTACATCTTCTCCTCTCTCTGGCTGCAAAAGCTCTCTCTCTAACTGGTTTTTTTTCCCTTCTTAAATATGTTATCACAGAGGCGCTGATTGACTTGGCCTTGGCCAGCAGTGGGTCCGTCTTGGAGCTGGCTGGCATTGGCTCTATCAGACACAGGGGAAGCTTCTAGCAGCTTCTCACAGAAGCTACCCCTGTAGCCCCCCCCTGCTACCAAAACCTTGCCACACAAACCCAAAACACCAGCGTAGCTGTCCTTGCCAGAGGTGAGGTGAAGTGAAGTAGGAGCTGGAGCTGTATGGCTCCTCGCAACAATATGGTAGCCTGTATGGGACAGGTATCCTTTTCCTGTGGATAGAAACAGCCCTCCATAAGCAAACGTTTGCACTGCAGTTATTAGGAAAAAAGGAATTTGTTGTAAAGCAATAGCAAATAAGAATAAGGGACCTGTAATTTTTAGTGCAGTGGTTTGGCTTAGTTTTGCCTAAAGTCTCTAAAGAATCAAGCTAATGGAGTCCTTTAAAGTCCTGAAAATAATGGTTCAAAACAGCTAGTAATTGCTGAGTGGCAGGCAGGATTTCTTTTTTTTACCCAATTCTCCCTACTAAATGTTTGCTTCTGCCTGTTGTCTGTATCCTGTTTCAAGTAGTAGTTGTAGGCTGACTAAACAAGACATGCATCAGTCTGCTAAGTTTCCTTAGCAGCTGTGAAAGTCTCCACAAAGTTGAATTGATACCTAAGCTTCGGCTTCCAAATCTGTATGCAAGATCCTGATTTTTCCAGGGTTCTGAGCAGCTGTTGGTCCTTAACAGTTTTGATACCTAGACCAGCTGTATGCATGGCTAAGTAGGACCATATTGACCTTTTGTGGTTAATGATATTACTGTTGTTTTCAGAGCGTACCTTACCTGCATATGTTCTTAGGTGTGCATGTGTTGGGTTTAGGAAATGGAAAAGAAAATGATTTTGTAGATGCCTCTGTGTTGTACTCTTTGAGCATGGAAGTAGAAGAAGAGCATGCAGTCCTGCTTGCTTTGCATCTGGTTTTGCTAATTTAAAGGAAGAAAATCTCTGAAGAAGCTGAAGCGAGGGAACATGAGTGATTTTCTGAACTTCTGCATATTCAGTTACTGATAGGCAATTCTTCTGAGAATTTCTTGGATATATACCTACTTGTGGATCTTTAAGTCCAGATGCTAATTGAGAAGAGTACTAATTAAACAATGACTATCCTTCCTTCCAAACTGCCCCCCTAGAGAGATTTCAAATCCAAAGCTGCACAAAGCACCAAGGTGTTAATTTCCCTAACAAAAATGTTGCACAAAGCTGCCCTAAACCTCCAGTCCCAAACTCTCTATAAAATGTGGTTTATTTGAAAAAAAAATTTTTTGAATAGGAGATGATACTGAGTATTACATAGTAGTCTGTTACTGATGCTACAGAATAATCTGTGTAACTTCATAGAAGCTTACCTTTCTTAGACAATGATTTAACATCTTGAAATCAAGTTTATATAATCTAGTTTCCCCATATAATGGATGTGGTTTTGGGAAGAACACTGATACAAGCTATGCATTGATTGAAATGGAAATTCTAAACCACCTTCAGCAAAAGTGTAGATATAGGATGTAAAACCACCTGGTCCCTGTGGAACACAGTAAAATGCATGCCAGCCTTTAAACCTTTTAGTTCATCTACTCCCTCTGCAGATTTTTATGGCTATTAAAAAGACCATCTTCAGGGCTAAGTGCTAAAGAGACTCTTACCCTAAACGCTATTCAATCCCACATTTTGAATGTGGGGATTATAGGAGGGATGGAGACCATTTATAAACCTTTGGGGAACAGGTGCATGGTCAGTACTCTCCCCCTACTTGCCCCACAAGAAATTCTGTAAAAATCTTTCTTTAAGTGGAAAAAACATGAAAGAAGTGCCATGCTAAAATAGTAAATTTGCAGATAGTGATGGCTACCTTGTTTAAAGAAATTATTTTTTAAGGACAGATAATACTAAAGGATTATGTGATGAGCTGCAATCAGCTAGTGATTGACTAAACGAAAATATCTTCTGTTTTGATAGTTTACAAACTCTGAATAGTCCATTGCTAAATACTAATATTTTGGAAGGACTTCTTCCTGACCTGGGCAACCATGTTTCTGTAGTTGATGGTCTGCATTCAGCAGGAGCTGCTGCTGGCCTGGAGCAGAGATTCCAGAGGGCGGTGGAGAATTGCCTGGGGCGGTCATTGGAAAAAGTGAGATGTTCTGTTGTCAGAAACTGCAACAGTGGCTCAAGAGTATCATAATACCCAATGGGAGCCTATAGAAATCATTGTCCTTTCATTTTCCTGAGGACACACAGAAGAAGGTGAATCAGGTAGAAGCACATGTGAATTAATTTCCCTTGCCTGACAGGGATCCATGCTTCTGATGACCAGTTTTCTTCCCCACACTTGGATAAAAGCAGATGTTAGGGAGGAACAGCTGTTATCATCTCCTTCCCTAACAAGATGAGCAGGCCAGGGTGGTTCAACTGAGAGCCCATGGGATGATTTTTGTCCTATTTACTGCATTATTTTCCCTGGAGGAGAAATGGAGCTGCCTTATCAAGAAATGCAGCTGAGGGGGTGGCATTCTCCCTCCTTTGCTTGTTCAGTCTAACAAGGAGCATTGGGTGGTGACTGGGAACGCATGAGGAGAGGGATGAGGAAGGGACTGTTGCTGGAAAGGAAAGTTTCACTGCAGCAGCACCTGCTTCCCCTATCAGCAGCAGTAGCAGCACCCTGAACCTCTGGGGTGGCAGCAGCAATCCTGCCATTTCTTACTGTGCTGAGCCAAGAAAAGACTTCCTCACAGGTGACAGTGAACATGTCTGATCAGTCAGAAGTATTTCAGACATATTCACAGTGAGTGCACCTGCGTTGTATCTGGTGGGATGATCTTGTGAGCATTGTGCATTTCTGGGTTCCGCATCTGGCATCCACTTTGTCCCTGTACAGGCAACCTACAAATCCTGCCTAGCCTTACAACAGAAATGTCAGAGACTTATTAAGAGAACCCTGAAGACTGTAAGTACCTGCTTGATAGAGTGTATAGGATAAGTGGAGCTGTGCAGAGCAACAGTGGCATTTGCACAGCATGTGAGCACACCTACAGAGTGTTCAAATGACAGAAGGCACCTGGCAATGTTGGGGATACCAGAAGTGCTGTCCCAGATTTACCACCCCCCCCCAGACACTCCCACTGGCAAGTAATACAGCCAGGCCACTGTTTTGGCTGCTAGGAAGCCCTCCAGGCTTTTCTACATACCCTGCCTCCTTATCTGAATCAGCTGAATCAGCAGTTATTTTTGTACCTGTGTGCTAACATTGGCTGCAGTTGAAATGATCATAAAGGTGCTGAGGAGACAGTCTCAACACCAGCAGTACATTGGGAAAGAAGTGGATATGCTTGTTGGTCAAGTATGTTTTTGTCATTTTAGCAATGTGTGATATTAATAAGGCCCAGCAATATTTCCAGATTGTGTGCAGGGATGTTCTAGGTCAATGATGTGCAGAGAAGAGAACTTTATTCTGCCCAGAAACGGATGGTCAGGAATCTGCAGGATTTTTTAATGTATCAGTTTGCTTCTGGACTGATAAGAACCTAAAAGATACATTTTCATGCCAGGGGAAGAAAATAATTTGACTGCAGTTCTGTATCCAAGCTAGTTTAGGACTGGGCCTGTAATTGCCATTTTAGATTTTCATAAAATCACAGAATGGTTTGGGTTGGAAGGGACCTTAAAGATCATCTAGTTCCAACCCCCCTGCTGCAGGCAGGGACACCCTCCACTAGACCACGTTGCCCAAAGCCTCATCCAACCTGGCCTTGAACACTTCCAGGGATGGGGCAGCCACAATTTCTCTGGGCAACCTGTTCCAGTGCCTCACTACCCTCAGAGTGAAGAATTTCTTCCTAATATCCAATATAAATCTACCCTCCTTCAGCTTAAGGCCATTACCCCTTGTCCTGTCACTCCATGCCCTTGTAAACAGTCCCTCTCCAGCTTTCCTGTAGCCCCCTTCAGGTACTGGAAGGCTGCTCTAAGGTCTCCCTGGAGCCTTCTCTTCTCCAGGCTGAACAGCCCCAACTCTCTCAGCCTGTCCTCATAGGAGAGGTGCTCCAGCCCTCTGATTATCTCATGGCCCTCCTCTGGACTCGCTCCAACAGCTCCATGTCTTTCTTGTGCTGTGAACGTTTTGGATGAATTCTTATAGGTGAGTTCTGTTGATAAATGTGGGTAAGGACTTCCCGACTATGCCTAATAGCTATTTCAAGATTTTATTTTTTTTTTTTTTTTTGATAATACATAAGCTTACTTATTGCCAGTGTTGTGCCTTATTTGGAAAGCCCTACCTAGCAAGGGAGCCAGTGGGTTGTCTGGTAGATATTGTAGTAAAAGTAATGTTGCTAATGCAAAAATTGAAGATGTTTTTATGTAGTTGCTACGGACCTACTGAGTCACTGCATACAGAGTTTGAGCTTTTGCTGTCTTTCATGTTTTTTATACTCTGTAAAGACGGTAGTCTAACTGCTACCAAATCGGAGCGGAAGCATTTTGCACTTGGGTTTGTTCAGGTGTGAAGCAGTGCTGGAGGGAGGAGGCTCTGGAGGATATAGCCATCAAATTCAATCATTATCTGTGAGAGGAACAGACGCTGCAGTCTAGAGGCAAGCAGGAGTGTGAACTGATGTGGTGCATGTTCATCACAGTATGCTGCTGATACTACTTAAAATCCTGACTTACAGGCACACTATTCCTCAGTGCTTCTCAAACTGTGTGGTGGGCACATGGCTTCAGGTGTGCACAAGCATACTCATACACTCAGGTCTCACACCTGCAGGTTTTTGAGTGTAGCCCCCTAGAGAGGAAAAATTAGTCTGTTAACTAATTTCACCACAGAGTACCAAACATTTCATAGCTATTAAAATCCTTGTATACTGGAGCTTTCTGGCTGTGTTCCAGCTTTTACTGGCAAACACTTCCTTCAAATTAGCTGTCTTTTAGTACACTACTTTTGCAAAAACCTGGTGATGCAAAATTTTAGTTTAAAGGATTGTATGTTGTTGGATTTTACACTTTGCTATGTCTATTGAAAATATGCTTGACAGCCTGATTTAGCTGGAAAGAATTGGTGGGGGAGTAATCAAACAGAATAGAATGGTTATTCTGATTGTTAAGTACTTTGTGCCAGAAAGCACTGAATCCCCTTACTTATTTTGTACAAAGTTAGATACTGGTGCTGTGCTACTATGTAGGCAACCCTTATGCACCCACAACAGCAGCTTGCACAAACAGCCTTGGGGATTGCAGTCGTCTTTATTAAGGAGAGTTGCACTATGTATTGTGATTTTGTCTACAAAATCTTGCAGAGAGATGCTGGAAAGGTTTGAATGTGAGCAGGGTGGCACTTGTGTGATCAAAGCTTATCTATAGTGCCACTTATTTGGAGAAATTAAGCTCACGATGTGGCATAGACTGCTTATGGTACAACTAACTGCATCTTGATGCTGTCTTTCTCACAGAGACCATTGAATCATACGGCAAATTCAAATTGGATCATTAGAGCTGTACAAAAAGGTTAGCGGAATAGATACAGAATATGAGCAAAATAATCATCATAGCAGAATGGGAACATGAGCTCACCTTACACGCTTACATTTCAGATGATGTGGATCATCTCTCTGAAAATCAAGGCCTTGTAAATTCGCCTCGGGTTAGACATCCCAAATCAAGACTTCCAGATACCAATGTTCCTCTTATTTTTCAAGGCTGGAAGAGATGGGATAAGGTCTCGCCTTGCATACAAGACTATCGCATCACTCTCTTTGGGCCTTTGTGTTGATCAGAGATTTCTCAGGCATCGGTCTGTCCTGGACAGGTCTCTTGCTTTCCCTAGTCTAGTTGCCCATTTTTTCCTTCCCTTCACAAGACCACTGCCTGCCCAGAAGCTTCTTTGCAGGGCATAATTTTCAGTCCTTCTAATTCTAGTAAGCAAATTGGGGAAAAATTTTCCTAAGGTAATACTGAATTATAACAGTTGGTTAGAAGGTTTTGATTATGATGATCTATTTTCCTGTCTGGTAGAAACACATTCTTGATAGTGAAGTGTATCTCACAACATGGAATGGTTTGGGGACTGCTGTTTGTACTTTGTATAACTAGACACATGCAAATTTGTGAAACACTAGAACTGTTCTCTACTTAGCCGAGACTAATGTTATTAAAAGAAATGGTGGATAAATTAGGAAATGAACATCCTGTTGCCAGGTCAACCACATTCCTTATTTGTAAGTATCAGTGTGTGTATGAGAAGGATAATATGTAGTGAGGACAGACAAGCTCTCCATAGCACAGTGGGAGGGAAAGGTTGTAGAAAATAATGCCTTTAGCAACAGTGACCTAAACCCTTCATTCTCTTATTGCTCTGTGTACATGTTAATGAGAAAAAGGGAGAATTATTAGAAGGATCAAAAAGCAAAATTCTGTTTCTTAATTAACTGTATTTCAGTTTCCTGAGGATGCACACAACATACTTCTGTGTGTTTTCTCACATTTCACTGGTGATGAGAGACAGTGGAACAAAGATATTGCCCCACTTAAACTGCCCTCAATTTCTTTGTGTTTACAGTAGATGATTTACTGCCTTTCCAGGTTTTGACTTTAATCCTGTAAATGTTTTTTTTAAGATTTCATTAATAACCTTCTTGTGAAATCTACCCACTATGAAGAAAAAAAAAAAATCCCCCCAATAAAAGGAGAAGAAAGTTCGGAGGTTTCCTATTTGCACCATCAAGCAAAAAGTTGTGTTGCTACAGTGAAAAAGTGTAGTGGTCAGAGTCTTTCCTCTTTCTAGGCTGATTGGAAGTGTAAAGAGCAGTGGTTCAGCTGTGTGAGAAACGGTGATATTTTAAACAGAAGATTTAAAGTCAGCCAGTTGCACCATTAAACCTATAAAGTGCTTATTTGGGGAGTGTGCCCTGTGTCTTACTGCCACTGATTTCCAGAAAATTAAGTACGATTCTAGCTCTGGTCTCTTGTTCCCCATGTGCATGAGGGCTAGGAATACTGTGGTGGGAAAAATGTGCTCATGCTTGAAACAGAGGCAGTGCCTGTCTCTCTTCAGCAGGTATTCTTGCAGCCTATTAAGAGTTGCACAGATGGACTCCAAAGGGAGTCTCTTTCAGTCCTTTAACTGTAATGATACAAACCAAGATAATTTTTTAAAAGTGAGGTTTAAAAGTTAGGCCTCCAAATAAGTGCAATCTTTTTTTCTGCTGGGTAACCCACAGTTCTTGTTTTAATCTGCAGCAGACTACTGGGTGCTCAGCATTTAAGAAAATCAGGGCACTTACATAAGTACCTACACACGGATATAAGTCTGACAGACACCCAGTTTTGAAAGTCTTGCCTACTGGGTGCAGTGTGGGTGGTCGAGAAATTTTAGGTAGGCTCCTTGGGGCTGAGATATAACCGTTGATATAAAACACTTGTTTTCTAGCTGACAATGATTTTATGAAAAGTAGCTGTTAAACTTATCTACTCTAATGTATTTCCTTTTCCTTTCCTTGTTTCATAAGTCATTTTTCATTTGACTGTGGGGAAATCAAGCCTAACGTATTGTTGTATCGTGTTACAGCTGCTCCCATATCATTTTCTGTTCCATTTGCATAAGTCAGAACAGAATTGAAGTACACTTCTTTCCACCCAAGATTTGTGTTTTGGTGAGGAGGAAAAGAAAACCAACAACTTGTCTTGTAGGTTTAGAAACCTGTAGTTTCATCTTTACAAAAGAAAAGGAAACAATGGCTTTTGCAGAGACTGTACAAGAGAGAACCCAGAGGGAACCCAGGGTTTTTTCTTATTTCTGAAATGCAAATTGCAGTGAACAGGGGACATTTTTCTATACATGAAAGCTCTGCCTTTTTTTCTTTCACCTAGCTCTAAAGGTAGTAATATGGTATTTGTCTTCTGTTTAGGATAAGCAAATGATTGGCATTGAGTGTTCAAGTGTGTCTTCCTTTTATCTCCCACAAGTACTATTTTCCCTCTTTCTGTTCAGTTAAGTCATGTTCTGTATTGTATGCAACCTAGAAAAGGCTCTGTGCTCTTAATCTTGTTATCTGCTTTCTCAGCATTTATTCATTTTTTCAATTGCCTGTGGAAGTCGAAAGGTTAAGATGGGCTCTGTGATGGCAGAATCTTTCTTTGTAAAACTACTGCTTGTGTTTTCTTCTCAATTCGCCTTTTGTTTTATACACTTCAGCTTTAGGATAATCACATATTATATTAGGTATGGGTTTTCTGTTCTTTCACAGATGCACGTAGTGTGTTCATGGGACTGAATATAATGGTGATGTATGTAGGTGAGACATAACAGGTGCTAACCTGTAAAATATATGACATAATGTTACTAGTTGGAAAATATGATCTAGTGTAACTTATTCAACACAGAAGGTGTCATGAAATTATCCATATCTCTTTACTGAGTGTGTTATAGCAGTGTGTGTACACAACAGCATGTTACTGATGCATCAAGGTCTTTGTTTTGATACTCAGAGGTGGTGTTTAGGCTTTGATTTGCTTCCCTGTGTTCTGTCACACCCTATTATAAAGCTTTGGGTAGAGAATGTTCCCAGTAAAACAAATTGGGTCTGCAGACTGTGTGCTTTTACTAATTATTTTCCATATTCTCTGTTAGATGGATACTTTTCAGGTTGGTCTTACTCTTATGGAAAATTGTCTTGATAGATGAGTAGCTCAGAGCAACATCTGTAATTTATGGATATAGAAAACACATGCAGTCTCTCACTGTCTTTACGGATGTGCTTTAGGGCAAGTGAGATGTTCAGATAATGGAAAGGGGGAGTGTTAATAAATCTCAGTCAGGAAGACAATACTTACATCTTTTTTTTTAAATAAATTCAAAGCTGAATTCTAAATTACTTTTTTAAACATCTTTGGTGCTTTTTCTTCATACTATTGCTATTGTTAAATTGAATGGTAGATAATATGCTCGATGTGTAATTTAAAAATACAAGTAATTAGATGGTGAGATTCGTTTTCCAAAACAGAACTAGTAAATCACTCAGACCCCATAAGACTAGTGCTTTTGATTAGTTGTTGGAATCATTTAAGTTGCTATCGGTGTTTGTTTCGGAATTAGAGAAACTGTTACTATATATTGAGAAAATGACTGCTGCAGTATTAATAACATTATTGTAATCCGTAAGGACTGCGAAGAAAACGAACAGCATAGAAATTGCTGCTCTGGAACAGACCAGTGATCCGTACAGTCTTGTATCCTGTCTCTGACAGTAGCCAATATGTGATGATTCAGAGGAAGAAATACATGCAGCCAATTGTGTTATAGTGTACCACAGAGGGAAATTTCTTTCTGGCCCCAGATGGTGTTCAGTTTATGCCTTAAAGCATGAGGATTGATAGCCATTGTAAATTTTACCTTAGCTAGTGTAACCAAATTGGATTGCTCCTTGTTGTCCACAACCTGCCCTTCACCTGGCCTTCATAGAATTACAGTCTTGTCCCTTATTGCTGGATTCATAGATTTTATGTTTGCTGTTTTAAGCAGATGCAATAGTGCAATCCAAGGACTTGTGCCGCTATTTTACATGATGTCACACACCATTGTATTTTTCATCAATAACAGCCTGGTTCAATGCTTTTGGTTAAACCGAAAATAGTACTTTTCTGTGGGGCAGAACAGACACTGCACTCACCCTGTGTCAGTTCTTTGCCAGCTCGATAGCAGCTCTCTCCTATTCTGAACACAGGATCCTTGGTCATGGGAAGAGTTGAAGAGCATGCCTAGAACTGACCCTTTTGTGTCATTGCAACAGCCAGAAATGGATCAAAATTGAGTTTGGAGCATTTCCACACCCTGCAAATCTTGATCTCAGCAGCCTCTGAAGGGAAAGTCAGTATCAGTGCTGGTCATTCCGTTCTTTCACTTTCTGCATCCTGCAAAACTGACATTATATATCCCCAGCTGAAGACACAGGAATGGAAGGGGCTGTTAGAGATACGAATATTGTTTATTGCAGTGCATATGTGACATTTGGACTCAAACTTATGAAAGTTTCCTGGATTCAGCTGTACAGAAGCAGAGACCAAGGTCTTTGTATTAAGCCTTGGTACATTTCATTTGTTACGCACCCATCTAATAAAACTCTGTAGTCTGAGAGGAGCTTTCTGACATCTGGCAGTCTAGTAAAGTAGTTGTTTATTGCAGTCAAAAACTGACCTGATTTTAGGCTGGCATTTATAATGCAAGGCAGTGCAGGCTTTTGAAACTGCTTGCACTGATGCTGCTGCCCTTCCAGGTCATCTTGGGCACAGGCTAGTTTGGTGGATAACAACACTGCATGTCTTATTGGTTTGTGCATTGAGTTTTAGCATGTCCTTCCCTGTGTCCAGGGTAAGGAGAATCTGCAAGAGTACTTATGCAATTACTGTCCTTCTTGTCTTTGCCTCTGTGGGTGAAGATCAGTCTCTGACTTCACAGATAATGTTCAAAAAGCAGTTATCACAGGAAGCAGATTTTGCTCAGCAGCTTACAGGCTTGTCATTAGGTGCTGCCTTTCAGCCTTCCAAATGCATGCTCCACTGTCATTTTTCTGCTCCTTGGGAGATAATTAAACAGCTCCTTGTGTCCTTGCCAAATGACCAGTCAAAACCAAGGAATCTGGGTTTCCTGAATGACAGTGGAACACCATAGCAATCTTGGGAGAGAAAATTCTCTTTCTCACTGAAGGAGGGAGGCCCAGCTTTGCTTTAGACTCCTGTATTACTGCTGATGAATCTTCTGGAGAGATCATCTAGGCTTTAAATCAGCAGGAAGAAATAACCCTTCTGTTGGTTGGTAAGTGGCAACACATCACATGGCCCATCTGTGAACCTCAGCTGATCAAATCCCGTAGAAATTGTCCTTGAGTTGTCAGGCTGTATGTGCTGGCACATTGCCTCCTCCGTTACAGCAGAGGCCAGTTCTACCAGCACTGCGGTAGCTGGATGCTCACTTGAAGTTGTGACATTCTGTATGTTAGTGAGGAAGTCTTTCTCTGTCCTGTGAAGCAAGGGACTTGTGGTGATACGCTGCTGTCTAAGCTTTGGAAAAGGCTCCTGTTTTCCTGGACTTCCACAGGTAGGGTTGGTCCTTATGGTCTTGCATGATCATCTCCCCTCACTCCGTCTTCCTTTTTGGAGCTGAAACATAGGACTGTCGCCAGAGAGGCGACTTCAGGTGAAATTCCTTTTGAAGCAACCTTTAGGTTTTCTCCTGTAATACCCCTCCTTTCTCCCAGCCCTTATTGGTTCAGCAACGAGGCAGCTCACTCAGAGCCATCTGGCTGTACAACTGGAAATCTGGAAGCAGCAGTCTCTGTGATCAATGACTGCAGAGAGACACCGTTCGTCTGCAGTTGTGCTATCTGACAATGGGAAATTAGTGGGGTTTTGCAGAAGATAAGTGAAGTTTTATATACCAGCAGATGAACTGGAAAATTCTGCTAGCTTAATCTCAAATCTCAGATTTACTTACACGTCTTGGGTCTTCCATATAGGTCCACAAAACATTTTCTAATAGCGTATAGGTATGATTCCAAGGTAGTTGCAGTCAGTGGACTGCATACCTTGGGGGAAAAAACCCCAACAGTTTGGTGTAGTATAAAGATGAGATGCACTGATTTAAAGACAAGAAATAAGAGGAAACCAGCTCTGTGATCATTCATGTATTAGACTAACGTTACACACACACACAAGAAAAACACTTTTAAGCCTTCGGTATGCAAATTGTTCACTAAATAAATACAACATTTCTGTAAAGCTCTTGCTCTTTCACTTGCTCTGTAATACACTTTACCTTGGTCTTCACTGCCTCACATTTCTCCTCATTTAAATTACATTTTCGTATGTTCATTTACAAATTTCAAAATTCAGAAATCCCCAGGCCATAGTTTTAAGAAGAAAGCATGTTTTTATATTGAATAATGTGGATAAGCATGAGGATGTCGATGTGAATCCAGGACCTTCTGCAAAGTCTTACAGTTCAGCTTTGTCCCCCATGCTTGGCTGGGCTTTTGCAACACTGTTGAGTAAGTGCTCAGACAAAAAAGGTGCGGGGGGTTGTTGAATTCTCAGGCCACATCATGGGTTGGGGGCATGTCCTGCAGTGGCACTTAGACAGCTGGAATAAGACATGCATGCCCCTGCCTACCAACCGGCAGTACTGCATTTCTTTGGCTTTGAAGGAACTGGGAAGAAGCTGCTGTGCCCTGGAGTACACTGAACTGTGGGAGCTGCCAGCAGTGTGTTCAAGGAAAAAGGGAAAAACTTTAAAACTCTGAGCTCTCCTGGGTGAATCCTTGCCTACTTCAGGCAAATGAAGAGGAACAAAATCTTCTTTCCTGGTCCCATGCAGTCTTTTAGCCCCTGTTGACCTCGGCATTTGATGAGGGTTGCTTTGACCCAACAGCCCCTCCTTGTCACGAACGCAAATTCTTGCCTCTGAGGTTAGGAAGTCTCCCGGTTCCTGCTGACCTCAGGGTTCAGCTCTGCCACAGGAGTGAGATGCAGCAAGTCAGCTGTTTGATGGCATCTTTCAGCTGTCCGAAGCAGTGGCCCCTGGGCCCACCTGTTCAGCAGTGCTGCAGGAATCCAGGGGCAACAGCAGCTCCCACGGGGAGCTGTCTGAGCAACACCCCACATGTCTTAGCTTGCACCCCACAGGGCTCTGTTAGCTTCAGAATCATAGTGGGGTGGCATAATTGCCACCGATTCAAGCGGGGCTCAGAAAGGGGGCCTAGTACGGTGATGCTGAATGAGTTAACATCTGCTCACGGGGTGGTTTGTCAAAGTGATGTGGGGAACCTTCCTGTTAGGTAAGGTAAGAGAGCTGCTGTTTTGCATCATGTTCCAGCCAGACATGTGAGAAAGAAAACAATATTCTTTCTCTCACTGGTGTGTATTAACCTCCCTTTGCAGGGATGACACTCATGCAGTGGCAATGTCTGGATGCTGTAGATTACCCAGGAGAGCGTGTATTGTGCAAGCATGAAGTTTCAACAGTGCTGGATTTTGTTTGGGATTTTTTTTTTCTGCAGCGTAACAGCCATGTTAAATTGATTTGCATGAGCCATGGAAGCTGTTCAATGGGAAGAAGGCTAATTGTCCCTTCAGTACGCTTTTCTCCTGTCCCTGTGTGCATCCAGGGAATCTCAGACCTCCCAGTAATCCCAGAAACACATTTACACAGTGAGGTATGATTTCTGTTTGATGCACAAAATGGTGGCTCATTGTAATCTTCCCTATATGTGTACTCAAGAGGCCAAACCTCATTTTTGTTTGGCTTGTCCCTAAGTGCTATTGAATGGACTTATTGTGCGAAATAACCGTGAGTGCCAATCTCTGGTATTTCACCTCAGAAATTAATAGTATTTTCTTGAGACAGTCTCCCTCAACTGTCAAAGCTGTAATACTGCTGAGCGGTCAGGCCTGGAGGGGGTTTGGGGAATGAGCTGCTTTGCATAGGTGCCATTGTGATGTCAGGCCCAGACAAACTGAACTAAACACACATTAGAATTTGCTGTCACTGTTAAATGTCCTTTCAGGAAAATGACTTACTACTTTTCTTTTCCTTCAATTTCCCTTCACCTTTTTTTAATCCTATGTGGCAAATCTACATCCATGCGGGTAGTTACCGGCTGCCAGAAACTCCCTTTCAGGAGAAACAAAGCAAACCCACCCATCCCCATTACAGTCACTTGCATGCAGTTAGTCAGCCTAGATTTGATGCCAGTTGATAGTAAGACGTGCTGTATAACTCCTAAGTACTTCTTGTCAACACTGGGTAGAGAGGGGGCAGACATCTTAGTGCTATATTTCATATCCAAGTATGGACAGCATGAAGCTATTTTCCTTTAAAAAGTTTAACTCAGAAAAATATTTAATGTTAACGGCCAGATGTATGTTGTTATGATCATGATAATTTATTAATTTGCTGTAATATTTTTAAACTTGGCATCCTAGCTAGATAGCATTGTGTGTGCCATGCTAAGTCAACTGTACTGGTAGGGAAAGGTCTGTTATATCTGTTCTCGTCAGTACCTTGGATTTTATAGGAATAAGCGCACTTTGGAAAAAATCACTTCTAACATTATACACAGAAGTAATTTGTTTCATCATCCTGGAATGCTTCTAGAGAAGGTCTGCATGTCTTTTGATTCACTGCTTTGTCTTTATCAGTGTCATTCCCTAAGACAAGGTGTCAGTGTTCTTGTGAGAGTGTCCTCTAATGCAGTGAGAGCATTAGCACCCACTAATCTCTTCTAAATTGCTTTTTACTGCTTTTGATTCCTGAAATGTGATAAAGTAAATAAAACTGCAGGCTTTGCTTGCTTCTCTGGTATTCCATGGATATTGTTATTATTTATTTATAAACAAATGCAGGCCATCGCATTCACACGCATACTATTGAAAGTGTCAGCTTGGGTCCCTTGCTGTTGCAGGCTGTATTATATCAAGCACCATCATTAATATAGTGACTCTGCTTTCTAATGGATGAGACACCTTGAACACTTCCTCCTTTTGCTGCCTGTCACTGCAGCACAGGCAGGCATCATTAGCACATAAAATGCATTTGAATCTTAGGCCTCCTTGGTGGTGTGGAGTGGTAGGGGGTACTGCGTCTTGTACCCAGCAGCACGGGCTGGGTTTCTTAGCTTCTGGTTGGCTTTTCTGCAACCAAATTGTCCTAATACCTGAGAAACTGTTGCTAATTTTCAGCCTAACGGCCAGTTTATACCTCCCTTATTCTTGTGTAAGCTTTTTTTTCCTGCCTTTACCCCGTGTTAATTACAGATAACATCCCAGTTGTCTATCAAGCTAAACGTCTCAGCTTCTCTGTCCTTCTCTTGTAAGATAGGCACTTCTGGATTGTTGTGGCAGCACTCCTCTGCCCTGTTCTGCTTTGTGAATCGCTGTCTTGAATGTTGAAGACATCATCACGTGCAGGTTTTGAAAGAAAGCCCTTGTATGGTGGCACTGATACTTTTCTATCTACTGAAAATGCCTTGATTGATGCTTCCTAACATTACATTTGTCTCTTTCATAGCTGAATCTTACAGACCATACATTCTGCACCTTAGTAATTTCTTATCGATGAGCTCTCAGCTTATTGCAGGAGTTTTTGCAGTTAGCTCCCAAGTGCAGAATCACAATATTTTTTTGTTCATGTGGGACTCATTTCACATTTCTATTGTTCTTGTCACTAAAAAAATCCATTTCTTTTGGGGTAGTTATTGCAATCCTCCTCTATGTTGGCAATGACACTCCACATCGCTGACTCTCATTAGCCCACTTATTTATGCCAAGGTTATTAAAGAAAATGCTAAACTAGATTTATCCTTGAAAAACTCAAGTACCCAAGCTCCCTGCTGTCTGGCATTCTTCTCCTTCGTACTTCATGTTGCTGTTTTTCCTTCACCCTGCTGCCTACCCACCAGCTACTACTTTCTAAATTGACAAATGGTTTCCACTAGAAATGCTTTACTGAAGTCCAGACTGACTGAATTTCTTTTGTCTTTGTCTAAAACATGGATTATCTTACCATGTCAGTCTGGAGAACTCCTTGAATTTTAGCCCATTTTACCTTCAAGTCCATGTCACTCATTAGCCTTCCTTTCAAAATTTGTTCTAAATTGTCGCGTGCTCCTGAGGTCAGACTTACAGGACTATATTCATTCATACTGCTTTCCTAATTTTTAATGCAGGCATTACATCTAATGTTCTCCAGTCAAATTATATCACTTCTAACTAGATAGACTATTATAAAAACACTTGCTACGAGACCACAGCAGATTATTGTTTCTATGAGGTATCATTATTATGGAGCTGGGAAAATGAAAGATGTAGTTCTGTTTAGCTTTATTTTCTGGAAGGAACTTCTAACCATGGTGAGATGAGAGTGCTGCTCATTGTGTGCTATATGGGTGAGAAATCCTAGGCTGGTTTTGTATTTAGCCTTTAGTCTTTTTAATGTATGCATTGGTTTTCATTTCAGTGGCTGTTTACAAAAACAGATCTTCTTGGAATAAGAATGGAAACAAAATGAATAATACAGTGGTTTCCATTAAAAAAGAAAAAAAAATCAACTATTGTCATTATATACAAGAAAGGGAAATGACTTTGGTATCTGACTCTCACCAGCTGAGTTGGTAATAGAAATTGAGAAACACTGAAATAATGTTCTTAAAAGGCTGTTTTCATCTTGATAGGGCTGTCTTTTTCTTGCATTTTAGCAGTTCTTGAGCAGCCATCAACTATCTTGAATGTGACCTGACATGGCAGTACATATTGTAATCTTTTATTAACATAGGGGGTATGATGATAAATTATGCTAGCTATGTATTTATTCACAAATTGTGGTCAGCAGAATGTAGTCCTCATATCAGTCTAATTTAATGACTTTGATGGGAAATACTTCCTTTTTCTTTTTTTTTTTCTTCAACTTCTTTGCTTGATGATGTTTTCTTAGTCTTAGAAAGGTAGAATGCTGTCTTCTGAATTGAGATCTGGACAGTATTTGGACAAGACCTGTTCTCTCTTTAAGAAAAAAAAAGCTGTGAGCTATCTAAAAAACCCAAGTGATGGGGGGAGCAATGCTTTACATTCATTTGCATCATAGCACTAGTACCTCAGTGTCCCCTAGTATAAGGTGGGGAATTGCTGTTCACGCACTGATGTGGAGAGTAGAATGCGTAGTGTTGAGTCACTGGTAGTCCATCTGTGAAGGTGTCTGGTAATAAGGTGACATCGGGGAAGTTGCCGTCAGATGGTCCAACTATGGACCAAAGGATGTTCTTCAGTTTCATTCCATCTTCCATTTTAGTTTTCAGTTTGCTGCATGTGGATTTCATGGGTGATGGGGTCTGTTTAAGAGGCAGTCTGACTCATTTCAGCTGAACTATGCACATGAATATAGTAAGCAAAATTTGGCCCATTTTGGTTCATCATCTTGTGCCTTGTATAAACGTCAAGACAGAATTTCCACATCTTAAAAAATGTCCAGGAGCATTTGTTTGTTTTAACTTTTTCAGAGCTTTGAAAATGGGAGGGGAAAAAACCCAACCAAACAATTAAATCCTAAGTATGGTTATCACCTGGATTGCATCGTGTGATCAACTCTAGAATAATAAACATTTCTAAGAGAAATGTATAGGCTTTGTGTAGAAACTCAGTGATAAAATATGATTTATAATAACTTAATAACTTCTCAGCCCCCAATTTTGCATTGATGGCAGATAACAAATTGTAGAAGAATGTTTCTTGGCTCTGTTGCTACCATATAATGCAGAGCTTGTGCACGTATTTAATACATTTTTAAATAAAAGAGGCAGTTTGATAAATGGGTGGCCTGGTATTGCAATCACACACAGAATGGACAGCTGTACTATCACTTCCCCATCAGTAAAGCATGGTTTACATTCACATCAGACGCTAATGTAAATGTCTTTACATTTTCTGTTTGCTTAGGTATAAAATGATTTGGGTAATGGATTCTTTATTGCACTATGCCTTGTGGCTGTGCAACTGATTTAATCTGGTACCTTACCTACCATTTTGTATGGTAGGTAAGAAGATTGTATAGTGTAGAAAGCTGTAATTTAATAAAATTTTTTGAGACCTTGAAAAGGTGTTTTGCCTTCCAGGGATTTCCAACTCAGTTTAAATATTTGCATGGCTTTGCAGCCAAGTGTTAACAGCGATGTGTAGCTTCTCATCCATTGGGGTATCGCACCTGAGGAGGAAAAGAACAGAAAACTATGTGAAACATCTTAAATTGTTTTTGAAACATTTCTAATTCTCTTAAGGCAGCACCCAAATATTCATGCTTTTATTCTCCCTCAGGGGTGACCAGCCATTACATGTTTCTTGGCTGGATCCCATACTTCATTTATGGATATTCAAAAGTTATCTAATAATAAGCAAAATGGAGACGAATTGCCTGTAGACCTTGTAGCCTTTGTGTAGAACTTAAAAAGACTGTGAAGTGCAAGGAAGTGTTAGCACTAAGCATCCCAAAAACGGACTACTATTGCACTCTGGCAAGTACCTAACGGCCCAGATAAGCTTCATACTGTGATGTTAGACTTCTTTTGCTTCTCTTAGGACTAAAGAGCTGTCAATGGGTTGCAATTCCTTTTGGTACTATACTATATAGTTAGAAAAAGAAAGCTGGTATGTATAACTGAACTATGTTACATGTAGAGATGGACTTACCCTTCTATACTAATCCTTCTCTGCAGGTGTTTTTCATACTAGTTATAGGAGGGAAGGATTTTGTAAATGACCTAAGTAACATAAGATCACAGAGTTCATTCAGCATCAATTTGTAAGTCTGAATTTTTGTTTTTCTTAAAAAAACCCAAAATTCCAGGTGCAGTTCCATAAAAAACATGTAACTTGGTTTGTATCTGCTTAGCCTTTTAAGGGCAATATGGTGATCTGTTATTTTCCCCAAATCCCAGGTTCTTCAGTTTTGCACCAGCTGTTTGGCAACTGCAACCTCTGCGTTTCTGACTTGTGTCACTTCATGAGCCTGAATTCCCAGAGCTGCTAAGCTTGCAGTTCCTTGGTGCTTCAGTTCCTACGCTCCTCAGCTATGGAGAAGTCTAGCGGCATTGGCTTACTTGAAAGGAAATCCTGAAATTCCTGTTTGGTAGGAAACACAGATAATTTAAATTTTTATTCCTTTAGGGAACAAATGTTCCCTAGCTATGTTCCAAAGGTTGGTATTGTTTGTGGAGTAGAAACATGAGAACTCCTGCCCAGCTATGCTCTGAAGTCCCTTAAATGACTTTTGGAAATCCCATGCTGAGTCTTTGGCTGCATTCAGAAAGGATCACAAGCAGGGAGCAGTTATTGCCAACTTTCTGTGGCAAGGAGGAGAATAATGTATTGATGAATTAAATTTGAACTTTTGCTTCATTTTACCATTTGTGATCATTATTATTGCCTACACTAGAACAATTCTCAGGGTTTGGCCTACGGCTACAACTATTCTGTTCCATCTGTTGCAGAGATGCAAATTTAAACGGGCAGAAAAATATCATCCCAACTCAATCCATGTATTACTACATCAAGGCAAAATTTGCCACTTTTCAGTATAAGAAAACGTACTTCGGAAAAAAGGTTTTCTATGTCTGCTCATCTCAGGTGATTTCATGGCTCCTTCTCATAATACATCCATTCAGTGCTTTGGAAGAAACAAGAGAGTGGCAGGTGGTGTAGTGCAGAGAAGGCTCTTGTGCCTGCTGATGCATTAGCTGCATCAAATAAACCTCCACTGATTTTACTAATGCAGAGGTACAAACGATAGAAACCGCCTAAGGCCCTTTCTGTTCCTTTGGAGGAATGGTAGCTTTGGTGGGACCTTGCAACAGCAGAGCAATAGGGGGAAAATGATAGGGAGATAGGGGAGTAGCTGCTGCTTACTAAGTAAAATAGCGAGAGACAGCAAGTGCCTTGTGTTCTGTGTTTCCGCTCTGGTAGCTGCAGTACTTCAAGTATTGTGGCCGTGTAAATAAAACGTTAGCATCAATTGAAGGATGTTTTAGATCATATCCCTTCAGTGTTCACTGTAAAAGCTTGAAGGGACAAGATCCACATCCTTTCATTTCTATGTGCCCTTCCTTTTTTGGCTGTCCTTACTAATAATTTCTCTAACTCCCCTGCCCTCCCTTTTTAAGCAACCTGTCACACCTCTATCCCTGTTTCTTCTATCCCTTTCTGCTAAGGATATTGTATTCTCTTCCTACGGCTGTTAAAGCAATGCGCCTTAAATCTTCTTTACAATGTTGTTCTGCCTGTTGGAAAGCAAAGCATTGACTGTGGATATAATGCGGTTTTGTTTGAAGTGGTAATTAAATAAGAAGCAGTATATTGGGAGGCAGAGTTGCCAAGTGCCTAAGAAGGGAGTGGAAATGTTAATCTTTTCATGGTCTTCTGCCACCATTTGCTTAGGAAAGTAAAAGGCATGGGATATCTACCATTGGAAAAGAAGTTCTAAACAAAGTGTTTGTTTCCATCTAAACTCCTGTTTGCAGCCCATTACAAAAAGTACAAACCTCAAATGCCACTCTAACTTCAGTTCCCACATTGGATTATTTCTGTTTTCCAGTTTCTTTGACAGCTCAGCATCAGTCTGCTCCACCTCACGCAATTTTAAGATCCTGTTCAATAAGCAGAACAAGTATAAACATGGTTCTGTACTCCAGTTATCTGGGGCGGGGGGGAATCATGGAAATGCTTGGTGGGGTGTTTGAACAAGACAGATCGCTTTTCTTTAAATTTGGAGTGTTGCCCTAACTTTGAAATTCTTCACTCTCTGGTCTGTTCTGACTAGCCCTGGGTCCTTTCGTTTCATTTTTCTCTTCCCAGCCTACCTTCCCCTCCCTCCACAAGCACTGCTGACTCTGCTCCCTCCTGCTTCTCCCTTGCCTACGTTCTCAGAGTATCACTGGCTCCATGCCTTACTCAGCCAGGATAGAGTCATGAATACTGCACACTGTTCAAATGTGCATAGTTTTAAAGTAAATGCTTCTGTAGATAGAAACTGTGGGGGGAATATCACAAACCAGAGTCAAGAAAATTGCTGTGTTTTCTAAAGAGAGAAAACACATTGAAAATAGTAATTTGTAAATGACACGTATGCCTGGTGAGTGAATCATATGCAGTGTTCTAAAAACTAGGTTGTATCATAAAAATAATGTAAAATAGGGACCTCAAGATTATCTGTTTAACTGCCAATCTCCAGGGCAGTTCAGCTGTACTTCAAACGTTACTGCTAGTGTTTATCTAACCTTTTCAAAGAGGAAATTTGAAATTATGGAAATTAAGCAATATCCCTAAGCAGCATATTTAATTCACTGGTGGTTTCTTATACTTCTGAACATGGAGGACATTTTACTTCTTCCTCTTTGCAGCAACACTCCATATGCATGTTATATATGTGTTAGCTGACTTCTCAGTCTCTCTCTTCCTCAGATGGAGCACCTTTCGTTCCTTCAGTGTTTGCTCAAAGGACCTTCTATCCAGACATTGCTCATCCTTGTCTTTTCGCCTCTAGATTTTAAGTGTTGTACAGTCAGGCTTTGTGAGCTCTTAGCACTGTAAAGTTTTGGGGGGGGTGTATCTTCTTCTCCCAGCAGTGTGACAGTGTTGATTGATGTTTAATTTCTAAGCCATTTTAACCTCCGAGGTCCTCTTCTGTCTCCTAGCCAATCATTTTGCATCCAGTATTTGTGTAGTTGATTGTTGTGACCTTCAGCTCGCTGACAAGATCTGAATTATAACACTTAGTGTTTGTCTTTACTGAGGCACATCCTATTTGTTTCAGACCACTTTTCCATTTTCGTGGGATTGTTTGGGATTCTAACCCTGTTTCCCAGCAGTTTTTGCCCTTTGCAACTTTATGTGCTTGCATACGTAGCAAGTGTATATTACATCATCCAAGGCATTGACGAGATAGCTGTACAGTATGACTCTCAGTAAGACATCAAGCTAGTGATAGCTATTCTTCAAATACAGTTTTTCAATTAGCAATGTGCCTGCTTTATGTTATTCATATTCCCATTGGTTCACTATGAAAATGTTGTATGAGGTAGGTTAGGGCATCATTGGTAGATTTTCTAGTAATGTCATAGGAGTTTGGATTGATGTCATTTGTGATCACCTTGCTGTCTTCTCCATGTCTATAGATTAAATTTTTGTTGTTCTCCTACCTTGCCAGCAATTACAGTAGGTGCACTGAAATCCAATTTTTCTCTCCGCTTTTTCCTACTCTGTGTATCTGCCTCTTTCCAGTCTTTATGTATCTCTTTGTCTTCCACAAGTTCTTGACTTTTCTGGAAAACTTTTCTCGCCTACAAGGTTGTTGTCATTGCTTATATCAGGCTGACACTTTTTACTTACGCTTCCTTGTAATTATTTGCTTGTAGGTGTCAGATAGTGTGCAAGAAAATGTCAACCTTTCAATTAATATACTATTTTTAATTACTCTTACTGCCCCCCCCCCTTATTTAGCAAAGCTGTTCTTTGATAGCTTTTTGAGATGAAGGCTGTTGTTCTTTTCAGCTGTTTGTGATGTGCTTTTTCTGTTTTATTCTGGAGTCTTGGGGCCAGGTTCTGACCTAACCTCAGTGCCTCAGTGTCTTTGGCTGTCAGGGGATGTGATCTTCAGTCAGAATAAGCCAAGAGCATTTAAACGGTCTTAAGGTAAATCATCCTAACTGTGCCCCAGGCCACATTTAGGAGGTGAAGCCATCTTTGCTTTTTGCCCTTTAAGGCAAGCTCAGCAGATATCTGAGTCATCTGGGAAATGAGCTCACAGAGTTCATATGAAATACTTCATTGACTTAACTTTTCTCTCCTTTGAATGTAGTATTTCTTTAAAGTGCTTTTACAAAGTTATCTCTCTTCTCTTTTACCACACATTATGGGGTGAAAACCTTGCCACACTGAAATCAGTATGAGCCTTAGTTAGGTCAGGAATTTCACCCTAGAATTTAAAGTATGGTTATATTGTGCAAGCCTCAAGTAATGTGCTTTATTTTGCTAAGCTCACTTCTTCTCTCTAACCACTCTTCAGTCACAACTAAATAGGGAATAAGGAGAACAGTGCATATAATCTTGATTTTTGTACAGACAAAACCAATGTTATACAAATTTTTATGTTTTTGGAACAAGGCCAAGTTATCTGGAATCTATTTCATTACATGTTAAATAAATTTGGATAAAGGATGGATCTGTGTCTCAGTGAACAATCCCAGGAAATCTGAGTTGAGTTGATGACCTGACATGGGCATTACCTTACCATGCTTTCATTTTTCCATCTGTAAAATGAGGATAATGATACTGGTATTTCTTTAAAGCTCTTGGAGATCTCTGGCTGAGAACTTTTGGCTATATTCTGTAAGTGACACTTCTTTACTTTCCAGAAACCTTTTCAGGCTTCCATTAAAAAAAAAAAAAAAGTCTTCAGCTTATTGTACTGGCACTAAGAGACTTCAGTGTTGCTAGACCTATGAGATCTCTTCCAAAAATGAGGGATGAGAGATGGACTCTTCCGTTTGCAGCCTTTGGTCTTCGTGCTGAGCTAGGAAAGGTCAGTGTTTTGCCTCCTGGGAGAAACTTCTACCAGTATTGATGCTTCCAGGGAATGAGTGCGACAGTTGTCTTGCACTTAGAAAGTGAAGCTTGTATAGGACTCTCCTAACAGAGCGGTTGTTTTGGAGTCCCAGTAGAGAGCTAAGTGCCTTTTAGAATATATTTAAATTAATGAAGGGATTAAAGGATGTTGGTGCTTACAATAGCAGAGAGCTGTTCTTAATGACATAGAGTAGTGGTTCAGAAGGGAACAGGTCTGACTACACCATCACATAAAAAACAAGGAGAAAAGAAACCAAGTTTGCTTGAAGATCAAAAATTCTGCATTTGTAGGAGAGGAAGATAAAGAAACTGAGAAACCTTATTATGTCGTGGCAGTTTCTTGACTATCAGAGTGAAGATTTTCTAATTATCAGGAGGGTTTTGTTTGGGGTTTTTTGAATAAGTGAGGATTTTAAATGAGGTTTCAGAAAAGTGGCTGTTACATAATATTTAGCACTGAAACATCCCGAGGTTTTTGTGCAACTCCCTTGGCATGGAGTCAAGTAGGGATAAAGTACTTATGTTTCTGTGTTTCTTAAAATGACTTTTTCAACACGCTGAATGGTTCTGGGCTCTCAGGGGAACAGTCTAGGCCAGACTGACAGTAGAGTTGCATCATAGGCTGCCATCCCGGTGGAAATGGGAATAAGCAGACAACTTCCATTAGCGGCCACCGTTGAGATTACAGCAGCGTGTCGGAAGTACTGTTTGCGTTCCAAAGAGTAATTGTACATCGCTAGAACATGTCCCACTTTGCTGCATGGTAGAAATAGTCGATATTGGCTTGGTGGGGGAAGGAAAGAGAATCGCATACTGCAAGTAGGAAAAGCTTTATACCCGTACTTCTATCTCATGGCATATTGTCTGTGAGATACTTCCTTGTGGAGGACTTTAAAAGCATGTACACTTCTATTTGCAATGATTTACAGCCACATATGTTTTCCAAGTTTCAAATCTAAATTGCTATTCTGGTATTTTTTTCTGATGCACTTTTAAAGCCAAGGTTTTTCAACCTTCACCTGCTTGCTTTGGGAAACCATTTCACTGCCTGTTAAATTTTACCATGAAATGTCTTTATCCTGATGGTCTGATTTTTCTTAATTTCTTCCTGTTATGCTTAGATCTTTCTCTTTATTTTAACCCACAAAATTCCTAGCTTTGCATTGTCAAATATTTGTGGATTTTATGTAAGCTGATTTTTATGTCCTCTTCAGTTTAGGTCTCTTGGGGTCTTTAGATGTCTGCCCTGTGAATCCTCGTATTGTTTTCCCACATTAAGATATTTGGCACTGAATGCATAGTCCTAAAATGATCCTTTCCTTGTACGTATATGTACGTCTCCTGCTTATGCCTCTACCTAATCTCTCATTTGGTAATTTGTTGCCAAAGCAGTTAGCAAATTTGTTTCACAAATACCTTTCACATGTCATTTCTGAAAGTTTTTTGCCCTACTCTCATGCCAAAATGCAAGTTAGCTAATTTGAACTCTTAAGACACACTAGCATAGAGAAATGATTGCAACGTTTATTGTGTAGTGGAAAGCTTTTAGGTTACCAGTTGTGCATTCAAAGGTGATTGCAAAGAAGGGAAGGCGGGAAGAGATGAGTATCTGGGTAATCTCTGTACCTGAGGAAAAGCTGTGCTAGCCTATGACTGCTGTAATGAGCCCTGGGGCCACTGGTGGTTGGCATCTTTCTGCTCCTCTGCCTTGTGCTGGAAGGCTGGACCACCACGAAGCACCTCCAGGCTGGGTAGCAGAGTGCAAAGGCTGAGTTAAAACTGTAACTGCATTTTGCTCCCTGTCTTTGCCAAGTATTCTGTGGTGAGAGCTAACGATCGGCATTTCTGCCTCGCCACACGCTCCTTCTTAGGAGGGCATAGGCCTCAGCTCAAGGGCATGCACCTCATGCAGCCCTTTGTAATTGTACAAACGCTGCCAGCCTTATTACAACTTATGTTCCCTTTGCTCTTTTTTGTACAAGGGTGAATGATCCTGCAGAACATGAGACAATATAGAAATAGGTCCGTTTTCTTAATTTCTATCTCATATATTTGCTTACATTTTTCAAGATGTATCTTCTTTTTATCTCTAGTTGAGATTGCTGCCTTCCTGAGTCCCGGTGTGTCTTTTCTCTTAGGCGTTAAGGGTATTTTCCCAGTCTGCATTTCTTTAGCCTGTTTTTCATAGCATTTTCCAGTGAGATCATTAGTGAAATATATAAAGGGAGCTTATAAGAAAGATGGAGAGAGACTTTTTACCAAGGCCTGTCGTGACAGGACAAGGGGCAATGGTTTTAAACTGAAAGAGAGTAGATTTAGATTGGACATAAAGAAGACTTCTTTTTTTTTTTTTTTTTTTTTTTTTTTGTGATGAAGCACTGGACCAGGTTGCACAGAGAGGTTGTGGCTGCCCCCTTCCTGGAAGTGTTCAAGGCCAGGTTGGATGGGGCTTTGGGCAACCTGGGCCTAGTGGAGGGTGTCCCTGGCCATGCCAGGGGGGTTGGAACTGGATGATATTTAAAGGTCCCCTCCAACCCAAACCATTCTGTGATTCAGTCCTGAAAATAATTTGACCTATTTGACAGGTATTTGGACGTTGGAACTGATGTCTGTTCTTTGTTTACTGGTGTAATGTTTAATGGCCTGCTCAAGTTACACGAATTCAGTTCTTCCTTCTTTTTCTCAGCCCAGCAAGACCTGGGCTGAAACACTTTTCTTTGTGGGTACTAATGCTTGATCCAGCATTAGTACAGGATCTTGCTGCCTCTTTTGGCAGCCCAGGAGGACACTTACAGGAAAGTGCTTATTGCACCTTGGGTTTCTGTCATATGCTTCTGGTTCAGAGGAATGCTTTGTGCTGTGTTTGCTTAGCTAGAAGAAGAAAGCATTTCAATTTCAAACCATTAGAAAGAGTGTGTTCTGCAAACCAAACTTCTTTTTACCTTGCCGCATTACTCTCCTTGATGGCATATTGATTTACTTTACTTAGCCAAGTTGGGTCAGGCCCAGCTTTCTGCCCAATTATGTCTCAGCATCTTGCAATTTCACATCTTAAGCAGGACTCAAACTTGTTCCTCCATGCTGGGATCAAGCTCTAACTGCAGGTTCTTCCTATGCATTTCTTTTGGGCTCATGATGAGCAAACACGGTGCAGGTATTGCTGGAGGCAAAAGCAGCAGGTTCCACCCCAGATGTTGAACACCAGCAGCATGTGGGATTTTTGCTCCTACAGCAGCCTCCTGCTTTCCCATGCGGCATCATGCAAATGAACAGGACTGGGCACAGAAATGAATTTGAGAGTTTACTGTATAGGTGCCTTGAGTCTTCTTCTCTGCAGAGGTTGTATTTAGGATGTGCAGGCTAAGGTATCTTGAGCATAGAAGGTCTCTCCAGCCATTACATTTGCTTCAGAAGGCTTTTTTTCTTTATATTAACAGCAGCATGTAGCTTGATGTTTAGAGTTTGTGCTAATTGTCTAGCCATGGACATCTAAGAGCAAAATTTCAGATCACTTGTTTAAGAAAAGCAGTTCAGTCTGGTCCGGTGTTATGGTGAGGTTTGCTGAGGTGGTTAAGCTGGTCAGAGGATGTGGTTTGAGCTCCTGAGCTGATATGACAGCTCGCTGCTGCCAGAAGGGTTTAACCAGATGAATGGGGTCTGAGTGTCAGGTGAGCGTGAGAATAAGCAAGATGGGAGATGTGGGAATGGAAGGAGTTGAGATGAGTGCAGTACCCCCACTTTCCCCGGCAGCTTTTGAGATGTTAGCCTGACTCGGTGTCTCCTGAGGTTTTAGCATCTCTCTGATGCTGGGAGAAGCAGACCTGTCTTGCTTCTGGCCACTTGCTTCCTGTGTGTTGGCAGCTAACTGACCCCCTTCGGCCAGCTCAGCTCACTAAACCTCCAGAAAATTAACTCATTATAAAAATGTGAGTTCTCCGACTGTCTCAGCAGATCAGCTTAGCACTAGAGCCTGTTTCAGAGGGCAGCAGGGTGCCTCTTTTAGGAGCAAGCCTCAGACTGACTGCTGTGTTGAAACAACCACCTGTCCTAGCTCCTTCCCCTAGACAGGTTTGGCGCTTGACCAATGCCTCTAGACTGTCTCTAGACCTAAGAAAAAATAATTCACTGATTTAGCTGCACCTAGATCTCTTCTAGTGTAGATGAAGCTCCAGTGGAGTATTACAAAAGCTGCTTTGACATTCATGCTTCCTTTTTGACAGACTAGTTGCTGTATTTTTAAGTAACATCTTATAGTGCACATGGCTGTATAATTTACAAATTGCATATTGCTAGCCCAGAACACTAAATTTTGTATTCATACACGGTGAGACTTTTTGTACTGCTTTGTTAGAGCATGAATTTTCAGTCTGAGAAATAGTGAGGTTTTCCCAATTTCTATTGCTGGAGGTTGGTGATACAGCACTGTCTTCAGCAGAAGACAACACTGTAGTTCATACATTCAGTTTTTATGCAGTAATAATTAAAAGAAAAAAGTTTGTATTTATTTGCTGGCCAATTACCATCCCATTTTTTTAAGCTTGGTATTCACTGGAAGATAAAATGAAAAGAAATGCAAAAGGAAAATTAAGTCATTAATGTACTCTTTGCTTCTAGCTTTCACTTCATTTGATTGTAAATTGTTTGCAGTAAAATTGCAAATTAGTGGCTTGGATAAAGCTCTATAAATTACTTCAATATCAGATTTAAATGAGGAGGAATTGGGCCTCTAACCTTCATGGAGTATAACTGTAGCTGGATGCGTTCCTAGGGGCTAATTATCCATTCCTCCGTATCATTTGCTTGAACTCTCAATTGCTCACTGTTTAATGCACATTGGGTGGATGCTGGAAAATGCCTAAGAAGATGTGAGATGGAAACCTGGGCAGGGAGATGCTCTTACAGGAGCGGCTCTCAAAAACCCATGTTGCTTTCCAAGAGTAGTGCAAAATTTACATCCTGAGCTGGCAGAGAGATGGGTTACACTGAAAGTAGGCTTTCTACATTTTGTTCGAAGGGCAGGTTGAAGTAGCCGTCTCTCCTGGAAGGAAAAAATAGTGCCTGCACTTCACAGTCAGTTGACTCTGCACCTCTTACCTTGACACAGGGGAAGCGTCCTAAAATATAGGCAAGGTAAACTTTGGCTTAGTGTGAGGTATTACTCCTGTCACTTCATTTCTTTAATGACTGAGATAACTTCTTCCTATTTATCACCTATTTATTCTTTCATTCTCAGGCCTGTGAAGCAGTCTTTTGTCTCACTTGGATTGCTTTTACCAAAAGCCAAAGTGATAGGAAGAATAATCTTTATGGGCAATATTCTGCATTTTTATAGAACCGCCACGGAGAGAGAGAGAGATATCCGTTTATAGAGGGTCTGTTGGGAGTGCGGTGGCTGTGGCCAGCCTGGAGGGAAGGGCCGATGCCTGTGTGTGCACATGCTAGCCAGGTGTGTGGGAAGAGGGTGCTTCCATGATGCAGAAAATTTAAGCTCCAGTTTGTGGGCATAAATAACTGGATTCAGGTATTAATTATAGAGTATAATTGGTTTATAGAGTAGAAGATTAAAGGAACTCTTGTCTTCCCATCAGAACAGTTTTGTCTGCATTGTGCTGTCTGCTAAGTCAGATTGCATAGTGGGAGTATTGTGGAGTTTCCAAGAGCAAATCAGAATATGCTGATATTAGGCTGGTGCTTTTTTTTTTTTCTTCTTCTCTGGTGCACTCCTTATGTCTGTGGAAGAGCTGTTGCTCCCTTTACTGTCAGGTGTAACTGCCTTTGTACACTACGTGGTGGCTCCTGTTAGTTGTATGGGGTATTAGTCCGGCTGTCAGCGGGGAAGGCTTCTTTACCTCAGGCATACAAAATACAGTGCTAGTCATGTGTCCTACTTTTTGAACTTTGAACCTCTCTCTAATTCTAACTTATTTTCCCTGATGCAATGATCCTTCAGCCTGGAAAGGATAAGCAGCAACACTCATCTATTGTCAGCTCTGTTCAGGCTGTGGGGAAGTACAGTAGCTGCTGTTCTGTTTGTAAAACAACAGGAGCAAGAACAAAATGCTTGAATAGAACAAGCAAAAATAAAAACAAAACTGTGAGGCAAATACTATTTATCTTTCTCATTGAGTAAATGCAGCCATACAGTCTGTGAGTACAGAATACACAGAGCTTGGGCTGGGTATGGATGGGAATGCATTTGCAAGGGGAGGACATCGCCTGTAATTGTTAACGGTATCATTAAGCTGAAACGAAACAGGCAGATAAAAGCTGTGGGGATTTGGGTTTGAGTTTTGTTGGTTTGGGTGGTTGTTGTTGTTATGTGGGTTTTGTTTGTTTGTTTTTACTGCTTTTTGTTCTGCAAAGATGAGGATGTCTTATCTGTGGCTTTGTTCCTTTGGACACAGTTTGTGTCCTTCTTAATAGTTGTTTATCCTTTTGAATTAAGTTAGGTTGGTTTTACACTATGCAGAAGCCCAGTCTCAGAGAAGTGCTGGATGTCCCTGGCTTTTTTCAGTTGGATATATTGTGTCACTAGAACAGTTAAATTTCACCAGTGCCAGGGTAGCGTACTCGGTATGCAGTCACATCATCCACTGGCTCTGGAGCTTTTATTGCTTACGCTGTCACTGCATATTAAGAATTAGTGAGCAGTGCACACTAGATTGTTTTAGACGTGGTTTATATATTATTCCTAACATACCCTGACAGACTGTGCTGTCCCAGCTGTGCTGTGTTGGTAGTACTGGAAGGAATATCAGCCCCTGTTGTTAAGTTTGGAATATGGGTTCATTTGCAGCCTGAAATTCTTATTTATGCATAGCTTTATGAAACAGGCCTCTGTTGGGATGATAGTTTCTGTCCAGAGGTGAATCTGTTGGAAGAATTTTCATCAAAAGTAACTTCCAAATTCTGCACAGATTTAGGTATCACCCATGTTTCATAATAAGGAATGTTTTCAAAGTTGCCTTTATACACTAGATTTCCTAAGGAGCAAAAAACCATATGATTTGTAAAGAAAATACTATCTTTTGGCAGAAAAAAGTGAGAAGGCTTGATGAGTATTGAATTAGGCAGTGCTTGTTGCTCAGTTGTTTGTGAAATTGGTGGTAAACCAGTCTGTGCTTAGAGGGCCTGATCTGATGGCTGTTGGACCATTGAGTCATTTGTGGACTGTGGATAGACAAACATTAGATCTTCAGTGTTGAAGCCGACAAAGAAATGAATTTTTCTGAGTGCTCTGTATTTGCTTCACATCTGTCTTATGTATCTCTTGTATAACTTGTATCTATTGAGTGGTGTGAAAATGACTCTAGCTTGCCAACTCAGGTCTTGGGGTGAAGGAGGAGAGAGAAGCTGGCTCTGTTTTAAGCAGAGGGGAAGGTCTGGGAGTAGGGAAAGATGGGGTAGAGAAAAAAATGTGAAAAATAGGGACATGAATGGTAAAACATGAAAAGAAAAACATGGAACAAGACAAAGGAGGAAGTGAAACATAAGGAAACTGAAGTGTGAGTGTCAAAGAAAAGAGAAAATGAGGGAAGCAAATAGAGGAAAACAGAAAGATTATGTAGTTGTCAAGGTTTTTTTAAAATATATACAACCACAAGTGTTTCAAGATGTGAATGTGTATGTATAGAAATGAGTATGTAGTTTGAGCCTTTAAAAATATAGGCTGTAATCTTGAATTTTTCAACTCAAATTGGAGACCTGTGGGCTTAGTGGAGCCGTATCTCCTGTAGTTATACTAACAGATGGCCACATTAGTGGTATCCCATATACAGGTGCATTCCTCCATCTTACTGCTCCTCTGCCCTGGGTTGTCCCTATTCTGCCATACGGCCACAGTGATAAACAGTGAGGTCTTAAGAGCTGGTTCTGCTGGTAAGTGACTGCCTGTGAACAGGTGAATCCACACACACCAGTTATCTGGTGTTGAAATGCAAAAATGCCTGTGAGACCGAAGGGTGGGCACAAGGAACATCATGTTACTGTGGTGTTTGGGATAAAATGGGGTATGTGCAGCATGGCAGTAGTCAGCAGAATGGTAACGACGGCATCCGGTGCATGCCTAAAGCATTTGCGAAACAGGCAATAGAAACACAAACAGAAAAAAATCAAGAAACTTTTGCCCTGGGGACAGTAACATAACATGTTTCTATAAAACTTGTTTGTTTGGGAAAATGCGTATGCTAGTTAATTGGAAACATTCATTCCTGTCAACTGAGAATTGACAGGAGGAACATCAAAGCAGACAAGTAGTAGCAAACTGTCTGAAGGCACATTTTTGGAGCCCTGTCTAGCCTGCAGTTTTGAATTCTTCCTTTTTCCAAACTATAATGTGAAAATTTAAAATCGGCACTGAAATATATCAGGAAACTTAAAAGCAAATGACGGTTTGAAAAGAGAGGGGAATGTAGTACTCAGATCTGTGTGTCAGGGTAAAGGAAACATGTTTTATATTGTTTGTGTATCTGCAAAGCTGTGGTATTATTAGAAATTCATTTCAAACTGAGGCACTCAAAATAAAACTCCCATTTAGGAACAGTGTACTGCTCAGTTTACCACATTGATATTTACAGCCAACTAATCCCAATCGCTCTATCCCTTAGAAATCTTCAATCCTCTCAAAGGTGTGAGCATCTTCCCGCACTGTCAGATTTGAATATTTAACCTAGAGAATGAACTTGAGTTTAAACGCAACTCCTTTGGCAATGGAGACTGCCTTTGAAGTTTTTGGATCTTCTACATTCCGTGTTTCCTGTTTTAAATTAAAAGAACAAAGCGCTCTCGAATAGCGCACTGTAAGCACCCTCATGCGAAACCTGCATCTCAGACATCTGGCCGGCTGACGTGAGGAGCCAGACAGAAGGAGAGGTCCGGGGGCATTCCATTCATCTTCCCATCAAACAACCCGCCTTAGGTAAGAGAAGTTCATGCAAGTCAGAACTAACATGGTTGGTCGTATCCTCAACTACAGGGCAGCCAGACTGAAGGCTTCATAAAGAAAGCTTACCCCTATGCTTTGTTGATGTGGGTGATGCAATACTCCACACTAGCCATTGTAGGACTTACAATGATGATTTTTTGGACAGAAAAAAGCCCCAAATTCATTGCACCTGCCTTTCTCTGAATTTCATAGGTCATTTCTGATCCAGCTCACGTAGGCCTTCTATGTTTATTCACTGTCCATAGACCATGATCTCTCCCAGCTTCCAGGCAATAAGATTCACAATTTTGCTTGAACTGTGAAGCTTCTTAGGATGTACCTGTTTTGCAGGCACATAGAAGCCCAAGCCCGGTGAGGTCTGGGGCATTAAAAGCTTTATGTCTGAAAAAATAAGGAATCAAAATCAACTTGAAACTTACCCAATTGCACCAGGTCAAGCATATTATTTTCAGTCTAGACTTTGAGTGGAAATAATTTCAGCAACACTGATGATGGTCTCTCACTCTGGGCTGAATGATGTCTTCTCATCTTCATGTACTGCCTTGGAGCATTCAGTGTTAGGCTGAGGTTGTGCTGTCCCTGTGCAGAAAGCACAGTGTAGACTCCAGCAGCACAGAGCTGCAGAAAACAAATAGCTTAGTGTATCCTTCACCAAAACTATTTGTGTAACATAGGGTTGGACAAAATCAGCTTGTGAGTAGGGACCAGGTAGTTGAAGTTGGATCTAAGCAAGGCAGAGGCAAGGGCAAAGGAGGAGAACTGGAGGCTGCCTTTGGCCAAATCTCGGATGTTCTGTACAGTGTATAGTTTAGAAGCACTGCTGGGTTGTTCTGTGCCATCAAGCTCCTGAGTGGCATCCTCTGATTAATGATTTCTGCCATCTCTAGTTAATGGGGAAGATCCTGTCCTAGCTTAGTTATGATTTTATGGGATACTCATGTCCCACCTGGTCTAGAGCAATGCAGTATACATGGGCACAAAGCCATTGGTTCTTAGGCAACTGCAGTCACACAGAGCGCTGCAGCATGTCCTCTTGGCAGTGGGTGCTCCTGGTAGCACGACGCACCACTTCTTTCCTCTGAAGTACCGCTACAGCTGCTGGGCCATTTGGCAATCTGAACAGGGAGCAAAAGCCCGTACTGCCTGCTGACTTTTTTGGTGACGCCTAGTTTGTCAGACTGTCTATCTCAGAAGGGATCTGGAACAGCTTCTATGTTAAAACATCTGTTGTATTTATAAACCTGCACTGATGCTTCAAGAGGTGTTTGAAAAATTGTATATGCCGTTTTTAGATGCAGTCTGAAAAACCTTGTGTGTATCGTATAGATCATATACTTCATGTATAATCACAAACATCATATATCATCACAGAATACTAAACATCCTCACACAGCATGTGTATCTTTGCATGTCAGGGATCAAGGTTATAGATAAAATGGCAGGAGATGGAAAGAAAGTAATATTCCCACTTTTATGAAAGATTCAGTGGTCAGTATGTTTGGATATTACCCTTGAAGTAATTAACAGTTGTTTGGTCAGAGTGACTCAAGTAATTACTGGCAGGTTTTTCTTTTTATTGTTATAATACTTTTGCCTAATTACAGAATTTAACAATTTCTTTTTCTGAATGATTCAATGTTGACTTGCTGGTAGAAAATTTTGGCCAGACTGATAATGAGAGATTTATATTTCTTTTAAACTGGATTCCATAAGCTGATCAAAAAAACCTCCCCCCAAAAACCTCCCCATACGCATGCTCAAAGAGAGTTGAAGGCATCCAAACTTTTTTTTCCTCTGGCAAAAACTCTGTGGTGGTATCAGGTGGATTCTGTTTTTCTGCTACTGATGTTTGGATGGGAGCTGGTTGCTGATTACCAATCAGGAGCCAGGGGTGCTGTGGGAGAGGGTTTGTTGAAGCAATTGGTGCTGTGCAGTTGGAGCAGAGCTATTGTGCCAATTTGCTGGTCCCAATGATGTAATGTCCACACGAATGTACTTTTGAGGTGTTGGACTAGCTCTGGTTTGGTCCCACGTGCTCCACTAGTGGCTGGAGTGCTGCTCCAGATACCGTTACACCCCAAAGGAATCCTGTTTGTGGGCTCCAAGGCCTGTGCTCTGCTCAGAGAGCTGCTGACCTGAACTACAAATTGGTGTAAGCACAGCTGTTAAACCTCTGGTCTTATCTCTTGAATAAGTAAATAGGTATGTGAGGCCATAGGAACAGGCTCTGGGAGGAAGTGGCAATACTAGTTCTGACTTACTGTTAGCTAAAAATCAAGGTCCACTAAGAATACTTTTTTAAAAAAAAATCTTTTAATGTTATTGACTTAGTTTCAGATACAGGAGCGAATGAGGAAGCTCTTTCTGGGGCTAAAACAAAAAAGAAAAAAGGGAATCAGCATTAAAACAAGAGAGTAAGATGCCAGAAACACTAGTCTAATTATGTCTGTGTATTTTGACATAGCCTACAATGAGTAAGCTGCTAGATTCAAGAAGTACCTGCATATTGAAAGCATAAAGCAGCTATAGTCTTATACTAGGATTCTTAAATGTTTTTATTAAAAAAAAACAAAAAAAACCCCCCAAAACCCCCAAATCCCACTCCACCCACCCTACACTCAAAATCTAATTATACAAAATGAAGATATTTCCTAAAAGGTCTCAATTGGAGCATGTGCTGCCAAGCTGAAGACTATACTAAGCGAACTACGTTACGGTGTATCAACGTAAAGGGGGTAATAAGGACACCATAAAGAAAAACTGCTTGAGCAGTTTCTTACGTGTTTACTACAGGCCCATTTTTTAAATGCTGTTACTTCAATCAATTAACAAATTTCTGCTTATTGAGCTATGTTGTTCAGGTGTCTCGTAAACAACATCAACTCCTACAAACCTAAACAGCCTTTTCACGAAATAGAAGTCTTTAGAGCGCTAACACAATTAACTTTATGACAGTCTATCATATCTTGACTTTTCAGCCAACACAATTTTTTTTTAAACCTAAATCTGTGATGAAGGAAACTATAAATGTGGTTTGCTTAACAGGTTCAAGTTATTCTGCATTAATTTGAATGTAAGATAGTGTTGGAACTACACTATCAACTGGAAAACTGAGTTCTGGTTAAGCACGTTTTCCTCCTGGTCATATTGGCTGCTTAGAATGAACTTAAACATAGCTTGAACTGATTCGGATTTGTTAGTCTTCCCCTTCTGTCATTTCCCTCTTCTGACCCGATTTGTTTTTCTGCCCTCCAGTGCAACGTTACTCAGAAATCCCTCATTCTCCTGCACCATCAGGCCAGCACCTTTGCTCTTTGAACACAATTTGTTGCAATTTCTACAAATCATGGAACAAAATTACATAATCGTAAAAGCTATTGCTCTGTTCCCTGCATTAAACATGCGTCTTTTTACCCTTCTCTTTCCGTCCCCTCTCACAAGTAGTTCAGACTGACTGACTTTCCGTCATCGGGGGGCTGAGAGTCCTGGCCTGTGTTCTCAGCAGAACAATGAGAAGCCCTGGCGATCTTTCACTGTCATTTTAGGAGAGGATTAACTCTTTAATTGTTTTTACATAAATACCGAGATGATCATAGCTTTTCTATGTCAGTGCTTGCTGCAATTTTTTTTCCCTTAAACACCAACTCAACAAACAGATTTTTACAATTTGTAGCTAGCTGCTCAGTCATTTTGCATGGCTTTTTAATCTCTAGAGGCCAGATGGAAGTGTGATCCTTCAGCGTTGCTTGTTCTGCATATAATGTAGGGATTGGAACATTTGAATAGCACATAGTCATAGATGTTTAAGTATATAAACATTTTTCTTTGCCTTGCCTGTATTTTCTCTTCTAATGTTTTGGTTTTCTTTAATGACAGTTTTCTACAGGGAAAAACTGTCATGAACAAGTAAATTCTATGCCCTGACAGAAGAGTCTTACACAGAAGAAACCAACGATTGTGGTCAGAGAGATTTCAGAGAGAAACTGACACTCAAGCGGGAAGTTTCTGAGACAGCTGATGACTTACCTTGGTTTGAGGGCACTGATAAAACTGCTGTTGGACTGATCTGGAACAACGTGGGGGTTTTCTTCTTCTTTAGAAGCTTCATTTCAAGGTCTCCTACAATCCTAACTTTGGTTTTAGTTGTATTTATGGATTTATTCTCTGCCGTCAGACTGCAATCAATTGATTGAAATACATAAATCATAAACATCAAGTTTCCAGTTAAGACGCAGTAACAAGATGCTGTCGGAAGAAGTTTTACGTACTTGAGCAGCTTTTTATAGCTAACTCCCTCCGGAGTCAAATCCTGACACGGTCTCAGTGATAGGAAGCTAATGGCTTTCCCACGTGTTTGCCGCAGCCCATGTGACAAATCCTATACGGGAACCGAAGGAAAGGACACTCGCGCACCTGTTTGTGGAAGGGTTACATAAAAAGTCCTGCGACATATTTTAGCATCTACCAGTAAGCTGAGCAACTTGACCTGCTTTGGACTTCAGAGGACATATGATATGAAATTAACATCTAGAAAAAAAAGAAAGACATACTAACATGAAAAAACACATTTTATTGCACTTAAGTTATAAGAAAATAAAATTTCTAAGTGAATCAAACCATAGACACAATCCCTTTAAAGGTTGTTTTCTTCCATCATGTCAGGTTGTTACATAACTAAAATTAACCAACTGGAATCTGATTGTTTTAAATCAGACTATAAATAAAACAAAAAAAAAGGGGGGAGGGGGAGGAAAAAAGATCGCCTAGGATACAGTGTTAAACCACTTTCACAGTTCAGCTTGAGTTGTGGCTCTTGGAGAATGAGGCAAACCATTTGACTCTTTCATTTCTCATTTTGTTTGCATGTGACATCTTTACAAAAACTTAAGTTTTTGCTCTGTCAGTTCCTCCCAGCAATAACTGTAACAGCTGTGTATTTTTCTCAAATACTGTAAAACACTAAGACTGACCAGCAACTTTATTTTCATTTTTGTATTTTATAATATTTTTTAAAAATTTTGTCAGTTTTTTTTAATGTATGTTCATTCCATTCACCACAGCCCTCACAAAGAAAAATTTCCCCACAGAACAGGCTGCAATAGCTTTGTTCTAAGGAATGTGTTTTAATTTTTGCCCAGAAAAAAGAAAATAAGCTTTGCACACACACTCAATTCTTTATTTGCAGGCAAACTTCACTCTTAATTGTCTGAAACTCTTCCACTCTCAGCCTCTTAGAGGCACAGTTGGCTCAAGTTTCAGTGGCAAAAAGTCTTTTTCTGTAACCAAACTAGAGCAAATTTGGAATTCAGTCTGGGACTAAAACGTCACAGCAGAAAAAAAAATAAAAAAAAATAATTTGCTTTTCTTTCTTTCATTTAGCAGCATAAATAAGTTTGGCCACTGGGAATACAGTACAGGGGTGGGACAACAATCCCATAATTGAAGACCTACTTCTAGCACCAGCATTGCGAATTAAATCCATCAGAGGACTCTCAAAACCCAGGACAACTTGCCACCTCAGAGCAACTTATGCGTTGAAGAGTGTAGATGGAAGCAACAGTAAATAGATCAAACAGAGGCTAATACTGTGATTGACATTGGCAATGGTTGGCAAAAAAAAAGGAATAAAAGAAAAAAAAGAAAAAGCTCTGATAAAACTGTACAAAACAATTCACAGTAATATTTTAGCTTTTCCACACCAGGAATGGACTCTTTGTTTTTTTTCATTGCAGATGCTCTCTAGTTTTTGAAAGTCAACCAGTGACTGCTCGTAGAGGTTGGAAGGGACCTCTGGAGGTCATCCGGTCCAACCCCCTGCTCCAAGTGGGGCTGAGGGGAGAGCACGTTGCTCGGAGGGGCTGCTGGGACCCAGGGTGGCCCAGGGGTGCACGAGCAGGCTTGCCTGTGCAGCTTCTTTCAAGATCTTTGTGGTAAAATAATCTGTTAACAAGAACTGTTAAGAATTTTTTTTTTTCACCTCCAAATTACTCAAGGAGCAGTTGGAGGAAAGTAAAGAAATAATTGCACCTGGTTTCATTTCAAAAGTCGTATTTTTGCAAAGCTGCCCCGGTCAAAAGTGTAGCCTTTTTATGTGACGAGACAGCAAATGCCTCTCTTGTCAGTTATAGTTTGTCATCTTTTGTCTTCTCCTTCATAGTCTGTAGGTCTTTAGGATCTGTTGCCCCAAGCCAACATCCTGCACCACCAAGGACAAGGGATTTTTTTTCCTTTTTCTTTTTTTTCTTTTTTCTTTTTTTTTCAGGGGGAGGGAAAGGAGAACATCGTCTACACGTTTGGACAAATTCATCTTTCTGCCCTTCACTTCATATCCACGTCAAAGTCCAACACCAGCAGCTTTGTTTCCTCAGTCCCGTTGCGGCTCCCAACTGCACACACTAGCTTTGTGTTAGAAGCTCTGATCCGCCACACGACGCCTCCGCTTCCCCCGCTCTCCAATGTGACTAGATTTCGGATAAATTCACCCGTTTTCAAGTCCCAAAGTTTTACAGTCCCATCATCTGAGCTGGTAATTACAAAGTTCTTGTTGAACTGTAAACAGGTCACAGCACTCTGATGCTTGTTGGGACCTGTAACAGTAAACCAAAACATTTTTATTTGTAATTAGAAAGCAATGTCAGACAGCACTGGGTATAAAATACATATCTAGCTATTTGCATACAGCTGTTTCTATCTATCAGATGCGTTAACTCAGTTTTTGTGCATTAAAAGGTACAAGAGTCTTGCCACGCTTTCAAAAAGTGAATGCAGGTATAGAAAAATCCCCCGATATTTCCTTCTTTGTTACACTGATTGCGTCGTGTCGTATGCAAACAGCAGGGCAAATGTGCACTTTGGACGCTCATGAAAACGAACTTAACCATCCAGAATGAGGTGACTGCTGTAAGTGCTCGTCCCCAAGTCCCTTGGAAGTGTTACTATGAGATTATCTGTAAATATTGACAGTTCTATACTGATGTATAAATACATACTGTTAAAACAGCACAGTCTGCTTTACAGGGAAATTTAACTTTCTGCTCCAGCCAGCAATGCTGCATATGCTATATGGGAATGACGTAAGACCTTTTTTGTGGGGGGAAACAGAACAATGTGTTTGTGTGCATGATGCCCGAGTGGCAACTGTCAAAATGGAAACAAAAACCTTTCTTCTTCCTGAAAAAAAGGAAACGTCTTCCACTCATTTCTCTTGATTTATTGCAACAGACAGTGTACTTTGCCTCCCGATCCAATTAATCAGTAGGCTTTGAAACATCCAAGTGACCCTTAAATAAATACGTTGAGTGACTGTTTTGAGATGTCATTTCCTACATATTTCTGTGGCTTATTAGGCTAATATACCCGTAGCAAATTGCTATCAGTCCAGACCATCTGCCTTTCATAATAGGCAAGTGATTTGAATAGATTAGACTAAATACATTTTGTTCTTCTAATTCAGACAAAGATCATACAGCTGTCATCAGAAAAATATTTAAGTTGTAAGTGGTCCTTGCTTCTTTCTTTTTTATGTAATTATTTTAAAGTGTTTTTTAATATAGAATCTGCAGCATGGATTACTGCAGGCAGCTTGATTTACATGCAGGTAGTTTAAGCTCACCTTGCAATGTCTGTAAACATTGTCCTGTTTTAATGTCCCAGATTTTGACTGTAGAATCGGCATTCCCAGACACGAGTATGTTGTCCTTGAGTTCCATTCCACTTGTGAGGGACTGGTGGCCTGTTAGCGTGTGAATGCAGTTGCCCGTCTCCACATCCCAAACTCGGATGGAAGTGTCAAGAGATCCACTCACCACATGGATACCATCAAACTACGAGAAAGGTAAATCTATTACAAACAATTATATTAGGATCTTACGAAGAAGGCTGTTAAGCATTTCATTCACTAAATGCAACATTAGATACCATATATATAGTCGGAAACTGCATTACAAAGTAAGAATTCAGTCTAAGTAGAGATGGCCACGTTTGACACCAGAGCAGGTGATTCATGGTCAGTGCAATTCCTGTTGTAGACACGGGCTATGAGGTACACGGTCTGAGGAGAAAGACTCTGAACCACCGGACTTTTACAGGTAATACAACTCCTTTGAACACAACCGAATGAATCCTGACTCTACTGCAGCGTGCAACACTAAGGGAATGTCGTTTTCCTGATAAAGATGTTAACATGCCAAACCTGCTTTTCACAAGTCAGAGGGTCTTTAAGCTGGAGAAGGGCAACAACATTAATCCAGAATCATCTACGCAAAGCCAAAACATAGGAAAATGGAAGGAATGTAATTGAAAAATGCTGGGTTTAGCCATTTTATAATCATAATTGTGTACAGTAAGGAACTTTAACTTCCTAGTCATTGTAGGGAAAGGCATACAGGATAACATGGATGTCCAAATTCTTCGATTTTTCTGAGCATGTATTATATATAAAATAAAAATATGTAGAATGTGACCATGTAGAGAAATCAGCTGAGAGATGAGATGCTACTGACCAAGAGGACTGAACATGGACAGAATATAAAGGTGGAAAGTAACTTGAGTGATAGTGACAATGACACAAGAGTCCAGAATTCTCAAAAAAGGGAAAGAGCAGTAGAATAAAACCAGTGGGCTTCAAGGAGGAGTACTTCAATAAATTGAGACTTCCTTCCTGTGAGGTTTTTATATATCTATTCTCTGAGGGGAAGAAGAGTTCAGGAGAGTTGGCACTTTCTTAAAGACACAAACTATCCTTGTGTGAAGGAAAGATAGGAAGTGTAGTAAATTACCAAGACCCAGTTGGCTAAAGCACAAGGAATTGTACAAAAAGTAGAAACTAGATCAATAGATGTGTTTAAAAGAGCACACTGGGGCAAAATCAGAAAGGCAGGGCACAAAAGACGACAAAACTAGCAAGAGCCATTAAGGATGATAAAACACTATTCTGTAATAAAAAAACAACCAAAAAAAACCCCCCAAAAAACCCAAACCAAGAAAAACTAGACAAGAGGAAGGCCAAAATAAAAACCCCTCATTTATGCTCAGTGGGAAGGAACCACCAAGTGAGGGCAGCTATTTAACTTTGTTTTGCTTCAGTCCTCAGCCATCTGAGTGTAGGCTCACAGCACTAACACCACTGACAACCAAGCACAAACTTTTGCTAGAACAGAGGAAAAAAAAAACCACATAAGGCAAGTTGTTTTATGACAATCTCGGAGACATCTGCTGCTATCTGTGAGAACCCATGGAAGACAGACAAGGTTTCAGATGGCAAATACAATTCCTTTCTTTATTGAAGGAGATGATGAGGGGAGATGGTGAATTATGGATTGGTCAGCCTACCTTCAATTTCCAGAAGGAACGAACAAATAATCAATCTGGTTGTAAGCCCTTAGCAATGCGGTAAGTAGCAGCAAACAGATTTGTGGGAAAATGATCTTAACTGGTACAATTTTTTTTCTGTGACAGAGTAAAAAGCCATGTGAAACAGCAAGTGTCTTAGTTGCGTTTTCACAAAGAGGGAGGCAACTTGGACGCAAGGATACTATCCTGTTCAGAACTTTGTTCACAGCAGGGTTGTAAGTATCAGAGAGTTCCGCAGGGGCGGGGCGTCTGGCATTTAGTATTTTCATTAGGGTTTGGGTGACATTTGAAATAGTAGAACTAACCCAAAGCAAAGAGCGTAAAAGTCAAGAGAAAATTGTGAAGATCTGAGCTTGGCCGGGAATGAATGGAGGTACAGCTGCAGCCTGGGAGAATGAAGGCTGGGCAGGAGTCTTTGTCACAGCTCGGGCAATCTGACACTACTCGTCCATGTGGGCTGACCGGTATCTAACAATGGTGAAGAACGAACCCAATTAAGGGAACTCAACTATCTGAGACTGCTGCTTTTTATAAAACCTGTAGAAAACTAACATCATAGAGCTCTCTAATCAAACATGGTTGAGCATGGCGTCTTGGTCCAAAAGAATGAAGATAGTGACTGGCACATACAGACTGGTTATCTACTGCACACGTAAAATAACTTTTCATTTCTAGTAAGCATTGACAAAACTTTGACTGGAATTTTGCATCCTGTTTTGGGCACCCTGCTTTCAGAAGAGGATGCATTTTGAGTACAGATAAAAGGATGAGGAGTGGTAAGTAGCCCAGCAGACTTGTTGGGTGGAAACACTACAGAATGTTTTTCTTTCCTGAACAGAACTAAACCAGATTGATGTAACAGATTTTGAGTTCTTTCCTGCAAATTAATTGCATTCCATGTACATAAGGTATTCAGAAAGAGAGCTTTAAGGCTGGGCATCAAGAAAAATCTACTCTGATATTACTACAGTCAAACAGACAGTGGTTTGGAACAGTGGTGGAGCTGTATCCATGAACCCTGAGAATCCGTGGATTACTTCAAAAGCAGCTAAGAAATTTTAAGAAAACACAATGTGGTCAGTAGTCTTCAGCTGCTGCATAAGGATCTCTGGAAAACGTGAGGGGGGCTACAAATAGAGAAATACTGAGGTATAATAGAACCTGCCATGGGACAGGGACGACAGGAGGGTTATTCAGCCTGTTTATTCTCTTCAGGGAGTTCTGCCATTTGGGGCTATCTCAGGTCAAAGGGCAGGAGCTCACCATGCACTTTTAAAGAACCTTTCTCTCCTAAAACTGCAAGCACCTGTAGCCTCCTGCCTCCCAGAAATGTTTTAGAATACCAAGTTCCATTTACAGGGTGTAAATAGTATCAGTGTGTGTAACATAACCCAATTATTTGATCCATTATTACTACAGTATCAGAGCAAGTCATGAATATTCATAGGCCAAAACAAGAGCCACCTGTGAAGATAAGGGAGAATAACATATACTGTTCCCAAACTGCCCTAGATGAAATACAACCTTCAGAATGTTTTTAAGAGATAGGTAGGCAGTACGGCATTTTTAACTTGTTTTGCTCCTTGCCTAGAGAATCCTCCTCAGCATATGAATGTAAGAGAAAAGCTGGAGATTTCTGATAAATTGCACTACATATTTTGGGAAAGGAAACCGATTAGGTATTTTGTTCAGATTTAGTCTATTATGGGGAGAGATACCTTATGATGAAGCATTTAAGAAAAATGTCTCTAGCACTGAGTTTCGCTTTCTGAGCCACAAACCAGAGTAGTTGCATGCTGAATGCAATTTCCCCATCTGAACTGTCTTTGTTAATTTCTTTTTCAAGTCCTGCCAGATTGTGGTGAGAACAGGCACAAGCATGAAATTAATTTCTTTCGCCGTTCAACGCCTGGAAGTGATGCTTTGACTCTATGAATGAACAAGATGATCTTTTGAGTTGGTAAAGGTAAGAAGAGTCTACATGGAGTCTGTGTCTATCTTTGCCAGCACAGCTCTGATGAGCAGTCAGGTGACTGGCGGGCACTAGAGCCACACCAGAGAGCGGTACCACAATAACCTGCATCTACAGTAACAGGTCTCTGTTGACAAAGCCTCACAGTTGTATATCTGGCCTCTGCTCAGAGAAGAAGTAGTAGTAGAAGGCTGGAGATTTACGCTGGGGCATTAAAATTTTAGGTTCAGCCTTACTGTGAATTACAGTTGGAAGGTGGGACTACAAAACATGGATAAACAGTTCTGCATAATTCAGAACATTAATCCAGTAGGTTTTTTTAGTGGATTTTAAATTAATATATAATCTGATTTATTTAAAATAGTAACATTAGAATTTCTTGGGGGAAACCAAAACCATAGCTCCAAAATACATGCATGATTTCAAAAAAACCCCAACAACCCAGAAAACTATTTAACTTGCTGGTACAGAGATTTGGGCTTTACTGTACTGGGGGCTTTAAAAAAAAGGTCTCTAAATTAAGACAACATATAACTAGTGTAACAAAAAAAATGAAAGAGGGGAAATATCACAGATGCCTCTATATTCTTGTGGTCTGTATAATTTTGGAGTAGGTACCCACAATTTAATAAACAAGGTGAAATAAGCCAACTTTAAATGCTACCTAAGGAAACTAAAGCAGCAGATGAAGATCACATACCTGTAACGAGTAGACTCTGTTAGTATGCCCTTGCAGTGTGTGCAGACAGGTCTCTGTCTCCGGATCCCACACTTTGACCATAAAATCATATGCACCACTTACAACCCTTCTGCCATCGTATTGAACACACCGAACCGCAGCTACGTGGCCCATCAGAACGTGTAAACACTGGCCCGTCTCTATGTCCCAAACTCTCAGTGTAGCATCTCGAGAACCGCTGACCACTCTGGAGGAACAAGAAAACCCGTCCTGTACTTAGCATTGGACATAAAAGTATTGGAACAATTAGGCTGGGGTATAAATTAGTTGAGTTTTAATTTGGGACATTTGATAGCAAAGATCTGGTTTGGCATGACATTTTCTTAGGGTCGCAAATGACTTGAGTGTTTTTCTTCCTTGCTCTAGTCACCTCCTCAGGATCCGTCTATCTGATATAATTAGCGATCAGTATGTAAAAGGCACTTCATTCCTGAACAGCAAAACAATGCCATGAGAAATTATGTGGACGGTTGTATCTATCTATGAAAGCTTATGAACATGCTGAGCTCAAGCCAGTGCTATGAGCGTTCTGTTTTTAATGACTGAGTTAACTAATTATCGCAATTAAGCAAAGATGATCTTTAGAAGTTTTAGTAAAGTAACGGTTATTCTGCTTGACTTTTTTCAGTTTATACTTTTAAAAGCTTTTTTAGGCAAAAACAGAAGTGAGAAGGAATTAATATTGGTGGAATTGATAAAGAAAAACCCCATAAACCTTCAAAAAAGAAGAAATGCAACCAACAGGCACTCTGGCACCAGCTCCATACCACAGCCAAGTAAAAGAGCTTTGCCAATGCTCGTTGAATCAAGACATGGTTTACTATTGCAGAAATTATGATATAATCAGTTAACATTTTAATCAAATACTGCAGTGACAATACTTAAAAAGTCATTCTGTAAAATGAATAAGTTTGTAGCATTGACAAAAAGGAAAAATTATTCTGAGTGTGGGAGGCTGGATCACAGCCTTAAAAACTTAACAAAGAATTAGTTTTGAAATAACATAGAATGTGACTTTATAAAGTACATGACTCAATTTTCTGTTCTTTAATTGGTATGCTTATGCTTTTGCTGCTATTACGCATCTCTTCCCTTGTGTTGATTTATGTAGCTTAGAGTGAATGCTTCGCCTGGTTTGTATTTCACTCAATGTTGGATGAGATACCCAAGTTGAACAGGCATTTTCTGTGAATACAAGTGTATGTCACAAGCCAACCCGTGGCTGTAGCTCTTGGACAAAGCCATACCTTTTCTCATAGAGATGCATGCAACGCACGGTGGAGGTGTGTCCGTACAAGGTGTGTATGCATTCTCCAGTCTCAGCGTTCCAGACTTTCAACGTTCGGTCTGTAGATCCACTGATGATGATATTGTCCCTCATCTGTGATGACCAGACTCCGCCTGTGTGCCCAACCAGTGTTCTCAAACACTGAAAAGAAGTTTTTTGCTTAGTTACCCTTTTGACAGAGCTGAACTGAAACTTAAGAAAAAGTAATCTAGGAGCTAACAGTAGTCTCTCAGCCAGAAAGACCCCTGGAGACTGCTTTGTGATTGAACTAAAAAATCCCACCTTTTAGAAAATACTCGTCAAATTTCTCTCTCCATTGTCAGTACTTTAAGGATTTTTCCCTATCATCTTCGCCTTCATAAACTAAACTGTCTCTCCAAATTTCTCAATATAGGGCATGTTTTGCAGCCTTGAGTCATTTTCCTGGCATTTTTCTGAGTCACTGCAGGTTTTCCAATAGCTTTTTGAAGCATGAGTGTTGGAACTGGAGAGAAGAGCATTCACTTAGTAGTTTTACCACCAATCTATAGACCATATACTGTTATTTTACTTTTCTGTTTGTTTATCCAAGAAACACTGCAGTCTGTGAGCCACAGCTACAGCGTTGATACTGCAAAATCACGTTTCAAACCTTTTTCAGAGTTTATTGTTGCCCAGGAGAGAATCCCACACTACATAAGCAGAGCCTGCCGCCTTTGATCCCAAATGTAAGACATGATTTCTCACCACGCAGAGACAGTGTTTGCTCACACCTACTCCTATAAAGGCTCTGTCACTCTGGAACAATGACTTGTCTCCGTCTCTCAGCCTGTATTCCTTACAAGTAACGACTATACGTGCTTTCTCACCAGGCTAATTAGCACAGCCAAGAAGAGATCCTTGCAAGACCCCTCTAGAAAGATACTCCATGAAGATTCTGCATTTACATTAACAACATGATCTCCATAATTACCCACTTTCTAACCCATTTAAATATGTGCCATGTTGATTTTTGCATTGCTCTATTTTCTTCAATCGTGTCATGGGGATACAGTCTTGCAGTGCATGCAGCCATCTATTTCTGCATTATTATTTTTATCAGTCAAACCTGTAACCGCATGAGAAAAGAGGTCAAGACAGATTGATGATCTCTCAGTAATCTAATGCTAAGTGGCATTAATTGCTGTGGCCTTCCCTTAACTGTCAGTTGACTCTTGACGTAGTCCAGTATTTTGTATCTGAGATAATGTATCCTAAACACCCAGTCTTTCAGTTTACTCCATTTAAAGACTGACATGTTTTAGTGTACTGGCCATGCTTTGGATCATCTCCTTGGGCTCATACCTTTTGAAAAAAACACCTATTTTACCCCACAGGTTACTTTAGAAAAAAATCATCAAATACAGATTATCTGGATCAAGTGTAACACGAAAAAACGTAACTTTGGTAGCTGTTGTTTAGCATCCATGTGAGTTTCTGCTGAAATGAAGTGTTCTATCCTTGCTACACGTTGTATTTCCATCACATGAATTTTCTCCCAAAATAAGTATTTTTTCTGCATCAGTGATATTATACTAATTTCTGTTGTTAATATCCTGTTCTTTCTAAATGAAAATGCCACGATTTTTTTCTGTACATAGATTTCCTGTTCTTTACCATTTTTTACCAGTCTTCTGCAATTCCTGGCTCCTAGCTTAATTCACTGCTATCAAATCCATCTTTTTCAGTTCATAGCTGTTATTCACTTTTACAGTTCCCTTTTTTTTTTTTAAAAAAAATTTCAAATGATTTGCTCATATTTTAAGACATCATCCTTCTAAAGCAGTAAGAACACAGAATCCTTATTTTGGGCTTTACATCTGTCAAGGGGATTATTCAGTCATGTTCATTTGCACAAACCAACCTTTAGGGTCTTTTTATTTTATTAATTCTTCAGCACCAGTAAGCATGAGGGCTGATACAGCACTCTTATAATTTTTGGCTGTCTTAAAGGTTCAGGGTAAATAGTTACACTAGGATTTGTAATTACTTTCAAAAAATTACTGAACCCGAATTGTTAAATCGTGCTACTATAATCAATTTTATGTATTTAAAGGAACATTTTGCTGCAAACCTTTTACATCTTAAACATGTTACCCTCGATAGCTGTCCTGTTGTTCACCTATCATTAAACAAAGGTAAGGGCACACAATACTAGTCTAGAAGGAAAATGTAGTTTCCTGAGGCCTTTTCTGTATCCTTGGAGCATGGTCAGTCAGTCACCTTCAAACAAAAAACTCTGTGCGCTGAGTAGCTGTGATGTTCTAATGTGAGTGAAATGTTCAGTACTGTCTTTTTGATTGCACATATTGTTTTGCTTCTCTAAGCCAAAATTAAATTATTGAAGCTTATTAAATTCCTGCCTGAGCTGGATCTAATTTAATAGGAAATATTTAAACCTAAAGCAAGTTACTTTTTTTTTTTTTTGGTGGTGGCTCAGCAATATAGTAGCATAGGAAAAAAACCACAAACTGTATTGTAAATCAGAGCCAGTACAATGAACACCCCATTTCAGTAACTTGAAAACAACAGAAAGAATGCTAGAATACAAGTGAGAAAGGGAGATCCAGAGAGATAAAAGCAAGCTAAAGTAAGCTTTAAAGGAAGATAACATATCCGTCCAAATTCTTTAGTCTCCATGTCACAAACGCCTCCACAGGAATAGCAGAATTGCCAAGAGAACAAGGATCTATGCCAATGGTAACAGGAGCAGCGTTGCAATTTCCCATCAAGGTGACTTTTTTGAACAGGACTAGTTTCTGCACAGGAAAGGATGACTCAAATGGTTACCGGCACTTTTTCCAGTTCTTGCACCAGACGGCACTGAAGACCACTCTGTGGTGCAGTCTGATGGCACAGCAGCATTTTTGACATCCCAGTGCTCTACCTGTCACTCATTTCCTAAGGAATTTGGCAAAATAACCGACTTACCTTGCCTGTAACCGCTGACCACACTTTCAGCGTGTTGTCATCAGAGCCGCTCACTATTCGGTTCCCACAGAACTGCAGGCATGTGATCACGTGGTCATCATGGCCTTTGAGCACCTGACAATAAAGGACAAGGAAACATACAGTCACAATTTAACACAAGAGATTAGAGAGAAGCAGGAGAAACAAAGTGCTCTTCTGATTCATAAATTATAAAATGCTAGAGTTGCTTCAGTAATAATAAGGCCCCTTAATCCCGTGTGTCAAGTCTAATTTACCGCCAGCTGGGACCAAAGAAGGTATTTTCCTTCTTCCATGGAGCGATACTGCATTGCTTAGCAGGCATACTACAGTTATTGTCAGCCTCCTAAAAGTACCAGGAAAAAATCACTAATAAAAGTAGGTTGAATTAGTAACTGGACTGCTCGATTCCTCCGCAGTTATTCCCTCTCTTTTTCAGTTGAGTGACTGTTACCTTTTAAGAATTGTTTCCATCTTGAACAAAAAGGCTGGGGTTGTATTATTTGCTGCCTATTTGTATTTCGGTGGTCAAGGCTGACTGTATGTAATTTTTTTTTTTCCCCCTTACCAGCCAAGCATTGTCATCTATTAAATGCTGGGCAGCACCAAATTCAAAAAACTAGGAAACCGTTAACTCAATTAAACACAAACAAAAGCAATAATTTAATGTGCTGGAAAGGTGGATTGGAATGTTGCTTTAGAGAACTGGGATTTTCAGTGCTTGATTTGGGAAAAACTGCAATTCAATATATTTTACTGCAATACAGCAAAAAACTCTGTATCAGAATACATAGGATGAGGAATTTTTTTTTTTTTAAGACATCTGAACACTTTTCAAGATGTTCATCAAAATGAAATGGGCATTTGGATAATGCCCGAGGCTGTAATTTTAATAATCATTCCAAGATAAGTTGATGTGGCCTATCAAGGCAAGAAATACAGAGCTGTTGCCAGAGATGTACATAAGTTACAGCCAAATAAACAGCAGGATATAGCCATAGGTTTTCCATCGGAATTTTTTTGTTCTTATTTTTATTATTTTGTTGTACAGTAATCAAGAAAACAGGCAAATTGCCATAAAACCTTAAAAGGCCTTGAATATGTTTTTTCTTCATGTTTCTGACTGCTTGTTCAATACCAGGTTTGATTAGACAGTTACTATTTTATTTTACAAAAGGTTTGAGGCATTGCTTCCTATCTTTATATTGGAAAAGATGTAATGATAGTATCAATGTCATTAGAGAATTTTAATATTTAAAAAAAAAAAAATCTTAACACAGAATGGAATTATTGTCTTGTGCTGCTCAATTTAGAAGAGTATGTATAAAAATAAAGCATGAAATGATCACAGAATAGCTGTGGAGTATTTTTATGTTGTGACATGGCCCAACTCTACAAATACAGACACATATATGTATTTATATAGAGAGAGTATATGTGTGTATGTTCAATTTTAAATATAAGTATTTCCAATCAAGTTTCTGAGATTATCTGTCTCAAAGAGACTGGCATATTTATAGGAATTCATGAAATTGTACAGAATTTTTTAAAACAGCAGTGAAAGAATTCTGCTGTCTGAAGAATCACCTTTTGATTTGCTAATAGGGTGGCTCAGAAATTAAATTAAATCCAGGGTAAACTAAAATACGAATAATTTCTTTTTTCCTGTAACAATACACTGCTTTTTGTGCATGGATAGTCTGGCTTGTCCGAAGGGAAAAAATAACCCACAAGTTGATCCTGCTTCCTTCATGGCACCATGCACACAGCTCAGAAACTTACCTTAGGCGATTTTAGTTCTCCTCGCCGCCAGTTGGTATCAATCCTGTGTTGTCTAATGTAGGCGCTTTTCCACGGACTGTGTATAAAGCCTGGTTTTATTACTTTTCTCCTCTTGATGTGTAACGGTTCATCAATCCCTGAAAATTATTTTTTTGAAAAGTGGGGAGGGGGAGAGATGAGGCCCACCCCAAAGAAAACAGCTTCTCTCCCTCCCAAACCTTTACCGTGACCTCTGACATGAAATACTGCATTGACGTAACAACGTCCCGCATGCCAGTATTTGCATCATGTGTCAGTGACACCACCCTGCTCCTCAGCTCTATACCACATCTTTCCTTGTCATTTAGCGTAATCATGACTGTAATTGTGCCTGAAAAGGCTCCAGTTCATCATTCCTTGCTGGCTGCCTTCTAGCTTGGGTTTGAATCCCCCTTTCTGAGGCAACGCAGCAGAACGTTGCCTTTTTCAAATGGGAATTGCCCAACAAACTCCATAACCCCTTGTACGCTCGTTCTGGAACCCTTCAAAAAGCAAGCCTTTCTGTCTGCAGGCCTCCTCTCCGGTCACCCATCTTCATTGCCTTTAGGCTCACTGTGACGCTTGGTATTAGTGAGCTTTGAATTCTTTATTTGAAAGGCTGTGTGCTCTTGGCACTGTCCTCTCCTGGCTGGAATTTAAGTCTAGCTATGCCCTTTCTGAACTGACGCTTAAGCAGCCGTGCTTTGTTTTAGCCTTGCTATTACAGATATATCTTTATTTTTACAATTCTCTCACCAATCTCTCTTCCCTATGCAGTTCCTCTCTTCACCGCATCTCATTACGAGCAAGAGTCTTGTCTCTTGCCAGTACGTGGATTTCACTCTTCTGCTTTTAGCCTCTTCGCTGGTGTCTCTATCTGCAAGTCTTGAATTCACTGCTCCTTCGTATCGCTGAGCAACTCACTAAGCGTAAGCAGGCTACAGTACTGTTTTGTTTGCGCTCTCATGCCTGGCCATATTCATTTTTTACTTCTAAGATCACAAATGTAGGCACATTCCACTCTCAACTTTTTTTCTCATTCTGTCCTCGTAATGCATTTTCACTGAAATTTAGAAAAGGAGAATCTCTAGAGAAAATTTAAGAGGTTAGACACCTGGTTTCCACTGCAAAAGAAAACTAATTAATTTAGGTGCCTTTACAAATAGCCAGCAACATTCACATTGTCATGGGTTGTTTGTTTTTTTTGTTTTGTTTTGTTTTTAAAACCTTGACTCTCACAAGTTCTTGTCTCCCCACTCAGAGGCAGCCCGGACAGGACCCTGTGTGTTTGCCCATGTCCAAGAGGGATACTGCTCTGAGATCCCATGCATGTGCTCTGCCCCCAGAACAGACTCCTTGGTCATATAATTCTCCTTAAAAATAAAAACTTACATTCTTCATGTGCTCAAATATGTGGCTCCTTTCCTGGGAGCCATTTTTGCCCATTCCTATTGCTTCTGAATCACCATATCTTCTTGATTTGGCATGAGCAGGCAACATCCACATGACTTATGGATTGTGTGTCCCTCTCTAAGCAATCAAGTTAGCACCTTCTCCCCCTCTCGTGGCATTTCTCTGTTCATTTTCCTACAAACGATGTGAAATTACTGCATCGCTTCTACCCAACCGCTGAACCAGTTTTCCCTCCATGTTATTTACAAACTGCAAGACTCTGCTCCTATCATTTTTACACCTTGCTTTGGTTGTATTTTGAATAAAAATAATCTTTAAAAAGCAAGAATAATTGTATTTTAAAAACATACACCTAGCAGACTTTATAAATAGGATGTTTAACTCTAGTTTAATTTCTAGTACTCCACGGATTATTTCTGCTTCCAACTTTCAACAGAGATACACACTGCATAGCTCAAAGCATCGCTAGCAGTAAATTTAAAGTCACACGAATTGCCTTCATAAAACTTTAAGCTTATTATGTAAATGAACTGCACTTTTTTTGCAACAGCAACACTTTGACCATTACATCCATCTTTTTTTGCTCAGCCTTACCCTCCTCTTTGCATTTCTCTCTCCAGAGAAGATTATCTTCAGCCAGAATTCTCCAGTAACGACATGTCTGGGCTGCCTGCAGAAGGTCCCTGGGTTCCAGGAATGACAGCACGTACAGTGCCAGCTGTAAAAAAAAGAGAAAAAGTGTATTTTCTGCATTGCTTTTGAAAGGAAAAGTGAAGTAACTCCAAGTATTATCACACATCAGGGGCTGAAATACAGAAAATTGAAACAATAAATTATTAAACAATCTCAGAAACTTAACAGAGCTATGGCTTATTCCAGTGGGCACACAAAGTATAACAATCATCTTAAGTAACTAAATCCATACAGATCACATCAGAAACGATTCTTGTATTTGCAGGAGAGAAGACGTCAGCTGAAATCACTATTATTTTTAAAATGTAATCCACATTACTTTGAATCACTAACAGAATTATTACTAAACTAATTATGTCTGTGTTTGTTTGTTATTTTAGCTAACAATTAAACCAAAAGTTATTTTGAGAGTTTAACTAGAAATTAAAACACTCACCACTCGAGCAAATAGGAAAGTACGTTGTGATGAGTAACGTCACTCAGTGAGCTTAAATGCAGAAAAAGTAAATGCTACGTGGGCTGTAGTTCAAAAGCACTCTGCAGCTGTAGGAAATGCAGCAAACGTAGCGCTCCTCTTCTGACTGGAATGCAACCACACTCCTAAGCGGTGTTACAGGGAGTTTTACAGACTGGGATGCAGAAGGATTGAAATACGCAACCTCAACACTGTACACAGTATGTTACCAAAACACATGGGGCATCCCAATAAGCACCAGAAGATACACAGAAGATGAGCTTTTCAATGTGACAAAATTAAAGGTTGTTGGGAGAATTCAGACCTCAGTTGACTGAGCTAAGCCACATAATGACCATGATAAAAACCTCCCAAATCTCCATATATATATATATCTATCTTCAGATGTACTGAAGGCTTAAGCAGGGACAGAGGCATCTAAAACACAGCCCAAAACCCAGGGCCAGCAATCCTTATGGGTGCAATAATCAAGTACAGCTTTTCTACTTGACAGCAACAATGCATCTCCCCCGTCATGGAAAATGTAAGAGGCAGGAAAGTCCCTTCCACGGCTAAAAACTCTGCAGAAAGAACAATATTGATAAAAAGCGATGCAGAGACCTATTTACATGCTGAAACAGCAAGGTCTTTGGCAGTAGCTAATAGGATGCAAAGTTCTCAGGGAAATCAGATCATCCACTTTTACTTCTGCTTGACATATCTTTTTGAGTTCAGGATTTTTTTTTTTATTTATTTACTTTTTAGCTGGCGTTAGTTATGATGTACATAAATAGAACCTGCCCTTCAAAGCAGCACAGACTGAAATTCAGTAGGGAAGTCCTAACTGTAGGCTGTTGACCTCAGCAGATTTTTGACCTTATTATGTGAGAAACGTTTACTTTCAGTAATCTAGTCCAGCCAGTGACTGAACAGGAAATAAAAATTCAGTATGCCAGAACTGTTTGCATTTTGACTGCACACACACCTTCTTTGCAAGTCATCGCCTGCAGCTTGCATTGAGCACATAGGACTCCACATTTCAAGGACCTGTGTCTTAAGTTACACATTAGATCCTGTACGCAGGAGGGATCTTCCTTCTGGCCCTACTCGGGAAGCCAGCATTTAGGATCTGGTGTAAGGCTCACTATTACAAGAGCAGCAATTGGACCCATCCTTTTAGACTTTCTGTCAATTCCTGGTATGGGAAATTATTTAAGTAGTGCCATTTCCTAACATGCATCAGATACTCCTGCACGCAGCAAGACTCACACATGAAAGAGATCCTTTCCATTTTTGCTGGATGTTCCTTAACTGACAGCAGAGTTTGTTTAAATACCACTTGTCCGATCCGTACAGATATGGACACTTGCTAAGATGGTGTTAATTAAAACTTGCGAGCCAACTGATTCTAAACCAGGTTACATATGGGTGACATTTATTTTAGACTATATTTATCTAAATAGTCATCAAGGGTCAACAGCCCACAGTTGACTTTAAGATTAGCAGTGCATAAAAGAGGACGTCTCTTTGTCTCAGCTCATGGATCTAGTTATAAGAAAACTTCAGGTAGCAAAGACCTCATCTTTGACTACTCTCCGCTGTAGTATTAGTAATACCCAGTAACAAGCCAGCTCTCACTTTTTCTTCACTCACACATGTGGCACCAACAAAATTTCTTTGGCTGATTTCAGCAAAACTCCTCTTCTGTTGGTTTCTAGACCTGGTTTTCACAAACAAGTAATTTCAATAATTATTTCTAAAGTTTCAGCAAGAAAACAAGAGTATTCATTTCAGATTAATTGTTTGACTGCATGTTTCCTCAGGAGGAAAGCAAACATTGTCTTGGTTATTCAGCTATCAAGTTACTGTCTTTGCATTGCTGAAATTGTTTTTGAAGAAAAGTCCTCCTGTCCAAATCATCATCTTGTTCTGGTTAGGTATTAAAATCACTGCATTGCATCCAACAGCACTGGAGATAACTGCAGATGTTAATGCGGAGCGACAACTCAGGAGAGCCTGCTTTCACACGATGCCGGCTTTGATAGGGAAGCCTGTTTACAGAATTACTGACCCTAAAACTTATTCTTGCCCCCAGAGCTCAGTTCGTCACCCCCTGCTGCAGCCAGCGCAAGTAGCTGGGGTCACATCATTTACGAGACCTGGGTGAAAAATGATCTTCAAAAAGGAGAGGAGATGGTGGAGTTAGCTCAATGGGGTTTTTTGTTTAACTTGGTTAACTTTGGTGACAGTGACCAGAGGTTAGGAAGGTAAAATTATTGAAGCCAGCTTCTCCGGTGAAGTCAGCCTTTCATGAAGCTAAGCGCTTGCAATATTCTGGTTTCAAGAGGCAAGAACAAACACTAAAAATAAATTAAACAAATGAAACACAAGTAGCTTACAATGGATTCAAGAAACATAAATGAGAAAGGAAGTTTTACAGCTAAATAGCGTATCTTCTCTGTGAAGAAATTACTAAGACTGAAATAATAACATGATCATTAGTTACAGCATAACTAGATGGCTGGTTGTACTTGAATTAGTTTTGCCACTAAATCATGCAAAGACAACTGAGCTGTGAGTTACTGTTACCAACTCTATATTAAAGTTCCACGTTTAACAGATGCAGAAGTGGCAAAGTATCTTCTGTCTTCTCAAAATACAAAGTCTTTCTGCCTTCCTCTGCCTCTGAACTAAGGCCGCTTTGGGCAGCTCCTCTAGAAACATGGCAAACAGGCAGAGGTCTTACTAAACTCTTCTCCTCCCCCGTGTCCTTTCCATTTATGAAGGCAGCTGCCACAGGAAGTGCTTCTGTAAATACTCATCTCATCTCATGTGTACTATGTTAATACTCGTTGTACAAATTGCTTCCAACCCTTACAAATGCTACCCAGCAAGGGAAGGCTGGGACACTTCCTTGTGAAGACAGGACAGTATGTAAAAGGCAAGAAGGGTCTTGTATATCCAAGTATTCTAAAATAGGATAAACACCAGAAAAAATGTCAAGAAACAGAGATACAGAACAGTCTTCGGGTAATGAGACCATGTTAAACACACCAACCAAATACTAGCACCAGAATATCTTTTAAGAACTTGCCTTGTAATGTGTTAGTAACTAAACACTTGCGAAAACTTCAGCCCTCATGAAAATGTTCACGTGGAAAACCCAACGTGCGGTAGATCTGGCAAAAGAAAATAGACTTCCTCCCCACTCCAAATAACAAAACCGCTTCCAATTCCCTAAAATCAATCAAGGTCAGAAGTACCATTTCTAAATGAACTAAAATACATTCATTTAATAATTGTAGCAAACTGGGTTTGTATCTCTCATATCCACCCTCATTTTCTCTTTGCAAGGACATCAAGAATTACTCTCCTGTGGACAGCATTTAGTTACACACGCAGAAATCTAAATCTTGGTTTCTCTTTAACCAGATACAACATGATCTGATTTGCAGTAAAGGACTTACTGTAAGATATCTGCTTAATGACGGTTTAGGCTTTATCCTTAGTGAGAAGTGCTTTTCTGGGTTTACTTTTGGGTTTTTTTGGTAGAGATTTTAGGGCTCAGTTTGTTTAAAACAAATTCAAAGATAATATTCACAAAAACCCACCACTTAAAGCATTGAACAATAATGCTTATATTTACAGAATAATGTGCAGAAAGGTCTTACATCCAGAGGAAATCTTTGTGCATGCGTGCCCTAACAGAATTAGTTCTCAAAAACAAAAGCACCATCAACCCAATTAAGATTCAGAGATATTTTTAAAGCTACTGGGACTTCGTTTAAAGGAGTCGTCTGTTCTTCCAGGTATCCAAATGCCTATCAAGAGAGAAAGGTATGTTAATCTGAAATTACAGTAGCCATGTTATGGTAGTATACCTAATTGTGGACCTCTTTAACATCAGTTTACATCACTGTGTTAGCAAAACTGAAGGCCATAATTAGCATGGAAGTTCTTAAAAGCTGGCAGCTGATGCGCTGCATTGTCCGATATTGTCCTGTATTTCTCACCTCTTTTGGGAGCAAGGAAATGAAGTCTCTTTGAAACTGGGGCTCTATCACTTGCATCATGTGTTTTACTTGTGTTGGTTCACAACTATCAATCAGTTCATCTAAAGCAAGTAATTTCTCTGGTCCACTCCAGCTCTGCAATAAAAAAAAAAAAAAAAAAAAGAAAAAAAACCAAAAACCAGTAAGCTTACTTTAATATACTAGTCTGGTGTATATGAATAAGTGCTGTTGCTTCGCCAAAAAAGCAAGTTAAGTTTCCTTGTCGACCTACGTACAAGCATATAAAAAGCCAGCAAGATAAATGCTCATGTTAATTACACACAAATGAAAAGTTAATCAACACAGAATATGGAAAATTGCTACATTGATTCATAAGCTAAGAAAGGATTTTATACACACCCATACCGATTAGCAATTAAATACATAATATTTAATAATAATAATTAAATTAATTAAGCTTCTTTGATGAAATCTACACACATATTACTGCCAATAAAGGGGTTGCAACAGAACACGCTCCCTGTCTTTCTCCATTGTGCATACAAGTGAGATGATAACTTTTAACCTTTATGTTTCATCCAGCAGACCAAAAACTTTAAACAAAACAACAGGAAAGAAAGAAAAGTAACTTTCTCTAAAAGTAGCTTATTGCCTGCTTATTACTACAATATGTCCCTAAGTGACAATGCTGTAATTTCAGAATCCTGGCTATAAACCAATGTATATTTGGTAAGTATCAATTTACACTTGAATAAACAGGGATTTTTGATTGGTAATTTTCTTACTTCACATTTTTACTAATGGGCACCATAAAATTTGAAGATTTTAATAAGGCACTCCTCTGAGAGCATAGCAGATTAACAACATCATTTGTAGAAAAAAATTAATAACTGAATATGCTCCACATCTGAAAAGCACGTCTTAAACTCATCTGTGCTCATCAAAGAGTTTTGATTTGTTATATGAAAACAATTTGAAGAAAAAAATTATTTCTTGTGGAAAAAACAACAGCCACCGCTAACTGATTTAGAATTAGAGCATGAATAAAGCCTTAGAGAGGAGAGAAAATGAGACAACACAGTTTTTGAGAGCAGATTCACATTCGTATTCCTGAATGTCTTCTAGAGTGACATTTACAAGTAAATTAGCACATACAAATGATAGTACAGTTGTGGTAAGAGGCTAACTGAAATAAAAAAAAAAAAAAAAAGGCAAGATACCTTACAATTAAGATTTCTGTATTAATCTGCCATGTATCTCAGGACCTTTCATACTCATGCTCTAAATTTTTGTTCTCTGGATTTGATTCTGACAGTTAACTCTGATCTCTGCAATACTACGTTTGTATATTGCGAAGTTTCTGCAGAGCAACGAGGCAAGCGAAGAAGGTGGAATTTTTGAAAGTGAATGCAGAGCAGGTAGATACCCCGCTTTACTCAACACAGAAATATCACGGTGTCACATAATTTCTCCCTAATTAAAACGTCAAAATACTTGGAATGTCAAGAAAAGTATCATTTAGCCACATGACGACCCACCTGACTTTCAGGTGACCCCATTCCACCAGTGCAGCGAAAGGAGCTTCAAGCTGCCTTACTTACGGCGCGAGCACCTGCCGGGACAGCTGTAGCACCTTGCCCACCCCAGTGACACGCTCTTGCTCTACAGCAATGAGGCGGCAGACAGCGGCAGCTAACTCCCGCCTACCCTAACGGAGGAGTTAGCGCCTATGACCTCAGCCTTTGCACGTGCTGTGGGCAATTGGTGAGGTGGGCTAAGCCAGCAAGAAACTATTCCCCATCCAAGCGTGGGTACGTAGATTGTCACCGCATGAGATGGGGGGTTCTGTGTCTCACATCCAATACCTCAGAATATTAAAAAGAAACAAGAATGTCTCAGCATAAATTGCAGCAGTGCTGTTATAAACAGCTTTTACTATAAAACACTCTCAATAGAAACATTTGCATCACAGAGCAGTTCTCCATAAATCCTGCACCGAAGAACTGTTTATCTCACCAACTTTCCAACTGCCGTTTGTTTCACTAACCCAGAGCTTAGCTGGTGTGAGGTACAAACGTTTGCAATCTTTAATCTCATCTGCCAACCGTGTTTGAATTTAGGAGAATTTAAAAAAGGGAAACTAATACCTGTGCTACTTCCTTATAATATAAATTTCCAAGGTCAGTCTAGGCTTAATTTATAAGCGGTTACATTTATTAAATTAGAACAACTCAACCTGAAGAGCATTGGTTTTTGCAGTAGCAAACCTTGCGAGCAGTTATGAACAGGTTATTGATTAGTAACTTCACTATACACTACCACCTTAATCTGTAAACTCTCTTTCTTTGGTTTTAACATATAATACAGATCTGAACAGAAAAGAAAAAGGTTCAAGAATGAGAAAGAGATGCTAATGAATAAAAGCAGTACCCTCTTTCATCTGTCCGTTCATCGTTAGAGGATGGCTACAGGCAGCTTCCGGAGGCTCTTTTTAAGCAATCGGCTGCTACAAAATGTTTTCTCTAGAACACCGTCCCCTTAGTCTTTCACTTAAGCAAACAAACCTCCAGCTACAGTCGGTAAGGGGTCTCCGAGGGAAATGTTTGGCATGGAAAATGGGGATGAAGCCTTGCCAGATGAACACAACTGTTTGCATTAACTAAGGCAAGTCTAGTAAATTACTGTTTCTGGGCCCCATAGCTTGATCTATTTGCAAAAAAACTGCACGTAGCACACTGAGCGGAGAGGGGACGAAATAAGTTTGTGGCTTTGATGAGAAACAACAGTGAACAAATGTTGCAGAAGAGAGGGAAAAAAAAAAAGTAAATGTGTGCCAAACAGTTTGCAAAGTTTCAAACATTGTAGATGACCAGAGACTTCTGAGACACGTAGTGTAGTGTCCAGATATCTTGGTTTTCTACCAGGTGATTCCCTTTCAAATTGAAGAACTTTTTATAAAGAATATACTTTATCTTTAAAACACATTTAATTGGTTTTCCTTGCCTTCAAAACTTATGTTGACTTTTACTGAAAAATTAAAATAAGGCTTTTATTATGGGCAGGGGTTCCCCTAGAAAAGGTAACTCCAGGATTCATTCACATAGCTCTTGGAAAGCCAGCGGGGACTGCCAATATTGCTCTTTGAATGATCTGAGATTGCTAAACAGACGTCCTCCCTCTTCCCTCCCATCCTCCCCGAGGCGTTGGTATGTCAGCCCAGGCCTTCTGGCTGGTTCACACCACTTCCTCATGCAGTAACACAGTTGCTGCAACTGCGGCACTACCTACCTGGAAACCATCCCTTCGTTTTCCCCTTTGCTGTTAGGTTGAAATGTCTTTCCTTTCTTTCTTCAGGCATGAAAAATAGCTTTATAATCAATATAAACAACAGCTTTGCTGCTTCTACAATGTCCACCTCATCCCTCCTGTCTGACCTGCCACCTACCCCTTTTACCGTCTCCTGTCTCTCTACCTCCCTCCACTCTTCCATGATCTAGGCTTTTCTATCGCACAGCTCTCATCTGCTACCTCCAATTTGTACAATTACTGTTTGTAGCAATTAGATCCTTTTTCTATTATAGGTGTATTTAGGACACCTATTTTAAATGGTTTAATTTCAGGGTGCTGCTCTCTGTTACTGAGTTCTGTTAATGGAGGTCTGTAGTTAGAAACACCTGCAGGAAGGGCTCTTCGGATCTTGCTTCTGCCTGACTCTTGGATCAGTTAACGGGAACCCTGCCATCCTCCACCTCGAAAGTATCTCGGTCTGGATAAAAATAGCACATAAGCAAAATCCACTGAAAGAAAGGTTGTCTACATCAGCAAGTAGTCTGTTGTAGCAGGAGAGGTTCGGGAGCAGTTGGTGCTGAAGCTCTAGCATTTACCCATCTCTAAGACCTAGCCTGGTCTCCTGGGCTGAACATCTGCACCACACGTGATATGAACCTATCTAGAGGAGCAGCAACTGGTTCAGAGTCTTACAGTCCCGCTGTGGGTCGGACAGCGTAGTTTCTTCTGAGAGGAGGCTAGTTTGTATGTACCAAAACTGCCCCGAGACCCAAACCAACGGGAAATAAGCAGGGATGATCAGGAGATCTGCTTTAAGCCTGCACTATTCCCCTGAAAGCAACTGATAACGGTGATGTACCCAAAAGGGGGGTGGTGGTGTAGTGCGGATTTTCCCCATTCTGTGCATAGGGGTTGTACAGAAACACCAAACCCTAGACCGTGTCCCACTGCAGGAGGACAGAGCAGACAATGCTGCAATGCTGGTTATGACACAATCTTTACCGCCTGCTTCACGTAAGAGGTGGACTACTCAGTCGCCTATTTATGCATTCATGAGTGTCTTCGGAAGAATAAGAAATGGAGAATGGTAAGTAATTTGAATTAAGGTGGCTTAGCCAACTCTTTATGTAAAAGCAAGGAACAGCACTCTTGCCAGCCAGAAATGGCAAAAGCATTTTGGGCACTATCTAAACTGCTGAGAAAAAAATGCTTCCACTTTTATGTAAAATAACAACGTTCACTAGTTACTCAGTGATTGCCTATACTTACTGTGTATGGAACAACTTTTCAACATCAATATTCCAAGAAAATGTAATTTTTTTTATCACATTACTTAAATAAAACCCAACACTGTAAGTATGTTAAGTAGGAAGAATGAAGAGAGAAAGAGACAGTAATTTTTAAAGCAGTACCATCTCTGAACTTAACACCTTTTTTTTTTTTCCCTTGTGGCAAGCAATTTGGTGACTTGAAAATATATATCCTGGTTCAAATAAAATAAAGTTGCTTGTAAAAGAAAAAAATCTTGTGAAGATACACTTGGGTGCTGAGTTTTAAAAATCTTATAGTCGATATTAAAAAGACCTGAAGCAAAGAGCCACCGCAAAACAGAAAAAATAAATAGGCCTTTAAGAAATTAAATGGTTTGAACCTATCAAAATGCTGTTCTATTTTTCTTTCCAGACTAACATTTCATTGAAATCAATATACATCTTCATTTTTAAAGGGAAAGTGCAACTACCCTGCCAACTGTTTCTCCTTTCTGCATTCGTTTTTTGTCACTTTCAAAATAAAAGGCTTAGATCAACTATAAAACCTAAGAGCAGCAATACCATATACAAAATAAATTTAAAAAAAACCTTAAAGGCCATCTTAAGCTTTCTTAATATTTGAAGAGTGGTCTTGCTTTTTAATTTGAAAAGATAACATAGGAGAATGTACAGCTCAGAAACCTCAAAATAACTGAGTATCATTCGTTACTGCCAACTACTATGCCAAAGGACAGTGCTACCTTGAAGCGGTACGTATGTCCAGCTAACGTGCCCCTGAAAATTTAGCTTTAAAATTAACTGGAAATATATTTTCATTTAAGACAGTGCTATGAAGCAGGCTTAGCAGGCATAAAGTACATCAAGGAAAGCCCTCCCCTATTTTTAAAAATATGTAACTGGATAACTAGCAATCTTATGTGAGGAAATACATAGTGTACATTCCAGATAAAATAGCTTTTGTTAGTAGAAAGGCTAAAACGTTACAAAATGTTAAAATACAATGAAGTATTACATTATCATATATATAAAGTACCATTCAAATATGATTCTTAGGGGTTAAAAAGACATATTTCTATGAACAGTCTCAAAAAAGATACACCATAATAATGAAATGTGAATATTTTTAAGAAACTGAATGATGTGTACAAGAATCTTAATTCCAAACTTCCACTGTTTTAAGCAGATTTATAAACGTGTAAAAATAAAGAGGGAAGGAGTTCTACATTATTATTTTAATGTTCAGAACTGACAGTGATTGAGATCAATGGTATTATGTGGCAGCATGAATCAAGCCAAAAGCACGCTCCTGCCTGCAAAATTGTATGCTCACTACTGATCTCAATATTGCTCTTCTATCTTTCTTTGCCTGTTACAGTAGCTGAAACAATGCCTGTATTAGTTAGTTACTCCTTTTGAAAACGTTTTTAGAAGTAACAGTTTATTAATCAAGATACGAAGACATAATATTTCCATTTTTCAAATCAATGACTGGGACTCATCCCTGCTTCTTAAAAACGCAGAGCAAAACTGTACAGGAAAGAGATCTCCATGGTTGTGGAAGAGGAGCAGAGGCCTGCCCCAAACTCTGTTTGTATTAACGTACACAAAATTGGCTTAGGTGCTCCCGGGTTGGCAGCCAGGCAGATTTCAGTTTCTACCCACGCAAGCGGTGCATACCACTGTCCCTCACACCTTCTCTTTTGGCAGACTGAGTTTTAGGCATTGCTGAAGGCTGTTGGAACGATACAGAAAACCTCTTCTCCCCCCTCCCTTCAAGTGTGTACGCATGTACTGGTTGCCGTTGTGTTAGGTATATAAAGATGAGTAAAAATATGCGCTGAGTTTCCTTTTAATCTATTTTTGCTAAACTTTTCTTTCTTAGACGACACCAGCCTTACAACAAATCTAGTGCTGTACCTGCACTGAAGCAAGCCACGCACTAACGCTTACTACTCTCCCAGTGAAAATGTCTCCAGTTAGCCTGAGGCCATGGAGGCAGCCGTTACATGTTGGACAGACTTTGCAGAAAATGTGAAAGCATCAAACAGGAAGGCTTATTTTATTAATAAACCAGGGAAAGAAGTATTTTTTATGAATCTCTACAGTAACTAGCTGAAACGGGGAACCACAATTCCTTGAAGTGGATGCCCATTTGTTTTTGAAACAGTACACAAAATCAATGACAGAGACGTTCTGGGAGGCAGGAGGAGGACTGCCTTTACTGAAGCAGACTTTTACTTCAATCAGGGAGGTAAGCTGCTTCAGATGGTTATTTCTCTAAGCACTGGTTACCTGAAACATTTTCAGCCATTCCTGAAGGCCCGTCGGTGGCTGCACAGATGTAATGCGGCGCCGTTGCTGTCCCTGGCCATTGGCTGCCCTCAGGTCCCCAAAAGTAGTAGGTGTGGCAGAGCATGGCACCAACCCCGTAGTACTACAATGCAAATAAAAAGCGATAGTCACATTTAAAACATTAAGGACAATTCAGAAGTCTATTGCAGAATAAGAAATCTAGTACAGAAGTTGCAACTATTACTTCAACTCTTAAACTTCATGCAAAAGCACTGACATGAAATATTGTTCTGCTGGTCACTCAGGGGGTCAGTTCCCTCACTTCCATAAATCTGCCTGTTTCTACCACTGCAGTACTAATCCTCCAGCTAGGGGGGGAATGGGGATCACCCTTCAAGTCTGAAAAATTACCACTCTGTTAATTGGCCAGCAGGTTGTCTATACAGATGCAGGTTTATATATTCCTTTCCTTGCCAGAGTATTTCCTTTCCTTCTGGGCTGCATTTGTGCCTTCTGACTGGTGATGTAGGAAGGCAGAGCTCAGAGTCTCACCTGTATGTGAAATGTGCTAGTGCTGCTTCATCGCCAAAGAGAAAAAAAATATACCTATTTTTAGCTCTTAATATATTTTGTTGACAAAGAGCTAGTAATATCGAGGAGTTCTAGTGGCTTAGTGGTTTGGAATTGCGCTTTGAAATACTCCATACAGTATTTTAAAGTTTGCGTGTTGATGGAGTGACACAGGAATTAAAGGGGGGGGTGAGGTGAAGAGGGAAAAGGAGCCAAAGGTGCTCCCTGAATTACAGTTTGATTTTTTCACTCTGACATGTTAAAACCCAGCTCATTCATATGGGATGGAGCTTTTAAAAGAGCTGGGATTAAGCTGCTATTGTAGGAGCCTAAAGAAATACAGCTGACTGGGTTTTCTTTTTTTTTTTTTTTTTACATAATGTAAAGTACTTCGTTCACAGAATATCAAAGTTGTATTCCCTAGCAGGAAATTTGGAACTCCAGTAGTGTTTGCACAAGCACGAAAATTTTAAGTACAGTGTGGGACTCCAAAAACCGCTTTGCTTTTGTGTATGATAAATCCAGCTTTTTAGTAGGTACGAGCTTCAGGGTTTTACTGACTTTTCAGTGGCTACAGAAATAGCTTCAAATGATGCAAGGTGAGTTCCTTTTAATATTTATCTCATCATAATCTACAAAGATTTCACTCTACTCTTCCTTGTTCTGAAGGACAATCATAGCATGTCTTACCATTTACCCAAACTGGTAAAGAAAAGTAAAAATTGGCTTGTACAGGCTTATTTTGAACTGTTACTTTTACTGAGTAATAACAGAAACCGAAGTTGATCTAAAAATACTGTTTCACAGATGAAGGATCCTCTTAATGACATTTGTTTCCTGGCTTTACCTGTTATGTGCAAAGAAAAGTTCATCAGACCTGTCAATTTTAAAGTGTGTCTGACCCTAGGGAAAATGGAAACAAGCAGGCACAAGAACTGCATCATTTGCCTAAATATTATTACATAAAATATAATCAAACAGTTTGAAAGAGAAGATTGGATGTTATTTAAGAATTCTTTTATGCCAATAATGACTCAAAATCCAAGCAATGTCAATTGAAAGTATTTTTAAAATAAAATCGGTTTTTTACAGCTTACTCATTCTCATCACCTGTACAGAGATCCAGCAGAAGGCCTATTATTTAAGGTCCAAAATAAGGCTCTAAAATTGGCTTATATTGGATCTGAGCATTATGTGGCCTCAAGCTCGCCCCAGTAGAACAGTTACACTTTAATTTTTTCTGCTGTAAACTGGTTCTCAGTCAAAACCAGTTATTCAAAACAGGATCTAAAAGCCTCTTTGCTTTGACCTGAGATTAAACCACAAGATTTTCGTTCGTGCTTTATTTTTCCTGTATATTTTCATTCCCCTGAAACAGCTGGTCAGGTTTCTGTGGAAGCTAGACAAGTCCAGCGGTTCCTTGGAATCTGACAGATACCCTTGACAAAAAGTGTACTTTCTTTCATGCTGAACTGTTTACTCTTAGGGGAGTGCAGAGCACAGTGTGTCACACGAAGAACTGGTGGCCAACAAGAGCGTTCTTCCATTAGGCTAATATAGAAACCCAGAGAAGCTACCAGCTTAAGAGGGATGTGGAAGCTGCAGCACGTGCTCCTCAGCAACAAGACATCACCTCTTCTTCTCTACTGCAGCGTTTACACGTCTGAAAAGCAACCCTGGAGCCTGTTTCCCCACACTGTCCTAGCTTTTCACTCATCACCTGATAAACCTCTTAAAGGAAGAGAAATAAAATCTAAATTACTTTTGAAAGATCCATCAGTGACTGAACACTACTATAGTGTGTTCGAAAGAAACAACATCCCCAGGCAGTTTTGGGAGGCAAGCACAATGCTTGCGGGAGGGCTGATGCTTATTACAGGGAAAAAACATAAAATGGTGTAAATTCAAACAGGATGGGAAGCAGCGTGACATCCGAGCACAATTGTTATGGCAACTATACAGTAAGAACTGCAGTTGTAAGGCGTGCACCCAGGGCCCTGCTCTTCCACCGTTTCTCACATTTAGGAGTGCTTTACCCCAGAAAGCATCTGACTGGAACAGCAGCAGTTATTTGTGTGATCTGGTACCATTTAGGACTAGTAAGGAAGCAGACTAGAACCCGTAATAATTTCATATTGTGGATAACAAGTACGTGTGTGTTCCTGTTAAGATCAGATGGTCTGCTCTGCCTACATAAATTTCCATTCTCTCATTCCTGTTACCATAGCAAAGTGATACACTTGATCACAGTTTGTAATAGTCTTAGGGTTTTATCATTATGTCCCTTTTTAAAAATCTGATTGATTTTATTCCCAGGAATGCTTCAGCCCTCAAAAAGTCTCTAAGTAAATGGGCATGCTATATTTAGAATTAAACACAAACCTCAACCGAAGAAATGCAAGTCCGGCTACTTCATTAAAACTCATCTTCAGTTCTCGTAATTTAAATTAGCTAAGCAACATACGAATGCTGATACAACCCCTTCTTTGCTTTACAGTGCTTTAACATTAAGAGGAGCCATGAATCTGGCTTAGCAATTGGAAAGACGAGATATAGGCAAGAATCAGGATCCAGTGATCTGTTATTATTGCATTTAATTACCTTGTGTATTCTGAGACTTTGCAGGGTTTCTTTCCCAGAGAGAAAGAACGGACCTCGGAGCCATGGTCCAACTTTCTCTTCATCTGCAAGGTGAGGGAAAAGAGTAACAACACGGATTTAGTTACATGACCAGCCTTACTTATGCCATACTTCTGTAAAATTAATCCATTTTTACCTTTTACTTTAATATTGAATTTCAACAAAGTTGACATGCACAAGATGATTTAAAGCAATATTTTAGTTTCTAGCTTCAACAATATTTGATACATGTTTTACATTGTGCAGGTATAGATAATTGCTGTTCTGGGGTCCAAAACCTACCAGAATTGTATTCTTTTAAATTCAAATGCTAAAAAGTGTGCAGAACTCTGTGTTGGCTTATTTACTAAACTGTTCTCTCTCTATTCTCTTGGGAGGTGAAGGAAAGAACTAAACCAAACCCCTTCATTCTTTGTGTTCAGGTTCAATGCTAAGAGTCTCATGGATATGGTTAAATTTTAGGTAGCCTGTCTGCATTATAAACCAAATACTCATTTTAGGGCCTTAAAAAAAAAAAAAATCAAATATTTCTTTTGCCTACCATTTTAAAGTTGTACAGTGAAAACATTTATAAAACTGCAGTAAAACCGACTGACAGATTAACTGACATTTTTACAAGAAGGGTAAAGATGAAAAACACTAAACCTCGGTCTTGAATGTCACCCGCAATTAGATATGATCAAAACCAAATAATGAGCAGGGCAGCTGCTAAAAGGGGAAGCCAGTCTGCAAAAATTACCAAAGAGATGGAAACCAGTGAAAGCCATATTTATCCAGTCAGACAAATAAAGATTACTTTCTACATATTTGGGTAATCTTTAACCACAGGCTTTTGGATTCAATGACACACACGCACGCCAAATATGATTTCTGAGGTTTTTGTTGGTTTTTTTTTTTTTTTAAGATGTGATGCACCAAAACACTTTAGCCAGCAGAAGGATGCTTACTGCTGTTTACAACTGTGAGCTGCAAAACGCATAAACTACCTGTGTAACAATTCAAACCTTAGTTTGACCATTTGCTCCCTTTTTTCAAAAATTCCTATTTGATACAGTTTAAAAGTTGGTATCTTTCTTACACCACTGATTTGATCTTTTTCAATGTTGCATTATAACATAGCTATTTAACCATTTACTGTATCAGTCTACCTGCCTCAAACCAAAACACCAAAAACCCAACAGGATTCTCTAAAGCTGGTCCATAGACTTTTGTGGTGGGTTTTTGTTGTTTGTGGGGTTTTTTTAACTTTTAAAATATCTTTATGGCTTTCCCTAAAATCAGTCACTGAAGATCTTGTGTTTTGCTTCATTAGTGATTACAAAGGAAAGCTAACTAACGTTAACTAGGCTCGTTTTTACAGTAACAGCTACAAGGCAACCAGAAGAGCTGGCCTCGTAGCCGTGTTTCCTTGCCTGTGCCTCACATGGGACACTCCACAGCATTTCACCAGACAAGCATTCAGCCAGAACCGCTCTGAGCGCTGCCGAACCACCAACCTCACCCTTGCCGCTTCCCCACGCCCCAGGAAGAGCAGCCCCCCGCGCTTCCCCCAAGAAAATCAGTACGGATACCATCTTTTATCACTGTGCTAGACGAGCAAGCCACCAAAATTACTGGAAGCATAAATAAGATGTTTCAGCATGAATTTCATCAGTATTTGATGATAGACTTCTCAGAAAGGATTTTTCCCATTCTAGGAAAATTTTTATTTCCAGCTTGCCTTTCTGAGAGGTTATCATAATCATATTCCTCTTCTGCTTCTCCTAAGAGGGAGATACAGTTTTCCAAAAGCACACCTTAAAAATAACAAGTACGAAGCCTGCAGTAGAATAAGCAGCTATAGTGATTTACTCTTTTGCGTTAGCAAAGAAAACAACATGCAGTTCTCTGTTCCGTTGCCTAATAATTATTTCACCCATTTCTTTTGGTAGGGTTTGGTTTTTTTTCAGGTATTTTAGGGAACTTTCTCCTGGGGTCCACCACACAGACAGACCTGCAGCATCTCAGAAGGTGCTAAGTAAATACACGGTCAAAAATGTCGTTTACTATACGAAGAAGATAAAACTTTCTCTATGACAGAGAGGTCTAGTCACAAGATTTAGACATCAGTAAGGTATCTGTGTAACCGAAAAAACAGAAACCGCCGAGCAAACATCCCCGTAAATATTTCATCTGTAGCTAGGAAAACACAACTCCTTTAGACAACGTTTATTTATCGAAATAATTGAGATTGCAGTATATTTTTTAAAAAAAAAAAAAGGGCAGCAAACTGTATTCCGCATCAGCACCCGCCGCCAAGCGCTGGCAGGGCTCCCCGGCAGCACACTGCAGCGACAGCCGAGCGACAGCCGAGCGGCAGCCCCGCGCCGCCGGCACGTTTCCGCCCGCGGAGCGGCAGCGCGGAAAACGCGCGCCCCCCCCCCCCCCCCCGCCCGGCCCCCGCCCCCCTGCCCCCTGCCCGCCTCACTCCGCGGGCGCGTAGCCGGGGGAGGGGGGGAGAGGGTGCGGCCACTCACTTTGTAGAAGATCATCTTGAGGGTGCCGTAGAAACCCATGGTGTCGGCGCGCTTCCCCTTGCGCGGCTGCGGCGCCCCGCGGGCCCGGCGGCCGGGCAGGCGCTGGCAGTACAGCCCCTTCTCCGGCAGGTAGGTCACCGCCTCCCGCGCCGACATGCTCGGGCACGGCGGGCGGCGGCGGCGCGGCTCGGCTCGGCCCGGCTCGCCTCGGCCCTGCCCTGCCCTGCCCGCGCCGCGCGGAGCCCGGCTCCCCCTGCCCGCCGGCCTGCCTGCCCGCCTGCCTCCTCCCGCCCCCCGCCTCCCTCCTCCCCCCGCGCCCGCCCCGTCCCTCCCTCCCCGCCCGCCTCCGCAGCGGCGGCGCGGCACTGCGGGCTGCGCGGCCGGGAGGGAGCCCGCGGGGCCCGGCGGCGGGAAACCACCCCCACCCCGGCAAAAGGCGGGGGGGAAATCACGCTGCGTGGGTTGGGGTTATTTCCCCCCCCTCCCCTTTTTTTGCCCTCTTCCCCTAAACCGCCTTGGAGGCCGGTAGCCTGCCCCCCCAACCCTCGCTCTAGTACCCCAGTGCCACACGCTTCATGGTTTTCCAAGCGGGAGCAAAACAAGCTCATTTCCACTAATTATAATTATACCGTCGCCCTCGGCGAGCCTGGCTGGACTTGCACATGATTGCATTCTGTGGACGGACGCAAATTAGTCCGTCAAAAGTGCGGTTAATTTTAGAATAATTTGAAATACGCTGCAGTTTTGCCAGGGAAAAAGATGCTGAAATACCATCTATTGGCTAAACAATAGAATAAACGGGGTTTGAGGAGTTCGGAGTTGAAAGACCCAAATCCAACAATTATGTAACATACATTAAAATATTAATTCGCAGCATAGCGGCGGTAAAGCCGTAAAAGGCAGGAGCAGGTCCAGGGTTTCCCCGGAACGCAGGCAGAGGAGCCTGCACGCACACACACGCACAGGCTCCCCTCTGTTAAAAGACAGCCCTCAGGCGACACCAAGCCATCTTAGCTTGGTCTTCAAATACAAACCCTATGAAGGATTCTCACCTATATTTCAGTGAAAGCGTTAAGGAAAGCCCTAGGTAATTACTTGCTAAAGAACAGTCCTTTTTCAGTTGCCTCCTACTCTGTGCACATCAACGAATCTGTTCAATTCACCCTTATGGTTCGATTCAAGGGCACTGAAGTTCCTGACATATGGTTGGGCTCTCAGACAAATACCCAGATACCTGCAACCAGTGCAGCAGCTAGGCAGCTGTATTTTTTGTTGTGGTTGTTGTTGGTTTTTTTAGTTTCTCTACAGACAACTCAGAGGCTCTAGCTTCTGCAATTTTTCCTGATTTTTTTTTTTCTCCCTCCTTCAAAGTTTTCTGCCCAAAGTTCAGAGCAGAGCAGAGCATACCCAGAACATGATCTGAAGCTGCAATGTTCCCCTATAATTTTCCCCAGGTGCAGTGGGAACCAGAGATGCTCAGCAGCTGCGCTCAGATGCGCTCAAACAGAAGCAAACACGTAGTGGTTCCTGTGGACCCTAGGGGAAACCATCGTTATCACCCAAAACAGTACAAAAAAAGTAGAAAAAAGAACACACATCTAAAGGAGGGGAATTACTTTCTGTAAACCCTGTCAGCTTCCTCGTTAGTACTTTAAAAAAAAATCTCCTATGTATTATTACTTTATAATAGCTGAGTGTGCCTGGTGTTAGCACACTCAGATTAGGCAAAATCAGTACCCCCTAGCACACAAGATCCTGCTTCTATCCAGTTTTATATATCTCCCATCCAACACTCATAGTCTTTTTCGTCTCCCAGAGAATATGGTTCTGCCCATCAAATCTTGCCATTTATGCCATTATCCATTAAACTGCAGTGCTGTATATTTTATGAGAACAAAATGGTCTTGAGTTGACTTCATACCTCAGATATGAACAGAGCGTAACATATCCCGGGAGACTATTACTGTCTTCTTCCTTTGCTAGCACATTACATGCAAAGGGGAAGGAAAAAAAAAACCAAACACATAGGCTGCATATACACATTAAATAATCACAGGAAGCGAATTAATACCCAAATCATCAGAGTAAGAAAGAATTTGAACATTATCGCTGTAGGGATTTAGAAGTACTTTATATACATTCATGCATAATGCCCTGTAATGTTCACAGCCATCTCTGCCCCTTCTCCAGCGTGAGCGCACTCGATGCAGAGGGGGGACGACGGCTACTCCTCCTCCAGCATCACAGCGGGCACTGGCAGGAAATCCTCAGGAATCAGCCTCTCCCTCAGCCCAAAGGCAAGTGTAACCTGACAGCATAACTAGATTTATCTTTTGAACAAAATGCGCTTTGGAATAAGCAGTCAATGAGTTGAATAATAATTAGAAATTACTATTTTCCTCTCTTTTGGAGTACTACTATTGCCAATTCCTTCTCTTTTGGTAACGAGCGGCAGATATTCTCTCATGGTAAAAACTCACCAACTTAACCGCTAATTTCTTTGCCTTAGTCAGGACCCATGTAGTAACCCCAACAATCATTTGCCAGTGGTAGAAAACTTGGTATATCAGGTATTTATTCTGCAAAAAAGGTTTAGGGGTTTTCCTAATTTTAGATACAGTTACCACAGACAGATTTTGACATTTGAATGGTGACCATCTTTCATCTAGCCGTCTGCCTTTCTCAGAGCAAGAGAGAAAAATTGCATATGGTTCTGGCTCTCACTTTTTTAGTATTTTTCTCTATAGTGGTACCACTTTCAGTTCTCTGCAAATAAAAAATCATCCGCTCTACCTCAAGTTAAGTTTGATACTCTCTGGGTAGTTGCAAGACTACTCTAGTTGGGTGTCTGCTCTTTCCCAAAATGCCTAACTACAGCCTGGGCTCTCAGTAGTTGATGGAGAGGACCACACTCCACCAGAGGCTAAGGGCACCTACTGTTAGGGTCCCACTCTAAATTACTGCCTAGAAAGGAAAGGCTTTCTCTCCCTTGACTTTGAGAACTCCCTTGTCCTCGGAAATATTTAGTGTCACAACTACACCACACTCTCAATTGTAAGAAATAACTTCAGGCTTTACAAAAGTAGCGGGGAGCCGCTGCCCAACCCAGGAAGACCAAGCAGTGCCGCGGGTCACACAGCTTCACTCTGCACCTCCCTGGAAAGTACAACAGTGGAGGAATATGGCCCCAACCCCTCCGATGCTTTTGAGAGCCCAACAGCAAGTAGCAGAGATGATGTATTCATTTACATCTCTACTGACATTTGCAATAATATTTATTGCAGTAACTTAATACTCTCCAAGAATACCGACTTAATGGTATAAAGTAAATGCTCATCACAAATTGAGGTAGATTGAGGAAGACTATAGTTTGTAAAGCAATGTTAAGAGAAAAATCAACAGTTGCCATGTTTCTTTCTCTATTTGATATATATATTCAACTTCAAAGGTTGGGTTTATTTTGTTTCAGCTGAAGATAATTTTTCAAGTTTTTAAAACCTCAAACAGCATACAATTAATGACATTTAGAAAAATGTCTACACCAAAATTACATAGTTTCCAGTGGACACAAGTCCAATCTTATTTCCCGTCAGTACTGCCAGCTCTTAATTAATAAAAATTCACACCATCCAATTCTTTTCCTGTTGGCAACATTTCTAGCACCTTTACCAGTTTGTCATGTGGCATGCTGTAATTAAGACCGTCTATTACTTCTAATGAAAGACCAGAATGAATTACAGAAATCACCCGCAGAGCTATATAATCCCCAGAAGAACAGAGATTACAGCGCAACAGACCAAAGAAACAACATTTTTGTTTTTTTGGTTGGAGAAACATTTTTGAGTGGAGAGACCACAGGATGGTCTGGCCATGGTAATGGCCAGTCAGCATTTTGGAAGTACACTGGTGCTTAAACTATGGAAAGCAAAAACCGTAATTGGCATTTCACATACACTTATGTGCGTTAGGAGCATAATGTGTGCAGGAGGAACTGTGGAGCAATATGGTTTGGTATCTCCATTAATATTGGTAAATGCATCATTCACGACGGTGCCAGAAGGGATTCTGTGTACTCTGCACATTTAGCAGACGTTTAGCAGACTGACTGCTTTAGAAACGTTTCAGAGGGATTTCTGTGTGTTGTCTAATAGGATTGGGGTTTTTTTCCACCCAGGAAACCAAACGCCCTAATCAAGAGGGGCCAAATCCTTAGCTGCACAAGATTTACTCTGGAGACAGTGAAGACAACCCAGGAAGGGCAGTCACGCTTAGTTATTTTTGCCTTTCTCAAATTTGGACCCGCTTAGGTTTGAAACACTTCCCTTCTGCTTGGTAATCTAGTTAGGGCTGCTGCAGCAGCCAGCGCTTTGTCTTCTGTATTCGACCTCTTCATCCGACCACATACTTCATTTAATTTGCCAAATGCTCCCATTCAGGCAAGAATCTGGCCCCACAGAGAGGTACTTCTGCCATCTGCTTTAGACATTTATCTACAGCTTAGCTTAGCACACCTACATTTAAAAGCCTAAGTTCCCATTTCAGCCAAGGAGAAAGGCAGCTGCTAGAGTCCAACTTGTGTAAAGTCTCAGAAGAAGAAAAAACAATCCCATCCGACAGCAAGCGTTAAATATGTTCCAAAGTAATCCAGGGCAGGCTCTTCCCCTGCAAAAGGGCACCACTATTATTGTCAGATCTTTTTCTTTTTGAACTTATCATGAAATTAAACAAGTGATCCACTGGGATCTTGGAAACCTCATGTTCTCATGGTTTCTCCTGGTTTAGCTTGGGCTAGGCAATGACCTTAAGGCTGTCGCTAATTTGAGATTTATTAGCGTGCATCCTAGATCCTGAGCTGGAGCAATTTTATGGGTAAATTCCAAACCTGCAGGCAGGGCAAGACAAAGTTAAAGTTCTAGGACACTGACCAATTAAGGAAAAGTAGTACTTGGATAACAGGCAAAGTTCAAGGGCACAGCGTACAATGCACCTTATCACACAGGTGTAACCGTGCGTTTGTGTAGAATATACAAATAATATCGATGCAACAGAACAGACTTGAAGAAATAAATTTAAGCGCACCAGTTTGTGACCAACAGCTGCTACATCCTGAGTATGAAGGAAGAACAAGTGCAACATGGCTCGCTGGAAGCAGTTTAGGTGGAGACATTTCTACTCAGTTTATTATAATGCCTGCAGCAGGCTTAGAGATGTCCACGCCAGCATGTTTGCCTCAACATAGTTACAGAAAGAAAGTTAAGCTTATGATCTTATGTGTCAAACACAATCCTGCACGTTGCAATGTGTACTCATCAGCAGCCTACTGATCAATGACACATTCTTGCAGTATTGATGAACTTAAGGTAGGGAAAGCAACAGGAACTCTATTATGGGAGGAAGACACACAGAGGCACTACAGTAAATTGCACAAAGTCTTCTAAAGCTTACTTAAATGGAGTGGAGAATACATACTACAAAGAATGATAGGTACTACTCAATTGTTTTACTAATTGTATAATGTTTCTTGGCAAAGCATTTTGAAGACTGCTTTCAAACTGAAATTTCCCACACCTTATTGTTCTTTATTTCTATGCAAAGTAAGGTACTGTAGTTAAACAAATTACTCTGTCCCAGCCCAAACCAGGACAGAAGGTCATACCTTCCTGTCCTCTTTGTTGGTTGCCTGTAGTTGGGGACAGAACTTGCAATGTATGCTTCAATGCTTAGGTTATTTTAAAGGAGTACAGCCAAAGCTGTCATACACCCACTTATGAAGGGGACAGTTCCACGCACTTTGTCAGTGGCAACACAAGCTTAAAGATGTCCAGGTCTCGCCTGCTCATATCCATCCCCGAATAGCTCTCGCCCTTATTTCTGCAGGAACAAGTATCTGTAGAAATGCTCTGTGAACCAGATTCATTAACTGATGTGGGGTGAGGAGAAATAGTTTTAAGTTTTTTCCTTTGGGTTTGGGGGTTTTTTTGAACCAGTTACTGGTTTAATATTCCACCATGCCTTCACAAACAACTGAGCCAGCAGAAGCAAATGAGCAATTCACAGGAAGGGCACAAACTTCTTGAGCCAACTACACCACTGAGAAAAAGGTATGAGGAACTGTGAACCAAGTATCCCACACAGAGAGCATAAGCCTATTACTTACACCTAGAGGCATCATACTCTCAGCTATAGTTTGATATGCATTTAAGCCAGCACAACCACTTAAAAAAAAAAAAAAAAAAAAAAAGCAGTCCTTGCACCCGTGGCTGCCTTTGGCCATTCATTTCTATGCTTGTGCCACCTTCTCAGGTGTACCACCACAGTCTTCGTTGTATGGCTGTGTGGTCAACCGGGGTGGCAGCTGATCTAAGGACACTTTTTTGCTGGGCTATTCTTAACAGCCAGGTCAGATTCCCCATCTCCCTCACTGCATGGCCACACAGATTGCCTGTGGCAGCATAGCAAGAGGTACAGCCTGCTCTCCTTTTTAACTTCCTCCCAAGCCCCCAGAAGAGCTACCTGAAACACTTGCCAACCTACAGCCTTAGGTGAAATGGCAAGGAACTGGGGGTTAGGCTTTGTCCTCCAAACCCAGGGGGCTGTATTATTACCACAGAGTGACTTATTTGCATTGAAAAACATACTTAAGTCTCTGTAAAATGGAAATGGACACTCAAATATTGAAGTTTTACCATAAAACAAGCACAACAAGGTGAACCACAGGCAGGGGGTATAATGTCAACCTTCCTTAAACATGTTATGTTAAAACTCCAGGGAGCTGGCCTCATTAGAACTGTATATTATTTCACTGAAAAAAACCAAAACCAAACCACAAAACATTTTCTTCCCATTTTTTTTTTCTTGTTAAAGAAAAAGATAAATGAAAACAAAAATACCAGCGGAGATAGGCTTCACGTTGCTTTTAATTCCCTGTGACAGTAACCACATGCAAGTTTCCTACAGAGAAATCTTGTATGGTTTGTTTTAAAACTAGCAATATTATCACATAATAAACATTTTTCATAATGCATATTCATAAGGAGCAGAGTTAAGGTTGTTAATGCAACCTGCACTTTCACGTACTTGACTGCTTTCCATGCAACAGGAACATTATGAGTTGCTTTTTTGTGTTTGGTTTCTACACAGTATTGTTACATTATTCATTTTTCAAAGGAAGAAGAAGGTATTACATATAATGCATCTTGCAAAACATTCACTAATGGCAGCAGTTCTTCATAAGAACTGCGTCTCCATTCATTGTGCTCCTATTAAAGTTAACTGTAATCTATTTATTATATCATTAAACTTAATATATTGTAAGATGAATTCTATTTATAGATGCAGTAATAGCTGTGCTAATCACTCAAGTTCACATTGAACAGGGCTTCTGTCTGAGACACAGCAGCAGTTGCTTCAGAGACCAAAGTATGGTCCTAAATTTCCCAAAGAGATGACCTTGCGTGCTACATCCTGCGCCAGCCCGAGCGGCGCCGGGCAGGTGGGGGTGGCCAGCCAGCCTGGTGTCCCCCCTGCCCTGCTGAACAGCCCCTGCGACCCGCCAGCACCCACGCTCGCTCTGTGGAGGAAGCCGGCACTGTGCATCCCATCTGGGTTCCTCCCTTGGATCCCTTGCCATGCCAGCAGCCAGACGCCACCTGGGCACAAGGTATTCAGTTTGGGGCAACAAAGATTGCAGTCCACGCCTTACTCTTTGGGTGCTTTTGTAGTCACTTTCTGAAATACCACCCCGGGATCCATTTTTAGTAATTTTATCTTCTATTCCTATTTATAGTCATTTCACAGATTCTGCCTGTATAGTCCATCAAGTTAGAAAACCATGCACTTGAGACTGTTCTTAAATCCTACCATAGGTGCACAATGCACAAGACTTTCTTGCTGATCAACAGGTGATGACCACAATACCAAAAAAAAAAAAACCCACCAAAAAACCTAATAGGGATCAGTTCCTTTTTTCAATATTTCAACCACAGAACTGAGCTGGTTTTGTTTATACTGACAAGAATGTTTCCAAATTGGAGAAGCATGCATTGCTGCCTTTGAAAACCACTGGTCAAACTGTTTTCCTCAAATATAAGCAGGTTGGGAAATCACCTGCATACAGAAAAAGAAAAGTCTGCTTGGACTTGGAAGGCTTTCCAAAAACGTCTGTCCTTCGCACTGAATACAAATAGAGCACTGGTATCTACTGCCTGTTAAGTTTTCCATTTTTATCTTCTGTGGACATAGCTTAATTTTGATTGCCAAGAGAAGTGCTTATTTATCTGCCATAATCTATAGAAATCTATTTACAAAATAGTTTCTGTCCATCATTTGTGGTACGTGAGAATGATAAGGGGTCAGTGGTGAGCCTTTAGGCTACAGACAGAAGAATTTCTGGAATTATAGATTATACCAGAAGGATTTAGGAAGAATTTGAAGAAAAAAAACTACCAAAAATCTCTTTTCCTACCTGTGTTACCTATAGAGAGTATAAAGGTTACAAAACTAAGCATTCAAAGGAGTTTGAAATGACAGGTGTAAGATGCTTTTACTCCTAAAAAGCTGCTGACGAAGACAGCCCTGTGCATGGTGCATACTAAATAAGACACAGATTCTGTGGAAAAAACAGTGTCTGAGGTTGTAATTTAAGACACATCGTTACCCGCTTGTGGACGTGCATCTACCCATGCGTGCACATGCATCAAGTTTGCAAAGGCAAACTTGCAAATGTTTTAGGCGTGGCATCCTGGCAGGATTTTATAACATCAAGGGAATTTAATTTCCCCCCCCCCCATCATCTGGCAACACAGTGACTCCTTGTTCAGTGTGCCAGTGGCATGGAACAGCCTGAACCCCCACATGATGCCCCACCGCAGCAGGTAACCACTGGTGAGGAATACAGCAGGATGCCACCCTTGGTGCAACTGTCCTAGAGGAAGATGGAACATGATGTGCCAGTAAGTTGGAGGGCAGCCTGCTGATGGCAGAAGGATGGGACACATGAATCTCAGCTTCAGAGAGGAGTGTGTTCTGTTGACTGCGTATGAATCTCCTGGGCTCCCCCCACCTTATTACTCCTTTCCTGTTCCATCCTCTTCAGTGTTTTCTCCTTCCCTGGAATTCAGGGGAAGCATTCTTCTATACAGTGTCCAAGCATCAACAACGGTATGCGTGTCTGGACTGCAGGACGAAGAGGGCATTTGCCTTTTTCCCCCCACACTTGGCCACATCCACAGAGCAGCTGCAAGCAGCCATTATGGGGAAGACACAGCTTTGCCCACATTGCCTTTGGCTACAGCACACTCAGTGAGCCCAGAGGAAGGGTGCTGGTCAGCCTGGTCAGCGTTATGACCTGCTGGGACACAGACTCCTTGCAGCCCAAAGCGTCTCTGGTACATACAAATGGTCATTTTTCCACCCACAGCTTAGACACACACTCTGCCCTACCAGTAAGCGCCGGTGGTGGTTATAAAGGGGACAATTACACATTGTACCTGTTTGATCCGGCTTCCTTTTCACCACAACCCATGCCTACGGTAGAGCACAGAGAAGGGGATTTACTCATCTTCCACGAACCCTCATGATTTATTGCCATGACAACTCTCCCCTCTCCAGAGGCCCGGGGGAGCCACTGTGTCATCTGGTTTCTCCTCCCAAGTACATTCTTACAGCACAGGGGAATCAATGCCAAACCTTTGCACAGCAGAAAGGAATGCCAGGCATGCCGGGGTCACACCAGACTCTTTGAAGCCTCGCTAACCCACTGTCATTAACCTTGTGCTGTGCAATTTCACGTCAAAAGGGGCTACAGGCGGAGCAAGCAGGCCAGCAAACCTGCCCCATCTAAACAAACTCTTCCCTGAACAGGTGCTTCCAGCCTAGAAACCATACAACCATACAACACGGTTGTTTGCTCTACAAGAAATGTAGCGCTGCATAATTTAGGGTAAGTCGTCCCTCATCCAGATGAGAGTTGTTAAATTTTCACACTGAACCTAGCATTACTCAGGAATGATTAGGAATAGATACCTCTACTACATTTGAGCCCAGAACAGATACTGGTAATAGAGAGATCTCATATAATGCAAAAAGTATAAAATAAGGTGGCACATTTCATGGTGTTTCAGAGATATTTTCAAACAGTGCTACCTAGAGGAAGCCTAAAAACCACAACATGTAAAGAAAAATGTCCATAGCTATCCACTGTTGTCTAAGCTTCTTTTGGGTACCCGTTTTGTTCAGTAAAAGCTTATGCTCGCTTTATCAAGCGGTAATATTTATACTCGAATTAAAAAATTACAAGTCAAACCCCCGTGTTTCTACCCACAAGTAAAACTGCATACTGAAACTTTTCCATAAGCTCATGCATCACTTAACCATTTCTCCAAAACTTTTGACAACTTGCCAGTTCAGTGTGATGCAACCCTAAACCAAATCCATTCGCTGTGGGATAAACAGCAAGTCAGTTATCTAAATTCCTGGGTTTTGAAACTTACAATTTCTTTATTTATAGACAGGATGGAGTAAATTAGAGATCTCAGAAATATTTGGCTTGCTGTTCCATTCACTTCTAACCACAAAATTAGATGGCAACCGTGGTTTTAAAGTTTGTAATGTTACGGAGACTCTCAGTATTTCACAAATCCAATTACTGAAGTGAATGTAACGCATCTAATGTTACTAATTTACCAAAAAAATTGAAACCAATGAAATACTACAAAGCAAAATGTCTAGGAATAGTCCAAGTCACCAATGTGGTCAGCTGTATGGAGAAGTTTATTCTTTGCATCTTAAGCTATTTTAATATTCTAGAAAGATGCAAAATATTACAAACTATTATTTGAAACTAGTACATGAGAAGAGGGATTAAAGATGCCACAATAAAGCCTGTGCAAATGTACATCCTAATTCCTATTCCTTCTCTTTTGCTGAAAGCAAATGCTAAAGCATGTTATTAGCTGTAAGATTGCTAAAGTGATGCCAGCGATGTTCTGACAAATCTCTGGGGGTTTTTTTTGCCCACTTTCCTTTTATTATCATATTCCATCTCTAATATTCAATCAGTGCCAAACTGGTTTATGTATGCCAATCTTTCTCACAGAAACAGAAAACGAAATCCTGCTATACGTCGTAGGCCTGCTGATGTGACAGGGAGAGACTGAATGGAAGTGGGAAGGGGAAGCGGGAGGGAGGAGTATGAGCGCGCCACTCTGCAGTCTGGTATTAAGCAGAAGTCTCAGTTTTCTGATCAGAAAGTTGGCAAAAATCGAAGCGCAGAGTACCGTCAGGCTCCTTGTAATTTAACGCTCAACACAAGCGTCGCACATCATGTGGTCTCATCCTTTTAGTCCGATTCCATACGCAGAACAAACTAGCGCCTTAAAAACTGGCCAGCTCTGAATAATCCCCATTTTACTATCTACCTCCAACAAAACATACTACAAGCCACTCACCAGATCATTCGCTTATCATCCTAAATTTAAATCTCTATGCAGTTATTTAAATACAGTCCCAGTTGTTAGCTGAATTCCCCCTTGGGACAAGATTTGCAGAATTTCACTTTTGTCCCTTGCAAAATCATAGACAATGTTTAGGAGTATTTGATTAAAAAGAAAATTCTGGGAAGAACTCATTTGCTGCTTGTATAAATATATTTCCTCATTAAAATTTGATAAAAACAGTCTTAATGGAATACTACAACCTCATTCATGCTTTTGAATAAAGTGATTTAAATTGGCAAGAACAAAGTTTAAATACACTTCTTCCCAGCTAACTGTCAACAGCTTTTTTACGGCCTGCAGGGACAGGTATGACTCATGCCTACGCTGTTCTTCAAAAACTATTTTAAAATGCAGATTTATTTTTTTCCACTGGTCTATTGTGCTTTACAAGTAACTGCAAACTGAAAGAGACTAAAATTAGAAGGCAGACCACTATCACCAGAGGGATTAGAAACTCCCAGGCTATGTTGATTCAAAAAGCTGAATTGGTTGACCAATATGAGGGACTCCTTTATGTTGGCTCCCACTAGATTTCTGGCAAACTTCATTCAAAGTCTCTCCTGGTTACAAATTATTTGAAATCCCTGTGTTTAGGCATAGGGGGTGGTCTCCAGATTTGCATGCAACATTACACTGAGCAACCCTCTTATTCTCTGGTACACCAGACTAAAAAAAATGAAGGTATTCACTCTAACCTAAATAAATCGGCACGAGAATGCTACCTGGTTGCAAGTCATCTGGCAAAGGTTTGGGGGTTTTTTAAACCATCAACTGCAGCAACAGTCTGTTCATGTGCCTTATGAAAAGTATGCTAGTATTTACTGATTCTGATTAACGCAAAGTAAGTTTGGTAAAAAGCTAATTTAAGAAGGAATCCAACAATCTGAAGTTTAGACTGAGCAATCAACTGCCAAGGAAAATACAGCAGAAGATACTAACCTTCCCTGTAATTCAGAGCTGCATTTTAGGTACTGCAGGCTACTGGGTTAAAAGCTAAAACAATAAGATACATTTCAGCTTAAGATAGGGATGGCAGTTTCCTTATCAGTACAGTTCTTCAAAGAGCCCTCTCAAATCTTCTTCCTTTTAGACAGACAAGCCTCAAATCTGTGGCAAGATGTGTGGGCTATTCAGTAGTGAAGAGCACACTAGGTGCTCTCAGAGTAGTATCTCGTTAACCAGAAAAATCCAAATATGCTCTGTGCTTCTTTATGCAAAATACCAAGGGAAAAATGCTAAGTAATTTGCCATATTACAGAGGAAAGTTAAATGTCTCTCAGCAGGTGAGGATACCAAGAAGCAAGAACATTTACACTAACTGGGTTTTGTTCACTTTCCCGTTCATGATAACTAGTTACATTACTGTATTACATGCGTCTAGTTTAAGAATGGATTTTTTTCCCTTTTACAGCAGGTAGACAGCTGGCTGCTTTGTGTTGCACTCTGAAAAGAGCTAGAGAAATGTGCACAGTGAGCTGGGTTAGCTCTTCAGTACCACACACTAAACATGGGAAAGAGAAAAGAGGAAGACTCAGCCAGAGCCTGCACTGATCTAAACCATGGGTCAACAGTTCCAAGACACAGAAAATCCAATTCATTTCCAAGTTCCAGGGGACATCTATTACAATCTAAAAGGTATCTATTTTGAAGAGCTGTGATCCTAAAGCTGTTCTCACACCAAGGTTAAAGAGATGGCTGTAGCAACAGAAATCTCATCTCAGAAGAAAAAAAAAAAAAGTGAGAAAAACAATCATAATGCCCCCTCCACTCCCACAAAAACTATATTTTTTTGTTGCAATAGGAAGTGGAACTCTTTCTTACAAGTCTAGCAGATGCCCAAGTATGAGAACAGGGGTATCAGCCTGAGGAGCAGTCATAAAGGCTGTGAGAAAAACCAGCAGGCCAAAACCAATCCTCTCTATCTTTTGGAAGGCTATTTTCTTTATCTGCACCTGGCAGTTAGTATTTGTCTAGTTTTATATCTACCTAAATACGCAAATGAGCAAGCAAAGTGTCTTCAACTCCTGAGGAGCATTTATGCTCATGTCATATCTACAGAGATTCCCATGAGTGGTTCAAATACAGTTAATCTTTTCTCTCTGCTGAGGTACCATCAGACTGAGCACTTGATGAAACAGAACATGTGACTGGTCTCCAAACAAGACTCCACCATGCACCCAGTTGGCTGATGCTGTCAAGAAGTTTTTTGAGGGTAGTTTGAAATTACATGGACAAAGGCTTGCAGTAGTATCATCCACCTGGGCCCCATCACATATCTAGCTTATGCTCTCTAACATAAGTTTGAACAGTAATGTCTGTATCTGAGCAAATCCGGTCCTGCCCAAGGAAAACCTCAGCCTGAAAGAAATTATCAACTGATTCCTTCCAGACAACACAAGAATTTCAGGAATGCAAATTAAGCACTTTATGCCCCTGACAGGTCTTTCTAAACCTTCTACCAGTTCTTCCAGCTTCTCATGTCCTCAAAACAAACCCACAGTTCTCAGAAATACTCTGGAAGAGCACACGGCTAAGAAAATGTTTCCCAATGCTCAGATATTAAGTCCCCTTCCCCTCAGCATTAGTGTCTTCAAAATGTTCTTAAGTGAAAGGGAAAAAAGGAGCAGCTTGCAGTAGCTTCCATATAATGCAATTATACAACCTTTTATCTGTATGGATGCTAGCACTGAATTGCATTATTCCTTTCGAGGCCTTTGGGAATGAGGTGAGAATATTATCTTGATCTGCATTAAACCAGTAACAGAATTGAATATATTTGCTTCTTCATGTTAAACTAATTTTAAGGAGTTCCTAATACATTTGTGAGCACTTTTTGGGAGTGATCTTGAAGCTGGAAAGGAAAACGACAGATAGCTTGAGGTGTGTAATAAGAGCTTGTCAAATAACGTCAATATTCCTTGTAACAAGATCGCCCTTTCAAAGTAAGAACTATTTAGAGGTATGGTAGAGATCCCAGCTCAGTGGGACCAAATGGAGCAAGGGGCCCACAGGCTGAGGGCTTAACTAACTGAAAGAAGGAAAGGACTAAAAACTTGACTAGGAATGAGACTCTTTCTTCATGCTGCCATTTCCACCCTTTCGTTGTAAAGGAACCCTGGAGCAATCAATGGCTGGGAACAGGAAGTCTACAAGGTCACACTCTCCATATCAATGCCTCCATACAGACCAGAGAGGATGACTTCAGACTATGTCAGTAGAAAACAGTAGTCGACAAGGAAATAAATCTTTCAGAAGAGGAGGATACTGTGATTTTCCCAGTTCAAAACCCATTTTCAAATCTATGGGAAGACGACCACTGACAATCCAGCATGTCTTACATCAAGAACAATCCTAGGCCAGAAGTCTGTCTACTCCAGGAACATTCCTCATACCTACTGCTATCTCCTCCTAATGAAATGCCCACATCCCTCTACAGATTTCCTTCAATGTAAGACAGGGACTGAGCGTACCTTTCATAAGCCTTTCTGAAACAAACAAGTCAAAACCAACTCTCAACATGGAAAGCCATGGTCATATCCTCTTCTGGATACAGCTGTACCAGAAGAGGTTACTCTTTCCTTCCTTAATCTATTGCAGTCAGTGAGCTAAGTTGGCTCATAGAACTATATATAGTAGCAGATCTTTGGCAATAAAGGCATTTTTTTTCCCCTTAAACAGGCTAAGAAGTGATGACATGAGCAGCTTCAGTGGCAGATCTGAAACAGCAGAAATCTGCTGGCAGGATGCACAATTACCTGCAAGTAGCCTGAAGGGTGGCAGTTTATCGAGCCAGCATAGCTGAGTTGGAAGATGACATGTTCACAGTACCAACTGGTCAGACTCACAAAAGCTAAAATACATTGGATTCTCTATTGGTAGGATAAGTGATACTCATGGTACTGCCAGGATTTGAACCGCAATCTTGTAAACCATTATTACTGCTGCTTTAACCATTAAAACCTCCTGAATCTGATAGCTGCAAAGAGTGACGTACCTGACTTTCAAGAGTGGCTTTCTTTGCGAAATTCTAGAGGTAAATGACTTAATCCAACATCAAGAGATCTGCCATAAAATTCAGTTGTGTTTGCTATCCACTGTTGCAGTTACAGGACCGTCGTCTCCTGTACTGGCAGTCACACCTCCCCACACACACCCCATTGCTAAACTTATTCAGTTCAAAAGATAACTTAGTTGAATAAACAAGTCTTTGGTCTAATTTATCTTTTCCTTTTTTTTAAAGAAGTCCTGAGTTCTGTTTCTAGTGCTGCCACATGTGACTTTGTACAACATCTCTTGGCTCTGTGAAGGGAAAACTATAGTAACCTACTCACAGGATAGATATAAGAGAGACCTAAGTTCTGTTTAGAATGACGTGTTAATGTGAATACACATGGGGTCAGCTCATAGACAGCTAATAGCAGCTGGCTGCAGTCAAGACTTGGATTCATGGTCCCTTGCTTTTTCAGTTTGAGACAGGTTAGGAAAGCAGAGAGAAACAGCAGCCCAAGGTTTAAATACATACTAGCAGATATAGTACAAACTTTTCAGAGACCCTGGATGTGTGCTCTGAAGCCCACTCCACAATGATTCCCTTACTATTGCCTAGGCCAATTAAATTAAATTGCACTTTCATTCTGCAGGCATAAAAGGATACATCAGAGAAACAAACTCCAGTAACTTTTTATTGATGTGTTTTGGAAGTGGTTTTGGTTTCACCAGATGGAAAGGTTTTCTGGTGAAATCAAAGTCATTCTGCTCAGATATTACTCATAACATGCATTTACACCCACATAAAAGTTTCAATTTCAAAACCAACTAATTTTTATTAAGGAAGATATGTACTCCAAACCCATTGATGAAATCTCTACAATATCTTCAAATCACACATTTCCTTCACCACCTTCCACAGACCTTGTACTGCCATGCCAATTCACAAGATGATCTTACTCCAGAGCCCTTGCTCCTGCTACATGGATGCCAACAGAGCCTCCCTAAGACTGTGACAACTATCCTCCATGCTGACACAGTTACATCACTTCTGCTGCACCAGTGGAAGCAGTGCCGGTGGTGCCCCAGGTGGAACAGGCTTGCCTCAGCCTGTCACTCACCCTTTCCTCTGCAGCCCCCTGCACCCCCCCAGCAAAGCAGCTCTCCCGCAAACAGCCCGACCTAATCCACTCCAATCAAACAAGCCAGGTTGGCAGAGCCTTACTATTTAAAATATCCATTTCATTTTGACAAACAACTTTGCCAGCAGATTTGAGAGGGCATTTCCCTCAAACAGAGAGCTTTTGCTGAGCTTACCCAGGCAAACAATCTACGAGTCTTAGACACGTGTTCATCAATAACTGCAATGGTTAAACTAAGCCCTTGGATTTTGCAGAGACGTGGCTGCGGAGCATTAGCATATTCCTTCTACCAGTTGTGCTGTGGGAGCAGAGTGCCCACAAACAGCTGGAAGAAATAGTATCTTAAGCTGCTACAGGTTCTTGTTAAGACTGGCTCTGAGCTCTTTGCCAGGAAAAGTGTTCTTTGCCCAGTTTAGCTGTAACCAAATGGAGAGTTTGGTTAGCTGAGAAATAGCAGGTAAAAATTGAGATTTCTCAAGGCAGGAGACCTTATGGCTACATCATCAAAGCTGTTACACAAATGATCATCACTTCTATGAGAAGTACTCTGGCAGGAGCAACTATACTCACTTTTTTCTTTAAACAGAAAATCTCTGCATGCTATCATGAAGGTATATTCATCATCCATATGATTTGCCTGTAAAAGTATAAGCTGTCACAGATGACCACTGAATGGATAATGAAAAATAATATGGTAGGCTACAACTTAGACCACACTTTGGCAATAAAGATACAAAAAAAAAACCAAAAACAAACCACCACAAACTTCGACAGAGCATAATCTGTTTACAGAAGTTCAGGACATCTACTAACTGACTTGAAGGACACCTTTAAAGGCTGTATCTGCAAGCTCTTTAAGAAATCCACTCATGTACAGAAATCTGCAATACGAAAAAAATCCTGGGAGGGAGAGTTCAAAAATACAAAAAAGTACAAAGTCAAAGACAGTACAAAGAATTTATGACCTTCTCTCTCTGTGTGTCTTTTTTAAAAACTCCTGTTTAAATACCTGATCTTCTTTTTGGTGGGTTTTTTTCCTTTCTTTTTTAAAAATCTGTTCACGGGTAAATAAACAGAACAGGTAATTCCTCTCCCACCTATTTTAGCAAAGTCATAATAATAAACTTGCAACAGACATGAGGTGAAAGATTATGACTTACTTGAACACAGTAGATTTATTTGAATAATTCTTTAATCATTAAAAACATGGATTTCTTTAAACATGGTATACTTTTCTTGAGATGAGAAACCTCCTCTTACCCCATAAACAATTCTCCTTCCATTTTAGCTAGGATCATTTTTTTGTGCCAAGATGTGTGCAAAAAGCAACTCATACAAATATTTTTATGTAAAATCCTCAACATAGTAATTACACAAGTAACTTTACAAAAGAAAGTGACTTTGTTTATAATCAGAGTCCAGAATTTGATGCTAGTATTTAAACAATATATAAGAACTTTACCACAAAGAAATATAACACAACATCGACCTCAGCTAATGGTCAGAGACAGCTAACTTTTCTTGCATGTTTGGAAAAGAAATCAAAAGAAAATAGTAGGAAAATATATTAGCTTTGCTTTTGAGAGCTGAGAGTGAAGAATTTCTATACTTATTGTTAACCTGTGTCATATCTGAATTCAGCCATTATTATTTCTGTCCTTTTAGTTCCAAAAATGAATGGGAACTTTACTCTCAGAACACCAGAAGCCATAAAGACAACACACAAAGAACTGGGAATGTGATGGAGCAAGTAATGAGAGCGTAAGTCTGAAGTTCAGTACGTGCTTCTCTCTGTTATCAGTGCATGATAATTTTCTGCTATTTTCTGCAGAGGGCTCTTTGAACAGAACATTGAAGAGTGATTATACGTCCAAACCTTAATAAAATGTCAAAATCCACTGCTTCATTGTATCTGCAATTATGATGGTTTTCTTCTACACGTGGGATAGGAAAGGATACAATTTTGTATTCACGGTGTTCCAAGTACTATGTTTTAAGTTGTGACTTGATGTAAATCAGTTATTTGCCAACCAGAAAGGCATTATTATAACCTCACATTTTAATAAAAATGGCATTTTTGTTCTTAAAAATACTGTTTCAGATCTTGGATACACTTCCAGAAACTGAAGATTTTTAAACAGTTAATGGCTCTCACTGCGAAACAAATACGGCAGCCAAGAGCTTATGTCACCACTATGACAGGGACAAGACAGCAGACTGGGTTCTCCCCTGCAGTTTCAACTCTGCTCAAGCTGAAATGAGAGAAAAGGCCTTTGGGGAAAGAAGCTGAAAAATCTCTGTTTTGGCTTCAAAGATTCTCCCCTTTGCCAGGGCCAAAGCTCACACCTCCAAACTCTGCGGTCTGGCCAATGCCAATGGAAAAAGCAGCTGTACCCAACTGGGGTGGTCCTGCCTCCACCTCCCGCCTCAGGTGCTGCTCTCGATGCCAGATGCTAGATGGAAACCACAGGCAAACCAGACCTGCCAATCACTGGCACCAAAGCAACATTTGCCCTGCTCTCTGGAACTCCCACCATGTGACAGTTTTCACAGTCAAGGTGAATTATGTCCTAACCTGCAGGCTGAAATTCCCTCACTTATTTTCCATTGCGCAGATAACGTCTTCTGACAAAACAGAACCAAACTTTTAATATTGATTTCTCTCTGTATTTTGGATGGACTCTCTTTTTCCAATGTGGACCACCACCTGGAAACTTGTTACTCAAAAGAAGCAAGCTCCCCAGGTAAGATGAAGTATGCTTCCCTTCCTTTTTTAATCATGCTACTGTCTACAGATGGTTATGGTAGTGTTTTTTCCTCTCTACTGCAGAAAAAAGAATCACTCTTTGAGCTTCAACAACCAAAAGCATTGTACAGATTGTACACAATCTATGCAGTTCCCCTCGTAGAGGGAACACATCAAACACAAAACTTCTGTGAAGAATGCACAGCTAAACATTGATGACCGATACAACGGTATTTAGTCAGCTTTTGTGCCCTGGCTGCCGCATAGCCGAATAGCAAATCTTACCACAACCTTCTTGCCAGGAGATTTAGCCCTCCTAAGAGTTGGGCTTTGATGCGTCAGAGAGGAAAGGATAATTCTTGTATTTTCTTTGGAAACAATGCAATCGTGATTGCGAGACATACTTGTCTGAATTAGATGTATAATACCAGGTCTCATAAGAGACGCTCTAAACTTCTAAAGCTTGCCTGACTGTGATAGGAGCTATTAAGGAGTCTGCTTTAATGGATAAGAAACATGACAACTCCCACAGAGAATCAACTGGTGCTGTGCTGGAAAGACTGAAAGCGCAGTCCTACATTGCGCTTGTCCTCACAGAGGGAAAAAGAAAAACACGGTTCACGTTTCCAGAAGTGCCTCTCATGATTTTTGTTGAGAAATACACAAGTGAAGATCTTTGACTTTTGATACCCCTTCTCAAAGAATTTACTACAATTAAATTGAGACCTTTTTGGTATTCCGCAAGTGTAGGTAAAAGACCATTTGCAGTGCAAATGTTAACCACCACTTTGAACCTGGTAGCACTGAGAAGATCCTTGAAATAACAGATCTTCTTGATGAGGCAGAAGCATTAAGTAAGTTAACCACCAACTTCATCAGCCTGAGAACCATCGCTCCATCAGCCAGTACAGCATTTGTCTGTGTTAGTCCTGCTCTGAAAAATAACATATTGCACCTAGATTATCGCCAACTTTGTGAGACAGTTTGTTTTCTCTTAAATCCTGACAACTAGGGAGACTGGGGAGACCAAGTAATAATAACCTTATTGCCCATTCCCCCCCAAGGTAAAAAGGTCAGCTAGCACCTACTGAGTGCATTACCAGGGAGCATGGCTACCCATGGATGAGTGTCACACCAAAATTCAATTTCTGCCTGGTAAACCATGCTGTCTGACATACATTTTTTCATCTGATTTATAGCACACAGTGCAAGAGGAAATTTCTGTAACTAAGAAGAAGGTGATTATCTTTCTGCTTTGGAAAGAGCTGAACCCACGATGGCTATTACTTATAAATTCCTCATCAGATGATGTTTTCAGCTAACCAGAATAAATCTATTATCCCTAGTTTCAAGACCTCAGTGAATCACTGCAGTGCAGCCAATGGAGGCTGTACTCTTACTCTTCCTGGTACACACTGCCTAAACTAATATGGACCAGAATAAGTGCTTTCCATTATTCACAGCTGACATCTGTCATAATAATTTGTCTGTCTGCTTCACAAATGGGGGATATCTTTGTATTTCTCACATTGTCTTCAGAAGGGACAGTGTATTTGTTTCTTTGCATTTCCCATTTTGAATTAAGGCCATTTTCAATTCTTTTATCAACATTTTTCTTGGAGGACAACTTGCTCCCCATTGTATTCTTTCAGTACAGGCCTTCAGGCTGACTTCTCTGACACTGTGTATCCACCCTGCGCTAACTGTAAATCATGATATGCTGAAAAAACATATCAATTTGATTCAGCTTTCCCTCCATACATCTGCAAAACTAATGCAAATTGGGATTGTATTTCCTTCTCTCCTAAAAACAAATGTAGGATTTAGGCACAGCAATGACTGAAACAGTCAGTAGTCATAAGCAAAATGAGAGAACAGTAGAAGGATTGGGATTATGCTAAAACCCCTCTTAAAAAGACTGGACAGGAACAGGCTGTATAACTCCATTCTGAATTTTTATAAAAGATTCTTCATAACCTGAAGGTACTTACAGAGATTGCTCAAGACCTGAAGCAAGAAAAAAAATATAGCACCTGTGACTTGTGCACAGCTTCACTGAATATATTTACAGGACAACATTTTAAGAATTTTATTTAATCAAAGTTACAGACAGCTATTTGGTGACTGAATGAATAAAATTCAAGACAGTGGCACCAATGTAAAGCTAGAGAAGGGCATATGTCAGCAAAGTGGATTATTGCAAGGCTGGTGAATAAGGCTACTAACCACCTTCCTCAGGACTTTGAAGCTCTTGCAGGTATACCTTGCGCCTAGTGGTATTTACACCTGCCGTACCTCTGGGTACACTTCTGTTTCAACAATACATATGAAGGGCCAACACCACAACAGTTTCCTAATTATTTTAATTTGCCTCTTATTTTTTTGAGAAGGTTTCCTAATTGAATACTAAGCATCGAAAATGATTCACCATTGAAGAAACACTGAGCTCTTGAGTTTAAACTCCCACTGTTAACACAGACTCCAGGGATGCAGGACTAATGCCTTTTTTTTTTTTTTTTCTTTTTTTTTTTTTAATTTCCTGGGTAACTCCACTGGGATGGACGATTTGTCCAAACCCCAACATGCTGAAGGCCCATCAGCAGAGTTCTCCAAAGCAGAAATATGCCCAACAGGAAAACTGAGCTAAAAGCCTGTCTTTTACTACAGAAGCCAACAATCTTTTCACAAAAGCAAAAAACTTCAGGAGGACGCTCTCTGTTGTCAGTAACTGACAACTTTGGTTTTGCTCATGGGTTGCAAACACAATGAAGCATCCACTGCAGGAGATCCAGGATCTCAGCATAACAAAGACAGAACCACAACGTCTCTAAACACTGTGAAGTTTCAGTAATTTCCATCCTCTCACTGAAAACTGTCTTTGATGTGTTCTCATTGCCAGTCAGTTGCTTCAGATGTTGATTACTCATTACATTGATTTCTCCACCGTTCTGCAGTTCCCACAGGTAACCATGCTGTTACTCTTTCTCTGAAAGTTTTATTGTGAACTTCTCTGAAACAAGTCAGTATAAAATACCTTTACTGGGACAGGGTTCTGGATGGAACTTCATTGTACTTCATCTACAGCGGTGCCTGCTGTCTGTCTGCTTGTTAGGAATATTTCTTTTAGTCTTTAATGCAAGACCATCTATTATCTTAAGGGCACTTAAGATCCTACCACAAGCTTAGTCACAAAACTCATGTGTAGACAGTGTAACAGGCAAAGACAGATACCCCAAGATCTCTCAGTCTGTTCAAATCTGTACATTATCAATTCCAAGCACCAAACATTAATTAGACATTAAGCAAATATTAGTAATCACATGCATTATTTTTAAATAACTTAGACAAATTATACACCTGTGAAAATTACAATAATGCAAAGGAATTCTGTAATTTTTTTTCAAAATATTTAAGGTAGGAACATGGAAAAGGCTTTCCAAGAGTTGGTTCTTGGACAACTTCAAAGATGTATTGCTTCTCATAAATCTCAGTCATTTGAAATTCCCTACCACAAACACAAAGATGACATCATAGATCTGGAAGATTCTAACTTGTACCACAAATGTAATCATTTTGTATTTAGTGTGAAAAACTTTATCTAGACATTCTGACTTCTTTTATAGCAAAAGCTTAAATTATTTACTGGCCAAATACTCCCACTGAATTAGTTTTACACATGAACTGAATTCAAATTAACATTGAAATTACATCATGCTTATAAACATCCAGACATAGATGACAAAGTTCCCTGTTACCACCTACCCACAGCCTGCAAAGTTCCTCGTGCTTTCTGCTATGCAAGAACAAATCACCAAGCTAATTTACAGTTGCCCTTCTTAGTTTACCTAAAAGAACTTCTGAAATATACTTGTAGAGTCTTTTGTTCATCTCTACTCATCAAGCCACTTCACAGGAAGCTTTAACATTTCCTTAACTTTAAGCCACAGGGTTGGGCACAGTGCTAAGTAGGGTCCTTACTCAACATGCTGCCCACTTGTGACACCTGGACTCCGTGCAGCTTTTCTACCACGTCCTCCCCCATGTTTAGCTGTGCCAACAGAAGATGCTACTGTCCCCACTGCAGAACCAAAGCAACAATCCATAGGAGAGTTTTTAAATCCACTTTAGGCAAAATTAGCTGGGTTAGCGCAAATCACCCATTTAAATTGGCTAAGCTTTTCTGGCTGATTGCCCCACAGCCGGTGTGGGAGCTCTGCTAGCTCCAGTGAGGCCGTAACCGCCACCAAAGGGGCAATACCAACCAGCTAGGGGGAGATGAAGGTTTCCAGTGGCATGGATTTTAGCCAAGTCAACGTCTGTCTACAACTTCTAGCATGTGATTTTTAATCAAAGTAGCGATACTAGCACAAGCAGTCGTAAGAGGGCATTTACGGTGACAGAAATGCTTACATCTCCTCTACATCCACCATGGATATAGATGTTCACTCTGAACAACTTGGCCAGTTAAAGACATTTTACCCCCAGATATTCTACCACCTTTCTGCAAGAGGTTTCTGACCTTAGAGCTCCACTGCTCTCTCATCTCCTTCATGCAAAAGATTTTCCAGGTAGCTTAAATCACTTTTGATAGCCTTTTAAACTTAACTAACTTTGCCTACAGCAAATTAGAGCATTTACAGGATCCAGTTGCCAGCAAAGCTGAAGGGAGGAAACAACTTCTGGCAGAGCAGAAGTACTGGGAAAAGAGGCAGAAAGGAGGAGGGTGGCTTGAAGGCAGAGGTGTGCAAATAAAGCCTCCAGCCAGCAAAGCTGTTCATAACCTCCTCTTGCTCTTCTGTATAACTGCATTTTAAGACAGATGCACAAAAGCAAAGTGCTGGAGTTTATAAACTCAGGGGGTGGAGGGGAACTACCCCTGGTGCAGCAGCTATCACAACGGGGTCTTACTTTGGCCATCCCTTTTTTTGCTGTATTGCAATACACATCAAGAATTCTAATAAATTATATCTGATTTAAAGAACTTTAATGAGTTGCAGTTAGTGAATTCTGCACTTTACTCTTGCCAAACACAAAGTGAATGTGCTTAAAATGTGAAAGCTGACCAGTGAACAGCATTTAATTTGCAACTCGAAACACATATAAAGCCCCACCTTAATCTTCAATTTTATCGATATAATTTTAAACATTATCACACCCATTCGTTCAAAGCAAAAGTCTTTGCATAACATTTTCCACGTGTGTAGCACACACTATAAAGCAGCAATGGTATTTTGCAGCTGAACAGTGTTGTTGTTGAAAATCTCAGGGTGATTTGTCACTATTCTTGAAATAAAACTCTGGGCAAATAGTTAAGTAGGTAGGAAGCATCTCAACTTGATTTCTTCTCTCCAGAACATAAAAATCTGGCCTACATTGTACAAACATCTGTTAGCAGGTCTAGGATCAGAGCTCGTCTCCTGACTTCCAGGCATTGACTTTAGGAACTACAACAGCTTGCTGTGCTGCAGGATTAACATCCACAAATACCACGTGCCTCCTTACTATCAGTACGGCAAGGTTTATGGGTAGAGGCAGTATCTTTCACAACCCCAAGTAATACAGTTGGGGCAGGGAGAAGGTGAGGAGAGCAAGAAGTTGAGCTGACAAGGTTTCAGGTATGCTTCTGAGACCACCTGGTCTGCTTTTAGGTACACAACTGAGACTTTCTGGTTCCCACTGAGCAGAAAGGGTAGTGTTAGTAATGGAGAAGTAAGGAATTTGTCTCCAATGGGGAAGAAAGGCATGAAACTAGGGAGGAAAAAGCCAAGATTATAACATGCCATGAAATCGATACCTCTATTGAGTCTATGGTTTTATTGTCCCAGGCTCAATGCTTTGGAAAGCATTCTGTAGCTCTTCCTGGAGGGTTAGGACTGGGAGGGTCAGAGACAGCCTGGGTACTCTGAGAAATGTTAACCCACTGGTGTTTCCATCCGTCATCAGCTGTCAGAGCACTCCATCTGTGCAAGGCGACTGCTTAGTCACCCCCAAGTGTCCCGAGGGGCTCGGAGCACTGCACAAAATGCACTGAATTCCAGGAGGAAGACAGGAATTTGATGATCCTGTTACAAGGGCCATGGACTAGACCTATGCAGAGCTGTGCTAGCACATACCAATTACCTTGTATTTCAGAGACTAAATGATTAACATGTATGTCTAAATGCAGAACACCTGTTCTCAGCTTCCACTTAGCCCCAAAATTTCCTGCTTCCATTTCAGGCCTGGAAAAGCAGCCCATATACCCAAAAGCGTATGCCCAAAAGCTTATCCCCCCTTCCCAGCTATGGTAATACATCTGGTAGAAGACATATCAGCTCCAGACACAAACTTGGTTCAAATTATCTCTTCAGATCGTCTCAGCCAGCGCAGCACTCCCCATATTGCTAGCAAGAGAATCAATTTCCATGTATATGTAAAGGGTTGGCTTCTGGCAAAGCTTTATATAATTGTACATAATGTGAAGTTCAGTCACAACATCAAAAGGAAAATTATTTTTCCTTTCATGAGATCTGGGATTTTACTGTTTGTTCACTCACTTGTTTTGGCAACAGCCCCTATCACGAACACGGTATACAATCCTGCGTGTTTTTTTTTTAAAAAACCCACAAACCAAATCAGGAGATGCTAAAGGAAATGAACCATAAAGTGGGGGCAGCAGGATAGTATCTAACATTTCTGCAAACAATCCATTTGTCACTTTCATGGACCAGGGTTAATTAATATTCTATAAAGGTCTTCCAAAAGCTGAATACCTCTCAAGTTCTGAATTCATGGGGCTGACCTTAGACTTTCTCAGAATGATTTTTAATGCAGTCTGTTATCAGCAAAACCCGTTTAAACACATGTCCCATCTGCCAGTACCCCATTTGCAAAAGAGCTTCTTACACTTGCAGACAGTAAAGCTTCTGCCTGCTTCCCTCTCTCCTCTAAATACCAGCTGTATGGTAATGAGCACAAACAGCTGAAAAATACTGCACAGTAACAAAGCTGGTACGAAGCGGGCAGAACAACGCTTCCACTCAATGAAGCAGTTGTAGCATGAATTTAGCAGATTAGCTATTGAACAGGGGTGGGGGGAGGTTTGGAAAAAATGTAAAGGGTCTGCACAGATAGCAAGAAAATGAAAAGAGACCAAAGGGGCACAAGCTACCAAAGAAAAGCCCAAATTCTAAAGTACTTTTGTTGAACTGCATGAACCGATTCTTCAAATTTTCTAAGGCTTATTCCTTGCGTACTAATGATATGCCAAATGCTATTCTGATCATTTGCAAGTTCAGTTAGTTTTTAAAGGAGGCAACTTGTTAATGAAAGTTTTCCATTCATTAACAAATCTCTTCATCGGCTGGGGGCGGGGGAAGTCCTTAAGAACAGGAACACACTTCTTCTACTTCAGTTTCTGGTACTTTCAGCATGTGTGACCAACAAGCACCATATTATCTATTAACTTTTTGCATAATAGCCCTCTCAGCCTAACCATTTTTGTAAAGCCATTTTTTTAAATGCTGACAACATCCACACTACCCTCCAGACACTGACAAGCTTTTTAGGCAGCGAGCAGAAAAGACACTTGCTTTTAAGAAAATCTGTGCATAACTGCATTCAGTCGACGTGCATACGCGGCATGCACTTGAGTATTTGTTTATGCAAGTAGCTAATTAGATATAGGCTGTTTGCATAAAGTCTAAAAATTGCACATGCACTTTTGCACTTGAAATTGCATGCTGCTATCGACTGGCAGATGTGAAAGACGCATGCAGTTTTGATACATAAAGCTGATGTGAACATACATGGCTATTTTCTTGTTTGCAATTTCCCAATGGCTTCTGGAGTGTTATTGCTGCTTTTGAAGAACTGGAGCCTAACGCTTTCTAAGAAAAACATGTAAAAAGATGGTGTATTGGCGCTGCCCAAACAAGCACTCTGTCAAAAGTTTGGTACACAGGGTCTTTCTTTTTTTTTTTTAATTCCTCATTTATAAGCCTTACTGTTTCAATCCCTCAGCATCCTAACATTTGTCTTTTGTGACAAATAAGGCTAGTAAGATATTTTTCAAAAATTCATCTAGTAAGAAATGCAGAAATGAAAACACTATATTGCTTCTAAAAGTAGTGAAAAGCGAAACTCCCCCCATCTGAGGGAAAAAAAATACGTTTATCTCTAAGGTCATCATAACACAGCTCCTAAGAAAGCACATATAATCTTTTAACCTTTATACATCACCCTCAGAGAGTTAAAGAGAACACACATACAAAATTGGCTGTGTTAGTGGCTTCTTTTCACTGGTGATCATAGAATAAACAAAAAAAAGAGAAAGCAATTTTCTCAGGGCATGAAAGAGATTGTCATGTGGCTAAACAATAGCATTCTCAAATGACATTTTTATTGTTCATGTCTATCATAACCCCGTAATAAACAGAAGGGGAAAAAGTCACTATTAAAGTTCACTGGAAGTCTCCAGCTAATTTCAAATTTTAATGTAGGTCAAATCTATTGAACATAAGTTAAAGAACATGTACTTTGATCTTTCCTGGAAAATTCTAGCACACATTTCAAAATATTTCTCATATTTTAAGTAACTTAAGGATTTAATAAAGAGTTTGTCAAAAGACAGAACAGGTATCAGATATTTTTAACATACAGAGATTAATAAAATACTAACAATTAATCATAAGCCACTTATTGGCTGTAAAAGTGTTAATATTCAGTCTATATATTTATTATCAGTCATTAAAATTATCAGTGGTTCCCATAATGTTCTGTACTTAAAAAATCATAAATATCACCCTTAGTTCTTATTTTTTAATCTGTTCTCTGAATTGTTTAATATACAGCAGGACGAAAACTGTTTGCTTTAGAACACTAAGTAACTGAAAGTATTATATTATTAAAGAAGGTACAACACTTTATCGATAGCAAAATCATCTGCCAAAATGACTTTGATTCTTTCCAGATATATGCATTCCTTCAGCTCAACAGCACTCCAGGAGGAAGGAATACGATACTACAGAAGTGCTGTATCTAGATGGTATTTGCTATGCTACTAACCCAGGTTTGTCTTGCTTTCTATCTTCAAAGGAGCCTGAGCTTCTCAATATCATTATTCACCTTTTCAGACCATGGTCCTGATCTACAGACTGGGGGGCTAAAGCAGAGTCAATGAAAAAGGAAAGCCTTAATTATTCTGGAAGATTTAAACTTGAAAGATGCAAGATTTTTGCATGTTTCATATGAAATCTTCCAAGATTCAATGTTTTACTACTTAGAAACAAAATTAGACATTCACAGAAACAAAATAAAAAGTTATGTACAAAAAAACCCCCATAAAAATTTCAAAAATATGGCACAGTATGCAAGAAAAAGCTTGCCATGAAACTGGCAGAACTACACTCACTCATTCTTGAAGTTTAACCTCAGAATCTTCATTATTGTATCATTTGAACAGAATACCTACTACAGCGACTGGAACATTGTCATAAGAAAATGTTGGCTCTGTTGATAAAACGGTGACATAAGAAATAATCACAGAATGGTTTAGATTGGAAGGGACCTTAAAGATCTTCTAAGTCCAACCCCTCCTGCCACAGGCAGGGACACCCTCCATGAGACCAGGTTGCCCAAAGCCTCATCCAACCTGGCCTTGAACACTTCCAGGGATGGGGCAGCCACAGCTTCTCTGGGCAACCTGGTCCAGTGCCTCACCACCCTCACTGTAAAAAATTTCTTCCTTATATCTTGTCTTCCTTATATCTAAGGCTTATATCTATAATCACTGTTTCAGATCATACATCCCAAGACAATGACCCTTCTTTTTGTGATGGTGGTTTCAAGAGACACTGACACAGCACCTGCTTTGGATACCAACGTACTCTACTCAAGCAAAATATGTCAGGCACCTCCTGCAGTTCAGTTCTGCAGGGTCTCAAGTAATGCATATACAATGGTTGCCATTAACAAGGAAAATATAATTCAAATGTACTTTAATATCCAAATTTAAAAAAAAAATAGAAAAATAATAGAAGTTTTTTTGTCGTTACCCTTTATATTTCAAGCCTAGCTGTACTTTGCCAGCTCTTGTCCATACTCTTCAAGTGCTTCTAGCACACAGAAACCTTTAAACATGAACAGTGTTGAAAAAATACTATTATCTATATTCATGAGTACAAACGATATTGAGGAGAAAACAGTGACTCATTTTAAACAAGAATGATCTTAACTGTATTGACATTTCTAGGATATTTCTTTAACTTAAAAGGATTAACGTACTTCCCTTACAAGTAATGCAAGTACACACAACAGAGAAAATAATCAAATTTCAAACCGTGATCTTCCAGAACAGATTGAAAAGATGAAAACAGAGGAAGATTTATAGACAGCACTACGCTGCCCCTTCACGTCCACTACAGAAACTACACTACACACTGCAAGAAGTGAAAGAATTCACTGAAAATTATCATGGTAACTATGTTAAGCTGAATTTTTCTTTAACTTTTGTACTTGAGAGCTGCTCCCCGCCCCCCCCCCCCCCCCCCCCAAAAAAAAAAGCAACCAAAACATTCAGACAAAGGAAGAGAATTAGAATAAAATTAAACTGTTACTTCAGTGGGAAAACCACTTTTTAAACTTTGATATTCATAGTCAGTCCTTTCTCTTTTAAAAAGGTATCAATTTTCCACCTCGATTACATGGTGGATTACAATTTAAGAACAAAACCAATTCAGTTAAATTTAACATTTTTCCGGTGGAAAAAACCCACATACTAAAATGGATATACTTAGCCATGACAGAAAATTTTAAGTTAAGAATGAACAATAAAACTTCCATCAGTATCAGCTCTTCATGGCATAAGAAATTGTTTATGAGTGCCTAAGCTATTTCATACTTCTTATAAATTCCCTTAACTTTTAAAATAATACAGTTTTTCCCCAAGAATCCTGTTTCTTCTGATTTAAAATTCAATTGATATTTCATTTGTAATTTAATGTTAAATTTACTGTTCTGATTGGTGTGTATGGGTTTTTCCTTCAGGTAGCATTAAGTTCTACTTCAGCCAAAAACTTTACATTAGGTAAAAAACCCCTGTCTCCTATTTCCACAAGGCACTTCCCCCAGAATAACATCAGTACATGCGCCAGGCAGACAAGTCCACTGTATATATAAAAGCATTAAGCAAGACTTTAATCAAGTCAGGAATAATGTTTTCCAAAGAGTAATCTAATAGTTTCTTATTTTGTTGCTGCTTTGTTGACTTAACCTTCTTATAAAGACTATACTTTGAGAACAGTAAAAATAAACAAACAAATCGGTATATATTTACATCTTGTGGCCAAGATATGAACGTAGAGTCATGGATCATCTGTAAAAGTCTTGGTAGGATGACAATACCTTTTCTGAGAAAACGTAACTAGAAAATTTCACAGAAAACAAGGCAGCTGGCATCTTCATTTGGTTTGCAAGTAGATACCTAATAACTATAAGCACACAGTATTTCACAAGTACATGGCACATCCACACAACTTGAAAACCTTTACTATGGGGAAGGTGAACTTTAGTCATAAATAATTCAATCTTCTAATGCATCAACTTTCATCCTCCCCTCCCCTTTCTTCTCCTTTTTTTCATTACTAATGATATTAGTTTTGGATAACCTTCTTGCTGGTTTAATCTCTCAGTCTTTTCAAAAGTAAGAACTTAAATCAAATACAAGAGCAAGAAATGTATTATAGTTTATTTTCTAGTGTGAGTAAATCTGTATTTTCTACCTCTTCAATGCAGCAGAACTATCTAGTTCAAAACTGAATACTAATCTTGAGAAATTGTGAGGTGTGCTAGTCCAGTCTTCATACTATACTTCTAAACTACACAAAAGACAACAGGATTTTGAGATTCTAATCTGAAGAAAAATAAAGGAATAACATAAGGTATTACTTTTATGTATGTTCTACAGATATGTGGCAAGGCAAAAGTATAAGCAGCTATTTTCTATTTCAATAGCTGCAGCTTGCTTGCACTTGAAAACAGTAACAAAAAAAAATAAGAGGAGCAAAGCATGATATGAGTAAATTTATTACATTAATAAACAGTTTTCTTAGGTTTTATTAAAATTAATAGTGTCTGGTTGTGTGTAGGACTATATGTTATAGTTAGCATTTCTATCCAGACCTGCTAGTATAAGTCTTTTGCTGTTTTAGAATAAAGCATATTACTCATTCATGTTAATAGGAAAAAATATGTATGTTCATACCATTTGTTCAGATAAACTACCTAACATATTTTCATCTCCAGAAATTAATGGATGACTTTTCTGCAGAAAATCCGTAAAATACAAAAATAAATGGCAGAAATTAAGTTCTAGCTCTTTTCAGTTCAGATTTCAATATTAAAAAAAAAAACCAAAACCAAAAACCACAAATTCAGCTTTTTTTATTCCTTAAGAAACTGGTATTTGTAGAAAAGATTATGACAATAACTTGAGGATTTCCCCAGTATTATGAAATCCCTCTCAAGCCAGGACAAAGACTTGCAGTTCCTCCTAGCCCTTCCTACAATATGATAAATTGACATAAAAGAGTTGCAAGATGCAAGGCTCTTATTGAATGTCATTATGATCCAAAATCATACTTTTCGTTATGAAAAAAAAATGGGGTACACAATGAAACCACAAAGAAAACCACTGTATTGCAGAGAGGCAAATATTTTTTAAAAAAACACTAGAATGGCAAAATTTGCAATTTTAAAAAATTCATTCTCAAAATATTTCATGTGCTACAAATGTTCACATGGTACGTAAGATAAGCATAGCCTTAAAGAGAAAACATGCCTTAGAACCCTCTTTTGCTTATAAACCGCCCTAAATCTATTCTGACCATTACAATGGTATAGTAACTCTAAATAAATGGTACACCAGAGTTCTTCCTTCTATTTGCACTGTATTAAAACCATGGGACTTTTTTGATGTGCTATAGTTCACAAGAACATCACAAATGTCTCTCTGGGTCAGGCCAAAAATCCCTATTGCTTAGCAGAGTCTAGTGATAATTGAATTTTCATCACAGACTAAACCCACGTCTATTAGACTATTCAAGTCACCTGCATACAACCACAACTTTTTCAAGGAGGAAAAGAAAAAAAGTAAGTCTGGACTATCAGCAGTTGTGAAAAAAGGATTCTCTGAATGATGCATTTTGGAAATTTATGCACTGGGAGACTTCAAACTTCAGTACATTTTGCATTCTTCACAATACTGGTAAAAAGGACACTTAAGGATGATCTCCCATTTTTTTGAACTTACAGCATGCCCCCCAATCAGATTTTACTACATTATTATTACTGTAGCTTTGTGTGTTTACACATATACTATATATTTAAGAATCCCGCTTACAAGGACTGCTTACACAGCTTCTTCACCAAGGTCAGGGTAGGGCATCCCCTCAATAACAAACTGTTGCAGGAAATAGTTTCTAATAAAAAAAAGATCATAAATAATGGCATGCTAGGTATAGCAAAAACCCATTTTCCATAACCATAAAGATAATATCCAAAAGATTCTCTACTAACAATGCGAAAACAAAATTCAAGCTTTCTTTTCTGACTACATGCAAGTAGAAATAAAGGGACTTAAAAGATGAGACAGTTGTTTTATAATAAATCTTGAAAAACAGTTATTACACTTATTTCAGTGACAATATCTGCACTACAATGTACTTAATTTTCTCCTCTGCCTAGTCATATGATTTTTTTACACAGAAGTGTCAATCAACATACTATATGGGATCTTTCCCTTAAAACACACATTCTGAGCTTTGAAGGAAGCTAGCACTCAAGAGAAGCACCACATCCTCTTTAGGTGTTTCTTCTCTATGAACGAGGTTGCTACTTACAACTTCAGTATCAGGTTAATTGAAAGGTTTTTGATTAAGAGCAGGAGGTTGTATTTCTGTCATACTGGTGGCACCTAGAGGTAAGATCTCTGTAACTACAACCAATCCAGCTTTGACTGCAAGCAAGACATAAAACAAGATTAAAAAAGGAACTATGGCATAGTTTAGCTGTCCAACACTCGGTGTCAGGTCTTCTTTATATGATATGAATGGATTCTCAAACAAGTCATGACATATTCTTTCTCAAGAAAATATTCTTGTTCAAGAGACTTCACTGTATAATCTACAGCGTCACTTTTTAAAATGATGTGAAGTTCTTGTCAAGTGGGACTGCCACCCTGAGAGTACTAAAAAAATACTTCAATTACTTCTACCACTACAAAAATTTTCTGCTGACATGCATACACACAAACAGCCACATTTTTAGCAGTACAGCTCTGGCTGCTTGGTACTATAGCTACTCATTTTTCTGTTCTGTCTTTTGTCAGTCTCACTTTCTGTGTATCTCATGTCATTTGTAGGCAACGAAGCAATGCCATATATACGATACAAGCCTGGGACTGGCGTGGCAGTTCACCCTGTGATAACTATAATATTGCTAAACAGTCTCTGAATCTGAAGCATCCACTAGAGAAGCAGAAAATGTCATTTCCCTTCAAGCAACCACTGTAAAGGAACTAAATCATTGCTAAGACCGCACAAAGTGCAGCCTAAGTTCCATCTGTCGATAAACTGAATCTCTCACAACTTTCATTTAGAGTAATCTACCAAATGTTCCTGACCACTTCTAATTTCACTTTTATGTGAGAATCAGATTTAGGAATTTTTGTATGTATATGAAAATAAACACAGCTGTAAATCAGAGCTCAAACATCCTCATTCATAAATGAAGAAAACACATTCTGCACTTTAAATGCAGTGGTGATTTTTCAACACCTAATGAATTTTGTTTACAAAGTAGTGCTCTCAAATTCACTTTTCAGAGAGTCTCTATGCAGCAGTATTTCATCCTCCTGTCTGCGCCTTCTGTTAATTCAGTATGGAAAAAACTGTCTTTCTCTAAATCTTGATCCAATGACTACTACCTGTTTGGTCCCAATGAGGTAAATACATTTTCAGAGGCAAAATTACACTTTCAGGAAAAATTCATGTATACCAGACAATTTTTTTCCCCATTCCAAATTAAATATCTATATATGTAACACACAAAACAGATTAATTTCAATTATCTCCAGTTCCATTTATATATTGAAAATTTTTTATCATACTTGGTAAAGAAATGTATACCATTTTACTTAGGACAACAACATCTGAAGAAGAGTTCAGTTTGAGACCATTTATTAACAGGCAAGTTACACTGATGCGACACCTGAATTTTATGTCCACAAAGCCAAATGCATTCCTAAAGCCTCACTAGTATGGAAACTTGACAGAAGAGAAAAATAGAAAGGATCACAGGACCTTCAAGAGTTCTCCCCTCTCAGTGGAAATGATACGATTCCCAAGGGGGCTAGGGCAGGATGGAGTTGTCTCATCTGCCTTTGGCTTTGTGCTAGATGCCTTCTAAACCAGGGACTAGTCAGAACAGCAGGAGTGTCCCGTTCTTGAAACATCTGTTCTGTATCATCTTGGAGACCTCCAACTTTAACTTGTTGCAACCTGAGATGTGGCCAGCGTTCAATGCCAGTATTTTTTCCATTTCGGTTTAATAGGAAAGAAACCACTCCTGCTTTTCCAAGTCAAACAAGGAAAGACAGAGGTTCTCAGCAGCTGCTGTTTGCCAGTTTAGAGACTACGACAGCAGCCATCCATGACGTGAAAGAAACAAGGAAAGGAAGGACATAAGATGACCTTAGTTTCCAGATTTGTTTATAAAGCTACTGCTTAAAACTACACCTTGGTTCCTGTCTCCTCTCTTGTCTGTACAGAACAGAAACTGCATGCTGAAGGTAAGTTGTGAGAATTTTTTCGTTATTATTTTTTAAGGGGTGAGGGGGGGGAAGGACTGGCAAAAGAAAAAACATGTTTCCTTATTTATAATACATTAGAAGACAATATGCAATGTTTCTCCCATTTAATATTCTTCCTATTGAAAACTGAGTGCTTGTTTTTACTGAAAAAAACCTGGTTACTTTACAGCTAGAATATAAAATAATATGAAGGGAAAGTAAAATGGAAAAGGAGGAACTTAAGGTTTCTTCTGCTGGATAATAGTAGTAAATTTGCTAATTTCTCTATTTGTAAAAATTATGAAGATGTACCTAAAACAGCCCAGATAAAGCCTTTGTGTTTGATAGGGTTTTTTGATATGCCTATGACAGACACACACAAAAAAGGGCAGAGTCTTACAAAGCACCACTGCCACTACTTATTGGCAAGAAGCTGGCAAAAAAATCTTAGAATTCTCACTGAAAGAACAGCTCTTAAAGAAATAAAGAACAGCATCTATATCTGTGTACGTATTCTGAGGATTGTTATTAAGTAGTATTAGATAACGAGATGTTATGACTCCCCAATTCTGAATGGAAGAAGAAAGGAAGCAATTACCTACTAGCTTTAATATTGCATACTACGGAATGAAAATTATATATCGTATTTTAAAAATAGACCATGAAGTTCACAAGCACTGTCAAAGGAATTCAGAAGTTCAGAAAGGTTTTTAGCATATTTATAAGTAGCAACTGACAGTCTTTTAGAAATACAAAGATGGTTGCATATATTAGGTTTTTAATAGGGCAACAGCTTTGTGATCCGTGTCATTACATGCTTTGGAATGCCACATCCAATATCTGGCACTCTGATTCTTCAAAGACAACATACATTTGTATGTCTTCTCCACTGGAATGCATATTGAGTTTTTGTTCACTGAGAGAAAATTTTAAAAGCTTATTGATAATGCTGAGCTAATTTAAAGATTAGAATAAAATAGCTGGACAATACTCTCTTAAGGTACATACAATACAGAGGGGGCCACATTTGGGGAACAAAGACCATTTATTCAATTACTTGCATTTTGTCTACTTTGCAGCAGTAATTATTTTCCCCCTTAATTTTAATATTTGTTTTAGAAAATTAAATTGGAAACATCTATAAAGATTCCAATTTAAATACGGTATCTTCAAAGTCACATTTAATTCCCTTTCTCCACTTCCTCCTTCCTCTTTTCCCCCAAATTTGTCACCTAGTAAGCTAAAAAATAAGCAATACTTCAGGTTCTCAACATAGTCTCAAGACTGCCCAGAATAATCATTCCCCATACGTCCACATACCACCAAAACTTGAAGTATTTCTCACAACTCTATAAAGAAGTTAAAACTCCTAGTAAAGCGAGATCAACGCTTCAAATTTGTGGTACATTACTTGAATACAGAAAAATGGATCAGGAACAAAGTGCGTGTCCTATATTGCCTCACAGCAAGGAATGTCTTGCATGGAAAGGCACAAATAAGTGTCCTACTTCATAGTTCTGAAGACTAAGCAAAAAGGTAGAACAGCTCTAAGACACAGGCAATCTGAAATTAAAATTAGAGAAACATTGGAAATAGTTTAAGTGGATATTTAAAACTACTACTAAGTATACTTCTTTATTGTTCAGTAATTCTGTCTTACGTTTCACCCCATTGACGTTTGATTTGTGTCAACGCAAGTACCTTTGCAAAAAGGATTCTATTCACCTTCTTCCAAATACATATACAAATCCTGAACATTATGCATACACTTGTTTAACTACATAAAAAAATGTACACATTTTGGTGTTTATATCATGAAGATTACAGTTACCTCTTCACAGAGAAGACAGTTCGATTTAAAGGGATTTTGCTCACTAACATTGTTCGTGCTTAAGTAGCGCAAATCTGAATTACAAATCTTAAAATCACCAGGAAAATACGAGGCCTTAGGGTCAAGTATTAAATAGCATGTCTCAATTTTTATATCAACATACAAACGCAAAAGGTAGACAATGCTAAGAGCAAATAAACAGGGATATCTCTTGAAAGATTAGTTTTATTAGGCTTGCAGTACCTATTATGATTGGGTAACTATGTCTGAATAACCTCAGGGGACATAAATTGTCTACTGAAGGCCAAAGAATATTGAATTATGAATTCATATGGTCTATGTGTCTACTGCGAGGAGCTGCCAATGCTACCTGTTGCTGTAAATTAGGTCCCCAAATCAGAAAGGCACTCCAAATTAGTGGACAGAGGAGCAAATTGTCGGTTTTAATATTCCTGCACTTCAGTGACCAGTGAGAATCTTTACTGCAGGTTTCTCTCTCTGTATCAGGAAGAGAGAAAGAGAGAAGTCGGGGAAGGGGACACACACACACACAAAGGTTTCTGCACCCACCTCTCCTTCCTGCCATGTTTTCAGGAATTAGTAAATTCCTGGAGGATGTCTTAGATGTCTTCAAGCATTTACTTTCTCCACCCATCAGAACAGGTCACTTCTGATACAAGCTCCTTCTAAACTGAGAAAAGTAAGGCTGGACCTGCTAAACACGGCCATAAACAGACAAATATGCAGTATTTCTGGACATTGACAAAATTCACTTGTGTGCTCAAATTAAAATGGGCCAGCACTTCAGAACAGGAAACTATTACCTCTTCACCCTCAGAAGTTTGGATGCTTTCCCAGAAATCTCCAGACTGGCACAGGACTTAGTACTATGCCTGTAAGACAGCTGCATCTGGATACAACCCTTCCTGGGAATTCACAGGACAACTCAAGGAAGACAGGTTGAACAGATGTAATGAACTGAGGTGGTGCCAGGTCCAGAAAGCGATTTCACTCAGTAAGGCAGAAAGAAATTTCACTCAGTAAGGCAGAACAAGATGGAGACCATTTGGAAAGCCAACTTTAGTTATGCCAACAGATCTCAGGGAAAGCCACGATCAGGCACACAGCTTGATACCAGGCGGTTCAAGCTGCCTCTTCCTCTTTTTCTGTGATGGAGGGAATGGCTACAACTCCTTGAAGTTTTCCCCCATGATAACCAACTCTTTATGCAACAAGAAAACAGAAGGAGAGAAGAATCTAGAAGAGATGTACGGCCAGCTAATTTGACAATTAAATAGAATATTTCCAATAAAATTATAACAAACTTTCTCTAACCCATGAGGGGGAAGGGGTGTCTTAAAAAACATCAACAAACAAGCCCTAAAAGGAATCTACTTTTGCAATTTTAATCCACGTATTATTCCATATGAATTAGGCACCAACCAAAATAGCTGCTCTTATTATTTGAGTCCATTTTCTTTCTAAAGTGAAGAAGTACTGCTATGGACGTATGTCCTTAATAAATCTGGAAATTAATTTCAGCCCGCACATGAATTGCAATTAGTGTCAAATTTTTATAGTGCAAAGTGACCTCAACACATAATGATATTTCAAACATAATGAGAAAACTAACAATTTCTATCAGAAGCAATTTTATACCATTAGATAAATCTCAGTCAGAAATAGCAGAGACACCATAGATCCTGCCACAGGCTAAAGGGATGATGTAGCCTCGCTTTCTTTAATTTGTACGATTAGTTTTTTGCCATGTGCAGTGTCTGTTAGATAATCTCACTTATTTCTTGTATCAGTGTGAATAGAAACTGCAAATAAGTGGCAAGCTTACATGTCTAATACATGAAACAAACAGAATATTATTATTGTTTAAACAAACACATTCCTCCCAAAAAAGAAAGGTGTACAATCATCTATTCCAGATGCTACTGAAGAGAAGAGAATTGGTACCAACTATGAGAGTTTATTATCTGCCTGGAGATAATAAAACAAGGGCATGAAGTGGAAATTGATTGACACATAATATTTTAATAGTTAATTTATTATACTTAAACCTAAATACATATATTTTAAAAGTTAATTAATAGATGCTGTAGCAGCTGTGTTTTTATATTTCTTCAACCTGATGGCTTATCTGCTTCAATTAGGAAATATCAGACTAGCCAGCTACAGATAATTCCTTGTTCCATTAAAGGAGGTGTGTGGGCAGGAAGGGCTTCCCAGAACCGCACGCAGCATAAGCGGACAAGCAAAGGACAGGAACACTGTGGGCGTAAAAAAGGCAGGAAAGAAAAGAGAAATGCTTTAGAAAAGCTGTGTGAACAGAATAGGCACTTACGACAGTAGAGGACTTGATAGCTTGGTATCTAGACAGGATTTGGAGAAGGTGAGGCAAAGGAAGAGAAGACCGTGAGGCCATGAAGAAATTCATGGTAAGAATTCAGTCTGAAATTTCACTGACAACAAGCCACAGGAGAAATGTAAGATGGAATGTAATAGTGCTGCAAATATGTTAAAATTGCAAACATTCTTGCCAGCTGCTGCTGTTATCATGAGAAGTAATCTTGTGTTAGGGTTATTAATAGCAACATGCTTTGGAAGAGACTGCCATTTGTACTTACAGAACCCTGTATCATGCAGATTGGACTTAGAGCAGCAAAATCTTAACTGTTTAGGTATAGCAGTGAGTTTACCTAAACACAGAGTAAGCAGGAGAAAAATCAGTGCTAAAAACATACCAAAAATACCTTTGTAGCACCTCCTGTGCTGTTCTTTTTCAATTTTCAGAAAGTAAAATTCTGTTGGAAGAGCGTCCTTAGAAAGAGCAGTATAGTGTCATCTACAGACTCCTGGCCCACAAGCCAAGGAACAACTTTCTGTTTCTAGCAGCTAACAACACTCCATGTTTCTATTCCCATTCTGTCTTCTGTCTTTCATCTCTACAAGCAGTGAGCTCTCTGTGCGGGGACAACTTTGCATACAGTATTTGTTACAATATTATTATAACACGAATAGTAATATTTGTAAATAAAAGTTGCTTTTTAAACCCATGTCTGTACATATAAATGGGGACATCTCAATCACGAGGGAAGATCCCACATGATACCATGTAAGAGCAGTATGCTGCAACCGGTTACCTTCATTATAAACTAGCTATGTTGTAAGTTGAAATACATGCTAACTACAGAAACTGGAGTCAAATGCAATTTTAGAAATTCCACAGGTAAAATATCTGGTCTCAAATTTGCATGTATTTACATATTACAGATTCCTAAACTAAGTCTTTTACCTAGCTGAGTCTTCTACATACAAGCTGCCTCTTTTTTGCAATTTACAAATAAAATTCTATCTACTGCCTTGCACATGCAAAGCAATGCAGCTTATACAAGCTTAATAAACTATCTGAATAATGAACCATCTGAAACAGAGAGGAGAGAAAGAAGCATGTTTTACTAATTACAACACAAAACATTTGCTGTCTTTGCCACATTATTATACTATTCCCTGTAAAACAAAAACATTTCCCTGGCTCACAAAGAAGTGTAATACATTAGTATTTACCAAGTGCTATGAGTTCCTTTGATACCAAGTACAAAATAAGTTGGGTTAAGGAAGCATTGCTAAGCTCAATTCATAAGGGAAGAACATATATAGAAGAATATATTTAGACTTTTAGTATCATTTATACATTTTAACTCAATCTTCTTCTCTCCTCCTGTCATCGATCACTTTAGGGTCAGCAAATCATTGGTGGTCTTGCAATATATTAGAATACGATCTACAAAATAAATTAAAAACACCACACACACAAATCTTACAATGTTTTGCCTACGACTTCAAAATGTTATGGTAGTAGCAAAGTTATTAAAACCAGATTTACCGTATCGCTGCCTTGCACAGGATCAACATTTTCATATGACATACATAACCAGCACTTCTCTTTCACAAACATGTATATTTGTAGCATATTAAAAATGTAGTACGGTTTGCAATTATCACCTGAATTGTATGTTTTACTATTAAAATCATGTCCACCTGAGAGGCAAGTAACTAGAGAATTTTTTCCTGAAATGTGATCAAACTGCACACAACTACACAAATGATCTGCAACCATCTCAATCCTCTTAACAAGAAACCTTGCAATCAAACTGGTTACTCAAAAAATACTTCAAAGAACACAAGAAATGAAAAGTACAGACTTCCTTGACAAGAAGGAAAAAAGTAGAAAGAAAAAAGAAAAGAAAAGTTATGTTAACTCCAGTGTTGTTTTTTTGCCTTTTCAAACAACTGAGTAACATTATAAACTACCTGAACAGAATTTAGAAAGACACTGCTGTTGTCCCTATGCAAAACTGTATTTTCAAGCAATTTTATCATGAAATGAAGATAAATAAGTGTACTGGGGCTAGAGAGAAAGCAAAGTGAGAGAGAGGAAAAAGAGGCCTACTTTTAACAGAGGATGAATATCAATGAGAAGCTGTGGGGAGAAAGCAGAATTAGCAGTCCAAAACTAGGAGGAGGAGGAGAGAGAGAGCGCCGACCAGAGCCTCAGAGAGAGTTTGGACGAAAAACACAATCCAAGCAGAGAAACTAGGAATGAGATGGGATCTTCACTCTGAAGAGTGGAACTATTTAAACTGGCAAAACCATCATTCCCTGACAGTAACGGTTCATCACACAAGGAACGGCAACCAGTTGGTTGTGGTAAGTGGCACAGATCCGAGAGCAAGATGCTAATGCTATAACCCTGCTTATAACTTGTCTGGGTCTCGTGCTAGTTTGGTTTGACTTCCACTCAAAATCTGGGCATTTTTTCCTCACAAAGGATCCTTTCCCCATACCTGAAAAAGACCTGTTCAGGAAATTCAAATGGCTTCATTTGTTGTAGAAGGACAAGAAGTGTTTACTTAGTGATACAAGGGAATGCAAAAAGAGAAAAAGGAGATACATGGTTAAGGCAATTAGGTTTCAAAGCAATAAATGAAGTATTTAATTACACATTTCATGAGTTCCCCTCCAGCATGATCAATCAGCAAAGAGGCAGCTGGGTCACTTTATGGCATCACTGCTGTCTCCCATTCCCTCTTTTCTTCTGCTGGATGCTGTAACCTCCACAGCATGAGACGATAAAACAGACAGACTTTAAGCAGGTAAAGAGCTTTTCACAAAGACAATCCAGCATGTTTGAATAGCTCAAAGTGAATAACAATAAAGGTTTCTAAAGACATCTAAACAATTGGGCACAAAGGAGTAAAATTGCCCGGGCAACTTTCCTTCTGACACCTACTGAAGGGAAGCGACTGCAGAATCCTCATAACATGCTTTTAGCATCTGCACCTGCACATCAGTCTGTAACAGACAGCACTGCTCATTGCACAAGAAATCGAAGTTTTAAATGCATCAAAACCACAAAGAAAAACATTTTAGCTAGCGTTAAATATAAATGAGTTTCCGATTGCTGCTTTTATCTTGGCCAGAAATAGGTAGAACAATTTAAATATAAAAGTGTTTCTCAAAGAGTCAGGATGGTGACAAGAGGATCACTGAATATTCTGAAAAAGCAGTCTCTGGGAGCACTATGACATGTGCTGCTCTGGAGGTTTGGAGAAAAGAAAAAAAAAAACCCAACCCCACAAAAAAAAAAACCAAACACAAAAACCCCCAAGCAAGTTGTCAGAGGTTGTCCAAGTATTTTTGACGCAGTACAGCAGACTGGACTAGATATGCAGAGTTTAGTTAGCTATTTTCTTTTTTCCAGGAGACACAGGGAACAGCTGTTTGAACAGCAAACTAAGTGCTCCCTCCTACAAATGGCTATCTTAAGCCCAGAGCTTCTGTAACACCCCACAGAAGGGGAGGGGTAGACAGAAGCATACTTCTGCCTGTATCTAGTTCTACAGAGCCATAAACACTGGCTACATCTGACTGTATCCATGGTTTTGAGGTTAAAAACAAAAAAAAAAAAACCAAAAAAACCAAGATGGATTTTGGTATGGCTTGGCAAATCTCTTGTAAGCATAGTCTGGGAGACCACATGGCTCTTCAGTCAAGTCAGGTTGAACCACTTCACCTTGAGTTGACCAGATAATTGAGGATCTACCCCCTACTTTTTCCACTTCTGTGATTCCTACTTAATTCCCTCTCAAGGACAGTACAGAGTCAACCGGTTTGCAAGCAAAATGAGAGAGATAGAATTGCAGAAAGAAGGAAAAAAAGAAGGGTGAAAGAGATCATTTTTAGACTACCTCTGCTCCACGTTAAGAAAATAAGTACCATGTTGCTTTTCTTCAAGGCTATCACCTCACACAGGAAGAACTTTTATTCCCCTTGTGAGAGAAGATGAAAGGTATGGGAAAAGCAGATTCAGAATGGAGATACTACATATACTTAAAAACGAGAGGAAATAGTTCATTATTCAAGATTATTTATCTTCTAAAAGGAGTTATCCTCTAGGCAGTGTTACACAAGACTTAGTCTTGCTCATTTCTATAACTTTGCAGTATTCCCTTCTTCCTACTCAAAATCATCTGCCTTTTCAGTTAACTTCCTTCTGCTAGACCTCTGAAGTACTTCTGTTTCATTTCAAAGATCTTCCAAAACTGAAACTCCAAAAATAATAAAAGCAAGAAAACAAACACTATAAATTGTAAGTTTAACAATGAAAAGTAAAACCTGTATAAGGCTGGCTTTATTGTAAGTATTTGGATATCCAATGGACACACTCTTTTATGAGAAACAAGCACAGGGCACAAGAACAAACTTCCTTTCACGTATATATCAACTGAACAGTCCATGATCCGTACTTCCATTCAGGTGAAAAATTCTAGCACAAACAAGGGAACTTGAAGTAAATGTTAAACCAGCTTTGAAAGAAAGTTATTTCTGACAGCCACTCGAAGGGGCTTCTTACCACCAGTGACCATAGTGTGAGGTCCCAGCCACAAAGCCCAGAACCAAAAGGTGTCTTGTAGAAGAGGCAGGCATGTGGGAGTGCTCTGATTTGTCCAGTGACAGGCTAAAGTTGTAAATTAAAAAATTATACACACATATGTATATACGCACACACGTGTGGACATTTTCAAATCTTTTTTCTTTATGCTCTTCTGACAGTCTCTTCTTACCAAATGGTAAGAAATTTCAAGGGAAAAAGATTTATTTTATTTTTTCATTTTGTGTTTAAGGGGAAAATAGTTCAGTTCTTTTTCATATTACTCAGGACCTCATCCAAAGTCAGCTGAAATACAGGGAAGTGTATGATGGGAAGGTATACCATATCAGAGAAAGCTAAATAGTTTTTTGTCCTTAAAGTAACTTCTGACTGCCATCCATGAAATAATGTGCTGTACTCAAGCAAGAAATAGGATTTGTTGCACAGAAATTCAGTACTACATTTCCCTGAAAAACTGAACAGACAGACTACTTGGTTAAATTGCTGGTGCAAGCATTTGCATAGATTTGACTGACACTGAAAAGGGTGTTTTGGTTGTTTTAACACAGAAGTGAAGGCATAAAGGAACAAGTTGAAATAAGTGAAGTTGTTCATGCATAAGACACACTAGTATTTCAAATAAATTATTAGCATACTAGTCAACCAGAGGAGGGAAAAGGAACTGGAGTCTTGTTCCAAGTGCTCTACTGCAGTAACAGACCAATATCATATGTAATGCGTAAGACCAGTGGATGCTTTTATATATAAAAACCACAGGCTGGTATATAAATCAATGCTTAAATGCTTTAGCCTATGTTCACCTAGCACAGAAGTACACCCTACAGAGGGAAGCATTTCATTGGTGAACTAAGTTGATGAATTGCCAAAATTTGGTCGGATACATTTTAAGGGTGAAACACACGCACATGTAGCGAAACTGTTCTCACAAAATGGGAAAGGATAACAGAATCTTTGGTGTTTCTGAGAATACAAGCACTGAAAATGGTTACATTTATTACTCTGACTTTTCTAGGTTGGAATACCACAAGGTGCACACCAAAACCACTGCTTTGTAACAATTTAGTGCTACTTTAAGCCACTTGAAATGAAGGAATGCTGCAAGTGAACAAGTCACTTTCACAAATTCTCGAGCTTATTAGCACTTCATAAAAACATATATTCAATGTGATGAAATTGTTATACAGCCACCTCCAAGAACAACAAGCAATGGAATTTTCAGGAAAAAACATGGAAAACTAATGAGTGAAGAAATCTATTTTTAAAGAACAGCTTTTGAAATAGTTAAGAATTACAACAGTTCAGAAGGAAAAACACTGCTACTGCTAGTGGTCTAAGAGTACTCTAAGGGAAAAATCACATAGTTAATTAAGAGACCAAATTTTTGTCAACTGAAAGTATTTACCATGGCGAACGAAATACAGCACTTGATTTTGGAACATACGTGACATGCGTGACTATCTGGTAAGTATGTTTAATGATCAGCTGCAGTTACATCGTACTGAAGAGCTAAATGATATCTGATATCTGACGTGTACTAGTTGAAAGGGATTCATTGCTTCTTCACATTATACTGCAAGATCTACTTCAATGGCTACAAAAAAATATGTTAACGGCTAAAGAGGACCACGGCTGGGTCTACGTTTGACAATACTGCGTCGATGTTTTCAGTGACAGCTTTGAAGGAATACATACATTTACTATGTAAATACAGTACTTTTAGAGTTATGCATTAAAGTTATCCTCAAGTGCTACACAAAGAATACTATTTTTAACTGGATTCAGATTAGTACTATTGCAGACAAGTGTTTTAACTACATGAGCAAACTGACAAAATGCATAAGGGCAAACTGTTAAGTCCTGTGACCATTTATAGTGCACTTCTTGATAGAAGCCCGGTATAACTAATGCAGAGGATGCAGAAGCTATGGATTGTCAGCTCTCATAACGGAAGCATTTTAACTCCCAAGGATCATAGTACACATTTTAAAGATGTTTTGCTTGGTTTAATGTACAATTAAGGAGGGGAAGAAATGAGTTCAAACAAGGAGAAGGTCGATAATCTTTAAGTCAGGTCAGTGTTTGAATGTCCCAATCATACACTCACCAGAAAAAAGTTGGTATTGACATATTACCAACTCAGTAACCTAGAAGCAAACTGTAGGTCATGTTCTAAAGCACATCAAGTTTAGGTCTGAACATTAAATGCTAAATAATTCAATGTATTACTTATTAAATGAAAAGTAGAATATTCAAAAAATAAATCTAAGAGTTGCGCATTGGTGAAGACTGCATCAGAACTCATATTTTACATGAAAATACTTTTCTGGTTCTATGTTTAATGAAATGATAAATTTACATAACAAAAGTATTGATTCTCTCATCTGTTGACATCCAAAATTAGGCTGATTTTTTGTTTGTTTTTTTGTTTAATATGCAGAAGTGAAAATGCAGATCTTATATGCAACCTCTGTGTGCTAGCATGGAAAGAACCCAATATGGTAATCGTTATGAGTTATATGCAGGCTTAGAGTCTTGCAAGGCATGAGACTAAAGGCGGAGCTCTAATCTTTTCCACTATCAGCAGCCATCATACTGAGAATTATCAGTTTCAGAAGACAAGATAAACTTAAATAGATTGATGAGAGCTTAGCTGGTAAAACACACATTTACAGCACTTTTTAATTTCCTCCTTAGTCCTAATGCTAAAAGAAAAGTAGATACTGAATGGCTTCCTAAACCCTCCTAGACCTAAAACCTCTGAGTCATTAAACTGACTGCCTGAATGCAGTGTACAACAGGACAATCCAGACAGACTGTGGTCAGTTTGGAACAATGCAAAGTCTTCAGAGAACTGCTTTAGAACTTATCTTTTTGTATTTGTGATGAGTTAATGTGTGACCATTACAGAAAATACATAAAACATCGGCATTAAAGTTCCAATGGTATAATGTATTAATATAGCCACCAAAAGACTTGTGAAATATATCTACTAAACTTATCTTCTATGCTGTATACTATGCTTTATCCAAGAGAAAGGAACTAAAACTATCCAAACATCTTCCAAATGTTTATTTTCAAGTAAACAGTTCTCAAATCAAGTAAAAAATTTGAAAGCACATCTATTAAAACATAGAGGGTTACTTTATCGCTTTCAACCTTATGAAATGTTCCTATTCAATGTTCAAACACATACGTATAATATCTAATTTCAGAAAAAAAAACTTTTTTAAAATGTATATGATCCACTATTAAACAGTTGTATATGTGTGTGTGTATATATATACACATGTTATAATTTTTGCATTGCTGCAGGTTGATATTACATTGCCAGCTTTCAACACACGCTGTATACCTTTTACATACAGGAAACATTCTCAGATATTCAAAGCAACATAGTAAAAAGAAATCAAGCTTTCAAGGGTGAGCTTGTCAAATTTAAATTCTGTCTGTGATTTAACTAAGTTTACTAAAAAGGAGTATGTTGACATTCAAGGAAAGCTAGCACATTTACAAAAGCTGAGCTAGATTTTTAAACCTGCACCAATAAATGGAAATAGTATTTATTCAGTAGCAACAGAAAACTCAAAGTAGTGTTGGGAAAATTCATTATGAACAGCAAATTTACTTATAATATTACTGAAAAATGTTCCAAAGAGTAATAAAGAAGAAAAATTAATTTTACTTTAAATACAAGCTCAGCACCATGCAAACTGAGTAATGAAATCATGATGTAAGTTGATTCGAAAAAAATAACTTTTTATTGAAAATTGCATATTAGAGAGAACAATGTTTAAAAGACTAGAGCCACATTATTCATATAGTTCCTGAAGCTGTAGCATAAGACCCGTGATAGTTTGTCAGGCTAGGATTGTCTATATATAAACTATATCGCAACCTCCACATAGTAACATGCTATTTTTATTTTCTGTAACAGCAAAAATGTTACCTCCATTACTGAGTTACAAAAGTATTAAAATCATATTTTAAGAATTCTTACTAAAAATGTTTAAATATTAATTAAACACCTCTAAATTCTCTACTTTAGTATCCAACAAGTTGCATGTGCCGATACAATTCAGAACTGCATCCAATGGATTTTACTCCAAACTATCTACAACACCTAAAAGAGTGAATACAAGCAAAATACACATTTATGAATGCACCTAATTTGTACAGCATTTGCTTTCATCTACATGGTTTATAAGTATAAAAGAATCTCTAGTATGTCCCTTTAAATGAGTAATAGCTAAGACAACATGTACAGATTTTAAATTAAAGCACAAGAATTATTGCAATAAATGACGCCGTGGGCTCCTCTATGGAACCCTCAGTGATTAGATAATAAAGATAGAAGTATTTCCTCATGGAATGAACGCACCATGACAAAGCACTGAGCTACAAGCCAAGTGATCAAAATTCGGGTTTTAAAGACTTTTACACTTACCCGCCTACGGCAGAAGGGCAGGCCCTGTGCAATGATGCTGATGCTAAATATCTTCATCACAGTTTGGTGTGGTAGAGGTTCTTTGGCACTTTTAAGATCAACAGGAACCAAGCCATGGTTGATGGCAGTTTTCCCAGGTTTGGACATTTTATCGTTCTTTGTCAAATCTACTAATAATGCAAGAACATTGCTGAAAACTTTCCTTTTAAAGTTGCATGGTTTTGTTTTTTTTTTTAAAGTTTCAGACTGGTGATTCAGCTCCCCGCAGCCTCCTGCCTTTGTCTCTCAATCTTCTCCTGCCAAGTGTCCTGACCTGTCTGCTGCTCAGTGAAGTGCAAGCTATCCTAGTATAGACAGGAATTAAACTACCAAGGGGCAGGCAGACTGCTCCTGCCAGTCAAACAGCTGGTGGACCTCCCCTGCAATGTCAGAAGAGCCCTTCTCCAAAACAGGATCCGCAGATTGAAAAAGAAGAAGAAAATCATTACTGCCAGGAGCTTTAATAGCCACAGCCGCTTACACTTGCGCTTTAAAGGAAAATTTTTGGGTTTAATCATTATTTTTTTAAGAGTTGGCATTGTGCTTTCAGAAGGAGAATCCAAGGAGACTGCAACCTTCAGACAGTAACAGTCTTACTGCAGGATCAACTCCACCACTCTCCGGGCAGACTTCTTCTGGACTTTCAATAAAATTTGACAGCTAGTGACTAAAAAATTGACATGGACTTTGCTGTTTCTCAACCATCATCTCCACAAACATAAAATATTGCTAAGTCTAAAAGTTTAAAAAAGTAAACAAAAAGGAAAAAAAAAAAACAGGGAAAAAAATGGGAGTCCCATAAAATGAAGATATCAACTTGAAACTTGCTCTTCTAATAAAAGTAGAGGCTATCATTGTATTTTCACCTACACTGTGACTTTTAGCTCCTTCTTCCTCACCCTCCTCACTTCTGTGCAGGTACCCCAGGCTGCACAGCCTCTCCTTTCCCTGCTGCTGTGGGGGGAGCAGCATCCAGTGGGCTTTGGCTCTACGGATGCAATGGTACTGGAATAGTCTTCCCTTTTCTGGCCATCACAGGTTTGGGTACCAGTTTGCTCAGGCCTACCCATCACACTGATAGAAAGGAGAAGGGCGCTTCCTCTGAGAACAGTGTCCCCTGAAGGATGTGGGGAGAGGTCTGCCTGCCCCTGACTGAGGGCCATTTTTCAGGAAAACAGTTCTTGCTCAACCAAAGATAGAACTGCAATGTTCATTACTCAGATTATCCACAATTAGTTTACTTTCATTTTAAATAATTTCTTGATCAAATTAGCTTTCCTACAATGCCTCTAGGTTCCCACAATCCCTTTCTGATCCCTATACTTAGACATGTTTCTTAAAAAGATATTCAAATTCTGAAAACCTTTTTGAGCAAAACTAAGTAGAAAGGGACAAAAGCAGAAGAGACTGTGAAAACATCTTATGAAATTGCTGATGAGAGATGCAGAAAGCCATCAAAGCCCTTGTATGAACTGAGTTGGTACAGTCCAAACTACAGTGAATAAATGACCATTAAGAAATCTTACAAGTCCCTTTATGCGCAACCCAGCAAAGATAATTAACTGTATAATTATGTGAGGGCAAAAGAGGGAGTGTATTAATGCTTTAATGCTTGAAGCACAACACTAACTTGACAAAAGACAGCACTAAAATATGCCTGTATTAGCATCTCCACTTAGCCCTTTGTTTCCCCTTCAAAAAGACAAGCGGTAAGCATCTCACTCGCATATAGAGGGCCTCCTCTAACCAAACATTTGCTTGCCGAATGCTTTTTACAAACCCCCCCCCAAAATGTTTAATTGAGTATATATACATTCACTTACAACAAAATATCTCTTTTTCAGACAAACAAAAAAAATCCTTATTTCTTTACAGATGTTGCATACAGAAATGCTGGGTAGCACAGTATTTTCACGCATTGATTCTTTTTTTTTCCCCACCGTTCCATTCAAATGCTATTCTAAAGCACATTTAGACATACATTTTCTTCTAAGAGACTCTTTACATTTCCTTCTTTATACTTCATCCTATGAACTCCAAAAACCAGTTTACCATTAGCCTGTAATCAACAGCAATATCATTGCATCACAGTTTATAGCTTCACTCTGAATTACTTCATATTTTATATACTATGTAGTATTAGGCTTTCACTTGGATGGAAGACTTTGGAAAAAGGTGTTTTGGGATCTCAGGTTCACTCAAATAAGAAAACTCCACTGAAGTACTCCAAAGAGGGAGAAAGAGTAGCCTTTTTTTTTTTACTTTGAATAACTAAAGTGAAGAACAGAGCCAAAAACCCAAAAGAGATCAACTCATGTACCCCTACTGATGTATCATTCAAAAAGAAGCAACAGGTCAAAGTTTTCCATTTTTGATGTATTGGTCGCTGTCTCAATCATTCCAACAAAGAGGGAAGTTTACCAAAATGTATGTATATTAATATAATTTGAGATTTGAATAGTATGTACGTAACACAAGATCAGCTACAGTATTTTGTACAAAGCAAATCTCAGATTCTAGTTTAATAAACAGCCAGTATTTCATTTAATTGCACACAGAAATGTCATGTGTGTGTGCACTAAGAGAAACTGCTGAAATAAACTCAGTTTTAAAAGATTATTTCATTGTGCAATTGCTGAAAGGAGAATTTGACAGTGCGGCAGATCACTATTTTAGTACCAGCATTATTAGTTGCTATCAGAGACTAGTATCTTACTACTTTACAGGCTTATTCCCCTCCCATTTTTTTTAAATATTAGCTCATAACCACAGTGCAAAACAGGAAGATAACTTGGCCCATTTACAGATTTACATACAATTGGGGAGCAGACAAGACTGAGGTAGGGCATTCTCCAAGCACTGCTCACAGAGCAATTCTCCAGTCGCAGGTTATTCTCACACCTCTGAAAAGACAAAACTTTGATTGTCAGCCCTTCTTCTTTTGCAGTTTGAGATAAAAGTCCCAGCACTACATGAGTTTTTCTTCAGGAACTTCCAAACTATTCTAGAGGAATTCCACAGGGACACGCTTCTAGCTGAAAAAAACTGTATCATGTTTGCATTCAGTGTAGTCCCCTTTCTAAGTGGATAAAGCCAAAGCAAAATAAGGCACTATTTTTTTTTTTGTACCACATGAAATTACAATGCTAGATTTCACACTTTACCATAGCAATAAGGAAAAGCTTCGTTTTTTCATCTGCCTATTTTTTTCCTTTTTTTTATCATCATCTCCCAGAAAAAACACTTGCACTAACAGATGAGATCTTGTTGGCCCAGTTTTATTTCCATGTATCATCGTTTCTTTTTTAGTCTTAGATTTGCTACACATTACTGAGTGTAGGTTTTATTGTCTTACAGTAACGCTTAAAGGCCCCAAGCTATGCTGGACAGCTATAAACATTTACTAAATGAAAGTCCTTTAGCCTGAAAATACAACACAGTCTAATTTAAGCAGCAAGAGGGTGTAACAGGAAGACAAAAATGGAGAGGGTTGGCTATCTTAGAAGTGTCAGGAATATGTTGCATATAGTAGATATCATTTATTTTTGTATTTATTACACATATAATTCTAATTTAAGCTGTAAATGTAAAGTTTAAAGAGCCACTGTCTTGCTTTTATCTTTAAAAGTATTTTTTATATCATACAGGGTGAGAACGTGTATAAAACTTGACAAATGTGAAACTATGAAAATTTGAGCTTTGGTGCTTTGTAATACATTTCTTTAACATCCTGTTTCTAAATAAAGCAGGGCTGATTTCCAATGATGCTCTTTTTAAGTGCCTGCCTGTCATTTTAATCACAAGATCATGTTTGAAATCAGATCACTTTATTTAGATGCAGAAAAGTGCCTGGAAACTTGTGTTTGAAAATAGTAGTTTGAGATCGTCACGGACTATTAACTGTAAACTTAGGAATCCAGAAGACTCTTCTTTCTTTTTTAGCCAGTCCAGTGAAGAGACCTCTTTGTAAAATGAAAGCATGTAGTAAGCAGCAATAATTTTTATACCCTCCAATCAGAGTAATTCAAAGTGATCCCGTAGCAAAGTTTTTTAGGAGCTGTTTACCAGAAAGCAAGTGTTAAAATTAACTAGCTCATTCAGTACATTTAACTCAGAAAGGCCATGAGTTTAAGACATGAATCTAAGAATTTATCCCAACAACGAAAACCAGCTTACTCAAACTTTACAGTCTTCTAGAGCTGACAATTGTTTTGTATATTAACATTACTGGAAAAAACAAACAAACTCAGGGCATTTCAATATAGTGATGGAACAGTACAAGACCTAGAGAGACCTAAATGAAGCGTTTGCAAGTACAGAAAGATTAAAATGCAGAAAGTAGAATCCCAGTTTTTCCACAGTTCTTAACATCGGTGAACAGCTGCCCTCAAATGGATAAAGCAGAGCACTGCAACATTTTAAAAGTCACCTTCTTAAAGTAATAATAATAGTAGCATAATAATCCTTTGAATATATTTGACAATATACTTCCTAAATAACATTTTTAAGAAGCTCTGCATAGCTGTAGCATATATAGTATGCACTATAGTTTACATTATACACAAGCATTATTGCTCCCTTGATATTCATGCGGGTCCCTGCCCATGTGTAGGGTGATGGTCACCCTGTTGACAGACTTCTTCCTCAGCAGGTGCATTAATAAGTCTCTCCCTTTCCTACTTACCCTCTAGTTACCTTGAAAATTTGTGTAATCTTATCTATCTCAATTTGTGTAATCTTAATCTATCTGTCAAATTGGGTAAAAATTAGTGAAGAGATGCATAAGCTCTGGAAAGGAAGACAGACAGTGACAGGCAGATGTCTCAACTGCACAAGCTTTGTTTTCTTCGGTAACAAAGTTTAATAACATAGTGAAGAAGAATCCACATTTTCTTAACTTGGACTCACTCAGATGATACTTCCGGGTTACAATTCTGGCTCTGGAATTGTATTGAGGTATGGCCATTAATAACTACTGTGATGAAAGAGGTTGTTATCTAACACAAAAAAGCTACTTTACATTTTTTGCCATGAAAGGGCAAGAAGGAGATACGCCTTTTGCAGCAGCTGGTGGAAGATGGTACAACTTGTATGACAATTGTAAAGGTTCAAACAAGTATAGATAAGGACAGTCCACAAGACAGCATTCCCCAGAAATCCACTAGTAGAGGTCAAGGAAGATATGAAATATCAAGTATATCAGCAAAGGGGAAGTCATCAGATAAACTTATCTACTAGACATTTTTCATGCCTATGTGCATGTTCATATCTGTTTAACCATCCTAGTATCTAAGTGTGAGGTGCATGGAGAAATGAAATCTTACTCAAATTTGACCTACTGCGTTTTAATACTCGTCTATAGCATTGAACTATACTGGCCTTGCCTGCTGGGGAACCCAAGCAGTAGGTCAGACTAACCAATAGCAAGGGTTCATTAGTTTCAGTTTCTAATTGTGACCACCAATGCAAGTGACTTTGAATGACTGTCAGTAAAAAGTAAAAGATCTCCACTGGATCTGTTTGATCCCACAGCTGATATTCTTTGGAGCTGAAATGAGGCAAACAGTTCAGCTGGAGATTCTACTAGCAAAAAGGAGAAGAGCAGCACCTCCCCTCCTTGCTCTGGCCATTTTATTCCAAACTCTTTCTTAAAGTGGCTGTAGAGCTTGTCAGGCTTGTGAGCTCTGAAACGACTCCAGTAACAAGGATACCTGAAAATCCTGTTTCTGTTGTTGCTGAGTTATTTTTCTACTAGATTAGCAAATGTAAACAGCTCACAAAGCAGCCAGATGCATGATGAGACAAACACAAGACAAACAGCAAAAGTGTTTGGAAGTGGAGAGTAATCAAGACCTCCATCTTTGGGCAACAATGAGCTGTCAGATCACCTCTTTTTGTCCATGGATCCCTTAGCATGCAATACTGGTCCCAAAGAGAAGTCAATGATAAAAGTTTCCTAGGCATCTCCACAAAAATAGAATTTCATCCCAAAAGAAAGGGAAGGGAACATGCAGCTATAGGCTTGGCATCTGCCCTCAGTCACGACGATACTAGAGCAAAAGAACACTTGACAAATTACAAAGGCCCATTTGCACAAGCTAACTTTTTGTAAGCTCACATTAAGTGTTTATGAAAGAAACATATAGACTGTCTAGTAAACTGCATATTGGCAAGACTGTATAATATCAATACTAATGATGCTATCATATCATTAAAACATATACTTAACCATGTGCACTTGAAAAAATAATTCCTACCATATTTAGACATCCCTGTAAATGTACATGATCATTTGTAACCAGAGGCCTATATTATCTGGCTTTACTCCACAAACTTCTTAACTTTATTTACTGTACTATGGGGTCTTGTTGCCATTGTCACTTTTTTTTTTAAACAATCTTTAAAGCATTTGTCTTCATTTCTTCATTAAACATTTCAGAAAATATTCCAGGTATGTAACAGAAATCCAGCTGCATCATCTTGCGTTTTGCAAATATTCCAGAAATGTCTGCCCAGTCCTCATTGGCTATAACATGACTTGTTGGATAAGCAAGTTTAACTCTTTGGTCTAGTCAGAGCTGCACCAGCTGTTAAAAAGAATTGCTACAGCTGCTCTGCAGGAATTTATTTGCTGACCACTTATTTATGCTGTTGTTGCACCTTTAAATAAAGCTGAGACAAGAATTAAGAACTACAACAACAGGTAGAGAAGTCATGCAATATTTAATACTGGATTAAAATGCAAGTCAAATTCCCAGCTGAGGATAAGCCAAGGGAAGGGATAGCAGGTGTTTTTATTAGTAAGGAGGCTGCTTTTATGAAAAAGGAAGATAGGAAATAAAAAAATTAGTTTTCCATACAGTAATTCATGTTTTCTTATCACTGTATCACCTTTCCATGTAAAACACAAGACTTTAGTACCAAAATATTTAAAACATGATTATCAGTTTCTGACTAGTGTCCAAAAAACACTGCCAAAAATTAGTTTTAGACTTAGAATCTTCTTCCCTTCTACATATTAAATGGGAAAAGGAACAATCCTCAAAACATCAGGTGTTAAAAATATTTCTGCCACCAAATACTCCAAAAAAAATTATTTTTTTCTTCTGTAGTGAAAACTTCTGTCCAGATACCATTTATTCAGCAATAAAACAAAAATCCTCTTGTATAAAGCCTGACAACACAGTAACATTCTTCATATTAGCTATATTATCTACGGCCAAAATAAAAGGTTGAACAACATATTACATTTTGTATGTTTGAAACAATATAGATAGAGATCTATTTTGATACACAATTATGTTTTTCTTACTAGAACTGTAAACCACACATAAATCTAACAAATGCAACAACTGATTGTTACACTGGCATTCATTTGATAGCACCAAATTAAGCTATATAATCCTTTTCAGCTGGTTAACAGCATACTGCAAAGGGGTGTGAGGCTATTTATAAAGCTCAAGATATGTGAAGTAAAGAATGCCTGCACTACAGAAAAAAGCAGGTAGTCTGTGGAAGGGCTGGCATGGTTGCCACCTTGAGCTTTTTTTTTTGTCATCTTTTTTTGCACCCCCTTTTTCTTTTCTTTTTAGAGGAAAGGGAAGCCTTGCCTGTATTTTTATTTAACAAACACTGGCTTTCTCTGATTTGTTCAAATATCACTTATTATTTAAATGCTTATAAATATTTGATAGAAATCCAAATCCAGCTTTGAGTTTACTGGCTGTCTGATACTCTGACTTCAAACCCTGCCAGCAAAGAAATGCAGTGCAACAGTACCAAATTCTGACTGGCACAGCATAGGAAGAGTTTCAACAGTCCGCCTTCCAACACAGATACACATGCATACATGTAAACACAGCGTTTACTGTACTTGCTGTAGGACATGTAATACTAGTGGTTTACACCAAAGCCAAAAATTATGCAGATGGATGAATGCCCCAGGATACCAACTGAAAGTGTCCTTGCTTTGGATGAAGTCCAGCTTAAAGAGAAGTAACAACATTATTACATTTGGCAAGAATGAGGGATCTGTAATGAATGGGTTTAAGTCTGATTTCTTCCATTTAGCTGTGTCACTTCCAGTTTCTTAATTTCATTTTTATTTATTAATTTTAATTAAGTGAATTATTTCCTGTGTGTTTTAGAAAATCTGACCAAGGGATCAGACCCAAAGGAATTATGACCTCGGTAAAAAGAGTGTTCGTTATTTGTTGTCTTTTAATTTTTTTTTGTACTCAATATATTTGGGTCAATAATGACCATGGTAGCTGCCATCCTTACGGGACACTCCATAATTTGAGAAGAACAAAGGGTCTCCTGCCCACTTCCAAACATAGATAATCAGTGGCTGGATGACATAAGACTAGGAATGTGATTTGCACTTACAGGAAACGTTGCTCATACTTAAAAGTAGTAATGACTTCTGATGATGAATAAGGTGAAATTTATCCCTGCTGGCAATCTGTGGTGGTGGTAGGTACATTTTCCACTTCAGCAGAGGCACCAAAGATTGAACAAATGTATTAAAATTTAATAAGCATTAAGAGAGTAATATTTCATGACACAGCTGAAAAGCATACCCACTGTCTCCCAAGATTGAATTACACTGAATATTACTAAAATTCACAATTTTCTCCTTTCATATTATGCAATATTTGGTCAGGTAATAAAGTCAGTAGAAAACATCAGCTTTGAGTAACAACAAACATAAAAAGAAGTAAGGTTCTATAAAGAAATACTTGGTTTGGACCACCTTGTCTTGGGATAGAAATCTCTGCACTTCCTTAGTAATTGTGTCCTTCTCAGATCCTCTCCCTCTTCCCAATTCTTGCTGTTACAAACTAAAGAAACAATATTTAAAATTAGCAAGAGGAGGAGAAAGGAGAAATAAGAGAGAAGTAAGAACGGAAGAGATGCCCAACAGCAATGTTTTCCATTTGTATTTCAGTGATTATGATTGAGATACCGATCTATGCAGAAGTCAAGACTTTCACCTTTAAAGTCTCAATAGCAATTAACTATATGTAACATTACATCATAAATTGTACTAAACAGAGTCAATGCACACAAAAAGTTTTATGCAGATTTTTTTAACATAAAGCACATTTTACAGTAATTTGGTGAAGTTGTGAACTTGTTTGGCCAGGAGAGAATGGGCAGAACTTTAGCAAAATTTGCACAAAGTTGAAGTTTAGACAGTGTTTTCATTAACCGCACTATGGACAAGAAGGGAGAAGACGCTTGTGACAAAGAGAACGGTTTATAGAAACATTGGTTCTAGGTGTTATAGGGACTTTTCTAATAGAAATTTCACCAGTAAAGAAAACTCTAAAACATTCACACACAACCCAAACAAAACCTAAAGGCAGATTAATGAATCTGCACAAAATGCACGTTCTATCATTACAACACAAGCATAACTTCAAGCACAGATCAGGCACCATATACTACCAAAGAATGTGTCAAAAATCATCCTTTGTCAATAGACATTAGATGCTGGCTGTTCAAACATTCTGCTGAGACAGCCTGGAAATTTTGGCTTTAAACATTCTGCCTGTTCAGAAATGATTACACGAGCACAGAAATTGACATTGTCTAGTTTTCCTCCTTATACCCAAGAATTTGAAAAGATATGTAAATGACTTTACTGTGCACAGTTTGCTGAATAGCAACATGTTTGGCAGATAATGAAAAGTCTCCTACAGAAATAAAGGACATACTGCTATTTTGCAGATTACAGTGAGTGAGAAATGCATCAGGATAAAATGTTAGTCCTGCAGCAGCTGTTAAACGGAATTCTGGTCCTCAGATCACCTTCTGTTCTTGCGGCCCTTTAAGCTAATTTCAGACCTGATAATTTTATAAGTATAAAACATCAGTGAATACAAGAAATGTACTGATCATAACTAACATTTTTAAGCATACACTTCAAATTCATAGCCAAAAGAATATTTAACACCATCCATTTGGGAACGGGGATGTCAACAAAACCAAAAACGAACTCACCAGCAAAATTTTTACTTTCATCACACTTCAATTCACCATTTGCATCAAAGTTTCATAACCCATAATATCAACTTCAGTTAAGCCCCAAAAGGTGAAGCAGCTTAAAATTGATACTCAGAGCAACAGCATCCACTGATAAAATGCTCAGTAAATACAGCTGTATCACTACAGACTGGAGATATTTGAGCTAACGATCACATCAGGCAACAGCACCTGCTACATAGTCAAGAACAACATAAGGAACAAATGGCATATTTAAGTGGGGCAGAGCTCCCAAGTGTATTTGTTAGACAAGCCATGCATCCCAGAGTAAGCATAAGGAAAGTATTCTCAAGCACATTTTCATGATTTCTACTTCATAATGTTGTTGCCATGTAATTGGTCAGTTGAAATGCTATTACTGCAATTCTTTTTTTCCTTTAAAAAAAAAGGCAAATCATTTTCATTTTGAGAACAAAGATGCAGAGCAAAAACCATGTATGTGCCTAACTGTCACTGATTTCAAAGCCTATGAAAAAGCATGCTATTACAAGACACTGCTTCACGTAGTTATCCTGAAGGTATCAATTTAATCTATTCTACACAAAGTAAACTGATAAGGCAGCATGAGTAACACAGGCAAGTTCCTTTCCAATATTTCCCTTTAAGGAGCTCTGCGTAGCCAAACAACTAAAAGACAATTCAAGTCAATACAACCTTGTGGCAATACATCAATTCTGAGCAAGTCTAAACCAAGAGGCTATTTCCTCCCCCCACCCTGAAAGGTGCCTGGCATCTTTTCTGCTTTGGGGAACTGCTGGAAATACACCTGCGAACAGCTAACCGACATGCCTACAAGAAGAGTTACACGTTTGTTCAGGACAAACTACCGGACATGTCTGGTAAGCACTGCCAGGAAATAAGGTGTACGTACACTCTGAGATGCAGGCTTCACAGCAAAGAAGGTGCAATTGTACATTCAAATACTTGTACAGACAAATCTGACACAATCAAAAGCTCTGTAGGTCTATTCTCCAGTGCGGCTAGTTGAGGTAAATCTCCTGACTGGCGTTGAAAGACTGACCTCAATTATTGGCACAGAAATAGAAAATTGCTTGTGCCTTATTCAGCTAGGTCTTTAGTAGTAAGCAAACTCTATAACGGGAAACTAAATGAGAAACTGAATCAGCACTACCTCTTTCCACATCAAAAAACATACATCTTTCTGTAATGAAGGGGGGAAAAAAAAGTCAATTAAAATCTACTTATTAAATACAATCTTGTAGTCAGAACTATGACCCAAACTATCAGCATCAATGTTTTCTGTTAAACTACTTTTCTTCCTTCCGAGGCATTGAGATTCTCGATTTTCCTTTCTATACACAATTACTTCACAAATTATACATTGGCACTGTCATTTAATTCTGTAGCAATATTTGTAAAAATCATACTGAAAAGAGGTAACACGCCCTTCATTAACAGAAAAACCAGAATTTATTAAAGAAGAAATTCCTGTCCTTTGACTGCAAGTGGCATTTTAATATAACAGTTAAATTTAATTACTAGGTATTTCAAGAACTTTGCATGAGAAAGCTGAACTAGATAGCCAAGTTCTTAGATAAGCCACAAACTGTATCAGGGATAACCACATTACTACACACAGAGCCCACATATCAATTAGCAGGCTTCATGATCTCCTTACAGAGTAGGAAAAATTAGCAGAGCAGCAATTATTTAACACCAGCTTTACCTGCATATGAAGGTGTGGGAGCAATTCTACTTACAAAAGGCACAAGTACAGCTCAACCTCTGCAAGCCTTGGGCAGCAAATGAAGCCATTACTTAACACAGTCAAGTCAAAGCAGAGCAAGAGAGAAGGTACTTTTCAAAAGAAGCATTGATATTTGTAGTAAAGAAGCATGCTGCAGGTTAGTACAGATGGGGAAGAACCTTGCCGTCTACAACGAAACTGAGCATCTGCATTCCTTCCATGGATGCTTTAATATTTAACAAACTACATCTTAATGACAGTTGCATAACCTTTCCAAATGATCCTGCATGCTTGGAATCATTAGCAACTAAACGGTGCAGTATATAAATGAGAAAGAAGTCAAAGGTTAAAAGTGCTGATTGCTATTAATCTCAGAGTATGAATATTTCTGATGTTATTACAGTCCAATATAAAAATAATGCTCTGTATCACAAGTTTAAAAAAAGTATTTTTTTAAAACAGCAAAACTTGCTCCAAAATAACTAAACTGTCATCGTAATGCAAAAGTAATTCTGACTGGCAGTTAGAATAAACTATAAATCCTCTTTACAAGTCATTTACATATCTTAACTCATTATACTTTAGTGCTGTAGTTCAGAATAACCAAGGCAGGAGAAAATTTGCTGGGTCCTAATCTTTTAAAGAGAATGCTGTGAAAACTTTAATTAAAAAGGAGAATCCCAGGGAGAAGCAAAAGGAAAAAAAAAAAGTTATATTGCCTATTTTTTTTTTTTTTTTTTTTTACAATCACAGTGATTATTAACATGTATCCTTTTTGACACAGCTTTAGCCAAATTATTACTTAGTTTAAAAACTCTTTAAACCATTAACTGTTAGACAACTCAGGAGATGAAAGGCACGAAGAATCTACATACCCTATCTGGGATCACGGCAAAAAATAAAGATGAAATAAAGAAGCTCTTTTTATAGTATAAAGTTTTTCTCCTGTGCACTCAGAGCAGAGAACTATACATTGCATTCTTATCACACAAGCCATCTGAAAATGTTTAATACTTATTTTTTTAAAGGAAATATTCCTACACCATTTCATATACTGGAAACAGAGTTCTTCAGAAATAAAAAACATTGAGTCTTTCTGTTCCAGTTGCATTTATTCCCTACACTTAAAAAAACATGCTTGAAGTATTTAGCTGCAAGAGCAGGAAAAACCTTTGCAAAGGAACACTGCACAAGTCTCGGTAAGGCTGCAGACAAGCAATCACAGCCCCCTCTGCTGCTCAGAAAAGGAGAAAAATATTAACATACACTGTTTACAAAGCCACCACCCCACCTACACACAATATTCCAATCTTCTCTCAATTAGGTGTACTGCCTGTACACAAAACAAAAAACTTACAAGGGCCAGCATTTCTCTAATAATCCTTTATTTCGCCCTATCCCTATGAAGCTTTTAGTCTATTAACATTCTGACAATAACTGCAGACTTTCATACATGAGTCCCTTTTCACTTCACACATGCACAAACCGTCCAGTGCAATCTTAGTTTTTCTTCAGTTTTAAAAATTAATACTATCATTCCATACAAAGCTGAAAATCACTGAAAAATAAATCCTTTATATCCTTGTGGCTCTAGGTACTAGTCTGCACCAAGCACCTCACAGTAAAAAAATTCTGTCCTAGTCTGCACTATTGAGAAGTCAAAGCTACATGTGACCGTGGCTTTATATTTGTTCTAGCTCCACTGAAGTGAAACCAGATTATTTGTTCTGTCTCTCCTCTCTCCACTCTCCAAGATCAATGAACATCCAAGAAAAGACACTCTTGGAACAGCACCATTACTCGCACAAGCACGCCCACTGACTTACAGCCACACAGACAATATGGTACCCAGAATCAGAGGATGCTGCAATCAAAGTACACCACATTTACAAGAAGATGAAGCTGTTTCTCAGCCTTTACCATTGTTGTATGTAATATAGGTTATATATGAAAGGCATCTATTAAAAAAAAAAAATCATCTTTTTACCTTTAGTAATGAAGCAAATGCTCAAATATGATAACTGCTGAAGGGGTATCAAAGTGGTGTTTGTGGCTGTAGATCCAACTATACGTGACTTTTTCATCTTCATTGTAGCTAATCTGTTTTCTGCTTCTTAAGTAGCTCTGGTTAACCAAAAAAACATTCTCCATCACAGCCCACAATCCTGCAACAAGCAAACCTGCATTTGAAGAGGACACTACCTTGGAAAGCTAGCGGAGGGTTCTGCATGCAGAATGTTTGACCACTTATGAGGAGTCACCATCACAATTCAAACAGTCCCAAAGGATTGAGCATTGCCCATAGACGGACTCAAACACCCCTTCAGACATCCCTCCAGACAAGCAGAGCAGACAAATGTGTTTCCTGAATCCCAGAACAAGAGAAATGGCCATGCACCAGCTAACAATTCTCCTGCTCCACCCACTCACTTGGATTTTAAAATTCAGGTCTTTACAGACTACATCAAAATACCTCTGGTGCATTCTCCCCTCAAAACACAATTTGTGGACAAATATGAAATGGCTCCTGGAATCTCACCTCAAATGGGAGGCCGTGGCATGAAAAGAAGGAATTATATGACAATTCAAGATGGCACCTGCCTACAGTGAGAGGCATACTTTAAGATGAAAGAGAGCTGCCATTTGCATATCCCCCAACAACTGTTTTCTATACATACGATACAACTTTTTGCCATGAACGTAGTAAATTACATCTTCTAGTTTCCGTATAATCTTCAGATTGTTTTCCTCTTTTGCCAGAGACCAACTTCAAGCATGCAAGCAGGAGTGAGAAAGGAAACACACCTTGATATCACAATTTGACCTACAGCACATATATATCTGCCTCTGGAGATCTCACACCTGCTAGTCTGGTACGAAGTAGTTATTTTGCCTAATCATAGAAATCTGTGACAATATTTGCTGGAATAAATGTAGCCAACACTTCTCAGGAATTCATGAGGTTTTTGTTAGTTTTTTTTAATGATAGTTTCTTAACTGAGATGGCTTCAACATTAGACACATTTAATATTAAAAGTATTATGTAATATCTCTTAGAGAAAGGAAAACTAATAGAATAAAGTTAAATTCATGGTAGCTTGCGTGTAAGCGATCATGACATTTTTCCGCCTTCCACAAAATACATCAAATCCAAACCAAAGTTGAATGAACCTGTAAATTATTTTAACTGTTTAGAAACAATTTCTAAGATAATCAAGAAGTCAATACTCCTCCAAATAAGAAAAATTCACAGCAGTTAAAGAAAAACAACTCATCTTGATGGAAACTGAAAGCCTCAATTAAAAATAAAAGATTTAAGTATATTGAAGATGACAGTCATTAATGATTATGAAGATAGTAACGAAGATGATTAGGGGACTGGAGCATCTCTCTTGTGAGGAAAGGCTGAGAGAGCTGGGTCTGTTTAGCCTGGAGAAGAGAAGACGGAGAGGGGATTTTATCAACACTTATAAATATTTAAAAGGATGGATGGCAAGAGGATGGGGACAGACTCTTTTCAGTGGTGCCCAGCAACAGGACAAGGGGCAACGGGCACAAACTGGAATACAGGAAGTTCCATTTGAATATGACAAAAAACTTCTTTACTGTGAGGGTGGCAGAGCATTGGAACAGGCTGCCCAGAGAGGTTGTGGAGTCTCCTTCTCTGGAGATATTCAAAACCCACCTGGATGTGATCCTGTGCAACCTGCTCTAGGTGATCCTGCTCCAGCAGGGGGGTTGGACTAGATGATCTCTAGAGGTCCCTTCCAACCCTTACCAGTCTGTAATTCTACATAATTTTTAAAAACTATGAAACAGAGTTGTAGAAATAGTTAAGCAAACAAAAAGACACAAAAAAAACCTGAATGAGTTAAAGATTACATATATTATGATCAAAATTATTTTTAAGAATTAGAACAATCAAAATATTTGAGAAATCTCAAATAAACCTAGCGATATATAGAAAAAAAATGAGAAAAGGAAATGGAGTACAACCTGGATAACCATAGGCTGAAACCCAGAGAAAATAATGCAATGGTTGACATAGAATAGGATTAACAGCATTGACGCCAATTTTTGCATAAAAACATACTGGTTATCACCTATGTCATAAACACCAGTTTTGAAAAAGATAAAATATTGCTGGCATGACATATTTGTTAATACTACAATTTCAAGAGTATGAACACAGGTAGATAAACCATTTAGCATTCTTGCTTATTTTAAATTTAATTGACATGAGCTATTTCCCAGTGATGGTGATTACCAGTAATACTTTCTTGTTCTTGCAGTGCTACAGAATCCCCACATGTACTGAGGGATAAAAGCATTTAAGGGCAGTTGCTATGAGATATGTGATGTAAATGTATTTGTTTGCTTATGTTGTCGTTAACTGTTACTCGACCATTCCTAAGGAACTCAAGTAACACAAATCATCACAAAGGACTGGAAAAGGATGCCACAAATACAATGCATCCAGTGAAGAATCAGCATCAAGCGCATGTTTCTGTAAGAGTCCTGCACATATCATTTAGCTTGCCTTGCTGTGCCATTTAATATTTTTATATAACAGACATGAAAACATTTGATAGGACACAGATCAGTTGGAGTAAAAACTAACAAACAGTGAAGGATCTGATGAGGCACACTGGATGTGAGAAAACTCTAGTCACTTTAATACAACCAAGCATAAATTCTTATCTCTAGGTACAAAGGATGCAGGCTGTACTTACAGAACAGAAGGCTTTCTGAAAAAGGTTTGCATCATGTTAGACAAATCAGTCGAACATGAAATCCCAATGCAATGCTGCAGTCAAAAGCATTAATGGAATTGTTTGTTTTATAAACAGGTAAACATATAGCATGAACAAATTTTAATTGTCATTGGTGCAGTTGCTACTGGAGTTTTTATCTCAGTTCTGGTATCTATGATTCAAGATGGATATTCAAAAATCAGCAAGATTGTTCGGGGAAGTATCATAATGAGAACAAAGAACAGAAAAATATGCCCAAGGGACACAGTGTCCTTGTTATTTACACTTAAGAGACCTTTCAGGAGTAAGCTTGGCTGCTTTATGCATGCAGGAAAAAAAATCTGCTTTTTAAACAGCTCTTCAGTACAACACAAAAATAATAAATTGTAATGTTCAAAAAAAGACAAATGAGAGGAAGAAGGCAGAGTAGAGTAAAGGTGCAGAAGTTTAAAAAGTGATGACAACTAACAAACTATTAACCTAGGTTTGAAATAGATTTACTTTGCTGGACTGTTTCCTGTTTTCAAATGGTGAAATTTTTCTAAAAATATGCTTTTATTTGCGCAGAAGTCAATATAGAGCAGCCTAACATTTCATGCAGGATATCATAACAGGTAACCACAAGGAACCTTCCGGATTCCTGGGCTGGAATTCATTGCTGGTGAATGCAACGAAGACTCTCCTGAACCACCAGCCTTCTCATTTCAAGTGCACGCCCCCTTTTGTCATAACATTTTCACAACATTACGGTGACAATTTGCATGGAGCAGTAGTATGAGGCAAATATTTATATATAATTGTGTTTATATTATAGAAACATTACCTAAAAACATGAATATATAAAAAAATTATTTATATGTAAATATAATGGTTTTTATGCTTCTGGTGAAGTTTATCAGGTAGAACACAGTGAGCTTGCTAAGTGGAAGTCCAGGTGAGAGGCAGCAAATGCAAGCAGGATACACTGTGGTGAAATGCAGGAACCTTGCCATTTCCTTCCTTAACCGCACAGGATCTCACAGGCCAATAAGCAAAAAAGAGTCAGATTAGAAAGAGACTTTATTCAGTAGTTTATGAGGAAAGGAATAAAAAGTAGAAGGACAAAGAACAGACACATCAAAAAGTTGAGATGAGCTGCAGAACAACACCTACAGCAGTAGTTGCTATTTTATTCAATCTCACTATTATCTCTTGGTATTTGGTCACAATGAAAACTGCGTGTTGCCAATATTGCCACGTACAACCAGACCAAACTAGCAACCGTGCTGGATCAGGAATGGATGCTGCTGAGGAGCCAGGGTTACATCTGACACACAAACAGTAAGTAGCGGATTCAGCCATCGCAGCCGATACTGGTGGTGCAAACCAAGTTTCACAGGAATACAGCACACAGCAAGGGAGCAACTAATTCAGCCAGAGGTATGAGGAGAACTGTACTAGACTACAAGTGCCGAGAAGCATATCTGAAAAGCTAAAAATAAGTCTATCAGGTTTGAGTCTCCTAGGATGAGTCTATCTTCAACAGGTAGAACCAGAAATCACTTGTAAATACAGCTGATGAGTCTACAAACACTCCTTTTTATTCTCAAAAGCAGCATATTAACTAGGTTTATTTTTACTCTGGTAATTCATTCATGCTCCAGCACAGCTATATTTCTACAGCATTTCTTAACATAAATCATGTTTCTATGGTTAAATGTTGGTTTATTAATGAATTGGCAACATCAATGTTGCATTATGTCAGTCTATGTGGAACCATGACCCAGAGCAGTGGCACCTCAAGCAGCTTTCTAACCTGTGCTGATCCTTCAGGTACACAGTTAAAACTACCTAAACAAGAGTTCCACCATGAATCACGAACAGTTCCCAAATTCAGTTCGCTACCTAGCTCCCCAACAGTTCTTGCAGGAGCACAGCCTGGGGACAGAGCACAGACGAAAATGGCCAGCACTGCGCAGAAACAATACGCAAAGCAACTATCAGACCACACAGAAATTGTGCATCTATACAAAAATCTTTCAGACAACTTCCTTCAGGCTAAACCAGCTTGTTTCAGTTTATGTCAAATATGCCTTAAAAAAAAGAAAGAAAGAAACTGCATTCATTATTGGAAATGATAAAAAAAATCCCCAACCCAACTTCGGAACTGACCACCACTGAAAACTATGTTCTGCTCTGCCTGTATATAATTTGAGTATGGTTGTTTACAAAGCACTTAAAAAAGTTTCCAATTCAGAGACTTAAATATGTATTTTTGAATGTAAGCATTTCCTACATTAAATATCAAGTCCATACTGGATGCAAGTTGTTATACAATACTCAATAAGCCATACTAAATCTGGGAACACCAAAGAATTGGAATAAAACCAAGAATTTGAGTTGTAAAAAGCCAATTAAATGACATGAAATATAACAATATTTCACTCTAAATTAGAAAGCACATACTTCAGTAACTCGAACAGTAGAATTATCAATAGAAAATTATATAGTTTACTAAAAACTCATGTGAACACATTATGACTTTTCAAAAATCAAAGATGTGTGTTTAAAGTATCTCAACTAACAAGTGAATTACATACTAATTGCTATTCCCAAAAACATATTGCTGCAGCTTCCAGAAGCAAATGTTCATCTTATTTACCTGTTCTAGGGCATCTTCAAGACTGACTCTCCATCTCTATACATTTATGTTCGTACTTGAACACAGAGGGAAACTTGTTAATTTATGTTAACTGATTTTTTGTAGTTTTGTTTTACATTCAGTTGTTTGGTTGTTTTTTTTTAAAGTATATTGTAAAAATTTGAGGGGGTTTTATCGTTCTGGTTTTTTGAAAGGTGAGAGGAGGCTAGGTGATCTATTACCAATTAACGATTAAGAAAAAGAAATATATAGGTATATAGGCCAAGGAACAACATTATTCCACAAGAACACTGGCCTGCTCCTCTTTTTTATTAGTATCATCAGTTTCATTCTTTCAGTTTTTGCTGCTGCTGCTAAGAGTTAACACAATTCCTCCTTCCTGAAGAATTTGAAAAATATGGTGAACATCTAACGTACACTGGAGCTAATACTCCAAAGCCTTTTTTTTATCTAAAATGTTAGGTGATATAATTAGCAATAAAAATACAAATATTTATTTCCAAATTCTTAATTGCAAATCAGAAGTTCCCAACAATCATTGCACACAATTTACAAGGTCCTCACAAGCAGGATACCATATGACACTATGTAATGATTTTGTGATTGCATGACTGGCTAACACACTTTTTTTTAACCTGTATTTTCTCAATGAATGCACTATAACCTGGCCAGAAGGAAGAACTTTATGTTTCTGTAATGTGCCATCCAATTTTTTCATTAAAATGCTTTCATCTAAATGAACCACATATTCTCAGAGAACACCACATATGCACAATTGCTTACCTTTCTTCTTGTCTGCTTTGAGAAGGAAAATATCATAAATACATGTCTGGAGGGTCTTAGAAAATGTATGTAAGTTAGCATGTAAAACTATAAAGAAACACCTTGTTCTTTTGAACATAGTCATCAGAGGTCTCTTCCTTAAAATATACAGGAGTACCTGCTGATGTCAAATGCATGCAAATTATTTGATTATTAACAGTTAAAACAGTATAGTTTTTGTGGACTGTATAAATTCTTCATAATGACCTCTTTAGGAAGTGAAATCTTTGCTTCATTGTAAAACTTTAGTTTAAGTTAAATATGCAAATTATTTTCCAAAATCCAGAGTTAATGAGGATTAAGAACACCACAAAAAAGTAGTTTCTCACCTTTGTCTTCACGTAGAATGGCGATGACTGGTGAATAGGCAAGTCCATGAGGCTATTGGAATTTGAGACACTGTTACTGTTAGTGTGTTCATCTTCTCTGCTGCTGTCATCAGACTGATCGAAATCATCACTCTCCTGGTCCATTTCCTCCTCCTCTTCCACCTCCTCCTCTTGATCACCAGCATGTTCATCATCTTCTTCCTCTGGGTTACAAGTGGATTCTTCATCCACTGTAATAAGTCTATTGTTATTTTCTTCTAAGTGTTCCTGCTGAGACTCATGCCTGTCATCAAATTCAGGTTCTTCCCCTCCTATCTCCCCATTCCTCCCAATGTGCTGCTCCTCTTGTTGTCGTCTTTGCTGCTGCTCCTCCTCTTCTACGACTCGATTCATCTGCTCCTCATCTACTTGGCTTGAGGAAGCATTACCTCGAAGAGATCCACCAGTTCGTCGCCTCTTGCTGCCCACAGAGAGCAGTTCCTGATTCATTTCCAAAAGCCAGCTTGCTACTTCTTGGACCTTGGCTAGGCTATCTGAAGATGCAAATGCTTTCACATTCTAAGGAGACAAAAAAAGAAAAAGCAGGAAATTACAGAAGTTACTTTTTTTTTATTAGATAAAGCATTAAAAATTTATTTCATTGTATTACTCCTGACAATTTCAAATTCCTAGAAGCAGGGAATAATTTGTACTTGACACACAACTGGAAAAACCCAAAGAGATTGCAGACAACTGTGTAGCAAGAGAGTTATTTCTTCTATCAAACAGTCTGATCATGATCTCTGTAAGCACCAGATTCTGCAAAATTCAGAACTACTTGCCCTCCTAGAGAATCCACAAGAACCATTAACATTCATGTTAACAGAAGATCCAAGTATATGATATTACTCACTAAAAATTGGACAAAGACCATTTTCAAATGGCATTATATTTTCCCTCATTTGATTACAGACTTCATATATTACTCAAATGATGAACTGCTTTTGGTCTTATGCCTGAGGAACAGGCATATTTTCAGTTATAATTGAAAGTTTCATTTCTTGTTACTATGATTTTCTTTTAGATAAATGAATACGTGAACACCCACTAAATAATACAGCCTTATCACTTCTAAGTCTTAAATTGGCCACAGAGATGCCCAGTGGTCAAAAATAGACATTACTAGGCAGCCCGTGCAGCCCAGAAACAGCACATACCTCGCCTGGCAAAAATCACTGTTAGCACTAAAGCTCTCCAAACTCCAAACAGCTACAAGAATTGTTAATTGAGACTCTGAGAAGTTAAAAAATTGCCAAATTTCAGTGCATATTAATAGAAATGGAAAAATACTAATGCAATTTCCAAATTATCCACACATTTGGCTACACATGTGTATGCATGCCATATACAAGAAGAGAGGGATATAACACAGTCTAGCTAGATCTTAAATTTGGTATTAGATTTCCAGCTATAAAACCTTTCAGGCTGGCACAACCTGACTCCAGTTCCCCTAGATTCAAGTGACGTATTGAGTAGGTGAAGTCAGACATGAACTCAACAAGTAGTCAGATTCACAGGTTGCACACGAATATGTGCGCAGAGAGAAAGTAATCAGTTTTTTCATTGTGTATAGAACCACCATCCTCAGGCATCCCTGAACCACACCACACACTCAGCAGGCTACACTGTGAGAGAGAGGTTCAGAAAGCACAATACAAGACAATACTGGAAGGGAGCACGACTGCTGAGTCGCCTTGGAGTAGGAGCAGTGAAGGATGTAAGCTTCCATGAGCGCTTCAGTACAGGAAGATAATTCTCCTAACCTCTCTCATCCCCTTCCCCTTTTCTTTTCTTTTTTTTTTTTTTTTTTTTTAAAGTCCTCTATCTCTTACAGTTAAAAAAAAAATTTAAAAACCCCAAAACAACTAGAACCTTGGATGATGGAGGTGTGGAACAGATAAACTCCAACTTTGCTCCATGACATTTGTAAAAACATTCAACTTACTGGTGAGGAAGGAAGAAAGTACTGGAAACCATAGCTCTAAGGTAATTTTCTTTGTGTTGTACCATAAAAGCCACAGAAACATATTTACAGATGTTTTTCAAGTCTTTCATTGAGAAGGATTTATAGACAGGATTCTGCATGCTTCTCCCCTCTTGCTGAGGGAAACATTCCTTACATCCCGAAGACATGCTTCTCAAGTTTCCACATATCTACCCAGATGACAAATGCCTTCAAATAAAACCTTCTGAGCTAAAAAGCTGAAATATATGTTCCAAAGAAAGTGTCCACTAGCAATTAGCTCCAACTAACAAATGAAAAGCTAATACTAAAAGTCAATTAAGCTCCACAAGTCAAGGCAAGGACATGATGGAAGCAAGCAGAGGCTGTGCTGACTCCTGCTTTTACCAGTGGAAAAAAAAGCATTAGAGCACTGGGGTGCATATGACCCAAACCAGAAACTAATGACTCCAACCTTGATTGCAAGGGGCATCAAATCTGAATGTATTTCATTTTCTATATACAGTAAATTGCACTTGAGAAAGACTGTGCTCTTCATGGCATCCAAGAGAAATGTTTTCACTTAACATTTTTCCCCTGAAGCCTGGCAACCTTAGCATATCGGAATGATGTTTAATAACTCCATTTCATCAAATGTCAAATTTGTTTGCATATATAATCCGAGGTTAGTACAACCTATTTATCAGGCTTGCTACATAGTTTGAGTATTATTAACATGACAACACTACATCTTATTTTCTCATGAAAAGAGAAAAGATTTGGATTTTTTGAAGCATTAAATCATGTCAAAATCAGTAATAAAGAAACCCAAAAAACAACAAACAAGATGCAAATGTCTTCACAATCTAGCAATTTTAATTTCCACCACAAATGATTCTCTAAATAGCCATGAATGAAGATTAAAAGTTTTAATCACAATTTTTTAGTATCAACAGTATTATTTCAAATATATGCATCAATTATTGGTCTAGGACTTACTTGATAAAACTGCAAATGCTGCATTTGTTTCCATAATTTGATATATACTTTCAATTTGTATCTATAAGCAACCAACATGAAAGGTCAGCATTGAAATACTTAAGTAATAAAATGCATGATTCTGCTAAATGCTTAAGTGACAAAAATAACACTACTTACTGTTAATATACCCAAATGAAGTTCCAAGCAATTAAAAAAAATGAACATACACTAGTACTATTATATGTTTTTAATTATTCCTATGTTTTTGTAGTGACCATCAATTCACAAAATTAGCTTCAGTCATAACTGCTTTCAGTTTTACTCTGTATTTGCACGAATAAACTCAACTTGGTTTTTCCAGAAGCCTGTAAAATGCATTATCACAATTTAATTACAAGCAGTGCTACATCAGGAATCATCAATATGCAAAGAGGTGATGCATTTGCTAAAGAACAGATGGATGTACATTATCTGAGAGATTTGAAACATTAAAGCTGCCTTCTGTCACGTAAGTGCTTTCAGAATTAACTACTGCCAACTAATACACAAGATACAGTGATTTCCATATATAAGGTAGATAAGGAATAAGACGGGATTATTATTTTGAAGGAAGAAGTGTATTTACACATCAACTATCAGAGAACTAAAATGCTGTGTTTTCAGCTAGTACAGTGCCTTGTTCATTTATACTCTCAGAGCCCACAATGACTCAAATAAGCTAAACTCCAGCAGATCCATAGAGGGAAGCTGTTGCTTTCCTACCCAGTACAGACCCCAAAGAGATTTTTTTAGACAGACGCCAAAACATTGCAGTGCAGTGGCCATGCTTTGCATAAACATTAAACACATAAAACTCATTAAACTTGGTCAACAAGTCTAACTTGGCAACTCCCAGGTAAGTTTTGTAACACTTGCAGCTGATCCTATGGAAAAGCAAAATGCAAGGAATCTCTAAGGAAAATGGAAGGCCCTGGACTGATCCAACTGTAAACTCAGAGCTGATGAATGCATCCCCCATCTACATTGAAGATTAAATGCTGCTTAAGCAGAATTCTTCAGCTGTATCCATTAAATTTGCACAGGAGATAGATTATAAAAATAACCCAGAACAACAGTTGCTCAAAACCACCTGTAAGAAACACCGAGCAACATTTGGGAAACCACAGAGAAAACTCCTCAGGTTGATCTACCACAACAGGTTGCATTCTGTACTGAGAGAGAAGGACCACCACTTCACTTCTTGCTTTAAAGCTGAAATATCTCTGTCCCTCTAGTATGTACGAAAGTTGTTAAACGTAAACATATATAAAAACATACAACTAAGGGAAAACTGGGAAATTTCCATCAGTAGTGCTAGTTTTTTATTATTCCTTTTTTTTTATCACTTGAAACTGTAAAGAAAAAAAAAGGGAAACGAGGTGGGTGCAGAGAGGTGCGGGGGTTTGCTGTTTTTTTTAACAAAGTATAGCAGAACTTGAAAAGGTTTAAAAGAATTAACTTTGAAATTAGGGAGTTCGACTGACTTGGATACTAACCTAAGTCATGCTAATACTGATCAGGACAGCAATTAGTGAAAAGACAGTATGGTTACAACATGGTTTATGGGCAGCGGATCCTTCTAGAACAAATCTTTTTGAGATTACAGGTCTGGTGGACAAAGACAATTGGACTTACACAAAAACTTCTGCAGACATCTGATTAAATCCTGCCTAACATATTAATATAAATAACCCAGTAAAAAAGCTGAAATATATTAAACTGAGTAATACTGAGTTATAATTGAGGTAACTAGAAAGTAAAAAAGCAACATCCCACCCGAGCTAAGGATCTCCTATGATTTCATTTCAACATCCCAACCTACCTTCTGAAAGACAAATTCCTTACAAGCACACTCTGCCCAAGGCTGATGCTGGCGCACTGGTCACTGGAAGCTGGGCCCATGCTAACCCAGCAGCGCAGGGCAGGGCGGGGGGGCACAGGCTGTGCTCCTGGGGCTCCGCACCCCCAGGGCACGGGCTCAGGGAGGGGAAAGGGCCCTTACGGCCTGGCCAGCTCTGACCCCCACAGCTGGAGCACATCTTCTGGTTTAGCTTCACCCAGAAGGGGCTCTGGGACAGCTCTGCTCTAACTCCTTCCAGCGATGAGCAGGTGTGGGCAATCAGGAGTTACGCTTTAAATCCAAATCAGACTAACGCACGAAGTGCAGATGCACCTCAGGATGGGTACGCGCCAGCCACCTAAGGCCTGTAAAGCGCATCTGAAAAGCACGCATACAAAGCGAATTAAACGCAGCGTCAAGCAGGTAGAAATAAACAACATAATTAACACTGATAAGATTGTGGACCATGTTCTAAAAAAAAAAAAAAAAAAATATTTTGAGTGTACGGTGTTAGCCATGATCGCTAACAATGCAAATCACCACAAGCAAGCAACCTACGTGCTGTATTAAACGTTTAATATATCGATCTGGTTACTGGCTACACACTTTGTATATGGGAAAGATTTTTAACAATAGCAAAGCAACAAACCAAAACAATCAAAATGCAATAACTGGAAACTGAAACTACAAAATCAAATGAAGAATCCATCACCTTCTTTTACAGTGTATGGTAGTGGACAATTATTCTCATGCAAGGACTTAACAAAGACAAGATATTCCATATAACACCACAACTTAAACTAAAGTTATGAGCTTTAAACGAAAGCCACAGGAGAATAATTTTGCTGTGTTACACAGGATGGCAAACTCGGCCATAGTAAACTTCTTGAGTCATAAAATTCTGTGTTGAATACATTGTACAGAAGAGGAAAATAAACAAACCTTCTGTATTTTATCAGCACAAAATGTTGATTAGAGCATTACGTACAGCTTTAAAAAGCTGTAGAGATTAACGTACAGCTTTAAAAATTTTCAGTAACTTTTCATCAAAATAAAATACATCATCAACAATGCATCTCATTCTACAAGCATGTATGCTTTTACTAAGAACAATAAACTACTTCCAAACATATACACACCGCAAATCTCTTGATCAATTCCATTATTCACGGCTTCAAGCTCCAGAACAAATTAGCAGCTAAAAAGATTCTCTGCTCCTGCTCTACTATCACCCTGCCCTGGAAAGCTCTGCCAACACTTTGTGGAGCAGCACATGTAACTTTTCTGTTGGATTAGAAATTATCCTGCTCCCTTTCACTTTTTTTAGACACTTTAACAATCAATTCATGTTGTTTATTCAGTGCAAAGCGGTCAAAGTAACCAACACTAAATGAAAGTGATCCTCTAATTACTTACTTATGTCAAACATAAATCTGACAGCACACAAAAAACTAGATTTAGTATTCATTAAACTTAAAAAAATACCACAATTAAAGTTTCCTGTGCAAATGTAATTAAGCCCAGATGCCTCTAATCTTCTTGTGTGGCCAGTTTTAATGATTGCCCTCCCTACTGTAATCTGGCCTCAACTTTGTATCTACTTTTGGAGGCTTTTCATCAAGTCCTTGCACCCTGACCTCCCCTCCCAAATGTTTCTGAACAAAGACAATTCCAGTTTTCCCACCACATATGGGCTACTGTAAGATGCCTCTCCCTTCTGTTCACCTGCTTCTATTAACCCCACAATCCCATTTCAACAGACCTTATCCCTTCTCTCCCTATTTCATCATCCAAACTTACTTTTTCCTCCCAGGACTGCCTCTTAACACAGCTCCCTCTCTAATCCCATGCCTCGGTCTCCCAATCCCTTTTGGCCCGCAGTGCTACTTTACAGTCCCAGACACTTTGCTCCATTCTGATCCATTCCCCACAGAAAGTGATAGGATTCAGAAGAGAGACAATAGCTGACCATCCGTGGGTAGTAAGAACACGACAGAGCAATGTCTCTTGCTATCAGTTATGGGGGCAAACCCAGATGACATTAAAAAGAAAATTTTGATTTAACTCCAGACTGGAAAGACAAAGGGGTATGGAGGACCTACCACGCAATCCTGCCTCTTTTGGTAGGCACAGGTAAAATTGTTAATATAGGATAAAATATGAAATAGCACACAAAAACCACTAGAGAATGAAAATATTAAAAGTAGTTTAGGAAATGAGTAATTGCTATAAGAATTTACATATATTTAAGCAGTACTTAAGCTGAGTGCCATGATAAGGAAATACTACAGGTAGAAGAGAGATGAATAGACCTTTCATGAGCAAAAGTTTAGAAGAAATAGCTTGAGCTACAAGCAGTCAACTTATTCTTTAGATTATGATAAAATACGTATGATCACATCTAATTACTTTATACAGATTAAGATATTTTATATCACTAAGAACACAAGATTCCAGCACTCATCTTGCATTCTTCTGACCTTCAGCTAGATTCATACATAGATTTCCATCTGCAGATGTCCAAACCCTCCTTAAAACTCAACTGCTGAATCAAAGATAAGATTTTCTGTTCAATAGGTCCTGTTAGTGTGGAAGAATAAATTCTTCCATTCTATGGATCTATTGTTTCTTTTCTTGACATTTCTTTTTTCCATAGTGTTTCCACATGATCTCCATTTATGCACATTTAGCATCATCACAGAACATTAACTTTTAATGTCATAATGTCAACAAACAAATTGTATTGCATGAGGAAGTGGATGAACAAAACTCTTTTCAGCCATCACTGTAAAAGCCTAGTCTCCTCGATACAGGCTCACTTGACCCTCACAGATCGTGACTGTGGGTAGAAAGCAGGTAAAGCTGCAAAAGGTGCAACATGCTTCCTTGCTGTGCACAGGCAGGGCACACATGGATTCATCCCTGCGGGGCTCACACACACACACAGACACACAATCTGGATGTATCACAGTTAAAATGAATTCCACTTTTTTTTTTTTTTTTTTTTTTTTTTTTTTTTTTTTTTTTTTTGCGACAGCAAGAGGAGTGTCAAGTTTTAATGCTTTAAACCAAAAGACCTTTTCTTCCCTCGTCGTGCGTTCTCCTCAAACAGGACTGCTCTGGCTAAAAATTTACACAGAAGAGATTAACTCAGAAAGCCTTCTTGCAGAGTGAGAGGAAAAAAAAAAATCAGAGTTAAAAGTTGTAGCAGTTTTTAACACTCTAGCACAGAAAATCACGCTATAAATTGTATTAATAGAGACCTGGTGACAAAATTAAAGCAATCAACACATAACAGGAAGAGGGGAAACCACTGATTTTTTTTTTCTGTAAACACTTCTCCGTAAGTAATTCATTATCTTAATTCTTGTATTTGAAGTGTTAAAAAAATGCCTGCATTTTTCTTGTTTCAAAAAGGAGAAAAATGTCATAGCAAATAATTAGTGGACAGTGTGTTACACAAGTTATGTTTTTACCTTAAAACCTGAAACTTAAGAAAATGAGAATTACTGTGAGATACTGTGGTAAGGATGGGGTGGAGATAAGAGGCAAATGCAAAAGTGACCCATGAAGAAATTGTTGAAAGCCCTCCATCACCCAATAATAAGAAAACTGTATTAAAGAAAAAATTAAAAATTAAAATTCAAAATCCTTTTCCTCAAAGCCATAGCCCAACTGACAAGTTATTAACATCAGTACAGTGTTATTGAAGCAGTGGGGAGTTCATGTCTGTTTATCACGAATCCTGTTCATAACCCTTAGCTCCCTGAAAGCCAAGACCAGCAGTAAAAGTACCAAAGTTACTCCTTATTTTTAATTCTGCATTGTTATGTTTTCATCAAGGAGTGAATGGATATAATTTAGAATAAAATAATTTAAATTCCTTGAAAGATATCATGGGAGGCAACAAGCCACAGTAGGAGATCAGTATTATGACTGATCTTACTGTGTTCATATAAATAATCGTGTTATTTTTAGTAGTTATATTAATAATGACTGTTATACAGAAGATGGCTGGTTTGTCTTTTCACTAACAACTCTTTAAAGAAAAAGGATTAAGCTGTAAAAATGTGACAAGTTAACTATCATGTGCGACTAATGAAAGGCTTCTCTCCTCTCTTCCTCAGAAAAGGGAAAGCAGAAAGCAAGCTTTGAGTTATTTAAGGGGTGCCAAGTTTTCCAGCAACTATTGAAAACAACACAGGCAAGTCCTCCATATAATCCTCCATGCGTCCACTTAAATCTTTAATATCAAGCAGTGTCCATTTTCCCACTGAAAGTACCTCTGCACACAATTTTTAATTACATTGTCTTATCATTTCTGCTTTGACAACTGTACCATTACTTGGGTTCCTATATTCAAATTTTTACCTCTCTAAATAAAAAAATTCTTACATTTTCCATACAATTGCATAATTGATTTTTCACAGATTACTACAAGAAGCCTACACTACTACTGCTAGCAATATAGCACAAGCACGCTTGTTTGCTCGATTTAGAACAGCAGGTTTCTATCTGTTAATATTTCAGTCTCATGTAAACCATGCCTTCTCTGCATACTAACAAGGAAGAGTTTCTTGCCAAAAGCAAACATCAGATCACACTTACAGCAACATAAACAGAGTATCTTTAGTTACATTAGTTGAGAAACACATGGGCTGAAAAAGTCTCAGATTAGAAAAGTAGGCAGGCAGTTCATTATACTCCCGTCAAATTTAAAGATGCTGTTCCATGCCTTCTTAGCAAAGACTAGAAACGTACAAACAGAATCATCTCAACTTTTACTTCATGATAGATACACATGGAATACAGAATTTCCCTACAAAAAAGATCACGAATCCTCTTATAGTGCAACAGAAGACTAAGCAGTCCTTAAAACTTAACAGGTTTGGATAATTTGGGGGTTGAATTCACCCCTCATCCCCAAAAGTAAATAAACAAGGTTTGTGGGTCTGTGGTAGTTGTGACAGCTTTCCAAGCTGGCCCGAAATCTCCACAGCACTAAGCATTGTGTTCCACTTTCTGTGCATGCCTTTCTGCCCCAAACCAGACCACTTCTATTCCCTGTAAGAGAAGTCCTCATGGTGAGTTTTACAGTGTTACCAACAGCACTGCATATAGGGACCTCCCCAGCTGCCCGGAACAACAACTGCTTAGGATGGGTTTATGCAGCTCAAGGCCTTTCATCCATAGGAAGGAGCCCGAGGAGCGATAAGGATGACACTGCCAGTCTTGCTTTCTAGCAGTCAACTCTGGTTAAGTTATGCTGGAGCGTTACTGTGTCATGGAAAACTCTACTGAGTTAACACACATGTTAAGCTATAGGTTCCAACAGAAGGAACTGGAAATCTCAACTATGAAGTCCGGAACAATCACTCAGTAACACTTTAGGTAAACAGGCAATGTGATTACTATGCAGAAACAACTACTTTCTTCCCAACTATCTAGGTGAACAGGGATTTTATCTAATAGACAAGAAGGAAGATCCGGTCACTGAATGCTGAAATGGGAAAAATCCAAATGGAATTAACTATGAGGATAATTACTCACTGTAATAGCTTGCTAGGAAGATAGTAGATTCATCACCACTTTAAGTCTTAAATTAGAAATGTACTCCATCTTAGTTTAACACACACATTCAACAACCGCGGAACATGCAGCACACACGCAGCTACCACGGCACGGTTAGCTGACCGCCTCTCCCTGGGAATATACACAACCAAGAGCTGCTCTTGTCCCCTCCTCTCTGCTCCCACAGTGACATACAGGCAAAACGTGTTACCGAACTGCTGATTAAAACCTGCCTAGTTCCAGACCAGACTTATTTCACAACCACCAGGCTTAACGCACGGGCTAGCATGGTATGGCCAAAACAGCCTTAATATAAATTTTTCTTCAGCATCCACAACATTGTTGAGTGCAGCCCTGGGGCTGGGATGCATTTCCAATGGGAAAACCTACAGACCGTACTAGTACGATACGCTGCACCACTTTACAAATACATTCACATAGTCTGTTACCTAGCATGGTGCTGCTTTGCAAAGCTGTATCATAAGAGGAATACATAAATAACTTCCAAGCAGAGTTGCTCATTATTAATGCAAACTATTCTGAAGGCAAAAGCAAAACAGCATTTGGCAGCAAAAATGCTGCCATTAAGATGTTTGGTCTGAAAACCTCAAAGTGATTTATGGAGTACCCAACTGACTTCTCTCTCTCGGTTTCTTTCCTGTCCACTAATCATAAAAGTCATTTGGGGTACATTTCCCCCAAATTACGGGTTTTACTGATACTGAATTGTAATTTTACCAGATGGCTGGTGTCAGCTTCTGGCAAAACAGTAGCGTGATTTCTTGGACTGAATCTCCAGAAGTGCAGCACAAACAGGCAGACAGACACACAGAACAGCAGAGAAGGCCTCCCCCCCACCCCCCCCCAAAAAAAAAAAGGTCAACTTAGAACACAGAGCAGAAAAGATGGACCAAGGAAAGGTCATCTTTAACTCAAGTGGGGGAATAGACCTTAAGGACAAATAGCAACTACATTTAGTTGAATTTACACTTAATTTAGTTAAATTTAAATGGGAGGAAGGAGAGGAAATTAACACCAAGTACTAAACTCTCCCCTACCTCAGAGCTGTTTGAGATAGACACCTCTAACGCAGAATGACAACATACAGATGGAAACACATATACCCCTTACACTGAAAAGCATTATAGTGGTTAAAAAAAAAAAGACAGCAGGATTGAAGCTGAAGAAAGTGAGAATCAAGAGCAGTGACTACTATTTAAGAACATTTGAATTTGAACAATTAAAATAAGTTTAAAATAACTAGCCCCTTTTCAAGCAGCTCTTATACTACCTCTGATCACCAAGAATAATTAACTCTCTCTAGTCCCAAGAAGTTTCAAGGCACAGAACAGTATTTTCAAGCCTCTTAATGATGACTAATGAAGTAAAGGAAAAGCAATGCAGGTTATGCCATGAGAAGTGCAATCTCTCCATTCTGTTCTGACGCAGAAGTATGCATCAGACTAACCTTCTAGAAAAGATTATCAGGTTATTATAAAAATAAATAATACCCTTCCAGAGATTAAATAGCCATCTATTAATTCGAACACTACACTTTAAAAAAAAAACAAAACACAAAACCCCTTTTTTAAAATTCCCAGTCCTTCTATATTATTCCAAGCATACAAGCAGATGACAGACAAGAGAAGAAGAACAAAACCCCCAAGTCTTGCCAAGCTATCATCAACAACATTTGCTACCTGAAGGTCCATAGTGGACAACAGGTCTTCCAGGCTACTGCCAAAAATTTCTATTTTAATTTCCTGTTTTCAGTTGCCTACTCTTTAAAAACAGTCTGAAGGACTATTATCTATAATATTCAGCTGTCATGTAGTCCTAATTGCTAGGAAAAAAATGAAGTAATTCTATCAGTACTGTTAAAGCAGCTGGGAGTAAAAGTCTGTAATATATTATGGACAAACATAATTTATTACTTGTGTTTAGTTCAGCAGAGTTCTAAACTGAATTTCTGAGATAAGAAAAGGTAGTTGGGGATCAGGTTGGGGTAGAAAACATGCTTCATGCAAGCAACACAAGTTATTAACACTGGTGTAGGGGAAAAATTACAGCTCAGCCATATTCCTGTGAGGTTACTCTAAAAGAACAAAGAGTAATATATATTTTTATGAAGAATGTCTATCTGTCCACAGTCCCAATGAATATCTTATGAAACGTTCAGCTGTGTATATTCAATCAGATTTTGTGCGGTATCCACTGGGCAATATTGTCTCCATTCTGAATACTCTATTTTCAAAGATGAACTCCGAATCATGTACTTTCTTCCAGAGCTAGTCAACGAACTCGTTAAATGCCTTTGCATCAACATCTGATAAGGAGCCTCTGACTGGCCCTTTTTTCCTTTTCATAAAAGCAAGAAATACAAAGAGAAACAGAATAGCAGCATTTACCAGACTTGCTGAAATCTGTTTGTCTGCATTTTCAGCATCTTCAGCAGTAGAAAGACATAAGTAAAACAAAGTCACGTACTATCAGGACACAGCAGAACAAATTCCCCTTCCTGGTGTCTCACTTAAAAGCAAAAAAAAAACCCCAACACAATTACGGTCTCCACATGGTATTATAAAAAGCAAATGCCTTCTTGTTAAACTCACGTCTCCAGAACGCTGCCTACCACACATTGGTTCCTAAGTGTTATGTTGTCTGTGTCATGGGGAAGCTCTTTCCGGCAGTAGATCTAAAATCTGACCTTGCAGAACAAGGCACTTGCTGACAAACAGCATGCAAGATTGCCAGAGATTGCCAGGTTTGAAGGAAGATGATATCCCAACCTGTCTAAAAGAATCTGGCCCCAGCCCAAACAGACTCTTAGCAGGCTCCAGTGGAGAAATGGAAATGGTTGCAATTATTGTTATTGATTTAATGCCCTTAAAATGGCTCTCTGAGAATCTTATTTCAGTAACTGATTAAGCAGTATGGTTCAGCAGCAGGGCATTTGCCTCACAACCTACGTACAGAAACCTAAATTGGCTTGGCCAAACTATTTCTGGGACCGGGAAAGTAATTTTTTGTGTCTGTACAACCAGAGGTAAAAGTAGGTGCCTAGATAAGAGTGTAAGGTGGCCTACGATATTAATGGCAGGCAGGCATTCAAACTGTCTTTCAAATCCTGTGAAGCCGTTAACTCTAAATATTCTATGTTTCTGCTCTACAGCACTTTCCTGCTGCAGAAAGGTGGTGTGACTACAAGGTAAAAAGAGATGAGTCCAACGCAGGAAAGCACTGACCACTGATACAGTGAACAAATACATTATTCACCTGAACTACCAACTGACAGAGATACTGATACAGCCTGTACAAATATAAACAATCTTAAAATTTAAAATTGGGATCATAATTTGAATGGATAAAAACCAAGTTATAGAGAGGGATCCTTTTTGGAGACTAATGTCATTTAAGATGGATGTTACTGCTCTGCCGCAGGACATTTTCAGTGGAGCTTCCCCAAAGTCAACTGAGTGCCCTCTAACCCATTCCAGACAAAATTAGGCAAGCCAGCTTAAACTCACCAGTTTCCTCTTATATGATGTTGCTGGCACTGGACTAAGAATGACTGATGTGAAATTTTGTAAGGACAGCAGACCTTACACCCTTCCATCCGAAAGCAGGTAACAGCTAGGGACCAATTCACATCTTACATCACTGCAAAACGAACACCTACACATAAACTTAATGCTGCACTCTTCAACAAAAGCAAGCCATGCTTCATTGCTAGCATCAGAGATCTAAACTCAACTATCGCCAGAAGTCTTACCAAACCACCGGTCTGTCAGAGTTGGCACGCATGAGCCACCGCTCCTCATGCCTATGTGGAAAGGCATGCAGGGCTGGGACAGTTTCTTTTCAACAGTGAACTCGTCACACAACGGCAGCTGCAAAGAGGAAGAGGCCCCGGCATCACTGCCTCGATCCACCTTTACTGCAGGCCCAGCTACGTTCCTGACTTTTCAAGGGCATTGTCGGTGCAGACTCATGTAGGTGAAGAGTCATCGCTATCATTCCCAGACAGCAGTACTAAACAGCATCAGCTGTATTGATCAAACACAGACTGCACTACTCCCCATCCAAACCTGGTGTCTGCCTTTGCTGCCTCATCAGGTGCATAGTGTTTTGCAAAGGTCAGCTGCTCTACTGCACAGCTGCCTTGCAGATTTTGGAGACCAGCACCTTTCTGAAGCAAGTAGATGAAGCTGCTCAGCCCCTAGAGAAGTGTGTGTAGATGTTCAAAGGGAGAGACTTGCCAGATTGCTGGTAAAAGGTGGAAATCCAAAGCAGCTGAGACGGTACAATCTGTGAGACAACATGGTTTGTCTCCTATGTGCCACAAGGACCCACAACACGATAGGGATGGGAGCCTGAAGAGTCAAGCCCTGTCAACACAAGAGAACAGAGCTCTGGATGCACTGAACAGGCAAGGCATGTTTCTAGGTTGGTTGTTCATTTTCCAACAGAGACAGTTGTTCAGGAAAAAGACTTGTAAATTAACCAATTGATTTAAACCAAATTTTAAGGCCATTATCCAACTAATTCAGAACGTGGTTTTATCACTACAATGTAGAGTGATGTGTGGAACAGTCCAGTTGCTAACAGTTGTATTTCATTAGAACTGTTTCTACTGATAGATAGCCAATTTGGATAACTTTCTGAATAATACATTGGTTGTCGGTAGCAACAGTGCCATCAAAAACAGGGTGTCTATATTTGTCCTTACTGGAAAACCCGGCTGATTAGGTTATGTCCTATGACAGGCATAGCTTGAAGTCTGCAAAATGGACCTTACAGTAATCATTCTCACTGCAGCAGCCCAAAAAGGCTTTTAGTAACTGTAAGGCTCTCTCACTAAATAGCTCAACTTCTCAAAATGTCCACTCCTCCATTGAGGAAAACAGAATATAGTACAAATCATGCTGGCAATGTGAAGTCCAAGTCAACCATCATGGCCTTCAAGTCTGTGTCTATCTTAATTTTCCTTCTGATCCATACACGGACTTCCATGTTCTCACATGCAAGGCTGATTAACAAATGGTACCATTCTGTCCAAAGTTCAGAAATCACTTTTTGGTCAACAGGACACAGGAGTCAGCTATTTGCTCAATAAAAGCAATGGTTACGTATAAATTGTAAAATGACACAAAAGATACAGTTGAATTTTCTAAGATATTTACATTTCCATTCCTATTATCTTGACACCTGGGAAATATCTAGCAAATAAATTCTTTCTCCAGTAAGAATCCTGGAAAGAAACTAGGTTCTAAGAAATGCTTTCATTTCCTGGTGACAATACTCATAGATTTTTATCAAAGCCTGGCATGAACGTGTTTTCTACTTGTAACAGTGCAGGGCTCATGCACTGAAATCCATTCCCACAGAGTTGACAGCCATTCTCAAAGGTATCGCAGTTAACATGGAGTAATGGCACCAACGGGCTCCACAGGTCTGCACTTATTCCTCAGACACTAGTGACATCAAGCACATATTTCCAAGATACCTCATCTTCATGGATCGGCATTGACCTGAAGCTCCCAAGCTCTTTTAGGTGCTTCTGGTACCTTGTTTCAATATGTGACATAAATACTTTGATGCTGACAGCACCAACTGTTTCAGGACCATCGCTGTTCTCAGCAGCAGCTCCTGCACACAATTTTGACTTCTCAGTTCAGAAATGGACCATTTTAAAAGTACTGGTCAGTGTAAATTTGGGCAGTTGCGGTTCATTTTTGAACTTCCGGCCCAAAACCACTTTTTACAGGCTGCCCAAATACAGTCTTGCATTCCTTGATTTTTGAGTCTGGGGGGGGGGGAAGAAGAGCCCACTGCACATATGGCTTGGGAAGTGGAACTGTCCCAGAGAGCAACATCTGCCACGCTTAGCGCTAAGGCTCACCAGAAAGAAATCTTAACAGATTTGGAGCTGTCTGTTTTAAAGGACTTGTTAGAAGTGGACAGGAGGAGGCAACATAGAAGTCTGATCCCAAGTCTATCCAGTATCAGACAATTTACAGGACAGAACACATTGAGGAAACATTTTCTGAGGAATCATAACATCTGAAAAAAGCTCGCCTCACAGTAGCAGGACAGCAGACTGGACTTCACTAGGTCTTTCTGCCACTGGTGAAGGAAGACAGAGTGGATGATGAGTGCTCCATCATTTATACCCCAACATGGATGTATTAAGCAGCTCAGATGCAGGCACCATCCATCAACAAGAAATGGTTGACTTAGTAGAAATCACATTACCAACCTCAAGAAAGCATAAGACTTTTATGAGCTTGCACAGAAATTCTCCTAGTTATGCAACACAACTTAGTGACATCTCTTTGAAAAAAAAAGAAAGCTTCAGCAGATTTTCTAGCAAGACTTTTTCAAAATATAACAAATCAACTTCAAAAGTCTGACAGCAATTTTTTAACAAACATTTTTGAAAGATCATTTAGTTGGTCTTTTTCCTTTTTAGTTGTGTGCGTGCAATTCCAGTGAGAACTGAAGTATTAGCTGAACTTTTTATAGATAGAGATATACTAACACTGAAACAAGCATCATAGGGAAATCCTAGCTCACTGAATTAAGAGATAAAACTGCAAGAGGAAATAAAAAAAAAAAATGGAATAGGCAGGGACTAGCAACTAATAGAAAGCAAGTGCTCAGCAAGCTCCCCAGCATGCTTATTCTGCACAAGATTTATCTTGTTTTCGAAGCAGACTTCCTGACACATTAAAATAAGCTATTTAAAGAAACTTTCAGAAAGAATAGGAGTGTAGACACATGCATACACTCTTCCTGAGGCATAGCTCAGCCTCCCACACCCAACCTTCTTATCGCTGCATCCAACCAGATCTCCTGGCGTACCTGCGCACATAAGCATCACTAATCCACTTCAGTCAGAATGAGCCAGGTTAGCTTACAAGTTTAAATTCTCAGCTAAGCAGATTCATTTTGCCTGAAATAGATTAGGAAGCAATTGCACGAGCAGTTCCACAAACAGATTAGACAAACAAACAATCTCCTGCAGGAGGGGGACAGGGCAGGCAGCACGCAGCTGTAACCCACCATCAGCCCAGCTGAACCTGAACTGAATACCCACTGCAGCTCAGCAGTGTCCACCTGGGAAATTAGTAATAGATCACTTCAGATTCATGGTCTGTTCTGTTTCACAGCTTCCCTGCGTTGATAAGGCCCATTGAAAGTGAAGCCAGGATATCAACCCTAGTCTTACAAAGTAGCTGGCATCTACAGCCTACGAAGTCTGAGATATAGCGCACATCTCAGAAATCATAAGAGCCATACAAGTGATATTTAGAGATGAACTGCTACCGCTTCTCTTATTTGAGCAGAGAACAAGCTGTAAATAATTAAAACGTTAAATATTTTCCAAGGGACAAAATTATTTTATTGTTATTTTTGTTTGATAAATAAATGAGGAAAAGAGTACTGGTCAACTGGAATCTCCAGAAAGATCCTATCTCACTACCCTAATTCGTGGGCTTCCTGCTTCTTTGGCAGTCACTTTCATAAGTGAGCATACTGAGAAAGCTCAAGAGGACAGAAAATTTCAAGGTGAAGTAAAAAAAAAAAGTCCATGCATATATTCAGATGGCAAACTCACCACAGAATTTACTACTTGGCCAGAGTGCTTTACTCCCAAAATAGTTTTAAAAGATTTTTTTTAAACTTCCGTAAGTTGTTAAAATAACCTCAGACGTTTAACAAAATATAAGCCAAGTCTGCAAATACTCTGAAAGCATAAGCAAAGATATCAGTAGCTTCAAGGGGACATGCCATGCAAGGGCATACGCGTTCCACAACTGGAACTATATAAAAGGGTCTTTCTAAAGGTAAAGGATTTAGTATTTTCGCTACCATTATGTTGCATCCACATGTGTCTGCTTCTGTTCTGCTACCACTTCTTGTTATTCACTTCTCCAGAAGGTGTGAGAGATCAATTTGGCCCTAGCATTCTTTATCTACAAGTAGAAAGCAAAGCTATCAGACTATGCACAGGGAGAGCCTGAGATGCAGACATACAGACAGGACAGCTAAATTGTTCGGATTGATGACCAAAAATAAGGAACTGAAAAGCTAAACCTCTGAAACCTATTACAAAAAAGCCCTTCCATGTTAACAAGATTGTGCTGAACCACCCAGTAAACAACAGAGTGGGAAAGGTTGGTGCTTTTGTACTTAGAACATCCCTCAAGGAACTGAACATGATCAAGGACTTTCCCACCCCTTTTTCAGTTTTGTTTTGTGCCGTTTCATTTTTTTTAAACAAAGCAGGGATGTGTGGGAGAGATTAGAAGGTAAGATACTTCATGAAAATGCAATAAATTTAACATGACTGAAGAATAAGGAATTTCTAGCTATAAAATACAGTACCATTATTCAGGAGTACATGCTGCTCTTACCAAATCCTCGTCAATAAGCAGCAACAGAAAAGATCACAACTGAATGTAGAAACAGCCACAGACTTTTGACATTCACAAATGTTGCAGTGGAGTAGAAGAAATAAAACACAGGCCAATCTACGCCAACTGAATCTCTTCTGTTCCGGTAGCATCACTGCCATACACTATTCCAAAAGGGATCTGGAGTCAGCCAGCCATTAAGACAAAGCCCTCAAAAATCAACACTTGTAGATCATGCATTCATTCATATTTTATGAAGGACTTGTTACTCCAAGTTTACAAGATGTGATGAGAAGTCCAAAATATCTGAAGATTCTTTGTTTATTCTGAAAAGTATCTGCAGTTGGTTTTGAGCATTCATTTATTGGCCTATGTAATCACCACAAATTGGGTGACTACGCTTCAGTAGTAATGACAGACAGTTGGGGTAGTGAAAGATGGTAATGAGTGGCATGTAAAAGCTCCGTCCTAACTTTTGAAAGAAAATTTGATGGGGAAGAAAGACTGAAATATCTTTCCAAGTGTTTACATACCCCACAAAAGGCTCTAGAAAGTGAATCTATCCCTGCTTCTTCACATATTACATTTACCATTTCCCCTATACAATACCCCAGGGCTGAAATGCTCCGTTCTGCTCCACAGCCTCAGTGCATTTCTGAAAAATCTTTTCAAGTCCTTAAGATCTGTGGGAGCAGAACAACCACAGAGCTTACTTCTTAGCATGCATGCATCACCTCCAAATTAGATACCAGTAAGCTTCATACTGAGTACGTAAACATGAAATTCAAATGCAGATGCTTTCATTTGCCCTTCACAGGGCAAATCCTTTCTCCATGTGCAGGGTTGACAAATACTAGGATCTCCCACTGTCAATACACACATGCCTTCTGCGATGAGATCACAGAAAAACTGTGTTTTGAAAAGAAATTGGAAGGTGAAGTTAGAAGCTGTGTGTCACAACAGAGAATATTCCAGACAGATGCGGCAGCATAAAACTAGAAGTGAAGTAAGCATAAGGGGATAGCAAGGAAAAAAGTGTGAAAAGTAGAATAAATTATACAATATAAGGTCTCAGACGAATTATAGATAATTCATTACTAGATACAGAGTAAACAGGATCAGATCTGTTCAGCGCCTGTAGCCAAGAAAGTGCATTATTGATCTACTGTATTATGCAGGGCTTGGAAAAAGACGACGACTCAGGAGTAAGTGTTCCAGCATATCAATTTTTATATTTAGTAACAGCTGAAACAAGCAGAAATGGACACTTCATAACATTAGTGCTTGATTGTTTATTTTATGCCTCAAGATAAATTGGCTTTGTGCGCCCAGAAGAGGAACGCTGTCATAAAGGCCAAGAACTCAATTCCTTAATTTAATAATATTTAAAGCTTCTCTAACAATGGAGATGAAGGGAGTCCAAGCAGCATTGTCCTTGCAGTGTATTATTGATACTGCTAGGACAAGACTTTCACAATGGAAACTAACAACTAAGATGTTAAACCAGTCAGCCACTGAAGTTCACCAACTACACTAATTAATGTCTAAAGTAGCTGCAGTGTTTAGCAGCAAGTATTTTCAAAAAGTCTTCATCTCTCTGAACTTTTGACATGCCTAACATATGCTTGTGTAAATCTGTGTACAATCCTGAAATGCAAAGGCTGCTAAAGCACAACCCATCGTGTGAAAGCAGCAAAAGTTTATTCCCCTTTGTTGGGACTTTTTGCAAGAGCCAAGTTATTTAGAGTTGGTATGACAGATCTACAACAGGATCCAACGAGTTATTGACCAAGTAAATGAGCAAAACCAAATTCAAGACTAGAAGATTACAAACAACAGGCTCATTGTGACAAAAAATTGACCTTGGGACAGCCATCGATTTTATAGAATTAAAAACCATGAAATAACAAAATAATGCCTTTTTGAATTCTATCTGAGAAAATGTAGACTGTACTACAATCCTTGCATGAAAATGAAATCAAATGTTCTGTTTGTGATAGATTTTGCCTGATACCAGAAGCTGTTTGCCAGCCATCAGTACAATCATTAATATAAATCAACTAAAGAGAAGACAAAAGTCTTCATGTATTAGCAGTACTTGCCGATATTTACAGTCATAGTAAGTTTTACTGTGGAAAATAGTGGACTAATGGTTCTAGGAATATCAATCCTGCAACTGTGACAGATGGCCTGTCAAAATGCAATAACCACTGTATACTTACACATTAAAAAAGAAGCCTAAGTTTATATAGCAGTAGTACCTAACTTCCTCAGCATCAAGGATATCTTAACAGGCCATTTGAGAACTTTTAAAACCCAAAGTATAATTGCATTCAAACAGCATGAGTAAATGCACAAAATCTGTTATTTGTGAATAGAAGTGGCTAAATAAAGTGCAAAAATACCAGTGTGTCCTTACTGTTCCTCCTCAAAAAGCTATGCCAACTACAACTGCAAGTGAAGTTTGATGCCATCTGTCACCTAATTACACCTTATATAATATATGTCTCAGGACATCTAGCATAGTCATCGCTCTGTAAGTGATGGCACAAGATTTAAGTATTCAACTGTGTACATTTTCCCACTCATGGAACCAGTCACAAACATCTGTAAAGCTGCATGTGCTAATACAAAACCTTTTCAGATGCAATGCCCAATAAACTGATAACGGTTAGACAGCCAATGAACTGCCATCGCCTTTTTACTTCTCAGCTATTCCCACAAGCAGGTATTTATTGTATGCATTATTTTCTATAGTTCCTACACTTAGAATTTTAATTCTGAGAGTCAGAGATCAACTACACACATTGGAATAGCATACACTTCATTCAGTATGTGGAGATCTAGCACACATAGGAAACTTTAAAAGTGTGCTTCTTTACATCAGCAGACAAGAGAGGACATTAAGAGTCTGTTCCATAAGTTACAAGAATCTGATGCCACTGGCTTTTAGCACTTCTGCAACCTGCTATTCCACAAACAGCCACTCTGTGCACTAACAGAGTGAGACAGCCTCATCTACTGACTGGTAGAGAAATCAAATCCTGTGCCCACTTGCTGCAAACTGGCTCATTCAGTACATCAAATGACAGCTGAAGTGCTCGGTACTTAGTAAGACTTAGTTGTGAGAACTTCAACATGTTTTATCCTGAATTTGGCTGGATTGACATTTACACTGACTTAAAAGTTGACAAAATTCCCAAAAATGTCCTGATTAAATTCTTTCCAGAAGCTCTGTGCTCCCTTAGCTCTACTCTTTACCTCTTTTACAGTCTGCTTTCATGTTTAATTTTCCCTGCATTTGTAGAGTCTGAAAAAAAATCAGATTCTTCTCTGTTCAAGAAGAGAAGAAACTTAGCCACCCATAACAAAGCTGAGGATAAATCATAGCTGTTAGAAAATGCCAGACTACCCTGCTGTATATTGGCTGACCAGGGCCTTTGCATAAAAGCACTCACCTCTCTAATAGAAAACAAAGCCTGCTCTATGCTTTACATTCCTCTTACTCTTCATCCTTCACTCACATGTGATGCAACAACTAAGGTATAAGATTTGGCTCCATGTGTTTAGAGAAAGCATAGTCACTGCCATAAAACGAGCTCACGTCTCTAGTATCTCAACACACATTTTGTATCTTTGTTCTCTCAGAACGGGATTCGTGGCTGGGTTTTGTTGGTGGTAGTGTGGGCATTGTTTTGTTTGAGGATTTTGTTAGATGCCATGGGATCATAAAGGATCTGAAACATTCCAAAACCCAAGTCATTTTTGCTACCTTTGCTGGCTACGGAGTAAAGGTAAACGCTCAGCACCATTAAATGTAGTTTCCCACAAAACCCACTATGCTGTTTTGCCTACCTTTTTCCACAGATAGAAGGCTGCTATTTTATTTACAAAAGTAAAGGTCCACAAGGAACTTGAAAGTGCAGTACTACTGGGGGAAAAAAATAAATTTCATGTAAGCAACTAGCATTATAGAATAGCAAAAGGAGTAATGTTATATGTTGTATAAAACAAGTTTGAGAAAGCCTTTAACTTGAAACTGAAACATAAAAATCCATTACGTTCTTCATAAAGAAAGATGCCTCTTCTGCAAGTTTGTCCACAATGGAAGCTATGGTCACCCAATCGCCAGGAACTTCTCAGTCTGGGAAAGATTATTCCAAATTTCTAATAAGAATCAAACTAGGAAGTGGCATTTTTTTGTCTCTTCAGGATGACAATTATCCTTACATGCAGTATTATTTTTTCCCCAGAATTCTGTGTGTTTAGAAGCTCTACAAAGAGGAAGTACAGTGAAAACATGTTAACTATTCATTCTTCTAAAGGAAAAAGTGCCAGGTGTGCAAAATGTTAAGCAAGACACACAGAATACTTTAAAATTAACCTACATATAGCCATCAGTATTCCCATCTGATCATAAGAAAATTTTAAGAGGACCTACTAATGTATATGTACACATAATCAAGATTTAAAAAAGTCTTACACAAATGAAATGAGAGAGCAGTTCAGACCAACAATACTTGCAAAACTTAATTGGTTTGTAATTGCCAGTTGTTCCTTCCTTGAGCTCCAAAACAAAAATTGACATCGAGTAAGCTGCAAGTAGATATACAGAGACATATTTAAAATAAATAGATAAATAAATAAAATTGAGCCTCAAATAGGCATGAGGAGCAGGTAGAATCTATCCCCATTACTCACTCAAATTAGGTTAAGTGGCTTGCCAGTTCATGTATTGTTTCAAATTCAGCTGCCATACCACATTAATTCCAATGCCCTACAATGACTTAGCAACATGATTTGTACATCTTAAGATCTTGAATTGCTCATGTTATGCAAGGTATCTTTCTAAGTAGAAGAAAGAATTAGTGACCAATATTTCACCAGTAAATTACCACTCAAAATTAGAGGTTGTTATAGCTTTAAGAGAAATAAATTACAGAACTGCTTTCCCAGCTCCTGTACTATCCCTTAGTTCATGCTGTCTAGCTGTTTCCTTTCTTCTCAGTTTACACCACCTAACCAAAACCTGCTCAAGAAAAATATTTTGTTGCCACTCCAGATATTGTGAGAAATAGCTGTGGGTGGAAAGCAGATGGAAATGCTTTTGTATACATTAAGTTATGACATGTTCAGGAAGTCTCTTCTACTCCCCATCCTGAATTGCGATTATGGGCATAGGCGTTTGGAGGAAGGAAAGGTGTAATCTGCATCCTTTGGGGAGACTGAGGGGAGCAAAGGGACAAACTGACTATTACTGACAACTGTGCATCTGGGAGCCAGCACAGTGGGAAGCAGAAAGCAAACAATGGAAATGACCAGGGAAGCAGACGAAGCCAAAAAGCTTCGGGGAAAAAAAATAATAATAAAGTGACAGCTGCATTAGTTGGCACACAGTCTCCAAGGGTTGGCAAAGACGCTACACACGTACTTGTGAAGAAGTGGTACAAAAGAAACTGAAGCAATAAGGTCCATCTTTCTGTAAAGAGGAAACTACAGAGACCATTTTGGTAAATAGTGTTTAAAAGACAGGAATCAGATCTGATTTTCATCCCAACTCCAGATGTGAGAATCTAGGTGAGTCACTATCTTCCCTTGTGCCTTATTTCTCCAGCTATACCAAGTGGGAATCACCTTTTTAAGGTACTTGGAATACCCATACAAATGTTTTGCCACCTTTCAGCCACTTGAGACTTAACTTTTCTTTGTGCTTTTTCCACTAAGGAAATACTATGTGGAGAAAATGTGATCTAGTGGGAAAACACCTGAATTCAGTCTTGGTTTCCACGCTCAGATTTGCCAGGGGCCTGAAGAGGGACCTTCAGCCTCTTCACTTTCAGAGTCTGTTTCCGCATTTATAAAGCAAGGTTTATTGCATATACTTCCCGGCAAAAAGGCTTTGAAAAAGTGAAAGGCAAATAAAGGATCAAGAACATCACTGCCTTGTTAGTCCAACTTCTTCCTGCACATGCATTACAATAGAGTCTCACATAGCAATTTTTGCCCTCAGGGCCTATCGACCTGCCCACAGACTGTAAACAAGGTATATTTAGTGAGGTAATTTTCCACCCTCATTATTCAGTGGAAGTTTCCAGGGTATATTTTATTATACATATTTTCTAGGGTGCTCAACGCTACAGTATGTCTACACGTTTCATAGTTAACTCCTTTATCTTAGCAACAAACATAAGGTGCAAGAGTGGTTTTGTCTCCCTTCCGCAGATGGGCCCGCACAGCCTTCAGCAAGGTCAGCTACATTGAACTTAACCGTGGTATCAAGCTCCTGTGAAATCCACACTTGCATCTATAGCAAGTCAGAGTCCAAAGCACAGCTATGCTACAACTCTGACTCTTCAAATTCAATTTTTTGAGCACTACACCTCTTCCCTCTTCTTCTCACTTCTTCCACCCACCACCAGTTGCCTGTGCTGATGATGTTTCTTTTTCCTCGAGCATTTCCCATCTCAGGGGGGCCCAAAGACCAGGCTAACACCTGGACCAAAAACAAAGTTGAAAGATCATAAGGTCTGTATGTCAGGCTCATTTAGACAGATGAGAAATAAAGAAACACATACATGCGCATTATCAGAGTGAGATTTGATGAGCGAGATTTAAATCAGCACCTCCTTCTCCTCAGTCCAGCATTCTACCGAGGCGGCATGGAACAGCAGCCATTGGGGTACCAAGCTAGGAGGGAAAACTCTATTTTAGTTCTGCTCTTTCTGCATGGTTGTCAAGGTTTTGAGAGAGACCTGGATATAACATAGGGAGCAGATTCAGGTACTTGAGCAGAAGTACACCAAAAGTCTGCAATATCCTATTCCTTCATGCTTTCTTTCCCCCTTGATCACCCACACAGTGGCCTACACACCACAGCAGAGCTGGGCAATGCCCCCACCCACACAATGTCTCCACACTCTTCTAGAAAACGGAGGGATGTGCGTTTACACCTTTGCAGGATGAGGAAGAAGCCAAAGCAGGCCATGAGTGCTCTAGCCATTACCCTTCCGTGCCAAGGCTAGGCACTACCACTAACACCAGTCTGCAAAACACAAGTCCTCTTCATTTGGGCTCCCATCATTACAGAATAGCTCTGTGCTCTGGGTCGTGAGCCAGCATAGATATCTAATACACAGCCTCAGTCTGCAATACTAGAAACATTCTTTTACAGTTGTAGCTTAATGTTTCTAACAGAAGGAGAAAATAACCCCTATGCCTCCGCACACATTACTTTCTTTTGTGGGATGAGACATTTGGTAAGTATACCTATAGAAAACACAACTTAGACAGTCATCCTTCATTCTCCCCAGGTCCTCCTCAGAGATGCTGCCAGTTGGGGAGAAGGGAAAGAAAAGGAGGAGGAGGAGGAGGAAAAAGAAAGACGACAAAGAGGCGGGAAGGTTCAGGAGCTACTGTAGATCCGTTAGAGATGACCAGAGAATGGGGCAATGAAATCTGCTGCTTTTAGATGCTGAATGACAGTATTGCAAGAAAGAAAAAAAGCCTTTCAAATAAGAAAATATTTTGGAAACAATATTGCAGGCACACATAAAGAGCGTGTATGTAAAAGAGAAGGTTCTAACCTTTAATTAACTCAGATTCATCTGAATAGTTTTTAATATAGTGAACTCTTACTGACTCACCCTGAAGGCTAAGATCTTGCTATGATTTACCTCAAAGCAATTTTTTATTGTCAGTATTAAGTTGCTGATAAAAATGAGGGATTTAAAACATAAGTGCTGACACAACCCTAACTACAGAGCTCTGCACAGCATAATGGCATACCTATAATTAAAAAGACAGCCTACATCAAGTAAAAAGCTTCACTGCAAACCTTTTTAGTGGATCAATACAATATCATCAGTGACATCTCAATAGGGAGGATAAAGGAAAAAAGAGGCTTCTTATGGAATTAAGAAAAATCTTTTGAAGTCTGTGGAGAACAAGTTTTTTAAATTTACAATTTAATTCTCATATTATCCACAAAGCATAACATACCAATATCCAAGATGTTTGTTTCTCTATTTTTCTTGCACTACAGTATAACTGCAAAGATAGTTAAGGAAACAGATAAAATCCTGCTAAAACTGGAATAAAAACAGTGATGGGGAAATGACTGTTTGAAAGCTTCAGAACAGAGGCTTTAAAAAACGTACAAGAAAAAAAAAAGCCTTTGCAATCACTTTACCAAAACAGTGAGCAGAGTATAGCATTCAGCTTACGAGGATGTAAGATATTTTTAAGCAACTGAAAGTGTTGCAAGAATGACCAGAATGGCTCATACTGCATCAGCTTTATTCCTGATGTGTCCCTGAATACCACCTACGAAGGCTGAAAGTCAACAAGCTCTAAGTCACGGCACACAGTCCCAAAGACTAAAGTCTGGTACTTAGCAAAATGAAAATTCATTCAGAGGAACAGCAGGAACATTAAGCTACCAGTAGGTAAGCAGTTTCTTGGAGGGCCTTTCAAACTAGCCAAGCCAAGCATGCGTGTTCATTTTTGCTCCAGTGATATTACTGCTCAAGAATCTGAAGACCTCTATTGCTGTGATGACATTTCACTCCCTGTGGCTCATTGGTGTCTTGTGTAATTTAATGAGTAAAAAGCAATCTTTTGTGGGGGAAGGACTGGGGGGGGAGAGTTATTAAGTTTATACATGAAAAGTTGGTTTGGTTAAAATTGACAATATTTAATTTGAACCTCAGAGTCTCATAGTCTTTAATACTATTAACAGGATTGTCTGTGTTGTAGCACTTGTAATACCATTTGTAAGACAGTGATTATACTCAAATCAAGACTTGTGATGTCAGCCTGTTTGGATGAAGAAAAACTCTACCATTCTGTTAAACTGTCCCAGTTAGGACTTTTGGGAAATCTCATTTATTTTTGAAATTGATCTTGTTCTTCTATATTCAGCTTTGAGCATGAGGACATTACAATGGTTTTGCTGTCTCTTACATTGTTGTTGTTCTGATAAAGACAATATTGACAGCAATAATAGAGTTTTACCACAAAATGTTACGGTTTACTGGGTTGTCATCATTTTTCCTGTTTTGCAGGAAAGAAATTATGTGCTGCTGTTTTAAAAAAAGTAAAAGAGAGAAACCACTTTAGCTTGACAAAGACAAACGAAAATCAAAATACTAATACAGAAAGGAATCTTTAAAGAGTTAATAGATGGCAATGCAACGAATGCTGGATTAGGGCTTTGTGGTACGGAACAGTCTGCATCAAGAGAACCAGCAGTACAATTTAGCTCCGAGTCCTGTTACAGCTGAACCTCAAACTCGGGGTTACAGCATGGGTGCAATCCCGTGCTGCGCTATGCAGATGGTCTGACTAGATAATCATAATGGTTCCTCTGACCTTAAAAATCTATTTGTCCTTTCTCCCCCAGCTCAGTTCCTCAGCATAGTCTGTTGTCTCCCACACACAGAAGGCTTCCTCCCTCTCGGTTCTGCACCCTCACCACCTCATTCAAACAACACCAAGGAAGGTACTCTGCCTCCAGATTATTCAGAAGAAAAGGTCTGTTGCTATTTAAACTTACTCCTTGGGGTATTCACAGTCCATTTTACCCTCTCCGCCCTTCTGATTAAGAGCAAAGCATCTTTTCTGAATGCATAACATCACACCCCTCCAGTCTCTCCCCCGTAAGTCTGCAAGACTCTTTCCCAGTTAAGCTGCTGACAGAACAGACCACCTATGCTGAGAACCAGTTTAAAACAAACAAAAAAACCTCCATAAATCAACATCATTCGTAGAAATCATAGGCCACCATACTTTGAATTCAGCAAAATCTTCTCTCTTCTGTTATCTTATAATTAACCCATTAACCCAGAAAGCGGACATAAGATGGCACAACAGAAGAAAGTTCCAAAAAAATACGTATCTGCTTGCTCAGCTGAAATACTTCATGCCATTGTTACATAACATGTTACTTGGTTTTGTTGTGCCATACACAGAATATGCGAAGTAGGTATCTCCACAGGAAAGAGGAACTTTTAGTCTTCAGCATATGTACAACTTAACATTTAAACATGAAAATCCATTTACCAGAAGAATTAATCTTAAATTTACTAAAAGTCTTGATCTAAAAAGGCATAATTGTGCTTTTTTTTTTTTTTACTGAATATATCTAGATTAATATTTTGTCTTTATTCTTCCAAAAGAAGGCTTGAATTTTTCCCTCTTTTTTTTTTTAATATTATTCTTAGCAGAGCTAAATTTAGCCATGTGGGAATTACCGGGTTCCTTTTTGACACCTTAGGACTGCTATCTAAAATGCAGAACTATGATCACAAATTTTATTTCTGAGAGAATGAAGCCTGACATTCAGATCCCATGGTAAGTTTCTAATGACATGGATTTGGAGGGTAGCTGGAAACAAACAAGAAAACACAAATCCCAGCTGTAACTCTTGTGTGTATAAATACACGCACACACACACTGTCTGTTACCTGTAAAATCAAAACCAAACCTGTGATTCAGCAGCTGTGCAAGATTCATGCATACAGAGATAATAAGAACAGCGCCTTACAGCCAGGTTTTCCACCCTCCAATAAAATCCCCACCTGTTTCTAGTTCCTAGTTCCTCATAACTTACCGTTTCACCTCTTAGTATCCCATCTTTACCTTTGTCAAGTCTTCCTCCAATTTCCTGCAGGAATCCTATTTTTTTATTCTTTTTAAATATTTCTTCTTCTCCACTGTTAGTACTTTTCCAGTTTGAGATGAGGGCTAAACAGATAAGAATAGAGTCATCTGCATTCTTATAAAATGAACATGTCTGATAAATTTTGAGATGCAAGATATGCCATGCATCCGTTTTCATAGTCACATTATTTTATTCTGGACTTAATTCAAGTTAGGTTTAGATGAAGCCCTAAAACAATCTGTAATCACCAGGGAACTAGTATTTGTTCCTACTAAAATCACCAGGAGGGGGGAAGCTATTAATGAATCTGGTCAATTCCTCATTAAGTAATCAGGTACAGAAGCCCTCAACTGATCTGGAAGGTCAGGGAGAGTGAGAAAACCAGTTTAGAAGATCATTATCTTTTGTCTTTAGCTACACAGGCATACTCAAATAGCAAAGCACTCACTGCAGACTACTGGAGTTTCACTCTGCAGTTCTGCATTAGAAATAGACTTTGTTCATCGCCAATATCCCAGTCCTATTATGTGAGTTAAGATCGCTAGAAATAACTCACTCTTAACCTAGCTGTGTTGCTCCCACAGTTATGCAAAATTTTACTCATTTTCTAGCCTCAGCCCCTCTCACCCCAATTCAAATACCCCCTAGTATGGTGCAGACAGCAAGCATCCTGGGTAACGGCCTGACCCCCAGAACTGCTCCCCTGCTACGCCACTCTCTCCCTGAAACCATCTGCTCCTCGGAGCAAGCGTTGCCCAAGTGAAAGCTGAGACCCCACTTGCCCTGCCACAGACCAGCTGGGGAGGCTGAGCTGCTTCTACTTTCAGTGGAAACGGATGACGCCATTGCAACATATGCTTTCTACTGATGACGCCATTACAACATATGCTTTCCATGTCCAACTCTTCATCAAGTGCAATCCGTATGACTGTAATGCTAAGTCAGAAGATAATGAAGATCTACGTTCCACTTGCAGAATATCAAGAAAATATTAGAACTTCTCAAAGGACTGAAATATTTCAAAAGTGGTACATGGTAATTTTCTTAATTTTTGCAAAGAGATCAGTAAATAAAAATGTGGAGTTTCTCCTATACGTAACAAGCATTCGCATTCTGGTAACACTTCCAGTTCCCCTAGAAGCTAGTATGGTTACACAAAACAGCACACACGCACAAAAATCTGGTACTATCACATTTCAGCAAAATCAAACTAAACTAGACAGGTTAAAAATTAAAGTCCTTCCAGGAAACATCATTTTGTCAGTATTTCTCTGGAAAACACCTTTAAGAGTTCTGTTAAAGCAGGTTAAAAGTATATTGGCAGCATTGATTTTTATAAAATCGATATAATTCTCTCACACACTTTTTTTAATAAAGGAATTTAATTTGTTGGAAGATTCCTTTCACTGACACTTTGGGACACACATTAACCATGCAGTATTTTAGGTCTGCAGACTCATTCCACTAAATGGCGTGCACAATTAAATCAATTTTGGTAAATGTTGAGGCCTAATTACCAAGGTTAATATTCAACAGTGAACATACCATTTAAGATAAAGCCAGTTTCTTTGCGACTTTAATATCAGTTTTTACTATAATGTTTAGGCTAGTGTTTCACACAAAGTTTCATTCTCATGACAATTTCTTTAGACAGGAAGTCCTTTTCAGGGCTATTGTAGCGGCTACCACTACGAATATCATCTGGCTGAATAATAAGATGGAAACTCTCATTTTAAATGTGGCAAAGTGCTGGCTTTTGTTTATTAGAGCAGCAGTGAGGTGCGAGGACAGGACCTAAAGTAACACGCTGTACAGAAGGACTAGCTGCCCCATCCGCCTCAGATGCAACTGAGCATCAGGAGCCGGGAGCCAACACGGGGGTGCCCCACAGGCGGCCATGGGCAGGGTGGTGGGGCAAGGGGCACCTCGCACCGCCTTACCCAATGGTCACCAACACGCACCAGAGGCACTTTGACAAGTCTCCAAGCTGAACTTTCAGACTGTTACATCCAATTTCAATGATTTTGATACTACTATCCAATTAGTTCCATTACTCCTTCGCTCCGTTAGCACAACATTACTCCCACAGCACATATTATCAGTATTTACTACCATTTCAGTACCACCTCACTCCCAACAGAAACACCCTTTTCTCTTCCCTGCCCTAGCTACCGTTTCATGGAGTTGTATGTTTTAGACATAAAACATTACTATTTCACAAAAAGAGCCTGGTTTCTGTTTTCTCTGAAAAATGCAATTCTTTCTGACTCTTCCTCAGCGATTTGCAAAGATGTTCTTCTTGAACTTCAAAACAATTCATTAGCTCTTTATCACTGTGTTTAGAATCACAGAATCACTTTCTCGCAAATACTTTTATAATATACAACATTACGGTGGCAAAATGCCCGTGTAGTATAAACTAACCTTGAGAAAGGTGTATAAAAATAAAAACAAAGTAAACTATTTAAGCTTCTTTTTCTCATCACATTAACTCATTTAAATGAAAGTGATTTTTAATTATTCTCTCTCTTAAGCTAATAGTTGCATTTCCTATTGCCTGTTAAGGCAATTTAAAGTAAATAGTTGAAGCACTGCAAGATTCTTGCCTCCCCACACACCCTTTTTAAAGTCAAATCACTGAACTCAATCATCACAAGGTAAACCCTGCAACGTGCGCTCAGTGAAGTGCTGCTCCCTACCACCATCACCACCTTTGAACTCTAGCCCTCTCCTCCGGTTCAAAAAACATGCTTGGGCTCATTCTGCTAGTCCAACACAACAACCAGTTCTTTCAGACTGAAAAAATGTATTGTATGCTGGAGAAATGGCAATTTGGGGTTCTTTTTGCATGTATAAATTGGTGAGATAGAAACCTATTTCTGCAAAGGGACTCATGCTTATTTCACAATATTAAAAAAACCCCAAAACAACCCACAACAAACCCAAATCAAACAGCTGAGAAGAATCTGAATGTCAAGCAATACACTACGTGAACATGGAAATAGTAGCATATTCTCCTCATTAGGAGAAAGGTGCAACAAACCATGTGAGTGAGAATCAATTTTCTTTTTGTTACCTTCTCTGAAGTATAAATGGTAAACAAAATTAAAATCTATTGGTTTAAATCAAATGTTTCTTGCTCACTGATTTCTACCAAGTGAGAAATGCCTGAAAACTTTTTAGTTTAGTTTAACCATAATTAGGTTCAACAATTTCAAATCCAGCCATCTTGATTTGCTTAGGGCCACTTAAATCACTGCATGTATGATTACTTGAGAAATTGTTATGTATTTGATCTCAGCTATTAGTTATTTAATCACCTATTGTACACAGCATACTGGTGTCCTCAGGCCAAAGTGAATGCCATCCTCTAAACTTCCACATACTGAAGTTATCTTTTGACTATTTCTTACTTCAAGGTCCATGCAAGACTCCTCTTCTTCCTAATGCAATTTTGTCCCTATGAGTTTTCACTCCAAAACAGCCACAACAACAATTGAAAGCCATTTTTAATAACTCAATGGGTTTTTTTGGTTTTAAGTTTTCATTCTTATATGACATGGCACATAACAGTGGACAAGCACTCAAAAGGGCATGTTTATTCTTGCATAATAATGGATAAAAGCTAAGACTTTTTCAAAAGTGAAAATAATTAGGTATGAACTATTAATAACCACTGTAACACTCTGTGCTTATACTACTCTCCAATTAACCTGGAGATGAATAGTGCACTACATATCTGAAGAGCTCTAAGAGTTTGACAACATGTTTCAATTGTATCAGCCTAGGACAGCTCGGTCCAAAAGCTAGACCCAATTAAGGTCCCCAATTTCATTCACTGGATCACAGCTCCTAATGAGTTTTTCTACAGTAAAATCCATATTCTGAATGTTTTTTGTTAAGTTCAGTTTGTTTGTTTTCTAATTAGAGCCAGATTTCTGCTTCCAAAGCATAATATATTAACAGAAAAATACAACATTGAATAGCAATCCACGAAGAATTGTTGTATAGTCTCCTCTAGGCACAGACTTGGACTACATTTAGCATGGACCAAATTCTCAGGAAATGCATAGAGCGCATGCATTAATGTGTTTTAAGTGGCTATCCAGGAAGGGGATAAGTTGACATGCATAAAGTTGACTAAGACAATTTCCAATTCTACACAGAATGGATTTTACAAAGAATCTGGAATCTGAAGAGTCAGTATTTTAAAAATACAATTAATTTCCAATGTAATTGGAGAATACAGCTAGAGAAGTTTTTATTCTGATAAATGAGATGTTACATCTTTGAGCATCTAGCAGTTTCAGAGCAACTCAAGGCTGCAATCGAAACATCCATTAGAGTGCTCCACGTTTCAGAACAAGCAAGCAAGTGGTTGTCAGTGCAGCCAGTAAATCACCTGATCCTATTACAAAATCAATTACTGCAGCACATTTCTATTGCTACACAACCTGATAATGGCAAAATGATATTGGATAGCTACTGCAAGGTCAAGAAAACTGCTAAGAACATCTGAAATTTGTCTTTTTATCATGTAAGTCCAAATTATACAGCATCCTTTTAATGGTATAGTTAAAATTTAAAATATAGTTACCTTCTTTGGCTGATTGAGACATTCAATGGATAGTCTCTGCAACTGCTCTGATGTATGACTGCACGATAGAAGATTGGAGCAGCAGGTCGAACAGCCCAGCCTCTTCATTAAAGAAGAAATAATGCTGCAGCCACAGCCACACATTGACTTGCTCATCAGACGAGTTTATTCTTAAAGAAATTAGGACCAGTACTGTCCCATAAACACTCAAAATTGGCCAGCTGCCTCATTCTGCAGCTCCCTGGCTGAAATTAAGACTGCTACACGGAAAGAAAAAGAAAAAAGTGTTTCTCAAAAAAATGTCAGCCAGTCTCATCAGCAAGTAATACCTCGCATTTAAAAAATGTGTACCTTTTCCCTCTGCTCCTCTTTGCAAAGTAAGCTGCTTTGAAAAGACGGACAGCTAACAGAGGAGTAAATTCAGGAACGGCAGTCTCTCCGAACTGCTTGCTGGCTATTCCTTCTGTGGTTCTTGTCACTTGAAGTCTGTTTTACCCTCCCCAGCAGCGCAGCCTATCCAGCCTGGGTCCCGGCCAGAGGAGGCTACGCCAGCAGCCAACAGCTGAGAGCCCCACCCCGCGCAGCCCCACGCGCTCACCCACAGCATCCTCCACTCGCCCACAGCATCCTCCGTGCTGGCAAGGGCCTCCACTCCTCACAGCCACGGCACAGAGCAGGTTATTGCACACGTTCAGAGCTGCCAACCTTTTGTAACACCTCTGCTTGAAAAGGACCTTCCAATTACACGGGAGAACAACGAGACCTGTCTGACTGCTACACTCCGAGACTGACTATTTGCAGCATCTGGGAGGGAAAAAAACAACCAGAAAGTCTTCTTGAAAACTCAGAATGCATGAGAAAAATGCTACCGAGGTGTACCAAAGCCTGAAATAAGAATGGCTGCTACAAAGCTACATGAGTGAGAACAACACGAAAAAGCCAAAAGAAATTTAAACCAGGGAAGAAATAAGCGCGAGAGAATTTATAGTAGAATGTCCAAAGGTACCGCAACCAACTCTCAAAGCAAGTTGAGAGGCAGGTCGTATAAGCAGCTTTAATAAAGTCTTTGAGGAGCCCTTCGCTCTGAGAAAAACAGAAAAGGCAAAACTAATTCAAATGAGCAGTCAGACATAAACAGATCTTCTAACCTTTAAAAAGAAGTATACTCTGCTCAAAATAGAATATTGAATACCTCTCTAATTTAACACATGCAAGTAACTTACTGCTGGAAATGTTCTCTCATTTGCAAGAGATACAAATGCAATAACTATGTACTATTTTTTCCTTTCCATAGAAAAAAAATTCAAGTAATATTGTAAAGAGCTCATGTTAATTGGTTTAAGATGGTATGCAATACTATTTCTGAAAGTAGAAGGTCTCACATTAACACAACTGCTTAACCTGATTACGGGCTAATCCGACTTGAAATAATTGTCACTTACATTTATAGAGCTATCAGTGCTTGTTCAATAGCATCCTCTTTAGCAAAAGGTTAAGAAAAATGCAAGTGATGTGAAAGCAGCTAAAATGAAGATAGTCACATAAAAACTTCTCATTTTCACACTGCATTGAAAGCTTAATTTCTCTCCTGTTCCCTCTCCCCTCCCCTTTACTCTTTCTCTCTTTCCCCCTCCCATTCCTTGGTTTAAAGCTGAACTGAGCCTCTCCCTTCACCTTGCTCTGCCCTTTTGATATTCATGTTTCTACTAAATCAATTTCCAGTATTATCTATATACATGCATGCACAACGAATTGAATGATAAAAAAACCCCCTTCGGTAGATAAAGACTACAGATGCAAACAAGCAAAATAATGCAGTAACCTTTTACTCGCCTGCTGGAGGTACTGTCTGCTGCATAGAATTTTAAATCCTCATCTGCAGATGCAATTGAGCTGGTATTGCCAAGGACTTTGCTCTTCCTGTGCTGATTCTACACGGCTATTCATCGAAAGAGCACATTATATAGAAAATTTAAAGTAATATCTGGTGAAATTACTTAAATGGCTTGAAAGGAACCAAATTAAAAAAAAAAAAGGCAGCTATAGCTCTGACCAGCCACATTTCAGAAATATGTCAGGCACATTAGTGAAGAAAGTCTTATTGCTGATGCATGCTTGCCAGCAATGTGCAGGATGTGGAAGCAGAGAGAGCTAATGAAAAAAATTAATACACAGATTTAAAGTGCAAGGATCATGCTCTAATGCTCAACATTTCACATGTCCTGCATGCCACAAAAACCTCTTTTCACAAGCATCTATTGCATATAAAGCTAAGAATATGTTGCTAAAAGCAACTCCCACATCCCCCTAGTTCAAATCCTGGTCTCTCAGTAGACTGCAGATCAGTTCTATTACAAATATTCTTACTGTACCTGTAGTTCTGAGAAATAGAAATGCTAGCTTTTTCCTTTGGCAACACGTAGTTAAGGATTACACATATATTTCTTAACAAGAAACAGACTAAATGAAAGCATCAATATTTAGGATAACAGTTTGGAGTCTAATAGGGTTAGGAAGTACAGGGTACTTCACTAGAATTTGTATTATTCTTGGAAGAAACGAAGCGCCACCAGTGAAGCCTGCTATTCATTCCTTATTTATGAATTAGTCCCCTCCTCATGCCAGTTTCCTTCCTGTACTACTGATCCCAGGGCACAGGCAGACAGAGCCAGTGACTGACAAGCCACAGTTTCAGAGAGTAAGTATCTGCAACATGAATTAATATTTTTAAGAATATCAAAGTAATATCACTTTTTTTTTTTTTGCCTATCTGTGGACAGCAGAATTGAAGTCCCACTCATAGTGACATGATTAATAGAGATGAACAAACTTTTCCTCCACATACCAAAAGCATCCTATGGTGTCATTTAAAACACGAAGACAGACTTGCTTAAATTTTACTTTGGTGTTACCGCTGTATTTTGTTTCTTCTGTTTTTCTAGTGCCTTATCAGCAAAACTTTCAATACATCTTTACCCCCTACCATATGTTTCACCTGAAATTAAAATTGCTTGCTATGAATCTTTTTTGTTACCTCCCTGTTTCTAACTGAAGTATTCAATTCATAGAGTTCTCCTTCATAATATTCATTGACAGGACAGAGACATGAAGACAACATCCTCAGAACTGTGGTTACCTTTCAGAATATCAGCTATTTTTATCATTATATTAACTCTCATGAGTTCCACAAACAGTCAAATCCAAACTTAAAAACACAGCAGGATTGTTTATGGTTTTAAAGAAACATTTATCATACTAACAAAGCTTTCTTGCAATATTCTCCATTACAAGCCACAGACTTTTTCTATCTAAAAAAAAAAATGCAAAGGAGAGATGATTTCATGCTAAGCTAAGGCCATACTCTCCCGTATGTAAAATCTCAATGGGCAAACAGCCAGATACTCTCTTAGTTAGAGTGTGGATGAAATATCACTTGGACACGGAGAGTGGAAAAGACTGTAGACTATGAAAAGTAAGTACCAATAAAAAAAATGATGTGCAGAATATATACTTAATTGTTCACAAGGACATACATATAGAAACAATATATAAGTTATGAAACAGAGTTACTGAACAAATCATCAAATATGTACAACTTTGAACTGGGGGAAAGCCTTCCTACAAAAAGAGATTCTTATCAAATCAGTGTAGCACATGATACACTATTAGGGAAAACCACCATAGTATATATAATTAATTGTATAGTTTAAATGTCTAACCATATTGCTAAGACATAAACATCCAACATGCTTCATATACAGTAAGATACTCAAACTGAAAAAAAAGCCATCAGATTTATTTGTTACATATTTAGAAAACAGCAAGAGAATGCAAGAGAAGCTACAACTCTAAAGGGCTCAGAAGGACAGAAGATACTTTCCGCAACAGATGAACAAGTTTTAAGGCAACTTTCCAAAAGACAGTCGGAAATAGAGACATTCTACTTGTCAATAGCTGGTCAAGAAAAGGGCTTGTTGGTATACCTCCTTGCAAATGAGTCAATCTTCTCAAAGTTAATTCTCAAATTGTTGTTTAAAAAACCCCAACAACCTGTTTTCAATACATACCTAACTTTTAATACAGTCAGAATATACATTTGTTTGTGCAAGGCAAGAATTAATACCAGAGAAGTATGCAAGCTTTTAAAAATTATTTTTCAAGTGAAGATGACAGCAATCTGAAAGGAAATCTATCAATCTCATTAAAATAATAAAAGAACTTGTAGTGCCATGAACTGAACCTAGGCTATGTACTTCTTTTACAATCCAAAAAGCTTCTTTATTGGTACATACAAAGGACTAAGAGTCCTTTCATATACCAGTACAATAGGTAAAAAGGTAAAAGATAGCTTCTAATTGAAGGTTTGCTACTGGTAATAAAAACTTTAAAAACCCCTCCATTGGGAGAAGCAGAAAATGGCTTCAAAAATTACATCATCTGCAGCACTCTAAAGAAATTAGAGAAGGTTCCAACTTAAAGACGTGAAAATGTCTTTGGATGTTTGAATTCTCATGTCAAAAATAATAAACCAAACCATAAAGAATTATTTTTTCAAAAGCCATCACAACAGACAAGTACACTGTCCCCTGCAACAGGCAGATTTCAAAGCAGTTACAGGAAGGACACAAGAAGGGATGTCCAACTTCACCCAGGACACAATGCTACAGAAGTGGTGGTTTGCAGCTTCATCAGCTTTTCTCAAGGCCCCTTCTACGTGGTTGGGGTGAGGAGAGATGAATGGGTATTCAGACTCAGGCTCAATCTTTCCTCTCTCACACATGAGGAACCACAAAAAATGGTTGAAAAAAGTGGGAGGCAACAATTTTTGTTCCAGAATTGAGGAACTGAGGAATTTGTAAAAGCTTGTGCAGGACAAACACCAGCCGTACCTCCTAAGACCTTCATCTCACACCTGATCCCCTTTGTTGATGACAAGTTTTCTGATTTGGAAAACAAAACATACAAACAGCACCTATCTCCAAAAACCAAGAGCAGTACTCTTCCCAGCCTCACCCATAGAGAAAGAAGGAAAAAATACAGTCCTAGTATTTGCAATACCGGGATGTGTTTTCTTGAACTCTTCTGGACGTCAGCAGACTTGCTGCCTTCCCTTGCAGACGACAAGCAGGTGACCTGAAGGAACCCTGACTCCCAGAGCATGGAAGCACTGCCACGCTGGGAGGTTTGAGACCTGTTTTTTACTTAACTGCTCTGAGGTATGAGTCCACACCATTCTAATTTCTTAACGCCATTCACTGTGGGAAATGCAGTGACGTATCCAACTAACTGAACTGACAAACATCTCAGCATAGATACATGATCATCATTACCCATTCAAATTAGAGGCTCCCTTTGCCTAAAAGTACATGCACACTGCCTTCTCATTAACTCCATACTGTGTTCATATTTTCAGTATTCATCTTGCATGCTGTCCACCTACCTGGACTCTCTGTTGGAGAGAGAAAAAGGTGACGGGATACCAACTCATCCTCTGTAATTTTTTAAGAATCACTCCATCACTTACCAGACTGGAGATGTGTTTATTCATTACACCTGAGAGAAGCCACATACCAACTGCATTTCTGTCTCTCAGCTTTGCTACAGCACTCCTCCCAGCTGAAACATCCTTTGATATTTATTGCAAGTTGATGCAGCAAGGAAGAAAAAAAAGTTATTCCTGTGTGTGATTAAAGTGTTCTCAACATTTGTTCCAACATACTCATAAACAGCCAAAAAAAAAAAAAAAAAGTTAAGAGTGGGTAAAACAATTAACTTATCTTTTAGAGTCTAGGTATTTTGCACTCTAAAATTAAATCACTACAATCCACAAGAGTGGCATACTATGGAAAATTGTAGTAAAACTTTTAAGAATCTCCTGTATCTGCTCTCACCTAAGGACCATACGTAGGCTAGTCTCTGTACTCTCCTGGCGCCGCAACACCCACACACAGTGTTTTTTGCCTTTACTGCAGGCAAGCAAGAAAACAAGCAGCTAAAACCAAACAAAAAAACCAACAACAAAAAAAGGTAAAAAAGGAAATATGGCTAGCGCTACTTTGACTGCGGCTGAGCGAGTCCTCCAGCCACTGGTCTTGCCTCGCTAGCTAACTTCACTATACTTCACTCCCTAGAGGAGTCATAGGTATTTACCTCTCAGAAGAAAGTCCTTTCTACCACCTTCCAGCTACATGAGAAAAAAAGGTCTAGCCCACACAGTGAGTATAGTCTAATGAGGGTAATCAGTGTGGGGCTTGTGATAATGTCTCCTGAGAGAGCAGGAGATGATCCAGCAGCAGATTTCTGGATGCCTTTTCTAGTAGGCTTAAGGACAACAGATTTCATAATTTGGCTTGGGAGGTAAAATCACTTAGCTTAAGTAGTGCTGCTCTAGACATGTGGTTCCTGGCACATTAGATAGGAAGCCTACATTGGAGTCATGAATACAGGCAGCAGCAACCACTTGCACCAAATTACGTATAGAGCTATTACAGCTAAATACAGGGACATCTGCACAGGAGTTGTTCCTCTCCTCCAGTCCTTCCAAATGCACTTACAGCTTTACTGAGTAGTCTCTACTTCCCCTTCTCTTATTGCCTCTCCCCTAAAAAACATCTGTACAAGACAGTTTTCTACAACAGCACAGAAAACAGCTGGAGATCATAAACCAATTGAATACAATAAGTCAGCAATCCTACAAATGAATAAATTCACACTACTGTATATTACCTCCTCATTTTCAGTAGGCTAAAATATTATCTTGTGAGTATTAAAAAGCCACTGAAGATATCCACATGTACTGGTGATTTTTCTTCTCTAGAGCTCTGGGAAGGAGTTTGGGATAAGCACTTAGCTGACAACCAAAGTCACAACGCAGTATTGAAATAGTTAATATTTTCCTCAGAGGTAACCCTCAGTCCAAGCAGTGAATGTTTCTCTTTCAGAGCTCTTGTTTCAGGCTATCTGCTGATTTAAGAAGGAAACACTATCAATTTATGCTTGGTATTTCTTTTTAAAGATGAAAAAAATCCCAAAGTAGTGTAAAAGAAAACTGATGTCTTATGGAAAGAGGGATGCTGCTATGACGCCTTAGCCTGTAATAAATATCACAGAGGAAGCAAGTAGCTCACCATTTGAGTGCAAATTTCAGAGCCACCCATTTCCATTACTACTGATGGAGCCGAGGATGAGGACAAACTACTTCTCAGAACAGCCACACTGTCACCACTGACAGGATGGTAATTTTTCCACAAGAAGCACAGGGTAATAACCAGGCAATTCCTGCTACGCCCTTGGAACAGGATGCCTCTGACCTGGCAAGGCTGAAATGTGACTCTTAAACGGTGGTTTTCAACCCCTTTATGTAGGATTGCCACAAGTAACTTAGCCCAGACTTAGCATCTGACCCCTGGTCCCCTCGTCTCCCTGCGGCAAACGGGGAGGGTAAGAAGTAACATGGACATAATCTTACGTTTATGTGTTGTGAAAGCCTGATGCTTGCAAAAAGCATCAGGCCTACTGTATGTGGGCAGACTGACTCCGCTGCCCATTCACAGGCGGGTCCTGCCAAAGTGACACAGAGGGAGAGACCACGCTCCCTTCCCCGCTACTGGAAGAAGCGCCACATCATCCAGCAAGGTACACTTCTGGGAAGAACAGGCAAAACAGGAGAAAAGCTCTCTGGCAAAACAGCCAGCCCTTAGATACAGAAATTATCATGTCCTCAGGTCAAATCACGCAGTAAAGCAAGACCCACAATTCTTTTTGTTCACTGTAATTTCAAGCAATATTCAGAATTACTTAGTTCTTTTAAAAATGTAACTTACTTTCATCCATAATCTAGGTCTTCGTAGAGCCGCACATAGAAGTCAGCTTTATGAAATTCAGTTTTTCAGCAATATTTTTTGAAAATGTCAAAACAAACAGACAAAAAATAACACACCAAATCAAAACCAAGAAATATGAGATGTGTCGGTGTCTGAGTAGAGAGGAAAACAGACCTTCATTTTCTGGTTAACCAATAGAAATATTTCAAATAAGGAACCTTACAAGCCAATTTCCAAGTTCAAGAGAGAAGGACAAGAGCTTTGTAAAGATCAATGTTCCCACTATATTTCATGTTAAATCAAGAACAACAACAATGAAGCTATTCTAATCCCCAACGCTCTCCGGGCTGCAGGAAACAAGTGGATTGGCCTTTATTATGTCTAAGATGTAGAAAACAATGATGACTGGCTACTTTAAATAAAAGCTTACAACATTAACATAACCATTATCAAATAACAGACATTTTTTGCCCCATTCCTTCACTCAAGCCTCACCCTCCACCTACAGGCTTACAGTAAGGCAAAATATTTATTATAAATATTACCTTCTGCAATACTCTGAAGTCCTTATTCACTGCCAAACATGTTTTCATTACCCCTTTGGAAGTCACGGTCCAGATCTTTCTGCACAGCCTTATCCACAGCTACAGTTAATACAATCTGTATGAGTGAGTCATGTGGAAAAACGCTAGCTTCACACCAGAAGGTTATGAAAGTTTAAAAAGCTATTTTTAATTTAGATAGAAGTTCATCACAACACACAATTATGTTCTATGCCCCTGTTAACTTTCTGGTGAAAAGCTAGGGCTTCTTAATAGGAGAAGCTGGCTAGATTTAACAGCAGAAAACAGTAACAGATGTTGAATGTTACGGGATGAAAAAAGCATCTTGCTTGTTCACTTTTTTCAGATGAGATCATCAATCTGGTAATCCTAGAAGGGAAACTCTGTCCTCCAGCTAAAAAAAGGTGAAGGTAATCCAAACCTATCAGTCAGAGAAAGTGAGCATTTTGCAAACTCTACTTCCAGAAGGACACTTCACATTTCCTTAACAAAGACTAAGTGAACTTCAACTCTAAAAGTGAAACAGATAAAAACACAAAGTCCAGTCTAACTCAAGGTAAACAGAAATTACATTCTTTCATCAACCTCTTCCTAACAAAAAGGAGGTGGCAAAAAATCCACATATATATAGGTGCAGTGCAAAATTTGTTCAGAAAAATATATAGTATGTCAGTCCTTGAGCAGGGTTGAGTAGTAAGAAACAACCTACAAGGACATTCCATATTTATGACTCCTACATACTGAATTTCTTAATACATCTTACGATACTTTCATCCATTCAAAAATCAGGGATTGATACAAAAAGAACTGAACAAGTTTCTGAACTATCAAATATATTTGCATTTATCAATTTATCTATAGGACAGAAAACAAAAGACACATTAGCTTCTCCCTACCTCTTTATGCCATACCATCTATTTTCTACACAGAAAAATCAAGGTATTATCTTATATGAGTTTAACCTAGACAACACAAGTAACTAGCTGTACAGATGCTTCACTACAAGCTTTAAGTGTGTACTACAATGCAAAACTGAAGCACTCTCCATCAAAGACACTAGCTAAACACACACTGGCACAGGCGTATTAACTCCCGCTACAGTCACGTCTTGAATTTTGCTGAGCTAGAGTAACCCAGTGTCAGTGCTCGCTGTGGGAAAGTTCACCTGAGGCTGCTGCAGTCCGACAAGCACCGGCAGCAGAACCACTTACACTAGCTTCAAAAATGTACTTCATTCCCCTCTCAGGTGTTTCCACCCCCATGTCAACCCTGGCCTCGTCTTGGCACAAGAATCTGTGCAGACTGCACAGACATTTTAGATGTTCTCTAGATAATTAGTTTTAACTTGCAATAGTTCTGAAATCTAGTTCACTGCACAAATGCTCCAAAACTTCTAGTAGTAGTCAAGAGTTAGAAGCCGACGAGAAGAATTTATTTCGGTAGCATTGCCTACTTTAAAATACTCAAAAAACTATAGCCTAACACTAATTTCAATCTTAGCAGCAATGCTGCTTATGCCAGATTATACAGCCTCTGATCCCTTGTTTTCAAACCCTTCTCCCTCCCACACAGAGAGAAATACAGAGGTATAATTGTTGATTTAGTTGGACAGGGAAGAATAGGAAAATTGATTTAGATGAAAAATAACCCAGGAAAAAAGAACGCCACACTTCGCAAGATGGCCAATCTAGGTCACTATGCTATGCTACGCTACGCATGACTTCAGCAACATAATACAGAGGTGGACAGTGGAGGGAAGAGAAGAACAGGAGAGATGAAGGGGCCGGGGAGGCTGGGGATATTGCTGTTTGAGCCAGCAGGGTTATCACAGGAATTCAAGCACAACCGTGGATGTCCTACACCATACTGATGAAATCATTTGTTGCTCCGTTCCTCACTTCCTTGACTATAAACCGGGACTAATGCTTACTATGCTTAGACATGCACACACCTGCAGGGCTACGATCTTATTGGCATCATGGAGATGTGGTGGGATGGCTCCTATGACTGGAGCATTGGAATGGAAGGACACAGGCTCTTTAGGAAGGACAGGCAGGCGAGATGGGGGGGGGGCGTCACCCTCTATGTAAATGACCAGCTGGAGCATATGGAGGGGATGGATGAGGAGCCGACCAAGAACTTATGGGTCAGGATTGAAGGGAGGGCAGGGACAGGGTACATTATAGTGGTGGTCTGCTACAGGCTTCCCAACCAGGAAGACTGAGTGGATGAGGCCCTCTATAGACAGACAGGAGCATCCTCATGTTCACAAGCCCTGGTCCTCATTGGGGCTTCAACCACTCCGCTATCTGTTGGAGGGACAACACAGCAATCCAGAAGGTTCTGGAACATGTCAGTGATAAATTCTCCAAGTGACAGGGGAGCCAACGAGGAGACATGACATGCTGGACCTTGTTCTCACTAACAAAGAGAGGCTGGTGGGGAATGTGAAGCTCAAGGGCAGCCTTGGCGGCAGTGACCATGAAACGGTAGAGTTCAAGATCTCTAGGCCAGCAAGGAGGGTGCACAGCAAGCTTCCTACCCTGGACTTCAGGAGAGCAGACTTCGGCCTCTTCAGGGACCCGCTTGGTAGAGTACCATGGGATAAAGGCCTGGAAGGAAGAGGGGCCCAAGACAGCTGGTTAGTACTCAAGAATTGCCTCCTCCAAGCTCAGGAGCAATGCATCCCAACAAAGAGGAAGTCAGGCAAAAAATACCAGGAGACCTCATGGATAAACAAAGAGCTCCTGGACAAACTTAAACACAGAAAGGAAGCCTACAGAGGCTGGAAGCAAGGGCAGGTCACCTGGGAGAAATACAGAGAAATTGTCCAAGCAGCTAGGGATTAGGTTAGGAAAGCCAAAGCCCTGATAGAATTAAATCTGGCCAGGAACATCAAGGGCAATAAGAAAAGCTTCTATAGGTAAATCAGAGACAAAAGGAAGACTACAGAAAATGTGGTCCCCCTCTGGAATGACACAGGAGACCTCATTACGCAGGATATGGAAAAGTCTGATGTACTCAACAACTTTTTTGCTTCAGTCTTCACCAGAAAGTGCTCTAGCCACACTGCCCAAGCCTCAGAAAGCAAAGGCAGGGCCTGCAAGAATGAAGAACTGCCCACAGTAGGAGAGCAGGTTCGAGACCATCTAAGGAACCTTAAGGTGCAGAAATCTACGGGACCTGATGAGATGCATCCACGGGTCCAGAGGGAGCTACTAGATGAAGTGGCTAAGCCACTCTCCATCATATTTAAGAAGTCATGGCAGTCTAGTGAAGTTCCCACTGACTAGAAAAGGGGAAACATAACCCTCATTTTTAAAAGGGAAAAAGGAAGACCCAGGGCACTAGAGGACAGTCAGTCTCACCTCTGTGCCCAGCAAGATTATGGAGAAGATCCTCCTGGAAACTATGCTAAGGCACATGGAAAATAAGGAGGTGACTGATGACAGCCAACATGGCTTCAGTAATGGCAAATCAACATAAGAAGGACATGGATGTTGGAGCAAGTCCAGAGGAGGGCCACAAAGCTGATCAGAGGGCTGGAGCACCTCTCCTGTGAAGACAGGCTGAGAGAGTTGGAGTGGTTCACTCTGGAGAAGAGAAGGCTCCAGGGAGACCTTATAGCAGCCTTCCAGTACCTAAAGGGGGCTACAGGAATGCTGGAGAGGGACTGTTTACAAGGGCATGGAGTGATAGGACAAGGGGTAACGGGCTTAAACTGAATGAGGGTAGATTTAGATTAGATATAAGGAAGAAATTTTTTTAATGATGAGGGTGGTGAGGCACTGGAACAGGTTGCCCAGAGAAGCTGTGGCTGCCCCGTCCCTGGAAGTGTTCAAGGCCAGGTAGGATGGGGCTTTGGGCAACCTGGTCTAGTGGAGGGTGTCCCTGTCCATGGCAGAGTGGTTGGAACTAGATGGTCTTTGAGATCCCCTCCAACTCAAACCATTCTATGATTCTGTGATTCCATGATTCAATGCTCTGCAAAGCCTTGACAATCATATTTCAGCTAATTAACAGGACATCTGCAGGCACTACTAAAAAAACCACTGAAAACAGAAAACAATACAGTAATCTGATAATACTAATATCATAATCTATTAATTAAAGATTAGTACAAGTGGAACTTTTACCAAAGTAATTCTAAGGTGTTTACCTGCAACACAGGTTTTTCTTAAAGATTCTTCACCTAATGGGATCTTTATATGTGATGCGATATACTTAGTACAGTGCATCCCAAGCAACACATTCCCAGCTCAGTTTCCCAAGGGAACTGAAAAACGTAAGACCTACAGAATAGCACAGGTTCTTGTTAGACCAGCTGTTTTGTTTTGCTGTTTGGTTTATTTTTCATTGTTTGAGGGCTGGTTTTCTTTCTCTTTTATTTAGCTGAGAGTGGGTGAGAGGGAGACAATGACACCAAGTAAAAAGTCTATTGTCATTCATTTTGCGTATTTGTCATTCAAACGTAGACCTCAATTTATTTCATTTGTTGTAGCACTGTAAATATAGAGTGCTTAAGGCCACATGCAAGGTGAAGTCTCGGTTTGTTCATGCTTTTTTATGTCTGCAATAACTAAATCGACTTCAATTAAATTAGATACTTCAGTTAATTAATTAGTGTAACTAATTTATCACTTGCCATTTACACCTAAGAATTCATACACTAGAAAATTCCACCCCCTGCTCTTCATTAGCTGGTATAATAAGGGATATTAGTCTTCCCTCTCCTGCCCCTCACTGCACAAGCCTGGTCTTATTCTCATTCTACCCCATCACAGCTGTGATGCTGTTACAATTTGCTGTATCCACTCCTCAGGATGCCTAGTATAGCCTGTCTTTCATGCATCCCACGACACAAAAATTTTAAGTAATTCTAAACCTCTTCGGCACTAAGCTTTCAAACTGGCATAAAAGAGAGCACATGCAATACGGGCACAAATACTGAATTTCTCAATGACTAAGATTTAAATAAACAAGAGACTAGGAAGAGTTCTCCCACATTGTTTCTTGGAGCTTTTTAATTTATGTATCTTCAGTGTTTCACTTTTAGATAAAAATTATACTTCTAGACCTCACCAGCTAGGAATGACTTTGTTAAAACACACAAATAATATCTATTTGCAATTCTATTTTATATTTACCCAGTCAGTGACCTTTCCCATTAAGGAGTGCCACTGTCCTTCCCAGTATTATAACACCTGGCTGCATCACTTGTGTCCATGGCCCTGGTTCACTGCAGTGCAGTTCCAGGCTCTTAACAACCTAACCGAGTATGCCGGCTTTCAGTGGTGAGCCTGTCTTTTATCACAATGCTCTTCAGACCTGCTGCACAGCTTGCCACTCCTGAATGCAGCATAGACCTTTCAGAGCAGATACCTCCAACCATTTCACACACTCATTTCAGGACAGTCTCTAACTATTAGTCTCCCTAGCTAAGTAGCAGTATCTTTGGAGCACGTCAGAAAAGTTGAGTTCTTTAGAAACTCTTCACCTCATCTTTAGGATCTCAAAATCGTATTTTCTTAGCTTTCTGCAAATAGTTTCTATTCCTATCCACCAGTTTTTCTACTCAATATTTTAATGCAAAGTACACAACATAAAATAAGTCTTCACGGAACATGTCAACCAGCCACATATTAACCCATTAGCCAAAATATTGGTGTCAGTGAGGAGCAGAAAATATTGTACAATCACCTCTAGGAATAAACAATGCCCATAATTTTATTTCAGACCTTCCCCCTCACAGTTTTCAATTGCAAGATTTCATTTTTATTCTAGAATTTCATACAAGTTTAAAAATTCACCCAAATTTAAGGAAGCATTTCCCTTAAATTTTTCCCAAAAGAATCATTTTCTACTGAAGTTTATATTCAGCTAAATATTTCATCATCCTCCGGTAGCTGGCAAATCAGCATATACTTCAAAACTTCAGTTAAAGAGACAACTGCAAGTACATCATTAAATATTCATATATTTTGTGCAACAAACTGAATTATAAAAGTGGCTTTCTGACCCAAACTAAATCGATGCTTGTGTACCTTAAAAATGCCTGACTGTAAATTGCAGCAGTTGAACAACTGCCTCATAAGCAGATAGAGATGTTCTGTAATATCATTAGCTGTCTCAATTAAGACCACCCCAGCAGGCAGTCTCAGGACGAGCTTTATCCATGAACTATCCTGAAAAAAGGTCGTCTTTTGCCATCTCTGCAAGCAGACGGCACTGGCCACCGTTTTGTGTCAGGGCAATGACGGCTACTCTTCAGCTTTATCTCACTGGAGCAAGTCATCCTCCTAATGGCAATGCAAGGAAAAGACGAGAAACAGCAGCAGTCTTGTCGCAGGAATTGAAGGAGCTAGCTGCAATGTTCTCTTACAAAAAGAGACGTTGACAGCTAAAGAATATTTCGCATGATGTTCAGCTCTGGAACAAAGTGGAGTAATATGCATGAAGAGCCCCCCTGGAAATGTACTTGTGGTTTTGCAAAGAAAAAAGGAAAAAAGTACATGAAGTTACTGATTTGTATTGTTCGAAGTGTTAAAGTTAAGAAACGGAATTTTAAATTCAATTTGCAATTGGTATCTAATTAATTTGCCAGAAAACACCCAAGATATTTCTGCAGATAATAGTCTAGTGAAAGTACAGTTTCATTTAATTATTCAAAATGCATCTAGCTCAAGATTTGAACAACAGGAAAAATTACACAAAAAGATAAAAATATTTTTTAAATGGAGTTCCGGGGCAGGGGAGCGGACGACAAAATACCAAAACCAACCACAACACTGATTAATCAAAAGTTGCTGTAACTACTTAAAGTAATCATCAACAAAAAAACCATTATTTGTTCAATGACTGTCCCAGGAGAGCCTATTTCAAAAAACATTACTACTTTTTCAGTGAGAATACTAGGGGTAAAAAAAAAAGGGGGGGCGTTAAATTCTTAAAAGAAAGCGACTTTTCAAGTTAAACCAGGGACAACTAGCAACTTGCTGGGCAACTTCACTTTTGCACCTTTTAATTAAACATGTCAAATCATCAAAAACTGATTTTTATGAAATATCTTTTGAAAATAATTACTGCATTATTTTAAGTTACCTTCATTTTACTGTAAAGTATTATTGCTGATAAAGTTTACAAACGCACACAATTCACATACCAAATTACACAAGCACGCAAAAGGTCCAAACAAGGATCAGACTTGATGGACAGATGAAAGCACACAGGCTGCAAGAAGGGGAAGGTATTCCTAAAGCAAGTGTGACCCTTGGCCAAACCCACCAAAAGCAGCTCCCTTTAAAAAGGTCATTCATTAACTACCAAGGGCTAATGATTCAGATGTCTTCCAGGAAAGCAGCTAAGAGTTTTGCAAGTCGAGTAACTGCTGGCTGGCAGTTGAAGGAAAGGAGAGCAGGTATCTGTGCTCCCTTCCACAACTTACATCTCGCATGGGACCAAAATTCAAAGGTTTTGGAGTTCAGCTGTATTAGGTAGCACAGACCAGGTAAGAATCTTGCATAGATTCTAAAATTATGAAAGACTAGTTTTAACAGCAGACAGAACACTGAACAAGAATACTCCACCGTAATTTTACCCTACCCTTGGCTTTACCAAAGACAAACTTCTCTCCATAGATCAAAAATCCTGAATAAGTTTACCTTTGAAAGCTGCAGCTCCTGTGAAGACAAACACCTTCCTATACTAATTCATACCAGAGCAGCTTATACCGTACCAGTGCTCAAATTTATACGCTTGCTACGAAAGGTCCAATATATTAATTTTCATGTCTTAAAAGGAATAGATTAGAAATATTTTCAGGTAATTTCACATGTCATGGGCCTTCTGTCACAGAAAAGTAACAAGAGACTTTAACTCTGCATAACTGACAACCTATATTGCAGAGAGTCTTGCCAGCAGACTCTTCTTGGAGGCACATAGTGATGGGACAAAGGCTACGGACACAAGTTCCAACAACAGAAATTCTGACTATATATTCTGAGAAAAAGTTTCACATCACAGGCAGTCAATATTGAAGCAGGCTGTCTAGAGAAGCTGTGGAATATCTGTCCTTGGAGATATTAAAAACTTACCCTGAATAGCAACCCTCAGCAACTTCATCTAAGCTGGTCCTGCTTTGAGTGAGGGTCTGGACTAGATGACCTCCAATGTCCCTTCAAATCTAAATTGCCTTAGGACTCCATGAAACTCAAAGGAGGATCAGAATGAACAGGGGGGCAGCCAATCAACTGTACCACACTGTAAAACAACACATTAACACACATACACCAGTATACAGACCGATGCTTGATTTCTGCCTGTAAAAATGAGGAAAGGGTTGTAGCAACCCTTTTTTGAATTTTTTTTAGATAGTCTACTCTGTCTCCCCAGTGTTTCTCTGTTGTATTTCCCTATAATCAAAATTGAGTCCTTTTTTTAATGTCAACAGCCAATAACATCTAATTAACAAAAATTACAATCTCAAATTTCTTATAAAAAAAAGTCATCATTTGCTTTTACAACAGAAGACTGATAGACCTTTTTAAAATCTTGTCAAATGAACTATACTGGTCTCAATATTTTAATGATTTACAGCTGACTGACAAAATAAGGAGAAGCCATAAAAGTTAAAAAAAAAAAAAAAGAAGAAAGTATAAACAGTATTTGTTTGACATAATAGAGGTGAAGGAACACAACCATATTGATGAGGCCAGTATGATCTAACGGGTAAGAACAGAAGTTACCAAGGTGTGAAGCACATATCAGTAGTGATGCTCAAGCCACTTCAAAGTTTTACATTCCTCCACAGAGTATGGAGTAAGCATATACTCAGAGCCAGGAGGCTCCTCCTGCAGCTGTGCACATGCACTGAAGCACGTCCTAGCACTCCACCCAAAGCAAAGAGACAGGAAAATGCAGGGTATTTCTGATATATTTTTTTGGTGCTCCAGTACACTGACAGGAGTCAGTGGAAGCTGAGCCCTTGACTCTCCATTGGATTAGTCCTCCAGCACTGAAGCTTTGGCCCCTACTATTGACTATAGAGCCAGATTTTCATTCTGCTCATGAAAAGAAAAAACATCAGACTAGTTTAGACTTAAGGGATCTCAGGAGGTCTCTAATCCAACCTTCTATTCCAATGATGGTTCAATACTGAATTCAGGCCAAGTTGCTCAGGGTTTTGTCCAGTCAGGTCTTGAAAACCTCCAAGGTCATGGTGGAGGATTTGCACTTTGCAGTGTAAGCCTGTCAATGATGCTTACCAATCAAGGACATAAGAAAAAGGGAACAGTGTAAGCAGAACTGGAATGGAATTCAATAAATGCAACTGCCTGTGCAATTAGAAACGCAAGAGAAAGCCTAAGGAGCAAATTATTTTCAAAAATCCTGTGTGATTTTTAACAATATGAAGTGTTACATATTCACATTGCATATATAGACACACAGAGAGAGACACAGAGGCATTATATATACACAAACAGCAGCACAGGAAAGAATTCAAAATTAGATGGATTGGCATAGAGCCAAAACCAGTTGGTGGCAACAGTCACTATCTCCTCCACTGACTCCTGGAAGGATTGCCCAAATACTTTTGAAATGGTTTGCTGTACAAGAATAAAATTCAGCATGCAGCAATAGTCCAAACTGATACGGCAGGAGCAAGACTGCATTTGTAAAGGCCTGATAAAAGGATGCTGCAGCAATCATAATGCCAGATGATGAGAGCTGGGATGAGAGGTTTAACTATGTGGATAGAATACGAATCTCACAAATTTCCTGCAGGAAGAATCAGGGTGATTGCATGTGCAAAACACCAGCAGCAGTTTCTTTATTTGTGGAGACACGCTATTTTTTCAAACCTGTATTGAGACAACATGAAGCAACGTTGAATGAGGGAGCACACCTCATCAGTGTTTCTGGCAGTCTTTCTGCCCAGTGGGCTGCTACAGATGCACAGTCAGGTCCTTATTGCTGATCCTACCAGTCAGGCATAAAACGACCCCTTCCCACCTCCGAAAAGAGTGTGGTGGTGGTTCCCAGAACACCGCTTGGCCTGGCACTGCCTTACCAGCACACAGAAGCAGAGAAAGACCTGCCACTGGGAGGAGCTCCAATCTTACTCGATTTTAAATCCTTGCCCCTCTGCTCTGGAGACTGCAAACCTGAGCGAGTTACCTGCCATTCCTGCACACCAGGTTCTGCCAACCAACAGAACCTGCCTGCTTCAGCCCGCAAAACAGCGACTGAACGAGCACGGAGAACTCATTCTATGTTTTATAAAACAGAAGTCAGACTTTCGGACATTAGAATAGCCTGTCATTTGTGTCCTTCCCTAGGTCGGTCCAAAGTTTCATCTGAAGCTATACTGTCTGAAGCAAGTATACCCAAGTATGAAACAGGTACCAGCTTCCCTGAACCCTCAAGTGTGAAAATCAAACAGTTTCTCCATAATGCCACTTTTGACAAAAGATGAACTACTGGAAATAAAAAATAAAGTAAAAAAAAAAACCTATTGATGTTGATTCCTTTGACCACACCTTCACAAATAGAACAAAAGAAACAAACTTCAGTCTTCACCATCTTATCTATGAATAGAGGAAACAACAACAATCAAAAGCCTGGAATGGCAACTTACAACAAAAGACTGAAGAAACTGGAGTTGTTCAGCCTGAAGCAGTGCTTCTCCACATTTTTTGTCACTGAGCCTAGCACAGCATAGAAAACTAGGGATGTTCAGCGTGACTCCTTCCACAGCCCACCCCCAGGCCACCTCCTCAGCCTCCAGCGCGGGAGTGCTCCCAACCCCCGCAGCATCGCCAAGGCCAGGCCTCATCTGTGCACCCGTCTCCTGTGGTCACGGTCCCTCCTCAGCAAGGTGCAAGTTATAAAGCATGGACTCCTGAGCCCTGGCAACGCACCACAGCTGATACACAAGCCACCTCTGAGCATTACATGGCCCAGCAGAGCAAAAAATTGCCATGGGTAGTGCTTTTAGATGCAGTTGTCTCTCTGCTGGATGCCCGCACCCATCACCACTGGCAATGCTACAGTGCCACACGGATTTGTTAACCTCTGGCTTAGACGATGTCCTGGTTTTCAGCTAGTTAGTTTTCACAAGAAGCTGGGACACCACACAGCCAGGAGAGGTGACACAAACTATCGCAAGGGGTATTCCATACCATATGATGTCATGCTCAGCATAAAAGGGGTCTAAGTCAGGGAGGAGCAGCGGCTCCAGGACTGGCTGAGTGTGGACTGAGTGTCCGGTCGGTCCTCGATTGAGCAAATTGCACTGCGTATCTCCCGCTTTGTATAATGTAAGCACCATTGTTGTTATTTTCCTCTTCCTTTGCTGTCCCAGTAAACTGTCCTTACCCCAACCCACGAGTTTTACCTCCTTCTTCTGATTCTCCTCCCCATCCCACCAGGGAAAGCGGGGCAGGGGAGCGAGCAAGCGGCCGCATGGTGCTCAGCTGCCGGCCGGGGCTAAACCATGACAGACAAGAGCGAGGAAAAGAAAATAGCACTCTTTAAAAGCAAAAAAGCATGTTTGTATGGAGGAAAGATACTAAATACTATTTATCCTATCTACAGCAAATATAGAGGAAAAAAAATGGAACTGAGCTGCAGGAAAGGTGATCCAGCAATCACCAAGAAGAAGAGGGCAAAGCAGTAGGGCAAGTCTATAGATCATAAAGCAGCAGAAGAAAGCGGCTAAGGAAAACATGGACTTTCCTTCACTGAAGTCACACAGCGTGAAGAGATCAAAACATTCCTGACAGACACTGCTCTGGATACAGTAGATTTTTGTCTCGAAGAAAGGTCTCAGTGATCTCCTAAAGACCCTTCTTGCTCTTGTTTCTCTTAGTGAGCACACATGACAAGATAACAGGAGGTTAATACAATTTCTAATGACATTTTAGACAGGACCAACTGGCACGTCACAATCAGCATTTTGGTAAACATATGAGAGGCCTTAGCAGCGCAGCTGGTAGTGCTCTCTAGTGGACACAAAGGAGGAAACACCTCAGTTCAAAGCCATGGTGGCTTCCCAAAACAGAAAATAAAACTCAATTTGCTGTATTTCAAAGATCTAGTTTAAATTATCACGGTTCAGTGTAAACATCAAAACTGCTATTCAAAGCTGAAGAGACAAAAGCAGAGTGAATGCCTTCAGAACACAGGTTTTCTAAGTATCTACAAAGATGAAGGTGGGTTTTTTTCCTTCATCACTTCAGTACATTGCTGCTTATCGACTTTGCTATGGGCATATGATAGAACAAGAAAGAGGCTGGAGAACATAATTATGCAATATTTAAAGTGTGCTTTACTATCCTTATCCAAAACCAATAGATACTACAGGTAACTACTGCAAAGCTTTAGGGTAGATGGATGATAAACTAGAACACGGATGAAGTTGAGCCCCTCTAGTGTACTCCTCCATTACTGACATCACAATTAACATTGTTTCAGAAAGATCGCATCATACAAACACAGCACAGTACTTAACTCTAAACAGAGCAACAATAAGTTGCAACCACAGGCAGGTTTTTTATTGCAAAATTTTCTATCAGAAGTCAAAGCTGCAGAAAAGTTTGCTAAGAACTCTGTCAAATACGTGCATTTTTGTGTGCAACATTTCAGTGGCAAAAGAAAAAGAGTATCCTTATCACACTGCCATGGGCATAAGATCTCAGTTGCATACTTTTGAGATCTTCTGACCCTCAATCCATACACACTGCTGAATCTTAACAGTATGCCAAAATTATTTTCTCAACGACACAGTTATACAACCAAGGTAACAGGAAGGGAAGGGAATGAAATGATTCAGATTGTCTGTGAAGATGACCTAGGATTCATCTGGAGGTTCAGAGTTATTGGTGTTACCTCTTCCTTTTTATTTTGAAGGAAGAAATTAGGCTGGTTAATCATTCCTGTGGGTAGACTGAAATTTTGGATCAAAGTGGATGCTAATTATCAGACCTGGTAACAGAGAATAGAATGGGAATGTTGAGATAGTCTTTTCTGATTTCACATATAGCAGCAGAAATTCTAAATCCCATTTAGGTCCTCAGTTATATCTGTGCAGCCTTAAAACCTTCAAATCAAAGCATAAAGGGCATTTTCAATGCAATCTGAGCTTATTCTTTATGGTTCTACAGGTTTAGTTCTACTAAACAGAACTGAACAAAAGTCTGCAACTGCTGGACAAGGAGGAAATTATTTCAACAATTTAGCAGTAACATGAAGAAAACAAATGCATGCCATAGCATACACACAAAGCTACAGTGAGAGTAATTTCAAGTGAAGTTTACAAAGGCACTGAGATTTAAGCTATGGCCATCATGATAACAAGTAACAGTTATTTGTGCACTTCGATCAGCACAGTCCAAACAGACAATCATAAAGAGTTGAGGTGGGGGAAATACTGCATTAAGCTTGTCCTCTTTGAAGGATGAAGATGATTTAAGAGATCTTAATGTCAATGCACGCTTACAGATGTGGATGGGATTAAGACAACTTCGGTGGAAAAATTCATACACGTATTTTCTCATTTTTCTTTAAGAAAGTTTCAGCAGCCTCCCTGAGGTCCCTGGTGAATCAGTTAACTGAGGGAGAAAGAAGCAGCAATGGTATGCAGCCTTACACAGATATACAAAACATTAATAGGCCATTAACAGAGCATTTAACGCTGATCTTTTGGTCCCATCAAGGGGTCATTCTCCTAGGTTCCGTCTGAAACTACCACCAATGATACCTTGGCTGTAGAGGAATTTTATTTTTCTTTTAATTTTTTATAAGCATTGGAATAACCAACTTTTCAGGATGCAATGGTTCCCATGAGTAACCCATGATAATCTCAAACAGTTCCAACCCAGTGAATCAAGCTACTTGCACAACAATTCTGTTTTGCAATTGGAAGAGAGAATAAACAGAAATGGGAAGGCATTTTTTCAATTACGCTTTCAGAAACCGAGGTTCATCCCTCCTGGTAGAGGTAATGAATGTAACATAACATTACCTTCTCTCAGACTAAAGAAAAACCACTGCGTAGGCAAAAACTTATTACTGACCTTGTGCGCCAGTCTTTTAATGGTTTACATGCCATTAAATTAGGTACGTAAAGTTAGACGAGCTTATTCTCTGTTACTGTTCTAAGACAGTACTCTCTATACCTCTTTTCGCACCATGATTTACAAAAAAACACCTCACAGAGGAACACAGATGCTGATACCTGTGGAAAGGCAGCTAAATTTATAGTAATAGGAATCTGCAGTGTCAAAACAGACAGGATGCCAGGTTTTCTACAGAAAGAGTTGAAGAGCCTAGCAATCAGTCTTTGATATTAAGGAGGGTTTGCAATTTTATTTCCTGTTCAGTTTAGTTTGCATAAGATTAAAAGAATGGTGTGTCAAAGCAACTCTTAACAGTCCCTGGGGTCTTTCAAATTCTTTGAACAGTCAATCTAATTTTAGCAACATGTATGGAAAACCAGCAATTCTGTTTACTTACCTTGTACCAGCAGACAGAATAAATTTCACTTTCTAGCAAGCAGAACACGACTGAAGTGGATAAACATCACGAAATTCCCCTGCATGGTCTTGGATAAGAATCTGTACCAAGGGCATCTAACATTTTTCTGTGCTAATATGGATTTGCAGCTAATTGTGAGAGACACAACTAGAGTAAGTACTCTGGTCTACAGCACCACACCCATCATTTTACTGCATATCCAGAATCCAATGGACACCTTTCAAGCAGTTGCTCCATTCATTATATATATGAGATTTCTCACACATGTAAGCTCAGCTGAACCAAGCCTTTGTTATTTTAAGACTGAATTACCAAAAGGTACTGGATGGGCAGACAATTCTTGGGAAAACTTTTAAGCTACTCTCAGTGAGAACATGTCTTGGATCCTCAGTAACTTGCATAAAGTCATGCAGGTTTTTGTGGGATACTCTAGAAGTTCAGATTAACAGCTAAATCTGTGCCTGAATCCAGATTCATATGCAGTATTGTCAGAGTATCCTGCAAGATCTTACAGGTCTGTGGCCATCTAAATATTTTTATGATATTAGTATTTAAACAGGAAAATAAATATTGCACTCATTACATGTATCCTATTTTAACTGGATAAAACTCAATTCTTTATAACCCATACCAACAATTTCCAATAGTTTGAGGTATCATATTATCAGTATAATACAAAGTTCCAATCTCACAAAACAAAACAAAAAAAAGAGAAAGTATTACTATAAGAGTTAGCAAAGCCAGTAAGTCTAAACTAACAAAAGACTCTCAAGAAGACACCAGGCACCTTTCAAAATAAGTTTATCAGTAACCTTATCCATTTCCCACAACTGAGACATTATTATCATTTCCAGCTTGGCTATCAACTCAAGTTTGGCCCATGACATAAAATTCTATCTAACTAATAAGAAAGAATAATGGAACCATTTATTAGAGAAGGAAGTACTGTTTGCTTTATACTTCCCATTTGTTTGCTAACAAAACATTTTGTCTGACTTTATAAAATAGCAGCACTCACAATGAGCAAACAGAAAAGAATTAAAACTTAAATGGGATACAGTACTCTTTCCTAGTAACCATCATTTAAATAGCAAAGCACAAAAGGTAAGGGTAAAAATGAAACAGACTTTAAATTGACCAATCTTGTTTAAAAAAAAAGGCTGTCTTTGCTAGAAGAATTATACTTTAATAAACTGAGTATTTCCTTCCAAAAATCTGGATGTCCTTTATACAAATTCCCAAACTCAAAATAAAGGAAAAAAAGTTGACCCTTTCTAATGGCATACTGCATGCTAGACCCTCCCGCTGGCTGCTGTTTAAATCAGCATGACAGTTATTCAAACACCTGCAAAACCTACACTTAGAAGAAACAATCTATCAGCCAAGTGATGAGTGCCAGAAGGAGATTCAGGTGCAATGTCCACCAAGACATGGGTTCCTGCAGCTCTGCTTCTGCTCATGTTCAAGGACTGTAATTCTACCCACACAAAGCAGAAGGATCCCATTCCTTCATGCAGTAGTAACAGGAGCATCTGTAACACGCACTATTTTTAGAAGTAGCTAGTCCACTGCCAGCTGAGAGAGGAATGAGGAGCTGCAGAGGCCAGAACACCAGATTTGCCTGCTAGCTACTGCTGTATCTGACCCGGAGGGATGTGTCAAGCTCCCCCTGCCCTTCACTATGACCGAGAACATGGATTCAAACTGAGACAAGATTGCTAGAGCCGTCTTTTGACTCTCCTCACCTTACTTCAAGATCCCCTGGACGCTCACAGTAGTTTTTGCCTGTGCTGTTTCCAGTCCAGGCAGGCAACATTTTGTGGATTACACTCTGGTGATGCCTGCAGGCTTCTCTTTGCAGCCCATGGGCTTCAGCATTTTGTAGACAGCTCAAGGCTTTGATGTATCACATGACGGCAGGTGCCAAAACCAAAATTTAGGCCTATAATTCATCTGTCTTCACTTAATCCTGTTAAAAACTTTCCAATTAATTTAACCCACAGGAAGATACGTGTATATCCAAGCACCAAATTATTTATTTCTAGGCTTTTATATCTACACCGAAGACCGCAGTACCATTATTTGTATCTAAACTGTACACTGAAATCAGAGTTAATTAAATGATGATTCTAGCATGCGAAATCTTCAAGCATTAAAAGTTACCATTTCTTCTTGGCTATTTTGTGAAATTCATTTCAGACATCAAAAACAAGTAACATTTTCAAATAAAGTATGAATAGCCTATCTTAGAGACTGTGATTTACAAGATCCAGATAGGGCATTTAGCAGCTCTTAGAAGTCAACCCATATTCAAAAGAAGAAAGGTAAGCACTAACATCTTTTCTCAGAAATCTAAGCATTTTTATAAAATTTCTTCAGAGTTCAGCGCAAACTGCATTAAAAAGTACAGGCAAAGCCTTCACATCAGAAGAGGGGGAATGAAAATTATCGTACCTGACATTTAGATTCGAAAACTCCACAGAGCTCACTTTCCAGAGATTGAGTCACATAATTGTACCTTTCAAATTCTAGCAAAAACAACTAATGTTGTTCAAAGATCCTGCATTTGGTTTCTATGAAACACCAACACACTCAAAGAATGATACATCAAGATCTTAGCTTCCCTTGAGGGAAAAGAAAAAAAGTGTGCAATTCTAGCAATAAGGTATCAACAGGAAAACTTGTAGCAATGCCTGTCAGCCTACCCTTGGAGGAACCAGACTGTCATTGAACTTTCAGTAAATACTCAGAGTCAATAAATATCGATGCATTCCTCCTTTCAATTTTGCCTTTAAAGCTATAAAAATCCACATGCAGAATCTGCTAGTTCTCCTTCAGCTACAGGAACAAGCCATTCATATGCATTCTTTGGATTCAGGAATGGCTTTAATACAAACATTTTACTACATGTAAGTTACATGGGAGCTTCAACATGAGACATACCTATACAATGCTTAATTTCAGAAGAGTCTTGAGGTCATATTTTTGTGCGTATATACTACTAGAGGTATGCTAGGTGTATCAAAGTAGAGTTACCAGGTTCATCGGACTCTGTGGATCCGATGGCCAGGCATGTCAGACCGCCAGGAGGACAAGGCTATAGTGAACACCAGCGCACAGCGTACCCTAAGGCCATCATGCCGTGAAGGGGCAGAATCCATCTGTATTTCTCAAGTGATGGGGGGATCCCAACAGTTGACTCTGCTGGAGGCTGAAGTGAGCCTAACTGGGAATGAGCAGCGGAAGCACTGCGTTGTGCCTGGCCCAGAGGCTCTGCGCACCCTTGGCACAGACTACCTCAGGAGAGGGTATTTCAAGGACTCAAAAGAGTAGTGATGGGCTTTTTGCATAGCTGTCTTGGAGACGGAGGAAACTGAACAGTTGTCTACCTTGCCCGGTCTCTTGGAGGACCCTTCTGCTGTGGGGTTGCTGAGGGTCAAAGAACAACAGGTGCCAATTGCTACCTCAACGATGCACCAGTCAAGGGACCTGCACAGGACATCCAGTTTTTAGGAATAAAATGGCAAGATGGGTGTCATCAGATCCCAATGAACCTTATCAAAAAATAGCAGCTGTGTGTCCACCAACTAACAAAAAGGAAACACAAGCTTTCTTAGGTGTTGTGGGCTTTTGGAGGATGCATATTCCAAATTACAATCTGATTACAAACCCTCTCTATCAGGTGACTCAGAAGAAGAATGGTTTCAAATGGGGCCCTGAGAAATAACAAGCCTTTAAACAAATTAAACAGGAAGGAGTCCATGCAGTAGCCCTTGGCCCAGTCTGGGCAGGACCAGATGTGAACAATGTGCTCTACACCGCAGCTGGAGAGAATGGCCCTACCTGGAGTCTCTGGCAGAAAGCACAAGGGGAGACTTGAAGTACATCCCTGGGGTTTTGGAGCTGAGGATACAGAGGATCAGAGGCCCGCTACACTCCAACTGAAAAAGATATTGGCAGCATATGAAGGGATTTAAGCTGCTTCAGACTTGACCATGGACACTATCGCACACTTTATCCATGAATGCGAAACATGCACTGCAGTCAAGCAAGCCAAGTGGATAAAGCCTCTCTGGTATGGTGGACAATGGCTGAAATATAAATATGGGGAGACCTGGTAGATTGACTACATTACACTCCCACAAACCTGCCAAAACAAGTGCCATGTGCTTACAACGTTGGAAGCAACCACCAGATGGCTGGAAACATATCCCATGCCACCACCCAATGCTATCCTGGGCCTTGAAAAACAGTTCTTGTGGTGACATGGCACCCCAGAAAGAACTGAGTCAGACAACATGACTCATTTCTGAAACAACCTCATAGACACCTGGGTCAAAGAGCATGGCGTTGAGTGGGTGTATTGTATCTCCTATCATGCACCAGCCTCTCGGAAAATCAAATAATACAATGGACTGCTAAAGACCACAATGAAAGCAATGGGTGGTGGGACCTTCAAACATTGGGATACACATTTAGCAAAGGTCACCTGGTTAGTTAACACTAAGGGGTCTGCCATTCCAAAGGGTCCTGCCCAAAACTTCCACGTGCTACAGAAGGGGATAAAGCCCCCATAGTGCACATGAAGAGTATGTTGTGGAAGACAGTCTGCGTTAGGCCTGCTTCAGGCAAAGGCAAACTCATCCATAGGATTGCTTTTGCTCAATGGCCTGGCTGCACTTGGTGGGTGATGCAGAAGGATGGGGAAGTCCAACGTGTGTCTCAAGGGGGTTTGATTTTTGGGTGAGAATAGCCAATAAATTAAATTATATGATGTTAATTGCTAAATAACTATACCATTGTATGTCATTACTACTACAATTGCTATATGCCATATCAATGGTATTATATTAAGAATAACCCAAATTGATGAAGGATGAACTTCAATGAAACTAAGCAAAATGCAGCAATGATGGAAACAGAACTGGCTTTAGCAACTGGTACCCAGCAACTTCCTCAAAATCAACATCTTCAACCCACAGACCATGAACATGAGCTGCACCAGATACACCAGCCATGAGCTCTGGATGCAGCATGCAACAATCCCACACCACACACCACCTCTCCTGCCCTGAGAGGCTGTTATGACAGATGAAGCCCAAAGTCATGGACTAAATGAACTCAGTGGACATTTTAGAGGGATGGCACACAGACTAAGGGAATGATCTCTGTGTGTGTGTGTGTGTGTGTGTGTGTGTTTATATAGATATCTACATACAGATATCAAAGACAGGGAAAGTGGTGGTGATTAATCGGAAAGTGCAGGATCTGGGCATGACGTAGATGGTATAAAATAAGGGGTGGATAATGTTCTGGATTTCAGCTAGGATAGAGTTAATATTCACAAAAAGCTGGGAGGGGACACAGCCAGGACAGCTGACCCAAACTAGCCAAAGGGATATTCCATATTGTACAACGTCACACTTGGTATATAAGGGGGGAGCTGGCTGGAGAGAGGGGATCACTGCTCAGGGACAGGATGAGTAAGTTGTGTTATGCATCACCTGCTTTGTATATTCTTTTATTAGTACTGTTGTTGTTGTTTTCCTCTTCCTTTGCTGTCCCAGTAAACTGTCCTTATCCCAACCCACGAGTTTTACCTTTTTGTTCTGATTCTCCATCCATTCCACCTCCACCGGGGTGGCGGGGAGGAGTGAGTGAGCAGCCACGTGGTACTCAGCTGCTGGCTGGGGCTAAACCACCCAGAGTTCTATGCTCAACTGATGTAGGTCTTACCAAAGCTGGAGGGTCAGCACTCATTTAACATCATATGATATTTAATGCAGGCCAACTGTATGGATTTAAGTAGAGGTCCAGTTATCCCTGCATTTGTGACAGCTGAAGTAACATGAAGAACAACTTGGGCCTGGGGAGTTGATTGGTTTGTTGGTGTGGTCTTCTTCCTTGAGGAGTAGGAGAAAGGATATAATCGCACCTTAAAATTTTACTGTGAAACTTGAGTGTGTATGTCTCACGTATTGAGAAAGGCAAACACAGAGCCATTCAAGAGCTCTATCTTATTTTTAGCATAACTACTGCCCACAGTGCACTATAGAGACATTCTTTTTCTTCTCTTAGCCTTCAACCCCTCAAATAAATCCCCTCTATTGGATTATGGATTAATGCAGCAACTATAGCAGTAAGCTGTTTCCATGAGAGTGAAAAAACGTAAGATGTGGATCATTAAGCAGAGTAACCTCTCATTTGGAGTTTGTGGATCTGTCTTGGACACTGCATGCATTACAGGAAAACAGTATCTATTTTTCATTAAATGTGTTTTGAACAACACCAACAGGACAGAAATTTAGCACCTGCTAAAACAGTTACACAAACACTGAAGGAATTAATATAACCCCATTCTCATTAAAACATCTCATGTCCAGTAAAACTAATAGCAACTCATTTGAAGTCACTGCTTCCATTAAAGAATGAATAGTTATACATGTGTTAAAGACCACATTAACTTAAGAATATTACAGAACTTACAGACTGCCATTTGAACGCAGAATGGTGAACTACTGGTGCTGCTGCTTTTCCATAAAGAAATAAAACTGCATTATTATACTGTAATCACAGACTGTGATCCCTTGAAACAAATACAAGTATTCAGAATAGCGTTCACCCAAAGATCTCAAAACATTCTACACATGTGGCTAAGTACTCTCACTTTATACAGGATGAGGCACAAAAAGGAATATTACACTCTTAAATAAGAAAATCTCAGAGAAAGTCAGTGGCAAAAGCTAGGAATAGAAAACCCAGTTCTTGCAACTATCATGCCACTGCTCTGTCTACATCTCCACCCCCAAAAGGACTGATGAAGAAGGCAGCTATGTGAGTTAAAAATAACTTCCGATTAGCAAGGCAGTGATGAAGACAGAAGCCCTATGGAAAGTGAATGAGCCAGAGTCACACTCAAGGCAGAACTATACTCTGAGCTGGGGAAATTGAACATTGTAAGGCCAGGTTAACATTCTGCTCAAGTTAAGTGAAATTGAGTTTTCCAAGACAACAATTTGGGTCTGGAGAACAGTGTTGGAAGCACTGACACTACAAAGCAAAAAACCTCTTCTATTAGCCAGACTGATATAGCTGAAAAGACCAGGCACAGAAGTCCTCCAGATTTCAAAAAGACAGAGAACAACCTTCAGAACAACTTCAGGTTGAGAATATGAGCTCCGATTTCATCTGAGCTATGTTAATTAATATGAGGTGGCTGAAAACCCGTGGAATAGAGAGATATTTTTCAAGGAAGATGGTAAAAGTTAAAATGCCTTTGTTGTTCAAGGAGTGCAAAATAGACAATTACTATTTACCTGTAATATAACGAAGATTTAAAGGAGTGGGAAAGTTTATGCCATTCCACAAAACCCCTCTCTTGACACCATGATAGGCCACGTAATCCCATACTTAAAGACCCAGATTTGTCTTCCGAAGGTTCCTTCTGGCCCAGCTTGGTTAAACTCTGACTACCCACTTCCTCTTGATATCTTGCTTGCCTGAAAGAATAGGATGGTTATGTCTTTTCTCATTTGTAGATGTGAGTTCGTTTGGGTGCTTAGCAGTTGTTTGCTTTCCCTTCTTTTACTCCCATAAGAACATTTGGTGAACTGTATTGACTATATTACATTCTGGTGTGTATGTAAGACCCACAGATTTTGTTGATTTTAGTGGGGAGGGAAGCAAATATTTACCATAGGATGGTGAAGATTCATTGGCAAGCTTTGCATTTATTGCTTTGCAGGGCCTGGTACCCTTTGATGGAAGTTCACTTACAAGAAGTTTGGCTCTGATGATGAATTTGATGGTAGGGGATTATTAGAAAGATAGGGAAGAGGGTCAGAGAGAAATTTCTTCCACATACATTTTCCACTGTAGCTGGTAACGTTTGATCTCTTTCTGTATGGATTCCAAGGCACAATGCTAAGTCACTACAGAGACTTTTCTTGATGTATTGCAGCAAGTTCTTGCATGATATTCAAATATTTTACTATTTCTCTAGAGGAATAGTGTTCCGAGGTATATATTTTGAAAGATGAATAGCAAATGCACTCTCCTTATTGCAGATGCAGTGATATCTAAGGGCTAAACAGTATACATTTTATTGTATATTGCAGATGGTTGCTGGTTTTAAACCAAACAGCTCTTAGCTGTGTCTTCTTTCTTCAACACACACAGTTTGTGGGCTGCCATTTGTTATTGAGATGGATGTTTAGGAAGTTGATATTGATGAAGAAACGTATACTGAAAAAGTTAACTGCAGCAGAGCTCTGGACAGCTAGAATTTTGCAATTTGTTTTATATCTTTATCTATCTTTCCAATGAAAACTGCATCAGAACTACCAGTTTTCTTTGACATGTACAGCTGGCATCAGTTACCACCACATATTCAAGTTACAGATGGTGCACAGTCATAATATCGACACAACCTCAAAATCAGTTCCCCAACAGCGGGCTGTTAAAACACAAGTTTCCATACATAGTAGGATGAATGGTTAAAAGGTATTACTCGAAGCCACACAATCTCTTCCATTCCATTACTCATAGCAATACTTTGGACAATAAGAATTTACAAATATCAATTGTGTTCAGCCAACTGTTGCCTCTGAACCAAACTTCCATGTTGACTACTTTTACAGTATTTTTATAGTAACCATTACAAATGTCAAAAACCTTGGGTACCTTCATTGATTCTAAACAATTCTGAGGGTCTAAGTTCCTTTTAATTTTGTACATTGGAGAGCTGAGGTACAGACTCAGTGGCAAGCAGAGAGTTGCTGAGGAATACCTGTGAATATCTGGCAGAACAGGGTGCTAGCATGGCCTTTGGAAGAGGGGGCTCCTTCAAAAACCAGGGCTGACTCACCATTTTTTAGGCTCACAAGGGAAAATCAAGTATTTTGAAGACATATAAAACAGCATTAAAAGCAAAACAAGGGTGGGAGGACAGAACTGGACAAGCAAAGGGGGAGAGGAAAAAAAAAAAAACAACTGCAACCAGAAGGAGACAGGGAGATAGCACCAACAAAAGAATGCACTAAAGAGCAACATAAACCACCTAGCACATGCTGAAAGATCACAGAGAGAAAGATGAAAAGCAGGGAAGGCAGTAACCAGCAGAGGTAGGAAAAGAGGGCACTGCACACAATGGCAACGAACTCCAACCCATCTCCTCATGGGAAGGGGAAATGAAAAAAAGAAAAAGTGCTTTCATGCTCTAAATTTCCTCTAAAAAACCATGCAAATTTTACATTAATGACATTTTGATGCTATAAGATTCAGAAGAAAACTAAAGAAAGTTAAAAGCTACTTCCTCTAAGCAGCACTGCTAAGCTATAGCTGCTAACCAGAGCTTGATGGCAAGTCAGCTCCTCTCTGAACAGGATCGGCAATGCACAGTCTGAACACATCCTCAGTGCACTGCTTCTCCTCAATGTATTCATATACAAGCTCACCCAATCTTATTCCTAACTTCAAAAACAAGTTTATAGGGAACAACTGTCTCAAAAATTAAATCTAGATAAATTTATGCAGGGATAGCTTCACTGTTTGTCATTGTTTTCTCTGAAGAAATTGGGAGCTTGCTTTCCTGAAAAATTAGGAACACATTAGGGCATGAAACTGCCCCATGAGAAAAACAATGATTCCAAACACTCTATTGTAATACAAATAGAGACACCACTATGAACTAGGCCCAACACGTCAAAACCATCAAGCATACCAGGGGATCCCTACAACAAAACTCAAAGTATAACTAAAGTGTAAAATACGTTCCAGCAGCTGCTCCCACCAAATGACAAGTGCTCCAGTGCAAACCTGAAAACTAGAAACCAGGCAGCTTACAGAACATCTGAGCTCCATTGTACTCCCCCAATCCTAAAAAAAAAAAAAAAAATTTACAGAGAACAGTAAATTGTTCTCATACAGTGCTTTCATTAAAAAGAAAGTTCCTAATCCTTTTAATCATGATTATAACTTCACGTTATGTAATGTAAATACATTTGACAAATCTATCTGAATCCCCAGCTTTGCAACACTGTTATTCTAGTTACAAAAAAATGCTCATCTTTTACAAGTAAAATGATAAGTTTTTAAAGCCATTTGATAATTCCAGGAATGAGCTGGGGTACTGAAATATCCCACCTGATTTAGCATCCTTGCAGTACACAGACATCAACTTTGAGAACTAATTATCATCATTAATAAAAGTCTAAAGCATCTAACAAATTTCCTCTTTGTCTTATCCATACAGGCAGGAAAAAAATACTAATTGCTCATGTAAACAAATTCTTAGGAAGCAATTCAAGAAATAAAATACGGCCACTTAATTCAATCAAAGGCTATGGTTATGTGTGTTAACCACTTAAAACAAATCAGACAATCAATAACAAAAAAAAAAAAAAAAAGAATTTTTTGGAAGACTAAAACACTTTCCATTCAGAACTAATTGAGTACCTACTTGAAATGCTTCCTTACAGCTACAATACAAATACCTTCTTACTTTATACACAGGTTCCATGAAAAACAGCCTTCAGAAAGTCAGTCTCACCTTTCCTTGTTTCAGGTGGTTAACTATACTAAGCCACCTAGCAAGAAAAGCAACAGGACAGATACACACAGCCTCTTGATTTTTACGTTGCTGAACTCAAGTCGATCGGAGAACTGCCTTGCTCTTTTCCCCGCACACTTTCCTTCTTCACAAAAAACTTTTTATTGTGCTTTAACAGAAGGTCAATGGCTATCACTTCTCTACTCTAGCACAATGGTGAATTGAAACAAGAACCCATAGCTGTTTGGACCGACAAAGCAACCAGTATGTCTAAGCCAATAAAGCGATTTGTTCATTAAAGCTACTAATAAAGCAACCTTTTGTTAGTCTATGAAACATCAGAAACCTCATAGAATGCATTTAACTATGCTTTCTTAAAAATCACCAACTCAGAAGTTCTAAAACCTGTTAACTTCTCCACTTCCTTAAACTGATAATAAAAAACCTTAGCATTAACTTTTTAAAAGACAGTATGTGCAATGCAAACTTTTATGCCTACTCATCGACAGAAAAGTTTAAGATTCTTGCTGAAGGTATCGCCCCTTGCTAAAAGCTCAAATTTATCACATGAATGACTTATGCAAGGTTTCCTATGGAACACTGGCAACCTATAATAAAGAGACCACCATAATTCTGTACAACAACAACAAAATCACTTAATGGATGCAGGCAGTTTGGATCCAAATCTAAAGACTCATTTGGATTTGACAAACTGAAGAAATGAGAAAAGCCATAGAGAGCAAAGATCAAAAATGCTCTAAGTACTTGTACCCATTGCTTTCAATTAAACTGAAGCAGACAAAGTTTGAACTTAATTGCCCAGTGCTCAGTGTTGTTGTGTGGGGTTTTTGTAACTGTTCTTGATAACCAGCTTTAACAAGACTGTGGCCACAAACTTCCTCCAAGCAAGATCAGTATTTTTGCCCTAATAACTTTAGCTGTACAGTATTAGCAACCCTTGAAACAATTAATGAAAACAATGAAATGAAGTCTCCTCCCTTACTCACAATTTCTAAACTTGCTTCATTAACAAGTCAGCTCCATTATACTGTGAATGGGGGGGGGGGGAAGGCGCATCTTTCCACGTAGTCACCATCAGCTAGGCAAAAAAGCCAAGCAGATATAGTTCCTCTAAACCACTATATTTAGAATCTGCGTAAGACATTTTTACCAGCAGTAACATACAAGTATTGTAGCTGCATAACATGTAAACACAGACAATAAAGCACAACAAGATCTGAAGGGGGAAAAGTATGTATATGCACACTATTACTCATGTTTAACAGTGCAATACCCCTTGTGCTAGTGGCAAGCCAGTGTAGAAGGAATCTGAAATCATTCTTCTGCTACCATTTCTCATCTGCTTCTTTATGTCAAGCATAGTGCTAACTACTGGGGTTTTTATATGCACAACTACCCAAGCAAAAATAAATGAGCAAGTTTCGCCCTTATTACCGCAATTTCTCAGGGACAAGATTCCCATTTGTTATACTGGATGTAGCATTTAAATTCTCAGTGGAAGTTCTTGTAACAGAATGATGGTAAAATATTTGTCCCCACTCAGAGATATTTACAATTAGCCAAAGTTCCATCCTTTGCTATTCAGAAAAAATAATCTATATTTATAAAATAAACAAGTCTGCTATCTAGGACAGTGATAGCATCCCTCTCCCTAGACTGTGACTCTCACTATCAAGCCATGAGATTATATCCTCCTTCTGGAATTAAGTGCTTATTCTAACAATAACACTTCAATAGCATGTGAAACTTTTCAATGAAACAGTTGTCAAGCAGCCTGATAAGGCACAGAAAGACTGTGCTGATAGCTGAAATGAGAGTCATACAACGAGTTTTGCAGTCTTCCTGGCTACTGCCAAGAAAATAGTTAATTAACAAATAGTCAAGAAGCAAACAAACTACCATCACATTTCATAGCAAAAATGGACAGGTAATTTTACTTAATTGTAAAGTTTCAACCATCTTCTAAGGTTTTCACTTAAAGCTTTTCTCGGACTTTGGAGTCTTTTGCCTGCTATTGCACCACTGACATGTGCTGGCAAAGAAAACAGCAGTACAATAATTATTGCAAAGACACTAATTCTAAAGAGTTACACAACACTCTTCCTATATCCTCCTTGAGAATGAATAAACATGACTTCTAAACAGCAATTAAAAATAAGTTTAAACATAATGCTTTCCTAATTAAGGTCTGACTTCACATTTTGCTAATTCTCCCTGCCCATACCTGACCAAGTTTTTCAATGATTTTAGAATCAGATGTTCATTTGGGCTTAAGAAGATTCATACAAGAATAAGATCTCCATAACAGAATATGCTGCCTGATATTTGTGATCAACTACACTTTGCAGTTTGCTTAGCTTCCAAAATTAATCCTCTGCTTCAGTTCTACTCCTCTCACAGTACAAAGTCAATGGAAATTATTTTCCTAAATAACTTAAGTACTTGACAAATCCTGTTCTTCAGAAATTAAATTCTTGCTCTTCCAAATAAATAAATGCAAGCTTGGACTAATGAAAAGATTCCGGTACTTTTTACATTATGCTATCAATGAAAAACTGACAATCAGTTTTGTTCTGAGGCAACAAAAGTACATCACTAAGATGTCTGACAAATTTACATTTGTAGCTAATGATGCAGGAAACATTTATGCAGACATCTAGCTTTCTACAGGTATTCTTATGACCAAATTTAAGTCTATACTTCAATGACTGCAGGATCAGACCTGGATTTCATTTATCTAGCTTCACCTGTACTCCACAAGAACTGTACGATAGCCTATCAGTAGTGGCAACAGAAAATTAACCACTGAGTTAATATGTTGTGCGAGGAAGACTGCAAAACTTGTTGCATGACTGTTTCAGCTATCAGTTGTCTTTCTGTGCCTTATCAGGCTGCTTGACAACTGTGGTCTTCAGATTTGTCTTTGTGATAGTGATCAATTTGACACACACACACAGAGTAATAACCTATTATTACTATTTAAAATCAGCTTTTAAAGAATTACTTTAAGTTACAAGCCATTAACACCTTAGTAAGACCTCAAGATGTAGCTTACAGAATCTATTTCTTACACATTTATCTTCTACAAATCAGCTAGTTAAATAAAGGTTTTAGAGGTTTACAGAAAACCAATAAGCACCAACTTTACTTTTCTTCACAAAAGTACTCATATATATGATGAGAATTAAAAAATAGAGAAGTTGACAACGCACTATCAACACAGCAGATCAAGACACAACTTCAATTACAAGAGCTGAATTTTTGTTTGCTTTGCCTGGTTGCAACAGTTGTAATACTAACATAGGAAACTTGCTATTTATCATTTCAGAAAGATCCTACCATTTATTATTATTTTTTATGATTTTTATGATTTTTTTTAATGTCATCAAGACACTGAAACTTAAGAGTTGCTAAGCTGATGTTCTAACCATGTTAAAAGACAGCCACAGGAACAGCTATACAGGAATTGCCATTTCCTGGAGACACAGATGAGAATTCCTCATCCTTACTTTAGTACCCGTCATTTCCACAAGGTCAAGCAATTCTTCAGTAAACATCCCCACTACAGCCAAAACTTCAGTTCCAGTTGCTATTCCTAGGGTTGACTTCAATCCTGAACCACCAGTAAGCACTGGTGCCCAAATAGCACCTCTCCTTTTGAATAATAAAAAAAAGAAATCAAGCACTTAGTGAAGAAATATCTTACAGATGTGCACTGTTTCAGCAAAAATTACTTAAGTACATAAGAACTGGCACTTGAAAAATGGTGTCTTTCAGACCAAAGAGCCCAATTTCAAGGGACTGTGCCAAAGAACAGCAAGTGACATGAAAAGCAAAGGATAGTAACTGACTGACTGTCCATTACCCCTTCCAACACCAACACTAAGCAGCAACTAAAGAAGCTAGTGGGAGCCACCTTCAAAACACGAGTGACTCTTTAGGCAATAGCTAGTAGACCTGTGGAATTTGTTTCAGAAGGATGCAACGGAGATGAATAACTTACATGAGTTCAAGGAGAAATTGGACAAGTTCACAGAAGAAAAATCATTCAAGAGTTTCTGAGTAAACAGAAACAATCTCTGGCTCGGAGGTTTTGTGAGCTGAAAGTAGCTGGAGAGCAAGAACAAAAAGAAAAGTATCTAACACTTACTTTGTTCTCAGTGTTCCCATGCATCCATTTACAGATGTTTTTGAGATGGGTCATGTGAAGAATCAGGGAACTTCTGCGTTGCTGTACACAATTTTCTCTTTTATGGCTGTGATCAGACACAGGATACCAGGCTAGAAAGAACATCAGTGTGATCCAGTGTGGCAATTCTTCTGTTTTAAAATTATTTAACAAACACATTTTAAAACAGAACATTCCAATTAAAATATGGAAAAAAGTATTTTAATGTTTGGATCCCCCCCTACCAAAACTGCCAACTTGATAAAATACATTAAATGTTTTAATGAGCTTGACCTTTCATTCAAAATATTAGTTAAAAAATTATTATACCTCTACTGGAATAACATTACTGATTATTCTCCATCAAAATACCTACAGCAGTTTCATAGCTCTGCCTCCTACACACTGTGTCTGCGCAAGCTCTTAGTGGGCAGCAGAACGGTCTCTACCAGGACTACAGTCCTGGCTGCCATTTTTCTCCTCAGCAAAGCTAAATGACTCGCTCTGGGTTGGGTTTGCAGGTTGTTTTCATTCCTGAAAAGGGATACAAAAAAATAGATGGAAGAACAATTCACAAGCATCAGCCTGTTCACTAATTTGGGAGACCTCTATACTCCCGTTTGCTCCCTCTCCACTGCACATCCTGAAGTTTCTGTCATCTGAATTCATGACCTCCTAGATCAAAAAAGTCTAAGAAGGTATAACCTGAGCACATGCATTTCTCAGCTGCCAGCACTCCACCACACAATTTGGGGGAGTGGAACAGAGCTAACAAACCTAAACCATTAACAGCTCGTTTGGAGAAAATCTTGTACTTTTGCACTTTCTCATTTTATTAGCAGAAATCAGAATTGGGTTATGTCAGAGGAGCAAGAGAAAAAAATTAATTTGTAAATATTAAAAAAAAAAATCACATTAACCTCATACTAAAAATATCTAATATTAGAATGTGAGAAAAAGTCAGTACTTGCCTCCATTTAAAAGAGCCAGAAAATATGATTTAGCATGTTACATACAAACAAGCTAGCTGAAACAATTGTTTAGAGAATGCTATTGTAAAACATATGCAGGTTGGTATCAGAAAACACACACAGCATGGTTTTTTGAAAGGAAGCTGCTTTTTTAGGCTAGTAGAATTTTGTATCAGCAGCAGCAAACTAAGGAGATATTGCTGAAAAACTGACTTTCAAAAAGCCTCCTCCAAAGTCTCAAGAGGCCATTAGGTAAAATTAATGTTGGCGTTAGGGGAAAACATTAGGCGTTTAGATGCCAGCAACAAAGCATCAAAAGAAAAATCAGTAAGTGATCTGTTAACTTGCAGAAAAGGGCGAACAGCAGAAGGCCAGGGTTCTGTACTATTTCACATATTCCCTAATGGTCCAGAAAGCAAAAAGTGGCAAAACCCACATCAAAATTATTAAGGTTAAGACAAGAGAAGGAACTGTAAGAACTTCAGATAGTCTAACCAAAGGGATAAATAGGGAAATACATGACAGACAAAATGAACAATTGACAAGGTACTGCATGTCAAGGTGAATATTCCACTCACCAACCTTCTGGATTTCAACAACAAATTCACAGACACATTCACTCTGGATAGTCCACTGAAGAATGATATTCAGCAAAACAAAAAAGTTAGGTTGTATATAAAATGTTTTGAAGAATATTAGAACTGGTACATTACAAACTGAACACAGCATTCTAAGTAGGCACTTTGTAAATATACAGCACTCCAAGTAGGCACATAATGTAAAAAAAAGATTTCAAATACTAATTAAACAAAAACAGTTTCAAAAAAGTTGAAAGTTGATGACAGTCACCTTAAAGGGGATGCCAAAAAGCATCAGAAAGATCAGGCATGTTAAGTGTAACTCAGAGATACAGAGTAATACACAGGAAAAGGTATCGGAAAAAAACTAAGAACTTTGAGTTCAACCGAAGCTTTATAACAAGAAGAATATATTCAACTAAGCTACAGGGTTGAAACATCATTAATAACACAAGACATTACTATGAAATTCATGATTAATACAATACATTTCCATGCAATAATTGCTCATATCCTCAAACTTGGTGAATAAATAAATCACTTAAACTACAAACAACATACTCTTAAAAAGGATTACATGGTTTATTAAACAGCATAATAAGCTGTAACAACAGTTAAGACTGATCTTGAAGAATAGTGAACTACTAAAAGTTTTATACGTGAAACTCTGCAGTGGCACTACACACCTTTCCAAAAAGTGATTCTGAAAAGACAGACAAAAAGATACACATGTCGTATCATTAAATCCTAATTATTTTCTGGAGATGGCAACCAATAGGCAGAAAGAATAGTACAAAAGTTAAACTCTCAGCTCTACAATCAATAGAATTCTCAAATATGATTTGTTTCTTCCTCTTTGCCAGTAGCCAGCAAGTGTACACATAGCTCTGCAATAGTCACAGCACATGCTGCCCAGTTTGCCCAGCTAGCAAACTAAAAAAAGCTTGGTAGGTTATATGGGGAGTAGCATAGTAGTCAGGCAGCAGGATCTGAACATACTGTGATAAGGGCGGTCACAGAAGATAATGGCACAGTAATGAGGACTCTCTTACTGCAGTGGTGGGATACAGCAGCAGACAGAGGGTACAAATCCACAGGAAACCAGGTTTTGTTAGCTCTGCTGCTCATAGAACAATTTGTTTCCCTTGTGTTTTACAGATTTGAAGACTAATATTTCTGCACACTGCAGCTTTGATCTCTGTGTTAAATGTAGCTCTACTGAATAAAAGGATTAGTTTGTCCAGACTGGCACAGCTATGACTGTGATATGACGAGAACTCCAGGGAAAAACCTTTGAAGATCAAGTGCATGCTCAATTTTGTAGGTTGAATTACCAGTAGTAGCTGCAGATGCTTTTTTTTGTGCATACAGCTTACAGTCTGATACATACAACAATACTTCTGTAGTTTAGTATACTGACTATAAGCATTTTTAGATTACTTAAATTTGTCTTGCTGTTAAAAGGGGCAATCCCACTCCCCCCTTACCAAAAGGCTAAGAAGTCATGCAGCACTAGCACTTATGTTGGTTCACAACTGACTGGATTTGAGAAGTGGACAACCACAAAAACCGAAAAAAGGGTGGTGGGGGGGGAGCAAAATAGGCCCTTTTGGTCGCAGCACATACTCCACACTGGCTTCAGCAGATCATCAAACCACAACTGTGAGGTTTCAGGGCACAGTTAAGCTGATCTAATGGCCAGCCAGTGCCGAAAGGATTCACCATTAGCTGTGCATCCCCTGTGCCAGCTCTAATGCACATCCCATGTCATACTGAGCCAACTCAATTTGATTTTTAGTTCCCTTCTCACTTAAATTCAGGGAATTAAAATAGAAAACTAACAGCACAAAATTAATTACCAAAAAGTCAGATCAAAACAGTAGCTAGCACAGGAAGAGGTTGGGGGTGAGAGAAGCTGTTTGGAACTATTCCTTTCAGCAGCAACTAAGCAGGTCAAATGCAATATGAAGTGACAACCCCGTAAAGGACAAGTGAATATAACATCTCGGGAAACCTCAGTCTTTGCAACATTCAAAAAAAATTTACGAAGGCAGGGTAAATGGCTTCAATTTTAAGTTTCTCTTTCTTAGTCTTCTGCTAGGTCATGCCTAACCTACGCAATCAATTTTGTTCCCACCATACTGCAGTGTAAACAAACAATAGGAACAAGAAGGACCAAAACCTTAACATTTCTTTTGTGCCACCAAACAAGCTTTTGTTTTTCCAGCCATTCCCAGCACCCTTTCGAAAGGTTCCCACAGCCCATGTAAACAACATGCAAGCTGAGCGGGATGACTGTACGTACCTCCTACATCGGCAGCCAGCAATCGCAGCGTGCAGCTCCCCTACCTAGACAGCCACACATCCAGCCCATGACATGGGACACCACCCACCTCTACCCTTCAAACAAAAAATCCTGCCTGTGCTCCTGAGTCATACCGAGTGTTATCCAGTGCTCCCACCAGGCACAGCCAAACATCAGTAATGGCTGAGCTGAAGTTTGACCCTCGGTTATTTCAGTAGCAGCCCACTTCTTCTCTGTTGCATATCAGGAGTTACTTGATTTCAAAATAGTCAAGCGTAACAGTATTCAAAGGACAAATAACAACAAAACAATTTGCAAGATTTACCATGGCAATAAGCTATAAAGCTAGGAATACAACACAAAACCTGAAATGAAGAAACAGAATGTCCTGGAAACAAATCAAATATAACTGAATGTCAAAGTTGTTTTGCTACAGCAAGCCATGTCTGAGAACCACCCTAGTTTTAGTGCACTCTCAGATATGTAAAACTTTCAAAATTAAGTTAAACTTCTAGACAAGCTAAGAAGCTGCCATTATGGAGATAATCAGGGCCATTAACACAAACACACTTCTGTATTACAGGTTTGAAAAAAGGAAAGTTCAGACACCTGTCTATTAGGGCCCACCTAAGACTAGAGCGCATGCAAGATACTCGTAGTAGGACCTATTTCACACATATTATCACTTCCCTGAAGACACATAACGTCAAAACATAGTTAGAATTACTGCTGTGTTATTAAGGGGCTACCAAAGCCTGAACACTACTCTTGCCATGTTTCGTGAACACAAAGCGGCCGTTCAGGACCACGCACCGCACAGCTGGTACTGCAGAGCAAGTCCAGGGCAAGACAAAGTCCAGCACACCAGGAGTCAAGCAGTGACTAAGTCTAGCTCCTAACTGGACCGGAGATCGCACAGTTAGAATCCACCTGCTACCACAGATAACACAGCTAGCATGCCATGAAAGCAAAGGGGTGCAACTGCTCCCTCCTGCCAGAGGCTTGTCACAAGGGTGTGCATCTGCCCCCCTCTTGGCTAACCCAGAGAAGTTTAAACATGTACCAGGCAGGCAGTTTGGGACAGGGGGGAAGCACAGCACGCAGAATCATAGTCTCCTTCCGTCAAGACTCTTGCAACAAGTAGTAAGTCAGAAGAAAAACAATTCCCAAACACAGTGCCCCAAGCAAACTGATTATTTCCAATTCCATCTTGCTGGAATATCCAATAGGGCCTGCTATCTAAGTGTGCGGAGAAAGAAACAGTGTCAGAAATTTCCTGGCAAAAACAAAACCCCACTCAGCAACTTTGCCTTAGCATGATCTAAAGGATTCCCTCAAGATCCATAAAAACTGTCACTATTGTACTCTGCAGTAAAGAAAAAAGTTACCTGTCTTTGCAGTGATCCACCCACTCACAGAAATGCCACGGATCTGAAGACATATTCATCAGCTCTGGCAACAACAGACGAAACTACCACAGCAGAACTCAGAAACAAACACTACAAATAACTTAGAAGAGGGTATCTCCAGAATCACAGTTTCAGGGCCCTTTTCTATTGTGCTAGAATATCTCTTGCTTTGAGCATCACTGCATGAATTAAAACAAAATTACAAGATATAAACAGCAAGAGAAGTAGGCACTCCTGGGACACTGCAGGTTTACTGACCCACTGACCCCAGCTTAGGGCCACAAGTAACACTGCTTAGCGAAGACACAGCATTTGATAAAGCAAAGGTGTTGACATCCAATCATGAACCAAGATTCAAAGCCATCCCAAATTACGTGGGACCACACTTGCCACAAAAGATGAGTAACATTTCTTCAGAGAGGCTTGAATCCAAGGTTGTAGTTTTGGTTATCATTATTAAGTGGCTATGGCCTTAAACACTGAAGAAAATATTCTTTTAAAAAACAGCCTTACCAGGCAATGGAGAAGTCAACAAAAGCACGTACCCGCTATTGAGAGACCTAGCAAAGAAATGCTAGGGTTTGCAGCTACTGCAATAGCTAGTGAGCAACTTCTCAAGCACGAACTACGCTAGAATGCTGAAAGGCTTGCGCTCGCCAGGGAACACACTGAGCAGCTTGCCCTCCTAAAAAGGGAAGTTGGGAAAAAGCTTGAAACCTTTTCTTCCCCATTGGCTTTGGCTTGTGCTGTTTTGGGCTTGTCAGTCATTTAGTGAGACAAGTAGCTTGTCCTGAAGTAGCTTGTTTGTTTCTGAAAACACTGTGAGTGACTACTTTCATTCCTGCAGATACATAAGGACACACATTCTGTCCTATAAAGCATATCACATATTTTACATAACAAGAACAATATCTTTTCACTTGCAGTTTGTAGTACGGCATACCCCATATAAGCGTAGGCAGATCCTGCCTGCTACAGCAGATCTAAACATAAAGTTTCACCTTAAAGAAAACATGATAGACTTTATCCTGAAAAATGCATGCTCCAAAAGCATTCACCAGCATCTGTGAGAACACAGAGCCAACACGTGCAGTAAGGACATTATGCCAGTCGAAGAGAGCAGAGTTAAGCAGATACTGTCAACAACACGCACCCTGGGTTTGCAGTTCCTGTCCTTCAGGAGTTCAAAGCAATTGCCACAACCTACAACAACACAAAGCCACAGCTGAGTAACCCTGACTCTCCATGACCAAGTTCAGGAGTACTTCGTTCCATCAAAAAGATCCCCCAATGCTCTCTGTGCAGTCCGCTCTCCACCACCACCCTTAAGCTCTTTGATCATCTCAGCAAGGGAACACACCAGGGATGTCTCTGGTAGCCTGTACCACGTCAAGGTCTCCTCCCACCTTCCTGGTTACCCAGAGCAACATTTCTAAAGGAAGAAGTGCTGAAGGAGGAGAACGACAAGTTTTGACATCGGTCCAAAAGGTTGAGGAACTGGAAAGGGAACATAGAAACTAGCACAATGATTATCCCAGAATCAGTTTAGGTTTCTAATTTTCAAAGAGAGACAGACCCATGCATAAAGAGGGGGACTAGGGAAGAGAAAGAATGAACCCATGATTACGACCTGGGATACTGCAGTGGCAAGACTCCTTGATCAAGGTTTATGGAGAGTTTAGAGGAAACTATTGCAACTCCTCCTCCCCACAACGTCCCCTTCACCACAGCTCCGGCTCCACAAGGCCAGGTCTCAGCACAGCATGCACCTCTTGGCCCCACCTGTAGGCAGCTCTCCTGCCTTGGTAAGGAGGCAAATCTCATGCTTAGAAAATGTTCCTTCAGCAGCATGCCCTGCCCTCTGAGTACAGCTCACCTCAGCGTGCCCGTGCTGAAGAGCTCAGAAACTTCTCAGTGCTGCTTATCCAGAGAAGCAACAGGCAGCTCACACCATCTGTATTACTGAAAGGTTTCCAGGAAAGCAAGCGCTTCAAAACATTCACATTTTGGACTGTTTAGAATAGCCAGTCTTAAATCAGGAAGCATTGCTTAACCCTAACTAGCTCAGAGCTTTCCCTCTGCTACAAGCAGCCATCCAATTTCAGGTCACAAGACAAACTAAATTCACATAGGCCTGTTTAGCCATCCCCTGCCTACTACAGGCTTACTCAAGACTGTAGCTGCTAGAAAGCAGTCTTGTGTGACCAGTCAGAAACACAGATCAAGCAATTTTAAGAAACACATTACTTTCTCCCCAAACATCCCAATTACCCCAATGACATCAAGGGCACATCAAAATGTGAATCAGTATTATAACAATGTATTTGCATTACAAAATCTGAACAGCACTCCCAACCTTCTGTGAGAGTATTAAAGGGAAATTGCTTTTCTTTTTTTAAATACAATGTGAGGTAAACAGCATCGCTAAATGTATCATACTGGTACAACTCTCCATTTTAAGGCCTTATTTGTGGCTGGTCAAAAAAACTAGACAAATTTCACTAGTTCATACTGCAACAGCCACCACTGATCATGTTGGAGGGATTTATGAGGGAAAATAAGAGCTGTTTGAGAGCAAATCTTGCTCTTGTAGCTACTTCTGAGCATGCACCTGCTGAAACCATCACATCAGAATTGTACCGGCAAAACAGCACGCACCAACACTCCTCGCTCTCCAGCGCAGAGCCAACCGGCTCAGCTCAAGATGCAGGCAAAGCTTTTCTGAGCTAAGCAAGCTAGTTTTGGACAATACAGACTGTTTCACACACCTCCTCTTACCAGCCAAGCTGTGGGTGCTGTATTCTCTTAGCCACATCTTCAATTGCCCCACCAAATGGGAAGAGATGTCTGCTGGTACATTAAGACACAACATTATAGAAAAAATACACTGTTTCACCCTTGTAAGAATAACTGCAGTTGTTTCAGAAAATATGGAGAAAACAAAATATTGAAGAGCTACTGAGTAATAAAGACTTATCTATTTTGCAAAGATTAACAGTCTTGAAGAGATGATGACATAGTTTTTGTCATGGTCAGCACAAAGCAGATTGAACGCAGTAGTTCCTCTTTATTCTGACATTCCTCACTTTTGAGGTACTTGACCTTGCAAATTAAATTATAATAAAATAAATGCATTTTGATTCCAACTATAAACTATTTTTGTCTGAAAAGAAATCTGCTATTTCAAAGTAAATATTGGGGGGAAAAGCAAAACAAAAACCCCACTAACAGTTATTGGGCTTCTTTAAGCACAAACTTCAGGAATACGGGCTGCAATTGGAAGCGCTTACAGACATCAATTATATCCACATTACTGACAAAAACCAGCAAGGATCTATTGGTAAACGCTTAACTGCGATGTATACATTGATACAGGATGAACACTGGAGTGGCTGATCAGAATCACTGGTGGAAAGAACTAGGCAGGATTCACAACATCGCAACAGAATACTTGCTCCCATTGCCTCTCCCTGCCCAAGAAACGTTCCCTCGCAAGTGGGCTGCAATGTCTTGCATATGCAAAGTTCTCAAAGGAGAAAAGCAGATGTGTACTGTAATATTTAAGTAAGAGCCTAATCAAGTCGTTTATTTACTGATTCCATCTGATCAGAGAATGGAGCTAGAAAATGATTAGTTCATTATTTCACCCATAATCTATATAAAGTGAAAGCTGAAGAACCATGTTTCATTCTCTATTGAACATAAAATTGTGACAGGTGAGGAGCAGACAGGGATCAAGTATTCTTCCTTTCTCTTCACACAGGAATTAGAAGGTATCAAAACAGCTGATGAACTCATATATTCAAAACAAGTCAGTAAGCAGTGAACTGCCCACCCTTCCCTCAAAGCCACCAAACACACGGACCAAAGAGGAAGCCACTAAGGGTTGCCGAATGACGCAGCCCTAAAGCACACACTGATGGTAACTGGAACGGTGTTCTGGGACGGTGTTCTTGTAAGCACATAGTGCTGCCTACAGTCTTTCACAGACATCCACTGGTGACCACTGAGAGACATGGATACTGGGCTAAACTGAACTTTGATTTAAGCCAGAACAGCCTGTGTAGTAACCGGTGGCTGTACCGCCACAAAGCAAGACCAAGAAGTTTGTTAACAGTAAGTTAACGTCGACGCTTACGTGGTTCTAGGTCTTCATCAGACAAATATCTGAAGTCTTTGTAGCCTGTGCTGTCGCAAGAGACCATCTTAAAGTCGGTAGAAGTGATCCTGGTAAACAGATTTTGTCTATCCTGTGAATACATGGAACATTTCAGTACAGAACCATCCACCAGCTTCCACAAATTCACTAAATCACAATACTTTCTGTCATGGAAGAACATTTTCAAGAGCGATTACATGCAATCCTCATCATCTCTTTCAAGAATTACCCACTATACACAGCCCACATAAGGGAAGGCTGAAGCAGCTCTGCAGATAAGGTCTTTATGTTACTTTTATTTCAAATGCAATGTACATACCGTCAGTTAACAAGCATGCGATCTTCAGAAAAAGATCCAGAAGATTAAACACGTTCGTTAAATACAGCCTGAATTTAAAACATGCTGACCAAAAGATACTCAACTAACTTAGTTTACTTTAAAGAAACAGAAGAATAGCATTCCTCTCTGTTTAATAACATTGCCAGGCCTAAATCATCACACACCATTCCTTTCCTTTACTGATTCAGAGACAACAAATTCCATTGAAGTAATTAACAAAACTTTTGCAAAGTACCGCCTGCGTACATAATGGGGGGAAGTAAAGGTATTCTGTCAGGCTAAGAGTCTAAAGATAAAAATTATTTCTTTTCCTACACTAAAAAGCTACTTATTATAAAAGCTTCTCTTAACAGTTAATGCAAATGAATTTCACATACTTTCCAATAAACATTTATGTTTCCAAACAGACACCACTGTAATAGTAAATTATTCAGCTTGAACAAAGGAACTACATTGATTAGATCTAAGCTGCAATAGGAGGAAAAACTTAAACCTTGGCAAAAATAATTTTAATAACATAAAGTGATGTATCTTCTTGAGGTATTTATGAACCTGGAACACCAAGAAGAATGCGCAAGTGCCATCAAGAGACAGAACCAGGCTGCCATTAACAACTGGATGGTGATAGACTGGGAAAGGGCGGATTTAAGTTTGGAACAAGGAAGTGACATAAAAGCAAGCATAATCACCATGTAGGAAAAAGGACGTAGTACCTTTTAGCTCCTGTAGATATTAAATACAGCGTGGCATTGACCATCTCCTTAACACTATGGCCTGAAGAGAATGCAACTTCCTTTCCTGAACTCCTAGTTCCAGGGCCAAGAAAAGCAAAGAGTAAACTGGAGAGATCAACTTCTTTTACCCCCCTTTTTAAAAACAGCAGTGATGCCAGGAAGCTTAAGCTACAGAGATATTTCAGTCTAAAAAAAGAGTATTCTGCTTACCTGTCAGCATACTTGGTCTCAAAAATAAACTGCAAAATATCAGGTGCTTCGTCTACCTTTGAAACTTCAGGTTTTCCCCTGTTTTCAGGGGCCATCTCTTTCCCAGTGGAACAGACAAGTACGCAGTTGGGAAACAGACTGTACGTACTCTCAAATGCATAGCACAAACAAACTAAAGCACAGAGCGAGCACACATTGCTGGAATTGTGGAGTGCGGCTTCTCATTCACACACGTGTATTTTAGACCTTCAGCCACCGCACCTTTCTGCTACATTTTAGTTTTCTCTACTTCCATCTGGCAAAGAAAAGGCAGAAGAGCAGGACCCTAGCAACTGACCCACAGGATGCTCAGAGGCTGTTTATTCTTCTTTTAACAAAAAACCAGACAAATCCTACAACTTTTTCCTTCAAAGTCTTTCTAGATTCCATCCAGAGAGATGGGGAGAGGCAGTGCTGAGGCTAGACTCATGCAAACAGTTTTTGCACAGAGTTACAATTTCTGGATCTATATCCAAATACAGTCTCATCAAATAAACAACATTCAATCTCTTTACTTTTTAGTATACATCCTTGTCATATGAAACTAAGCGTTAGTTTAGGCAGATTTTAACTGCCGAGTAGTACAATTTAACACTGACAGTCATAGATGTTCCTTCCCCGACTAACTACCGTGATGGTGTTTTCTTCAGTTAAGAGCAAGATACACTATTAAAACAATCTAAGTCTTGCTGTAGTTTTTGCTCAGAGGGAAATTCTGCGTGCTGCAGAAACTCTAACGACCGAAGTAAAACAAGCCCCAAGCAAACCCATCCGAGTCCCATTCCCAAACGAGACCCTTCCTTCCCCAGCCTCGGAGTAAGGCTTGGGGCGAGAGCAAGAGCACTTGCTTGTGCTCAGTGAAGAAGCAACTTCTCCGATAAACAGGAAGAGCCAACACTACTACTTCTGGCTTTTAAACTGCATTACAAAACGCTTTCCGTGAAAAAGCAACTCCTTAATAACGTTTCCCCGTGACAATTAAGCGGCATTTTCCACCTAAGTGTTATGTAAATGAGCAGGCAGGAGGCAGCCACAGGGTCTATTAGGAGCCACTCAACCCTTTACAGGAGGGGAAAAGAAAAAAAAAAAAAAACCAAACCCACAACACACGGGTGCGTGCGTGTTTGTGTGCGTTTGAAAACCTCATTGCTTACAGCACCGCGGCCGTGCGCTTCGCTCCCTGCCTTGCACAACTTTCCGCCCCGGCGGTTCCGCTCGGCTCTCACGGGCGAAGACGGAGGGGGGGTCCCGAGCCCTTTAACCGCCCGCCGCCTTTGTTCGCAGGGGCCGGCGCTCCCGGCCAGCGCCGCGGCGGGTACAAAGGGGGCGGCAGAAGTTGCGGAGGAGACCTCAGCCCTTCCCAGGGGCTGCGGCGGAGCCCCCCCCCCCGCCCCCCAGTCTCCTCGGCCTGCGACGCGCAGGAGCGGGGCGGGGGCCGCCCGCCCGCGGGGCACCAGACCGTGCGCAGCCGGCAACGTGAGGCGCATGGGAAGCGGCGTCGGCGCCGCGCCCCCCGGCCGGGCCCCCGCGTGCTCCACCGGCGGCCCCGGGACACCCAGACTCCCCCCCCCCTCCCCCGCCGGCTCCTCCCGCTCACACTCACTTTTCGGGACGGGCTGTGCTGGGCTCTCCCTCCGCTCGCGGCGCGCACGCCTTCCCGCCGGCGGGGCGATGCCGGCGGCGAGGCGGAGCCCCCCTCCCCTGGCGGGAGGGGACCCGCTGCCCCGGGGCTGCCGCCGGGGGCCAGGCGGCTTCAAGGGGGCAGGCGGGGCCAGCCCCCCCCCCCCCCCCCGAGCGGGCTGCGGGCAGATGGTCCTCGGAGCCGGGGCCGCTCCCCCCCCCCGGCTGCGGCTGTCCCGGCGGCTCAGGTGCGCCGCCGCGTCCTCTCACATGGAGCCGCCGTCTCGCCGCCCCTCGCTGCCCCCCCGGGCCGGTCCCCGCGCCGCCGCCGCCGGCCGGCAGGCGAGTGGCTCGGGCCGCGGCCCCCGCCGCGCTCTCCCTCTCATGCACTGCGGGCACCGCCGGGCCCCGGCTCCAGCGGCGGGGAGGGGGGGCCGCTAGGGCCCCAGCCGGGCGGCGCAGGGCAGCCGGGCGGCGGGGCTCGGCGCCGCGGCCGCTCTGCTCTCCGGCATGTGGGAGCGGGGGCGCTGGGCGGCGGGGCAAGGCCGGGCCGGGGGGGGGGGGGGGCGGGCGCGGGGGGGGCGGCGGGCAGCAGCGCCCCGGGATCCGCTCGTTTCCTGCGGCGCCGGGAGGGGGCGGGGAGGGCGGGAGGGGGCGGGGAGGGCGGGCGGGCGAGAGAGCGAGCACGGCGGCGGCGCGCGCGGATGACAGCCGTAACCCAGCAACAGGCCCCGCCCCGCCTCCGTGCCGGCGCGGGGCGATGACGCCAAAGGAGGGCAAGGTGGAGCCGAGCAGGTACCGCCGCGGCTGCATGGTTCAGCCCGGGACAAGGGGGCGGCGCCACGCAGCGGAGCCGGCCCCGCACCGGCCTGCGCGCAGCCGCAGTCGGCAGCCTCGGCGCGCCCCGCCCCTTCCCGCCGCGCGAGGATGGGCGGGGCAGCTCGTGAGCTCAGCCTGGAACGGGACGGTGGGGCGGGATTGGGGAAGCGCACGTGACGTCAGGGGCGCGGGGAGGGCGCGAAGCCCTTGCCCGCGCGCACGTGCGCGTGCCCCCGCCCCGGCAGCGGGGAGGAGCGGGCGTTCGCGCTGCCATAGCAACGGCCGGGGCGAGCGGGGCGGCGGTGGCTGCCCGGGGCAGGCCGCTTCCCGACTGCTGCAGGCTGGTACCGCTTCGTGTCCGTACCCGTTTGGTTCTGACCGTCTGGTGCCGGACACGCAGCGGTCCTTGCTGTGCCTCAGCTGCGCGGGCGCTGCCAGGGCTCGGGACGTACCTGTCCCTCGGCTCGGGCTTCTCCGCAGCGCCGCCGAGCTCCGGGTGCCTCAAACTCGGTAACCGGGATCACGGTTACAGGGGCCCTGCTCTCCTAAAGATTAAAAAAATACATAGTAATTACAGGAGCTTCTGACGTTTATTACAGAGTTGTGGCTGTTAGGCGAGAGCTCCTCCAGGGCTCCTCTAGGACGCGATGCAGAAGATACAACGCTGTTCACTGAACACAAGGAAAAAAGAAAATAAACTTAATTACCGCTCATTAAGTGCGTGGGATGGCTGCTCGCAGAATCCAGCCTCTGCACCGAGTAAAGCTTAGGCCCTCCGGAAAGAAAAAAAAAAAAGCTGTATTTGATCCTCTTGCTATCATAAAACACGTACACAGGAGCGAAATTACGATTACTCCTGTAACTTAGGCCTGGCATTTCCTAACCTCTGCCTCGTTAACGGATCTCCTGGGCGGGCAGACAGACGGTAGCTGCTCTGCCCAGACCCCACGCCAGCTCTGGGCCAGAAGCTAAAAGCTGCCTGATGGCTCACTAGCTTTTTCCCGTCTGCTGTTCAGTTTTAATACTGCCTCTTATCCTCCATCATCGTACGCTGGATGTTTCTTTACCCTTTCTCATAACCTCCTTTACCAGTTTTTTTTCTCTTCCTGTGTATTAAAAACAGGTGTTTGAGCTTACCTCAGTCTCCAAACCTCTCCCTCGTCCCCATGGGACAGCATCGCAGAGGAGCGCGCTCACTCCTCAGAGCTACAGGCAGGTCCCTTCCTCGCCAGCTGAAGCTCCACACCTCAGTCGCCGCCCAGCTCACACCTGGTGTCACAAATTGGCAGGGGGTGCTTTTGCAGACAGCAGCCTCCTTCAGTCGCGAGCCCTGCTCCCTCACAGAGCATCCCTCACCTTTCCCACAGAACGACAAAGCAGCCCTGTAATACGTACATAGATAAATATATATTCAGGTAATTAATTTAAACTTTATATTCCTGGAGCAGGCAGGAATTAAAGTCTGCATGAGTAATGTGATTCTAATATTGTAATTTTGGTACGGGGTTGGTTTTTTTTCCCCCCCTGAGTTTACAAAAACGTGTGTGCAATTTTTTGCCCTCTACAAAGGAACTAGCAGCGCTACAACTTTTACACCTACAATATGGATCTCTGCCCCTTCGGCTAAGAGAATGGAGGTCTCTCCCCTCAAACCTTATCCATGACAAGGGGTTACTAGTTCCTACTTCTTGGACCTATTGCTTATTCTTCTGGCTTTCCGTGTCATTGTGGTGTTCTCCCTCTGCCAGTTGAACAATAGATTTACACGTAGATCAGATATCTGGGACACTGCTACTGAGTACCTATTACTTGGGAGCGAAGGAAAAAGTTGGCTGTCTAATCGGTGTAGATCACCGACGATGGCTGGTGCATCACTCAAGAAACAGAAAATCACTACTCTGCCAGCACCAATGATAGTGCCGAGACTGACTGTGGATTTAATGAAAATGTTACGATTTTTTTTATTAGTTACAGATTAAAATGGTTCAGCACCTAGTCCTTAATGAAAATGTGTTCATGACTGACTGTACTTCAAACAGTAGGGATAAAAATAGCAATCGTACTGCAAATCAATGCATTGGCAGAGCTAAGCAGGGAGATTAACACTGTTGTATGCCAGACTCTAATGCCACCACATACAGTCTCAATAAAATTTACTTTAAAACATAGAACAGTTTTAAGCAGAACTGTATTGTTTTCAACATCAATCCAGTGAGAACACAAAAAAACTTGCCGGAGGTTATTACTGTGCATGAAATAGTGACAGAGCTAGAGAAACCCTGTTTTTAAGCACTCTGTCTAGAGGCTGAAGGGATATCGGCTGGCTGACTGGATGTTTTTTCTTCCTGTAGTGTTTTAATCTTGATGGACTACCATCTGCACAAGAAGTTAGTATTAAGCTTAATGGCAAAACTGCAATCTATCATTTTTTATTACGCTTAAAATGCACACATAAGAAAAACTGCACTGAAATACATTAAAACTTCCCAATGACCTTGGTAACTTAAAAGATTACATGCTAAAAGGCATAGAAAAATTAGATGATGATTTGAAAATGTGAGTTAGTCAGGAGAAAGAAGGCACATCCATTAGTAAAAAATCTACAAGAAAATTGTTATTATAGATGAAAGCTGACCTTGTATTGTATATGTCATCTTTAAAATGACATAAATAATAAGGTGAAATAACCAAGTGAAAGGAGCAAATTGAAATACTAAACCACCATTTTAAAAATCTGATTCATTTGCTCATATTTCTGGTTTTATCAAATGCCTATGATAAATTTTGTAAGCTTGAGGTGCTGTCTGCAGATAAAAGGAAGCGTAAAGGATTTCTTTGTGTGGGTAAACATGGACCCAAATGAAGTCATTGCTGAAGGAGCCCTTCTGTACAAGGTTGAGTTCATTTTGACTAATGCAATTTAAATTCACATCCTTACTCTTTTTTTTAAGACTATTTGCCCTGAGTGTTTACAGAGAGCTATATCCTAATGGCTTGCAGTGCCGTGCATCGCACCGCCTGCAGAAATGCCAGTGGGAACTTGAGCGCTGGCTCAGGCGGACGTTTCAGCTTCTCTAACCTGCCCGTATCCGAGGCTCCACATGTCAGGGTTTGGGACGGGAGAGGCAGGCAGCCCCCTGTATTGGGGTCATAGGTAGTGCATGCCTGTGGGGGTCCTGGGCTGGGCAGGGTCGCTGCCTGAGAGACAGACCCTTTAGCAAGACTGCTGTGAGGAAGGAGTCCCACTAGACACCTGCCTGCAGCGTGGTGCTTAGCGACATTTTGGATCCCCCCTGCCAAAGGAAGGACAGAGCTGCGGGGAAGCTGTGCTGTTGTGCTGCAGGTGTAGGAGGAGGCAGGCGATGGAGCGGGGGACGCCGGATCAGCAGCTGTCTTAATCACAGCATGTGCTGCTGGGCAAGAGGAACAAAAATATCTCAGGAGCAGACAAAAGGTAGTAGCAAAATGGGCAAGATAAGTAAGTGACAAGGGAGTGGAGCCACGCTTTTTGTTGTTAGTGAAATACAGATCGGTTCATCGGTCTCAAACTTCACCCTATTAGCTGCAGTGTGCATGTTGCACAGAGGTTGTCAAAACCTTCATACTAAATCTACTAATTCAGACCGCCTGCTGCCACTTCCTAAATGGTATGAAACAGCCTAGCTATCTGCTTCATGTGAGGATATGACAGACTTCAAGTAAAGAAGCAAAGAGCTCCTTTTTTATAGACAGCCTTCCTAGCAAAGTCATGGTTAGTTCTACCTTTAATTCCCAAGAAATGAAACTGCTGTCCTGGCTGACCTTGGGAAGGTCATTTTAAATACCCAGCATGATGGAACCAAAACCTCCTCCCTCCGAGCAGCTAGATGTTTGGTTCATTTCTGTTTTCTTGCTGTTCTTTTCAAGAATGTTTTCAGAGTCACTGGCAAGGCATAATTCACGTTTCTCCCATGGTTTTACTGAGTAAATAGACAATTAAATCATGGTTGTAGATAGAACCTATTGCATTCAAACAAAATATAGAAGGTACAACAAAAGTGGCAACAAGAAAACAAGAATGAAAATCTTCTTTCATTTTCATTCCTATGGGAAACAGGGCCTCACAGACATGCTAAGCTCAAGCAAAGTTAGTATGTAAATTTTCTGTTCCAATAAAAGGAAAAGGTAAAGTAAAAAAGAGCTAGCCAAGATCTCCTTTTCAAAAGATGTAACAGCCTAACATTTCCCAGTTGCAGACAGGAAGCCTGGGAAAGAGAGAAGAAATTTCCAAGACAGATAAGGCAAGTTTTCATGGATGCAGACAAGTAACTGGAACCTATTTCCCAAGCCTCCTCCCTGCTCAGGAGACAAAGGGAGTAAATTCACTGCAACCAACATTGACAAAAGTTTAGCCAGACATAACTACAGCAGAGCCAGGATCAGGCTATGCGTAAAGATTAAGGACGATTCTGCGCCAGTGCCAGCTCAGGAAGCCGATAGCACAGGTGGTCTCATCAACAGGGAATTTCAGTCTCAAACCACAGGTTTTGGTGACAACACCATCCTTTGCCATGGGCATCTACTTATAAATTTCATAGCAGTAATATATCAGAGAGGGTTTATGAATTCTAACCCTGACTCAGGAAAACGGCCTCATTTTTGATACTTACAGAGATGATACAGTGCAAGACCTTTTGGGGGTTTTTTGCCTATTCCATTTCTCCATTTCTGCTCATTTTGTTATAGGTACTGTAATGGTTTTGGCAGGACTAACTTATAAAATGAGGGAAACACTGCAATCAGTGAGAAGGTTGGCTAAAGATTGTCTATATAAATATACGAGTTTTAATGATAGAGTTAATTACCTTTGCATGTCTGGCTAGAGCTTAATGCAAATATAGCTTGAGTTAAACCAGGTCTGGCTTAAGCATGCTACATACTGATGTTCTAGTTTGCTTTTAATACAAGAGCATTGCTGGAGTTTTTCTTTACAGAACTGTTGAACACTGCATGCAAAAATGTTCTTTTACAAGACACAGCTTTAAACAAAACACCGGGTTTTGTGAAATGTTTGGAACCGAGCCCCAGTTTGACCTGACCTGTGCAACATTTCAGGCTCAGATCTCCAATCTGAGAAACCTTATGGGCAGATATTTAACTCCATCCCTACTACTAACACGCCTGATAACGCACTCGAGTGAACTGATTTCTGAATGTTCTCCAAATCCACACCAAAACACGAAAGTTTGTCAGGCCCGCCAAGGCCACGATTACAGCAGGACTAAACCAGCACTAGAACCTTGTTTAAAATTAACTGTACCCTGGACAAGCCAGGGCAGACATAGCAAGGGCAGCGCAGATCAATGTATTGGCAAAACTACGTTGGGCAGCTAGCCTGAAAGCTCACTGCTGGCAAGCTTTGTCACTCTCCTGCTGCTATTGGACCTGAAATTCATTAGTAATAAAAAGAGAGCTTAGATATCTAAGAGCAGCTACTTGTTCCCATGAAAGCCACAGAGGGAGCACAGAAAATTCCCATGGGAGAGCATTTATTCTGTGCCTCTGTCAAGTACGAGTTTACAAAACATCAGCCTATTTTTAGTATTTGTCGAAGTGCGTACTTGGACTTGAAAGTGTTAGCAGCTTTATTCTATAATCTATATTTAGCCATGGTAGTCTAACTGTCATGGTAAGTAAAGCAGGTTTGGTGGGAGCAAATCCTAATAAGGTATCCCTCAGTACTGAAAATAACTGAGTCACAGTTGTAATATTGAAAGTATTTATAATACCATTAAACTACAGTTCGTCGGAAACCACTGTGGAAACCTGTTTTCAGTAACATTGCTGTTTTCTGTGACAGATTGATCTTAGTGCTGAATAACCCCAAGCCATAGCAGAGCTCAGTTTTTTTTCAGAAATTTCATTAATTTCTTGTCCACGTCTCCCCAGGTAATTCTACAAAAATCTAAGATTCATGTTTTGACTTAAATTTGAATACCTATATTTCATCTTTATTTCAAATACTATCTGACACTGTCCTGCTCTCCAGTATAATTAACGTTTTGTTCAGCCATCTTACTTTGGCCATCAGCAGCCCCTCAGCAGTTACATTTTATAAAACAATTCACTACATCAGTTCCTGAAGAAAATGTTTGCACAGATGTAAAAAGGACAATCTCAGGAAGAAAAAGACATTGGACTCATGCATTAAGCTAACTCAGAGAATAATCACGAGCTGTGACAGGCATTCATCAATTAAAGTTTCTGAAGCCATTGCTACTTTTGATTTTAATTATGTGGCTATAAAGCGGGACACAAGTTTTAGGTAATCAGCATCTGGTCCTCCAAACTAACAGTCAGCAGAATGGGGCAAAGGCACTTTCCCAAAGGCTATCTGAGCAAGACAGCTCTCCGTTTACCTGAATTAGGCTGTTAGTACTGCCACGAAGTGTCAACAGTATCTCATCAAATTCTAGGCTTTGAGGCTTTTCTGAGATTACATTTTGCAATCAAAAATACTGGCAAATGAATGTAAGCCTAGAAGTTTATTTCAATTGGCTTACATGCTCTCCAGTTAGTAATTCGTTTCCTGCATTGTGTTTTACTTGGTAGTACATTCTTACTTCTCCCACATCTAAGCAAATCAAACTCTTCCGTAACTGAATAAAATATAATCAAGCTTCTGTAGTTGTGCTGCTCCAGAATAAACAGGCTTTAATTTAACTACTTATATTTCAATAATGATATTTTAATTACATATATACATACAGAAAGAGAGAGAGAGCAAACAAGAACAACTTTTAGAGTACTTAGCAGTGTACTAAAAAACCCAAGACATAGCTGTTACACAAAGTTGTACAGTACAATCTGAAAACTGTACAGACTTGGCAAGCCTTGTGAAAAGGGAATAATCTTGCTATTTCTTAATGGTGCAATCCAAAATAATAGTTTAGGTTAACCAGTCATGCTGCTACCCATTTTATTGAGCTTCAGCTAAATAAATCCAGGCCCCTAGGAAGAATGGAAAGACAGCGAGGTTTAACATTTTATACTTCCTCAGTGCTCTTTGGGATAATTTTTCAATAAATTAGCAACAATTTAACAGGAAGTTATTAAATTATATAGTGAAGAATGGCTTCTGCATGGCAGGTTTCAAGCTCAGTGCTACACTCTCTGGCTTCCTTTAGAAAATGCCTTTTCTCATCAGATAGACCCCTATCACATTAAGTCCAAAGGCAACTAAAAGCATTGAGAAATAGAAAATGCAGCACGTAGGGAGCACTAAACATTGAAAGTGTCTGCAACCGAGAGCTCAGCTTCAGAGAGAAAATCCCCAGGCTTGTTTTTCAAAGGCAGAACCCACAGACGTTACCTGAGGAACCGAGCAGACGGCTACAGGTTTGTTCTTTCTTCAGAGCGTGCTTTTGCTGTAGGCAGGTGACACACGGTTTTCCAGAAGACAGTAGCATGGAGGGCTAAAGAGGCTCCTAGGGAAGCCCCTGGTTCAGGGGAGGGGAAAAAAATGATACCATAAATTTGTGTTGAATACTGTCTTTTTCCCCTGAAAAAGGAAACCCTGAAGAGAGAAGGTTTTACAGCCCTGACAATTGCTATGATGAGCTCTCCCTTCAGATCATTATGTTCCATCTATCTCAGATATAAAAGTTAGCAGTGCAATATAAAGCCCCTTTCCAGGAGGGAAAAGCTGGAGATCTCCAAGCATCAACAGGAAAGATGGTCATGAAATAGAACCGAGGGGGTGCAGGGGAAGAGAAGAGAGAGAGAAAACATTTTTGGTTCCCTGTTGCTTTCAAGGGTTATTCTGAGGGTCATCAGCACTTTCAGAGATGGTGCTTCTGTGCAGACCATATTGTGCAATGTAAAGTGCTTTAAAAGTTTTAATTAAAGAAACCAGTCTGAAAGCAGTTGCTTATTAGAAGTAAGAAGTACTTCTCAGCTGCCTGAGAGGGAAAGCTGAAGGCAGTTCCAGGATGCTTGGAGGCACGCCAAGTAAGTTTCCAAAAATTTACAGGATTCTTATATAGTTGGACTCTCTTACTGACCCTGTCATTATAAAAGGATTTATTTTTTTTTTAAATTAACATGTTTATAGGAATCAAACTGTTAGTCTGAGTATCCTCAAATCTGTTTCTCATTAGCAAGGTGTTACCGCAGCTTTCTTGACTAGTAGCTGGTATTCCTTTGGGTAATATTAACAGCTGCAATCAGAGACTGTTAACTATTACCCAGATTAAAGAGCTTGTCATTCAGATTTATGTAATCGGGGGGAAGAAATAAGGATGAATTCCCTTCTAGCGCTCACAGGTCAAACATTTATCGTAGCTTAGCTAGTATAATGGGCTTGAACCATGTCATAAGCTTGAACAAAAGCAAGATAACATAATATCTCTTCTGCAGCTCTGCTCAGGTCAGGTTCTTCACTGTTTCTATTAAGCAAAGCAATGAGCCTACACATGTTATTTTGCAGAAATTACCCTTTAGCAGAAGCGGTACTAGAAAACAACTAAACAGACAAAAATTCCTCAGCCAGAACATCTCCTCAATTATCATCTTCAGTGTTGCTCGGAAGGTTACCAAGGCAATAAAACTTATCCTAATTCTCAAGACCCACGTTATTTGTTGAAAAAATGCCTAGAGTTATAATACTCAATCAGTTGCATGAATATTAATAGTGCTGAGAGCCGCAATCTAGATAGTTCTCAAACTTTGCAGACTTGTTCAGCATTATGCTCACCAGGCCTCCGGGGAGCACGCCTCAATGACACAAAACTGAAAACGGTTGCTAGAGCTGAGGAAAAGCTCGTACAGGTTCCTGACGCTGCTCGCGCTTCAACTATGCGCAATTTAGCAGCAGAATGGGGCGGGGGGGGTGTGGGGGGGTGGATTTGGGAAAACCCACAAACTCCAGCATCCAAGGCCGTAGAGGAAAAGGCGCTGGCTAAGGCTGAGCTGGCAGAGCCCGGCCAGGCGTGTGCCCGCAGACAGCATCGCTGCCTTCCCCTGGGAGCCGGGGCTGCAGCGGGAACCGCTCCTTCACCCGCCAGTTTGGTGTGTTAATGATGCTGCACACAAAACCCGATGCTCCCTAGCAACTGCTGCCAGACAGGGTATGGCCTTGGGGATTTTTTTTTTTTTTTTTTAATGCTGCTACCAATAAAAAAAGCCATCATTTTACTGTCTGATCGGCTGGGTTAGCCAATCTGGAAAGGTACAAACAGTCACGGGGCTTTGGCTTTTCACTCAAGAATTGAGCAGTAATAAAAAATTCTTTGAAATCCCAGAGTCTGCTTGGGATCTCTTTATAAAAGCCAGGTCTGTCTTAGTTTTGCCCTCTGACTCGGCAGCAGCTTCAGAAACGCAGGCTGGGCTTTGCTCCGCGCAATTACAGAGGACGGGACACCGAGTGTTGTGCCGCAGTTTCAGCGCCTGCCGGCTCTGGGGGTCTCTCTCACCTCCACACCCCGCAGCCCTGTCCCCTCCCCGATGACAATACCAGCTTTTTTGTACAGCATTAATGAAAACCAGATTAGAAATAAGCCCTTCTTAGGAGGTTTATTTTGAAGCTCAGTCAGCTAACCTCTCTTCCCCCCCCCTCCCCATGACGTGGTGATGCTGGGGGCTGGTGCGCTGAGCCCCCCCTGAGAACAACCGGCCAAGAAAGCAGGAACTTCCCAAATCCAGCCGGCTATTGAGCCTAGCGTAGGGCAGGTTGCGTTTCATAGAGCCTCCCAAAGGCTTCACTCATTTCTGTTAAGTGGTTGTTAGAGCAGAGGTAAAACAGAGGCTCCTGAACAGTTGGCAGAAGTCACATTGACCTGACTAGGGCTAGGACTTCACTCAAATAAAAGGGCAATCAGATATTTCTTGTGGTGTCATCGTAAGCTTACCTCTCCCATGGCTGCCATAAAGCCTTCCAAGCTGGATACGATCCTCTAATGCAGGAGATGAAAGACCATGCATTTCTTAACTTTTACTTTCTAGCAGGAAGGAAAGTGTGAAACTTGGTTCATTTTCTCCTGTTGGTCACTTGGATTTAAGCACTTGATATTCAGGGCTGAGTCTCTGAGCAGGGTGGGGAAGTTTGTGCCATGAAAAGTCAAATCTGTTCCATGTCCTTTGGATCTGAGTTTTAGTTTCACCTCCACTTTTCTTTCAGTGTTCGTATTCCAAACTCAGCCTTAGCTGCTTTTTGTTGTTATACTTCCAGGAAAGTCATTGACTATCTTCTGATAAATGCTGAATTACATACTTACATCCATGTTTGTCCTTATTTCTGAAATCTGTAACTGTAGTTCCTAAAAGTTTCATTACATCAACAAAAGCCACAGCATTCACTTTCTTCATCTGATCTCTCTCTACTTAGTACAATTCAGCAGGCGATCCAGGTGACTAACACGCCGAGGATTACAAGGGATTTCAGCAAACCGGCTGCAGAGCTCAGCTTTGGTGTGCAGCATTACGATGGAAGAACTACAAACATTTTGTTGGTCCCATTGTTACACTAAAAATAGTCCCCCTTTAAAAATCTTGTTGCATAGGAAAAAGTTTAATTGTTTAAAAGGTATAGAATAAGCTGAAATTTTCAAGTAACTGCCTTAAGTTTGTAGTCAGATAATCAAATCCGCTGCCTTTATAATAACTACAGAGACCAAGGAGAATTTTTTATTATTATACACCCATGGAATCTAGATATACTGTAGGAGGATTTCCTCTTTGAAGCAGTAGGTATTTGTCACAGGCAGTGTCAAGATACTGAACTTGATGAACAAATTGCTTAATGACATATTTTCCTGGTTTGTTTTTTTTCCTTCATCTGTCTCTCTTCACCTAAAATAGGTTACAATCTATCTTTTTTTTAATGAAAAGTAACTACAGTGTGTTTCATTAAGATCCATCTATGACAACTCTAGCACCAGAAGCATAATAGGGTTAATGCATTAGGCTTTCACTAATGAAGTCCTAAATTCTGTTTCAGAATAGCTCCCATGCAATATAAATTTCATTATTTAAATCTAGTTTCTAATAGCTGTAATTAGTAGTCTCTGTTTAAGAGAAGACCAGCATTGAAATGTTAGATATTTCTGCCTTTTAGGTTATAAGAGGAAAGAAAAGATTTCTACCAAACCAAACCAAACCAAACCCAAAGAAAACAAGTACCTGACAACACTGAATGCTTGAAACCTCACTCACTCTCTACTTTCTCATCAGCCTTAAGTTTCTTTTATCATCTTAGCTAGATACTAGAGCCACTAAATAACTCAGGTGCCTAGAATCTGGGTGAACATCTGCACTGACATCAAAGCCCACCCTTCAAACTATCCTTCACCTGAACCAGCTAGCAGCCACCTGCACTGGAAGCCCTTGTATCTCACCCTTGGGAGCAATTCAGCCCAGCCGCAGGAATGCGTATCACGTGGAGGGACCTTGCCCACCAAGTTGCTTTGGCGTGGTCCTCTTATGCTGCAGACCTCAAGCAGTAGTGCCACAACTTTGTGTTCCTGGCTCACAGCTGTGGCTTGAGAATCCAGGTAAGCATGGAAATAAAAGCAAGGCTGATTGCTTGAGGGCTCCTGCCAGGGGAACTGGGTGGCATGATGCTGGTTCCTGTAGCTCCAAGGTAAGATATGCATTACAGAGTCTTGGGCTGACCAGACCTTAAATAATGCCTTGGCTGTTTAGGAACTTGTGGAAACTTGTGTTAGAACTATGAATTAAGCATGTTGATCTTGTATGGTGCCAGAAAAATAACAGATGCTTTGGAGATAGCTCTTAAAAAATGGTGTGTTGAATTAGAATGTAGCCATTACATGTGAATGCTGAAGATAAGTTTTCTAAGAAATGTATTCCCCCCCATATTCTTAGAGCTGCTTTTAATATGCTTTTGTATTAATCTAATGAAGAGCCAGATAAGAAATTGGATATGTGCCTGTAGTGAATGTTTCTGTTAGCTTGCTCTCAGCAGCTCCTGGCTTAGCATGGGGACTTTCTGGACTGTTGTTCAGAAGCCCCTAGGTTGTTGGGAGTCAGACAGCCTGTAATGTGTCCAAAAAGAAAGAAAAAAGCCACCAGGCTACAGCTGCTCTATTGGCTAGGTCACCAGCTCTTCAGAGCGATGGTCGGACTTGTAATGTGACGAATAAGGAGTGCATCATGTTGTTATTATTCATTGTTGCTACTAAATGTTTCTAGCTGCCTGGTGTTGTTTCAAACTGGGTATTTTGAAGTCTTTCAATGTGTCTGGAGCAGCAAAAGGAGAGGGGAAAAAGAAGAACAATATTAAGTGTATACCTTGCACTCTGATTTGTGTAGCCTGAAATGGCTATATATTGGCAAAAAGGCATCTGTAGCAAAACATTTGTTCCAGCACTGCAAATTGCAGGTACGGCTCTCTGATCCCTGAAGGTATTCACTGAGTCAGAGGGAGAGATTTATAATCCTGACTTCAATGGAGCCACACTGATTTACATCAGCTGAGGAGCCTCTGTGTGCTTTTTAGCCTTATCCGCTTGACAACTTGTCCATCTTCTCATGTGAATTGGCTGTTTTCTGTTCCTAGGCTCTGGTCTTTTCTGCATGTTAGTGGATGTCATGGTAACTGAGGAGCAGCTATGCACAGCAGGCTAGCAAAAAACTCAGACCTGCTGAAGGTTAGGAAATAACTGGGAGGAATGTAAAAAACAAGAAAGACCCTTCAAACTTGATTTTTTGGGTATTTTGTGAAGTAACACAGTAGCAGTAAATGAAGAACACAGCTGGAACGTCTAGCGGCGGTATGGTGGTTCAGTTAGACACGTTGTCAGGCGACAGGGTATGGGTTCAAATTTGGGTGGCTTCTTCTGCCAAGTGTTTGTGGCCAGAGAAGCAAAGATGAAACTTGCCTTTGCACAGATAGGAACCGGATAAAACCCTCTACAGCTCTCATTCCCAAGAAGTGTGCAAGAAGTGTGGTGGGAGCTTGCTGTGGTGGGGGTTTGTGGGAAGGAGCTGTGGGGTGGGGTGTGCCAGAGTGTGACCCACCAGCTGTTTGGGGGGCAGCTTGCTGATGTGGGGGTGCCTCACCAAAAAGGTTAATTGTGAACTTTAATCCAGAGTGATGTATGCTGAGGGATCACATGTCTGAGAAACACTGATTTTTTTTTTTTTTTTAAAAAAAAGGTTCGCAGTTCAAATTCCCTTAATCTACTGACTTCTAGTCTAAAGATAAGTGGAAGACAAGGAATGAGCTTGGCCTAAAACTCCCAAATCTTGGACTCTTGCCTGTGCTGATAGCCTCCAAACAGATGCTTTTCCAAGTGCATTGAAGGCTCTGCATGGGAGGCATCTTCCTAGCTGCAGGACCTTAGGGGTGTTGGAAACTCTTCTAACCATCTTTCAGCCAACAAATGTCTCTGCTTTAGCCAACTGCTGATGGTAGTTCAGGATTCCCATGTCATAGAAGGAAAGTGAGATTTCCTCAGTGTAAACCTTAGAATAACAAATGTATTCTAGTCCTAGGTTAGTTATCCTTTGTATTAGTAACGTTTTGTTTCTGCTTTACATTTGTCTAGCTCCAGCTTTCATCCATTGAATCTTTTAATATAGTCCATAGATTCAAGAACTCTCCAAGATAAAAATCTCCCAGTGTTAGGACATATAAAATGCTATGATTTTAACTGGAATGTGTCACATGGCAAAATAATACCTGAAACATAGTATTATGTTTTATATATAAATCATTCTTCACTGAGGCAGATTTGTACTTACAGAATTACAGGCTTAGTGTAAGGCATCTGTCTGGAAAATTTTTCTTCTAATGGCACCCAGACAAAGCACTTCAGGGCTGTAGGCACATCCAGTGCTGAAATAACATTTACAGGAGTGAGTAGGCTGAAGAACTTCTTGCAGGTGCTGTAATCAGGCCCCCTTTTCTCTTTCTGTTGGTCACTTTCAGACTGGATAACTTGAAACCACTGTGGTGTTCTGGCTTCTGTTCACAATAAAACTAGTAACTGCTCTGCTTTCTATTAGTCACTAGAAGCTACATCTATATAAAGGAAGCTGTCGCAGTGTGTAGATGTCATCTAGTTTCAGTGCCTTTTCTATGGATTAAGGATTTCGTGAGACAGCAGTTGGATTCTTTGGCTCTTGTTCTTCCCTTGCCTCTTCTCCTGAGCTATTACATCAGCATCCTTGCACACTTTCTTCTGGATGTGCACCCAGTGAGCCTTGGCTTCTTGCCCGTGCCCATCCTGCTCTTTCCCTTGGGTTAACTGCCTTCAGCACTGCAGGTGGACATGTTTGCCTCTACCTCAAGCATGTTGCTTTAAGGCATGATGTTGGGATTGAGAATGTATATATTTAACTGGGGGGAAAAAATAACAACCCTGTTGGCTTTATTTCAAAACCAATGATGAATGCAGGCCTAAACTTGCTTGTGCAATCTCTGTATAAAAATCATCTTCTGCCCCCCCCGCTTATAAACATCCAGTGGCTCTGTCTTTCAGATGCTGCTGATGCCCCGAAGTAGAAATGCGCTCTCTGCTGCTCTTCGCAGCCCTGCTAAGTGCAAATCCCATCAGTAATTCACAGCACTGACAGGTTAGGTGCTGAACCTGTGGGGTTGGGCAAAAGGAGATGTGTAGCTCTCCCTGTGAGCTGCACTAGTGCCCACCCTGGGTGCCCAGGAGAGCAGGGTTGTAGCTGGGGAACCACCGTGCTGCAGCTGGGGGAAGGGAGCCCGCCTCTGGGCAGGTGGTGTAATGCCTCTATCGCCTTTGCCTCAGAAAAAGTAAAGAATTGAAATTTGCAGCTGGATAGTGGCTGCTGTATCCTTTGTATGGGTGGAGTGAAACATAGCTTTAAGCCATGTTTCTGCTTCTCCTCAGTTCAAACCTAGGAGGAGTAAAGCCGGGTGCCAGTATAACCTACGCAGGCTTGGCTCTGCTCAGAGTTATGCCCCGCTGCCAGCGGATTGCAGCCAAAGCTCCCTGCTGCAGCCCCGTGCTGCTCCTCTGTGGAGAACCTGGGGGCAGAGTGAGGTGAAGGGGGAAGAAAAGCACGGCAGCAAATCACGCCAGGAGGAACTCCTTATTATATAAGGCAGCCAGGTTGGGGGCCAAGGTTTGAGGTGCTTATGTGGTAATGGAATAAATTAGAACAGATAGGAGGATGCAAGCAATTAATTTGTTTTATTATTTTTAATTTCAGCTTTATATTCAAGTGTAAAGCACCCTGTATGCATAAATGTAAGGATATACAGACAAAGTAGAAACAGTATATGCAAGTTTTCTTATTAATTTGAGAGGTTAAAGGCTTGTCACTGGGGAAAGTGATTTTTGAAGCAAAAAAGATGTAGGCCAAGTCTGTCTAGGATCAAGGATTGTGTTAGGAAGGCAGGCAAAGAAACGTCAGGAAAAGAAATAAGGCAGAATTGCATGCAAGAAAAGAGCAAACAAAACCATAAATTTGGGATCCAAGGTAGACAACAGTAATGAGATGGGGAGCTATTGGGAACAAGATGCCCATATGCATCGATGTGGTCAAAAATCTGAAAAAGATTTCTGAGAGAGGAAGAAATCATTAGGTTTTTATATCTGGCATTTTGAATAGACTGGAGGGAAAGCAAGACATGGATACTGGGTAGGTCAAAATGCTGATGGCTATGAAGTTACAAATCACTTTGATTCACTTCCCCACTGTAATGTGGAAAAGACCCTAATAATAAAACTGTAGATGTCCACCTAGTCTGTCCCCTATGGGGACAGCCTCCCCACTGCTCCATGCCTTTGAGGTTTAATGAGTCGGGGGCAGGCAGAGATGGGATGTGGTGAGCAGGGCAGGGAACTTGCTAAGCCTTGCTTGTCAAGTCGTGTGCTGCAGGGACGGAGCCTGACGGGGTGGCTGGGACCGACTTTGGTGTAGAGGCACTTGCCAAAGCCCCCCAAACTGCTGAGCCCTTGTGGTGGCCCTGCCTGGGCACAAGGAAGAGACAAGGGGGGCTGCTGCTGGGGCATTACTGCTTCATGTACGGGGGTTGCATCAGGGACCAACATGGCTCCAGAGCTGGCATAACCGATGTGTCAAGTGTTACTGGTTCTAAACAACAGTTTTGGCTGGTTGTTTTTTTGGCCTAGGTTTCCCAGAACTAAACAAGTGTAGCTGATTTTTCAAGTTGATAGTTAATGACATGGGGATGGGAGGGAAGTTAATCACTGAGGCTACAGGAAAATGTATTTGCAGGAGAACAATAATGCTACATATCAACAAATTTTTTGTTCTATCACTTGATAGCTCATCAGCCATAAGGCACCAGCTTGGGATCTTTGTAGACTGAGAGCAACAGCCTGTCTACACCTGAGTTATTTTGAGTTTAAAAAGGGCTTAGTGATACTTGTATGAGAGTCATAGAAAGAGTCCTATAGAGATGAATGGTAGCTGGACTGAGGCCAAAACCATCACATGCCTCTTTGTAGTAGTTGCATAAACAGAGGATGAGTAGATCATTTCCCGCTCTCCTCTGCTCTTGTCTAAGATCTTTCTTGTCATAGATGATTATAAATCAAAAATAATGAACTTTGCCTTTAATGCAGTTGAAGCTTTGGCATGAAGGGCTGTAAACAAGCTCTGAGGTCTAGTGTATGGGAACATTAAACCTAATTATTAATAAATAACACTTGATCAAAAACTGAGGGAGCAGTTTAGGGCTGGTGTTATGTTATGCTAAGATGTATATCCATAAATAGTATTAACTTGAGTCTCCTGTGACTAATCTTGTGCTCACAGAATAGATGCGCTCTGTGCAAAATAAATAGAACAGAGGAGCCAGTTTAGTGTGCTGCCTGCCTGGACCTACGAGTCCTCCCCCAGGCTTCGGCTCTTCCTGGAATGCACAAGGATAATACATCGATTCATGCCTCCTCCTGGTTTTTGCTTTCAGTTCAGTAATTTGGCTCCAGAGAGGTAACACAAGGATCGGTCCTTTTTAGACTATTTTACAAGTTGACTAGTTCTGTTCTTAGATTTTTAGGTTTCCTACAAAGCTCTTCACAACACTAAAAACTGAAAAGAATTCTCTATGGTTAAATTAAGCGCTAGCAGTATGTTTAACCTTAGGTAAAAAAGCAAAGAGGCCTTTCATTGTTCATGTGTTTTCTAAGACTAAACCTCTTCTGTGAATCCAACTAATGCGTGGCTATACAAATCCTTGCTTTTCCTCCAGGGTTACAGGCTCCCTATTTTATATCCACTCAGTTATTTCTCCTTGGTTACGCCTTTTATCTGTGTACTCTGACAGTCACTGCTCCGTGGACAGTGATGCTCTTTGCACATATCTCTATGGCATTGTCATCCAAACACTGGTTGAACCATCTTCAGAAAGATTGCCGCTTTACTGTCTCCACGAGTCCTATTTTCCTTCTTTGCTATTTGTGAATAAAGCATTAAATTCTTTGACAGGTCTGGCTATATAGTGACTGGAAGAAACTAGACTTCTTAAATCAACCTGCTTCTGGAAGCTGCTGTCTGATTTCTTCTGCATTAACTTTGTATACAAGCACCATACAGCCTAGTAGATAAGTATCTATTTTCCCCAAAGAGAATGCTTGTACTTTTTGAGGGGGGCAGGGGATGTTATGTGGTTTTGTTCTTTCTTCAACTGCCCCTATTTTGCCACAAAATATTCTTAAGATTTATTTAAAATCTTAATACTTGGGAAAGTAAATGCTGCTCTTAAACAATCATGGCCAACCTTGCAGTCCTTGCTTGAGAGAAGTCTTGTTTGAGGAAAATGGTCAAAATATAGATTATAATTTTCAGTGCTCTACAAAACTATTCTTGTGTCATTTGGACTGGTCTGTATGACTAGCATCAGATATGACCAAAAAGACCTGTCTGAAGATCATACCACTGTGGGAGTCAAACCCACGTGTTCCTGTGGAAGAAGCCTGGGCTGTGGGTGACCCTCTCTGGGGAAGAGTGTTCCTCTGGCTGTGGCACTGACCACTGATCCCCTGGGGTGATCACCCTTACAGCTGATCCCGCCAGCGCAGCGAGCCATCTTGCAGCCCCACAGCTGCAGTGAGACCCCGGAGCGATGGGCAGATAACTAGGGGTCTGTGGGGCACCCCTTTGCTGGGGAGAGAGAGTAATCGGCTTGTAACCACTCTGGCCCAAACCCTGGGGAGCAAAGCAGGCAAGCCGGCATGTCCTGTCCCCAGGCAGCGGGCACCACTGCCGAGGCAAAATACCCCCAAACCCTGGGCTCCTTTCAGTAATACAACTTATAGTTTGATGTAGAATATGCACTGCAGTCAAAAGCACTTCTGCAGCTGCAGCTGGGGATTCCCTCCTGGGGGTGGCAGTCGGAGTATCACTTTGAACCAGCGCTGGGAGGATGCGGGGCCAAGCAGGTGCCCGAAGCCGAGGTACGGCTGGGAGAGTCCCCAGCAGCCTGACTAGAAACCAAAATGCTCCTTTACTGATAGTGGGGGGCTATGCAGTAAGCCTCCAGCTGCTTGCTGGGAAAAAGGCACTTGGGTTTGTTGTAATACCATGCCCAAATACATATATATGAAATCAAGGGCTTTTTGATAATGTTATTCCATCCTGTGCATAATTCACTCCTTTCTAATAGTTTGCTGGGCTTTTTCCTTGCACTGAGTGCTGCTTCCTCTATTCTGCAAGAAAAACATCAAGCAGAGCAAGCATGTAGGTACTTTAATCCAGAAAGGGTGTATGCTTATTTTTGATAGCTACAATCTGCCGATAGTGAACTGAATAATAAAAGTTACAGCTAATCTGTGGTAAATGGTAACCTCAGAGGTCTGAGGCAGATAAATTAGTGCTATGATTACAGCTACTGCCTGAATGTATTTGTTACAGGAGTTGGACAGACTGTAAATAATTTTTCCAGGTATTATTTGGACCTCTTGTAAAAGAAACAATGCTTCAACAAAAAGCCCAACTAGCATCCCTGAGAGTAGAAAGCCAAAGAAAGTAAACTACTACATTTATTTAAGAAAAAAAAAATGGAGTGGGGGTGAATCTGCTAGAATTACTTGAATAAGGAATTAACAAAGCTGCTTCTTCTGTTGGGGAAACTTACTAGTTTTGATGCTTTGTCATGCAAATCCCAGTGACAGCAGCAGAGCATATGGCATTTGTTCCTTATTTCAGGTTGTAAAATAGAACTAAAGTCTGATTACAACAAGTAAATCCCAAGTATATTCATGGAACCTGTCAAATCTGGTAAACATCAGAGGTTACAAAGCAAATCTTCAACTTCTATTCCATGTGTGTGCACATTATACAAGTGTATAGGTCTCTTCAGCTTGTGAAGAAAATAAAAATTGAGATAATGCTGCCTTCCTGGTGCTGACAGTAACACATGTATCTTCACTGGGTATTGCTTCCCAAAATTAAATATGTAAGTTCAAACCCAGACTTGGGTTTAGTTTTCTGTGCCGGTATTTTTAGCAGTAATATCCGGGTGGGTATTTTTGTAGTAGGTTTTCTTTCCTCTATTTTAAAAAATGTAAATATCAAACATTAGTCTCTACTGTGAATTGAAGTAAGAATAAATAAAATCTGAGTTGACTGGGAGTGAGGTAAGAAGTTCATTGAACTAATGAGTTTCACTCCACTTCTAAACTTGATGTTAGTATTCTATATGGAAAAATATTTATTTCAAAACTTTCTTCCAAAATACATTGAGAAGTCCCTTTTCAGTAATGTTAAACTTTGCAGAAGTTGAAAACCACTGAAACATCTATATTTAGAAATGTTTGGGTTTGAGAAGTCATACTTCTCATGAAAGAGCAGCTAGTCAAAAGATGACCTGATCCTTCTACTGAGATATGTTTTAAAATCAAAATTAGCTATGTAAGAGCTACATATATTTTTTTGTTTCTTTTTTCTTTGAAACTTATAGCACATCTAATCTCTGAAATGAGGGAGGGGAAAGAAACCTCATCTGTCAAAATCTTAGCATGTATCAAATGGCTTCCTGTGTCTTTCAGGTGCCCAAATTAGCAATTTTTATTTCTCCAGTTGCCAGAACCAATCTGATAATTCTCAAACTACAGTTACGCATTACTGGTAGAAAAATAACCATTGAAAATCTGGTAATAAAAAAAAGGCAATTTAATATACAAATAAAAGTCTATAGGAGAGTGCAAGTCAACTGTGATAACGCGCTACTTAAATAATCCCCAATTTGTGAGTGTGTCAGCGTGACTGTGGCTCTCCGTAGCAGTGTGGTGCCACTGCTGGGGGCCCTGGGTGTGGAAATGAGGTGCAGTTTGCTCCCAGGGCCACGCTGCGTTCATAACCTTTCTGCTTTTAGTGTTATGCTTCAGGTATGCTTTTAGCCTTCATTAGCAGCGAAAGATGACTTCCCACAGAGCAGACGATAGCAACAGCACTAACAGATATAAAATACCTTGTGCTTCTGACCGGTTACATGATTACACAAACAAACTGCTCCTGGGCTGGTTTTTGCGTTGTGAAGGGGGGTGAGGTGATGGTGCCTGTCCCCCCTGCCATGCACCCCTCTGCAATGTCTGCTTGGGGGCTTGTGTAGCAGCAGGGAAGCACTCCCAGCCCTCAGCGTGCGGGATCCCACCTAAAATCAGGCCAGGGAACTGCTCCAGTGCAAAACCAGACCTGAAGCAACCATGTGCTGGAAGGGCAAGGCAGCCTGTGGGAGAGCGGCTGGTGCTGCCCTTTGCTGTCAGGACCATGCTGCTACTGTTTTTCTTTTTGCTAGTAGTCACAGAAAGTATGACTCAAGTCCTCCTTAAAACCTAAGCAGAGAGTCAGCGCTCAGGATGTATTTCCATGTATGTCGATGACAATACTGGTGCAGGATTTGTCCTTTGCCCCCGCCCCCCATCTCATCTCCCCGTGCCAACCCAGTCCCCCCATGCCCCCTTCCAGCCCCTGGTCCGTAGGGCAGGTGATGGTACCAACAGAGGCAGTGCCTGGGGATGGGGGAGGAACGCTGTTCCTGCCCAAGGTGGCCACGTACTTTTGGGGCTCTGTAGTCAAGTCCCCTCCTGTGCCTCCCTAGGAACTAGACAAGCGTTGCCCTGCAATACAGATTTTCAGAATCTGTACCAAAGACCAATTTCTTGCTGATGTGATGTTTAGGTGAGAGAGGGAGAGAACTAGTTGTTGCTATGATGCTCTCACACTGGGGCAGTTTGAGTATTAAAAGAATTGGAATCAAGACTGACTGCAGTTTTCTGGATACCCCTGGGCCGTTCTGCTCCCCTCTAATGAATCTGTCTGTTGCAAAAATGGGTGAACGTAATGAGATCGTGGGGGTATTCACCAGTTTCACTGGAGCCAGAATTTCACTATTGATAAAGACAATCTAGAATATCTCAACAAAAATATAATGAAATATAAAGCAGCTTTTTTTTTTTGCCTAGCTAAAATTAACTTCAAAGCCCTTCTGTAATTTGAAAAGGCTGCTGCACTAGCCTTTAGGCTTTTTTGCCTGAATTTTAGAGAGCTGATGAGAGTAACGTATCTATGTACTGCATATATCTTTGCACATCTTCTAAGGCATGAATAATCCTGATATCAATAACAAATAAGTAGCACCCATTGACTTGAATGGGTTAGCAGGACTATGGGAAAAAGAGAACCCGTAGACACTAAAAACTGCTATAAACCTTTATTAGAAAAAGTTCTTTGAAATTTCAAACTTATATACAATTAAGTAATATCATGACTTTGAAATACTTATATTACAAAATCATTTGAAACAGCTATTTGGTAAAACAGTTGCACATACAGCAATTTCATATGCAAAAAGTAAAGTTGCTCTCCATCAGGTTTAGCATTGCAAAACAATTTACTTTTTTATCTCATATCAGCAATATTATCTATGGGTTCATGACTTAGTTTCTAGGTAGTCTTAAAAACAACATTCTTTTTTGCTGAGGTTAATGTTAGGATTATGTGCTTTACAAGTCCAGGACTATTATGGTATTAATGAACTGCTGGCAATGCCAGTAACCTTATGTTTGTGACTTTATGGAGGAGTTGTTTATATTTTGTTTAAAAAAAAAAAAATCTCAAGATACTGATTTTTAGCCTATGTAGGAGAGATGTTGGTTCTTAACTACCCTTCTCTTTATCCACATATTTTGCAAACAATTCTTCCTTTGGATCCATAGCTCTTCTGTTTTCTATAGGATAAAGTGCTCACACTGTAAATTAGATGTTGAATTGTCTTGAAGTGCTGGATAACTACTGAAATAATTAAAGAAAATGGAAGAAGAGGTAACAGTTCCTCAGGTATCATCACATTTGCTAAACATTTTAGAATAATACATAGTGCAAGTGGCTTTCTGTTTGCATGCTTTTTCTCAATTTCTACTGAGGGATCATAACTTGAGTTATCAGTTGATGGTAGGTGTTGCAAGATGATGGTGAGATGTGTCAGCTCAGATCAAGCTGATGATGAGGATATTACAGCAGAGGCATAAATATGCTGTAGTGCATGATTTTTTAAATTTGCTAGTATCTTATCTGTTGCCTGGTTGTCTTCCTTTTTGTTTTGTGGGTTAGAGGACCTGACTGTGCATCATTTAGGGAAAATTAAGGTGCATCAACAGAAGGCGTAAAGGTAATACTTGTAAACTGGAGTATTACAACATTTTGGCTCTACTAATGTTGGAGTAAAATGGTCTAAATCCCCTGTAAGTCAATCCACCTACAAGACTAAAATATTGAGATAAAGCGTGTGTAAAAGGAAATGATGAAGAACTGATGACAAGTGTAAAACAAACAAGAGTGCAAGGGGCACGTGAGTAAGCACGAGAGGGAAACACTGGCTGGGGTGAGGGAGGAGAGGAGCCAAGGCAGTGCCCATGCTAGAGCTGAAGAAATTTCCTGGCATGGCAGATTTTAGAGAGGGTAAATGGCATAACCTGGCTAACTTATAAAGCTCTAACCTAGACGTTAGTTCTGGGTGAAATTGATTTTAAAGCTTGATATAGAGATGGATTGGATGCTTATTAACAAGAGTTTACAGAATATACATTCACTCAAGTTAAATTTAAATCTTTAAGTGGAACTAAATCTCTGAGAAACTTACTTGAAGCTGTATAGCATTTTATCTGGCAGAAGGACCATGCAGAATTAACATTAATCCCGAACCAACATCATGCGTTCTGTTTTGAGCATCTTCACGTTACTGCTTTGCAAACCGCAGGAAGTCTGAGCATAACATCTTTGTCTCTTGGAAGGAAGTTGCTAACAAAGCTGCTACCAGAAAATATGCACTTCTATATTTTTTTAATTTTCTAAATTTCAGTCTTTCACTTTTTCCCTTGTGATCGCATTATTTTAAATCAATGTTCTAGAGAATAAGTTTACTGTCAGGAACATGTGGATATGTTTTTAAAAAAGTTGTGAAAGATGAACTTAAACCACTTTTTTCAAAGCTAAAAATCATCCAAGCAGGGGAAAATTAATTTACCATCTCATATATTAAATCCAATATTTGCAATAAATTGTTTTGGAACAATGAAGAAATCTTTTACTCTTTGAGGAAATTACTAGTTGAGTCATATTCAGTAACAAATCAATATGATTAGCTGTAAACATTTTTTTCCTTTTATATTTTGACACATCCCCAATTACTCACGAAGCCAAACCCTTCTCTGTGTTTGTCAGCTGTTAGTGACACTCAGCTGTCATCCCAGAGGCTGGCAGAGTTTGTTAGCTCTCTTTAACTAAGTTGTGCATGATAACATATCAGCGAAATATTTGCAGGCAAAACAAAACTGATCATGTTAAGCATGTATTGAGTGGGAAGAAATTATATATTTAAATAGAAGATGAGGATAGGTAGGATATGAATTTAATATTTTAAATAAGGTGGGGTGGAGCTTTGCACAGACAAGGATCCACTTTCATGTGTGTGTTAAATATTTAAACTACATCCATAAGAGACATGCCACCTAAAATCAATGGATGCAATTACAACATTATATTCCCCACCCTGAGGTATCTCAGGAGTCTGAATTTTTTTTTCAATATAATTAAAGGTGACCAGGCACACTTAGAAGTCCATGTCTTTCAGATATTACAAGCTCAATATTCAAAACAAGAAGCAGCAGAAATCTTACTGCATCTGAAAACCTTGACCAAGTAGTTATGCATTACACATACTTATCTAAACTTGTGTTTGGTGTGAGTAATGAATTGTTCAATTTTTCAACCTCTTATTCTTTAAAAAAAGAAATGCTTTCAAGTTAAATATTCCTGAAGTAGGTGGTTGTTAGGGAGGAGGGTTAAATGGTGAGAGCCAGTCTGTGGCACTAATCTGTGGAGATAATGAACGGAAAGGCAATCTCAAAATAATACATTTCACCTCTACAATGCCTTTAATTTGAAAAGCAAAACACATGCTACAAAGACTATGCCCTTGCTGGGCCGCAGTCACTTCTGGCAAATCCTTTGAGAGGCTTTTGAGCTGCTCTGTCTGTCCTCAGAGCTGTTCTGTCAGTCCCAGGCTGGTACCTCCCCAGCAGAAGCCCCGTGCAAATCAGTGCACCATTACCAAAAAGCAAATGGAAAACCAAACGTTGCATAGGCATGAGCTTCACATCCACCAAACCAGGGCTGTCCAGAATCATGGATGTTTATCTTTTTTAAAAACAAAACAGCCACCCACAAAAAATACAAAGCGAGCCACCAGACTTAGAACAGAAGTGGTACACTGCTGAAGAGCTAGACAGAAACATGGATTATTTTGGGAACTTTTAGGGGAAGGAAAAAGAGGCTTCTCTTAATTTGTGATGAATCTTGTTGCAGAAGGAATTTAAATCAGCCCCTAATCTTACTATAGTGGTCTTCCTTTTTTTTTTTCTTTTCTTCCCCGGTGATGTTTCCTTTCTGAAGACTCTATGTAGCAGGACACAACAGAAGTGTTTGCTTCTCTGGCCTTTTGAGATGAATTATATTTAAATTCAGTTCATCCAATATCTGGGAGATCATTAGCTCGTGTGCTGCTTCCCTTTAACCAGTTCTTTGCTGTTCTGACTTCATGATTCACCATCACTGCATATACATGGAAAAGAAAAACAAACGCACCAGGGTCATGCTGCTTGGTCAGTTGTCTCGGCAGGAAATAATACGCAAGAATATCTCTGGAGTTCATGAGAAGGTGTTATCAGAAAACAAATATCAGCCATGCAACGCATGAAACAACCCCCCATCCATGGTGGGAGGTGCTGGCAGCAAGGGCTGGTCTGGTTTCTCTGCTGGTTAGTGGCTCCTCGGGGGACCCGTCCTCCTGCTCCCTGCGGGCACTGAGCCATGCAGCTGCCCTCCTTCCACAGGTGAGGGTAACTTTTTACAGATGGAACTCTTGTATTGAATCTGGCCTTGTAGCAGGTGAATTTTCTTTGTCCTGCTGGTTTCTGCCTAGCTAGCTTGCTCCCTAGTGCTTTCTTAATAATGTTTGGTTCATGCCGATGTTAAAAAGACAATGTTTTGTATCACCTGGTTAGATTTCAGTCAGCATTAACAGCAAGGGTTTAAACCACCCCTCAAGTTACAAAGGTCACTCAAAATCTAAATATTTCACGTGGGTTTTAAAGTACCTTGCCAAACTGAGGCATCACCTGGGAAAGGAGTATTTCTGTGTACTGGCTTATTCCCCACCCAGAGCATCGCACCATAAGAGTCATGCTTTTTCAGACAGACGGACGAGGGGGGTGCCCAGCAGCGCCCAAGGAAAACCAAACCCCTCAGGGGAGGTGGCAGCCTACAAAGACCCGTGCTGTGAAGGGGACACAGGCCACACTTCTGTTTTGTGGGGTGGGGTGGGGGGGAAGTAAAGGTCCCTGCCGGAGAGATTGGTCTTGCACCTGGTTCTGCACCACGTGAGCATCAGCCCTGTGCCCGCCTGCGCGGGATGGGGAGAGCTCGTGCTTCTCTGCTCAGGCACGATCAGGGGTTTAGTACTAGGTTTCAAAGGCAAGATATGTTATTTTAAATATATATAAAAATATATATATTTACACACAAGTATGTATTTTTAACTTGGTGAGCTTACGTGCAAGGCGGATGAATATGACCTACAAAGGTGCCTGGGCTGTTGTGTCTTGTCTCTTGTGTGCAAATCTGTGGCCTTGGTGCTCGTTAGTATGGAATTTTGCCATAATAATACCTTTGTTTTGTTGTACTTTGTAGTATTTCACTTTTCTTGCTCAAAAGAGCTGCTGAAAACATCTATTTTCTGTACATAATTCTCTTTCTGACATTATTTATTCAGCTAAGAGTTTGGTTGGCAAAAGCAGCAGATCTTGGTCTGATAAGGTTCAATTGCAGAAATAAATGGGAACAAATTTTTTTGTTTACCAGGAAATCCCACCATTTCAGATAGCTTTTCATTTCAAAATGAAGCATGTTTCAAAATTTCATGTAAAATTAAATTTGAAAAAGTAGTTTGAGTTAAGGGAAATGCTTAATTAGAACCCTGTGATAGTGAACTATTTCTGTTCTGTAAACCTTTTTCAAATTTTATATTAAAAAGTCACTTACTCTGACAAGTAGTTTTGGAACAACTTTCATTCTGAAAATGTCAAAATGCCATTATTGAAATGTTTAGTCTCAAATGTTCTCAAAATTATATCAAAATCAATTCATAGTTCAAAACATTTGGGTCTTGATGAACTTCCCCCCCCCCCCCCCCGCCCCCCCCCAGCATCTTTATGAAACAGGAAAACCACATTCAGCCAGTTGTGTTCAGTGAGGCCTTGAGATGTTTCCCATATTGAAATATCAACAATAAAATCTAAAAGTAGCATTACCATAATTTGAGAAGAAATTTGCCCAAAGTGGTCTTTCAGAATCTGAAATTGAACCTAATAATCTTGCACTTTGTATTCAACTAATATCTTTTGTCTGAGCAGCCCTGAATGTTTTAGAGATAAATATCCTCTTTTTATTTGCATTTCTTTGCTTTCCTACAACTTAGAGGCATAAATTTCTCTATGGTCTGATCCTAAGATACCAGTCATAAGAAAATATGCTTAAATAATGTACGTACCTTTGCTCTGAAGTATACTTATCTGAACAGGGCTGCTTTTTTGCATCAAGGCTTACGCCTCACTATAGTGTTTTGAAGTGACAATATCTCTATCTTACAGGTGGGGAACTTGTAGGGTGTAGCCCAAAGATACCTTTTGCCAGTCAGGAACAAAACCCCACCTTCTGATGGGGTTAATGCAAATCCAGTACAAAAGCACCTTAGCAAGGGTGGTATTTAAAATGTTAGCTCAAGCTGCTAGGTCATGATGACTTCTTTTTCTGAAGATGAGCTGTTTAAGTTTTGGGAAGAAAACTAAATGCTCAGGTGTCATTGTGCCTAAAAAGCCTTTTATAGCATGACTAACTTCTGCCGGTGCTAGCATATGGCTCAAGCACACTTTGTCCTGTACTCCCTGCTATAGTTGGTGGTACACTCAGCAAATCTGTTTTTAGAGAACCACTGTGCAGTTGCCTCTCCTTAACTATTCCCCCTCCCTGAGTTATCATTTAGAGGCTGAAAGGGAAGACCCAGATGGCTAGTGAATCCAGCATCTTTTCCAGCCGCTCAGGGTAAAATCATTGTGCTTGCTCGCATCTGGAACCTAGGATCCAAGTCTGTCTTTTAAAAAAAAAAAAAAAAAAACCAAACACAAACCAACACCACCTCTCCCCCACTCCCCCAAAAAAACCCACAACGCAATGATTTCTCTTGTGATAGCTGTAAGCAGAAAGCTTTTAAATACAAGCAGCTGCAGCGGAGCAGACCCATCCAAAAGCTACCCTGAAGCTGCAGGTTTGGAGCAATGGAGTTGCAAACTCTCCAGCAGTGGTAATTTAATGTCACTGCTATTTCACTCCTGAGCAAGGAAACTCAGCATATTTTCTGAGGGGAACTGGAATATTAGGACGTTTTACAGTGGGAGGTGCAGCTCTGTCAGACATGTTGAGCTGAGCTATCTCATGCCGTGGGAGGGGGGAGGCCCGGGTCAGCCTCCTGCCACCCTTCCTTGCTCTTGGCCTTGCCTGCTTGCATCTGCACCAGGGGTTTTCTTGGCACGCAGCATGGTTTAATGGTTTGTTATCGTAACCTGGCACAGAGGAGCTGCTTTGCTTGCTCCCCAAAATGCAGCCACAATGCAAGCGTGCAGGCAAGGGTGAGGTACAGCCCCTTGCTTCCAGTTGAAACCAGAGTTCTTGGGGAAAATGGGAGTTTGAGGAGTTTAGTGGTTCTGGCCAAAAATCTTGAGAAAAGCAGCCAGAAAGTTTTTAAGTTTACAAGCTGTCAGGATTGCAGTTTTGCATCCCTCTGGGATCTCTGCTTGGACCATGAGCTAGTACCAGCTCTGAGCGAGCGCTACAGGGGGGCACTGGGAAGATCCTTTGGGTTTCTCCTGGGGTCAGACAAGCCCCTGCCTGGCAGGTCACAGCTCCAGCCAAAACATCTGGCAGTGGAGTGCAGGGGCCTGGTGGCAGAGGGGAGCTGGGTGCCCATGCTGGTGAGTAGTGCCAAGGAAGCTATGCTGAATGCTTGTATTAATACCTTGGGAAACTCTGATTAGAGCCTGATCAGTGAGTGAAACTGTCTGTGCCATCTGGCTGTCTGTCTTGTGCAGGTTTACAACTGCAAGATTATTTAGGAGTGTAATTTACAGGCGGAGATGGGTATAGAAATAAGAGCCTGTCAAACCATCTGCTTGAGTTGAAATCAAAGTCCCTATATATACAAAACCTTTAAAACTTAAGTAGACCAAAGAATCACTCTATTTGTAATTATATATTAGAAAAATGAGATTATTTTGGAATGACATTGAGCATGTTTCTTCAAATAGTATAATGAATTCAAAGTACCTTGGGTTGGCAATTGATTCTTTTTCTTCTTCTCTTACAGTAGGCAAACATTCACAGTCAGCTAAAAAGGAGAAGAAAAAAACCTGTAGTTTTTCTTGGCAGTTATTCTCTGCTTATTTCAAATTGCATCAACTTTTCTGGTGCAGTCTCTCTGTGCTATTCTGCACTCTTTTATCTGTAAAATCAGCATAGTCCACATAGCATAAATGTTACGTGGTTTAAATCCTCCTGAACTTTGATAGGTGTTGCTGTCATTTCTTTATTATATATATTTCAGTTGTTTATGTACACCTATGCAGATGAACTACTTTTGAGGACTGTTTCCCATAAACTACCCTGGGGAGGACTATTTGTTAATCTTCCACTGCTTATACAGTTGCACCTATGCTTTATAGTCCAGCTGGGAATTTGGGGCTGGGGCTTAGGGAATGCTACACGTAAATCCCCATATGTAAATGATTTGCTCCCTTCTGCCCACAGAATTTTAAAAAATATTTTACAGCACTGTTTCCCTGTGTACTATACTTACTACCTCTAGTTCACGACTGCCACTTAGCACATGTTTTCTGCTAGAGCTTATGGACTGCGAAGGTCAAAACCCCATCAGGTGGAGCACTGTGCTAACACAAAGAAATGCTACAAAGAGTTTTATGTCCTGAAAAACAGCGCATCCCTAGGAGGTCAGGCAAATGAGCTATTTGGATGCAAGGCAAGGGACTACAAATAAAAAAAAAAATCAAGGTTTCAGCATTTCCTAACCAGTGCAAAGCAGTTAGTGGTTCAAAATCAGGCCTTGGTTAATTCACACCTTACTGAAAACTTACATTTTTTTGAGGAAAGCCTTGAAGGAGGATGCAGGGCCCTTAGACTTTCAGCTGAAACCTTAAGAGGTTTCTCTTGAGAGGAAAAGACGGGGGGGAATACAAGATACTTAGGAGTAACTAAGAAGGAGCTGAAGATGGTGGTAGTTACTGTGGGTACCAATTGCTCCATGGGCTGCTAGGCTTGCCCGGGAGGATGTATTGGTGAACGGTGCTGGCAGCAAAGAACAGCTTGTTTTATGTGGCAGCGATGGCAAGCAAGGGAAATGACACAGAGGGGAGGGATGTATTCATAGGATCCTGGCAGCAATTTTAAGTAAATGGTGGTCTGAACTATGAGTAAATGTGTATTCTTCTACAATAGCACAATGTGGAGCACAGAACTGTGTAAACTGTGAAGACTGAAAAGACTAGATGCTTCAGAGAAACTAGCATTTAGCATAAGAATGTGTATTTAAAAATATAAATACTGTTCACAGCTATATGTGTGTTTAATAGATGTGTCTACTGGAAACTCAAAACATTTATGATATTCCATCATATGTTAAAAATACGCTCCCACACAAACTAAAATACTCCTCTGAACAAATCTACCCCGACATTTGTGCTGCTATTTTAGAAGCAGGGAGTCAAGAACACAACTAAAAATGTTGTAGGAAAAGCAGCGACACACATACAAAAGGCTTTACGTTGATTTTTCTATGCATGGGTTCTACATCAGCTAGAAAGAGAGGGATGATGGAGTAGAGGGGTTACCGTGTACCATTTTTGTTCATGCTGTTCATCCATTTATCAAGCTCTTCCATCTCTATCTCCATAACAGAGGGTGTGTCTTCTTCAAAAATAGGACTTGAGAGAAGGGAGAGAAAAAAGACATTACACAAAATGCTTAATTTAAATGTAGTCCTTTTTGCATGAGTCTTTCATAAGTCCAGACACATGTGTAAACTCTGGAAAGCCACGCTAGCCTAGTCATCTGAGAACATGTCAGCCCAGTGAGTGTAAACAAAACAGCTGCAAAGAGATGCAAAGGAGAGGCAGCGAGATGCTGGTCCTGGGCAGAGGTTGGGCTGGCTGGGACATCACATGCAGAGGGGCTTGGGCGGTGCAGTTTGGGCTATGCCAGAGCACAGGACCACTGCAGCTATTTGAGAACTGTCCCTACTATAAACAGAAAACTGAACAATAGTTTCTCTGCCCTGCTGGGACACATGGCAAAAGTCCCCCTGCTCTAGTGATAAAAGCAGAGGGCCTAAAGTTTCATCCTAGCTGTCACTGACAGTGACTTCAGAAGGAAAGGTCATCAGTAGAGTAATTCTGCTTTTATTTAAATGCCTATGTTTAGCTTCCCTTTGCTGATCATTCCCGGAGTCACATGGTAGAAAAAAATGTTTTTAGCAAAATGCCCTTTTTTTTTTTCCCCTGTGAAGCCAATTTAAGAACTTCCAGCATTGATTAGCAAGATGGAACTTAATAAAAGGTAAAGATAACAATTATCACTCTGATAAGAGCCATGCAGCTTTTGGCTTATTTTCCCAGCAGCTAAAGCATTGCTCTCACAGCAGCTGAGCGAGCCTTTCCACCTCACCTCAGAGTGAGAAGGCAAACTTGAAAAACAGGGGGGAGCAAGACATAGAGCTTATTCTGAATAGTAAAAGCCTGCGATGAGCCTGGGAACTCATCCCCTTTGCTTATGGGGCACCTTGAATGTCTTGTGGCCGGTGGGGCTGGGGGTGCCCGGAGCAGGCATAGGGGCAGCTGCAGGTGGTGGGTGCCACTGGGGCAGCGCTCGCCTCTACTGCTGTAACTCCTGTTCTCCTGCTCTAGTCTTACCCCTTCAGGTAGATACTGAAGTCGTGCTTTAGCCACCTCTAGAGATAGTTAACTGGAGCAAATGATGGCAAAAGGTAATGGTGTTTAGTGTACAGTTAAATTAAAACAGGTGGTGAAGGAGCCAAAAATCGTAATATCTTGTTACAGTGAAAGAATAAAAAAAGTAACATTCATAAACTTTACCTTTTCACATTTTCGCTTCCCAGCTCATCTGGAAAAGAAAAATGTTGGTGTTCATAGTTCTGTTCTTTGCATATACAGCGTCCAGGCTGCAAGCAAGCTTTGAATAGGGTCATGTAAACCAGGTTGCATTTTCAAAAGGCATAGTAGTTAACTTGTAGATGAAATACAAAACACCTCATCCTCTTTGTAATTTTCAGAGGAACCCATTATTTTTAATCTTGAACACACTAAAAGCAGCTCATTATTAGCTGTGCTGGGAGGAAACCGACTTAGCACCATGGTGGGCAGGACATGGCAGATGCACGCTTCCCTGAGCATACAGATGTCATGAGAGAAATGGTATCATGAAAAGGAACCACTATTGCAAAAAAAATTGTTTACTGGAAGCATGGGGACATTTTGCTGTTGGCTACATGCAGGCAATTCAGCTCTGCCTGGAGATTCTGGGAGCCACTCATGGGGAGAAGAGAGAGGGACTTGCATGGCAGATTAAATCTGTTAAGCAAATGAAGCTGAACTAGCCAGATGTCAAAAGGGATCCAAAGCTAGTTATGACCCCAAGACAAAGTAAAGATGCAGGGGTAAAAAAAAAAGTGTAATAGCCATTATTCAGTTAAATAACTTCCTCTCCAGGAATCAAGTGACTGAAAAGCCTCAGCCCTCAAAAAAAGAATGAAGAACTACATAAAGGATTCACACTGTATACTGCCCTAAATCAGATTATTTTTAACTCATGGTCACCAATGGGTGCTGACACCTCCCACTTGTCCCAGCACGTTCCCTGACTGCAGAGCCACCCCAGGGCTGCAGAGCCATCTGTCCCCACCTTGAGGGTGCCCCAAGTCCCATCTCCAAGCAATAGGCACAGGACAAGAGATCCCAGGATTGTGCCCCTGCAAGGCACCACATTGCCCATTCAGAAACAGGGTGGGCAACTACATGTGTGGCTTTGAGTTCAGAGTTTGCTACGAGGGTGACCCAGTGATAAATAAGGCAGGTGCAGCCTAAAAATGCCCTGAAAAATGGACTTAAAAATCTATGTTGAACATATGTCACTGTCTGCAGGCTGAGGAGCTTACAGCTGCACTCTTGGTCTGTAGAGACACTGATACGACCATTTCAGGACTTCACTTACCAGCTGCGTGGTTTTAATGTGACACCCCAGTTTGTTTGGGTCAGACACCCAGGCAGTCTGACCTCAGGATTCCTAGCTCATCTGCTGTGATATCTTCATAGCTGCCACCATCCTATAGGATTCCTTACAAGTGTTCCTTAAAATGGTTTTGCTTATTTTTATTTTATTGAAGCTCTGAGCAGCTTTACCTTGTGGGCAGTATAGGCAATAAATTCACCTTGTTATTAAGCATGAAGATAGAAGCAGCATTTGCAGCCACACTGTTATATCTGTATGCTGTTCCTGGCATTGCCAGGAGCCGGAGCTTGGTGCTGCAGCTCCCGTGGGCGTGCAGCGTGAGCAGGAGGTGCCAAGAAGCAGAACTAGCTCCTGCCCAAGGAGGGCGGCGTGCCCAGATACCGCCAGCCAGGGGTGGATCTCTTTTCTATCTGTCAAATGTGCAACTACAACCAGAGAAGTACATCCTAAACGTGGCATCCCAGGCCTCCAAATAATGATCTGTTAATGTTGAGTGCATCCTAAAAAAATATCCTTCTGATGCATGAGAAGACAAATTTACCTTGCTTAGACTTTTTCCTTTTATGACGTATTACAAAAAATATGATCAGCAAAATCAGCAGGACCAGCAGCACGATGGGAACAATGTATAACAAGATAGAGTGTTCTGCCGCTTCTAGGCTGTCCTGATTGTTCACGGCATTCAATTCGGTACTTGGAGTACTTATTGTTTCAAAACTGCTTTCAGTAGCTCTCGCGGTGACAAGTACTGGCTCGTGGTCATCTGGAGTTGAAGAACCCGTAGTGGGAGAAGGTGTTACTGTAACAGTGGACAGCATTGACGATCCGTCAGCTGAACCCTCATTTTCAGAGCCTGCCAAATATATGAGGACAATTTAAGATATTATGGATTTTATTGGTATTATCAGTGAGTCCAAGTGTATAGTTTTTAATATTTACCTTTCATTTGACATCTTAAAAAATCAGCAGATGCCCCATACACACAGACTTGAAGTCTTGGGCATCAGATGTAAAATCAGATTGCAAATTGGTCAAAATCTTACCAGTCCTGACCACATTCTTCAGCTGGCTCTTACTAGGACACGTCAGCATTCACAGTTTGTCTGCACACAGCTGTCTTGCACAAACATATTTCTTTTCCTGCAGGTTGGCATCCGGTCTCGCTCTCACAGAAGTCTTCTGCTTCTCAGTAAACTACACCATCCTGCTTTGCTCCTCAGCCCTGGCACTTATGGCCGCAGCCTCTTTCGTCCCTCCCCTTACCCAAGGAGCTAGTACTCCCTTTGGGGAGACTGTTATCCCTGGTTCACCAATTCCTCCGGCTCGCTCATCTCCCTGTTTCTGTGCCTTTCTCAAATGTCTTAAATTTGTTTCACTCTGAAAACAGAACTGGTGAAAGGAAGTCTGAAGTCTGCAGAAGCTGCTGACTTTCGCTTCTGCTAGAAGAGGTAGTCGTAGCACAGGGACTTTGCTGGATACAGAAGCAATTAACTGCTCTGCTGTTTGATCCTGCGGGCTGGCTGAAGGAGCATACAGTAAAGAGTCAGTCCTGGCTTTTCACAAATGGGGAGGGGGTTGAACCTTAATTTGGGTTTTGATTTCATTTATCATGCATTTTTTAAGAACAGTGGCTAAAATTGGCTGAATTGATAATAGTGAAACAAGGTTTTTTTGGTGGCTAATTAAATCTATGTTGACTGTCACAGTTTAAAGCTTAACAGAAATATAGCAAATCCTGGGCTGATACTGTATTCTATACTGTAGCCAGGAATCAGTCCTTAGATAAATTACACCAACATGTTTCTAAATGCAAAGCCCTCAATTTTCTTAGCATGAAATTAAATTATTTTTTCGTGTTATCTGCCCTTTCAGACACAATGCCGGCATGCTGCAGCTCTCATTTTCTGCAGTAAAGCAAGATGGGATTTCATGACTTTTGCAATGACATGTTTTTCTCCCTGTTCTTGTAAAGCGCTGGGCAGCCACAGTTTCCACTAGAGTTAGCAAGAGCTTAAGGTTTTCAGCACCTCAGTGCTGGCATTTCTAATCTCACAGGACTGGAAACAAAAGTGCTTAGCATTTTAAATGCTTTTGTAAACACATTAATCTTCATAATGGCCCTGAGAGATGAGCAGTTATCATCTCCATTTTACAAATGAGGAATCAGAAGGACAGGGATGCTGTCCTTCCCAGGGACGCCAAGTGAGAGAGGAAAACTGGGATTAGAGCGCTATCTCTTGCTTAATCCACTCTGCAGCATCTCCTCTCCTGTCAGATTTGTCTTGAAGAGATGATGAGTATCTCATGAGACTGTATTCCAGGAAACCCAATTTCAAAGGAATAAAATTGAGTGTGACAGCATAGATTTATCTAGATTTTTATGCTGCACTTATCACTCAGGCACCTGATTGTTTCATCCTTTCCTAAAAACTAGGAAAGAATTTTAATACTTAATAATACCTAATACTTGAATACTTTTAGCACCGTAAAGGTCACCAGACTCTTTCACCACAATATGACAATGAAAATGTTAGCTCTTCAGTGGCAAAGCACTTTGCATCAATAGTCTCTCTGCTGCTTTCTTCTGTATTTAGTATTGCAGTCAAGAGCAAATCACAATCTCTGCCTCCCTGGCAGGCAGCGACCCCCTACATCTGTGCTTCTCCACCCCTCCCTGTGATCTGCTGGCTGTCCTTAATCCTATTGCCGAGCTCCTCTCCCTTATTAGTTTGGCCACGTTTTCTGTCCCAAGGTAGTTGATAGTCCCCAGTGCCGGCAGCCGCTCCGTTTCAGTTGCACAGAGTAATGAGGTATCGCTTAGAGATGGCCGCACCGTGGGACCAGCGCAGCCTCACCGAACTGCTTCGACAACCTTGCTTCATTTTCCTCCTCTAGCCATTGCCCTTGAAACCCATCATCTGCCACATTTGATACATTGATAAGGATAAGCCCATTGCTTAAAATAGTACAAATGGGAAAGGGTGCGGGGAAAATACCTTATTTTTCATTTATTCTTAGAGCTAAAATGGATTTTTCAAATGTCTAAAGCATGGTGTGACTTTAAAGCAAAAGCATAGTCACACCTCATTAACTGCAGTGCTAAACTTTCAGCTGCAGCGTATGCTGTGCTTGATTTCCAAGAGAGAATTTTCCAGTGTCTCTGGTACTTTTTATTTGCCTGTTTTTGAGCTATGAAGCAGATTTCAAATCATTTGTCTCTGTGTGAAATAGAATTACCTTTTCTAGTCTTTAGGCAAAGAAAATGGCAAATCACAGGGAGTGACCTTACTGTCGTGTATTTTTGGTCATTTTGCATAATTCCAGGGACAAAACACCGTTTCCCCTTGCAGAGATTTTTTTTCTCCAAGTGAATTAAATATGTCTTTTAGCAGAAGGGCAACCAATTGCACAATGTTCTTGCAAGGATATTGCTCTTTTTTCCTGTGTTTCACCTGCTGCCTCGACACATTTCCCTCCAGTTCTTCTGCCTGTCACCTCTGAGGACTAGAGCTCGGACCTGAGGGATGCCCTACATGTCACACAGGGGCTGCTCTTGCTCTCGGGCCACCCATGCAGCACATTTTTTATGCAGCAGGAAAATCACAGCCTGCACCTGGGTGGGTCTGGTGGCTTGCGCCAAGGAAGGATTTGTACCCCCAACCCAGTGGGGAGGGACGAATGGAATCAGGGCTCCTGGTGCAGACACAGCGGTTGCTGCAGCCAGCTGCCTGGGATGCATGAGACCCATGTGGCTGGCCCCAAGGTAGTCATCATTTTTCATGGTGTTTCAGTTTAAAGCGCTCAAAATAGCGAGTGGGCTGTGTTGCAGCTGGCCCCAGTGGCTGTTCTGCAGGGTGAATGAAAGCTGGATGTTCCAAGGTTTGGAGTAGGGCAGGAGGGTGTCTGGAAGTCAGAGATTTTGTGGGATGCTGTTCAAATGTTTTCTCCATGCCTGGAGGGAGCCAGATTTGTGGTGGTCATTCATACCATGAACTGTCTTGTCAGCTGTGCTTGGGTTTCATCTTGCAGCAATCTACTAGGTCCCTCCAAAAGAGAGTCTGACCATAACATAATGTACATTCAGGAAAGAAAACCAAGGCCAATGGAGTGGAACAAGGAGCAAGTCATATCTGACCATGTAGATATCCCCTTGACTTTGCAAAGCCCGTGCCCCTCTTCTTGCTAAGCTTAGCCTCATGCTGTTGGTTGCAGCCTGACACTTGTACTCCGTGCTCTGCACATCTTGGCCAAGGAGCAGGTGCTCATGCAACCACCACATCGGCTTCAGCTTTGGACTGCCTGGGGCACTAGTGCTGGTGCCTTCCCCCCATGCTGGGGGAAGTGGATGGGAGCCATGGCTGCAGCCCAGCCCATATTGCTGCTTCCCATGCTTTCAAGAGCAGAAGGGAGAGGGGCTGGCATGCAGCTGCATACCACCCTGATGGGGAGCTGGGCACAGCTGGAACTGGAAGCTAAGAAGTCCTTGGGTTCCCACCACTGAGGTATTAGAGGATCTAGTCCTCAGGGGACCAAAATGCCTGAGCAAGCACTAGCAGTGGCTCAAAAAAGGTGCCATTACAGTTTTTATGAATTACAGAAAAGCTATGTCCCTGTATGCAGATAGCATGGTATAAGGTATTATTCAATATTTTCTACTTAAAAAAATGTTTGGATTGCCCATGGACTTTGCGTGAGTTTGGAGGTGCTCCCAAGTCTGCCTTTCAAGGGAGGCAGAGGGAGTTGAATATATCGAGCAGCTTTAGACTGGAGTCCAAACAACTGCAGCTCAAACAAACGAACAACGTTTCTGTTGCTGCAGCATTTCTTCCTCTGAGGTTTGTGCTGTAGCACTCAGAGGTGGTGATACAAGCTTCTTGATGCAGTAAGCAGGCAAACAGGTTTCTGATTTCTGTTGGATGCGAGGCAAAGGAAAATAGCCAGCAGTCAGCATGTTTGGTTCTGCTGTAAGATCATCAGTCTCCCTGCTGCCTACTCGTCAGACTCGGGGACTGGGCTCTCTGAATTTTCAAATTACTCTATAGTACCTACTTCTTTTGCGAGGCAAAGGAAAATAGCCAGCAGTCAGCATGTTTGGTTCTGCTGTAAGATCATCAGTCTCCCTGCTGCCTACTCGTCAGACTCGGGGACTGGGCTCTCTGAATTTTCAAATTACTCTATAGTACCTACTTACAGAAGAAAAAGGGATGGGATACAGGAAAAGCAAGAGCTAAGTCAATGGGATAGTCAAGCTTATTAGTTTGAAAGGAAACTTTTTGTTTCTCCAAACTTTCCCATAAGCTATAAAAATGCAGTGAAAGGAAGACTCACGAGAAGGTGACAAAACCAGAAAAGGCCATAAAGCTGTGTATGCTGGAGCAAAGTTACCATAACCTATATCACTCCGTTCCATACACACGTCCCTTCTGATGGTATAGTCGTACAACTCCACACGGTCCGTACAATCCTCTCTCTTATTGCTTGACTCATCCCAGTTCCGTTCCTCTCCCCACGTTTTGCGTTGCTGTAGGAAGGGCTGTTCCTTGCCGCGGCCAGGGCTTGCCCAGCTGCCTGTCGCAGCAGGTCCCGCCTGTCAGTCTGGCTAGAAGAGGAATCCTTAAAAGCCTGCAGGCTAGCTGTCGGGTGCACGCGCTCTTCTGGTGAGGGAGCACAAACACTTCAGGATGGCTAATCTGTAGACAAGATCCCATTAAAATGGGGTGCTTAGAGAGTGTTATCTAGGTATAACCTGAAAGAGGAAACAACTGTTTAAGTTCATTTCTAGACGATGGAAACTGCTTTCTCCTTGCTGTACTTCCATCTAGCTGAAGTGCTGTGTTAACTGCTGGTGTTGCAAATTCAGCCACGTGTCTTAGAATCAAACTGTGAACCTGTAGTCTCATTTCTCACCCCCTGTACTAAAGGTTTTCCAGACCCATTTATGCATTTAGTTGTATTCTTAATCTCGTGGCCTTCCAGCACCGCATCAGTGATACCAGTGCGGCATCCGTGCGACTTCACTGTGATGCAAATCTCTCTGTGCTCCTTGCTCTCAGGAGGACCCTGAAATTAAAGATTCAAAAGCTCTGGAGGCTCTCCAGCTGTCATAAAATCTCTTGAGGGAAAATAGACTGGGTTCACTGACTGAAATTTAGTATACAATTTTGCTGATGCAAAGGAGAGATTTTCTGAAATGCTCCTGAGCACTTGAATAAAACACAGTGGAAGTTTGTGGTGTGGATAAAAGGGATGAATAGGAGTAAATGTGTACAAGGAATTGACATGTTCAGCAGAAAGGGGTTTTCATCTGCCTTTTAGGGAGCTGCACTTTGGAAAGAGAGGATGTAGCACAATCCTCACTTCTTATATTGTTGCTTTGCTAGAAAATTGTAACAGGTGACTCTGATGGGTTCAAACCCGCTCCTGAGTTCGTTACTCTAGGGGGGAACAGGTCAAAAACATCACTCCCTCAGAGACCTTGGCTTTGTAGGGGACTTTACCTGAAAGGCACTTCTCTGCCAAAGAGAGCGCTGCTGCCTGCGCTCACGGCACAAGCTGCTGAATATCTGGATCTTTGATAGCAACATTTCTTTGAATGGCAGCTCAAAACAATAGCGCAGAGACAGAGCCAAAATAAAGTGCTACCTGCAACCATCTCTGTTCTTCCACTTAACGACCTTACACCCTTTACTGCTCCTCTCCCTCACGCGTTTTCTTGCTCCCTGCGTCACACCACTTATGCTGCAATTTCCCGCATGTTTCATGGAGGGAGATGGCGTACCCTGGGAAATGCCCGTAGGGTCAGAGCCTTTTCCTATAAGCTACAGTCAGGGCCTTAATACTTGTTCCTAGGGGCAGCACATAGGGGTTTGAAGGCTGCTGCATGGCTGAGCAGCAACCACCATCACCCAGAGCGGGGAGGGCTACTGCTGGCCCTCAGCAGGTCACCAGCAGGGCCTTCTGCCCGCATAAAGCAAGGGGACTGGTGCAAACCCCCATGTCCCCTCAGCCTGGAGCCGGGAGAGGGCCAGCACCCAGAGCTGAGCCCTCAGGCATGCTCTTAGAGCTACTGGCTTAGACTAATTGTAGTGTAGCCAGGAGGAAACTGTCTGTTAATCACAATCCCAATAGCAAGGCTGGTGTTACACAAGGCTCCAGCGCAGTCTGGGAACAGGACTTAGAAAGGCTTCAATCTGTCTATGCTGCAAGATTTAATCATGCTCCTATTGCCTATTTGATAAATGGTTTCTAGACAGCAGAGGTGAGACCTGGGAGATCCCCAGGAGCTTTGGCCCCCCTTCTCCAGCAGACCATTTAAAGGTGAGGACTGTGTCTGGGACTGGAGGAAAAAGGAAAAAAGCTCCTTTAAAGGTCCTGCCCTGTTGATCCGTGAGCAAGCAGGGGTGACAGCAAAGGATCCCCCTAGCAGGCTGCCCTTGGCAAAGGAGCTCCTGACCCACCAGTGCCTGCCACTAGTGGGGTACAGAAGCCCCTAGACAAACTCTTCCCCCTCCAGTTCAATTGCCACCCCAAGGCCTGAGTTCACAACTTCCCCCTTCCTACCCTTGCAGTCAGAGTAAGCCCCGGCTATGTTTTGGGGCTGGTTGCACAAACAAAAACTGTCTTTGTGTGGGGAGTGAGGGTCCTTGTCTTCTCTGGGTGTGTGCTTTCCTCCCCTTCCCCAGCAGTGGGGGGGCTGGCTGGGGAGAGCCAGGCCTGACAGCGGTCAGGGAGAGCTCTGGCAGGACTGGCTCACTCCCCTGGAGGAACTGTTCCAAAATCAACCACAATTTAAAAGTGAACCTATAGGTGGGAAGCCTCTAAAGGCAGCAGGGAGTGGGTTGGGGCACCTGGTAGGTGACATCTGCCTGGTGCTTCGTGCAGTCTTTAATGCCTGTTGCAAGGAAGGGTGGGGGGGCCCAGCTGAGGGGGTGGAGTGGGAGCTAAGGTGTTCCTCTGCCCTGTGGAGATGGTGATGAAATGCTAGCAATCAGTCCAGTGCAAATGAGCTAAAGAAGGCTGGAGCCTAATCACTCTGTGTTGCTTGTATCATGCCCCTCCATTTCCCTGGGACCTTGGTTTTGCTTAGTCCATGGCAGGAATTTTTTCTCTGACCGCTTTGATTCTGAGCTACATTCGACGCTTGCAGCAGATTTTCCTAATGTGTCTGTAACGCAATAGGGCTGCAGTAACGCAGACAAGACCCAACAATTTTATACCTCTTTTTAGCTCTTTCTTACAGCTAAGCAAGACTCCTAACCACGAGCAGCTCAGCAGCACGCCAGGAGCCCAGTTTTACATCCTGCTTCTAGTACTGGTTTTCAGGGGAAAAATTATCCATGCCAAACCACCTATTTCACCAATGCATTTTAAAACCTCAACAGAAGCAGTCCAGCAATAGCTGAGAGTGACTGTCCTTTCTCTCCCTGCTTTCTGGAGAGCTTCTGCTCACTACAGCAGCACGGAGGCAGCAAACACTTGTAGCCCATGCTGAGGCACTTCGGCAGTGATTTGTTTGACACCGAAAGGCATGTAGGCACAGCCTGGCAAGGTTTTACTAAAAGGGCTGCCTGCCTTGCACAGTCACTGGCTGCCAAAATGCCAGTGGAACAAACTACCCCCTGCGAACGGGTGAGAGCCTCTGCAACGACACCCCAACGCTTCAGCATTTTGTCACAAGCGGCTCTTCCACTCACAGTCCTTCCCTTCAAAAGGTCAGGACCTAAATTCACGGGGCCGACCACTTTGTTCTGCAGCCGAGAATTCAAAATATTTGTCTCCGGAACCGGCTGTTCTTTTGTTAAACTGGTTTCAATGCACTGGGACTGCGGAAATTGGCTTTTGAATGGAAGCGGTGCTCTGTCCTTAACTCTACTATTAAATGCTGATAGTATGGGTGTGGGGTTAAAGTGCAATAAAAAACTAGAACTGAAACGCCTGGTGGGACAGCACGGAAACTCTGGTTCCCTACACACCTGTGATTTAGGAAACATAGGAATTGTAGGATTCAGTTGCTGGCATTTGGGTTTAGGTCTAAGGAAAAAAAGTCAAAGCTTTGAAGAAGTCAGGCAGCTGAAAACAGAGAGGGTAAACACGGCTAAAAGAAGCAGAGAACGAGTCCCCACAGATCTTCTCCTAGCGCCCAGCTTGGAGGGTGTTGCCCTCCAACTCTGTCCCATCGCTGCAGGCACGAAACGTGGTCCCACCTCAGAAGGCGAAAGGCGCTTTCTTACTCACCGTTCGCAGCAGATCCTCTGGCCAGCACCAGGGCAGAAAGCAGCACGATGAGGTTTTGCTTTCGCATGTTACCTTGGCGGCGCTCCCACCCGAGGGGTGCTTCGGCTGGCTCCCTGCTTCACCCGAACATTTACATTTCCTGTTTCCTGCCGGGGTGCATCTGAGCTGCATTTCTGCAGGAGATGGACTCTCTTTGATGGGTTTTAGGAAGTGATGTAATTCCGTCTGGGCCTGTCAAGTGAGCAATGATTGCAAGAGAAAGAAGAAGAAAAAAAAAAAAAGAAGTTGCTCTTCAAGCTCTAACTTGACTGAAGCACCTTTATGCTGTAGGTGAGTGCACACCTACTCTCCTCTGCTTTTCTGACTCCTAACTCTCCCACTATCTGTTTGCAACTACATGCGGTGTCATGGGATGAGCATCACACAAATTCTAATCTGACACAAAAGATCATTTCTGTGTGTTAGCAGGAAGGTTTTAGGCTGCTTTTCAGGGGGGTTGAGCGAGCAGATTTCAACAGTGCCTCCCCCTCTGCCTTGGTTTTAAAGCTGTAATTCTTGCCCCAGCACGGTGGGACACTGTGCATTTATGATCCCAAAATGCAACCCCCAAGCGGGGCTGTCTCCAGCAAATGGGAAACACGGCTGGTTCACTTGGCAGCCTGTAACTGAGTATTTCGGGCTGGTTTGAGCCGGGGAAGAGGAAAAAGCAGAAAAACACATCATTTTTTGTTTGGAGCAGGTGGTTTAGCTGGAAAGCACTCAGACACCAGCGTGACAATGGCTGTGGATGATGGGGGACAGGATGTAGTGCCTGGCGTGGGGGTCCATGGTGCCACGGTTGATGGAGGTGGTGAGGGGCCAAGTAACTTGTGGTTCCCTTCCTCCCTCCTCCTGATTTTCGCTCCCCCCACAGCGGTCTCTGGCTGGCTGTGCAGACCCAGGGGCATGGCGGTGCCCCCCCGCCCCCCACTGCCCCCTCCTCTGCGCCCACTGCCCCACCATCTCCCGCTCACTCAGAAACATGTCAGGGTTGGCCAGGGGCTTCTGCATGTCACCTGTGGCTAGATAAGAGCAACATTAAACCCAGTACTTTCAATCTTCTTGCTATATGGGGTGGGCCTAGCCAGGGCTCAGAATTTGGACCTGGATCCAAACCATACCTGTCCCCAAGCAGGGGGGGTGACTGGAACATAGGCTTGGTTTGTTCCACTGTGCAAATAAGTGCTAGGTCTAAAATTCATCCTTCTGAGTCCATGAGAGTCTGCACCCCAGATCTTACTCCAGAGCATTCCAGGTTTGAGCCACTTTAAATACTTGCATAAAATTTTCCAGTAATAAACTATGGAAGAAGAGACGTATGCTGCCAGCTGTAGCAGCTTGTATGACCAGTGTAGCAGTGTCACAGTACTCCCCCTAGACATTAGTCTGTGCCAAAACGTGATTTCTGGTGGATTAGTTGAATGGTGAATCTTTCTGTCTAGATTGGTGGGAGCTGCTGAAGTGACCAATTGTTGCTCTCCTTCTGCAGCTAATAATTTCTTTTAACACTTTGATGCCTTTATAGGTCATCAGTTATAGTTTCTGAGCTTGAATAGCTAAGAAATAGGTCAGTTAATCATTTAATGACCAGCTTGTTGATAGATTTAAAACACTTGAATGATTTAGTTAACTAAAACTCTGAACTGGTGGCTTAGTATCGGCAATGTACATTTATGCACTTCACAAAACAGTGGGGGGAAAACAAAGCAAAGTTACAACATTGCAGCTACAAGAAGATAAAGAGGAGCTCTGAGTTATGAAACTGCTGACCAACTAATTAAATATTTCTAGGAGATATTCTTTAATATGATGTCATAGCCATACATGATAATACCAGACGGAAGTGTTAGAAGTGAGACTTGCAAATGCTTTTAAGATTTTCCTCTTAAGAAATGACAGAAGTTCCAAGTATTAGTAATAGTGTCTAATTGATATAGATACTTTCAGTTATGAAAGTCCAGAAGTTGAGGCTACCCAGGCATCTCCTGTGTGCTCAGAGGTGCCGTGGTTTTGTCTGCTCCGGTGATAGGAAAACCGATAATCAGCCATTGGGGCAGCACAGGCAAAGACTGTGTTTTGATGAGCACAGACTCAGGTCGTAAGACTATTACTATTGTCCAGCCTCAGCTTTTCTTTAGCTTTAGTCAATAGTAAGGCAAGTCATGCTTTTTAACAGGATTTTTATCTGTCATTGATTTTTGCATAAAGGATGTGTTATCTTCCTTGCTATTTATTCCCCATCTCCTTCCCGAGTTTGCCACTCTGTTTTTCTGATGCCGCAGGGGCTGCAAACATGTTCTCTCAGTTTATCCTGCCCTGTGGTTTTGGCTATTTTGCCTCATTCTGTAAACTTAGCCCAACTCGCTCATCCCTTACTAAAACGTAAACCTAGATAGAAAGACTGGAAGGGAAAAGAGGAAAGGACTTCTCGTTTGTGCTCTGTATCTTTGCTGCATTTTATCTCCTATCTCTAATGCACAAGACTAGATCCTTTCCTCTTTTTCCCTTCTAGTCTTTCTGTATAGGTTGTAGCATTTCCCACTCATATTCCCATCAACTGTTTTTGACACACGTTCGGCTAACAACTCGCCACTGCCCCTTGAGAGCAAGACAGCCACCCGCTGGTGTGTACCCGATTACTGATTTCTAAGGCAAATTAAAGTTCAGGAAATGTGACTTTGTACCATGTTACATTTTAATTAAGACTTTAGAGTGCTACAAAGGCAGCTTAGCATGCATTTGACTATTTTAATTAAAAAAAATAAATAGAAGAATTGTAGAGAAAGAGGAATGAGATGTTTTGGATGCTGAAGAACCGGTCTGTTGTGGAGGGGCAGCTGCCTGGGTCCGTCCCCATCAACGCTGCGGTGGTGCTCTCCCCAGAGCACTCCCAGCCAGCTGCCTTTCACCTGCTTGGGAAGCCAAGTTAGTATCTTTGCCTCGGTCATCATCTTTGGCTGCGTGCTTCTCTCTTCGCAGTAGAAATACAGAAAACAAGAGCTATAGTGACAACCTCACTGCAGAACAAACTTGTGCATTTGGAAACCCAGGTAGCTTCAGTCACAGATGATTTTTGTAAGAGGGGTTGATTGTTTCTGATAATGTCATAAGCCTTACTGTATTTACTAGGAGCCACAACACAAGTTAGCAAAAAGAAATGTCTTTTCACGGGTGAGACAACTAAGTTTCCTGGGTGTTTTCAGCGTATGTTACCCAGCTGGAAACATCCGTGCATGCTTTTGGTACTGTTTCATTGATTTTTTTTTTTTATGTTATAAAGGGCATTTCTGACCATCTAGCTAGGCTGGTTACTAACGTTCTTCCCTAATCAGAGAACAGTTTGCATCACTGAGATGTCATCAGCGTGACATTTTCAGAAAAACAGAAATGTTTTGTAATGCTGCAGCCACTTGACTCACACTCTTCTTGTTCCTTTTTCCTATGACAACTCCAACAACAATAGCTCAGCTTTGGAGAGTGATGGAGCAAGTTGCTGGTTAGTGGTAGGGTTTATATTATAAACTCCTGCTAGCGCAGCTTGTCTGCTGCAGATGTCAGCAGCTCATCTGCCTGCTCTGAAGTGCAGGCAGGGGCCAGCGCCAGTCGAGTTCTGCTAGTCCCTTAATGACTTATTTCTGTCTCTGACATATGTTGGGAAAGGACAGATAGAATTTTCCCACAAGTCACTATGAAAGAACGGGAAATTGCACTGTATTGCAATTCAGTGCCGCGTAAAAAATAATTCAAAACCCCAAAGCAATGGAGGGTGTGCAAAGCCCGCAAGGGATCTTCTGAAGCCAGCCCAAGCACTGTTTGCAGTGGTGCTTCTGGGGGTTGCAGAGGTAGGTAAGTGTTGCAGAATCAAGACAACAATCCGCAGTATCCTTGTGTACAAACCTCACGCGGATCTGGAACCACATCCATGGTTGCACTTGTTTCCGAGCAAGCTTTGCCTGGGTGAGTTGCAGAAGATAAAGCTCTCTCTCCAGTAAACTCTCTCGATTCTGCATTGCATGAAAAGACAAGTTACATTTTATTTCAGGTGCAGAGGTGCTCAAGAAAAATATTTATACTTTTCTGAAACCAGTGCCACCAGTATAAATTAGAAAAATGCTTAGAACAAGATATTGGCCCTAACTGGGGATCATAAAATAACATAACTAAAATTAGAGTGATTATAATAAAAGCATAAAACCAAGTACCTGCCAGTTTTAAGTACCTCTCTGCGTAAATGGACTTGTAAATTTCTGCTTTCTTTTATTGTGTTTTTCTTTATTTTCTTCCTTACACACAACGCAAGCCATTAAATCATGGCTATAATGTTTTGGAGACTTCGACAGGGACAGAAAGAATATACAAAACTCTACTTGAAAATATCTGGGCATTTGTATCTAAGTTTCCTTTAACAAAATGAAAAGTGGATTCAAAGAGAGACTGCTAACATTGAAAAATTCCTCTGAAATGAAAAACACCGGAGGGTGCGGCTAGGGAGCTGGCAGACTTATGTCGAAGTGTAGCTGGACACTTCTTTTCTACTCTGGCTTTTGGAAAGTGGTACATGGATTTTAAATTTTCTGCATGAAAAAAACTTCCTATGTTGTTTGTAACTTGTCTAAAATCCTAAAATAGATGTTGCCTGTATTATGCTGTAGTACTGACTGTGTTTTGAAATATGGTTCCTCCTGGGGGGCTCAGCTTTACTTTGGGCAAAATCCCCAGCTGAAGACTGCGCTTCTGAAAGGACGACGTCTGGTCAGCAAAGTCATCTTGTTATTTGACCACTAGTGAAACACCGCCTCATCGTGTGATGTAGATAGTCCCAAGCAGTGCCTCTGACTAGCCTAGTGCGGAGTTTGCTCCTGAAATCCTCCACCTGCAATCTTCCAAGACTCCTGCCATTGGAATCTGGGTCTGTCTTTGTCTCAGTGTGGGATGGATAGAGATGGGATGACCCCCTCACCCCCATACAGCTTCAGGGTTTGTTTTTGGGGAAAGCCTGTGCTTATCTCAGCACTACCAGCTTCACGTTCCCTTCAGCAGCTAAATAGTAAGGGCTGTCCCAAGTTTGCAACGTCTGAGTGCTCCCCAGCTCTGGCAGTGGCTGTGCACCCCCACTGCTACTCTCTGCCTCCAAAACTGTCTGGTTTAACATAGAAAACATAGGCAGTTGGCCAGGAGGCTGTGCCCCGCTTTATTTCAAAACAGTGCAGAGCACTCTCGTCAGACATGAAGCCATGAGCGTCTCTGACAAGCAACCAAGGTCTGCCTGATGCAATTCTGAGGATTGAGTTTTCAGGCACTTTTATGAATTCTGACAATACCACTATCATGACAGAAACCTACAATTTATTGATGTCACCTATTTGGATCCTTTGAGGCCAGTGATGGAATGAAACTGAAATAAATTGCATCAAGAGGGCTTGGGTCAGTTTCCTGATGTTTTATGTATGAATAAATCAGGGTTTCACTTCTTTGCGGAGCAGCACAAGGAATTATTAGTTAAAGGTTTGTCTCATTCTTTGAAAATAATTATGTAAATGATGTATTATGATGCTTAGAGTCTAAGCTGTAATTAGAGACTGAATGATTTAAATATAAATTTTCTGCAGGGTTGCAATGTTTCCCAAACACCTTAGGTATAAACAATCCAAGATAAACTCATTTAAGGAACAAGTGGTTCATCAGGGAATAGCAATTCTGTTGGCAGGAGGGGGTTCCCTTCCACTCCCTGCCTGACCAGAAGTGCACCCCAAAACTAGAGTCACATGTAAATAAACAATCCAAGATAAACTCATTTAAGGAACAAGTGGTTCATCAGGGAATAGCAATTCTGTTGGCAGGAGGGGGTTCCCTTCCACTCCCTGCCTGACCAGAAGTGCACCCCAAAACTAGAGTCACATGTGTATGGACGTAATAAGCTATGTCGTGTGCTCAAATGCCCGTTCAGAACAGGAGCTGTCTGCAGTCTCCACTATCAGAAATAAAGTCGTCTTGTATGGAAATGACTGCGTAGGCATGGGAGGGGAGCAGGCCTCGCAGTACAGACAGGTACAAGATGGACAACTGTAACGCTATGTGTGCAATTTGGGAAAACACTTCACAGAATGGAAATCCTCTGTGACTGCTCCTGGGAGCAAGAGAAGAAACGCTGTCTGGGTGTCCAGTGCAAGGATCGGAGCCATCACGTCCCAGTGTAGTTAATAGATGCGCAGTCAGCAACTTCAATGGGGGGAAAAAAGATGTCGGCCAGTGAATTATCTTTACGTGAAACATCAGTGCTGCGTGTCTTACATGGAGGTGCCTGCCCATTAGCTGTCACTTTCAAGTCAGTGTTAGCTTAAGATTTGTCTTGAAAAAAACCACAGTGCTCTACAGAAACTGAAACATTTTTCTTAAATAGATAATAAAAGCCAGATTGATGAAGTAAAGGATTGAAAAAACAAACACAAGTCTGCCTCGGGTGTATTCATTGGTGAATTTAGTAAAATGAAGAGTAGAGAAACAAGGTAGTTAAGGGAAATTAAATTAGATTTTTTTTTTTAAACCCTTCTTATTTTTATTTCTAGGGTGCTTCAACTGACTGATTGAAGGCTATTTTCTCAGCTGTGAATGATTCATAAGAAGAGAGTAAAATCTGAAAAGCACATTCTTGAAGTAATACTCTACCATAAAAAAACCACACCAGCACATCCAAACTGTAATGTGAGTACTAAGATTTTTCTAGCCACACCTTAAGTATCTGAAGATAAACTTTGATGTCCTAAAATAATGCTGCTTAAATGTTGCTTGATACTTTTTTAGGCTGTGGCAGCTCTCATTTGATCCTCCCATCTAAGTCCCTTTCTCTGTTCTTGAATTACAATGTCCTCTACTTTTTCCTTTGCATATTTTCACTGTAATTACTGAACTTCACAAATAACTAATATAGAGTCCAGACTAAAAAGAAACATTAAAGACGAGCTTTTTTTAAAGCTACTTAGGTATCTAAAGGTGCAAATAAGCACTAACTACTTTTAAGAGTGTGGGTATCTGATCTGGGGCAAGTTTGGTTCCTAGATACCTTGGAAAAGTGTATTTTCCTAGTTGGCCATTTAAATATCTTTAAAAGATCTAACCCAAGTGCCCAGTTCTAGACTAGTGTTATGAGTCGCCCTTTAAAATCATGGAGGCACCCTCCAGTCTTGTCTTGGTCCAGCTCTGCAAAATTGTGCGCATATTTAAGCATGTAAATAGTCCCAGTGCAATCAAAGAGACAATATCTGGCAGAAAACCAGACAGATATTAAAGGCAAAAAGTGTGATAGACTATAGAGAGGTTGTATTTATAATGTGTATACAAGCAAGAGGATAAATGAAGGCTGTGTGGATGGCTTTCAGCCTGCATTTCAAGTGTGTGCTTTTTAACTTTAGGCCCCAGTACGGAAAAGTGTCTTTTCTGCTACTTTATTTTTGTTTCTCTCTCTCTCTGAGAGATGCCTTTCTTCATTCCACATGAGAAACTATGCCTCTTTATGTGTTTATTCACTTAATTTTGTCTGAATATACAGAATGGCTTCATATTTAAGTTGCAATATAGCTGTCACTTAGAGAAACCTCGTGAATTCGTACAAATTGTAGAAACGAGTTTACCAAAATACAAGCACCTGCCTAGGTCCCCTTCCTCTGCTTGAGTCTGGCATGGGGAGAAATCCTTTCCGAAGAGCTGGGTTAGGTGTGCTGTAGGTCATTCTCAGGTGGCTTTGTGTTTGGACTGGTACCTGTGGCAGCAGTGCACGTCGACATACCTTCATTAGATTTTTTTTTTTGGTTGCTGTAGAAAGCCATGATAGTGAAACACACTTCAGTATGGGTTAGCAGCCCGATTACACGTCCTAACAATACAAACTGATACCCTTTGGCTCCTATGGCTCCTTTTCTATGTACCTATCTATGCCACAGTCACACCTCCGTGCCAAAGTGTGGGTGCGCCAAGCGTGGCGTGAAGTGAGAAGTTCCTGGGTCTGACAGGCTGCTACATTGCCTATATGCTGCTCTCTGAAGATTGATCTACTGTCAGAAGGTACCGTTTTTATATTTCAGTGTACCCTGTGTATGAGGTAAGCAATATTAAAATTCTGCGAGAATTGGCATTCATCTAGTTACAGGCAGCTGCATCAAGAGTAAAAGAGGTCACTGCTAATGGCTGGTAATGAAACCCACGATGGAAAGAATCGTAGATATGATCCTATAGGAAATAGAGGATTCCTGGAAGCGAATGTATAATTCCTCTGTTAATCCATTTAGATTCTGACTACTTCATTGTGAAGTTTTACGTCTCCTACCCTGTTTGCAAAGGTCAATCCACACATAGCCTGAGCCTACAACCCGCTCGAAAGTCAGTAAGGGCAGACCTCCGCCTGGTATAAATTCTTATAATTGTATCTCCACAGAGAGACAGGAACGTGGAGTTCATTCGAGGTCCACAACTCATTCTTTTCCCATTAGAGCTGGAAATGCTTTTAGAGAATGCAAATATCTAGTACTCATAAAAAGATGCCTGCCAAATAGAGGAGCTATATTTAAAGCCAGTAAATCAGGCGGGTGGATGGCACGGAACTATCTCAGGTTTCCGAACTGGGGGACTGATTGGATCGGGCAGGCAGCTGACGGGAATATTTAATCTCTGAGGAGCTGGAATGGCAGACAGGAGGGAGAGTGGAGGATGATGAAAAGCAAACCCATACCTGCATTTTTGCTTTCTGAAGATGTAATCTCACAAATATGCGCCTTGCCTGAGGAGTCGGCATCCCAGTTAAGAGGCTGGCTCAACCCACTCAGGAGGCAGAGCAGCAGTTACACCTCCCACTGGCTGGAGCATAAGGGCTGTTTTCCATACGTTGCAGCATTTCCTCCTAATTCTGGCAGACTAATATGCTGGCAAACACTAGCAGAGCTCCCCACAAAGAAGGCCGTTCAAAGTGATCATGCTACCCACTGTAAGACTGCACCAGTGTGAGCCACTGGGCTCTCCTCTCTGAGATGAGTTGAGAAGATGAAGAAATAGAAAGGAAATTTTAAATTCATAAAGCTCCCTAATCCCCATTCTAAATAATCCCTTAGGAAGCTTACATTAATGTAAATTTCACATAATCTTATTGTCCAAGATGATATCTGCCATCCCAGTATTAGTCCTCGACAGATCAACGCTGGCATTTAAATAGGAATACAGGTTTGGAGTTGCACATGTGCATTAAGGCTGGCTATAGATAATGGTGTAGGTATTGTCAGGGAATTATCAAGTCCTGTTATTTTCCTAAAGCCTCTTGGTTGCTATTTAACCGTGCATATTTAAGATGCAATCACAAGAGGGTTTCTAACCATCCAAGAATTAAGTTTGCCAAATGCTCTCCTGTTAGCAGTAGTGGGCAAGTTGCTGGCATTAAATTAGATTTTGACAAATCTTTGAAAGTCCTGTCTGATCTAGGGGACTGTACAGGTGGCCCCTTGTAGTAATGCCGCTAACTCCACGTGGGCTGAGTAAAGGCCAGGGAAGAATGTGACATAAAATCCTACAACCTTGATTGTGCACTTACTTCAGCTTTACCTTTTGTAGTTCTGGTTGCTGCTGCCAACTTCTACGTGCTACAAGGGTATGAAGCATGACATTGCCAAATTGGCAAGAAAGTATCAAATCTTAAATCGCTTTCATTTCGTAAGAGGATTTCCTTTGCTTTTTGAAAAAATTGGGTTGGTAATGGGGCATGTAGGGAAAGTACTTCTGATGGGGCATAGGATGGTCCTTCACAGTCGTTCAACAAGCGGAGCTGAGAGCCTGTAGCTCTGTCTGCCTGTACTTGTCTTTTCTGTCTCGCTGTTGGACGTCTACAGTGTATGCCACATCTGCTCCTGCTTCTCTTCAGATGCTCACCATAGATTCGCTGCGTCTTGGGTCCCCCGCAGCTCTCACAGGGAACTGAGGGTCTGTCTCTGCTAGAATTTGAATTGTAATGTTTGTCTGTGCCATGTGTTGAATGTACGTGTAACGCTCTTTGCCACGTTTTCTTGGAGCTGTAAAACTGATATCCATCAAGCCAGTTTTTCAAAAACAGTTCAGTAGTTGCTGGGAAATGCACGTAATGCGTATCTCTCTAACTCAGGGATCCCCAGCCCATACTACAAAGCATCTCTCGGTAACTTCTGAAATGCCATGCCAATTTGCAAGCTCACTTGACTCTTCCTGCAACTTCTAGACTATACAGAAATACAGCTCTTACACAGAAATGCTGTTTCAGCCTTGCTTTGTCTCCAGGCAAATTTCTATTTGATGAGCCCTGGGCAGTGCAGTGACATATGGTTTACATAGATCATGTCTCCTTAGCTCTGGGAAAAAAGGCCCTGTGTCAGTTAATTTCGAAGTGGAGCTGAATTACGGGTGGCCATTTCCTGCCATCCCAAATTCACAGAACTTGTGGTGTTATCCCTCATATCAATTTTTGCGGCTAATTTGTGTATGGATCTGGACTTTCAGAGGACTCTGAATATTGATTTTGAATTTAAAGCTCTGCTTTACCTGAGTTACAAGTTCTCCTCAAGTTCCTGCAGGGGAATCTCAATGGACCAGGATCTTCCATTTTCACTTCTCCTTTTTTATGATCTACCTGCTTTTCTCCATAATCTCAGGCCATATGGGCTGGCTACAAAGCCAAACAGGGCATAAATATCTGAAAACTCACAAACAACACTTGAAATAGGAAAAATCAGAATGAAAATAAAAAACAAAAACTGTAAATTCAAATAAAAACCTTGACAGAAACTAATTAATGTTTGAGCTACCTTTCAATCTGATTTATTTTATGCAGCACTGTAACACGGTTAGCTATGTAAACAAATAGCCCCAAACACTTTCTTTGTGCAGGTTTAGTTTGTGTGTGAGTTTATTTTTTTTACAAGCTTAACAAATGAATCAAATTCATGCCGGTGATCAGGAGTGCAAAAGAAAGGCTCAAGCAAAGGAAAGACTTGAAAGTGGTAGGAATAAAGAATGGGAGAAAACAAAATAGAAAAGGGTAACATTTAGGGAAAATAACATACTTTTTATCAATACATAATCTTTGATCTAAGGGTATCACGAAGACACACCAAGTAAAACAGAAAGTAAAAACCTGGTTGTCTCCAGAAAGAGTTAAATATTTGGTTTTGGAGAAGAGAAATACACATTGAATCATGGAATAGGAGGAAAAGGGAGTCTGATGTAGTTTAAACATTAGATTGGGCCAGTAAAAGAGGAGGGAAGAAAGACCTGAAGAGCTGACTTGAGGGGTATGAGATTTAAACATGGAAATGTAAAAGTGAACCGTGGCAAGAATGCTATACATGCAGATAAGGGTAAGAGATGAAAGAGAAAAGGGAATGGTTTAGGTGAAGATACTAAATGTCAAATTGAGAATCTCAAAAGTACAGATCAGAAGGGGCCACTGACAGAAGGAAAAAAATGGAGACACCTGAAAGGAGAGAAAGATTACGCGTTATATTACCAATTCTCTCAGACATCCCGGGCGACTGCTGGAAAAAGCACAGCTCTCCTTGCCTCTACAAAAAGGACAGAAATACAGACATACTAAATGTTCTCGGCTAAATGAAGAAAGGATTTGGGAAGGCCACTAAATACAGCAATGGAGAAATTGGGGCTTGAGATCACGAGCATGTGTACCAAAAGGGTGATGCTAGCTGATACATGAGATGATTCAAAAATACTACCTGCAAAAGACAATATTAGAAATAGGGAGATTAAGGAGAAAAGCAGCTTGCCAGAAGGTTGTGCCAACAATACTAACATTAACACTAGAATTAGCAGGATATCAGTGAATATAAATGATAGAAGACAATGGATGACAAAAAGTGGAAGAGGAAAGAAATAGAATTTTGAATAGCAAAATGTCACATTGCATCATTTATACAGCTTAGAAGTAGGAGGTACCAACGCAGCTAGAAGAAAAGCAGTTGTTTTAGTAAGTTGTCCCCTTGTATGCGTGACACCGGGGCAGCCCCACAGCACCTCTTAAGAGAAACGGATGACTTCAGATGAGAAATGCAGCAACTAGTTATCACATGTCAAAGTGATCCTTCTTGAAGAGCGGGTGTTTTGCAAGAACTTCTCCAGAGAGTAGAGCCCTTCAGCTTTGCTACTGAGCAGGGGGCCAGGAGAGCTGAGACCTCTTACCGCCTTCCCGGGATGTCTCTATTGGCAATCCCAGGTCCCACAGAGTTTTCAAATGGCCAATATATTATGAATGGCGTTTCATTTGGCATTTGGGGTGAGGTTGCACCATCCCATCGGACCACAACTTTCTCAGACAGGTGAGTCACTACCCCGGTGATTATAACCAAGTGCTGGCGCAGGCACACAAAACCACACAAACGCAGGAGAAGCGGGAGATGCAAACCAGCTCCGGAGCTCACCTCCCCAGTGACGTGGCCGATGACCTGTGTGCAGGCTGACAGTTCGCACGGCTTGTAGCTACGTGTGCGGTGAGGGGACTGACCTGTTCCCCCTGGTGCTACTCACACACGAGGCTGGAAAGTTGTGCCAGAGGTAGGATGACATGAAAGCTGAGTAAGAACGTGGCTTTCAGCTGAAGTTTTGTAAAACGCAGTACGGCATTTTAAAAATTGTTGTAAATATGGCATCTTCTCACTCAGCAGATCTGGTAATTTGGTGTGGTATTTGTTCACTTCACTGATCACAGTAATTTGTAATTTACACTTTTCCGTTCCGCTGAAGGAGCAGAGGTGACACAGCTATGCAAAAGTTAGCAAGACGCTACTGGTTTTCCCTCTATGCCTTAAGCCAGAAATTGTATGGTTTAACTGGACTGACCCAGTTAAGCAGCTACAGTTGTAAGAGAGAAAATACACCTCAAATGGAGTAACTTTACTAGCAAGAAGGGCAATGAGCTATGCTTGAATTAGTAATCTCATATAACAATTATGTGGTTGTACCACAGCTAGTTATATTACACAACTAGCTGGGAAAGGGAATCACATCTTAATACATCACCGCTTTAGCAACACAAAAGCTGTCTGTAAAAACAGGCTGTCAGACATAAAATTGTTATCTTTTCATCTGTTGCAAAGAGTTGTCTATCGTTAATGAATGTATTGATAAGAAGTATGCTGTCACTCATCACATCGCAAAAATTTCAATTAGAAGAGAGGTGTTTGCTTATGAATTGACTGATTTTGGTTCTGATTTGCAAGAAAGGAAACCCTAAAATAGTCATATTAAAATGTTTAGATACAAATACTGGCTTCCTTGCTTAAATATAAAATCTCTTCTCTGGTGATAGTCCAATTAAGAACTTTGCAAAGGCCTGCTTTAACAATTGCCTCCCAAAAATAGGAAGCATCAACTTTTATTTATACTAAAGGAAGAAAATAATGCGAAACACTGTCATTGCATGCCATGGTCACCACACATTTTAGTTAACTGTTGTGCGGGCCATTTCAGTGAACGCTACCATCAAAAAATCTTGACTGTATTTTATTAATATTTAACTGTTATAATTGGCATTTAGGAAATTGTTGCAGTTAAATTTGATTAAATCAATTCCTACTGTTCATTGAAAAACTGGCAGCCTACCTGAGCCAACATACTTTCCAGGGTGGTAGAGAGAACAAAGAAAAAGGATCTGAAATTAATACTTGCATAAAATTGCTGTTTTCTACTGTAAGAGTACTAGCTAAGAAAGTAGTATGGCATTTCTAAAATTTAAAGTCACTGAAGATTCTGTGTGTTTCAGACTATCATTCTGAAGCTTTACATAATAAATAATGAGAAACCATCTACTTATTTACTCCCTCCAGATTACTTAGCTGTCAAAATGTCAGGGATCTCAGGTATAGAGGCACATATGGATTGCTCTCCTACACATCCCTGACTGCCCCCTCTCGTCAGTTTTTGCCTAAAGGTGCAAAAATTTATTAAAGTAATCTCCTTTTACCTTTAGAGGTCAGTAACGTTCCTTGGAGTAACAATTTCAAAAGGAGATGTAGTTTGATGGATCCAAAAGGTATCCGGAACCACGTACAACAGTAACACACAGAAAAATCAAATAGCGTAGTATTTATTAAAATTTTCAAATGCAGATGTAGTTTGAAAAGCATACTTAACTTTACATATTACTTGTCTCACGAATGACTCTGAGGATGCTTTTGATTATATCAAATATATGTTCCAATTACACTTTTTTTCCCTATTTTGGCCTTGTTCGGAAATTACTTATATTCTTAAAACTTCGTATTTTCAGTTCACACTTCTAGAAGTAACTTTGGGTTAAAGTGACCTCACTGACCCGATGCCAAAGCACATAATTATTATCTAACTATAGCATAAAGTAGAAAAACATACAGGAAAAAGCACGTAGTTGTCCAAATATCTGAAGTATTAAAGCAAATGACAGCCTTAGTAATCTGCCTTTTGTAGAAAAGGTTCTTATTTTTAAATATGGGGCAGTCTAAAGCACCATAAAGTCTAAAGTCTTTCTCTCCCTCCAACAGATACCACCCCAGACACAGAATCATAGAATCAGAGACTCATAGAACGGTTTGGGTTGGAAGGGACCTCAAAGATCATCTAGTTCCAACCCCCCTGCCATGGGCAGGGACACCCTCCACTAGACCAGGTTGCCCAAAGCCCCATCCAACCTGGCCTTGAACACTTCCAGGGATGGGGCAGCCACAGCTTCAACGGACAACCTGTTCCAGTACCTCACCACCCTCAGAGTGAAGAATTTCTTTCTAACATCTAATCTAAATCTACCCTTCTTCAGCTTAAGGCCATTACCCCTTGTCCTATCACTCCGTGCCCTTATAAACAGTCCCTCTCCAGCTTTCCTGTAGGCCCCTTCAGGTACTGGAAGGCTGCTATAAGGTCTCCCTGGAGCCTTCTCTTCTCCAGGCTAAACAATCCCAACTCTCTCAGCCTGTCCTCATAGGAGAGGTGCTCCAGCCCTCTGAGTATCTTCATGGCCCTCCTCTGGACTCGCTCCAACAGCTCCATGTCTCTCCTGTACTGGGGCCCCCAGAGCTGGACGCGGTACTCCAGGTGGGGTCTCACAAGAGCAGAGTAGAGGGGCAGGATCACCTCCCTCGACCTGCTGGTCACACCTCTTTTGATGCAGCCCAGGACACGGTTGGCTTTCTGGGCTGCAAGCGCACACTGCCGGCTCACGTTGAGCTTCTCATCAATCAACATAAAAAGCCAGTGTGCTGAAGGTTTACCTAGACGATGCAGCAAAATCTCTAGCTCAAACTGTGTACCCAGGCTGAAATGACGATCATTTATTTACATAGCATACCACTTCCTTTTTCACTGCTAACATTTTGGATCCGAGGAGTCATCTGCATTTCCCTGCGAACAAACACCTGACATAGCAACAAGCTTCAAAACAGATTTCACATTCTCTGTTTGACTATAAATGTGACCAAAATTCAAGTGAAAAGAAATATTTGGGCTCCTAAATAATTTTGAAAGCGACAGTGTTAGAATATAAAGTGTTTGACCTAAAAAATACAGTTTCAGTGAGTGCATTTTAGCTTGGCTTCTCAGAATGCACTAGGAAGCTAGGAAAAAGTCTAAAGGTACAGGATTTTGATGTGTTGTATGTCTTTTAAAGCAAGTTTCACAATTCACCTTCAAAAATCCAGGCCAAATTAGTAAAGAAAACCATGGATTTTAAATCAAAAGATTACTATAGGAAAATTATCCACAGGGCTCTGTGAGATTTATATGAACTTCAAATAAGCTTAGCCAAGATAAAAAGTACTTTTCATAAGCTTGTTCTAAAGTATTTAAGCAAGCAAAATGTGTTGATTTGACACACCTTCGGAATTTAAAAGACTTTTCATCTGTATTTTAACAAAATAAATAGTTAACAGAGATAATAAAGAGGGATACCTCTTTCACAGAATCAATAAATCTCTGTGTGGGACTTTATTGGAATTTCAACAGAAAAGTCTTATTTCATCAGAATATCCTTTGGATGGAATTCACATCAGATTTTGCATAGTACGAAAACAGAAGTTTGTGGGGTTTTTTTGTTCTTCATTCAGTTTAGCCATTTTCTCCCCACCCCCCTTCACTGTCTTGCAACAATCTGATACATTTTCTGAAATGCTTTTAGAAATAGATAAAGTGTCCTTCACCAGAAAGAACAGTAAACAAAGCTTTAGCCAAACTATTTATTGAAAACTGAAGATTGAAGCAAGCAAGAGTTTGTTTTTCATGGTTTAATTACAGGCACCTTAATAGATTCTTTATTGCACAGGTTTCCTCAAGGGCTTCCATAAAATATTTTATTCTTCCTCTAAAATGGAAAAATTATTATCTCTGACTTTTGAAAAAATCAACATTGGTAGAGGTGGAAAATATTCAAAAGAGGTTTGGAAAAAAAGTCACAAACAGTATGTCTCAAACAGATTGAGATTTTTGGCTCTTGTATGATTACCTTGCTTGAACCCCATACTTGAAGATGTATAAATGTACTGTGATTTACACAACTTCACACTGCAGTCGTGCAAACAGCACCCCTGTTAATGGCACCTACAATAGTGAACTGCATTGGTGTACTGACTCCTACAGTAAAGCCTTCAAGTATAGTAAATAAAACAAGACCTCAGTAAGGTTTTGAGTGCAGATACTGTATAAGCTGATTTTTTTTCTGTATTTACTGGACATGGAGTTGCACAGAAGGACCTACATCACATCCAAATACCAAAAAGGCTGAAAGGGAGAGAATGACCTTCCTTTTTGACCTCTTCAAAAAAGGTCTGTTTGTCTTTTGACTCTTGGATAAATGATTATGCTGTTCATGTGTATCCACACAAAAGTAGCTTTAAGAAAACAAAACATATCCAAAGCTGCTAAATTTCTGCTGTTCATCATCTGCTGCAAGAATAAACTGTGGCCAGAATTTTTGAACAAGGACAAAAAAAATTTATTTTAAAAATCCTCTTAGTTCTCAGAACTTAAGCATGTATTTTCTGTGTTAGTCATTTTTTGTTTAAGCATCAAAAGCACCAAACTGATAAATATTTACTGTTGCGCTGTCAACAGTACCAAAGACACAAATGAAATTATTGATGTGAAGAAGTGCTAATCTCTGCCCAAAGAAAGAATTCCAAGTGGGCACCAGTTCATACTGAATGTACCGAACTGCTCAAAGAATTGCTTTTGCCTCCACTGTACTTACTAGAGTTATCATTTAAAAGGTTCAACTCCCCACCCCAAATTTTGTGTTCTTTCCTCCTCCTTCAATTCACAGCCCTTTTTCCTGATTTCAAATTCCTTTCATAATGTACATCTAGGCACCTGAGCAAGACACAAGAGAACACTGCCGCAATTAAACTGCCAATTTTTGTTTACTTATATAATTGCTTTTTTCCAATTACATGCTTTCACACTTTGTTAAAATATTTATTTACATGCTACATGTTGAATAAAATTCTCCAAGTCGGCTAGGGAATCGTGAAGAGAATCATTCATGTCTTGACTTCTGAGAAACTTTCGAAGGGTATCTAAAGCACTCAAAGCCTCATTTTTTGATGGTGAAGGCTGTTCAGCTCCCAGAAATTGATCACCTTCATCCTCATCTTCATCACCAACAAACGTGCCGGCTTTATCTGATGTGCTTTCTTTGGCATGCATCCTTTCATTATTTGTGGGTATTTTGCAAGTTTCCAAGCTATCATCTAAAGCTGCATATTCCTCCAAAGATAAACCTTCTGGAAACTCCACTCCAGCTGCCTGTGCATGTGCAATCAAATCAAAATCACTTTCAACCTCTGTGTCATTACCATTTGCCTTGGTTTCTAATTTGAATCCTGCTTCATTATAACTTTTTACAATAGTCTCTGGTGTTACTTTCCTCCAGCACAGATGCAGCATCTCAACTGCATCAAGAAGAGTCAGCACATACTCTTTATTACCTTCTACACAGTCAACAAATCTCTTGATAAGGCAGCTCCTGTATTTCACCTTCAGACTTCTGATAACTCCTTGTTTCATAGCTATACACAAAGAAGAGTCTGGAGGAGAGAACACTAATTTGACAGACTTCAGGTTCTTTACTTCTGTGTGAGCTGGGAGAGAATCAACAAGAATAACTACTTGTCGCTGCTGTGCTTGAAATCTGTCATCAAGTTTATGCATCCACTGTTCAAACACTTCTGAAGTCATCCACGCCATAACGTTTGCTTCATAATCCACAGGTAGAGACTTCACATCTTTGAAAGAGTGTGGACTTTTGTTTTTACCTATAACAAGCAAAGGAAGTTTCTCGGAACCATCCATATTTGTACCCACCACTACAGTTATTCTCTCTTTGCTTAGTTTGCCTACAGAACAAGTTTCCCCTTTAAATGCGAATGTGTTATGCGGTAACATCTGATACAGCAATCCAGTCTCCTGTATATAAAACACATTTTTTGGCTGATAATCATTTAAATGATAAGGAAGAACATTTTGGTACCAAAGAGTTGGAGCATCCACTGTAGTAGTAGCAGCTGCTTCTACAGGCTGAACTCTGAAAACTAAACCATACCTTGACTTGAAACGATCAAGCCAGCCATTACTGCATTTAAAATCACTACGTCCAAGCTTCTGGGCAAAATCATTAGCCTTGAGGCGCAACATAGGACCGTTTACCGGCACATTCAGGCACTGAGCAATTCTGTACCACTTCATCAATGCCTCCTCCAGGTCGGTATGAAAAGCAGTCCTTAGTCTTTTTCTTTTAGGATCAAATCGTAAAGATTCAAAGGCTTCCAAAACTTTTTCTTTATTCTTCATAATTGAAGACAAGGAATTCTTCTTTATGCCATACTTGGCTGCGATGTCTGCTTTTTTCTTGCCACTCTCCACAGCGCTTATGATGTCAATTTTTTCCTCAATAGATATGCTTTTTTTCTTCCTCACTATGGGTTCAGGCAGAGGACTCCCCGAAGCCTCTGCCATGGTACCGTCTTCCAGGCGCGCACATCCACACCGGTGCAGGCACACTCCTGCTCTGCCGCTTTTGGCTGTTGGCGCCTTCAATGAGGCCGGTTTTCAAGACCGCGCTCTGATCTCACGGGCATGGCACTTGGCAGGGACAGGAGCAGCCTCCCCATTACAGCTGGCACACACACGCCAGCGCCGCAAAGCTGAATTCTGCGAACTCCTTGGCTGGCGAGCAGGCTGCCCGGCCTAGGTCGGCTGCCAGGGCCGAGCGGCAGGCCCAGCAGCGCACCTCAGGCCTGCCGAGGCCTGCCCACACACACCCCGAGGGCCGGACACGGCCGCCACCCCCGCAGTGACCACTGCGCCCGCACGTCCCCCCCACCGTGGCCTCTCCCGAGAGGAGCCACCCTTCCAGAGGCCACCGCCGGGCGGTGGCAAAAATACAAGCGCCGGCAGGCGAGGAGGAGCGGGCAGGGCAGAGCGGGCAGGGCGGGCAGAGCGGGCAGGGCAGAGCGGTCAGGGCAGAGCGGGCAGGGCAGGGCGGGCAGAGCGGGCAGGGCAGAGCGGGCAGGGCGGGCGCCACTGCCGGCGGGTGAGGAGCGGCGGCCCTGGTTGCTATGGCTACGGCTCGGCCGGGCAGCGACCATAGACACGCGTGCCGTAGCCTAGAGAGGCCGCTGCCCGCCGCACCTCCCCGGCGAGGCCTTTCCGGCCAAGCGCTTCCGGCTCCTGCTGGCACCGGAGAAGGAAGAAAATAAAGCTGGAGAGGGGACACCGCCGCCGCCCTGCCTGGCTTCCTCCTTCCCCCCTTCCCTCCCTCCCCCCCTCAGCACGACGCCTCCGGGGCGGCAGCAGCGCCGCCGGCAGGTGAGGGACAGGCCCGGGCGGGTCGTTGGGCTCCGGGTTCGGGTCAGGCCCGGCCCGGCAGTCGCCACGGCGGGGCGGGGAGGGCAGGGCCACACCTCACCTCCCGCTCCGTACCGTCCTACGTGTCGCACCGCGGAAGCGGCTTCCGCTTCCCCGGTCTCCCCGGCAGCCCGTGGGTGCGGGCAGCGGGCGGCTGGGCCTGTCGGTGGCGGGGGGGGGGGGGGGGGGGGGGGGGGGGGGGGAGCCCGCAGCCCCTAGCGGGGCCCGCCCGGCGGCTGCCCCCGGCAGCCAGCACCCGCTTCGTCCTGCCCGGCGCCCCAGGTGCCCTTGCTGCAGGGGGCGGGAGTACGGTGCTGGTTGGGGTCTGCCCATCTCCTTGCCCGTCCGTGGGGTTCACGGCAGGGTCCCCCCCTCCTGGGGGTGGTGGGCACCCGGAGAGCGTGGGCAGAGCCTGAGCTTGGTAGAAGGTGGGTTTCACGAGAGAGAAGGGGAACCTGATTGTTGGTTGAGAAAGAAAACTCTAGATGCTGCATAAATTTCATGTCCCTAGGACTTACTCTGCACCCTGACAATTATTAAGTGTGCCAGTTTGTCTTTTACAGCTGGCTAACTGTTCTTAAAACATGGAAATGCTGCGGTGTTGTGTGACAAGCAGGTGTTGCATCTGGTATTGTTTACAAATTATAAGCAGTTCTTCTAGTGCTGCTTATATTGCATCTCTGATCTATAACTTTTAACTGAAATTCCTTTCATCTTGCATCCCCTGAACTAGATGTAGTTTTATTGTTGGTGGAACTGGTAACAAGGAGTTAGCAGTTGCAGTCAGTGGCTTTGTTATCTAAGTGTTGATTCTCTAGAAAAGATAACAGAAGGGTTCTTTTGAAGGGCTGGAGAAGGATGTAGTTTGCTCAGTGCAACTCCAAAACCAAATGGCCATCTGAATTATGGGCATGTTCATGTGTGTATGTATGTATACGCACACAGTTAGAATGTAAGGAATAAGTAATACAGAAGTACATTAGATTGGAAAAATTGGAAGCTGAGCCAATATCTTGATCAGCTGCTGCTTTCTGTTTTGGTAGAAGTTGAAACCATAATGGGAGCTCATGCCTTGGCTATAATCTGGAGATGAGCAGAGCGTTAAAGTGCTTAGGGACAGGTTGACCTAGAGTAGGGAGTATGGAAGTTAGTGGCAGCTGTGTTCTCCAGTCCTTATCTCCATTGTGTCTTGTAACTTTCAAGCATAGTTAGATCTTGCAAGTGGAGCAGCCAGGGAATTCAAGAGCATAAAGAGGAAACTATAGTGTGATTGCAGCAGAAAGTGTTTAATACAGATCTGATCTTGATGAGAATTAATGACAGTGTTCTTAGAAATTGAAATTAAGAAAATACGCATTAAATCATTGTTTTCCGCCAGCACTTGTATTTTCTGCAGTGTTACAAAAACATTTATTGCTTATCTATGCAGTGGAGTAATAAGACAACAATGTAAGTGTGTCATAAACTTTATTTGAACAGAAGATATCTTGCTTTTACCTTTTATTCGTAATTAATTTAAGATAAAAACTTAAGAAGCCAGTGCATCCTGCTTAGAAAAGCAGATGTAGTTGTTGAGAATCCCATGGTTCTCATTTCTGAGACCACAAGTCATTTACTTATGTAACTATGTTAAGAATAAACCCTTTAGTCAAAACAAATTTATTGTTGATGATGTTTAATTCATATTTGCATGAATAAGCAAATATGAAATTTGCCTTTTTTATGAAAAAATCTGTAAGTGTGCCCTTATAACCACTAATTATAATTGGTTAAATGTCTCTGAAGTCTTCATCCTAGAGGAGGCTTAGTTTGTTCTTTATACGTTTTTGCTTTGCTTTTTACTTTGCCAGTTGAGGAAATGATGTCTAAATCCCCAGGACTTAAAAATTGTGCAGTTTTATTTCTGGTGAGCAGAACTTAAAATGACTAAGTTTGTAATGTGATATGTATTTAAGGTGGCTTTGCCATGAGGGGGGAGATTCTCAGTCTATACTGTCTTCTCTGTTATACTCTGGTACATATTTGTGTGGATTTGCAGAATTGGTCTAGCGGGGGAAAAATGTAAATCCAGAGGGGCGGGAGTGATGAGGTCAGGGTTTTGGGCTTAAATTCGTGTCAGAATATGCATCAGGGTTGTTTTTTCAAAGTAGAACATCTCTGAGTTGTAATTGCAGCTGATGGTAACAAATGTCCTGGTACACTGAACAGTCACATAGAATGTTCTGAAGTCATGGCTGCGTTAGTGAAAAAATAATCGATAATGCAGAATTCATACTGCACTGAAGATTAGCAAGCTCTTCTAAAGAATGGCCCTTTCTCTGACACCTGCAAGAGAAAATCAGGAACTACTGAGATGCAGAAGTCTATAAGCATTTCTGTAATGGAACCTTAAATATAAATAATATATGTCTGTAGATACTATGCCGCAATTTTACATGAATGTCTTAACTGCTGAATCTTCGTAAACATGTAGAAGATTTTTTTGTCCTTACATCCAGCACTTGATGTTTACATCCCCATTTTTTTTGCTATAGAAGCAGTCATCAGGGAATTCTGCACTTAAACTAGAACGTACAGTTAAACTTTTTACAAAAGCCACCGTGGTGGGGGGGAACTAGATGATCTTTGAGGTCCCTTCCAACCCATTCTATGATTAAATCTACAGTTTTCCCCTTTCTCATGTTTTAAAGCTGGTCAGTGTGATCCTGCAGAGGTGGGTTGAAAGTGTTGATATTATCTACTTGCAGGAAAAGAATAGGATACAAAAAAGGGGGGGGGGGCGTGCATGCGTGTTGTAACACATAGTGAATTACTTTGGATTTTAAAAAAATGAATTATTTGTCTTTACGCAGTGTCTTCTACGTGGATTTGTGAGATGGTTCATGCCTCTAGACTAGGATATTAAGAGTTCTTAAGGGTATCAAGAAAATATTTTTGCTGCTTATAGCATCTAATAGTTTTAAACAGTGTAACCATGGTATGTAAGTTTCTGTGTACTGAAAGAGGGTAGATTTAGATTAGATATAAGGAAGAAATGCTTCACTGTGAGGGTGGTGAGGCACTGGACCAGGTTGCCCAGAGAAGTTGTGGCTGCCCCATCCCTGGAAGTGTTCAAGGCCAGGTTGGATGGGGCTTTGGGCAACCTGGTCTAGTGGAGGGTGTCCCTGCCTGTGGCAGGGGGGTTGGAACAAGATGATATTTAAGGTTCCTTCCAACCCAAACCGTTCTATGGTTCTACGTGAGGTACAAGCACAACTCCATGATCACTGATGTGGTAAAACTTAGGTAGAGATTGTTTTAACCAAGACAGCACTACGAGATGAATTGATGCTTCTTGTTTAACCAGCAGAGCAAAGAAATTGTACTTACTCTGCTAGCCCATCATGGAAATTTTTTATCTACCCAGATAAAAGCTGTTGACCATAGAGGTTGTTTTCAACCACCAGCAGAGTTTGGACAGGACTGTGTGGGAAAGCAGCTCCTCTGCTGTACAGTCTTTCATATTCAAACGAATTACAGAAAATTCAGACGGACATATAAAGAAGTTATCCTTAACTACTTTGAAAGGACTTTCGTATTAGAGAAAAATCCAACTTCATTCAGTGATAGCCCTGAATGAATTGTTTTTCTGGAGAAAATCTCTTATTTTACATGTTTGGTTTTCCAAATTAAAGTAATAGATTATCCAGTGTAATATGATCTAGATGGTTCAGTTTCTCAGCCTTTGTGTCCTTATTTTATTTCCCTTGTCATGTGAGCTGCTTACCTTATTAATTATTTGCTTTAATTAAAATGTTTTATAGCTTGGGAAATTGAAATACAGTATAAATATAAATAGTGATCTCTTTATAATTTTTGTTAATCTGGTATGTGGTTGAATGGGTATAAAATGGTGCAAGATTTAATGAACTGAAGTCATGTGTGATTATGCTGAATACTGACAGACTGTTTAATTTTTAATGATTGGTTGTCTCCTCCTCTCAAACAGCTGAGTGAATTGCAGTGTCACCTGTAGTTACCAGCTATTTGAAATCAAATTTAGATAGTTATTTAAGCTAGATTAGGTATGTGACTTGTCTTTCATGATCACTCTACTCACAGAGTTGATTTCTTGTGTGTGCTCTCAGTGTTAGTGACTTCCTTTGCCTCTGTAGGTGAGATTTTTTTTTTTGAGAATAAAATTAAAGGGATTCTGTTTCTAGTTAGGCATAACCAACTGAACAGCTTACTAAGTTCCAGTGGCTTAGCATCAATATGAACTTGCAACATTTGGATAAATCTTGCATCTTAACAAAACTGTGATCTTTGCAATGGTAGGATACAGTCACTGTATTGTCACAGGTGACAGTAAATATCAGCTGAAGAACCTTGTTTGACTTCCTGGGTTTTATGTTGCAAGCTTAGCCGTCTGTGCAGGGAAGGTTGCTTTGGCAATGGGAGCTCATGCTGGACTGTATTCTTAGTCTTGGTTAAATTTTGGAGAGCTAAAGATCTGGTCATCATCAAAAGAGGGAGGTTTCTCTTTGCTTTAGCAGAACTTGTAAAAGAAATGTTTTCCAAAAACCTACTTTGGTTTCTGTAAGGTGCGACATCCAGCTCCTTTCACATGAATTAATGCATACCAAACCTGTTTTATTTTCAGGTATGTCAGAACACAGCAATGAATTCACAACAATTGATGAATCTCACCCAGCCGCAGAAGAGGTCCAGTCTGACTCTGAGGTGATTGGGTGATAGTTATAGTAGCGTAAAATCAACCAATCCCCGCAACAGTTTCAGACTGCTAAAAATTCCAATATACATAGCACAGTGAAGTTAATATGGGGATATGAGCTCATGCATATTATCGTGAATGGGTGGGTTTGGTTTTGAGACACTATTAAGAACAATCCAATTAATTCATAACAAAGGATTACTTCAACCAGTAGTCTTTTGCTGTGCTGTGGTATTTGTTTTGTAAGCTGAATAGATTTAGGTGGGGTAGAGTCTGAAGTGTGTAGGTGCTGCAGAAAGGAAGGGTTGGTACTGAAAAGGCAGCACTCTTGGTGTAACCTTGCTGTAACAGAGGCATTCTGTCTGCTGCTGAAGTACTAAATCTTTTTTTCTTGGGAGCAGATATGGCTTCCACCTTCATTGTGGAGGAACCTGACTTTTTAAAATAATGAACAAATTCCTAAGGTTCTCAGTGATATTTAGGTAATCAGATGTGTTTGGGAGGCTGTTTCAGAAAGGTATAGAGTAAACATTTCTCTAGCTGTTCTAGAGTGCAAATGAAAAAAAGATGATGCTGACTTTATTACTGTTAGAGTTTCAGTACCAGTGAATTGGTTTTAAACTATTCATAAAAACAGAACAGTGATTCTGTAGATATTCAGTATATGTCCACATATCATATTTACAGACACTTGCAAAGAAAAAAGTTATTAAAGGACTAATACATTTTTCTAAATAAAATATCCAGCTCAAACTTCATGATTTTCCACAGTAATTATTTCATTCATACTAATACATCAATGCAAATTTAGAAACTTCTTTATATTTACTTTAGACTCTTCCTATGCATGATAAATTTTCTTCTGAGGATGCAGTTTCTTTATATACTTAGTTTAAATCAGCTGTGGGCTGCGCTTGCCACAGGGACACTTCATTCAGCAATCATACTCACTGTTTTAACAGAAATACTGTTGTGATTTGGTGGTTCAGTTTTCTCTCAGATCAGTAAGCTTATCAAGATTGCGTGAGGTTGCAGGAACGTGCATCCAGAGATAAAGAGAAATGGCCATTGGTTTTGGCAGTAGTCTACAGTTGAAGTATTTTGAGATACTGCACTGCTGAATTAAGCTGGTGCTGTGGCTGAGAGCAGTTCTTAATTTGTAATAGTGTTTTATTGCATTATTACCTCCTCTGTTTTGTAGGTACAAGTGTTAAGAGTTGTGTGATGAACTGCTTTGGAGAACCTATTTGAGTGGAAAAATTACCCATCCCCTTTTTGGGCATAGGTCACCTTCTTTTAACCTGCGGTGTTTCTGCAGTCTTGTTTGCTGTACAAATACGTTGTTCTGGACCAGGAAAGACATGGGGGAATGGGGAAAGCTGATGGGAGGGGAAGAGATAAAGGGGAGAAAAAAAAAGGGCAAGGACTTTTTCTTGGCAGCAGTGCTAGCTTAGACTGTTGACTAAAATGCAGGTAGTGATTTCTCGTTCTGGCTGAGCCAAATTAGCAGTTTATCCCACTTCCCTTTTTCAGCTGCTCACTTCATGTCTTTGGTGCTTGTCTGACTTCATTGCAAACTGATTCAACTCACTGAAACTGGAGAATTAACCCAATGAAAAGGTCTATTGTCAGGCTAGTGAGTGGAGTCTGTTTACTGTGCAGTCAGGTGAGTGGCAGGCGTGTGTTGTGGTTGGGAGGTGGGACACTGTGGTTCATAGTAGGAACTGGAAAAGGGGAGTAGTGAAACGTGCTCCTTTCAGCAATACAAGGTGGTGTTTTAGTTCAGACATAATGTGAAACTGAAGTTAGCAAGTAATTTTTTGCTTTCTCTGAAGTTGATATGTAGGTTTGCCTGAAGTAGAAGCACCTAAAAATCCCTGTGAATTGCTTCTAAGCTGTCCAGAGAAGCTGATGACGTTTTGTTTTCTAATGTATGTATGAGACATATACACATATGCGTGAGCATGTATATCTCTGAATAAATGCATAAACATGTATCAATGTACAATATTAGCAAAATTATTTGAGATTCTTGATGAAAAGCACCCAAGCCAAATATTTGATTTGCCTTTCATTAAATTTGGATATGCACTTTTGTTTGTGATCCCTGCCAAATGAAGCATATCCCCCTGATGGTACAGGACTTCCCCTTGACACAGTGTTTTCTGACAGTTTGCAGAAAGGAGAACGGAAATAGCTGTTAGCCTATGCTGATGTTTCAGTATTGTACAGGTAGCTGTCACAGGCCAAGAATTTGAAAAAAACCTCACTTTACCATGTGAGGTAGAAATATAGTTCCTGGCAGTCTTGGAGTTTAAGCAGAGGGGAGATTTAGAGCAAGCTTAAGAAGCTTGAGCTGTTGAACAGATTTTTTAAATCTGCGATGGCAGGTAACTAGAACATTTGTTCTAATGCGAGGAGCAGGGAGTTGGACTTGATCCTTATGGGTCCCTTCCAACTCAAGATATTCTATGAAACGAAACAAATTTCTGTTTTAAAAGTACTTATAAAATATAGACAGACCTTTTGATGTCCTTCAGTATTTTCATTTACTTAAAGGCTCTGAGTTTTGAGTCTGTTCTGTTGTATGAAGAATGACCCAAACGCAACTGTTCTGTGTTCTAGTTGTGGATGAAGACTGGGCTATATGGAGAATTTTGTATGCTAGGCCAATGTGAATATATGGCATGCAAGCTATTCCTTCCCAGTGCTGAAAGAAGGCACTTACTGGATCCTGAATGAGAGGGACTGATGGGGTTAGTGTGTATAAAATACATATACGTGTATAAATCTATTCTCTGTGTATTTAGATTTTTTCAAAAGCAATGCCTAAATGTTTAGCTTCTCATTTTAGGGAAGTGTTTCATAAAGCATTATTTTTGAAAGAGTAGCTTTCAATTCAGTGTTGCTAAGTTAGTTGTAGAGAAAGTCTTGATCCTCAAAAGGGGAAAATGGATCACCTCAGATGGTATTTTATGGGTCTGTATCCACAGATTGTAGTTTGTATGTATGGCTCTTAGAGTGAGTGGCTTGGCCTTTATCTTTTCTTTCCCTCCCTCCGTAAAAGGCAGCATTTACTCAGAACTCAATGGACTTCAGTCTCCCTGCTTTTGTGTTGGTGTTTTTGTGATGGTGGTATTTTATGCTGCTAATTGAATAAACTTATTACACTTTCAGAAATGTACATCGGATTTTGTAGATACCATATAAAGTTTGAGTAGTGAGCTCTGCCTCAAAAGACCGACAGACATGAAGGCTCAGTAATTTACAGGAAGAAGTTATGGTAACATAGCTTTGAAAGTGATCTGGAGTTAGAGGAGCATGTTTATTGGAGCCCACAGACGGTTACCTGTTAGAAATAAAGCTTGGGAGGCCTCAAAGCTTACTGAGGAAATCAAGCTTACTAATGTAAATGAACTGATAGGTGAAAGTGGGGGAAATATTAGCAATGGGGTATGACAGAAGATTTTGCCAGTTAAGAATGATGCAGGTGATCCTGAGTAAGTACCAGTACAATCTTGGTGTTATACGGATATCCTGTAAAAGGATCTCCAACACATGGTTGGAGAAGCTGCTGGTACTTCAGACTGGGCCTCTTCCTAACACTTTGACTGAAAAGAGCTGGTTCGGTTTGATGATTTAGGAACTTTAAGGGAAGAAAGCACCTATTCTCAAGTACATGTTGACGGTGTACCATGTCTTGCCAGTCTTGCACAGGTGCATGTCCTGGTTTGAAGACTTCAGACTGCTTTTATGTAAGTAAATGAACAAACACTGCTTTGGTTGGGTGTTGATTTTTTTCTACTGTTTACGCTTTAGTTGACTAATGAAGCTGTCTCACAGAGTTAGGGCTAGCTTTTTTGAGAGGGCCAAAATTTTCAGTTTCCCTTAGTCTTTGAGAGTGCTAGGGTGCTTGTAAATGGTGTGCATTTCTTATGGGAATGTCTCTTCTAGGTTATACCTTAGGTCATTCTTGAAAGCTGTGGTTTCACAGCTGCTGCTACTGTTCATAACACAACTGCATTTTGAAACTAACTGATTCTTGAATTGGATTGGTGCTTTTAAATTCTTGGTTTTGCATTTCACTTTAGATTTACTGGTGTTGACTGAATGAGAGTTGCATACCAGCAGTTTAGTCAGAAGGTGGCACTATATTATGAGAAAATAAGAGGCAAATTAAACTATTTTGAAGTTTGGAATCATGACCTTTTTTGTAATATATGATTAAACTCATTGCATTTCTGTAATATTTCTTGCTTATCAGCTAGTACATCTTTTTTAGCCAAGCTCACCTTTTTTTTTAATAGTTTGAGATACACAAACTACTGTAAGCATCAAATTTGCATAGAAAATATTTGTCTGCCCCCACATGTCCAATTTATGTCTGACACCCTCCCGCTCACCATATCAATGGGTTAAATTTTAGTGTTTCTTTTCTCTTAGATCTTGAAGCTTTAAATTACTTCTGTCTGAGCTCTTCTAGCATATTAATGTGATTTGGGTATGTGATTAAATGAATGTATAGTATAGCAGAATATTACCAATAGGAATTTGAAATAAAAATCAACTGTTATGAAACCTACACATCAAATATTTTCATATAGGTCACTCATTGGAAATTTAAGACAAATGCTAACCTGTTTCTTCTTATACTATAGGAAAGTGCAATGGCTCAAGAATCTCCCAAAAATTCAGCAGCAGAAATTCCTGTGACTAGCAATGGACAGCTGGAAGATTCTCATGAGCACAGCTTTAACAGGGTAAGAATTTTCTTTGTCTAACAAGGTACCACTATCAGAAATGCTAAAGTTACAACACAATGTATAGCAGACTTCACTTGACATAGTTTCCTAGAGCTTTAATGGAAAAACTCCGTTGAAGCTCATAAATCATTGTTGAAGTTGACAACATAATGCGATTGCACATCGCAGTAATGTTTTTTGTATAAAAGGAATGTTAGTAGTTGCAAATATTTCTGAACATGGAATAGTGTAAAGAATTGGGTGCTCTGTAATGCACAGTCAAGTGTATATGCTTTACATTCTTGTCTCTGATCCTTGAGGATAGTAATTTTTAATCTGACCATTTTATTCATAAAGCAGGACAGGTATTTTTAAAACATGAGACTTAACAGATCCTATGAATTCAGCCTACCAAATCCTAAATTTTTTATGAAGAAGTATCAAATTGTTCAAGGCAAGCTACTTCCAAGGCTTAAGTTTGGAGGCAATGTGCCTGAAAGTAAAGATAGTCATGTTCTGATTTGAAGTTGTAAACAGGAGAGAAGTAACTTTCTTGTGTTGAAACTGAAAAATTACTACTGTGTTGCTGTATGCTATGTAGATGAGATGCGTCAGAATCTGTCTTAGTTGTTTAAGGTTGAAAAAAAGTTTTAACTCCATAATCATCTGTATGCAATTTTGAGTTCTTTCCCTTAACCTTGATACATTTTACTGTCAGTTTATTTTGTGTTTGGCTGTCCAGCAGAGGGTGCTGTGGTATAGTTCATGGAATTTGGGGTTGGTTTTTGTTACTTTGATTTTCATTTTCAGTTGGAAGTATGAAGGCTAGTTAATTATACACCTTTATTGGATATCTGTTGAGACTTGGATTTTAAAGAAATCTCTAAGCTTTAACAGTCCCATACTGACTTGCAGTGCAGGATTATTTCCAAAAGAAACACTGAGCAGAACTTCAACATTTTATTCTGTCCTACTAAAATGCTGATTAGAGGGAAGGGAACCTTCATAAGTTTAAAAACAATATACATCCTGAATATTGGTAGAATAAGCATCTGCCTAATTTTGTCTTCTGGTTTTAGCTTTAATGGAAAAACTCCTGCAAAGCTGATAAATTACTGTTAAAGTTAGCTAAAACCCCCGAAGCAGATACCACACACTGCAATAACTTTATTTGAAAGGTATGTTAGTAGTGGCAATTTTTTTCTGGATGTTAAATAGTTTAAAGTATTAGGTGCTCTGTAATGCACAATCAAGTGTATACATTTCTCATTATTGACTCTAAGCCTTGAGGATACTGATTTTTAATCCAGCAATTTTATTCATAAAATAGCATTTAAGTATATATTAAAAGTATAGTTTTAAACATGTATTTATTATATTATCATTATTAAATAATTATATTTAAATATGTAAAAACATGTATTTTAAAAAGTATCAAAAAATAAAATACATCCTGAAAACAACATTTGAGACCATTTGACTGTGATTGCAGGGTAGCTGTGTAGTGAGCATGGCTATAAAAAAAGTTCAAAACTTCATGAGATGGAAATGCATCTATATTAAAGCTCTTACTAAAAAATACTGCACTTTTTCTACTTCTGTTGAATGGGCCATGATTTCTTTTATGAATAGCCCTGCATTTCTTAAGATTTGCCGTTCAACTAAGATCTACCAGTAACATAATGTAAAAATTAGGACAATGCTTAATGAAATAAAGTTAAAACTAAATTTTGATAAAGATGTACTGATGTTTAGGGGGGATAACAAAAATACACATTGAAGTAGTAATGAATTGGGTTCACCTGGAAGTAGAGAAACAGATTTACTATTTTTAAGCCTGATGCCGCTGTGACTTGACTGCTGAGTTATCTTTTCCTTAGGTAATAATTGCTTCTTCAGCATTGTGCATCCAAAATTTATTTATTACTTACAGTAAATGGAACTTGGATTCTTGTTGATTAGGTCAGAGCCCTTGTTCAAAGTATAATCACCATTTTCTATGGAAAGTTGAAATGTTAAGGAGTTTATCTATGGGCACATACGAAAGTTGAAGTAAGTTTTTGCTGGCATGCTAATTATTTTGCTGGCTTGGACTTAACTGTCTTTTGAAACTGCCACAAAAATGGGTCAAGTATTTGGTCGAGTTGCAGAATACGTATACTATGCAAGCATTGTTGCCTTTGCTGCTGCAATTATGTTCACAATGTTTATTCTGAGATCAATGAAGATGAAGTGCACTTCAAATAATTTTTTGAACTGTCTTGTACAAGTTAACACCTGCATGTGTGACCTACACTCAGAATGGGATAATCAGGGCTTCTTATAAACAAAACAAAGAAAACAAACTTCTTGGAATTAACATCTAGGTCTGTTTACTAATCTTTTAGTCTCGAATTCTAATATTTAGCTTCTATTCATCTTGTTTTGTGTTTGTTATTTCTGATGCTTAATGCTATGCTTTCTCTTTTTTTGCTTGCCAGGTAATTTTTTGTTTTAACCTAAAGCAATATGCATTGTACCACAAAATCTCTGTGCCAAGTTTTCAGGGGTCTTTTTTCCTATCTACTTATGGAAATGACAAGCCAAGTACTGCTTTTTAGGAGATCGCTTCAGAAGGGGGCATGAAACTATTACCACTTGAAGTTGTACTGTTACCACAGTGCTCGGTAAGAGTATGCAACCACAGTAGAGCTTAGAGCACTCAAACTGCAATGTCCTGATTTCAATTACACCTTCTTGGGAAGCTGGGGAGCAAGATTATTTTAGTTTCTTGTTTTCTTATTGTTATGATCAGGGAGCCGTTCATTTAGATGTTGTACAATTCAGATGTAAACAATAAACCATCATTTATCCTGTATTTTTTATTTGGTCTTCTACAGCTATTTTGCAACAAACACTTGAGCAGCTTTGTATGGTTTTGATACACTGAGCAAAGAGGCAGTTGTACAACCTTTTCTTCAGGGTTCTTTAATTACAAAACTAAACTTTCCTCTAGACTCACATTCTATTTAGCACTTCCATCAGACCTCATCCATAAGCTGCTCAGGTGTGAAAATGCACATTTATTTTCCACCAAATGCAGTATTTGGATGTGCTCAAGCATAAGAAGTATTTAATTTTGCAAGGCAATGCAGTGCAAATGTATTTACTGGGAAATGACAAGTAGGGTTGCTCCTTCTTTGAAGAAGAATGCCATTAGTTGTGCAGAACATCAGACAGCATAGATTGACATAATGTCATTTCAGAAGGAAGCATATTAGTTCCAGTCTTGTGGGAATGTGCTATAGCACTACTTGATGCATCTTCTTGGTTCCTTATGCTTAAGAAAAAGAATCAAAAGCATATTTATAAGGTAACTTAAATGGTTGCCTAACTGTAAGGTCTCATTCAGAAATATGCTGCTACATTCTAATTCTGTCTTGTTTGTAATAATAAGAGATGCCTGTGGAATTCTGGCAAGTTTTATCCTGCCCGTATGATGGATGGAAACTCTTTTAACTAAAAAAGACTGTAGCTTCAGTTGTCATTGGATGAAATGTCTAATGTCCTTTAATTATGAAAAAGCTTGACCCAATGCTTTTCAGCTTTCCAAACTCTGTTGGAACTCACTTAAGCTTTAAAAACTTGATGTATAGAACCATTTGCCGATGTTTGTTAATCTGTCTTAGTAACAGAGGACTTCAGCATTTCCTAATCAAACATGTTTCTCTTACTACTTTGTACAAGAAAACTTAAAAAAAAAAAAGTCTTACTGGTTTATATTCTTCACTGGTTTATTTCACTTATCCCTGACTTCTATAACACAATTTTTCTCTGATGCTATTATAATTATGTGATTAGAATAGTGGTGTTTTAATGTCACAGAGGGGAATGGGAGCTGAGGACTGTGGGAAGGAGTGAGGAAGTATATTATTCCTAATTCAGTAACATGTCATATAGTGTGAAAGCTGCATAGGAATAAATCAAAAAAACTGTTTGGTCTGCCTGTAAAGGTATTCAGGCAGCTAGAAGCTATTTGTTATGTTTAAACTATTGTACAAAATCTATATGAAGTTCTTACCAGTCTGAGTCTCTGAAATTGTTCCAATTGTTTCCTTTTGTTTTCAGTATAGACTCTTTTCTCCTGGCTCTTTTTGTACTCTTGTGGGGACAAAGCCATTACTAAACCTATATATAATACCCGTAATAAACTTTAGGTTGCAAAAGATAAATTAACTTTGTGAGTTTTCAATTTATCTTATTAGAATTAAGAAAAATTCTGGGATCTGATGAATCTGAGAGCATGTGTTCTGTATTTTGTTCTGTAATTTTATTACCAGACTGCACAAATAAATAAGATCAATTCTTTTTTGTCTTTTACCCTCTGAAAAAAATGCCAGACTTGTCGCTCACATTCTACCTGAAACATCTGAGTTCATCTCAGTTTTTGCTATGTTGGCTGGCATAGTTAGATTTTACTTTGGGCAATTATATTTAATTAATATAGACTGATTAAAAATATATTTCTCTGTGTCAGTTCTAGAAAACTTTTTTAGGAGATGAAACAAAAAAGACCAGTCTTTCTTTCTGTTGCCAAGTGGTCTGCTTCATACAGTCTTAAAAACCAAAAATATGAATGTTAATGATGAGAGTAAAAGAGAAACTAATTTAAAACTGGATTGTAGTATGACATTAGGCAAGTCAAAAGGGATGTAGTGGAAGAAAGGATCTTCTGAGTTAAGAGCAACGTATTGGAGAACAGAAGCAGTATGTCAGTCTATGTTTGCTACTTCAGCATAGATTAAAGCCTTCAGCACTCCTCCCATTTATTTTTGTGCTTGAATTCATAGTGATGTGAGGATCTAGTGGCTTAATTCATAGAAGAAAAGAGCCGAGTGATATAATAGGGCAAAGAGAAGAAAATGCTGTGAATGTGTACAAGGAGCTCCATTTGTACACAAGTTGGGGTAGTAAGTTAAAGTTCAGAGCCAGTTATCTTACCGCATAGATGTTACATCTGTCTTCATAACATTTTGTTTTATGGTACTCGTAATCTTTAAAACTTTAAACTGTGAACTTTGCAATAAGATCTGTTGCAAATTTTTCCTAAAGGTAGCTTGAGTAGTTTTATTTAAAATGTCATCCATCATTAAAAAAATAAATGAGCATATGATTGTTCCTAATTTAGTTCCTTTTAATGGATTCCTTGAACTAGCTAGTGATGTGTGGTTTTTAACATACCTTTATTCAAGGTAGTAAAGGCAAGTAAAACCGTATCTTTTAAACTCACTGCTGGTACTAAGCAAAAGATAATGCTTAGTCATGCATTAATAATGGACTGACATAACTAAGAACTTAAGACAAAGTTGTTCGCTGACTTGCTGCTTAGTTTCTGCTAAGCTTTGACTAAGCAAGCTAGCTTCTGCTACTCTTCGGCTGAGCAGGCTTCGTCTGGTGGAGAAACAATACAGTTCTGGTATTTTTCCCCTCTTCATTTTGGATTATTATGGAGACCATGGATGGGAAGTATGTTTTTTGGAAATAGTCTTGTAATTCAGCCAGCATTCCTTCACGAACATGCATTCTGAGCGACGACTTTGCTGTGTCTACTGTCTCAACAGGATCGTTATGTCAAAAACTCATACTGGTTCATCTAGATGATCTGTATAATAAACTGATGAATATCCCTGTTAGAGTTGCATAAATAAGGTTTACCTTACTAAAATATGTTTAATTTAATATGGTGATTTGAACTAATTAAGATGGGATTTTAACAAAGGATTAAAGTGGTTTAAATGGCCTATACGATATAGGTTTGCACTGTCTTGACGTAAGCTAGCGCAGCTGTTCTCTGTACCTGTATTTCACGCTCTTCCTTCTTTACACCTTTAGTATGCTAGGTGGCTGAGAATGGGATAGGTAATCCAGCCTTTTGACTTCTTGGGAATCTTCTGAGTTGTAAGGGTTTTATACCTCTGGCTCTCGGTTTTGATGTTGATATGATATTCATCAATGCTCGTAGACTGGCCCGGGTCAGAAGGTACTGTGGGCAGGGACACCCTCCACTAGACCAGGTTGCCCAGATCCCCATCCAGCCTGTCCTTGAACACTTCCAGGGATGGGGCATCCACAGCTTCTCCGGGCAACCTGGTCCAGTGCCTCACCACCCTCATAGAGAACAATTTTTTCCTAATATCTAATGTAAATCTGCCCTCCTTCAGCTTAAGGCCATTACCCTTTGTCCTATATTAAAATACTTCTGGTAGATGATAATTGCATAATAAACAGGCAATGGTTTTCAGTCTCATACAATTGAAAATGATGAACGAAGCATTGTTGGGGTTTGTCTGGTTTTTTGGGTGTGGGGTGGTGGGTTTTTTTTGTGATGATGATTGCTTAACAGATTTTTGTTGATACATTTCAAACCCAAATTTTGATGAATTCCAAAAACTTGATTTCCCTTTTACGAAGAAAGGGGGGAAATCACTTAGGAGTTTGAAAGCAGATCTTCTGATCATCAAAATCTTCCTGTTACCTGGAAGAGCAATATGTAGTGAAAATATAATCACCTTATTGTAGACGGGGAATCTGTCCTCACTTCCAGTGTTTTAACAACAAACCTACATTTGGTGGGAACAAAAAAGGAAACTCTTTACCTTCTTACCACTCTAAAATCTCCTTAAGTACTGTCATACCTTCTCTTAAATGTGAAGTTCTGTGCATGTCTTTTCTTACTTTAAGGCTCTTTCTAAATTATGCTTCTTTTTAAATTACTGAAGACATAAATTGCTTTGTCAGAATTATTACAGATTTTTGGGTAGCTTTTTTGTTTACACTCTTGGGGGCGGGGCAGAAAGCAAGCACAATCAATTGCAAGAATGATATGTTAAGAATGGAAGTTTACATGCAGAAGCGTGTCTCCACTGAACAGTAACTTGCATGTTTATATACAAGAAAAAGGTAGTGCATTGATCACTGACTTTTTGATGATAATTCTGCTCGTGTCTAAATCAACATTGGCAAATTTTTATTTTCAATTAATATGTAAATGAAAATTTAATGTAAATATTCCTTCAGCAGGGTATATTTCAACTGGGTAATATAGGGGTTTAAAACAGGTTTGAATGCAGTTCTTTACACTGAACTTTGCCTTTTTACCAATGAAAAAGTGTAGATTTCTTTGAACAAATATGTGTTTGTGTACAGATGCATACATATGCATATATATTTATGTAAAAAAACCCTGATGTATGTATATATACACAATTGCAGATCTTATTATTTTCATGATCCAAATATCAGGGTTTTATTTAAGAGAAAGATGGGTTGTGATATTCTGATTTATTTAACTCTGTAGTTTGTTCAGCCTATATTTAGCTTCAAATTAGAATTAAGTTGAATGTACAGAAGTAGCACAATTGCTGAAGTTTAGATATAAGCTGTTGCCTTTACAAAGCAGATGTTCTACATTTTCACCTTAAATACAGGTCATTGCTTAGATTCGTATTGCAAACATGCTTAAGCAGGTTAGCTGTCTAGATTTCTTTGACAACAGATTTAGATATTTCTGAAGACTATCCAACATGCCAAGGTGCCTTCAGGAAAAGAAATAAAAAATGATGCCATGTCCTTTTTGTTAAATCAGTGCATCTTCTCCTCTGCAATCTGGTTATCCTTTTTCAAGTCTCTGCTTTTTCAGCTCCTAGTGCCTTGCTACATTTTGAGTTAAATGGACTCTGTTAGCTAAACTAAGTTGAAGCAAAGGCTTCCCAACATGCCTCCAACTGCAAGTACTTAAATGGAAGTACCAGTGTTAAGTCAGTTGTGAAGACTGAAAACGGTATATATCCAGTGTTGTGATACGCTTAATTTGTGAGATCACATTCTGTATGTGAATTGTATTTGTTGTTCATACTGTTTATTTTTCCTTTTTTTTGTTTTGGTATAATGCTTCAGATACACAAATATAGCATAATCTATTATTAACTAGCCCGTTCATGTGAGTGCAAGTATGGCTCAAGGAATTGGTTACTCTGATTGCAATAACATCCTGGGTTTTCAGTGTCAACAAGCTCTCTGTTCTGCTGGAATTCATGTTTGTAGCTCTTCCTTTTTTCCTCCTCCCAGAAGTTTGTTTTAAACTAAAGACAACTAACTATATCTGTGGGGATGTGATCCAAAGCCACTTCTTGACAGTCTGAGCCTCTAGGCAGTCTCGTTCTTATGCACTAGCTTCCTGCTGGTTTGTGGACTGAGCCACTACAGAAATATGTCAAACATGGATTGGATTTTAAAGGTTGTGTTTTCTTTGTAATTAGAAGCATTGCATATATCATAAATAGTTACTGCACATATCCAGGCACTGACATCTTAAAGTTATGTATAGCTTTTCCTCTGCAAATTTCACTATTGTTCCTCTATACTTTTTCATCTTTTTTTTGCCTCTGTATGGAAGCAGAGGGGAATGCAAAAGAGTACTTGACTCCAGAAACTGCCAGTTTTCCAATTTTTTGATGCTTAATTTTTTGTCAGTGTATTTTACCTTTTTGCTTTCACTTCCAGAGTGGCTTTTTCACTCACTTTTTACTTTTACAAATTAGTGGTTTTAAATTGCTTTGAATACCTGAACTTTTTTTAAAGCACTAAGTATATTCTATAACACCAAAGGATTAAACTTCAGTCAGATAGTTGGAAATACAGTCCAGGAAACCTTTGGGAGCTTTTTGTAGAGGTGGGTTAGATAGCAAAAATGAGCAGTAGGATGATACGTGAATTATGGTGTATGAGTTCATAGTTCAGTAATAGGCCTGCATTGGGTTTCTGTGAAGACTTCAGTTGCCTGAAAATTGGTTGTAGTAGTTAATCTAGCTCTCAAAAGTTAAACAAAGTGATCTCAGGTAATTTTAAATCAATGAGTTTCAAAAGCAAACAGAAGTAAATGGAAACTTTGTGCTGTGAGCACTTGTGGTGTAGAGCAGGTGCTCAGAAGGAAGCTGTTTAAGTGATGCCTTTCAGGATGTTTCTCCCATATCAACTATTAAAGAGATTTCATGTGCTATTTGTGGGAATTAAGGATGCTGTGAATTTTAAAGCTATTTCTTGCTTAGAGTGAAATATTTTTTTATATCGCTAACATTATGATAGTTGCTTCCGCATTTTTGGTTTGTAAAATGTCTGCTGTTAGTCTTAGATCTTGTACCTCTGTCAGTTTTTACTGGAAACATTAAACTGATATGGTTGTTTGCACCAGCTTCAGACCACATAATGTGATGTTGCAGGCCACCTATTTGGTAACTGCTGCTTTAACAGATGACATTCTAGTTGTTCATCAATATATTAAAAAAAAAAATCTAGAATAAATACACAGTACTTAGTGTTTCTCATTCATTTATGTTTTTTGTGCACTGCAGTAGAATGCTGTGACACCAGCGAACACATTCTAGGCTAAAGGCAGAATTGCCTGTCTGAGAAAATTGCATTATAATACTTTTGAGTCACTTTAATCTTTTTTTAAACATTAACGTTCCATTTTTATTCAAATATTTCCAAGGACTTGAAATGTTCGTTACCAGTTGGACTTGGACTTTCTGAAACCAAAATAACTTCTCATGGCTTTGACAGCACCAAAGAGGGAGTCGTTGAGGCAGGACCATTTCCAGGTAAAGGTAACTGCTTTTTTGTCATTACTTCTAAATTTAAAGTCTTTAGGCATATTTTCATATGGTCAGGAATACAATGTTCTGTAGCCACTTCGAGCATTTTGATGTAAACGTACACATTGAGATGTGCATTAGTGACAGCCTGTTTATCTTCTTTGGTAGCTGGGTTGTTGAAATAGAGAATAGATGCTACATTTGCTGTATCTGTCAAGGGACTAGTGGAAACTACTTAATGTTAAATTGATCTGCATTTACAGGAAGGGAGTTCCTTGAGGACCTTGAAATGGTGTCAGGCTGAAAAATTTTACTATGGCATTGCACTGAAGTTTTCTTTAAATGTTGCAGATATTTTCTCATTTGAAACATAACTGGAGAGTTAGTTATTTCTTGATACACAGTTCACCTATCTGGAGCAGATTAATGAGTGGAATTCTTCTTTGTTGCTCCTGAGACTTTTGTGTCTCTTTTTTTTTTTCTTTCTTTTTTTTAATAGTGCATATATTACTTGAATGTATTGTTTTTAGGAGTGATAGTGCTTTAGGTCCCTTTTTCCATGTACTACCTAATGAAAAAGTGTCTGTTCTTATATTTTCTCAGTACAGCGTTGCAGTTTTTTATAGCAGAAGGATTTTAGTTAACTAGTATTTAATTCACTATGCAAGTATTAATGTATGTTTTAGAGAATCTAAGCTAGTATTAAACAATGAGAAATACAAAGTGATAAACAAGCCAGCAATGTCAGTGTTTCCCATTTCTCTAAAAACAAGAGTGTGCCATGATATAGTATGTGAAAGTGATATTTTAATAAATTATGTAGCTTCAACAATTTCTGAATTTGAAAGGTTTGAAATGAGCTCAAACGAGCAGCTGTGAAAATAAGTCTCTTTGTAGTCACAGATTTAACTTACGTTTTGCTTCATTTCCTGTTTGGTAAAATAGCGTGCTTATGAAAACAGCGATTTACGTGCTGTACTTTACATATATTGCAAAGTGAATGCTGTGGTTTCTTGAAGTCCCTGAAACTAGGAAAAAATCTAGCGAAAAACTGGGCAGATGGCAAACTGCTCACCATTCTTGCCTTTTTATATTCTATTAGCAGGATAACTGTTGCAGCTGCTAAGGCAAAAACTGTCTTAAGTTATGTTTCAAGCTACACTAACGTATTTGAAATCCAAATGTTCTGTAGTAAGTGATGCAAACAAATGATAAGCTTTGGACATATAATTCATCGCAGTTTAGATATCACAGCTTTCCTCCAAGAATATTTTCTTCAGCTTTTTCCTAATGCTCTAACCAAATCAGAGGGAGAGAAGTAAGAGAGAGGCTTCTTGTGAATCTATAGACCAAAGTAGAATGATTGCCCTATTTCTAAATATTCTATTTTCTCTTTGAGTGTCCTTATTAGGGGTTCATTTTTTGAATGCAAAGTAGACAATACTGGAGGGGAAGGGTTTTTAGGATTTGAGGGATGTTGAGTGATGAAACATGCATAAGGCTGCATTAGTACTCTGTCAAATGATAAGGATTTTTTAAACTGCTTGTCTTAGCTTGCTTGCTGAAGTGATTAAGTCTTTAGGCCTTTAGCAGGATCTTGTAGTCAAACTTTTATGCCTGGATGAATCCAGTTGCAGCTCTTATGCAATGTATTGCTACAGGAGAACACAGCAAGTGAACTATCTTTCAATCTCATCTTCTCTGTGCAATTAGATCCAAATCATTGGGTTAATTGTACCCCATGTCAATAGTGCTCTAATGGTACGTTTAAAAGGCAAAAGCCAACTGTTGATTTGGTTACTTTGAGTGATACTTTTGATGTTACCAATAACTAAATTTTGTTGAAACTGCTGAAGTTTAGGTTTGATTTCCTTTTCCTCCAGCACGCTGTCAGCCCTGAAGTATCTCAGAATTTCTCAGTGAAAGAAGTAAAAGCTCCCCCCAGAGTGATGATTACTCATCACTACAGAGAAAAGTTGCAAAACTCTGAAAAGTATAATCCTGAAACAGCTTAGAGAACACACACTGTGCAGGTCATTTAAAGTTGGGTTTCTTTTTTTTTTTTTTTTTAAAGAGAACAAGCAAGTGCTGTAAAATCTTCCTTCTGGGAAGGAGATTACACACCTTAACAGCTAATGGCTTCTATGATCTTCAGGATAGTTTATTGCTGTGCCTTTACACAGACTTAAGAGCAATGTTAATCCAGTATATCTGAAATTGGCACAGATTTCAGAGCTTACTTCACCCCTTGATGCCATGAATACCATTCAGTGATGGTGCAATCTACCTAGACATGGAAAAGGAGGTTTCAGCTATGAAAGCTGTATATAATAATCTTTCGTGGAATTTTCTGTTGGTAGTATATACTTGACCAATGAAGCTGTCAGTTGTATTTTGATTACTCTTACAAAAAAATCACAGAAAAGTTTGGCATTGTGACCTAGAGAAAAAGATTAAATCATGAAAACTTGGAGTTGTTCACATGAACAGCTGCACCTCTTAAAAAGCATTTCCATCAGAAATTCCAGCAACTTTTCTGTGAATGCTTCTATTTAGTATGCTGCTGAAGCAAATGTTTCTTTGTTTTGAAAAAAACTCAAAAAACCAGCTATCTGTGTAAAAGTGCACATTGCCTTCTAAGGGAAGATGATGGATTTTCATGGTTAAATATGTCCCCTTTTCAGGTTCCTCAGCATCACCCAAATCATCTGTTATATCTCCTAGCAGTGCAGCAGCTAGCAGACTGGCTGGACAAGGTTGTGATTTAATTATTCCCACAGGTATCATAGCACTGAATGGATAACGCCCTTGTCTCTGCTGACACTGTACTAACTTCTCCATGTCTCTAATAATTTGATTTACTGTTAGTTGGAAATACAACTTCTGGGGTTTTTTTATGGCTCTCATTTCTGGCATTTAACAGCTCACAAAGTAACCTCTGCTTTCCTTTCTGTATGCTGTTCTTTGCTCTATAAAATCTAAAAAATCATTACTAAATATTAATAATAACAAACAGTAGCTAAAATAGGAGTAACCTAAATCTTTTATTTAGGTTAAAGCTGACACTTTTGGCATTTTTTGCCCAAATGATCGCATATTCCAGTAGAATAGAGTATGAGGTGGCCATCAGGAATTCACAACACCCAAACTACGCTTTGCCACTTGACTCATTTTGTGCCTATGGGCAAATTACTTAACGTCTTTGTCTGTTTCCTCCTATATAGAAGGAGAAAACCTATTCAGTTACCTCATAAGGGTGTTGAGAGGATTAATTACTAATGTTTGCACAGCATTTTGAAGACGTAAAGAACATAGCAGAGCTTGATGCTAAAGGAGTATCTTGAGGCATCTGTATAGACTTTTTTCCAAACTCTTATTTACATAAATAACCTGGTAAGGCTAAGGTGACTGTATGTAGTAGTAGGGATTAGAGGCAGGAGTAGTTTAAAAGTGTACATGGAAAAAAATAAAAATGTTGCTTAAAAAGTCGTAGTGCTTTGTAATTCTTACTATTTATGACACTAGGAAATGTTTCTGCAAAATTAAAACTTATTATCCACATGATATCCTAGCTTGAAAATACTAAGTATTGGCAATTAATGTGTGGTGATTGGCCCTAGATATTTTAATCTGTTGCTTTAAATCTTTTCTTTGCTGTTTTTATACTGATGGTTTGTAGAATTAATAATTCTTAATACAATGAGCTAATAAAGCTGAAATAAATAAGTTAAATATTGGCTGAACACCTTTTTCTGGAAAGGGTGACGTTCATTGAAAAAGATAAAAAATTCTGTTTTGAAATTTATTGGTTTGTGACAACAGTTTTTGAATGCTGATAGTTTTCATTTAATGGCCTGCAGGTTGTAAACAGACTTTTAGATTGGCTAATTCCAAGAGGATGTTCAACTGTTGGAATTTTAAAATATAAATTAAGTAATAAACATGTCTCAAAAGCTGTTTTAAGGTTGGTTAGTAAAACTGTGCATTCAGGTAAGCTTTTTTCAGCCCATTGCTACATGAAATACTGAGATACATATGTGCTTTATAACAGTGTAAAAATAATTATTTCTGGAACTGATTTTGAAAATCTGCATATTCGTCTTAAGTTCTTACTGTCACCTTGCTCTGCTTTTGCGTGTGCAAATGCATAAATCTTCCATGCCTGCTGTTAATCCCTTAAAAAACAAAACAACAAAAAAACCAAACCAAAACCCAAGGCCTTAAAGATTTGCTTTGTGTCTGACACAGGGGGCAGAGCTCAGCAGAAGAGTGGACCTGTTCTATTAGCAGATGAAGTAAAGAATCCAGCGATGGAGAAATTGGAATTGGTGAGAAAGTGGAGCCTAAACACTTACAAGGTATACAGACATAGATATTTGTGTATGTTTATGTATTCTAGAAATTAGTTTGCTACTTGATCGGACTAAAGCTTTCGAAGTATTGTACTACTGTATGAAAGTAATCTGTTGTGGTGAGCATAAGCAAGAATGCATAGGGAGGGCTTAGTTTTCTTCCAGGTGTAGCATTCTTTGTAAGCCTTTCTAAATCCCTGGTTTTAAGTGGGAAATCTTTCATAGGTATCATTGATTCAACAAGGCAAAGAATGTTCTGTTTCTAATGTCCCCTTCAACATACAGAATGTATAGATTTCAGCACTAATGCTTGTAATTAAATCTTCTTGCTATCTTTCGATTGCTGATACAATCAAATTTAGCCGATGGGGGGGGGAAAGTCAGGCCCGTCTACAAGTTCCGTACTTGTTAATCGCTATTGTGATGGTTTTGTTCTGTCTTGGGTGATTGCTTTTTCTTAGTGTTGGAATTGTTTCTTCAATTCGTGTATTTTACTCTTGTATGGTGCTGCTTTGTGATCAGTTGGGATTTGATGAAATTAAAATAATAATAAAAGAATAAAGAAAAGGTGCTTAAAGCACACCAGTTTGCCAGGAGTGACTCTCATGAAAAGCTATGAGGTAAGGAACAGTTGTCAGTGAATACATTACTATCAGGAGTTTTAAACATAGACCAGTTTTGAAAAATAGCTTTTTGTTATGCCTGCAACTTAAGTGACAGAGGTTTATGCAGGTGGGCTGTGCATCAGTGGGATCTACATCAAACCATGAAGAAATGAAAGATCTGTGGAAAAACCTTCCCTTGTAAAACACAGGTCTGAATCCCTCTGGTGTTCTTAAGTCCACACAGGGACTTCAACCCCAGTGAGAGTGGGAAGCAGGGATGGAGACATTCTACCCACTAGTAAATGCTTATGCTGTTCTTTGTGTTAAAATCATAAGTTTGCATTTTTATGTCTAATTAAATGGCTTTTAGAATGTCTGTTTTTCTTGTAATCTAAATTTTGTAGCAGCTGCAGAAGTCTGTCAGCTACTCTTGGAGGGTGCTGTGGTCCGATCAGAATACGTGCTATTCAACTGAAGCCATTCTTTAAAATTCTCTGCCTAAGAAACATTGACTCTTCAGATTGAATCTGCTTTACTACAACTAAATAGGAGAGGACTTGACCTTATTCTGCCTTTGGTGCCTTGATTTAGAAAAGAAAATCAAAAAAATCCCCATGTCTCAATCGGAGAACGATTGCAAACCCACTTATGTGAGGCAATAGCCAGAGGACTAGTGAAAAATGCAGGGAAAAGTGGTCTCAGATTCTTGTTTAGAACATTATTTCTTTGGCAGTAGTCTTTGCAAAGTCTGCATTTTTAGATTCCTTTCTTGGCTGAAACCTCCCCCTCCGTGAAACCCAGAATCCCACCACTTTATGGCATAGCAAAAAAGGACTAGCACGTTCAGAAAACAAATTAAATCTGTTTTCTTGAAATCTGTAAGCTTGAAGTTGTTTCCCAAGTGTGCCTAAGGAGATAGGTCAGTTATGATCTTTCTAGAGTCCCATACTGAATTCTTGTGGGGCTTTTGTAAGAGAAATAGGATCATTCAGAGAGCTTAGAATTAATTCTGAGTTGAGGGAGCACTATGCAAATGTCCCTGGAGATGCCATACATTTGAAAACAATTTATATGTAGGCTACATTTTAAAAAAAGCATATTTAATTTGATTAAGGACAGTATTTCAGCTTGCGGACATACTGGCTTGCTTTGGTTCCCTTTAGGAAAGTCATGGGAAGAAGCCTGTTCTTTATCTCTTAATAGCTAACTGATCATAGGTTTTAAGATGCAGAAATAAAGGGCAGGAGTGAATGGTTAGTGGAAGGAAATCAGCAGTTGAACCCCTCTGAGCTGAAAGCCGTGCTATTCAGTGTACCAAACATTAATCTGGAAGTGGAGTTAGTGATGAAATTTGCTGTTAGGAAGTTCTTTAGGGATCTGACATGTCACTTTGTATCAGGAGCTGTGAAATCCAAAGTATTGGATAGGTTCAGAAGTCATACCCATCTGTGAGGAGATGATTAAGTATACATTCATATATTCTGAATACCTTGCTTTTTGTCCTGTATGCATTTCTGTGGATGAGAGACAATTGCTTTTTGTAATCTTCCACTTTTTTCTGTTTTAAGAAACCGTTTCTAATTGAAAATCACAGGAGGTTGAAGCTATCTAGCCTAACCATGAATTTTCATAGACTATATTTAACTTTTTCCCATAACTTAACTTCATGAGATTTTGTTGCCTTTACTGTTCCTCTTCACTCTCTCCAATCTTATTCTCCCTAGTACCATGAGTTAGCATCAAAAGAAATTGCCCTTTCCGTAATGTAGTAGCAAGAGCTTTTTCTGTACTTTGCCCTTCCCCTGCCTCCCCCTTAGGATGAGAAAGGTGTTTTCAGTTTAGCGAGAAGGCATAGGCACAAGAAAGTTGTGACTCTTCTTGACTTTCAGCAATTCTAATAAAAAGCTTATCTTTCTGGTTTTCCTACAACTTTTTAATCTTTGAGGAAAAAGCTCAATATACCTGGTTTACAAGCCTCTCTTTAATACTGGGCTGCTAATGGAACTTTTATGTCCAAGATGTGTCCAGTAAGGTCTCTGTTCATCTTTTAACATATGCAATTTAAAATATATTTCTCTTAAATGTATTTTTGGTGGGTTTTTTCTGATAGTTATTTTTCTTAAACTTTGCCTTGTGTGATGATTTTGAGGAGCGTGGTCTTATTCAGGACAGTGTTCTTTATAGATACTATTTTAGAGCAAAACAAAGTGGAATTAATGTGTGGAATGTGTTTGCTAATAAGAATATACAGCAACTTGTGTATCTGTACTACTCTGCTTAGAACGACAGTAAATCAAAATAGATAGGTGTATCTTTCTCAATTCTTGTTCCATCTGTGTTCAATTTTATCTTTAGCTACATCTCAGTTTAGCAAAGTATGCAGTGTAAGTCTTTCAGATTGCTAGTTTTTTCTCACTTGTCACTGTTGGGTTTTGTAGGTGTTTTGCTGTAACTTCTGAAGCAAATACTCCTTGGCTGAAAATAATTCCTTCCTTTGTAATTTATTCTTGCTTTCAAAAAATTTGCCTTCCTTGATTCAGATTTTTCTCGTGCATTTCCATAGGTGTGTGTTTGTGTCTCAGCTTTTTTTGGAAAATAACCAAAATTTGTCCATTGATTCCATAGTTCCTAGTGAAATGCTTATTTCTTGCTCTGACCACACTTACTGCTAAGCTGTATTTTGCAATTTCTGTTGCAGACTTCAGTAGTAAAGTTGTATTCTATGTTGATATGATTTGTTATGCTCTCTCAAATTTCTGATTCTTAGCTGACAGATGTCTCCTAGATTAGCTGTGCTCTTTCTTGTTAATTGGTTGAATCTAATGAAGTAGCTGAAATAGTCTGTACCTTCTGATATAAAGCTTCCGAGTTATGACCAACTTGTTCTGCTTGATCATTCTTGAGTCTTTCCTGTGTTTGTCTATTAAATTTAGAAAGGACATAAAAGTTCTAGCAGTTTAAATGTGTATCTCCTTTGGACGTAATTAAAGACTGGATTAAACTGAAGTCCTTGAATCTGGAAAGTCTGGGTAATCCAGTGATATAATGTGATATGAGATAGGCTTGGGCATTATTTCACCTAACAAAATAGCAGCTTTGGACTTAAGTCCCTTCAGAGTAGTTGTGGCCTTGACTACTAACTTCATTTCCTTGTAATTCTGTTTCTAGCAGTAATTCTTCTTATGTATAACTTGGTTATCTCTTCACCTCTTGGGGCCACAGATTAACTTCAAGTAACTTACTATAACAGTAAATAATTCCTGCTTTCCATAGAGAAATTGTATGGCTTTGCTACACGTCTGCTTTGCAAATGGCTTCTCCTGTGTCTCAGTCAAGGGAAACCCAAATGTGCATCTTGAGAGGCTCACTGCCAAGTTGGGCTCGAATCTCTGTCACAGATAAGCGGAATGTGGTAGCAGCCTCAGCTGTCACAGCCGTTGGCTGGGTGAAAGTGTCTACAGCCTTGTGAGAGCACGTTTTCTGCTCACTGTGTTAATGAACTGCAAATCTGTTAAGAATTTAATGGTATGAAATGAATACCATTAAGAAAAGAAATGGTATGTCTTTCTGAGACAGTCAGCTCCATTTTATAGATGTGTAAATAATGAGAAATCCACTTTAATAGTTTTATATATTTCTCAGTAGGAGTTCCCAGTTGACTTTAAAAAACATGCTGAAAACTACCACCTCCTTACCTCCCCTCTCAAAAAAAAAACGCAAACCACAACCAACAAACAAACAAACAAAAATCTCAAACCAACCCAAAATAACACTTTTTGAAAACATAACATTGGATGGTTGGTAGACGAAGTCCAAAAGATCACTAACTAGATATTTTTATGCAGAACTAGTAATACTCCCATTAACTGACTTTAATGCAGTGGGCTAAATTGCTTATTTTAATGAGATTCACCAAACCTAAAAAGAGATAAGTGTTCTTTTACTTGAGAAACAATTAGTTATGCTCTTGATTTGGTAACTTGAATATTCATCTTAGTAGGAGTTGAGACTTGTCCAACTGTTCTTGCTGAGTCCTGATAAACTTCTAAAGAGTGTGTTGTTTTTTCAGTTTGTTGTGCAAACTTATATTGGGAGGGGTGATTGTGAAAGAATTGTGTGTAATTATATGTCCCTTGAAGCTGAAAATGGGTGTATGCTGTGATGTCTTGAATATACTTGATTCTTTATAATTTAAATTTTTTTTCCCCAGTGTACGCGTCAGATCATCTCTGAAAAATTGGGTCGTGGCTCGAGAACAGTAGATCTGGAACTAGAAGCTCAAATAGATATATTGAGAGATAACAAAAAAAAATATGAAAATATCTTGAAACTGGCACAGACGCTGTCCACACAACTCTTCCAGATGGTACATACCCAAAGGCAACTTGGAGATGCATTTGCTGACCTGAGTTTGAAATCATTGGAACTTCATGTAAGACTTTTATAGTGTTAAAAAATAAAATGGCAGAGATGAAGATAAGCCTAATTGACTCATGCAGGGTATATAATAGTTAGCAGATATTTTTCTAAACATTGTAGTTAACAATATATTACATGCTCTTTGTGTTAAAAGCTTATGTAACTCACTTAAAACTACAGTAATTTTGATAATTTCTTATGGTTCTTTATTGCTTCTTAAATGTTTACCCTTAGTTGATGATTCGACCCAAGAACTGACAACTTTCCTTTATATAGAAAATGCATTTTACTATTCCTTTTGCTTCTAATGAAATGTCATCAAACTACTTTAGAGTGTGACGTCATGTCAATTACAGGATGTCTTTGGGGAATATGCCTGGGAGTAAGTGGAATAGGGCACGTGACTACTCTTGTGCACATTGAATTTGAGTAAATTATTTTTTGTGGTATATCCAAGCATTGAGCTTTCATCTCAAAGTCCTTTTTTATCAGAATTTTCCTAATAGGACTAATCTGTATTCTTACATTGTTCGGAGTTTCTGAGCAAGAGAGGCAATCTTTAGATAACTGCATTTGGGCTGTTAAGTTTCCTTGGTTTAGAAGTTTCTCTAACACTGGCACTTTTTGTTACTGATAATAAAACTGTCTGCTGTAAAGAGAGAGTGCGTAGACGTTGTGTACAAAACGTAGTAGCTGGCTTGCTTCTACATTGATTGTTCTATATTTCCGAAGTTAAAGCAATTTGATACTGCTACTGATCCTTTGGAAAACCAGCACTAAGGAACTTCATGATTCCCTAAAACGTAGCTGCTGAAACAGCCCAAGTTACCTTTGTGATAATTAAACTTAACCTGTCTTTTTAGCCTTCCTTTTTCGTGATTGTCTGTTCCCATGGAGTCTTAGGGGAGGAGGTGGAGTTCGTGCTTGCACAGAGGAACCTTAACTGATGGCTAGCTGAAAAAATTTGAGACTCCCGCACTGTACTGGAGTACATTAGGCTGACAGATGAAAATCTGTGAAAGTAGAGCACTTCTAGCAGCTAAGAAATTAAATAATCTGCTAAAAGAAGTTTTCCATAATCAATTTACTCTTTACATAAATATGGGCATCTAGTTTGTGGCAGAACTTAGTGGGTATTTCTTCTGAAACTTGGATTAAATCTGGCATCATGCTCTTGTTTAATGAATGGTGTGGGGGTTTTTTTCCCATGAATAGCTTGTAACTTCCAATGGGAATACTGTTCCTCCAGGTTCTTTCAGCATCTTGTACTGGTCTTCGAATTTGCTTCAGTCATTCATCTCTTGTGTAGATTATTGAAGGGGGCTGTTGATGAAAATCAAATAAAGGTTTCTGCTGCTGTAATAAAAGTTATCCAACCTTTGCCTCTTGGAGACTTGCCTGATGTTTGTCTCTTTCCTCTTTGTGTTTCCCCTTTGTTTAATCTATACTGTATTACTATCTGTAGCCTGGCCTGTTCTTGGATGTTTGGACAGCATTGTTGCCTCTAAAACTTGTGCAAGGCTAAAAGTAACATTTGTGAACAGTTAATCTTTAATGTTGAAAATGATAACAGTATATAAGTTTTAAAAAAAAACCCAAATCAATACCACTTCTTAAGGTTATATTTTAAACATGTTAACAAAATTAGATACTAATGTGGTATCTGCAGAGATACTACTTAATGTGACTGTTTTGCTGTTTCTCTTTTGGATACGAAGATAACTCCTGGTTCCAGGCTCATGTGCCTCTAATTATATAGATAGATGAATTCCAATTTTAATTGACCTGTGCATAGAGTATGAACTGAGTGTGAACTCTTGATACAGAAAGGATTTCCTGTCTCTTTCATGAGAGGTATGCTCAGAGGTCATGGATGAAACTCAAAGTTTTTAAATGAAACTGTATGAACCAGTACAAGGACAGTTTTGGTGGCTAGCATGTTTCTCAGTACTGCAGGCCACTGCAGTCCTATTCTTCTTACCTCCCTCCTTTGAGTTGGTAGTGTTGCTCATTCGGATCTGCAGTGATCTGGATCAGAGGACCAGCTGGAAGACTAAGTGCAGTCTTGCCTGCAGGAGGGAAAAGAGATGGGACTGAACACTGCTGTTGTCTCTGCCTGCGTGCTCCTGTTGCTTCCCAGTGCTAGTGCTTGTGTTGCCACGTAGCTGGCAATGTTAGAGCAAAACCAGGTGAAAGACTTTATTTTTTTGTTTCAGCAAGACCTGTAGTGATTTGACTGACTGCTTTTGCCACACAAGCAGCTGTGCAAAGCAAAGGCGATGGACCTTTAGCATGTTCAGAGAGCTTAGCTCATGAAAACTTTCCTCGAGTTCTCTTCCTTTTTTCTTCTCCTTCAAATTGCTCAGTTCCTCTGCACCTCCTTTTCTAGAGGATTCTTCCCTTACATTCATGAAGTCATTAATGTTAACATGAAATATCATTTGGCTTTGGTGTTCATGTTCTAGACAGTTGAAAGGAAACTGGGAGAATACAGCACTTCTGAGTCAGTTGTTGGCAGTGTGCAAGCCTAACAAGACAAAGTTCCAAATATGAACCTAGTGTGTTTTACAGCCATTACAACCAGAGATTGTACACTTTTGTGAGAACTCCCATCTGCAGAATATGAAGATGCCATATGGATGACATAAATATAATAATTGGACTCGTTTGGCATCCATGCATTAGGAAAATCTTTGCAGCCTTGGTCAGGGCTTACACTGCTGTTAACAAAGACATGAACAAACATATACCCAAATGTGACTGAAATGCCTTGGAAATAATTTCACCCTTGTTCCTTTAAAATTTATGGCTTAGCTACATTACCATTTTTATTTGCTATCCATTATAATGCTCTGCTCTTCAATTATTTACAGCCTATTAAACTGTGATAGATGTTGGGTTTTTTGCAGTCCTCTTTTGCAGAATGTAAGAATAAAACTTAATAGCTAATTAATGCTTTGTGCCCTTGTGAATTTAGTTATATTACTGTATTTAATGTAGTGGTGTCTCTGTTGGTATTAAAGCATTATCCAGACAACCACACAAGAGATGCTGGATTAAAACCCTGCTGAATGACAATGTAAAGATTACATTAGCACTTACTTTTAAGTAACATTCAAGACTTCTGAGTGCAGAAAAATCACATTATAAAATAGGATTTAACATCACACGTGGTAAAAGAATTGTAAATCATGATTTACTGATGTTAGAGAGACTTCATAAAAACTGAGCTGAATGTTGTATTGAAATGATGTCTGTTTAATTTCAATCATACCCAAACAGAAGTGACAGAACTTCCACATCTGTATGTTTGTATTTTTTATATAGTTGCTGATGAATGTTATGATTTTAAATGATCTACAGTTTTGTTTTCTCTGCTTTTTGTTTATAGGAGGAGTTTGGCTACAATGCAGATACGCAGAAACTTCTAGCTAAAAATGGAGAAACTCTTCTTGGGGCTATTAACTTTTTTATTGCCAGTGTGAATACATTGGTGAATAAAACAATTGAGGATACATTATTGACTGTGAAACAGTATGAAAGTGCCAGGTAGCTATTCTATGTCTAGATATTTTCATTATAAACTAATCTTTAGGAACCAGACTTTGTATCAACTTAGTCCTTGTATTGGAGTGACTAACCTGTCAGATAAAAACTTAATAACACAACTCTCATATCATTAGGATTATTTCAAAAGTTTTGTTGTAGTCTTAATTTTACTTGTTAGCTGTAGGAGTAATTATAGCTATTTTTTCCTGTGTGCTAGATTAAGGTGACTTTCTAAGCAGTGTGACAGTGCAAGATTAATTCTTTTATCCAGCTACATTGTAATAGGTAAAATAGTCTTTGACTGAAAAAAATTTGATCTTGTGCTTCTGTTGATGCAATTTGCACTTCGGTTTTTATGCGGAAGTTGCAGGCTTGGTCGGAAAGGGGAAAATAAAGAAGAAATTTTAGTGAGTGAATGATATCTAGCAGTAGATAATGGGTTTCCTGCCCTGGAGGTTACTTTTGGATGTGGCATAGTACTCTAAAGCCAGGTTCCCTTCTTCTGCCAGGGTTTAGACTTGTGGTCCTTTCTGATGCTTGGTTCCATTCTGACTTTCTTTCATTTAATAGGATAAAGTGCATTTCTTTTAATTTGCCAAAGGATGTAGTTTAGGCATATAATTTTTTGTGACTGTGTTTTTTAGGTCAAAACCTGCAAACTGCTTGAGTTTTGAAGTTCTTCCCTTTTTTTAATTGTTCTGTTATTTTTAAGCAAAATAGTAAGTTATTGCTTTGATATTTGGGTAAATTTTCAAAAGGCATGAAAAACAGAATTAATATGAATATAATGTATTGCTTTATTTTTTACATTAAAGTATTTAAAAAAAATCAGTTCACACATTTTCCAATGTTCCCTTGAAAATTTATTAAAAATACATCTGCTACAATTGTTCTTGCCAGTCATTTTCAATATATGGTTCTTCCCTCCTGAAATACTTTCATTACTTCACCTTTCTGTTCATTAAGGAAATCAAGTATGTTGCAATTTCAATAAGGCAAATAAATTACAAAGGTTCTTCACTTCCATAGCCTGTCCATCATTTTGCAATGTGAAAATAGGTCACACTTCTGTGCCTCTTCTTCCCTGTCCCCATTGTACTTTAGCATTCGTCTGTTTCCCCCTTCTAACAACTCTCTATTGTTTTGTTTCCTTGGTTGGAATTAAATCATAAACTCTTTAAATAAAGCCTGAATCATAGTGGCAATGAGAATCAGGAAAAGCCCTGTGAATATTACTCCTTTTACCCCTGAAAATGCTGTATTTTTATTTTGGAGCAGTTATACCAAATGAAAAGTTATTTTGTATAACCAGTTCTTAATCCTGATTTGTTTCCAGTTTTAGGAATGTCTGTGAGAAAGCATATTTGAAAAGCCAGAAATAGGTTGGTTTGTTCCATTAAAATTGGCATCTATTACATGCCGATATGCTAGGTTCCATTATTTGAAAGCTACAAAGAAACATGGAGGGAAGAGTGAGGCTTTGGGCAGGGCTGCCCATGAGCCTGGAGTGATTTCAGGCTATTGTCTGTTGCTTTACCTGGTCAAGTGCTAGATGGATGTGAACAAAGGAGCAAATGTTACATAAGAGGAGGAAGAAAAAAGAGGCTATTAGTACATTTGTCTCATCCATTTACAATAATGTTTTAAAATATAAAAATAGTTTATCTGGCAAACATCCAGTTGTTCGGTAGGCTTGTATGTAACACTGGAAAGCAGAAGACTAATGTAGTGATACAATCTTTAAACTACTAACATTCCGTAGGTGCTTTTCCCACTTATAAATGTTATATGCTGATTAATAGAAAGCTTAGCTTAAACTTTCTTGGAAAAAAAATACTTAATGTTTTTGAAGACAAAAGTGAATATTCAAACTTACTTCTGTTTTAAAAAATGCTTTTAAGACATCTTGATTTTTTTTTTTCCCCATTAAAATGGGAAAGAAGGTCTGACTGGTTCAATCTCTATTCATATAATAAAATGATACAGTCTAATATGGAAGGATATCAAGGAGTCTTATAACTATTTTAATAAATAATGGTATATGAAGACTAGTTGGTTCAATTAAAATGTCATCAGGTATCTGCAGGCAAGAGCTTGTACCATAACATCAATTCTGGTTTTGCTAGCAGTATCCAGGATAGCTAATTTGGAGAGAACAAGAGTGAATTAGAAAATACTTTTCATCTGATTTATCTAGAAGTGGAATATATACCTTTGGTGCATAGTTAGCTTAAATACTTACCTGGCTGTTAGTCTTAACCCTCTGTCTTTCTCTGCCCTTATCTTCTTCAGTGGTGGTATTGATTCAGAGAGTCTGACTTCCCTAGGAAAATAAGATAGGCCCTCAGTACAGTATAAATAATGCATCATCTTTTTGCAGCCTGCTTATCCATAAGGCAGATGAGTTCTTGCAAAACTATTTGTGGAAGAGCTGTAAAACTCCAATTAATGCATACAGAGAAGCCTAGAGCATGCTGAAAAAGCTTTGGGACAGAATTTGGTAGAAGTAAGCTGTTGCTCAAACTTCTGCTTAAAGGGGATGTCCTGCTCTTGGTGCTTCTGCTGTTCTCAATGCAAACCCTTCACTCAACTGATTCAACAGCAGAAAAAAATATCGGGGGGGAGGGAAGACTAGCTTTATCTAGGTTAATAAGCTGAGATGTCCCAGGAAAGCTTCTGACTACTGAAGCCATCACAAGACAGAAGGTTGGGAGTATGTGGCTGAGACAGGAACAGAAGAGGGAGGGTACTTGTTGAGGTGGCAGCTTTATACAATGAACTTAAGAGTGTTTTCTCTCGATGAATAGGAGGAGGGGGTAAAAAAACTTGCCCAGGTTTTTTTTTTTTCCATACTTGACTGTTTTGTTATCTTCTGTTGTACTTGGCCCATATATGATGTCTGTTTTGAGACACTTTGCCTTTAGATTTTTTTTCCTCCTCCTCTTTCTTCTCAGGATTGAATATGATGCCTATCGAACAGACCTAGAAGAGCTGAATCTTGGCCCTCGTGATGCAAATACTCTCCCAAAGATTGAGCAGTCACAACAACTGTTTCAAGTGCATAAAGAGAAATATGACAAAATGCGTAATGATGTATCTATCAAATTGAAATTTTTGGAAGAAAATAAGGTAAGCTACAACTTCTGATCTTATGTTTAGGAGTTTTGTCCTGTAAGTTTCTGCTTTGCTAGAAATACTTTGGTTGTTAGCTCTTAAAATGTATCTTAATTTAAAAGTAGAGTGAGCAAAGAAAATAAGCTGAATTTTCTGAGTTCTTGCTGCATCACTGGAGGACAGATTTTTAGACCAGGCAACCTAAAATTCCGTAATCAAGCTGCTGCAGCTACAAATGACAAACACTATGGCAGGAAATTTCTTGTTGATATGAGAGGGTTCAAGTTTGGAAAAGCATTACTTTTCAAGTTGTGATTTAACCCGGCAGGCAGCTAAAACAGCCACACAGCCATTCGCTCACTTGAAAAAGGTAAATCTCATGGGTGAAGATAAAGACAGTTTAATAGGGCAGAAAAGGAAGAGAATAATGATAGTGATAAAAATATATAAAACAAGTGATGTACAGCACAGTTGCTTACCACTCGAAGCCAATGCTCAGCTAGTTCCTGAGCCACACTGCCTCCCGGCTACCCCTCCAGTTATACTAAGCATGACATCATATGGTATGGAATATCCCTTTGGCCACTTGAGGTCAAGGCTAATTCCGGCTGTGCCTCCTCCCAGCCTCTTGGGCACCTCCCACCTTCTTGTTGGCAGGCCAGTGTGAGAAGTTGAAAAGTCCTTGACTGCTTGGCAACAACTAAAACATCAGTGTGTTATCAACATTATTCTCATCTTAAATCTAAAACACAGCAATATACCAGCTCCTAGTAAGAAAATTGACTCTATCTCAGCCACAACCAGGACACCAGTTCATCACATTTAATGGTTAAATGAGTCATATAAATACTTATTTAAGATTCAAAGTAATATTTATGTTTGACAACACTGTTATGGAGGATATGCACAAAGAAAGTGAGAGAACTGTGAAGACGCTTCTTCAAAATTAAGCTTTCTTTAAATTAATAACTTGAACTGTGAAATACAACTTCCTATAATTAATGCCCTTATAGTTTCTTAATTCTAAACAGGGCTCTTGAACTGTTGGTTTGAAGGTTTTTTCCAATACATGTTGATTCCAACCATACCATTTAATCTATACTCTCTTAATGATGGGATTCTTAACCCATCTTATTCTGTCTACTAGGCAAAACCAGAATTGCCCTACAGAACACACTTAAAAAATTGTGTGTTCTTTGAAAAACAAGTCCTTCTAAATTGTTTCTAATTGGATGGAAAAATGATGGTCTTTCAAGATCTGATTTTTGTTCGTACTCATAGTAAATAGTTGTAATCATCTGTGACTATATTTCCTGTGTCTTCAGAGGGAGGAAAATATGATCAAAACTTATGTAAAAGATAGTAGTTCATCAGTTTGTCCCTGTGTAGCAGTGGACCAACATTTTCATTATGGCTGAATTCATATATTTGAAAGATCTGAATGTAGGTAATAACTGCCTGTCAGAGAACACAGGAGTGGCCCCAAATGACAACAGCAAAACAGGAGGAAACTTTAAGGGAAGATCTTGGGGACAAGCTAAACCAATTAAAACTGATTATTATTCTGAATTCTTGAATATATTATCGTACACACAATTGCATCAGCTACTTAGAATAGAGATGGAAGACAGCCAAGAAATATGAACCATCAACAGATGAGAAAAAAAAAAAGTGGAGAAAATCAACAAACCTTTTGGTTTCCAAAACAATATATGCTAAAAATGTAGCTCCTGAGCACTGTTACTTCCTACAGGCATTTGCATTAGGACCAGAGTTCTGGAATCACGTAGTCATTTAGCATGCTAAGAGTTGATGAAGCAGATCTGATGATTAAAAACTGGTATTGCCCTGACTTTCATTTGTTGTTCTTGCTGAACTTGTAGCCCATTAACTTTCAAATGGAAAAAATCCATATTGAAATTAATTTTCCTGAACAAGATGAAGTCTAATCCAAATGCTGATACTTACAGTTAAACTAGAAAATGCTCATAAGAACTGAGTTGCTTTAAAACTATGCTAGGTTGAAAATGGGTATACTGAAGGTGTCTTTTTTTCTTTATTTTCATCTTCTAGTAAGCTGTTTGTTACTCATATGATGTACTTCTGTTGAAATTGTTTGATCCTTCCAGCACGTATCTGTACAGGAATTCTGATGCTTAAATTCAAATTGGTTGAAAGTAGCACTTAGCCTAATTCTTCTTGACTTGCGCTAACTATATAGCAAACTGATCAATTTATGTTTATACAGATAGGAAAGCTTCAGAGTGAAAGCATTTTATTTCCATCTTGTACAAAAAAGTTTCCGTATTTTTTTAAAAAACTAAATTAGATAATTTAGGGAACACTAATGAAATTGTCTTCCTAGTAACAGTCTTGAATTAGATCAAGCATCCTGTTACCAGTCACAGCCTACAAATTTTGTTTCTGAAAGAAATTGTTTTTTCCTTCCTGCCTTTTCTTTTAGATTAATACAAGGGGACTTTCACATGCTTATGCTTTTTTATCACTGGCTGACATTTCTCAGTTTTGACAGTAGAGATGTCAAAATATTTATTAAAGGGTGTATGTAACTTTGTTTCCAAATAAGCCATAGAAAGGACTTCCTTTACAGTCAAATATTGGCTTCAATATAATTATCTACTGAGAGCTTTACTCAGGTAAGCTTTACTTTGATGTTTTTTATTTATTGTATAGGATTCTCCATAGTAAACAATATGTAATCTTAATCCTAAACTTTCATTTCAGGAGCACTCTTTTCCAGCTTGCATCTGTCTGATAGTTTTTGTTCTTCTGTTGACCCGAATGCTTCCTAGTGGTGTAGTGGGAGGCAATGATTATCTAAGAGATGATATTCTTACCAATCTGACATCTTTATTCCCTTTTTTCCTGCCAACCATTTTTTGGTTAGTGTTAGGGGAGCTCCTGTTAGACCTGATACTTGTCCTGCAGCTAGCATTAAGAAATTGGAATGCACAATTGATTTGCCAGACAACTATATAACCATTATAAACATGGCTTTTAATTTAGCTGCATACAAAGTGTATGTGACTGCTCTTAACTCAATTACTTTTTATATTTTAAAGGATTATTAACTCAGTAAGAATAGGATCAGTAAGTATAGGAACTAGATTTTGATTTCAGTTAGATTTAATAATCTCAGATGTTCTACTTTTTGCAAAGGTATGTGATGACAATTGCTATGATTCATCACACCTTAAACATCTGTAAGTACAGCTGTGCCTAATATGAAGGAGAAGAAAGGAAGGAGGAAGAGCACAATAGGTGCAGCTGCTTCAGTAATAGGGCACTGTTTAGGAGATGGCTTAAACTGAAGACCATGTATGATGTTGAATTCCCAAGTGGAAATGCAATTTTGATATTGTTAAGCTGTTACAGTAGTCCCAGGGAGGGGATTATACGGGTTATATTGATACTACATACTTAGTAATAGGAACTTGCAATTCCCTTTGTCTATCCCCAGGACCAAGTTGGTGCCCATTTAATAGAATGGGAGATCAGAATAAAGGAAGATCAGACAGACAAAATACCAATTTTACTCAGTCTCTTCCCAAAGGGCCCTTTTGTTGCCTGTTTTAGCCTGTGTTGTTGCAGACGTATTGCGTATAAGGCAAATGAGGGTTAGTATTTGAGCAGCTATACCAAGGCATGGCCTTGCCAGACTCGTTAACGATATACTAGAACATGCAAATCTCTAATCATCAACTTTACTAATACATATTGTCATGGTACTCAATCCAGATGTGAGTTAATATTTGTTCTTTGTCTAATTACAGAAGCCTTTTTAGGTAAGAAAGTGGTATGGTAGCCATATAATTTTTCTATTGTCAATTGTAAACCTTTGGGCTTCAAGTCTTCTATATCTTGATAGAGGATGTAGTACAATGTAGTCTCAAGCTTAGTTGTTATCACTTCTGTGTTGAAAACAGAGTTGTGTAATGAAACCTTGCCGTAGCAAAACAATTAAACAATTTAGGGGTTAATTTTTAGATTAGATAAATCAGTTCCTTATTATCTCCCAATAAATGTATTTTTACAGTCTGACCAATATTAAACATTTAAAAAAATAAATAGTGTACTTTTTGCCTGACAATATCACAACAGAATCCTAGATGTTCTTTTGTAAATGTACCTCCACTAGATGCACTCAGTTATGTTCCCACTCAAAAATGTTGCCCAATATTTGGTTAAGCATGACACATGAGGAGAGCAGGGAAAATGAGGAGGTGATTCAAGCTGTAAAGACAGTTTAACTGACTGGTGGGCTCCGGTTGGTCTGCAGTGCTGCAAATGGCACTGAACAGCCATAATCTATCTGGCCCTACGTTTAGGGGAAGGCATCTCTTTGTGCCTGTTCTCCTCAATTCATGTGTTAATATCTCAATTAAAAGCCCCCAGAGGTTCAGAGAACTGAATTACAGTAAAGCTGGGATTACAAGTTTCTGTCAGTAAAACCAAGATACACAAGATTTCTATTCACTATCATTATAGCATTTGATCTGAAGTTAAACTGTTTGGGGGGGGGGGGGGGGTCTGTTTTGTGGTGTTTTTTGTTTTTGTTTTTTTTATATTGCTGCACAGTTTTATTGGTGCTATCCCCAGCTGGCAGAGTTTTCTAGAAGTTTGTGGCATTGGGTGATGAATATAAGAATAGTTGCAATAAAATCTGTAGGTTACAAGGAGTTACTCTTTTTTTTTTTTTTTAATAAGGATGGTGGCCTGTTCTTAGCTTAAATATTTCTGCCACTGAAAAAATCTTTGAAAAGGCATTGTCTATTTGAGAAAGGAAAAATTGTTTTTCATGCGTGCACTTGAGAAATGTCAAATCTTTCTGTGTAAAGAAAGAAATTGAATGCACTTCTGTGAGTTGTACTTCAGGAGTTTGATATTTCAATGCTTGCTTCTACGAATGAAAGCAATGTACAATCTAATGGAAACCCAGGTGACATAACGATTTAGACCAAATAGCTTCAAACAGAGATAGCTGGGGAAAGGACTATGATAGTTAGGAGGAGGTATAAACTGACAGAAAGATTAGAATGGGAGTAGGCTTTTTGCTTCTTGAGGTGGCTGAAACAGTCTGAATGAGGAAGATGTAAAGAAATCTGTACTTACTGTGCTATGGAAAATACGGTGTTCGGAGGGAGGTGGGGGGAAAATGACCGTGTTTAAAAAGAAATTAAATGTTTCAGCATCCAGAGGAAATGTGAAAAACTCAAATCCAACCTATAGTATCTTCTGTACATGAAACTTCAGTCTTCTGTTTAGGGCATGCTCATTTTATGCTTATCCACAAAGTTCAGTTTTGTTTTGAGACTTAAATTTGCCAAGTCTCTTATGGAGTGCTTACTCTGCTTGTAATTAGGATCAAACAGCTGTATGTAGCTAATTAACAAGGAACAATGATTTAAAATTATGTTCAACTGCAAAACATGATGGCTTTTTGACAGGCATGCTAGTCCATACACCTGGCATCTGTATTTTTAGCAGCATACCATTAGCGTTCTTTAATGAAAAGGCAAATCTTCAAATGCTCGTTCACTGGAATAGGTGCTACAGTTTAGTGCTCAAGAGTTGGCCTTTAGTGCTGTAGTCTGATAATCACTTCAAGGCTTTGCAAAAAAAAAAAAAAAGTGGTCCCTTCATCCTCTATCCCCCTTCCCCCACATTGCCTTCTCTGTTGTGTTTGCAGAAGTGTTTTTGCAGCTGTGTAGAAGAGAATCAGATTGAGGAGCTGATCCAGGTTAAAGCAAATATGTTGTTGTCTGGCTAGTTTTAATCTGGATCTGTTCCCTGATCCAACTGACTGCATAACTGCATGAATGTTTTGCCAGCAGAGGGCTAAGGTGAAACGTAGTGTGGAAGTAGGAATCAATGGCTGGATATGGGAATGGGCAAGGCTGACATTCTTTCATGGGAAAACTGGTTAGGTTTGAACCTGGCTTTAAGTGAGTACTTTTCATCCAGTTCTTAGCTGTGATTGCAGGTGTTTTTGCAGTGGATGTCAGGTGATTTGAGATGTTACAGCTTTTTCTCTTTTTCTCTTAGCTGGCTCCTGCTTCATAGTAGAGCTCATAGTAGAGCTACTTTGTACAGTGTCAGACAGTAAGTGGTCTTTTCCTAGAAATTTAATCTTAGTTATCTGAATGAAGCTACGGATAAGATGATCTCACTATCACTGTGGGGATTCACTTAGCAATCTGCTTCAGAAGGAGACCAGAAGTTGTAATATCTTGAACCTCTGCAACCAGTTTGATAATCATCACAAAATTTACACTACAATGAGGTAGCTCTGGCTTGGGAATGGAACCTCGTACAGTGAGGTAGCTCTGGTAGTTCAAAAATCTCCACCAAACCAAAACTTTTTTTTGGTCCGAATCATCTGCCTCCACATTGTTGATTCCTGTCTCTGTGTGTGTGCGTGGATACTGAGCCTAGGTCTGACTGAATTTATAAAATTGTCAGAAGACTTCCGGGCAGTTCACAAAAGCTTTGGGTTAAAAGGTACCCTAACAAAGTACCGAGTTTGGCCTCAAATTGATGAACTTAGGCTGGGAAAGTGAATTAATTACCCTTGTTTTATTTGAGTTCCTATAAACAGTATGAATAAAACTGTTGTAGCATCTTAATACTGTGCTAGGAACTAGCTTGGGCTGTGTGAAACCTTGCATGTCAATGATTAAAGAAACTGCTTGAGGAAAAAAACAACTGTACTCGCTGAATTCTTTGCTCTCTTTAAAAGCAAACTCTTGATGTTGTTGTGACATTTTTTCACTTGTATGACTTAATATTTTTTTGTATGAAAATGCAGATTTTTATAGGTACAAAAAATGTGTGTTTATATAATTCTAGTCCCACACAAACTGAAAGAGGCCATCTTTTGTGACTTTGAAAGGCTGAACTGTAAGTTTGTTGAACAAGTGTAGTTAGCTATATTCTACATCTCCTAAATATTAAAATGTCTGTACCTCATGTATTTGAAGTATTCTATTGTAAGTGGAAAAAAAATTGTCCCAAGATATGATGTGCACTGCAGATTCCTTTCTAACCTTACCTGCCTCTTCAGTGCTTCTTTTTGGAGAGCCTTTTGAGGGAAGAACCTACCATTTTACACTGTTAATGAGGCAAAAAGCCTATTATTCCACATGTATTAAGTTTAAATTAGCCTGAAATATTAGGGGAGAAAACACAGGAATACCAGTTTTCAAATTGTCAGAGCAACTTAAACCAAAATTTGAGTCACCAAAGAGAGATTATCATTAATTAGGACACTGAGGTCTGTACAGTCATCAGTTTATGGCCAAAACTTAATTTGTGAAATGAGACTATTCAGTAAAAAAATAAATTGTTGTATACTCATGAAAGAAATTTCAGCTTTTAGTGCTGAAACTTTTATATATACGTAGTGCATGCATGCACGTGGTCAGCCCTATTTTCTCAAAGTATTTTATTTTTAAAGTATGTTATAACATTTCTGTGTAATAGTGTAAATGTTACACACTTCTAGTTTAATAGCATGTCTAATACATGTTGTTTTTTAAATTTGAGATCCCTTCTTGAATTAAGGCAATGAAGTACCTCTGTATGGAGTTGCATGCATTTCAGAAAAGCATGTTAGCCAAATAACCTGTTAAAACAGGCATGGACAACTGGTAGGCATAGGCCAAACCTGGCCCAAGGACAGTTTTGCTTCCTAGCATCTCAGTAGATTTTCCCTTGTGGATTGTGCTGACAGATGGGGCAGTGATCCAAAAATCGAGTAGAGAAAGCCCAACCTGCTGCCTACCACATCCTCCCTTTGGGCTCAGTCAGCCACCCTGTTTTGCTGTTCTCTTCGAGGTTGGCTAAATGCCACTGGGCTTAAGGTCTTGCAGGCTGAAAACAGGCACAGGGCCACCACCTTAAGGATTTGGCCTCTGACACAAGAGTAAGGTTGTACTGAGCTGAGAGTACACTCAGGAACAAACAGGACAGGTTTTGGCTGCAGAAGCTAGACAGATGCCTTTTCCAGCATTCATCATTCACAAGTTCAGTTTTACTGGTGCGCTAGGATGAAAACGTAACATTTCTTTGACTTCATCAGTGCTTATAGCTTGTCATCATAGACTAGACTGGAAGAGAAAAACAGTGATAACCCTCCAGCTGCTCTTGTGCTCTTCTCCCCACGTTTTGATTATTGCTATGACCTGTGTGTTTCATGACTACTTTGCACAAATGCTGTAGTCCTCTCTTATGGGAGATGGGCAAGAAATATTGCTGGGAAAAGAACATCTGATTTATTTGACTTAGGTATACGTGAGCTGGAAAACAGCTCTCTGCTCTCTGCAAGGCAGGGCAAATAAATGAACTGTATATTTAGATGCTGCATTTGTCATGTACTGTCTCAGGGAAGTCCATTTGGCCTGCAGGTAGGTATCTTAAACAGAGGTTTGGCATCTAATTCCAAGGAATTGAGTACTTGTAATGAAGTGTTTAATATTTGATAACATTATGCTGTTCAGTGAATTGCTTTTGATCCATGCAGTTGGTATTGACTGTTAAGCATACTGTATGAAAACTCTAAATTGCTTTAATGTTAAAGAATTTTGTATTTGCATTTTGTATTTCTATTTTTAAACTTTTATTAAATAAACCTGTATGAAGTCTGAGCTTCTCAAATACACTTATGTGTCGTTTTATAACTGACCTGTGATGTTGTTAGCATCTGCCTCCTCCTCTTAACCTGTCTCTACCCTTGCCTGCAGGTTAAGGTATTGCACAATCAACTTGTTCTGTTCCACAATGCCATTGCGGCATACTTTGCTGGGAATCAAAAGCAGCTTGAACAGACACTTAAACAGTTCCACATCAAATTGAAAACTCCTGGAGCAGATGCCCCATCCTGGCTTGAAGAACAGTAACTGGATCAGAGAAGAGGACCCAATGTTAACCTAAAAATCTTTAAATCTGATAATAATTAAGGGTTGGGGTTGAAGGACTGTTGTAGTGATTCTTGCACAGACAGCTTTAATTTTTTTTTTTCCCCCCTTTTCTAATACTGTAAAACTGAATTTGCTAGGAAAGTGGATGACTTTAAGGTAACCAAACATAATTTCTGTCATTTCAAATATAGAGCACTCCTTTTGTATGTGAAGGTTGGTTTGTTATTTCTGTAACTGGGATGGGGGAGGGAGGGAGGAAGGGAGGGAGGGCGGGAGAGGAAAGAAAACTATTATAGATTTGCACTGACAAATGATGTTTGTGATTTCTGGTCATTTTGGTGACTGGTCAAAATATTTCCAAATGGAGATTTACATGATTTGTACCAACATCTGGTATTTTATAGATGAATATAGAAAACATCTTTAGTAATTTTCATATGACTTTTAAAAAGGAGAGTTAAAAGAATATTTTGCAGATTAATAATATAAGGTTTATATGTGATATCTGCATATAAGGCAACAGTAGCAGATGGCTCATTGACTAGTGTTGTTGCAGCAAATGCCTTTTTAAAAGATGTAAAGATGTACCTTTCCATCATAGGTTAAAAAAAACCCAAAACACTAAAGCAAGAATCACTGTCAGTCTGAGGCTTCTAAGCACACGTTTTTGCTTTGCACCAAGTGGTTTGCTGAGTGAGGCCAACCATGCAATGTACTAATTTCATTTAAAATTTTACTTTCTCTATGAAATACCGTACTAGCCTTAAATCACAGGTATGTGCCTTTTTATAAAATAATATTTTCCACCAGTGTACATAATCCAAGAACCCTTTCACATAATGGTTTGCCAATTCCCAACAAGGGGAAGGAGACTGTGTAAATGCTGTTTCATTGTACACTTAGAGCAAGTTAAAGCTTTAGTTAACCTTCATGGACAGGTATGATTTTGAGAGAGGAAATCAGTCCAGTATGGTTTTTCTATTTAACTGAAAAGCATACTGTGGTAATAGGAGTAACATGGAGGGTACTTTTTAATTTCTCCATTGATCTTGTAGTCCTTAAATGTAAAATTCTGTGTCAATTTTATCATAGACATTTTAGATTCAATATATTGGAGTCCTCATTTGCACGTTACGTTGCTTTGTGTTCTATTAAGTAAAATGAAATATTTCAAATGTTATTTACAACGGTGTGGATTGTATGATTTATGTACTGTATGTTCAAATGCCTTTCAGCTGACATACTTAAAGTTTTCAGTGCTTAACACAATTGTAATGTAACTGTAAATCAAACTTTTTAATCATTCCTCATTAAATTCTTGGCCTGACAGAGCCTTCTTTATGTTTTTGTTCTGTCAAGAATCTCTTGTAATAGTTCATTTACGTTCCCCAGAATGTATATCCTATGTGAATTTTGTATTCATATTAAAGGTGTTTGCAGTCAAACTTCTTTGACTTGTGATGGTTGAGAGTAGAATCTGGCTTCTATAGTGAAAGCTTGGTCCTGTTGTTCTGAGTTGCCATCCCTGCCCAAGAGTTTCTGGTAAAGCAGTACTAGGTGGGAACACTGATGCTTTTTTATTTCAGGATCATTTAATAGCGTGCAAGTTCAACTTGAATGTAAACTCATAGTGAAACAAATCTTTCAGTATATGTAAGTGTTAAGCTTTTAAAGCAAATTTCATTACATTTACAACACTTATGAAGCCGTTGACTTCCGCTGTCTCTGAATCTTGGCATGCATATGGTAAGATGACGGAAGAAAAATGAACTGTATAACTGTACAGTTGAGCTAGGAAATGCAGATAGCAGCATTACAGCAGGGATGAAGAATGCAAACCTACTGACTACAATTGACATATCAGCCTTCAGAACACTATAGGAAAAGGATACATATGGAACATGCACTGTTGGTTTCTATCTCAAGATTCACACATCTCCTGAGGATAGTCCCTGCCCAGAAGGAACTGAGCCATCAGAAACGGTAAGAGGGAACTTGAATCTGAAATTGCGTGATGCAGGAATGGCTCAACCTTTGCAATGGCTTAAAACTGCTAGAGTCTCTTCACCTGGAAGAAAAGGTTGGAAAAGAGATTACTCGCTAAAATCTGTGTGTTTAATGCCAGGGGAGGAAGAAGGACTTTGATTTTGCTTACCGAAGCAATTGTTCTGATTAATAGCCTCAGTGAGGGGGGTCGTGCCGTCAGCTGATCGACAAGATATTAAACTAATTGCCTTTTGTAGCACTTTATTTGCCCCCATTCAAATAAATGTGCTGATGAAATAATTCAAGCTCAAGTCTTATATTCAAAGTTTGCTCTTTAGATCTAACCAAATTTAGAAACTTTTGCTTATGGAGATCATATGAGGAAGACACTTCTGAAGTTTCTAATGGGAAGTAATTAGGTTGTCAGGTTTTCTGAGACTGACAAAGCAGCCATATAAATATTTTAAGGTTGTAATGCTGGCATTTATCTGGTAGACAGTTGTCAGGATGGATTTTTTGTTTGAAGAGGGGGCCATACCCATCTAGTAGAGTCTTGTCTGTGAAAGATTTAATCTCAGTTATAAGTTACTGCATTAGTGTGTCTAGTGTTGTGTGAGGTTTCTTAGGAAGAAGAATTTAAAGTAGTTAATAGCGTTTCAGATATGGAGGGGTGGCTGGTCTACCAAACAGAGACCCAGGGAGCTGTTTCATTTGTCAGTGGCCATACTGTAAGTTATCTGCACTCCTGGCTTGCTTGAAACTTGTAGGGCCTGTTATTTTGTTTGAATTCTACAAACAGCTCTTCTGCTCTAAAAATGCTCTTTGGCATACTTCATGCTTTGTCAAGCCCTTACAAAGAACCTTTCTGCTTATAAAATGTATCTGTAGTTATATTTGAAGAGACGTCTATGCAGGTAGAGTACAGTAACACACCAGTATCATTAAAGTAACTGCTTGATTTCAATCTTCTGTCAAATGGTTTTCCCAGCAACTTTATCTCTGTTCTGTCTCTGCTTCAAAAAATGATCAAAGTAATCTAAAAGGAAAGCTAAACCTTCCCCTCAACTCTGTTTTGAACTGAACTGGGGGCATGTTCAGTTTGTATTCTCTGCTTATCTGCTCTTGTTCCTCACTGTGGTGTTACAAGAATAATAAGGTATTATAATTATTTAGCATTCCTCATCTGCAATTATCTTTAGGTTTGGGGTTTTTTTTTTAGTCTGGTTGTCTTTTCCATGCTGTGTGCTTGATGTGGAGGTTGTACTAGTCACAGATTTTTTTAATTAGTCATTAATCTTTTCATATTTGCAATTGCCCCCACCCCAAGCTTATCGAACTGCTGGCAGCCAAGTTATGTCAAACTGAAAGTTCTTTTTTTTTTTTTTTTTTTTTAATGAGAAGATCCACAGAGGAGTTGACTGTTCCTTGGTTTATATTTCTTTGTTCTCCTTGTTACTTCTTGTTGTTAGTAGCTCTTTGATATCTTTGTGTTCTTTCAGGTGTTGTGGTGTTAAAGCTAGTGATACATAGAAAGGACGGTTCTGTATCTGTGACAGTCGTCTTGTTCACCTCGCTGCACCTATTTTCACCGAGGTGTCTTCATTTCTGTCAGTCTTATATGGGAACCAAGTGGCCAGGTAGATGGGGTGTGTTTACACATTTTGTCATCACAGCAATAGTTTGAAGTGAATTAAGGAAGTACCTTACCCTGTAGTGTAAGAGTAGCAAGTAGGATGGCTTGTGCCTGCCTTGGAGAGAGGCATAAATTGATAGAGAAGCAGTGGAAAGGAAAAGTGATATCTTGCTGTTTCATCAGGAGCCCCTATGCTGAAATGCAGAGAAGCAGCACATGAACCTTGCAGAGCAATGGTCTTGGACATGAAAGCTCAAGCTATGGTTTGCAGATCTTTCATTTCCTACAGCTGAGAGTGCTGGCATGAAAGCATTACTTTTTACACTTCAACTGCCTTTTGGAAAAAAAATAAAATTAGGGAGCAGGAGCAGCAAACAATTCTGTGCTGTCCACTATTGGCAGTGTATTTCTGCGAAGTATTTGTGCTCAGCAAAATGTATGTTCAACTTTTTAATCACTGTGCATGGGGGGAAAAAAAAAACCTGTTCTGAGCAAATACTGTCTCATTTTTTTGAGAACCCATTTTAAAGATAATAGCTATTGGAGGAATGGAAATACCTGACATTCCAGGAGAAGTAGAAAAAGAGACCAAGAGTATCTTTCCAGAGTTCCCTTGCATCATCAGGTGGTAGAACTTTGATGGGTACCAGTGTGGCTGTATGATAACACTTCTTAATTAAGTGCAGAAATCAGATACAGACTAGAGTCAACCTGAAACAAATTTTTAGTTCAGGTTTGCCCTGTTATTACTGTTTATGCCAGCATAAATCCATTGGTTCAGTCACAAACAGTTCAGCAGTGTGTTCCTAGTAAATGGTACTTAACAAATGGTATGTCCTACTGTGCTAATTAAAAAAAAATAATTACACACCTTGCTACCTTTTAAAGAATACGGAAGGCTGTAAATTCAAGAACTTAAGAGTTAAATAATGCTAAAAACTAGTGTTGGCTGCTCAGTCTTGATTTGCCTTTCTTACATATGTGTATGCATTGTGCTAGTTTTATGTGATAGTGGTAATTAATTGCAGGGGTTTGTTTCAAGAGGTTAACTACCACAGTGCTTAATTTTGAAACCAAATAGAAGTTGGTTTTAATGTGTCTGAAGTGTCACAATTAACTTTCCTGCCTTTGTCCGAATACCGTAGAAATGAGGGCTTGTAATGAAGATGACAGCACCTTTTGTTCAGGTGGTATAAATTGCTTTGTTCCCATTAGATCTGTTGGGTCATTAAATTTGTGTTCAGCCTAAAGCATTAGAAGCTCTTTGTGCTCAAAGAAAAGCAGAGTTTACAAAAGACTTTTTTTCTCTCTCAAGAAAAAAAGGTAATGCCTTAAAAGAAGTAGTCATCTTGAAAACTGTCTTGGCCATTTAATTAACTAGAAATCTTAAAATATTAACAATAGGATTTGCTGTCGTAGTACAGCAACCCATCTAAATGCTATCTGTTCTAGGGAGGTGCATTTGCTGCTTATTATAGGTGGGGCTGCTCGATCTACCTATTATTAAAGTTGCTTAGTACTTCCTACTGTAAAGACCTGCTTTCTGTTGCTTGTAACTTGGATGAATTTTAGCCATGTGGGCAAAATCTTTGCCTGCTGAGTGTTCACATTTTTGGGGGGGGGGGGGGGGAATCAGCTAAAAACTTTAATTTGCTAACATTGTGCTTTGGAAAAGTTCTGGAAAAAAAAACTCACAAGGTGAGGACAAGTTAAGTTTAACTTCACATCCAGACTGGCTCCCGGGTCCTCTGCTGCCCTGTTCGGTTTTTGGGGTATTTTTAATACAATGCCATTATGCAAGTCTCCTGTTTAGCTTGCTCTTTCCGTCTTTTCCAGTGAACATTTGTGCTCATGACTGGCAGCAATGAAAACAAGTCTCTTTGGTTCCAACACAAGCAGCTACAGTCCAAGTGGCAATGCGCTTCCTCGCCAACGACCTCATGGGTGACCCGACACTCTCGAGGAATGTCCGTGCTGGCTCAAAGCTGAGCGTGTCCTCTCCAGCTGCTGCTAACCCTGCCAAGTGGAGATGCATGGCATGATACGAATTGCCGTTTACTGCAGCTGAACTGTTTTCACTCTTTGATTTTTGAGCTTAAATGACCAGGGTCTGACATCACATTCTTTAATTCTTCCTTTTGTTCTAGTATTTTTTTAAATCGAGTGACTCCAACAGGCTGTCTTGCCAGACCAGTAGGTCAGATCTCTGGCCACGGAACTGTAAGCCGGGATGGTGTAACCTCAGCGACCGCGGGCCTGGACTATGGGGCTGGGGGAGGCCACCCGGCCTCCTGCTCTTCCTCCGGTCCCTGCCCCGGGCAGAGGCAGCAGCGCAGGGCAGGCACTGCACACCAAGATGAGACACGCTTTTGTCCTCCTGCTCCTGCCTTCCCACCCCTGGCCGTGCCAAGGTGTTATTTTCTCTCTCGTGCTCAACTCAGAAGCTCTGGTACCTGATTGTGCAAGGCTGGAGGTGAGGTGGTGGTGGTTGGTTTTTTTTCCTCCCTCCCTCCTTTCTCAGGCAAGGAAGCATTTCTGATTCTGCCTCAGAATTGACGTCCTGTAAGTAGTGTCGGGGGTGGGGGCTGTGTTTGTTCCTTACAGCTGTGGCTATTCATTTACTTGAGTGAAGTTCTTCACCTTTACTCTTTTTGCAAAAGCAGTTTTATTTTTGAAATGTGATTGAACCTCTTGGCAAAATAGTTTGTTTGCTGTATAATCTGTGGATAGTACTTTGGCTTTCAGATACCCACAAGTCATGTGACCTGCCTAGTGTGACATAAGCCAGGGCTGTCATCGCATCAGAAATGTGTCTGAAGTTCTGTCCCGCTGTCTCCGCTGGACATTGACGTCACACGAGGGGCTCTGAAGGTGACTTTGCATGCCCGTCTTGCATGCCTGCTCCCACCTGCTCAGCTGAGCTGGCCGGTAGTGCCTGGCTGAGGCGGTGGCACGGGAGGGGCATGGAAAAGGTGATGGAAAAGGGGACGCTTGCCTGTAAGCACTTGAGGGCAAAGGGCTTCAGCCATGGCCGGGAGCCCGTTCCTTCTAACCGGGAGCGTGGCTCATAGCACCGCTGTCCCGTTTCTATAGCCATAGTTGCTGTGATTTCAGTGTCAGCATGCGGTAAATGAGATAAAATGTATACATTTTATGTACTCATCAGACAGCTTAGCAGGAGCTTGCTTCAACTAAGGCCCCGGTCCTACCGCGGACACCTCCGCAGGCCGCCGCGGCAGCACCCGGCGCTGGGCAGCGGGTCCTTCTCCTCCCGCGGGGGCGCGTTGCGGTAGCGCCGGCCGGGCCGGGGGGAAGGCGAGGCGCCCCGCGTGAGGGCGGGCGGAGGCCGCGCCCGCTCCCCGGGAGCCGCCGCTGTCACCTGCGCGCGGCCCCGCCCGCGCCGCGCCTGCGCGCGGCCCCCGCCCCCGCCCGCTCCGGCGGCGCGGCTGCGGCGCGATGGGAGGAGGCGGCGGCGGCACCGGGCCCTGCTGCGCGCCGCGCCGCGTGCTCCCGCGGGCGCGGAGGTGAGCGGCGGTGGCGGGAGGGGTGGGGGGTGGGGGGGCTCCGCGCGGGTCTTACCTCCCCCGCCTCCCTCCTCGGCTGGGTGAGGGCGGTGGGGGCTCCGCGCTGCTGGGGGGCGCGGCTGCCTGCGTGGGTCCTTCTCCGTTTTAGTGACGCGGCGGAGGGGAGAGCCCTGCTGGGGAAACGGGCACCCCTCCCCGCAGGACCCTAGGGCCCGGTGTCCCCCCGCCGCTTCCTTCACCTCTCCGGCCAGCCCCCTGTCAACGGGCTGGAGTCGCCGCCGCTCCCCTCGCACGGCGGGCGTGTGCAGCGGAGCGGGGCTGCCGCGGGGACCCCCGGCTCTTACCGCCGAGCGTGGCCCCCCCGCCCACCTCCTGCACGGGAGCGGGTCGGGCAGCTCCCGCCGGAGGGGAGGGGAGGGGGGCGGTGGGAGGGAGGGAGGGAGGGCGCCCCCTGCGGGCGGGGCGGGGCCCGGCCGCTGGGGCGTGGCGCGAGGGAGCGGCGGGCGCCAGGCGCCACCGGCGGGAGCCTGAGGTGAGAAGGTCGCGGTTGTACCCCGGGTCCAGCCGAGACGCCAGGGCGGCATCACCCCCGCACAGCTTCCCCCCGAAAAGTGCTCGGCTCTCCCCCGTGGCCTGCAGCGTCGGGCGAAGGGAGTCACGAAACAAGGAGCTCTCCCCAGGCCCCTCGGGTGGTCCCGGCAGCCCGTAGGCACGTTGCCCGTCTTTCGTGTGCGCCCTAGCCAAACACCCCCTCCGGACGGAAAATAAGACGGTAAGGCTGAGGGCTGTTCCCCTGGCATCCCCGTCCCCACGGCGAGGTGAGCGCAGCGGCTGAGAGCCCGAGCGAAAAATAGTTGGAATCGAGCCCCCTGACAAAACCCGTGAGGTCCCTGTCTGGCGCGGGGGCCCACTGCCCGTCTCGCTTGCGTGGTGATCCCGCGTGGGGTTCCCTTCCCAGCCTGGCTGGCTGGCAGGGGGGTTGTGCCGAATGAGGGGTTTTGTTGGATGCGTTAAGTGGTTAAGCGCTAAGTTGCTGTCATAGCGTGAGCTGCGTCTTCTTTGTAACCCAGACGTTTTGGCAAGATCAGCGGCTAGTTATGTGAGGCAGCGTTTGCAGTTTCTTTATCTGCAGTTAGCGACTGGTTGCTCCATTTACCTTTTTGTATAGCTGTTGTTGAGACCCAGACATCCAAATGCTGTGGTTGGGCTTTGCTGTCAGAATCGGCGTTGTTCTCATGAGAATTTGGAGGACGCCTGACACAGAACGTGGGCAGCAAGAACATAAGGCGTGAGTTAAAGGGAGTAATATCTTGCAGCATGAATTATGAGATGCCCTTCAGCGCATTGTGCGTTTCACCTGTTAATTTGTGTATGCAAATATAATGTATGTCCGTCTCAGTGGCAACTGCCTTTTTTGCAAGAAACAAATTACTTTAGAGTGTTTGTCGTCTTACCTGGGGAGAAAGTTGTCCCCACCCTCTAACTTTGACATACATTTCCAAGTTAGATTAGGCTGGCTAAAACAATGAATGAGACAAAGAAATAAAATATTTCATTTATGCCAAATATGGACACAATTGAAACGTGCAGTAAAGACGATACTTTAGAGCTCTTGCACTTCTTGGGCTGTTTTAGATAACAAACATGCGATAATTAAGCATAATTGAAACATCTTAAATGTTTGTTCTTGGGTCCCTTTCTTTTTCTTCTCTTTAATCCTTTGAAAAGTGCATAGAGGCTCCTTAGGAGTTAAAATTTTGCTTGGGTTTTATTACGCATCCCAGTCCTGGCGTGTCTCGGTAATCTGCAGTAGTTCGCAGTCAGAACGGCTGCGTTGTTCCCCACCTCCTCTTGCTGTACTTCCTGCTTGGAGGCACCTGCTGGTACCAGCAAGCGGCCCAGAGCCTGTCCCGGCTGCCAGCTTCTCTCCTCTCCCACCCACGGTAATGGCAGGGCTGCTGGGAACGTCTTCGAGCTGCTCCTCTGAGAGGCAGCAGCAGAAGGGAATTTTGACCAGTCTTCTGGTATCTGGTAACTTGAGGCCGCCGTCCTCTTACAAGCAGGTGACCTCTGTCGCCTGCATCATTGTGCTTATCTGTCAGAAGACAAAGCTGAATGCCAGCCTTTATGCTGTGCCTTTCCTTTCATGCCTTCCCTCCAAATGCTGATTCCTCCCCTTTCCTGGTTCTGGGTGATGGTTGCCTCGTCTAAAGCAGTACAGGGCTCGTTGGCTTGAAAACAGTTTTTCCTGTTCTGTCTATCTATCTATCTTTACATCTAGGTTGGGATGTTTTCTTCCCCTTGCATTCTCCACTCCTTTCACTAGGAGTGTCCCTTCTCTAACTCAGAAGCACTCAGGCCTGAGATCAGTCGTTTTCCACTCTTGTGTGTTAGCGCTGGGACTCTGATGATTCATTGCCTACAACTTTGTTTCATTAGGATTTGATCCCATTTTTCTTGAAGCATCTAGATTTATTGGAAGTTTCCAAATGAGGTTCTTGCACGTTGCCCAAGGGCATGGTCGGTCTGTCTGTCTCTCTTTTTTTTTTTACATTTTATTTAAAATCTGTGGGAACCCATGTTAGAAAATAATAACTGTTGAATACTGCTTTGTGATGGTGGAAGACTAGCTAATACATTTTTCATTTTTAAATAAGCGGTAGGGAAGAGAAGATTTTTTCCTAGTTGAGTATTTCTTTAAATTAATGCAACACTTAATTGCTTTGAGTGGTTAATCTCTTTCCACCACCTTGCACCTGCTTTTTTATGCCTCTCTGCTTCTGTGATCATGAACTTGGGAGGAGAGGCATGAACATACAGAGCTCTGTAATAGCAACTGGATATTAATGCTGATTTAAATTTGAACTCCCCCATCCTGATCTACTTTCTCTGTAGCTCTTCCCCTTTTTACCCTGGCATTAAAATATTTTCCATCATTCCTATGACTTAAACCTCTTACAGATTTTCATATATGTTTTCTATTCTTGCAAATACCTTGATCGTAAGGTATAAGGTTAGAAAATCTGAAGCAGGAAAGAGGATTTCGTTGCTACTTATGCAAGCTTTTGAGAAGAAAAGGTACAGTGGATCATTTTGCGTCGGTTTCCTTTGGCTTCAGTGAAACTGTGAGTGGCTGAGTCCTTGCAGACCAAGAGAGAATTTGCCCTAAGGCTTGTTTCTGTGACTTGGGTCTGTTTGTTCGCGTACACTCTAATGACGGATCTCTGGCAAAAATAGCGAAGGTTTTTCATCACTATTATACAATGTCAAATTGATCTGGGTTGCTATTAGCTCTATGTGAACGCTGCTGAAGAGGCATACGACTAAATCGGTGCCAAATTTCTGATTTGATGCTGTTCTTGTGCCAGTGCATTACTTCAGCTTTTTCTGTTGAGCTTTTCTACAACTGATTTTTTGCTTAGGGGCTGTCTTTTTTCTATCTAAATTTGCATTGTGTGGTATCTTTGATTTTATCCCCCCCCCCCCCCAAATTTTTTTTTTGAGATAACTTACAGATTTCCATATAACCATGGGATTTTTCATTGGTCTGTGATTGAAACACCTTAATTGGTTTTCTCTGAGACCTATGAGGCAAATCTGTTTTAATGGATTTGGATTGTCAAAATTGTGCTTTTGTGGAAGTCATACTCTTACTTGAAGGTTTACTCTCGATAACGACATCTTCATTTAGTAGGTGACAGCATAAGAAAAAATTGCTTAAAAGCTATTGTGATTCCTGTTAAGCTGCTTCATGAGGTAATCTAGATGTAAAAGCTTTCCTAAATATTTAAAGCTTTGCATGTGTACAGCACTTAGGATGTGTAGATTACTGTTCCTATCAGTTCCTCTGTCATTTCTGTCTCCCTCTGCTTATTGGACTGGCTATGTTAACCTAGATACTGAACTAAATTATGAGGGGCAGCTTAATCAAACTGTGGTCTGTCGTCTTTTAGGGCCTTTTGGGAGGTAGCATAACCAGACCAGTAATAGTAAAATGCAAATACTCTTAAGTTTATGCTCAGTGAACACAGAGAGTTTAGGGACTGCATGCTGTTTTTCCCTTATTGACAATTGTGTGAAAAATATGAAGGCAAAAAAAGCAGTACATTAGGCTAGATTGTTAAATCATTGACATATTGTTCGTTATTTGAATGCAGCTTGGATGTTAAGCCATGAATTAAAAGGATTCAAACAGGGTCTGTTTGATCCAGTTAATCCAGTACCATAGTTAGTACTTACATTTTCTAACTGTGTGTAATCATCTTTAAAAAAAAAGCATCTAAAATTAGGAATGGAATAATATTTGTTTGTTTTAATAATCTGAGATAAATATATTTTCTTACAAAACTGCACTAAGCTGAGATTAATAGGTAGGCTCAGTATCTATTGCGGGCAATTTAAGAGGTATTCTTATTTTTATGTATGTTCTTGAAATCTAGATACTCAGAGCTAATTGAAGTCTTGGTGAGGATAAATTTTATACAATTGCCTTGGGAAAGACTTTTGATTCACTAAACTTCCTTTCTGGATTAAAAAACATGGTAGCTGTTAATACCTTAATTTTAGCGTCTTTTCAGTTGGAGGGACAATATCCAGTCTCTCTGATCAGAGTCTCCCTGTTGTCCTTTGCTGTAGGTTGCGAAGATGGTACAGTCCCCTCTTGCGTTGCTCCTGCTGGCAGACTAGAGTTTGAGAGCGCGTGATACCAGTTGCTGCTGCACTCACTATTCAATGTTTCAAACCGATCCGAGGAAGTAACGCTCTCCTCTCTGGAGAGGCCGTAAAATGCATGTTATGAATTGTCTCTCCTTGGTCAATGATAAAGAAAATGGGGCTATTCCAGTTACAACGGGATTAATGAATGAGGATACGACGACAGCATCTCAACTTTCTCAGCCTGCAGCACCGCTGCCCCCTCCGCCATGTCCCCTCACAGGGGCACCCCCAGCCCCTCCGCTCCCCCCGGGGATGCCGCCCCCGCCACCACCCCCTCCTCCACTGCCTGGGCCAAACATACCTCTGCCTCCACAACTGATAAATGGACATGACAACCATGGCAAAAAAAAACGAATGCGGAGCTTTTTCTGGAAAACTATCCCCGAAGAACAAGTCCGCGGTAAAAACAATATCTGGACAATTGCTGCAAGACCGCAGTATCAGATTGATACAAAGACAATTGAGGAACTTTTTGGGCAGCAGGAAGAAACCAAGCCCCAGGACCTCCGAAGTCGATCTTTAAAGTCTTCATTTAAAGAGACTAAAGAGGAGGTAAGAATTGAAATAAAACCTCTCTTTTACATAATGCTATAGGAAGTGATGTGAATTCTGACTCACCTCTGTCTCTTTCTCTGTCCTGTTTCATCCTTATGGCAAATTTGTCTTGATTTGAAGGAGAGGTGAAGGACAGGGGGGATAAACTCTTTGTCCTTATTGGTAGACATTTGTTTTTCAAAGAGCTAACAGTGTTTTATTATTTTAACTTGGTAAGTGCTGTGATTTGATCACCTGTTAAAATAAATGTAAGTAAGCGGAAGGAGCTAAGGCATCTGTATTTATTCATGTTGGATAGCCCTTGAGTTTTCAGTGTGAAACATAGGTGTACTCTAACTTTTCTCCTCAGCTCTTCTACTATGTCTGTTGTGCAAACACAAAATGTTCTATGTGCAAACATGTACCAGGCAGGAGGGAAGAGAATCCTATTACAAGGGTTAATGCTCTATGTGCCCTTGCCGTCCTAGAGATATCAGGAAGGGAAGGACCAGTATGGCAGCAAGGAAATAAAACATAATATAGTAATTAAGGGAATTTGTTATTTAATTGAGATAACTTTAAAGTTTCAACTTTCATAAATGTTGCTTTCCTGCTAATGAAAACTTTATTTCATCTGGCCTGCTTTTTCTGGACACTGAAATAACCTTCCAAGAAGGTCTGAAAAATGTTACTGATTTCTGTTTTGGTAGTGAGAAGTACCAAGCACTATCAGGTTCAAACACTCTCCAGTGAACTGATAAGTAGCTTTTCTAGTTCTTAAATCCTGATTTATAGACAGCCTCTTTGTGAAGCCTGAATTGAATTGTCTCAAGTGATCTCTCTGTGAAGTAATTGGAGGGTTGAAATGCAGATTTAATCACGGGTGTGTGTCTACATACATGTAAACTTGTAAACAAAATACAGAGGGCATGGGGTTAAGACATGTAACAATGTATTAGTTTTCAGTGAGAAAATAGAGACTTGAAGGATTCAGGAGATGTCAAAATAAGATCAACGTGGACAAGGTGAGAAACCAATGTACTGATAGTGTGCATGTTGCACATAGATTAAAATAAGGGGTTTAAAACAGGCATGTGTATTGCAGACTCTGAAACCCTGACATCGGGAAGGAGTAATTGGGGCCATTGTCAGAGGTAGTCATTAACCTCTGCGCTGTTTTCAGGCTATGTTCATCTTTGAATCAGGATTGCAGTGAGTGGACTTCCTGTACTGCATACAGATGTACACAACTCCAGCCCTGTGTGTTTCCTTAGAAGCGTCCCCCTTTCAGGACTGCTGTGTGGTGAAGATCTAGTTATAGTAAAAATTATAAGTTTCATAAACTGAAAGTGGCCCCTAGCGTACACTAGCTGGGGCAGAGAAGACACCAGCGTGCTCCAGAACTCATGTGTTTTCATGCACAGCTTGAAACTTGGGGCATCCTGGGGAGGTTAAAAGCAGTGTTAGAGATTAAAATTACAGGCCTGCAAAGCAAGGGTTTCTCCAAGATACAGTGCTTGGAAACAAAAGCGCGCTTTGCTACAAATTAACGTTTTTGTGCATCTATCTGACGCTGACATAGTGGTCCAATGCAACTCTACTGCTTGATACCTGCCCACTCTGGTTCAGGGCTCCCACGGTGCCTCTGCACATGGCAGGCAGTGAGGCAACAGGATTTGCCTCTGAATTATGCTACTTAAGTGACAAAATGTTCAACTCTGTTGCTAAGCTTTGTCAAGCATGCCGCAGCAGTGTGTCACACAGCGATGAGCAATTTCTTGTGTGTTAATGGACTTTGCAGTACTAACTGCTTAGCAAGGAGGGAAGGAGATAATCCTGAAGAGCTATGTGTTATTGGAAGCGCGGAAGCACAGATACGCAACAGCTCACATGCTTAACATTACTGCAGGCATCATTCAGCAGGAGTATGGAGAATTGAGGCATAGGCAATGTTTGTGATTTTTGTCATTGATACTGTCAGCTGCTGCTTGCTCACTCACTTTAATGTATGATGGTTATCCTCAGTTCACTGTAGTCAATCTACAGAGGTTGAAAGAAGCGGAGGCAGGCTGAGGTACACAGCATCTGTTTGACTTTGTGGAGAGCGTGTTAGTGTGGGCTGAGGAAGCTCTAGTTCTCTTCCTGGCTGCACCACTGGCCTGGCAGGGGAAGGAGGACAAGACATTTTGAGTTTCAGTACCTCTATTCCTTTTCTGTAACACACAATTGATTTTAGAAAGTACTTTATGGTCTGTCAGTGAAAAATGTTCTTTGGAGTTTAAATAGTGGAATTAGTCTAGTTGGCGTAGTACGTCAACAACAAATTTTCAAGATAACTTCAAGTGCATAAATTCAAGTATCACTTGGATCCAAATCTGAAAATAATAACCCAGAACATGTCCAAAGTGCTGTCCAAAAGTACACAGCCGGAGAGTCTGCTCATTTGGCTCAGTGGGATTCCTCTCGGTACAGTGGCACAGCTTCAGTCAGAGCGGTTAAAAGCGACTCTTCAGCCGGTGTTGAGGGCACTCCCCCAGAGACTCTGGTGGAGGTAGGGGTTTCATACCTTCCCCAGAGATTGCTGTTGATTATGAAGTCATGAGCAGTTTTGGAAGAAGCGCTCTCTTCATGTAGGAGCGTAAAATACTGCATGTCCTTTTAATTCCTTACTTGCCAGTGATTTATACAGGGAATTTAGATGCCCAGCTCAGTTTGGGAGACTTAGCACTAAACATCATCATTGTAACAGAAGTCCCTTTTGAGATTTGAGTCAAACTCCTATAGCAAATGTTTTTCTTTTTGTAAACAATCCCTCACCAAACCCTTAGGAGATTAATTAACATGTTTCATTGACTAAAGGCTTAATTTGCCCTATGGTTTCAGTAATTTGAGCCTCTGAAAAATAGGGGGTGTAGACTCAAGTTTACACACCAATTTACTTTCCCCATCCTTTAGTGGTGTCACAGTATGGCACAACATACACTCACCTAGGCTATAGCTAGTGTGGCAGCAGAGCGGGCAGAACAGTTTGTTGCCAGCCAAGGGAGCTGCTCTTGCTTTCTCCTTCGAACTGCCCCTCTGCTCCTGTCCCTCATCTCTCCCATCTGTGCACTGGCTCTGGCAGACATTGGACCCTCTGTAAACACAAGTAGGTCAGCAGAATGCTGTTGGGGCTTTTCGTTTGTTATCTACTGGAGTAGTTTTCTGCTATTTTAGTGAGTTTTGATGGCTTGCAAAAGGGTGCGGTGAATTCCAGAGCCTGTGTGAGGGGCTAATGAGAGGGGGAGGAGAGAGAAAGAAGATGGAAGGGACGAACAGGATGCCTTTCCTAGCCATGCCCTCTCTGTCTTCCTTGTGCTGGCTCTGATGCTCATTCCGCCTTGAGAGTTGATTCAACCTGTTAATCCAGCAGAGGACCAACACAGCAAAAAAGCCAATGAGATGAGTAGCAGTGCCTGCCTAAGGGAAAGAGCAGGCTAGGAACGTGACAAGGGAGGATGACATGGAGCAGGACAGCCCTGTAGTAAGCTGCTAGGTTCACTCTGGAGCACTGTGGAAGTGCACCTTTCCTCAACCACTCCAGGCAGTGCATGTGGCTTGGAGAATAGAGGCCAAAATATTAAACTCAACAGTGATGGTTAGTGTGTTGTAAAGTGGAAGCTGAAGCAGGAAGTTGAAGTTGTTTATATCCTTCCTAACCTCCAGCACCGAGCCTGTGCCACCAGGCTGTTCCATGCTTGCTGTAATTTGTAACCTGTATCCCACCATGTGAAGCCCCATTGTTCTTATCCAAAGAATACATGTAATGTTTTGCTTTCACTAATCTGTCATAAATCCACTTTGTCATGTTCCTGTTCCTCATTGACAATCTCATGGCAAGAAACTCCTATTGCATTTCTGCAGTCACTACAAAGTCAGTATTGATGTGGGGCATTTTGTGTCTCCCGGAATGCTCCTGTGAATCTTTTGTGTTGATTGCAAATTTGTATCAGAGTTCAGGAGTAGATTTCCTCTTACCATCATCAGAACTTAGCCATGGTACTCAAGCTAACGTTCCCCTTCCTTTAATACATCTAAACCAGTGAATATTTCAGTGGTGGATTAACATTGTCAAACTGATGCTGTTATTACCCCACATGATCTGTGTCTGCTGCAGATTTCAGAAATACACTGAGTTGAATACCATGGTGATGAGAAGCAGACTCATGAGTGAACCAGCTGTCCTTGCTTCAAAGATTGCACTGTTTAAGAAGGAGAGGTGGCAAGTGTGTGAGGCAGTGACACTTGCATTGGCTGGCAAAGTGCAGGTGTTGAGGTGGTGCAAAGTATCTGAGAGAATTGTAGTACTTCCAGAGTAGGATAAACAAAAATTTCATAGTTTTCTCTGGCAGGATAGTTGAAGAAGATGGAGAAAGCTCTCCTGAATTTATCTAAATTAAATCATAAGATGCCATATGAGAGTTTTCTTTGGTATAGAGAATCCCAGTGAGACTAGGAAAGTCTGTTCTCAATTCTTAATTACAGTCCAGTGTAACTTTTTGAGTTAAGAACTCTGAGGGTATTACTGGTGGACAGCACTTCAAAATCTCTTTAGGTGGCAGACAGAAATTTGGAAGATGGTCTGCTGGCACCAGTGCTGAAGGTGTGTATGAATAGAAGATAGGAGCAGACTGAGCAGAATTTATAAAAAGTGGGGGAATGTTTAAAGGGTAAAAAGCAACAGCTTGGTAGGAAGTCATATGCAGACAGCTTTCTGCAAGGACAAAATTAAATGAAAGCTGGTTTGGGAAAAAAAGTAGACATTATGAACAGATGTTAAGGCTAAGATTATGAATCTAATGTGCAACTGAATGTGAGATGGAAGATACTGTATTTGTGTGCAAGGAGTGGGAACCTGTATTTATGGAATATCTGTCAGGTTCGCCTTTTCTCCTCCTCATGCTCCCAACTGGAAACTCCTGGAAGGCAAATAAGTAACGAGAGCTTTTTCAGACACTTCTGATAATCTTGAAGTGGACACCAAGCAAAGAGTGACTAAAAATTGATCCATGTGTTTTGATTGTGTGCTTGAAAAAGAAATCAGAGAAAAAAATAGAGTCCAGTCATATGGCAAGCAAGAAGTGTGTAAAAGATCCTTGTACTTATGAAAAGCTATGACATTTTTATGTTGTGCTGATAAGACAAATGCAGCTGTATATGTTGCCATCTGTTGTTTTTCTTCAAGGGAAGATGTTAAAAAAATTCTCTAGTTTTGTTTCAGGTTGTATCGTAAATCTGAGTTGTGCCATGGAAACCAAAGGTTTACCCAGATGATGGTTAGTCTGATTGTAACAGTTACCTTCTGTGACTGAAAATATTATATACAGAAGGTTAACTGTGAATATGTTTTTAAAAAACCCAACAAACGAAAAGCCAAATCATGATGGCAAAGCTTATTGGCTTAAACTAGTACAGAGAAATGAGAGAATTAGGAGTGAGCAGAGCAATTGGAGACTGGAGCTGCAGTTTGAGAGGTCATTGAGAGGTCCCTGCCGTAAAACATTTGAAAAAGATTAGATACTGCAGGGGAAGAGATAGTTGAACCTGTCCTATGTTAAGGGGCTTTCCCTTAATGATCTGTTGGGGGCCTCTCAACTCCTAAGATAACAGGAGAATAAACCACAATCTGTCCTCTTATCTTTGCATATGCTAAAACTGAAGGGCTTCAGGCTAGCAATCATCTAATTAAAACGAATGTGCTGATATTTCCTGTGTTTTCTAGTCTTTGCTGGTTTCAGAAGAGAGGAAATTCCAAAATTTCAGAGAACTTTTTGATTTGATTCACTCTTTTCAGCAGATGAGGAGGCTCTCTCCTGGGTCTGTGTTGAGGATAGCACGTTAATCATACCTGTATTTTCACTGTCACCAGCTGACTGCAGGCTAATTCAATTTCATGACATTGCATTTATATATGTATTTCTAATTCGTGCACTGTCACAGAGGTCAAGACACCTTTCCAGTTGTCAAAACCTCAAACATCATGTGAGTCCAACAGCAGTCTTTAACATCTGTGTGTACTGAGTTGTTTTATTGTAGCAGTTGGATGGCACTGTTAACATGAAACAATTCTCTTGTCCTTGTAAATCTCATGACTTCTGTAGCTCTTTATCACCAAAATAGCTGAGGTAAAATTTTAACCTTAAAGACACGATTTGCTAAAACAGGGCAAACATCTCATATTTGAACTTGTATGCTGTTACAGGAGAAAAACTAGTATAAAAAGAATTAACACTTTCAACAATTTTTTTAGAAAATAATTAGAGAAAAAAGTTAGGTTTTTTCCCTCTGTTTAATTTCCAGAATTGTACATGTAAGGTGATATACCAAATGAACTTTAAAATATAAAGCAGGGGGAGACTATTATTTTATTATGGGTTTCTGTTTGCTTCTAGATAAAGCAAACAGATTTGAGCATTATCTGTCTTAGGTTTTGATTCAAGATCAACTTACTTATCTTTCTATGGATCAGCGTGGCTGTTAGTTTGCATGAATGAAATCAGTAGTGCATACTGACCTCTGCTTAGAAAGCCCATCCTCACATTTGTTACAAAACCTCTGAAACATGTGGGTTTTGAAGTGTGGTGCTCACTAACTGGGGGGGCTTCGAATGCAATACCACATATTACTTGATAAGCAACATTTTTCAGATGTAGTGTTATGAAATAAGCAAGAAGAATGTTTTTACTTTGTAATGAAATAGAACTTATCTTCCTTTCTTCTATAAATGTTGCTATGGTTTTTTTTGCTTCATTTGATAAAATGTGGTGTGGGTGTGCTGTGTATTTCCCTGGCAAAAACTAGTTCTGTAATATATGATCTTTGTTCTTAAGAAGTGATTCTGTATTCATTTTGTCTGTGATTTGGTGGCAACTGCAAACAATTATCTGTAGCAATTTTAAAAATATCTACGTTATATGCTATTGTCTTAGGTACTGGTAGATTAATCTCTCTTGCTTTCTCTCTCAGGTTTCCATTTTGGATGCAAAAAGAAGTATGAACATTGGGATATTTCTCAAACAATTCAAAAAGTAAGATTTGATCATGCAGCTAATGCAAGCAACAGTTGTGTGAAATTCTTTGTATTTCTCATCGAGTATCTTGTGTATTGTGTTCTGTTTCTTGTGGACTTTACATTTCTGTGCAGGTTTGTCATAAGTAACTGCATTTCATAATTTGTTTTCTAATACGTTTAGTTTTGAGTGCCATTACGACTTAGCACCAAACATTTAGAGTTTGCTACTGTTAAACAGTTGAAGTGAGTTTTCAGGCATAGTTAGGGGAAGCCCTTATATCTCATGTAATACTGCATGAGAGCTGCTTTTCACTGGCTTCCTTTCTTTATAAAGAATTAATAGAAAGGGGTGAGGTGAGGAATTTTGTTTTAAGAGCAAGCTGTTTCAATGCTATCTTTATTCATTGGTAATGTTGCCCTTCAGTGAAGGCATCACTGAAAATGGTGTTAGAACAATGCTGCTGTGGGCACTGATATGTAACCTCATTATAATTCCTTTGAGTAGCCCAGGCATTTTTTTTTTCCAATTTGTGTAACTTGTTCGCCCTGGAAGTGTTAGAAATGTGTATGCTCAATTGTTTTTTTCAAGGTCTGCTGAATCCATCATTGAAGATATTTATCATGGAAGAAGTGAGCCCTATGGTTCTGAACTGCTGCACGAATTTCTTAAATTATTACCAGAAGCAGAGGAGGTAAATAATGGTTTTACAAAAAAAGCTATTTTTTTTGTAGAGTTCTACTGCCTGGGATTCCAACATGAAGGTCTGTAAAAGAGGAATCCCAAAGCCTTCCTGAGGCCAGGGGATAGGAAACCACTGAGTGCTGAAGTTTAACCTTCTTTTGCCATGTGATACTGAGGTTGCAGTGTAGTCATTCCCTTCACATCAAGTACTTTCACCTACTTTAGGATGCTTCTTAATGAAAGTAGTGATAAGGTATGGGTTTCTCTGATGTCCCTTATGATGTCCCTTTTGTTGAATAAACATTTCGGTAAGACCTGGAACCCTCCTGTGTGCAGGTATCTCTGCTCTAGGAGGGGTCAGAAAACTCAGAATCAAAGTATATCCTAATGCAAACAAATTAAGTTTCACTTCTTTGGCACCTGCCTCATGCTTTCCCATTGCAGCGCCTGTGAGTTGAATATTGGTAGCTCTATGCTACTTACTGTCTCTTCCCTTCTGGTTTGCTGCCTGCTTGGTGCATCTGGGATCTGCCTGCTCCTGGGCCCGGGTCGTTGGGTTCAATAGGACAGAAAGGCTGCTCTGCTGTGCAGCACCCATAGAATTTGCTAACACGGCTTAGTGCTTCAAAGGAGGCATGTAAATGCTGCTTTCTCCCCTCCCAGTCCCAACCTTCAAGTCCATTCACATGATTAAAGAGGTGAAGCTTCATCGACTGACCTGGGAGCCCTGCTTAATGATGCAGGGTTCCTTGTCTGCTCCTGTATTTGCACTGACCCATTTGTACGTACTTGAGAGAAATGTATACAGCAAACTTGACAAAATTAGCATTAGAATTGCTTGAGTGCTTCACATCAAAGTGATGGCTGAAACCTGGGAAATTGCTAGTTAAGGTCCACATACAGGTCAACCTCAACTCTCATGCTTTACCACTTCAAGGTGGTACTGTCAGAGCACTCTGTTCCTCTGTGCAGCAGCAAATCTCAGATCCAGTCAACAGCAAAACGTTGTATTATTTTGCTGTCAAATATATAACCCTAAATTGGGCTGCTTTTGCAGGGATTCTTGTAAGAACCATGTTATGATACTATATTTGACTATTATATTTTTAGAGTTGATATCAACAAGTTGAAATGTAATTAATCTGAAAAAAAAGAGGTGACAGTAGTTCTGGGAGCTCAAAACTATTCCCCCTTCCCTCTTTGTTTGAATTTCAGTACATATTCCTGTATTTAAACGGAATTTATCTCCTTCTGAAAGAGTCAGAGGAGAACAGTGATGTACTAACTTAAAAGAAAGTGACTCCTAGTTAACTTTGTGAACATTCAGCAAATTAGACTGAAAGAAAAGTGTTTTTTCTTCTTTTTCTCTTTCTGGTTTAGATCTTGGTTGTTATTTTACAATAAGCAGAAAATCTTTGAGATAGCGTACTCCTATGTGATCTAAATGTTGTAATTCAGCCAGAATTGTAATGCAAGTTGTTTGGATTTTATCAGAATTTTGTCTGTAATACTCAGTTAGACACTTTTGATATCCGGTAGATGCTGTTAAGAGTGAAAAGGTACATTTATTTCCTAGTAGATGATTTGACGACAGGCCTGCCCCTCAAGATGGTGGGGCCAGCGCACTTAAGAAGTGCTTTTAAGGAGGCACTTGAGAAAATAAGAGATTTTATGGCACAGAGGAGTATTAGAAATTAGGGGGCTTTACACGTTAGATTTGTTGCTGTTCCCAAGGGATGGCTGGAAAGACTCTTGCTCCCCGTGTATAGGTATGTATTTAATTAGTTCCATGCTTCAGAGATCTCATTGCTCACCATCAGGAAAAGGAAAGACCCCCTTTCCCTTTGTTATTCTGCCCATAATTGTTTAACTTGGGAGTTTTCCCTGCAAGAGCTGGAGTAGGGGGCAGGACAGGGAGAAGATCTCGAGTGTGAGGGATTGATGCTTCTGCTGGTATGGAAAAATGTTTCAGTGCCTTCATGTCTTCGTGCTTCCAGTGTTCAAAGAATAAGTAGGTCCAATAACTCCTTTACTACTGTGGCTCCTAAAATTTTAGTGTAGTCAGTTGAAAAATTTGTTCTCTTTAGGACCCTCAGAGCTTTTGTTGTCTGTGTTTTTCAGCATTTCCCCCCCCCCCCTTAAATGTATGTTTATTGTTCTCCTTGTATGTCCCCTTCTTTTTTTTTATTAATTTATTATCAGCCTCCTAGTCTGAATACCTGTCTCCTGGAATAGTGATTCACCGTTTGCTAAGGGAAAGCCATGAGAGTTAAGGGGAAGCTATCAGAACTGTGTAGTCCCTCTCCACATACAAATAATCCAAAATCACTAGAGAGATCAGATGAAGTGGTGTTATTTGTTCTGCTGTTCCCTAGTCTGTTTAATGGTCCCTAATTTCTTTTTGATCTGGTAGTCTATCACATGAAAGAGCTTTGGCAAGGTGTCATCACATTGGCCTGTCCCTGCAGAATGTGGCACCCATCCTCAGCAAGGGTTCCCTGGGATTGTTACCCTCAGATTCTTCTCGTTCTCCTAAAGACCTGCTTTGTTATTGTAGGCCTTCAGAATTACTCTGAGCAGAGACTTAAGCAGTCAGATCCTTAAAGGTTAGTTGTCATACAGTTACCAGTACTGTCTTGATGTAACCATGAATGGGCTTCTGCAGTTCCTCTGTCTACTCTTCTTTTCAGCAGCTCAGGTATTTACAGTCACGTTTCCCAGTAGCACAGTTCTCTGCAGGCTGGAATGCCAAGTACCCCCTGCCAGGCATGTGCTTCACCCCAGTAATTGTGTTTGGAGATGCCTTCTGCCTTTTCTTTTATACAGTACCATAAATCCTTAGTCTGTAAAAGTGAAAGGAGGGAGAGAGCAACACCATTCCTGGTCATAGCTGTAGAAAGGGCAACTGGACCATCACGTTTCTTCTTTTTTACCAACAACCTTTACGGTTTATCTAGTGTGAATAAACACTGGCTTTACACTCAAATCTTATCTTATCTAGAAGCGTTGTGATATATAGTCACATTACCTGAATGTTCCCCCGGTCACCAGTTTGATGTATGTGACATACTTTACATCATTTCAGTCTGTATTATCTCAGGCACCTGATGAACATTCCGTCTTTGAGATGGAACAGCTTTTTGACAATGGAGGCTAAGTACTGGGGCTAACAAATACATTTAACATCTGTTGTCTTTAAAATTATTCTTTCTTTTTGCAGTATTGTAATGTGGCAACTCTGCTTACGTGCAGAAATAGGCGTCAGTACTAGTAATTTTCTAGCTGTTTTCTATGCAAAATTCCAACAGCTATGAAAGCTGTTGGGATTTTTGTGTATAAATGGCAAACACTGGCTCTTTGCTGGATGTTTTTGTCAAACTGAGTAAGACCATTATTGAAATATTGGCACTGTTGTGATGTCTTTTGTCGAACTGAAAACGTTTGGGTATTTTCAAATGTTTAATTTGAAAAACTTGACAAGTTCTTCAAGCTGGCAAACCTGGAGCTTGCTGCAAGGTTCCACTCAATGTTTTGTTCAGGGCTGTGTGTGGGGCACCAGCCTAGCCATCATACAGTGGTTAAAAAAATGACCAAGAAAAGGTATAAAAATTCTCAATACATTAACAAGTAAGGATAAGATCACTGATTTTGTGTAAGCCTTGTTAGAAGTCCTGCTGCTTGTATTTTACTGTGGTTAGCAGTTTTGCAGGAGGAGGAAATACCTATTTCAAATCTCCTCTGCTTCATCCCTTTTGCAGCTCATGTTTTTTTTTTCCAGGGAGCCTTTGTCTTGACTTAAGCAACGGCCTTCTCTGCTATATCACTTCTAAAAAGATTCCTAGCTGTTTCTTAATGATATCCTGTTAAAAATGGATGACAGCTGTCATTTACTGGCATCCTGACCAAAGCAGAGGAGAAGCTTTTAGCTGCTTTTATGTGCATATCATTGCACTCTTCAGCAAGCCCAAACTGGTAAAAGTTGAGAGAGCCCAGTGTTTAACGAGCTAGAATAGCCAGAAGTTGTACTTTAAATACATAGAGCATATCATACTGCTAATCAGCTCACCCACACGTATGCACGCCCAGGTTATCAACACAATGTCTTAACTTCCTTTATAATGTCTCAAGCCTGTCTTTTGCTCATATACTCTGTTTTAAAACCCTAGTCATCTGTCACCTGCTTTACTGGAATTGTTTCTGTCTGTCATCTCTACTCTTTTCAAACCATGTTTGTGTAGTTAAGTGCCCCCTCCTTTTCTCAGCCAGTGCAGTATATGGCTGACCATCCTTTGTAACTTCCATCTCCTGCTTCCTTTTTCACCCCTTATGATAGCTGCAGATTTTTCTCCTTTTCTTTTTATCATTTGCTGATAGAGGTTTGCCACTGCCCAGGCATGTGCCCCATGGTGCCTCCCCACCTAATACATTAGCTGCTTTCCCACATGCCCTTGTCGCTGGGTTCCACTGTGATACCTTTTGGAGTTTTGGTATTTTTTAACTCTGGTTTTTCTTTAGTGCCCTGAATGTTTGCAATGATATGGAAATACTTAAAAAAAAAAAAAAAAAAAAAGAGAAAATGTTTACTCCTTTGGACTCTTGCACTTGGCTTTATTTATTTGTAACGTGTGGAATATTTGACTTATTTGAGTGGAAGACGGGGAAATAGTTACAAGTATATGTGAGGATGAGTGGTGTACTGATTTATACTCTTCTTCAAAGATCCTGCACAGGAGTGCAACTTACCTGTTTTATGCCATAAAGTAAAATCCCACTAGTTGTAAATAAGTGCTACTGGTAGCTCAAAAATGACTGAAAACTTGAGTGGGAGGAATGCAGTAGCTTTCCTGTCTTTGAGGAATAATGAGATACCTGCAGCAGGCATATCTACTCCAATTTTTCACAAATCAAATCAAAGATCAGGCTTTCTCTGTTTCATAACTGTTTTTAAAATGAAGCGAATTACATATGTGAGAACCTTATGTATCTAAAATCTGATTTAGTGTGCATTGGCATGCATGGACAGTGCAAATGCATATACAAATATAATGAAAATATATACAAATATAATGAAAAATTAAATTAGTAACTCTGTGCCCAATTTGAGTAATACAGAACTGAGCATACAATGTAATTATGCTCTCTTGCATGTATATATTACACTGCCATATCTTGGTACGTGGCTGCATACTGTTCTGGAAAAGATTTTGTTGTGTTTGAAGAGAGGTCAGGGCCAGAACTGATAGACTTATTAATTGTGATTTTAAAATAAACCACATTTTTTAGCTCTTTTGTGTTCTCAGACTAATTATAAATCTATCTACTGTATCTGTTAACATGATTAATAGTGAACATTGCTGTCAGTCCCCATAGATTCTTTGTAGTTCCTGGCTGCATTTGGTATTTGAACTTGACTCCCACTTGTAGGAGCCATCAGAGAATCTCAGCACTCTTTGGGAAGACTTGGACAACGTGGCTGCAGAGAGAAGAGGCCAATCCCATGGGCTTTTGAGTAGCCTCCCTTGGAACATGTAGGGGTAGCCATCCAAAATGTGTTTCAGTAGTTTTTAGCTTTCACATTCAGAAGCTGTTCTTTTAGTTTATAGGTAGTATCAATTAAGTCAAATAACTTTTTTCTTTTCTGCTTCATGGTGAGATAACTGGTCTTTTTCAATTATGAAGTAATAAAGAGGGAACACAAAATAAATTGTTATCCTAACTTTACCTTAGCTATTCCCCTGACTATTCACTGTTTTAAGGCCAAGTTAACAGAAGATTTAGTCTCCTGTGCTGAAAACTTAGACACGTATGGAGTACCAGGCTGTGCTGTGCTGAATTCCAGGATGAAAAGGACCTTAAAATTCTTTTGTGTTTCTGTTTTGTCTGTTTGTGGAATGGGTCATTATCCTCCACCTTGCTTGGGTTGTGGGCTTGTCAGGGGAGCTGCTTTGCTGTTTGTTGTAAAGGTAGTCTTGGACATCTAAGGCAAAGACAGTGGGGGTTAAGGTGGCTCATGTGGGCTGGGAAAAGTTTAACCAGGCAGTGAGCACATCTTTGTTTTAAGGATGATTACACAGACTGTCTTTTGGGTTGACTACTGCCCAAAGCTTTTTGAATTGTGACATTCACACCCCGTCCTACCCATCAGAAGGCAGCCTCCTCCCAATGTCTTCTGTTGTGCATGTATAGGAAAGTTCCTTCTCTAGATGAATTCTAGGATTTAGCACTCCCTTGTACCACTCCAGGCATTTTTCCCAATATAATAAGGTAGAAGAAAGAGAATTTCATCCAGTGTCTGTAAAATTAAGATTCCACATAGATAACATTGATTGCTACTTACTGTCAAAAGTCTATTTACATATAGTACAGGTAGCATAAATAAGTTAATATTCCTGTGAGTATCTCAGGATCTCTTGTTGTTCACTTCTTCTGCATTTAAATCTTAAAATTGCATCTTCTTATAATTGCCTGTGTTTTATATGATCTTGATTTTTGGTGATTTGGAGTGGGTTTTTTTGGAGGGCTGCTTTTCTTTTTTTCTCTCCTCCCCCCACCCCAAATCTGAATGCTTGTATCCTTTTCAGGCAAACTTTGATATTTGCAACATACTACTAAAATGAGGTTGGAGAACTTGCAATTTTTGTTGTTCAGGTTGCAGACCACTATTTTTTGGAAGCTAGGTTAAAGAACACCTGCAAAGACTAACTGAGATAGTAGATGTCTCCCACTCCTCGCTTCAGGATGTAGGAAAAAGTGTTTATTTTGGTTTTGTTTCTTGCCTATTTAACACCTTAGAAATATCAGGAATGTCAAGTCTGGTCTTTCCTGGTTTTTGTTGGCAGACTTCTTGAATGACTCTGTAAATTAGGAGTTTTCTTAGGCCTCAAAAAAAATTAGTATGCTGTTTATCTTTAGAAGGAGGTTTTGTCCGAGTGTCTTGAGTTAAATGGGGGTGTGTGTATGTGTATGTTAGGAAATAGAGTTAGATAGCCTGAATAAAAATTGCTCTTTGATTAGAATTCTTTCTCAGACATAAGGTTTTGTTGCGTGGTTTGTTTGGGGGGGGTTCTTGGTGTTTTTTTATTATTATTTGAAAAGGAAGGGGTTTTTTCCTGGGTTTAATTTATAATTTTTGTTTTCTCTTTCTTAATGTGCTTTCAACATTTCTGGTTTTTTATGATGTGGAAAAAGAATGTGAATAAAGCACAACAAAGCTGTTAATCCTTTTCTGCTAGTCCAGAATTTATCTTGCATCCTTGATTTAGCATAGCATATATTGTCTTCCACTACAAATCAGTTTTATTTTTCTGCTTTCACAGTAAAAAAGTCTTAAGTGATTAATTTGGAGCCTGATGCTTTTAAAAACCTGTGGCTATCTTGCTAAATCACTGCAACCTGATAACTTGATGCCCTGATGTAGTGTCCCTCTCTCCAAGAAGGCTTAACATGCTTTCTAAAACTGAAGACCATCTCTGTAAATGCAGTTGTGAATGGGCTTTAGGTGTAAAGTTAGAAAAAGGAAGGATGATGGGCTGGTCTGTAAATCAGTGGAAACATACAACTGATAATGGATGTGAACTTGTTGGTTGAATGAAGAAATCCTGTAATTGATAGTGAGCTCTGCTTTTGGATACAGTTGCTGTGTTGGAAGATGTGGAAGAAATTCCAGTTACACTTAAACATATGTGCATGTATTTTGTAGTTCTTCTATATAAACAAATAGTAAGTAGGTGGGCAGATCAGTGGGTTCCAGATCATGCAAATATATGGATTTTGGTGGAGCTGGGAAGGAAGATCGACAAAATTAATGCAGTGATATTTCCTTTGCATGCAAATGGTGTTCTCAAAGTACTGACAATAACTAACTTAAAATACAAGAATAATCTTTAAAATATTTCACATTAATGGAAAAAAAAACCAAACTCAAGAGCATGACATTTACCCCTTAGGAGAGTTTTAGAGGAAATGGTTGAAGCAAGTATCTGGAAAAAACCCCCATAAATTAAACCTCAGCTGCACTGTGCCAAAGAGATCTAGGCAGTCCTATGCTGGAAATGCTGAACGCAGTTAACTTTAAGCTCTGCCCGAGTGTGTATCACAGTTGTTGAAGAGTCAAGGATCATTTTTCAGATCATCATTTAGACAGCTATTTCCTGGGCGAACAGCTAGAGAACAGCAAATAGACCAGTCAAAAAGAAAAGAGGCAATTCTCCTGGGGAAACTGGAGCAGCAGTGTCCTAAACATAGTGATGAGAGCAATCATTGATCAGAAATCAGAATCGCCAATCAGAATGATGACGACATATTTTTTCCGCTGGACTGTATAGCTAGGTTTTTGGGAGAAGAGTGATGATACTGGTTTTATTTTTTTGTGATTGTGGTATGTGCAAATTATAGGAACTTGGACCGTGAACCGGTTCAGTCAGTCACTGAGTGGACTCTCTAATGCCTCCTGTTAAATTTACTGCTTTTCAAGGTGTTTCCTTCCAAAGTCAAATTAATCTTGATCTTCAATAAAATTCTGTGCTAGTGTTTTTTTCTCTTTTCTAGGTAAAGAAATTAAAAGCCTTTGATGGAGATGTATCAAAACTGTCTCAAGCTGATTCCTTCATGTATTTACTAATCCAGGTGCCAAAGTAAGGAGATAGTAGGTTTATTCTGTTCACGATTAATGTTCTCTTTTGGCTGCCAGTTTTAAACCTGTTTGTTTGTGTGCTCCAGCTATGCTCTTAGGATTGAAGCCATGGTGTTAGAGAGGGAGTTCTCACCCTCCTGTGCTTCTCTACAGGATGACATGAAAATTATAAGACGGGCCACAAAAGGTAATTAAGCATGTTGGGACATGCATAATACTCTTGTTTTTGTTAACATGTTAATTAGTCTGCATTATGAAGACTAGAACTTGAATTTCAGGTACCTTAGCTATTAAAAGGAAGCTAACTCCCCTGTGACAAATGCCATCAGGGTGTGCCTGGTGAATCTTTGTTTCCAAAAATCTGGAGGCTTTGGACACACTAGCAATGAGTTTGTGACCAAAGCCTACAAGCAGTGTATCTGAAACTGACTGAAGCAAAGGTGTCCATGGCCAAATTAGGGTAAATCGTCTTTTGAGTACGGTTTGCTCATTCATGCATTGCTGTCTCTCTGATTGAATGTGGATGCTACACCTCTCTGCTCACTCTTTCAGATATCCAGAGAGATCACTGTAGAGTTTCCAAATTTCTCTATATGCCATTGCTTTTTGAGGCGGCAGTGTTGATGGGCTAACAATCTTTATTGTAGAGACTTAATACTATTGCTTCCTTTGTTTTCTGTTTTTGTTCTCTGTTTCTCTACATATCTTTTTGTTCTCTACATTTCACAAGTTTTGAAACGCTGCAGCCGGTTATTCATAAGGTAATCTGGTGTCTTCTACTCTGCAGGAAAATAGTTCGTTTCCTGGTTTCAGTTAAACGTTAATACTGATCATTTCAAATGCCTTGAGTGCCTATTTGTCCTGTTCCTCAATATGAAATTCCCATTTCATGCTGACAATTTTTTGACAGGCTACTAGAGCATTGTTTAGACTGCTTCTAGTGGTATAAAAAGCCACAGTAGTAAAAATATTCAACTATAAACACCAGTGCTTAGGATAGTCACTTCTAGTGAAAAGAAAGGGAGAATCCTGGTGTGTTTTTTCCACCAGTGGGGATTGCACTAGTTGTTCTTGACTCAGAAAAACGTGCTTTAGCTTAGGCTGAGGTTTGAGTTTGGCCTTTTATTGAGATCTCTTTCAAATCATTGTTCTTTGTGTTTTGAGCAAGACATATGTGAGGGAATATGTTATGTATAAAAGCAGCCGCGCCCTATTGTCCTTCATGTCCTTCACCGAGGACATCTGTGAACTGATGAATTCGTTCCCTCCAGAGGAGACACTTTGATCTCCAGCTCCTGCGTCAGGCCAGTCATGCAAATCAGATTGACTGAGCTTCTCTGTTTTCAGTCCACTTGTGTCATGTGCTCTTCACCATTTGGTCTTTTCACTTCAGGGTTTGTTGATGGCCCGAAGTTGTTTAGGAATTATGTCTACTTTTCTATTCCTATGTTTCTTTCCTTTTAATTAAGCTGAGAGAATATTTACTGAAATTCTAATGCTGATAATCACTAAGGGTTAGGATGGTCTAAATAGCCTGATGGATTCTCATCTAGCCTGCAAATGGATGTATCTCATAGTGACGCTGCGCAGGCTCTTACTATGCAAAATCTTTAGAAGCTGCCTTCTCCTCTTGGCCTTAGGTAATCTGGTATTCTCTTTTATATTCTCTTCTCTTTCTTCCTACTTGCTTCCTCACCTATAGCTTGTTAGATCAAAGGTTATTTAATTAGTTCTATGTTTTTAGGCTGCTAATACTGAAATCTGAAGATACAAGAGCTGTCTGCTTCCAAATGATAGATTAGTGTATTGTGTTGAGCAGTTAAATGCAGGGTAAATTGCAGAATGTGAACTTTGAAGCAAAATAGTTTTTGAAAGTATTTACACTGCAATCAAGAGGATTCCATCTTTTATGATATTCATAATGTAAAGTACTATATTTTACACTGAAAAGAAGCTCATGTTATTTTTCTTGCTGTGTGGGCACTTGCAAATTTGGAGTTACTTGATTTGCCGTGCCACTTGTGTAATACTGATTTATTAACTCTTTACAGTTCTGAATGTCTGTATCTTATTTCTAAGGCAACACCTCCAGTGACTTTTAAGCACATGTATTGTTTTGTGTTTATATGTGGCTGGGTGAAAAGGTGTACAAATTCAGATAGAGCACTACTCTGCATTTTGCAAAAAATGGAAATATGTACAAAACAGGCTTCTGCGATAGAAAAGCTTTAAAAGGGAGTTTTATTCCATTTGAGTCTTTACATCACACTGAATATAACTTTGTGCTAAATCATCTTTGATGTGACTGAAGTAAAATAAATGCTGCTCTGAGTTGGTGATCATACAGAAATAAAATGATGACTCATAATCGGAGTGGGATAAGCGAGGAAATTTTAAACATTGCCTGTTTAACTTTTCAGGCCTTATGGCTAAGTGTCCCCCCAAAAAAGAATAATTGTTCAAAAGCTCAATCCTGGCAGATGGCAAATGGATCCTGCAGGGTGCAGAACACTTGCCTCACACTGGAATTAGTATGTGGTGAAGATACTTAACCACTTGCATTAGACACTTTGCACATTGCAGGATTAGGCCCCAAATGTTTTGTTAGCTGTTGGGGGTTGCCTTGGAAATACCACACTTGCTAAGCTAAAGTCTGAACATGTACTTGAGGTTTGTCAACTGTGCTTGTGAATTTGAATTATATAGTACCTTCCCCCCTGCCCCCAACCTTTTCAGTTTGTTGCACTTTCCTGTTGAAATAAAAATTTGCACCTTTAAAAGCTTGAGATGAGGAGGAGTTGGTAACTGACTTGTATATTTCTAAACAAACAATTGTTAGACAGCAATTTTCTTGTTCCTTACAGAGTTAATGACTTGTGAGGAGCTGCATTCTATATTGCACTTGGTCCTTCAGGCTGGGAATATTATGAATGCGGTAAGTGACACGTAAAATGGAGATGGCTGACTGACCAAACTTCCTTGTTAGTATTGCAGTCCATTGATGTCATGCCTCAGCTGTTTGCTCATTTCTTTTTAGGGAGGTTATGCTGGCAATGCTGTTGGATTTAAACTGTCGTCACTGCTCAAGCTGGCGGACACAAAAGCAAACAAACCTGGGATGAGTCTGCTGCATTTTGTTGCACTGGTATAGAAAAACTATTTTGCTGGTATAAGCAACTGCTACAGATGTAGAGCCATAGAGGATAGACAATAGAAGGGGCCATGTGCCTCAGAAAAAGCAGCTTTTTTACAGCTTTGATCCTAATCTTCACCTTTCTTCTCTTGCCACAAAATTCACCAGTTTTACCTATGTCTGGTCATCCTATCCAGAAACCCATGGAAAACTTAACTTTTTTAATATCATATAAAAGCTTGCCTTCATCTGACTTCCTTGTTGTAGCTTTTCTCTTATTCTCCTGAATTCTTTAACTGCGGAAGTGGCTTATTTTGATAAATATTCTTTCAGTCTTCCTGTTGAATCTTTTGAGCAGCGTTTTTAGTAGAGGTTTTTTTTTTTCCCCTCCCTCAGTGACTGACATGTATTTTTAAAGCTGCTGCAGACTTATTTCCAAGTTATTTTTCCTTCCTTTCAAACTTCTTGATTTTAGAAGGGAGAGAATTTAAATGCTTCTATATGTGACTTTGGTTATCTGTGTACAAACTGGCTTAACAGATTTCCAGTCAGCTAACAATAGGGTATTAATTGATGTTTGTGCAGGAAACATCATATCTGCTCGAACAATGGGCATCAGTAAATTGTTCTTTCCGTGACATTCCCTATTAATACATGTGGCTTGTGTTCACTGGCAGAAGCAGCTATTATTGTACACTGCAAAATGGAAGCTGTTGTTTAAAGTTTCCAGTTCTGATCCCTGCCTTCATTGAGGGATGTCCTCTGCTCAGCTGTGGTAGGATTGAATGGGAAGAAAAACAGTGCAGGAGGGAAACCTTCCCCCCCCCCCCCCCCCCCCCCTTCCAAAGGCTTTAGAACTGCAGGACTTAGGGACTTTGGCACGGTGGTGGAATGTTAATGGATTGTGTGTTTTGGTTTTGTTCTGTTTGTTTCAGGAAGCCCAAAAGAAAGATGCTGCTCTTCTCAACTTCTCAGAAAAAATTAGGGATGTTCATGATGCCGCCAGGTAAGTCAAAAGAAAACTGAGAACTTATGGCTAGGCTGTGACTTGGAATTTTCTTATTTGTGAAGCAATGAGGCTTATTCTGAGAAGTCTTGGCACAAAACCTGAGATCTTTATGAATGTTTACTATAGCTTTGAGGGCTTCATTTCCATTTGCTAGCAGAAGTATGCCTGCAATGTGCCTTCAGGTATGAGGTTTTTATGACATGATCTCCATGGGTTTTTGGTGGTTTTGTCTCTGTCAAATACATGTGCATGTATGTTACTTTTAAGGGATTGACCTAAAAGCATGTTACTGTTGTTTCTTAAACCAATTTTCATCTGTCTCTGTGCAGGCTACAATACTTTTCCAAATCTGGTACCAGGTACAGGTACTGTCCCTGGTTTCTGTTAACTGCTTTTTGATATTTTGTTTGCTTCTTCATTTCTGTCTTTGACGGAAAATCTGAAGGGTTTGGGGCTCTGTATTGTTTTCATCTTAAAGTCTCTAGCTGCATAATTTTAAACTGAGCCTGATTCGTACCTCGATAACTGTGCTTGCTTTTGTGAGACAGTATGATCTAAAACCCAAAATTGGAAGCTAGCAATGCTGGAGTTTTATTCCCTGTTTTGCTACTTCCTTACTCTTGAGCTTTGGGCAATCTATTCACATTCTTTTCCCAGCTGTAAAATGGATCCAATCTCTTAGATCTGGTGCAGGGTTAAGTAATGTCTGCAAAGGACTCTGAAATCTTCTGAGGAAAGGAGTGGCGGTGGAGTTAATCAGAAAATTTTTGAGGGACCACCTGTGTGGCTCGCTGCCATCCAACCCACACACCTTTTTGGCCGTCTGCCATGTGGCCTACTGGGGAATGAATGTAGCTTCCCTCGGCATCCAAGCCCCCTGGCAAACAGCAGGGGAACAGGCAGAATCCCAAATCTGGTGATATTTTTTCTAACCACGTTGTTCTTTGATCACATTTGTTAATGCTGAACATCTGTTGTAACTCATGCTGAAATCTATTCACGGAATGCACTCTGTACAGGAAAATGAAACAAAATGAAATACATGTCTCACCACTGGGCATGAGGAAGATCTTTATTAGAGACAACTGTCATGTACAAGTTGCTCATAAATCCTCCCAATTAGAACATGTTAAAACAACTACCATTATGTTCTCTATTTTTTATTGTCTTGCCTTCTTTTCTTGTAGACCATCCTCTTCCTCCTTCACAGGCATATCTTCTACTGTTTTTCTTATTTGCAAGAACACCCATGATCTGCCCAGAACAGGGAACTAACCTTTGCAGATAAAGTAAGCAGAGAAAAACCAGGACACATTATATTCATCTGTGTGTGCGCTGACAAACTTATGCACGCTGTCACCATCTGCTGCCATGTATGGCTTCAGTCACTCTGCCACAAATTCTTCAGCTTTACTTTTTTTAAAGTCACGCTGCTGGTGAAATCACCTTAGTTAGGAGCATGTGTACAGTTCTTAATTTTTATCATTTTGGAAACTCTAGTGCTCCAGTTGCTAGGCAGAGCTCAGTTGTCTTGTGAAGGAAATGCCATAGATTTAGAAGCACTTACCTTCAAAGAGATTTGGGTAGGAGCTTCCATTGTATGGAATGTGGGTCTCCCAGGATAAAGCTTAGATTACATCAGATCAGAGCTCTTTCCTGTGATCTTCGATTTCTTGAGTTCCCTCTCCACAGGAGCAGCTCTGCTGCTGGTATGTGGTAGAAGGGTGAAATGTTACAGGGTTGAGACTGTAGGCTGCATTGCCATGACTGCTTAGAAGAATGTAACGTGCAATTTCATGATGTCAAATGCTACTGCCAAAATGGGTAGCCCTGGCTGACAATCCCTTGTGACCCCCTTTTTGTGCCAGCTACTGCACTTGAACAGTCATGTAATCAGCTGTACCAATCAAATGATCCATCTGGAAGCAAATTGTTTTTTTTCCTTTTCCTAGTTCCTTTTTCAGTACACAGATATAGCTGGCCATCTAGAAAATGAGTGCTAGCACAGGCACCAGGGAGAGAAAAGGAACACCTGGTCAGAGGCAGGGCAGCATTACCCTTTCTCGTGGTAAGGTTGGGTAGGACTGGCTGAAGTTAATTGTGAAACCACACCCCATGGGAATCTTTTCAGGTTGCACATCAGAAGAAATGTGCTTATCTCTCTCCTAACTTTCAGTGTCTACTCTGGAAAGATTTCCTGAACAAGCAGGTCTTGTTTGATAGCCAGGTTGCACCTCATGTTAAACATCTATTTTTGAAGCACATTGTGGCTAACCTGTGGGCAACTCCTTCCTCCTCGATAAGCATTCTCTGTATATACTATTTTTAGGTTGTCCATTGATAATGTAGAAGCGGAGCTCCACTCGCTGTCTTTCAAGGCAAGATCTGTTAAAGACAGCATTCGGCGAGACCCAAAACTCTTTCACCAGATGGAAAGCTTTCTCCAGGTTTGTAGGATATCCATGTTAATGTGTTACTATCGCCTGAATACAGGAGCATTCCTCAGCTCAATGTAATTTGTGTGGACATGTTTATTAACAGAAGCATTGTTTTAATATGTCTACCGTATCAGTTGTACAAAGGTGTTCCAACTACATGATGTTTGTCAAGTAAGAGTGTTGGAAGGACCGTGTTTTTACAGGGAGGGATATTGGGTGTACATTGCCTGAGGCTTGTTAGGCAAGCGTGTTTAATGCCTGTGAAATGACTGATGAAGATCAGTAGTTAAAATATAAGACAATTTGGATTGGTCTCTGGTTTTGTACTTCACAGCTGCCCAAAATACAGTATCTGCATGTTAGGTTATACTGGAGCATGTCAGTTTTAGCTGAGGCTGTGCTATGCATATGAATCCTGATTGTTGGGTGACGGAAGAGGTATTGTTAGAAGCTGGAAGGTTAAGAGACTGTTTTCTCTACTAATTTACCCTTAGCACAGTGTGTATTATTCTGAGCCATACCATTACTTCTGGCTGGGTTCTCCTTTTCTTTTTTAGTACTGCAGTGACTTTACAGACATGAATGTGCATAGCACTTAACTTTGAAGCAGAGTTCTTGGTATTTTCGGAGTACGTGGTGATGCCTAGAGAAACATGTATTATACTTCAGTTAAATGATTTTTCTGCTTCACACTATAGATAATTATGAAAACCAAGAAAGCAGGTGTGGATCTGGAACTTAACCTGCCATGATTTTCAACTTGCAAATGTAGTTAATAGTCCCTGCAGTTTTTCAGGAGATGAGAAGTTGATGAAGACAAGGGTGGGTTAAGATTGAAATACCTGTCCTCATTCACTCTGAATTATTGGCTTTTATTCATTGCACCCAGACTCTTTAATGTTATGTTCTAACATGTTTGGGATTTTTTTTTAATTTAATAGCTGGTTTTATGTAACACTACAACCTTGTTTAGGCCACATTCCAAAAGAAATGTTGGGGAAAAAATCATTTTACAAATGCATACCTGACATAAACACTTCCGGTTTTTGTTTCTAAATTACAGGTGATAACCAAGCTGATTTAAAAGTCAGCTTTCATTTTCTCATCCTCATGAATAAATTACTGAAATATGTGGGAGGAACTAATTTTATATGTATGCTTTTATCAATTGTCCAGTTTATCTTCAATCCAGCTTTTTATTGGGCACCTTTTTTTTTTTTTTTTTAAAGACTAACAAATAAGATTTGTTTCTACCCTACTGGCATAATTTGCCAAGTAACTTTGTGGCAGCAGGGCTGGTTTAAATGGTCACCAGTGCCTCCAGCTGCCTATTCCTACCCCGGTGCTGCAGTATCAAAAGCATTTAGGTGATCATGAGTTAGTGTCAGAGAACTGAATTTTCTGACAATTAACTTTTCTTCCCAGGTTACTTTGAGCCACATGTGGTCTCAGATCTGGGATTGTGCAAGGATGGGAGTGAATGGCTGGTGATGCAGATAGAGGAGACAGCAAGGCAACTGCTGGAAGTGTTTTAAGCAGTTCTGGTGCTCAAAGTCTAACTACAGCCTTATTCTCTTCCTCCTGAGAAATCCACTAATCTACTCCAACCCTGTCTGTATAGCTCAACATTTATGATTCAAAGTGCTACTTTTATGGGGATGTTTTCTGGATGTCTGAAAATATACATATTTCCAGCGGTTCCTTACCTTTCTGGCATGAAAACTTTTTTATTGTGGTCTAGGGTCAACTTAAGGAGGAGTTGATTCTGTGATGTATATCCATGAATTTATCCACATGGGCTTTTGGGAAAAGTAGGGAGGAGGAATTAATCCCTTTATGCTTTGTTGAAAATGGCAGGGAAAATGGGAAAAGAAGTCATGTGGAGCTTTCAAGGGGCTCCGAAGTGGTCTGTCACTGTCCTGGGCTCTGTAACAGCTCCTAGATTGGAAAGTGAATTCCGGAAGTTCCTAATACATACACGATCTATTGCGACTTTAATTTTTCTGTCTGGTTCACGCCATACGTATGTTTTGCTACAGTTTGCTATAAGACATCTAAAGGAGCTTGAACACCAGAAACGAGAATTACAAAAGGAGGGAAACGCTCTCATTGACTTTTTCTGTGAAGACAAGGAAACTATGAAGTTGGATGAATGTTTCCAGATATTTAGGGACTTCTGCATAAGATTCAACAAGGCTGTTAAGGTAAGAGCACTCAATGAGATTCTCACGCACTTGCAATAGATATTAAGTTTTTTTTCTACTTAAGGAACGTTTTGTATCTTCTGGTATTTGATATATTTGCTTGAATGGCTACAGCAAACTGCTGTCTTGTGGGCATTCCTTGCCAGAAGCCAGGTGGGAAATGGTCATTCTGCCCAGTCCTATGTGCAGTCTCGCTGCTCTGCATCGAGATGATACATCAGGGCAGCCTATCAGCCTGCTTGTAAGTGGGCTCCTTCCTCCTCTTTTGGTGAGGAGGTTGGTGATTGCTAAGCTGAGCAGTGAGACAGATTGGACAGACTTTCTGACTAGTGCTCACTGTTCAGGCCCTGGACTGGTAATGTTAGATCACTGGAAAGGCCTTGAGATGTGGCACCGTGTTACATGGACGTACCAGCCTGAATCAGCACTAGCACAGGGTCTCCACTGCCCTCCTTTGCATGACTAGACACACTTGGCCAAGTAGAGTAAGGACTGTGTCTTCTACTTTGTTCTTTCAAATGCTTTTTGTGGGTGAAAACTCAAGAAATTAAACAGACCTACAGTACAAAGAAACCTCATCCCCAGTGAGACCATTCATTTGCTAAGTACCCTGAATTGGTCCCAAATAATTCAGGAAGTATACTAAGATGAAGGAGCAGTATCGGCATTGGTTACAGTTTTGGTTCAGCAAAGTCTGCCTATTCTTACAAATATTTTTTTAGGCCTTTTAAAATAGCATGAATTAGATGGATCCACACATTTCTTCATTTTGCTGCCTTATGCAACCTGCATTTGACAGCACTTTGTATGAGCTTTAGTTCAGAAAAGAGAGAACAATCCTGATGATTTATAGCAAGCTGCCAGGATGTTCAGCTAACATGCCTGTTGTACCGTTAGTTTACCTACCCTTTACCAACCAAGATAGCATGTAGTTATGCACGTGTGTGAACGTTATACAAATATATAAACCCAAATGGTGGTAACTATTGCAGACGTTTTAGTGAGAGGTGGCTTCTTACATACGTGTTCAATTATTTGGGACTGGGGATTTAATTCATAGTCACACATTACAAGTGATTGTTGGACAGGACAAGGGGTAATGGGCTCAAGCTGAAGGAAGGTCGATTTAGATTAGATGTTAGAAAGAAATTCTTTACTGTGAGGGTGGTGAGGCACTGGAACAGGTTGCCCAGAGAGGTTGTGGAGGCCCCATCCCTGGAAGTGTTTAAGACCAGGTTGGATGGGGCTTTGGGCAATGTGGTCTAGTGGAGGGTGTCCCTGCCCGCAGCAGGGGGGTTGGAACTGGATGATCTTTGAGGTCCCTTCCAACCCAAACCATTCTATGATTCTGTTACTTCAAGGTCCAACGGGGATCTGTCTTCCTGTCTCTGTAGTAAGTAGTTACGCTCTAAAAATGACAAATTAGTCTCTTATTTGCAAATATTGAGGGGATTTGCTTACTAGGTATTTTGCGGGGATTAACCTCTATCCCTGTAAAATTAACAGAACAATTCAGAGTAAAGATTGCAGTTCTGACAAATGAATGTGATGTGTGGACAGCACAGCCAGCAGTCTGAAAACGTGGGTCATACAACAGTGGGCATGTGCGCATCTTTCAAATGTTTAAACATTTTTTTTGCAATTTTTTAACATGTCTATGTGTGCTTAAAATAGATTTTTTCATTTGAATAAAATCTCCTGAAACATGTTTTGGGGAGGTTAAAATGTTGTGTGTCTAATATGGAATAATAATGTCTACAACTGTTTTTAACCATTTCTCTTTACAATGGGATATTTAAAGTTGAGCTTTAGTATTTGTCAAGAATTCATTCTGTAATTCCGTACCTGTGAAAGAAAGCTCCCTGTCACGGACTTTTTTCCTGAAATGGAAGTGTTTTTTCTTTTTCCTTTCTTAGCTGTTCAGGTTTCTTGGGTCTCTAATGCATCTTATCTTTCAGAGCTCACTGTAGTCTCAAATCCACTTTAAGAGGTGTAGATTAACCCATTCATCACAAAGAGCTTCAGCATTAGGCTTTTGTTTACTGAAAGCTTTTGGGCACTTTTTCTAGTTGTGCAGCTCTTCTGTTGTCACAACAATGGGAAGATCAAACCAGACAGTGCTTCAGAAAAATGTAGGTGTGTTTTTTTTTTTAAACAGTGACAAATATAGGTGTGCTTTTTTTAAACAGTGTGTCATTGCTCAGAACAGATGTAACAACATACTGGAAAATTATGTAATTTTTGAATCCTCTGTCAAGACTAGCCTCCTCCTTCTTTGTTTTGCTACAGCTGTACTGGTTCTAGAAAACCAGGTTCTCCATTTCAGAAAATAACCTGGAAAATTTAACCGAAGGCTCAACTAGATTAAATCTGAAGCCTAGAGGTGACAGTTAAAATGTTGATATTTGCAGTAATCCACTGCTAATGATTTAGTAAAAAGATGTTATTGTGTTGTCTTTTGAACACAAACTACCTCTTTCTGTGGCTTCCTGAACCAAACCCCCTCAGCCCAGCTGCTGAAATCTCCAGCCTGCCCTGGGCAACTTCTGTGCAATAGTTGCCAGTTTTTGTAATGTCTTTTCACAAAATTGCCAATTGGTAATGTTTGAGTCAGAGGTAAGCAGCACGCCACAGAAACTGCACCTGCTGAGGAACAATTGCAGTTGTAATAAGGGAGGATGGAAGGAACACATTGGCTGTGTGCTCGTCAGACAAGTTTGTCTTAAAATATGAATGTAATGATCAGGTAGAGGTTTACTCACCTGATAAAACTGCCAACTTTTAAATTTAGTGGGGACTTGAAGCTTTCCATCTTATAGCAGGAACTCTTTGTCTGGACTTGACATCTGCCTGGTTTTGATAGGTCACATTCTTGGTCTCTGTAAGGACTTCTGCATTTTTTTTTTTTCTTATGCTGACCAGACTGATGTGTTGCCAGCATTAGCTATGCGGGGACCTGCTCTCCATATGGTTAATGGTTGCAGGCTGTGGTTGCCACGGTGATTTCATGTGTGTGTATATGTACTGTGGGTTGTTGGAGGGTGGTAGCAGTAGGAGCTAACTTCCATGGGAATAAATAAAGGAAAAGATAAAGGAGTGTGACTTGTTCTCACGCATGGGACACTGTCCTCTGAGACGTGTATTTATGCTTTTCCTCCTCAGGAAAACAGGGAACGAGAGATCCAGGAACTTCATAGTCTGCAAAGGCGAAAGGAGCTGGAGGACAAGCGTCGATCCTGGGCAGCTGGAGAGCTTGGGAGCTTTGGGCGGAGCAGCAGTGAAAATGATGTGGAAATGTTGGCTAAAAAAGGACTTGAAGAATTTCTTCCCTTCCTGCAGCAGAGACCTCAAAGCCCTTCGTACAGAAACCCCAATTCCAGACGCTCTCGACTTTCCCTGGGGATTACTGCAGACAGGGAGTTGCAGAGTTTCCTGGAAATTTCAAAAGATGAGGATCCAAACAAGTTTAACAGCCTTCCCCGTGCAAACACCCGGCAAGCAAGACCCAGCATAGCCTGGACTGAATCCAAAGAAACGAGAGATCTCAACTTAAATACCTTGCACTTACACCAACAGTCTGAAACCAAAGTGAAAAGCGGTGGCCTGCTGCAGGTGCCTCCAGCTCAGTCCAGTCACTTCGGTGGCCCAACCGGTCCTGGTGCCCGTTACTCACAGAGAAGCACCGACTACAACGTGCATGCTTCCAATGTGTCCTGCGAGGAGTCTGCAGATATAAATGCTCTGGCCCTCGCAATTGAGGAGCATGAACTTGTTAAAGGATTACGTAAATTTGATATTCAAGGAGCAAAGCCTGCAGAGGATACACCTTTAATATATTTAGAGGATGCTGGTGGAGCAGACTTGGAGACTCTAGATGATCTCAGCTTTCATTCCCTTAGCACGGCCGATGACGACCTGCCTCCAGCTTGCCGAAGTTCCAGAGAGGCCCATGACCATAAAGCCAAGGCAGTGGGTTGCAAGAGCGAAGCTTCAGAGCCCAGCAGCAGCAGCCCCGTGTCTATGGATACAAGTGTTTCGGGAAGTAGGGAAGATGGGCCAATGATGTTTTACGTGTCAGATACGACAACTGATTGTTCTTTGACTTTGGACTCCGAAGAGGGAAATGATTTTAAATCAGCAGGCAATGAAGAAAGAAATGAGGCTGGCAAAGCACACTCTTCTGGGAATGATGCTCAATACAGGGCTAGAACATTCTTCTCAAACCTGAATTCCGCTTCTGCCAAGGATCTGTCTCTTCACGCTTCCACAAACGATAAGGATGATGCCAATAGCAAGCACGCCCTTCCTAAAGAAAAGCCTGCAAAAAATAAAGACCAAGCAGGACCAAAGAGAAACTCTCTAAAAGATAGATCTCCAAGCTCCTCAAAATCCAGTGGCACTCGCCCTAGCCACACAGCTCCTTCCCGACCTGTAAGAACTTTGAATGCCTCTGAGAATGAAAGTATGAGGAAGGTAGTGCCTATTTCTCGGTCAAACAGAGCACCGAGCAGCGTGAAAAAGCCGGAAGCCAAGCCGGCACTTCGTGAAACTAGTACAGTGGAAAGTCGGCTGTCTCGTCGCAGCTCTGTCCGAGGCACAACAGACACACTGCCAAGAAGTCCTTACAGGCATAGCATGTCGGTAGAAGAGCCAAAGTTACAAAGGGGCACTGTCACCTCAAGCAGCGCTCATTTTGAGAGGGACAGAGTCTCTCTCAAGAAGCCAAGCTCTAAACCTGTTAGGAGTAATGTCAAATCAAAGATCGATGAAACGAAGATGTGTCGCTCCAGTGTAAAACCCCAGACCCCTACAGATGACACCAAGGTTGCCACAGTCAGTGTTCCCAAAACACCATCCACTGTCCCTAACTTTGCGAGGAATACGGTGGCTTCTTCTTCAAAGCGTGCAAAAGTGGATCTATCCACCTCGTCCAAACCTCCAACCATCACAAGGTCTGTGTCCCAGAGGCTGCCTAAAGCGAAGCCAGCAGTGACCTCTGATGATCCGAGTCCAAAGGAGAACAGTGTGAGTACCTTAAAGAGAGCAAATAGTGCCAGAGTGGTTGGAAGAAGCATCCTGCAGGGAGAAGCTGTCAGCACTAAAGTAGAGACTCCACCAAAGGAGCAGGGAACAGTGGAAAAGGCCTCTCTTAAACTGAAAGATGCGAACCGGACCACAATTGGCAAAATACTGAAGCCGTTACTGAAATAAGGGAGGAGGGGTTTTTGAATCTTGGAATGTGAACACTTGTTCAAGCACTGGATGTCTCTGTCGTGAAATTCCTTAAAACAGTAACACTGCTGATAAGCAACATCACGTGCTTGATAAAGCACGGCACGCCGTTGGAAAAGGGCAAGTAGTTGTGTTCTGGTCTAAATCCTTTTTTATGAATTTGAATGTATTTGAAGCTACTGTGATGGAATACGAGCGTAACAGCAAATCTTTGCGTATTTGTGATACAGAAGGTCACCAAAAGTTTTAAAGAAGTTAAACAAGATGAAATGCTTTGTGACAGAAAACATGGATAAAGGCCAGTTTTTGTGTACATAAGATTCTTTCTAAGACTCGAGCCTTTGTGCTGGTTGGTTCGTTATTCAATGTCAAAGTGAATCCTGTGGAACAGTACTGAAAACGAACTTTGGTGATTGTGCTTTCCATCGCTTTCAGTTCCTCCGATTCAGGAACTCCCTTTGCCTGTTGCAAAGTCCATTGCTGGCAATTGGACACACTGGGAACTGCTGGCCAAAAAATAGTAAAACAGGACATTAGCTGTTTGTGGCTGTCTTTAACCTCACTGAAGAAGTTATGGCATGTTTTATGAATGTGTACATGTGTCTGGAGAAGGCTTTCTGCTGGGCAGGAGGCTTATTCTCCAAGAATGTGGCAGCATTGTTTTGCATGCACAAGTAGATATGGCTGGTGCTGGATCGAGCAGCACGGCTGGAGGCTGCTCCTGTTGGAAGGGCCATCGGGTAACCATTGGGATGATGACTACTCCTGACTTGTTTTGATCACAAACTTTCCAGCTTTTGGTCATACAGAAGTGCCATATATTTATGATACATATCAAGGATGTTTGCAGTTCAGCTCTTGAAGGCTGCGATGTAGTGCTGAGCACTTTCTTACCATTCCATGTTTCCACTGGTTTATCTACTACCAAATTACTTGAATGTTGCAATGGCTCTGATTGAGCCATTAGTTTCCCTGTCTCCTCCTCCTCTCCCTCTCCTTGTCAACATGAATATCTAGCATGAAACACAGAGCTTACGCATGACAATGTTTTTGTAGACTTCCTTGGTTGCTTCAAATGTGGTTTTTAATGTTTAAAGACTCGAAAGGGTGAATTAAACTAGTATTTGATAAGCTTTTTACAAAATAAAACCACCTCTTTTTTCCTGCAGATACAAATTTTAACTCCTGTCAGACTAAGGTACAGAGAATGAGGGAAAACTTGGTCAGCATGCTGTGCATCTTCCCAGCAGAAATGTATGTAGGTGGGGAAACTGATCGTTGTTCTCCTAAGCATCTTATTTAAAGAGTTGCCTTTTTATTCACTTATGAGTGAAGCCTCATTTAAGAATAAAATAAAAATTAAAAGGAAAATCTCTTTAGACAAGCAGCATTGACTCCACTAGTGGTAGATCTGTTTGTCTGCTCTATCCCTCATTGCTGGGAGCGCATAATTCAATGAGAATGAGCCATTTAATTGCTCACGTGCTTCTCATGGGCTAGTACCAGGTACAGCTAGCTTTGTGTTTTGCATTTGGCAAGGGGCCTTTGGCTCTTCCCACACACCAGCAAATCTTGATGCAGACATCATACCCAAACACCATAAAGTATTGCATAGGGCCTCTTGTTTGAGTCTGTCCCACAGGGAGGATTTCTATAGCCCGCTTTTCGGCAAGGGTAAATTTTTCCTTGAAACCCTATAAGCTTTTTGGATACTGCCTCCCTTGCGGGTTAGATACAAAAGCATCTCCCTTCTTATTTGTATCTGTGTGTATGTATGCGCATCTGCAAGAGCAGGTGATCAACCTTTTTCCTTTTTTTAAAAAAGTACAACAAAAAATTTTATTGGTAGCAAGCTTGAAAAATAATTTAAATGTGTTTGGAATATGTAAATAAATTTCTATAAATCTGTGTAAAAGAAAACTGAATGTATTTAATGGAACATTTATACATTTCGGAGTAACTCGGTAGTTTAATAAAGTTCCCATTTACTGGGTATGAGGTTTGTACTTTCTCCTTCCTGTTCCACTCTTGGTGTTTGTCCTGGAGATCTCAAGCAACTGGAGCCTGGGTGTAGGTGACCGTGGGAAAGTGCCAAAAGGAAGGACTTTACAGCAGAAATCCCGACCTTTAAAATGTTGGGGCTTGTTTTCACACTAAGATGGGCAATGTAACTTCAGTTTCTGAGCATTTCTGAGGTGGGACTTTCTGCGCAGGTTTGGGTATAACGTGGAAGGCATTAGGTGGCGGATGCAGGACTTTGTGTACACGTTCTATGTTGTGGCCAAGACAAATGCTCCTGGCACTGACAAGTCTGGATCTGTCGCTATCTTCATGCCTTTTAGCTTAGTGCACTTTATTGAGAAATCCTGGTTACAGCTCCCAGGACTGTGGAAATAAAGAATAGCCTGTTTTGCAGGAGCAGGTGGTGACTTTTACACTGCAATTCTGAATTTTTACATTTCGTCCCATTCTCCCATTATTTTTTTCCTTCTTTGCTGCATACAAAAGAACATCTATTCAGCAGAAAAAAAAGTGAAAGCCAGCCAGCCTCCTTGTCCTCAGGGAGCACTTCCTCCCCTCTGCTATGGAAATTATTTTTGGACTGGAATTGCTGCTATTTGCAAACTTGTTTAGCCCCTGACTTTTCTCGTTTGACGAGTGTCTCTCCCCATACAGAGTGGTGAGCACCTGCTGGCTGCCGGTGCTGAGTGATGGCTGCTGGTGGAATCTACGTGGGAAAGCCCTTCACCATCAAAAGGTGTGTCTCAAAAGTTTATGTTTTTTTAAACTTCATTTTTATTTCAAAAGGGTTTATAATTACCAATTCATTATTTAAACTACCAGCTGTCAGAGACAGCAATGCCCCGTAGGTTTAATTTCCCACGTCACGCAATTTTCCCAAACGCTAACAGGCCACGGGGCTAGCCCGGTCGCAGTTGGCTTTCAAGAAAGAACAGAGACGTTTTCTCCGTCTTTGTTCTGCCGAACGGCCGATGCTGCTGAGTGTGACCGGGGGGCACCTCTCCCTTTGGTGGCTGCGGAGGTGGCAGCGAAGCGGGGGAGCCCAGGGGACCACAAGGGGATCTGGAGCTGTGGAGCTGGTGGAGATGGAGAGATAGGGGAAAGAGTTGTGGGAGTAAGAGGTGCTGATTCATACTTAGAGGAATTTAATATTCACATCTCATGTGGGAACTGCATACAAATGAGGGGCTCAGTGCATCCCTCATTACAACAGCTCATTAAATTATCAAGACAGAAAGAGTTCCCATCACACCTCCCACAGCGTACAAGTCCGGACTATGTCATTCAAAATAACCCATCGGTATCTTTCTAATCTTGGGGTATGTCTGCGTGGACGGATGCAGACAGCCACACGTTGGCTCCGACCTAGCGAGACCTGAGCCAGCTCCAGGCTGGAGGCGTACAGCGCATTAGCTCCGTGCTGACCCCAAGCGCGAATGCCGTGGCTGTAATTGCATACCCTCGGCCGGGCTCGGTATGCGCCGGCAGGGCCGCGCTGCTCCAGCAGCACTGCGGCAGAGCCCCCGCTGTCAGCCCCCAGGAAGACCTGCCCTCCGAAAGCTGCTGCTGCTGCTACATGTGAGAACGTAATCCCTGCGAGAGAGGCCCAGCTTAACACAGCTCCTTTCAGATTTGGCTGCTCAATGTTTTCCATTAACTTGATACACGCTGTTTACATCCTCCTGCCGCCAGTGCCAGAGATAACTGCCTTGGGAACAGCTCCCTACAGGTATTGTTAACAGCTGCTGAAAACAAAGGAGTTTGTTTTAGCCACGTCACTATCTAAATAGCCAGAAATACATTACTTTTTTATTACTCGTAAGCTAATATTAAAAAATTCGTCTTGTTTTCCTGGCTAAAAAGATGCATTCTGGAAATCTTGCATGCTGTTAAAGCTGGCGCCTGAGCAAGTATCCTTGCAACTGTAAAAGCAAGTGACACTGAGGCAAAGGACGTGTGAAGGGTTCTTGCTACACAAAAGCGTGTTTCTCTTCCCATCCTGTGATCACCACCACCAGCATCAACTACTTGCACTTAGAGACAATTGCTTCCAGCCAGCAGTTGTTCCTTGCCATGTAGTTGGTTGCTGTGTCTTTTTAGGCTGAATGCTGAGGTTGCAGGATATGCATCGGTTCAGCTAGCTACTTGCTCCAATTGAGAAAAAAAAAAAAAAAAAAAACCAACCAAAAACCAAACCTCATTAACTTCCAGCTGCTGATGTCCTTCCTTTTTGTAGTGAACCACTGGGGAGCACGGAGAGGACATCAGCACGTTGACTTTAGTGGTGGTGTTTAGGGTAAGGTTTGCAGTGGCCGAGCAAATGCTCAGCCAGGGTGGCCTTGTCTGTATGGAGGGAAGAGGGTTACATGCGTTTCTGAGACCGTTCACCCCATCTGAAGCAGAGGCCCTGGACAGACTCCCTTTGAACAAAGATGTGTCTCTCCTGCTTTTGATCAGGTCTGAACAGTAGCTCCTTTTTTATCCTATTCTATCCTTATTTATTGGGAACAGGAGAAAGAAAAAAAAAAAAGGAAGAAAAACCCTTTGATGCCTCCTCTCGGGTCAAGTGGAGGAAAGATATGAACTCTTCCTACTTTTTTTTTTTTTTTTAAACAATAGGACTTTGACTGATCACTAGAGCTGGTAGCTTCAAATAACTCTGCTGCACAGGGGCACCAGATATTTTCAGTGGCTGCAGTGATCCAGCAGCAAAAGGCATAAAAGCAAGAACTCTGCTTAGCTCCAGAGCACATTCAAGTGACTGTTTCCTCTTTACTCTGAAATATAAATCCTAGCAACTGAACACAGATGACGTTCATTTGGGCACCCAAAAGGAACTGGCTAGAAAATATTTGATTCCACTTCTAAGTGATTGTTTACAAATAATTTGATTTCCCATTACTCTTCCATTTCATCATCATTCAAAGTCAAAAAGACCACCTTCAGCAGCGAGCAGCAAAGCAGGGCTGGCGGTGCAAACCCTCCACCCACAGCTGCACCATTTCCCTGGTGCTTGCTCCTCATGGTCCTCTTCTGTAGGGTTAGGGAAACAAATGAATGGGCTGTCCATTGGCACTTTTGATAGTTTCTTCAAAGGAGTAAGATTTTACATCTTTTCAGTGGGCTAGCACAAGTTCTGGGAAGGAACTGAATATATTTATTTCTAAGATGGATACATGCACAGTAGGTGTTACGAGTTACTGAAGCCCAGTAACTGAGGTGCTGCCTATGGAAATTAGGGAAATGTAGAGGAGGGAAAATGCAATGATGACAAATGGATAGGCACAACTGGAGACAAGTTTTCAAAACCCATATGGGTCCTTTTCTCTCTATCAGTAGCATCCTCGTGCTTCCCTGAGTGTCTCCTGTTTCTGCCAAGTCCAGGTTTAAACCACAGCCTCCAGGAGAAATCAGGACTTCCCTGTGCCCGACTCCACTGAATCACTGCAGAAAGCATTTCACTGAGAACTGCTGGAGTCGCTTGAGTTCTGGGGCTGAAAATGTGACACGTTGCTAGCTTCGTGTTTTGGTTTCTGGTGTTTCTCACGCAGCATTTTAAACTGATTCAGACGTATTCCCTAATCAAATCTTTAATCTCCCATTTTAAGATGAAAAATGGGTGTAAATGTGGTTTTGATTTTTCCCCACCCTTTTACAGCTGTATTTGCCCCTGTATGTCCCACGACTGCTTCCTCCCACTCCTATTTCCTCTATTGTAATTTTCCATCCTCCTGTATTAAATTTTCCAACCTCCGCTAATAACTCATCCCCCTTCTTTATCTTCTTTTCACATGGCAGGCTTTCTGTACTCTTCCGTTCGCTTCATCCTGCTTTCTCCCTGCTTCTCCACTCCAGTGGCCATTTTGCTCCGTCACTCACTTTTTTCTTTCTGCCAATATGAGTCTTTCCCCAAACGTCTGTCTGCAAAATCTGCAAGCTGAGACTTTTGGCTGCCAGCTTTCCAGTAAGACGTGGGAATAGAGCAACAAAATGGACTCAGTTTTTAAGGTTTGCGTGTCTGTATTTTGCAGCTTTGCCTCGTCGCTGCGAGCAAGTAGCTGGAGGAGGCAATTACAGAGCAGAAGTGTATCTTTACGTCTTTTCTATATGAACGTCGCTCACCCCCTGTGCCGAGAGCCTATGGGGGGCGGGAAGGGGAGCCGAGGAGCTGAGTGCATGGGGTGATTTTGCAGAGGTGGGTGAGGAAAGCCTGTCAAATAAAGGTGTGAGTAATTTAGCTTTGTGGTTTGAGTCTAAAAAACCCTAATGAAAGACTGTCGATGACAGCTTAAAAAGCCGTTTAGCGATGTGATTCCTAACCCCGCCCGTAATCTTGGTACCACAAGGAAATAGATGTGTGTAGCCAGTTCGGTGCCATTTCTCTGTGCATCAGAGCAAAATAATTGTATTATTGTTTCTTAAATTGGCACGTAGCTTTTCATGGTATGGGTTAAGGCTCCAGCAGATTTTGGTTTTCTCTTGTAGGGTAAGGACCGAGACCTTCTGACAACAAGAGATAGCACTCAGAAGCCCAAAGATGGCTCTTGGGGAGTATGCACTCAGTTTTCCTTCTGCTGGAAGTGACTAATCACTGCATAAAATGGAGAGCACTCCAAGTACATGCAGAGCGTATTTATATAGGGTATGCACTGCTGATTGCTGCGAGCACTTGGTGTGCACATGTGTTCTTTCTAAGAAGAACTGAATCCTGTTTAAGACGGTCTTTGCTCCCAGGAGGTTATAGCCTAAGCCATTGAATAGTTGAGCTGAGGAGGCAGCTCTGGAGGTCACCCAGCCCAGCCTCCCGCTCCAGGAAACACTGACTTCACGCGTAGGTCACTTTGCTGAGGGCCACAAGGTGTTGTTCTTATAAGTGGGAGGCATATGATTTTGCTACTGAAATAAGGGTGCTGAAGATGGGAGAACACTAAGGAAAATGCTGGTTTTCTGTAGGCTATGGCTTGAAAACTGTTTGCCACCTAGTCCGAGTAATATATTGCAATTTTTAACGCTAGTCTGCCGTAGGTGGCTGATGGCGATGTGAAGTCAGTAAAGCAAGTAAAGGCAGGAGTCAGGAAAGAAATTTGAAGGAAACCTCAAAAACAGAAGGGAGCCTACTGGGTGCAAGAAAGAAAGAAGTTTGTGACTTAAAAGAAAGAAGAGGAAAAAGCCCGCTGAAAGTTGCAGAGGCTTGTGAGAAGGGGTGGACATTTGCAGGTTGGATGAAGAGAGAGGAGGAGAGGTGAGAGATGTTCGGTAGCCAGGCTGTGCATCGGCCCAGCACTGTTAACCTGAGCGCAGGAGAATGTGGGCAGCTGCTCCAGCGCGGTCATCGATCTGAGGGATGACCCTTGGGAGGTCAACAGCTTGACCCTTCCTGGCGGATGTTTACTTCTCCTCTTCTTAAAGGAATTAAGGACCAAGTAGAATAGTAAGTTACAGAAAGTATTCCCGATGACTAGCTTGTGTCCTGTGGGATGGGATGCCTGTTTATGCATATACAGCTAAGCAGCAAGTAACCTGATAAATGTGATACTTCTGATCATGTCTTTTTTTCTTGCAACTTGGTTTTACTAATGAAATCAGAACTCCCATGCTTACAGTAGAGTCGCTGTGGTCATCCCAAGTAATTGTGTGAAGCAAAATGGTAAGCCTAGAAACCTAGCAAATATTTTTTTCATTGCAGCAAAACACTGCCTGGGTTGCCCTGAAGGATTTGATGCAATCTGTTGCCAGAGACTTGTAACTCGACTGGATGGAGCGTGGGCTGGATCACATGGCAGGTCCTGCTGGTGCTGTTAGTGGTCTCTGCAATATGTGAGACCAGTTCGTACCCCAGTGGAGATGGTCCCAGATCAGAGCTCGTGTTCTGAAGGACCTCATATTGAGTAAGGCAGCAAGGACATGGCTACAGGAAAAACATGAATGCTCAAGCCAAATCTTACCTCCTGCCCTCCCCATGTGTACCTTGCAGTAGAAGTGTAACTGACCGCTTGGACCCACTAAACAAAATAACTACCCAAAATCAGACCCCTCTGCAAGACAATTTACAGATGAGTTTCCAGCTGAAGACACAGCACAGAGGCAGGGATGAGTGGTCAGGAGTGGGGTGTTAGCAAGGGGAGCTCTTTAAACTGTTGTGAGAAATATCCCTGAAACCATGGGCTGCTCTTCATCTGTGCAGCAAGCAGAGGAGCGAGGCCACCGGGCACAGCCCTGGGGTCCCAGGGTCCCAGCCGCTGTGGTGTCCCCAGCCTGCACAAAGACAGTATCTGAAATAACGTGAAGTATGGCATAAGCAACCCATGGGAGAAGGGCATGCGGAAATAGAGCAGGAGACGTTTTGTAATTGTAGAAGCAACTGACAGTATTATAAAAGACTATAAAGCAGAGATTTGCAAGAATGCGTAGCTTGAAAATTTGGGATGAATTGGCTAAGCAGGTCCATGACTAATCACAGAGGTCCATTGTACGACTGAGTCTAACCTCTTGTTTAATGAAAATACTTCTCTGAATAAGTCTCATTCAAACTACAGTAAATATCTCTGCTTAAATAAAATGTCCAGCCTTAATATACAACATTTTAAATGACAGAGAAGTTACCCCAACCTTTGGTAAATAGTTCGAACAGATAATCAAGCTCTCTGTTTAAAACTGTCATAGTATTTCTAGCACAAATTAATCGGGGTGGAGTGTCTAATTGCTGGTAACTGGATCTGTTACAATGCTGGGTGCCAAACTGGCAAGCTCTTATTATCGGATTTCTGCTTCTGAGATGAAGCCTTTGCAGGAAAGGAGCTGTGATTTCCCCCGGTGAAGACCCGATCTGCAGCGGCTCTGGGGCCAGCCCGTGCTCCGGGCCAGCGCGGGGTGTGGAAATACGTGGGAGAGGGCATCCCAGTGTGCCCCCACTGCTGGGCTGAGACGGGGGGGGCCTTGTTCTCAGAGGGCACGGTGGCTTCTGGCATCAGGGGCAGCGTTCCTGCTCACGGGTGCTGGCTCTTGGCCGCTGGCCGTTCCCCCCCATGGCCACCCTGGCTCTGGCCGACGAGCTGCCTCCTGCCCGCTGGCCTCGGGAGAGACCCCAGGAACTACTTAGAGACCTGTTCAGCAGAGTTTATTTTGACATGGGGTGGAAGCTCTGGAAGGTCGGACCTGTGTTTGTTGCAGTGGTTTGCCAAAACCACTGTTGGTAACCCAAGTTTAGCCTCTGTCACATTGAAAACGTGACTAACAAAAGGGACATGTTTCAGGACTACATGATGGTTGCATTTATACGTTTATTTTTAACTAGGGGTCCACTGTCTGGCCAATTACAAAGCCTGAATGCTGCTGGAAATCACCAGGGCTGTCTTTGGTCAGACCTGTTGTACTCATGGTTCCTCTCTCCCCGATGGGGACAATGTGGACGCTGATAAACCCTATCGAGTCGCCCCTTTGTGGTCTTCTGCAGCTCTTTGGCCTTGTCCTCCTCTCCCTGGAGCTGGGAATATGCATTTTTCAGTAAACCTCCCTCCTTCCCCGCATTGGGACAGTGTCGAGCGGTGTGTAATTAAGGAGACCGTGATAACATCTAATGATTCATTTACTGACATCCTTTAAAAAGGGAGCTCTGCCTCTGTCCCCTCTTCTCCTGGGTTTCCTTCCCTCCTTGCCTTACGCTGGGGCTGACAGGGAGCCTGGAGCTATTCTGCAGATTAAATGGCGGCTACGCCACCTGCTTCTCAGTTGACTGGTTTTTGTCCACGTTGACCATTTTCTCTATTTTAAGGCTGCGTTTTAGAAAGTGGGGACTCTGATTTCTTTTCCCTTTTTTTTGAACCTACATGAGCCATACTGCTCCCTGATCGCTCCTGCGCCATGGAAGTGAAACATCTCTCGGTCGAGTGCAACACCTTTGCTGCAGTGCCTCAAGGGGACTATAAAACAGATGGCCTCATCCTGGGTCATTTTTCTTTATTGATGTTATTGCTGAGCCCTGTGCTATGGCAACCGAAGGAGCTGTACTCTTTGGAGCTGGAGCAGGGCGGAGGGAGGAAGGATTCTGAAGTTGCCGTTTGGGACCAGCCCTGCTCCAGCAGCCGCAGCTCGGCCGGCGCCCCGCCAGCTCGCTGCGGCGCGGGTGTTTATCCAGCACGGCGGTGAGTCACGGGTGCCATGCTCCACCAAAGCCACCTCCGGCAGCTTCCCTGTGAATCACTGCAGCCTGAGAAGACTTGCAGCAATTCCTGGGCCACCAGAAGGATGATGTCATTGCCTGCCCAGGGGAATAAGGGTAAAGTCACGTGGAGCTCCGCTCTCGGAGCTGGGGAAAATGGCATCTCAGCAAAGAGTTTGCGGGTGACCTAACCGGGCACATGATTCAGTGTTATGGGACCAAACAACACAAAGATCCTTCTTGCAGGGAAGGAAGGAAGAGACTGCGAGATACATACAAATAATTTGAGGTGGCTTTCATAACAAAACCTGTAAGGCAAGGAGGAATGATATGGCACAGGGTCCACAAAGGATTTAGCTTTAATTATTTCTCTTTGCATCGCCTGTTTTCATGTACGTTTATGACTCTCCAAGCGGTATTGCCTATCCTGGGTGATCACGACGTGAAGTCTGATGATGTAATCTTTGCATACAGTGTCCTGCCCTTGCAGCTGAGTTACTGTGATACTGGTTCAAACTTACTTGCCAAACCCAGCTGAAGGATTTCGTCAAGTTTAACTCCAGCTGAAGTCAAATGCTTTTGACCCTTCTGAACAATTAATTCCTGACTGTTTTCCATTTCCATTGGATTTGTCATTATTTCAAAGAGGTTGGTTGCTGATTTCTGAGCAGGCATCAAGTGGTCTTTTCTGATTTCAAATATGAAAAATAATAACCTTGCGCTCCTTCTCCTAAGAGGAATCTTGAAATGCTATGGAAAGTGCTAGTTATTTATTTTAAATGTGTGGTCTTGTAAAATCAAGACCAGTGCAGAAAATTAGTAGATTTTTTTTTTATCATCTTGAAATTGTACAAGGCTAAGAATTTTACAGAAATTAAAAATCAACTCATGTTTTGTCAAGAAAAGCCAGTGGGGTGGATTTGATGAAGCTGGAATTTGCATCTGTGACAGTGAAGCAGCTCAGAGCTGTTCCTTGCCTCTCTTGCTGGCAGCCAGAGCTCAGACCTCAGGAGAAAGAGGAGGAAACTTCATCCCAGAGATCCCTGGGGTTTCAAGGTGCTGCACCTGCTGGCTCCAAAGCGTGCACCCGGGCTGTCGGCGGGGAGCAACTCCCACACGTGCGAGCTCCTTGAGCTATGAGCACGATGGCCGTCATCCCTCTTCCCAGGCAAGGCATCCCCACGCGTCGGTGCTAATTGGACAGTGCTGACAATCCCCTAAGTTATGTTTTGTCAGCTGCTTTCTGTTCCTTGACTCTGTTAGGTGTATGTTGGTGGCTAACCACATTTAACAGCATGGGTTAGATAATGAAATTGTTGGGCAAAGCACTGATAGGACTGAAGAAACTGATCCCAGATGGGACTTCCTCGCCGCAGACCATCAGACCGTGCCACCAAGGCCCCCCCGCACTCACCTCCATTGACTTCCCCTTACCCAGGCCCGACGTTGGCGTGCATCACAGAAAAGCCTCGTGAAAATCTCACTGAGGATGCATGTGGTGGTTGTCAGTGGCACGCTGGTCCAAAGGTACCAAGCCCCATACTTGAGGTACTTGTGAAAATTGGCCTGGTACGGTACATTTTCCTCCTTCCACTCAGCTTCCCAGTCTGGTTTTAACATTTGTCCATCTTGGGTCATCCCGATTCCTTCCCCAGTAAAAGGGACAGGCTGCTAAACTGGGGCGCAAAGGATCCCTCTGCACCTGCGGGTTGCACTGCGTGACCTGGGAAGCTTGTTAATGGTTTTGCAGGTAAGATGGAAACTATCAGATAAAAGGCACTCTGCCTTCTCCAGAACAGCGACATTGCTAGTGCAAGCGTGTGCCTGAGCACGGCCCGAGCCAGAGCCGGAGCACTGAGGGCACTATTTGCACGGCCTCCGTGAATACCAGCTCTGTTCTGGCTTGCAGGGTTTTAAGGAAGTGAGCTGCAATCGCGATGACATCAGGCAGCTAACGTAGAATTTGGGCTCAGTGAACTCTGAACGCGCCCGCTCCTTGTAGGTGAATCTGGAGCCTTTTGAAAGGACTTTCCTCAGCCGCTGCACTCGCTCTTTTGAGTCATGACCGCAGCGTGCGCGGCGCTGCCCAAATGCAGCAAATGACACAAGACTTGCTCTTTGAGAGAGGTGTCTCAACAGCTTTCAGTGCGGCCTGTTGGGTAATCTTGGAAATACTGATACTTTCCTCTTGAACAGGTTTTAAAAAGTTGGAGCATGAAGGGATGTGGGGCGGTCGCTGCTCCCTGCATCTCACTCCCGTGGGAGCTGGAAGTGTGGCACCTGCAGCTGGTCCCCCCAGGCTGCCTTTACTCTCCAAAAGCTTTAGAGACGAGGAGGTGGGCAATGGAGCTAAAGTCTTTGAATCATGGCTATAAATGGAAGAGGGTTTTTGTGACGTTCTCCAGTGAAGTGGCTGAAAAGCAAAAGCATTTGGAAATGTTCTGGGCGCAGAGGAAACAAGTTGTTTATTATCCCGCAGCTCTCTTGGGCCCATTTTATGCACAAATATGGCCAAAAATGATTTTTGAAGAGCTTGCATAGTGATGGGGAAGGACAAAGGAGCAAGATCTGTTGGTTGGTTGCCCTGCTTGCCGGAGGGGAAAAGCAGCCCTGGGGGCCTCATGCTGGGGAGGGGATGCCCTGGGGAGAGGATGCTCCTGGGGGACCAGAGGTGGCCAGAGGTGAAGCACAGCTGGTGTATCACTGATGTTCACCATAATACAGCCATAGGAGCCTGCTCTTAGTCCTTCACCCGTAGCCTCTGAGCCCGGGCAGCCTGTTGTGCCGCTGGGCATCGGTGTGTTGGCAGTGACCAAGCCGGGGCCACGGTCCCACCGGGCGCTGGAGGCGGCGCAGCTCCTGCCTCCGCTTTCTGCAGCGGGGAGCACACAGGTGGGCATGGTGGGGACCTCGGCCACCCCGGGGAAACCTGGTCCCTCTGCCCCCAGATCAGCGCTCAGCCCTGCAAGCCAGGCGCAGGCACCTTGTTTTCATGAATGGGAAAGCTCAGTGTGCACCAGTATTTTTTCCCCTGTCTTTCATCAGTTTATTCATCATCATAGGATTGTGTTAATGTTCATCTTGGCCCAGTCCAGGGGTGTATTGCATCTGCTGGGAACAACCAACGGCCACAGCCAAACCTTTGCATTTGAGGACAGATACCTGGGGCTGCGCGAGATGCACGCCCTAACATTAACTGCGTGACTACAGGAATCTTCGCTGTTGGCTTGGTGTCTTAATCACTGCGACTCCAGTGTAGCCCAGCGTCTGAGCAGAGGGCTTCCTTCCTGGTATGCGCCTGCGGTTAGCTAAATGTACCATGAGGCATCCAAAATACGAATTAAAGGTCAATACAAAGCCCTTTACAAGGCACTTTGGATGAAGGAAATATGCTGTATGTATGTGGTATATAACACAAAATACTGTAAAGACTCCTTCCTTTCTTTAGGGTGTTTTACATCATCTGCTGTACACAGAGCTCTGCTGCTTCTCTGGCTATTCTTGTTATTTTGAGTTTTTCAGAAGTAGGATGCCGATGCTTTCTAGTGAGGAATCTGGCTCTACTGCCACGCATTGAAAACGAAGCTTTGCTATTTGTTTATTTAATTGTTTAAAGCAAGAAAGGAGGAGGAACCTGGGAGAAGAGCGTGGGGCATGAGGTGAGCAAGACGAGCAGAGCCAAAGGCATCAGCGGGTAGTGACCAAGAGGTGTGAAAAGTCAGCAGGTGGGAGCAGGTGCCCGGCGTGATTCCTTGCAGAAGCAGCTGCTCCGGGAGCCGTCGGGTTGAGGCATGCACCACGTAAGCGGTAAGCTGTTTGTCATTACTCAGAGGAGCAAGACAAATGAGAAATCAATTGAACATCAAACCATTGTTGCTGATTGCCTATGTTGAAAATAAATGATTCATTGACTGCTTTAATTGATTCATATACGTGGCAAGGAGTTCCACTCTTGATTTACAGACCTTTCCACCAGTCAGGCAGGAAAGTCTTGCTCCCACTCACTTTATTTGTGCAACAAACATCCTTTTCTCTTGGCGTGGATTAAGCCAACCCACTTAGAAATTTTTTTTTCTCTCTGTTTACTTTGCCTTTAAGTGATTGGTAACTCCACTCACTTACATGGTGCTTTTTTTTTTTTTTTTTTTTAAATTTTGATTTTATAATGGAGGAGCCTGGAAGGGATGGGGATGGCTGTGTGCACAGTGCTGGGCTCTGTGCCCAGCAGGGCGAGCAGATGACCCCATCCTCAGAGAGCTGCAGTCTACAGCGTACCATGGATTTACAGTGTGCACTGCCAAATCAGTGGGAAAGGGGACGTTTGGAGATGTAAAAGTCTTTTGTAACTCCTTGTGTGCTAAACTGTCTTGAAATCTGTATGCCCTCTGTAGATAGAAGCGGTTGCTCGCAGGGGCTGACCAAGACTGTGCCTCCTCCCTGCTGCCGTGCCTCTGTTTACCCACCAGCCCGAGGAGGAGGTGTTGGAGATCTGCCTCTGCTTTTCCACAGCAGTTCGATAGAGTCGTCAAAACAGAAGGGAAACAAGGGGGTGTTTGCTGTAGGTGAGGGGAAGGGATGGGGAGGGAGGTGTATCCCGGCTTGCGAAACCGGTGGGTGGTACCGCGGTGGGGAAAGGCGTGAGGAGAGCTGCAAGAACAGGGAGGTTGCCCCCGGCTGATTCGGGAGGGCAGGTCTCCAGCAGTGCTGGCCGGAGGGGAACATAAGTGGAAAAAGGAGGGAAAAAGGAATTTGACGGTTGCCTCAGAGTGCACCAGGCGGCTGAGGCAGAGGCAGCCTCTCGCGAGCTCTGCGTGCCCCCGGCCGTGCCAAGGGGGACGGCCTGACAGCCCCTCCACCATCCCAGCTGTGTGGTGGCCACCGCATCCGTTGGGTTGCGTGGTTTCGCCCAGGTTTCTCTGTGTGTCCTGAGGCCAGGCTGCAGGGAAGCGGGGCGAGCTTTCTGGGGAGAACCTTCTCCAGGTGAAAATACCACAATGCCACCAAGCTCCTTGATCTGCCAACAACCACGAAAGAGATGGCAACCAGCAAACTGGGTCCGAAACAGGAAAACAATGGCAGTCTCTTGCAGTTATTTGCCACCAAGTAGAAGAGTCATAACTCAGTTGCCCAGGGGATGATTAAGGATGGAGCCTGACCAGCTTTTAACGTGATGCAGCCCACAGGTGCTGTTGTAGGATGAACTGGATTGCAGAATTTAGCTGACTAAGAAATAATACTTTCCACCAGGTTGTTTTTCAGCTGGATCTTTTTTTTTCCCACCCAGCTCTTTGCACCAGTGCTGGGGCTGGTGGGGCGGGAGAGGCAGCGCAGGAGAGGGCAGCAGCAGGGTGGGCAGGAGACGTGTTTTTTCCGTAACGGTTCTGCTTCACTCCACACCACACGCTGGGGCTCAGGCTGGCAGTAACCGCACCAGCCTGGTGTAAAGGTGCTGTATGCGCAGGGCTTCTTCATGATTTGATCGACTGACGTTTTTGGCTTGGTCTGTTTGGCAGTGAAACGGCTAACAGTGCCACCACGTACATTGGTCTTTTTTTTTGGGTGACATATTTTTGCGTTGTACTGGAAAGAATTCACCTCCTGTGTCAGTCTGCTTGAGGGAGCCCTCACAAATGAGAAGAATAAACCTAGAAACACCTCCTGCTCTGCGCCCGAGCTGTCTCTGGTGCTTGTGAGCCTGAGCCTCCCACCGCCTCGCAGCATAGCACAAGCGGGTTATCTGCCTTTCTGGTTTCCCTAGTCAAACCCCGGGTTCTGCACCAAAAGGGTTTGAAAGCCTGCATGGGATGGGTCCGAGTCCTTTGCTCCCTGCACGGAGATGCTGTGTGGGGAGGTGCTGGCAGGACTCGGTGCGAGCTGGCTCTCTGGCCGCAGGAGCCGAGGGGACAGCGAGCTCTGTTGAAGCTGGGTCCAGTTGTTCCTCTCTTTGGTGTGCAACTCTCCTTGCTCAGCAATGTTTCACTGCAGACAGCATGGATTGGGTATGGCGAGGGAGAGCAGGATTAAGGATCTGGAACTTTGACTTCAAAATAAGGGGTTTTTTTGAGGGGGAGAGGTAGCTTGGGAGTTCAGAAGAAGCAGTCTGTGGTGAAAAGAAAGAAGAGGAAGAAAAGAAAGATGCTGAGAATGGTGCTGGGCAGATAGACGTTGTGATCAGGTAGCCACGGACAGGGACCAAAACCTGGAAGGATGCTGGCTCTGCTTGTGCTGCTTATTTCTTTTTTCATTACTGGTTAAAAGTCAGCAATGTAAATCTGGGGAGGATTCGGCATTCCCCATCTGAAGGACATACGTTAGCAGAGAAGCGCCTCTGTAAGCATTGCTTCAGCGCTGGTTCTGCAAAAAGGTTGCAGGAACTCATTATTCATGATTTTATCTTGCTACCTGAAATACATAAATAGCCTAAAGGTTCCTGTGATGGACTTCTTCCAGCTCTTTGATGTGCCAAAGATAATTTCTGTACATACTCCCTCAACCTGTCCCCACTCCCTACCTAAGGTTAATGTTTCTACTTGTTATGTTTACCTGTCTGTACTAGACTGTACGCTCTCCAAGGCAGGGACCTTGCCATCTTTCACGTTGAAGTACCTTGAAGGAGTTGTAACATCAACAGCCTATAAAATGTGATATAAATTATCAAAGCAACGTCAACTAACACGGCTCAACTCTTCGGCCTCTTCTGTGCCAGGTGAGCTTTTCGCGGGGCTGCCGGCTGCTCCTGGCGCCGGCTCGGCACAGACTGTGCCAGCAGCGCCGGCAGCCCGGCCCCAACAGGCAGCCGCTGTCAGGAGAGCGCGTGGTGCCCTGCAAGCGAGTCCGGTGGCTGCTATGATGAGCGGGGTGACAGACCCCGTGCCCACCTGCAGCCGGGCTCCTGATGAGGTGCCAGCAGCGGCGAGGCTTTTTTGGAAAGCAGAGAAAAGGCTCTCCTTGCTGCCTGCCCCACGATGCTAGCAGCAAAGCCCTTGCCGGCAGCGCCGTGGCTGCTGGCTCTCGGGGAGGCTTCCCGCACACCAGCTGCCTGTCTGCTGGAGAGAAATCACATTGCCAGTAGCAGGACCCCGTGCCCCCGCTGGTTTAAAAGCTCTGGACTACACCCCAGAACTTTTAATAACTCAAGAGCCTCACGGCACTCTGGATTTTAGTCCCCTGGTGTGAAAGCGTAACAGTGGAAGTGAATGGATGCATCCCTGCCTTCTGGAGCTAATGCAAGAAATAGGCAGAGCCAAGCAACGCACGCTGTCCTGCCCCAGCTCTCGCATGGCTCCAGTGCGTCCCTGGGGCCGGAGCCACCATCCCGGAGCGTTTCTGGGAGCCTGCCGCTCAGGCCCACAGTCCACAGCGCGCCTGCAGCCAGTTCTCTCTTGCTTTCCCTTCTTTGGAGCCGGTTTCTTTGTGAAGCCTGGGATGTGTCAGGGAGAGACCTTGTTTTTATAACCTCCTGTTATGGCTGGAGGTGATGCCTCCGCGGTGATGGCTGGGGAGCAGACTTTGATCTGGTGCATCGATGCCTCCTCTGGGTATTCAGGCCTCTGAGTCTTACTTGCCCTGGGCAATAGTCAAGAGGATTTCCCCCAAGTAAAAAGAGCCATCAAATCTTATCAGCTGTCTTGCTATTCCTGTGTCACCACTCCTTGAAGACAGCACCTGCCACGGAGAGGTCAGGCAGAGAAATCAAGGGGTAAAAGCCCCGTGTGCAGCCCAAAGCAGCGCAGAACTGGGGGGGACAGGTCCTGGGACTGGCCCAGCCCTGTGGCACCCCCAGCAGCTCAGGCACCAGCAGCCGTCGGGCCAAGAACCCAAGTCCCAGCTGACTCCCTGCCAAGCACACGGCCTCTCTGTCTGCCCTTTAGTTTGCAGTATGAGTGGGCAGGGTGCCATCAGCAGGGTCTCACCAGCATCCGGTGGATCCCACGCAGCCAGGAAAAAACCCCTGCAGAGCCTGCTGAGCCGCTGGGCGAGGGGGCAAGCTGGGCTGAGGCTGCGGGCAGGTGGGCGTTCGGTCCTGCACATGGTCCCCGGCACCCACTGGTAACAACCCGAGGCCGGGCTGTGCGGCTGCGACGTGAGCAGGACTCGCTTTTGGATTTTGCAGCTCTTATCACCGCAGCATCCCAGAAGTCAGAGGAACAGGGGCTGGTGGAGGAGCGGGGTCAGGATTAGAGATGGGAAAGTGGGACATCCAAGTTCTGCTTCTGGCTTTACTACACACCCTTCCTTTTCTTATCTGTAAAAATGCCTTCATGTTTTTCATGCCAGTTTGGTTTCTGAAGGGTTGACCGTGACATTCGGAGGTAAACTAAGCTGAGCTATAGCGCTGTTGCACATACAGGATGCTTTTCTTCAGGGAAGCTTATTTCCAAAGGCAGGGGAGTGCCGTGCTGTTAAAGGCCCCGTAAACTGGTTGACGCGGGGAGCTGCAGACCCTACGCCCAGCCAGACTGCCGTGCTCGACGCTGGCTCTGTGTTAGACCTCCGAAGCACCTGCAGTTTTGGTTACTTCTTTTGCACATCTGCTCCTCCAGACCGCTCAAGACTTCTCCATATTTCTTTCAAACAGAGCTATTATTTCACTGACCCAGGCCTGCTATTCACTGATGAATTGGATGCTGTTCATTGCAGCTTGAAATACTATTTTGCTACTCTTAATGCTTCCCATTCATTTTCTGGGGCGATCGGATTCATAACAGCAGCTATGCAGCTTTCATTGATACTCGATGCAGCGGCAATACTCTCAGCAAAGGCTTTTTTGTACGTAGGGCTCCAAACCTTTCAACCGCGCTATCGTGGAAAGCCATAATGTCCCTTTTCTGCAATGCCCTGAGCCACCTGCAGCCCCTGAAAGGGCACATTGTTTCCCCAATTAGAGACACAACACGGGCAGTGTCTGCGCTGGGTGCAAGGGAGGGCTCTGGGTAATCTCTTTTTGCCCTTCCCCCCCCCCCACCCCCCCATCCTGTTTGAGGCTGAATTTCGGCCCATCGGCCATTTAAATCTAAACGGGAGGATGTTTGCAGGGAGGGTTATTTTAGCTGCTATTTGAGCCTCCCGATGCTGCGCTACCAGGTGGGGCCCGACTCTCCTGGGGTGGCAATCCTGCCAGGAGCAATTCCTGAGCGCTGGGGTTTTACATGAACGGCCACAGTTTTCTACTTCTTCCTCCCCCTGGAAATCCATATGTCTCTAAGTGACCAGTGTTGGGGGCGTGGGTGGGTTTTCCTTTTCTTTTTTATTTTCCCGAAAAAAGCACTTGTGTGTGGGGAAGATGCTGCGCTACTTTTTGCTCAGAGAAAAGGAGTCTGACAGCTTAGCACTGCTCAGAGACAGGAAAATTACTTTGTCTAGTGAATATTCTAAAGAGATGAAATAACAAGGCACAATCAAAATCCTCTGCTTAAAAGAAGAGCTGTCTCACTCCTGCTAAGCCAACAATTTCATTGTTTTGCTCATCTTTTGCAGAATAACCTAAGAGAAGGAACAGTGGGAATGCCTGTAAATGCTTTTTGCTAAAGAAAAAGAAGATTCAGACCATAATCCATGTTGGCAACCAGAGGAAAATATCTCTGCCCCAACCGATAAGTGGTGGTTTATTATGGGCATATCCTTGCTGGCACTTGCCTGTTTCAGTTACTCGAAAAAAAGGAGTTGTCACCCCCAGCTCGCACTGTCAAGTGCTACCCAGCAGCAACGTGGCTGCCATTTGGCATGCTGTGATACCAGCCCTTGCTTGTTTTCAGTAAACAGAGCTATGTTTTGAAGGGAATGGCAATGTTGTTGAAGAAAAACAGAGTACTTAAAGAAAGATGGATTGTACTCTGAGCTAGAAAAACACCAGAGATGGCAAAGATAATCTCCGAGCTGGCACGCTGCTGCTCCCCGGGTTTCATGGCACTGGGCGAAGTGGCTGGCAGGTTGTTATCCCACAGCCGAGGGATACAGGGAGGTGAACTTAGTGCTTCGAATCATGGCTTTTTTTTTTTTCTGCCCCGCATTTTGTCTGTCTGTCTTGTAGCTGTCTCAGAGAGGGCGGAAAGCTGGAATCACCTCTGCATCTCAGGAGTAAGAGAAGGTCACCTTATGCGCCCAGCCTTTGTAAATATTCCCCTCCTCCTTTCAAAACCTGTGCCTATGGTTTGGTCCTGCTCTGTTTCAAAGCAACTGCTGACGGTGGCATGGGGGGCTCTGGGGAAGCGGGGGGCCCAGCGGCAGCACCCTGCCAGCAAGGCTGCAGCAGGCGGGGGGGGGGAGGCCATCCCAGGCCGCCAGGCATGGTTCCTGCCAAAGCCTTGCAAAAAAAAAAGCTGGCACAGGAACAGCTCTCTGGGATTCCCCTTTCCTGCTATTCCTCTCCAGAGCTGAGCCACTTGTTTATCTTGTGGGAGAAGTCCGCAGCCACAGTTAGCTTTGCATATTTGATCCTGTCTGAGGTCATTTCTTTTCCTATCTGCAATATTTCTATTGCAAGCGCCTATAATTGTTTAATTGTGGTAACGCTTACAATTGCTCAATGAACATATTACCTCTATTGTCCCCATGATCTCAAATACAAATGTTGTGGCAGCCACCTATTGTTTGTGGGCTTAGTGACAGAGGCGCCAATAAACAAGTGCCAGAGCTAGCCCTGGGTGGCACTTGGGAGCCGATGCCTGCAGAAGCCCTGGGAGCCAGGCATGGTGCTTCCCCCCGTCCCCCCACCGCCGCGCAGCCCACCAAAGGCAAGGTTAGCGCCGAACACCTGCAGGACATCTGCTGAGATGGCTGCAGTCAGTTGACCCACAGCAGCAAATTCTGATTTTTTTTATTTTTAGAGCAAGCAGTACCCCATGCCTTTGGTTCCTGCTGAACAACCTCGGGGGTGTGGGTGTGCGGCACTCCTGAAATTCAGGCTGTACTTGAACGGGAAAAGTCAGACAGACGTGTGACAGGAATGATCAGAGATGTGCAATGCTATCTGTAGGAGATGAGACTGAATCAACTTCAGCCTAGAAAAGAGAGGACTCTGGGCTACGGCAGGGGTCTGCAACGTGACGAATAGCGGGAGGAACGGCAGCAGATGCTCATAAGACAAGAGCCAAGGGATGTTAAATGAAATCATCAGGCAGATATTTTTTGAGGCATAGAGGAGGAAGTTTTTTTCACACAGCCATAATTAATTGGTGGAACTCATTGCCACGGGATGCTTCAGGTGCCAAAACTATGCATCGGTTCAAAAAGCAATTAGGCAAATTAATGGGACAGCAGTCTACAGAGGCCTGTTAGAGCTGCTGCTGCAGATGCAGCCTGTGGCTCGGGAAGTCCCTGGGCTGCCGAGCGCCAGGATTTGCAGGGTTGCGCCAGGCTTGCCCCGCTCTGCCCCCCGTAACCCCTATGACCCAGAGCCGCAGAACGGCTGTAGCGTGTCTTCTTTTCCCAGGGCTTGCTGCGCCAGGCTGGAAATGCTCCTCTGTAAGGATTTTTCTCAAATGTAAAAAAATCAAAAGTGACTTCTAAATACCACAGCGAGGTACTGGGAGGGAGGAGAGCTGGGCAGCTCTCACTTTGAGGGGCATTACTGTGGGAGCATAAATTGGCCCCGTTTGGGGAACTGTGTTTTTTGCCTTCTTCCTCCTCCCTGACTTCATGCTGGCAGCGGTGCTGCCTGCCCAAGGGCAAGCCGAGCCACCGGGAAAGGCTACGGTGTGGGCGCTGACACGGGGCGTGCGAGGCTCTGGGGGCAGCAGGGCAGAGAGGGGAGACGGCGCCATGTTAGCTGCTCTAGCTGCGCCCTCAGCCTCACATCCCTACACCGGGACACCTCATCCTTCACCCCGGCACGCTCTATTTAATTGTGGGATGTGAAAGTGCCACTAGATGCAGGTGTAACAGCAAGAAATTGCAAGGAAACAGCCCCCACGTATAAACAGATATATATTTAGAGAGAAGGGTAGTCTGCAGGCTGTGATTAAAGTTCAGTGCATTTACATTTTAAATGCTTCAGTACTCAGTCAGTTTAGATAGCTTAATCTTTGAGAATTAGATAGCTTAATCAGACAGAAATAGAAGCTGCACAAAGAAGGCTCTGTAAAACCCCAGGGCTCTGGGTACGGGAGCCCCAAGCTCGACTTCTTTTTTGTTTAATGCAGCAGTTCACTAGGCACTTTTTAGGCAAGCGTAAAGACAAAGTGCCGGAAAGAGATTTCATGTGCGGAGATATGTAAAACAAGACCTGTGATTTGTTTATTATATTAAAGAACACAGCCAGAGCTTTAGGATAAAAGGGTATAAAATAAATGGTATGGGAACCCAAACAGCAGCATTTTTTGCCTGGCAAAGAGAGAGGTAGGACGTGGACTGTGTCAGGTCACCTCTTCTGCGCCTGCCTGGGGTTAATGCGCTGCTAACGTTGGCCCTAGGTCTGCCCTACCCAAAGGTCTCCTGGTGCTTTGCAAGGAGTCACAGTTTTGGGGTGGGCTTTTCTACGTGGCCATCCAGACCCACCACGCTGCATGTAGGACATGGGAAACCTGATGGGGTGTTGGCTGTGGCTGCAGCAGGCAACCCTCAGGGGCTATCAGCTTGGGGGTCATAAGGACACCGACTGTCCTGATAAGGGGACAGTCAATGGATGTGATCTACAGAGAGTAAAACCAGAGCGACTCCAAGGCTGTTTATTGCCAACCAAAAATTTCCTTTGGAAATTGGTCTTGGAAGATGACAGAGGTGACAGCAGTGCTTACCTGTGACACAGCATTCCTGGGCTTCCATGGAAATTCATGAGCCCTGCTCTATAATCTGGCCTCTTACTCCTATGTGCAAGCGTGGGATTATTTACTGGTGCTTCGGAAGGGCAGAGCAGCTCCGCACAGGGGTGGGCAGTGCGTGCCCTGCAGGGAAACCCTGCGCAGGCTGCGGGGAGGCCGTGATCAGCCTTTTCACCACAGGACAACAGGCACTTATTTTGCAGAACTGAGAGAAGTTGTAGTAAGGAAATACTGGACGGATCTGCAAGGTGCAGGGGCATCTCCTATGCCCTTCATTCATCTCTTGGGGTTTTTTTTGGTTGAAACTCTCCATCGAGTTAATCTCATACTTCTTCCTTCATTGTTTCTTTCCTCTGCTTATTCTCTTTTTTTCTCTCTTTTTCCTCTAGTGATGCTTGAGAAACACTAAAGAAACACTCATTTCAGACAGTCTCTTCCCCCTTGTCCTTCTTTGCTTACTCCAAGCGTGCTCGGCTAGGCTCTATCTCCTTCCCCTTTGCCTGTTTTCTGCTTTGAGGGCGGCCCCAGGGTTTGTCTCTGCAAACAAGCCACCCCTGGCAGGGTGATGCGAGCTCCTTGGGATACAGTGCTGCATCATCACCCCCCTGCCCTCTCCCTGAAGTTGAAGCTGTGCTTTAAGGCCTGAAGTGAAGCAAAAATCTCTTCAGTTTCAGTCCCCAGCCAGACAGCACAAGGCAGCAAGGAAGGAGAGGCTAATCTTATTCAGGTCATTAAGATGTGGGCAGAAGTCAGCGTGTCCTAATGATCGCCTTTGAAATTCTATATGTATATAATTCATCTTGTGCTCCAGTGGATCCTGCCTGAAACTGGTACTGCAATTCTGTTTCTACCCATCTGCTTTTGTATTCAGTACTTTGAGGTAGTTTACATAAATGGGTGGCTTTCACTTGCGTTCCCATTGTAACTGCCTCGCAGCTGTGTGGGACTAGGCCCCCTCCACCCAATTTTTGACAGGGGCAGACTTACGGACTTGGTAAGGGGCTGCGGCTCTCGCCTGGAGCCCTCTGGGAGGTACCAGCAGGCACGTGTCCCGCGGCAGGGGATGGGGCAGACCTCCGGTGCCACCTGCCCCACTCCCCCCCCAGCCCTCCCTGCCACTCAGGGGGGGTCTGTGCCACCCTCACCGTGCACAACGGGGCCACGAAGGTGATGACGGTCTGTGTCAGCCCGCGAGGGGCACCAAGAGCTGGCTGGAATGGCTGTCAGAGCTAACTGGCTCTATTTGTACAGGAGTTTGTTTGGTTTCCTTTATGAGCAATTTTAAAGGATCAAATTGTTCCCAGAACATGCTTTCCAGGCTGATCGGATTGCCATTAGCCGTGACCTTCCCTGCAGCCAGTTGTTGGCTCCCCTGGCCTGTTCCACATAGGGGTGGAAATTGTTTGTGGCAGGGCGTGGGACTTCCTGCACCGGTGTATCGCTCCCCAGCATCTACCACAGCCCTGCTCCAATCTTCATCTGGGGTCTTTGGATGTGACCACAACAGACATCGCAGGAGAGGCAAGGCAGGCCACTTCTAGGCATGAGCGTTTCTGCTGTCAAGAGGCACCAGCTTTATTTTGGCAAAGCAAATAGGGCTTTCGCATGCGAACACAGGACAGCACGAGGCTTCCCTGACAGTTGCCGTGCTTTCATCATTACCGAGCGAAAAGGTCCTCAGAAAAAGACACTATCCTGCTGCCTGCAGGGCATTTCACACCGCTCTAACCAGCTTTAATTTCAGCATCTTGGCATAACTGGGTGTGTGTGTGTCTGTGTGTGAGTCTTTCATGTCTCCCTTTGCAGTCCAGCTCTGGAGGCTTTGCTGGAGCTTGTGGCCTGGAGCCTGAGCGCACGGCAGATGAACATGAACAAATGACAGGAAGATTTGTCATAATTGAACACTTTCTCCCACACTTAGAGCAACTGCATTGATCTCAGCTCAAAGCTGAAGCTTTTGCTGTAAACAATAAATAACAGATGCTGGACTTAAAAACAATCTCTCGTCTGTCCTGAGAGGACACAACTCCTTTGTAAGCGCAGGAACCAGTCCTGGGGGGTTACAAAGCAGAGGAGAGGAGGAGGAAGGGAGGAAATAACAGCACCACCACGTTTAGTGCTGAACCTCTGGTGAACAGTGTCGACGGGCACACACGCACAGAGAAAAGACACCTTGCCTCACATCTTTCCTGGCTAGATGTTAAAGTCGCTGTTAAAGCTGGCTGAAAAATTGATTTTGGAGTTTGGCGGCCAAAGGGAAAACCCAAGACACAAAATGTTGTTTCTGGCAGACCCAAAAAGTAAGGGGTCATTCTATCTCTAGGCTGTTCAGTATCACCTGTAAGCTGAGCACCAGAGTCAAAACAACCCTTTGCCATTTCATCCAGGTGACCCTTCTCACGGGCCGGCAGTCTTTAGCCAGGTTTTCCTTTCCCCCAGGCAGGGAGCAGTGCTTTTCCCAGCTGAGTCCTGGTATCCAACAGCACTGGCTTTGCGGCTACCGTGGGGCAGAAGCTGCTTTTACAGCTCCCTATCCAGCTGCCTGTGCTGGGAGGCAGGGAGCTGCGTGCAGGAAGTGGTTATAGGGTCACTGTGCCCCGGTTATCCGCACCAGTGCCTGCACTCTTGAGAGATGCCGCCTAAGTCCAGGCATCAGTTTGGACCAGTATAAATCTGTCAGAGGACAAGGGATTTATTAGCAGTCTCTCTTTCCCCCACATCAGCCAGTGGGCAAATCCAGTCTGCCCTTTAGCAAGGAAGAGTGGTTTTCCCAAATCCCCAACTAACTGGAAGGTGCTGCAAACTATGGCCATGTGACGGCAATTTGGCGATGTTAGAAGTCCTCCCCCTGCTGAAAGAGCCTCTCTATCTCCTGCTCCCAGTACAAACTACTGCCTGCCAGTGAAAAAAGTACCTTTCATTCAGCTTACTGTAGCAGGGGACATGCCCTGTACTCAGCTGTGCAGTGGGGGTGGGGGTCTCTGGGTGGAAACAGAGGCATCAGCTCCCCTCGCACCTCTCCCTATGTGCTGCGACTCACCGGTTCTCCTCTTTCATTCCCCACCAGGATTGCAAGACAAAACCCCTGAACAGCAAAACTGATTTACGCTTGCAGTAAGGCATTGCAGCTGATAAGCAGGATTGCCTTTTAAATGAAAGGTGATCTGAAACTGACTGTCAGAAATCCTCCAGTTGTCCTCTGCCATGTCCCTAGTGCAGGTGCCAAACCCCCTCCATTACTCTCTCCCCCTTCTTCCATTTCTTGCACCGAGCTCCTTGGCTCCACGCTGTATGAACTTGTAGTAAGATTAATGTGAGTTGAAACCTGAGGCTATATTCAGCTCAGATTTATGTCAAAACGCACGGGGTCCGTGGTGCTGGAAAGCAGGCAGGCCGGCAGCGGCTGAAAGTGCTCATCATCACCACTGCAGTGTGGATGTGCAGGAGATAACGGCGAGCTTGGGGGGCCAGGAGCTGGGGATCCCCTGGACAGGACACTCACGTGGCTCTTCCTCTGGGTCAGTGCCATGCTGCCACCACCCCCTCGTGCCGGTAAAGATGAGGGAGGATCTTCTTCATATGCACCGTGAAAAGAGGTCGAACTGAGCTTTTGGGCAGTGGGGCTCCGTGTGCCATCCGCTGCAAGCCTCTGTGAAATTGGGGAGTGCAGGAGCTAGAGAGGGCCCTCAGCAGCACAAGGCCAATGTGTGTTTCTTACAGGGCAGGGGCAAAGCTTGCAACCCCTGCCCCAGGCCGTGTCTGTGCTCGGAGCAGGCTTCGGCACACTTAGGCCTGTGACCTGCACGCTCTCGCAGAGTCACCCAGGCTGCCGGCTGCCCGGCCAGGGCACGCGGGGCTCGGTGCCACCCGTATCCAGCTGCCCCGGTGCCGCAGATGTGACGGGCTGGGCTTGCACGAGGGTACCTGAATTTTTCCTCTCTGAAGGGTGCCCCAGGGGAGCTGGAGGTCCTGACCGGAGGCGGGTGTGCAAGCACGCTGGGTGGCCGACGAGTCTCAGCAGGTCTGGAGACAAGCCTCCTTGGTGGCGTGGGCAATGGTGCAATGCGGGACCTGGGAAACGGAGCGCATCTACGCATTTTAGAGGATGACCGAGGAGGCTTTAACATGACAGTGCCACATCAGAGCTTCCATTTGCCTAAGTCAGGTAGCACAGCTGAAGTCAAAGGCTGAATTACCCTTGCCTAAGGATGCCATCTAAGTTTGCCTAAGGCCCAATAGGGTAGGAAAGAAAAAAAGAGTTTTATTTTCCAGCTTTCCAACATCAAATTTCAACTACAGTAGATACAGATTTGCTTTCTGAAGACAAAGTTAATTGTCAAATTAGATTAGAAATCATTAAGAAGCTATTTCTCTTCATTACAGTGGGGTAATATATGGCTAGACTCTTGAAAGTTATCAGTCTACTCAAAATTGTTCACCAGGCACAGAGGGTCCAGCTTTTCTCAGGCTATAATCCTACAGCTTCGGTCCTGTGTGCTCCTTGAAGCTTTCTGTAAGGCACGGGATGATCACATCACACTTCAGTGCCTGCTTGTAGCCAGGCTCGCTCATGCTTCTGTTTGTCATAACTTGGCTACCAAATGTCACCTGTCACAGGGAGCAAAGCAATGTGACATTGGTGACTCACCCCATGTTCCTGGGAACACTTTGGCCACAGACACGCTTTTGTGAGCATACCACACCCTTTCCTGCAGGCTTTAACACACCTTCACTGAAGAGCATCTTAGTGTTGTTGGCTTGAGAAAAGTGGTCCTCCGACAGGTTAGCCACTTGGCTGCCATTATAAAAATCTACTACTGTACGACCCGCTTTGCATAAAGTACCGTTGAAACAGCTTAATAATGTTTGCCTGCAGACATTTGCCACTTAAAGAGCTGGGATGCAGAAAGCATTCATTTTATAATAATCTAAAACTGAGGTTGCCATGATATGATGCACAGGTGGAATAAAGAAAGGGAGAGATGATACACTGTATCTTTGTAGATACATCCACTTGTTTACGTAAATACAAAAGTAGGCTTATTTTGGATAATACATTTAGGCTTGGACAGAAACGTGTATTTGTAGATCCATCTGATGATTTAATAAGGATTTTTTGTTTCTCACATGAACATGTAATTTGTGTAAGTACATTGCAAAGTTTAAGATCTGATTCTCTTTTCACCTAGTTTCTCCAAAGTTTATATTGGACCCACTGCAGTGCAGATTTAGCTAATCCCTATTCCCATTTCAACACGTAACCTAAATAATGTTAAATGTTACAAGCTGTGGTTATATTTGCATTCTGCTCCCAGCTTGCTGCAGTCCATGATATTTGTCAACAGATATAATTAAAATTTAGCCTGACAATCTACATCGTAAAACATTTTTAGATGTTGCCATTACCTAATTTGCTAATATCTTTTATTTTTACCTTCCCCCCCTTTCGTTTCCATATTCATTTATCTCCTCTGCTTATAACATCTTTAAGAAGTTATAAGAAGATTTCCCACCACCGTACTTGTTTAGATATGGAAGCATTTATAGGTAAACGAGTTTACAAAGTAAACAGGATGGTTTTAACCACCCTTATGGTGGGATAATCCCTTCCGCAGTGTGAGCACACTGAACCCTGCCTCTCTCCGAAGAGATGGAGACAGACCACAGCGAATGCTCTCCGTAAACAAGACCTGGCGATGTCGCTTCTCTCAGGTGGGGGGTCCCAGGGCTGTGTGTTTCCACAGAGCCAGTTTTCAGCCTCTCAGCACCACTACCTGTGAAGCTGAGAGTGACAGTCATTTTGCTACCAGATGTGCCTGCATTTTGTTCCCCTCAACCTTCCGCTCTGTCTGGACCGTGAGGCTGGGTTTTTATTTTCCTACCGGTTTTCCTGCATTTCTCTCTCTCTGTTGCAGGACCCCTCACCAAGGAAGACAGGCAGTTTCGTGTCCAGTTTGCTGTCACGGGATCATTTGGAAGGCTAGAGAGGTGACCACAGAGAAGCAGAGATGCTTCCTGCCTGTCTCCCAGGCTCTCGGGAGGCCATCGATGAGCAGAACTGTTTCACTTAAGGGCCAAGAGCTGCCAGCCCCCCTGTTTCCTAGATAACCAAAAGAAACTATGTCAGAGGAGGCTTTTCCACCCCATAAACTGCGGGGCACGCAGAAGCCCCTCCTTTCATTTCCCAAATTCATTTCTGGCTGCCAAATCTACCCGGACTGACATCATCTGCTGAGGGTGAATCAGCGCAGTTAGGGAGTACGGTTTTGCAATCTCTTAATGACAATTCGCCACAGCTTGTCCCTGTATCAACTGGCCAGGGAAACAACGTTAGTGCCCAGTAAGCAAGAAACATGTTTAAACCTGCGACTTAAGCGGTGCAGCTGATGCTGCAGCTGTGCACATGGCCTGGGAGGAATTTTGTTGCTCAGCTCCACCTAGTGGCACGGTCTTTGGAAAGATGTCTGTGGCGTGGGAGGGTACACGGCCCGCGGGACGGTGCGTGTCCGTCAGGCGTATTTAATTATAACTTTTTGCGTTTTGGATAGATGCACGCGTAAGCGTGCATGTTGGTCTGTATCTCTGTAGTAATACATACACAAAACAGTGCAGAAGAGTTGAAATGATGCAGAACCACCAAAATTAGGCACAAAGCTGTTCTACGTAACCCCTTGTTCTCCTGTAACCCTTATGATTTCTTTTGGGGAATGTTTTGCTCAGTTGCTGCATCTCATCTCATCTCATTCAGAAGGTGAGCTCCAGGACCACCGCTGAGTGTGCTTGGGCAGCACTTCATGAGACAGGTCCTTAATCCTGAGCTAGGGTGCTCCGTGCTCCTGAAATATGGTTAATAATAATCCAAAAGAGGTGGTGAGGTGTGAGAGCAACTAAAGTGAGCACTAGTCTAAGTAGTGGTTTGGGTCTGCAATCTGTCTGGGAAGCATTTGGGCTGGGTCTCAGTTCTGGCCCTGGAAAGGACCTGGCCAACAAGCCTGGAGATGGAGTCACGAAATACTCTTTATTCCTGGCCAGGGATCAGCTGGGCTTCAGTGAAACTTGGAAAGTCAGTTTAACTCCAGGAGCCAGAATAGGTAAGATTCATGTCAACCTGTTGGCAAGTTGTAACACTTTTTCTTTGAATTTTTGTATTTCCCATGGCAACTTAACGTAGGAGAACCAGAAAGCAAGAGTGACTCAAAGCAATGGAAAAGAGAGAATGCCAAAATCAGCAGGATTGTGAAAAGCCTATTTGCATTTTTCCCCAGGGATGCTCGTTGTTAATATAGAGAGGTGCTAAAAGTAAGGATATTTGCTTATAATGACATGGGTTTTATTAATGACATCCTTGAACAGGAATTTCTTGGATATACTGTTCAATCTGGAGATCGGAGTGTGTAGTAGGGATTCGCACTTTGCTGAGTAGAGGCATGTTTTGAGTGGCTTCTCGAGTCCTCAAGACCAACAAATCCATATGAAAGTAATGCTCAGCTTTTACATGCTGCAGAACCTTTCAACTTCAAAGTGCTTTGCACACATTAACTCATCTGAGATGCGTTCCGTCATGAAACTGTTATGCCTTTGTTTTTTTGTACCACACTATTATTATATACATTAACCTGGTGCCTAGAGGCCCAACTGAGCTCAGGGCTCTGCTGTGCATAGACGGAATAAGAAAACAGCTTCTCTCTGGATGAGTTCACGATCTACAAAAGTAGCAATGGGTGGGAAAGGAGAGAAAGGCACGGGGAAGTGAAGTACGCCTTGTGTCAGTCAGCCGGCAGCTTGCGGGGTGCAGGCTTTCTGAGTTCGAGGCCAGCGCACAATCCCTTGGCTTCCCTGCCTCCTGTTAATGTCGAAGTTGGCAAGAAAGCCTGCCGGCCATTTTGTCTCCAGCTCAGAACAGGCAAATACAGACAAAATCGTACGTGACACCCTTTCACTAGTCTTTTGCTTCAGTTGTTTCCTTCTGGTCCCTTAATCCAAACTAAGGGTTATTCTCATTGCAATCACTCTTTACACATCATATGTCAAAAAACCCAACCCTCAGATACAGTGTCCACAGTCTGTGACCTCAGCTGGACAACTTGTGCATCTGATGTACAGACCTGTGCATACATACACATGTGCTGAAGTGGAGATTATGTCAGGCTTGACATTTCTCTGCTGTAGATTATCATTGTACCTGCACTACAGTGTCTTGAGAGCTTGGACACAGAGCAAACGGATGGCTTCGTTAAATCTGAAATGCTGCTAGAAAAGCTTTTCTGGCAGCTTAGATCGTTCATTTGTTCAATGCTTTGAAGATACAAGAGAACAGAAAAATAATAAGTGTTATTATTACTAGCAGTACTTAGCATAAAGAATTTGCCCATGCCAGTGAGGAGCAGTGCCATATATCCACAGTAAATTCAGAAATGTGCCTGTAAAGTGCTTAGAGGGCTATGCAAACTGGGAGATCTTTGGGAATAAGAAAAAAGAAAAGAAAACCCAAGGAAGCTGCAAATACAAATAAGTTGGTTGCAACCCACGTGTTGCAAATAATATCTCGGGAGACAATAGGTCCAAGAGCGTATGTCCAGGTATCAGGTATTGAACTGCATGCCAGGTTTGGAGACTTGCTACCAGGACCCATGAAGCAGGGGAATCATTAGCTTCGCAAGAATTATTCTGTGGAAAATCACCCATGAGGATCAGGTAGGTCCTAGGAGTTTACTACAGACTGGTAACCTTCCTGTGGGAGTGACACAGACTTCTATTTCTGTAGCAGGCCTCTGGAGGACGGCTCTGGGGCAGTATGGAAAGGCTGGCATTTCAAACTACCTGTGTAGACACTTTTCTCTTAGAATAATTTCTGGTGTGTTTTAGAGTAATACCTTAACTTCACTTCCACAGCTAGTTTATCATCTGGCTTATATTTTACCCCCCTCTCTCCTACCTTGTACAAGGTGAGTATAAGTCTTTTTGGGGCAGACACTTGTTCTGCTTTTGCATGCCTAACATAATAAGCCCCCACCTTGAGACACCCTAGGCACTGTCCTTATAAATAAGCTGAATTAATGCACGATCATGTCCTTTAACCATGTGAGAGGAATAATGCTAGTGGACCTTTTCGTGCTGTTGTCAGTTTTCCAAAGTTTGCTTTGGATGTTCACGGCAATTCGGGCACGTACTATTGAACTTGCCCATGCAATCTATCTTGGTGATGAGCCCCGCTCATGTGGCTTCTGTCTTTTCTGGGGCTCGACATCATTCTTTAAAAGTAATCTTCTGCTCTGGTGACTCAGTTTCCTCTGACGGCTATCTGTCCCTCTGACCAATTTGACACTGGCTTGTCAATGGCAGTCAGGAACAGACAAACAGCAAATCCACAAATTCTCTGAATCGTGGAGAAGCAAATAAGTACTTGTAAAGATTTTGCTTCATTTGCACTTTGCCTTTATGTAATTTATCATCTTTCAGCGTCTTGCCTGCACTTTTTAATTACTGCAACCCTTCCATCATTTTTGTAATTTTAAAAAAGCCAATTATATTACAATCTTGATTGCCTAATAGTTGTAGTAAAATGTGCACATGTGTAAGTAAGGATGATTGCTCTTTCTTGTTTGTTTTTGTACTATTCGCTTTTCAGATTTCTAGGTTATATAATTGTTCTCTTTGGCTTGCCATCAAGTTTTCAGATTAACGATGGCTCTGCTGTAGTGCACCGGGGAGTTGACATATGGCTAATCCACCTGACAGGCTCTGGCTCCTCATTCCTTAAAAGAGTGTGGATGGAGGATTTTGCTGTTTAAATGGCACTGTCAGTCATATATTAAGTGAAATCAAGGTCCCAGATCTCCATCTCTGAACCAGCACTAAGAACAACAAGTTCAGTGCTGGAACACAGTGCTACTACTCCTCTTGCAGGCGGGCTTGCAGATACGTAGGAGTCTCAGGTCCCTCTGGCTACTGGGGGGATTAGACATGTTTAGCAATTCTGCAAATCAGACATGACCCAAACCTGCCTTTGTTTTCCCCAAAGTAATCATAATTGAAAAACAGCTTTCAAGCTCTTCTCTTATGTATATAGGACATCTGATATTTTGTGTCCTACCTCCAGAGAAACCTTACCGGTGATGCTTCCATGCCTCAATTTATTACTTGTTGTTGCTTATGAGTATTGGCAGAGTACCTGGCAGACCCTCCAACAGCCTGTGACACCAAAGTGGCAAGCACTGAACAAGCAGAGATGAGAAGATAGCCCATACCCTTTAAGGGGTGTAAAATTGAGACAAAAAAAATCTGAAATGTACACTTACCTTAAGCGTATCTTAAGACAACACTTAAGTGTTAGGATGTGACTAGGTTGTGCCCACAAGTATTTGCAGGAATGCAGGCCCAGGTCCACCCACACAGCCCACCAAGGAAGGTTTTGTGTGGGTATAAGGTATGTGTGCCCATTAACAGCAGTTTGCAAGGGAGAGACCTGATAAACAACTCCTTTGCCAGCTGTCGTTGGATCATTGACACAATAAGCTAATAGAAAAACAGCTTTTTAAAAAAATGCTTCTTAGATACCCCGGGTGGTGCCCCTTCAGATGGAGAAGGGCAGGCTGTTCTGGAACATGTATTTGCATTCCCCTCTTCAGAGGGAAGATGCTTGCAGAGTTCAAAAGACAAGTGTTAAGCAGCAATGCTAAGAAAAATGCTATTTTCAGGATGAGGAAAGAGGATTATAAGAAGCAGAAGGCTTTGAGAAGGCCTGAGGAAACCAAGAATACAATTAGATTATCAGATCACTTTGCAGGTTACCAGAAAAAACCCTATCATAAAAATTAGAGGATGTACAAAACAGAACTAGGAAACACTGAGATGCTGTCTTCCCTGTGAATAATGATCAGTGCATTGCTATCAAACCAAGATATAAACAAAGCTATGCCAAAGACATCCTGTACCATAAGAAGGTAGAAGCATACAGTGGTGGGAAGAAATAAGGGGAGGAAGGAAGGGTTTGGCTTGCTGGTGGGGAAGCAGCACGAGGACTGAGGATACTCCAGGAAGAGACGAGGGAAGGGGTGCATTTCTTGGGTGGAAAAGACAGAAAACAAGAGTCAATTCAGACCAGGTTTAAAGTCTGCAGGTTAGCCATCATTAGATTTTATAGCTTAGTTCCTGCAGATGTTGAGAGTCAAGATAAAGGCTTGAGACATTACATTAAAAATTTAGTTCGCCTACTGTAAGCAGCAGCTCTTTGATATAAAAAACCATATGCTTTCATTTAGCTCATTATACCAGCTAAGTGGTTGAAGGAGGCAATGCATCCAAGGACATCCGCAGATATTTTTGTATCTCTTTGGTGCACCCACTTCAGTGTGGTCCTACCATTAAGCTTTGGCAACAATTCTTAGAATAAAAATTGCATTTTTTTTTATTATATAGCAAATTTGCAGGCCTAGATCTTACAGCTGGGGGCAGAGGAGGGGCTGCCTTTGACTTTTTTGTCAAAGTTGGGTTGGGTGCTAGAACTAAATGAATTTTCACTCTGTGGATTGATTTGACAGAAGGGGAAAAATCTGAGAAAATTCAAGTCTGCCGCTTTATGCTTAGCGACAGGCAAACTTCAAAATTTGCATCCTTCACAAATACAGCCCTGCATAAATACGAGCAGTCTTTCTTATGCAACATCACCCTGTAAACCCCAAAACTCTATAAAACTGTGCACCATGCATACACATCACTATTTGCTCCTTTTCTGCACAGGTTCCTGAAAGCTTGGAAAGACCTCCAGCCCAATGCAGCCATGGGCTGTGCAGAGGAGCTCCATCCCGATGGAGAAGAGCATTACTTAGTAGCAGTAACATAGGTTACTACAGCTGCTGGTTTGGGCTGTGGCAGCCCAGGGAGGCCTGGGACACAGCCCTGCTACTGATGCCCTGAAGAGCCCGCCATCAACAACTGCAGCCTCGGCGATGAGAATGGTCACAAAAAGCCAGCAGAGGTGGCCATTTTGCATTGCTTCCAGTCAGCAGATGGCACTTACAGTGCTCTTCAGACAGCCCTTGAGAACTTTTTCTCCTCCTGCTCATTAATGGGAGAGGAGAGCCTGGTCAAGGTTTAATTAACGAAGGGCGTGGGTGGTAGTGGTCTGCAAGGCTGCAGCCAAGCTCCCTGCTGGCCCTGGGTAGTGTGTAGAGCTTTGCTTTTGTGGTATAAATCCCTCAAACGGGATCTCATCTGCTCTTTGGGGAGGTGCTGCTTCGTTTAAACTGTGAGGTATGGCTCTGCAAAGAAAATACCGTTTATTGGGGGGGTGGCAGTGGCTCCTCTGACAGAAAAGCCGACTTCCTCTTTTCCTCACGGTCTCAGGGAGGAGATGGAGGATTAATCCTTCCCACGAGTCTTCCCTGCTCTCCGGGCACGGCCTTCCTCCCCAGGGCAGCCCGTCCCGAAGCCGCCCCAGCCCGGGGTCGGCGGCAGGTTCCCCCTCACACAGCGAGGCCGGCAGCGGCGGCTCGCGGCGCCCGCTAGGTGGCGCCAGAAGCCGCGCAGCGGGCACGCCGGGCCCCCTGCCAACGGCCGCAGCGGTCCCTGAGGGGACTGGTAGCCATTTCCCCGCTGCCCGGTGGCGGCGGTGTGTGTTGCTGTCGTACGTAGTAACGAGTGGTGGTGTGATGATGCGCGATGGGAATGACGCCATATGTAGCCTCGCATGCGGGCGGGGACGTCCAGACGTCGTTTAAAGTGCAGACTCTCTCTCTCTGGCGAGTGTGTGTGGGGATTGTATCCGTGAATGGCAATTTAATCCTGCAGCTATTTCGTGTAGGGGGAAAATCAAGGGGAAGCTGTGTCTCTACAAGATGCTGAGAGAGTCTGTCGTGAGGCACGTTTTGGTCTTGTGTTTCTGAATAGGCACAAGTTGCTTTACAGGAAGAAAACAGCCTGTAGATGGAGGATTTGCAGGGTGTGTTTTTGAAGGCTTTCTTGCCCACTGGGACAGAGGTAACATCCAAGTTACAGGGGAGGATGTGATCTCATAAAGAATTTTTTTTAAAAAGTTCATTTTAGTGTGATCCTGGGACTTCTCTTCACATTAAAAAAAGAAAAAAGTGAAGTCATCTTTTTCACTAATTTTGTTTGAGAGGCAGGGAGTGTCTAACACGTGTTGGCCTGGCACAAGCCGTGCATCTTGTAGTAGCAGAGGAAGAGATGAGATCAGGATTGAGAGCAGTTAAAAGTCTGTGTTAGGGATGTGTTATAGCTATTCATCATGTGGATGTGGGTGATGCATATTTCCTTGGGTTTTTAGATATCTGCTTGAAAATGTTACTTTTTCTTTCATTATGTGCATTAAAAATGGTCATGCCTGCTCATCAACCAGCTTAAAGTTATACAGAGTGTGTGTAAAAAAAAACAAACAAACAAAAAAACACAAAACAAAAAAAACTGCTGAAACTTGGTAGTGGGAGAAGATGAATCTTAGCTGAGTGTAGGTGACTGATAAAAGACTTGGATGTCAGCACTGTGAGAAGGGTCATGCAACCTCTGAAGTAAACTACAGGCAAGCGCCACAGGCTGAAAACTGGTGCTTTTGGCATAGTTTCAATTTTGTTTTCCCCTTGATCTGAAGAGTCAGACTAAAGCTTCTCTTCTCCATGAAGACATCCAGTCTTGGTTTGGAAACACCAAGCAAAGATGAAAAATCTTCCCCCAGGTAATTTGCTCTTCTGGTTAATCACCTTGTAGATTATAACTTTGTCTGATTTCACAAATTAATTTTCTTGGCTTGAATCACTGGGGTTTTGTGTGTGTGTTTCTCTGCTGTGTTAAGCAACTCTCTAATATTTATTTTCTCCTTGTGAAGGATTTATATACTGTAACTAAGTCATCTCTTTGTCTTCCTTTTGATAGCCTAAACAGCTAGAGCTTCATAGGCCTCTCATACAAAGTATTTTCTTGAGCTCTCACCTCTTTGTGACTCTTTCTGCCTCTTCCTCAGTTCTTAATCAAAGACCTGAGAAATGAGCTCTTCTACTGCTGCTCCCCTCCCCTGCAGCACAGTACAAACACGGGGATTGTACTTGCTCATTTTCCTTCCTCAGATGTGTCTGTAATCTCTTAATTTTTTTTGTAAACCCAAATTCTTTTCAAGTTCTTTGTTTTCTAGCATACACCCTCATCCTTTGAGGCCTGTGCTTGCTATTCTTACATTTATTGCATTGCATTTGCTTGAGTACTATGTGTTAGTAGGCTGAATTTATTTATGATCAAGTCCTTTTACCCTTTCCAGTCTCAGTATGATAAGCATACGTGTGTGTACCACCTACATACGTATACATGTGTTATGCACATGTCTATTTCATAGAAGAGGGAGGAAAACCCCCACCTTTATCAGCTATGTACCCAGAATGAAACTCTGCAGAACTCCACTAGAAACTTCCTCAACTGATCATGTTTCCCCAATCTCTATGAGTTTGGTAATTAGCCAATTTTTAATCCATTTATTGTGCTTTCATTGGTGTGGGATAAGAGCTACCTTTTTGAGTACCCTGCAGCACTATGTGAAGTACTCTACTAAAGTTGTTACACTTTCATGATTATCATTAGCAATCAATCCCACAGTCTCAGAGAATGCAATCAGTGTCTATTTTCCATATAATCAGGTGGACCAGCCCTACTTACGTTCCCATCCTTTCATTCTTTATTGATTGCATTGCATGGGCTTTGCCATTGTCTGGCCTTGCACTGAGGGTTATAATTACTGAGGTCAGCCTATTCTCCTCTTTAGTGAGTATCAGTACAATGCTCCAGTCTTCTGGCATGTTCCTAGTTTTTCGAAGGGGAATCTCTTCTCAGCGTAATCAGAAGAGGTATGAAATTAGATACTACTACAGCCCCCAAGTCTCATGACTAGCTTGATGCCAAAGGACTGGATAAACATGAAGTAGTTATGATACTGATACTATTCTGTCAAATATCCTAGGGTTTGTTAATCCTTAGGAATGCCTTATGTCTCTAAACCTCCATTTGACCTTTATGTTCCTTCACGTAAATTTTATACTCTTTAAAACTGTAGTCTGGAAGGACAAATACTGTACAGCAATGTGTTTTGCACAATCCCTTGCATGTATTGAAACTCCATTTTCATTCTTACGAATGTAGTTTGGTCTCTTCGTGGTTTGTGAAGAGTAACTGAAGGACTGTCTGTATCACTTTACCAGGCTGTAATCTTTAACTGGGTTGTAACCAATTAATCTGTCTAGGAGCAGACATAGTTATCAGAGCAAACAGCCATCTGTTCATATTCTCCCTTTTAGCCACTGTACAAAGTCATCTGAAAGATGCAGAGCAGGAGAGAGAATGGGCGGATAAACTGGCCTCCAGAATGATCCTCCAAAGTACCTTATCTTTATTTCCAGTGAGGAAGGGATATGGATTGAATCCTCAAATCACATTTGTAAAGAGGAGTTTCATAATTCATTTCTTTCTGGTTTGCCTAATTCTATGCAGTTGGAGCTGTACCGTTTGCTAAGTGGGAAACTTGCATTTCGGTGGTGTGCACTGTTTCCCATTCCCAAACCCTACAGATAGGTGCAGGTAGGCATCTTAGGTTCCAAGATATGGCTAAGCCTTACCCATTAATATCTGTAAAAATAATTTGAGAATTTTGGAAGGCAGTTCTTTCTCACATGCAAAAGTTTATTTAAAAATGAGATATATTTTTTTAATTGCTTTGGTTGTGTTGCTAAACTTAAGAGATTACATCTGTCCTCTGCACTCACCAGAATGGATGTGGCAACCCAGACAGAGCTGCCACGAGAACATGCAGCCACCCAGGTCTCAGGCTGCAGGGAGTGCCAGAGCCTGTCACTAGGAATGGACAGCAGTAGCGAGAACAGCTGTGTGAGGTGTGACCAAGTGGCTGATCTGCTCAGCCTGGTGGCAGAACTATGAGAGGAAGTGGGCAGGTTAAAGAGCATCAGGAAGGTCAAACAAAGCATAGCCTCCCTGATGAGCAAGACTGGCAAACTGGTAACAACGGACAAGGCAAAGACTGAGGTACTCAACAACTTTTTTGCCGCAGTCTTCACCAGTACTGTTTAATATCTTCATCAATGACATAGTGGAATTGAGTGCACCCTCAGCAAGTTTGCAGATGACACCAAGCTGTGTGGTGCAGTTGACACACCTGAGGGATGGGATGCCATCCATAGGGACCTGGACAAGCTTGAGAAGTGGGCCCATATGAACCTCATGAGATTCAACAAGGCCAAGTGCAAGGTCCTGCACCTGGGTTGGGGCAACCCCTGTTACCAGTACAGGCTGGGGGATGAAGGAATTGAGAGCAGGCCTGAGAAGAACTTGGGGGTGCTGGTGGATGAAAAGCTGGACATGAGCCAGCAAAGTGCACTCACATCCCATTAGGCCAACCATATCCTGGGCCGCATCAAAAGAAGTGTGACCAGCAGGTCAAGGGAGGTGATTTTGCCCCTCTGCTCTGGTGAGACCTGACCTGTAGTACTGCATCCAGCTCTGGAGCTCTCAGCACAGGAGAAAGACATGGAGCTGTTGGAATGGGTCCAGAGGAGGGCCAAAAATGATCAGAGGGATGGAGCACCTCTCCTATGAGAAAAGTCTGAGAGAGTTGGAGTTGTTCAGCCTGGAGAAGAGAAGGCTCTGGGAAGACCTTATTGCAGCTTTTCAGTACTTAAGGGGGGCTTATAAGAAAGATGGGGACAAACTTTTTAGTAGGGCCTGTTGCAATAGGACAAGGGTTAATGGTTTTAAACTAAAAGAGGGTAGATTCGGACTAAATATAAGGAAGAAATTTTTTACAATGAGGGTGGTGAAACACTGGAACAGGTTGCCCAGAGAGGTGGTAGGTGCCTCATGTCTGGAAGTGTTCCCGGTCAGGTTGGATGGGGATCTGAGCACCCTGATCTAGTTGAAGATGTCCCTGCTTATTGCAGGGGGGTTGGACTACATGATCTTTAAAGGTCCCTTTCAACCCAAACTATTCTATGATCTACACTGAGTCTCCTGAGATGTGCACCAGTGTGATGTATGTGAGGGAGTGCCTCCTCCCTCATGTCTTACCTCAGTCTGGAACAGGAGCTAAAACCTTATTGACTATGGACAGCGATTTCATTATTGATTGCAATGTGAAGTCACTTAGCCATTGGTCTTCATAATGTGCTTGGTGAACAAGAGCAGAGGAATCTGATTTCAATTACATTGGTAATTTTTGGCTTGTTCTTTTATTTCTGTGATAGACTGTGCGACTTTCTCTGGTGCTCATGAAAGGAAGAAGTGTTTTGTATAACAGGTGCTTTGTGAACTTAGTAAGCTTGTTCTTCACCCTCCTCTGATTTTCCTGTTATTCCAGTCCTAGCTTTAAGTCCTTCCCTGAAGCACAGACTCAGCAGCATTGTGGTTGCAGGGTTGTGTTGACATCAGACAATTACATGTGCGTCAAAGCCCTGAAATGCAATATGAGCTATTAAATGAGGCTCTTAGCTAAATTTGTAGCTGCTCTCAACCTGTGGAACTGCAGCTGTTTTCTCTGGTAGTGATGTCCCTTTGGTCTTGGTGATAGCAGGGCCACTGCTATCACTGCTCTGCATGCAGTGCCTGTGGAAATGGTTCTGCTCTGTCACCGGGTACAAAGCTGGTGTGCTCAGAGGTGCACAATGAAGGGATAAGGGGCAACAGTGATATATTTCAACAAGGAAAGTTCCAGTAGGACACAGAAAAAAATACTTCCCCACGAGAGTTTCAGAGTAGTGGAACCAGTGCCAGAGATGTGATATCTCGGTCCACATTGAACCTTGAGTGGACAAGGCCTGGGATCTCAATATCTAATGTGAAGTTAGCCCAGTGTGGAAAAGGCGTTTGGACTAGGTGACCACCACACATTGCTTTCAGCCAAAATGGGCTGCTTTTGAATTATTCTTATGCAGTCATTAGTATCTATTCCTCATACCAAAGTTCATTCTGGCTGTGTATGATAGAAGTCAGTTTTTCATCACAAGATGATTCAGAAGTGTCCTTGTGTTTGTCCCCGAAATTCACCTTTTTTCCCAGTTGTCTCATCTTTGTGGCTCCATCTCAGAAATCACTCAGGTTCCCAAAGTAGCTGGATTCTTGTCTGCTTTCCCAAGTGTGGGGTGAGGCGTTACTCTGGAATGCAAAGCTCTAGAGCATAAGGAATTAACAACAGTTATTAAAAGAGGTGATTTGAACTCATGGGCTTGTTCTTCAGTATGTAAATCTCCCATTTACTTCAAGTTACTGTAGTTTAGGATCCAAACAGTAAATGTTTCTTTAAGGTAGTGAAGCAACAGCTGCATTTCTGGCTTCCTTACTGGGAGTTAGTGGCTTAGGTAATTGGGCTCATTGCTATTTGGAGCATAATCAGCAAGCATTCATTCTCCGTACAGCCAGCATATAAAATTTGCAAGAGCTGCATACAGTGCATACTCAATCAGTGTAAATCATTTAGCAGCCCACATAATGGACGTCTGGCTATTGAACTAAAAAATCTACTTGGTAATACAGGCAGATGAGTCATGAACGAGTTTTCCATTTATAAATAAAATTATTATATCCACAAGAGACTCTGAAAGCTGAACAGACTTTAGCTTTCCAGCCCCTAGAAGGGAAGATGAAATGCTGTTGCAGTATTTTCATGTATTCTGAATATGTTTACTCAGTGCCAAGATGGCATTTTGCTGCACTTAACAATTATTGCTGACATAGCCCAGCTCTAATCACTTGAGGGACCGGACGATTCTTTTCTGCTCACTGAGGGCTTGTGGTGGTGGTGAACATGTGCGAACAGATCTGTCTTGAAAGTAAGTTTGGACTTTGCACCAGGGTTTAGTTGCAGAATTCTCCCTGCCTGAATCGGAAGCTAAGGAATCTTCTCTGTGCTTGAGGAGCAGTGTGCAGTTATTGTGGAAGTCAGAGCCTCAGTTAATAATTCAGCAGAGATTTCCTGGGATTAAACTATCAGTTAGAGTATCGCCCTCATTTAGGCCACTGACATCAGAGTAGGAGTGTGTTGGCCGAGTATCAGCAGCTGCAAGGGATGTAGATGATGAGCTTTCTCCTTGCCAATGGACCTTTTCACTCTGTATATCTGCCAGTTGGCAAATGCTATGAGCAGTGAAGCATAGATTTGAGCTCAGTTTCTCTCCTTTCTTGAATAGCTCCTGTGTAACAGGAGAGGAAACGTTGCCCCTTTCCATTGCATGTCCCTCCTCTTGCTTTCAATGTCACAACATTGAGTCAGCAGGGAAATTAAACATCTTGCAGCTTCTTATTTGAAATAAGAACTTGTTTAGCCCCTCTTAAGCCAAGAACTCTCCCCACTATCAATTATCTTGCCTAGCTTCTCACAAAATTCTCTTCTCTTGACTACATCCTTCCATCTGCTCTCCCATTCTTGTTTGTGCACCCATGTCACAGGTGAATGGGCGTATCTTTAAGCATGACTTTTAGCTGGTTAGTTGTCAAGAAGAGAATACCTTGGGTCAAACTCATTAATTCTTAGCATTTGCCTGGGTTGTTTCATTAAGCAGGATTTGGCCCCATAAATCCTAAAGAAATAGTGGTTAACTCCTGTACGAAACTTTGGTTGCAGGTGTGTTTTGGTTTACTTTTGAGGACACTGTGGTAACTTTAAAGCAAAAAGCACTAATCGGAGGTTTTGAATTATCCTTGAAGAGCCTTGGAAATTCTATCAAGTTACATTAAAATAAGAGAAGAGGGTCTCTTGATTTTAAAAACGTATGTTACTGATATTCTGCATTTGTTTTCAGTCCAGGACCTCCAAGTGCTCCATAATGATAGAGAGTTAGTGGGCAATACCTGCTGCTTTGGGAGAGAAATCCTGCTCCCACAGAAAAATGCAGTCATAGAAAGCTGTCGTCTTAACGCTGCCACAAAAGAGCAAAACACTTTAAAAAGATCTGATCTCCCCAGACTCACGGCTCTAAGTCCAAGAAAAAGAAAGGATAACAATTGCTCATGGATGTAAAAGGAGGAGGAAGAAGAAGAGAACATGGATTATAGATCAAAGCTGTAACACTTTGTGAATGATAATGTGAGAACCTCCTCTAGGCCATGGATCCTTTTCATGCAATTTATCTTTCCTTCCTGACTGGCAGATGGGGCTCTCTACGCATACTTCTGTTTCTCTCTTTCCCCTCCTCCTCTTCTTGTGTGCCTGGAAACCCTTGCTGCAGATCAAGGTGGTGTGAGCTAGCTTTTTTAGCTGCAGTACAGAATCAGGAAAAGAGCCCTGCCTGAAAGGGCTGATGAATGATTTGTGTGAATCTCACTAAATCCAGCCTCTAGTTCAGTTGTTCTTCAGCGCTAATGGAAATGATTTCTCATCCCTGGAAGTGTTTAAGACCAGGTTGGATGAGGCTTTGGGCAACGTGGTCTAGTGGAGGGTGTCCCTGCCTGCAGCAGGGGGGTTGGAACTAGATGATCTTTAAGGTCCCTTCCAACCCAAACCATTCTATGATTCTGTGATTTACGTGGAGAGAATTGAGATGACAATCAGATTCCAAGCTGCCCTTTGAAAACGTGTAGGGTTTGTCCCTAGGACATGATGTATACATAGCTGCTAAGAAAAGTCCTCCTGGAGTGTTCCTGGATACTAACCTAGGCTGGTTGCGGAAGCAGTTCAGAGTGACTCCAGTATCTCTACCCTGTCTTGCATTGTGCCACAGACTCAAAGCACTGAGCAACAACAAACGTGAAAGTCTTGAGGGAGCCAGTGAAATTAAACAAAGTCCACTAAAAATGGAGGAAAAGTCTCTGGTAAGGCAATTGATTAGATTAACACCCTAGCCGTGTTTCTTCATTCTCTTTCTAGGCATGGACTAAAGAAAAGACATAGACTTTTATTCCAGAAAAAGTCACTGTCCAGTGGGATAAATTTTCCCCAAACTTTGCTGGTGACAGAAGGCAGGGCAGGGTAATTGATGAACCATCATGCAGATGTTGACAAAGCTGTTAAGATTGATGTGTGAGGACTGTTCAACCCTGAAGATGCAGTGTTTTTTGTGGGGAAGAAGCTAGCAGGTCAGTGGGAGATAACCTTCTCAATTTCTCTTCCTGTCAATATAAGCTGGTTTCAGACCTAAGAGTAAACTGCTAATTACCCAGCTGCGGTTCTTGGGTGGTATAGTACTCGGTGCAATAGGCTAGGCCATTTTTTCTACATGATTTTTTTTCTTTTGCTAGAAATAACATGTCCAAGCCTGTGACTGGACTGATACAGGAAGATAAAATCATGTGCAATAAATATGACATGAGTCCTGGGATGTACTATTTAAACGTTCACATTCAAATATTTTTGTGTTGAGCAATTACAGTGTTCGTGTTGATTAATTTGATTTTTCGTGTCTATGTGTTTGAGATTCCTGGTAGCACTGCCAGGGACTCTTGGTGTCTAAAGATGCAAAAAGTCAGCATGAACTTTCGAGTATCAGGCACTACAGCTAAGGGATGTTTATGCTTTCCTCCTCTGAAGGCAATAAAGGCTTTGAAGGAACAATTTGTATGGAGCCTTCAAATAAAAGATAATAGAGTAAAAGGCTGTTTTACTTTCTGTGAACATGGAAAAAGAAGGGAAGACGACTGCTGTATTTTTAGGATACTAGAGAGAGAGTTGATAAGGTCTTAGTGCTTTAAATTAGTCTGGTGCTGAATATGTACCAGCTAAGTAAGGAAAAAGATACTATCTGTACTGGAGACAAAAATTAAGCAACTCTTTAAATTTAAAAACTTTAGTGAATTTCTACAAAGTAGTTACCTTACATACCTACTAAGACAATTCTTGACAGATAATGTTGCACTGAAGAAAGTCAAGTGGGATTATAATGGGGTTTGGAGGCTATATATTTTGTGGGAAACCAGACTGTTAGGATAAATTTTTCCACTTGGCTTAACCTGTCACCCTGCGGGGCTCCTATCATTAGAGACTGAGGCAGGCTGGGCTCCCTCACTGAGTTGCCATCTTGTTCCACCTGAAATGTGCCCTGCTCTTGTATCTCCCTCTGCTAAGCTGTCCTATAGCTATTTATTTCCAGGCTTTTCCCTTCCTTAGACAAAAGCAGGCTTGTAAAGCTCACCAAAAGTAGAGGTAAAACTTCTTGACGTTATGCCATTATCCCAATTTTTAATGACAAATGGCCATCTTGAGACATTTTGTCATTTCTGTACTGCTTTTTAAAGTTACTACTTAACCAAAATAAGTCAATATATTAATTGAGTAGATGTTCTGATGCCTAGATCAGCTTGCAGGATTCATAAATTATCAGAGGAGAGGTCCAAATCTGTCTGAAAAAGTAATTGAGATTAATTGTGAAGATGAAGCACAATATAATGTTACAGAGTACAAGCCAAAGCTAGGTGAGGTGCAGAGAGTTAGGCAGGGCTCTTGCAGTGTGGGCAGTTTCACTGCTGATGTAAGTGAGAGGATTTGCTGAGAAAGCAGCACTATGCAAATGCTTTTCTTCTTACCCACAGTTTGTAACTTCTTAGTCCAGTCTTACTTTTTTTTTTCCTAGGACATTAGTTTTTAAAAAACATGTTTGACCTAGATTTGGGGGGATCTTAATCTTTAGGCTTTTTTGATCGCTTGGAAGCGATGTTTTTATGCAGATGTCTTATAATGGCACAGTGTTTGCACACCTTGTGCAGCTGATGGCATGTGGCCAACTCTCCTTAATTGCAGGCCAACTTTGGCTATTCAAATTATCCAGGGAATGGACTGCTGAATGGAGTTGTTTTGCTGTGTGAACAGCAATGGGTTGCATTTTTGTGTTCATAAGATGTTCTGTTAAATTTGAAGACAGGAGTTGAAGAGGAAGAAAATGTGGTAGAAGGTTTTCAGCAATGATATTAAACTGTTGCGGGATTCATACAGGCAGAGAGCTCTGGCTGTATGGATCAGGCTGATGGTCTAGATAGCTTTTGGCCTTTCTTACAGGCTGTGTTCCCCTCCTCACTCTTTCCGTTTCATTTGCTCTTATTTTGTTTATTGCCAGCTAACAATTCTCACTTGTTATATAATGTGGATTGCTTGAACCGAGATCTGCGTCTTGACTTGTTTTTATGAGGTATCTGGTACATAAAGTAATTAACAATTAAACTGCAACTCAAATAGAGAAGACACAATGCAAATTTTAATAGCTCTTATTTCAAAAGCAGTGTTGTCTTAAGCCATAATAGGGAGTTGTAGTGGGTTGACCCTGGCTGAGGGCCAGGTGCCCACCAGAGCCGCTCTATCACTCCCCTCTTTCATTAGACAGGGGAGAAAAGGTACAATGAAAAAAAAACTTACGGGTCGAGAGAAGGACAGGGAGAGATCATTCTCTAATTATCATCACGAGCAAAACAGACCGAACTTAGAGAGGGAATTCATCTTATTTATTACTAAGCAAAACAGAGTAGAGGAATGAGAAATAAAACCAAATCTTAAAAACACCTCCCCCCACCACCCCTCGATCTTCCCGGGCTCAACTTCACTCCCGGCTTCAACCTCCGCCCCCCCCCCCCAAGCGGCACAGGGGGACGGGGAGTGGGGGTTACGGTCAGTTCATCACGTGGTGTTTCTGCCGCTTCTTCATCCTCAGGGGGAGGACTCCTCTCATCGTTCCCCTGCTCCAGCGTGAGGTCCCTCTCACGGGAGACAGTCCTTCACGACCTTCTCCAACGTGAGTCTCCTCCACGGGGTGCAGACCTTCAGGAGCAAACTGCTCCAGCATGGGTCCCCCACAGGGTCACAAGTCCTGCCAGCAAACCTGCTCTGGCGTGGGCTCCTCTCTCCACGGATCCACAGGTCCTGCCAGGAGCTTGCTCCAGCGCGGGCTTCCCACGGGGTCACAGCCTCCTTCAGGTGTCTCCACCTGCTCCGGCGTGGGGTCCTCCACGGGCTGCAGGTGGAATCTCTACACCCCCTCATCCTCCCTCCATGGGCTGCAGGGGGACAGCCTGCTTCACCATGGTCTTCACCACGGGCTGCAGGGGAATCTTGCTCAGGTGCCTGGAGCACCTCCTGCCCCTCCTTCTGCACTGACCTTGGTGTCTGCAGATGTTCTTACATCTTCTCACTCCTCTCTCTGGCTGCAAAAGCCCTCTAACTGTTTTTTCTCTTTCTTAAATATGTTATCACAGAGGTGCTGATTGGCTTGGCCTTGGCCAGCGGCGGGTCCGTCTTGGAGCCGGCTGGCATTGGCTCTGTCAGACACAGGGGAAGCTTCTAGCAGCTTCTCACAGAAGCCACCCCTGTAGCCCCCCCCCGCTACCAAAACCTTGCCATGCAAAACCAACACAGGAGTAGATATCATTTAGGATACTTGACTAGGTTACTCAGACTTGGGAAGAATTCTGAAAGTGAGACATGAATTCGACTTAAACGGCTGAATACTATGTGTGATAAAGGACCTGGATAGGTGAAAGCTAAGCGCTGCACATATGGCCCTTCAGGGTGGAAACTTCTGCATCTGCTCCTTGTACTTGGGACACTGTGTAGATCAGCAAGTCGTTTCCTGGACATATTACTGCAACATGCAAATAGGTGCCTATGGGGTGGGATTTTACAGAATGTTGCAAATGAATTATTTTTGTCTGAGCTACTAATGCAGCTGTTTCAGTATGGTGAATGGTTGGATTTTAAGCCTTTTGGGGCAGAGAATGTTTTTTGTGTAAGAGTCTCCAGTGTTCTCCTGTTGAAGTGTAACCCACAATGTGCAGTTTGGCTGCCATGTGGAATTAGGATTTGGTGGTCGAGGGGAAGAAGTAGGGGAAGCACTAATGGCTTGCTTTTGACATGTGACCTAGTTTAGCTACTGATGAAGTTGATAAACAGGGGGAAAATGCATGCAGAAATATTTCTTCCTCTTTGTCTATAAACATATATAACACACTAGGTATATTTCTGCATGCTTTTTTTTTTTAATTCTCTGCAGCACTCTCTCCTCTGTGAGCATATGGGATTATGCATTAAGACAGAATTAATCCCTCATTGCGAAACACACAGGCTCAGCATTTACCACGGCTTTGCTCTAAGAAAGGGATTCAGACATTGTGGTCTCCATCAAAGAACAGCAGATTCTTGGCAGAGCCTTCTTCCATTTGTTTCTGCGAGTGAAACAGTTAATAAATCAGTCATGCATCATTGCTGGATTAGCAATCACACTCCCAAATGCTAATAACTGTTCTCACTCTTTCTCCTGAAGATTACCCTTAAATCCTATCAAAGGACAAGATGCCTTTTGCCTTGCCCGGCATTAGCACCCTAGTGACCTACAGCCAAAGTCAATAGTCAGTCACCTAACTCTCTGACATGGTGAAAGAACAGTGTGCCTTAACCAGACCTTTCTTAAGATGGTTTTAGTTTCTCCTGTCAATCCCTCCACTTCTTATTTTTTCCTTTGTTTTGTTTTCTTTTTTTTCCCACCTCAGCCAGTCTGGTCGTATAAACTGAAGCTGAGCGGAAGGAAGTTTGCCACAATGAATCACTCGAGCCTGTTGCAGGGTCACACAGGCTAGAGGAGTTTTGCAAGGCTGAAGACTGCAGAGGAGCTGGAACCAAGAAAATGAGGAGAAGGTAGGTACTTAACAAGTTCGTTCATTCTTTCTTTCTTTCTTGTTAATAGAGCTGATGAGCTTATTTACCTCTTGTCTGCAGCTGAATGTGGTCTCTAAAACTCCCTGCTCCTCTTGGTCTGAAAGCAGAGAAACAGCACCGGAGACAGGTCATAAATTGATGGGAGAATTCATGGTCTGTGAGCCCTCCTTATCTGCAGTTTCAAAGCAGAGTTGCTTAAAGTTGGATTTTTGGCATATAAATTGTAACACTTTCCTTGGTTTTGCAGTGCTCACCAATGAAATGGCTTGGCTCAGCAAGGACTGCTTACTTTACCTTAACTACTTTTATTAGTTTATTTTCATGGTGTTGGTTCATTCATTTACAAAAACACAGGATTATTTCATGTGCAGAAAACATACAAAAAGTAAGATTACGCTTAAGTTGTCATGTGTTTAATTTTTTTAAGGAGCAGATATTTTAAAAATAATTCAGTTAGAAACCTACAAGATGTATACACTAAAATATTTTGAGTAGTAATTTATACTCTTATAATTTTGTTATGTTTTACTGCATCAGGATTCATGTTAATGTATCTGTTAAATATTTTTTTTACAGCCTTGTAATTTTTTTGCTAATCTGTTATTAGATTTAATGGATGGTCTGGAGATTTTAAATCTTCTTAGTACACAGACAAAGATAACAGGATATAAACTGAAAGGTATAAACAGTGTTTAAACTTTATCTTGAACACATAACCAATGATGCATGATTGTGCAAGTAACTTTTTCAAGTGTTTCCCAGTAAATGTGCAGCCACAGTATATTTGCAGAGATGTACTTTCTGATCTGATTAGCATGGTTATCTTTTGGAGTGAACTGTTAGATAAATAAATGGACTAGCATTTGGATTAGGGCTCACTGTGTCTGACTCTAAGGCATCAGACTGTTTCATTCAGAACTATTCTTTCCTTGAATCATAGAATGAAATCTTCACCAAAATTTTAGTTTAGAATGTTTCTGTTCTAGAGACTGCAAACAAAAATGGTGGAGAGGGGAGTGTAGGTGTGGCCAAAGTGAGAAAGCAAAGACCAGTGCAACTGGACAAAGAAGAGAGGTTAAATGTTTGAGTGTAGGATTGAAAAGTAAGAGGAAAAAATTGAGCTGAAAAGCTTAAAACTTGTTGGCTTATTTTACAATAAAAAGGAAATTCCAAATATTTTTTGGGACCATACCTCTACCTTACATTTGTCTTTTTAAAAAGGAAGAAATTAGATGTGCTGTCTAAACATTTGCATCTTAGCTTTTAATATGGCATGCAAACCTAGTGTGATGTAAGGAAAGGTTGTTTAGAGAATAGTAGACTCTAAGCCCTGTGGCCACCAGGAAAATGTGAATTCAGTTCCTGCTTTGCCACAGATTTTTTTTGGTGTCACCTTGGCCAAGGTGCTTTGTCTTTCAAGACCTCACCTCTTTACCATTGCAATGATGAGTACCTAAGGGACAGAGAGTTGCTTCAGTATGGCTCTGATGGGAAGCGTGTGAGTACCTACAGGAGTCACTTGCTCTCCCTGCAGCAGGCCCTGCCCTGAGGAAGGTGGCTTCATATCTGAATAGATGAGTAATATTTCAGTGTTGTGGGTTGGTCCCCAGGCTAGTATTCACTGGGCAACAGGAAATCACGTGTCCACAAAGAACCAAATGTGAGATGCTGAGCCATATTGCCAAGCTGGAATGCAGTGCTTCCATCTTGTGATGTATAATGTGTACTCTATTATGTTTCTTCATTCTCCTCAGCACAGCCTCTGGACACTAGAATCCTGAGCCATGACTAGGTTTTAGAGGTGCTGCAGTAATGCAAACACTACTGCTACCACTAACCAACTTGGTTTGGTTTTAATAGCGGTCTTCTCTGGAAACCCACAAACCCAAGTTAATTATACAAGGCCTGGGAATGTGGAATTATTACAATAATTAGACCAAGACAGCAGCCTTGGTCCAGAAAAACAGCTTTAAGCACAACTGTGCTGGAGAAAGTTCAGTGCAGCTCATTAGGACCAAATGTTAAGATCACAGCCAGCTCATGAAACTTTTTAAAACTGCCGCTCCTACTGGCTACCATTGTCTGAAGAGCTTCACTGCCTTTGCTTGATAGCATCTCCCTTTTCCTGTCCTGCCCAGTCAAGCCGAGGCCAGCAGCTCACACCTAATGGTGACTCTGCCCTCTGCACCTGCCCTGGCCTGGGAAGTCAGAGGTTGTAAACCTCCTTCTATGCTCTTGAGAGAATTTCCCATCTAATGTGTGCTTGCATGCTGATTTGTTTGGATAAACATGGGTAGAGGAAAAGGTATGTATACCTGTCGTTGGGGTTAATAGTTATAGTTTACTTATGTCACCTTCTAATTCTTGGAATTCTCTGGCACTAATGGATATCTGAGGTTGCAGTAGTATTTAAGTTAGCTCCACCTGTAGAAGTCGATTTTCCAGTTTTTCCCCTTCACCTGTTAGGAGTTCTGACCTGACAGCTTCATTCTTCCAAGTGAGACCTACTGGATTTTACACCTGCTACTCCCTCACCTGTTCAGAAACTAGTCTGGATATGACTGCTGTCACACCACCATAGCTAATGACTCCTCACAGGTCTAAGGTTAGGCTTTTGAAGCAAATAAAATTTGTGGTCACCCAAGTTATATCAATCAGAGTGGAATTTTTCAAGTGTAGTTGTTCAATACAGGATCAGTATTGATGAAATGTTGTAATCCCTGATTTCTTGTCTCCTAAGAGCAGGTTGCATCCACAGTGGTATCTCCTTGATCTCAAGCAGCTGTGAGACAGAATTCTTGGGCTTTAATGTGAGTCAGTTCTCACTAGGGAAGGACAGTGATAGCCCCTTTCTTGAATGGATGGTAACTTCAAAGAAATGGGTACTGCCCTGCTGTCCATGGTCTGTGGACTTCAGAAACTATTTATCAGTTTGATAGTGATAGGAGCAAAGGAAGGTGATATAAGGCTGAAGAGGAAAAAAGACCAAAAGAAAAAGAGAGAGGGAACAACGTGACAACTGCATGGAGGTGAAGAAGAATGCCTGAGGGAGAGAAGCAAGCAATACGGATGTGATCCTTATGAAATGGGATACATAGGATTAAAGAAACCTTAGGAAATTAATAGTTCGGAAATGTAAAACATCGTCATATGTAGTAAATATGAGCATGAAAGAGAGAAGGCCTGAGAGAAAAAAAGAGCAAAAAAGAGAATATATAATGAAAAAGGTCTTGCTGAGCCAATAAAAGAATGTCCTTAGGGGAGAAAAATGCAAAACTATAAAGAATTGAGCATTATGACAAGCCTGAGGCAAAACAGAAGCCCTGGCAACAAGGGAAATTAAGTTCTTTGGAAGAAGGAAAAAATAGGTTTTCAAACAGAATACAAACTACACACATTTAGAGTTAATTTTAAGACTTATTCTAGTGAAAGTTGGTTGATGAGGTATTATGCTAAAATACTTATATATTCCTTTCTTGGGTAGAAAAATCACTGAGAAGTTTGAAGTACTGTAATTTTTTTAATAGCCTTTTCTACAAAGGGTCTCACGTTTTCATTACCACTGGACGATACGGTGAATGGCCCAGAGAGCCTGCCGCCCAAGGACTTTAATTTTTAGCAGGTCTAGCTTCCTCAATATGGGTATGCCTGCAGCGTGACACAGAGGAGAGGTGCCCCAGATGGCTTAAGGCAGGCTGAATGTAGTTGTCACCCTGTTGTTGAAGCAGCACAAGCTTCAGTGTGGCCTGGATGTCTGAGTAATGTTTGAGACCTGAAACCTATGCTGTTGTCATTACTCTTCCTTCATGTGTACATCAGTGGCAGTCAGGTTCAGGACTGTAGTGCAGATATATAGTTGCTACTGCTTTTCTCCCCACTGACAGAGCTTTGTGTCTCACTAGTCCTGGCTACTGCTAAGAAACTATGTGCCAAAAGAAAACACCCCATTTTAGCAGGGCTGACTACTGAGGGAAAACTGAGCTCCTGAAAGCCTTCATTCACTTTAAATGGAAAACATAATCTGAGCAATCTAATTTTTGCTGGCAGGAGCAAGAATACAGTCAGATGATCATTTTATCCTCCAACCCAGTGAAGGTCATAAAAAGGACATTTTTGGAAATTATTTCCTCTGTCTCTAGCTGAAGAATGACATCTCTTATAGAAGAGGAGTTGCTTTATTCAGCTAAGTTTTTGCTGAGACCAAAAGATTAATCTTCAGGTAGCTCAAACCTCTTAGTATAATTGATTCTAAAAATATCTCTTCAGAACAAGACTTTGAATATAACTTAATTGTGTTTCAAGTAAAAGGGGTAAAGCTCCAGTCTAGTCCTTCATGAATATAGTAAGTGGTGTGTATTTGTTTTACCTTTTTAAGGTTACTTCTTCTTAGAGTATCTTATCCCAAACACAATAATGCATCTGATTTATGCAAAGCAGCTTACGTATGTGCTAGTGGAGAACTTCAGCTGTTATTCTGAGTTCTTTATCTTCTCAGTATGTGTTAATTCTTATATCCCCACTCAAAACATTTATCCCTGTTCTTGAAAGTAGAAAACCACCACCCTGTGTCCTTTTATCTTGTTTATAAATTTTTATTTTTGAAGCCCAAAGAAAAGAAAACAAAAGGATCAGAGAGCAAAACAGAAGTTATTCGATGATTGAAAGAATATATATACAGGGTGACAAAGAATGCAGGCAAAATAAAACCCATCAGTCAAAACTGGTAAATTTTCTAGGCCTAAAATATTCCTGAAAAAGTTACAAAGAGGAGTACAACAAAAGCAGCTTTTGTTTCAGGTCTTTGGAAAATTTTATTAGTAGCTTTAAGCATCATTGCTGCAAGTTCAACCAAGTTAGAGAAAGTGTTATTTGTTCCTATTTCTAACAAACCACATTTGATGAGATTCTAGAGTACTGTCCTCATAATAATCCCCTTGTGTATTATTCTTGTTCTATTTCTACACAATAGATCTTTAATGTATTGTCATGCCAACATACGCCATTCTATTGAGTAGTTTTCCACATGCAAATTATTCTTGAAGAAACAAGCAATGTGGTATAGCTTGTTTCATTTACTCATATTTACACTTGCTCTGAAGGAGAAACATCTTTGAGAGTTAATGGAGTTTGACTATCACGGACTTGCTGTGTGACTGTTGTCTTAGTGACATAGGACTGTGTATTAAAAGTGTTCTTCAGGTCTGGGTATTTAGCTTGAAGTGTTAATCTTCGGGCTCTGGTAACATTTTCAGAAGTGCTAAATGCCTGCTGTGATGACAGGATTGTTCAGAGGAACACCACTGTGTCCAATACTCAGTCTTTTCAAGAGGTTTAGCTTAACCCTGGACAGAAACACTGGGACACTCAAAGAAGAAGCCATTTTAGGGGGAAAAAAAAAAGGGCTATTTCTGTAGTGCCTTGGTAGCAAAGTGCAGCCAATTCTTATCAGCTACCCTTGTAAACCTTTTTAAAATGGGTGAATGAAAGTCTCTGAATAGGTGCTTTGTCTTTAGCCTGATAGTAGCAAGTATTCATACTGTGAAATTCCTAGTACTAAAGCAGCTTTAACGCAAACTCTGTGAGGCCTGTGATCAGTAACCTCACCCAAAGCTTTGCTATAGCTGGGCACTCATCCCTCTGTGAACGGTATAGGTATTGTAAGTAAGGGGACTACTCACATGCTTCTTTATACATATTATCTGACTGGACTGGCAGCACAGAGTGCTAGCTCTTGACCTGGAGTAACAGTAGGATGCTCCATTTTATGTTGACGTAGGTTAGGATTTGTACCCCTGACCATCCTGTGCCATTATTTTTCTCTAGTTCTGATAAATCAAGTTCACTCTCAATGCTTTGGAGATCTAGAGACCTTTAGCAGATTGAGATAGATCAGCTGTGCCAGATACCTGATGCACTCTGAGTTCAAGTCCTGTTGGTGCACTCCTTTTTGATGGCATGTTACCCATCATTGTGCCTAGCTCTTGATATTTATTCTGGTGTGCCTTTAGAGTTTCTGTTGTTGTTCTGTGAGATTATTGTGTATTCTGCATTCATAGCTACAGAAAAGCTTGCAATATGAGGAGAGGGTGGGTCATAACCATCTTCCTTTGTATATTTAAACTCTTGTAAATATAACAATTTAATCATTTTTATTCAACATTCTTGAAGACTGTGGTGGCTCTGCTATTTGGCAGTATTTAATATTTGTACAATGGTGGAACAGTCATTGATGGAATGGTACATTTGTACAATGGTGGAACAGTCAGGGAGATGTTTGCAAATCCCATAAGATTAGTCATGGAAATCCATTCTCTGTTGTTTGCTATTGATTATTTTCCATGAAAGTTTCAGCCACCTACTCGGCAAAAAAGGCAATGGATGAAAAGCATATGCATAACTCAAAGAGTCAATAGCTGGTATGTTCATGAGCAACCAGCATCTGCAAAATGGGCCACCAAACCGTTTGGCAAAAGTATACAGGGACAAAACTTGTTCCTCAACAGTGAGAAGTATTTGTGAATGATTGTGAATTAGAGAAGATCAAAATTAGTGTCAGCTGGCAAATAGTATTCAGTCAGCCCCAAGACTGGCACTTTAAATCTCAAAGAAGCTAAATTCCTGGAAATGTAGAAAATAGTCTGCCTGTAGGGGACATATCTGATATAAAAATAATGCCTCTTTTTAGTCAACCTTATATAGACATGCTGAGAAGATTCAGTCCAACCAACATCAAAAAATACAAAGTCTCATTTTCTGCTGCTGTGCCTCTTGTCCATTTGCATACAAATGTCCAGCACCATAAAGACTAGAGCATCAAAAGTAAAGCTTATTACTACCTAAAGGAATCTACAGGAAAAAACATTAAAGCTACTTCAGTATCATTAACAACAAGGTGCTTTGTGTCAGATTGATGTTGAATCAGTGTAATGCTGTTTCAGCAATAGGATGTGACAAAGTGATAAAAGCGAGACTTTTTTCCTAACAAAGCAGTTGCTGGCAAATTAAAGGCCAAGTATAAGTATAGCACTGGAAAAAAACATGTTGTGCATAGGGAGGTATAAGATGAAATCTCTAATAGACCACTTTGGAGATCTTCAGACATCTAAAATCATAGGGCTGGGGTAATGTGTAAGACATTACACAGACTCTGTATAGTGAGGTGATTCTCACTCTAATTATAAACAGCTTGATCCATAGTGGCACATAGGCATCCCTTTGTGGATTGAAGCCCTACTGCCTATATTGATTACTGAATAGAAGACAACTTTCTGTGATGTTACGGCTTTTGTAATTCATTCAGGTATTTTACAGACACTGTGGAGGTGATACATAAATAGGATATAATACACAGATCTTGGAAGCTACAGTGCTTTTACCATACTGGATGTTGAGCGCTGTGTAAGCACAGTATAAAAATCTACATGTCATAGACAGGGCTGTTCTGTTTCTTCTCTGAATGTTTCAGTGCTTGGCTAAATTAATTGTACACAAGCACAGCATGATGTTCCTTAGCTGCTTCCTTTCAAGCTGAGGGAAAACACTTGATAAAGGACAAAAAGACTGATTTGCAGCAGATCAGTCAAAGCAAATCCCACTTTAATTGGAAAATGTGAAGGCTTTTCTTATTTAGTCATCTTGCCTGCCAAATTTGTGCCTTCTATCTCCTGCCATTTCAGCACAAGTCTTTTTTACATTCTTTGTGTGTGCATGTTTAGAAATGGAAAAGTTTGTTTATCATACTGCAAAGTTATAGAACTGCTTTTGCTTAGATTTAATGTTTGTCTTTTTAAAGACTAGCTGGAAAGTACCAGCTTGAAATGTGAGTTTCAAAGCTCTTCATAATTGATACTGTAGTATTATCAAGGGATAAGGAGAGATGAAAGGAACTTTCAATAGAAAGTTTATTCATTTTGCTTCTTAGTTAATGCAATTATTACCTTCAAGTGTTAGTTGGCTACAAGGAAGACTCTTTCTATAAGGACTCCTTGCTGGCCTTTTGGACATCCAGGCTGTTGTCCCAGGATAATATTCTGTCAGTAGCTTCCAGTGGCTCATTTGTCTTTGTTTACTGGAAGCTGTCTTACCCTCACTTGTGCTAGTGTGCTTGACTTCAAACCTAGATCTTTGAAATGGTCCATTTAAAAATGTTCAAATTTCAGCAGGGCCAACCCATTTTGCAAGTCTGTTTTGGAGTGCAGTCACATCAGTAGTTGGATTGGGCAGGGTATTAACTTCTGCCAAGGGGCTGTGGCTGTGAGGAGCAGAGCTAGGAACCTGTGGCAGTGGATATTCTCTTAAAAGAACAATGACAAGGAACAAGAGCCTGAAAATATAGATTCTCTTTAGAATTAAAACTGCAGTATTCCTGCCATTTCTGCAGACTCCTCTATGAGTATTTTCTCCTATTACAATGAAAGAGCTAGTCCCTGTCTTAAGTTCTTCCAAGTTCCAGTTTTGCTAGACACATGCAGTTTTCCATGTGTTTTACATGCCCTACATGTCATGAAGGAGTTGAACAGGTTGTACCTAAACTTGGAAGAAAGGATACATAAATAAATAGATGTGGTTTATTCTTTTAGCATCTGATCCAAAGACCTTTTAAAGGTAGTAGAAAGTCATGACTGATTTCACTTCAACATTGAATCAAGTCCTAAACCGATAACTCCTGTTCAGCGATACAGTCATTCAAAGACTGTAATCAATTGGATAGAAACGCTTTTGCAAAGGATTCCAATCATCATATGGCTCAGCCTGGTTCCTTATCCTAGGTTCCTCAGCAGCATGACTGCTTTCATCTCTCTGCCTAGCTTTTCAATAGCCTGAAGCATCATAAAATCCCTCAACCCTATGCTCTTTGTTGTATAGAAGCATATTCTTTGACAAACTGCCTGGAACAGACATACTTCAGCTAGCATTGAAGTCTATCTAAATAAGGATGTTTTGTGGTTCTTTTGTTGCTGCTGTTCTTGTTTTGTGTGGGAGGATGATATATTTAATTGATTTAAGATGTTTCTGCAATTTTAGGGACTTTTTAGTGATGTATTTGGTGTTTGAAAGCAGCTGGATTCTTTCATCTCTAAACTTGCCAAATGGAATTTATTCCACAAACCCTTTGGCATTTTCCAGAATATGCTACCAACCCTGACTTTTTTTAAAGGTCCAGAAGGACCTTGACAGGCTCCACAGGTGGGCCCGTGCAAACCACATGAAGTTCAGCAAGGCCAAGTGCAAGGTCCTGCACATGAGTTGGGGCAATCCTAAGCACTACTAGAGGCTGGGTGAAGAATGGATTGAGAGCAGCCCTGAGGAGAGGGACTTGGAGGTGTTGATTGATAAGAAGCTCAGCATGAGCTGGCAGTGTGCGCTTGCAGCCCACATAGCCAACTGTATCCTGGGCTGCATCAAAAGCAGCATGACCAACAGGTCGAAGGAGGAGATTCTGCCCCTCTGCTCTCATGACACCTCACCTGGAGTATTGCGTCTAGATCTGAGGACCCTGAGTACAAGAAATACATGGAGCTGTTGGAGCGAGTCCAGAGGAGGGCCATGAAGCTAATCAGAGAGCTGGAGCACCTCTCCTATGAGGACAGGCTGAGAGAGTTGGGATTGTTGAGCCTGGAGGAGAGAAGGCTTTCTCCAGGGAGACCTTATAGCAGCCTCCCAGTACCTGAAGGGGCCTACAGGAAAGCTGGAGAGGGGCTGTTTATAAGGGCATGTAGTGATAGGACAAGGGGTAATGGCCTTAAGCTGAAGGAGAGTAGACTTAGATTAGATATTAGGAAGAAATTTTTTTAACAGTGAGGGTGGTGAGACACTGGAACAGGTTGCCCAGTGAAGTTGTGGCTGCCCCATCCCTGGAAGCATTCAAGGCCAGGTTGGATGTCTAGTATAAGATGTCCCTGCCTATGGCAGAGGGGTTGGAACTAGATGATCTGTAAGGTCCCTTCAATCCAGGCCATTCTATGATTCTATGAAATAACTCTATAGCTTTTTTTTTTCCTCATGCTGTCTGTCATCTTGTTCTCCAGGTATTTTTGGTATAGAATAAAAGCTTGAAAACATATGTATAAAGCAGGCACATTTCAAAAAGAAGCCTGAGTTTTTGAAGAAAAATAGGGTGAGAGACAAAGGCGTATCAGAACATAGTCCTGCCAGGCATTTAGGATCAAATGTAGATCATCAGTTTCATGCTGTGGCATGCAGGGTAATCTCAGAATTCACTTGTAGCCAGTAATTGACCACATAGAAATTATTTCTTTGAAAATGAAAAATAATGAAATACTGCATTGGCCATGCAGTGAACACTGCTAATTTGTGGATCAGTTTTCTATGCAAATGGTTTTTATTTTGTTTGGATTGGTCTTTCAGTAGGGGTCTAATTCAGAGTTCCCAGTAAAATAGGAAGGAATCTACATTCTGAACATTTGGAATGTCACCACAAATATTTCTGTTGAGTACTGTAAATGGAAAGTCCAAAATTGTTAGAAGAGAATTCTCTAATCAAACATGATACAGAGTACATACATAAGTACAACTCATGAACCCCATAATACATAACTTTTCAAACCTTTGTTTTTCCATTCGTCTGGATCTTTGTGTTGTATTGTTAATCTTAGGAAGGAACAGTGATGATAAGCAAGCTAATAATTCCCCTAAAGAGGGGAGGCATGGGAAATTTATGCCTGCATTGCACTTCTGTCATACACTGGACTTGTGCTCGCTGACTACTTTTTCAGAGGGAGAAGTATCTCTTGTCATTGCCAGACAAGCAACAGGAACATTCGATACCAGGGGACATTCAAAACATTTCTGATGCAGTTTAGGAATATACGTGTACGTATCAGGTTCTTGCTCAGTGCTTCCTGTCCCAGATGGAGTACTAAAACATGAATCATTTAAGAGGTCTGGGTGATAACCTAGGTCTTGGCATTCTCCCCACAGGTCTCTCACATGCTGGGATATCTCCAGCAGATGTTAATCAGTGGGGATGACATTTCCTCTGTAGTGGTACTCTGTACTGCCAGCTTCCCAGCCAGGCAGAACAGCTTAGAAAAAGGAGGTCCTCCTCACTTTTTCTTTATTCTGTATGTTTACTTGTGGTGGGGTACTGACACCTTGAAAATGGGTCCAATACCTGTGTCTTAATGATCGTCCACACCCATCATAGCAGAATATTTTATTTATTGCCAGCTAACCTAAAATCCCCCATAAGATAAAAGTGGAACGATAATTTATTTACATAAGCCAAATATAAACAACAAAGTTAGTAGGTGCAGAGACAGGCCAAAAAAATAAAAGCAAATATTTATATCTGCCTGCATTTTAGCTCATCTTCAGCTAGCAAGCAGTCAGAATACTTTGGTGCTTTATGGCTGGGATCCAGTTCTTGGACAAAATCCACTGCTTTGGATTTAAATGTCACTGAAAAAACCCTCTGTTTAGGGGTTACTTGTATATGGTAACTGGCCAAACTTTTCTTGGAATTCTGTTCAGATTCAAGCGTTCCCTCTCTTTCTCTTCATGTTTTCCTGTAATTCATCACTTTCTTAGAGGTCAGTTTCAATATTCTTGTACAGGATAAGTGACAGTTCACCTTACTGTAGGAATGCTGATATATTTCAGATGTGAGCTAGACAGTCATCTCCTTTCCAGGTGGCATACAGGCTGCTTGCTTTGCTGGACTACAAACAAATCATTAGCTCATTGTGAGATAAACATTCTTTCAGCTGATTGATGATGCTCAAACCTCAGGACGTAGCTCTTCACAAAGCCACATCCCTATAATCAACACTAATACGGTGTAAAAGCATGTAAAAGAGAACAGAAGTTACATGCATTACCAATTTGTGAGGCTCGTCATGCCAATAACCAGCGTCTTTGGTGAAACAGTGGATTTGAGATCAAGGGTTCCCAAGCCTTGAGAGATACAATGACAAGTTATTTTCTGAACTAGCAGACAAAAAGGGATGGAAAGGATTTACTATTGCATCCCCTTTTTAGGTGTAGTGTGCAAGCACAGAAGCATTGTTACCAGAGACAGAAAAACTGCTCTACTTAAACATACCCAGGATAAAAGTAGACTCAACATAACTTAAGGGAGTCAGGGGGCAGGAGAGGATTGCTTTCATTGCTACTGAGGAGTAGGGGAGTAGACAAGGGTTTTTTGGATAAAATGTGATATTTTTTTTTTTTAATTTTTTTTTTTACTTATTCAGCAGTAAAGTGTTCTCTCCATCCAGCAGGTATAAAAGTTAAGTCTGTGCACTGGTTTTCCAGTGTGAAAGGAGTTAGCTACTACAGTACTGTAGTATTTAGAATTTACCCATTAGTGTTTATTGTAACTTTTTTTTGTTTGCAATGGAAAAAAAAAACTTTTTTACTTTCTCCTTTGCTCTTCTTCAGACCATAGACTCGCTTCTTAAATACTGTGGATGAAAGCCCAACTCCACTGAGGCCTCTAGCAAATATCCCATTGACTACACTGAAACCAAGATTTTGACCTGAATTTATACCGTGGTAAAGCACTACTAAACCACACACGCCATAATGCACACCCAAAATGCCAGTGGTTTATTTTCAGGGATTGGCAAAAATACTGTTGTGAGATTACAGGCTGTTAAACCAGTGTTTCTGTTGTCAGATATCCAGCAGAACCTTTGTTGGTATGCAGAGGAATGTTACTAAACACCCCACTACCAAGGTTGTTTTTAATGTCAAATGGACAGTGTACATTTTTACATGTTACTTTGGGTTTAAAATATATTTGCCTATTTGCAGTGCTTTGGAATTTGCCTTTTATGAATACATGAGATTCATCTGCAGTTCCCTAAAAATGTCAGTATTATGTTTTAACATGGTTTCAAAATATCACCATTTTGTGTAGGAGCACAGTGTAGTTGTTTCAGAAGAACTTTGTTTAGACATAGAAGAGGAAGAATCCTTGGTGCTAAGACTTCCAATAAGGATTGTGGACTGTAATTCTGTGAGATACCTTCTCCCTAGGAACTGAAATAGTTTTGTGTAGATCACTGTACATTTCAGAAAGTGGTACTGTCCATCACTTCTGAATTGATCTAGATATAAACTACTAATTGAAAATCAAAAGAGTCTGTAATTAATACCAACTACAATCTGTACTGATCTGCCCAAGAACTGAGCACTATTGTAGTCATACAGACTGGGAGTGCCAGATGAAACATGGAGCTGTAATAGTGGAGCTGCTTCCAAACAGTTTACTGGGACATGTGAAATAGATGTGCCTGGCACCTTTAAGACTGTTGATGTTTTTTTCTTGTGTGTACTGTGATTGCCCAAAATTATGGGCCTTCTTATGGGTAGTTCAAACCAAATTGTTTTTTGTAAAGGACTCAGCTCATAGTCTACACCGTTGATCTTGTGTCTCCATATTTAAATGGATGCTTTATTTAAATATTTACATGTTTCATTCACTGAATTAAAGAAGATTTACTTCCTGCAGTGACTTAATACAGAAAGGAGACTCTCTAAAGGTGTAGTTCTCCTTACAGTCAAAAGATGGTAGTAAAATTTCTATTCCAAGTGGCCCAGCAACACAGAGCAATAGCTATGCATCCATTGTTTGCATTTATAGAAAAGGATATGGCAACAAAAGGAGGGTGAGAATCTGTAGATGAGAACACAACAACCAGTTGTTTGTCAGGCAGTGGTTATGTCCGTGATGTTCTCTAGTAGTCAGTAATTCTGGATGTCGCCATGATGGTCAGGTTTAATTTGCTCTAGTGCAGCTATTGAGCCAGTTGGGGCCAGGATGGACATCTGTAGAGAAGGGCTTAATGAAAGGCTTTAGGGTATTGAGAGAGCATGAAATGAAAATGTCCTTCTCACCATCTCTGATGTTTTCAATAAAGTCTCTAAAAGCAATAATTGATATAATTAAAGCAGCAAGTTTATTTAGGCCTGACTATTAATTAGTATAATGTTAATCTCGAAGTATTTTTTAGTGAGGTGCAAATAGTTCATAGCAAGAAAATGGTGCTTCTGTGGAAAAGAGTACTAGAGTTTCCTTTACTTAAAAGGAGAGAAGTCACCACACACTAAATGCCCAGAGATTTAAGACTGGCTGTTGCCTGAGAAATGTGGGCTTTTCCCATCACGTTTTGTTTTCTAGTAATACAAAGCACATAAGCTGCTGATGCTAAAGAAAAGGAACTATTTATCTGCTTTTTTTTCACTAGTCAACAATGGGATTTCAATCCCATTTTGTCTGTAACGAATTCTGTTAGAGCAGATGTTTGCTTGGGCATACTGCTGATTGTAGCAGAACCTGGAAAACTTATTTTACACAGAGGATACATGATGTTCTTCAGCAAAGTAGAATCATTTAGGTATCTAATAATCCTAGCACAGAAATATTTAGATGCATATGATACTGCATCTGAGCTGAGAAAGCAGGAACATGGCTGCACGCAGTGTGTGCAAAGATTGTGATGGAGTATGTGTATCCTTGAATAATATAGCGAGTGTACACACTGAGATGCTACTGTGAATCTGCATGGAAATAAGACTAAGAACTTGAGATCCTATAGCACAAGTGCTCTGGTTTTAGATGTGTAGTATCTACTTCAAAAATTCCAGTTCTGCTCTGCAATGCTTGTAAGAACGGTGCTTAGTCCCAACAGGTTAAGCCCAGGCACCAGAATTAGGCACCCTGTAGAGTCAATGAAGAGCCTTCAGGCTCAGCATAGAAGTAGCCAAAAGAAAACAGCAAGCACGGGACTGCATCCAAATTTTCTTACTTTCAGCAACCAAAGTGTGGTTGAAAGCCATACATTATCACATTTTTCTACCGAGGATTCCCTTATGGATGTCATCTACTGCAGCAGGACTGTATTTGGAGAAGGCCAAACAAGTAGTGGTATTTTTCAGTTCTCTGGCTTCAGATTGAAGGGTACAATGAGATATATTGCCAAAAAAAAGATGTGCAGGTCAAGGCAAAAGCCTGTTTCTGGGGTGGATATTAGAGCATTATGCTACAAAAAAAAGGGTTTGTTTTCTATTCCCTTGTTTCAGGCTCAGCCTGGGAGCAGGAGGAAGTTTGTATCTCCTAGAGTCAAAAGAAAAGATTAGTTCCGGGCACAGGGATTATCTGAGATCTGTCTAAATAAATCTCTGTATTATCTAGGGAAAACGATGGTAGGAGCAGACTCACATCTTTCATTCCTTTCCACTAATCATCTAGAGCCCTCTCGCTTCTAGAAATCATGGAACTCTCTGTGCATGGAACAGGACTTCTGCAAACTCTAAAGGAGATAAAAGATACTGCTAACATACATCATCATAGATCTTTCCTCCCTCTTCCAACAATCTTGGAATGCAGTGATTTCTGCAGCATTCTCATCATCTCTGGGAATTCATTTTTTCAGACATGGCATAGTGTGTGGTTCCTAAATTATAAGTAATCCATTCAAATAGCTGGTTTGGACTGGAGTGCTGGAAAAGATTGCTAACAAGTGTTTTGAATAAGTGCTTTCATCATTTCCATTCCACTTGGAACCCCCAGACACCCAGAAAGTTACTCAATTCATTTTAAATTGGAGGTGAAGCCATAAAGGGGTCTAACTAGCTGAATGTGTTAGTCACATTGGAATATGATTCTTCTGGTGGGTAATTTTGGTTTGTGTGTTTTAACTTGTTTCCTCATATTTAATGAACATTAAGACATTCCAAGTAAGCAGTGCTGTTTGTGGAAAGCTCCCTCTGGATGTCCCTGGAGTCTGGAGACATCCATTTTAGTTCAGAACTTCTAGGGCAGAAATGGTGTCACAGCAGGTGACAAAGTGTGTCTGCGCTGTCTTGATGAAGCAGGAGACCTAAAGGTAATAATTTCTTGTTCTTTTTTGAGCTCCCTGGGCTAAGAAGGCTAAAAGTGAATGCTGGTTATGGTGATGGTGTTGAGGTACTAAAATGCAGGAAGAATAGGGAAGGTGAGCAAGACAAGGATGAAATTGTGTCACCAGCTGCTTATTTGTTTTCCAAATAAAACTATGTTTGACTTCCCTTTTATGGATATATCTTCCCATGTGTATCCCAACACCTCAGTTCCACCCGCTGTCTCTTACCTCCTGTCCTGTAGTAACTGTAAGCAAACCAAACAACTTTATTTAATAATAAATGCCAGGTAGACCCCTCCAAACAGGATGCTGCATGTACTGTGTTCAAGAGGCTTTTTGCTACATATAACGTCATTAAAACATGTCCGGATGTGGTTGAAATCACTAATAGCTGTTAAAGGCAGAACCTGTAGCACTGAAAAAAGATCTTCCACATGACACTGAATCCCTGAGACAGCTAAGAAGCTGTACTATGCCTCTTGGTTGCAGTGCTCTCTGAGCATGAGACAAATTCAACAGCACATTTTTTCTCTCCCAAACTGATGTCAATAGATACAATCCAGACCTTAGCAGAGAAATACGGAAACTTGAATGATTTTCTACCTGAATTAGAAAACCTCTGTTCTATGGAACCTTGCAGAATTGTTTCTCACTTTTCAATTATACTGTTAGTGGTTATGTATCTGAATTGCCTGCCTTTTTGGATAAAGTAGTGAGGCATAGATGAGGCTTTCACCTTTCACTTCTATGCTACTAGAACTCTATCGTTTCAGATGGTCAATGACAAATTTTACTTTTACGTTTGTTGTCATCTTAATGCAGCCTCCTGTGCTGTACCTGTATAGACCCAGTGCAGCTTCTTTTTATATTATCCATTCTGCACCTACAAATCAAATCAAGATTGCTGGCTAATGTTCTTCTTTTGATGTTATAGGGTTTGTTTGGGGTTTTTTTTCCAGTTTAAAAGCATTTTGTTTCATATGCATATTATTTGGATAGAATGGGTACAGAAAGAGTCAAGTAATACAATGTTAAGTGGCAACATTTCAGGTAGGATCAATTTATTTGGTCTGGTGATATAAGAGAAAATCTGGAAGCATATGGAGTGGTCTGGATTGAAAAAGGAAATGTTATCATGCAGTCTTGGTAATAGAAACTTACAGATCCACCACCCTGTAGAGCAAGGAAAATCATCAGGTTTCAAGTAGATAGTAGAACTAAGAGGCTGGTTTAGGTCCCAGACAACCTTGCCATGAGCACAGACAGCTCAGAGAATTCTTGATGTTCTGATATAATAATACTTGACCTAGTAAAAGGGGAACATTCCCAAATATTTCTTGAAAAGCAATCTTAAATGATGAGAGCTACGGCTCTGAGACTTTGCATAGATAAAAAGGCAAGACATATTGACTGGGTTGAACTGTTGAGTTCCTACATTGGCCTTTTGCAGGTCTCTCTTTTTTTTTTTTTTTTAATTTTTTTTTTCCTACATTGCTCAGTCCACTTAGGAATAGACAGATTTGTATTTAGCTATTCACAGAGTTTATTTGAGGTAAAGCACCTTCTTTAGAGATGGTGCTTTGCATCTTACGTTGTCATAACATGTAATTTTACAGAGCAGTCTATGTTCCACTCTCCAGGCAGCTGAACATCATCTCTGCTTCTCACCCTAGGGAGCGACTAGTTCATTGGCCATGTCATGCAATCGTATCACAAAAACCTTGGGGACTGTCACTGTTTAATCTGCCCTTCATGAAGCCTGCCAGATCAGCTTACACTGTTTGTCACTATTTTCTGGCCTGGCTGCCAGAGCCTTGGCAATGATTTCTGCTACTAAAACAAGGAAAGAAATAGGCAGGCCTGCAGTTGGGAGCATTAACTGAAATTGAAATCCATGAGAAACTCAGGCATAAATCCACCTTTGATCTGTTTCCTGTGTCTTCTAGGCTAGATGAAATCAGATTAGTTTTAATCCCCATAATGACTATTTCCTTGGCTGAACTCAGGCAAGATCTGTGCAGGGACTGAGGCCAGATGTAGGGCCTGACTACTCTCTGGGGTAGACTACAGTTCAGGAACCCTCGATTTGGAAAAGCCACGGTGGAGTGCAGCCTTGTGCACAGCACCTACGGCTTATTAGTGACCATGCACAGAGCCAGATTGTGTGTTTCTGCACTGAACTCCCCAGCATTTCTGGTTTATGAGTCAGTATGCAGATCCTTGCCAGCTCAGGTGGCCCTGCTCCCACATTGTAGACATGGCCTTAAGTACCTAATGGCCACCTTAAACACTTCAGGCAGAAATGTAGGCCTTTGAAACCTGCCATGTGACCCGGGCATCTGGAGGTGCTAAATAGCAGCAAGGGCTGAGCAACTAGGCATCTCCATCCTACCTAGACATGTCAGGACCATCACAGAAGACACCCTGTGCCTGTCCTCTCTGAAGCAATTAGTCTGGCAGAGCTCAGAAACCACCTGTTTACCCCAACAAAATAGCTCCTGCCATCAAGGACGCAGAAACCTGATTCTACTCCTAATGAACAGCCAATTACTGAAGCAGAGATTGAACTTTCAAGGTTAGTGCCTTAAACAACAGCCAGACTACTAGACACAGTGGTCTTTTCTCTCTCCCTCACTCCCTTTGTTATTTAGTAATATCAGGACAGCAGCTTCAGGAGGATTCCTACCTTAGAATAACCTAAAAAGATAGGATTAAATAAGGGAATGTTGGTTAAACTTTTGTCTGGCTGCTAGTAGATTTGAGCCCTAATCTGTCATCTCTTGAGTACTGTAATCGCCTCTCATCTCTTCCCCAGTCAGCTTTTGTGAGAAAGGGAATTTAACTCAAGAGAATGGGTATGTATGAATCCCAGTTGGATGGACATTTTCCTGCAGCCCAGATGAGGATACCAAGTTCATGCAGAGAGTTTAAGATCTTCTCATTTTGCAGTAGCTAAGCTAGGCAGCTCTGTGCTAATGTGCTGGCTTTTGTGGGTGTCATTCCTGTGGATTGCTTCATCACAGAACTCTTGGCAGGGGGATCTGCAGACTGCAAGGCACCTTGTGGTTAGGAACTGACACCCCTGCCTGTGCCTCTTTGTGAATCTGTCTCTCCCTTTATTTACTGCTAAGAATTTTTTTCTCATCCCAACCATGTCAATCCAAGTAGATAGAAAGGAGGACCCTTTCTCTATAAAAGGACCATGGGAGGAAAGAGATTGCAGTATCAAAAGCAGTATAGATCTGAGCAGTCAATACCCTGAAAACGTAAGTAACTTGTCTATGTAAAAGTCTAGCATGGAGTTAAGTGAGGTGGTATGTTGACTGGAGGTTTATTCTAGAATAAATAATACAATATGCTACATAGGGTTTCTACTGACACTTGTCTCTATCTCTGAGCAAAGCCATATATAATATTGTGTTGTCAATATATTTTTTCATAGGCTTGATGTAATGACATGGGAGAAGATGCAGGGAAACATATAATAAATACTGCTGGAATAGGTGGATGCCATTTTAAATAACCGCTGGAAGCCTGCTTTTCTCAGCTGTATGGTAGGCTGTGAGGTTGCTATCATGTTCAGTGATGTGCACCAAACAATGCTCAGGTCATAACAGCTCAATTACATTTTTTTCCTAAGTATATTCACTGAGAGACCATTATTGCAGATCCTGGGCTGTCAAGAGAAGCTTAGACTCCTGGAGTGAGTTAACTCCCTGCTGGAAGGAAACTAACAGCAAGTTCACAGGTTACAGCTGCATCTCTGTGCCTGAGTCCTGCTGTGAATGCAACTCTTTGTTAGACTAACTGCCTTCTCAGCAGTATCTCAGCCAGGTCCCTGATCACAGTGTGATCAGAAATCCGGGTAACTTGCGATCCCCAGGTAGCTAAAGGCAGAGTTTAAGGTAAGAAATGTAAGTGCTGTAGGTTACTTACTGGAAGTACACTGGTACTAGTGAGATGGCTGCTCCTGAGGTTGGTGCCCAAACACCCTGCCCTATGCTTGAGGAAGCCGCAAGTGTCCATGAATTGGATACACACAGAACATTTGCATAGATAAATGGAGAGGGATCCAAGATCATGCTGCTTCCTCGCTGTGCTGTCTAGATGTTACTTAGCCCAGTCCAGAAGCCATATAACCAAGTTGGCTTTTGCTGTGCTGTGCTATGCTTTTCTATGTTGGGAGAGTTGGCACAGCTATGAAAAGTAGTTGAGCCTTCTCATTCTGTGTCAGGTGTTTGCTTCTTTTTCTAAAATAAGCTATTAACTTCATTGCTTTACCTTGTTATAATATTCATTTCTCAATTTGTCCCTGTTGCTGTCTTTGTGCAATGTACTCTTTGAAGTTCAAGGTTTTACATAGCAAAAATGCCAGAACTACGTGAGTTTAAGTGACGGCGTAACGCTTTCTAATCTTCTTAAGGAATCTTAATTTTAGTGCTTTTCTTTTGTATATATTGTCTTTCCTAGGGCCACTAAACATGTTTCACTAGACATTGTCTAATTATTTGTCTAACTTTGTATAGAAGATTAATTTTTTATTTTATTTTATTTTTATTTTATTTTATTTAGTTTTAGAAGGCAAAATATTGTTTGTAACACATTGTGGTTGGTATATCCTGTGGATAGAACATGAGACCCCTGGGGTTCAAAAGTCAAACATCAGGGGAGGCCTGACTGCTGTGTAATGTTTGACTGGGAATGTGATATTTGATAAACCATAAAAGTTTCAGTCATGTAAGGTGCAGAGTGTATCCTGGTGGTGCTGAACTTTCTCAAACCCAGTTGAAGTTAACACCATGCACCACACCTGCTTTGTTTTTCTGTGTAAAAGAGAGATAACGCTTAATGCTTTCACATCTTCATATAACACTTGAGTTTCACAGACAAAAAGGTGTATGTACACAGCCTCTGACAAAATAGTTCTCCGTGTGATTGTCAGAGTAGCTCTCCTGTGTAAGTTTGGGTATTCAATGCAATTTATGGAGAAGTTTTCTTCTTTAATTTAGAAGTCAAACTGTTCCCAGTACAGGGAAACCCCTTTGCGGGATTTTGATTTAGAGAATGTCCCATCACTTGTGGTACCAGCAGGTTTTTTGTGAAACCCTGGTCTTGGTTCTTAAACACCTGCTTGGAGAAGCAACGTCCCAAACAACACCTCACCTTCATGCAGCATGAGTCTCCATTGTAAAAGTGTCTCCACCACACAAGAAAGGAATGTAAATGCTGTGGGGTTTGAAGCAATGCTTCCCACTTGCTTTGTCCCACCTGGAGAGCCCCTTTGCACAGTGGAGTGTAGGAGGACCTTGTGTAAGGTTTGGTGAAATGTTCTGTAGGCAGGGTGCTCTCTCTTCTTCTTCTGAATAGGATTGGAGAAGAAAAATCAGTCCCCCTGTATATTAATGTAGTTCATGCTAATAAAAGTTTGACAGGTCAGGAGACATCTTGATCCACCTAGTTGCAACACAGATACCCCAGAAGTAGGGTTTTACTAAAGTTCCCCCAACAATATTTTTCAAACTGAAATGACTGATTTTGTGCCGAGTTAAACAGGTAGCTTTGGCTTCTTAACCATTTGACTTTTGATCTGTATTACTGATAAAAGGGTTATGTGCAAGGGTGGCTGCAGATAGGCACGGGAGGGGAGACATCTACCTACCCATTTCACAGGGGTCACAAAACGTCTGTGACGTGACTACCACCTCATGTCATTGCCAACCCAGGCAGGTCTTCAGCTGCTGGTTTAGAAGGCAGACCCCCCTCACCCCACCCAGCCCCATTACCGGAGCTGTAACCTTCCTGTCTCCCCGATATGATCTGACAGATCTGCCCTCCCCACCGTGGCTATGGGCAGGTTTGTCTCCTCTGAGCTGAGAGCAAAGTCCTATAAGCAGCAGTGTGCCTTTTCTGCTTCTGCTCCACTGCATGCTATGCCTCACTGACTCATATAGCTCCTTTCAGGCACTTCCTCGAGTTTTAATGTAGCAGAATTTCATTGTGTAGAATAACTGACTTCTTTGAAATATTTCAGTTTTGAAGGGGGTAGATGTAAGCAGTGTTTGGGCTTACGTCATTAAGTGAGGTCCTGGTTGCTGGAAGAATAAACACACAGAAAAAACCTCCACTCTCTAAGACTGCAGTATTGATTGTTATGTTGAGCCATAATGTCAAGTAAATGCTTCCCTTCCTCCTCGCTTCCCACAAATGCTAAATAATAGACCTCGTTTACTGGAATTTACAAATAATTTTGTCTTTGTGAGTGACGTAATGACAGTGCCCCCTACACTCTCATTTAATTTGTAATACCATTTGGGCTTTTGTATCCTACATTTCTAATGCAATTTTTAAATAACTATATTTCTTGCCCCCCAGACAAATCAGCTCTAATTTCATAATGAGAATTTCAGCGTTAGATTATTTTAAAAAAGAATCTAGGCCATATACATTATGTAAGGTTGCCATAGTAACAGTTTCTCTGAGGGGAAAGCTGACTGTCCATAGTTTCCACAGAAACCACTCCCCGCTGAGACAGGTGTCTCCAAGGGAAGTGAAGGGAATATAAATGAGAGAAAGAAGACGCGCACAGATGTCATATGATCTCTGCGGCATCCCCGCGCTGTTGCAAATTCAACTGAACGTTTCTGGGTTTATTTTTAGTTTGGTGGTTTTGATCGTGCGACTGGCACCTTCTCTTGTCATGTAAACTCTGGCTACCCTTCCCTCACATGGAACTGGTTTTGCAGCTGGAGGTATGGCAATGCTCCACCTTGGCAGTGAACTGACCACATCAGACACTAAAGTCCAGTGCTCTAGGAACCACTGTGCGGGGGACAATTTAAATGGTAAATGAGAATTTTCCCCCTTTTTAATTAACCTTTTTTTGTCCTGAAAGAAGTCAGCACAGATAGGTATGGAAATACTTCCTTCTAGAGAGGAATTGGAAAATGAATGAAGCTAGACTAATTTGTCAGTTAATGGTTTTGTTCTTTTGGGTTACACGTGTGTACTGCTAGGACAAATGGATTCTGAAAGATCAGGACATAGTAGAAAGGAATTAACTCAAGTCCTAGGATTTGTTAACTGAGAAAAAAAGAACATTTCTTTCATGTACTTTAATGTCACTGAGGCAAGTATGGATTAACATATCTGAAAGCTTTTTGCATGTTTTTTTCACAAATAGTGTTGTTTTTTGGTTCTTTTTTTTTTTTTTTTTCTTCAAGGGCAATAAAACCGTGACATTCATTCAAGGCTTAGTGCAGCCATAACTACAGATTAACACGCTGGCTACTTCATCTTCATCCTGTCATCTCTCTGCTGCTTTATGAGGAAAGCAGGCTGACATGGTTATTAAATCTGGCAGCTGTGTTGTATGCACATGGGAAGCAAGGAGAGCACAGCATATAGAAAATGAGTAGCTTTCAGATAACAGCCTTCTTTTCACTGCTGTGAGGCTTGAAAGGCAGCCTAAAAAGCTCTTTCTCTTCTTTGTAATCACCAGTCGTTGGATCAGTGTGCAAATATCACAAATACAGTTGCAAACGTAAGTATTCTTTGCCTGTGTGCTGCTTTCAGATTGCTAATTAGAGTTTCTACCTCAGCGTTCTGCTTGAAAAAGCAGAGAGATGAAAGCTGAAAACATCCTGACAGGGAAAGCTTCTCTGCAGTATTGTTCTGGCTTTCAGTGGAAGAGCTACTGAGGGAAGGGGATGCGTGGAAGCTTTCCGGAACAAATAGTTTGCAGTTGTGTGTGTTGATTTTTGGGATGTCTGATTGCCACTTTGTCTGTGAGGGGAGAAGCCAAGCAAATCCAGGAGGTACTTCTAGAGAGATGGTTTTCTGTTTAGATTAGATAATGTTGGATATAGAGCGAGAAACATACTTCAGCAGTAATAGTTGGCTTGCGAACGCATAGGAGAGAAATCTGCCATGGTATTTTTCACCTGGAATCTTTTCTTTAAAAATCAATAAATGTAAACCTGGACTTTTCATTACGAAACTCAACAGTACTTTATTATCAGAAGCGCAAACAAATAGTCATCGTAAGGGGCACCAGTAAGTCTGCATCTGACTTGATAAGAACAATGAACATAGCACGGTGAGCAATGCATGTTTTTCACCAATCTCACTCTGTCTGTACTTGAAGATGATCTTTATCTGCTATGTGGCATGAAGGCAGGATAGTAAGGTGGTTGGGAAGTAGTGGATTTGAAGGTTTCTCAGTGTTGTAGTGATACTGTAAGGAAGAGAATTTGTATTTGTTAGTGTTTTTCGGTCTCATAGCATTGAAGAAACAGCATCTTGGTTTTTATTCTCTTTTCTAATTCAAAGCTTCTGTAGTGCCATTGTCCTATTGAGTTTATGGCTAGTGAATTCTTACTGTGCTATGAATGAAATCTGCTTATTGAAAACAGCCTGTGAGCAGTACCAAGTATAAATGTCAGATAATTGCACAAGAAATGCAGGCTATAGCCGGTTTGTTTGTGTTGCCACAACGCGTTTCTTGCTTTATTTACAGGTTTTCTTATTTCTTAGGGACTGTTGTGGTACTATAAGCTTTTTATGAGCCATGTGAAAATGTCATTATTGCAGTTAACAGGCGACTGCCATTAAGTGACTAGGGAGAGAGTACGTATGTTGTGTTGTTTGCTGCACAGAAGGGCTAAACACATTCATGGTATTACTCCCTTGATAATGCTGCTATAACACAGGTATGTTTCTCAATCTGTTGTTTATAAGCTCCTTTTGCAATTCTTCAGCCTCACCTTACAGACACATGTAGAAATGCCTGTCTTCATTGCAGCAACAAAAGGTGATTTTGGAGCTTCTCTTTCCTTTCTCTTGTCTCCTTTTTCCCCTCACACACAGTCAGAAATTCATAGCTTCCCTGAAATTTAACTGTGAAAGTGGTCATTTTTGATGACAGCTGTGGAGCTAAGCTTCCCAAGCCTGAGTGGCAGCCAGCCAACTGCTGAGACAAGTGGTGACCTTTCAGGACAATGTCTCACACAAAAATGTCAAAATATTAAAATGGCAGACATCAAATGCCATGTGCTTGGGGAAGAGTTGTCAGCTGTCAGGCTTTCAGCTGAAGGCAGTTAATCCACTGCTTGCCTGGATTAAATGTTGAAAGCCCCTGCCTAAGTCCCTAAAATGTAGAGAAATTATTTATATGTGCCCTGAATAATTTCAGACGTTCTTCTGGGAAGATTTGGGACATGGATAGAAAATTTCAGAGATGTTTTATTTAAAATCTGCTTGGGGATCTTCCTGATGAATGTCCAGAAAAGCAGCTTTTTGCCTTTTCTTTTGCACTTTGCATTGTATACCATTTTTCCTTCCAAAATCTTTTATCCACAATGTAAATGGATCCTGATGAAGCCTAAACAAAGTTCACTGATGCGCAGCAGGATGCTGAAATTCTGATAGCGTGTGCACTGACTTTGTAGGCATATGCTCACTGAATATTAAACAATCCCCTGCAGTTCTTGGTGCTGCAGCCCTGAGCTGAAACCTCATTTACTATTACATGCATCAATGCTTTGTAACTTTCTTTGAAGGCACTGAGGTGTGAGGATTCCTATGCTCGCTGGTGTGTCAGCTTCTCAGATACCTTTACCTCCTGGTAAAGAGATCAGTGACACTGTGATTGCCTGCCTTGCTGGATTCTGCCCCCCCCCCCCCCCCCCCCCGCCCAACGTTTCTGGGAGGTGTGAAACTGCCTGATCCTTTACCTTGGCTGGTAGGAAAGCCAGGCAGTGTGCATGGTTGATCAGGGAACTAAACTGTTCACCTTGTGGTTCTTGGAGAATAAGAAAGGGTACACCAGTGACTGCACCGCACCAGTCTTGTCTGGCCAGTTTAAGAGAATTCTCAGCATTCTCCATGCAAAGCACAGGGTCAGCTGTCAACACAGGTAACCCCTGCAAAGCAGTCAATGGCCAGATTTAATGGTGCCAAATCCATTGTTACTACCAAGATGCTGAAAAAGAATATACTCCTTTCCAGTGTTTCTTTCCTTTTTTCCTTCTCTTTCAAGATGGGAGTTCTGTGTCACTCCAAGTTCTCTCTCTTACTACAAGCAAGCAACTTTTTGTACGTTTTAGTTTCTTCACTTCTACTCCTAGAGAAAATGTGTCCTGCCCCCGCTGCCCTTTAAAACTGAGAACACTGCATTCCATGACCACCTTCTCTCTTCTGTAGTCTGAGGAAAGACTAAGTCTCCATGTTGGTCTTTTCTTTCCAGTCAATATTCCGTGATCGCTACTCCTTTCTCCTAATTCCCTACATGAAGAATTATGAAGCAAATGAGGTAGGTAAGGACAAATTCCCATAAACATCTTGCAGAAATTAAACCTTCCTCCTTCCCTTCCTTTCCCCCTTTCTCCTGTCTTCAAATTTCTGTCTGCTTTGCCACAAGCATTTCTATGATTTAAGACTTACTAAGACTTAAAAATCTGTTTGGAAGATAAACATTATGCTCATCTAGTTGAGGAATAAAAAGGTAACTGAGGTACCAATTAATGTAACTTATCACAACACAGATACCTAGGCTGTTTTGGATTTTGATCTTCAAACAGCAAACCGCATGTAGGCACAGTCTATTTAGTCATCCTTGATAATGTTACAGAATAAATAAAATAGGGATGCTGCTGTTTTCTGTGGGCTTTGGATGAAGAAAAAATCTGAGGAAAATAGCTGAATATATTCATCAGCAGCTGTAATTTCTTTTAAATCCAATTATACAGGGCTTGTTTGTTTCCTAAGAAGCTGTGCAGTGTCAGATCAGTTCATTAAACATCAGTCATTACACCTGATATGAAATTCTGACTGGCACCAATGGTATTATCATTTTATTCTGCATTTATATTACTATTACTCTTTACTATTTCTGTAGCATCTAGGAGTACTTTTATTGGAAGGTCACTGAGCTAGGTACTGTATAGAAACAGAAGGTAATCCTGTGCCCCAGATTACTTACAAGCTCTTTTTAAAACAAAGCAATATCCCCTTATCATACTCTTACCACCTTTCTTGTTTGGCTTTTTATCTGAATTCAGAATATGGATGTCTGTAGTATGTTATAACTGAATATCATCAGGATACCAGAGTTTGCCTAGAGATGGTGCTTTAAACTGCATGTAGTTAAAATAAGAAAATGACATATCCTTACTGTGACCTTATTTCAAAGTTGACTTAGTGATTCACTTGGAGTATCTCCCTTAGGCTGTTAATGTTTAACTGTTAAGTTAATGAAGAATATTAATCAAAATTAACTCAACTGACCAAAACATGACTATAATTAGAAAATAGTTGTGGGTCACTGATGAGGATTACACTTAAAATCATTCAGAGACTATTGTCAATTACTAATTTAATAAGGCTCATGTTAAACTTAATTACAAAGGTAATAATATTCATTATTAAGCTTAACACATCATGTTTACTTGTGGTTATTTACAGGATCTAAATTTCAATGTTAATTATTGACATGAAATAACAGCAACATGACACCTGACTGTCAGTGGTTAATTGACTCATCATGGACATACTGTGATTCAGGCAGCTCAATAGTGGGGATCATAATATGGGACGAGAGTCTTCATCTGTATTTTCTGTAAGACACATTTTCCCCATCTCTCTGCTCCTTACCCATCTTAGAAGTAGATTTCAGAAGTCACACATCTGTTAACATCACCTCTTCTGCTACCTTTTGTTTGAATGGTGTGGTGTAAGTAGTTTTTATACCTGTAAACTAGGACTGAATCTGCCATCTGAAATCAGTTGGAAGAACTCTCTAGTTTACAAGCCATACTATAATACACTATTCCATTCTGAAGGAATTTCATTTATTCAGTTTGTACATTCTTCAGATCATCCTTCATGAGGCAAGGCTGTAGTATGTGAATACAAGCTATAACTTAACTGAGCAATGTAACTGACATAACTGAGCAAAACTGCATGATTATTCTTTCTGGAAATTTATATTGTGCAAACCACAATGATTTCTAAGTGCCATTTTTATTATGAGGTCATAACGCTGGTTGTATATGCATGAAGAAAAAAATCTAAAGGATCCCAGAGGGTCAGGTTGCAGTTGGAAAGATACAATACCTTGAATTCCCCAAGATTTTTTAATTTCAGTTTGAAACTATACTTTGCAACAATATCTTTTTTTGCATTGACACTGCAACTTGTATAACCGTGGTGACATATTAAAAACTAACAGTGGGCATTGGTGTCAGCCAAAATTTAAATATATTCTGACAGTGGCACTGTTGTCCCTTCCATAATGCAGTTGAGAACCTAAACAAATGCAAGCGGACAAACATGAAGGGCTATTGTACTCATCGAATGTCTGTCTGTGTTTATTTGTTGGGTGGGTTTTTTTGTGCATACAGGGAACAATGAATAAAACAGTCTGAAAGATTATTTGCAAGTATGCAATTAACCGTAAATCCAGCTTGATCTGGATGGATAAAGCAGTAGTTTATCAATCTGGTTAGCTAGTACTTTGAAAGGATTTTTTTAGAACTCATTAGTTCAGGAATATTAAGACAGGTGCCTCATTTTTATGAGACAATAATGTGATTCCCAAATGGATAAGCTAGAAGGTTAAAGGCAAAATAATTTATCCCCAGGAGCGGTATGGATTACTGTTAAGAACATTCTGAAATCCTGTCCTATCATTCATGTATTTCAAAGCATTCCTGAAAGTAAGGAGCTAGTTTTAAAGGCAGTAAATCAGAACTAACCAAATCACTGCAGCTTGTTTATCTTTTAGAAAGATGGGTAGTCTTAATTTAAAGGCTTCAATACTTTTGAGTCTCCTTTACATATCTAAGGACATCATTCAAAAAAGATAAAAGCTTTTTCTGTTGTTTCCCCGTTCCCCTTCAATTCAGTGGGAATTCACTCATGCAAGGGGCCTTTTTAAGAACTGCAAGAGTCTACAGACTGAAAGTGAGCTACCTCTTTTGAATGCATTGTAATGAACCAGCTTCCATTCTTCTTTGGAAGAATGTTCGCTGAAATATGTGTCTTTGGCTCTGTCTTGGCAGGATGCAGAGAAGTATTTCGTCCTAGCTGTCAGGGCTAGTTTTTTGAGAGAGGATGTTGAGATCCACTCCCTTGACATTCTGAGTGTTGCCCTACTGACATATCTGAATCCATAGGTTGTTACGGCTTTGTAACAGTATGTGTAGCCCTCAGACAGATTTTAAATTAGTCATTAGTTAATGCTGAGGCATTAGGTAATTGCTATGCAAAAGTGAAGTAATGAGGCTGAAAATTGATTACAGAATTAAATCAACTAACACCTCAATTATTTTAGCATGTTTCGAGTTCCCAGGGCAATATACATATTAACCCTGGGCCAAGACATAGCCATCCTACAAGTGAATGTAACTCATACTGCATATTCTCATGGCAAAAGTTTACCCCAAAGGGACTTTCAACCATCAGTGTTCCTACCAGGTGGAATAGCCCAAGTACTCTTTTTCTCTATAAAATTAAGATTGTGTAATTTAAAATGAGAAACAGAGAATTTGTTCAGCTTTTTTTGTTTTTAAAAGCATGTTGAGAGTTAACAGAATGAATCTTCTAACATGGATAGCTTTGTATAGTGCTTATAATGAACACCACACTATGGACATTGGAAGCCTTCTAGAAATCAATAATTATTGATGAGAAAATAAGTAATTACTTTCATTGTAATTATTAGGAGACTCGTGATGGTTTGCTTTGGTTCTGACCTTGATTTTTCATGCACTGAAATAATAATTGCAGCTAATTCTTTTTTCCAGAAATGTTCATTGCTTGGTCAGCATCAGAGAGGACCACCATGCAAAACAGTTGTTTTTATTTCTCAGGAAGCGTGAGTTTATCCTCTTGAGGCAACAAAAGGCCACATCATTAGCTTGGAGTAACGCTTTTAAAATATGGTTCTGTCCTTAAAATGTCTTCTGAAAAGTTTTGCTTTGCTTTATTCTTGAAGATGTGAGGGCAGTTAGACACAGAGAGAACCTCACCTGATTGCAAGTACTGTGAAGGGCAGAAAGAAGAAAGCTCTCTGCTCCTTGATCTTCAGCCAGGTAGCCCTAGGAGAAATCAGAGCTGATGTTATGCAGCCCTGATTTAGGGAGCTGGGAAAACACTGCCTAGATCTTTCAGCAGCAGAGACCCCACACTACTCTGACCCTATTGTCTGGAAAGCCTTTTCCTGCTTCCCCTCTATTTGTTGCTGAGGAAAATTTGAGTGTTGCCAGAGCAGCAAGTGGCACAACATCACTATGTCATCTTCTGTGCTTCTAAATAAATGTGTGTATAAAGAGAGCCCTTCAACTGATTGGTTTAATCAGGTATGGAGAGTAAAAGTAGGTGTAGGGCTGCCTATCACACTGACAGTGCAATTCTCTAGGTCAATGGGTTGCTGTCAATGGGTATGTGTACAAAGAAGTCCATGGTGGTTTGTTTATCTACTGATTCAGAACAGATGCTCGAATGGCACAACTTTCATGAAGGAGGAATTGATAAAGAGTGCAGCTGGGGTGTGGATGGTACAAGAAACTCCATCCGTCATTTTCCAAAAGGCACAATGAATGGTTTAATTGTAGCTACTAACAATTCTTGGCCATTTTATTTGCTATAGACAAAGCGTGATCCCACTAAGAGCCAACTCAGAGAAATACAGTGACAGAGGAGTCTCTTTTTTCCATTCGCTTGGCTTCATTCACTGAACAGATTCCACTGGCTGTGTCTGGACCAAGACCTTCCGCTATTGCTCACCTGCAAAGCCTGCTTCTTCACCACCATAAGGTCTTGAGCTGGCTAACATAGATGTAAATAGGGAAGGAACAACCCCAACAGTGAGGAAATAGTGTTAGTACAATATACAATAAAAAGAGCAGTATTTCATGTTTTTGAGAATTTTTGTAGGGCGATATGTAAAGGTACTGTCTTCTGAGAGCTGTCCATGGGAATACTAATCTTCATACCAGAGAGTTTTCTGCAGTGCCTTGTGAATTCAGTCTGTCCTCTTTTATTGAACTGGGTTTGATGTGTCTTGTTTAATATCTTCCTCTGCTGCAAGGTTTATCCTTAAGGCCATCTCTGGTGCAACCTTTTATGTAAATTTGACTGCAGTACTGACATCTCTACAGGACTTCACAGAGTATTTGATTTTTTTTTTATTCCTTGGAACAAAATATCTACCTGGATGAGGTTTCTATTTTTACAACTTTATGTGTTGTCAATCTTCTCTTTGTAATCATTGATTGAGGCTTGCTACATAGGAGAGGAGAAATGTCTTATGAATGGAGAAGAAAGGACTTTTCACAAAAGAAATGTGTGCATTGTTTGGTCTTACCTAATCCCTTCTAGAGGTTTGTTCCATTCTCTTTGACCAAAAATTTTGTGCCCAAATCCAGGTGTGTGTTATTCTTATAAATTGTAGAGGTCATAGTGGTTTGTAGATGGACAAGAAAAACAGTTGGAATTTGACCCATTACCCCATTACCTGTTTTTACAATGAAGACACAGGTCTTTAATTGGCATCAAAAGCTGGCATCCCAAAGCAGGCTTTCTTCAAATATCAGTACCTTTGTAGCAAAGAAGGTGAATGATACCCTGGGCTGCATTAGGAGTGCTGCCAGCAGACGGAGGGAGGTAATCCTTCCCCTCAGGACTGGTGAGGCCACACCTTGAGTGCTGTGTCCAGTTCTGGGCTTCCCAGTATATGAGAGAGATGGACATACTGGAGAGTCCAGCAAAGGGCCATGAAGATGATAAAGAGATGGGACCTTCTCTCCTACAAGGAAGGGCTGAGAGAGCTGGCATTGTTTAGCTTGGAGAAGAGAAGGCTCAGGGAGGATCTCATCAATGTGTACAAAAACCTGAAGGGAGAGTGCAAAGAGGATGTAGCCAGGCTCTTTTCAATGGTGCCCAGTGACAGGGCGAGAGACAATGGGCACAAACTGAAACACAGGAGGTGCTGTCTGAACATCAGGAAACAACACAGGAAACTGTGAGAGTGACTGAACACTGGCAGAGGTTGCCCAGAGGGGTTGTAGAGTCTCCATTCTTGGAGATATTAAAAACCTGACTGGACATGGTCCTGAGCAGCCAGCTTTAGGTGGCCCTGCTTGAGCAGGGGGGTTGGACCAGATCACCTCCAGAAGATCCTTCCCCCCTGAGCCATTCTGTGGTTCTGTGATTCTGTAATTCTGTTAATGAGTGTCAAATAATACTAAACATCAGTAGCTACAAATGTACTTATATCAATACATCCTCAGCGTAAAAAAAAATAATATTAGAGTATCGGAGGTATGTTACACAAACACTAGGAAAGGACAGAAAGAAAGCTGCCTATACTGCATCAAAATTTCATCTCCCAAATGAATATGCATCAGGACATAGTGAAGTTAGTGTACATACTCATGTGATTTTAAAAAAGACATTCTCTGGCATAAAGCCTCTCCCTATTGTTTAGTATTCAGGCTCCTACTGCAAAGCAGGGAATTTAAATGGTTCTCAAATAAAGGCACTGGAATTTTTATGATGCAAAGCAATCTGATTTTTCTTAGTCTTGTTCTCAGAAATGACTCAATGATTTTGGCTGATTTTTTTTTTTTTTTTTTTTTTTAGGCAAACATCTACCATGAAAAATTTCACCCCAGCCACTAAAGGCTGTCAATCTATTAACTGCTGAAAGCAGGGTCACTTAATGGAGAAATATGAAATTACATGCTTACAGGTGATACTATCAAAATGGACTAAAAATGCACAATTGACAACAAAATGTTGCTTTGGGCAGACAGCGTGGCAGTCGGTACCTTCATGTAGCAAGGAGGTTCTTCAGTATAGCTATAACAAGATTTCTTAGTAAAAATCTGAATGGTAATTAATTCTGTTGAGGATGGTATAAAATATCTCTGGGGGTTCTTCCCCTTCTAAAAACTGGTGTTGGAACTTGCCATAGAAGCTGAGATTACTGTGGATGAGAAAGGAAGTGAAAGGCAAAAAGGCTGGTCCATATGTCTTCACTTTCATTTTTTGAAATAGTACTGGGAAAAATTTAACTTTTTCCCTCATTCAGAAGTTAAGCAGATTTTTGAATCTGCAGAATATATACTTCCTTTACAGAGTGCCTGTGTCCTGTTACTCCGAATTGTGCCATTATCACTCTTGAATCCTCTGGAATATCAAGGGGTTCACATGTCTTTTGTTTTAGGCATCATCATATCTAGGGATGCCAGTGAGACTGTCTGCAAGATAAGCTTCCTTTCTGGCTGACTTCTGCTTTTTGCTGTCTTTAACCTGTCCTTAAAATGGCTAAGAAATATAGCTTTAAAATAACGGTGTTAATCCAAGCAATTGCTTATTTTTTAGCAATTATATTGCAATTATCATCGCCTCCTCGTGTGAGGTCTCTTTCAGCTTGAGCTGGAGTCAGAAAGCAACCAAGAGCAAACAACAATCCTTTCAAAGCAAGAAACATGCCACATTGCTGATCTTGACAAGCACGCAGAAAAGCACAAGCGAATGCACAGAAATTTTCAAGGCCTGCTGTTCATCCAGATACTGGGTACTATGCAGTATTGCCTCACAACAGATTTTCTTCCTTGCGTGCAAACAGAATCACAGTGTGCAAGCTATAATTTAATCCATGTTGTAGACAGCGTCAACACAAAGGCCCTGGTAGAGCTCTGGGCTGCAGTCAGGCAGCTGTGACTGTTTTAATAGAAATCAGGGAGTCCTTGCTCAAAGAATAAGGCAGCATATTCATTATTTTTAGAGCAATAAGAAGCCTGATTGCTGAAAGAAGTGTTTGGATTTTTTTAAATGGCAGTTTAAAAAATAGAACGAAAAGCAGACTGAGATGGAACTGATTTCATATCACTATAAAAATATAGTGATGCTGGATCCAGGTTATAGAGATTTTAATTTTAATTCTGCCTATCTTCAGAAGACCTTTACTAATTTAGATAACATTGGTATTGCTTTTGCATATACATATTTCTTTTTTTATTTGCTTGAGATAGAATATACAATATTCCCAAACTTCTTTGCTGGCTAGAAAATATTTCAAAAGACTTTAAGTTCCTTCCCCCCAGTTAAGAAATTTGCAAGAAATTTATCTAGACATTTTTGTTTGCAAATAAAAAGATACTATTTAGTTGATTTTAGACTCACATTGAATAAAAAAATTGAATGTCATGTTTAATTCTCAGTCATGTCCTTTATACTTCCATATTAATTGCAAGTATGTTCTTATGTAGACTTTCCCCCATAACTAAGTTTTCATACAATTTCATACAAATACTTTCTTATGGAGAATTTGTTTTAAATACCTGGAGAACTCATAACAAAATATATCTGAAGCATTTTAGCATTCCATTAATTCAATTTCTTTTCAAATCAGTGAGAGCATGTTGAACAGAACTCCATTCTTTCAGTATGCATTAGTTTAGTAGATTTGCTTGAATTTTATAGAGCATACAGAAATTTGTGATAGCATTGGTGCTTTCACTCTGCGGTGGGCTGTTTGTCTATAGACCTTTTTGTTGTTCTTGCCTGTAATAAGAACCTGTGTGTGCTCAGTCTGCTGATATTGTCTGTTATCCATTTTTACCCAGGTTCTTATATGTGTGATTGACTGAAGAATTACTCTGGGATTGTTTTTACCCCCAGTTCAGTTTTCTTAGGCTGCTATAAAATGGCATGACATAATTAAATCCAGACACATGAGTGGTTTGGTTCTGATTACACGACAGCTTTAGCCATATGCTACTTGAATCAGGGGACTTTTATATTTTAATTGGGTTCTCCTGCATGGCTAAAGTTTGTAATGTCTTTTGATATTAAGGTCTTCTTTCCCTCTCCTACTGTTCAGCATACCTCTGTAACAGAGCTTTGCTTGAGAACTAGCATGGCCCTATTTTTATAGGGGGATAGGCAATCACTGGGAACCTGACATGAGAATACCTGGAATTCATCAAAATTGCTTCTTACTAGCCTGTTATATGAGATTACCGAAAACTTGGACTGTTGTGTTTGCTTGTAGGCTTCTATAAGTACACATCATCTTTTAAAAGCATTTGCTCATTGAAGTGAATGATTCTGTCCTTTGTTGTGCCTCTGCAGTTCCGTTTCAAGTGTTTAAATTATTTAAGTGTTTCTGCATGCACACTTTAACTAGGCTTGCTGGGTAGAAAGGAAGTGTAGAAGGAAGCTGGGTATTGCATTTTTCTTGGTATTCCCCTCACTGATTCAGCAAGTAGGCAGATGACATATGCATGGGTAATCTCATTCAAGGAGAGGTAAACTGCTGATCTACCTTGGGAGTGGGGAGGGACAAGTCATATTTGCATTGTGAGGTGCAGACCACTCTGACCATTATTCAGGGTAAGTGTGTGTGTGTGTGTGAAGGGAGTTAATTCCTTTTAGTTCCTGGATAAATCCATGGCTGACCTCATTGATGTGACAGTGAAATCAGCGGGAGTTCTCATATGCTTAAAAGGAAGGCACATATTAAAGTGCTTTCTTTGAACCAAGGTCACCGCATTGCTAATCTGAGCATTTTTCCTGTGATGGGCAAATACCTCCTGGTCTCTGAGCATCCTTTGCTCTTGTTGATGCAGAGGTTTGGTTCTGTGCCAAAGCAGCAAGTGGGATATTTACTGCTGTGTTCAAGATGAATGGGGTTTATAATGAGAGCAGGAGCCACTGCTATCTTGAAGGCAGTCTTCTAATTAATCATATCTATTTGTTGTGTGACAGCAAGGTCTTCACAAAAGAGCTTTTGAATATCTCCCTTGAGTTCTGTGTGAGCAGGGGCATCTCACCCCACAGTGTGAGGAACTGGGGAAGCTATTTCTTTTTCCTTGTGAACAAGCTCACATGGCAAAGGCCATACCTAGTAAGGGAGATGGTGTGTTTTTTCATACCAATTTATCTGTTCCAAAGATACTGCTGGAAATGTTTATATGTTATCTAGAAAAGCATTCCTTGGAGACAATTAATCTTGTAATTTGAAATTATGGTGGATGTGTGTGCTGCTGGTGTCAGTGGCTCTTTTTTTCAAGTACCTGGTGCTCTGAATGTGGGTCTGCTGCAAAGCCAAAACATTTGTCCTTCTGAAATACTTTTGTGAACTCTAAAGCTAATCATAGCTAAGGGGTGTTTCAGCACTGTTTGAAAAATCCCACTAGAAGTGCATGAATCACCCCTGAGCAACAGTGGAATTTAAATATTGTGTCTAGGTTCGTTCACAGAATTTAATAGAGAAATGCCTGTAGCGTAGTATAGCACAGTTCAAAGTTGCTTATAGCCAGCTTGGGGATAGAAGCCCAGTTATGGCAGCATGGTGTCTAAGACAGGCTAATTTGCTTTGCTTCTTGACTGAGTTCTCTAGTACTTTAGCAGCACATATACTAGACAGCTATTTTAGAGCTAGCTTTGATATTTCTTCCTATCACAGTGCAGTCTAGACAAACCTTGAGGCTCCAAAACTCTCAGACTACCAGACTGCCAGGTGAGATGGGCAACTGAGGCTCTCAGTTAAGGTAGAACACACCTGAATGGCAAATGAAAGGCATGTGCAAAGACCAGTTTGTACTTGAAAGGTGTCCTCTGAGCTCTGTGTCAATTGGGGCCTGTGAACCACCTCTTACCAGGACATGGGACTCAAGGAAAATAGGAGAAAACTTGCGTACATGGAATTTAAGCTTGTAGGTTTACTGTGCTCTACAACCCCAAAGTTAATCTTTACCCATGGTGCACGTATTTTTGGAGGTGCCTCTCCTTTTATTAGTGTATTTGTGTTATGTTTGGAATGAGTGACCTTAGAGGTGGCAGGAAATTTTAAACAAAACTTATCCTGCCAAAGTAGTTATCCTGTTTATTGGCTCTCAAAGGATGTATTTCTCAATCAATAAAGAAAGTAGTAACAGTTTGTATGTCCAAAATGTCTTCAGTGAGATCTTCAAAGCACTGTAAATGTATCCACACAGTACTTCTGTGAAATAGGTAAGACATCGCTAGTCCAGATTTAATTAAAACAGATGGTCAGATGGGATAGAAATTATATGAAGCTGTTGATGTACATCAGTTATATAACCCTTGTTTCTTTCTACACAGCTCCTAATGCTATAATGTTTGGTTTTTTGGTTACAGTTAAATTTTTATAATGGTCTGCTGCTTTTCCACTCCTGTGAAGTAGAGAAGCAAGTCTCTGTGCAATGTGGCGTTATTTACACTATTAAATTCCAGGCTTGTGTACCTCTGTTTGCTCTGATCCTTGGTGTGGCATTACTGATGAGCTTGGAGGAGACGTGAGGAGCCTTGAAGAGAGGCGGAGCTGGCAGATTAGGGGGAGATGGAGCAATCACTCAGCAGTGCAGGACGAAGTAGTTGTAAGCCTGACCTTTCTGTATAGAGAGCCATGAAGAGTGAGGTGGTGACAGCAGTTGTTTCCCTAAGCCATTTGGAGCACAGAATATTTCCTGTAGTCAGATGTGGCCTCCAGGGGTTAGACACATCCCCAGAGTCTTTTCTGGCATTTGCTAAACCTCATGAGGCACCATCAAAGGGTTAAATAGTTCCACAGTGTGTCGCTCACTCTCTAATTAGGAAATGGTCCAAGAGCTCAAAGTTCAAAATGCACATGGTCTGAGCTGGGACTAGGCCCAAGTTCCCATTGATTGCAGCTTCATATGTTAGTGTGCTGCATCTGCACATGATCTTTTCCCCTTGCCATTTCTGCCATTTGTTTTCCTTTCTTAAAGAAAAATGAAACAATTAATTTCCAGAGTTTCACTTCTTTTGTCACTACACAGAGTCTTTCATTGCTTGAGCTTGTGTGCTTTCTGGGAATAACTTGTGACCCACTTTATAATAGAAACCAGGCCAGTAAAGCATGACAAAAACCATCGCACTCCATTCTGCAGCATCTGCGGCTACTGCTGGAGAAGGAGGAGAGGTCTCCTTCCAGCAGAGGCGTAGATATGAACTGGTCAGGCTGAGCCTCAGGGGGCTGGGGTTCCTTGTTGGCCCCCAAAGGGGAAGCAGAGGACATGCAAAATGCTATCCAGCTGGGACTGTATTTTGAGAAGAAAGGGCAAAGTGAGATGAGGCTGAGGCCACAAAAAGGGAAAGGAGAAAAAACAGCTTTACCAAGCAAACAATAAATGGTAGAAACCAGATGCATGGATGGTAATATGGAAGCGGACAGAGTCAAAATGTTACCCCATGGAGCCTGCAACCCAGGGAGTGGGCGAAGTTAAGTTCCAGTGATTTATAACACAAATACTTTCTGGTTTCAGATGCAGAAAACTTAAATATTTGTTGGTTTGTTTGTTTTGTTGGTTTTTTTTTCCCCCTGTCAGAATCTTTCTCCTATCTGATTTTTTCCTAGGAAATCAAATTATTACAATGTTTTCAGAAACTTGCATTTAATTAAAATAAAGTCTCACCTTCCTTTGGAAAATACATTTCAATAAAACATTTTAGTGCTTGCTGAAAATCAAACAAGGGGTTACAGGAGCTTTTGAGACCTTCTGTTTAAGAGTGACATGGTTTTGGGGCTCATAGTTTTAGGCCTCACCCCAGAATGAATGGTAGCTTCTAGGGTTGATAGCCAGGTTTCTGCTTATGAAAAAGAAGGCGGTGATTCTGGTCTCCACCTCTTTCCCTCTCCTGCTTCCAGCCTCGTGTGTTTACTGCTTCCCTCCGCTGGCTCTTGTGCTGTTTAACATGGCAGGGAGATGAGTCAGAGCATTAACCTGTCTGAAAAACATATCCAGCAAGACAAATTTGATCTGTGAGCTTTCACACCGTTCCTGGAACATGTGTAAGGGCGGGGGCAGGCCTGTGCAGATGGGAATGGCAATGAAGAGAGGGAGCAGGATGACTCTTTTGGTAAAAGTAAGCTGTTAAATCAGCTTCGCCATCTCACTTAGCTGGTGACTGGGTTGGTACCGTTGGCAGAGCTGGTAACAATTTTCCTGCATCAGACAAGGCTTAAGGACAAAGAGGCAGCTTCATCCTTGGCAGAATTCTATGAGTGGAGTCACAGGAGTTATAGCCAGGGTGACTTTGTCTAAAGTGTGCCTTTTCAACATAGTCCACTAAATCAGCTCATTCTTGCTCTCTCTTTTGTTTCTTTATTTGTGGCTACACTGCATTAGCATCTTAAATAAATTGCCATGGGAATCAGAGATGTAATAGCTAGCTTGCTTTCTCTTGTGCATCTACAAACAGTCTTTTCATAGCAGTCTTTTCACAATCTCATGTACAGTGTTTGGGCACTTGATCCATATCCATCAAGGGCTTTTGATGCCTATCCTGTTCTGTAAAAAAATCTAATAGTGTAAGGTGCATAACATATGGTATGTGGTTGATTGATAGAAAATTTCTAGCACATATAATTTATATGTGCAGATGAGACATCTCTCTTCCTGGTGTGACTTGTCACCTATTTATTGCTTCTCAGTCTCTTTCTGATACATTATTTCTATATTTTATGACATGTGGATTGTAGAAATGAAAGAATAATAGATGGTTTGTTGAAGCAGGGCATTCTCTGCATAGAGGACAAGGTAGAAAAAGAGAGCTTTGTAGGAAGAAAGAAGGCTGAAAAGACAGGCCTTGTGATGAAGAGAGCTGTGGGAGTGGATCAATAAGAAAGGAGAAACTCTGAAAAGGCCTTGAAGCTCAGGACAAGAAAGCATGGCTGGCATGGGGATTGTAGGCAATGTGGCTGGGGTATTGAACAAAAGATGACCCCAGTTGCTGAATTTTCTGTGGAGAACAATGTAGGTGCATTGGGAATAAGATCCAGGCTCAGTAATCAAAATAATTAAAGTAATCAAATACTGTGATCACATGGTGGATCTGGGCAGAGATTTACATGTTGAAGATACAGAAAGAAGAGAACTCTAGTAAAATAATGTTGTTAATGTGGATAGCACAGGGTTAACTAAACAGGAAATCTGGGTAAAAGTATAGGCAGCGTAGGTTATATACTTGGGTGGCAGCTGATGGAGCTGTGCAATTGCACCAGAATCTCAGATATCCTTGAAGAACGTGCCTAGTATGTCTCACTGTGAAGAAAAACTTGCAAACGTGACCCCAGCACATTGTGATGCAGCGATATGTGCCAGAACTCGTGCGCAGCCTGTCAGCAGAAGCCTGAGAGCTGCGATATGCCTGCCCATCTGAATGAGGTGCTAACTTCAGCATCTGCTTCTGCAGGGGGCTCGGCTTCTTTGCAAAGCAAAGGGGGAGGGAAATGATTTGTGCCAGGACTATACAGTAATGAATGTAGTGTGATTGGACTATTTTAATTTGCCCCCAGAAAAGGATCCTAAAATTAGGAGCTGTGAAGGCATTTAATACAGTATACCTAAAACACAGGGTAAAATATGGGATGGGAGAAAAGCAGAAAGCTGAAAAATAGAAATACATGCTTATAAGTCATTGACATAAAAATGGTAAAGGAACCTGCACAGGCAAATACTAAAAGCTGGATAGAATATAACCCGAAGTAGCGTGCCTTGGGAGTGTGAGAGAGGAAGAGGTAGATGCTGAGAGAAGAATTAATCAGAAAGGTCAGAAAAAAACCAGTGAAAGCCAGAGAGACGGCATGGTTTTTAAGGAGGATTTTAATTATTTCCAAAGCAGAAAAGAGCTCAAAGAGGCTGAGGCTGAAGTACAAAGCATGATATTTATGCAGGGAGTTGTTATAAGAGACTTGATGAGACCGATTTTGGTGGCAGACAGACCTCACAGCCAAACTAGAGGCATAAGAAAGTAGGACAGAGCTGGGATGAAATGGGATCAGCAGCTGTAAGCAGAGTATTCAATTAACTAGGAACAATTCAATTCAAACAACAAAGGAGAAAGGAGCTTGGGGAGACAGGTGGGATCATAGATGGCTGAGGCAAGGAGCTTAAATTTCAGGGAGTATTCACTTAGTGCAATACCTCTTCTGTCTCTTTAAGATCACTAAACTGGGAGAGAACTATTTGCTTCTGTGCTACATTACCTTCCCTTGAAATGATGGGGGGACCAGACAGGGGGTCACCGTGTGGTGCTGAAGAGAGGGGAGTCTCAACACCTCCACTTTTGACAGCAGTAAGTTGCCAGATCAGCTTGGTTATCTCACAGAACCTTACCTTAAGGTGCCTATGTTGTGACTATGCTCTTTTGAGCAGGTCAGGATCAAAAGAGCAAGCATTTAAGATGGAGATGAAAAGAAGCAATCATAGGAGTATCAATGAAGGTTGGGGGGTCAGGTCAAGAAGGTCAGGGTAAGACATTTGTGACAGAGAAGTGAGAAACCCCAGTGTCAGCAAACAAAGTGTGTTAAGAAGGATTAGAATAAGAAAAAAGGTAGAGAGAAGAAAATTCAGAGCCTTTGTAAGTCAAACTTCTTTACAGTGAATATGGGCTAAACATAATTCACAGGTTGGTTGGTTGACCTAAAAAGAACAATGCATTGGGGATACCTGTGGGCTTTCTAAAAGTGTTTTTTCTGAATATGCAGCAAATATGTGCTTTTCCTGAAGTCACTTACTGATTTTTTTTTTTCCTTCCTCCTTAAGCGTTTTACTGCCTAGCAGTAAACCATCAAGCACTAGCCCTTCCTAGTCTGTCCCTCTTGTTCCCCTACTTAAGAATGAAACAGAATATCTTGCACACCCAGAATGGGGAGAAGCTAATCATTGGCTCGCATTGTGGCTGGCGGGGCCGGCCCGCCTCTTCGGCTTGTGCTGACAAGCTGTTTGTGTTTGTGCAAGGCCACCCTTTAACTCAGCCGCCTGATGGCCATCATGGGGCCAACTGTCTGAATGCTGCAGGGAGCTCAATCTTCTCATCAGAGGCACAGTGAATTTCAGTCCCTGACACTCCTGCGTGGACTCTATGGAACACTAGTAAGTAGTCTTCTGTCTCCTCGTGGCTTTTCTCATAAGGCTCAGGGCATGTTTTAGCAAGGCAGGTAGGCACTGTCATTCGGAGCGGCAGCTATTAAAGTATTTTCCTCTGCCTGAAGTAAAAGACCAGCTACTTTGTATGCAGTGTCATGACTACAAGAACTACACTATTTCAATCTGAAATGAGACCTTCCTGGGAGGCAAGAGGGAAGAAGTTAATAGGGACACAACCCATTTAAACTTGCCAGGTTATTTTTTTCTAATATGACTTTAATTAATCTGCATCTAGTTCTCATTTCACAGTTTTTGCAAGGTCATAAGTAGCACTGTTTGGAAGAGTGTGAAAGGGCTAGAAATGGGATGCTATAAAATGAATGGTCCCAAAAATGCTGATAGGTGCTGTCATATTCTAAGATACACACCTAGCAGTAGAAAAAGCAAGGTCATGTTCAGAGATTTCAGTCCTTTGCTGGCTGCTATTAGGAAATGTTCACAGCTCCACAGAGCAAAGGACTGCAGAGATGGACCGAGTATGACTTTTTGTGTCTTTAGTATGTCCTTTCTAATGTTTAGAATTTTAAATAAAATATTCTATGTTTGGACAGTATTCTTCAACTTAATCCTTCATTGCAAATATTGATGGACTTTCAGACTTTCTTTTTTACCATTTAGACTAGGAAGGAAAAATCTTACTGTCCCTGTCAGAGCTGGACACCATGCAGAATCTCAGAACTTGTCTGTCTCTGAACTTTTGGCAAGTCTGTGTCTAGATTTCATGTGGTAGCTGAGAGAGGGGAAAAAAAAAAAAGGCAGATCCGAAGCAAGGCCTGATGCCATGTTCTTTTCAGCTTATCTAATGTGCCGCCCATGGGAGCAACAGGGGGATGCCCTGGGAGTTGTGCCCTTGTCTCTGCCATGATGCCTCTGTTTTGGGGCTGTGCACAGCTTCTGCAGACAGCCCCGATGCAGTCTGGAAACCTTTGGCTCAACTCTCCTACTCATCTATAATGTTTTTAAGGACAGCATCATTCAATGAGTCTTGAATTGCAGAGGGCCAGTCAAGCAATATTATCTGTGGGACACAGTAGCTAAGACAAATGGAAACTTTCAAATAAAACTGGTAAAATTATGGGCAGCTATTGTACTTAGTACTTTTTAACTAGATGGGTCTTGATGCTCACCATTGTTCAGCTCTGAGACTGAGCCTCCTCTACAGCAATACAGTGGATGTGTGGCAGTGTATGAACTATAGCTAACTACAGCAATAAGCTGCTTCTGTGCCAGGTGGTGAACACAAGCCAGATGTTTTCAGTCACTTTAAGTAGCAGATAGTTACTATGCCTTGATTAGTAAAGATGAAAATGAAATTGTTTTTTGTCTATAGATTAAACAAGCAGGATCTCAGTACTTAAGTAACAATGAAAGCCATGAGATGCACATCAGGCATAAACAGACACCTAGGAGTTTTTGCTGTGCTCTCAGTACATAGTTAGGAATAATCAATATGCTTACCACATTGTCTCTCTCTCAACTAAATAAAGAACTCCCTTGTGCATCACAAGCTCAGCACAACATGGGTTGCTCTGTAGGGGCAGTCTGTGCCTGTTTGATTTACATTAGGGTAAACAGGCAGAAGATTAAAATTGATTTGTCTTCCTCCTAGAGAGATAATTTTCAAGATGTATTCACAGGGCTTGCTAAAACAGGGCACTGAATCAACATCCTTCATAAAAAAAACCTGACTACTCTGAACTGCATATGCTATAATTGTACTTTCTGATTCTGAGATGGTAGGCAGTTTGTAAAAACAAAATGATTTGCTAATACTCATTAACTGAGCTTTCAGGTAGCCTGGGAAGTGGATAAGCATATCGTCCTCAATCTACAAAAGAGGGAAATGAAATCTGCAAGAAAGCTGGAAATAGAACTAAGATCTGCTTCCCAGAGCTGTGTTTTTACTGCAATTCATTTTCTTCCCCTGGCTCTGTAGGTGCACTGTATCTTGACTGTGGGATCCCTTGCCAACATTTTCCTGTGGCTGAGTCTTTAGTCTGCAGGCACATTTGCAATATAGCTATCATTCAGTTATTCAGCACTTAATGGAAGGTATTAATTTGGGGTTGACTGAAACCATGACCTCTTACCATGACCTCTTACCAGTACTTTCCAAATATATTTAGGGTTACCAGATTACAAAGTCTGTAATGTTGAATCTGATCTACTAGATTTCCCCTTCTTTGCCCTTGAGAATGCCAGACCAGCTCCCAGAACTGATCGATCTCTCAGGAAAGAACAGGTCTCTAGACTAAGAAGAGTTTTGAATTACCAGAGCTGTAATTCATGACACTCTGAGCATTTGAATTCTTAGTGAAAGCAGGAGGCTTTAAGGTTGCTTTTAATCTCAGGGTTTTGGCTTATTAGCAGGTGCTCTTCTGATGTGTCCTATATGCTTGACACACACCAATTAAGGTTATAATAAGAGAGAGCCTGTGAGTGAAATACCACGTGTCCCCCTCCTATCAGCTGAGTCTGACCAGAAAACTGAACTGCCAGGTAACAGGAGAAAGTCTGATGGCCTGCAAGAAGCACTGGCAGCCTTCTGTCAGGTGTGGGTAGACTTCCTTGTAAAATCACTTACCATCAGTGCTTAGGTCTCTGTAGAGATAGAGGCTGAGATTTGCAAACATTCTCCTCAGCCCCCTTGGATAAGTTGTCCTCTCTCTTAAATCTGAACCCTCTGACTAATACGCTCCATGCTAATATCCTCAGCTTTCACCAATACTTGTGAAAGCTTTTAAAATCTTTCATTGTGGGCTGTTTTGTTTTTTTTTTCAGGTCCATTTTCCTAGGTATTAGATCCTTTTTTAGGTAAGGATGCTGTTGCCACTGAAGTGAAACATACTGGTTGGTTCTAAAAAATGAAAAATTCTAAGCATGCAGCCTTTTCTATTAAAAAAGAAAAAGCAGCAGGGTTGTAGCACTCGGATCTCACTCATACATCAAGAGCATAATTCTAATGCACACATTCTAATGTGTGCATCTTATTTTGGTGGTGTTACTGAGAGAACTCCCTGCACTTAGGAAAGGATTGCAAGGCAGGTGATTGTGTAAAATTCACGCCAGGAGAACAGATGAAGTTTCTCAAGCAGGAATTTGCCACAGGGCCAGTTCTGGAGGGTGGCCTGCCTGAAATATAATAGAAACCACAGGTCAAGACAGAAAGAAAAGTTCCTACTTTCTTTGCCTGTGGCAGAGAGTGAATTGCAGTGGTCTTCAGGTTTGTGCTACCTTAGATCTGTATCTACCAGAGTTCACTGGTTTCTGTGACTCCTCTCCCTCCTGTCTGATATTCCCGGCCTCCCAGCTGGCCAGCAATGCTGAAAGAAACAAGCATCAGTGGCGTATAGGTACTGGCCATGCTCTGTTCCTGTCCTGGGAAGATGTTCCCTCCGACTCCATAGGCAAGCCCTAAGCTTTCCTCTAACTGGAATCACTGGCTTACGGAACAGGCTCTCTGCATTTCTGCTTTGCTTTGATAGTGTCTAAGAGGCACGATCTTGCAAACCACCTTCTTTTAGGGTATGTACAGGACTGCTATAAAATTAACTGTAGCCTCCAGATGGCCCGACTGTCTCTAGCTCACCTCTCTGAGGCCCAGAAAGCAAATTGTATCCCAGTATCTGCTCAAGTAGGCAGGAAATATTATAGATGCCACTGCTCCTTCATGCATGAAGCAGCTTTTAAATATTTCCGTTTCCTTCCTTTTTGCCTGTGTAGCTGGGCCAAAGGTCTAAGAAAGCAGCAATTTAAGTTTGTAACATAAAATGTCCCCTTGCTGTGTTCTGTCCTGGTTGCTGCTGTCTAAAATAATTATCATGGCTATCGTTGGCCTTTCCACCGTATCGCTGCTGATTCACAGCATGTGAAACTGAGCAGCATAGCACCCGATTCAAGGATTGCACTGCAGTTTCCCTTATGAAATCAAATCATACTGGGGCTCGCTTTCTTCCTGACATCTTTTTCCTTACACAGCATCTTCAGTTGACACTTTACCTAATGCTTACTTAAGGTAAAGGGATAACCCCCTAATGTACCCTAACTGTCAGATGTTAATATTTGTTATAGTAATATCCTGGCATGGAATTCTGCAGGTCTTACTCTGGCAAAACTCCTGCTAACAGCAATAGGAAGACTGGTTATTTAAGGGCTGAAATAGGACTGTGAGAATTACAATGTTTTCTCACATGTATTGTTTAATTTCTGCTTCTGATTGGGATGCTTAACTTTAGAGCAGTACCTTTGGCCTGCTTTTCAATTATTTTTTTAATGTGTAAGAGCAAGTTGATAGATACTTGACAAGTTTACTGTTAACTCCAGCACTGCAGTGGCTAAGCTTTCAGCACATTACAGTTTTCAGACATTGCCTTCATGAGACCATCTGTCTAAAGAAATCTGCCTCCTTCTCTCCATTTTCCCTATCATTTCCTCCTGATATCCACTCTCTTCTGTCACTTTGAAATCTATGCTTGACACTCAAATACGCTTTGGGACCCAGAGCTACATCAAAACATTTCCTTGGTTCACAGTGGCTATTGAAAATGTTATGCTGTCACGCTCCAATACACAGATGGGAAAACGTGAGCCAGGGCTATTGTGGCTCTGAATGCAAAAAAAAGAGGATACAGGGGTGGGAAGAGATGATCATGTGGGTAGAAAGAGCAGGGGCAGCATTCTTGTATATGTGTGCAGGTATGTAAATTAGGGTATTCTCAGTAGAGATATCTTGTATTCGCACCTGCCCCAAAGCCCTGTGCAGTCTCAAGCCTCTCAGCCTTTCACTCTGGCTTTTAGTGTCTCCTAGCCTGAGGCCTCTCATCCTTAGACCTCGTCTCCAGCTCATGCTAGTGCAGAGCATCTAGCTCCTCCCTGTGGTCCATGCCCCCCTGCCTCATCCACATGGTTCAGAGCCTCTTTGTCTTTCTGCCACAATTATTCTCCTCCCATCCTAAAGCTACCTTTTTTCCAGGCCTCCCAGATCCCAGCCTCCCAAACCTCTGTGCTCCATACCTTTTAAGATGCCTGTTCTCCCTGCCTCGCAGTCCTTAAAAGCTTGCCCAGAGCCCTTCGGTGTTTGCCATGTTCTCGTCCTACTCTCAGTCTTCCTCACTACAGCCCAGTGTTTGCAGTCTGAGAAACAGGGGGCTGTTTCTTCTCCCCTAGAGTCTCAGGTTCTTCAGTACAAAGGTCTCAACATACCTTCTTTTTCTCATTGTACTTGAAAGCAGGAAAGTAGGACAGGTCCAGGGCAAGCCAGGCATGTTCGAGCCCTGTGTGTGCTGTAAGAATGGATAGCTCCAGGCAAGGTCAGAGAAAGACTAAGCCAAGAAATATATAAGCATCATATATTTTTTAGAAAATGTAGCTCTTTGTATTTCTCTTGGCAAACAAAGTGTCCACTATTCAACACATCTTGTGAACCAATTTCAGGCCCAGAGCTGCTTTTGGACTGTTTGCTGTGATTCTTCATGTGCTCATTTCTTTGTGTTACGGGTCACATGGTAACATTTCTGATTCTTGGATGAACAACGTTTTTCAAACAAAAAAAGGAATTTGGACACATTATGTTTGGTTCAGAACTTTTCATGAATGCAGCCATATGAAAATGTATTACATCAGTGTTTCCTGGATATTTGCTTTTGAAAGAAAGCTTACTTATGTGAATGCAAGTATGTGAAAAACAGTAATACTGAGACATTACGATTTTATAGAATCCAAGGCTAGTGGTTAATTCCTGAGAGTAGCAAACTATGATTCAGGGTGGTACAGAGCAGAACTGTAAGCCTGGCACAAACTGAGTGTATGCCAGTGTTTAAGGGTCATGGTTGCCACAGAAGTGCAACTTGGAGCTTGAAGTAAGGTTCAGTCAGGAGGAATGTGAGGCTTACCTGCTGTTTCATGGTATATTTTCATAAGTGGCTTGAGCATTTGGCTCCAGTCCATCATGTCCCATGTCTGTGTCAGCTGCAGCACTCAGCGGACCCCTGTGAGCTAATTCACCTCACTCGTCTTGCAGAGAACTGATGCATTTTGTCATGGGTCAATTTTCTGTCAGGCGATGGACTGTATCTGTTTATTAGGAGTCCAACAAGCACCTCAATGCAAGGTAAGAACTGGGAGTGTACAGCCAGAGGGGAAAAGGGAACCTTTGAAAACAGTCTGATGTTTGTCTCTTGAAATTACATCCTTCCAGTATTTGACCTTCCCTGATGAAAACCACTGGGGGACAGGCATTGCATGCTGATTGCTGCCTTGTTACTTAAAGAATACAAAGTATCTAGCCATTAACTCCTGTACTGTAGTCTTCAGGGTGGGAAAAAGGGACCACCAGTCCTGCTCACTTAGAAGGGAGAAGGCTGCATGTCTCTCTGTCACAAAAGCGCTCAGAATGAGATCATGTGCCCCAGGCAAGCCCAGATCCCTGCAGTCACAGATGTTAGTGAGAGTTGATGGGAAAAAGTGGCTTAGTGCTATGCTTATTCTCCCTTTTTTCTGGGGACAGCCAGGGGCTACTGCAGGCTGTAGTGAAAACAGCAGCAGCCGTGGGGCTTCTCCAATGATGACATCAAGGTTATAATGCATTATGGTTTTGTCTGAGCTGCTTATTTTCTTTTTGTGGAAAAGAGGTGATACATTATAAAGCAAAATACCCAAAGCACTGAAACAGTCCAATCCTCATCTAACAGTAGAAGCAGACTGCAAAGGATTATCGTGCTATATTATCTCTTCAGAAGATCAGCTGACAATTATGTGCCTTTCTGGAGGGGGACAGGCTTTTGCCAAACTCAAGTCACTGGGCACCAAGCTGAAATACTAAAATAAAATACATAGTAAGTGAGGCCAGATCAACTGAATACAAGTGTAGCGTCTAAACCCAGACCCAAGATATTCCATGTGCTGACTTTAAAGTGCTGGTGGTAAAATGATTTATAATATCACAGCTAATTCATCTTTAAAAAATGGGTTATTGTCAGTGCCAAAATCTACATTATTTTATTTCATTAACAGTAAGTAAGTGAACTGAAGCTTCACCTTGAACTCCTCCAAGGGTAGGTTTGTCTCAGTTTATCAGACTTGTGGTTTTTCAGTCTGTACAAAGCCTGCCAGCTTGTTTGCATCAAAAGATTCATCTAGGACTTATAGGACTGACTAGAAATCTGCATAAACATATTTAAAATCCCACACCAAGTAGTCTACTGCTAAAATGAAAGGTGAACACATAGCTGTGGTGCATCCCTGGCTTGTTAATCTGCCATCCTGAAATCACCTGAATGATAGAAGCTCACAAATTCAAATTAAATTGCAAGGTGCGTCCTCCGCCAAATCCAGACCTTTCACCTGTCACTTTCTCAGTATTTAAACTGCAAAAGAACAGGATGGAATCAGGTTGCTTTCATCTATACCACTGCAATTCAGCAATCCCAATACAACCACACTAGACTAGATGAGAGCAGAATCCAGGCCAAGAGAGATACATATTCTGCCACCTACTGTGCATCACAACTTGTCCATCACTGCCTGAGGAGGGGCACTTTTTCCTAGCTTTAATGAACATGCAAAGAGGTTCAAAAAATCCTTTCAAAAAATCTACATACAAAGCTGCATATAATCAGTACAATCAATATCTAAGCTGCATCCTACTCCACTCTCGTCCTACTAACATCCCTAACATAGTTGATCTTTGTGAAAAATCAGGGTTGTTTTCTACTTACATGGAAAATAACAGAGTTGTTTTCTAGCTGGCATTTGAAAACATCCTAAATAGAAGCTGCCATTTTTTTGAGATGGCAAATTGCTCCTAGCAAGTTGTTTTCCCTATCTGATCTGTTCTCTGTTGCAGTCTTTCCTATATGAAGCTTTCTACAATAAATTTTCTCTCACCATCAAACTGATCAGTATCTGCCATCTCCATTTCTCCAGAAAACTAATATCCATCTGCTAGATAGGAACAATGTGCTCGACTGCCTCAAAATTTATGGAGACAGAGTGTGAGAAAGTGGGCATCAAATGATGCCTTAGTAATAGCCAGGCAACCGTGAGGGGACACATAGCTAGCCTGCCTGGAGGCAGGAGCTATCCATGGACTGTAGGATGCTGGTATCCCACATGGATGATATGAAAGAGGAAATGAAGAACAGAAAAGAAGGGTGAAAAAGATGGTGAATAAGAATGATCCCCAGAGCCTGGAAAATGAAAGGTCATTTAAAATCAGTCCTCTATTTCTGAATCTTAAATTGTCTTGAAGTTTTCTTACAGAGTTGTTATTTGTGAAAGAAATGGACTGGATTTTTGAGAGAACAGATATATTGCAGAGTGCCTGAGACATCAGTGTGAATTAATGCATTTGCTCCTCGGGGGGAAAAACATTGTCAGCATGAGCATCACAAACTGAAAGTGATTATTTCCACCTACTCTCCACTTTAACACCATGTCTCACTAAAAAAGAGTTCTTATTCCAAAGATAATAGTCATTCAATTTGTACTGTACTGCGATAGTACAGTGGGGAAGAGAGCCTGCATGTCCAGAAAACCACACAAGAGCTACTCTGCTGTACCCCATGAAATTATTTCTGGCCACAAACCTGGAAGTCTGGTCCACCAGGATCAAGTGCTTTGATTGTGTACAAGATGTAGTCAGTTCACCCCACTTGTTTACAAAGTGGGAGAAGAATAACTCAACTGTTAACAAACCTTGTTTACTGCTGTTTCAGAAAAAAATATTTGCTTAAGCTGACATCTGTGCATTTCAAGTGTTTCGCTGCTTACTACCTTGATGGGAGAACAGAACAGAAGAGAGGAAAAATGCTAGAATGCAGGTGAAAGGTGCACAACTGTGGTAGCAGTTGAGCAGTTGGGCACATGAAATCTGTTCTCATGTACCTCTTGTTTGTGTGGGGTGCTCTGGTGTCTAATAATAAAACTCAGCTCATGTGTAGCCTTTTACATTGGATCACTGGATTGTATTTCACACATCTGGAGAGCTGCCTGTTTTCACAAAAGCTGTAGGAATATAATACCTTTGAGATCTCTAGCATTCTACCTGATATGACTGAAATTATTCAATGGATTATACAACTGTTGGAAGGAATTGTGACAGCATAGGCAGAAATGCACGCAAAGAAAATTAGTTCATAATTTTCTCCTTTGCTTCTACTGATGAGAGTCTTGATTTTTTAAATTATTTTTTATTTTTAAAAAATAATTCAACTGCTTTTGACATTAACAGTCGAGTCATGTCACTCCTGGATCCAGGTACAAGATGAATAGACAATCAGCACAATCCTAATTGTGCAAAGATGAAAAACTGAGCAAGTGACAAGGCTCAGAACTTTTAGGCAGAGTGTTTACAATGGTGTTTTTATTTTGTTAATGACTCACTGTACTGATTCACCCATGCTTTAGTGAAAGCTGCCTCTTTTAGAGATTCTCACTGTTCAAATAGAGGAAGATTATTCCCAGTAGAAAAGCTTGCACAAGTCCTCTGGCAAAACTAAAGACTAAATAAAACTTGATATTTTAAAGTAAAAGAACATGCAGATAACAACAACTTTAGTTTTAAGCAATGGCAAGACTTTTTTTAATCCACCATGAAATTGTTTTCCCTTTTTTTTTATTGGGAAACCAATGTTCTTCAGTACTGATTCAAAAGCCTTGAGGTATCAAAAAATATAGGTGACCCCTCAAGCCTCTGGTACCTGAATTTACTCAGGGCAGTAGACCTTTAAAGAGCTGAATCTAGGGACTGAAAGTGACTTAGGAGCTTCAAGTTATGGACTTTCATGGGGTGCTTTTCAAAGTTGTGCTTGTGATACTTTTGATAAAATGTTCATTCTTGTAATTAATGGATTGGATCACCCCAGAGGTTCTCTATCAAGCTACTGTCTGCTGACTCTGAGAGTTGCCTTTTTAGAGGAAAAAACCCACCAAACCAACCCAAAACCTTCCAACACAATAGGTTTGCTTCCCACCTGGAAGCATTTAAAGGATGTAAGTGGATCGGCATTCACTTCCCTGTTTATAAAACCCAGGTTGTTCTAAATGACTTGCTAAACTGTTGAACTATTTCAAGTCATGCACTGGATTTTTTTTCCCCTTCCAGAGGGGCTGTTTGTGCTGGGAGGGAGGGCTGCAAGGTTGCTTTGTTTCCACAGCGGGTGGGGGACCCGGCTGCCACCTTCCTGAGTGGTGTGTGGTGCTCTCGGCTGCCGGGGGCTGCCTGGGGGAGCAGTTGGTCATCTGTGCGCGGCAGACTATCCCGGCATGGGGCTGGCTGTTTATTTTCAAAGCCTTTGTACTTCAGGTTACTTGTAAGGGTGATGCATGGGGAGTTCTGCTAAAACTGGACTGTATATAGTGCCTGGTTTGCCTGTAATTTGCAGGTTATGAAAAGCAGACGGATGGCTCCATGCTCTGCAAGTTAGTATAAGGATGGGAGCTTCTGACATAAGAGCAGCTTTTACAGAAAACACTGAGTTAAGAAGATTCAGGCTCAAGCTAGATTGCTTCTTCCCTCCCCCTGCTTTTGTCTATTTTTACTGCATCATTGGTATGTGTCCAAGGCAAGTCGGCCATATCATTCGGAAATACAAGGGGATAAACTTTGGACTGTTGTATCTCTTCAGGCTGGGAGACTCCAGAGTAAATGAACTGGGAGAGAGAGAATTTAAAAGGAGAGATTTCTTTAGGTGAACTTTTTTGGTTGTCTGCTCTGCCAACAGCAGTGTAAAATAACGAAGAAACTGCAGCAGTCCTTTCCCACTGTCTTTCTAAATAATGTAAGTTACCCTTTCACACTCGTCTCTAACTGTCCGTGTGCTTTTTCTGCTTTCGAGTATTTTGTGAGAGCAGCGGTTTTACAGCGAGTGAGCTCTTACCAGGAGCTCTGCTGTGCGAGTGAATTGCTTTGTCTTTCTTTCTCTTCTTTAAGTCAGGGCTGTAGCAGGGAAGCCGAGCAGTTTGACACCACCTTTCTTTGACAGTCTTGCTAGCTCGACTTTAGATAGCTGTCGAAACCTTTAAAGCTTTTCAGCATTTGTGCAGAAATTGGTTTGTAGTTGGCAAAAGACAATAGCAAATGTTTTGATTGAACTGTGTGTGTCAGGCTTGCCGTAAGAGCAGGCGTTTCAAAGGGGATTGTGTGATGCTGTGTAAACAGGACAGGATGTGACAAGGGAAAACAAATGTTTCCTGCTCTTTAATATTTAAAAGAAATAATTGAAACAGAGCCAAGGAGTTTGCCTAGGAAAGAAATAGTGATGTTTATTCAGAGCAAAAGAACGGCTCTATGAATCTGAGAGGACAATGCCAAGGTCTAATTAGGAGAGTGAGTTTACTTTTCAGGAGTGTTCAGTTTTTTGAAGTCGGCATTTGGCATTAATGTTGTCGTATTCGGTTGTTGTGCTTTTGTGAACAGCAACTTGAGCCATTACCTGGTGCGTAGCTCTCCATAGGTTACTTACGTTGGTTGATTTTCCCCTTTTTAGTTTATTTTACTACTTTCAAAATGCAGTCTAGGCAGACTGTTAGGTTGATAGGTTTAAGTAAACCCAAGGGATTATAATGATAATGTACCAAGTAATATACCAACAGTAAGACAAAAATTGCCCTGAACTCAAACATTCATTAGACCAAAACAATTACCTAACTGTTTATTTATATGGGGACAAATAAGAAAATTGTGGTGAAAGTATAATGACAAAATGAATAGTTCTTAGATAGGGATTATGCATAAGAAGAGTTGCTTTCTGTTCCAGCCTTGGATTTTTTGTCTTTGAGGGCAATGGATTTATTACCTGGATAACAGTTCTGTGGCCAACTATTGTGATTTAATCATCAGAAGTTTTTTCCTTAAAATTCCATATTGCTGCTTGTGTGAGAACTGAAATTAAATTGACTAGCGATACTAAGGAAAGCTTCTAGACAATGTGAATATTTGAATAAACTTTGAATATAAACTGAATATTTGGAATAAACTTGGGAATATAAACTGTAGGGCTTGAAAAACATATTAAAAGGTTTGTTTTGTTAAAATCTGTATAAACTTGTTTATTTTAAAGCTAGTCCCATAATTTTCTGGAAGACGGACTCATGATATCTAAAGCCTGGAGTGGTTATAGAGAGAAGGTACCAGAAAGCTACTGTACCTTGTCTTGGGACTGTGTTGTCCTGCTAGAAAACAAAGCCAGCAGAAAAAGGAGGTTAGTTCTTGTTTCCACAGAGTTTTTTTGGGGGAATCATTCTGTTGGCTGTTGACACACTGAAGTAAGGCTTCTGTGCTTTGGCCCTCATCCACAACTGCTTACCATAAACCAAAGGTTTCCTCAAACTTCTCAGCAAAGCATTTAACAAACTTGAATTGTGAAGAAACTCTATGGTCTGATCTGGACCTGCAGTGCCTACAGTTTGGCTATAAAGAACAGCTTGGGTTTTTCTTCATTGAGGGCTCATTTCAGTCCTTGAGATTCATCCTTTTTCATGAGAAATGGCTTTGATACATGTTGGCTTTCCTCAGGGAGAAGGCTAAACAGAACTTCTTTGTTGCTTCAAGGAGCACCACTAACGCATGCTGCTTGAGGGCCAGAAGGAAACATGGAGTGGGTTTTATGACTGAACCAATTCTAAATTTGATTGTAGGGCTTCTGGGAAGAGGGGAAAATTTAAATAATGGAAACATTTATTTCAGCCAACTGGGAAAAATCTTTTGGTTTCTTTGTGTCATTTGTAAAGGGAGACAGCAAACGTATCGTGCCAGATACAGAATAAAAATTAGAAGTACGTATATGTTTAATGCGGGGTTTTTTGGGTCTTAACTGTCCGTCTTTTTCACGGAAGTTATTTTCCATGTACTAACTAGAATATGTGAATTCATTGAAATCTTAGTTTTGAGGCTAGTTTTGAGACAAGCAGTGTCCATGGTCTGACAGCACACGCGAGTTCTGTCTGAATTCTGCTATGTCCAGCAGCATGCACAGTGTTTGGAAAATTAGAACTTACCTGGACAAAGATAACAATACTGCTGGGGGATTTCCCCAGCCTATGATAGTATTCCTTCTCTGGCAATCCCAGTTTTAGCTTGAAGGTCAGGTTGTTCACTGGAAAATCCCAGATAATTATTGCTTGAAACCATCATGAAAACATGCTGGGCCTGTCTTTGCCTGATAATGGAATTTCATTAATTCATAACAAAACTAGGATTTGGACAGCTTATATAAACACAGTGGTGCTCCTGATTCTTTGAGGAAAACTGAGCAATTAAATGAACTGAAAGGTTTTGGGTGTCCTAATGCAGAGAACAAAGTGTTGTACATTACTATAGTGAAGCTGAAATTTAATCATCTGCATAAAGTATTAAACACACACAGTTTTGCAGAAACATGTAATGCTGGGTCTAGGCACATGAACTATTTATACAAAACCAAAGGCACAGAGTATGGTAGGTTAGGATAAATTCTTGAGCCAAATCTAAAAGAATTGTATTTGATAAGTTGGCAAGAATATTGTCTCATCAAAATTAAATGTGCCTGAGGATACGATGTAGCTAGTTTGAACTATTTGTTTATATGCAACAGCAAACATATATATTACTCTAAAGAATACAATCAGTTTATAAAGAATGATCCTTAATACAATTGCGTTATAGAAGGGACTAGCTCCTCAGAGTTAAATAGTTGTTTTAAGGACAGTGTGATATTCTGTATTATAAAGAGCCATTAATTCCAAAGAATTTACAAATGCACTGAAAACTCCAACACAGTGTTTTTCCACCTTTTTTTTTTAATTTTTTGAGCCCTAAAAATTTTCTCCTGGAATTTTACCATCCAGATTTTGCAAGGTAACATATATGAACTTGCTTTTTTTTCATCAGCTTTCAGGGACAAAGTTGAAGAAGTCCAGTGATTGTCAGATTGAAATCCACTGCAGTGGATACTTGGCTGACACCTTCAACCAAAATTAGATACACTATTTCCAGAGACTGCAGGTTGTGGTTATGTTAGTGCTGATGTTTGTGGGTAAAAAATAAAGGCGGGGGAAGCTAACCATGTGAAACACATGACATGAGTTGTTAAAAAAATAAGACTATGAAACAAAATCAGTATTTATTGAAAGGAATAAATGTTGGAAAGGAAATAATGATTGTTTGGAGGTTTCTAAAATACTGAGGGGAAAAAAACAGGGCTTAGCATTCACATAAATAGACTTCACCTCTCTATATCTCCATTTCTAATAGGTTACTTTTTAAGGCACACTTGCTGCTTCTGTTAGAATTGGGCCTGCTCTTGTCTTTGTTATGACCGAATTGGAGGCAGTCCCTTGCTGTGCTGTAAGGTTTATGTTAACACGTGCCTGTAATGGAAAGAGCTGCTTGGTTGCAAACACTTAGCAAATGCAATTCGGAAGAATTCCTATTTTGTGAGAAATTGTGCAAGATTTTTCTTCCTCTATTTTTGATCAACTGGAATAAAGTCCACCTCCCACTGAACAAAATTCAGGTTGACCTTTGGAGAGATGAAAATGGCATTTCACGTCAAACTTTCGGAATTGTTTTATTTCTGTAAGGACCAGGGTTTTTTTCTGTGGTTTAAATAACTAAATATTTACTGTATAAATTGTAACATTAAAGACATTTGTCTTTGTTTTCTACCATAGACTGACTAGACATTTTCTGTCACAGAATTTGTAGGCATATCTTGGCATTGCATGTCATTCCTTCTAATAAGTGGGGTGGTTGGCTACATTTGGATTTGGCGTTGCTTATTTTAAAAGGTGAATTTAGCTGGAAGTCAGTAACTTAGTTTGATCACAGGACTAGCAGTTTGTAACTGGAATAACATCAAGTGAAATAAATGATGTAACATATCACTCGTACTGTGTGGGGACAGTCAAGGATCTAGTCAGCTGAGAAGTCTGCTGGCACTCAGGCAGCCTTCCCACTTGCCAGCTGGTCTTTAGGGCAATAACTCAAAAGCAAATCCCATGCAAAAGGAAGAACTGAAATAGCATTTGGAATATAGTTCTTGAGGTGCTGAACAGATAGTGTGGCAGGTAAATGTTGGCTGGTTCAATCCACCTTGCTACTAGTTAGTTGCAGTGGGGTTAAAAGAGGCACAGCTAAATTAAGAAGGAGACTAATCACAGACATGTGAAAAATGTTAGCAGCATGTATTCTGGCACTTCGTTCATTACATGGTGATCCTGTTAACACAAGCATCAAAATATACCCTGTATAGCTGGACTCCTACAATAGTTTACAAAGAAACTGCTGCCAGAATGGCTATGATTGTTTACTGTTAGATATTAAATCTAGGTTATAATAACTTTAAGAATATTCCCTGCCACTAGAAGAAGACAAATGACTTAAAAATATACTGTAATCATGTATACCCTAGATGTTCCCCTGGAAGAAGTCTGGACAACTCTGCTTTTTATGGTCAGCACTTTTGCTCAAGTGTAAAAGTATTAATTCTTTTTCACTTTAAAACCTTCTGAATATTATCAGGTTTGGATGCATTTTAGGAGCAATTCATTAGGTGGATGGTGATCTTCAGTCCTTATGCCAGGGTGGACGCCCTCTGTGATAGATACATAAAGATTGGAGTAGATGCAATTACTTTTGATCAGGTTTTAAATGCATGACATGAATGGTCATCAATCTGCCTGCTTCTAATCCAGTATGGATTTATTTGTCTTAGTGTTATTAGTCTGCCTAAACATGTGCATGATCAGTTTATTTCTGGGTGACTTTCTGTTCTTTTGTCATGTAAAGCTATTTGTTTTGTGCTACCATGAGCTTCTGTTCCTGACTTTTTTTTTTTTCCTTTCAATTCTGAAAATGTAGAGTGATGATCCCCTCTTTTTCTGTTGTTTTTATGTGTGTTGAATGCTAGGTTTGAAGGTATCCCTTCACTGAACTTGGAATTTGAAAAATTGTCATGTGTGGAGTGATGGCTTAAAGAAAAAATGAAAGTTTTAGTCTCTGCAAAGATTTATACTGGTGCCTGCCTCCTTCTGTGTCAAAGTTTAGTAGAACTTGGTTATTTGTGAGCTTGAAGGTGTGTGGTATCTACCAGTGGTGTTTTGTGAAGTGCTCAGGAGTTGATTTAACAACAAAAGAGCAGTGGATGGGTTATTCTGAACTGCATAACTCTAACTAGTGTGAAAATATAAATGTGCAAAGATGCTCCTGTACCCTATGCAGAACAAAACGCCTCCAAAGCAGTGATGGAATCTTGAGCAAATGCACTTTACACAATTACTTAGAGAACAACAACAAAAAAGATGAGAATCAAAAGATTTTGCTGAACTTGGAAATGCTTTTGAAAAGATCCCAACAATTACGTTTCTGTGTGCCTTTGAATGCATTAATCTCTATAGCGGTCCGTGGAGAGACTTAGTATGTGTCCATACTTAGCTCCAGCCATATTTGACCCATATTTATGTTACTAGAGAGCTTGCATTCTCTGTGAGAAACAGAACTTCCAACAGAGCAGATGCCACCAGGTTCAATGATGTCAGGTGTCTTCAAAGCCACCCTGGCTCTTCTGAGAAAAGCTATATGTTGTAAATATTGTAGATCAGACAGCTTACAAATTCCTCAGGAACTAAAATGACCCCCAGGAATGAAAACTCAGGACTGAGGAACAAGCCTTTTACAGCATACATAAACTGTTCAAGAGCAAAAACTGCCACGGTTTGTCTGCATTTGCAGAGTATTTTTTTTTCTTCCTTTTCCAGTGAGGAAAGAGTATTCGTGAAATACCCTTCTACAACTTTCTCTCCTGTAATCCATACATTGGTGGAAGTGTTAATGTAAACCTTCAGGGATTAACTCTCACAAGATAAGCTTCTGCAGGTGTTTTTTTTGTTGTTATCTTGAAAGGAGATTTAATTTGATATTTAGAGCTGAAGTAATTGCCCTGTAATGGGGTTGGGAAACCTAGGACCCAAAAATCAGGTAGAGCCGCAGTCTAATTTCATATCATCTGAGCTTTTTGTGTCCTGAGTGTTACTCTGAGACAGTACTATGATATGTGTTGGTGTGTGGTCTTCCCAATGTGCTTGAAAGGCTTGCTGGAACCTCCACAAAAAACAGGCTCATCTCTTTACTTACAACCTAATTCTTAGTCTGCTCTGTGTAGTCTTGAGGACAACTGATCTTTCTGCAACTCAGCTCAGAAAACATTTTATAATAAAGAGATACAATTAAGTGTTGCACCATGAAGATTTCAGTCTATATACAGTGGTATTTTTTTTGCCCTGCATCTAAAATAGCTGGAAATGAATTTTGATTGTGAAATACAAACATGTCCTGAGATACTTCATTACTAATTAAAGAAGAATAATTTTTCATTCATTCACAAATGTAATCCTTTACTTAAAACCTCTCAGTGGAGACAAGTGCAATCCTTTATTACAAAGAAAACAGAAGACAGTATGACGAGAGTATGTAACAGAGGACTGTTTTAGAAGAATTGTGCTACATGTTCTGTGTAGGCAGAGAACCCTCCCATCCCTTAGCTTCCTCATTCTAATTAGCTTTTTCACTATTCCCTCCTAAACAAACAAACAAACAAAAACCAAACCAAAACAAAACCCCAAAACCACCCAACCCCAAAAACCACAAAACCCAGACTAGACTGGTACATGCAAAAACGTTTGTATATAATAAGGTAAATGTGTAAAAAATAGGTGAGTAGTTCCATTTCCTGTGCTTGCAAAGTCAAACATTTTTGGTTATCAGAAGCTGACACATTGCACGGTCTTGAATACAAGTAAGTAGAAGAGCAGGAAGGCTTCTTCCCATATGTAACTTTTGGGATGGATTTTTATTGGCACTCCTGAATGGTTGTCTTTACCCTCTGAACAACCGTTGTCGTTTCACCTCTAGGATGTGCTCTTGCAGAAAGCCTGCTTGGAAGGTGTGCACCCTCCGGAGGGACCTCTGTTGAGGAAGGTGGACAATTTTTGAACTTTTAAATGAGGAGAACCAGCATAGTGATCAAGGCATGATTTTCCCAAGCTCTATGGCATTGCTTTTAGAATAATACAGAGTACCTCTGCAGAGAAACAAGACAAATGTCACTCTTAAGGAAATATCACTAGAAATCTCTTTGTTTTTTTTCTTAAGGATAAAGTAAATTCAAAAAGGTAGGAAGAAGTGGAGAAAAATGTTAGGTTAGTATTCTATCCACTATGAAAGGGTTTTCTGCTTGGGGTGATGACTAGTCAGTCTCCATTGTTGTGTGTCTTGTTTGTATGACTTAGAAGTGGGTGTACGTGCTAAAGGTACTCTGTGGCCCCGAGTGGCATTCTTCATGCAGCAGTAGTGTATTAAGGCAACTGTCTGATGGATTCATTTCACCTGACATCCCTAAATGGCAGGGCTCTGCAAAGAGATAAAAACAGCCCTGTGGAGCCATTAATGTCCATTAACTATGCCAAAAGGGAGTGGCTACTATGACAGCTCCTGTGATGTCTATGCTGAGTATTTTGAAGGTTTGTCTGGGTCAAATCACAAGTAAATCTAGTCTAGCCTTATAATTTGGATGGTGGCTGACAGTGAATGTCTGCAGAAGAGCATAAGAATAGATCAGACATATCATGGTACTCTCCAGAATGCTCTTTCATATTCAATGATTTGTGCTTCCAGTTCTGCTTCTGGTAGAGGTAGTGTCTTTGTATTTAAAATTCTTTAATCAATTTATCTGCCATGAATTTGTTCTTCTCTTCTGGAGTGCCTGTAAAATATTAACAACTCTAGCATCCTGGGGTTTCACAGCTCACAGGATGAAGGAGTACCCAGCACATTACTGGTGGTCTTAAAAGGGGTTTCTCACCTGTGGCAAATAAAAAGGAAGAGTAAAAAGCAATGGATATAAATTGTAAATAAAAAATAAATTGTGAATAAAATTTAACTCGGAGTACAGCATGGTCCACCTGCCAAAAACCTACTGATTGCTGTTTCATCAGGCTTCCAAAAGCATTTAAGTTATTTGAGATACATCCTAAACAGCCCCTCGCGGTGGTATCTGAGTTAGAGAAGTTCAGTACCTGAGATAGATAGTGCAGTCTGTATGTCCTATTTGTAAGTTGTTTTCCACTAGGATTTCTCAATTACTTTTAACAGAAGTGCCTAGAGCTGGCTACTTTACATATAGAATCATAGAATCATAGAATGGTTTGGGTTGGAAGGGACTTCAAAGATCATCTAGTTCCAAACCCCCTGCTACGGGCAGGGACACCCTCCACTAGACCACGTTGCCCAAAGCCTCATCCAACCTGGTCTTAAACACTTCCAGGGATGGGACATCCACAACCTCTCTGGGCAACCTGTTCCAGTGCCTCACCACTCTAACACTAAAGAATTTCTTTCTAACATCTAATCTAAATGACCCTCCTTCAGCTTGAACCCATTACCCCTTGTCCTGTCACTACACTCCCTGATAAACAGTCCCTCATCAGCTTTCCTGTAGGCCCCTTCAGGTACTGGTAAGCTGCAATTAGATCTCCCCGGAGCCTTCTTTTCTCCAGGCTCAACAATCCCAACTCTCTCAGCCTGTCCTCATAGGAGAGGTGCTCCATCCCTCTGATCAGCTTCATGGCCCTCCTCTGGACTCGCTCCAACAGCTCCATGTCTCTCCTGTACTGGGGCCCCCAGAGCTGGACGCAGTACTCCAGGTGGGGTCTCACAAGAGCAGAGTAGAGGGGCAGGATCACCTCCCTCGACCTGCTGGTCACACCTCTTTTGATGCAGCCCAGGACATGGTTGGCTTTCTGGGCTGCAAGCGCACACTGCTGGCTCATGTTGAGCTTCTCATCAATCAGTACCCCCACGTCCTTCTCCTCGGGGCTGCTTTCAATCCATTCCTCGCCCAGCCTATAGTCGTGCTTGGGATTGCGCCGACCCACGTGCAGGACCTTGCACTTGGCCTTGTTGAACTTCATGCAGTTCACATGGGCCCACCTCTCCAGCCTGTCAAGGTCCCTCTGGATGGCATCCCTTCCCTCCAGCATGTCGACCACACCACACAGCTTGGTGTCGTTGGCAAACTTGCCGAAGGTGCACTCGATCCCACTGTCCATGTCGCCAACAAAGATGTTGAACAGTGCCGGTCCTAGTATCGACCCCTGAGGAACACCACTCATCACCGTTCTCCACTTGGACATTGAGCCGTTAACCACAACTCTTTGAGTGCGACCATCCAGACAATTCCTTATCCACCGCGTGGCCCATCCATAGAATCCATGTCTCTCCAATTTAGAGACAAGGATGTCATGCAGGACAGTGTCAAATGCCTTGCACAAGTCCAGGTAGATGATGTCAGTTGCCCTTCCCTTATCCACCAATGCTGTAACCCCACCATAGAAGGCCACCAAGTTTGTCAGGCATGATTTGCCCTTAGTGAAGCCGTGTTGGCTGTCACCAATCACCTCCTTATTTTCCATGTGCCTGAGCATAGTCTCCAGGAGGGTCTGCTCCATAATCTTGCCAGGCATGGAGGTGAGACTGACCGGCCTGTAGTTCCCTGGGTCTTCCTTTTTTCTCTTCTTAAAAATGGGGGTTATGTTTCCCCTTTTCCAGTCGTCAGGAACTTCGCCAGACTGCCAGGACTTCTCAAATGTGAGGGAGAGTGGCCTGGCCACTTCATCCGCCAGTTCCCTCAAGACCCGCGGATGCAACTCATGAGGTCCCATGGACTTGTGCACCTTCAGGTTCCTTAGATATTCTTGAACCTGATCTTCTCCTACAGTGGGCGGTTCTGCATCCTTCTAGTCCCTGCCTTCTGCAACCTGGGCAGTGTGCCTCAAGCATTTGCCAGTGAAGACTGAGGCAAAGAAGTCATTGAGTACCTCAGCCTTCTCCATATCCTGGGTAACCAAGTCACCCATTTCATTCCGGAGGGGACCCACATTTTCCCTCATCTTCCTTTTATCACTGACATACCTATAGAAGCTTTTCTTCTTGTCCTTGACATCCCTGGCCAGACTAATTTCTATCAGGGCTTTGGCTTTCCTAACCTAATGGGTTTTGTTGTTTACTACGTATAACCTGTATCAGTAACAGCATGGTACATCTTGTCACAGTCATCACAAGGACTACTTCTGAAGTGTCAGGCAGTTCTTATAGCTGCTCATAGAGCTTGCAAAGGGAAGAGGATGCTAAGATTTGCTCCTGTTCTCTGACCACAAAAGGTTCAGGCTGTATAAGTTGTTATCTTGCACCTCTTTACAAAAATAGTCATTATCCAAATTAATGGCTGGCTATGAAAACTTAGTTCATAGTGTAGAAAGGTGCTTGATGTCACAGGTACAGTTGAATGGCCGTAGTTGAATTGTGTGAGGCATTAAGACATGGGTTACCTATGCTTGCACAGGATCTGTGTTCTGTGTAGCTGGTGCCTATCACAGTGGGATTCTGGTACTTGGAAGAGCTTTCCAGGTGCTATCACAATCCAAAGGATAATTGGATTGGTGGCTGATTTAAGACAATATTGTTCTTAGCTGTCCTGATGCCAATGTTTTTTTCCAAGTGCTTTTTTATTTAAAAATACAGCTGCATTCACACGGTTATTTTTTTCTAGACCGTGTCCTAATTTGCTTTTCATGTACCTAAAAATGTATTGGTTTAACTGTAAAGTAAAATGGATGCATTTTCCTATAGAAATGAATGTACTGTCTATCCCAGTTCAGCTTGGGAGGGTCTGAAAATTGTGTCATGTGAGTACTCCTTCTCTTTCATTAGCTGTTGCTTCATAAGTTGTGATGTCAGTTAAAAAAGACGGATATTCATGCAGGAAGATATGTATAAGAGTCTTCTGAGAATGTAATTTTTGCAGAAGTCTGACCTACGTCAGTGCTGGGCACTTGCCTGCAAGCAGCCTGGCAATGCCACTGTAGGAGCCTTGAGCATCTAATCTGAACCTGCCCTGCATGATGAGAACCTGCAAGAGATGTCTAAGAGAAAGTTTAGGAGAGTTACTTTTGGAGATGAAGGATAAAGGTGGACACCTTTTACTACTGCTATACTGCACAAGCTACCTTGCAGCTTGCGTCAGGTATAGAACCTTGTACCTCAAGGAAAAGGCTTGAGGAAAACCTGGGCTGAGCCAGAGTAGCTGCTTGGTAGACGCTGAGAAAGGGTCACTAGTACTGTCTGGAGATGCAGCCCACTCGGGGGTATGGTGGGCTTTGCAGTCAGATAACCACATCTTACTGCGGCTGTAGTGAAACTCCGCTGTGGAAACATGTACTGGGAGTCGATGCATTTCAGCAGATAAGGCACAAGTTACGGGGAGCACTTCATCTCTGCTGTAGAAAGGTTTCATTTTTTTCCCATAACAACAGTTCTTTAAATAGGAGCACTGGCATGCAGTCAGCAAACAAGTGTCTTTGCTGAGGATGGGAAAGACATGTTTACTGGGTGAAGTTCAGCCATTGGGTGTTTCCAAGTTTTGAACTGTTGGAGCTGACTACTGCTAAGTTGAATGGAGTGACCCTCTGAGTGCAGAGGAGGAGGACAGAGCGTGGCAGCCGGCATGCTGAGGTTCTGAGCACTTGGAGCTCCCCGTGGGAGCTGTAGATGGCTTTTTGTTGCTGCTGTTTGGTCGGTTCAGCTCCTGTGCCTACAACCCACAGAGTTCCTTTTGCCAAGGTTGTTCTGACATTCTCACTCTTGCTGGTGCTGCCAGACTACCTGCTGTATGCAGCTACGTGTTTACTTACTTGCTGTGAAAGTTCAGTGTTGCGTTTTTGGCAATGTAAAGAGCTTGCCTGGGTAAACCTCCGCCTGCCACTTAACACTTGAGCAAGGTTTTCTCTGAACCCAAGGACGATACAAATGTTCAGACATATCACTGTGTTTTTAAAAGACATTTCAGTTCAAAAGAAGACTTAGCAGACAGAGAAGGTAACATCGCTGCTGGGCTCTGGGCAAGAAAATGAGGTGGGTGCTGTACAGAAGCTAAGGTAAATATGGAGGTGCAGGACCAATATTTCATATTTTAAACAATGTAAGTGCTGCAGAGGATGTGAGCCTGAATTCAGCCTGCTCACAGGCTGGAGAAGGGCTCTTCCTTCCCCCTCCTTAGTCCCTCTCCCAAGTTGTGTTTTTGGCAGAAACCCTATCAGCTCAGGCACCCTATCTGCTGTGTGCTGTGCGCTAAGACAATGGGAATTCCTTCGCTTTCTGTCTCCATTGTTTGCTTTTTTAACACTTAGATTTCTTCTGCTGTTTCTTGCCATGAAACACCTATTTTTTTCTCCCGGTTTATTTTCCATATGTTGTATCTGCCGGGAAGTGGGATTTTGAAGGTTGCAAGAAAAATTCTAAAGGGCTGTCAGTCTTTAAGTTAATTTTGTGAAGAAGTTACATGGCATGTCATGATTGCTGGGTGCTGCCTTCTCCCTTGCTGATTTGAACTTCATGCTAGTTCAACAAAATCTGACTGAAGTCAATGGAAACAGAAGCAGAGGAACTTGACTTTGCAGTGGTCAACAGAAAATATATGACTGAGCTGCAGTACATGATGTATATCACTTCTCGTAAAGGGAGAGCTGCAGAACTGTAAGATCAGGTGGAGATGCAGTGTGGGGCAGATCCAGAGGAGTGTCTCGGGAGAGGGTGGAGGGGATGGCGTCTGAGGAGTTTAACCTTCACCACACAGCTCCGTACCAAAAGCACTCAGCATTTGCTTCTTGCTTTTACTTTTCTTGCCATTGCTCAGCAACTCTGAAAAAAATGGCTAGAGCATTTTTCAATGCACCTTATATGTAACAGTATGTAGAAAACGCCAGGGACCTCTTTCCAAATAGATTCCTGTTCAGTCTCCTGCTTTTTATCTGTACTGCCTCCTATCCTGTGCCTGAAAGGGTTAACAGTGATTAGTACAGAGTCTCCATGGAGCACTTTTATTTCAAGTAGTTTTTCAGAGCAGATGTTTATGGAAGCAGCAGTGATTCGATGTGCAGTTTTAATTATTTGTCACTTCAGCTTGGTTTTATTTGAGTCTATGTACCTATAAAGGCTGAACAGAGATTTGTCAGCGTTAACAAAATAGGTAGGCCTGGAGAGTCAAAAATGTACAATAGTACAGGCAATGCTAACAGCACTAGGTAGTTAATCAGGGTAGGGGTTTTTTCAGTATAGATGCTCTGACTCGCTGCTTCGGATGGCAAGTGCACAATTTAAAATCCTTTTACTTAGGCCTGCACAATATCTAGCCCCTGAAATAATTACTTGGACCTACCTCACTGCGGATATATTTTTTTTAATAGCTCACCTGAGAATATGAAATTTTATTAAACATGGAAAGGGCCCTAAATGACAGCTCTGAGGCTGTCATTTAACCTGTTATGTGACAGTTTAATCCTATCATTTCCCTTGGCATGCCCTTTTTCCCTCGTTTCCTACACTGAAATCTCATTTGTGAGAACTTTGGCCATTTGACTGGGGACTCGTGGACTTCCACTGCAAGCACTCAAATTGCCCTTGCATGTGCAGTAAATCCACTGTGCTCCAAGTGTGTTGGAATGTATTGTGCAAGGCCCTGACTCAAATGAGGTCCTGAAAACCTCAGACAGACAAATAGCCTTAAAGTAGGTATCATATCTCAGTTGAGTGATGACTGTGTGATCACACGAGCTCTAACTTGCCAGTCTTGTCCCTTGGTGTGTGCAGGGCAGCCATCAGCAGGTCCCCTCTCCATCTGAGGGCAGGACAGGTGGGAAATGGGGTCTGTGGGGATGGAAGCAGGACTGTTGCACCGCCAAAGGATGATGGAGAAGTGGTACTGCGGAGGCAGGCAGAAGTTGTGGGGATGGGGGCATTAGATGCCAGCCATAACCCTTCCCTCCTCTATAAATTGGAGTATAAACATTAGTATGTTGATATCTTAGGAGGTCCACCCATGTATTTCAGGTGTTTGCAGCATTATAAGCTTTGATTACAGATTGAGGAAAGAAAGGAGGAAAAAGCAACAAAGCATTAAACATCTAAACCGATTAAGCAAGGCTTTCATTTATAGCAGTGGCTTCTATTCCTGTTATTCCTGTGCCTTTAGCAGTTGAAAGCTTTTAAAAGAAACCTAATTCATGACATCAACATCTGACAGTGGTTACTGAAGGTGAGCATGTTGCTGTGCAGAAGAAATGGCAGAATAGAGATCTTGTTTCTGGTGACTGTAGTGCCTGGCCCTGCCACTTCAATGGCAAATACCCAAAATGGGAAAGAGAAAGAATAACATAGAGGGGAGAAAAGCAGTTTGTGTTTGGTGCTGCCTGATTTGCATCAGTGCTGGAGACAGGCAGGGAGTGCAGTCACATCAGTCAAGCTTGGGCTGGCTGAGCAGGGAGGCCAGGCTCTCCCAGCCTGGCTGCAGTTGTGCACAAGAGCCACAACCTTGGCAAGCTAAACTAGGTGTAAGCAGAAGGTAGAAGGAAATAGAATAAGGTGGCAAAGACATAGGAGGATGAGTGCTGAGGGGGCTGGAAGGTCTCCAGCAGCTCAGCGTTACATCCCAGACAAACCTTTCAAGTTCTTTGCCTCCCAGGCTATGACAAGCCATGTGTTGGGTCACAAGCTTCAGGGAAAAACTCCACTGGATCACAAGATGGGGGGGGAGTGATCATGGCTCCAGGCTGTGGCTGGTGGGAAGGAACCAGGACCTGGCAGAACTCCTTTTGAGCTCTAGCTACAAGTCCACAGCTGGAGGAAGCTGTGGCTCTTCCCAGCCCACGTGAGCCACAGCCTGGGCTATTAGAGAATGTGGAGTCAGGGCTGGACAGTTGTACTTGCTCTCAGGGAGCTGTGGGTCTGCATGGGTGCACAGCTGCAGAGAGGAAAGGTGAAGGCACCTCCACTGCTGCTGTGTTGTGATGAAGGCCCCTTGATTCCTGGTATGGGCATGGTCCCACAATAACAGAGCTTGGTCGTTTCACCTCACTTGCTTTCCTGGCGCCAGGGTCAAATTAAGGACGTAAAGCTGGGTGACGGCTGTAACAGCCCATCCTCTCCTATATTTGTGTTCCTAAACTAGCCCTCATTCCCAGCACGTCAGCTTTGGGTAATTGATTTCTGGTCTCTCCCACCTCATATTTTCCAGTCAGTCTTAATTGCCAGGACTGTATTAGCTGGCCATTTAGTTTGGGCTAACCCAATAACTTTTTTTTCTGCTGACTTTAAAATCTCTTTTGTACAGCAGGCTGAGTTAGACTGCTCTCCCTTCAGTCAATTTATAGTAAAGACTTCAGTGCAGATCATTAATCTTCACCTGGAGTGTTTGGATGAGTTATTTAATATTAGGGAAGGATATACCAATATCTGTCTATGGTTTGTAAATTAACTGTGGGGTTTTTTTGGTAACTTGCTATTTATGGGCTCCCTAAGAATATGAAGTCAGGTTGTGTTTGGAAGAGGGAAAAGAATAAATTACTCAAAAAACATGACATTTACAGGGGATGATAACAGGGGCTAGATCACTCTTCCGTGGCACTATGAAGATGGCATGTGCCATGTATTTTCTTCCCCAGAACTTACTTCACTAGTTAGCAGTGACACAGATAAGTCAGCAGCAACGAGTTGCAGCAAATTTCTGAGGGAGAGTAGCCTGTTGTTTTAAAAGAACCAAACAACCAAACAAAAAACAAACACAAAACCAAACCGAAGAACATTACAACAACCCCCACTCCCATCTCCCAACTCAAAAGCCATACCCATACAATAAACCTGTTTGAAACAGGTTGGTAGTAACTGCTAGGGGGGTAAAGTACAAGACTATTCCCTGAGCTATGAATCCATTTCCTCTTCACCACGGAGGAGAAACCCACATTTCAGCATTCAACATGTAAGAACAAAAATCTCAAAGGAAATGCTATGACTTTTGCCTCATTTTCCTTGCCACAGTACCACATTTTTGTTTGGTTGAAGAAGCAGCGTTATTTGCAGAATCTCAGCAGGCAGCTTCTCAGAGTTAATTATAAGAGAACTGTACTTTGAAGCCATCTCTCATTTGGAGGCGTAGATCCCCGTGAGAGTGGCTGCAGCTGGGACTCCGACAGTCTGCTTTGACCATGAGGTATGTGACGGGATTGGTTCTGATTTGAGGGGTATGGAGTCCTTACTACCGATGGTAAATCAAAATAGTAATTTGAACTATACTTGTAATTCAGTTTTAGTGTACGTAAATTTGATGCTTGAAATGAGCAAGAAAAAGCAAGCAGCTAAGTGATGCCTGCATGCTTCTGTCTAAGAGTCTTCCACCTCGGTTCTGGGGGTGCCACTCCTGAATTTTCTCTCTTGATTTTTGCTTTGAGTGTGTCTTTGTTCCAGTGGCAGAAACAAAAGGCCTTGGATCTCATTGTGGGAGTGAAATACGTTGCATGCTCTTTGCAATGGGAGTTCTCTAGACAGTTTTAAAAGAACCTCCCCCCCCCAAAAAATCCAACCAAACAAAAAGCACCTCTCCAAAAATGTGCCTGAAATCTCTGAGCTTTTTTTAAACTGTGAATCCTGCTGTGCAGATGTGTGCTTCTTCTGACCTGCTGAATGTTGGAGCTAAAACGAAACATACCTTGTTCTCTCTCTGACAGAGTTCAGCACATGTTGAGGGAATCAGAGGAGCAGTATTTTGGCACAAGCACCCAAAATCCGAACACACGCATACATGCTGCCTGATGTTTCATTTCAGGTTATAAACTGGATTACAACATGCTTTCACCCTGTGGGCATTACCCGGGGAAACCAGGCTGGATCTGCCTGATGCATAAAAGCAATCTGGCTAAATGATTGCCAAGTGGAAAATAAATGATGTATGTAGAATCTATATTTTTTAACAGGAATTTAGATTACATTTCAGTCGTGCTAAATGATTATTAACACTGTTTACCTCATGAGTCCAAGAATGGAATAAATATTATTTATATGCTGGAAACTATGCTTAAAGAGCTCAGGACAATATTTTAAACTTGTAAAGTAACTATATCTGTCCTAATTAAGTCAGAGTAGCACAGACAGTATTTAAACTCCACATTTTTTTCTTCTGGATGCAAATGGACCTTTGTGTCCTTTTATTTGTGGGAAGCTTTGTTAGCCTCAGTTAGCTGAAATACTTGCATATGATTTGTTTTTTCAAAAGAAAAGATACACTGTATTTAGAGATGTAAATACTACCTTGTCTGCAAAAACCACCAGCTGTTATACTGGAAGACAAAGCTAATTCTATGTTGCTTTACTTCAGTAGTGTCTGTGTATTCACAAGCATCTTTTCAACAACCTTCTCTGCATAGCTGAAAAATACCAGACACCAAATTTCTTTTTATTTCCTTTGGTAATAGCCTAGTAAAATCTGAATTGATCTGTGATTTTAAAATCTTTTCAAACAAGTAAATAGATTAACTAAGAGAATACACCTTTGCATTAATATTTGTACAAAAGTTGAACAGACTGTTAGCTTTGATTCTTGCGTTCCTTGAATATGAGTGTACTAATTGCCGCCTTAAATATTTGACTTGAGTCTGAGTCAGGTCAAATACGCAGTTCTGTAGTAGAAGAAACTAGTGTTGGTTTGTGTGTCACTAGCACAGCTTTCCAAAGAGGTTTTTTGCTTCTGCTTTAAACATCTGGAGAGACAAAGAGCATTTGTGGGGTCTTTTGTTGTTGCTGAAAGTTGGAGCAGGGAAGAATTATGTTCCAAGAAATACTCTGAATCCTGGAAAAATCAGGGTGGAATCATTAAGTGTTAAGCTTTATCTCCTTTATAAACGAAAGTGCTTTCATTTCATCTGCGGCGACTGTCCTGGTAATGGATGTTACATAATATTTACTCTCCCCTCCGGAGTGAAATCCTTTTTCCGATTTGCAAGCAATATTTGCATATGTATTTCGTAGCTGCATTGACATGCCAGATGCACAGTGGTAGCTGTCTCCGCCTGCTAATCCTGTAATAACATTCTGGTGACCAAATTCAATGGCCCTGCGCGGAGCCTCGAAACAGCTGATTGCTGAGTAGGGAGGAAAAAAAATAACCCAGCGAATCTGGTTGCAGCTCTCTGCTGCATCCCTATCCCACAATCCCTTGCACCGTTTGCTGCAGTCTTTCTACACAGGCTGAGTGAGAAAAAGATGTGCTAAATAAAGATTGATTGGTTTGAATCCTGAAGGGGTCTCCCACTTGTAAATGACCCGGGGGAAAAAAAAAAATTCATGACGACTTCACTGGGCCTCCTCTTATTCTTCCATTTTTCTTTCCACCTGCCCTCTTCGTGGAATGGAGCGTCATTCCTTAGAGCACAGAATCTGTTGTGCATCTAATAATGACTATGCTGTGATAGGGATTCTTGAACAGTTTTACGCGTGAGGCTTGAAACATTAACAGATGATGGTTTGTTCGTTTGGATTACTGCGGAACTGCAGCTCCGTCCCTGCAAGGATTTTATCCTCAGCACTGCACTGATTAAGCTATTTTTCTACAAAGATGGGTAGGTCTAAAATGCTCAACTTTGCTCAGTGTTATTCCTGGTGGCTGCTGCCTGGTTGCTCCTTCTGTTTTGGCCCCCGATCGTTCATTATGCTTCTGCATGCTCTAAGAATGAAGAGGGTTGCTGTGTTTTAAACAAGGCACCGAGCTGATTGCAAGAGTGGGAGAGAAAGGAATGCAAATTTAGCTTATCAAGCCTTTTACACAAGTGGACTGTGTGGTGGTTATGATTATTAATTTGCTCGGTGTGTTCTGTATTGGCTAATTTGGGGGCTGCTGCTAGAAATGGCTTGACTCTGTTCTTTAATCCTAAAGACTGGGCAGGTGATATATCTGTTTTAAGGACTTTAAACTCCAGCTTCCCCAATCCTTGAAGCAACATTATTGAGGTCCCCCACCCTTTCTTATGGCTCTCAAGGCCTAACTGTTCCTTTGGAAACGTTGCCATTGGAAACCTATTCATTCATAATACATGAATAGACCCTCTGGGTTGTGAATACCATTGATAAGAAGAGGATGAACGAGCTGCAAGCAATTTGTTCTCCTCAGGCTGTACTTTCAGGCTAGTTGCAGTTCTGGCTGGGTGGAGTTCGGTGATAGCGGTGTATCAGCAACACAGAATTCTGCTCTTTTAGGAATAAATCCTGGGAACTGAGCAGACAGTTATAAGTTTTCCCAACGTCTTTTTCTCGGCTGGGCCACGGAAACTAATAGAGAATTCAGTAACTGTTGAGGAATTCCAGAGCTCATTTGAAGATACCTGTAGAAAGGGTGCACTTTCATATTACATGGCTGTATTTATCTGAAACAACTCTTCTGGAACTGTTATTTGCTGTACCCTGAAGTTTTTTTCCCCATTTCTAATACTATAGGGAGTTCTTTTCATATGGGTGGGGCCGCACCCTGACTTTCCTTCCTGAAGGCATGCATGCGTAGCAGGGCAAGGCTTTCCACTAGCTGAGAGAGCCATTGTTTTCTCCTTTCTTTGCTGTATAGTATGTTTTGAATAAAAATCAATAGTCTATCTCCCAGCAGAAGGAAAAAGAACAATGTTACTTTTGGGGTAGCTGGAAAGATAACAATCCTTGAGCCTCAAAGGAGTGACAAAGAGTCTACGTTCCAGAACCCTTTTCTGCACTTGATTTAGCAAACCTGAACTGGGTTTCCAGTGTGTGCTTCTTATAGATAAATGGGTCGGGGTTTATGTCTTGTTTGGTGCAATGTTTCACAAACATTTGGCTTTGCATGTTTAAATTATGAAGTGTAAATATATGGAGTAGTAATTCTCAGACTTCTTTTCAAAGCTCATGTTTCAGCTGCTCTTTCTTAGATTGTGAGACAGAATAAACCTCTGAAAAGAGCTCTGGCAGTTTCTGAGCTCAGAAGATGCTACTACAAAAAAAGAACATTTTTTTCTTGCAAAAATAGTGTTACTGTGCGAAATCTTCCATTGGTAATACATCTGAAACTTAGGTTGCTGTTTTGAGGCACTGCTGCTAGCACTGCAGTAAATCAGAATAAAGGCTGTCTTTGGCCAAATTCAAAAGGATTGTTTACAATCTTCAGCTTTTCCTCAAATAGTCTTTGATTGTACAGTTACTTTCATTGAATCAATGGGCAAAATCATCCTTCTCATAGCTACATCACATTCATCAAAATTGCATCAAAGGTGGAGTTGGCTCAGGGAGGCTGCAGAATCCTGGAAATTCCATACTCCAAAAACTTTTTTAAATGAACCACTTGCCTAAGAAGTTATTGTACCTGGTAGTGGCCAAAACTGGATATGTACTGATGAAATTCTATTCTCAGGTGCATGTTTTAAACCTTATTTCTGTGAGCATGGGGGATAAATGACAATCATGGCCTGCTGCATTGCAGACAAAATATCAAATATTGAAAGCACTTATTTCTGAATTGTTAATGGTTTCTTTCACTAACAAAGATTAAAGCGTGAACATTGGAAAATTAAAGTAGCTAACGTGATCTTTGTGTATGAAATGCTAAGAATCATCTGATTTTGCAATGAGATTGAGGGAATGTAAAATACTAAGATGAAGATCAGATGAAATCAGTATGAAATTTCTTATGCAGGAGTTTCCTTTGTGTAAAGTCTATTTGCTGGTGTAGCTGTACTTGATGGCAGAAAGATGAAATTACAGAAAATACCTGGCTGCTAGAGAACTTTCTTCTGGTAAATGACAGGCAGCATTCACTGGAGACCTATTCTTTCATATCTTAAGTACATGGGTTTTTAAAATAGTCTGTGCTTACTCTGTAACAAAAAATTTACACTGTTAATAACATATCGGTATTCTTCTTACCAAAGAAGACTTCCTGCTTCTGATTATCTTGCCTGTTTTGTTTGGGTCCGCACCCCTAACTTTTGGGTGGGAGGCAAACACTGCTGCATCAGCAGCAAAGTAGATTTTCTTTTGAAACACATCACTGAAGTTCTGCATGTTATGCTGCCAAATGCATGGATACGTTAATGCATATTTGATACTCTGCTCTTTCTATTCTGTTTTGTGAAAGCTGGATATTTTGGTTCCACTTCTTGTAAAGCCATTTTTAACTCAAGCTTTTAAAAAGTAACACGGGTTCCTAATTGATCTCCTAAGGTTTATTGTGTGTGATTTATGGCATTTAAATAGGTAAAATTAATTTGTGTTTATGTAATATTCACATTTTATCTTACTATGGGGAAGGAAATGAAAAAAGTGAAACAAATGACCAATCCTGAAATCATGCATTTTTAGGTCATGAATAAACAAGGTATTTTATGAGTACTACAGCCATTTTTAACCTTGCAGATTGCCCTTTCTCAGGAAAAAAAGGAAACAAAAGGGCCTGCATAAATGTTTTCCATCGAATTACATGTCAGTCACTGCTGTTGGGTATTTTAATTGTGAATAACTTCATGCTGCTGTATTTGCTAGCACAGAGGTGATTCCCCAGGAACCTGTTATCAGGGAAGTCAGTACAGCATGATCCATAATGACTGTCATTATCCTAGAAATAGCCACTTGCTCAATGTACTAAGTAAACCATACCTGTATGGCTAAATACATAGCTCAGGAAGAACAGCATGAGTTCAACTCTGCCAGGTTAGTGTGCCATGCATTCAGCACAGGAAGATCGGATGTAACGCTGCTGATAAAATGCTACAGGTCATGCAAATCGTTGTGGAATTGAGTGACCTTTGAATGAGCATGATCAGCACCGAGGCAGAGGGCTTGTTATTTCTGTCTTGGAAAGCCTGAACTGCCCTCAAGCCAAATATCAAATTGTCTGAAAGGGATGACTAAAAACTGGGGTAGAAAATGTTTATGGAAGAAGTTACTACCTCAGGAGTGGAGCTGCAGTGAAGGAGCCCAGCTGGACTTACACGAAGAGGAGCCTGTTCGCTGTGTGTGCAGGAGGGCTGGCAGAAAGTGCTGCGACAGAGACGCTGCGGTCAGCTCCCTGGGGACGAGCCTGCGCCTCCCAGTGCTGTAGCCGCTAGGAACGCTGATGGAGAGGGGTTCTGGCTGGGCCACCCTGCCAGGGCCTCTGCTTGTCAGGTTTTCCTGAACTATTTTAGTAGGCAGTTTGCTTTTCTCTGAGGTTGCTTCCTTCCTTTTCCTCCCCCATCTTCTCTTTCCACATATGAATTCTGTTGGCTATAATCTGTACCTCCAGCTGAAAAGAAACTAAGTTTTTCTCTCCCTGTGCCTTGTTCCAGGACAGGAGGAGTTCCAAGCCTGCTGGCATTCCTCTAACCTGCAATTTTAATTGTCAGTCAGTAGAGCTTTCCTTACCCTTTTAATTCATGCTTTTTATGGCAGGGTTATGAAAAATCTTTAGACCTAGAAACATGATTCTTACTACTCTTTCCGCCTAGAACGCCATTTTCCCTGCATTTATTATTTGGATGTGCTTCATGTATCCTTCACCTTACCTCTTCTGATTCTCAGCAGCTATCAGTTGCCTCTTCTTTGCTCAGTTTCTTTTATCGTGAGACTTTTCACTTCACCTACCTTCCCCTTGTTGTTGGTGCAGAATTTGAGCACTCCCTTCCCAGGGCCTGGCTGATTCTGGAGGTTCCTTTTTGGGGTCTTTCTGGAGTCCATCTTTGGCCATACCAGCACTGATAAGGGAAAATAATGTTAGGCGACCCATTTTCAAACTCTGTCTGTGATGCAGCCGTTTGACTGGCTGGTGCAGTTCCAGTTTAAGGTTTTGCCAGCGGTACTGTAGATGTAAGAAATTCTATGTTTGTTAGCACTGGCTGAACCTACTGGTGCAAGAACGTTTTTATTGTGGGATTTCTTTAAAACCAGACAGCCCTGTAACTCTTTCAGTCCAGAGACAACATGCCTTTCCAGAATGCCTGCTCAGACAGAGGTGTTATGTGTGGTGGTGTAGACTTGGCTGACTCTTCCCTAGGCTTTCATCAGTGATAAACCATTTAGAAGTTTAATTCTTCACTGTTTTGGTTTTATATGACAATATGAATTCCTGCACAAGGATGAAACGTGAATGAATTAGTTGTTGATTCTGTTATTTCATGGAGTTTATAAGCCATTTTTCTTCTTTTTTTCTTTTCCCTGCCCCACTCCAGCAGTGTGCAGGGTAGAAGGGAACAGGACCCATATGTCAGTGGTCTAGGATGGCCAGTGAAGGCTCCAACATCCCAAGTCCTGTGGTCCGTCAGATTGACAAGCAGTTTCTGATTTGCAGCATATGCCTGGACCGTTACAAGAACCCCAAAGTACTTCCCTGCCTGCACACTTTCTGTGAGAGGTAAGTCCTTTCCTCAGGCTTGTAACTAGGCATTTGCGTCTTGTAACAAGTGCAGAACTCTGCCTTCTTTAGTGGACACTTTTCTCTTTACTTGTAAAGGTCATGTTAATGCACAATAAAGTCTGGGAAGGCTGGAGAGGCACAGATATAGAAAAACACTGTTGTTTGTGGCAGGCAGGAAGAAGAGACAGCAGTGGAATATTTGGAATACATACCCTTTATGCAAGAATACATAAAAGAAGATCCAATGAAACTAATGAATATAGTAACAACAGTGTGAAAGGTGATGGCAGTCAGAATTTGGACCTTCAATTAATCGTCTCAAATTTATACCGATTATTCTATAATTAGAAAAAACAAAAACCTTTCTTTGTTGATTTACTAAGCTGAGAAATAATTATCCTATCCTGTAATGTCCAAGGGTGAGACATGATATATACATTATTAATAACCAGTGATTAAGTGTCTTCATTATTCTGCAGCTTAGCTGACTGAAATGGAAAAACTCTGAAAAGAGATGTGATAAACCAGCAACCTGCCTTCTACTGTATTCAGCTGGATGAACTGAATACACCTAGTGATACTTCAATGTTACATTATCTATCAAATGGTGGACAGAATACAGAATTCAGAATACCTGAAGAATTGTTGGCTAGAGTTCTTTATCTGATGATAGGATGCAACTCTGTGGATTGTATATTGAATGGCATGAGAATTATAATGGTATTTTGTGTGAAAATTTAGTTCAGGAGATTTCCACCTCTTAGAATTGTGGTGTGCATATCTAATTTTGCACGGGGTGCAAGAAAAATTGAGGATCTCTGAGTGTGTCAGATGAAACTGTCTTTTGTAGAAGAATAGGAAACCCCAACTTCACTGAAGTCAGCAGTGAAACTCTCACTGAAGTCAGTGAAGTCAAGATTTTCACCACCATGTCTTAAGTTTCTTGACTTCAGCTCATGTGTAAATCCTAAGGTCAGCTTCTGGTTTTCACTGTAATCCTCTTATGCTGATCTGGTTATGGAGAGAGGCTGGAAGAACTCTTCCAGTGTACTCCTGATGTACAAAGCCTAAGCTCTCCTTTCACAGAGCTCTTACTGGGGGGGTCAGGAGGAGAGCTGCCAAGGGGGGATAAACAGTGGTGCAAGCAAAGCCCTTGGAAGTGGATAAGAGCTGTGTAGCTGTGCGAGGTCACACTTTCTTGGTTGGCATCTCACGCGGAATTTGGTGTAGCACTGGTCCCCATAAGAACTGCATTCTGCAAAGCTTCCTGTGCTTATGGGACTACATTGAATTGCCAGTTGCAGTTGGTTGTTGCATGCCCAGCAGCTGTTAACTTGATTTTGGAGGCCAAAAGTGGCAATAGCTGTCACCTAGGCCAGTCTGCTGCGTATTGTTGATCACAGAACTTTTGTGTCAGATTTATATTCTGTGAAATATAGTTTTTCTAAAAAAACCCAACAACCACACACATGCACATATCAAACACAAACAAACAAAGATGTCCTCCAGAAAACCCCTTAACATAAACTGTGATAATGTAGGACATGCTTCTCTGTGTAGTAAGAGAGCTATGTTGATTCTGGCTAACTGCCAAATAACATTCCTAATTGAAATAAATGGAAAAATTTCCATTGGTTTCATTGGGACCAGGTTTTAGCTCTGAAACACTAAACCTGCACATACAAGTTAATAAAGGAGATTCTATTGGAAAGACAAGGGTCAACCACCGGTTAGTCAGTTAAAGATACAGGCTCGAATACTTGATGCAATAACTTCATGTCTCTCAAACTTTATCTGATAGTTTATCATTTTTACTATCCTGTGGGCAGGATGCAGTAGATGTCTGGAAGCATGGATCCACTCTGCACAAGTACCTCAAAGAAAGGCCCATAACTCTTATAATGATGTCAGCTTATTGAACCTTTTTTCATGTGACGGAGGAAAAAAAAAATCCCCTTAACCACTTTTACTTCTGAAGCCTGGTGATGTACCTTTCCTTTTATAAGTAAGGGTAGCAATATTTCAAACTAGTTCTTAAACTGAGAGTTTAAGAGAGTTTTTTTCCTCTTTGATGATACTTTGCCTCTCTTTTTCTCCCCCTCCACCTCCCTTCCCCATAGGTGCTTACAGAATTACATTCCAGCCCATAGCTTAACCCTTTCTTGCCCCGTGTGCCGCCAGACCTCCATTCTGCCAGAGAAAGGGGTTTCTGCGCTCCAGAACAACTTCTTTATCACCAACCTGATGGATGTCCTGCAACGAACGCCGGACAACAGCATTGAAGAGTCCTCCATCTTGGAGACTGTCACCGCTGTTGCTGCGGGCAAACCGCTTTCCTGCCCCAATCATGATGGAAATGTAAGTGAGATGAACTCCTGTGATATGTACAGCTACTGATATGTACTGACTGGTCTGGTTTGTCATGGATATTTTGTTCTAAAAAGATAGTGGGGGAATTGGAATCACACTAGTTCTTTGATTCTACGTCAAAAAAAGACAAGTAATTCTTAAAATTAACTCAAATGCTCTTAGTGGAGCATCTTAAAGTAGTCAGGATATTATTTCATCTTACCAATCATCTTGGATGATACTGTCTTTTAGCACATTTGGTCAAAATTGTTGTCCTGCAAGCACTATACCTTGTGCCTTTGTCTCTTTGGGATGGGTTTCCCTAGCTCTCTTGCTTGTAGAATCAACTATTGCTGTGGGAACCTGTGTGCTTGTTTACGCAGTATGTGGCAGGGACCTTGTAAGCTTAACTGACCTGCACACTGAGGCAGTACCAAAAGCTATTTGAGCATATTAAGATGGAGCCAAATAAAAGGGTATCTTACCTCAGGATGCTTTGGGTCAGCACAGGCTAGGAACAGAGAGCTTCTGTTCATCTGCAGTGTTTTGTCCATCTCCTGTATCAGTCCTTGGAGGCTGCTTTGTTTTTTTTCCCCTCCACCTACTTTTTTGCCCAGCATCCCCCCCCCCCCCCCCCCCAATCATATCAGTGAATTCATCGGCAAGTACCCCCAACTGAGTAAGTATCCCCAGATTATTATCACAACATCTCTAACTCTGCTTACTTCACAATTTGCAGTGTTAACCTGTGTGGCCTCATGGTAGGCATATGAGCTCCTGTCTCATAGCCAGGCTTATGCAAACATGTAAGTAGACCACATTGCAAAGCTGAGCAATGCTGTGTTGTAAACCAAATGCTGTGCTTCTATGCAAACCAAGAAATATGTGCTAGTATTTTAAGACAGCTTTCTGGGGACTGTTTTATTTGATGCAGTTTAGGTACATTGGTTGTATAGGAATAATTCAGCTGATAGGTAGTGATTACTCTTACAGAGGAACCTCTCAGTTCCCCTCTCCTTTACTGACCTGCTGGAATTAGGTGGACTTGTAGAACTGATTTGCTGTACACTCTGATTAATGAATAACTGGTGTAACTTTTTAATGTGTACTATACCTATGTGTGTGTAGTGGTTACTGATTAATACATTCCTAATTTTTATTTGCATTTTATTGGCTGTTCTTAAAATGACTCACAGTTCTTTTCTGATACAGCAATCGTGATAGGAGCCATTTGATTGTGAAATGCAGAAGAAAGTAAAAATGAAGATATTACTTGTTTTGCATTTTACATTATCAGCTGATGATTCTTTGGGTGTGCTTAGAAAAAAAAAGATTTGTCTACAATTAAAAATAGGTCACCTTATACCTCTCTGAGAACTTCTTTCTAGGGAAAGGTGGATTTGTAAGTCCTCTAAACCACACTTGGCTTGCTTTGAAACATAGCATGCCTTTTTGGACTCTGAGTAGTGTGTGATGGGAATATCTTCTTGCTTCGGTATCTGGGAGGGTAGGGGACAGGCTGAGGATTACTCTAATGTAAAGATTTCTGGAGCTAGGAAATTAAAAGCTAAATTGCACACATTAGTCCTTGTGATGGAATGAGCTGAGAGAAGCTTTGGGGAGAGCTGCTTGATGCTGGCCAGGTGGGTCTGGCTGCAAGGCAGGGTGCGCAGGGCAGGGTGCTGGGCACCTTAGGCCTGACTGAGGCTTTGGCTGGCTTTGTGGGTACACAGCACGAGGACGCTGTGTGGCAAGTGCCTGGCTAGCAGCTTTGCTGGGGGCTCTACAGAGTGAGAGAGGATTGAGGTGGTAGCTGGAGGAAAATGCCTTCACAGAGCCAGCAGTCATTCTGCATTGAATCCTCTCTCCATTAATTTTTATGTATTGCTTTGGGTACGGTCAGACCCATTGTATTTTTACTATCAAGGAAAAAATTTGCATTGAGTATGCTTATTTAAATATTACCAGATTTTCTTCGTGTTAGCTTGGAAATAAGTTTCTGTTTAAACAATTTCTTTCAATCTTTCCAGCCATGCTGGATTTAAACCTCTCTGATTAAAATCAGATAGAAACTGATGCGCAGATACTTTCTCATTGGCTTGCCTGTCTGCTTGTAACTTAGCCTTCCTCAGGCCATGTAGATTAGATACTTTCCCTTCCAGTTGGTCTCTTATTCCCACCACTCATCTTTTCCATATGCGTGCGTATGTGTATGCTATTCCTTCTGCGCATATCCTCATATCTTCTGTTGTGGCATCTTTGTTGTGTGTGTTCTTACGAAAAATGAAACTTAGCTTGTAGTATCTTAACATGAGAGATGGTTTCTGGTGCTTGAACTATAAACAAATGCTTCCTCATAATCACCCAACACAGAGCACAAATGTATGTTCTTCTTAAATCGGGGTAATAGGGCACATATGTTACAGAACTTTTTGAACCCAACAGAAGATTCTTATCTTTTAACTACACATTAAAATAAGATTGGCTTTATTCTCAGCTGCTAAACACCAGCTCTTGTTGGATATAAGCATCCTGGTTTGGAAACATTGATCTACAATCATTTAGGGGTAGGTACAACAGCCAGGACAGAGAAGGCTATGAAATTCTAGGTCCATTACTTCGTAATATGTAATGAGTGGTGTAGCCTCTTTGCAGTCACCCATCACAAAAAAGTCCATGCTTGAGTTTTTATTTGAATTTGGAGTGAAAGTCAGCCCAGATCCATGCTTTTACAGGTGCAGTGAATTTTCTGCCTATAGAGTGTAACAAGAGAGCATACCCAATATTAAATTAAATGCTTGTAACAAAAAAACATGCCTTATCTCTGACTAGGTTTTTCTCAAAGGATCACAGAATAGCTGGGCAGCTTGACAGGTATAAGATCTTGTCTAGAAAAACATTTCCTGAACTTGTGCAGGTGTTGCTTACTGCCTATATGCTTCTCTTAGAAAAATAAAAAAGCACCTATTCATCCTTGATATTCTGATAAAGTGACTTCATAACATACCTTTTAAACCTTGTTTTTTCTCCTCACCTCTCTACTTCCCACCATGTCGGTTACTTGTGTATCCCATTAAAGTGTAATGTAATTTTTTCTGTACTCTGCAATATTCAGTGTGTCACTGAGTGTGTCACCAATGACCTGGATGAGGGGTCAGAGTGTACCCTCAGCAAGCTCGCTGATGATACAAAACTGGGAGGAGTGGCTGACACACCAGAAGGCTGCACTGCCATTCAGCAAGATCTGGAGAGTTGGGCAGAGAGGAACCATATGAAATTCAAGAAGGGCAAGTGTAGGGTCCTGCACCTAGGGAGGAACAACCGCAAGCACCAGTACAAGTTAGGAGTTGACCTGCTGGGAAGCAGCACTGTGGAGAAAGACCTGGTAGAAGGACCAGGATGTCCTCATGGACAACAAGCTCTCCATGAGTCAGCAATGTGCCCTCATGGCCAAGAAGGCCAGTGGTATCCTGGGGTGCATTAAGAAGAGCGTGGCCAGCAGGTTGAGGGATGTTATCCTCCCCCTCTGCTCTGCCCTGGTGAGGCCACATCTGGAGTACTGTGTCCAGCCCTGGGCTCCCCAGTTTAAGAAAGACAGGGAACTACTGGAGAGAGCCCGCCAGAGGGCTACAAAGATGATGAGGGGACTTGAGCATCTCTTGTATGAGGAAAGGCTGAGAGAGCTGCGTCTGTTTAGCCTGGAGAAGACTGAAGAGAGGATCTTATTAATGCTTATAAATATCTAAAGGGTGGATGTCAAGAGGATGGGCCAGGCTCTTCAGCACAAGGGGCAACAGGCACAAACTGGAGCACGGAAAGTTCCATCTGAACATGGGGAAAAACTTCTTTACTGTGAGGGTGGCAGAGCACTGGAACAGGCTGCCCAGAGAGGTTGTGGAGTCTCCTTCTCTGGAGATATTCAAAACCTGCCTGGATGGAACCTTGTGCAACCTGCTCTGGGTGATCCTGCTTTAGCAGGGAGGTTGGACTAGATGGTCTCCTGAGGTCATTTCCAACCTCTACCATTCTATGTGATTCTGTGATTCTCTGAGACTAAATAAAAAATTCAGAATGTCAGCGTTAGACTCTTAGTGAGCATTAGAACTAATAAACTGAGCTCACTGATGGCAAAATTTTGTTCTGCCTCAAGGAACCTTTAGGACAGTTAGGAAGCAATAGTGTGACTCATACAACCACATCTAACTGAAATGGAAAGTCATACAAGGGATTTGGGTGGTTCACTTGTATGTGAGCATGTTGTTTAAGTCATGACAGTCTTACGAAAGTTTTTTTAAAAGTTTACTTAAAGCTTTTATGTTTACTGCATGGGTAAGGCAAAAGCTATGACTAGGGAGAACAAAACTCCACGTTCTAAATATTACCAGATATCTGGGAAGTGCCCTCAGGTAATCCAAACTTACATTCTTCTAAAAGCCAAAACATACAAAACTAAGGTACTCACTAGTCCTGGGACAGAGGAATTAAGCATGTGTGTGATGAGGAAAAAGGCTGGCAAAGAGCAGACTCATCCTTTTTCTCTGGACTGCTGTTTTATTTCAAACAAATAGAAGCAGAGGATGAACAATGTAATTATTCAAATGTGATTTTAAAGAAGGGGGACTTGTGATCGGTGAGAGCCTTTTTCTCAGGACCTGAACTTTGAAGGGCTGGAATTAGTGTGCTTTGGCTTTGTGAAATCTAATTCAGAAGTACCTGCATCCTTGATTATGCAAATTTAAAGGTTTCTGTAAATTCAGTTAAATTACAGTAGCAAAGATATTAATGGGTCTCTAATGAGGTCATTGTGCTGAAATATGCTTGCCTGGTTTAAGGTGGGAGTTAGTGGATGGGATTTCAGAACTAGTGGGCATTAATTCACGTTTCATTACAGCTGATGGGAATGTTTCCATTGACTTCAGTGGAAATACAGCTGACGCCAGTGTTAGATGCCATAGTATATCCTGACCAAGAGCCCTCTTCAATTTGGAAAGAAGGAGTTCAGGCAAAATTTTTTTTCTGAGATGTTTTACAAAGCAATCCTGTTATCATGAAAAGCTTTCTGGGAATGTCACAAAAAATGATGCCCATGTTGGGCATGGAGAGGAGAGAGGAAAAGCCAGTAATACATGTTTGTCTGTAGTTAGAAATTAATCTTACCTGATTAAGAAATGCTAGACAAAATCTTAGGAAATCAGCTTATCTAGGCACTTGAAGCCTGAATTGTATTAATATTAGGTTTTCTTTCTCCTTCAGCTATGGCACAATCCAAAGATTTTAATGGGAAGTGAAAGCTGCTGTACTCAAAACATTTTGAATTTGACTGAGACAAAGGTGACTATATCTATGCAGACATACATACTAGGTCTTTGTGGTCTGCTTGCTATTACCATTCTAGCTTATGTGATTCTCTGGTGCTTCAGTAATGAGGAAGGAAGTTGATTAGGCTAAACTTTAATATGCCAATGAGATGCTTTCTTTCTTTATATATGTTGTTGCAAATATAATGGTTTATTATGAGGTGTTCAGTAGGAAACAGAAATATTAAATTATTCTAATAATTGCATCCAAATATAAAAATATTGAATAAGTAAAGGGCTTATTAAAATATCTTGAACCTAAGCATTCAATTATGAAGAGGCAGAAAGATGAACTTTTGACACTCATTCAAAAGAAATGAAATTTTTTAACCATATAAAAAGACGTAAGAGTTTCCTAATAAAATACTGTTCCTTTTGGTTCTTTCTCGTTGCAAATTTTTGAAACCTTTGAAAAAAATTTAAATCCGAAACTTTGTTTAACTCATTTTCTCTATGCACTGTAAGACTACATCACATCTTAGTGCCTACCAAAGTAACTGTCAGGCCTTAGAGGATCTGCTCCTGTGAGACTGCTAAATTCACAGTGACTGGAGTAGTGTTGATGGGGGTTGTCATTCTTTAGAAGGTCTACTTTTTTTTTTTTTTTTTCTTGCTGATATATTTGATCTTACACAGTTTATTTGGAGCAGCTTTTAAATTTTCTCTAAAGTGGCTTACACAAAGGGCCAACAAATGACTAAACCCTCATCGCGTGTGTATCCCCTACCTTGTGAATTGAGATAAGAAGGAAGAATGAGAATAAGACAGAAAGGAGCTTATTGGAGGAAAATCCCTATTAATGCTAATAGCCACATGCCAATTATGGTTCTTACTTGCCCCTCCTAATTCTCAAGACATCTTGGAGCAGCCAGCTAGTCCACACGGTGCTGTTACATGTCCCTCTGCTCACCTGAAAATAGCCGGTTCTACAGAACCATCTTGTTGTCAACCAACATCTCCAGCACAACCATCTTTGAGCAGGACATGTGAGTGCCAGAAGCATCAGCTGAGTTATTCAAGATTCTGATGCTATGTTCTGAATGGAAGACAGCTGCCAATGGCTTGCTTTGAAGCATACACTACAAACTTCCTTATATACTTTTAATAAGCCTAAACCGCTTTGTGCTCAAGGACTTCCTAGCTGTAAAAGAAAATCCCATGCTAAATTTGCCTATATGTGCATTAGCTTGACTAATGTATGATTTTGGGCACAGCACTTTTCTGTTTCTTTCTCTTCATGAATATATTCAGAATTTGGGGTATTTATTACATGTAAAGATCTGTTTTTATCTCCAGACAGCATCTTACTGGGTACGTAACAGGTTGAAACAGTCTCCTCTTTCAAGTGTAGATCAGCACTCTTATTATCATCTCAGATATGAGGTTTTGATGGTTTTAAGGGATTAGTAATGGGATATGGAGTTTTTCCCTGCAGCACGTTGGTTCATTTAGGGTGCTTTTCTCTAGCAAATAAACAAGCTATTTGGTGAGCAACATCGAGTTCATGTTCCATGGGTGGCCCTGTTATGAAAAACAGCCCAAGTTTACGCTTTCTTTGGCAGAACCTCTGGGGAAACTAAGGATCAAGTTAGCAAGGGGACTTGAATGCCTTGGTTTTTTGAGTTGTTTCACAGAGTAGTTGAGAGACACCCCAAAACTCACTATTACGTAGTATAAAGATGATGTTAGGGCCAGCCTTGAAATCCAGCATTCTGTTTCCCAGGCTGCTGTTCTGACACTTTCTGATAGAATAAAATGCATTTAAACCAGTATTTTGGTATGAAATATCTAAGAATATCAGCCACCTTTTAGGCAGTAGTTTATTGGTGTCTAAGAAAGGAGAAACTTTGTCTCAGAGCTTGGATGATAACATGAGTTCAAGACCCAGTAAGATGTGCTTTGAGTGATGTTACTGCTGCCATGTTTGAATTTAGAGTTGTGCGCTTTTCCAGGTGATGGAGTTTTACTGCCAGTCCTGTGAGACAGCCATGTGCCGGGAGTGTACAGAGGGAGAACACGCAGAGCATCCCACAGTACCACTCAAGGACGTGGTGGAGCAACACAAAGCTTCCCTCCAGGTTCAGTTGGATGCTGTCAACAAAAGGTATGGAGGCTCCACTGCTTATTTGCCATTTTCAGTTCTACATTGGCTTCCTATGTTAACTTGGGTAGATGTTTTAATATGCTGGTGCCATGGACCTTTACCTAGAAAACAGGGATAGTGAGGCTAGCATAAGGAAAAAAAAACCACCATTGAGTGGGATGCACTGAGGGATTAAAAAGTAAAAGATTCCTATCTGTCTTTCACAAAACAGAGACCATTAAAAATGCAAGTGTCCTCCAAAGAAGGAGCATAAAATGTTAAGGAGAAAAGTACTAGCCAATATTTCATGATAAATAAATAATACTGGATGCTTAAAAGACTAGTACAAACACAATGATGGCAGAAAGGCTGAAAAAAAGAAAAAGAAAAAGTGGAGTTCATCTAGTTATATCTTCCCAAGTAGATACATTTGCGTAAAGGACAGAGGATCCAAGGTCTCCTTGTTGGAAATGCCTAAAGTTTCATGGATTTCCACAAGGGAGGGCCCTGGCTTAGCCTTATTTTATCAGACCAAAACCACGATGTGGTTATAAAAGGAATGACCTTACTTCTGGGAAATGACAGAGTTTAAAGACAGCCTGCTGATGAGATTGTTTCATCGAAAGGTACCAGGGCAAGGGCTGATGTTTAATGACTTTTGAAACAGCAATCTTTGTACTTTAATCCCTCCCTCAGGCTTCCAGAGATCGACTCAGCACTTCATTTTATATCTGAAATCATACACCAGTTAACCAACCAAAAGGCTAGCATTGTAGATGACATTCATTCCACTTTTGATGAACTCCAGAAGACTTTAAATGTGCGAAAGAGTGTGCTGCTTATGGAACTGGAAGTGAATTATGGCCTTAAACACAAAGTAAGATGCATGTTTTGTTTCAATGAAAAGTTGTTAATTTAATCAGCCAGTTTTTACAAATGATGCAGGATGCCAGTTTGACAAATTGTGTCTGAGATCCAGAGGAGAACTTTGTTTTCCTGAAATCAAGTGCTGCAGAGCCTCGCTTGTGGGTGCCCAAGCCTTAGAAATGGAATCCAGATCGTGTACGGGCAGGTAGCCCTTTGTGCATGGTGTGTGAGGATCTAAAATGGCCAACACACTAAGCAGGCACCTGCTTAAAGCCAACATGCTGATGTGCAGATGACAATAAGGGAACACCAAAGGAAAGTCTGAAATCCTTGGGCTCCAATCCTATGACCACCCCCCGACCACCCCCTATGAAGATACAGGCCAAACAATTTCTCCCTGAAGAATTGAGCAAGGCTCGCTGTTTTGCTTAAAGCCTTTTCCTTTCAAATGCCTGGTAACATACTTCATGTTAGAGATGTCACTGGTTAGAACACATAAAGATTGGAGGGACTTCTCACTTTCTCAGGGGAATGCAGAGAGCAATAGATTCCAGAGCTGCATTTATTCACTCTTTTACTTCCTATCTGGATAATTGATTCTTGTGGTTTCCGCCCTGTATTGCAGACTAAGCTTCAGAGGAAGAAAAGAGAAATCTGCACTTTTACAAGGAGAAGTCTGTAGCCTGGTGGGTAGGGTTTTAATTGAGGATTAGTAAGTCTGAATCAGGCAAATGAAAGAATTTAGTTCTTGTCTTCCTGGGCATCAGTTGTCTGTTTTATATAAAAGATCTCTTCCCTTAAAGCAGCCTTTAAAAGAAAACATCAAGAACTGGAATTTCCAGAATGCCTGATAATATTGTCATCTGTGGGCATTCTCTGCAATTACTGAGCAACTTGAACATCTCCAGATTATCTGGAGCAGAGGAATGCTGCATTCCTGGATCTGGAAAAAGCTTGATCATTAGGAAGGTATTGAACTGCTGGGCCTGTGAAAATGGAGGAATTCTAACATGTGCACAGGATGTGTACTTTCAAGAACACAGGGAGCTGAGAACTCTGGGGGCACAGAATTCAGTCATCTCCAGAGCTAAGCAGCAGATGAGGAGCTTTTAGCATCAAAAATTTGGACTTTGATCCCAGGTTCATCTAAATGTATCCAAGATGTCACAAAACCTTATTTTCTTAGCAAGCAAATATACTCAGGGTGTGTACAAAGTTCACGCAAGATGGAATATGATGTTAAATTATCTTACTGTTGTTTAAAGGGATTTAAAACAGTTTAAAAATGATTTTGGGTGGTAGAGAACCAAATTTTCACAAAGCTGCACATAAGCAGTAAAAGAGGCATCTCCCCTGTTTGTATAAAAAAGAGCGTTTGGAACTGGATGTTACTTTTGAATGAATAGTAGTCCTGCAAAATAATTCAAACCCAAATATTCCATCCTTCTGATCATGTACTATGCAAAAATGAAAAAATGAAAGGGCTACACTTTACTAAGAAAGTTGCTGATTCAGTTTCAGTTGTCCAGTGGACTGAAAGAAGCCTTGTATAAAATACTCTAAACACATTTTAAATATTAGTTATGGTAGGATTTAATATTTTCCATCTTTGTAATGAAAGAAAACTTTATTGAGAAAATAATGGTTTTAAAACATAGCTGCAAGTTGTCTTCCTCCTTGGTTTGTGGTTTGTTATCCCCAGTATATGGGGTTTTGTCATCCTGAGACTTTACTAGCTATGATGCTCTCTGTTTAACTACTTATGTCCTTGAATAAAGACAAGGCAGATTAAAAATGCCTTGTATTGAAACCTGAGAGATTTTTAGATGCCTAGAAAAACAGGTAACTTGAAATTTCAGTGTAGTCTTGAAATTTGTTCGTTCTGTTTTGCTTGCAAAAGATTTTGTATTGTTACCACTTTCCCATATCAGTAACTCATCAGCCTGGATTTTCTCCAGTGGGTGAAAAGCAGATAGCTTTGTAAAATTCAGAGGAAAAATGCCCTTAGAATGCAGCATCATTACATGGTGTGTCTCAGCAAGGGAAGAGTATCTCACAGCAATAAATACACCCAGTCTCTAAGTTTACTTTAAAACCAATTGAAATGTTTTGAAAATATTTACTTTATAATGATGGTCAACAAAATAACTTCTCTGACCTGTAGTAATGTCTCTTCCCTAGTTCTTCTCTGCAGGAAAAACATACCGCATAGTCTGACTGGGTACTTTGGTTTGGGGATTTCGTCAGTGGAGAGTGTGGGGGGTAGCTGGAATGTTTGGGTTCTCCTGATTGTCATGAATTTCTCTGCTAGGTTGTTATAATTCAGGGATCCTTTTTCCAATTCATTGCAAAACTGGTTTAAGAAAAAATGTTAGCCTTGTTCCCAGCCCACACCTATTAATTTTGAGTTCAATATCATTTTAAGGATTTTAGACTGAGGGCCAGAACTGAGCCTATAATAAAAGCTTTTTTTCAGTCTTAAATATAGAGTAGCTACTTGCTGCCCACCAAAATTTCAGGCTACTCAACCCAACTCTTCCCAATATCCACAACCCATCCTTTATGTTTTGCTTTCCTGCCTGCTGAAACCGGGGAATCAACTTACCCGCTTCTGCTGGGAAGACTTTGCCTTCCTTCACTTATTTAGATCAGGAATCATACTTTTCCTCAGGATGGATGTACAGATCTTGAGAGCGCCACCTTGTCTGTCTCTATAGAGGCATAACCCAAGGTTTCCCTTGACTCTGAAGAAATAGTTTCAAGAAGTTTCTTGCAGCCCCCCTTATTAATGGGCCTGATGACTCCAAAATATCTCAACCTCTGTGCACGCAGCTCAGTTCCCAGTAACTATCTCATTAACTGTGACTGCTGAGAGTTAGATGGAGCAGGGTTCAAGCTTCCACTTTTGGGGTCTTATTAATTAAAAAAAAAAGACCAGACAGACAGGAGGAGCAATAATTCAATATCTAGTGTGACAGTGGATCTGTGAAGCCTTGAAGACCCAAAACAGGGTATATTTTTTGTGTTGCAGCATGATATTCCAAGAACACATAGGGGATCAGTGTGGTGTTTTGTCTAAAATGAAACTTTGAAATAAACTCTAAAATAAACCACTATAAATTGCATTTCTGCAAAGGCCTTCACATATAAAGCATACTACATCTTGCTAGGATAGTTCTTGTAACACGATGCTAATCTGGTGTTTGGTAATGCATGCAGGTCCTCCAGACACAGCTGGATACCTTACTTGAAGGACAAGAAAGCATTAAAAGTTGCAGCAACTTTACGGCCCAAGCTCTCAACCATGGCACTGAAACCGAAGTTCTGCTGGTGAAGAAGCAAATGAGCGACAAGCTGAATGAACTGGCCGAGCGGGACTTTCCGTTGCAGCCCCGTGAAAATGATCAGTTGGACTTCATAGTGGAAACGGAAGGCCTGAAGAAGTCCATTCACAATCTGGGTACTATTTTAACCACCAATGCTGTTGCCTCTGAAACAGTTGCCACAGGGGAGGGACTGAGGCAGACAGTGATCGGACAGCCCATGTCCGTTACCATCACAACTAAGGACAAAGATGGGGAGCTCTGTAAATCTGGGAACGCTTACCTCACTGCTGAACTGAGCACGCCTGATGGGAGTGTAGCGGATGGAGAAATACTTGATAATAAAAATGGCACTTACGAATTTTTGTATACTGTTCAGAAAGAAGGGGACTTCACTTTGTCACTGAGACTTTATGATCAACATATTAAGGGCAGCCCGTTCAAACTTAAAGTGGTCAGATCAGCAGATGTGTCTCCTACCACTGAAGGGGTTAAGAGGCGTGTTAAATCTCCTGGCAGTGGTCATGTAAAGCAGAAAGCTGTGAAAAGGCCTGCGAGCATGTACAGCACAGGCAAAAGAAAAGAGAATCCCATTGAAGATGATTTGATCTTCAGAGTAGGTAGGTGACTTGTCTGCTACCTATTGCCATACTTAAAAATAGTTCAGGGAAACTGGATGAAAAAATCTAGAAGTTAAATTATTTTAAGGTTAAAGCTGTAAGTAGAGCAACCTGGTAATACCTTTAGGCTTCTTGACTTTTGTTCATATGTAAATTTTAAAAGCACATACTTCAGAAATACTGTTTGCAGCAAATATTTAATTGGAATTTGGGTTGAGAAATGCATGCATTTGATTTGGGATAAAATGTTTTACCACCTCTTCTGTACTCTATTGGGCATCATAAAATGAAAATATAAGAAGACTGATGCTTCAGATTAGATTAAATTACTTCTTTAAAAAGTTGCATGGCAAGAAGGGAAGTAGGAGGACTCCTTCAGGAAAATTATTGCCTTAAAGATTAATCTAATTCATTAATTTGGAACTATACTGCTAAATCCTGTGGTCATATATAGTTATTTCATTGTGTTGGCATAGGACAACATTACAATTTCCTTTATTTGCTTCCCCCCCCCCCCCAATATCTAAATATGTTTGGTTCTTTATATAGTGTAATGTTACCTCTAAATCTGTGGACTTCTAACACTTGGTAAAAATATAACATCTTGGTGTCATTTACTGTGATTTTCTTTCAGGTCTTTTGATGTTCTCTGTTTTTAAGTTATATAATAATAATAATTTATAATTTTAAAAGTCTGTATTGTATTTATATAATCTCTGCTTGTATAGTTAAAAAATACTTTTCGCTTTGCACAACTAAAGAAAAAAAGCCGGTTAATTCTTGTACAAGTCAGGATTTCAGCAGTATGTGTTACCAAGTTTGACAACCAGTTGGCAAGGTGGCTTTCCCCTTTGTAGCAGAGCATGGATGGTGGTTAATCCTGGAGGATTTTTAGGTAATTCTATTGAAAATTCATCTGGACACCATTTGTCAGTTGGTTAGCCCTGTCCATCTGATTTCTCATCCATCAGTATTTCTAATAGATTCCTTGCTGTGATAAAGAGTACATGCAATAAAATAATGGTTTTATATCAGAAAACATATTCAGCAAGCGTGTTTTGCCTGCTGAATAGGACAGCACAATGTAAGCTTCGGATGGAGCTACTCGTAAAATGACCAGCCTTTCCCAGATGGCCAGTGCATTTCTGTATAAGATAAATGACCCCATAAATATAACAACTCAAAGCATTTTTTAGAGTCAATGATATCCAGTTTTACTGTTGCTAAGGCCAAGTTTTATGGTGACTGCTGAGTCAAAAGTTAGAAATACGATGTAGGACAATTCATACTGAAGTCGAGCCCGCCCTATGGGCAGTAACCATGCTTTATTGTCCAAAGCTGGTAGGTGACCTTTGTTAAATTAGTACTTGGACATAGCCCTTCCTCTAGCAGAAGGGTGTCCCCTGTTAGCAATCCCATGGGGAGAGAAGCCCTTGTGCAGGGCAGAGTGATCAGCCTCAGGCTCCTGCTGCAATAGAAGGGGACTGGTGGCTCTTCCCAAATGCAGTTTCACTGTTGGTATTGGAAGTGTGACAGAGGATATGTGTAAACATAGCCTAGATCTTTTTTGGGCTCTATTTTAAGACAAGGTTAAATCAAAACAGTTAAGAATAATGTCTGAACCCTATCTAGAAAGAAAACATCTCTCTAATCTCTTCTGGAATGGTTGTGACATGTTATATGGGGTTGGATGGACAGATTCAGGCAGAAAGAGTCTCTCTGGGTCTGTAGCAGGTAAGAGCAGGATAGAAAAGCCTGCACAGGTACACTGTGCCTGTGGGTAACAGGGGAGCTCTGTTACACATTGTGGCTGACGCCTTCACTGAATGCTAAGCCCTCTGGTTCACATATATCAAGTATTAATTTATCCCGGTGTGGAAATTGTAGATCTAAATATACTTTAAAAAAAAAGAAAGAAAAAAAAAGTGATGTCTTGAAATTATTTTCAAATTGTTAATGTTCTTATTACAAAGCTTTTGGTATGGATTAAAGTGATCTCAGATTGTAATTTCTGCTCCTGTAGCCCTTGCTTCTAGTGAGCACTTTCTAGCCTGACTACCAAATAGTGGTATGGCTCTGGGTTGGGTTTTGGTAGTGGTAGTGGTGTTTGTTTGGTTTTATTTTTTTTAACTCTTCTCTCCAATACACCATAAACTCCAGAAGTCTGAAATGTTTTCCAAAAAGTGTAGTGCCCTTTCTTTCTGTTGTGATGCAGTTACGACCACATGCTTTATCCTGGAGCTCTGCCTCCTTCCCTTCTTCACCACTCTACTCCCCAAAATAAGAAAAGAAAATAATTAGAACAAGAGCTACACATGTCTCTGAGCTTTTGCTTGATGAAACCTCTCAGGAGTGTCCACATTTGGGATATATGGATCACTATTTTATTGAAAAATTGAACTGAGAGTCATACTTCATCCTATTACATGTTCAGTTCTCAGCCACTCATTTCATAGAATGACCCTACTTAGAGATGTCCCTCTGGGCTTCTGTGGGCTTATGTATGCATCATCTGAAAGGTCTCTTAAGCCATTGCATCTGTAATGGTCTAGCTTTTTACACTCTTCCAAAATATGCAAAATGAAGACAGGTAAAACTTCTGACATTTTCACAGGGATTGCTTTCACGGATTTAAAAGTTCATTTAGTTCCAGTTTCAGCTTACTTTGAAAAGTTAAGGTTTGGCTCATTTGTTGATGAGGTAAGGTAAAATAAAGTTTATCACTGTTTTCCAACACAACTGCGTATCTCTAATTTGAATCCATTGTTGAATGCCTCTGATAGCCCTGGCCAAATCTGGATTTGTATTTTAAACTGGTCAAGATAAATCTTACATTTGGGCTGCCAGAAACTCATACAGCTGTGTTGGAGAACCATACTGTAATATTCCTATGGGCATCCAAGTATATGGGGTATGCTATTGAATATATGCTGATATATGGGCTTTTATGCACAAGTAAATCGACCAGCTCCTAGCAGGAGATTGTTCTTGTGCTAGTATTAACAGAGATAGCATTAAAACAACATTAGTACAGTTAAGTGCTCTCATTCATGGGGAATTGTGCATTGTCTCTTTTGCCAATTCTGTGTTATTCATGGCTTTTAAAATGGCATGTGGTTCTATTCAGATATTTATGATCAAGCTATTGACTGCACATTCATACATTCATGTAATCCATTATTTAGAAGAACAGTATTTCTTCTCTCTCAATAATTAATATCTTCAACCTTTTTTTTTCATTCTTTTTAAACAGGTGTGATCTCTAAGAGTGTATCCATGCAGTAGCTGTGTAACATGTATTTAGTTTATACAAATGAAAACAAGAATGTATTTCCAATATCCAGAAAATAATTGTTGTGCAATGTTTTTTGCTACCTCTGCAAGTGGTAGGAAGCACTGAAGTGAGAGGGAAGGCTCTTTCTGTTACCTTGCTTTTGTGCCTTAGAACCATGCTGAGCAGAGGTAAAAGGAGGGTTAAGCGCCATGGGTGGGCATCAGTTAGCTTCTCTGTCAAGGACACCATCTTCTGCTCTAGCTCTGCCATGCTGTGCCATATCCCTTGGTATTTTTTTTCTTCTGGCACTTTTCATGACTGGGTTCTTTGACACTGTTTAGCAGTAGTGGTGCTATTTCTCACTTCAACTGCTTTTTCTCTTCATTTATTTATACTTGGGATTGGCATCAGATACAGCCAGATGGAGAGTTGGCTCTCTGCTAGGAAGTTCAATTTTCCTTTTCCTCAGACTGTGTTTAGTTGTCTGTTCAGTCATGTAACTGAGCATCTAAGTTTAGCTGGTACATTTAATGTGTATAATTCACTCTGATTTAAAAAAAAAAAAAAAAGTGTCTTTAACAGTACCATCTGTCAGCCTCCTTACTAGGTATGGATGTCATCTTCTGGTCTGTTATCAATGCTGAAAGCAAATAGGAGCCTTATTGTGAATTTACTCCACATGAGTACTCATGAACAAGGCCTGTGTAATAATAACTTTAGTGCAGTTTAAAATCAGGCTTAGGGGGAGCAAAGGGATTCTTGATCAGGTGTTTAATTTTCTTCTGAAGGCCTCTGCCTGAAATTATGTATTGGATTGTCCTATTTGAAAGGAACAGGGCTGCTTACAGTTACAGACTTTTTGAGCTCTTACAAAAATACATATGGGTACATGTCTCCTTGAAAAAAATGCGTATTTTTCCAACTGCAGTTAGCCCCCTTGTATGGATGGTCCAGAGGAACCTTTTCCCTGTAGCAAGCAGCATCTGCTCCCTCCCATGCCCCTGTCCCTTCTCTACCTTTCCAGCAAGGTCCTGTCCTGGACAAATTACAGCCTGGCTAAGGGCATTGAAGAAGGAAGGGATGTGCATGTATGGTTGTTCATGTAGTGCACAAGTGTGATACATGAAATGCAGAGGTCCCTCTGACACGCTTCAATCAGTTGTTCTTCATTCTGTATTTCAGAGCTCTGGAACAAACCCATTAATGACTAGTATGAAATAGTGAAATGTTTTCTATACAGAATATGTATTTCTGTAGAAATAGAAATGCCTAGTAATGGGGAAATAGAATTTCATTTTCCAGTTTATTAGCTCAAATCCCTCTGAGGCATGTCATGAACTCTTTATAGATTCGCGATGGCAAGTCTGGAATTTCACCAGGCCTACATTGCACAGTTTTGCAGTCATACCTGTATTGGACAGAGACTGAAGAATTCTGACATCACATTGCTGGCAAAATCCCCAGCGTGGGTCTGATGTCCCAATGACAGAGACCTGGTCTTGGTTTGACTCATGTCTTTTGGAGTTTTGCTGCTGTACCAGCAAAGAAGTGCTTCTGAGGTGCACCTACCCCTAGGATTTGTGCATACCTAGCAGTGGCGGCAGGGGCTCTGCTGCAGAAGCAAGGCTTGGAGGTGATCTTGGCCAAGCTTTTAGAGACAGATGCTGTGTGAAGCAAATTAATACAAATCAGCCCAAACTTCACTACCAACAGCGTGTGGGAGTATCTGCCAGAGTTCCTACTGAATTATGCATTCCTCTTTAAAGGTTACAAACATTGTGTGCCTTCATCCAACAGACTGATTGATTTTAAAACTTAGATTTGCATGGGAATTTGGATTAGAATCACTGACATTTATTTTACCATAAGCACATAGCTTGTGCTTTGGTGCAATTTTAGTACAGAGCCTCTTGTTTCAGCTGTATCTACCATGGGAGAGGGCATCACATCCTAATAATGTGTGAAGTTTGAGTAAGTATCTTTTGGCAGTCTGAGGAAAAAAGAAGCAAGACTAGGGAACAAGGAAACAGCTCCGTGATAACCTGTCTATGCAGTATGTATGTAGACCTTTCCATGCTGTTTACTTTTATCCTTTTTTTTTCAGTACCACACAGAGAACAGTCCAAGAAGAAGTATTTGAAGTGTTGTAGGCAGGAAAGAAATGGCACTTACACAACATGTTACAGCTATTTGCAACCTCTAAAGTCTCCCCATTAATCCATAATCTTTCTGCAGGGATTTTGTCTCTCTGAATCCATTCCCTTCCTGCTGAGGGCAGTGACATGGTTTTTGTGTTTTAGGAAGCTGGTAAATCTAGGTTAGCAAGCAGGGAGGTTATTATTCATATTAGTAAAACTTAGAAAGCAAAAAATATTCCTTCTATTACTATGTGCATCAAAAATGTACATTGTACAACAGGTTTGTCCAGATGCCCAGCACTTAGAGAGTAGACTCTTATTGCAGTTACATGATGTAATTTTTAACATCTGCTGTGATGTTAATGGACTTTTAGATTTATTTTTTTTCCTTCTTTTTGGTGAGATTCAATCTGGCCTCTATTGTGCAAGAATAAAAGATTGAAATTATGAAGCATTTTGTGTGCTAGATTGTCTTGAGCTGAAAACGGATACTCTTGTTGAAAGCATATCTTCAAAGCTAAATTAATTCGTTTGTGCAGGCTACGCTCAGTAGTACCAGAAGGAATTAGATAGGGCTAAGGCAAATCTGACTGTTTATTTACAGAACTGTATACAAAGATGGTATTAAAGGAGCTATTCCACTGGACACAGATCTGCTTCCTAGTAACTCTCTTCAGCCTGCTCTTTTGAAAAATTACTGTCCTCTCCTAATCCCAAGCAGCTTGCCACAGAAGTTGCAGTAAAATGTCTGTCTTGTCCCCCTTTGTGCCCCACAGTAGCTCAGAACAGGAGGGAGGGAAGGCTGGGCAAGGACAGTCACGAAAGATGCAGGATTTCATCTCCAAACCAGGCTGCTTGGGAAACACTGGAACGAGGACCCCACAACTGTTCCCTAGCCTCACCCCCATGCATTTGAAATGTTGGTGCCTCCCTAGGCTGAGAAGCGATGGGTGGCTGCCCGTGTCTGAGAGAAGAAAAAGCACGGGGTGCCTTGATACAGAGGGGTGGTGTCTTGCAGTGAAAGATTTGCTGAAGACACTGTCTCAGGCAGGTATGTTTAAAAGGCGGGAATCTCTACTTACAGGAAGGCGCTCTCATCCTTTGGTATTACAGAGTCTCTTGCGGGATCCTGCTCTTCCAGAGGCTGACATACTTTACTAGAAGCTTTCCTCTCATCATCTGAACTGCTGCCATTGTCTGTGCTTGGCTTCAGATCTTTGCTGGCATAGTGAATTATTCACATCCAACAGTTCAAAGTTACCTATTTTCCTCCTGACCATAAGTTAGGACGTAAGCTGTGTTTCACTAACCTCAGCTTTCTTCTTCAGAGAAATTCGTGCCACTGCAGAGGGGCCTGTATAAAGGCCTATGTGCAAATTAGGACCTGTGTGATGGGTTTAATAGCTGCAAAGTGCTATGTACAAAGACGTTACATGGAGCTGAATTTCATCTGCATACTGTGCTAATAAGTTACTATTTCTTAAACTTACTGTGAAATATGACTGTGACATTCCTGCATAATTTCTCCTATTTTTCCTTTGATGTATGTTTACAAGGTCCCACTGAGGACCACTTTGAGTAACTCTTTATATAGATATCTCTTATCTTTAAAAATGCAACTCCTTGACTTTCAAGATTTTTTTCTAAGGGTAAAGCACATACATTCCATAATGTTTGTGCTAGTTGGTTCCAGATGCTCTAGCTTACGCCTCCTCTTTTCTAACAAATGTTTTCCCTTTACTCTCAGTAGTAAAAGGAATGTTTCTCCCTTTTCAACCATTGTCTTTGGCTAAAACGCAAAAAAGAAACTTATCATTAGCATATGGTGGAAAAAAATTACTGCATGCATCCCTCAGGCACTGCTCATTAAAAGAATACACAGAAATGGCTCAAGTGTGGGTAATGTAATTGGTGTGTAACTCACTATTCCCTGAATATGTACTTTCCCCTTGCAGTACAAAAATTGAGAAGTATTTGCCGTGTTCAGAGGATGTAAGCATATGGAGTTCAAGAAAGCAAGCCTTGAAACAAAGGAACATGCTTGAAGCACCAAGTGCAGAGGAATTAAATGTTACTTGTTAGCCAGTGACAGGAAATATGCAACCCACAGCCATCACCACAGCAGAAAGAAGGATTGTTAAGAGCGTACACGTCCCTAATGGAAGCTAAATACAAATTAGAGCTAATATGTATGTCTTACATTGGGCATCACAGTCAGAATGGTTTTAATCACTGAGCTCCAGGACATTTTGGACTAAAATAAAAGTTTTTCAGTTAAAACGGTATATTGAAACCAATTAATGTCTGATACACAGCCAGTGAATGCTTATAAAAATACTTCACCAGGAAAAATAGTGCTGCATCCAAGTCTTGGAAAGAACAGCTTATAGAGTCTTTTTGTTTCAAAATGCATTCATTCGTTATGAATAACCTTGGGGTCCAAGATCATAATTGCAGTCTTGTCTAAAGACCCTTGAGCCTCCTTTACAAACAAAGCAGGAATTTGGATACTGTTCTGTGCTCCAGGTGTAATTTGGACCAGCCACTTTAGGGCTGACCTTTTAAAGACACCAGTTTGCTGTGTGACTCTCTTCAGAACATCTTGGAACAAACATCTAAGTAATCAGGAATCTAAACTTAATGAACTTTTACGAAAAATTGACATTTTACGCTCCTTATCCCCTTAAGCCACTGGGGAAAAGACTTACAGTTCTATGTAAATCACTATTGCATTTGTCCTGGGTAAAAATGGGACCTCTCTGTGTGTATACTGATTTCTTAGAACAATATAAGGCCTTTGCAGAAGCATTCAGTCTCAAGGTGTTGGTCTTCATTGGCCCACATGTCCCAATCATTCAAAACCAGTTCTTCATCTGAGTTTCCCTTCTAAGGGAATTTTTAAAGTCTGTGACTGAAAACTGTGTATGAATTAATAGGAAACTTCCCTGTCTTGAAATGGCCCCATCCAAAGTGATCACCGATACGTTTTGTCTCAACTTTGTGACTTCACTGAAGACATATAGCTAATTGTACTAAAACCTTGTCATCTGTCCAGGTCCTTATCTTAGCCTGTATGTTCTTATCTTAGCCTTATGTTCCCACAGTACCGCTCCTTTCATTGCCTTCTCAGTTGAATAAAAATACGCAATTTTAAAAAAGACCATCACTTACTAGAAAACATAATACTAGTTCCCTCACGCAAGAGGCAAATTGTGAAAACTTTGATTTGTGAAGGCCAAAGAGGTAATTATGTTGATGGAGGCTTAGATGGCATGCATGCCAAAGAGTAAGAACAATCCCTTCTTGTACTCAGAATTGTGGATCTGTTACTGAGATGGTTCTTCGAAGTTGTAGCAGTGGTAAGAATTCTTCAAAATAGAAATCTATAGATCAAGGATGTAATAAATGCATGTGTTGGCATTTAGGTTCTAACTGATTAGTCCTGTCTAACCTGATTTCTTATGTGCTTTCTGTTCAATTTTAGGCACCAAAGGAAGAAACAAAGGGGAATTTACAAATCTTCAAGGTGTAGCTGCATCTACAAATGGAAAAATATTAATAGCAGACAGTAACAACCAGTGTGTGCAGGTATGAGGGAGGATATGCCACTTGCAGTATTTTTCTTTTTCTCCCCGCCCCCACACCTCTGCCTTCTTTGTACTCCAGGAAAGATACATTTTGTACAATGCAAGCAGATATAGAAAATACAGAGGAAGCTCAACTTGTTAATCATCCATTATCATTCGATCTTCTTGACCTGCAGCTATCTTTTTCAGATCTACACTATATCTAGTATGTATATCAGAGTTTATTTCCCTTCCTTATGATGTTTGGCAATGAATGAAGAAAACAAGTGGTGCAATAAGCTGGAAAAATGCCTCTTTGTAAATATCATTTTACACTGTAAATTTATCACTCTGTGTTTCCAAATATAAATCTAGGGCAAGGTGCCACACATATCATTTCTTACGCAAATACAAATACAAAAATAAACATGTAGATGTCATTTTCAAATGCCTTTAGTCTACTTAATTGACTTTTCTGTCTGATATCGTGATCAAATCTTTTCTGTGGTAGCACCCCTGACACCCACGATTTCTTGGCTTCTTTTAACCTGTGTGAAAATCAAGCTGTGTTTTTTCTTTTGCTTGCCATGTATCTTTTTTACCATTAACAATTTGTCATCACTCTTCAGGCTGCCCATGTGGTAGCAATGAACAAGGCAGTGGTGTGTGGCTTCTTCAGTATGTTAGAACCAGCAAGCCACATGCAGTAAGAATATGTTTCCAGGCCTTTTCAAAGAGCCAGAGTCAAATATTCATCAGCAGTGAAAGATTTGACAAAGACCCTCTCACACTTTTTAATTTGCAGCCACTTCAGAGGAACTTCAGTGTCTAATTACCTGGCTTGGGGATACAACCAGTGGACTGACTTTTGCGTGGCTAAAACATCTCTCAGGAAATGGCCTAGTACTTATCCCTAAGTCAAATAATTAAATTTTGAAATTCTCTTTTAGCTTCTATCTTTTCTACAGACTTAGCATTTGACTGTGGCTGAGTCACTCAGTGCCTCAGTTTCCTCATTTCTAATAGGGGAATAATACCACTTCCTTCCACCTGAGAGGGACATTGTGAAGCTTTATTCACTTATGTTTGTAAACTACTTTAAGATCACTGAAGAAACGGTGCAATGTAAGTGCAGAGAACTTCTTTATTTTGAAATTAGGGTCCAGGTGGAAGCCTCTTCTGAAATTAGGCGTAACACTTTCAAATATGGACCATGTAAAAGTGCTTAATGTTCCTGACTATAGTGTTCATTAGTGACTTGCTAAAATCTAAGCTCCAAGAAATAGATGATGTTATTATGCAGACTTAATTTTAAAATGAATGTTTTCTGTTACAGATATTTTCCAATGATGGTCAGTTCAAAAGCCGTTTTGGCATACGAGGAAGGTCTCCCGGCCAGTTGCAGCGGCCAACAGGAGTGGCTGTGCATCCCAGTGGTGATATCATTATCGCAGATTATGATAACAAATGGGTTAGCATATTCTCATCAGACGGAAAATTTAAGGTACAAGTTACCATGTGAACTCTCCTGAGCTTTCTCCATCTTACAAAGGAATGCAAAGTAATATGGGTTTTTTTGTCAAGAAACTACATAGTTTGGTTGTAACTGTGGTTGTAAGTCCAAATTCCATTGTTGTGATGTGGAAATGCATGACACAGCCCTGCTGTATAATTAATAGGAAGATGTCACAGCTGTGATGCTAACGTTATACCAAATAGAGACAATATGTTCCATTTTACAGTTCTGCGTACTAGGTGCTTGGATGCTTTTCATAACTTATAATCAAGGATAGCTAATGTAATCAAGTCCAGTTGGACTAGCTCAACAACCTTCATATCATTAGTATTCTGATTATACAGAAAGGTGTGTGCATATATGTATATACACACAGACAGACATAAAAACTTATGAGAAGGACATGAGGCTCTTCAGTGGCATATGGAGGAGAAAAATAAGGTAGCAGACTGATGATGACTTCCTCTGTTTTACTCCATATGTATTAGCAAATCAAGAGTATAACTCATGTATGATCCTGTTGGTAATAAATGCAACCCAGAATGTTGTTCCAATGCTACAGCATAGACAGGAGTGTTTTAGGTGGGGTGATGTGAACTGGAAAAAACTGAAAGGCAGTAATAATGTCTTCGGTCTCAGAAATCAGAAGTTCTGAGAAAAGTGCACCTCTTATTTTCATAGTAACTTTGATCCCTTTTAATAAGAGTAAAATAAGAAGGCAGCTACTACACTACGCTGATGCTTGCCAACGTGCAATATTTATTTTGCTTGGGTCCAGGTGCAATTCCAGAGGGAATTAAAGATTGCCTCCATTTGGTGCTGTTCTCTGAATGCATGTTACTGAGTCTGGCGATGCATGCTAGAAATAGCCACCTATAGCAGAGGTTAGCAGTACACATGTGGTGGGTTGACCCTGGCTGAGGGCCAGGTGCCCACCAGAGCCGCTCTATCACTCCCCTCTTTCATTAGACAGGGGAGAAAAGGTACAATGGAAAAAAAAACTTACGGGTCGAGATAAGGACAGGGAGAGATCATTCTCTAATTATCATCACGAGCAAAACAGACCAAACTTAGAGAGGGAATTCATCTTATTTATTACTAAGCAAAACAGAGTAGAGGAATGAGAAATAAAACCAAATCTTAAAAACACCTCCCCCCACCCCTCCCATCTTCCCGGGCTCAACTTCACTCCCGGCTTCAACCTCCGCCCCCCCCAGCGGCACAGGGGGACGGGGAGTGGGGGTTACGGTCAGTTCATCACGTGGTGTTTCTGCCGCTTCTTCATCCCCAGGGGGAGGACTCATTGTTCCCCCGCTCCAGCGTGGGGTCCCTCTCACGGGAGACAGTCCTTCACGGCCTTCTCCAACGTGAGTCTCCTCCACGGGGTGCAGACCTTCAGGAGCAAACTGCTCCAGCGTGGGTCCCCCACGGGGTCACAAGTCCTGTCAGCAAACCTGCTCTGGCGTGGGCTCCTCTCTCCACGGATCCACAGGTCCTGCCAGGAGCTTGCTCCAGCGCGGGCTTCCCACGGGGTCACAGCCTCCTTCAGGTGTCTCCACCTGCTCCGGCGTGGGGTCCTCCACGGGCTGCAGGTGGAATCGCTACACCCCCTCATCCTCCCTCCATGGGCTGCAGGGGGACAGCCTGCCTCACCATGGTCTTCACCACGGGCTGCAGGGGAATCTTGCTCCGGCGCCTGGAGCACCTCCTCCCCCTCCTTCTTCACTGACCTTGGTGTCTGCAGATGTTCTTACATCTTCCCACTCCTCTCTCTGGCTGCAAAAGCGCTCTCTAACTGTTTTTTCTCTTTCTTAAATATGTTATCACAGAGGCGCTGATTGGCTTGGCCTTGGCCAGCGGCGGGTCCGTCTTGGAGCCGGCTGGCATTGGCTCTGTCAGACACAGGGGAAGCTTCTAGCAGCTTCTCACAGAAGCCACCCCTGTAGCCCCCCCGCTACCAAAACCTTGCCACACAAAACCAACACAACACACCATTCAGCGAGGTAAAGAACCTGCAGGGAAATTTCTACTATAGTTACTTAGTTCTAGAGTCCCGCATTGGAGAGGAATGGCCTGTTTGGCTAATTTTGTGGCAGCCTAGTGACCAAAAAGCTCAGGTGCTGAGCTGCTTACATGTGCACCAAGAAACGGCCTTCCTTTGAGTAGTCTTTGCAAAATGACAGATGCTATAGCAAATAGCAAATTGTGCTTGCATGGTGCCCAGTGACCTCCATCTGGGAAACAGACGTGTGTATGCTCTTAAAAGTATCCAGATCCTGTGTAGACTTAAAGCTAAAATAAAACAATACTAATATGCAATGCAAGTGTTAAAAAAATATAAATTACTTGCATTTGCAGAATATGTGATTTTGCTTGTCAAGTAGTTTTGAAAATGTACAGTTACACAGGAAAACCTTGGGTTTGGCTGAAGTCCTTGAATGAAATGAAGACACCAAAACAAAACCAAAGAAAGATGTAATTTAGTTAAGAATCCAAATTCTCTGAGTAACCTAAGTGTGTTTTAAATAATTATTAACATCTTTAATGTGAACTGGCTGGATCTGGACACAGAGCATGGAGGGCTTGTTTTCCTTCCTTCTCAAGACATGCTGTAAATCCAGCATTTCAGATGGTGCCAGCTCTGGAGGAAAAAGCCATGGCTCTGGAGGAGCCAGGACCCTGTGTGCTATACACTACCAGCAGGGAGACAGGTATTGAAAAAAAATGAATTATTAAGGTAGTTCCTCTGACGTGGAGCCTAGCTTTGCTTTTAGTCAATGTTTTTGTTGGATTGCAAGACCTATGTAAAGTTGGCAATGCTTGGGTGGTTAATGCATCAGACTTTATAGTTCTTGGGAGCAGACTGATAAAATGAGAGAAGAAACATCAATGATATAAAATACTATTTTTAGATTGAATGCAACAGGCTATATTTATCCAAGAAAGATATATGAATGTTTGTAGAAGCATTTTATATACGGAGGGCAGGCATAATCATACAGTTGAAGCACAGGACATGGATATAACAGATCTAGCCTGTGGGAATCTGGGCAAAGCTGTGTAATTTCTTGTGTGTTGTCAATGGTAACTTTTTGTCCCAGTTTCACCCCAGCCGATAACTAAACTAAGCACCACACAGCTGCCCACTCAGCCCTTCCTCCCCAAGGGGATGGGGAGGAGAATGGGAAAAAAATCTTTGTGGGTTGACATAAAGACAGTTTAATGAGAGGAAGCTAATAATAAATACAAATATATGTAAATATGTAAATATAAATATAAAACAAGTGATGCACATATGCAATTGCTCACCACCTGCAGAACCCCCCTCCCCCAATGCCCAGTCTGCTTCCAAGCAGTGATCCCACCTCCCAGCTCACTTCCCCAGTTATATAGGGAGCATGATGTTCCATTGCAGGGAATATCCGTCTGGCCAGCTGTCCTGGCTGTGCTCTCCCAGCTTCTTGTGCACCTGGCAGGGCGTGAGAAGCTGAAAAGTCCTCGACTTAGTGTAGGGACTACAACTACTTAGCAACAACTAGAAACATCAGTGTGTTATCATCAACATTATTCTCATCCTAAATCCAAAACACAGCACTATACCAGCTACTAGAAGGAAAATTAACTCTATCTCAGCTGAAACCAGGACATTCTTACAACGGCTTTGTCAGATTAAATTGGACAACACTTGCTAAGATCCACAGAGAGATAGATAAAGGGATAATGGTGTTTCCCTTCAAAGGACTGTGCCTGCAAGTCATTGTATAGATTCTCTGATGCAGGTGATCTGCTAGTTGTTAACTCAGCATTATCAGGGGGCTGTTTTGAACTTAATCTAATTATTTTTATTGTTGTTCCCTTCTTTATTTATTTACACTTCCTCTCTCATAGCAGCATTTTAAATAGTCGTGTGAGCTGGAAGGCAAATTTCCCCTGGAGCCAGGCCCAGGCATCTCCCTGATGGCAGCACTGGGCTGACTCACCCCAGCAACCTCCACAGCTAGGCAGGAAAGTGTCACCTTCCTCAGTCGCTGGTAGCAACAGAGACAGAGCTCCATTTACTCAAGGCTGTAGAACTTGCATAATGCAGAGATGGACAAACCCTAGTCTAAGGTTACACCAAAACACAAGTCTCTTAAAATGTGAAAGACTGTATTATCCTGTGAACAATAAAGACTCACATACGGTCTTACGTATTGGGGCTCCTGTTTCTGGCTATGCCATGGGTCTCAGAGGTAACTAGTGATCTTCCATGTCACTTCCCAGTGCTTTATTTTCCTCATTTATAAAAGGCAGATAACAGTGCTGCCTTCCTTGGTAAATTACTCTGAAATTGCTTAAGAAAAGTGTTAGAGAAGACATACTGCTAGGATAAGGAGAGAACGCATGCTGAAGCAGCAGTATCAGCTTCTGTACCGGCGGTGGTATCCAAACCTAGTGAAGGAACTGGAGAACAGAGCCAAGAGAACGATCTTCGTCCTCTGAGGAGAGAATTACTTTCTTTCTAGTCTTGAAGGGTTTCATCTAAGATAGCTTGTTATCAGCCAAACAGGGCTGCAAGTCAAGATCAAGTTTAGATGAGTGGGAAAAGATGAAACATTTTCTCTGTCAGACTTTTATATTTTCTTGTCTCATTAGAAGAATTAAGAAGGGAGCTGCTTGAAGCTGGTTGCACGTTCAGATAGGAATAGTACTGTGAAGTGTGGTTAAGTGGTCACAGTTGAATTCAGACAGTCACATGAATGATAAATCCATTTATTGTGGAACATTGCAATGTGTGACAAAGCTGTATCTCTGTATTAGGGAAGTTCTCAAACAGGAAAAGAAGGTATGGTGAAGGTCTGTAAAATAATTTCTGACAATTGTGAACCTTTCAGACAGCAGCAAGATTGGTGGAGTTAAACATAAAGCCCTAACACACCTACTTCTACAGTGGAAAGGTCTTTACAAATTTTTATATAGGCTAGCTGATTTTTTTACCTCTAGGAATATCCCACAGTAGAATATTTTCCACCCGGGTAGGGTGACTTTATAAACACATATTTGAAAAACAGTCTAAATTCATAAGAGCCTATAAAATAAGGGACATAATGTCCTTGACTGAATTCAATTAAACACATTATTTGTATTAAGGGTTCAGATGATTCATTATACTGTATTCATTTCTAATGGCAGAAAAGTCTGAAAATACTTCCATTCATACACTTAACAGGAGTGAGTGGGTTTCATAATGTTCTGTTCTAAATAATCAAACCTATAATTCTAAGAAACCTTCTGAAATAAAAATATATAAAGCATATGTTCAGCCAGACCCAGTAATGTGTCATCAGCATATTTTGATCTAAACTGGAAACAGAGATTTTTAGTAAAAAGCACTGCAAATTCTAGCTGGGAGTAATTTATTGCTGCCTGCAAATTATATTTTAAATCCTGGCCCAAGAATAGTGATTTTTATTACTCTTCTCAGCACTGAGTGCCCATTAATGTAGTACGTGATTTATTCATGATTTTTTTTCATATGCATTTATATGGGCAGGAAGACACTGTACTCATGAGTCTGAGTCATTTTTCCATAGGAATACTGGAAAGATGGTAAGGAGGTGGTGCAATGCACAAGCAGACACACAGGCATCCCAGAGGAAAGAAGGGAATATGATTTAATCACCCCAAAGGAAATAAATCTACTGATTTGCATTTGGTTTATGGTTTTGCTGCTTTGTTGTTATGCAGACCTGAATACATTTTTGTAGGTCTGCTCATATCTTTCCCCTGGTGAACACAAAGTAATTTTTAATAGTTTTCCCTGGGGATATTTTCTCATGATTTAATTGGGTGGGTTTTGCCTAAATATTTAGCAATTTATAAAAGCATATGTACCTGAACATAAAACAGACACATGATCATTGCATGTTGGCTAAGTATAGTCTTGATGCTGCAAGATTTACTCCCTGGAGTTTTCTTTATTTGAGACTGAAAGAGGCTGTGTAGTGGTGACTTTGTACCAGACAGCCTTAAGGGAACCTAGAGGGCTTTCTTTTGGGATGGCTCCTGTTTTTACCTGCAACCCCACCCATGTGAATGTACCATGGAATAGGAGCCAAGGGGCTTACTAAGGGTAGTTGAGCTCCTTCAGATACTAACATGGTTGTTTGCTTTGAAAATATTAGGGAATTGAGAGAAATGAGTTAGGTAATGGAGCTTCTCCATGCCCTGAAATCTGTCCCACCTTGATAGTTAGTCACAGACTAACAGAGCTTCAGCTTCTCACCACTTGCAGGAGGGAGGGCAGAGGGGCAGAGAAGTCAGAAGCACCGCTTGTTCTAGGTGGCAATCTGTTCCACCCTGCAAAGGCAATGAGGTGAAAAATGGTCTTGTTTCACAAAGATGATAAATATCTTAGTATCTACTTCATTTAAATTCCAATGGAAAGAGGAAATTATGTTCTCCACCAAACAGATGGACCTCAGTTTGTAGGATGTGTCTGTCACAAATTACTACAGGATCTGAAAGTTCTGGGATCCATCATTTTCACACAGCCTATTCGGTGGATTGCCTGTCCAGCACAGTAAAGGCCAGCAGGAGACCAGACTTTTGGAACCAACCTGGATAACTGCTTCCAAATCTGTCCATTGTTTAAAAAAACCCAACCAAAACCAGAAAGCAAGTTGCTGCATTCCAGTAACAAAACCCTCAAACAATTAGGTGGTATTTTTATAACCTTTTTTAACTGAAAGGTCAAAATTCAGCTGACTTTATGTAGATTAAACCAGTTTCTAGAATCTCTTCCTGAAAAAACAGCAGTATGGTGAGAAATGTGAAATGGGTTGCGAGGTGATCCTAGAATCTTCTAGGGTATATGCCCAGGTAGCTCATGGGTTCTTTGAAGGCTTTGCCTCAATTTATGCTTGCTCTGGGCTAGATGGGATGCTATTGCTTGATCCCCTCCTAAAGAATGTTTGTAACATTTTCTGATTTGACAGCTCTCTAGGCTTTCCACATAATTCACTGTGTGTGAGATCCACCTCATCTCCACCAAAGGTTTTTCCACTGATACAATATGGAATATTGTATACATTTCCCCTCCTGTTGCTGATTATGCTGGCAGATGTTTTTGGTAGTCACAAGGCCTATTTAAAATGATGGAAATAATTTTATTTACCTAAGACAGGAGCAAGGTTTGATTTGTTTAGTGTTTCAAAGATTACTTTATTTGCTGTTTGGCAGCACGATCCTATCTCCTTTGCAGGTTTCAGCTGGCACTTCATATGCGTAAGCAGCAAGTGAAGTAATCTCATGTGGATCTGGTGGAAGATACAGAGCTTTAGCTCTGCTCAAATTCTTTCCAAGAGCACTCAGAAGCTGCATGGTGTCTCATTCGCCCAAGAAAGGCAACAGAGGACATCATAGCCTGCATCCCACCCAGCTCTGATGCTCCATGAGTGAGCTCTGACTGCTTTGATGTAGCAGGCAGTGGTAAAGGCATGTTTCCCCATCCATAGCCAGGTGGTCATTGGACTCAGGAATAGTATGCAATAGGAAGGAGGCAGAAGTCCTTTATGTTTGCCTGCCTGTCCTGCTGGTACACTACTGCTGGCTATACAGCCATTTGTGATGGTTTCTGACAGGTGCTGTCATTTATCAAGACACACCAATCTGATGATTGTGTTTCTCATGAGTTGTGTTATTTGGACTCAGTTGCTGAGGTGGCAGATTTTCCACTCTAGAAAGGACATACAGAAAGCAGTCTTTTATTTTCAGCTGAAGAAAAAATTATGAAGTACACAGTAAGAGCTGATAAAAACAATCACTTCCCTCTGGGAAACTTTTGATCACAAAAATGTCTCTCTGTCCCGCTGTGTGCCTGTAATACAATCTTTGAACTGTACTGAGTTATTTCTATCATGCTGACATATTTTCCTGTTTTGTGTTTTCCCTTTTAGGCCAAAATCGGGTCTGGAAAGCTTATGGGCCCTAAAGGTGTTTCAGTGGATCGTAATGGACACATCATTGTAGTGGACAATAAAGCATGCTGTGTCTTCATCTTCCAGCCGAATGGGAAAATAGTCACCAGGTTCGGTAGTCGAGGAAATGGTGACAAGCAGTTTGCAGGTACACTTGATGGTAATATGTAAATCCCCTCTTCTTGCCTCTTCTGCTCACATTTGCATGATGTTTGAGCATGTTGAAGACGCTATATCCTACTCATTTTTTCCCGGGGGAAAAAGGTTCTACTACACATAGAGCTACTATTCACTTCACCATTTGTTTAATTGGTCAGGAAGACTGCAACATCTGTTCCGCAAATGTAGCTGTAACCAGATTGTTTTATCTACCTTTCTGTGCCTGGAAGCATTTCAGATCAGTGACCCAAGATAGACTGATCTTAACTAGCGTTTTATAAATGCTTTGTAATATCCACACTCAGCTGTTCACAATCATCAACTCAAACACCGCGCTTTGTGTTTCCAGTGATCAGATACACATTAACCAATGCCCTAAGTGGTATCTTCCCATTAGAAAATGAGTATAATGCAATAGTGTTTAGACTGAGATCAGGAAAGACACAGTTATGCAAACGGAAAATGCCAGTTTGGGGAAATTGCCACTTACAGTCTACTGACAGCTTGCACATGGTGTCTTTCAATTAGAACATGCAATTAAGTTTAAAAAAAACCATCCACCCTGATATATTTTAAGTGAATAGCTGTACTTTCAAAATTTGAAATTAAGATGCCAAATTACATATGCAGGTCATTTTGCAGGTTTTGGGTCACTCTGAATAAATAGCTATAGATTGGTCTGATGTTCTGACTGGTTCACAGCACAGGAGAGAAAAAGCATCAATGGTATAACTGCTTTTATTTTACTTGAGATGTCTTGCAATATCTTATGGCACAACTGCCATATATAATTTACGAGAGTTTTGGCTCTAACATAGCTAAGTGTCACCAGAATATTCTGAGTATGTCCAGTTTCTTTCATTTTAAAATCTGTAAGAATATTTCCTGAAAATAAGTGTGCAAATACTCTTAACAGTGTATTTGGGAAATGTATCGCCTCTTCTTGGTGGCAGGCTACAGAAAAGAAGTGAATTGTCATTACTCGAATGTTTTCAGTGTAAAGGTTTTCACCCTTTTTATAGTTTACACTGATGTACTGTGAAAATTGAAACTGAGTTCTGATTAATACCTCAAAATAGCACCAAGTATTTTGATTCAGGTACTTGCCTGTTTTTTGCATTTGTTTTTTATTCAAGTCTGCACACATAGTTCAATACACAAAGTAAAGTAAAAAAATGCACTTTTTTCCCTAACAGTGTTCTTCTAAGTAACTTTTGTATTTATCCTAAAACTTGTTTGCTTGAATGTTTGTAGAAAGTGAGCACAGAAAAGCAGAGAAGATTTCAATTAAGACTTTACATGAACATTTTTAAGAACTATTTTCAATGTATACACAACTTTATGCCCAAATACACAAAAAACATGTTTTGTCTTGTTAATAAGCACATAAATATCTACATAGTAATCTGTATATGAGAGGGGAAGGAGTGGACAATGCTTATTGATAACACTGGCTGACAACTGGTTGAAAAAGAAATTATTTATGTTTACAAAAAGGCATGCTGAGCTTTTTCAAACATAAGATGTAATTACTCTTGATTTGAAATTAATATTCCCAATTTGACTATTATTGCTCAGAAGCCAAATATAATATTCTGGTAGGCTGAATTTTTTTTTTTTTTAATTTAAGCAAACATTTTGTTTTAGTGGTATTATTGTTTTTATTTTTTTTTTCTTCCTTTGCATTGCAGGTCCTCATTTTGCAGCTGTAAACAGCAACAATGAAATTATCATTACAGATTTTCATAATCATTCTGTCAAGGTACTGTCAATTAATGGCAACTTGGAAAGCTTTTTATTTTATCATGGTACTTTCTTGGGGAAAATAACGTATTGTTTAAAACAAAGCAATTGCAATCTGTATGATGTCTGATGTAAGGACTGCGCATTCAGAGACCTCTGCATGCAGTGCATTGCTTAATGGAGATACAATCTGTTGCCTTTGGTGCCACTATAATGTTTTCCTAATTCAATTGCTTAAACATAAGTTGTACCTGAGATAAATAATATCAACTTAGTTATTTTTATTAGCTCTCTGCCAAACCTGTTCTTCACCCTATGTTCTTTCCTATTTTAAGTAAGTCTGGTAACTGCTTTTGAATTTCCCAGTAAAAGCTTCCCACATTTCTAGTTGAATAAAATTATAATGAAGTAAAGATACCTGACAACCTAATTCCATACCTATAAGCTTTAAGATTACTGGATCCATCTACAACCCAATACTCTTAACAACTGTGCAACACTTATCATCGGTTCTCATCCAGTACCTCCTCCCTGGGCAGAACTGGCCACTGTCCTTACAGCCATGGGGAGTCCTGACCCGTGGCCTGTTAAACAGTCATGGGAAGATACGGTGCTATATTCGTTTGTCCCAATAATAAACCAAAACAAGGATACATGTTGGGATGTCATGTGATCGAAAATGTCTATGAAGGAGCTACAGGCCACTTCAGAAATTACTCACCTGTACGTGTTTGTTTTCAGGCAGTGACATCCCCCTTCAGTCACTTTCTGTGCTTTTTCCCTCCCTCAACACGCAGCAGCAGCAGGAGGAGGACACGGGCAGCAGAACACTGTCCCACCCAGGTTCTCAGGCGATGTGTGCCGGTACCACACACCGGTGAAATCTCAGGGATTTCACCTAATGGCTGCCTGTTCTGACTGAACCCTCAGTCCAGTTCTTCAGTGTTCAAAACTGAAATGATAAATCTTACACATTCACCTGAAATAGGAAATCGTTGTCTGAGCCTAGACATGCTCATGCCCTGAGCAGTGCTGAATCATCTAGTTTTTGAATAGCGACCTTGCTCTTGTATCCTTTGGGAATAGAGAGGAAGTAGCAACTCATGTGGTTTGGATTACAACAAAGCAACCAAGAGGGCTGCAGGAGCCCTAAAGCAGATCATTTACGTGGTTTAGCAGCAGGAGGCCTATGACTCCATAAATTACCCCTCTACCAGCAGGGCTTGCCCTGGTAACAGGAATGCCTGCAGAGAGTTAACAAGAAGGACAAACTAAAATGAAAAAAAGCAAGGGAAGAGATGTAAGAAGTGTGGCATCTTAGCAAATTTATAATTACTGCATTCCTAATGAGCACAGAGCATTCCCGTCTGTCTCTGGTGTGACTCAATGGGATAAAAATGTTATTTGTTACAATTTGGTACTAAGTGGAAAAGATTCTTATTTTTGTAGCATTCTCTAAATCTGTAAAATAGTTGTTGACACTTTAGAGATTAAGTTATAATCTGGATGGTGCTGTTATCTTTTGTTAGATAGTGGGGAAAGAGCAGAAAGTAAATTTTGTTTTAAATAATAAATACATTTATAAATAAATAAATAAAGTTCACTCTTATGGGTGCCAAAGCCTCTTCCTACCACCAGTGTCTTGAATTAAACACCCTCAGCAACATTATCCTCCTTCCTCCATTAACCTTCAAGTGTGTTCCTTCCTTCAGGCATCTTCTGTGGAAAATCCTACTCAATGTAGACTTCTCTCTCATTCGGTCACTCACATCCCCATTTTAACCTGGGAAGGAGAACAATGCATCTTTGCTGGGTTTTTTTATTAGTTGGCTTTCTACTTTCTTTAATCATCTGAGGCACTAACCTGGTACTTCATTAATTTCCTCTCCCAAATGCTTTTTCTCTGTTCACTGTGCGTATCTGAGAATAGGAAGATTTCCTCACATCTTTCACCTTCTTAATACTTCAGTGTGCACTTGTCACTTGTCAGGTCTTTGCATTTTCTTGTGCAAACCACAGCCGATTTCTAAGAATGCTGTTGGATCTTGTGGGTCCAAGATGCACCAAAATAGAGAGAGATGGCTACAGTACTATGTAAATGACACATCCTGCGTCTCACTTGGTCCCATTGGTGCATCCAGGTCACTGACAGAATAGTCATTGATCGGTTCCATCTTTCTGCTGTCTGAACCTGTTACCATCACAGAGAATTCAGTTGCTGAACTGTCTATACAGAGAGCAGCATGCCATGATTCTCAATATGTGTTCGATTATGGAAGTCAGAGAAGAGTGCATCTGCTCAGTTGTGTTTCTGTAGGACTGACTCCCAGTGCTGTATCTGCACTCAGCTCTTCTTAATTCAAGACGCACAAGCTGCAGAAGGGTTCCTGGGGCCCTCCACCTCTGAGTCAGAGCTGAATCAGGTCTTAAGTGAGAAGGGAAATACTGTATGGTGTAATGGAGCTGGAGGGAGAGATGGGCACCTTTTGTCCAGTCTTCAGTGTGTGTGTGCGCGCGTAGAGGGGGTGTTCCGGGGAACTCTTCAATTCCTAGTATTGTTAACAGGTGAACTAATAGTACTAGATTACCAATATTTGATATGATGCCATATTCAGGTTTTTGTTTTAACCCATACAGGTATTTAACCAAGAGGGAGAATTCATACTGAAGTTTGGATCAAATGGAGAAGGAAATGGGCAATTTAATGCACCAACTGGAGTAGCTGTAGATTCTAATGGAAATATTATCGTAGCAGATTGGGGAAACAGCCGAATACAGGTAGGGATTTCTGTACTTCAAAGGTGCTTGATTAGGAAAACTAATGGATTGATAACTGGCCACTGAAGTCTTCAGACTTCCCAAGAAACAGGATAGCAGCATTAGAAGTGATGTGGTTTCTAGCACAGCCTTTTACATGCCTCATTGCTGGTCTGTCCAATTCTAGAACTGGTGGTATCAGATCATGGACTTTGCAGTGTGACTGCTAGCAACTCTGATGGTTACCAAAGCTTTTGTCTCCAAATAGTTCCCCAAAAGCTATTTGATAACTTAGGAGACTTGTGAGCATTGCTGAGATGATAGTCATTTATAATCACTGTAACAGAGGACTGGAGACACGGTGGGAAATATGAAAAGCAAATGATCTACGTAGACCCTGAGGCAAATGCAGCAGGTTTTCATCGTCTTTTTTAAATGTTGAGAATATATTCTGCTTTTAAGTTATGAGAGCTGCACTCTTTTTATCTTTCAAGTGCTAATCACAAAGTCATCTTATTTACCAAAGAATATCTAATAAATAACTAAGTGCATGTATTATTTTCACTGAATATAAAAAATGAGGGAGCTGCTTAGGAGTTGTTCTCAGGAAGCACTGTCATCAGCGTAAACAAATTCCTGGTTTTCTCTGTGTGGGAACCTAAGAATCATGCTAGCCACAACAGTGGCATTTGTTAGGAAAACAAGGTGTTGGTTGAGTTCCTGATTGAGTTTGATTTATTGTAGTTGGCTATTTTTGGAACAAGGAACAGCTGAGGTGCTATTATTATTATTTGCACGTTTAATTTTTGCCAAAGATCCTGGCAGCTTTAATTAGTTCTTTTTAATAAGAAAATATATTTGTATAGAAACTTGTGTATTATGAGAGTAACAAATCAGATTCTGCCCTTGCTTATTCTAGTGTATGTCAACTGTTTCAGAAATGAGAAGTATAATGGTATAACTGAGAAGAGACTTGTGTCTGCTATTTTTTATTCATAACATTTATTCTGTGCTTTCTCACCCTCAAAGGTTTTTGATGGAAGTGGATCATTTTTATCCTACATTAACACCTCTGCTGACCCACTTTATGGTCCCCAAGGTCTGGCCCTTACTTCAGATGGCCATGTTGTAGTTGCAGACTCTGGAAATCACTGCTTCAAGGTCTATCGATATTTACAGTAGCAATGAGTTCTGGAACTGGATAATTGTCTCCACTCTTAAGAAAAGACTGGTCCTAGAGATCCAATGCAGGATATCTCCTACGTTAAGTTCATTGTTAATAATGAAGGAGTCTCTTATGGACTTCTCGTTTTAATTTCCAAACTTACCTTGTTTACATAGGACTTGCACCTCTTATGTTTCTCACTGAACTTTTTGTTGTAAGGGTTAATACACAAAATTCTTGTTAACTGAATTCATAAAGACAATGTGATATTAAACACAAACTGCAACTTACAGAACTGGAATTAACTAATTAGGCAAAAATGAAAAAAATTTGGGAAAAGTCCCCAAAGCTTTTTGAAGACTGTGAAGGGTAGCTCCTGCGCAGCTTCCAAATTTGAAGAAGTATCATTGTTATGCATTATTTAACCCAGAGGTGATCCTGGGAATCTTCTAGATCTCATTATCATGGTAGGTATTACACTTTTAACATTCTTCAGTCTTACTATCTATAACAAGTAGGTCCTTTTAGTATAAGCTTAAGTCTCACAAAATCCATCTAGCTCTAACCGTCAGACCTAACACAGCTCATCGTTTAGCACTATGAGAATCAATGCAAATTCCCTCCTCATGTGGGATTAATGAAGGATTGTTTCATGTGCTTGTTTTTCACTCTTCCTCTTGCTCAGTGTGCTGGAAGGACTTTGCAGAGACCTGACATTTCTAAAGCTCTGCAAAAACTTAATTGTAGTGATACATTAGCGAGAGCTGAATTTCTGTATAACAACAGACCTTTTGACGCCAAACTAGTTCATTAGGATCAGGGTTATTACAATGTCAACTCAATTAACCTCATGTGTGCCACTCTTTCGTATGTGTTCATTGCCATATTTCCTTAAGGCAACTCATTGTATTAACCAATAAAATAAAATGCAGCATCACACAGGACAGAAAGCCAGAGAGGTACCCCTGTGGAGGACCTACATTATACAACCAAAGGAACTGTGGTAAACAGAGGTTGTATAGGAAAGCCAAGGGTTACCAAAGCTATTTGTTTTTACATGAGAAAAAATATGTTACAAATAAGAATGAATTTGAACCAATTCCTGAAGTCCTTCATCAAAGGGAATTTTGTTAGAGGACAAAATAAGGACTGTGAGATTTGTTCCGATTTGTTTGTTTGTATGTATGTATGTATGACTGATTGACACAAAAATTTAAAAAAAAGTACATGTAGGCTATTTCAGCAAACTGGAACATATGTATGCCATTTGACAATGGCAATACTCTGAAAAATGTCCCTCCTCCTTCCTGCTGGATCTCTCTACTGTGTTCTTTGTTGAAGTATTAATTTAATTGGACATGCTTACAATCACATGACTTGATTCTGGTTTTAATATTATTTTTTTTTTAAGTGTGAACTGTCCTTTTTAAAGTAGCATTGGCTTTATTCTTATTTCTAAATCCAGTGGTCAAAGGATGAATTGCTACCATAGCCTAATATAGACAGAGTGGTGCTCACTCTTAAACCTCGTTTGAGGAGCTGGTGAGCTTGCTGCCAATGCCTACAATAGCCTGGGAAGTACTGTATGTCTTTCCTCATTTTTAGGGCCTTGAAACAAAAGGGTATTGGGTCAGGAACAAGGGAGTATTTTAAGCATATTTGCAAAATGGAAAGATATCTTTGTTAAATTACTCGTTATAAGTATTTGTCTTATTTCTAAAAGGTTAAGGTTGTTGTTTCAATGAATTTGAGAAAAACTAATGGTTTTTTTGTAAAGATGCATTTGACTTGTAAAAATGCAGACCCCAAGGTTCTTAAATGTGGAGTTTGTCTGGTTTTTAATTACTGTTTCTTAAAGGTATTTCCTCTTCTTTTCCTTGTTTATTTTTTGCACATAGAGCCAATTTACAAATTCTTGTGCAAAGATAAGTTTCCTTATTTCATTGGAATAAATATTTTGTGTATAAGGCTTAAGATTTGGACTGTATAATGCAGCGAAGAAACTGGTGGCAACATTTCTGAAATGTTAAAACTCAAGTTTGTTATTACCAAGAGAACAAATTATCCTCTGCTTCAAGTGAGTTTGTCCTAAAATTCTAAAGACGATATCTCAGTCATTACACAATAAACTGTCCTATCAAAATTTAACAAAGTTGTAGGTCAAATTTTCTGATGATCAAGTAATTTCCTTCTAAGTGTCCTTATCAGCAACCTTGTGGCAAATAAACAATTTCCGACATTGGAATGCCCTTAAATGGCGAATTTATCAATGAAGAAAAGGTACGCAGCATTTTAACTGTATTTATTAACAAAGAGAAGAGGTTGCACAGGTTCTTTGAGATAAAAACTTAAAATGATAAATGTGCTGTTGCTGTCAGTTATGGATAATCTTAATCAAATCTAGTTCCAAATTTGGATTTTTATAATAACATTTTACTAAACTTGCATGGTTTCCACTCAGGAAACATTGCCAAATCCTCTGTTGCCAGGAACTCTGAGAAGCACAGAAATAAGACCCTAATCTATATATCAGAACATGTACTTAAGACCGTACTATTCCATGTATACACTTTTCTTCAAAAGATTTTCAATCCCTTTGCCTCAATATTGTTTACCAGGATTTTATATAACCTATGTCAACCCAGTGCATCCTGATGAAATATGGAATTCTGCACACAACCCCCTTACAACCCAGCTAACAGCTCTGAGGGGTGATGTGGATTTTTTTCTTAAGATTGAATAGTCTTTCGGGTTCTCAGACATTATCACCAGGGCAGCACTTTCTCCACCCGAAAAATGTCACTAATTTGGAGTTCCTTCTGACAGCAAATACTGCCAACTACTATTTCAAATTCAGTGGCATAGGGCATTCCCTTCCAAGGTCTGACCTTATCTGCCTGGCACTGGGAAGCTGAGAAACGCATTGCTTTTAAGGTGTGCTTCTGAAGCCAACTTAGCTAAACTGCTTGGCTTACAAACCTTACAAAGAGCAACCAAAGCAGAAATTCTGTTCTAAAAAACTGGCAGATTTCTTTTCTCATCCAATTAAGTGAACATCAAAATTGCACTACTTGATTTGTCGAGTTGTTAGCATTTATTAAAGGCTTTATAGGCATTCTGCTGCCAGATTTCAGGTATAACCAAATGTTCCCTTGACTTCCCTGGAATGCTAATTGACGAGCAGCACAGCATGAATGGTGAAAGTATGTGCTTCATTTAACTAATCTTCAACTCAAAAGTAATCTCAAAAGGTTATCAGATCTTGTGTAACTTAGAGCATTTTAGGACAAACTAGCCAACTGTATTTTCAGTGTTTTGTGAATAGAATAAAAGGATCTGTTCAGATAAATCCAATATAAACAGTAGGGGATTTTTACATAGGCTAAGCCAGCAGCTATGTAGCTGAAAAGGAAAATGGTTTAGGCAAGCATTCGCCTTATGTAGATGGAGAGTTATTTATTAGTAAATGCTCTTCTGTTCTGTAAAAGCTAGAAGGCTTTCAATTTTATGTCAATATTTTTTATAACTAAGGATCTAGTGTTGCCATAATGAGAACTATAAGTGCCCAATATGTTGTGTTTGTTACAAAGAAATGACTTTCGGTTGTGGGTGACAGCTGGTTATGAAATCATGATGTACATTGAAAATTTTCTTCAAGAATTATAAGCAGTGATTGTTTTGGCCTGTTTGTGGAGAGCGCGCGAAAGGTGTTTGTGCTACGGGGTAGGAAGATTCCTAACGGGTTGTGTTATTTCTGATGAATGTACAGCACTTTGGTTGATGTTTGTGAGCAACACGGCCTTAACCCTGACACTTTTGCTTTGGCTTTCTGACATGGGAATGTTCCCTAAGCTGCACAGTGTATGGCAGTACCCCTGTTAGAAATCTCTACCAGTTGATACGCTGCAGCTTTCCAGTTCTAGGAGTGAGTTTGTCTTTTTTTCTTTATTTTTTTTAAAGTTTTTGTACATTCCATCTTTGTAAGCCAATCTCGTATGTTTTGTGTACACGTAAGCCTTGCACTCTCCTGACACTCACAATGAAATATTCTCCTCACTTTATTTTTTTTTGTTCTTGTTTTTGTTTTTTTTTTAAATCCCTGTGAGGCTAAGTACAAAATTTATCTCCTTAAGGTCAAGGATGAAAGATGCGCATCAAAGTGTTTGTGTGTGTGTGTGTGTAGTTTTAGCTTCCTGTGTGCCACGGTATTCTTGATGCTTTAGCCGATGATTAAAAAAAAATTACTCTGTCTTGGAAATGTAGGAAAACCAGAGTCAAATGTGTACCTTTACCACGCACAAAAAATTCAAATAATAAAAATAAAGCTTGTTTCCTCTGTTATTTTCATGGTTGAGGATTTATTTTTCATATGTCTCATACTCACTATCCCTAAAAATAGCCCCATAATGCAGGAAGATGAGTAATTTTTTCCAAAAGGAAACCCTGACACCACAGGTCACAAGCCAAGAAACCTGTGATTGTTTCACGGCTGTTAAGCTTTTGTGTAGACAGAGAGGAAAGAGGGACTTGGGTTCTTCTTGGGAAGAAGGTGGGGAATTGGAGCTTCCTTGTCTTCTCCCTTCCTTCTTTGGTTCAGTCATCAAAATTAACATTTTCATTGGTGGCAGTAAGATTATGAGTTGTAAGCTTTTCCATTTGCATCATGAAAGTATAAAGTACCTTTCAGCTATGCTGTGCTATAATCTTTCAAGGGTGTGCTGCAGAAAAACAAATACAAATTATTGTAGAAAACCAGAAAATTTGCCTTAGGAGTTCACTCTGACTCCTTTCCTGTAAGAACAAATTTTCAGCTCAAGTTAACTTTCATTTTACATAGTACATATGTTGTCTTGGTTGCTGGTGAATTCTCCAAACCTGAATCCTTTGAGAACTCGACGTGATTGGGAACTCGCTCACGAAGAAAGAGAGAATCTTCAGACGCACCATTTGGCTTGAAAACAATCTCACTGGAGGGGATGAGAGAGGTCAGACTCGGTGATGTGTGTTTGCTTGGTGGCAGGACACTCAGAAGTGAGCTGAAATACAAAGCAGCCATCCTTTTTCATGGATCTTGTCCTCAAACCCTCTAAAGGAATCCATATTTTATTCTTTCCTGCAAGTCACGGGGAATGTCAGCAGCCACGTTTTGAGGCCTTTTTTATCCTGAACTCAAACTTACTGCAACATAATGGATCAGTTTGGGTTTTCTTTGACAGTCTTCAGATGAATATATGTCCAGAAAATATAGTCTTGGTGTGAATGTACTGGAGTATATTGTCTATGTGCCCTGAAGTTCACGTGCTCACAAGAGGCTTTATTTGGCTGCCAGCTAAAAAAACCCCACAGCTTGAAGCAGAGCAGTGTGGGTTTGACATTCAGAGTGATGGAGCACCTGCTCCTTCCCATGCAAAAAAGACCATGAAAAAGAACAGAAGAAATAGCACAGGACACCCTGAAGCCATGGCGCTGAGTAGACGAGACTCTTGTTGCATTCCCAATCTTTTTTCACTGATGATAGGTTAGAAATTTTTTGTCCACTGGATTATTACAGCAGAGGCTCTCCACCACTGAGCAAGGTCAGGCAGACAGGATGTTGACACTGGGGAACACTGCCCTTGACCAGGAAAAAATGGCCAACTTCTTCTCTGGCTTTCCCGTGGTACTTATTTGAATACTGACCCAAATGAAGCAGCAGGGTCTTTTAGAAGTCCTGTCAACAGGAATACAGAACCCAGTTTCACCAATGAGAAACCATGTCAGGGAGAGGAAGGCCAAAATAGCTAAAGGTGCCTGGCTCTCTTCAGAGTGCTAACCACTTAACGTATCATTGCATGTTCAAAAACATTTCTTTGTTCTTAGGCTGAAGTTCTCTTTCACATCCAGATGTGCTGCTCTGCAGTCACCTATCCTCATAGTTCTGCTGACAGTTCATGTGAATGCTGCCTAAGTTGCACCAGACAAAACTATCTTGGTGAGCTGGAACTGTCATTGTAATTTCTGTGGACAGATGTCCTCCCCAGGCCCCAGCTGTGCTGGTGAAAGAGATACCCACCACTTGCTGCTCATTGCTACCTCCAGTTGAAGGCTGCTGGCCCTCAGATCTGTTGGCTGAGCTAGGCATGTGAATGCTCACTTGTTCTTTTAGTGAAATGCCTAGTTACCAAAACCCTAGTATTTAAGCTACTCACCTCTAATATAAGTTGGTAAGTGCTTACTTCAGCAGCTCTGCTAGCAAAGCTGTGGAAGCACTAAGTTTTGGAGGAGGGCCGGCTACCACTTCTTACCAGGTTAGCTGTTGGTAAGGAGAACGTCTGCTTGCAGTCCAAACACTCGTTTGAGGATGAAATGAGGCAGCCGATGCTGCAGAGCCTGGCCTGTGTGGGATATTCATGGATCACATTGCTTCCTGATACCCAGCCACATCCCACCACAGACTGCTTGGACCTCAGAGGAGTTGGTATCACGTCCCATGGCTGAGCGTCTACTAGAGCTCTCCTTGTCCTCCATCCTCAAGCTCTACTGAAGCATCTTTTTGCTGTCAGTCATACAGATGCTGTGGGAAGTAGCCACAGGAGTCAGAAGATCTGCTGTTACTTTTCTGGAAATAAATAGATCTGCTCCTCAACTTGAATTCTTCCCTTCTGCTGAAAAAATAGCTCATGTAATTAAAGACTGCACAATGGTGCATATATACGAAAGGAACAAAATTAAAGTAGGACAGACAATTTTTGTTCTCCTACTTCCTAACCTTCCTGCCTGCCATTGTCACTTTAATATCCTTTCAAAACAGAATATATGAATGTAATTCAATTACAGATTTCTAAGAGCAAAATGAAGGAGGGTACAAATTTCATCTCATCTAAACATATATTAACACTGACAAAGCCATGTATTTTCTCTGTCTCAGGAAAAGTGAAAAACTCTTTTGGCTGGTACTTAAAAATCTCAGTCAGACACCTAGCATGGAAAATCTCAGCCAAAACTGCTAAGGCTTAAGAAAATCACAGGGAAATAAGAACAATCTTCTAATAGAAAGGCACAGCTATGAGTCCCCCTTCCACAGTATTTCCACCTACTGTCTTGTTTTTATATTAATTGTATATGATAGCAGTTTTGTGAAATACCACATTTAGACATTCTCAAGCCCATTAAAAATGTCAGACCTTTATGTATTTCAGGAGTTGTTCATTCCACCTAAACCAACGATGGAAAACTATCCTCACATGACAAAGCATGAGATACTCTTGTGTGTTCTCCCTCTGGGACCTCTTCCACCCCGTGGTCTTTCAAACTAGTTAGTTTTGATCTGGTGCTGCAAAATTTGGGAGGTGTTAAGGAACTTCTTATGACAGAGTAAATCAGGCCTAGGGATTTGGCCATGAAAGGGCTTCAGGGCTGCCGGCGCACTCAGGGCAGCTGAGCCTGGTTGTCCCCAGGGAGCACGGGCAGAGAAAACCTGCTGAGCCTCCTGCCTCACCATCACCGGAGATCATGGCCTAACATTTCCGAGGCAGGTGTGCTGGGCTGGCTTGGCTGCTGTGGTCAGGTTCAACTGCTGAAACCAGGAACGCCTTCCAGCTGTGGTGCCAGGTGTGCGCTCCGGCTGTGTGCTGGCTTCATCCGGGGTGAGACCTGGGTGTTTGCTGCCAGTCTACTTTCAGGTGTGACGAGGAGAGGGGAGCCTCATGAGCCTGCTGAACAGAAGACGTGAGGTACGTGCCCCAAGCCCGCTTCAGAGTGAGCGCCCCTCTGAAATCCCTTCCTCCCTCTCCTCTTCCTCTTCTCCCAGCGGCACGTCCAGCTCCAACACCTGCTCTGCCGCTCACACCTGTCGCTTGGAGAAAACCCACACTGCAACAGGAGCTTTGCAAATGTCGTAGCAACCGCTTGCTTGGCAGTGGTAAAAAAAAAAAAGGAGCGGAGCTGGGTTTAATTTCAGGCTGTGAAGGAGCAGGAAGGGGCCCACGTCCTGGGGGAGGCGAGATGACGGGAGGGAAATGGCAGTCACAGGGAGCGTGGGGACGTGCTCGCTTTGAGGGCTGGCCAAGGGAAGGGAAAAGCGGGGGGACAGAATATGAGCCCTCACAACAGATGAGGCGTGCCAACAGCTTTCATAGCAGGCTAGCGAGTTGAAAACACAATTCACAAGGAAATGTGAAAGAACGAGCAGCTTTGTGTTTTGTATGAATATTAAGCTTTGTATTAATAACGTCTTTTCTAACCCGCATTTCATTTTTAGTAATACACTGGTGCGCACAATGAGAAACAGGATCACAGCCAGGTCTGCGTGGAAGAGAACCTCAGGTTTCAGGCAAGGGGGGAGCTCGCAAAGGCGAAGAAAACCTTCATGAGGACTGCCTGGACAGTTCTGCTTGCGCATTTTCATTTGCTTGAATTTAAACTCCAGAATCAGTATGGCGGATAGGAACCCACTGCCGTTAAACTGCAAAGCAATTTCCCAGAACTGCTGTAGCTGAAGGAAGGTAATTTACAGCATAAATAGTAATTAAAACAAACTGTAAGTCATTGAAGTTGCTTGAACAGTCATCGCCATGAATGACTGTTTCAAGGAACACCAGATGTGCCTAGGTCCTTTGCTTCCATGGGCAGAAAGGGTTTTATTTCTCCACGTCCTGTTGCTCCTAGTTATACAATACAGGTCATTTTAAACCACCGTTAATGTTTGTATTTTACCTTTGCTGCTGGGCCTTGGAGAAAAAAGAACACACAGAGGCCCAGTGCCTTATCTTGGAGGTGTAGCTACCTGGAGGCATAAAGCACTGATCCTACACATTGCCAAACCCACAGCTGTAGGCAGAGATTCAGAAACAAGTATTTTTTTCCCCTGATGATCAGAGCTAACGGTGGCAGGATTTTAAATATTTTTTAAACTTTTTGTTATTTTTTATTAACTTCAGGAATACAGCAAATATATATTGAAGGTATGACATCTGTAATGAAAATCGCACTTTTGACACAAAATATAAAATAGCTAGGTATTGAGAAACACATGAAGACAAAATGAGAACTTGAGAAAATTTTGCCATAAAGCCTGGGCAATGCCAAAGTGAAACACGGCCCCTACATCTTCACATCCTCTGTGACTCGCACCACATGTAACTCATAGGTAGTCAGTGACATAAAACTGAGTTCTGCTTCCTAGCTGCACCTCTCTACGAGTGCCTATGACAGTGTTTAAAAAAGAAACAAAAGCAGAAAAACCAAACACGGTGATACATAAAGTGAGAGAGAAGGGATAACCTGCTTTCTGGTATGGCAAGACTGCGTTATAAAACTGCAAAGATATATTCCTTGGTTGACAGCACAAGGCATGAAAACCAGAAGGTAACTTTTGTATCGTATTTTTCCCTCCTTAATTTTATTCTGTGGCGCAATCCGGCTGGCTCTGCTTCCGCGCCGCTCGGGACACATCAGCCAGGCGGCCGGGCCGGGCCCAGTTCCGCAGCGCCGCTCCTCCCCGCCGCCTCAGCCGGGGAAACGCGCCCCCAGCCCGCCCGGCGGCTCCGCGCAGCCCGCCCGGGATTGCCGCGCTGCGGGGGCGGGCGGGGCCGGCGGCAGGCGGCGCTACAAGCTGCGCAGGCGGCCTCCTGCTGGCCTCTTCCGTCCCGGTGGCGCCGAAATCAAATCCCGCCGCCCGCCCGCGTCAGAGGCGACATGGTAAGCGGCGGCCGCCGCGGGGCCGGCTGCCTTCCCTCCCTCCCTTCTTCCCTCCTCCCTCTAGCGACGTGAGCCGCGGTGCCGTGCCCGGGCCGGGCGGTTAACGAGGCCGCGGGCTGCTGAGGGAACCGTGGGGCGGGCATGGCGGTGCCGGCGCCAGTCAGGGTTGCGGAGAGGGGGCGGAGCAAACCGGCCGTTGCTGCGGGTAACGGTCGTCTGCGCCTTCCCTGCGGCCGCTGAGGGAGAGCGGCGGGAGCCGCCTGCCTGCCGGCGAGTTTTTGTGTCCGGCGGCCGCAAGGCAGCAGCAGGACTGCCGCTCCCCCTGCCCCGCTCCTCCCGGCGTGGGGAGGCGGTGCGGCTCCCGATAAACACCCACGACGCCGGATCTGGGGATGTATAGCGTTACCATGGCCTGAGCCATTTTTTTTGTCTGGTTTTCTGAAGAGCAACGTAAATTTAAGTGGTATCTGGAAGAGCCGGCCCTGTAACTATAGCTTGGGGTGGGCACGGTGCCTGTTAGTCCCGCTGAGACCCACAGACAGGCCGGGGGGAACGGGTGGCCGTGGCTGTCGGTATAGCCGGGTGTGAACAGGCTGGGCCGCCCTGTGCCCAAGTGCGCTTAACAGCATTGCCTACCTGTGGCTACCTTATGTTGCGTGAGCGACAGCAAAATTGATAATACACCTGGTGTGTTTAGTATATGTGGTGTGGAACACCTGACAAAGAGGAAGGAGAGAGAAATCAACATGAAAATTAATAAAATTTGTTTAGAAAACACATTGATTTGTTACCTCTGTCTGTCAAAGCAATGGTGTGAAACTTGGTGCCTGAGGGCCATAGCTGATAAGCGTGTGCTTTCAGAAACGCTGCTTGAATTTCACATCGTACGCGTATGGGGTTTGTTCCTGTTGCTGGCAGGGTTTGGGCTGTTTGGGAAGCAAGGAGAAAGAAGTTGAAGATCAGTCTGTTTTCTGTTCATGCTCCTACTTGCTCGTACAAGTACTTGGGGCTCCAGGTTCTAATCTTGTGACATACTGATGTCATAGGAGACAGCTGTGATGTCAGTGCTGATGCAGGGCATCAGTGGCTAAAGCAGAAAGGAGGAGAGTTTAGAAAATATTAATAGTGCCTTTGTTAAATATAATACTGAACTGCTTCTATTTGTGTCTCTGTGTTATTGTAGCTGCATAAGCTAGTTTTTCAATTCATTTTTTGAAATCTAAATCAATCTGACTGTTTCGCTCTTGACGCACATTTTAAATGTTATGCTGCCCTACCGTGTGATTTATTTAAGAAGGAAGCAGCAGTTAAGTAAAAAATGGTATCGACTCCCTTCTGTCGGGGCTTGGAAACAAACCCACGTCATCTTTCTTAAAGTACCGCGTTATTAGTCTCCCCACTTCCATTGACTCAAGGGCAACAATATTTACTTTTTTTTTTTTTAAAGGGAGACCTTTTTCTGCCAACCTCTTATTTTGCTCTTTCTATCCCCCTTTCAGTTTTCCTGTAGTCGCACGCAGCATCACGAGGTCTTGCAGCCTGCAAAGCAGGGAGTGGAGCAGGAGGAAGCATTCCTGATCCACCTTATGGCCGCTGCTTTTGGGTTGTTGTGGACTATGCCAAATGCTTTTAATAAAACTCCAATTGTCTGTGAAATACTTTATATCCTAAATTTACCAGGGGCATGTCAAAATAGCGTCTCTGAAAGTGATCAGAGGAGGATATTTCTCAGTTTTGTATTAGTGGTAGCAGTTTGTGAGGAGTCATTTCTGCCTTTGCTTCTATTTCAATGGATGTTATTTGCTGCTTGGTGACACAACTGCAGAGGCAAGAAATAAAACAAACACAGTTTTAAAAATGTGACCTTGAAATTATAAAGTTGGGTAGGAAACTTGAAGAAAGACATAGTACCTCAAAATGTGCTTTATCTCCTTAAAAAACCCTAAATGGCTTACATCCCATGCTACTGTCTCTATATCACAAGATTTTCAAAAAAAATTCTAAATAAAAACCAGATAAAAGATATTCCTTCTTATCTTTTTTAAGGACTATTAAACATTTGGGTGAGTCGCTGAGAATTGGTGTAAACACACACTTTTAATCTAGTAAGGTAAAAGGGGGAACTGTACGGGTTCAGAAATACTGAGGCCTGAGCTGGACTAGGTTGTGTGAAAGGCTGGCTCCAAACTTAGAATATAGATGCATCAGTTCAATAGAGTGCAGGTGGATTAGCTTGGTGTAATGATTCTTTGGGAAGAAGTAGTTTATCTGAAAGTTTAGAGTTAGTGGCAAGGTATTTTAAAGGATTTTAAATGGCTGAATGTGCTGTTTTGGTGGGTTTTTTTTCCTGTTCTAGTCCAAGAAAAAAGGTCTGAGCTTTGAGGAGAAGAGAGTTCGCATGATGGAGATCTTTTTTGAAACAGTAAGTAACTTGTAATTGTCCTGCACTTACATCAGCGGGAAAACAGGTCCTAGAAGGAGCTTAGGAGATGTAGATGAACTCTGTATATCCTGCTATATATTTCACTGATGCCCTGTGTCATCAATGTATAAATTAGAGGGACAGAGTTTCATTCATGTAGCTTCTGATCAGGTGGCTCGTCCCTGGGTGGAGCCAAGGCATGAAGATATACAGGTGGTGTTAAATGCTTTGTGCGGTCCCTATTCAAATCTTGTTTTGAGTCTGTTACCTGAAGAGGGATAGCAAGAGATTAGGAAGTATCTCACTGCCATTTATGGGAGGAGGAAGAAACTTGAGTGTTAGAAAAGATGAGAGCAGACCTGGAAGAGGTCGCTGGGGAGAAGAAACCTGGAGATCCAAAAGCAGAGCTGCGATTATATTGGTGACGTATGTAATTCACAATGTTTCACCCATTAAAAAAATCACTGTGACATTTGAGTACTTGAGTGATGTGGTGCATCTGATGCTGACAATCTAGCCTTGGATCTGTCCACCCTAAGGGGTTTATAGTCTAACTTCAGGCAACGTACGGTGACTTTAGAGTACCAAAGAAAAGAACAGGGCTTGTTACAATTATAGTTTGGGTTTTTTTTTTTAAATTCTCAGAATGTTCTAATTCTATTGAGGGATATGCAGCCTATTTTCCTAGCAAAACATAAACATGCAATGTATTTCCTACTTGCTTTTGTTGGCATTGATTTAGTGTAAAAACCACTCAGGCTTAGATGATGCTGTCATTTGGAGCTGAAGTCTCTTTTATGTTTTGCACAGAAAGATGTGTTCCAGTTGAAGGATATAGAGAAGATTGCTCCAAAAGAAAAAGGGATTAGTAAGTGTTTACAAAAGTTATTTCTCTTGAGCCATTAATCATTTTTGGGACAGATCATACAGTGCAAATTTTCCTGGCTACAATTTTAGGTTTGTGACTGTAATAATAATGGAAAAAAATAGCTAGAAAGAGAGACTGGTCAATGGCAGGGCTGTAGCATTAAAAGGGGTATCAATAGCGTACTCCTACCTCTGTTTGCTAAGTTTGTGATTTATGTTAGGTGTTAGGGCCAAAATGGGAGATTACTAAAATGTCACAGCTAACTTCTAGTTAACCACTAAAACATGGGATGGGGCTTTTCCTTGGCTCTGAGATGCCTGACTTGCAGTGACTTTCAGTCTGTGAAATTGTTATGTGTACTCAGGTAGTGCACAGAGGATTCAAATGTCTGTCTGTAATGTCACACATATCTTAAAACGCTAGTCCAGATGCACATGGTCAATGTTCTGTTGAGACTTCCCCCCCAAAAAAAATGTCTGGGCAGCTGTAAATGGAAGGGGTTTGTCTTTTCAGTGAAAGCCTTCCTGATGGAATCCATTGGTTTAGGATTAGGTCCAAGAGGATTTATCTTGTGCTGTTGAGTTGTTTTATATGTTCCTCATCTGCTTCCTTCTATGTTCATTGACAAAAGGGGGATGAAGCGTAGTGTTTGTGTAGTTGCCACTGTCCTTGCCTAGCATATCTTTGTGGCACTGCAAGAGTAAATGAACTTGTTGAAGGAACTGCAGACACGTGAATATTGCAAAGCAGTGTTTTTCAGTTATGTCAGCAGCTAACAGAGGCACTCATGGGCCTCTGAAAAGATGTGATGCTGCCTTGATCAGTTTGTCGATGCATATGTTTAATTGTAATTTGCAGGAAGAGGATGCAAAACAGTAAATAAAAAGCTGTGGCATTTCATATTTAAAAATCTGAGGTGTAGAGTTTCTAAAACCATTAACACCTTTGAATAGTCCAAATTCATCCTGCCTCTGAATATGAAGGCATTTAGCCACACAACCCAAGCCCCAGTTACTGTGAAAAGAAAAACACCTAGCCTGTGGAAATGCCCCCATACTGGCATCTAGCCAATAGCTTCCGAAAGATTGGATGTTCCTGATCTGAGATCCCCTTAGACTTGAAATTGAAAGTCAGACACTGAAAAACATTAATTAGCTCAAAAGTCTTTATATTTGCAACACTTGAGGATAATAATAACAATGACTTTGTTGAACAGGTATCGTTTTTAAAATGATGAATTATACCACACATTTGCTAGAAAATGGGCAATTATGTTCAGAAATGTTTTGGATCTTCTGACTGCAGATGACTTGCTGTATTAGAACTGAATATAATCAAAAGTAAAATCTGCCCCTCCTGAGTCTGTAGACAGATGGCTTTCATGCCTCTGCTGCTGTTTAATGCTTTGATAAGCATTACAAAGTTAAATGTAATTACACTCCTAATCAAGAAATTATAAGTTAATTAATGTTAGAATTAAGATTGCAAGACAACTTCTCAAGTACCCTCTCATGAGTTTGTTCTGGTATTGTGCTGTAATATGCATGTATATTTTATGATACTCATGAGCAGTGCTTTACAAACATCTGGTGGCAGACTGTATAGAATAGCAGCCTTTATGTATAAACTGCTGATTTTGAAGGGATTCATTCCTTCAAGTGAATCATCAGGCATGGTGTCCTCTGGAAATTGGCCAGCTAGCTGACATTATAGTCAAAATATTCATACAGATGATTGTAGATGATGGCTTATGGTATTCATAATTCTCCATAGTTTAGATGCTATGCAGTTCTAATTTGATATTTTTGCTTTTATTAGCCTCGATGTCAGTGAAAGAGATTCTGCAAAGCTTAGTTGATGATGGCATGGTGGACACTGATAGAATTGGAACTTCTAATTATTTCTGGGCTTTTCCAAGTAAAGCTCTTCATGCCAGGAAGCGTAAATTGGAAGAGTTGGAGTCTCAGGTAAATCTATTTTAAGAAAAATACTTGTTTACCTTGAATGGGTTTGCTTTTTCCTTATACCCTCTTTTCATTCTTTTTCATATTGTGCTCTCTTACCTATGCATATATGCTTGTATGCACACACAGATTTTGCTATAGGAATCATCTGGCACACGTGGTATGACATTCTTTCTCATTGTCTTGCTATCACTTCAGAAGTTCTGGACGTTGTTCTTGTTGGAGCTTGAGCAAGCTTCTTGTCCGTTTGCTGCTGAAAGCATGTTATTCATGATGCAAAACATTGTTTAAGGACTTCCTCTAAACATTTAGGCAGTATATGCTTTTATGTGTCTCCTATATAATGTAGGCTGTCATGTGGTAGTGATCTAAAAGCCGTGAGAGGACTGAAATGGATGTCCCAAGTAAATGTGGCAATAGTTTCTACTTAGGGCCGTCGGGCTTTCCGGTCTGCTTTTATCGGTAGCTTAATTTGTGAGCACTTGTGTAATCCCAAATTGCACTTTTATTAGGAGAGAAGAGCAAATTGATCATGATCTTCTGCAGAAGAGCAAGGCACCTTTTGTTGCAACACTGCTGTTCTATTGATCTGATTCTTTCCTACTTTTTAGGAAGTGTCTTTCTTGCTTCTTTTAATTGCAGCGGGAAAGCACCTATTCATCAGTTTATTTGCAACTGGAATACATGATAACAAGATCAATAAACTAGATTTATGGTATGATTGCACCACAATACTGCCAACTTTTCCCATGCTTATTTAGCATTCTGTCCATTCATCAAAGAATCATTTGAATTAATGCAAAATTATAGGTAGCATCTGAGCAATTTAACAGATGTTATTTTCTTCAGGCATAGCTCTGGTGTCATCATTGCTATCTTATGTACATAGAGCATTGTCAACTTCAGCTACTTCTTTAAAGCTCCAAATTAATTATGTAAAAACATGCTTTTTTCCCCAACATAAACTGAAAAAGCAGTTTGTGCATCTGAAGACTTTTCATCAAAGCAGATTAAATAGCCTGGTCAATGCAGCTGAAATTGCTTGTTTATACATTGTGTGTAGCGTGACCAGCTGAGAGGCAAACTTGTCAGTTATCCCTTCCTATGCTGTCATTGCTTGTAAATCTCAGTCATTACTAAACTGAAAGAGTTCAGTCCGCTGTTCTCTTTTAACTGACATAAGATCATTTCCCTTTGCCCTGAACATTTTCATTACTGGCCTGGGTGCTCTGGATGGCTATCTGAAGGCATTTTGTGTGTCCGCTTCTGTGGATCTGGCAGAGGGAGGAGAGTACCGGTACTCTGTTGCATGCCTGATGCATCTGCTGCAGTTTCCAAGATCAAGAGTAAGACTTGCTAGAACTTTCACTTCCTTTCTTCTTACTCACTAGTTCATGTCATTCCTATGAGCCAGTGATGCATTCGGGGGTCTGTGGCAGTAAGGAGAAGGTACTGCAGTCCTTCCCATCATTAGCAGGAACATTGACAACCTTCCAGGCAGGTGCTTTGGATGAGTTGGAAGGTGCCGCTTGAGATAGCTCTTGCAGTACTGTATGGGTCATCAAAATTATTTACTTTAATTTCAGGTTCTACCAGTGACTTGTTCTGTGTTTTGACTAACTCTCTCAGCAGCTCAGATGACCTATTAGTATCATGGATATAAATGGTACCTTGTGTTTTCTGAGACTTGGTTAATATTAAATTTGTCCCATTGACAATTTTGTCTGCTCCTTTACACCGGACATTAAAAACTGCCTCGATTTAACTGGGTACGATTTTCAGGCATGGACTTATTCTGGCATGACTGGGCTTAAATTCATTTTTATTGTCTGGTAGTAACAATGCACTGATTCCTACTCCAGTGAAGTTTTAGTTTGTCTGAAACAGGAGATCAGTTTAACTCTGCACTGACCTGGAACTGAGTTTCCTAGTAAAGTTACACAACTTATTAGTATATTCACCCAAATTTTAGACTAGGCTACTTACTCTGCCAGAACATAAATGCCAGCTGAGCAATCGAACAAATATATGCCAAAACTCCTGCTTTGTTCACCAAATGCCCTGGTGCCACTGTCGTCTTGTATGCAAATGATTTGCTCTTGGATGCTTTCTAGTTTTGCTCATGCTGCATATTATAGTCAAGCAGTTGAATGAAGGAGTTGATATTTGTTGTCTTTGCCCTTGGGCCCAGTCCCATCATGAATTTTAAAGATAATTGATCAAGCAGGTCTCTGGCATACCCTGATGAATATCTTCCTTGGAATGACTTGCAGAATCTGCCTAATGTGCTCTACCATAAGTATCCAGGGGTTACCTACAAACATATGCTGCACTGTTGCATTATTAAACATAAACCCATCTATTATTATGGCATTATAATAGGCATGCAATTATTGTAATGTAATTTTATGGTTATTTCTGTGTAGGAAATAAACTGTGTTGATATAAACAGTTTTGCAATATAAAACTGTTCCAGTTGAAAGAAATAGTTTTGTTACCAGACCCTTATTTGCAAACCCAGTCCTGCTCCTGACATATGGGCTTACTGATACAAGAGCTCTCTTTAGACCATGTTATGAGTCCTTAAATATACTTATATTCATTATCTTGTTTTTCTGATGAGAATGCAAATGTTTCAGTATTTCAGGGAAAAACATTTTCACTAGCTGAAAATAACTTTGTTGACACAGTGGAAAGAGGTGGCATTTTCAATGAATACCTCTCTGAACGTTTTTACAAGATGATAACAGATTCTGTCTGAGAGTTCAAATTAGCTATTTCAGTGTTTGTATTCTTCTTGATGTGAACACGTACAGATTTTCTTAAAGGTTTCGAAATCCAGTCACCAAGTATCACAAAACTTCTTGTCAGAACATGCAAAGCAGGGAAAATAAGTAAGCTATTGTACCACCTCTGTTGTACGTTGCCTGTCTTTGATCATTCCCGTATACAGCTTGTGGCATGCGGAGAGACATGTTTTCTTTCTCTGTCTTGTCCAGATAGCTTGTTAGCTACATGAGTTGATCTCTTTCTTCAGCAGTTAAAAACCAAATCAAACCACCTTATTTAAAGGAAAAGTTTAAAATCTAGCAGTTCAGTTCATATTGTAATTAAAGCTTTTTACCAGGAAGCAATATCTTTGTTTGCCAAGGGCATGGATAAGTAGTAAAGGGAAAAGGGTGATCCCAAATGATGAACTGAGACATTTGAAAATAATGTGGAGGAACAGAACAAGCTTCTCCATGATGCAAATTCTCCTATTAATTTATAGCGCTGAGGCTTACGTTTGACAAGTTGGGCCTGCTGCAGGACCTTTTGCCTGCGTGCTTTGATACTTCATAATGTTTTAGCAAAGCTGCTCCTAGCTCTCTGCATCTTAAAGAGCTTGTGATCATGGGGAGGCTGGTTTAGGAATTCTTGAAACAAAATATTTGTTTCAGATTTTTTAGTGATTATTGAGACACACCCCGATTTGGAGACTCAGTAGCAAAGAAGTCTGACTCAGTATTTATAATAAAGAGCCAGCCAGGTTTATCTGGATGTTTAAAGTTACACAACCACACAGTGTTGTGTAGGCCTTAGATTTTTTTTCATGAAGGATTTATTATGTCATCAGTGGGATCCCCTTGTGCAGAGATATGATAATGCTTGAAATAAAGTTTCTGTTGACATAGCTTCCGCCCCCACCTCCATCTTTCAACTCGCTTTTGTGGGGCAGGCATTTGGAGAGGGGCACTAACCCCTGAACTGCCATAGATGGCAAATCTTGTGCTGACCTGATTAGTATCTTGGTGCTGTTCTCTAACCGAGGGATCTGTTTGGACTTCTTCCTGTTCTTCTGAAAAGCAAGGACAGCGAGTATCTTTAGTTTGTGTAGCATCTGCTGCAATTTTTTTCTCCGATAGCTCACAGAGTAAGAATTGCTAAGTAGGTCCCTATGGATTTTGTATTGATTTGTTTTGCAGTGGCGTGGCTGCTCTTAAAGGTTTATGCCTTCTGCCAGTTGCTTATTCTTCACCTCTTGGTTATGCTTATGCAGCTGTGAATTGGAGCACTGAAAAGTAAAAGATTTTGGATTTTAGGTAGATGAGTTTATAGTTGCATCATTACAGCTATGAGATGATGAAACTAGAGCCAGGGTGTAGATTGAGAAGTATTGTTTTAACAAGGTTTATAAATGGAGAAATTTTTTAATGGAACCTCACCTTTGTCGAGAGCACTGTGGAAGCTTTACTGAGAGGGCAGGTTTGTTTTTTTTTCCTTCTGTAAGAAAAGCTGGAAGGATGCAGTTTTATTTTTTATCAATATTTTCCCAGTAGTCAGGTTCTGAAGTTTTGAATTACCTATAATAAATTCTGTTTTGACAAAATGAGGTGTGTATTCTTGGCATAACAATACTGGAAGATTAGGGTTTTTATTAAACTAATGAAGAATTTGACCTATGCAGTTTAAGCAGAAAGATCATAATTTATTGATGATTCTGATGCCTTTTCTTGGTTTCATAGCATGCATAAAATGAGGAGACTGGAGATGAGCAACTGCAGCATGTTAATCAGTCATGTTCAATCTCAGGCAAGAGCTGCTAATATGTTTCATACAATTAGCCCCCTTGCACGTTTGCATTTTGTATCGTTCTCATGTACGCGTTGCTACTGAAGGCATATGAATGTGAAGGATATGTTACCTGCTGAAGAAGAGAAGGCACGTATGCAATCAAAACCTTGGCAACAGTTTTATCAGATAGGAAATGGCGTACCAGTGAGGCAAAGAGAAACCTTTCTGATGTAACCTTAAATGGATTCAGCTTGGATTTTCTTTCATTTTTTTCATCTACGTCTTTGGTAAAACACCTGCAACTGTGCTGTTTTAGATAAGGTGAATTAATGCTTTTTTACGTTTTGCTTTATAGTAGCCTGAATTAAATGTTAATTAAAGTAACTTGTAACAGTGAGGTCTTTTTCGTCTGAGGAATGATGAGTCTGCAAACCACAACCCTCAGAAGCCATAAGGAATGTCCCATCTCGCCAGCACGTTGTCTGCCATAGGCAGTGTGACTGGGGGGATCTCGGCTGGAGTTGCACAGGGCAGGTTTAGTATTGACACTACAGGGCTTAAGGGAGGCAGAAGCAATTTTAGTGATCCTTGGTGACATTGAAGAGTGTCTGGCATTCAGTATGACAGGGATATGTGCTCGAACCATAAGGCTGTAGAGGATTGTCACAGCATGATATAATATTTTTAACAGATAGGGACCTGAAATATCAAGTTCTTAAAAGAACTTGCAGTTGTTAGTGTAACTATTGACAGTACTGTGAGCACTGTAATTCAGTAGCTTGGGGAAACAACCAGTTTACTTCCTTTCCCCAGTCTTGTTTTGTGACAGTTACTTTCACCATTTTATTGTTAATTGTCGCACTTACCTTATTTCTCATGACATTGCTTTCTGGTGGCTTATTTTTTTGTATTCTTAGGCTTTGCAAGGGATACTTTAACAGCAAACAGTATTATAGCTGCTGTTCCTTCTGAGACTGAGAGCAGGATGGTGTCACCTTGTACTGCAACAAAGAGTAAACAGAATCTTTTTAGAGAGGAATACAGGATGGACTTTTTATGCTGTTCCCTGTGCTCACGTCAAGATACATGTGAACAACAGAGACTTGGGGAGAGTTTCTGGCAATTTTTTTTCCTCCCACTAAGCATTGCATTGGGCCAGTGTTATTTAAGATGGAAGGGATTAGTTGATGTTTCATTCCTTAAATCCCTGCCCTAGGATTGATAAGAGGAGGGATTTTCACTTCCCATGATTCATGTATTGAGCCAGGGGAAGAATTTAGAAGTCAGTACATCTGAACTCTCCTTTGGCAGCTAGTTGGGGGTTTTGGGGTTTGTTTTTTTTAAAAAAATACAACAAAACCTAACCAACCAACCAAAAAAAACAGCAAGCAAAACCTCAGGAATGAACTTGTCAAAATAGAGTGAATGCATATATACCAAATTGTTTGTACTTATGAGCATTGAAATATGAAAAGAGAAAGGATTTCTGGATTCCTTTTATTAAAAAAAAAAAGAAAAAAGACTCGAGGAATGCTATATTAGGAAATGCTTTTGTTAGGAATGCACATTGTTTGAAAGTTGTTAATGGAAAAAAATAATCATATTGGTGAGTAATCTGGCTTAAAGCCTCCTGGACTTGTTTGACAACATAACTAAAAGGAGACAACCTTATTTGTTCAGAATGCACACAGAAAATTTTGAGTTTTAACCATCAGAAAGTTCTTTCAAGATGCAGCTTCATTTATTTCTATCCTTTTAGACAGATATACTTTTCCTCCTCAAATACTGTGACTGGACTACTGCATGGAAGGTGGCTGAATAGAGACTGTTTGACACCACTGACTGAAGCACAAGAAACTTCTGCTGTCCACATTGTTTCAGCCTGAGCAGCCTCGTCCTTAATCCAATTGACTCAATTGTCAGTGCATTTCCACACAGTTCAGAGATTGATTCTGGACTGCAAGTAGGTACAATTGCCCAGAGGTGGCTGGCTTGAAGTTCTCAGTCCTGAACTGAGGTGCAAATCCAGGTGATGACAGATGTTGCGTGAGAGGTAACAAGCCTGATGGTGCTTGGAGTCAGTCGAGTGACGTTGCTGAAGATGCCGGATGAAATGTGCACCCTGGCTGGTGCTTTGAATCAGCCAGGAAGTGCCTGCGGGACCTAGTGCTGTACTTCATAGCAGTGTCCTCAGTAGACGGTGTATCAGCCTTTAAGACAGCTCCTTACACACCTCAGATCTCTGTTTCAATTTTCAGCCTTTGTTGATGGTTTTGAACGCAGGGTCTCGCTGCTTTTTCTCCTTGTGGCAGTGATGGGCTATCCCTAGACGTACATATGCAATACCTTTGGAATCCCTGGCCTAATGCTTTTCATAGAACTGTTTATTTCTTGGGTGCAAGATTTTCACATTATGATCAATTGAATAGCTGCAGTAATTCATTGTTCAGAATGTTTTTAAAAATACTTTTTTCATTTATTGAACATAAAGGACCTGCATGCAGCAAGTGTCGTAAGGTTTATCACAATCTTACGCTTTGCTGAAATACCTTTTAGAAAAGCTTAGGGCTATCTTTTTAGTATGAATTTTATGAATGCTAGGGAACAGATAACATAGTTAAAGAATTGTCCTCTAAATCCAGAGAAATACATCAGTACTTTTGCAACTAATGCATATGACTTGTGTTAGCATTATGTATTTAAACATTTTTCTGTAGTATGTATGCTTACAATTTAATTTTATTAGATTGCAGACAAAGTAATAAATTGTCTCTTTCCAGGAAAAATAAAAGTCTAATTCCTGAAGAGCTGTCTCTTTTAATGCCCGTTGTGATATATAGGCAGGATTCCAATGTGTTGACTACGTAATTACGGCAGTCGTCCCGTGTCCAGACTGGGCCTTGCTTTTTCCCCTCATATCTGAGGGCATCTCATTAGCTTTCTACTTTCTTTATTCTTTCTTGGATCGGCCTGACCATTTTGATAATCTGCAGCCCCAGTCTGCTGGGTGATTCCATTCCCTTCTGGCTGCCTTCTCTTACGTCATGACTCTCCCAACAGAGGCAATTAGTGACCCCTCCCTATTTTCAGCCTGCAGCCTTTCACAGACATGCACATTTTCTTTGAAATAAAGGACGAGACACAAAGAAATGGCCAACTGTGAAGCTGGTATGGTATGACTAGCTAACTTCACACCATCCAGTGGGAGCTGTAGCAGTAAGAAGTATCCTAAAAGCAAGCAGCTGAGAATTTGCGTCATTTAAACACTGAGAATATGTTGATTATATCTGTGCTTATTTGTTTGTTGATTCTGTAAAGCTTATTCCCTGGATCAGTCACCTGGAAGATGTAAAGTTTTATTTGAAGCAGTCCAGGGGTTTTGTTACCTCTTTGCATCTTGCATTTTAAAAATGTTGATGTCTTGAAATGATCCTGAGTTTAGTGAGTCCTAAAATGTCCAGCAGAGAATACTCTTCTAATGCTGTAACTTATTAGAGCCTTCTGGAATTATGTTTAATGGCATGCTACAAAGCCCTGGAGGGTATGCTTAGTTACTGCTGTCATGGCAGACTTCTAAAAATACGGTGCTCTGGAGGCTTCTGTTAGAATTAAGCAACCTCATAATTTGGTGTTCATTAGTTGAATTTCATGCTTTTTCTTTTACTAGCTGTTAATATGTAACTAGATGGATGGCAACTGTGAAGTGTAGGTTTTCCTTTCCTGCCTTCTTGATGAGCAAAAGCTAAAACTGGCATGATTTAAGACCAATTTTTTTTTTTTTTAAAAACTGGCTTTGTAGTAACCGTAAAGATTATAAAGTAGATTTGAAGGAAGAATCCTATTACATTAAAAAGGATGTATTGTTACTGTGGTCCAGTAGTGTATATTACGTATTCATTCTGATATAATGCAGGAAAAAATGCTGGTGTTTTCTGTGAAAAACTGAATTTTTTAAGGTAATGTCATCATACAGTTTACCTTTCCTTTTCGAAGAGGGTTGCATACTGGCTGCTGGTTCCATTTCTGCCATTGCAATGAAACTGTTGATGTGAAATGCAAAGCAATTGGGAATAAACGTGGGACTCTCGCTCCAGAAGCCCGGTCAAATCTAGCACAGATTTGGCCCTGCATGTCTCCCCATGCCCCAGAATAGGCATGGCAGGTGTGAGTGACAGTTCCAATATCAGCCGAAACTAGCACCCTGAGAAAGTTTAAGGGTTTAGATATGCTGTGCTGTCTGGCAAACCTCTAAGTTTGCCTCTGCTGTAAGGCCAGGAGCTTCCAGCCTGGGGATAAAGTGGAGACAATGCTACTATCAAAGCTGGATTTGATGGAAACAGTGAGTTGTAATCTTATCTAATTCGAACTTTGACTTTCACCTTAAAATCTTGTCATTCAATTAATATAGCATATTTTATTTCAGAAAATCAGCATGCATGCAGAAATAAAAATACTAGCATGCAATTATATGTCTCACATCATAGCATTTTCCTCTTCTGAAAGGAATTAAATAAAAAAAAAATGAAAAAAAGAGTATAAAACCAAAATGTGTGAAGATAGTTTGAAGCAGGGAGGCTTTAGAAGAAAGATCTTTTTCGTCATAGTCGAACAGCTCATTATTGTTGAACACGTGGTAGTTCCATCAAAGACTATTCTTTGTATCAGGAATTCGAGATGGCTTGGTTATCTGTCTGAGCATTACTTAAAAACAATGAACTTGGCATAAAGAGTGAATATGTAAGAGTGCTGTCAGAACTCTGAAATTTGATAGATGTGTGTTACTGAGGCTTTTTATTTTACTGATAATATCTCAGTGTAGAACTTGGGCTTTTTTTGAAGTCTGTGGAATAAAGTTTTGATTTGTTTTTTGTAGTCTTTAGGCAGGACTTGAGCTCAGGGAGTATCTGATGAATATTTGTTTTAACTTGGGACTCTCTGTGCTTAGTCCCTGAAGGCATTGTCAATGTACAGCCCGGCTGGTTAGGATAGCAATCTTTAAAAGCCTTTTAGAGAAAAATTAGAACTTTTCTTCTTGCTCTCTCTTTCTTCCAAGGGAAAATATTTTTCAATATTCTTTGTGCCTTGAACAGATCTGTTAATGGTCACCTTGGACTTTGTAGGTTTAGTAAATACACTAATGTGAAGCAACAAGCATCTTTTGTATCCAGATATTAATTTTTTCTATAGTTCTGTCAGTCATGCGAATACCTTTTTGCTCTCTCAGCTTTCCCTATTAGATTGCTTGCATTTGTGAACCAAGGTTGAAGAATGAGGCATTTCAGGGTGGAGTTTTTTGTTTTGGTTTGGTTTTTTGGTTGATTAGGCCTACTTGGTATTTGTATCTGAGTAGACAGCCATCTGTCCCTCAGATCGTGCCAATTATGCCAACTCTGAAAGCAGCCAGAGAAATTCAGTTCTTTCTTTCAGCCTGTACAACTGTTTCTTTCACCTTTTGTCTATTAAGGAGATTGGCCTGGAGTGTTATTTTCTGTTGCCTAACTAGTACTTACCGAATGGTATTGCAAATGAATGAAGCAAAACCAAAAGCGCATGGCAAGACATGTCTTAAGTAAACTTTAACTTAACTCTTATGGCAAATCTAAAAAGATGGAAAATAATTGAATTAAAAGCTACTTTTAATGTAGAGGGGTTTACTATATAGTAATAATCTTAAAATAACTGCAGCTAGCAATGTAAGGTTTGTACATGGATAGGTGAAGGTTCCAATGGAGGGGGAATTCCTCATTTGTTTCTTCTGGATACCCTGCCCATTTTGTTTTCTTTATCCAAATGCAATTTCAGGAAGAAGGACTCATTTCATACTCAATATGACCTGAGAATAGAGCCAAGCCTAATTTATTATGTGATGTTTTAGTCTCACTCTCATGTGTTAGCATGATAAATAAATTGGGATTATAGGCCTAAATGTAATCTTGAAACACAACATGCATTGTGTTTGTGGGAGGGGCAAGTATATCAGTAGTACCCACATGAATACTCTAGGAAAACATATAAATACTGCTTATGAGTGCAGAGATCTAACTTCAGAATTTTTTTTTTTTTTTTTGAGAATCTTTATAGTGCTTTGTCGGACAATTGTATGCGAAGTCAGATATTTGCTTAGTTAGTCCCCTGAAAAAAACTTCACTTACTTAGCTTGAGCGTTTGATACTTTTTTTTTTTTTTAATCACTGACATCAGTTACAATCCAAAACTAAAAATACCCACTCGTTACCTCTTCAATACTTTAAAAAGATAGAACTTACACACTGGCAGAATTAATAGCATGATATTTTGGAACAAGTATTATTCACTTAAAAGAATCAGTGTACCAGCCCTTCATTTTGAATAGCAAATATAACTTGGTTTGGGTCTCCTTTTTCTCTGGAAATTATATTTATTCCCTACCTTCTCCCAAGTTTTTGAACTGACTCTTTAAAAAATTGCATTAAAAATGATGTAATCTTTTTATGGTAAAACTTGTAGCATGCATAAAGAGAAGAGACTTCTTGTATTGAGCATTTCTCCAGTATACCTATAATGTAGTATTTAAGGAAAAAAAATATTCTTGTGAGTACAGAAATATGGTGGGCCTTAACTGTCTCTTCTCTTCTCCTATCCATTTTATGGTGTTCTCTTGCTGAAAAAATCTTGTCTATTCTTCAATTTCAGAGTTAAAATTTCTTATTCTATATTGCTTTACTCTTGTTCTTACCTGTATTTACTGAACCATTGCAGTCTCCCAGTTACTTCTCTTATGCTCTTCCTAATTCCTAGCAAACACGATTCCCTACTTCATATCGCTGAAGTGACTTGTAATGACTTGGGGTAAGATGGTGCATGCTTCTTCTCCCTTCTTTTCACAAATGTTAAAAGAAAAAAGTCTTATAGTTGTATTTATATACCAAGTGTGTGTTTGCTGTCTGTGCTTCACCAAGAGTACATCACATCCTTGACTAAAGCCCCAGTGAACCTGGGACCTGCTCCTACTGTAGTTCCGTTCGCTGAATGGGTTATATGCCAAAACCAGCATTTCATGAGTGGCATCCTGAGAGCAGAGCAGAAGTGACAGTACTGCAGTTCACAGTAGTACCCTCTGCTTGGCTGTGAGCATAATTAGCTAACTTAAAAGTTTACTTCAGTGTATTTGGAGGCCTTGGCAAGTATGTATTTGTGACTATATGTAAAAGAAGTAGTTGTATGCTTACTTTGTGTAGTACTTTACAAAGCAATTCTGCACATTGATGTGGGTTGGTTTGGGGTTTGTTTTTTTTTCCTCTTTTAAGTTTTATTGCTTTAGTGAACAGTGATTGCTGAGCAGTTTCTTTTAGTATGTTCTATGCCTTTCTTTTAACACAACAGATCTGTTTTCAATATTTTCAGATTGTTCTTTGGCTGTTAATCTTTGTATTTTTACTCTCTCTATATTATTAGTCTGCTTTCTGGCTTCAAATTTTTTTATCTTTCTTTAAAATCTATAGGAATGCTTTGAAGTACTTTCTGTCCATGCCTTCTGTCAATTCCATTTAAGTTTTTCAGTGGTGGGTTAAGTTTAACATAGGAAAGAAATACACCCATCTACTGCAAATGTCGCCCTAAAACTCTTGAACTGTTTTTGTTTAAGCTAAAAGCAAACAAGCCCTTGCCTCTGGCCTGAAACAAAGCATAGTGAGCTTCAAACCCAAAGTAAATAACTCTGCAAAGTTACAAACAATTTAAAAAAAAAGTATGTCTTATTCTTCTGTAGTGCCACAGCGAGGGTGCTCACAAAACCAATAGTTTTTAATACCATTTTTGGTTGAGTGTTTTGGCTGAAAGGAAACGGAGTGTATGATTGTTCTCTTTAAGACCATAATGACAGTGGGATAACAGCTGTGAATGCTCTTGGTGGTTAGCATATGAGACCTCGGTTTGATTCTTGTCCAGTGTACATACTAGGATCTGTGTTTGCATAGCATGTTTGTAGGTATTTTAATGTGCTAGGGAGACAAGCTACGTGTTTGGTGGGATATTGTTGGTTAGAGTGGTTAAGAATGAGGAACCAGAAGGAGTATGACCAACAAAAACTTTTGCTGGAGAATAAAAATCCAGTCGTGTAGAGCTAGGACAGTATCAGGCAGGTTTTGAGAAGGAAGAGAACTGAAACCTGCTACTGTTACGTGCCAAGGTTGAACGTTCCTGTTCCGTATGTACATCACCGACTTGCCAAAGTGGAACCCTAGTAATAATGCATGCATAGTATATTATAAATTACCTGTGTACATCTAATCTCTATCCTTTGGTACAAAACAGACCGCAAGGCCTGTGATGGAACTGATGGTTATCATCAGTGTGTAGCACTTAGCAAATGCAAACTGCTGCACAAATGTATAGCTAAACGTTGTGAGAGACCGTTGCAAAGTAAGAAAGAACGTCCCTTTGGGGGACTTTGGATTGAATTAGTGTCAAAGCTAGGCCAGTGGTCAGTTAATATACCGCAGTAGCCTGTAAAATTAAAGGAACTGTATCCCAACTCTCCTGTTTTATAGATGCTAGTTACTTACTTCATTAATTTGTCTTCTTGCAGGCTCCCACCATGTTTTGCAAACACTGAAAATGCTCTTGTGGAGCATTTTAATTATTTAGTCTCCCCTCCTTTGAGCAGCTCTCCCTTAGATGATATTTTTCCAGCTTTCTTGCATCTTGCTTAATCATGTGCTGATTTGGAGCAGCAAAAGAGACTGGAATCATAGAATCATAGAACGGTTTGGGTTGGAAGGGACCTCAAAGATCATCCAGTTCCAACACCCCTGCTTCAGGCAGGGACACCCTCCATGAGACCATGTTGCCCAAAGCCCCATCCAACCTGGCCCTGAACACTTCCAGGGATGGGGCAGCCACAACCTCTCTGGGCAACCTGTTCCAGTGCCTCACCACTCTCACAGTAAAGAATTTCTTTCTAACATCTAATCTAAATCGACCCTCCTTCAGCTTGAACCCATTACCCCTTGTCCTGTCACTACACTCCCTGATAAACAGTCCCTCACCAGCTTTCCTGCAGGCCCCTTCAGGTACTGGTAAGCTGCAATTAGATCTCCCCGGAGCCTTCTTTTCTCCAGGCTGAACCCCTCAACTCTCTCAGCCTGTCCTCATAGGAGAGGTGCTCCATCCCTCTGATCAGCTTTGTGGCCCTCCTCTGGACTCACTCCAACAGCTCCATGTCTCTCCTGTACTGGGGCCCCCAGAGCTGGACGCAGTACTCCAGGTGGGGTCTCACAAGAGCAGAGTAGAGGGGCAGGATCACCTCCCTCGACCTGCTGGTCACACCTCTTTTGATTCAGCCCAGGACACGGTTGGCTTTCTGGGCTGCAAGCGCACACTGCCGGCTCATGTTGAGCTTCTCATCCACCAACACCCCAAAGTCCTTCTCCTCGGGGCTGCTTTCAATGCATTCCCTGCCCAGCCTATAGTCATGCTTGGGATTGCGCACGAAAGACATGAAACTTTCTAGTACAGTAGAATATCTCTTTCTGTACTTGTTTCCCACACCTGGTCAGTTACAGTTGTGGCAGAAGGCTGTTCATGTGTCACATCAGACATCTCTCTTAAGAAACATAGAGTGCAGACAGTAAGTAGCTTTTTCTCGAGATCAATCTCACTGCTATTGGCAGGAGTCAGATTTTTCTCAGGGTGGTTAATGTTCCTTGAGAAATTATTTGCCAGTTCCCTTGAAAAATGTCCCAAGATTGCTCCAAGGATTGAAATCTTCCATCTGCTACTGTACTCCTTTGCAATCAGGCTTTTCTACAGCTGGTGAGTGGGAAAGCAAGTCCCTGTATTTGGCCAGATGTGATCCTCTACTGTCATGCATATGCAACAATTGCAAATACTGCTATTTTTTCTTTTAATGCCTTATAACCTATCATCTGCCATTTACTCTTACCTCTCAATTAAGTATTGTATCATCTATATTTATTCTTCCTCTGACTCCTTTATCCTTGCTGACTGTCTTTCCTTCTTTCATGTACAGTTATTTTCAGCAGTGTTCCCTCCTCTTTATCCAAGCCTTCCTGCTTCTCCCATCATCATAGATTCCTTGTACAGACCCTGGCCATCTGTCCCTCACCTTTTGCATCCTTGTCCTAAGTTTGTCTTTTTTCAATATCTCATCTCCTTCTGCTATTTCTTTTCATATCCTCATCTTTTATTTGTTGTCATGGGAATACCCATTGTGACTTCTAAATCATACACAAAGAGCTGTGGTTTCATTTTGTAAATTCTCGATTTTGAAGACAGAATTAAAAAAAAAAACCAAACCAAACCAAAACCAAGAAATTAAAATCTGTGAGAAAGCAAAATCTTGAATAAAATTGTATAAAAATCATCATTGCTTTTAGACAGAGGAAGATGTTCTAATCTTTTAACCTCGTGGTATGGCAATCTTGCGTGTTACGTAGGTCAGAATCTAAGAAATGTCTGTAGTTCTCAGTGCTTGTCATTATTGTTGCTTTCATGATTAAATGCTGTGGAATATAGAGGACCAAGAAAATAATAAGATGCCATACTGGGGAAATAAGCTTCCTAGCTGGAAACCAGCTTTTATAATTTTATTGCAATTCCCTGAGAGCTCCTTCTGTGCTTCCATTTTAGAGAATGCAGAAACATTCTTAAATAACTTCATGAATATGAAAAGAGAAAGCGACACCTTTTTGGCCTCTCTTGCAGAAAGCATGGGCTTATTCTTTGCACTTGTGATATATGGGCCTAGTTATCCAGGCTTCTCTGCTTCCTCTGTGAGTTTCATTCTGGAGGAGTTCTTCGTTCAGAGATACCGAGCAATGTGTGCTCTGGCGCTTGTCTTCCCTGGGCTTCATGAACTGCAAACTGCACCTAAGTACTTGTCCTCTTCTGAACTGTATACTTCTGTTTATGGCATAATGTAGGGACTAATACACTTAATTTTTTAAGAATTTTGTGGAAAGCCTAGAAAGAGTACTGTTTAACTACCCACCAAAATTAAGATGTTGGTGTACTTCAAGCCACATACTTGAAACCTACACTGCCTCTGTGGTTGCTTGCACTGAGAGCATGGAGTAAACATGGTAATTTCTATATAAATGAAAGGAAAACTAACATTCTTTCTGAAAGGAGACCTTCTTGTCTGTATGTATGCTCACACATGCACGAACACATACTTATCCAGAGAGTAATTAATTTTTAAAAATTGAGCTATAAAAGCAAGCCCTAAACCCAGTGAGCTGCAGTTGGGCTGGGTCCTAATTTATATGGACCACCAGTACAGAGTTTCTTTTTACTGTTATGGCTGATCTCTAAGACTTGGCAGTAAGCTCTGCCCGATATGTATCATGCATTTGCATTTAATATGTATTTCTGAAAATACAGACTGAACACAGGTTTAAATAGAGATTGAGAAGTGATTATAGCTCCAAAACAGTTCTCTGTGTTTGAACGTGATTTAGGTGTTTCAGCTGCACAAGAATATAAATGATATGATTAAATTATTAAGGCTAGGGATTGCAAGAAATGTCTTGGAATGCTTTCCCACTCAGTGGGATCCTCAGTGAGAAAGGGAACGTAGAAGTCAAGGTTTCATGTGAGGGTTTTTGGGGGAAGACAGAATGAAACCTGGGTTTTCACAACCACCTGCATCATCTTCATGATTAGCCTGACATACTAGTTTTCTACCTGACTGGTGCTCAGAACATCGTAAAGCTAAACCAAAGAGTGAGTACTTACAAAGCATACTGTTGTTTCTTCCTTTTTTTTTTTTTTTTTAAAGTGCTGGTTTCAAATGGAGTAACTAGTTTCCAAACTATATTTTATTAGATTTTTCTTTCTTTTTTTTTTTTTTTTTTTTCATTCTCATTCATGTCATTTACTATTTCAAGGTGGTTTGGCTAATGCCAAAGTATTGTGTCCCTGAGGAATGAGTCATACATCCTGCTCAACTTAAGAGTTCCCAAAGTGTCTCTGGAAAACTTGCGACTAAACTGGAAGGGCCTGGTTCAAGATGGGTGGCAGGTTAATGGAGAGAGATCTGTCTTTACGAGTGATTCCTACTGGAGTAACAGGAAAATGGAGGGAGCATTCACACCAGCTCCATGAGATGTGACTTCTGTGAGATTCCTCTGCCTCAGGCCTGAAGGAGGGGAACTCTGAAGTCTAGCAGTGTGAGTGCAGCACAGAAAAAGGGGCCATGGCTTTACATGCCTTTGAGCTATAGAGGCTTCTATTCACCAGTATGCAAAAAGGGATTGGGGCCATGCCAATGGCATACCAGACTTTGGGAAGACTGATATCAGCAGCTGAGCAGGTGGATCTACTACAGCTTTTGTCACTGCTTCCATTGAATAGGGAGAGCTGGAAAAGGACCAAAGGATATCATCTAATCTAAAGCCTCCACGTCATGGAGTCCTTTGCACAGAGATGCCAGGTTATGGTATGAAATAGGATTTTGGTCTTATGCTGAAGAGGCAGTACATAACAAGATTATGTGCCGTGGGAGTGAAAATTTCTTAGACTTTAAGTTGCTTCCTGTAATTATTTTCTGTGGTTCAGAGCCTCAGACTTGTATTTGGGTGCTTTTGTATTTATTTGGTGTTTATTTTTGTTACACAAGTTAAACATAAATATAATTTTATATACTTAAAATGTATATCCACCTGTTTATTTAAATACATTTTTATGTATACACATTTTATAGGTATGTTTTTATATGTTACTAAAATAGGTTGATCTTGTTCTTTGTTTCCTTTATCAGTTTGCTGAAAGCAGTCAGAAAAAAGAGGCTTTACAAAAAAGCATTGAGAAATCAAAAATTGGCCGTGAAGATACTGTAAGTTGCTTTGGGGGGGAGGCACTCCTACCATCAAATAGGGCTACAAGTATGCGTGGTTTGTAAATACTAATGTAGTCATTGGAAATCCATTAAGAATTCTAAATACTGGAGATGAGAAAGGGACAGAAAAAAATCAGATATTAGATTATTCCTTAGTTGGTCATGCACTAATGAGTAAAATATTGACAACTGGCTGCTCCAAGGCTGAGAAAATGTGTGACTGCCTGAAGTCTGGTAATCTTCCAGGCTTTTTCAGATTTAGATATCTTAACACTTGAACTACCCAGAGGTATGTACCAAAGTTGCCAATGGTTGCTGAACTGCCAAATCTAGTAACTGCAAACTTGGGTGTTGAGGTTTGGGGTTTTTTTCTTATTATTTATAATCTACATTTCTAAATTACTGTTCTGAGCAGCCACCTAAGCTTGGTGCTCTTTGTATGCTGAAGCTGTTAACTCTGCAAAATAATATTTAGGCTTCATATTTACCATATGTATGAAGTAGCATATTAGAAATACTTCATATGGTATTCTAAGTTGCTGATTTGTTTTGAGATGCTCAGTCTGAAGTGGTTTAAATGTCCAATAAATAAATGCATAAACAGGGATGGCTAGAAGCTTTCAGGTGGAATTGAATTTTGTAGGAAAGTGTCAAATCTTAAAATCCAAAATGTTTTGTAGAAACGCTCTGGGTTTGTCTGTAATCAGGGAATCACAGGCAGAATTCTCATGCAGTTGTGCTTGTCAGGTTTCCAAATGGACTGTTTGAGACTTGGGCTTCTCCAACTTCCAGGGTGCTGGAAACCCTTTTCTGGCTGATGCCTCCAACATTTTGGTTCTGGATTATACATCAGGAAGAAGTCCCAAGAAATCTAGATCACGATGTAGGTCTCTGAGCAGCTAGCCTCCATACTCCAGCATCTGGAAGCTTCTGACATCCAATTTGCATTTTCGGAATGTGCTGAATCCAGACTGTTGGCAAAAGCACTGGGAATATGGAAGTTTGAGGGGTCAAAAAAACCCCAAACAAACGCAAAATGCCTCAGACTGCTGGGTTGCCCTGGAGATTGCCATTGGCTAAAAACCTGGTTTACAAACTCGTGCTTTCTGACTTTTTCAGGCTACCCAGTTGCCCTAGCATGAGTTCTTTGAATATCAGCCAGTTACAGTGTTTGGCTGTAACTACAAACTGAGTTAGAAGTATGTGTTGAGTTGGCTATGGAGGTGCTCATGTTGAGTCAGTGTCTGCAGATACTTATTGATCAATAGAATATTTGAGGTCGATATTGTATACTCTCCCAGTAAAGACTACTATGTCATAAATATCTGAATTCATTTTTGAGACCACTGCTTTTAAATAGTGTGGAAAAAAAGGAGGAGAAAAATAAATTCAGAGGATGTTCATACACAGCATCCTGATTTGTGGAAGTGTGAATGGTAGGTTTCTCCATAATGCTGTTTTTAATTACAAGTCTTACAGTCCTAAATATCGTTTAACCTTTAAACCCAACAATTAAGAGATCTGTTTGGAGTTTGTCAAACCACATGAAGTTCAAAGGTTGTAGAAAATTGTTCTTTTGTTTATCGATTTTGGCCTTGATTTTTTTCCTTCCAGTTTGTACTCAATATCATTTAGTGTCACTGAGATTTTATGCATGCATAAAATACTCAACTGGTTTATTGACAGAAAGCAGTAGTGAAAACAGCTTTTAAATTTACATCTTTTTAGCTTTTGAAAAATGTTCTGGGTTTTATTTTTTTTTTTTTTTGTGTCTCCCAACATACTTTGACTCCTCAGGCAGAACGTGCAGCCCTAATAGAGGAACTTGCTGCCCTTCGGCAGAAAAAAGAGCAGCTGAAGTCAGAAATAGACAAATACAGAGAATGTGATCCAGACGTCGTTGAAGAAATGCGTAAGTTGTATATTGTTTAAAGTGAACTTTTGCATGAAAATGTCTGTGCTTCTTTAGCTTAAAATCTGGTATGCAGAGATAAGCCAAAGAAGAGCTGCTTTTTTTTGTAGAGCTGTAAGCAATACAATACAGGTACACTGATCATTTTTTTCATGTTCTGTTGTATTGTATAAGGGGAGGTTTATTGATATTTACTCTGTCAGCAACTAAGCAGTTAACAAACGGTCCTAAAATTGAAATACTCTGATGTGTTAGAATCAATATCAGGACCGTTCTTTCTAGAACTATATTAATTCTTTAACTTCTAAGTGTGCTGAACCCCAGAATGTGTGTAGGAGGAGTAGTCTCTGGCTCCCATTTGCCTTCAATCCCATGCTGGCAAAACAGGTATCTTTCTACTTACTTTGACTTGTCTATTTAGAACACAAGCATTTCGTTAGAGACACTTATTTGTCACTTATACCTAAAGTATGGATTACACTATTGACTTACTGTTTGTACTGTCTCTCACATGCTGGGTTTTGGTTGGAGTTTCTAATTATAATGAAATATGAGGAATGATGAGTGACTTTAATACTTAATACAGAATTTGGCACTGAAATGTACTTAATATTCTGATCCTTAGCATGAAAAATGAAAAGCATGCATGAAATTTTATTGAATTTATCTACTTCAACTTCCATGTTTTATTTATTAGGCTCCTACGTTGCTACTCAAACACCACTGCATATTCAGCTGCAGAATGCCAAAATGCCATTACAGAGTGATGAGGAACAGGCACAGACCTTTTTCTAAGATACCTGACTGTGCTGAGAGAAAGCCAGGAACAAAACAGAGTTGGCAGCACACCCCAAAATTGGGCAGATATTATTTATTTTGAGGGGCTGTGACATTTTTTGCCAGCTGCATTATCTTTCCCCAAGGATGTAATGGTATGCCAGGGAATAAGCAAACTCGAGACCTGAGGTTAGTTACTGTGCTGTAAATCTCTTGCTGTGTGCTCTCCTGAGGACAAGTAACAGACACGTTCCAGCTGATTCCAGCTGTAAACATGAATGAGGTTAGGCAGATACCGTTTGTAGTGCCAGGTATTTTAACTGCTGAGATACCCTCATAGTGAGCATTGCACTTGAATGATTTGAGGAGCCTCCCTTTTGAAGCAGTTGCAGTGAACACGTTCCTAAATACGAGGCATGAGGGGGCAAATCACAGCTTGAATGCTAGGGCAAAGTGCATTAGCTGACAACGCGGAGACTGATGTCCTGAAAAGAGGGAAAGGGAAAGAAATGTAATTGTTAGTTACTTCAGTCATGCCCTCTTTTATTTTTTTATTTTTTTTATTTTTTAGTGTGTGGAAGCTCCACGTGAGCTTCTGCAATGGTGGGATGAGCATTTAAGGGAGTTGGTGAGGTTAGCCTTGTTGGGCTACCTGTAGGATTCCCAGGGGAATATGCAGTAGTGTTTTGAAAATAATTTGTCCCTGACCTTCAATTAAAAAGTTTCTGCTTCGTTATATATTTCATCAGTCATTGTTGCACTGGCAGTGCGCATTGTTGCTGGCAATGTGTAATGAATAAATGGTGATACCAATTTTGGGGACTTAATGTCTTTGTCAAAGCTGAATGGAATTTTACAGGCTTTGGGGGGGTGGGGAAGAAAAAAAGGATTGGGGCGGTATTTCTCTTGTTCCAGAGTGTGGGGAAGTACAAAGGCAAAACAAGATGCAGGAAGTTATGGGTTTTAGTGTAAGAAAGCAATAAAGGATCTCGGGCAATGGAAGGCATTCAGCTAGACGTGAAAGTTACTGCTGCTGTTTCACAGAATAACCTTATAATCAAAGTTACTGTTTCACAGATTTTAAAGCATTTTCAAACTGCACAAGTGATATGATTTTCTACGCGCTGTACAATTTAGATAACATAATCCTTGTGATTATTTTCAGCTAGATCACCTGAGCAGATTACTAACTCTACCTTATTTTAATTTTGAGTCAGAACTCAGAGACGACTGTTATGTTATATACTTGTACTCTTTAAGAGTTAGGTTGTTCAATATGATATGTTTTGTAACAGGCAGTTGTCACTGTCTACATTTGGATTTTTCTCTCTTCCTCCTTATGACTTTAACCTGCAAGAAAATCTTTCTGATGCTCTAAAATTTCACTCTATTAATTTCTCATCCCATATCATAGAACTGCCTTTATTTTTGATGTGGTATTTTAGGGGTGTATCGAATTGTCATCTGATTTCAGTAGCCTTCAAATTTGGTGAATGCTTTGCTATGCCTTTTTAATTGCCCTTTCCCTCAAAGGAGTATTGCAGAAACAAACCTATTGTACAGCGATGAGCCTCATTAAAACACACATACTAATTCCAGGGTCAAAACAAAGTTTAGATGATTCATAGTAAATATCTGAAGACTCAACTGAAAGCTGAACGTCTGTCTTGCTTCCTGTGTCTTGTGGTGGGAAAGTTGTGTTTGCCCATGTCACTAAATATATTACAATGCATATTCACAAGGGGGCAAATCAGAATACTGAAATAATAACGCTGTTTTTTGCTGACTTCACTGCTCGTCCTTTTGATATTGGTAACAAATGTTTTGCTGTATGTTTTGGCTTAATTTCCTTGGCTTAATTTCCTTCCATTAGAGTTTACTTTGAGAGCTGAAGTAAACTCTAATGCCTTCCCAAGTTTACAACATTTGAATGCAGATTTCAGTATTTGTATGTAACAATTAACTATGGTAAACAGCAGAAGAAACAAGACTTAGGGACTGACCGTTAGGGGAAGCTCCATAATAGTCTGGTCTTGTGGATATATTTAGATAGTTCAGTTTTACAGGTGGGATATTGTAAAAAATATATCTAGAATTACACAATATGTGGATTTCTTCTAAGGACCACTGCAGTTCAGCAGTTGAAGCTTGTCTTTTCCACTTGGAAATGTTGTTTAAGCCATTTTGTGTGAATTAGGATCGAGTAATAAATTCTTCCTCAACATTAAAGGCAGTAAAACTGACAATAGTCATTGGAAAAAAAAAAAAAAAAAAAAAATACTGGGATTTTATACTACCCTGTTAAACTTGTAATCCTGCTTCTGCTGGTGCAGGACAGAGCCCTCGTTTCTCAGCTTTGAGGCAGATTTTTGTAGGCTGGAGGATATTCTCATGGGGAAGCAGCCATTGTAGGGAAGAGATTCTCTGTTCCTCCAGGAGAAAGGCTTATATGACATAACATGTATGTATGCAAAGCTGGATACGTGTGATGCTGCTAGATTCCCTATAGATTATGGTAGAAGACAAAGAGATGGAGAATATAAGCTTTCAATAGTCATAATTTGTCCAGATTTTCATAAGGGCCACCAAAAAAGCTCCACGTAATGTCAAGATTAACCTGCTGCATAAGTTTAATTCTTTCTGCCTGCCAGAGAGAGACGTTAGGGAGCTAATAAATTTTTTCTGACAATTAGTTTTATAGAAAGGTTTGTCTGGTGGCCTAAGTGTATCAATGATACAGATTTTGCTCTGAGTTGTTGGCCAGCTTGTAACTGGAAACACCTAAACATTTTCAATGATCACTATAAAATCAACATTTCTAGAATTTCAAACTTCTTGTTCTTCCACTGTAATTAGAGGGGTATTGATTTATACTATATTAAACATTGTTGGGTCTTAGCTATTTTTTTTCACAGTAGCCATGCTTTGGTTACTTTGTGCCTTTGCATAGGACAGTAATCTCAGAAATAGTTGCATACTGACTGAAGTAAGTGACTTCGTGTGGTATGATTGCTGATGTTTATGGGGCTGGTCTTAGATGTTGCCTGTCAGCATTCCTGTCTCATTTAGCATGTTTTTAAAATGTCCAGTCACTGATAATTTTTATGTCTTGGGTTTTTACCTTTAAAACAGTGATCTGAACAAGTCTAGACAAACTAGACTATTCTCAGAAATTAGCAAACTGCCAGCTACAACACACATAATGTAGCAATTTCAGTGTCAACCTTTTTACTTCTGCTCTCTTTGTATATTTTTATCCTGTAGCAAAAGGTGTAAGTGGTTCAAATGGACAGGATTTCAAAACAAACATCCAGATGGTTATCCTTTTGAATCTCCAAAAGTGTGATCTCAGAGGCATCACTACCAATCTAGTTCAGGGTTAGATTATTTTCTAAAACTAATGCTTACATGGCTGTATGAAAATAAATTTTGGGAAAATATCCAGACTTCACTGAATACCATGAAAATGTCATGCTGTATGTAGTATGCACTTGAAAGTGTCTTTTTTCATTGTAGATGCTTTAAAAATTTCTAATTCTGATGTGTCTAAACACTGAAAATTTCAGCTTGACAAAGTGTTGTGAAGAATTATATTGGAGTATACAGACAGTATAAGAAAATAGCTTGGCTTTACCATTTTCTTCATTTATCTTAATATCTTGAGGCTGAATGCTGAAAAGGTAATGTTGATTTAGCTGCTGGATTTTGTGGAGTGTATAGTTTGGGTTTTGTGGGGGTGTTTTTTGGGGGGGACTTTTTGTTGTTGATACACACAGTTATTCTGTTCTGTTACATTCAAATAATTTGAAAATGTGTTATGCATACAGATGTATTTAATGTTACAAAAACTTAGTACCAAGTGCTAGATTCTTTTGGGATTTCTTACTAATACTAGGAATAGTCCCTGTTCCCAGAGGGGAAACAGTAGTGAAGAAATGCAGTGACGATTAGACTATCCTGGCTAATGGAGGCTTTAAAATGAATTGCTTCAGTTTTACTCAAAATTTGTCAAAATGCTGATAATTTACAAAATGGTTTAATGGATTTTCTTTTATATTTTGTGGCAAAGACTATTGCTCAGAAAACATATAGAGGTTGTTTAAACTAAAAAGCCTTGTCAGTGCTTTCAGTTAATGAACTATGAAGTAGCTATTTTTATAAATATAATGATTCACTTGGAAAAGTGAAAGTCTACAGATAATTTTAAGCCCAGTCTAGGTGCCACCAAGATCAATAGGGTACAGATCAAGCCTATAGAGAGGTTTTTTTATTCACCTCTAGATCCAGTATGTTCAGTTTGCAATTAAGAGGATGTTTTCTAGCTATTGACCATGAAATATGCACCTGGCATCTGAGAGACAAGCTGTGCTTTTTATGGTTTATGCATCAATACCATTAACAAAGATCTGCAATTAGAAATTAGTCATTCTGTTGAAGTTAGACTAGCATCTCCACCCACACTTATGTTAGCCTTAGAGGGTTAAGCTAAGCTTTCTTTGGAGTGAACCAGACACTTGCTTAAAAGTACATAGAAAAATAATAGATTTAAAAGCAAGCACTCTTTTTTTTTTTTTTTTTTTTTTTTTTTTTTTTACTTATACAATTCTCTGAAAGACGAGACTATTTAATGTATTCATCTCCTGAAGATCTGGATGAGGATATGACAGGAAATAGACAATGTATGTTCATGTACATAACTTGTGGGCTATCTGCTACTAATAAAAACACCCTCCCCCTCTTTTTTTTCCCTTTCCTTTTTTCCTCTTCCATCATGGAGTATCAGAATATATATAAATGTGTACCAGTCATGAAAGAACACATTTACTCAACTAATTGCATCAAGCTTCACTTTTTTTTTTATGCTTCCCCCGCTCCCTATACTGTTCTTTGAATGGCTTGTCATTCAGTTGGAAGATTGGCAAATTAAATTACCTGTTCAAAAGCTACATTAAAAGACAAAGCAAAATGCTTTACCAAAACTAAGCATAACTTTATTCATAATTCTTTCTAAAAATTATAAATGTACGTGTATGTAGTTACACATAGTAACAGTAAACATAAAATTTAACTGTTAAGTAGGAACAGGGTACTAATGAGTGGAATTACGAATGTATACTTCATTACTAATGCTCCAAGCTCCTTCAATAATTACAGCAAATGAGAAGGAATTGCAAGTTTAAGCAATATTTCTGCTCCTTTATCTTCATCCCTTCCAATTTTCTTTTTATCTCGAAAATCAAGGGAGACTTGTTTGCAGTTCAGTTAGTGAAAGCGCTGCTCCTTTGAAGGAGCAAACACTTGCAGAGCAGAATCTGGCTGTGATACTGGAGGCCATAACGTGGTGGTTTAAGGACCTTTCCTGACAAAAGTAGGCTAAAGAGTTCTCACCTTGGCCCTTCGTTCTGGCGCTGCAGTTCACCAGTGATAACAGCAGGATACAGCAGATAACAGGAACTGATGGTGTATATATCCTTGCCGTGTGGTGGACTCTCCCAAGGTCTTTGAAATCTCTGTTTCCACCCCATAGTCTATCTGATGAAGTTTTTTGCTGCCTTCTTCAGAAGGCTTTCATACATGTGGTCATTTGTCATGCATCTCCCAGAATTGTCTGTCTTGTGGTAGTTGCCCTGAAGAGCAACCAGGGATCCTCTGACAAGCTAGGAGCACGTTAGGCAACAAATTTTCAAAGGGCATCTTCCTGAACTCTGCAATGAGTTGAACTGTGTAGAAAATGGATTTGGAAAGAACTGAATGAGAGAGGAAGAGGAGTAGTAGGTAAATGGGTGAACAGCTTCTGGCACTTGGAAAGAAAAGAGAATATAACAGCCACGAAGAAGAATGAGTGAGGGACCACCAGGACAGCAGGACCACCTGGTGCAGCTTAAGACGCATCTGCACAGATACTCCAGAGGCGCAAAGCTTGAGGTGAAATGTGGGGCTTTTGTCTGAAGCTGAAGTTCAGATGGGTCATTTGACTTTCAGCAAAAGGCCCTAATTCTCTGAATTTCAGAGAATTTCTCTGTGTTTAGCATAAAGTTTGGACTCCTGCCAAGGGGTTATTCAGCAATGAAAAAACTGTCCTAAATGTTTAGACACACCTTTTTATACCTCAAACATATTCTAGCAAGACTATTCTTCTTGGAGAGCATCAACTTAGGCCAACTTGCTTTAAAGTGAAGCTGCATTTTAGCTGGTTAAGCAAAAAAAAAAAAAAAAAAAAAGAACAATTTAACAATTTTTAAAATAGCTTGTCTTTTGTAAGTGGGGTTTTACTTGGACACTCAGAAAAGAGGCAGTTGGAAGATTAAATCTTTAGCTAACATATGTAGCACCCTGCTTAAACAAACTGGCTACTCTGGCAAGTTACCTTTTCTTGAAATTAAATGAGAACACTCACAAAGCTTATTTTTGTTCTTTCTGTTTATTTTGTTTCTTATTTGTTTATATTGGTATGGCAGAAAAAATATGTAGGGTGAGAGGCAGATGGGTGAAATATGTGGGAATAATTTTATTGTCTGAGCCAGTAAATCTTTATGGCAAAAGCTGTTGAGCTGCTTAGGAATGGTAGACACTGGATAAAATTTGTGATGTGGAAAATGGCTACTTGTGGCTACATTTATGATACTCCTTGATTTAGAAAGGGATCGGTAGCAATCCATTTGACCATGTTTTAAAGCCCTGAAGAGAGCATCAAATGGAAGTAATCTATAGATCACTTCTATACGAAACAAAAAGGCGTTTGTGGAAGGGTTATTTTGCTTCTCTCTCCCAGTGTTAAGACCTGTTAGGTTAGTTGTGTATGGTACCATTCATTCAGACTGTTTTGATAAAGTTATAGTAATATTCAAAGGAATTTTTAAAAAAACATTGGTTTATATCTTTTCGTGACTTCCATATGCAAAAGGAGGTCAGGAAAGGTATTGTGGATTTTTAATTTGTTGTCTTCAGTGCTAAGTTGCAGGACTGACAAATATAGTCTTCCCTGGCCTTGTTTAAAAAAATGTGTTGCCAATCTCATGTGTTAGGAAATCTCCCATATGTTATGAGATGGTAAGTTATGTTTTCATTATGGGTTTATCTAGGTTAGAACCATATATTATCAGTGTATATTCCTAATATAGAAACTTTGTTCTGTGCTATTTAACTGCAGACACTTTGCAGGGCGGGTTGTATGAGTGCAAGACTAATCTTAGCACTGGTGGTGTACTTGAGAGTGTTTCCAATGGTTTTTCTCCACTCCACACTTTAACATCTTATGAGCTAGTTTCACTTGAAAAGAGCAGGATATCAGAAAAAAATCTGGAACGGAGAACTAATTTGGAAACACCTGAAGAACACAGAGATTTTGCCTTTGCCACTGTAAGAGACCTTTGTAGGTTGGGAGAAGTTTGTCTTTGGTATTTTCACTCAGTTTTGCATGATACTGTGGTAAGGAAAGTTAGGAAATACAATCCTGATGAAACTGCAGTAGTGTGAATCTCAAACTCCTTTATAATTGTACTCAAGGTGTATTTGTTAGTAATTCATTATCAGAAAGGGAGGTGGAATTGATGAAGCTCTGTGATAGGGTTTGTCGTGTCTGTGCATCTGCTCAGTATTTATATTAATGAGCTGGATAACAGAAGATACATTTTTGTTACGTTTGCGCATGACAAAACTAGGAGAGACTGCATGGACAAAGGACAAGGTGAGATCTCAAAACGAGCATAACAAATTGCAACGGTAGTCTAAAAAACACCCAATCAGATTCAGTAGTGGCAAGTGCAGGGATGTATACACATTAAAGGATATTGTGTTATGCAAGTGGTCTGGAGCTGTTGTTTAAGGGGGGAGGGTTTGAAAAAGATGTCAGGGTTATAGTAGTTTACAGGTTGAATATAAGACATTCTTGTTGTAAAGAGCAAAACCGCCATACTAAGACACAGAAACAGAAGTATAACCAGCAATGAGATGTACGAAATAATCTTTCTACTCAAGTTGGCATTAGTGAGGCTTCAGCTGTAACACTGTGTCAGTGTTGGATATTCTGCTTGAGAGGTATATAACCAACTAGGGAGAATTCAGAGTAGAGCAAAAAGACCAGACATTGAGCAACTGCATTCTAGGAGAAAAAGTTCACAAAAATAGGGGTCAAAAGAAGATTGCTCCTGGTGAGTTTCACATATCTGCATCTTCTTCAAAAAAGGAAAGGAAGAGCCTGTTGCTCAGTGTCATGGAGAACTTGGCAATAAGTAATAGCCTTAAATTGCAGGAGAAAAAAAAAAGTTAGATGAAAAGCTATCCTAATGGTATCAATAATCAAACAGAACTAGATTGCCTAGGAAGGCTGTAGAAGCTCTAACACTGGAAACCTTAAAACCAGGCTACAAATACCTCAGAAATGGCATAGGTAAGGTTGGACATGCATTGAGTCATGGGTACAGAGACTGGAGGGCCTTCTGCCATGCCTTCCAGACTGTTCCCTGCAACTTCTGTGACACGTGAGGCGTGCAGCAGAGTGACATTCGGAACTGGACACAACCCACAGTGCTCTGGGAAGGGCCTCCTTGCAAAATGCGGTTCAGCAGCACAGGAGTTTGCAGGTTCCTTTAGCTGTGCTGTAGGTTTGGAGTTTATTAGTAAATGAAGTGGGGAGGGGGGAGTTGCCCACTGAAAGAAAAAAAGTGTTGTTAGGGAGCCCTGAATCGGAAAGTTGGTGTGCATGTTTCCCTTTTCTAAGCACATTGCTGCCCTCTGCTCTTTGGATAAGAATAGATGTATTTTAGTTATGCAACCAAGATTTCAGCATGGGCTTTCAGGTAGAATACTTGAAAGGCAAATGGTCTTTTTCTGTGGGTACATGAATATGGTAAACTTAAGTGCAAGAGCATGTTTTTTGCATAGAGGAATCTTTTGGTAGTAATTCTGACAAATTCTGTTGGACGTTTTTCAAAGAGACACTGTGTACATCCTGATGAAATTTGACAGTGTGACCTTTTCGTATGGGACAGAGGGAGCTTTTGCTGATGAGACTTGACACTTTTTTTCAAACACACTAACAAAGATTGCAGACCCTTTAAAAGCATATTCCCAGAGATGTGGATCAGCTTATTAGTAGCTTTACTATGCACTGCTGTGTCTCACCATATAGGACAAGACTGACACTATGTTATGCATTTGCTCAGGTTTGTTTTCCAGCATGTGTGTGTGTGTATATATGTATAGACAAACACATACACAAAGCTGCTGCAGCAGAAATGCTAATTGAATTCAATCATATATCAAAATTTCTTGAGTATTTTCCTATCATAAATGGCTTCTATTATGTTCTATGCTTTTCAAAATCATAATTGTCAATGCTTTGTCTGAAACTATTCAGAGTCTAAATGTGAAAAGAGATACTCCTTTTTATTATTTAGTAATATATCAGTATAAATAATTCTATTGTTTTTGTGATGTCATTCAAGTGAGAATTCATATTTATGCATTGACTTGAATTTAGTCGTGAATTCTGAAGCATTGTGACCTGTTGATTAATATCATGGGGATAAGTGTTATGTGGGATACTGAAGTATGGGGGAAGAATGATGTGTTATTTTGGATTCAGAGGAGTTGACAGAATTCTGATGTGCTATCACTCTTCTACACAAGAGCTCTTTATTCTGCTTATGAGAGGAAACACCTCTTTGGGAAGCATGGGGGAAGGTAAAGATTGCATATAGTGTGGAGATATCTCTGCCTAATACTTGGGTACGAAACATTCTTCTAAAGCTGTTCTTGCTATGTTGCGAGTTACCCTGTTGGCAGTGTTGTAGACTACTTAGTCTCAAGGACACTCAAATACGGACTTTAAAGAAGCCACTTGATCCCGTCGTTGCCAGGAATAGCCCCCAATGGCAAGCTGCAGTCTCTTGTGTCAGTTTGTGGATGGGCATGTCAGTAGGAGTTACTAAGCAATTACCTTTTGTACTCTCTGTGGATGACAAGTCTGTAATGTCTGTGTTCACCTTCTACCCTGGCCTTTAGAGATGGGCTCTTTATTTGCATGAGATGTTTTCATTAATGGGAAAGATTTTGGAAACTGCATCATGGGTATTATAATGATGCTTCTCCAGGAGAGGTAGGGAGACACAAATCGATCACAGTGTGATGATAGCAAGGTAAACAATGTTTCTGCAAAGTGAGGGCAGCCTGTGAGCAGGAGAACAGATAGCTCTGCAGAAGGCAATGGATAATCAGAGTCATTGGAGATTCAAGTTCACATACTGTTCTTACAGTAGCTGCCATTTTTCATGTTTAAATTCAGTCTAAGTGGATGCAGAATTATTACTGGAGTTCAAATCCACCTAATGCAATTAATTTAGCCTGACCAGTTTCATGAGAGAGATTGGGAATCTTTGGGCTAATAATCCTCACTGGCCCTGAGAACAGTTGCAGCTGTTCTCTGCATTTCATACAGAAGAATTGCGATTCACACTGTAAAATTACTCCCTCGCCCACATGCTGAAGACTGCAGTTGTATTTTGCGTGTATCGCTAGCAATCACACAGGTTGATGGGCAACTGTCTCCTTGAAAAGGTGCTAGTTCCCTCTGCATTCGTGCACCTCTTGAGTGAGGAAATCCATACAATTTTCTTGTGGCATTAGTTGTGGTAGGTCAAAACTGGCACCAGACTGTGCTAGTTTTATAAATATGACTAGCTTTTGTTGTTCTGTAGAAGTAGAGGTTCCTGGACCTGAAAATTTTGTTTACACATAAAAACATTACTTACAATAATCCTTAAAGTTATCCTGAAAATGCCGGAGAGGAAACTAGGAGAGGAAAGAAAGCTGCAGCTCTTTCTTAATTTCCAAGTCTATACGTGGCTGTAAGCTGGTTCTGGCTGTTGAGATTTTTTTTTTTTAGTAGAGCTTTTGGAGCTGGAAGATGTTACCTTTACCGTCTGATTTTGAATACTACTCAGTGACTGCTTCCTTAGTATTCCTTTAATGATATGTGCAGGACTTAAAAAAGCTTTTAGAAAGAACCTAAAAGCAGGTCTGGAAAATGTTTGTGAGGAGATGGTGGTGGTTGTTGCTCTTGCAATTGTTTTTCACCCGTGGAAGTGTCTGAAGTCTGATAGAAAGACTAACTTAGTCTCCCAGAGCACATACGTTGTGTTGATAAGGCATGTAGTGGTCTTCCCTTCCTGTGGAAATATTCAAGGCTTCAACAGGTTTTGGCAATTCTATTTTGGAATGCAAACAGGACCTTTAATTCCTACCACACCACCTCCTTCCAGGAAAAAAGGAGCAAATCTGGGGGAAGGAGGAATGAAGAGAGGAGGCTGTAGTTCTGCAGTATCCTGAGAATAACTGTGGGACTTCTGAGTCAGATCAGAAACAATGTGGCCATACTGTGCTAAGATTTGAGCCAATACATACTTCCAGTTCGGATTTGTTCAGAAACATTGCTGTGTTAATGTTTTGTGCTGCTGCCCTTCGCTCCTGACCATTTGCTGTCCATTTGCTCCTGACCAGGTGCTGTCCATTTGCTTTAGAAGGCTTCTTACTGCACCTCTTACAGCTCTCCGTGTCCCCTGCCCTTTCGTCTGCTCCTGAATCCCTGTGGGTTGCTGGTAGAATGTCACTTGCCTGCATTAAAAAGCATCTTTCCAACCCTCCCTCACTTTTTTTTTTTTTTAAGATGTTTAGCGCTGCTGGACCTTCCTTTCCCTGCCTTTGCTTTCCTCTGAGGGGATACAGGGGATTCTCCCTGTCATAAGGACAATCACAGATGCTTGGAACAATGATTCAGTTCCCAGAATCTGGGCTTTTTTTGTTCCCTGCAGTTCTCCAGAGATACCTGGGGTTGAGGGAAGAAAAGATTTCCATGAGGACTGGTCAAAACTAACTCTTTGACCCTCAGCCTTTCACTGTTTAGGACATATTTCCAGGTGTGTTTTGCTAACATAACAGACTAGTGTTGCAAGCCATGCTGCTCCTGGGCCTTGCATTGCTGTACACACAGTGGTTGCTTTTGTTCAGTTCAGGAAAGAAAAATGCAAGCTTCCATTTCCCTGCTTAGAAAATGCCAAGTGTGCCTGAAATTGGTCAGTGGAGGATACAGGCGTGTGCCTCCGCCAAGTGCGTGACTTGTATCCTGCAGGCATGGGAGCAGGAAACTCTGTTGATGCATTGTCACACAAATTGGTGAAATAAATATGTAATGTCCAGAACAAATGGATTATTCTGTTGCTTCCAGACAGCAAATGTATATATCGTCAGCCTATGTGCAGATGTATAGATATAACGTAGAGCATAACTAGGGCCTAATAGTGGTAATGAGAACATCTGGAACATATGTTGCTTCCTGTATTGCTCACCTCATCTGCACATTTGGCCCTCTCATTGTCTTGCACAGGTTCTGTACTGGAGCACTATTTAGTAGCTGCCAAAAAAAAAGTTGCGATGGAGCAGGTCTGGTCAGCAGGAGGCTCAGCAGGACTCCGGCTGAGCTTGGGACCCAGTGGTTGTGGTGGTTTTGGCAATTAGCCAGTTATCCTCAGTGCTGTCTCTGAGTTTCTCCTTTTTACAGTTCACACGGTTTGTGTCCTGATTCTTTGATGTATACATTTTTAAGTTCCCACGCTATCATCTTCAGATCTTAAACTTTCTTTTTCAGTGCAGTGTGAAAACCAGGCGGCCAATGTCTGTGTGATCCTGTGGAGCTAGAAAATAGGCAATCAGAAGCAGCGTGACTTTGAGTTATGTCACTACATGAAGTAGGTGTGTCTAGGGGGGCTGTCTCTTTTACTGCTCCTCCTTTCCCACACCCTCCATGCAAGTACACATACAGATGATGTGACAAATGAAAGTCCCAACAAGCAACTACAAAAGGTTTCCAGAAAGTAGTCATGGTGCAGATTCCTTCTTTTCTGTCAGTTCTTGTGATGGAGTTGGGGGCCTCTGGAAGATGCTGTTGATGATGCCAATATAGCTAGTGTCTTCAGGTGATGCAGGTCCGTAACTGCCAATACCTGTCTCTGCTTCCTCTTTCAGTCATGGTGTCGGATACAGCAGGCAGATGAGATCCTGCAGTGAAATCATAGGCGAGAGTTGAGCCTGATCCCAAGGGACTTAAATCTTGCCTTCAGATAGGTAAGAGCTCAGTCCATAGCCATGAGGCAACAGCTGAGGTGATGACATAGTAGTTTCTGGAGATGGATGAAGTGTTTCCCCACCCCAAATTAAAAAAAGAAACGTGAGGTGAACATTTAAGTGAAGGGAATAGTGGTTAAGCAGACTGTGGTGCCGTCCTGCAGCAGTGGCAGTGACAGTCTCACTTGATGACAAGAGACAGTGCAAGCTGTCTTGTTTGCATGACTTTGCTCAGGCTGGACATGAGGAACACATGCAAGTGTCTTGCAACTTGCCAAGCTAGCTGGCTTTGCTGTTGGTACAGTATGCCTGATGGTCTAAGCAACTTTCAGCATGGCAGAATAAATCCATACCTGTATCCCTGCGGTGCTATCATGTACACGGGTGTGTGGGCCAGCTAGTGTAAATGAGAAATGACAGGCAGCAAACAGTTGCCCCAGCCTCTTGTGAATGCATTTCTTTGAGATGTCATGTGCCTGTGGCTTTACAAGTGGCTTTTGTTTCTCCAACACTGAGCCCCGTGGCAGCAGAGTAATGTGGGTGATGTGCGTTCCCAGTCTCTGAAGGACTGAGGCAGCCTCTTTGATATTGAGCCAGATTGTTTGAATGTCACCTTCCCCATCCTGAAGTTCTGCCTCCACTTGTGATCCTTCCACACTTCTACCATGACACTTTGCTGCCAGTCTGTGATCAGTCCCAGGTGGTGCGTGGAAAGAATGACATAGTTAAAATATTTCTTCATTTTATTTGTATAACTTTTATGCTCAGGAGTTTCTTTGGCTTGGGGTTTTGTTGTTTGGTTGTTATTTCTCTGTTATTTAAGTCATTGAAGGTGCTGCCCACAGTGGGATTTCCCCATTATATCTTCCTGCTCTTGTTACCATGATTTCATTTCTAGCCACAACTCGGTTATAGGCAGCTGCTGCCATTCTAACCGCCCAGTTGCCCAACTTGTATCTGTTGGTCACCTCATCCTTTTCTTTGACAGAGGTCAGCAGTCACATTTTTAAAACACATGATCACATACGTACATTTTAACATGCATAAGCAATGTTTTGAAGGGTGACAATGCACCATGCTGCCGCTATCGGGCGTTTTTTTGATGCACTGTACCGTGTGGTCACTGAGCTTTAAGCACAGGGCTGTGTACTGAAAGCTGCAGGAACTTTGAGCTGCTGTGTGATGCAGAAGCGCAGGGCTGAGCTGGTTAGCTGCTTCCAGCAAAGCAGAGCTTTCTGCTGAGACCTAGCAGGTGCTGTGGACTAGGTTGGCTCACCTGCTGTCAGGATGCTGTCACCTTGCAGCTCCGGATCCATGGGGTTTAATACTATCTTATTATCCCTTCCTTCATTTCAAACTTCATTACTTGGAGTTAAATACAGCTTTCCAGTTTTACTCTAGAGTTTCAGAAAAATGCTGAGGGAAGTATCATAGCTAACACATTTCAACTCTTGACCAGCAAAAGCCCTTACTCTGCAGACTCGCTTTAAGTAGCGTTAGGTAAAGTACTGTTCAAAATGCCATTGGCTGCCAGTATCTTGTCAGTGCTGCCAGGCATGGAACTGAACAAGTGGGGGTGGCAACAAGCAATCAGCAAAGGAAATAAGGAATATCTCTGTCAAGCTAGGAATAACTTGAATTTCTGATGCATGCAAGCAAGCAAAAATGCCATCTTCTCACCCACTCCCTTCTTTTGCCCATCTTTCTTTTTTGATTTTCTTCATGCTGTGCCCAAACTTCCTAATTGTAGGCCATTTTTAGAAACTGCACTGATTTTGAAATGGTATTTTACTGTGAAACGTTTTTCACCTCAGTTACTGAGGTATTAAGGGTACAATAATGAATACTTACCTTCCTGTGTACTAGCAGATAATTTTTCAACATAATTTAATTTTGCCTGAAGCATAATCTTTATAACAATGGATGCTTGATCATATATTCACTTCTTAGTAACCCTGGAGACAAGTTTCATGCTGACCATTCAAATGAGTATTATCATGCAAGTACTAACAAGACTAACTGGGAATAATTAAGTTATGTGTAGGCGTGAGAACCATAATGATTCTGATAAATTCCCACATTACAAATCAACCTGCTTGATTTGCTTCAGTACTTATTTTAATAGGAGCAAGGTGATCTAAGAGAAATTTTTCTTGATACTGTTTTGCCTCATGGAAACTATATAAAAGCTATTTGTAGTAAGGATAATTTACTATTATGTATTTAGATCTGGAGCAGTGGTAAGGGAGGGAAGCCAGGTTTAATAACCAGGAACGTTATTTTGTCTTCATTTCATTGAGGGGGGGTTTCTCAAAGCCTGGGAGACCTTCCAGAGCTGTAGGATAAACTTTTGGATTAATGTGATAGACTGCTACCCTTGTAATTTTCCTTATCTATATAGAGTCATGCATACCTATGTGATGGATTACTTATGTATAGATAGCATTATAAAATATTTTCCATCTCCGTTACCTCTAGTATCTTCAGGCCATGTATCTAGTTCCAATCTTGGTACAGACAATTAAGCCCCCAGGCAAACCAAACTAGGATTATTTTATTTTAAAATACACTTCAAAAACTCACAGGTGTTCATATGGTTATGAACATATATTATGTTATGTTCCTTTGTTCCTGTTTTTCTTTAACTTAGCTTTGTGCTTGCTGGAACCTTAAAAGTGTGAAACAGAAGGGATTGGAAGCAGTAGAATAACTTCCTTATATTGTATGGTTCCCTAAAAATGACATCAATAAAAATTTAATCTCTGTGCCTTGAAACTATGGTAGGATTTTACTGTGATATATCCTTTTTTTGTTGTTGTTGTTTTCTTCTCTATTTCAGGCCAAACAAACAAAGTAGCCAAGGAGGCAGCCAATAGATGGACAGGTGTGTATGCATTTGTATTGATTAACACAGCTTCAGACTAGAGCAATTTCGGTAAAAGACCTACTCGTTGTTAAGAATTTTAAATTTGATTAGGACTTGATGTAGGATAGCTCTCACTTATAAAAGCATGCAGAAATATATTTTACTTACAAATCATAGTGATTCAAAAAAAACCCCAACATTTTCTTCATTTAGTTAATGAACATACTTCATATCACATAGCAGATTTGTTCTCCTGGTGCTATCTTGCGCACTGTGTTAAAACCTGCAATTCATTTTCTTGGTTGAGTTAAAATCTCTTAAGATCAGGAAAACATTAACAGAAAGAGACTGGAAATGGTGGTGTCCAGGTATTCAGAAAGTTTAATGCTTCTTTTCTGCATTTTCATCTGTTTCTAAAGAGTAGAACGCTTAGCGGTACCTTATTGCTGCTACCGCATGATGGATGCTAATATAAAGTAGGTATTTCTCAAACTAATTCATCAGCTTTGACATGCAGGAAAAATACTGCAGAGTTTTCAGTAAGGTTACTGTGATAACATTTGTGTGGAAATGTAACTCAATTTTCTCTTGTTGCATAGCTTTGCTATATAGCTATATGTTTCCTTTTTTGCAGAGCAAGCAATATGCATGTCCTTTTTTTTTAATTATTTAGAATTCATCTACTACTGATGGACTGTTCACTGTCATTGGTTATGCCAAGTGTAGCAGGATATCTTTGTCATAGTCTTTTGACTATTATTATTTTATATCTTCATTTGCACTGGGTTGTTTACTGCATATGGGGAAACAAAGTTACTCATTTCAAAATACCTTCTGGGAGTACTGATGTCAGGGCTTTCTACTGTTGATGACAGGCTGTTGTTCTCAAGGTTTTAAGAGAGGTAAAGGAACTATGCCTAAGCCTGTAGAAAGTACTTTGCTATTTAATTAAACAATTTAGTTATAGGCTGTAGCATGTTTTTCTTCTGAAGAGACAGTTTTAAAACCAAATGTGTGACGGTTAAAGAAAAGAAAATATTTCTAAGGTGTGCAGATGCAGAGAACACTTCCTGTCTTAAGGAGTGCTGCAATTTATGGCTATTAGGAATGACATAGTGAGTTTCAATCAATAATGCAGTGAAAAAATGGTGTTAAATTGAAGAGAATGCATATGCTAAAATAACAGTAATGTGATGCTAAAAGCGCTGACTAAAATAAAGCTACCTGAATGTCTTTTTAACTTTCAAACAAAATCTGTGTTATCTGAACAAACATGCACAGGACTAGAAAGGACCTTACAGTTAATTTGAATCTGATTTTTGCAGTTGTAGACAGTCACACAGTAGGTGTCTAGTTGAAAAAGGACCTATAAAATACTTACAATGCATATTCACACTTACCTCATCACTGTAGCAGGCTTACACTGTAATTGTAGCTTTGAGTCCTCTTATAGAAGAGGAACAAGAAAAGATAAGGGTAACCTCCAGAAAAGAAGACATATTTTACTTAGTACTGAGTAAAAGTATGTCATTAGCAAAAGCCTCCCGTTTTCTATTCTAAATCTACTTAATAATTATGTTCCCTACTATGTGCCTTTTTCGTATACACAGAGAGAGTGCCAGTGGAAGGATTTTGTTGTAGTCAAGACTATAAATCATGCTTTCCTAAACATTAAAAACTGAATGTTTTCCATTCTGTTTACAGATAACATCTTTTCAATAAAGTCCTGGGCCAAACGTAAATTTGGATTTGAAGAGAGCAGAATTGACAAAAGTTTTGGAATCCCAGAAGACTTGGATTACATTGATTAGCGTTTAGCAATTTATGGCTGACACAGTTGTACATAGTTTGTTAAATATTCTCAGTTGGCATTTAAATGTGTGTCTGATTCCTCTCCAAACAACTGACCACCCTTATTTTGCAGTTTTTGTTAAAGTTAATAAAATTCTAAAAATATTTGTTGCATTTCCTTTTTTCCCTTGTACTTCTAGAGGGACAGTAAATCACTTTGTTACTTCTTTGAGACAGACTAAGAATGGACAGGGGTTATAGGGAATAATTATCACAAAGTCCTGAGACTGGTTTTTACTCTTCTGCTTAACTGGGAGTAGTACTAAGAGCTGGAAGCTCCAGGGATTTATGTTTAAACATGTTGAAGACTTTGGGGTGGAAATAAGAGGGGACGATATAGAGTAGAATGCATTTTTCCCTCATCTCAATAATTAAATACCAAAGATGCATAATCCATTAATGGAAAACATGAAGACAGTAAAGATGTCAGTAGAAAGGCTGAGGTCTGATTTCAAGCTCTTCTTTATTGTGTTGCTAGAACCGCTTGTAAGTTTAGTGACCAAATTTTGTTTATTGTTCAAAAATACGCGTTCATCAGAGCAAAATATTTTCCAGTGGATGTACTGGATTTGACACTGAGAAAGCTTCCCTGATCAAGATTGTTACTGCATAGGAAAGGGATCAAAGCGCGCCCATCCATCCATTTGCACTGCAGTGAACCGAGATTTAGGATGCTAATCTGGGATGTCAGAGACCGAATTCAATTTGCTGTTCAAATTGAAGATGCTGAGCATCTTTGGGTCTATGTACATTTTTCAATTTCAGCCTGAAAAAGCAGCCAAGCAAAATAGTAACAAATTTCAGAATGTCTCATTTCTGGTGAAATTTCACAAGCACCTCACTTTTTATCAGCTTTATCAGTTTCTAGCTCTCATCAGTGCGTGGCCACAAAAAGAGGGGTGGAGAGTACAGGCTGGTCTCCTACCTCCCACAGCTACGGACTGCAAGGTGGCGTTTCTGCTGTACAGCTCTGGAGGATATCAGCTTTACCTTTACAAGGCAGATGGGCCTGCTGCAAGGTAGATGGGCGTATTGCTGGGAAGCATCTGTCTGCCTTTTCTGTAACCTCTGACGAGAGTATCGCCGAAAAGGCGACGTTCAGCTGGAGATACGCTCAGAAGTCTGTCTCCTGTGACCTTTCCAACTGAAATGTTTCCTAGCAGTTCAGTGCGTGTTAAAATCCAAGGATTTTAGGTGTGCCCCTGGCTATTGTCATCCCACATCTACGAAGACACCAAAGTCATTGGGAAGAGACCGAGTGGAAGATTTTCCTCTGATAGAGGTAGCGTAGCAAACTGTCTGTTGCCTAAGGAAGATGTATGTGATGCCTGGCACATAGTAAAATGTCACTGTGCTTACAATTGCAATGGAGATATTTCCTTTTAAGTGTTTTGGAAGGATTTTATTCCTAATATATCCAACATTTAACATAAAATGTGTTATTTTTACCAGCTGGTAAAAGCTTGATGCAAGTAGGTAGCATTGAGCTGAATGCAGTGTTTCTTACTGGGCCTGGCTTTTGCCCCACGAGTGGAGTACTGTCCCCTGCAGGTGCCAAACCAAAGCATCGATGCACGTGTAGCTTGGGTGGTTGTTCTTGCTCTTGGATTTTGTGCTGTGAAACACTAAAGAAAGAGCTTTTTTCTGTTCTTTGTAGAATCTCTCTCAAATTATTTTTTTTTTAATTTTTTTTCCTGAATGTCTGGGGTTTTTTTGTGAATCTATTCTGCGCCACCTGACAGGTGTCAGAAGCTCCTTGCGCATCTGCATTTGAGAGCACGTATCTGCCACACAGAAGAGATGATGACGACTTGAAAGGCTTGTTCGTATGAAGGGATGCCGAGCGTGTGAACTTGCTGATGGTTCTTACCTCTTAGAATTACTTTCACATGGCTGAACTTCTACTTGTAAAGGAGTCTCGGGTAATTTATGGCCTGTAGCAGTTAGTGCACCCAGACTTCCTCTGGTACCTGTGGGGATGAGGGTTTCTGACTGATTTCTACTGCTTTGACTGCTTTCCAAATTCAAGAAGGAAATGAAGATGACCAGCTATGTAAGTTTAGCTGCAATATTGTGGCTTCCTGTCTGTAGGGTGAAAGCATTGTGGACTGCAACAAAACCATTAAATATAATAAATAGCAACTAAGTAACTGTACTTGAGGTAGACTTGCTTAGAGTAGACTTGCTTAGAGATGCCGCAGCCAGCCAGCACGAGCAACACTTTTAAAATGTCAAACACGGCCCTCACGCTTTGGATGCAAAACTTTAGTTCAAGTGCAAGGAATTTCCAGCGATATAATTTGCTGTCAAGTTTTGGTTTTGTTTTACAGGTACAGAAGAGAACACCGATATGCAATCATACTATTTTCTACTCCTGTCTTCCACTTTTCATGTTGGTTAGCGAGCCTGGTGGGAGAATGTGCCTCTTCCGGTAAGGACACAATTTTGGAACAGCTAGACCAGAAATTTCTCAGCTAAAGAGAGGCAGGGAAGAGGGAGGCACATTATTATCAGAAACTGAAGCTTGTTCCTATAGTGGAGTTGATGTATTTTATACTACCTTTTGCATGATTCTGCTGGGTTTTGGGGTTTTTTTTAGTGCAGATGACTTGCAACAGGAAAAGCAAATCCAGATCCTTTCTGAGACAAAGAGAGACAATTTCTATGTCTTGAATATTCCAAGACACTTTCAGACTACTGCATCTGCTCAATTTTAGAAGCTTTTTTTCTTAAAAAGATATGCAGCTAAGTCCCACAGTATGAAACCAAGTATGATTATGTGGTTTGAGGTGTGTGTTCACTTTAATTTTTAAGAGAAACTGAGACTTTTGTTTTCTGCTGAGTTAAGTCGCTAACAGTTAAAATGATTTTCCTTCTCCTGAGATGTTTTTTGCTATTAGCCTACAACAAAAATGAAAACAATCAATCTGATCTTGTGTCCCAGTTTGTTTCTACAGAGTTTTCCTGAGATAGAATCGGGGATATTTCTAAATAATCTAACATGAAAACGGTGGGGGTTAAATGCTGACTTCTGCTGTCACTCTTGTGGTTATCTCCCAGCTATATTATGTATATGTCTTCCTCTTTTTTTCTTTCTTTTTTTTTTTTTTTCTTTCTGCCCTGTAGGTTTTTTGCCCATGTAAGGTAAATATTTTCAACTGTTCTAGCTAAGTCAGGAGGTCAGGCCCTTATTAAAATTCAGGTTTATAATTAAAGCAGCTACTAGTGCAAAGTGTGAAAATCAAAAGCAGTTGGTTTTAGCAGTCTGCAGCTCTTGCAGGAGCACGACCCGGTCCAGGTTTTCAGAATAATCTCATGAGGACTTTATCACTACAGTACCAGGCTGAGGTGTTGGGTAATCCTACTCCTTGGGACTGATGCTGATTAGGCACTGTGAAGCAAACCTAGACACGGCAGAAAATATTTGTACCTGATCTACTTAGAAACCTTACTGGTTTAAAGAAAGTTTGCTGACTGTGTCTGCCCTGAAACAACCTGTTCTCCCTCGGCTTTTCTTTTAACTAGCCAAGCATGGAATCTAGGGCTCCTTTTGCTGTACTTGGAGAGCATTAAAATGTTAACAGTCAAAAGGGTTTAGATTTTGATGCGATTGAGCTGCTAAACCTTTCATTAATGCATCCTCTGAAACAGGGAAAATCCAGGCTCTGAAGCAAATGGCACAGTGATGCTGTGACTGTGGCAAAGCTGGAACTGAAACTTACTGGGAGAACGATGGAAAAAGAAACCCAACCTGTGACGGTGACTAAGAAGTTTGATGCAAGAGCTCCTTACAGAGTCCTCCTGCTGCCCAGGGTATTTCCCCTAGTCAGATGATCTGCCTGGTGCTTATCTTCACCTTGTTTCTTGTAGAGGTGAGGTTTGTAGGATTACATTTTCTGTGATTTCTCTCCTTTCTTTCCCTCCCAGCGTTCTTAAATTTCACCGTGGATTTCAGTCAAATTTAGTCTGAGGGGCTGCGGCGTGAGCTCGCGATTTATCTGTTCTGCTTGGCTGACTGCCTGATAAATCCAGGCTTTCCCTTTCCCACCTGCCAGTTTAGGGACTGGAGAAGGGGTAGAGCATGCTGGGCGTGGGAGGAGGAAGGAGAAATGTCAAAGATGGCTGTAAAAGACCTGGAAGCATGTGGTGCCTGCTGGTGGTGGAGTTTATGTGAGGGTCTGGCAGCACTGCTGGGGAGGAGCTGGGATGGGGCGTGCAGCCTTTCAGTGGGAAGGAGCGGGGATGTAGGAAACTGGTCTCTTGGCAGCCTGACTTCGTTACTTCTGCCACTCGTGGAGCTGCGATTATTAGTCTGGGGGTTTACAGCAACGTAAATTTACACAAGGCTTCACCGAGACAGCAATTAGATACCTCGCCTGCTCTAGAGAATCTGCACGCCCCAGAAGTGCACGTCTGGTGGCTTCAGCAGCTGAAGTCCTTGGCTAATCTCGGTGTCACGCAGGTGGCTGGATTCTTCCCTGTGCAGTTAGCTGCCGTCTAGATACAACGCTTCTGTAAATATTCCTGTGCTTAAGGGATCTGCCCGCACAGCAGCGACAGCCTTTCTCTTCAGCTTCCTTTTCTCCTTGCCCCTTTTGCTTTTTCCTCTTCCATCCCTCCACTGTCATTTCCCTTTCAGATCTGCTTACAGAAACCACGTAGGCTGAACGAGCAACATACGGCAGGCTGTACAGATGGTTGTCTGTCCTACTCCTCCTCTTGCCGACACCCCTGTCGGCGCACACCTTCCAACACGCAGGCACATAGGAAGGCAAGAATCTATACGTTAGACTTGGCTCTCTAAACTGCACGTGCAGAAGGCTGCGGGTCAAGACTAGAGGGCAAAAACGTCTGTGAACAATACCGCAAGCGCCTCTGAAAATTTCAAGGTCACTTCAGCAGCTTTATAATGCCCCACGAATGAATGAACAGGTTTTATGTTATGGATAATTTGGTCATCTGGTCATTACTTCACGCAACCTAGTCAGAAAAATTTTCCTTTTGGAAAATAATTCCTGGTGAAGTATTTATAAAGAACAGCTTTCAAGCAAAACCTGCTGGGCAATTTTCTGTTTCCAGCTGTTTGATGAAAACTTGAGCTATTCTGAGAAATGAAGAGCCTTTCCACATGAAAGACTTCATTTAAAAAAATAGTCCATCCTTCTGTTTCAAAAAGTCTTGCTGGTCTGCTGGCAACCCGCTGTAAAGTAAATCCTGTAACCAGTCTGAGGGGTACCTTTTTTCCCCACCTTCACCTTTCTGTTTGTTTATATTAAAAAAAAAACCCATACCAAAAACAAAACCACCCCAAACCCAGAGGGAAGTACAGGGGGAAAAAGTCAATCACATATTTTCTTGCATTACCATTACTAGCCATGCAAAATAATGCATCTGGCTGATCCTAGCATTCTGGAGGATTTTTGAAGGAAGATAAAAGTCAGATTTTCATATCTTGTTTTCAGTTTCTCAGAAAAATTAATTGACTATTGAGTCAGATTTTATTTTTTTCCTTGTTATGCTGCACTTGGTCAAAGACATACTCCCAGTGGCAGAAATGCTTTTTGATTCATTTTTTGCATTGACATCAATTAATCATCATAACAAACTATATTCCTCTGTGGGCTTTCTTTCCTCCCTATTCTAGGGAATATGCTTTTCACTATGTTTTAAAACAATTCCTGAGATCAGTGATCAAAAAACCAAAAGTCAAGGCTCTGTAGCAGATGTGTGTGTTATTCTGTGGTCAGTGATATCGTATCTGCTTGAGAAGAGAGTTTTACCGAGAGCTCCAAAACACCAGTCTCAGTATCATCTGGTGAAAGGCAAGAAGCTTTATTTTTTCTGTTCCACTAAGCACTGATTTCAATTAGGTATTTATCATTAGCATCCTCGGCTATTAAAGAAAAAAAAAAAGAAAGAAAGGAAAAAAGCCTGGATGGTATGTTTTGGTTTTGGTGTAACTACCATCAAAGGTTCAGTGAGTGAATAATATTTTTTAACAGCTATTTTGAACAAACCAGCTTCAAATCTGTCTTTTTCTGGTGCTTTCAAGTGAAGATGTTATAGAAGTACTGGGGTTTTGTTCTGTGCTTAGATTGGAGGCGGTAAAAATGAGAATAGTTAAAATCATTCAAAATCAAAACTTCAATTTAAAATGTTTTGTTCAAAATTGGTTATCACATCTTCGAAGCTGTCTTTTTCTTTACCAGGAGAAAAAGAAAAAAAAAGGTCTAGGAGCCCTTTTGTTATCATTAACTGTCTAAATCATTAGGAGATTGTACAAACCTAGGAAAACCATGCACGTCTGAGCAGGACATGCATCTTCACTCTTTTGAGTAGGCATGATATAAAATCTGTATTTCAGGGTTGCGTATTTTCATTCTTCTTATTCTTTCTTTAATACTTCTGGTAGTTACTGAAAAGGAGGAGTTTTCTGTTTTGTCCTTTACTGATATGCAAATTTGGCTGTTAACTTGATAGGAACTTGGGAAATGAAAAGGGGGAATTCAGTTTCAAACTCTTGGTTCTTTTTAGGCTTTTGCCTCGTCAGTCTTGAGCCAACGGAGTGGGCATTGTCTGACGTCCTGTTTTGGACTGACTTCCCAAATTAGAAAATCGTAAGTGGAAAGCCTTGATTCCTGACTAGCTCTGCAAATATTTCCTCTACCGACCTCCGCCCCCCTCAGCTGCATCACCCAGCTTTGGGTAGGGAGCAGACATAAAACAACAGCAACAGGTTTTTCTAAAGTTTTTTGCCTTTGTATGGTTACTGCTATTGGTTAGTATGTCCCTGTCCTGAATTAAGGCCCGAGGAAGGAGGGTTCGCTGCTTAAAAAGCACTGTCAGGATCTACGCTTAGATCTACATTTGATAGCAGTTCCCCCCTCAGCTCTTTTAGACAACTTTTTTTTTTTTTTGACATAGTAACCTGATAAACGCTTATCTTGGCAAGTGAGTGTTGAATAATTGTACTCTAATGCCAGTGCATTTGCATCATAAACTAGTATGCAATGGTGTAAGCAACCATTTACGATTAAATTAAAAAATTGAGAGGACCAAGCTTGCAGGTGTACTATGGAGTTACTGAAGAAAACCATTTGATGTCAAGCTATCTACTTGACAATGTAATTTTTTTTTTTCAAGATAACATATTTCAGAGGCTTTAGTTTCATTCGCCAAGCCAATGCTAATGGGAATGGTTCTGTCACCTCTTGTATGAATGATGGCAATGATGGTGGGACAACGATGGGTTTCAGCTTTTACTAAAATGAAAGAAGTTTTGCCAAGAAGCCGGTAGAGGAAGAACCTTCTGAGGAGCATCAATCTACTGGAAAAAGAAACATTTCTGCAGCATGTGCCTTTACAAGACCTGCTTGATTTCCGAATACGTCAAAAAGCATCCAGATCTGATGGATGAGAAAATAAGTTAACTCAATTTCTGCACTCACATCCTGCAAAAGCCCAGGGTTTGCCTCTTGTCTTTGCTCCACCTGACAGGTGTCATCTTATCTTGGGTTTTAGCCGTTAGGGGCTGGCCCCGGGAGTTTGGGCTGCGAGGTTCTCCTTCCAGCGCTGTGGGTGGCTGTGCGGGCAGATACTGCTCCTCGGTTACTTGTGTGCAGAGAACAGCCTCATGTCTGTCTGGAAAGTGGAAAAGCTCTTGATGGCCTTGCATGAAAGCTATTGTGGCAGTACTAGTAGAGCGTTATTCCCTTTAGTCTAAAGCTTACGTCCACGTATTCTTTCTCTTTGAAGTCTGGAATAGAGATAATGCATGTCCAGCCTCCTGTCCATCAGCCTTCGAAGTTCTAGGAGAAGCAGTAAAAAATAGAAAGTAAATACAAAACAGAGCAAAGACTGAGGATGAGGGGAATAAAAAAACCTCATGACTTCTACTCTGAAGTCAACATTTTAACATTATGTGTGTGAGAGAGACCCTAGAAATGTCTTTTCTTATCTCTACCCCGTGCTTGAATCCCAGATCAAGGTAAACTAGACTTTTTTTCTTCACAGAGGGTGAGTATTATCGCTTGTAGCCTCACATGGCTGTTTCCCCAGATGGGAAACCTGGGGGCAACATATACAAGTAGCGTTTATTAGCTTGCATTTCCATTCAATGGGAAAGAAAATTTTAGGTGTCAGTGACTTCACGCTTGAAATAACTATTAGTTTGGTGGCTTTTTATCCCCCGCTGCAGAGGGACGCGCTCTCATTGAAAATACCTCCGGCTGTGCAAGGTGGTATTTTCTCCTCCTTCCTTAGGACTTGAGCTACCCTGGCAGAAATTAACCCCTTCGCTCTAAAGAGCAGACTCAGGAGGTGATGGGCCCTTCTGAAAGGTCACAGCTCTTCCCGCTTTTTCCAGAGATCGATGGGCTGGGATAATGGGAAAACCCCTCCACGCTCAATGTAAGGAGGTGACTTGTTTCTGCTTCGGCTGGAGGAAATCACAGATGGGCAGTTTGGGTCTATGTGCTTGTTTCAGTGTATGCTAGATTTCACACGTAACGTTAGTCGCTTTTTTCAGCAGCTTCCCCGCAGCCGGTGAGGAAAATATCTGCCACCAAGGTGTGCAGCCAGCGTCACGGCAGCCCTTGGGGTAGCAGGCACTTCTCAGTGTCTCTTGTCCACGCAGCAGCCGCAGGAAGAAGCGAAATGGGAAAACGTGAGTGTAGAAGCACCACGGCGAGCAGGAATGCTGTCCTCCTCACTTCGGTCAGCTGCGCACACCCTTGCGCTTGACAACTGAATTTTCAGTCTACCGGGGGGGGGGGGAACCCCTCCTTCATAGTAAAACTGAATGACGCAAAAGAAAATGGCAGGCTGGTTGAATTAACTGAAGGCGAGGCGCTCACCAGTCTCTGGCTTTCGCTCACCCAGAGGTGCGGTGCCAGTCAGCCTGGCTAAAGCTGTGTCCTGGGAGAAACTTGCTTTCGAGTCCTCTGCCCACGGTTTTGAAGGTCATAAAGGCACAGCGATACGAAGCTGTGACAGCTCCATTTAGCACTGCCATTCCACACCACCTTCAAATGTACGAGTTTAGTTCTTTGGGCCATCTGATCAGGTTATCAGCCCAGTTAGGGGAATGGGATGCTGCTGTTCGCCATCCTTTAAAATAAGCTCTGTGCCATAAATGCTTTCTTGTTTTTCTCAAAATCTGTTTCCATGGTAACTCTGCCACTAGAACAATCTTTTTGTCGATGAAAAGGAAGAAAATAATTTCCTTTTTAGGAGTCCTCTGCTCAACCTAGTAAAATTCCTTTTTTACTTGAACCCTATCCACCTCTAGGGAATCAGGATTCTTGTCTCCCGTCACCTCCACCAAGTGTGCCCTGGGTTTCACCCCCACAATTTCCCTCTCCCACTCCTTTCTGCCTTCTGAGTTGAAATGAGTACCTTTTGCTTCGGGGATAAAAAATCTGAGAGGTTTATGCTGCAGAACTCTTTGGTGTGTCTCTTACCTTTTGGCTAAAGCTTTTTGAATTGCACCTGATTTTTATCAAAACAGGCTGACTTTGCTGGAGTGCTCTCTGCAGTGGGAGGCTGCGTAATGCAAGATAATGCAGGATATTGTGCCTCTGGCCTTTTCCTCGTTGCTGATGTCTTCTTACGTCTAGGCCCCAGGATGTGTTTCAGCCGGAGCACTTGATGCCAAGGCAGAGCCCGATAATCCGCTGTACGCCGTGGTGCTTCTGTGGAGGAAAAATTGTGATTGCTTAGAGATTAGTCATGCAAAGAGTCTCTGCGAACAAGCCTCGAACGCTACATCTTTTGTAATGTCTTGCTGCAGAAACAGCTGTCGTGTGTTGAAACGAGACGTGAGATGCAGCTTGTCATGGTTCAGCCCCAGACAGTAGCTGAGCACCACATGGCCCCTTGCTCACCCCTTCCTCCTGGGTGGGGTGCAGGGGACACTCGGAAGAAAAAGGTAAAACTCGTGGGCTGGGATAAAGACAGTTTACTGGGGCAGCAAAGGGAGAGGAAAATAACCACAACAGTATTAATAAAAGAATATATGAAGCGGGTAATACACCATGTAATTTACTCACCACCCAGAACCCAATTCCCAGCGCATCCCTGAGCAGCACTCCCCCCTCCCCAGCTAGCTCTCATCCCTGAGCATGACATCATATGGGATGGAATATCCCTGTGGCTAGCTTGGGTCAGCTGTCCTGGCTGTGTCCGCTCCCAGCTTCTTGTGAATATTAACTTTGTCCCAGCCAAAAACCAGGACACGGCTTCAGCCCACTGTGGGGAAAAGTAGCGCGCTCTGCAGCATCAGGCGGCTTCAAGACTGAAGAGGTTTTGTTGAAAAATGTGCTTCTGTCAAATGCAGTTCTATTACAGCCTAGCTTGATCCTATCTTTTCATGAGTGTCGTAATTACTAATTTTTTTTTCTTTAGATTAATTATTTTTTCTTTAGTTCACAGGTAAAATGGAGGTATAAAGAAAAAAAGGCAATTTCTCCAACAGAAGCTTTCCTGGAGTGCTTCAAGCACAACACAGTCTCTTTTCCTCCTCGCCCCTCAGCAGGTTAGTGAGTGTTTCTCAGTGTCTGCCTTGACATCCCCAGGGGTTGGGAGTACAGCTCTGCTAAATGCCGTGCAAGGCACTTGTGAATCTGTGTCTCTTCAGAGCTTTTCAGGAGACCAAGTTCTACTGAAATCACTGGGAGCCTAAAAATCTGAGCTAGCCTCAGATCTCTTCACTAGAATAGCTAGATGAATTCAAGTAAATAAGGGAGATTTTGTGAGGTTTTTTCCTACTTAAGCTTTCTGTTGTCAAAGACAGCAGGATTGTAAATCATCCTTTATTGCAATTGAGCCTGGTTCTGAATACAGCAGGAATATGCAATCTAGATGAAAGTCATTTTGCTTACTACTGTTTTCAGAGCCCAAATACCTGGGATTGAGATCTGGGGTCTCAACAGAGACCAGCAGTCCAATTTTTATTTATTTATTTATTTATTCTGAATGACTGTTTTTGGAATTGACAGAAGTCTCATATCCTTTTTCAGTTTGAGAATCAGTCTCACCAGCTTTCAATGCTTTTCAAGGATGGATGCATTATTTTCAACTACTTAAAGCAGAAATTGCAACAAACCAAGTTTCAAGGTTAGTCCGTTATGCTTTTTTCCCCTTGTTTTCTTGTTTGGAAGGGGGGGGGGGGCTTCCCAGGAGAGCTGGAGGTGAGTTTGCACTCTTTTCCCTTGAGAAAGCTGCATTAAGCATCCTCTGTTTCCTTTTCACATGCTGGTCATGCTACATAGAATTAAAAAAATCTGTTGAATTTTTCCCAAATGGATGGAATTGAAATGCTGAGATTTGTATAAAACAAAGAAAGAGAACCTAGCTCTCTTGCTGAAGATTTCCGAGTTGCCATAAAACCTAGCTGCGTCCCTTCGTAGGTTAAGGGTTACAGTATGTCCATGAAAACTCTGCTTCTGGCTGCTAGGACTAGGAATCTTCTGGAGTCTGTGATTCTGGAATTTTCATTGCTGGTTACTTGCACAGAAAATTGACCTTTTAGAAAGATCAGCCTGTCCTTGCTATTGTATGTCATATTAGAATATAAATATATAAATAGTTTAAGAACATTTTCTCCTATGACTTGGACTTTTCAGTTTCATGTTTTTTCCGTTGGTTAGATCATTACTTAGTGAATGCATTTAACTGGTTTTGATCACCCATAATTGTATGGCCACAGAGAAATCCAAGTAGTGAGGCACCAATTCAGAAGTTTGCATTGAGTAGTGATCTACTTGTTTTATATGATCAATTAAGAGAAAATAAAATATTATGCCAACAGACAACACAATTCCTTTAAACAGTATTTTCAGCTTGAGTGGTAATGTGCTTTTACATCCGTACGATTTACTGTCCCTCTCTGTCTAGTCCTCCAGTTCATGCTCTTCACACATGGCAATTACCCACTCACAAATGTATTTTCAGGCTGAAACTTTCACCCTTTTTTGTTGTAAGAAAAGCAGTTGCAACCCTCCTCTTGGTGTTTTGGGGAATTATGAGAGCGATAAATTGCCTCATGAGATTCCTATACTAACAGTTTCTAGCATATCTGTAAAAGAATATTATTAGCATCAGTCCTACTTAATGATTTAAAGTGTTTAACCTAATTGTAAACAAGAAAACAAATCAGTTGGTAAGTGTTTTGGGTTTTTTTTTTTTTATTATACTGATGAATGCACACATACGCGCAAGACAGTAAGCCTGCCTCTGGACCTAGAGAGTTTGGAGAATGAGGTCCCGCGGTTACCCCATGTGCACGAAGACGGGTTTGCAGGGCCTGGACCTGAGCTCGCGGGGCTGATGAACCACCCCTCTATACAGAGCCCGGAGAGCAGGAAGGGGAGACGCGGGCAGATGTTGGCCTCGTGGCATTTGGGCTTCTCCTCGGGTGGGATAACGGGCTTTGGGAGCTGATCGGTGGTGCAGGCTGCTGCAGCAGCACTGCGTAATGCCCCTGGGGGTCAAACCTACCCCACAGGATTTTATCCTGATTTTTTTTTTTTTTTTTTCTCCTTACAGGACTTAGAGGAAACTGCTAAGCTGAGCCATGGCAAGGGTGGGCAAGGAAAAGGCAGGTGGATATTCACCACCCCGCAGACCTCAGCCCGCACCGTATTTCTGACTGTTACTTCTTTGCACTTGCTGCTCAATTTTGATAACTGAATGGCTCTCCCAGTGGGAACAAAACAGAGCGAGGGGCCCCGAACGTCCCCTCGTAGCTCAGCAGGGGATGCTCATCCGAGGCCGTGCACGTGCCCGACGGCAGGGTGGGGGGGCAGGCGCGGTACCCCCGGGAACACGCGCTGGGCATCAGCGGGGCAGGAACGTGCGCTGTTGTCGCACTGCCGGGCAGCCTCCCTACCCCCGTCTTTCGCCTACCTCCTCAAAAAACTAATACACTCAAAAATAATTTAGCTGCGGGGATGCACGATGTATTTCCTTAGTTAAAAATGAACTGGCTCTTTTGTGACTTGCAGGGACTATATCCCCAGCCGGGGTTAAAGAGCGTATGTGTTGCTGCCTGCCTTTTTACGTGTGGGAATAAGCTAGTAGCTTGTTAACAGCACCTAGCAAGGGGGAGAAAAAAAGTGGCATTAAACCCAACTCTGGCAAGGAGAAAAAAAATCAAATGGAAAATATGCATTTTTAATATGCCACTGGGTAAGTATATAAGAGCAGAACAACATTTGTTGTAACCTGATATCCCTCAGGAATGAGGGAAAAGCTGACTGCTTGCTCCACTGAGCCAAAAAATAAGAAAACATGTAAGTGCAAGTGTGTAGTCAGCAGCATAAGGAATAATGCTTCAGAAAGCCGAGAGCAAAGCTGGAGCGTTGAATGTTTAAAGGCTAACAGTTTTAGAGAGAAACACAACCAATTATTTGTAACCTACTTGTACAATATCCTAAAGAAAGTCCCAATCCTTCTGCATTTACCCAGCCACCAGATGGCTGTTCTGGCAGGATGGAAGGAAATATTGCATATTAGCCATCTTCTGAGTTCTTACTGGGAACTAAATGGATTTTGGCTGTAATGGAATAACCAAAATGTCTTTCCTGGGACAGATGCATTGTTTTCAGAGGTCTACTTGTTTTACCAAGCCCCTTAGAATGACACCGTTTTTGGCACGGCAGGCAGAGAATCAGGCACCCGGCTCCCGTGGCCGACGGGATCCGCACGGTTCCTCGCCCAGACCCCGCGCTGGAGCTGTACCACTTCGCGCCCAGCTGCGATGGGCCGTGCCGCTGGGAACGGCTGGTGAGCGAAGGGCCACGGCCCCCGGGGATGTCGGTACGGCGGGCGAATGCAGGCGCATCCCTGGGGAAAGGGCAGAGGTGCTGTGAGGTAAAGCCCTGCACATCAAAAATGCGCTCCCCTAAGGAACCGAAAGTACCTGCAGCTATTTGGAAGGAGGCTGTGCAAGTGCCAGTGTGGTTTGCAGAAGACAATGACAGCACTTACAGGGAATTGCAGATGTTCTGCGAAAAGAAACGAACAAGTCTAAAATTGCTTTCTGGGAAATAAAAAAACCAAAACCAACCTTCAAAATGTCCAAATCGCCTAATTCTTCTGCAACTCTTTTTTTTATGTAGCATTTGAAAGGGGATTAGAAAGCTGTATGTATCTAGACTGATCCCCGGCTATAGGAATAAGAGAAAAATTGCTCTTTTGGCTTTTCCTAGGCTGGCCTGGGCCTCCCTGCTCCTCGCTGTGCCTGGTGTCCGCCACACGGCAAGGGTTTCTGCAGGGGCTCCTCCAGAAACCAAACCATTTCAAGTGAGGGGGGGTGACGCGGCTTCTGACCCGGGGCAAGGCGTTACCTCCCCGCCTTTCCGTGGCTGAGCCGTCTGCGTGGTACCGCTCGGCTGCAGGTCATTGAGGTGAGGGGGTCAGGTGTGTTTTGTGCCCTTTGAGGAATGCTTGTTTGTAGCTGGGCAGCTGCCACCCCTGGAAGAATCGTCCCATTATCCAATGTGCCATTTGACTGCAGGGGCGGTGGAATTGGGGGCCTGGAGAGGACTTCAGTACCCTGGATCTGCAGGGCTGTCATGAGATACTCAACTCTTGCCTAGGATTTTACGGCTCTGTGCAGTACAGGCAGCCGGAGAGCACTGCTATTGATGCCGTGGATTGAGCTCAGGTCCCCTCATGCTTCCCACTTCCACGTCAGATGAGTTGTACAGCTCGCCCTTAGCCTGCCGCCCACCCCGCTGCTCCCCACACAGCCTGGCTGCGAGGCAGCGCCTCTCCTCGCCCCCTCATTAAAACCAGCCCTGACGTCACTAAAATCAAATGCCAATGCTTTGGGGTGGTCAGGGCAATTTTGTAATAGCGGTCCTTGTCCTCAGGGTCAGATTTATTTTTCTCCCTTGTAGTATTCTCGCTTTTCCCTAAAGGCTTAGCCCCTTGCTTAATTTACCGAAAGAGCAAGGGGCTGGGGAAGGTGCTCGGTGAGAAACTGGGGGCTGCAGCCATGCTGGCTGTCTGGGGATAGGCGAGCCGAGCAGACCGGTGGTGCCCAGAGGCGATGCCTCCCCATCGCGGCTCTCGCACAGCAAGCAGTGAGCCCTGTCCTGGCCGGAGAGCCCGACCCACGCGCGCACCGCGATGCCCTGGCACCGAGCTGGGCAGCGGCCAGCCCCCCGGCTTCTTTGTGGGTGTAAAAAAAGAGGTGGCCTTATGCCTGTGGCGTGAAAAATCCCTGGTACTTCACAAACCGTGCGCATTATGTTGTTTTTCTAGGTTACCTAAATTCCCCCCCTTCAGTTTCAGATGGAAGTGAAACTCTGCTTGCTGTCAAAACTGGGGGAGGTGGGGGGGGATAATTTTGCACAGCAACATCGTTTTCTCAAACGGGTTATTTGATCAAGTAACTGCAACTTGCAGGTTTCCAATTGCTCCCTGAACCGCCCTCTGCCCTGTATCACAAAAGAAATAAACACATTCAGCTGCTTTCTCTTAACAGGAGAACATCTGTGACCCATTAATGCTGGATCCTGGGCTGCGAAGCCAGCTTTGGAGCCAGGCCCGAAGCATGGCTCGGGCACATCCTTCATTCACTGCTCTGGGAGTTTGGCATCGCTGTTCTCCAATATTTTGTCGGCATGTTTATTTTTGTTATAGTAGCACTTCAGGAGTTCAGAAAGAGAGCTACAGCGGTATTTTACTTGCCTAAGTAAGCTTTTAACAGTAGCGTTTCCAATTGTGATGCATTTTGAAATCTTTCTTATTTTTGTGCCGTGTTTTTTCGATGTCATCGGTGCGTCTTCCTCCCTCAAATGCATCCACATATACGTGGAACTGCTGCATCCTCGACAGCTAAGCCTCTTTCTGACATACTGCACTATTAAACTGACTCTGGTTGCTTTACACCTTTATCAGGCTTTAACCCTTTGGGCTAAAATTTCCCATGCCTGTTATCTGCCTCCAACTGGTTTATTTTCCTTATATTTATTTGCAATGAAAACCAGCTTCACTGGACTGAGGTTAAGTAAAACTACATTTTACCCCTATTAAAACCTTCTATGGCTATTGAAGTTGAAAATTAAACCACATGGTAACTCTGCCGTGGCTCACGCCGTCTCCTTTTCCGCTCCATCGAGCTTTGCCTGCAGCTGTGCCCTGATGAAATACCGTGGTCTTACGAGCGAGCTGCAGCCCGCGAGACACGACGCAGCTCTCCAAGTGCTGCCTTGGCACCGGGGTGCGCCCAGCTTTTATTGGCAGTATTTGTCATGCTGTGAAATCCTATTTTACTGTTTTATTTCTAAACCCACTCAGGCCCGATGGCTTTTCACAAAGCTGGTATTTATTACGCCCGTTTGCTACAGACTGTCCTTTCCATCTGCTTATGGGCATCACATAGCCGACTTGGTCTATATAGTGCTATTTTATGCGGATTATTCCTATTTTTGCGCAGGCCTCCCTCTCCTCGTCCTTTTTGCTGGTGGCTGAGGTGGCCAAGAGGCCGCTGCCCGTGGCCGAGCTCCGGGGGTTTCACCGGGGACGCCCTACGAGGCGGGAGCAGAGATTTTGTGCCGCTGCAGCCTGAGGATGCAGGTGACCTTCACGGCCCGTGCGAGGTGGCATGAGTAGGGTGGATGCTTATTTTTGGGACTCAGGGGGATGGTCTCCTCTCGCCTTGAGATGTTATCGGAGCAGTTTATCACCGTGATTATACAAGTGACGTGCTCTTGCCTAGAAATGGTGGCAGGCAGGGTTGCACATTGAAAAATAGGTGCCTTTTGGGAAAACACAGCCTTACTGATGCCTGCTTTGCAGCTATTTCCCTCAGTTTGTAGGTAGCGTAGTTCTGCGTTAAATGCTGCCTTTTGCTCCGTCCAGAGATGTGCAAACCACTTACACCAACGCGGCGCTGCAGGACAGAGGAGTCGCGGAAGCCGGACATCTCCTTGTGGCACGGCTGCTGTGTCGCCGCTTGTTTTATTGTGTGCGCTCCAGGGGTTGTTTTCTTTTATTCATAGCAGCTTAGAAATGCACATAGCAATGGCTTAGAAATCATTCCGGAACGAGAGAATAAATATGCACGAGTACAAATCTCAAGGGCAGGAAAAAATTAAGGATGCTTTTCTTCCCTTCGGTACAAGCGTGACCCTCAGCGATAGAAACTCAACGCGTGCCCCAGATTTCCTGCTCCCCCCCCCGCTTCGTGCCTAGGTACTGCAGGGCTCTCAGAGCCGCGTGTCATGTTTTCTACATGATGCCATCACTTCAAACCGTGCAGTGAACTCATGGGTTTAGGGAGTCCAGCGTCATTGTCTCTGAAGCTTTCAAAGCTTCGCTTTAGTTCTGAATGCCTCTTTAAGCACAGACAATGCTCCAACAGGCTTGCTGAAACTAAATGAAGCTTATAAAGCTTTGAACGCTATTGTAACATGGTGGGTCCCGCAGGAGACTGCAAAATCCTGCTGTGTGCAAGGATCCACCACGCTTTCAAGTGGATGCACTGTATGTGCTAAAAAACGTAGGCAGAGCAGGGCAAGGAAAGGACAGAGCATGTCAGCATATTTTTTGAATTACCTAGCGTTTGATTGATACCACAATGGTAACATTGCTTTTTAAAGTAAAAACATTCACTATCCTTTCTTCTTTAGTACACAGAGAAGTTCGACATAAAGATATGGATATATAGACTGTTTTCTTATTTGAGATTCCAGTCGCTCTTTTCTAATAGATCGCTTAACCATATTATTTTTTTCTCAATCTTTCATAAGCTGCACTATTAAAATAACGTAATATTGTCCTACATTCATCAAGTCTTCCATGTGATCACATAGACGCTTGTTTTACTGTGCAGATTTTTCCAATGAAAAACGCATGAGGAGGGGGGAAATGAAAAAAAAAAAAGTAGGCCAGGTAAGCACCCTATTTTTCTGGCTGTGTTTAATCACAGCCTAGAAAGTCAAAGCGAGCTGGCAAAAATTCTGCTTAGAAACAAGAGCCCAATGTTTGTCATCTGTGGTAATGAGTTACGGTGTCATTAACAGCTTACTGGGGCAGTGCCGTGCTGCCTGTTTGCTTTCCCGTCCTCAAGCAGGCGATGGACGGGCTGCTGACCCAGATCGGGTGCGTACGACGAGAGCGATTCCTCCCCGACGAGCCCCAACAGTGACAAATGGCCATTAACTGTAAAAATTTTGCCAGCGTGAGGTTTTAGAAACAATTTGTACTTCTTTAATTACACTGCCAGGGCTTTGTCCTGGGCACTCTTATCAGGCTGAATTATGCTTTAAAAGAATTAGGCTCAGCCCAGCTCGAGCTGCGCTTACCAGCTTCGCTAAAAATCTTTGCCGGGGATGCGAGGGGAGCGCACGACGGTAATTGTCGCCAGGAGGAAAGAGAGAAACTCTTGTTCCCGTATTGTTTTATTATTCTAATGATGCGGAGGCGCCCCAACGGAGATCGTGGCCCCGCTCCGCCGGGAGTTACACAAACACCAAGATGGTAGGAGAGTCTCTGCTCCCAGAAAGCTGGCTGGCTGAGCAAGCTAGCTGGGCAAACACCGGGGAGAAAAGGGAGGGCTGCTTATCTTCACTTGTCACATGGGGAACCGAGCACAGAAATTTATGGCTGTGCCCTGCCAGGTCCTCTTTTTCTAGTTTTTTTTCTCCTTGGGAACTCACCCATGAGCTGATCTTTGGGGAGCACGTAGCTCTATGGCAGAGGTCGGCGGGACTCGGCTTTCCTTGCGTGGGACCGAGCCCCCCGGTGATTTGTGCCTGGCCCCGAAGCACCGGCAGCGGGTGTTTGGGGGAACGCTGCCCCGTGGATGCAGAACGAGCTAGCTGGGTGAGGAGATAACCCAGATGAAGGCGTTATCTCCCCTGAATCTCTCTTTGGGATTTGTAGCCTTATCGGGGGGCACTGGCCATTGCTGCGCTTGCCGATAGGGCCGGCCCCAGGCGCGTGGGACGGGTGTGGGGATGTGCAGCCGCGGGGCTGATAAAGCGGAGCCCGGCGAGGGAGGGAGGCGGCTGGGGAGGGCGAGAAGAGGCCCTGGGCTCAGCCAGAGACTGCTGCAGACCCGGGGACTGGCGTATTTCAGCCCGTGCCAATGGAGCTTATCACTGCTGATTTCCCGGCCGGGGATGGCAAGGAGAAGATAATCCTCCAGAGCGGGCTGACAGCTTCCCTGGGGCTGTTTTTTTTAAAAAAAATATATCACCTTCGGTGCATACCATCTCCCAAACTGTACCTAATGGAAGCCCCTAGATAGGTGACTAGTATACTTTCTTTGAGCATTAACCGTGTATAGTGTAATACGTGGCTGCAAAGGAAATGATCCCATACTTTGACTAGAAAGGCTTCTGCTGGGCTCAATTCCCCCAGAAATTAATTTTGCCTAGTATTTCTGTAAAGTGTCCTGTCTTTTTTGAAAGGTGAGTAGCTATTCCCACACTGAAAGTAGCGGTGATTTGTAATGGCATTTCGAGCTGGATTAATTGCTGTGTGCTTTACGATTTGCAGAAATTTACAGCGGTAACTCCAGACTGCTATAGGTAAAACTCACCTCCTTTTCCTCGTAGTTCAAGGACAAGGGAAACAGCAAAAATAAATATTTCAGCAGCATATCCTACTACTAAAGAACAAGTCAAAGATCTTAAAGTATGCTAGCGCAGGGATTTGTTTCACATGAATAGTAAGTATGTGTGTAGCCTCAAAAAAATCTTCCCTAGCTGGAAAACAGTGTTGTCAATAGGTCTGAGAGCTCTGGAAGAGCACTGACACATTTGCAGGTAGCTGGGGGAGCTGCACGGGCTGGTCCATGCTGGGTTCGCATGGTGGCACCATCCCCTCCTTGTGCATCACTTGACAAGTTCCTCATCCAAATGTTTTAGCAGTTGGTTGCCTTTCCAGGACAAGTGGGGCGAATCTATTGGCTCTGGATTAGTCACTAATTTCTGGGCAACAGAAGAGTACCATGGTGGCCTGTCAAGGAGGGCCAGCAGGGACACGCGGGCAGCCTTTTTCCCCCCTGCTGCATCCTGTGCACCAACCTCCTTCTCACCAATGGGCCCGCAGCGAGGCTAGATGAGCGAGGCTGCTCTAAATAAAATCGAGCTGCAGCAGTGAGAAGGCGGCGAATGTAGGTCGGATGCAGTTGGAAAGCTGGTGGCGGCGGCGGCGATGTGCGCGTAGCCGGGCGGGGAGGGATGCGGTGTTAGGGGTGCCCAGGCTGCCTGAAGGCGATGCGAGCAGAGTGCGGGGTTGCATGTCACACGCCGGCTCGCCGCAGGTGGTGCCGTGGGCGAGGAGAAGCAGCACAGTCCCCCCACGCTGCGAGGGGAGGCGAACCCTCCCTGGGGGAGCGTGGGCCAGCACCCGCAAGTGCAGCCAGGAGAAGATAGGGTGGCTGAAACTGGTGGGGCAATAGGTGCTGCAGGACACAGGCATCTTGGGTCTTCTCCTGCGCAACCAAGGCCAGTAAAGGCAGCTGTTTCAGGCTGTAGGAACCCAAATACCCATTTTCTTATGATTGCAGAAGTCACCCAGAGCCTTATCTGGGAGGAAAAGCTTCCCCCTCTGCTTCCCTTCTGCCCTGCCCACCCAGCATCATCCCTGCTCCGTCCTCCCCTGCGCCCTCTATGGCGGGGGGCAGCTCTCCAGGCTGTCTGGGGCTGGCCCAGGAGCATCTCCGTGTATTTAGCAGCAGGTACATTTCATTTCCTCTCATGCAAGAAGAACAGTCCCAGGCATATCTAGCTGGTGAAGGGATGCACGGAGGCAGAGGAGCGAGAACGTGATTAGATTGCCTGTTCCTATATGATGTCTGTTATGCAATGTGTATCTCCCCATCAGATGGCAACATCTGCGCTGTGGCTCCGATTTCCTCCCAGTCCTGCCTGTTGCACCTGACAAAGGCTCCAGTAAGCAAGATGTTCAGCCCTGCCGTCGAATTGGGGCAGGCTCTACCATGCCTGCAGAAAGCCTGATGGCCACCCCCTTTCCGAGGCTGCAAACGTGCCCCTTGCTTTTCATGGGGGAAGCATCTCCCAGGTGAACCCGGGCCCAGCCTGGACTGAGGCTCAGACCACCTGTCTCGCCTAACATTTTAAAACCTGTTTATCTAAACTGGTCTCAAGACTGTCTAGGAGAGTTTTCCTCTAAATCCCGACCTACTGCCAGCCAGACCCCTTCCTGCAGACATTAAAAATGCAGTCGACTTTCAGACTCAGGCAAAATCATCAGCCTGTGCTGACATCGATTTTTAAATAAACAGCAAGAAAAAGCTAATAATTTAAAATAACATCAGTCTACAGTTCTAACTGGTATTCCAACAGGGACCAGTTGCGAAAGTAGTGGGAACAGTTCCCTACCGAAGGCACGCCACATTCATGGTGCCATGCAGCCCCTGGGTGGGGTCGTTCTATAAAGTTTTCGCCATTATAACCCTCTTTCTCTCTAAAGCGTCTATTGATGCACCTGTCCAAGCGCGGCTGCACGTTTCCCTGCAGACAAACATCCAGCCATTCCCATCTTAAAAGGCGCTGTTTCTCTGCAAGCCCCGGGGCGCTCAGGGTGCGGAGGGGTGCCGCGGGGTGCGCCCATGCAACCGGGGCGGTCATTCCTCTGCCTGCACGTGGGGAAGCACGGGCAACAACGTGATTAAAGATGGGAGGGACAGGGTGGAAAACAAAAGACTCATCTAACAGGCAGACAACGGGAAAAAGGGGGGGGGAGAGAAGAAAGCGAGAGGAGGGTGCGGGCAGGAGACAAGACTGTGTTGCCATACGTTGGCCGCTGCGCAATATGAGCGACTGCCAAAGTCTTCTCCTTTGGGGGGGGGGGGGTCAGCACGGCCTTTGCCACCAGCAGAGACGCGCTCCCCGCACACAGACCTACCCTCGCGCCGCTGCTCAGTCAAACCCGGTCGGCCTCCCGGTGGGAAAAGCTTTTACAACCGCTGAGCGGAGAGGGCACCGCGTAGCTGTCCCGCCACAACGGGGACCGAGGTCTCCAGCAGCCTCATGCGTTGCCTCAGTCTGGGGCTGAAAATGGGTTTTGTCATTTGTTTGGCTTTATTTATGAGCCTTTGGTGAGTAAGCACCATGTTTCCATTGTTTATGTGAGTTACTATGTGCGATCAGTAAGGAGAGAACCAGATGCAAGTCTTGGGTTGTGCAAACCTCGTTAGCAGAGTATTTGCTTTCTTTTTTCCTCAAGGTTTGCAGAACTAGTTTAACAACTGTTTTTTCCTGTAATTTAAGCATTTGAGGGTTTATTTTTCAAGCAAAAGGGACAAGTGCTTTAAAATACGATTAGAAGGGCGTGCGAGACACGTTAGACCCACATGACCAGCATACGCTATTGCTGGGCTCTTGTTCTACACCTCTGTTTTATAAACGTGGTAATTACCGGAGAGACCCATCAGGCACCGGAACAGTCACTCAGACCCAGACCGGATCAGAAGAGCAGCGGTAATCCTCTGACATACAGCCTGCTAAGCAGTCAAGGAATACGAAGGCAAAGAAACCCCACTGCTCATTTATTTTCTGAACCCCCACACGCGCCGTTTGCTTTGGCAGCATCTTCCCTAAGAACATCTGCACTGAGGTCACCAGATCGGGGCTGTTTGGGGTGGTTTTTTTTTTCTTTCCTCCCCCTCCCCCTCCCCTCACTCTTCCCCTCTGCGCTCTCTCCTCCCCCTTCGTGCTGCCTCCTGGGTTTCTTCCTTCGCTCTGTTAATATTTTTTTTTCCTAAAAATAACGGAAAAGCACCGAGCCCCGGCCCGGTGACATCCCGCACTGGCGTAACGGAGGGCACCTCCCGGTCCCGCCGCAAACCACGCGCCAACTGCACAAACGCGGTAATAAAACCGATTTTGCATCATTTTTCCCCAACGCCTCCCCCGCCTCCTGCGCTTCCCTCTGGCTTTGGGGGGGCTTGGCTGTTCGGTCGGGCACCTCGGGGCGCACCGGTGCGGGGGGGGGGGGGGGGAGGGCAGGGGGTACCCCGCTCCCCGCCTGGCAGCGCGCCATGTGCTCGGCGCTGCCGGCGGCGGGAGGGGGCGTGGCCGCGGGCGTGGCCGCGGGCGGGGGCGCGGCGGCGCGCAGCCGCGCGGCGTGGCGGCGGGCGGCACCGTCGGCACCGCCTCCCCCCCCCCCCCCCCCGCCGCCCCCGCCCAGCCGCAGCACGGCGCGGCACGGCATGGCGGGGCTGCGCTACCCGCAGCAGAGCGGCTACTGCCGCGCGGCCGCGGCCATGAACCTCCTGCTGGGCGTTTTTCACGTCCTCCTGCCCTGCTTTCGCCCCGGAGAGGCGCAGGGGCAAGGTGAGGGTGAGGGTGAGGGCAGGGTGGGTCGGGTCGGGGGAGGGAGCGGGCGGGCGGGGGTGCTGCCGCTGACCCACTCCGGGCGTGCGAGCGGGGCCGTCGACCCCTCCGCCGTCCCTCGGGCGGCTGCCGCGGTGGCAGCTCGGGGACACAAAGGGAGCCGGGACGTGGCTCGCATCCCCCCCCCCGCTTCCTCCCGGCCCTGCGCCCGCGGTGCCCGCCGTGTGCCGGTGTCAGCCGGGCCGCGCGTCGCAGCGGGCCTGCCCCAGCGCGGGGAGCCCCGGGCCGCCGCCGCCGCCTGCGGGCTCCGGCCTCTCGCCCCCGGCGCCTGCGAGCGCGGCCGGCCCATCTGCGGTTTCTCTGTTTCTCTGCCCCCGCAGCCATCGAGCCCATCCCCGGCGTGGTGGAGCTGTGGCAGGCCGAAGAGGGGGAGCTCCTGCTGCCCGCCCAGGTGAGGGGGCGCCGGCGGAGGGGGGGGGGGGTGGTGGAGGGCGGTGTTCGGGGCCGGAGCCCAGGGGGTCGGGGGCCGTTACGAGGCCCTGAGGGGCGAGGGGGGTGGGCCCGGGGGGGTGCTGGCGTGGGGCCGCGGGGCGCAGGCCCGCGGGGGCGTCCTCGCCCGCTGTCACGCCGCAGCCCCGTCCCCGCGGCTTCCCCCGCCCCGCGCCTTGCCGCTGCCACCGACAACGTCATGTTTCAGCTTTGTTTTCTTCTGTGGTTTTTTTCCCGTTTTCTCTTTTTTATTTTTTTTTTTAATTAATGTGTTTGTGCACGGTAAATACTGTCTGTGCATATAATGCCTAGGTATATTTATATCTCAGACCTGCTCAGGTAAAGCCATTTTCCCCTCTTCAAATGACACATCATTTATGATGTCGTTCTTCTGGTCGTAGTGCGGTTTTGTTCTGTTTAGCCACTTTTGTTGAGTGGTAACATGATTTGCCGTGTTCTGTATGGGAAGAGGAGCCGTGGCCGGGCTGGTGAGCGGGGAGGGGGGCTGGCAGCGGTGGTCTGGAGTTCGCAGCATTTGAGGCAGTCATTTTGCTTGCACTGACGGACTCTGCCATATGTTGAGCTGGGCCTTCCTAGACTTCGAGGCACCAGGCTTGTGAATGGGAAGAAGCAGTCCTTGGGGACATCGTCTTATGTGAGAGAGAAAGGAGGGTAATTTATCTCTCTTAAGCCATTATATCATTCTGTTTTGTGCTCAGCCGTTGATAGCCATTAACGTAGGGGAAAAACAGCAGAAGTGTTACCTCTCAGTTAGCTAACAATTGATTTTGCTTACCAGGGCCCAGTGTTTTGTGTTGTCGTGCTATGAAAATATCGTTTGTATATAAAGATACTTAAATATATGTTACACCATTCAGAATTTGCTTGGTGCAGATGTGGTAGTAGCTAAGAGAAGGTGCAAAGTCTCTGTGCCCGGGGTGCTTAAGGCATTTCGCCTTTTGCTTGTGCAGTCTTTACCTTGCAAATATTAAGAAGCGTTAGATGTAGAGCCGTGTAATGCAGTCGTTTATAGTTGCTCCTGGTTGCAAAGCTGCAATTGAGTGATGATGACGTGATGTTTACTTCCTGAGGAGATTAGGTCCTCTTGGAAAACACTTTGTTCTTGAGCATCCTCATAAAAAGCTCTAGTGTGACTGAAGCAAAACCAGGCATCAGTGGCCCTTGAACTTGGCATGGTGGAGCATATGGTCCTGCTGAGTCCTTCCAGCAGTGAAAGGCGGAGCTGAGGCTGCTGCTCCTCGGTCATTTCTGTAGATGCTGCGTTAGGTACGCACGAAAGAAAACGGGTCTTCTAGTTTCAGTTGCGACAGGGCAAGAAGCAAAAATCGTGATAGGCTCGTTGAAATAAATGACGGACGTTAAAAGCCAGATGAACCAGTCCGTGAGCAGCAGTGGTGCAGCGGCTGTTTTGCATGGCTTTCCCCTCTGAGCTTGGGGACCACAGCAGCATCTGACGTGTTGCTGACTGCTCAAGCTGAAGCAGAAGGGCCTGGGTTCCTCAAACAGGTTTTAAGACTGAAGCTTGGTTCCAGGCCTAACCCTGATGCCCGAATTTCTGTTCCCTTGCGGGCTTGGGCTTTATCCAGCACCTCCCAGGCTTGGGGCCTGTGGTCGCATTTGAAGTCAGCTTTTCCAGTTGTTGGGAGGAGGAGGAAAGGAGACCTTCCTCTGTCCCTGCGGATGCGGCGAGGGACCCTTCCGGCACCGCCTCTGTGGAGGGGTGGCCCTGCTCTGCAATGGTTGCTCATGGCTCTTCTCTGAGCGCTGGAGTCATCGAGGGTTACCCACCCTGCTGTGATCCCCTGTGGCATCAGCAAGGTCCTGAAGGTAATTCAGCATCGCCGCCCTGCTGGGTGACAAGTCTGGGTTGGTGAGTGGCATCAGCGGGGACGCCGGCATCAGCTCCGGAGGTTTGGAAGACCGCTTCACCTGTTAACAGCTGGCTGCCCTTTCTTTGTTAGAGGGGTGCTTAAACTTGCAAGAGGTTTATTGCTTGTTGGTCTCTACACTTCACTAAAGAAAATGGTCTGACTTACTGCATGAGGATGCTGTCCACGTTCTCTTCCTTGCAAGAACAGCCTTTCTCGCTTAAAGCCTCACAGAGGATTGTTGCCCAGTGTTCATGTACCACAGCAGTAGGGATGTGATGGTGAGGGCCTAGTAAGAGGAAGAATTTCCTTGCTTTTGAGTGGATAATAAAGGTTGTTTGATAGGGAATATCCAAAGGTTGCTTCATTCACGTATTTAAAGATAGGTCTCAGGGAAGACTTTGGGAACGGGAAGTGTCCTGGTTCCTCGATCTGGTTCTTCCTGTTCCCTTTCGGAGGAGGGCAGGCGGGAGTGCAGCACAGGAGAGTGAGGACTTCATATGCAGAAGTGAAAAATCCAGGGAAGGAAGCGTGCGTGCTTCTCACCCAAAGCACCTCCCTCCTGTCTGTGTGTTGCGGGCTCTGAGCGGGGCTATGGATTAGGTTGCCCAGCCTTTTTGCCTGTTTCTGGTGGATTACCAACGCTGTCTGATGGATGCTTTTCCCTTTTTGTTGTGGCTTTGCACTATTATCTTATTTTCCATGCATCATCAGCTGCCTGTGACAGAGCAGTTTTGAGCATTGCTGCCTGCAGAATTTGAGGATGAAAGTTGGACGGGTCGGTAGCCTATTCTGCCACCAGGTTGCCCACGTGAGCTTTTGTTCCAAGAGCACATAACAAATAAAGACATCATGTTAGAAGGCAGGGGAACGGAACCACAAAGCATTTTAATATTTGTAGTTGCTTTCTAGTCCTCTCACAGCATCGCTTTGTCTACGTGAACTGCATGAATTTGCATGCTGGAGCGCAGCCGCCCAGGGCCCCCGCGCCTCCACCCCGGTCGGTTGTTCTACCTTCTGTTTCCTCTTGCTTCCCTTTCATTGTTTGCTTCTTGCGTGCCCCCTCCCAGCTTCCCTCTTACATGTATTTGTGCTTCCCCCCAACACCCCCCCCGTGTCCCCCCCCCGCCATGCTTGTGATCTTTTGATTTCGGCTTCCTCTGAAGCCTGCAGAGCTCTTTGGGGATGGTTCACCTACTGCTCTTGCTCCGCAGCCGAGCCTGAAGGGTGCCCGGAGCATTGCAGTCGGAGAGGGTGTGCGTGGGCTTGCACGCCGGAGCTGAGGAGGAGCTGGCTGTATCTAGTGTGCTGACAGTCTTCCACCGGTCTGCAGCTTCCTCCAGCATTTTAATGTTTCATCCTGGGTTCCTTTTTTGCTTTGAGACGAGCTGGGTTTCCCAGTCGGATGTGGTATCCGTATTCCCTCGTGCCTAGTTCCTCTTTCTTCTTGAAGGTGCTGTGAAGTGTGGGGTAGCCACAGAGCTCCCGCCTTGTTCTCCTTCTCCTCCTCATCCTCGACCTCTTTTTTAAAGCAAGCGTTCCTGAGGTGGATGGCTGGATATTTGGTTTTGTTTTTCTCCCCATCGTTTTTCTTCAGTGTGGAAAACCGAGAAGTCTGGCCTGCCTTGATGGTTGGGAGGTGCATGGAAAATTGGTGGGATTTTGCCGTGGAAAATCTCAAGTGTGAGAAGCTTGATCAGAGCAGTTGTGGTTTTTATCGAGATTCCTTATAATTTCGTGGTTTTGCTTGTTTGTTTGTAACTTATTAATACGTACTTAGCTAAAATGCTTGGGAGAAAAGCTCCTTTGTGTAGAATTTGACATCCAAGCCCTTCACCATTAAAGGCTGACAAAGCTCCAAATATAAACAGCCATGTTGGAGCACTTAAGTGCAAAGCTGAAAGGCCGTTACTTTTTTTTTTTTTTTTTTTTTGCTGAAGAGGAGAGGAAAGAGCCCAAGGAAACACTCAGTAAGGGTATCAGGCCTGCTGTCTCCATGGCCGCGAACATGTGAAGGGAGAAGCACGAATGCCATTTGTTGTTCATGGTGGACGCCACTTACAAGAGGTATCGAGAGAGTCATGGTTGCGTGTTTCTGTCTGTTGGAAACGGCTTTGGTGAATGCTGTGAGCACCTGAAGGCAGGGGCAGGCGGGTTGGATACCTGCAGAGCAGGGCATTCAGTGCTTTCCTTTCAGCCACGTTGGTTTCGAGGAAGGAACTACTTTAACATGAAATAATGAAGGTTAACTTCTAGGTCTTGTTATCACAACTGAAAATGACAGTAAGTCATCAAAGGCAACATATAGCAAACTTTTTTTTGGTGTCAGTGCCATGTCTGGCTGATGTGATGGGTTTTCTACTGTTGCTGCATGTGGTGTGTGGGAGATGAGCGAGATGTTTCATTAGAGGAGTGCCTTGTGTACATTTCAATTTGCTTGCAGATACTTCAGAGATTACAGTGACTGCTTATTTCAGATTACTGTGATAAAGATTCAGGTGCTTTAATTTTGGAGAAAGACCCACAATAGTTGCTGTATCATCGTTGGTTACAGACACTGGGCAAATAGAGAGCTGCTGCCTGGGTTTTCACTTTAAAGGTTCTGCTCGGTTCTGAAAGATTATTTTGTTATTTTTTTTTTTCTTTTTCCATGTATTAGCGACTTGTCTTCAGTTCCTGTTCTTCAGTGCAACTAAGGGGCTAATAAGGTTAATTGTTCTGCTGATTTCGAAAGCTGATGAAGACCTTGATCTTACATACATATCCAAGATATGCGGCAGTGCAGCGTGTCATTAACAGAGGCGCATCCCATCAGCTACGTACAAATTGAATGTACGGAGTCACCTACTTCAAAGCAGGGTTTGTCTGAAGGCGCGCAATTTGTGTGAAAGCCTGAGACAGACTTGGGGTGGGAATTGTGTTCCTCTTTGGGCTGTTAAAAGGCTCCTCCAGCCTCCCAGCTGAGCTTCTGGATGGTGCTGATTAGGACTTGGGGCTGGTTGGCCGTGCAGATTATGCAGGAGCTGTCAGCCCAGGCTCTCATGGCTTGTGTGACATGAGAGGGGTGCTTTCAGGGGCTTTCTAGCACAAGATAAGCACCTGCCTATGTTCAGGATGAGGTTTGGAGGCAGGGGATTTTTTTTTTCCTGAAATGGATAGGCTGCTGGGACCTGCGTTTTGACTTCAGGAGTCGTTCCCTTCCTCCCATCCCCCTGTACTACTTGTCTGGTGATATGGTAGTTTGAGAAAGCTTGGGTTTTGTTTTTGGGTGGGGTTTTTTGTTTTGCTTTGAAATCCTTACTGTAAGTATACATGTAGCCTGTGGCATACATGGGAGAGAAGGTGGGAGAAAGCTGGACATGGGGATCTGTGTGCATGCTCAGAGTCGCGGGTAATTTTTTTAATTTATTTTTTTTCCTTGCACAATTGAGACTTTATGCTGCGGCTGCACTGTAGCTTGGGAAGGTTTTCTTTGTTGTTGCTTGAGGGGAAAAAAACGAAGAGGAGAAGGTGGTAAGATTGCTAGTGTTAAGGGTGAGCACTGTATAATGACACAGTCCTGGGTTTCTGATGCCTGGCAGATGTTAAGCCATTTAAAGGAGGAGTTAAGCCATTTAAAATGAGGATAGCTTGCCAGCCTGTTGTGGCAGAGAAGCTGTTTCTGGAGGAGGTGGACGAGGAGTTCTCTAATTCTGCTTGGTATCGTACTGAGGTCCTGGAAGAACAAAAGGAGCTTGGAGAAGCTGGAAAATAGCTGATGGGTTTTGTATTGAGCTGTATTGGTAGAGTCCAACAGCAAGGCTTAGCTCAAGTCATTAGAGGAGATGGCCAGGTCTTCATGAGGGCCAGGTGCTAGGACCTCTAGACAGGTAAGTCTGTGCTGATGTTGCAGTTCCTGGACAATTATCATGGCATTTCCAACCGCCCTTTAAGGGTGGATGTACAGAAAGATCATCAAGTCCTCAAATTAACTTGTACTTCCCTGTCAGTCTTGTTACAGATTTGATTCTGCTATGGCAAAGGCTGTGCTGCTTCTGTTGGATGAGCTGCTTGTCACAAAAGATTGAAGTTTAGATGCATGTGGTAGCTTTTGGCAAGATTTGTAATAATAATATTAGCCATAATGCTGTTATTTTAGCCATAATTGTGTTAATCATTAATAATAATATTAACCATATTTGCTGCTTTAGTGTGATTGTCATTTTTTTTCCGCCTTCGTGAGACTCAGGTCTTCAGAAGTCCTCCTGTCTGTCCCATTCAGTGGGCGAGTAGGGCCGCCTGATCTGCTTAAGCATCAGAAGCCCATAGAAAGAAGTTCAGTGTTTGTGCAGGTGATTTTTTTTCCAGTATGTAGTGAAAATAGGAGCTAGAGTCAAAGCTGGTGACTTGGGGCCTGTTCCGTGATGCATTTGCGTGGGAAACGTGTAGGAGGGGCGGTGGAAGGTGCACCCTTCTAATTTTAAAAGAGTTTGGGGGGTTTTTTTCTACCTTTGTATTGCTAAGGTTTGTGGCTCGTGTCTTCTGGAACCATCACCTGCAGAAGCAGTAGCTGGAAAAACTTCACAACTAGCTGTGCCTGGCAGGATAACTGTGACCTCTTCCTGAAAAACGTTAATCTCCCTAAAGTTGTCCCTAGTTTCATCAGCGCTGGTTGGGTGGCTGTAACACGCTCCATTTTGAGTTGTACCTCAAGCTTTCCTGGAGATCTCAGCTGGTTCAGAGCAGCTACCTGCTTGTTTTAAATGGATTTCCTGCAGGGAGCTCATTGAACCAACGCTTGAGTTCATTTCTGTAGACAGCTCAAAGTGGTTAGTTGTGAACTGCAAGCTGGCACAGTTTGTTAACTGCATGTCTCAAAAATTACCTTAGTCCAGCAACTGAGCTAAGATGTTGTGTTTAAAGCTTCTACTTTCCCTGATTTCTGTACGTGCTGCTGATCACGGATAAGATCTGGGTTTGGGATCTTGCTGTCCCCATTGGAACATGGCACCTTACCTTTTTTTGGGGCGTTCACACATGACCTGAGTTTCAAGGCATTATGCAATCTATTTTCTCAGGTACTGGCTAATGAAATTTACTGACGGGGCAGATAATTTGAAGGTGGAGGAAATAGTCTTCCTGTAGTTTGAGGACAATTGATGGTGTTAGATTCAAATTGTATGTGTGAGCAGAATTTTGTATAGATGCATTTGTATAAATGGAAAATGAGTCCATTCAATCAACATTTGGAAAAAAAATAATGGAGTAACCATGTTAGGTCACCATTTATCTTGGCAAAATGAGCTGAAACCTCGAGTGGCATGGCCAGCATCCACCTTACTTGAATCATAAAGGAATCACTGTAGAAGTTTTAGATTTCTGAGTTTGTTTTGCAAGCAAGTCATATGAGAGTCTGTCTTCGGAGGAGTTAAAAATGGTACATATGTCCAGTGCACCCTGTTGCAATTCTGAGATTCTTACATAGTATTTTCTCTGTTTGTCAGGGTGATTCAGAGGAGGATGTGGAAGAGCATCCACAAGAGCAAAGGTAAGCAAAACTCAAATGAAAACAAGAGCATTGAAGCTCATTTTGGTTTTTGCTTTAGGAAATACTGAAATGTTAGTGGGCGGACTACTAAAAATGATTTTTTTCTGCTGCATATTAAACAGATTTTCATTACTTGTGGCTTATGATTTTCTCAACTGATGTTAATACTAATTTGTTAGCAAAACCAAAAATTAGTGTGCAGTGTATGCAAGACTGAAATGCTCTCTTGCATCTCCTTCTTCTTATTCTATCTCGTAAGTTGCATTTGCTTTTCACTGCTTTTACACAAAAAAATCTGTGTTTATTAATTCTGCTTTAGTGTATATTTTGTAACTAATTTCTTTGAGCAAGAGGACAATTTTCCATTCCAAAATTTGCAAACGTAAGTAGTCTTGGAGTATTAATGTGTACCAAGGCGGGGAGGGAGGTAAAAAAGATTTAAAGCCAAAAGCTTATTAATATGTTGCTGTGGAACAATAAATATCCTGCCTTGTTTCTTGAAATCAGATAAATAATAAAGCTCTTAAGAACTGTAGCCGCCACTCTGCTGTTTCTGTTAATATCAGGCCACCTCTGTTTTGAAGGGTTGGGTAAATAGCATCACAGATTATTTTTTAAATACACATTTTGTTTCCTCTGAGTGTCCAGATTAAAATGCTTGGACATCTACCAGTGAAACACTTCCTTCCTTTGGTATGTGTTAATGTGGGTACAGCTTTCAGTGCCATGCCAGCCAGAAAGATCACAAGACTTAAACTAAACACGTGTAGCACCACCGTGCTCCAATGGCTGCAGCTAGCCAGAAATGCTTTTCTCATTTATCTCCTGCCTTTGCCCTTAGCTTGGGTTTGAAAGCAAATAGATCTGATAAAACACAAGTCTTGCTGGGAGCCGGAAGAAGGGGTAAGCCTGGAGGTGGGAAGAGGATGGTTATGATGTGTCTGTTCTGCACTGCAACGCTTCTTCGCACGGCTTTCCCCCCTCTTTCTGCCCCATAAGGAGCTTTCCTGTCTGAAGCCAGCATCATGACGTTAGGGCTCCTGCGCCTCATCTCCATGGGAACAACAAGGATGGTATAGAAACAGGATGGGAAAATTACTGCTGCCTCTGACAGCTGATGCTGATGGTTTGTGCTTACCTACTCCCCGAATTCCTACCTGCATAGGGGATTTTTTTTTTTCCCCTCCTTGCGAAAAGAGCAGTAAACTATTGAAAGCTGGCATTTTCCCTGCACAAATACAGAACTGTCTGACATTCAGCTGTGGACTACTATGGTCTTGATGCAAAATTTTCACTGCCTGCCTAAGCATGCTCTCTTTATTGAGAGGTAGTCAGAAGACAGCAGTCTCAAATGCTGTGCTTAAGGTGGTTTCTGAGATTTTTGTTAGTAGGCAGAGATATGTAGTTTAGGGAAGGAAGAAAAAGAAAATCTCCCAAGTGCCTATTTTTCTCTGGAGGTGGATGGAGTAACTGGCTACTATGGCAATAATAAAAATATTATTGAAAGATAAATAGTTCTTGAGACTCAGGAAATAGGAAAAAGTGGTTTGACTATTTTTTTTTTGGTCATTCAGGTGCTTAAAGATTTTTCTAGTAATTACTCATTTCCAAAAATGAACTTGTTTTCTGAAAGTAAAGTTTATAAGGTTCACTTGCAGGGATGGAAACATCCTTCTATTGTCATACTGAAATGTTTCAGGAAACTTGCCTAAACAGACACTGGTTTGTGTGCATCTTTTAAACTGTTTTGGTTTGCTGCTGTGCGTAAACACCGATTTGTGTGCGCTCTGTATACTGAAGGAATGTTATTAGGTAGACTTTACAAGGAAGACCTAGCAAAGGTATGTTAGAAAGACCAGAATTTATTAGTTTCTTTCCAGATTAACTTTCATTCCATTGGCTTGTATTACTATATGGTGAAATCATGGGGATTTCCTTTTCCTGTAGCAGCAAAACCTGAGAGCTTGCAGCATCTCCATCTCATTGTCTGTCAGCATGCCCTAGGGAAATCAGCTAAAGCTACTGAAATGTGATGTGAAGTCCCTAGAAGCAAAAGCACCTTCAAGTAGTTGTATGAACAGAAGTGAATGGAGATAGAGAATTTAAAATTTTCCCCAGAGCTGAAGAAAGTAAAGAGTTCAGCATCTTGGGGCATAAAGAAGAAAGTCTCTTCCCAAAACGTTGCTTTATTCAGTTTTTAATTCTAGGTTAATGGGCTCTCTTGGGAGCTTGCTAACCTACTTTAAAAAAAATAAATAATAAAGTATTAACAGTCTGTTAACTGACTTCCTGTGCATGTGCATCACGGGATCTTCCATTTGGGGTGGGCTTCTTGGTTTGCTGCTGGTTTTGTGGCAAGTGCACGAGGGGATGGATTTAGTCTCATTATTTCTGCCTTAGGTTTAGCTTTAACAAATACAGAAGTTTGTATGGAGGTAAAAAGACGTTGTCAAAATAGCAGTTTTTGTACCGAGCTGTTTTGGAGGTGAATGAGAAGTGGTTGATTTGGAGGTCCGTGGGTTTGCAGCTGCCCTGAGCAAGAAAAAGGTAATTAGCAACTCCTTAATTTCCAGCCTGCGGTTCCTGCCTTTCCAGTTGCTTGGATGCTCTCACAGGTTGCTTTCTGCTGTTTTGTGACTCTCTGGATCAGACTCTGAAATAAGAAATGCTGGACAGTAGATACTTGACTTGCTGGTGTACTGCTTAAGGCCACGATCTGACAGACTTAAAGCCACATGTATTTGTACTAGCCTATTAAAAAAACCTTCAGGTTTCCTTTAAAAATTGTTTCTTACCTTTGGAAGTCAGCAGTAAAAAGATGCCTTCCAGAACAACTTTGGTTCAGGAAGTTTTGTTAGAAGAAAGTCAATGACAGGTGCTGACAGAAAATTTTGTTTTGTTGTGGTTTTCTTTGTTTTTTTCTTCGTGCTGGTGACTGTTCACTTGCCACAGCTGGCAGTAGCAAATTTTGAAGATTTAGGTGCTCACTTTTTTTTTTATTACGCTTTTGCTAAAGCAGCAGAATGAGACAAATGCAGAAATCTGGCACAGATAAAGGGACAGTGCTGTTAGGTGACGTGCACAAATGATGCTGTCAAAATTTTTAGCTTTTCGCTTCAAGGAAGTAGACACTGGACTACCAAAAGAAAAAATAAATTTTCACATGTATGACATTCTTAATCCTTGGTTTTGAGGACTTCTGGAGAAAGGCCTTTGAGGATCCAGTTTCCCAGCTGACAAGTTAAAGAGCATTTGCAGCAGAATAAACTGCTGTACTCAAGATGTGGAGTGTGTACCCGTAATATGTGATGTGCATTAATAGTCCACAAGAAAAGCAAGCCATACAATACTAAGAGTATGGTATGTAATTAGTGAGTAAGAGGACGCTTTCCAGCCTTTACCTGTGACAGGGCATACTTTGCTTTGAGTAGATAGGTATCAACTGCTAGGAGAATTATAAGTGTGATGCAGTTAGCTCAGTCAAGCATTTCTGTTGAACCTTTGCCTTTGATCACTGGGGGAGCATTTGACCCCATGGACTGGAGCTGCTTGGGGCAGTAGATGGTATTTGCTCCCAGTGGGTTCCTGCTGGGGTGACAGAGCAGCCCCGGGAGTGACAGCTGGTGCCCGGCACTTTGACCTCTCCTGCTTGCCCAGCGGGGTTACTCCTAACCCTGTGATTTTTGCAGTCTCCGTGAAATAGCGCTCCCGACATGGAAGAGAAATTGGAAGGTAAAGGTAGCAAGGGAGTAGGTTACTAGTTGCCCGAGAGACAACAAAGCAGTTAAGGTGCACAGACTGCAAAATTACTTGGGAGTTTAATGGATACTTAAGAGATGTAGTTATAACGTTTGCTTCAGGAAACATCCGGAGTGGCTGGGGAGAATGAGCCTGCTTCACGTTGCGAGGTCAGAGGTGGCAATTTCTCACTGGCCACAACTTCATCGCATCTCCAGTCAGGAGGCACAGATGAGTCTGGTGCTGTGGATGGACTGTTAAGACGCTGCAGAGGTGACTCACCCTTCAAAAAAGCCTGTGGTCTTAGGGCCATAATTTCTGACAGTCCAGTTCTTGGAAAGTAATGACATGGGAGTGGTGGTACGCCTGCGTGCCAGGTAACTGGCTGCGGTGGTGGCTAAGCCAGGAAAACAAAGATTGAAAAATAGGTTAGGAACAACCAGATTTTTTTTTCCTTCTGCTTTTTCTTACTGAAAAGAATAAAAATTTATTTTGTGCCAGAAGAAATTTCCAGATATAAAGAAACTCCATTGTTTTATGTTATGTTTACTTTTTAAACATCTTTAAAGTCAAACTGAGTATCCATTGAGAAAGTGTTTCAAAATGAAAAGCTGAAAAGTAGTTTTGAGAGTGTCAGTGAGTGCTTGAACTGTTTGAAAGGAACCATCCTAAGCCAATATTTTCCACCTAAGTTTGAATCAAGTACTGCTAATAATTTAGATTGGCATTAAACTTACCCCCTTCCCCCAAAAGTATTTGAAAAATTACATGAAGAGTTTTCCTAGGATAGGTGCTTGGTCTTAACTTGTAATTGCAGAAGTTGCTTTTATTAAGTTTTTAAGTGTTAAAAATCTTTTTTACAAAAGAAGCAGAAATCTGTGCGTGTATTAAAAAAAGAAAAAAGCTGCATTTATTCGGGGAAGAAGCTTTTTAGTCACCATTAATGCACATGCATAAAGTAACGTGTTTCTACAGTATGCACAGAATGGGTGTTTTCGTGGGGTTGCACCAAAACCTGCTTCGATGTTGGTTAACTTTTGTTTTTAATTGGTAAGTCACCGCTGTTGTATCCTACTTAGAATATCACCAAGGGACTACCCATTTTAAGTTTTCCTGGATGCCTAAAGAAATGAGATTTACTTATATAATCCTTAGAAGTAAAGGAGTGGAAATGAGATGCACACACCTACCTGTTCTGCTTGGGTGAAAATCCCTAAGGAAACACCTGTAGGGAACACAGAGGTTAATGTGAAGCTAGCATAAAAAAAGCTTACTGGGGAAAATGGTTAGGTCAACAAAGTTGGGGGATCTCTAGGTAGCTGAGGAAACATTGTTTTGGAAGGAACTGTCAGTGTTACACTTCATGCACTCAGAGTGGCAGGCTAAACTCCTGCTGCTTTAATCTTTTATCTCTGTTTTATGTGTTGTAATTTATTCACTGATGAACTTTGCCTTGCTGAACTTTGTATTGCATGCTGTTAGGGATAGCTGTGCCCACATGTGCATTGCTTCTTCCAAAATATTGGTCCTTTTGCAAAATTGTGTTGCTTGTCTGCTGATACAGGGAGTAAAAAACCCGTGGTGTTTGGGGTGGTTTTTTGTTTTGTTTGTTTTTTTTCTTCTCCCAGGACATTGCATAGCAGTGCTGTGTGCTAGCAAATGAGTCAGCTATCCATTTATTTATTTGTTTCTCAGTTGCTTTCAGACGTTTCGGAAATGAGAGCAGTGGCCTAGGCCAGCTGTGCTGTGTTTGACAGCAGGCTGAGGAGCTAACGCTGCAGCTCTCCAGGATCTGGAGCTGATGGCAAACGAGACAGTGCTGCTGCGTTTTGCAAAGAGCTGTCAAACTTCTGCCCTCAGCTTAGGTCCTAGCTGACCTTAACTGAAATATTTTAAAGGTGATGGGAGCCTGATTTAATTACTCTTTGAAGTGCTGTTGCAGTCCCACTCATCGTCAAAATCTTGTCTGAATTGAAAAAACCCTGCTGGTATGTACGTATGTATTTCCCTCACTGTCGTGAGGCCCCCTGGGCTGAAAGATGCCTGTGGTCAGATCAGCGGTGGTTTGATCTGGATGTCGGCTTGTACACTGACCAAAAATGGACTTTCTCATCTGCGGGTGACAATTTGATTTTGAGAAATGAAAACTGTCTCGGTGTGGTAATTGAGAATTAACGCTTTGCCTTCACATGGCTCAGACTACCTTGAAAAGACGCGCGGGTTGTCTTTTTACCCCAGTTCCTATATTGGTAAAAATAGCAGGTGGTGACGGTCTCCTCCCAGCTGGGACTGTGAGGTTATTGTTTGTGCAGAGATTAGTGTATGTGAAGAAGCTGTATGTGTGGATATGTGCTACTGGAGTACACTTTCTCACATGTAATGACCTGTTTAAATGGACAAATAAACTGGGCTTTATACTTTGGTGTCCTGTATCTTTCTTCTGTTAACTGCGTCTTCACTTTCTTTTCCCACTTTCTCAGCTTTCTGTCTCGTCCGCAGATCTCTTGTGTACCTCCTTATGGCATCTCTTCTTTCTAGTTTCTGTCCGGGCCGTGCCTGAAAGTGGTGTAGTTTCTGTACTGCAAGAGGAAGAAGCTGTCTTGCCCTCTGCTACCCCGGTGCTGTCCCCTGCCTTCTGCAGCCCTGCAAGCCGTATCAGAAAACTCTGCATTAAAAGCACTTCTTTGTTTTATTTTTGCCAGGTTAACGTTTACCTGCAGTCATTCTCTGATGGGTTTCCCTGTTGCTTTCCGTGGCAGTGTCAGCTGAAAATGTGTACTTGTGCCGATGCTGACTCCTTGCTGTCTTATCTACTGCTGTGCAGGAGGGGCTGGGGAGGAGCCCAGCCACATCTGCTGCTCTGCTCACCATTGGTGAGATGAGCAGGTTAGTCCCCACAAGCATGCAGCTGAGGAGAGGGAGAGCATCTTGTCATATGTTGGGAGCAATGCCTTATCAAATCGGTGGCTGTGGGGTCAGAGGAAGGTGAAGCATTTGCATCGGGGATAGCCTTAGAGGCAGTTGATGGGTTTTGGGTGGATGGTGTGGCGAATCACACAGCCTGCCACTGTATGGAAGGTAGAGGGCAAGCGCACACACATGTACATCGCTTGTGCACAGCTTTAATTTTTTCAGGCTTTTGGTAAACCCCTGTAACCTATGCTTTGGGACAGAGTCCACCCAGAATGCAGGGTCTTTAGAGTTAGGACAATCCCAATCTGAGCAGGTGGGAGAAGGGCATGCGGTGTCTTATTTCCCATTCTGTGTTTGTTTCAGTACTGGCTGCGAAGCTATGCAGGAGCAGAGACAGATCTCGTGGTGGCACGGGCTGTCGGTATGGTCATTCAGCAAACACGGGGAGGGTCAGCTCTTAATGCCAAGCAGCTGGCTGCTGCGAGCGCTCTGCAAGTCCAGTCTGGAATGTGGCATTTTTCTTGTTAAACTTAACTTGTTTTGAAAAAGGGGGTGTTAGGACACATTTTGTTTGTTTAGAGAAGAGGAAAAAAAAGAAAAGCAAACAGCTGCTATGCCATGTTTGTCCTTGTCCTAATCATTGTAAGCTTAGGTGTCCCCTTAGCCCATACATGCTACTTCTTTAATATAAGTAATTCAGAATAGGAACTCTCTTCTTATGCTTCTACTTTTACATTTTAATACACTAATAATGAATTTCAGATGTGTGTTAATCTTGGGATAATCCTTCTGATTTGTGGGCAGTGGGCCACAAAAGATTTAGCTTTATATCTATACATTTATTATTAATTATTTTACTTCCGAATAGCTGCTTCATAGTTGCCCTTAAGAGGGCTTAATTTGCAGTGATTTTAATTTTACCATTATGCAGTTAAACGGTAGATGTTTGGAATAATAGACCAATGTCAGCAATCTGAAAATTAACACCCTATAAGCATTTAGCTTCATAGTTTTTCTGCTGTTGCAGATTGGCAAATTGTGACAAAATAGGAAAAAAGCAGCAAGAAAAAAAAACCAAAAACCACCTTGCATGCTTTCAGGAATTTACAGACAGTCCACTTCTGAATCATCAACCCCAGCACGCTGGCTTGATTTTTATAAGCTGAGTATAAGTTACCCGAAATCTCTCTGATGCGGTGTAATAAATTGTTACAGGCAATGCTGTTACCTGCCTCTCATTATCCTAGAGACACAAAGGTAACACAAACCGAGCTTATGATGCCCCGCGTTTTTATTCAGCTGGGAAATGTGGTCTGGGAAAGCTGCGCTCCCGCCCTGGCAGTGGCTCTGAGTGCGTGACTTGTAGGCAAGTAGGTGAAGGAGCCTTTTTAGTAATTTTGCTGTTTGCCATAGTAACTTAAGTAAAAACATGGGCAGGAAAACAAAGCAAATAGCTCATCTCTACCACTTTCAGTTCAGTCTTGGTTATACATTGAAGCATAAGTTTTTTAAAAACATCTTGGTTACGTTGTCTTAAACATCTTTTTTAAATCCACTTTCTTCAGCAGCTGCTTTGGGAAGAAACTCTGTGGTGGTTATTGCAAAATGACCAACTCCCTCTCTTCATCAGGACAAAATAGTCCTGTCCACTTCAGGGAGAGGAAAAGTATATCAAATATTATACTTGCATGTGATGAGAGTGTGTATTAACTCTTTTGCAGAGTTCTGAGTACTCACTGCAAATATTTGCTTTATATTTGTAGAAGCGTTTGCTTTAATCAAATAAGCTAATCGCCTAGGAGATACACGTCGTCAATACGAATAATTTAGGTGTCTGCTTGTCCTCTCAGGGGCCCACCATTCTATGTTATGTCCTGGCTGCCACCTGAGATAAGGAGATAGAGGGCAAAGCTGGCTGTGTTAATAGTCACCTTATCTTCCTCTCCACCTCCTGCCCCCAAAGTGGTGTACAAATAAAGCTGCATTTATGTTTTGTTTTGTGTCTTGGTAACTTTTAGAATATATTTAGACAAGGGCATCTCAGGATTTTTTTGTGTGTGTGTGTACAAAACAGAGCTTGCTTTCTGTAGGATTGGACTTTATATAAATTTTAAACGCAGGAGTTCCTCAATCAAAAACAATCACAGTGAAGAAGGTTGGGGTTGTTTTTTTTTCCCTCAGAATTATGAGGAAAAGGAGGGAGAAGGGAAAATGTTTTCCAAGAGGAGAGTGAGAAGGAGCCCTTTGTGCTTGTTTTTGGTGAAGATCTCCTCTTCCAATAGTCTCTTGTCTGCTTCAGAATACTGTTGCAGTACCTAGTGAGCTGTAGTCAGGGGTTTACCATCTCACCCACCAGGACACCAGAACTCCACAGAGGTCAAAATTAAGACATTTGAAGTGCAAAAATAATGCTTTTTGTTAATGTCTGATAAAAGCCAACTTTTACTTTAAAACTTTGTGAAGACATGTGAAGAAGCTGTAAGGACTTGGAAGTAAAAAGGAGAAAGTTGAGATGGTGTATCACATTCATCGCTGTTGAAAGCACAGGCTGTGTTGTCTCTGGTTCCTGGTTTTGGTGTGTTTCAGTTACAAGGTGGGCTTTCTGAGCAAGAAAAAGGTTTGTTAAAATGTTTGCAACAGCATGCTCTGTAAGGAAACATGAGAAATGCAGAAAGCAACTCACTTTTTAAGCCTAGAAACTGTTCTTTTTCATATGATGAGATGGTGACACTTGCAGTAACGTAGCTGAGTTTGCATTGTAAAAGACCTCAGTTCCTTTGCAGTCCTAAGATTTGGAACTGATCTGGCCTTTGGAGATGCTTGTATATCAATAGGATGATGATTTGACACACTTCAAAATACCTGGGAAGACTTTCAGAAACCCAAATAATATATACGAAGTAGAAAAAGTGACCTTAAGTCAAAATTGTTCTGACGTACGTTCTCACTGTATCTTTTGCATATATAAATCATTATATATTGCTTTTCAATTTTTTAATTGCTGTTCATTGTTTTGATCTTTCTCTTTGGGACCTGGTGGTTGTCTTTGGGAGACTGAAGCATAATTCCGTTGTCACATATCTCTGCACCTCCGTCTCAAAAAAAAAAGTTAACTTTGAATTAAATAGGCAGTCTCAGCTTTACAAAGTAGATACAAATGACCAGTTTATAATCTGTTTATCTTAGTTTCTGCTACTGGCTGCCTTGTTGGTAGTGCACAATCTCCTGAGTGGGAATTTCCCAGCTTTTTTTAAACCGCGTGTGAATGCTGATACCTGATCTAGTGGAAAGTTAAGAATCTCTCTTGTTTTACTGTTCTTTGTTCTTCTCTGTGCCCCTTGAATGCTGCCGTGCTCTTACAGCCCTGTTTCCCCTCTTGATTTACTAGAGGGCTTCTCCCAGTCACCTGTGTGGTGGGTATATGCTTGAAAAGCTTTTGTAGCTCCTAAGAGAGGTGCAAAACGGGATTGCTATACAGCCTCTCAAATTTCCAGAAGCTCTACAAACCAGCTTTGAGTCACTGCAAGTGCAGCCATCAACTCCTGCACACTTCTTTCAGAGCTTAGTGTTTGGCAAGCAGCGGATCCAAATGTTAATACTTAACTTTTTTAAGTTTGGTGTACTGAGAACTTGACCTTTCCTGTGACGCTGCTTCAATTATTTCTGTGCTTTCTGGTTATCAAAATGAAGCCAAAAAAAAAAAAAAAAAAGCCACCTGGCATCCTGCTTCCTGCTGGTGCTCTTTCCCCTGTGAGTGCTTCCAAAGAGTTCCTCCATGGTCAGCACGTGGGTTTGGTGGGATCAGGCAATTCTTTGCAGTCCTTCAGCTGCAGGTATTTGTTTCTTATCAGTGAGAACAGAAATGGGTTCAGCTGTCATGTATCAAACCAAAATTGGGCCACATGAATACTTGTGTATGTGCTTGAATGCCACCTCCTGGTATTTAGGACACCCGTTCATGTTTGAGTGGTGCGTTGTGCTGCGTTGCCGTTGGGATTACACTTGGAACAAAGGGGGACTTTGGAGACTTCTTTGACTCTGAGCCAGCAGTCTGTGTGATGTGTTTAGCGCCAGAGAGAGAAAAAACAGATGCATGCTTATTTTTCTTATTTGCGAGGAAGATCCTTTGTATGGTTTCCAAGGTCTTGAGGTTCCTGTATGTTGTGCTGCCTTTTAACTCCATTGCTGTAGTGTGCTCGGATGAGAGGTGCAGTTTTTCAAGGCTCTCGGAGCTCCTCACCGCTCTGTGTCAGAGCGCCAGAGCAAAGTGCATCATGTTCTCAAGGCTTTTCTTGGCGGGAATATGTAAAAGCTGTTAATTACTCATCTGTTACAGGCCGGGTGTTCTATAAACAGGTAGGGGTCTCTGGGTACATTTCGCTCTGTGTTAGCAGTTGTTGCACAACAGAGCTGAGTCCTGGGAGAGTTGTGGGATAGAAAGCAAAACTGGTTGGATTTTACTGAATTATCTGACAATACAGTAGTTTTGTTTTTCTTTGAGGATAAATTGTAGTGATTCATTAAAAAAGTTGGTTATGCTTGGTAGAAAATAGAAGCTGTAAGAGATCTGGTTGCCTTTGCAGGAGTTAATACAGAAATTACTATGTGAAGTGTTTGTTGTCTACTTCAAAAGTAGAACAATCTAACAAGGATTATCAGAAGCATCTGAAATAGAAAAGGTTTGTGTTTTTTACCGTAGGACTCTACCAAAGTTGTTGGCAACTGACTGTCATCACCCACGGGGCTGGACACCCACAGTTTCCGTGTCCTCTGGGCATCGGGCACCAGCTCCTGGCTGAAGTTATGCCGTAGCAGGTTGGCCTCTGCACCACACACTAGCCGCAAATCCCGAGCGTTTTGGAGTAGCGATGCTCTCAGTGTTAATGAGTACTGCCCAGTGTCACAGTGACACTGGTGTCTTGATACTAAACCTTGGGGTGGAGGGGCAGTGGGATTTGCTGTGGGACGTGGAAGGAGGAGGAGGGGTAGTTTTCTTTCCCCACATTAAGGGCCCACTCTCTGAGTGTCTCACAACAAACTACACTGGAAGGTTACACGGAGTGCTGGCGTTTCCCTTTTTTGTCCCCTCTGGGCTCATCGGACCCTTGTCCTAGCACAGCTGCCTCCGGAGAGGCTGCTGTGAACCCTGTGGATGCAGCAGCCTGGTCCCACTCCCTGGTGGGCAGCCTGAGCCCTAGGGGCTGTGCATCCGAGGAGGTGGCAGGCAAGGTAGTGGCTTCGTGGGAAAACTAGTTGTGTTACTGAGGCCACGGAACTATTTTGCAGTATCGTTGCTCCATAATTACAGTGTCGTGCGGTATCCCGTATGCTTACAGTACCATCGTGGCAATTCATGCAGTGCCCATCTGTTGTGTGAAAGCAGGTCAACGTAGAGGGTATGGTGGTGGTCAGATTGCACCAATCATGGTAAAAAATGTGTTTCAAAGCAACAGAAGAGCTGTAAAGACAGCAGCTGGGCAAAGTTCACCTGCCCCGTGACCTGGAGCTAGCCCTTGGTGATAGGCAGGATCCATCCCCAGTATGTGATCCTGTCTGTGGGAAGCTCCTTCCCTGGGCACCTGGGCGGTGGTGGAGGAGTAATTTTGGGACAGAACTTTAGACGCTGGAAGATTGGTCACCTCCAGCTCCTTCTGCAGCGAGAAAGAGGTTTTACCAGAGGATGGTCAAAGAGTTAAATTTAGCTGCTTTGAATTGCCCTTGGAGCAGCCTATTTTTGCCAGCCCTTCAGAGGAAGGGGGAATGACAGTTTTCCTAATTTTGGCGCCCAGGCTGAGTGAGTGCTTACGTCCCCCTGAGCTCTCCAGCCTCCCCTGCTTCCCCTGTCGCATGTAGCTTCCACCTTGTTGCAGAGGGCCGGGCGACAGGTGAAGTTGCAATAACTTTTTCAAAGCTCCAACATTTCTGTCTTGCACAACGAGCCTGGCCTGCCCTCTCTGCTCAGGTTTTCATGCCAGTTCAGAGACCGGCCTCGGTCTGTGTTGTTCTGGGGCAGAGGCTGTGGCTTGGCAGTCTGCACCTTGGGTACCACAGGACTTTCTGCTGCAGAAGCAAAGTGCACCCATGCAACCACCAGACCTCTCTCTGGGAGTGGTGCAAGCCTGGGAGAGCTGTTTCATACGCCTTCTGTCTGCTTCGGTGCATGGGGCGCTCATCTTCAGCCTGCTGCGTCTTACTGAAGCTCAGAGCGGCGTGTTGGTTAAGGCAAAACCCTGCTGAAACCACGCACGGTCTCCTGGCTGGGCAGAGAGAGGATGGGCAGCCGGCGAGTCGCGTGTGATGCTGGTGAGACATCTTGCCTAATGTGGTGCCGGAAACCACTCAGATGCAATGCCGAACCTGTCTGGGCTAGAATTTGGCAGCAGGGGAAGGATGGGATGTAATTGCCAAGAGAGGCAGGGGGGAAGGTATGGTAACAAGAGGGAAAAAAAAATGACTAAAGATTGTGAAGAGGGGAAAAAAAAAGGTGCCCCTGAAGAAAAAGTGAAGATAGATACTGGTAGGAAGGGGGAAAATGAAAGCTTGCTTATTTTAAGTGATAGGCAAAACTGATAAGGGACAACAGCAGATTGCAATTTAATGATGAAAGGAAAATACACAATAGCAAAAGGGAAGTGAAACAAAAGGAGTGACTGATTCATAACTGCTTGCACCTTGTGTAACCGCCACCTCCGTTTATGTAAAATGATTTTAAGGGTCTGTGCAAAACAGAATCAAGTCTCCCCACTCTGGCTGGCAGAAGCGTGCAACAGTCCTATTGCACGCTCATTTACTGTCAGCTGTTACACAGGGAACAAAGCAGTCAGTAAGTCAGACCTCACTAGTGACACTGGAGGTCACCTCTTACATTTTACCTAATAGATATTCTTTGTGCTGAATTACACTGTCCTATTGACCGAAGTTGTGGCTTGGTATTTTAAAATGAAAGTCCCTGCAGTAAACATATCAGTAAACACATCAGTAAACGTACAAACAGTAAAGACCCAAACATGGATATGATGAGTGCACTATCCATATATATAAGCATAAATTGTGTACTTCCTGTTGGTTTTTTTTAATGAGACTGGAACAGCAAGGAGCACTGCGCTGCCCTTGGGAAGTGAGCAGCCATGTAATATTGTCAAATAAGTTTCACAGTTCCTTATTGGATTTAACGTGCGTGCTTAGTTTTGTGCCTGCCTGCTAGCGCTGTGCGCCATGTGCATTGCTGGTTTGTGTCTAAATCTTGATTCCTGGCAACTGGAGGAGAGTAGGGAGTTGAAGGGCCTGTACTTGACCGACTCCTTGACCCGTGCTTTACGTGCTTTGTTGCTATTAACTGCCTTTCTTCAATAGCCATTGTCTGATTTCTGTCTTGGTGTGTTCTGTCTTTTATTCGAGTCCTTTGCTGCAAGCCTGCTGCCTACAACCCAGGAGGTGCCTGCTGCCTGCTTAGGTATTTCTGTGGCCTGTTGCTGACCCAGTTTCTGCAGCATTTAAACTGCCCTTTTGAAAAGGGGGCATTTCTGGCCTTTGTGAGCATTCCCAGTGTTGCTGGGATAATGTGGCTGATCCCACAGATGTGGGTAGTGGCTTTAAAACAAACACACACCCCCTGCCCCAGTCCCCATGCTTTCAGTCTCGCTTGGATTTTTTTTTTCTTGTAAATAAATACAATTATTAATGCTTTCTGGTCATTGAAGCAGTGGGTTGCATTTTGGTGGATGGTTTGTTCTTGGAATAAGTACTGAAATGTTTGCTGTGCAGGGAGGGGAGGGCAGTGCACATAAAGAGCGTACACTTCCAGATTTTAAGATGAAGATCTTTGCTTTTGTTCCCAAACTGAGGAAGCTCGTTTGGGACTTGGAGAACTGCAAGCTGTGCCATGGCTGTCATGGCTTTGTTGCAAGGCCTGGCTTAGAAGTTAGGTCCTGCTGGGCACGAGCACTGGATTGGGGACAATGACCCTTGGTTTGAACACTTGCACCTTTTTTTTTATTTTCCCTCTATCTGCTGAAATTTTAAAGGTAAGATGAGGTGTCAAAAACATGATCTTGCGGTAGCTGCAAATCCACGTGTTATCTACTGCTTGCCGTGGTTCGGGGCAGCACCTTGTAAGAGGGCAAAGCGCCCTGCCGCTGGGACCACCCCAGCTGCCCCTCAGCCCGTGAGAAGCCCTGCTGGCTTTGGCACAGGTCCCAGCGGGTTCCCACGTGGGACTGTGACATTTATTTGCTTGTTATCTTGCAGGGGAAGGAGCATCGAGAGATGTACGGCCAAGCTCAGTTAAATACGCAGAGATATCTGCAGAGAGATCTTTGGCCTGTCCGAAGGCCTTTTCCTCTCATGGGCAGCTTGAAAAACTCTGTGTCAAATAGGTTAATGTGCGGAGTGTGCAGAAGCAAAATGCAACCTTTCTTGCAGTGGAAGCAGACCTCTGGTTTGAGGCTTGCTAAGAAACTAAAAATAGCGTTGCTGATTCTTTGCCCTTAGTTTCACAGGTGAAAATTTCAAGTTGGTGAGCTCCAATTAGCTTCCTAGCTTTGAAATAAAGGAGGAGATGCAAGAATCTAGGGGAGGTGGAATCTTAATATAGTACTTGATTGCAAGTATGGTTTTTTTTTAACTGATACAAAATAATCAAAAGCTGACTTCCTGCTATTTTTTTTTTCCCAGCTCATTTTTTTTCCTCTTCCTTCCCCCCACCAGCTATCCTGCTGAAGGAAACAAATGTGAACTTGTTGGCTCAAGGTGCCCCTTGCTGGAAATCAGAGCTCTAGAGGTTAATGTGCCAGTCGTAACATACCTGCGGGGTTTTTTTTGGTGGTACACATTTTGCTAATAAACCTGTGAAACAGGGTGTGTTTCATATGGTTCTGCTTTGTTTAATAGCAGAGGGTTGCAGCATTTTGTACGTCAGAAGAATTGGCTCAGAGCATGTGCTGTGCATTGGCTTCAGCAGATCCCAGATGTTTTGTAAGGACCCGGTAATTTCTGCAGTAAGCATTGTAACTACTAAACCTGGTAATGCCAAAATTTTTAAATTTTTGCCCGTTTGAATTTCTGGTATAAAGTTTTTCATGTCTTATGCTGTCTTTAACAACATAATCTAACAAAGTATAAATCATGGTAGTACTTAGGAGCAGGTCACAAATACTGTGAGAGTGCTTCCTTTTATTGATAGCACTAAATCACAGAGCTGTCTTTTCATTTTGCATACCACCACCCAGAGTGCCGAGTGACAGAAGACAGGCGAGTGCAGCAAGCTGCTCATTTCAAAAGGGACAGCCGGGGGAATTTGGCAGGCTGGCTGCGTGGCATCCTGCCTCCATGGGCGTTTACTGGCTTTACGTGAGAAAGTAGAAATGATCTGATGCTGTGGAGGATTCTCCTGTTCTTTTCCTGCCCGCAGGAGGGGATATACTTGGAAGTATAACTGGAGTTTCGTTTGGGGAGTTGGAAAAGAAAAGCTTTTACTTTGAGTAGGTATATATGACTGGACTATTGTATAGATGAAAATGCACAGTGCAATCAGTTAATAAAATATGAAGGATCAGTAAGTAGTCTTCAAATTGTGTTACAGCTCTTGTAATTTTGAAAGGTTCTTCATAAGAAAAAAGTTCCGTATTTTTCTGGAGAAAATACGCGTCCTGTCTAATAAATAATGTAATGCTATGCATCATCTGTAAAATGGCATAGACTCAGTAGGTTACTGCACCAGAACAAAAAGCTTTGTGAAGTCACACCGAAGCATTTGGAGGGGCACTAAGAGGATATACTGGGAGGGTTGCAAAACAAGAACAAGACAGTGATGCTCCTGTGAGATGGAGGTGCTGATTTTAAGCCAAAGCTACTTTTTCAGTGTTGCTGTTTGGTTGGTGACTTATCTGTAACTTTTCCTCCTTCGGATTTGTTGGTGGCCCCTGGGCTGAGGGAGAGCAGCTTTGTTCCCCTGCTTTACCTAGGACGACTGTGCAACCACAGCTTCACCCTGCAGCACCGTGCTTAAAGTACCTTTAAGAAAAGTGTAGCCTTGCACCTTCTCTTTATAGTGCGTCTTTGCATTGTATTTTCGCAGTCATATAATGTGACTTGTGAAAATGGTATTCAATGGCAGGAAGAATTAGGTATTCTTAGAAAGCTAGTGCATGTAGTTTCAATTCTGAGTAGTTTGCACATGCTTCATACAAGACTTTCTGAAGTTTCATTTGTTAGAGAATTAAGTTTTCAGTAAGTCTGGCAATCAATAGCAGTGATAGTTTTTCTCCTTATAAAACTGAAACATATAGCACTAGGAAAGTTGGTCTTGATGTGTTACTCAAGCAAATGTTTGGTAAAAGGATTTTGAAAGAGGTGCATGTATTTTATTTTTCGAGAGACTTCCCCAGCAACTTTACCAGTTTGTAAATTAAGTTACTGCCTAATGCATCTAAATATATTGTAGTGTTTGCTATTCCACAGTAGTAGCGTTTGAAACTATCTGGTAAAGTACTGTGTAGATGACTTGTACGATTTTCCATATTGCTCCCATTTTGGTTGTCCATCTTTATATGTTGGCATAAACAAGGAATGATACTCTGTTGCTGTGCTGAAAGGTTGATGCTCAAAGATTATACTTTGTTTTTGAAGATTTTGGCTGAAACTCATAAAAGAGAAGAAATGTAAAGCCCAAGCTGACGTTTTCCACTCATGTCAAACTTGGATTTTGCAGCTTTGAGACGTGAACTTACTGGCTTCTCCATGGCTTCTTTTCAGGGCAGATGGTATCAGGTGCATTGTGCAGACCAAAGGGAATAAATTAAAAGCAGAATTATTTTTTTTTAAGTCCTAGGTCTGAATTTGCTTAGTTTCCTTTTAAGTTAATATTCTTTTTTCTGTTTCGGGGGGGAAAAAGGGGGAGGGGATTTTTAGTACTTGACAGGTTTGGTGTAAAGGTTTCCTATGGGCCTAGATCAACCATGGAAATCTGTGCCTTAGCTGTCCTACAGACCTCTAGTCTCATTATAAAAAGAAACTGAAAGGCTTAGATTAATGCAGAAACAGCAAAAGGCAGCTCCTGTAGGAAGATTATAGCTCTTAATTGCCATAGGAAGATTATCACTCAATTATTAAGCAGGTCAAGCTTATCAGCAACCACAGAGCTCTTTCATGCATTTTGCTGAACTGTTGGAACTTAAAATGGTTTCCGTGAAGATGGAAATTTCTGGCTGCAGCTGTAAATAGAAAAAGGAAATGGTTGGGTGCAATGATATTTGACAAGAATGTAACTTCCTATTGCCGTGAGCTCTGCAGCACCACTGTGCTTCCTGTCAATGGCCTCTCCCCTTCTCTCAAGGCAGGAGCCAGATGCCCCCCAGCCCAAGAAAATACTGCATTGCCCCGCCGTGTGAAAGTGAAACGCTTGAAGGAGGATTGCTGCTGAATTGACAGAAATTGGCCCTTTGCTCTTCGGCTTGGGGAGGTTGTTTTGGTTTTTTTGGAGTAAAATTGTGTATGATGGGTCAAATGAATTTTTATTTTAACTGGTAAAAATGGAATTGCAATTGATGCATTAAAAAGACGAGGTTTCTTTTCACTTGGATCTCTTTCTTCTGTTCTGCTAATTGTCCTGTGGACACTCTGCAGGAACACAAAACAAGTTCATTTTTATTTTTAAGGGAATTAATTTGAGGGAGGTGTGATAGAATTGGCATTTGTTTCTTCTGGAATATCTGTCTCTTCCTTTGTTAGATCCCTAATTATGTTAGTACAGCACTAGGCTTAAAAACAGCCCTTGCCACTAAAATGTTCTGTCATGGTTTTGCCGTTGCAAGGACAGAATTGAATACTTTACAACTTAGTGAAAATAAGCATGGTCTCCTTGGGTAGAAGGCAGGTGGGTATGTGATCTGTCTTCTGCCTTTCTTAAGGTTCTTTTGTCCTACCTCTTTCACAGGGCCATGCTGTGAAATTTGACTGCTTTCACTAAAATGCTTTGAGAAGGGTCATTTGAATTTCATGGTATTTCAGCACAAGGCTTGCTGTTAGTGCTTTGCTTTTAGCTGGAGAAAGCAGTGTGCTGGCACAGTGGAAGCCTTTTCTACAGGTACTTCTCCCTGTGCTTTTTCTCTGGGGTTCGTGTTTTCAAAGTGCCTGAAAAAGGCTGTGAGCAGCACTTGAAAATGTTTCATTTTCAATGTAGAGACTCTGGGCAGGGGCTGGGGTAAACAGGGTGATTTTTCAGAGATGCGTGTAGCTCCTCTTGAAGTGATGTTGAGTTGTGAGAGTCGAGCAGTGTTCTTCAAAAAGCAGCCATTTATTTACATGTATAAAGTAGGCCAGGGTGCTTTCAGGTTTGACTGCCTTAATGCTTGTTAATTAAGATAGGCAAAAGTTCACATCGCAGAAATGATTTGTGATCTTAGCGTCAGTTTTTGAAGAACAAACCTGGGATTGTTCAGGTAGTTTAAAGGGGTTTAGTTTTTTGAGTTTTTTTGGATGGTTTGGCAACTATAGGGTAAGCAAATTACTCAGGGGAAAAAAAGTGAATTTGGCTAAGAAGCCTTGAGGTTTAAAAAGGAAAAAGAAATAACATGAGCTGTTTCGTGTGCCTTTGGGATTTGTGTTTTTATTTTGCATACTCATGGGCTAGAAGCATTCTTTAAAAAGACATTAAATGCAGTATTTTCTCATAACCCCAGAAGTCCAGGACCTGGTAATTCAAGATAAAATGTCAAGAATGCCAAGGCTCTTGATGGAGCCAAAACTGTTTGTTGTATTAGACAAGTGACTCTTATAATTTGTTTTGGGAAGAACTTAAAAAAAAAAAAAAAAAAAAAACACAAAACCAAAAAAACCTTGATCGTTTCTGCAATTTTAACAGTTTAACAGAAGATTGCTGACTTCTTAAAAAAAGTTAAATTGTAAAAAAGCTTAAAAAGAAAGGCAAACTAAAGGTTTTATTTCAAAGAAGTTATCATTTTCTTATGTATCTAGAGATCGCTTTATGAAATATTGCAAAATGAACAGGCAATTGTTAAATTATACGAAGCAAAAAGGAAAATGAAGATGGATCTTCTGCTTGCCAGGATATTTGGGATTTGCTGGCAGTGAGAGATGCTGCGGAGGAAAATGTGCATTTGATGTGCATTTTGAACGAGTGGGCCCCGTACTCTCATCCAAGACAAATAACTTGGATATTTCTCAGCCTAGCTGAAACAAGACTCTTTTTTTTTTTGTGTCCACAGGCAGTTGCAGGTTCAGCTTAGGCCACATGGGTGCCTGATTTGTATGCCCAAATCACTGATATCCCACATACTGTTCTCCCAGCTCTGTGCTTGGGGGTTTTCTATACCTTTTGATTTTTAAAATTTCTGCTTCCTCCCGCCACAGCTCAAGTAGGCTGTCTGTCCAAGATGCCTAAAAAAATTAGAGTCACCTGGAACCATCTCTAGAGAGTGTTGGGTGTTGCTTGAAATTTGGGTGGCTAAAGGATTTCAAAAGAAGAGGTCTCAGAAAACAATTTCAAATCAACTCAAGTCATTGTGAATTAATTTCTTAATTTAGTACAGATTTCAGTTATTTCAGAAGTTGAGGACTGATTTATGGGAGGGAATAATTCCGTTCTGCTGTTAAACACACTTTATTCTGCTGCTGCTGCTAAAATACAAGCCACAGGCACATCTGGAGAAGAAAGCCTTTTCTTTTCACCAGGATGTTCACTATAGTGCTTCGTGCCTCACTGCTCATCTTCTCCACTAGATTTCTTCGCGAGTCTTATTCTGATTTTTATCGTGGTCCATGTTTAACTTCTTTGGACTGTTTGGGTGTGAGGGTAGGGGAAAAAGCCAGGTTTTTTTATCTGCATCCTTCCATTTACGTCCTGTTGAGAAATGTGACTGAGTGCTATACTGTGACATACTGTGAGTTTGATTGGTGCAATTTTGTTGTAGTTTTGTAATAGAACTGAAGCACTGCTGGCTTAGGTAACTATTCTGCGAAGGGTTTGTATAAACATTATTACAGAATTTTTATAGGAAAAGGGAGCACGGGCAGCAAGAGGGGAGAAAGTTGCCCAAAAAGACAACCAATGGCAGTGGAGACACAGGGGCTACAGGAGAGGAGCAGAGGGGGCTGCTCGAGTTGCTGGAGGAGAGCGATGCACGAGGGGCTGAATGGAAGTAAGGGAGAATGGTTTGTGCTTTACACGTTGAGCTAGGCTTACCTACGTCTTTATCTCAGTACTTTTAAAAATGAGCTAAGTATCAGCCCATTGAAACTTCGGTGAGCAGGTCTTGGCTACATGCTGCTTTGCCAGTTTCAGAAGTTAAAAGATTGCTAGACCTGTCTGTCCTCTGAAATCGTGACTTTGGCCATAAATCATGGGATTTGTGTTTTTAGAGATTCTCATCCATTTCACTGGTTTATTTTGGTTTTGCTCCCCTTTCCTATTTTCCTGTAGCCAAAACATGCAAAATAGCAGGCAGGTATGCACACAGGTTATTTGATGGGTGACATCATTTTGGCCTTTCCTGCTTTTCACAGTCTAGGATTTGGTCCCTGATGTATGTAGCGTAGTTCAGAGAAAAAGATGGCCACCCTTCCTCCAGAAGCAGTTCTCTGGTAAAGCGTGTAAATGAATTCCTAACGATGGGTTGCCAGTCCCCGAGCATTCAGAAGCGGTGAGTCAGTCCTCCCTCTCTTCCCTAAACAATGCGGTGCTAAAAATAGTGGAGTTCTTTGACTTATAGGTTTCCAGTGTTTAAAATTCACATTTTTCTTCTTCTACCTGCTGGGTGGCTTTTTTTTTCCTTAAAAAATAAAAAGAAAAAATAAATCCACAGACTGGTTCATGTGTCATCACTCAAGTCTTATGTAGTTATGGGGCTTCAGGAGAAGTTCTGTAAATCTCCAGAGCTGAGGTGGCAAGCGTGGCAGGGCTGAGGCCATGGGGAGCCATGCTTCTCCAGGTGCTGCACATATAGCTTGCCTGTGAGCTGTATTTTTGCAAGGTAAACTTATCTTCTGATTTCTAAAGGCTCTTTCTGCTTCTAGGAAAAAAACTCAGTTTGGTTACAAAAAAATCATAATTTAATAATGTTCCTGTTTGTGGTTTTGGCAGAGTTGCCTTGAAGGTAAACAAAAGTTTTAATTTTGTATTTCCAAACAATTTTATCACCTCTTTTAAAGCTACTGTCTGTCTTCCAGGAGCTGCAGTTTAACCTTCATAACTACTGCTTTTGGTGCTTTTACTGCCTCTTTAGTAAATGGGATGTTGGGAGAAGAGAGGGACTAGGTGATGTGACAAACCAAAGTTTTGTATCAGCTCTGCAGAAGACTTTGGTTCAGCTGCTGCTGAGATCTGTTTCTATTTCTATGTTATTTTCCTCTTAATTAACAGTTCTAATTTGTCAAAATAATTTCTTTGCATCATCTGTAATCAGAACTATTAAAAAGTATTTGGGTTTGGTTGTTTCCGTACATGTGACTCTCATTCCTTTAAGTCTGCTTTTTGTTTGTCAGATGTAGTCTAGAGGAATGAATCTAAATTAGTCAGTAAATGAGGGGGTTTAAATTTCATTTCTCTGTTTCATTTTACGTATAAAAATCATGCTTTCTTACACAATACATGCTTTTGTATCTCAAAACCTCATTCTGTGGGTTCATTAACGTTCCCGCACTGAACATATGGAGTGCCAAAATGCCAAACATAAGTAAAATTTTACTTTTATCAATATACTGAAAAATAGTACTGCCTAAGCAGATTCACTCAAAAAGGACCTCTTGTACGTTAAAGAATCCAGTCCTTTTTGCTTACTGCCTGCAACTGTAAAGGAAGAGACCCAACAATAAAATGTCTTCCTCCAAGTTGCTTTTTCTTCACCTGCTGCCAACAAAGGGCACAAGAAGAAAGGATGAAGAAAGGGCACCAAGTAGCAATTACGATTATCCTCAACTAAAGATTTTGCTACATGAATCATCAGGTAACGTGCATCCTAAGATAATCTAAAGTAATCGATTAAAGAAGAATAGAAGAAAAAGGGACACTGGGATAAACTTCCTTCCAGGAAACTTCCCTTTGCTTCTGTTCAGATGCAGCTTATTCTGCAGATTGCATGTTTTATATATATAATTAGATAACTCAGTTTGGAACTTTTATTAAAAACAAAAAAGGCACAACAAAACCAAAAAACACCAACACAAAACCCAGCAATTTATTCAGAGTAGACTTGGCCTTCTGTTTGGATTTTTAGGAGAAATACTGTTGTGATTTTGGCTAGTGAAGTATGAATCATAGAATCATAGATTCGTTTTAGTTGGAAAAGACCTTTAAGATCATCAAATCCAACTGATAATAATACTATTATGAAGAAAGATCTTTTTCTGTTGCCCTTTGGGAAGAATAAAAGGGCCTTTGCTTATTTGGAGCAAATGTTTGTGTATAATATACATTGCATATAAATATTAGGGTTTGGGGCTGTAAATAAATATATGAAAATTACACTGACCTGGATGTTTACCTGTTTTTACTAATTTCATCAGAGAGTAACAGAACTGAAAGAAGCAAGGGCAAAACAGTTTCAGCTATGTACTTAACAGTATGCTCAGCATCCCTATATTAGCATCCACTTTTGTTAGTCCTACATCAACAGGACATCAAAACGTTCTTTCCTGAAGCAGGAAATGATGTAAAAGACTAGAATTTCTCCATGTTCCCCTGATGCCCTTTTCCCTACAGATAAGCACCTCTGGGGCTTCTCAGTGGAGGGCATACGATGTCTTTAAGATTTTTACAGTTCCTGCTCCTTTTAAAAAACAACAACAAAAACCCCAAACCAAACCTGCTGCCCTGGGGTAACACATTTCTCCACTTGCACAGGTGCTCTGGGGTTCTTGCATTGCTCCATCCCGGTCTGCTCCCCTGGTGTCACCCCTCTTCCTCACCCCACCTTCCCCTCCAGCCTCCGTTTGTGTGCTCCCCAGCCGCCTTCCTCCTCGGAAAGCATCCCAGGCACCCAGAGCGGGGGGGTGTGCTCAGGATTTGCTCCTCTCTGCTGGATGTTTTGTCGGAATCCTGATGATAAGCTGGAGCTCACCCTCTCCTCCCCCCCCCCAGAGCCTGCCCCCCATCTCCCCGGTGCTCTGGGTGACCCTGTGGAGCCCTCCCTTGCCTCCCCAGTGTTTCAGCTGCTTTTATTCTTTCTGGAGATGGATGGTTCAGGGTGTCAGTGTTTGAAATATGTTGTGAGGATGGAGAGGAGGAAGGGCGTTGAATTGTTAGGCTGGAAAGTTGAACTAGTTTTTTGATACAAAGGCAATTGCTACTAAGTGTTCAAAGTAGTTGCCCGGAATTCCCTTCCCCTTCTCTATTTCTTTCTCCCATTTCCCTCCAGTTCTGTTCAGTTGTGCTTAAACATGTCCCCTGAAATGTTGGAATTGACCTGCTGTATCAGAATTTATCATTCAGAAGTTGGTGTTCAACTGGTCTGCCCAAAAGAACAGAGAGATGCCACTGAGTGTGGAGTCTGGCTTGGTAAGACGGCACACTTGATGTGATGTTAGCTGACTTTAAAAGCAATTAAAGAATAGTTGGAAACCAGGCTTCTTCTGTTACGAAAAGGACTGTTTCTCCACATCTGTTGTTTCAAGACTTCCATTCTTAGGCTGATATTTGCATGTCTTTCCCAGGCCTGTTACATTCTCATGAAATGACCTGTGTACTTTTTTGGACATGTCATCTGCAGCCAAAAGAGAAATTTCTGGTATAATTTGAGGTGAATCTATTAGTGAGATGAGGTTCTTAAATTAAAAAAAAAAAAAAAAACAAAAACCCAAAAAGTAAATGTTTTGTTTTAAAAAGTTACTTCAACTTTTAGATGTCTTAAAAAATTGCCTTTGACATTTACTTCCGTGTTGGATCCCCTGCAGAGATCTGAATGTGTTGAATTGTGTTTGGAGCGGTGGGGATGTGGAAGGGTGTTCTGCCAGCTTCCAGCTGGCTTTAAGAGACTTGCAGACACATTGGAGAATTACACTTCTAACGTAGATGGGGCCTGTCCCCCTCTCTCTAAAGCTTTAAAATGCGACCTAGTTGTTGAGGTGCGATGGGCAGAATGATCCCCTGCCTGTTCCCGCTATTCCCACCTGTCGTCTTCTCCCTTGGGGAAAAAAAACAAAACCAAACATTGGTGGGTTTCTCTTTCCACTAGTCCTGCTGTTGAATAAACTCAGCTCTCAAGCTCTTTTTTGGCACTGCTTGGGGACCGCTGATAAGCGGTGCAGACGCCCTGGAGCTGGCCACCAGGCAGGGTTATGAGCACAGCGCCATAGGAATGTGGCTGTTCTGCTTTCGGGGCCAGGCAGGGGCTCAGAGCAATTTAGCAGCAGTTGTGGGGTGCAGAGCAGAAGGTGGATGTCTTGTAACCATGGGCCTGTTCTGGGGCTGCGGGGGAGCGGTATGCAGGAATGCTCAGGAGTCAGCTCAGAGCCTGCAGTTTGCTAGCTGAGGCTTAGTTAGCTTCAGCCCAGGTCCAGGCTGCCTTCTCCAGAAGAAATGGGACGGAAGCCCTGGGATCCCTGCTGCTCCTCTCACAGGGCTTTTCCCTTTTTGTGACTAGTAGAGGATTGGCTGCGATTGCTGTCTGAACAGTAACGCAGTGCATTTTTAAGAACCAGTGATACAGCATCACCCAAACGGAATCAAATGCTGTCTCCTACATCTACAGCTGCATTTCCACCCAGTGCGTTGGGTGCCTGTTGCAGAGGGTGAGGCTTGAGAGGAAGAGTTGGTGCTGCTAGAGCTCCCCAGAAGGAAGATTAGTTAGATTTTAATTTCTGTGTGTTTACAACAACAGTACTCAGACTTTCCTTCTGGGTATGTATCTGAGGCTGGACTTTTGGAAGGGGAAGAAGCTGTTTGCTGCAGCATTTCTGCAGACAGAGCAAGAGTTGGCTGGGGCAGAGACAGGGTGGTTGGAAGGAGACTGTCATTCATCCAGACTTTGTAGTTCTCCATCATCTGTTCTTTCATTATTTTCTAGCAACTCCTGAGAAATGCTGCCTGGATATATAGCATTTCTCTTGCTACAGCAGCCAGGGAATTTGCTCCTTTGTATGAGAAATATTTTCATAAAAGTTGTGGGTTTTCATAATAATAAACCTGATTTTTCCTACTGGTAATAAATTATGAAATCTCTGTTGGTTTGGAATATAACAACAGAATTATGTAGGTACTTTAATATATTAAAGGTGTAATGTTACAGAACTATGTTTTTAAATTGGGGACCAATTAACTGTAGTACCGCACATTGTGCAAAGCAGCTGGATAACTAATGAGACCACAGTCTGTCCCTCCCTTCTCAGACTCATCCCTGCTAGGATACTTATTAGCATCATCCAATAAAGGTGGAACTGGTTCTGGCTATGCAACATGCAGACTGCTCCTGGGGAGGTTTTTAAGAGCATAGTACTGGGTACGTAGACGTAATGAACAAGTGCTGGGCTTGTTTTTTACTGCTGTGGTTGTTGGGACTTGCAGAGGACAAGTTTTAATTGAGAAAGTGGTAAAGATATCCTGGGATTTCTGTCTATGTTATAGGGTATTGACTCGTGTTGAAATAGGCTAAAAATGTGCTAGAACTGATGGGAATTTTATTGTGATTTTTCCTAGGGCAAAGGGAAGATGATGATGTGTGTGTTTCACATTATTTCTTACTCTCTTTTGCATAAAAGAAACAAGTTGGCTTTTGTATTAAAGCCGCAGCTAGGCAAGCACTCCTTTTGATGTCAGCTTTTGCTCAAGCTGTTATTTATTTCTCTACCTCTGCATCTCTCAGGTGTGCTCATACTAGTGCTTGTGTGAATGTCAAATTGACAAGACTGGGAATCTGCTCCGTGCTGATGTAATTTTAATTCCTCAGGACTCTCTTGTTTTCCCTCTGTAGTTCACTGCACAGCCCCATAAAGAGGTGCATCAGCATGACTGAGGGGGTATGCGTGAGGAAGGGAGGTTGTCCAAGCCAGCAGTGCCTCTAAAATGGGATACCTCTCAAACTGCACTTTTATTGGCATGAGCTTTCCAGCATGTGCTGTTGTATGGAAACCTTCTTAAAAGGTCAGTCTTATGGCAGTGAGAGGAATGTATGAAAAGATTTCGAAATAGAGCGTGTTTAAAGAGTCAGAGCCGTATCTTCCTTCCCTGCAATGTGTAGCATCACGCCCAATAAATATTAATTGTGGCTTCTTTTCCCTTTTTTCAGCTTCTCAGCAAAGATGCCTCCAAATGGGAAGGCCTTACATTTTCACCCATCAGTTTTGCATTTTGGAATGCAGTGAGTATCTTACATTATTGTTATTTTGATTAGTAACAGAGTGGGGAGGAACAACTATAGTGGGCTACGTTTGGGTAAAGAGTGTTAGCTGACATCATGCCATCCTCTGAAAAAAAGAGAAATAGTAAATAATTGCCACAGAGCTGGAACTGTGTTTCTTGCCTTGCAGTACTTTGTGAATGAAAATCAACGTAGTTCTACGAAGGAGGAAAAGGGAATAGGGAACCATAACACATTGTGGGTACATTTCAGGTGATTCTGCAGGGATATCAAATTAGGTCTTCATGCTGATTGCTCTTTTCTTGAAAAATTGCCTTCTTAGTACGGGGGGGAACTTGTTGCTTCCTTTAACTTCTGAAAATAAAATCCAGAAAGTCCCAGGCAAAACATACTGGTAGAATACTTGAGATTTTTTTATTATTATTATTTCTCTTCTAATAATACTTTAAAAATTATTCTTAAGTGATAATCAGCCTTCGGTCTGTCAGCAACCAAAAAGAAGTGCAGTCCCCTTGTAAGTTAAAAGTATGTTTCAAAGGATGTGCAGAATGAATGTATAAGATGCTGCGTTTCAGGATGTATAGCTAAAGCAAAAGCCTTAAGAGAATCATTGCTTTAGCTGGCAAAACAAGACTTTGGTTATTTAAACTTTTTTATTCAAAACTTTGTGCCTCATAAGGGTTAGGGATTTTTTTTTTTTTTCTTAAACTCCCAGTGACTCAAATGAGTTTGGCTAAATGCAGCTCTCACATCCCAATGTTATTTATGTACTAAAGGGCAAAATTTCTTTGTCTTGTTTCCAAAGAATAATTACAACTAGGAAATTGTTGCATATCAACATATTTTAGTGATTTGTGTTTCCTCTTTTGTGCATTACCTGTACTTATAAAGTAAATTTCTTTCTCTCTCTCTTTTTTTTTTTTCTTTCCCTTTAGATTACTGGGGTTACCCAGAGCTAAAATGCTTCATGCCTACAACCCTAGTAGAGATAGAGAAGTTGTAGTGAATTCAGTGTTTACAGCTACTAGACAGTTTCATGTGTCTCCTGCTCATAGCCGGGTGAGTGTTGATGTACTTTTGGAAACTATGTAATGGCCAAGTGCCAAGTCTTCGTGCTTCCTTTGGCCTAAGCTTTTCTTTCTGTGTTTTTTCTTTGTACCTTTTTGTAGGACCTCCAACTTTTTTTCTGTTTTGCTAGCAATTTTTTTGCCCACTTCTACTTAGACTGGTAAGGGAGAAGACATCCAAAACTTACAGTAGGAAATGTGTTTTACAGTAACAGAGAAAGAGAAGAATTTTGCAGTATTAAAGAGGCTGTTTAAATCTCATTCTGCTCTATGCAGCATTATGCAGTAATCCACAGGCATGTGGGTGTCTTACAGCCTTGAATTTTCATTCTTTTGAATTGTCTTGCATATTCCTCAAAAAAACTGCAGTGAAATGTTTTATGCATTTTGTATTGCAATTATGACCATAATTGCCTTATGACCTAAGATCATTATTTTAACTCTGAATTTTTTTTAACGATTTATAACAATATAATGCATGTTAAGAATGAATCACTGTGATCTCAGTTTGATGAAGCCCAAATTTTATCCTCTGTTGATGTGCAAAGGGTTTTCATTAAGCTTTCATCTGATTTGTGTTTTTACTATGGCTGAATAGGTATTTCTGGGCAGACATAAACGTCATTGTTCTTTCAGTTAGACCTATTTGGTTACTAATTGTGTTGCCCAAGTTCAGCTTTGACTCATTTGACTGTATATAACAGGGGGGATTGATTCACTTTGTAATAGGTACCTATATGCGGGGAAGTGTTTTTGTGCGCGCGGAGGCTGTCGGTACTGCACGATTAACCTCTTGTGCAAAAAGGAATTTTGAATGATGTGGCTCGGGCTAGCCGAGAAACTCCGTCCGTAAAATGACAAGTTGCTGCATGATCTCAGCTCTTCTCTGTAGTAAGAGCCAAGAGTTGTGGACAGATGAAACTTCTCAGGGCTGAGGTTCTGCTTAGTGGGATCTACAGATACAGGGGTGTAGGTATGGAAATGTCTGTTGGGCTGTGCGACTGAACGTTGGGTGTCGTCGTCAGCAGCACTGAGCAAGCTTCTTTGTGGTCTCTGCAGGTCATTCCAGCGATGGGAAGAATTTCTTTCAGAGTACTCTTCCTGCCAACAGAAGATGGCACTATTGAAAGCTCATTATTTATAAATACCTCATCTCATGGAGTACTTTCATATCAGGTAACTATTCTTATTTTTAACTTGAGTTTTGGATTTACTTGTATTTTAAAAAGTGATTTTTCATACATTTTGAACTTAGAGGTTTTCAAAGTTCATTGAATTCCTGATACAAATCAGGTGGGCAATGTTTACAATTCATCCCTTTTAACGGATCTTGCTAGTGTCATGACCCCTCATACATGTATATGGTTAAAATTACTGCTGTTAGTGGGGCTACTTGCAGTAGTAACACTAAATGTATTCGTATATGTGTACTTAAAAGATCATAGTCCTGTCATTACCAGTTGGTTTCATATAATACTGCTGTCTAGACTGTACTGGAATGCATTTGTCATGAAAACCCTATTTAGGAAATATTTTAGGTGGTTTTCAGCTACTCTGCAGGATTTTCTGTAAACACATTGGGGATGTAGCACAGAGTGAGAGGTTTAGACCCTTAAAACATGAAAGTCGAAGCAATGGTTGTGCATTAAAGCTGTCTGTTGTCTGATTAACTAGTGAATTCAAGTGAGTCTTAAGTTTTTTTTATTTTTGGAAGGGACATTATATACTCCGAATTCTTTGCTTTTATTAATTTGTTAAAGAAAAATCTGACTCTGAATTCAGTGATTTAAAAACAATGCTGGCTTTAATCAACCATCCAGCTATTCCATTCCCATGTGCTGAAAAATAAAGCTCCTCAAAATGAAGCATAGGTAAATTCAATTGACATACATGGTTTTTAATACAAACATTTCATTTATTTAGTATTTATTAGAGGTAATGCCACATTTGGCACTTTTCATCAAGGATGAGAGAAGAGTGCATTATAGATTGATCAACGTTTTCTTTATGACATCTCTCCTCTCCTTGCACTCACTCCTGACCCCTTGATTTATTGCCCGGTCAACTCAGCCAGGGTCTTTTATCAACAAGTTGTGGGGAAGCAGTTTGTCAGTGCCACCAAAAAAATCAGTTTGTCTCCTGTTGGACTGCTGCTAAAATCAGTAACAGACTGATTTTCGTGGACAGTTTTACCAGCCACCTGAAACAGAGGAAGTAGCTGCCCATGATTTCAGCTTGCATTGAGTTTAAGAGTTTCAAAATCAGGCATAGCTTGAGTGGTTGATGCACAGTTACAGTGCTCTCAAAAGCCCAAAAGCCTTGAAACACATTTGATGTTTCTAATGCATTTATGCAAGAGTATGTACAGAAGATTCACCCAAATGGAGAAGAGGTACCATTATAGTAAAATGTACTTTGTAAATACCTCCATAGTCCCTTTCATCTGATATTTTCTATTTGAAGTCAGAGATCTGCAGTGAACACAGAATGCATGGTAGTATCCTCTTAATGAAAAGCATGAAGTTTTTTTCTATTAAAAAAAGTAAAAATCTTTGCAAAAAGATGCCCCAAGGCATTTTTCTTAACCTCTAGTGATTCCCCCCCTGCCATTATCTTACATCTCATTGTCATAAACTAATTTTGGTGGTGTGGAATATGAATGCAGTAAAAACATTCAACTTGCAAATCTTATAGTGCTCTGAAAACTGCAGACTTTAACAAACAAAATTATCAAAAATTATTTTACTCAATTTTTAAGGCAAAGCCATTGAATTCAGTATGCAATTGGCCTAGTAACAAGGTTTTTCCAGAAATTACTGCCCTGCCAAATGCTGATATGTGTATTGTAATTGCCTGAAGAGTAGTAAGAGTTTAGATACTTTCTTTTTGAAATATCCTGATGCTCTGCTTGTTGAGCGCTTTGATTTGGTTTTGTAGTAGTACCTGAATGAGTGAAGATGCTGAACTGCTGTTTGTGTGTATAGTTACTTTCCACATTGGAACTTTACATACATATAAATTGTCTTTTGAAAATAATCTAATGTGAAAACCAATTTGTGTCTTGGGAAGATTGTTATTATTAGCAAAATAGTTTTATATGAAACATTGGATGTTGATGTAATGACCTTTTTCTTTCAACACCAGGTTTTTGGAACGGGAACTCTGATGTCTTCTCCAGAAGAACCTAGGGTCCAGCTAGTAAATGCCTACTTACTGCTTCCACACATTCAAAACATCCAGGCATCACACACACTGGTACAGTATACATTTCAAATGGAAATGAAACATAAATATCTTCTTAGACATAAGAGGTTTTTGTCCTCAGGTTGGTGGGATGCAAAGAACACTAACAAAAAGTTCAAGTACCAGTGACTGCAGGAGAGAGGTCGTAAGATACAGGGCTACTGTGATGAACTGGTGTTCTGGTTTTATGAGACAGTCTTTGGCATTTAAACTATTCCCACTTGCTCTTGTTCGTGCTTCTGTGGTGTGCTGTCCTCTCAGTTGTGCTGACAAAACTATTTGTGAGGCCCTGCTCTGAACTGAACTGGAGAATTGATCTGTCCTAAAAAAATAAACTTTGTACTATAAAGTTCAGGGGGAGCTGTTTTGGTTTGTTGGTTTTTTTTTTTACTTGAGACCCATTCCCCATGTCGGTTCACAGCAGGGCTGCACCAACAGTTTGCCACAGTTAAATTGCGCGGATGAGAACGAGAGCTAGGAGTGAGGCTGGAGCATCCGCTCCTGCCCATATCACTGCTGAAGATACCAGCTTTGCTTGCCTCAGCTTGACCAAAGCAGGGAGCTGTGGAGAATATAGCAAGGTGGATTTACAAGGCACAACTGTTTCAATTGAAAGAAGCTTTAACTGTTTCTGTAATTTGGTTGCAATTGCAGGTATTTTCATAGTCTTCCAGGCCATACAGAACCTTTCAAATTAATAACTAACTGGAAAAATTGATGTTTCAAATTTCCTTTTGTATTGGACGCAAATTGAGGTTTGTTTGGGTTTTTTTCAAAAACATATTTAGAGTATCTTAGCACATAACAGAATTTAATCTTTTATCTAAATGTAAGCTGCGTTGATTGCCTTCATGATGTCGTCTTCTGTTCTACCCGAGAAAAATTCTTGGCTCAGATTGTACTTTTTGGTCTGCTCTGTATACGTTAGGTCGATCTTACCTCTACCTGAGGATAATGCACAATTTCCTTCTCTTCCTTTCTTTTCATCTGTACCAGTCACTTTCCTGTAACCACACAGGTGTGCTGGCTTGTGGGCCTACACAGACAGACTCTTGTGAAGGAACCAAAAATCTTCAGGTTTTGTAATTTGGGGTGCTAGGGGTAGAACTAAGGGGTTTTTTTGGATGCTGTTCATGACGTGTCTCTCTGCATCTTCACATCTAACGTATTGTTGTCAGGTCCTGTCTGAAGTTTGGATGCAGACTCTGCTGCTCCACAGTTCTGTTTGAATTCCTGAGTAGAGAAGTTTAGGGGAGCATCTGACATTTTCCTTACTGTATAGTGAGGAGTATTTTCCTATGCTTTATTTCTTGAGAGTATAAGCTTGAGGTCATGTTTGGCAGTGTAGCATGGTACCACCTGACACCAGTCTTGTCACAGGACATGAGTTGTGAGAGCGTGTTGACTCAGTTCTTGTAGCTCTGGGTGTAATTATCCTGTGCTGGGCTATAATTGAGGAATTACTCTTCAGTTCACTGAGTGTTACCGATTTGGACAGAAATGCTGCAGCAGTGGGATGGGCTCATCAGCTGTTGAAGGTGGTAGACAAGATCTAAATGCTGAAGAGGAGCTTACGGCTCGAGTTTGGGTTCCTTTTAGAAAAATGTTGCTCTGTAGATAGCTGTCCTGTCCAGAAGTGCCTCCTTCAGTTCACCCTACTAATATTCTGATCCAGATCCCATAAAAGTTAGTATGATTCTGTTTTGTCCAGTTTATATCTTAGGCTCAGAAGCTGTGGAAGGAAGAGAGGTCTATGAGGTTTGAGTGACTACATGTGTGCAAACTTAAGGATATATAATTATTAAATAAAAAATGGAGATTTGTAGTGAAAAAGCATTTAAACCAAACCAGTCATACTCACTTAACTGTGCATGTTTGCTTTCCCCTGTTTATTTTTAACTGAAGTAAAATACCAGCGTATTTTAAGCCTCATTTACACATCCCTTGTCATTTTGGGATGAACCTTGTGCAACAATGTCTAGTTCAATATGGTAAATGTATCCTTACCTCTGAAGTTTACTGATACCCCTTGGAAACCTGTGAGAACACTCACCAAGTGCTGTGTGCTGTGGTGTGTGCCTATTTTTTGCCTCTGTTGTCTCCCATTTTAAAGGTGGTTTTGTTTAAGCTGTTTTGTAATACTGACATCCTTGATCGTCGAGGCCAGAAAGGTAACGTCATTTAGTCCTATCACATACTTGGTAAAATGGCTTCTCAGAACTGCTGGGGGCATTGTTACCATAACCCCAAATCCTTGTTCGTACGCCTTTGATGGTTGGAAACCTGTACCTGACTTCCAATCTGAATTGCTTTGTGGCAGGTTTATATTTGTTTGTTAAGATACGCATTTAGTTTATATAACTCCTCCTGCTTCTGACACTTATACCCGGAAGCTGTTGTAGGTGGCATCGCATCTTTCAGCTTTTGCTTTGCCAAGCTGAACAGTCTGTGCCCTGTAGTATCTTCTTCAGTGATGGGCTGTCCATTTCTTAACCAAATTGACACCCCCTTTCTGCAGCTTCTCTAATTTGTAAAAATTTCTTTTGAAGGTGAATGGCCGCATTTGTACATAGGGATATGGATGAAATTTTGCCTCTGTGGAGTATTTATGTTGGAAATATGATATATCCCTGGGGATTATAGATGAAAGTTTACCTCTACAGTAGTATTTCCATTAGAAATACAATGTGCGACAGGTTTGTGTTTGCATTTTTTGTGGAAATTGAAATTCCATTAATTTTGCGGGTTTTTTTTTCTCCTTTAATAGACAAAGGTGCGCAGGCCTTTCTTTTTTCTCCATCATTACCCCTGTTTTTTTTTCAGCAGAAACTCTTGTGATTAATAAGAAAGACCAAGTTGCCTTTTCTGCTGTCGAATTTCACCCTCTTTCTGTTGCTCTTTTCAGAGTTTCAGCTTTTGAAGGGTGCAGGATTGGCATGCTCTGGCAGTGGTGCTGGATGCCACCCAGCCCAGGATTTCTGGGCTCCGAGTTCACTCTTTGGGAGGAAGGAGCAGCTGTGTCCAACGCAGTGAATTCATAGTATGTCCACGTGGCCATTCAGCAGTGGCTAGTTACCACTAAGCTGTAACAGATGGTGGAGCCCATGTAGGTCATCTTTGTTTATCCAGCTTCTGGATGTAGTCTTTTCTCCAGTTGCCTGGTTTTTGGCATTGTTTAATACTTGGATGGCACTAACAGAGCAGCTACATCACTGCCTCACTGTGTTCAAAATGCTGTACACACGCACTGGAAACGTCAATGGAGGAATGACCTGCAGGACAGAATGTCTTATCGTAGGAGACACAGGCATCACTTTGCTGACTTCCCGGAGGAGTTCAGAATGAACCAACGACATGGGAAATAACTGCAAGTACTGGCAGGAACCCAATACTCCTTAAGCTGTGTTTTGTGCCAGCGGACAGAGGATCAGAGAAGAAAATGTGTGCATGCATGGTGCTTGGGTGTGGAGAAGGAAGGTAGTAGGACAGTAGAGTTTTCTTGGTGTGCCATCCTGATAACTGCCTGCAAAAAACTGATGAAACTCTGCTGAATCATTATTACAGGGACAGCTTATTAACACCATTCAGAGTGGAAATAGCTCTTTAAGGCCAAGGACTGTCCAGGACCGAACCTTTGAAGTATCAGCCTACAGGAAGAAGGGAAACTTGTTCAGTGTTGGTTCTTTTTTAATTATACTGTAGCCAGACTTCAGGAAGTGGTTTGAACTCTGCAATACTGATAATGATACAAGAATATCTCTCTGAAAAATCTTGTATAGAGCCACGTCTATTGACAGGGCACCTAGGGCAAAATAAGAAATTCTTCCCCTAAAAGTCACCTTGGATCTGTGGTTGCTTGGTGACTGTTGAGCTGGCCTGTGCGCTGGCCTGTTGATGCTCTGTCTCTCTTTTTATGGAGGAATTGTTTCCTAAATAATTGCCTGTACTGTCCCCCAGCAGGAGTCCTAGACCTTCACCAGGAGAGTAAGGCTCCTTGCAGATCAGATGGTTCAGGTTTTTAAGGTGTTTTTTTTGGGTTTTTTTAGAGAGACCTCTGTTTCTTTAAAATTAAATGTAAGAACTTAGCAAAACTGGTAAGAATTTAATTCGTGTGGCTCTATCAGAGTTCTCTACTCAGTTCATATAGGATTTGTGGGTGCTGAGTGTGTGTGTGTGTACGTAAGTATGTATGCATGCGTACCTAACACGAAATAGAGCCACTGAGTAATGAAGTCGCAGTGGTGGTACTGCTCTGCAGCACTCTTTTTCCCTTGTGCCGTGCTCCCCTTTTCAGTTTGCCTCTGCAAACATACGCTGCATAACTCAGCTCTCTGCTCTGATTCATCGGCAGTGATATTTACAGTGTAAATGGAGCGCTTGCACCGCTGGGAGATGTGGACATGGGCCTAGGTTTGTCTTCTTGGAAACTCTGCTTCTGTGGCAGTGTTTTCTTCTCAGATGCTTTGTCTTCTCTTTACGGTTAACACAGCTGTCCTGCCGGTGTTGTGAGATAGTAGGCATGACAGTTATGCACCTATTGTCTGCCTTAGATAAATGAAAACCCTTTTCTGAAGATAGCTTTACAAAGCTAAAACATTCCCACAGAAGACAGATCAAGTATACCCCAATAACTCTTTTTTTTCCCCCCTCTGTGCATGTTATGTTAGCAGTTTCAATTTTAAGGTGACAGCAGTTTCCCATGTAGACCTATGCCAGGTCAAGAAGTTAAAAAAAAAATTGGAAAAATATGATTTAACTGAGATGGTGTTTTGGGTTTTTTTTATAGCGATGTGGTGTCTTAAACTACTTTAAACTACAATGGCATTGAATAAGGGCTAACAACTCCTTATTTAGTACCACAAAAGTGGTAGTGTTCTCTCAAGAACCACTGAGAAGGGAAGTCTAAGCATCAAGGTTTGTCTGACCAGAAAAGCGACCCCCAAAGTTGTTCTTTATGTAATCTTACTGCCTCGTTAAAACTCCACTACCAGTCATGGCCGGGAGAGGTTTGTAAGCAGTGCACGTTTTGGAATCAAATGGGATTTTTTTTTTTCTGCTCTCAAAATTTGATGAGAACATAAGTGTTTGTAAAAAAAGAGAGGAGGTATCAAGAGGTTCGTGTCCCCCAGAGCTGTGCTGGCAACAGGGTTTGGGTTGCTGCTAATCACCTTTGCAGAGGTTACATCGCCCTCTTGTGTGAAGCACCAGTCATTTTGGTATGAAACCTGATAGAATCGGTTTACATACCGATTCATACATATTCTACATACATTACAGAATGTACGTTGGCTTCCTTCTGGCCGTGCTTTTATAAAACTGGACCCCATGAAATGCCGTGCATCTGGTAAATCTCCTCTCTTTTCAGATGCCCCCTGTCCCAGGGAGACATGAAATAGGGGGTTAGATACTTCAGAAACTTTTCTTCACAGCTTCACCTTTTCAGCATCAAATTACTGAAATTCTTTAAAGTCATTCGCATTGACACCTTCAGAAACTTGAACCTGCAGATACCCCACTCAGATACTTAGTTCAGTATCGCAAGAGAAAATGGGGGAGGTTCCACATAAGTCTTAAAAATCACCAGGTAATTTTGCTGTAATTAAGGCACTGATGGAGTGACAGGTCTATCATTCTGAATTTTGTTTTGTTTTTAATTTAAAATCAAGATATACTAGCTGAGCAGTTTGTGCAAGTAATTTGGCAGTCCAGATTTCCAGATAGCTTTCATGAACTATGCTTGGCTTTGTCGGCACTGTTGCCCCCGTAGATTTACGAGTGCTTTACAAGCTGGCACAATCAATGTCGCCTTTTCTTTTCTTTTCCCTTTCCAGTCAATAAAAAGGCAAAACAAGTATTTTCTGTCTGTCCATTTTGGCATGAAGCCTACCTATCAGACCATGTCCAAGAAGCATTATGTTTTTGGCCTAGCAACTGTGTTTCAGTATCCAATCAGCAAAAGAAAATATACAGAAAACAAGGAAAGAACCTTTTATGTTATACAAAAAAGGCTCTGTCGAATACAGTTCATTGACATATGAAAGTTTATAAGGGTTGATCATGCTGATGTTGTATAAATATATAATAATCATGTTTAATAATAGTTTGATAAATAAGTAGATATTGATGGAGTTCCTGAGAATTGGAGATTGATTGCTGACCTACTGCACAGAGTAATTGTATTTATTTTAAAATTTTTCCTTATGTTACTGTGTCATGCATATGTGGAAACAGTCCTATTATCTTTTTAAATTGTGGTGTGTGAATCGGATTTATATGATTTCATCTTTTGAAGCAATGTGCTTGATGTTTTCTTCACTTTTCTTTCTTACAGGCAGAAACTATGAATGCCAGTCTCTTACGTATTCACCTTGAATGCAGTTTACCTAACGACGCATACCAGCAGGTTAAGGTATGTTTTATTGTCATTTTATACCTATTTGAGTTGTCTTATTTTAATCCAAGCTTAGAGGTGCACTTTCCAGAGCTCTAGAAGTTTTAGCAACAATGCTATTTCCAATGTCTCAATTTAAAGGGGAATTTTACTTTCAGCTATGCTTTTATAAAACTGTACCCTGTGGTATAAATTAAATGTGACACACATCACGCTATAACCTTTAGGAGAGGGAGACATGGAAAAAGATGCCCATCCCTCCCAAAAACACCCCAAACCGACACAACAGGCTAAGCATTTTAATGTGTAGGTGTTGTATTACTTAACATGGAGTACAAAATTGATTACATTCCTGTAATTTCCTTTGTCCGGAAAAGTTTCACAAGTTTCTGGCTCAGGCTGACAAAAGAGCAGCGAGCCGAGAGGCTGACGTCTGGGCTGAGGAGCCTTTGATGGTGGCCTTGGCGTTGGGCAGAGCTGAGGAGGGGCGAGCTTGTTAGCGGAAAAGCCCCCTCCAAAAGCTCTGAGCCTTCAAGACAATAGGTCTTCTCCTCCACCTGGGCAGGGCCATCCGAATCTCCTCTTCCCCTCTTTCCTCAAATGTCCTTACACAGGAAATGGGTGTTGGTTCACAGCAATGATGGTGCTCGATGGGGTGTTTTGTTGGATCAGATATGTAGGCCTGTGCCGTGGTCTGTGGCACCTTTCTTTCATCAGCTGCGATGAGGCCCAGACTCCATAGCTGTTTCTCTGTATGTTACGCATCAGAGTGATCCTGTGCTGTTCTACGCCCGTGTTTGATTCCCGCATTGCACTGTTGAATAGGACTGGGCTTGAGACGCACCTCAGCATTTGAGATTACAGCTGCCTGCTCTTTGATGCGAGCTTCCTAAGAGCACACCATCCCTGTGCTCCAGACTCCACAGCGCCCTGCCCTCCTGCTCCTGGCAGCCATTTCAAGTGCTGAGGGTTTCTTTGGTGCTGTGTGAGCGGTGAACTGGCATCCCATTCCCAGAGACGTTTCCCCGCACGTCAGATGGTGTTTTGCTGCCACTTCACGTGCCGGGGTGGAGGTTTTCTCCTCCTCCTCCTGAGCAAATTAGTCCTCTTGGTAGGACATTGGAGCCTGAGTTTAGCAGCCTTCAGGGTGTGATGCAGGACAAGTTTATGTTACTCACTGTTGATTGTCTAGTTTTGTTTTGCTTTGTTGGCTTTGATTTTTTGCGAAATGGTGTCTGTGTCTTTGTAGTTGCTGAGACTCAGCTGTCTTAGCAGCAGCCACTACTTAGAGAAGGAAATAAGATCCTATTTGTATTTATCTGAAGTATTCTAGCCAGACGACAGTGTTTTCTATTAAGAATTGTACATGTATGTTTGTTTTTTTAAAATTACTTCAGTGAGAAATGGAGACAAAAAACACAGGATTTGGAAAAATTAACTATAAACAGACCAGTGAACATGAACTGTCTTCCTACCATTAAGACACATGCATCAGTCTGTTTATGGCACATTTTATTGAAGGCAGAGGATTTAACAAAGGAAACTGTTTTGCAGTCCCTGAGGTGAGACTGACTAAGACAGTTTATAAATTTGCATTCTTTCAAGGTTCAGTGTCCTTTTTAGTTGTTTTTCGTCTTTGTTTTTGCTGTGCTGTCTGTACCTGCACTGTCTTTGGTTTCTGCTGAGATTTTAGCAGAGGTCCTAATTACTCCTGTTTTGCCAGCGCTTTGGTGCTGGAAACCTTATCTGTTAGATAATACCTTTGATTAACTTCTCAAGATACCTTACTGTAATGATTTTTTTCTGTTCCCTCCCCCACCACACACACACCATATCCCCTTGTCTTGCTCCAGAGTTGCTGTTTTATGTCCGATGACCCAATGCTGCTAGAAATGAGCTTAACGGTAAGAATGGAAAATGCCCAACAAGATTTTGTGGAGCACAGACAATACTTACTGGAGAATCTTTTTGTAGTTTATGTAGCAATGGAAAAAACAAAGACCTCGGGTAAGTCCTAAATATGACTGTTAATTGTAATAGAACTTTAATACATAAGTTTTATACATAAGTTGTAATTTGATGTGCTAAATTGAATCAAATTCAGTGACAGCTAAATTTTGCAAGTAAGGGAAAACAAATCAGTTTAGTTAAACACAGCCTGTCAGGCACTTTATTTACGGCAGAGTTACTGTCCTCTTTATAAAGGTAATGATTGTAAAGTTGTAAACTACATCTCTTTCTTTAGTCACCTGTGCTTATGCATCTACTGAAATAGTATGGGAAGATGTCATGGTCCTTCGATTTCTGCACTGCATTTCTGGTTTCCCATTAATTAAATTAACCATAATAGGACTAAGAAAGCAGAATGGTTTGTACAGTACTGGGGATAGTGGCCATTGTGGAAAGTAGGGTAATGAGATAATACAGATGTGCGCATCATTTGTTCTTGTAAGCTAGAATTCCACAGGCAAAACAATCAACTCCTTGCAGTTTCTTTATGCTGCATTTATTGAGTGAACAAATCCTCTAAATCCAGGGGATTTAAAATTATTTATAGAGCTTTGCAGTCTGTTTGAATAGCCTTTTTTTTCAGATGTTTCTGCCAGTTTTACTTTCTGATTGAAGAAGAAAAAGAAGATGGAACTGCTTAAGAATCCAAATTAATATTTTTTTAACACACTAGTAAAAAAAGAACATGGATCTTTTTGTCTTTTGAGAAGTTCCTTTAAGATCTAGTCACAAAACAGTATATGCTGTTTCCCCCGTGCCTGTTCTGTGATGTGATACTTAAACAGAGCTGAAACTGAAATACCCACTGTAAACCTAGTTTCCCTGCCAGTGAGATGCCAGTGCTTTGTTACACTGAGTGGTGAGCATACGTTTATTCTGATGCTGGTAGAGAATTGTTCACATCTGTCTTGTCAAGGGTGCTCGCCGTTTGATTTTGATAGTCAAAATGTTAGAATTATGCTTTTAAGGCTGTTTTCTATTAAATGTAATACAATTAGAAGTCCCCACTGTGTTAGAGGTTGGTCACATAAGCTCTTTGGACTTGTTGTGGGTGTGAACTTCCATGTCTTGCTCCATCAGTACTGGTGGTCGCTTTACCACATCAAACAGCAATGCTTGCTGCCTTCTGTTTGTATAACTAAATGAGAGCCATGGTCTTGAGGGAAAGATCTAACAAAAGGAAATATGGTGCTGTGTTAGTCTCATTGTACAGCACATGTGGTAGCACCTTGAGTGGAACCGCAGGTAGGCAAGGTCTGCACAGGGGAGCTAGCCGGCTGGAAGAGGAGTATGTGCTTTGGGTATGTGGAGCATCTGCTCACTCAGAATCGACATCTTGAACCCTCTTTGGGAAGCTGGCACTTGCAGTCTTGCTCTCAAGCTTTTGTGAGCAAAGCACACTCATTATTAGAAATTGTGCCTGGTGAATTGGGAGAGTGTCCTTTTATGTCAGCCTGCATCTACTGATGTAATTCAATTATAAGCAAGGGCAAGAACTCAGGTCGTCTTCCTTCATGGAAGCGTGATGACCACCCTGGTATAATAGTCATCTTTTGTTCTGTCGTGCTGCTCTTCTTTTGGTCCTCTGCATCTTTGTAGTGCAGGAACATAGCTTTGCCAGTGATGAAGGCTGGTTACCCAGTATAGCTGTACCACCTTATCAGCAGGTGAAAGCTGAGTTATACCCATCTCCTGTTGTTCTAGTCAATAGGTTACTACCCTACCAGGTGATAGGACCATTCCTGTTTTAAGCCCAAAAGGTGTTAAGCCCCAAATCCGGCTTCACATTGTCTGTTGAGAATACTTGCTGTTCAAAACAGGCAAGCCAGGACTTTGCGTAGCTGTATGCATACACAAAACAGTTTTTACTGGACTCTCTAGTGCTATTCATAGGTTAGCCCTTAGAAAGTTATGGCAGCATCAGCCATCCTCGCCTTCAGCTGTGCCTCCTGTCTCCCTGCCCATAGGAAAGGAAGGAGTTGTGCTCCATCTTGGATTTAGGAGATAATGAAGGAAGGTTTGTGGCCAAAAATCTTGAGTCCGTTTTTACTCCTTTATGAAACAATTGCCAGCTCAAGATGTGAATAGTTCCTCCTTTTTACAAGGGTAGCTGTCACACAAAGGTTTTTAAATTTAAATTGTGATTGCTTCTCATATGAGTATCGGACAAAGCAAGAGTGCTTCCATCCTTGGTGAACTTACCTTGCTCTTCATTCTTTTGGACAGGTGATTCCTCAGTAGATGTGTACATCATGCATTCTGGGAACAGCCTTGTGCATATACAGGTAATCATGGGCTTTGGGAAGTCATATTTTGGAGTGTTGAATTTACTTGGGGAATTAATTAGCCCGCTGGCTTACTCTTTAGCAGATTGATTGATTTTGCTAATGGCAAATATCATGCTTCTGTATTTTTAAAAATGTGTCAAAACATATAATAGATCTTTTAGATGAAGAATTGTAGTTCAGTGATGGATATTTTTTTTAAGACCTAAGAGCTGGTAACTTGAATAAAAATCCATGTGTTGATTTAGAAGATGTGAGAAAATGGCAGATATTGGCTTGCAAATTTGACAGGAAGATACACTAATACAGGAGCTACAATAATAATGGTAGTACTGCTACAAGGATCATTGTGTCTTGTCTTCATGCAGGAAATACGGCAGTTGTCACAAAAAGACACATCACCTGTGGAGTTTGAGCCAGTACTGCTATCTTCATCATCTACTAACTTTACAAAAGTTGCTTCTATTTCTTGTAAAGGTACAGGATACGTATACTCATAGATAATATGATTAAACAGGATTGGATTGTAAAAGGATAGCTTTTTTCAGCAGATAGAGACCCTGAAAGATCTCAGAATCAACTTGTCTGGGCTTTTTTGAGGAGGATGAATTTTTTCTGCTAATTGTTTCCACCATTTTTGTGTATATATGCTTCTGCTTATGCCAGTCGAAGGCTCTAAGTTATACGTATGTCAAAAAGGGGAAGAAAACATTTGCTGAAATGTTAGCTGATTTTACAATAAGCATAATTATTGAATATGCTTTTTCAACATCCTTTTATAATTTGTGGTTATTTTTCTGTTCCCAGTGTATTTTCTAAAAGGCTATTGTGCTTGGGTGGTCATTTTCTATGACATTTCTTGGCAGGATCATTGAAGAGGCTTTCCTGAGACCAGGCATGTTTGTGGAAGAGCAAAGATTAATATTTAAGCATTCCTGACTCCAGCCTGTTTCCTATTCTGGCCACTAGACTGCAGTGCATAGACTTTAAATATTTATGAAACAGGCTGCTTTCATAATGACATTGGGAGGGCAAATAAGAAGAAAGAAGGGGCTTTATGTTAAGTGATTCTTTCTTCAGAACAGTTTTTCATTTATTAAAGGAGGCAGTGTGCACTGATAAGTAAGAATGCCGTGCCAGTGACACATGGTTAAAATTGGTCAAGTTGCTCTTTGCAGCCTTGTTGTGCGTGTGTTTTTTGAAAGTGTGTAGCATTCATAAATTCTTCTTAAAGCAAGGTTTGGAACCTCTGAAAATGAGGGCATAAGCAATTAGATGCTTTTCTCACCCATGTGAGAAACAGACTAGCAAATGTTCCCCTTTGTAGTGTTTTTCCAAATCCTCGCATGAAAATCATTGCGGATGTGCTTTCATTCTGGCTGATGTTGTATTCTCCTTATGTCTGTTCTTTGCCCAGCTGCATCCTGTGACAGTGAAAGTCCTTACGCTCACAAGAAGAATAATAATCTATTGGAGAGCACTACAACACTAAAAGCTTGTCTTTCCTGTCCTGTGATGGAAGGGTAAGTTGACAGTGGATTTTTGTTTGTTAACATTCACTGATCTTATAAGAAGAATATCGTACCCTACTGTAAGAGATCAGGTTAACTTGCTTTGTCACTGAACAATTCCAAGGACAGTGAAGAGGCTTCTTCCTGTTGTTGCTGTGTCATTTGCCAAAACAGACCTGTGACGTTTCAAGCAATAGTCCTGTATTTTATCCAGGAAGAATTTCAGGAGCCAGTAAAAAGATATGCCTTAGCAGCTCATATCATATAAACATTGCTTAGAGTCTGTGATGAGATTTTCACCATCCTTGTTAATCCAACGCAGAAGCAGGATATTTCTTGAAAAAATGTGAAGTCTTTTCTTCAGTTGTCTTTTGGCAATTTCGTCCAAACTACCATATCACAAAGCATCAGGCAGTGTTGTACTACAGCGTAGAAAGAGAGTAGAGTGATTACCTGCCTACCTCTTTTACATTGTTCTTGTCAATTTTACTCTGATTATTATATGTTAGTATTCCAAAGGAAATAATCTTCTTGTTCTTAAAACCTTAAGAGCCTCATTATGCAAGAAATACCAGTTATCGTCTCTTGTGTGGTCAAGGACAACTGCAGATGTGTTTGTTTTTCTTCTGTATTTACTTGCAGGTATTATGACGTAAATCCTTCTGCAGCATTGTTTCATATAGAACCACATCGTAATACTTCAGGATTTTGGTCCATATGGTTTACGAACAATTTTGACTTCAGTGTTGAACTGAACGAAGTCTTCGTAGCCAGAGAAATGAAGAACATATTAAAGGTAAGCTTTATTTCTACTTCATACAGTATTTTGTCTTTGATTTAACGGTATAGTCCTTTGACATACAAAATAGATTCTTTGAAGAACTCGATGTTCTCAGAGCTGGTTGAAATCGGTTAAAAATAAAGGTGTATGTACCCCTCTAACTGTTAGGTCCCAAAAAGCTTACTCTCTCAAATAGGCATTATTCACTGTCTGGCTTGTTTTTGTATTGTTTTATTAGCAACTGTTCTTTCATTTGAGTTGCAGCTACAGATGCATCAAATTACAGACCATTGCTCTGTTCTCAGCATTGTTGCACGTGTGTTTGTGCTCTATAGGATTCAGCATTTCTTCATAGGCTGTAATGGAAGTCTTTAGTACATAGATGAGCTTTGAAGTTTAGAAGGCAAAGCCAATAATTTACTTGTGCAATTGCTTGATTCAAACCAGACAAATCTGGTTTATGAATAAGCACATGATGTAGGCATCTAATTGGCCCTTCGTATATTTAGATAGGAGATTCACATATGTGCACTGTATGGATCAGTTATGGGCACATATGTGTGTGCAATAACAGCAAAAACACGAAGGAAGAGAAAGTTTACATTCTTCGAGGTACTGCTTGCACCAAAAATACTGTACCAATTTTAATTCAGTTGTTGTTTGATTCTTTCTAGATTCTGAACTTTGCCGAACCTTTGACTCTACCTCCAGGCTGCTGGAATGTATTTTCTTTGAAGCTCAATGTGAAAGATGCTGTAACAAATGTTCTTTCTAGTATTTGTTTGGCCACAAATGTGGGAGTAATGTTTGAAATACCTCTGCAGATACATTCAACTGTCTCCAAGGTATTGTATTCAGTTGTGTTGAATGATCCTTATGCACTGCAAACCAAACTGCAGCAGCGTCTTTCTTAGGCCAGAAATCTGTCCCTTAGTCCTGAAAGAAGAACTCACTGGTACTTCTCTTGAAACCATTCTGTAGCTTGAGAAGTTAAGCCCCCAGAATTGAACAGCGATGGGATTACAGTTCTCTAGGCAACCTTAATTCTTTTCTTTGCCTCATCCAAATTATGCACTGAGAGGTTGGAATTTGTCCTGTTGTTTTGTCACATGGTCAGTTGTAGGGGTTTTTTGTTGTTGTTTTTTTTTGTTTTTTTTTTTTCCCAGCAGGGAGATCTTAATTTTGAAGCGATCGTCCACTGCGATATTCAGTGTTACTTGGGAAAGTCTGATTCAGGTAGGCTTGTCTTGGTTTCTTTTAGGCGTCTGATGGTAATTTTATTGTAGAAAATTAATTTTATGTAGTAGGACTTCTAATAAGAATATTGAGATTGTTCATATCAGTACTTACTTTTATGTCTTTTAAAAACATGCACTTTTGTGGGAGTATATCAGTGGCTTTGAGTAACCTGTACCGAGTACACTGCACAGAACTTCAGACCTCTAATTCCATAGCACGTGCTAAGCTATTGTTCTGTCTTGAAACATTGTTTTGGACTTGATATTTAAGACTCTCCTATAAGTTCTTATTGGTGGTGTACTGCTCCTTGCTTTTTTCATATGCACGTTCTCCGGAGATGTTGAGGTAGAATGATAAAGCTGTCAGCTAGCTCAAAGTGATTAGAAAGTGTGCATAATCTGGGTCCAGATCCTGGCACGTCTTTGAAAAACAAAGAAACAAATGTTGACCAATATCCTGCCTTTAGCAGGAGTTAAGTTTGAAGGCCTTCTCTTTGTTTCTCACAGCAATAATTTCATAGATTTCTGCAAAAGACCATTTATCAGGCCTAGAAAACAGCATCCTTAATGCTGTATCATGAAAAACAGAAAGAAGGGGTCTCATTCTTTCTGGAACTGACGAATCTGTTTCCAGATACTGTAATGCTGGGAGCTGTTTTAGTCAGTGAAATGTAAAAAGGAGAATTGAGGTGACATATGGAAACACGTGGCTTGAAGAACTGCTGATACATACGCACACTTAGGTACATAACTTAAAAGCAAGTGTTTGGTTTTGGGTTTTTTTTTAAATCTATATAAAGGAATATTGCTGATACAAGTGCATCCTCATTGCTTACCTTCTTACCATTCTAATAATACACATAATCAGATCTTTACATACAGGTATTCTGCCTTCTAATTTAGCATACCAGTATTTGTTAAATAGAAAAGTCTAACGCACAAGCCTGAAAATACTGACCTAAAGAACTTGTAGCTAGATTATTCCAGTCATCATCAATCTCAGTTGGTTACTTTAAACACTAAGGATTGTAAAATAAAGTACATGTACTTTCAAAATAAGCCATTTTTGTTTTCTTTCAAAAGAAATTAGCTTTTCTAACTCCTTTCTGCTATGTGAAAATGCTTGAACAAATATGAATCTAACTTTCTAAAATGACTTAATCTTTAGACTTATGTAAAGCCTTGCAATTTTATCTTAAGAATTCAAGAAAATTATTGGCACCTCGAAAAGCTAAAATGAAAACACCATTTCTGCCAAACTGTGGGATTTGGTTTGCTCCCTGCTGTGCTGTGATACTATAATTTTGTACCACTATGTAGACAATAGTATATGACGTTGAGACTTTATTGGCATCAGTGGAGAGTTCTGTGTAAAGACTACTAATAACATGACTTTTCAATGGCATTCATTAGAAGTAGCAACAGTAAAAAGGGCTTACTCTAGAGCATACAAAGCTGGTGCAATACCTGTACTCTTGTTTGCGTGTAGACTTACTGTGCTTTTGCAGATGTGTTTCTTTAAGCAAATCAGAAATAGACAGTAAAATCTATATACCCTCACATATGCCTGCTTTGAAGGGAAAAAGTGGGTTGCCTTTTTTATTTTTGTGTCAAGACCCTTTGCAGATACTGATTACTTGTGTTCAGAAGTAGATTGATGGAAGGAGGAAACGTTATCTCTGTAAAATATGAAAAATCTGTTATCGTTTTAGCAAATCTGCTTTGGCAGAAGAGTCTCTCTCTGGACCGTTCTGCCTGGGATGTGGATTCTGAGCTTGCAAGTGAACTATATGAAAGATGGCAAAAAATAAGGCGTGGGGAAGCCTGCAGGTCTGTATAGAATCTGTTGAGGTTCTTAATTCAAGCCAGTACAGTGTTGTAAGAAAGAATGTTTCTGTTCTGAAGTATTCTTAATTAGAACAAACGTTTTTGACCTTGCTGTGCTTAGGTATCTTGAAACGCCTGGAGTTTCAGAGCACCCCAGACACCCCCAGCTTCCATTTCAAGGCACTGCCCGAACTTTAGAATGTAAATAATGTTCTGACTGTAACAACCCTACCACAGCTACCCAGTGTAAAAGCAGTCAAAGCACATTTAACCAGATCATTTATGGAGTTGTACAAGTCCTTCATCAACAGGTCGCGTACCAGTCTTTTCAGGATCAGGGTCTTTGAAGAGCTTATAAGGTGTTTAGTTGCTGGCCTAACAGATACCACATATTGGGGATGTTGGGAAGGAAGCAGTCACTGTGACTGAGCAGTTCTTGTAGAGTTGGTGCATCAGTGACCTCAGCCTCTTTCCAGACTAAGTAGGTAGAACTGTGAAAACCACAGTCGTGTTGCAGGTGGAAAAGTGGAGACTGAAGGGATGCACATAAGTTACACTGACTGTCCACTGCTAGGTTACAGCTTTATGGGCTCTCTTTTGTGAAGAACATTTTCAAGGAAAGATCAGTTGATGTAATTATAGGTCCTGGCAAATAATCTTTTATTTTTTGGTTCTTTGAAGAAAAAGGAAAACAAAATTAACAAAGCTTTCTGGTTTTGCCAATAAAGCAGGAGAAGTATTTTAGGATCAGCTCGCCTTATTCACCAGAAGAAGACTGAAGAGGAGTCCTTTGCCTTTTTCTTGCCACGGTTGACTACAGAGCCTGGCCTTACGGTCAACTTCAGTGCCACAGCAGTTAAAAGTAGTATGGTGAGGATGGTTGTTGTTACGCTTTTTCTGAGTTGATGTATGTTTCGCTTGTTTAAATAACAAAATCTGCAGTTAATATTTGATGATGCTTAGCATTTTCATACTGCTTATAGATCAGTGTTTTGAAGGCTAATTTAAGACACCAGATTTGTATCCCTTTGGCTCTTGGATAAGTTCTCTACCTACCTAGTTGTAATATTTTAATACAAGGAGAGAAGTAAAGCAGTGTAGGTCTTAACTAACAATTGTTTGTGGTTGTTAAAGCTTTCCTTGCATCATTGTGTAAGTTACACATGCTTGTGGTAAAATAATTGAACAAGGGACTAGGGATAGGATGTACTGTCATTAATGATGCATGTGGTTACGGGATGGCCTTCCTCATGCCACTGCCTTATGTAACAGAAGTGTGTAAAACATCTGCAAGAGATGCAGCCCTTGAGAGATCAGCAGAGCAATGTGTCTTCCAACCACACTGACAGTTGTTTCTTTCTAGTTTGTCAGATTTAGGTCACTACTAAACTAACCTGGGCCAGAACCAGTCATATGGAGATAGTTTTCATATGCACATATTGTGAATTACCTTCATATTCCATTTATGCCATTAAATTGTCAGTCATTGTAGTAATGTGTATAACCAACTTGCACTCAGACTTCTGTAAGAAGGGGTAGCACCTCACTAATTTCACCACCTTCTGCGGAAGAGCTTTGTTCATGTCTTGCCTGCATAAATCAAAATCCAAATAAAAAGGTTGTTTGGGGGGTGGGGGTGGTCCGTATTTTTACACATGCGGTTCTTTGTACACCTTTAATGGTTTTTGTAAATGATGACACTGCAGTGACATGTCCTGCTGTTCCATGCAGTTTTGTGCACATATTGCATTAAGACAGAAGCCAAGTTGAAGTCCCTTGAAAATGCAGATCATATTGCCAGTGCTGAATTATTTTACCTTCCAGTTCCCAAGTATGTAGTTCTTAACTATTTCTTTTCCCCTCCAAACTATTTAGGTAAAATATTTCGTACTAAGAAACCCTTCATCCTTCCCAGTTACGTTGCAGCTTCTGCCTCTTTCTTACTACCCTGATCCCCACGCTTCACTGAGTCTGCTCAACAAATGGTAATAAGTGTAACTATCTCAGGATACTGTTTTCCCTTTTAAAAGATCTATTTGCCATGCCTTATGATTGTTGCTTATTGTTTCTTCTGATTTTTCAAAGTGTAACTTAGGTGGGGACACCCATTTTGGAAAATATGTTCAGAGCAGCTCCCTGTATGATGCATGACTTTGTAATGTACCTGATCATTGATAAAACCAAATTGAGCATGTTTTCAGCAAGTTTCTTTGCCAGCTGTAAACTATAATTGATCATCTTGTAAGATCTGAGGCTTAGTGCAAGCTTGTGCAAACTGCCCAGGTGAGGGGAGCAACTTGCAGAATTGGGGATGTGCATCTCCCTGCAAGGCTGGTTGGAAAGTATACAAACACCAGAAAAAGTTTTTCTTCTTAGCTTTTTCTTAGGTAAAAACCCTGGTTGAAGAGGAGCCAGGAAGAATTCAGGTCCAGAGCTGGGAACCCCAGTGTAAATGTTTAGGGCCAGCTAAGCAAATGCTGCTACGTTGTTTTGAACTTTCTGTTTTAGAACTGGGAAGATTGAATGCAAAATCTAGATAAGAGTTAGATGAGCAGTATAAAGGGTCATGGTGAGGTGGGCTGAAGTTCACCAAAGTAAGCCCTGGCTGTCACACTTAACTTTGAAAAACTGTATAGTTGGTAGGACTATTTGCTTGTTTAGAGCCAGTGGGACTACTCATGTGCTTACGTCTAACTTGCTTATTCGGGGTCGAAATCCCTGTATAATTGCTTCCTTAACCTCATTTCTTCACATAAGTATGTGTATGTGCATATATATATATGAGCATGTATGTGTACATATATGCACGTTAATAACTACATCTGTTTGTATACTAAATATAATTTCCACATAGACTATTTCTAGTGATTTGAAATTACATTTTCTCTGTATTTGCACACTTCTGTTTCTGCATGTCATCTAGGTTTACCAGAAATCACATCTGCTAAATGGTTCTTTTTAAGCTAATGTCATAGAAAGTTGTGACAAGTGAATTTCCAGTTCAGTGGCTGGAGGTCCATTGGTCCTCTATAATCTAAATTTTGCCTATTGGTTTTGTTATACCTGTTTTTAATACCTTAATGTCAAATGTTTATAATTTGCTCTCAGGCAAATAATCAACTGCTGTTAAGTTAATTCGATTTGCAAAGAATGTGAAAGAAAACAGGAATTTGTCCCAAACAAATCATGAGCAGAAAGAGGAATATTTGAGCAAATTAATGAGATTTGATAATAATTATTTCTTAACAGTTACGTGGGCAGAAAAAGCTTTGGGGCATTTGAATGGCTTAGAAATTGTGTTTCTTGATTGTCATCTTTTGCAATATTGTATGCTGAGAGATCTAAAATGCCCAGCCATTTGTCTGTTTTCCAAATGTGTGGGATCCACATAAAACTGATTTGTAGTGTATTCTGGTAAAATGCAGACCCATGTTTCCACTGTATTTCACATCTGCCAGAATGCAATTGTAAAAGTATTCTTTATTTAAGAATAAATGCCAGCATGTAAAAATAAGTCAGTGTAGTTCTGACAGACTACGTTTGAAGTGCTTAATTTTTTGTTTTGGTTTATTTAGGTTCGGCATAAATGTGCAAGCTATTAATTTCACAACCGCTGAATTCAGGCTCATGGATGAATGTTCTCACAGGGTAAGATGGCTAATTTTGGTAGAAGTGGTCTGACACACTAGAAAAAGCTTTTTCTAGCCACACTACATGTAAGTTGTTCCCAAGTGCTATTTAAAGCAATTTAAGAGTGTTTTCTTGAATCTCTGTCAGGCTTGTATCTTTGCAGTTAATTTTTTTCAGAGTGTGAGTCTGTTTTGAAAACAACTGTAGGGAGGGAGCGTGCACATGCCTGCTGCGTGTGTGTGTGTGTGTGTCTTGACAAGGCTGCTGTTTGCATTCTGTGTTGGGGCTTAGATTTAGCCCCAGGTTGTCAGGCTTTCGAGTAGATGATGTCAGAAGCTAGCTCATAATCTCTTCAGTAGAGGGAAATACTGTCCCATAGTTGAAGGGAGAAGGCTGGATTTCTACACTTCAGTCTCACTGCAGCTCCCAGATTCAGCTTGGAATGTCATGGTGCTCTCTGGCTCCCATTGCCTCACTTCTAACATGAGTGTGATAATACTTGACTGTGCTACACCAGTGCTGAGCTGTGGTTATACTCTCAGGTGTTGTGTCATGGATGACAGAAATAGAGAAGATGCTGTATTGGGGATGTTCACCTATTCTGATGACCAGAGTACTGTCCAGGGTACCCAGAGAATTTCTTCTTAGACTTCTAGTTTGTGCAAAAGCCTGGAACTGACATATTTTCCATGCTGTTCGGGTATGCTGCAGCCACATCTTTAATGTCTTATTTAGGTACATGTTTCTGCACATATGCAGAAAGACCTTAATGAAAGATTAGTACCTTATAAAAAGAGGAGACTGTGTTTGCTACACTAATCAAAGCAGACCTTTCCTTTCTGGCCAGAGTTGTAAGAGTTGTTGTAAAAGAGAGGAGACAGCAGTTCATAAATTCTAGCCTGTAGGCACACACTGAAAAAGAGAAGGTAGTTCCACTAGTACATGGGTAGGAGTGAGTTTCCACAGTCCCATACACCATACTCTTGACCAAATGGAAAAATAGTGGTAGATCTTTACATCAGTGTGTGTAATATCTGGTTTTCGTTAGAGACTTGAAGAGCTAGGGGGAACATGTATGGTTAGATAGGTATTCAGCACAGATCTTGGCTTGTTAACCAAATCACTACTTGTTAATATTTACATTTTTGAATTTGTCATCGTCTCCCTAGTCACTTTATATACATGGGTGATGAATTGTTAGGCTCACATTTGAGTGCATGCGTATCTTTGTTTGTAGGGAGTGACAGGGTGAAGTCTGCAAATGCCATATGTGGTTTGCTTTTAATAAATATTGACTGTTAAATGCAGGTTCTGAAACTTTTTTGTATGTTCTTTTCTTGTAAAATAGACTAAGAATAAAAACATTTTGTACTGGAAAAGATCAGAAAAACCTTCAGTACAACAGCCATGAATTGAAAAACAACCAAGCAAGAGCCCATTTTGTAATGTTTATGGTTGTTTTCACTGCTGTAGGTGTCTGATCACCCCTTTCTAAGAGGAGACCCCCAGTTCTGGAATAGAAAGTTTTAGGGCTATTTTAATTTTTTTAATAGGAAGAAGAATAAACAGCAGTATCAAAAACAAACAAATGAAAATTTACATTATTTCCAGACTCAGTGAACTTCTGGTAGTTCTGGTCTTCAATTAATATGGTAGGGAGTTCGCTTTGGCTTGTTTCCAGTGACTCAAATGATCAACATATTTGCCAACAGTCACTTTCTCGCTTAAATCGAGTTGCAGGTCTTACACTGAGGGTATAATGGTTGCCACATTTCCCTGTGCAATCAGTATACTGTCAGTTCTCGTTGTGTTGTGAAGTGTTTCAGGATTCCTTGAATATGAAAGACACTATAAAATTTCTTTTCCATCTGAGCAAATAAAAACTGTTTTTAAAAAAAGAAGTAATACATTCTGCATAATAATAAGTGCAGTAATATGAACTTTTGCTGAAATAAACAACCTTATCTGATATTTTATGTTGTCAAATTGAAAGACTTTTGTATAACAAGTTAGCGGTTACTGCACCTTGCCAAAAATACCTTATGTGGTGCTAAGTAGAGGTGTGCTTTCTTTATTGAGATCTTTAAACACATGTATTTTCTGTGAGTAAGAAGTGCATTTTTGTTTAATAGAATGTACGTCAAGAGGATCTTGTCAACAAGAAATGCAGTTCTGAGCTGCTTTGGTTAAGTTTACAGCCACTGGAAACCAGAAAAGTTGGTGTAATTTTTACACCAGTTGACTACAAAAGAGTAACTTCCCTTATTTTAATCAGGTAAGCAAAGTTTCAGTTGTAAGTGAGAATCAAACAACTCAATGTAAAAATGAATTTGCCACATCTTGGAGCAAAGACAAATGGTTAAAATTTGAAAGTCAGAATACATCCAGTTTCATAAAAAATGCTTAAAGGGTCTTCGTGTCTTATTTCTCAGTCATTTAAAAATAGAGTCTTTTTTTCTTGATCAGTGGGTTTTAAAACACATATGAACACACTGAGACAATTTTAAGTTGAGAGCGCAACACATTGGGTGGCTTTGCTATTTTCAACTTAACTCCATAACGACAGGATTTAAGTATCCAGTGAGTCTAGTGTGCAGCTGCACATTGGTCATCCCTGGAGGAAAAGAGAGTTTATGGAAGAAACAACCATTTTTACTGGGTGGCGCTGTTGTCCGGTGGCAATGGTCACAAAACTTGTTCTTTCACTGTGTGAAATTCACTGGTGACTGGTTCTGGAGTGATCCTGTCTGTATTTAGGGGAAACCTGTCGAGGTGTGGCCAGTGATTCTGTTACTGAAACACCATTGTCTTGGCACCTAGAAAGCAGAGCCATGATTTTGCAAACTTTATTTGTGTTTTAGTGGCTGATTGCTTGATTTTTATATTATGGCAGAAACAACTTGACTGTTCTGGATGTGGTCAATGTGGAAGGCTTTGGAGCCAAAGAATTACTCAAAGTGGGAGGGAGACTACCTGGTGCAGGAGGATCTCTTCGATTCAAGGTGCCAGAAGCTACGCTAATGGACTGCAGACGACGTGAGTAAGAAGAAACAGGTCTCTGCTTTTGTAGCTGGCTGCATTACTCCATAGTGGTACTGATACGGTACAGTAATGTTAAGTAAACAGAATGTTGAAATAGAAGAAGCTGAAGAGCTTGGTCATGAGAGGTGTAGATTTTGTTTTCTCAAAACGCTGACTGAGGATAGTTACAAATTCTAGAAATACGCTATTGCAAAGCAGTGTGTATTAAAATGTTGGTCACTTCTGAATTTTTTTTGTTACGTTGGAAGTAAACATAACAATTCATCTATAAACATAAGAAAATAATTTTTAAGTACTGTAAAATAATTATTCTTTTTTTTCCTTTAAGAACTGAAAGACAGCAAGCAAATTCTATCCATTACGAAGAACTTCAAAGTGGAGAACATTGGGCCTCTTCCTATAACAATTTCATCAATGAAAATCAATGGTTACAGTTGCCAAGGATACGGATTTGAAGTGTTAGACTGTCGGGAATTTTTCCTGGCTCAGAACTCATCACGAGAGATCAGCATTGTGTAAGTACTGACAAATTTGCTGACAAATTAACTTAAGTGTAAATTTGAAATAATTAATTTCAGTAACAGACATTCCAATAGCACATCCGCACAGAAAATTTGGTGAGCTTAGAATATAAATTTCATAAGCATTTCCCCTTTTCAGTAAGGGTAATACTAACAAATTGATAACACAATAATGTTTCTTTATAAGACTCCATTATTTTTAAAAAGCAGCATACATGCTTTTATCAGTGCATTATGAAGTAATAAATTAAAACAAAAGAGTTGTCACAATAAAAGAGTACGAAATGCTCTGCCACTAGCCTTTTTTTTAATTGTTCTTCTCTAGCTTGTCCCAAGTAGGCTGACCGCAATCTAGTCATGTTTTCCTAACATTGCACATAGTCTAAAACTGATTCTTTTTTAAGTCTTGTTGACTGAAAGTCATGACTTAAACACGAGTAGAGTTAATATTACTGTATTACAGCAACTGCGGTTTCATATACAGCAAGTATCACCTCTGCCAATTGGAAACGCAAGTCATGCCTTCTAGCACTACCCATGGCAGTCAAATAGAATAATGGTATGGGTCGGGACATAAGTGGAAGAAGAGGCAAATCTGATGTTTTCTTCTGCTCTCCCTATCTTTCCAGCCTTGTTCTAGACTTAACTCTAGTACCTGGCCCTTTCTGAAGTAATGCTGCCTCTAGACTTGACAGCTGTGCTTTTGGTAGAGTGTTTTGGTTAACATGAGTTGATCATGTGCACCTCCTTGAGAGAAGGAAAACAAGTCACAGTAACGAGAGTATTGTGAAGAGTCACAATAAAAAACTCGTATTTTACTGCTCAAAGATGACCACAAAGTCTTACCTCTGTTAGGTGCTAATGCCATCTGCATAGTCTAAGCAGACAGTGATCACTTATTTAATTGTCTTTTTTCATATTATTAAATCAGAAGTTATTTTGCATTTTTTGGTATCAGTGTGACTTCAGAAAATGAAATTCAGCCCAATAATTAAAAAATAACACCAGCTCTGTCTGCTTTTCCTGACAGATTCACTCCTGACTTTACATCTTCCTGGGTAATCCGGGAGCTTACACTGGTGACTGCTGCTGATTTGGAGTTCCGCTTCACGCTCAACGTGACTCTTCCTCACCATCTGTTACCGCTGTGTGCAGATGTGGTGCCAGGACCCAGCTGGGAAGAATCTTTCTGGAGGCTCACTGTCCTCTTTGTAAGGTAATGCTTTCAGGGCCCCTGCACCAGTTCGAAAGGGACCCGCCTGTGAAAGATCAGCAAGCACTTTGGGCTTGTGTTAGATTTTCAGTGGTGATAGGGCCTAAATATCTACTGCATCTGTTTCCCAAGAGCACTGCCGGCTGGCTGTGACAGCTTAGGTGTGATGCGGTAGCTGGTGATGGAGTTGTCAAGTGTTTCCTGCTGCTCCACCTGATAAACTTCCATGTTAAGGCTGTAAAGAGAAAGGGCTAGGACACCCCACAGGAATACCCAGGGGATACTCCCCTTGCTTGAAGACTTACTCCCCCTGCAGTAGAGACGCACATGTAATGTATTAGTATCTGAACGCTGTAAGTAGAATCGAGCGGACTGGTAGATTATCTTGAAGTATTTCTGGAAAATTAACGTGAATTTTATTCATAAAGTTTCAGACTACCAAGTGAGGACCTGCCTTTCTTTCTGCTTCTCTCCTTCTTTCACTTATTAAAAAATATTCATGTTTATTGTTAGCTTTTGCTAGGCACACTGCTAAACAGGCTACCCCAGAAAGATGATTTGGCTTGTGTTAGCTGACTTATTGCTTGCACAAGGTAAACTGCTTTTAAGAGGACTGTACCTTTGTACAACAATTAAGGGTTCTGCTCCTATGCATATTCTTTTTATTTGTCTTCCTTTACCAACCTTACATACTGTGTAGTGTGAACTGAATGTTGTATTTGTCACAGATGACGTCCAGTGCTTTCATCACACTAAGCCAGAATCCCTACAATCAGTACTAATAGGCAGTGAATGGGAATGTCGTAGTGATACACACACGTGCCGGTGCATACCGAACTGAGAACCTGATATACACTGTGATTCTGGTTGCCTTGTTGTTTTGACATTGAAAGCAGAGCACAAATGAAGCAACAATAATGACCGCGTTACATGGTTCTAGATGCAACAGAAGGAGATTACAGGGAATCAGGAAATTCTCATTCTGTTTTCCTGCTGACAAAGTTTAAACTGCATGATTGAGAAGGTGGTTTGATGAATTACAAGGATTTTTATTCTGATCAATTTGTTTGGTGCAATTAATACACCAGAGCGAAAGAGATGATATTTTGTAGCTTCAGTTTTAGTTCGGAAGTATTGTAGCATTTGTAGCCTATTTTATGCCAGCATTTTCTCTAGGAAGAGACAGTATTAAATAAATATCAAAATAATGACATAACTATGATGAATTAATAGAAGGTACACAGAAGACCGATAGGTGTCATACTATGATATATTGCCATTGTGTTTTGGTGAGACTTACTTCTAACTGATCTTCAAATCAAGTATTAGCTTTTTTGAATGGATTTTTATTTTTGTTAGATTTTTCTTCTTTGAAAAGCTCATGACTGAGTTATTGAGAGAATAACTAGCAAGGGCTACAAGGAAAAAAGGAAAAGACCATTACAACTGTTATTTATTTTAAACTGTATTTGGAGTTTTCTCGTCTGTCTTCTTTCTTAGAATTTATTAACAAAATATTTGAAAAGTGCATCTTGTTAGAAGCTTTTTAACTCTTTCACTGAAAATCGTAGACACCAGTATCTGTTGTTTTCCTTGGCAGTTTGTCCCTGCTCGGAGTGATTCTGATAGCCTTCCAGCAAGCCCAGTATATTCTAGCAGAGTTCGTGAAATCAAGACACAGGCCAAATCCTAGTTCCTCACCGCAGCAGAACAGCAACTCTGTTGACGTAATCAGCTCTGATTCCTACAAGTAAAAATACTTTTTTCTTCTTTTGAATTGCCTTTTTTCGTACCCTGTTTATTGTGGAGTGATGCTTTCTGTCTATTTTGATATTGCTGTGGGTTGGTTTAGAGGAGATAGGGTTCCAGGCAACCTCTTCCAGAGAGCTTTCAGTCTTGAGGTGTATATTCATCTTCACAAAAGAGAAATGAAAGAACTCAAGGGTTTATTAATCTTGTATATTTTCAGTAATACTAGGGTAAAAATTCTGTGATGGAAGTAAAAGATACACCATGTGCAGCAGCCATGGTGGAAAGAATGGAAAGTACATTAACAATCCTCAGATCTGACCCTCTTGCGTGGTCAGTTAGGCACTTATTCACTGAAGCATATAAGTATGTTTTGAAGTCTGAGCACATACTTAGAGTCTTGCTCAACTCCTACTGAAATCAGAATGTGCTTAGCTGGTATGATAAATTGAAGACTTAATGCAGTTTCATGGCTTGTGAATATGCCCCGTCCTTTGTTTCCTTACAAAAATATCCTAGCAAACAATTCATGATAGCTTCATAAATTAAAACAAAACTGAAATAATTTTATGTTTTTCTCCAGGGGAAGCTGCAAGACATTTATGGATTCCTATAGTTCCTCAGATAAAGGTAAAGGGAAGGGCTTCCTGTCTGTAGGCACTTCTTCCAGCCGAAGTCAGAATGCAGCAAAGAGAAGTCCTGCAACCTACAGCCACTCTCAGAAGAAACACAAATGTTCAGTTTACTACAGTAAACAGAAACCAAACACAGCAGCTGGCAATGCCATTGCAACTACTGATGAGAAACAAAATCAGATTGCGGAGAACCAAATCTCAGCACCAAAAGAGGACATTTGCACTGATGTTGTCAGTGAGAACTGGGTAACTCTAAAATATGCAAGTGGCATAAATGTTAACAAGAATTTAACTCTTCCAGAAAACTTTCTGGGCAAAGAAGAAAATGCACTGAAAAATACAGTTCTCATTAAAAATACTTCTTCAGAGTGTGATCTGAAGGAAGATCTTCAAACATGTATGTTTCCTAAGGAAACTAACCTTAAGACTTCAGAAAATCTAATTGAGCTCAAAGAACAGGATTTCTGTCCTGTGAAGATGTCCAAGAAGCTACCTGAAAGTCACTTGTCCAGAAATCCACCTCAGCAACAGCCGGAACTGCGAGACATTTCTAGGAAGAATAGTGGTAATTTTTTTTCAGTTTCTGTTGGTCAAAATTATTGGGTGAAATCTTCTGTTGAGTTCACTGCGATCAGGATTTTGTCTTTTGCGTGGGAGAAGATGTGGTATTTCTTATGTGTTAACTATGATTTATCTGTTTACATTCCTAAGGAAATAGCTTGCATTAAAAGCTGTTTCATAAATCACAGATTTTCCTCGGTTTACAGATTTCAAGCTTGTGATGTAGCATTTTAATGGTTAAAATAATTGACGTCATAGATCAAATTGCCCTTGTCAAATATTCAGAAATATCCCAGTTTGCGATTTTCACGTCCACTGAAAATCTGATGCCTGAGAGTCACCAAGCAAGCACATTGAGTACTGGATATTGAGAACTCCTTTGAGAAAACCACCTAAAATAACAAAAGCTGACCTCAAAGTATTGTGAAATTATATTTTGTAGGAATCTGCAGATCAATATTTCTCTTAATAACTGCATAGCTGTATTTTTTACCTTGTTTTGGTGTTGGGGTTTTTTTAAGTGTGGAACTAAGCTGCCAGGGAAGTCTTACCTCTTAGCAACTCAAAATTTTAAGAGCAGCCTTGAGAGCACCTGGGGGAAATCGAGAGCAGGGTAGGAGAATGTGTCCTCTGGAAGCTTGGCTTTACTTAGGCACTTGGCAAAGCAGTTGAATGCTGAAGACTGGCATCTGTTGTAGCTGTGGCAGAGTTTATTTAGTGAGTGAGACATCACGGAGGGATTTCAGGCCCTGCTGTAGTGTGTAGTTGTTACCGTGGGCCGGTTGCTTCCTGTTGTGTCGTTGCCTGTGAGATACAGTGGGTAGCTGTGTGCTGTCTCAGGTGGAGGCAGGATAATTTCACTCATACTTACAAAGTACTTTGAAATTCTTCATGTGCCCGTAAACTGCAGTGTTGTTTGTTCTTTGCTTTGAATTAGGAAATCAGCTGGGGGGGAATCAATAATTATGTCATAACTGTATTTACGTGCACAGGAAAGTAATTTTGAATACAGGCTGTGGAAATCATGGTTATATATAAACCAATTGGGGGATGTCAGACTTATTTTCATTGACAAAACTTCCACCTTGAGGGAGTGTTTCAGGAGTACTGACAGTTTACTTGTATTCAGTGGTAAAGCACAACAGGTTGTCTATTAGCAGTTGTGGTTTTCTGCACTGTCAGGGATGTGAGTATTTCTGTGTTTCAGGAGGTTTGGTGGGATAAATTAAGTCTAAAAAGTACCATGTTGCAGTGTTTGTATTTTGATTATAGTTACAGATTGGTTTTTGTGCAAACAGGGAGCTTTCAAGACCTCAGGTACTTGCATGTTTGTATGCTGGAGAGCAACGGAGTGTTTTTTAGAGCTGTCAGCCTCCCTTGCCTGGTGTCTCCCCTGGTGTTTCATTCACAGGGGCTCTGTTTGCCATCATTGTGTGCCTGCTCCAGAGGGACGAGGGTGGCTGACTTAAAGCTAAAGATGTTGTAGTTGGCTGGTAGATAGGAAACCTTAAAAATGTTTGAGTGTGCCTTTCCCATTTGAGAAGACCAGTTCAATGCAATAAGCAATGGCATTTCTCCTGCAGAGCAGCTGAGAGTCTCTGTAGCAGATCATTGTGGATTTATTGCAGGTATCTGAGTTACCTGGAACAGATCAGAGGTGAAGTTAATTCTGTCCTGTCCAGCATTGGCAGGGCCCAGGCAGCGGGCTGTGACTTGATGGGAGCTCAGCTAGTTGTTGAGGTGGACTTCGCATTTTCTTTCTCTCTTGGCTTTTGTTACACAAGAGTTAATTCTTCCTCACAAGTCTCTCAAGAAAATGAACATTTTACTGTGGAACCCATCCTAAAGAAAGGATGACTTCCCTTTGTCTTCATAGTGAATGCAGAGGGAACTTCAGAGACTTAAAGCTCCTGATTTCGATCTACCTGTGTTTGAAAAGCCTTCTCCCCACCCAGCTTGCAGGGTTTTTTCTGTTTGCTTTTTAGCCCAGTATTCTCTGGCTTCAGATTCTGCCTTACAGACCCATGGCTGGGACCTGAATAGCTCAAATTCAGATGGAATGAGCAGGACTTGTGAGCTCATGTGTGCCCATGAGCACGAATCAGCACAGAGCTACTTTTTGCAACTTCAATAAGATTTTTTTATACAGCATTAGCTTTTGATGTTGAAATTTTCAGCATCATCAGCCTAGAGGTTAGTCTCCTAGTGTTCTGGAAAGCAGCACAAGTCTGGTTTTAAAGAAAGGTAGAAGATACTGTGGTTGTGATTGGGAGTCCATTCTCTTCCCAAGCAAACTGATGTTACTGTTTGATTGTAGGGAATAGCCAGCAAGTGCCTCTCAGGAATGAAACAGAAAACTGTGAGACTTTAAAAAAGCAGATCAACCTAAAGCCTTCCACGGAGAAAAAGATTAATAAAGGACCTAAGGAAGAGACTCCATGCTGTGCAAAAGAAGAGATTACTTCTTCTGAGGTTTGTATTGTGATCTTTCTGCTTTTCAAATTTAAAATGATCTTTTTGTTGTTTATTTACGCATACAGGTATGTATGTATGTATATGTAGGGACTGTTATGTCACAGGTCTGAAACTGTAAATCAGATGAATGAGGAAGCATGCAGACGTGCTGTCCCACATCCATTGCATTTTAATGCTGCTTTGTAGAATGATGAACAGTTTGGGTAAAAATTGAAACAGCCCTTGTATTGTGATATTGGCTGTATCAGAACCAGACATATTCTTCGTTGTTGTCAGAGCAGGCACAAACACAATGGAATCTAATGCCAGCTGTCAGCCACAGTAATAATGTGGGAACATACTCTGAAGGGGAGATGTCCTAGATGAGCATATCAGCCTTTGTTTGCAGACCTGATCTGCAAATACAGGGCTTTGAATCAGAAATTTGCATTTGAGAATACAGCAGGCAGAAACCCCTTAAAAGATTGTGAAGCTGCTGAGAAGGATCATTCTTCACCCCTGGTTTCTGAGCGCGATACACACAGCAGACTGTGTTGCAGGCAGCGTAAAACAGTTGAAGAACTTCATTGGGTAATTAGTAAACCCAGGAACTTGGATTATGTTTGTATCCTGTCTACCGGATAGGAATCTCATGGCAAAAAGTTGTAAGGAGGAATTGCTTGCCATGCTTGAGGAATATGTATCAGAAAAGACAGGATCTAATCTTGTTTTGGGAACTGTTGCTACAAACTTCTTTCCCTGTGTGGCTGATGGTGCTCAGTTTATTTCTTGCACTTTTAAAAATGACTGTTATTTGTTGGTTAACTTACCCCATAATTTCCTCAGCTGTAATTCAAATGAATGCCTTCCCCTACCCCCCCAGCTGCTGAGGAAAGGGAGGATTTATTTCTGCTGAACTTGCACACACACTGATCATAAATCTGGCACATTTTTTGTTTGTTTTTTAGCACATTGGGAGTTTTATTGACTGCTTTCCTTTTTCTCCCCCTATTTTTTTATTTCCCTGGAAGTCAGAGCTAGATGCTGTGAGGGGGAAAATGCTAACATTGGGAATTAAAAAATTTCTCTCTCGTCATCTGTTGGTGTCTTGAAGGACAGAGTCTTGGAAAGGCTAGTCACATTGATGCTGCTGGAAAGAGGATGTGCTGTGGAAAGGCACTAAATTATGAAGTAACTATGCATTTGGGTCGGGTCATTTTGTCCAGAGAAATTTAGCTAGAAAAATTTAATGGAGTTCTTTTATTGCGGTAACTTCTTTTTATAATGTATGTATTGTCTCAGCTCATATTTTTACCTTTAGCAAGAAGATGTGTATAGGAAGAAGAAACCTCAGGAGAAGAAGGAAGGAAATGTACCAAATATGAATTGGAATAGAAACAGAACATCTAGAAAAAATAAGAAGAAGAATGTTAATATATCTGCAAGGTATGTATTGCCTCACCAAATCATGAAGAAATCCAGAGTTGCTGTAATGTTTCCACAGATTTTGCATAGTACATTAGGCAGGATTGCTTTATCTGTTTAAATAAACACACTTTGATCCTGGCCTGAGCCTTTATATCTAAGAATCTGCAGTACTAAGTATCACCCAGGAAAAAAAAAATTTCCATTTGTAAATCTGCATGTGTATAGACACACCCTATTCTGCATAGCAGCAGTTGCTCTCCCTTATAGTCTGGAATTTGCTGTCTCTGAAGTTTGGATGGTTAGCTTCCTTTCCATTGTGTATTATGTGGATAAAATCCAGCCGTGTATTCTCTTCAGTGAAAAAAAGGAAAATAAAATTGTTGAAATTATTCCACTTTCAGGAGAATCATCTGCTATATTGAGTAACTGAGGGAATGTTGTCTTCTGGTAGTTTTGAAAGAGGAAGACAAATATGTAGAAAAGAGGCAGCGGCTTGCATTTTTGCCATAATGATTAAAAAGATTAGAGCAGCACTAGGCTCAAAAGAATTTTGAGAGCACCTTGGGAAGTTGGATTGTTTTTTTTTTTACCCCTGAGGTTTGTTTAAATGTATTTCTAAAGTCAGCTGTAAACTACTTTTAAATATTTTTAAAATTTAAGTTATTTGGATTGTTGTTAAAAAAATACCAGTTATAAACTGCTGCTAGAGTAGAAACACTTGTGAGGAGAAAATCCGCCTTCTTCCCTCTGCCAGTCCTTTGAATTAAGGTCACAATCCTACAAAGCCTTCACAGACTTAATTTTTATTGCAAGTTTTCCTATAGAGGTCAGTGGACTTAACAAGGAGATTGTAAATCTGAAGGGGCTGTTACAACTCATTATAAACAAATTACTATTCATTGTGTGGGAAGTCAGCACATGTCTAAATCTTTGCAGGATGCACACCTTTGTAGGTAGGAAGGATAAAAAAATGGGAGTGAAATACTGAAATTTGGTGTCTGTTCCTTGAACTGATTCAGTAGTTGCTACTTTCTGAGTTAAGATGTAACCATTTCCTTCCTGTAAAAACTTGACAGCTGGATTTTATTCATTTTCCCTTAATATTCTCTGATTACAAGATTGGATCCAGATACTTCAGCTTTACTAGCAAAAACTCAAGATTACTTCAGATGATGATTTTATTCTAGTTATAATTACTCCAATGAAATAGACATAGGACACATTTTTCTGTGTATCTAGAGCTTCATACAATGCTAGACTGTGCTTATCACTATAACATCTGATTGCCTTCTGCAAATATTTTAGAGAATGGAGTTAAACATACACACACTGTTTTACTTCTCCCCCGAGAAGTAGTCTGCGTGGTGGGATATTGCATTTTGGGAAAGGTTTTTTAGGTTTCTGTAAAGTTGGGGAATAAGACTCCTAAACCTATTCCTTACCCCCCGTCCTGCCTCGATAGCCGTGTCAGTTGAAGCAGTTAATGCCTGAAAAGGAAAAATGCAGCTGAAATGTAAAATGCGAACATGTGTTTTTGGGTGTGGTTGTATTAGGGTCCCTGAGCAGAGTGAGTTGAAGCATATATGCAGTGAATTTGAAAGGCCGGATCTGAGAGCGAATATTGGAATAAGAGCCTGGTGTCCTCAGGGTAACGGGGAAAACTGTAAAGCAGACCAAAAAGCTGGGAGCTTGTCTATACAAGGAGAAACAGGTATGCAATCTTAATTGTTTTAAATGGGGGAAGAAATGTAATATGGGTTTTGTGGCAGTAGAGCTGTATTCCTTCTGTGAGAGACTTGTGCTTCTCTCCGTTTTGAACCCTGACGCAAAGATGGCAGGACTGGCACCATGCAGTGCCTGAAATAATACCTGCTCACTTCTGAAGGGCTCCGTGTGCTTTCTCCATGGGGTTGGTAGGTCATGCAAATCAGAAGAAATCAGTCTGAAGTCATAATCCACCAGTCCTGGCTGAAGGACTGAGAGTCTGCTTGTGTGTTCAAATTAAAGCCAGTATTAACTGAGGTGGCTGTATTGTGAAGGCTACCTTTACAATAGGCGGATCATTTTTTAAAAACTACCACTAGCTTTGGGTATTTGCTTCCTGCCTTTCTGTCAGGATTTTAATCAGCTTTTTTGCCTGGCTTTTGAGAAGAGGAGGGCTGAAGAAGGCATCAGTGTTTATAGGATTGTCCTTTGCCTCCCTGATGAGATAACAAAGGAGAATCTACCAGTTATGAATTTATTACTTGGAACATTTGTCATTGCTTTCAGTATGCATGTTCCTACAGCCAGGATATGTTTCATGTTTAAGATATTAACTATATATTTCAAAGAACAGTACAGGCTTCTTATTTCAAACTGTGCCTCTAACTGCACTCTACCCTGGCTTGCATTCTTTGCGCTGGGGATGTCGTGTAGATTGTAAGCTCCTTGTGTTAGGGGCTGGCACATTTTATCTTGAGGCTATCAGTAAATATTATTTTCTGTCCTATTGTCAAGAAATTCAGAGAATCCGTATGAACTCATGTTTCAGATGACTTTTCACTGAATCTTCAGCTGAAAGACTTTCTTAAATGTTTTGCGTTGTTTTGGTTTTGCAACTTCTTTAGAAAGCTTTTATCAACGGTCCAAAAAGAAGTGTTTGGAGAAGTTTTGTTCTGATTCAAGCTCAGATTGTGGAAGTTCTTCAGGAAGCGTTCGTGCCAGTCGTGGGAGCTGGGGTAGCTGGAGCAGTACCAGCAGTTCAGATGGAGATAAAAAGCCCATGATTACTGCCAGGCATTTTCTTCCATCCAGTAAGTCCTGCAAATATCAACCCTGCACCGTAGTGGGCAGCGTTTCAGCCTTCCTTCTGAAAGGAAACGGGTACTGTAGCATGGGGCATGTAACTTGCCTTTTAGAGGTGAGAAACACAAGGAGAGATTTGAAGAACTTGGTACTTGGAAAAAAAAGTACCAGAAGTTTTGTGGAGACAAAGATGAGCCGTCAGGTGACAGAGAAGGTGTCAGACTCTGCACTGAGGAAGCCACACAATTAGTTTTCGTGGAAGGATGGAAGAACTGAGAGTCACTAGTCAAAGCAATTTATTCCTTTGAATTTATGTTACATCACATTATTCTTAGAAAAATACACTCTTCTTGTTAGAGTTATGTAAGAAAATGCACAAATGAAGAATGTGCAAAAGCAGTTCAGATCTAAGGATGCTGGGATTGGATGGTGGTATTCGACGCATAAGTAGCCAGGAGACCCGAGCCACTTGATTATATGAGAAATGGGAACTGTTCATTAGTGCAGTTTTTTGAATGTCTGAAGATCATTAAAGTAGTTGAAAATCTGAACCCTGTCACCGCCATCGCTATCCAGATTGATGTAGCACTAGCAGTAAATTTTAAAGAAAGTGCTGAAATGACACAAGTAAAACCAGCTTTAAGTACCTGAAAACTGCTCTTTGGGATAAAGATGTGCATGTACTTCCATGTGTGTTTGTGTATGTATAAAACTTTACATTACCAAAAGATACAGTGTGCAATGTATTTGAACCTGCAATCTAATAGATAATGAATTGTGTGCACATGTGACTTTTTTGTTTGTTCAAATTGTAATGCCTCTTAAAGAAAATAAGTAATTTCAAATTTAAAATTAATTTAGTAGTAACAGGGAACATCTCCATCAAGAGGGTGTTAATCCTAAAATAGGTTTAAGACCATGTGGAAGTAGATAACGTGCTTTGGAATAAATGCTGTTAGTGATACTCCAGTCTGAGAGGAAGACTTGGTTAACACTATTGATGAGTCTGTTTGTGTGTATGTATATTCTGTGCATAGTTCTTTTTTTAGGATCTCTGATTTTCACAGTCATTCTTTTCTTTAGGAGAGAATATTTCACAAAATGATTTTCCATCTGAAACTCCTATCACTTTAAATCTGTCTCATAACATCTGCAATACCAGGTAAAAAAATTGAATCTATGCCTGTAAGACATTAAAGAAACACCACCAACTTGAAATCTGGTCTCATTTTGATAAATTATACCTACCTGCTGTCTTGTCAATCTTCTTCAGTAGGTAAAAAGATATATGCAAAATGGATTATGCTGGGGAAATACAATAAATGCTTCCAAATGTAAAAAAAAAAAATTGAGTGAAAAAGGAAGTTGTTTCTCCCCTCTCATTTCTTCCAGATCTTAGCAACTTACTACATTGCCTTTAGCACTTAGCTATATTAAAGTAATAATGCTTTTTTAAAAAAAGGTGGGAGTGAGACTTTCAAGTTGATGTTATTCTTTTAATGGGAATAATGTTCTCCTAGGATATACAGCATGAAAATTGATTCTCCCCTCCCCCACATTCCTTTCTGCCTCTTTACTGTAGTGGAGATAGCATCTACAATTTTTATTACTACGAGTCCTCATTTCACTTCTCATTCATGACTCTGTTTTCACTAGCAGAAATAATTTAATCCTTTTCCTCTGGGATTCTGGTGCTTGAAAATGTTCCCTTTCCACTCATTGACTGGTTTCTTTGATGGGATTTGGCAAATATGAAATTGGTGTTCATGTGTGCCTATGTGTCTTCATGCACATAAAAGTAAACTTGCCTGAAAGTTGTCGGGAGCATTGACACATGATGAGAGAACCTACTTTCATGGACTGTAGCTTGTTTTCTAATTTTAGAGAAGAGCTGTTGAATTAATTTGCAATAGGTTGATACTTGGATAATAAAAGTGGGGTCGTTAAGATGTATTAATTTTACTAATTTTGCATGTGTAATAAGTAGCTGGCTTTTAATTGAGGGAAAAAGCTGTTAAAAAATGCACAGGGGTAATTCAAAAGAAGAAAAATCAGGAAAGAAAGTGGGAAAGCAGTAGCAACCATAATGTTGATTAGAATATGTTTTACATCTCTGTATATTTCTTTTCAAATACTTGGATTATGAAACATAACAGTGCCTAGACTTAAAAAATTAAATTTTCTTTTCATTCAGCAGAGACATGAACAGCATCCCCCAATATCCTGAAACCTTATGTCCCAATTTCACTGACATAGCTACAGATCCTGACAAAAATAAAGGTCAGTTACTTTATTAACAACTGAAGCTGGTTTTTGCACACTTTGTCAAGCAGTTTCAGTGATGTTGCTAATAACGCTTGTGTACACCAACTTGATAGATGTGTTGTTATTAGAACTTGACTTACTTCTAAACAAGTTAAGAGCAGTTAGCAAATGAAAACTTATAACCTTGATGGGTTTTGCTGCATCTTCTCTGTGTATAGAGAGCACTTAGCTTTCAACTCATGTTTTAGGTATTCTTTGTTTTTTCATCCTCTTGCTTTGCACAGATTTATGTAGTAAATAAAGTGTATTTCAAAAGTAATGTGGTTGGGAGATCAAGAGCACCAGTTGCTGTGCTAAAATGAAGCTCAGCATCGAATCAAATATGGCCATTTTTCTCTCTAAATTTCCACAGTCAGGACTTGCTCTCTTCGAAAGAAATAATGAATGAGGTTGGGTGGAGCTGTTAAAATTCTTGAGTTTTCATTGTTTGTACCTCAAAGGGAAGTAATATTAATTTGTTGAGTGGGATTCATAAAAGCAACAGGCTACGTGGTGAGGTGGAATTTGAAAGCTGGTTAGGATGTGGTTCTTCGGGCAGAAGAACTGCCTGCTCATGACTGTCCCTTCTGCTGTAGATTTAACCTGTGTCTGGTAGGATACAAATGCTGATTAAACTTTTTCCACGGTAGCAGTAGTCATAATGTCTATCTTGTGAAATAATGTAATAGAGCTAACTTTGCAACTGTTGCCTTGTGGAGACTGCTAATTTGGTTTGGTGGCTTTTTGTTTGTTTTTTTTTCTCCAGCTCCCTGTTCTCACACAGCTGATAGAACCACTATCTGTGGGCAGTCAGGGCACTCAGTCCACAGAGAGCAGCACAATAAGTATCTGCCCTAGGGGCTGAATACAGCTGTAACGAGTTCACGAAGTGTTTAGTTGTGGATGGCTCTAGTCTATTAAAAGCTCGACCCTGTTCCCACTCCATTCGTGCAGTTGGACTTCAGATATGGTTACTGACTGATGGTTGAGGCGAGGGGGAGACTGGTGGGGATTGCATCCATCCCTGCCGTCTGTCCTGCTGTGAGGAAGGGTGCCGCCTTGGTGCTGGTGGCTGATGACTTAAGGACTCTCTGTGGGAATTTCTTGCCCTGTGAATTTCAGCTTCTTGGTTCAAGTCTTTTTATATATATTTTTTAACAAATAGAAATTTTGAGATTCATCACAAAGAAAATAGATTGCTTAGTAACTCTGGACTTTTTATCTAGCATACAGCCCTTACTGTGGATCTGAGAATAAAGTGTCATTGTGATATTCAGAGTTTGTGGAGCCTCTTCCTGTTGTTCTGCATTTCATTCCTTTTTCCTTTTTAGGTCTTTACCCAACAGGAGACTTGTGGCCTGCTCAGCCAGTCTGCCTGACAAACAGTTTAAACTACAACCTTGAGAATAATATACCGTGCATGATCCAAGAAACCCCCTCTGTCCACAACAGGCAAGTTATGTTTTATGTAAAAAGTATGGGTAACGCTTTGTTCAGGTTTCTGTGATGCAGAGGACTGTACTTTGAGCTTATCTTATAATATTTGTAAGGCAGCAGATAGTTAAAGTAAAGTTCTTGCTGTCACTTCAATCTTAGTTCTAGTTGGTTATGCACTTCCATTAGTATATCATGATTAATTTTGCTAAGACAAATTCACTGGTGTTCCTGCTCATATGTAGATATTCCAGAACTTCTTTCAAATTTAACTAAGTACTTTTTGGAAAGCTTTTAATTTCTTCTACTTCTTTTGTATGGCCAGGCAGAGGGCCTGGCTTTTAGGTTTGTTTTCCTCTTGATAAATACATAGCTTCTGTATATCACGGGGTGTGTTATGCGGAGTGTACTCGTGTTAAATGCCACGAACAGATGTAGTTAAAGTCAAATAGTCCAATTTGAAGATGCTGTAAGGATAAAAGTTGGTCTGTTTGAGGCTCCGTGTAGATTTGGGTTGATCTTCCTGTACTAATAAACTTGAGTAATTCTGATACTTCATACTCTCCAGTCTGCAAATTTTACTAATGAAAGATGCACTACAAATTAGTGAGAAGTACTTTGCCACCACATAGCAGTGAAATCTGGCCAGTTTTTCAGGTCACATCCTGTCATCCAAAATGACAGGGCGGTAGCGTAGAAATCCCCAAGTGAAGGGCTTGTGATCCCAGCCAGCCTGCTAACCTCAGTTCTAACTGTTGTGTCAACAAACTGCAGCCCTAATGATACGGAGTCTGCCCAACTCTTAAGTCAGATGAAATATATGGTCATTTGTGGCAGATTCTCTATTATGCTACTTTGCTTTCATACACCCAATCTCAATTTGGACTTTAAAAGCAAAAAAATAATGTAATTATTTATTTGTATGTAGCAGTGATAACTTATGATAACTCATTGCCTGAATGGTAAAATTGAATTAGCACAACTTGACATGAAATCCTTTTATAGGCCTACGTTGTCCAGACTTGGACTTCTTCGAGTTCTCCACATAGCAGGGCTTGTTTCACTTCTGACATGTCTTTAAGAATTACTTTTGAAAAGTCGTCTTGAAATTCTGAAATTATTTTAATTAAAACAAGTCTAAATCCCTACAAATTATTTTACAGTTTAGGAAGCATATTGTTTAACAGGACTTTAACATGTGTGGTAGGGGTAGAATTCTCCATTTTAATTGCTATTCTCAAGCATGCAAACGCTTGAGAATGTCTTACATTTTCTTCTGTTTTAAATCACATTATTTCATTTCATATCTACCCTTTTCTTGGTGGTGGGAAAGAAGTACAATTATTTTCTTTTTACAGAGGAAGAAGTTGAACCCAGTTAGGTGTTGCAGGACTCTGGTAGCTATCATTACAAGTTGTTCTTCTTCTCCCAGATGAAAAAGAGCTCAGTGAGGAGAGAATCACTGTGATTACGTAGTGGCAGAGTAGATAATGGCAGAATTGGCAACTGGAATGTGAAAAGTCTCATCAGCGGTTACACGCATTTTGCATCCCACAGCTTTATATTAAATAAGTATTTCTACATAATTTTCACAAGTTCTGCGATTTGTTTCTGACAGCAGATATATTTTTTTTCTTGGGACAGCTTCATTGACTGGAGTGCAGCTTGTGACAGCCAGTTTTCCAACATGTATTGTCCACTAGAGATGAACGAGTACGGTGCTTTCCCAGAAGGTAGGATGAAGTAAAGCTTACGAATTATCACTGAGCATGGTGGTTTTTTTCTCTCACCTTCTGTAGAACAAAAGGCTGAGCTTGTCTATAAACATCTGGGCATTCATTGCTTAAGCGAACTTTACGGTTTCCAGCTGACTGGATGCTCTGTAGTAATAAATGATGTCTGCATGTGATGGATGAGAAGACTGGTCTTTGTATGGAGTTATTAAGGCTGAAAAGCCAGTATACAGGACTCTGTATGAGACGGAATAGAGAGAAATGCTCGTGACCACAGTATTACACAAATCTTTTTGCACAATTTTCTTTGTTTCCCCTCTGGCAGGCTTCTGCCTTCCAGTGTGTGAAACAGAAGGCCTCTTGTGACCAATTACCTTTCCAGGCTAGAGTTTCTTGGCTTGGGAAGCACACTGGCAGCAACCTAGAATTCTTTAGCATTACCTAAGCAATAATTAAAGGTCAGGCTACAGTATCACAAGCAGCATGGTGATCCCTCGGGTGCTTAGAGCTGAGGCATGTTGGCAGTGAAGCCGGGGTAGGCTCTGCCATGCACGTTCTGTGGCTAATAAAGACTCTGTTCTCCAGTAGAGAGATTGCCAACTCTTTATCCCGTCCTCCTGATAGCAATTTGTTAGTGAGTCCCTAATACAGAGTGGTAGTCTTGTTAACAGAAATTGTTATGCTTCGCTGCTGTGCTGCCCTGAAGGTGCCTGAAGTCACTGAAGGCTTAGGTCGGTTCCAGCCTGGCTCACTCCAAGAAGGTTCAGTGTTCCTCCACAGAAATGTTAGTAGTGTTTATATTACAAAAGCCTTATTTTGGTTTTTTTCCTGCTTTTATAAACTGCAGAAAACATGAACTACCCCAGTGGCTTCCCGGGTACTGCAGCGGTGCAGAACACAGCCTTCATTGACCAGAACTGTCCCTCCACCTGGAACGCACCTCCCAACATGCCACCTACCTGGGAGCCCACCAGTTACGTCAACTCCACAGTGAGTACTGTCACTGCGAGGCGCTGCCTTCGTGTGCCTCTTCAAAGCCTTCCCAGCGCATTCCTCTCTTTCCCCTACCTGTTGCTTGCACGTTCTTCATGAATCCTTTAAGTAGCCAGATGTGTGTATTTGATGCTGGCACTGGTAGCATGGCTTTTTTGTTACTGGACCTTGCCCGTGAAATTTTAAGACAGATCTTTGCCTGAAAATTGACTAAAACTATCTTACATATGGAAAACCATTCTGGACTTATGTAGTCTACTGAGACTTTTTCCTATCAAAATCAGCCTTTCCAGATGAGGGTGAAACACAAAAAGTGCTGACAGCAAACCCCAAAGAGATTTGGAAACTGTAGAGCTGAATGGACAGCTGCTCTCAGTGACTTTGACAGGTTTTTTTGCTAGGAAATCCAAGTGATTTAAGCTGGATTTGTGCAGATTTCTGAATGCTGACTTTGACCTCTTATGCTCTAGACTAGTCATGTTTATGTCATCCCATAGTGCAATGCAGTGACTTCAGTTCAAGGTGGTCTTTAATTGTAACCACCTTCTCTTCTGCTAGTATTTCAAAATCTTCTATTTTAGAATTTTTTTTTTATTTACATTGGGTTTATTTTGGATAAAACTAACCAAATAAAGCAAGAAATATTTCCAACTGCAAAAGTGAAAATTCCGCCGTGTTAAAAAGTGGCAAAACTGGTAGAAGACTGTTTCCTAAAATAAATGTGCCTTTATTTCATATTTTATTCAGGAATGCCAGGAAACCCAGAAGGTAGAGATTGGAAAATACATTAGATAATTCAGTTCATTTCCCTGGCGAGCTTTTCCCCACAATACATTTCAGTGTTTCATTCAGTTTTAAAAGTCCCAAGACTTCCATGACCTTCTCCTAGAGACTTCCTCGCAGACTAACACATCTTGCCCTCCAGGAGGTTCTTTATAAGCTTTCGAAATTTTCAAACTAAATTCCCTAGCTTCCAATTATAGTCTCTTTTCTATACTGAATATCCCTCTCTGCTCCCAGCGTGCAAAGTCTTTGGGTACTAACACCATACTTCAACCTTTTTCTTGTCGTTTCTTAGGCGTCATTCTCTTTTAACTCTCAAAACACGCATGGTGCTCTTCCCATTTCTCCCGTTCCTCCCTTATTTTTCTTAACAGCCTGACAGAACAGAGTAGCGTTGTCAGAGTAATATCGATGCCGTGCAGGGAGGAGCTGATACGGCTTCATTTAGCCAAGTGCCTTTGCACGCACACAGTAACACTGCTGTACTATTTTCGGCAGCCATATTGCTTTCTAAATTTGTGTGCAATTTTCTGCTAGTGTGTTTCCCAAGTTCTCTGCATAAATGCTGCTTCCCCCCATTTAGTACTACATTTCCACGTTTTCTTTGGCAAATGGTCCATTTGGCAGTTTCCCATGATAATTTTATCTTGCCCTACAGCCCTACCTCTCAAGCACCCGAAGCTTGTCTCCAATGTCTGGACTTTTTGGTTCCATCTGGGCACCTCAGAGTGATGTTTATGAAAGCTGCTGCCCTGTCAGTGCCACGACCCAACACTCGACCCACGTGGAGAACCAGGCAGTTATGTGTAAGCAGGAATACTATCCGAGGTTTAACCCCTTCCGTGCCTACATGAACTTGGACATATGGACTACAGCAGCCAATCGAAATGCAAATTTCCCACTTTCGAGGGACTCGGGTTACTGTGGAAACGTGTGAAAGGAATTTGATTTAAAAATGTGAATAAAGATGCTTGCAATTTTGATTACTAGAGTAAGCTGGTTGTTGAATAGATTACAATGTTGGTGGATATTTTGGCACTTTTATATTGAAAATAAATTTTTTTTACTGAAGTCTGAGCATTCAGTGCATTTTAAAAAGCAAAGCATATGCAGGACGCTGTTATTGTCAGGTGAACGCTATACATTTAAAACTAAATTTTTTTTTTTCAAGAATAGGAAAAGTATTAAGTTATTAAAAGCATCCATGAACCTGTACTGCACATGTTTTTTCTGAAGTTTACAATCTGTGGTATAAACTAGGAGTGTTTTAGCATTTTGTAGGTACAAACTTAGACCGGTAAATAATCGCATCTGTACCAAACAGTAACACTGGGGACCTTCCTGGTGATGCAGATCAGAGTTTTTCCGAGTGGTGCCACTTCTACTGCTTACATAGTTATTTGTGGGTGTAAACTTCTGGCAGTAGAAAAAACGCTGAATTGTGGCTTATCTGGCTTCAAAATGCAAGCTGTCACTTGGACGATGTTACACTTGTGCAGTGTGGGCATTTCTTCCTGGAGCTTTTCTTGCGACTGACTCCTGCATTTTGTGTTTCTGTTTTTAGCGTTCATGTTGCAGTAGCATTTTGAGTGCATTTAGTTGCCCTTCTTTAAAATGCCAAAGCTTGAACTGGGACAAGTATTTCTTTGAGAGCCGAGTTCACACCACTCTCTAAACAGAACAGCGTTGTGTTAGCCTGTGTGAGGAGACTGAAAAGAGGGGAAGGCATCCTTTAGATTCAGAGATGGCCTCAGCAAGGGGACTTGTTAAGCCTGGAGAGAGAGTGAAGGGGGATCCAGCAGCAGCCTTGTGCAGCTGCTTGAAGGAGAGCTGTAAAGATGGCAGAATCAAAGCCTGTGTGGTGGCTTGCAGGCGTCACGGCAAGTGGCAGCGGTCACAGTTTGCCACGTGGGAGGTTCAGGCTGAACATGAGGAAGAGTGACTTCCCTGGGAGGGTGGTGCTGCAGAACAGGTGGCCCTTGGGGCGGACAGGTCTCCGTGCTTGGAGACGTTCATGACGTGGCTGAATGAAGCCACATGTGACCTGCTGCAGTGGTGGCGGCAGTCCTGCTCCTTGTGGGAGGTCAAGCTAGGGACCAGTCACCATTTTGAGGATTCTGGGAACTTGAGCATGTTCCTTACTTTTTTGCTACTTCAGTTGGTTTCCTTTTTCCCTTTGAACACAGACTGACTGGAAGACAAGAACTGTTTGACAATGAGATGTTGAGGCTTTCACATTTGTTTTTATTCAAAGGCAGAGCAGAAAAGGCACTGCAAAAGAGCTGAATAACAGCCTGTGTGCAAGGCTGCTCGGCAGTCTGGGCTCCCAGACCTAAATTCTGGCCCTGCCAGTCTCACCATGTTGCTGAGCTAACAGACCAGCTCCTCTGACTTGCTGGTTTCAGCCAGAAATGCCATCCCAGGTCTTGAAATGTTTCACCAGAAACAGTGTGTTTCTGCAAACAGTTTGTTTCAGTAAATCAACAGTTCCTGCAAAGAAAGCTTTGTTGAAAGATACTCTGCCAGCTCTGCTTTCCTGTGCCTTTGAGTTAGCTCAGGAGGAGGTAGCAACTGGGTGGGATACTCAAGCTGCTGTATTTACCCGCTTTATCTGGTCATACAGAAGGTGCTCCTTAGCTTGCCTTTGGTTTTGATGTCAGAAAAATGGGATTGTCACTGAATGCTTTTCAAAACCACAGTGTTTTAGTGGCTTGATCAGGAACTAGCACCTGGAGTCTTTTCCATGATGTCGTGCTGGGCGGGAATCTGTTTGACTCTGGAGTTTAATCGTAATTGCTTGTGTTTCTGAAGGGAAGTTCACACGTTCATATGAACTTTGATGCTCCTGAAATCAGCACTAAGGCATGAGAAGTAGTCATAACCACTGACATGCTTTCTGTGCACCTTTTGCCTATGGCAGGAGACTTCAGGAGGAATAGAGTGGGAGTGCGAACACAATAAATACAGATTTAAAAAAAAAAAAAAGTCATCATTTGGTTTGAAATGCAGTGAAGTTCTTTATTCCCTGGATAATGTTGCTTGTTGTATAGCATGTTCATTGAATTTTGGATGTGCAAAGACACAGGAGAGAAGAGAGGATGTGCAAAGCTGTGCTTAGCTTAGTCAGCTCATTCTGTTAATTCTGTTAATTGTTTTAAGGAGATCTGTATTTTCTGTGCACTGAGTGAAGCTTTTCCTCAAGTACCAATGTAAGGACATGCTTTTTTTGTATCTGCAACAAACTGTAACAACAACAACAAAATCCTACAGTTCTGCTCAGCGCTGTTGTAAGTAATTTGTATGTTCCAGACAGAATAAATCACTGGAAAAGAGAGAAAAAACCCCATGCAATAAACCAAGCAAAGACACTGGAGAGTTCAGGGAGAGCAAAAAAAAAAGTTAGAAACGTTTGGAAGAGACAACCTCTCTGAAAAAGTTGGTCAGAGTTGTTAAAGTGCCAGCAAAAGACAAGGGAAATGAGCCGCAAACAACTTGAGAAATATTGCTAAGAAAGAAAACAATCATTCTCTTTAATCACACCAGAACAGATCAAGAAGTAATTTCCCTGGGAGCTGTGTAGTATTAGGCAAAGTATTTCATATAGCTTTTCATAACAATAACTAAGGAATGTAACAAGCTCATTAAGGTTACCAGGAATAATTGCTGCCATGAGGAGACATCTGTAGCTTAATTAGCAATCCACCAAATGCAAGTGGATTTGGCTCAGTTTAATATCATTCCTCCTACAGTAAACGGGAAGATGAAATAAATAATTCCACTACAAAGTTCTTTGCACCAAAATGATTGTAATTCTACTAGAGTGAAAATGGAGAGTTTGCTCTAAAGACACCTCATTGTCGTAAGCAAAATAATTCCTGATTTCTTGCCTTGTGCCAGGAATTCCTTATAGCTGGATCGGGAGCTTCACTGATCTCTCTGAAACTGGTACTGGTTTTTTTAGAATCTTCAGCAAAAGAAGTCTCGGTTAACCCAAGAAATGCTTAAGATTGCAAGAGGAAAACCAAAAATACTAGTGTAAAAGAGGAATAGCGTGCACAGTTCACTGGTAGGGCTGGTGATGGAGTGGGGGAGGGAATCATGGGCAGTTCCAACCATTCAGTGTTGACTTCTAGCCTGGTGCGCACGCTACGTAAACAGGACATGCAGTGTTTTCCTAAGACAAGACATGGGAGAAGTGACGGCCACCCCTGCTCCCAGCAGGTTTGCCCCTTCTTAGATGTACATTGGGAACTGGGGGTACCAAGTTACTGCTGTCCTTGGACAGGACACACAGGACATCTTAGCCAAGCCTGCCTGTGTTGTCCAGAATTTCCATCCCAGAGCCAGGGAATATTCCTGGCACATTTCATGAAGATTTGTAGATACTACAAGAGACAGTGTTTGGACAAAGCCAGGATCTCCTGCAGGGGTGTTCAGCTGCCCTAGCCTCACCAGGCTGCAGCAAGCCCCTCACAGCGTTAAGCTGGAGGGCCAAGGGAAGAGGAGCATCTAACACAGCTTTTCTGTAGGAGAGGGGAGTGCTCCACAGGGACCCTGTTTCTTGGTAAGGGGGGCTGGTACAGTGTGGAGATTCTGCAGGGAGGGATTTGGACTGGCCAGACCAAGCTGCAAATAACCTGTGTGGGTTTCAAAGTGTGTGGGGGACGGTTCAAGTCCCTGAAGGCAGGCTCACCAGGGGAAGCACAGTTGTTGCTGCTGTGACTTTGTCATCAGCACAGTGGCAATTGGTGGGTCTGTCCACGCAGGACTGTTCCAGCTGCTCCAAGGAGCAACAACCAGCTTGTCATTGCGCTTGCAGAAATGAGCCTGAAAATGTGGCTGAGAGGTCTGATTGCCAGTGGGCAAATGAGCTCATTAAAGACAGCTGTTAACTATCTTAATCTGCTGAAGAGGGCGGAAGCAGGGGAGGTGCTCAACACCTGCGTTGGGGCTAGCAGTGCCTTCAGCTCCAGCACCCAACTCCTCTCTGCCTTGGGAGAAGCCCCTTGCTGCCTGGGAAGCCGTGGCCTTGGCAGCACTGCAGGTTCCTGCAGAGCCAGCACTGCCATCTTGCCAGGTGAGCTCTCGGCTGGTCTTTACGGTGGTAGGTTGGGTGTTGCTTTCCAGCATTTCCTTCCTTCCAGCCTCAGGGAACACCCGTTGTTTATTTTTCATAGTCATCAAATCAGCTCCAACTTCTTTTGCCCTCTCCATATACTTGCTTTGCTTTAAGCGAATCATGGAAAAGGTGCACGGCAGCACCTCCCTGTTGTTTCAGTTGTACGTTTGATTCCTCTGTTCCATCCCGTCGTTCAGTCTGCCCATCTGTTTCTGTGGGGGAAGTGGCTCAGGGCAGGCCTGGTCTGTTCTTCCACAGCACTCTCAGGTGGGCTGAGGGTCACTGTCTCCCCAGGACTGCAGTGCTGCTGCAGCCGTCCCCTGTCCCAGCGGCGATGCAGCGCTCGCCCTGCCCTTCTGACAGGCGGGAGAAGGGCAGAGGTAGGTGTCCCAGCTGGAGAAGGAGATGCCTGGTGTTGGTTGGGACAGTTGCCCAGTCCTGCACTGGAGGAGGCTCTGCTGGGCGAGACCTAGCGATGCTTCCCCTCCTTGTGAGCTGGGGGATGTGGAGGACTGGGAGGCAGTGGAGAGCTGTGCTCTGCCCCATTGTGGGTGAGTGACAAGAGCGGAGCAGGGGGAGGATTTATTGTCCCAGCCCTGCAAGGCGGTGTTGCAACTGAGGTCCTGGGAGCTTGCACCTGCCTCTGCAGCTCGTCCTAATGCAGGGACACAGGCGGTCCCCCACTGCTGAAAGCACTGCGCCTCCCTCCATCTCTGGAGAGGGTTTCCCTACATGAGCTGCCTGTCCAGGCCTCCCTGACAAAAATGCCTCCTTTGTTGCTGTGGGCTGCACACCACGCAGCTTGCTTTTTCTGTGACCTCTGCTGTATTTAATTTCTTGCTGCTTTCTTCAACAACTGCAGCAGCAGCACAAACTCTCAACCCTTTTCTAACTGTGGAGTTGATCTGAATGGCGGCCATCCCTGGCCATTCCCCCTGGTTGTGTGTGGGAGCTGCTCTCTGAGCTGTTTGAGGTTTAAGCAGCCTTGTTCGGAGGTGGTGGTGGTTTGGTGTTTCATGCAACCCCACGCACCTCTCTGGAGGTTTTGTTGTTTGGAGGCTGCCAGAAACCTGCGTGAGGAGGGACCAAGCTGGCCTGGAATGAGGGGCCTCCCCAGTGTATGAACCAGTGCCAGAGGAGCTGCTCTAGCTGGTGTGGACGAGCTTCTCATCTAGCATAAACCGGTTATTTAATCATTGTCAGCTAAGCTACTAGCAGCCAGGCTTGGCTCGCAACCGAGTGCGTACATATACATTTCTTGGAAGGAGCACGTTGCCTCCATGAGTGACCAAAAAGCCCCCGTCCTCTTTAGTAAACCCAACTCCTGTGCAGTGATTTTTGAGAAGGTGATGGTCCATACCCTGACCATCCCCATCACACTCTGGGGTATGTCTGCCGCACCCATGGGGTGACAGGCTCTGCCAGAACTCATTTCTCTGACCGCACTGGTGAAACGCTCGGTTTGCTGGGAGCCATTTGTTTGGTTTTAATTTTGACTGAATGTACAGTTTGCAAAGGGAAAGTAATGTTTTTGCACGTCTTTGTTAGCACAGATGTGGGGGAAGCCTGCACCCCGGACCCGCTCCAGGTCCCAGAGACAGCGACGTGGTGGGGGGTCGCCTTCACCGGGCTGGGGGTCAGCGGGTGCTGTGATGTGAGGCTGTCTTGAAGCTAGAAATAACCTCCTCCTCACGCAATGTTCAGGTGCTGCAGCGAAGCGCTTGGCCATCAACGCCCTACAAGAACCTGCTACGATTGCTGATTCTGATTTAGGGAAAGAAATGTTTCACTTCATTTGCTCGACATGGCCTTGCTAGATGAAAGGTGTTTTGCAGTGCAGTGTAGGAAATGCTGAAGAGTGCAAACCAGATGTTGAAGCTGATAAGGGAACCTTGCAGAAACAGCAGAAAACGCCATAACCATCCCGCCGCTCTCCACAGACCCATGAGACGGCGGCTTGGCCGTGGGAGCTTATCGCTTGCTTCTCAGCGGTGCTCGCGTGAGAAAGGCGGCATCTCGGCGGCGTTCATCCAGCCACTTGCTCGCAGGCTGGTTCACCCTTCCTCTAGCGCAGCTCATGATGGTGTGCGTACCTCCAGGACGGGGTGCACGGTGCTCATGAGCAATTGGAAAATGACCTCATTGCTGCATTGTTTCCAGAGCAGCGTGGGAAGCCCTCGCTCCCCCTGTGCTTTTCAGCTGCGCAACCCACAGTTTGTGGCGTAAATGGTTTCTGGAGGTGAGCAGCAGTTTTTTATCGATCTGCTCTTTCCAGAGCTGCCTGCAGGTCGATCAGTCTCTCTGCAGACAGCAAGCAGTTATTAACCTGAGGAGATGCCAGCTGTACTTTTGCTGGTGAAAGCCCCTCCTAAATCACAGCTTGTGTTCCTCCTTTGGTTAGTAGCTTTTAATGAGGCACCTACCACCCCTTTCTATTGGCTGAGGACATCAGGCTCACACTGCGTGTGCCTTTGGGCTCCCACTGTTAGTACCTCACTCAAATCGTGCGCTCACCAAATGACTTTAAGTACTGAGTTTCAGTTTTTCCCATCCACGTGTCCTTGGCATGTAATGCTCTTGCCAGGGCTGCAAAAAATCAGACTGTGGGTATCTTCTGCTTAATCAAGGCTCGGTTGTCCAATTTTCCCACGCTGTCGCTCTGGTGAGCGCAGATGTGGCTGAGCAATTTTCTCCTGGCATTTTGCTATCACTTCTCAGACACCACAGCAAGCACAGCTGGTCTCCCTCTCTCCTGGCTGGGAGGGTTTGCTTGAGCTTTCGGTTGCAGCCTTAACCATTGCAGCTCTGCGCAGCCTGGCCTGAACCGTGTGCAGCTCAGGACATCCCAGAGCAGGGACACTCCTGATTGCAAGCAGAAACCTGGGACACAAAGACCTGATGGAGATGCCTGAGGGTAGACAGCCTGTGGGGGCTGAGCTCGTGGTGACACAAGCTTTTCCTGTCTGTAAGTATTTCTGCCTCCTGAGCAAGGTTCACAGGTTATGAGTTTCCCTTGCAATGGCTGAACTTCATGACCCAGGTCAACACCCTACAGCAACGTGCAACTTTTGGAAGCCCTCAGCTCACAATGTCGTTAAGGAAGGATATCTTTGTGCCTTTTATAGATGCCCTGTGTATTCACTAGTTGGTGAAGGGTTGGTTTGGTTTTTTTCCTAAGAAAGGAACCTTTCTGTTCATTTGAAAGGTTTTTAATAATTTATCAGTTTAAAGACTAAAATTTGTCACACAATTTGTTGAGGACTACATAATGGCTTATGGAAATGCTTCAAAATCCTTAAGTGAGATATAAAGTATCTATAAACTCCTATTGGTTTTCTTGGTGAACCCTAAGCCTGGTGCATCCCCCAGAATGACTTACATGACTGAAGCTCAGTAAGCTGCAGGTTTGGTTTTGGTTGCAAGAACCTCATATGCCATTTGCCATAATAGAGAAGCCTGAAGCCTAACCAGGGCAGTATTCTTCTTTCTGAAGAGCTGATTTGAGGGTTGAGCAAAAGGCTCCTAGATGACTCCCTCTGTCCGACCTTCTCCTTGCTTCCTCTTGTCCAAGCAGTCCTTTGTCTGTACAACCAGCCACATCTGCAGACCTGTCAAGCCTGAGTTCAGCTGTCTTGGCCAAAGCGCTGCTGATATTTCGTATAGAGAGTTTGTTAGAGAAGTCCTCAAGAGACTGAGTATTGACTTCTATAAATAAAAATAGAAAACAGATGGCACCAGTTTCAAAAGTTAAGTGGTTTTTAACTAGTCTAGTAACTAATGTTCTCATATACCTACAAAAATATTACAGTTTTATCTTTGTAAAGATCAAAAGAACAACTTTGAAGCACTTGCCAGGCACACGCAGCCACACATTTTAATAGATGACAGACCAAATGTATCCTTACAGTAATGGGACTGAGCTGCCAATTTCAAATTCCCCTGTGTATTCCTGCAGTGAGTAAAGCCTAATGACTGCTCTGGGTTTTTAGTTTTAATTACTACTACTGTGGACCCAGTGTATAAGGTAAGTCTGGAGTCTGAGAGAGAGCACCTGGTAAGGAAGTGTTTCATGCGAGGAAGCAGGAGGAAGCCTCTGGAGCTGCCTAGGTCTCCTCGAGGAGCTGAGTATGTCAGCATCCACCCCTGTTTAGATCAGCCCTCTTACTCATGGCTATTTGTGTTAACTTCCAGAAAGAGACGGGGAGAAGACAGACCATAGCATGCCTGGCTTAAAGTGGTGCAAGCAGGCTCTGCACTGCAACACAGTCTCTCGGACAGGTTGTGCGTATAATGTTTAACAGGATCGAACCCATGGGAGCAAGCAATGTTGTGTGCCAGCTGGTGCCAACTCAGAAAACCATCCTCCAGTTGTACGATTTATTCTGAGGACAGAAGAGGCTGTTTCTCCCAAGCTGGAATATTTTAGAGTCCAGACTTTTTTAGAGTTACAGCTGAGCTACAGCTTGCTCTTATGCGAGATGCTGACTTTTATCAATTTGTCTGCAAAACAGCTGCTTCTCCTTTCCCCGAACACCAGGTTAAAGCCTCCCTCTCTCCTGTACCTCATGGCTCTGCTCTGTAAGCCAAACCCCGTGCTACCAGCGGGGAATGCCGCTGTCAGTGCCGTGACTGTTAGCTCCTTTTACCTCACCCAAACGTGGCTTCCCAGGACGTGGGCTTCTGTTTTGTTTGCCCAGTTTGTTTGTTACGTGCATGTTTGTTTGTTTTTAAGGAGTCTAACCTTTTACTTAGCTTGATTGAAAAGTATATTTTTGGCAGTGGCGACAGAGAGATAGAGCACAGCTAAGAAACCCCTGGATCTGATAATGGTAGCCTTCCTCTCCGTTCCTGATCAAAACGGCCCGGAGTAGAGTTTCCAGAAGGCCTATGTGAGAAGCTGGAGGTCAATGTCACCCCCAAAAATTGTGCAAAAAATCTGTGGCAGCGATTTTTTTCTTCAAGTTCCATCTTATCCACTAGACCTTAATATGTGTCCTACAATAAAGAGAGAAGGAAAGAAGGTCAGCTTTCTTTTGGTAGGGAGATTATCAGCAAGTCACATTTAGTGGCATTTGTAATGTGCTTTAAGAATTAGACAACACAGTCTTACCCCAGTGACAATTGAGAGAGAGACTTGGGCAAAATCCATGATCCTGCTGCCCCTTTAGACATGCAAGTGTTTAGCAGTTAGTTTTTGGGTGTCCCGTGTTCAGCTGGCACCTCCTATCTGGAGACCCTGGGGTTTAGATACCACAGTTCCTGCTGGGCCTCTGGCTCTGCTTCTGAGGGTGCTCAGGATGTCTCAGCGCAGCTGGTGCCAACCATCCCTGCTGGTCTCCTGTGGTTAAGCTCTGGCTCTATCTTCTCTGCCCACCTTTACTGCAAGGCTTAATCCAGTTCCTAATCACCTGGCTCCTTCAGAAAGCACATCCAGAAGAGGAGAAAGTAGCACCTCCTTTTCTTCTGTATCTCAGTTGTAGGAGCATTTACAGAGGTTTGGGGAGTCCTCGGGTTCCAAACAAATCACCTCTGCCACAGGACTGGAGCAGTCATGGGGTATCTGCCCTGAATTTCTGAATGCATCCTGCTTATTGTAGGAAAAGGAGCAATTGTGACAGCTTGTTGGAGTGGTTTTCCCCTGCTGCAGCCTCTCAGACGGAAGATTACGGCTTTCCAGAGCCAGGCAAAGCCAGTGCCTCCGCACGCAGGAGCACTCTTGTCCTGCTGCCCGCCAAATGCGCAGGCTGGATTAAATGCACGCCCTTGCAGCAGCCCAGCTCTTGGCTGCTTCCCCGCTGGTGGGGACAGGGAGCTGGGGGGGTGTCGTTGTCTCCGGCCTGTCCCGTTTTCTGGCTTTCTGCCCTGCAGGAGGGGAAACGGAGCAAGGAGGGGTGGATGCAAGCCTCCCTCCGGACAGATGGCCCCGAAGCACCTCAGCGCCTTCTCTATCTGATTTCCTCTTTAAAATGCAGTAGGGGTCCATCTAATTAGAGAGTAAATACACTGTTAAAGGCACAGCTTTAGTTACAAAGTCATTCTCTTTCATGCCAAAAGTTATAGGGAAAAGCAAGGGTTGGAGGGGCTGGAAAACCCCTGGCTGAACTCTGGATCGGAAAGCATGAAACTTTAAGGACAAAACAGGACAGAGAAGCCTCCGAGGCACGGTGGTGAGCTCTCATCTCCCCGTGCCTCGAGGGCAGCTGGGGTGAGGCCCTCGCTCGCCATTGCCAAAGGCTCGCGCAGCCAGGCGTGGCGGTGGTTGCACAAGGCGGGCAGCACCCCGACAGCCCCCCAGCAAGCCCCCCCATCCCACCTGCCTCCCAGTGTCCTTCACCCCCGACAGGTCCCCAGAGAGGTTTTGTTCCCCTTGGGATGGCAGGATCTGGCCTGAGTAAGGCTGATCCTTGGGAAGACAAAGGAAGATCTATTAGTAATTGCCATTTCTTTATTTATTTTCAGGTATTTCCTGGTTTCAGTGTTACACAATGTTTACCAAAGATGACCAGCCAAAGTAAACCACCCGAATGAAAAATTGCAAATGAAAAATCCTGCCACAGGCAAAGCTGGTCCCTTGCCCTTGACTGCTTTAGTCATTTCAGATTAGGTGCTCGCTTGTTCAGCAGATAGGCTTATAAGGAATTGCCCTGAGACAAACCTGCCCTCCCCACCCCACCCCCCCAAACGAAGCCACGGGCAGAAAGCTGAGGCAGGTCTGGAAAGACTCTCTAGCAAGAGGAGGGATTAACATGCCTGCTTGTTAACTTTGGCAGCACGCGTAGTCGTCGTTGTGCCAGCAGACTTAGGGAAAGCAAATGGGGAGGGATTATTTTATGATCAGTGGTGTTCCTGGGGGATGGAGGGTTTTCTTTGGGGACTTACCTAGCAGGAGTAAAAGGCAGAGCGGAGCACAAAGCAGTTCCTTCACAGTCGGGAGGCTGTTTCGGCAGGAGGGGTGGTACGGTGCCAAAACGGATGGAAACACTCCCTTCTCCCTTAATCCAGTTGCAGACCTGACTTACCCAGAGTGAGTCAGTGGTATCAATGTTGTCCTGTTACTTGGTGAGAAGTTACGAGCTCACAATTTTATTTTTTTTTTTGTCCAGCAAACCAGCTTGCCAGCTCCTTGCTGAGTTCTCCGTGAAAGAGAAGGGGCTGCCCAGCCTGGAGACAGGATTTCTCCACCTGCAGAAACAGGGAACAAATCAAACTCATAGGCTGTGTTTCATCATGACAAGTGTGAGTAATACTTATTTTACAGAAAAATTTAGACCTCTGAACAGTAGGGGAGAAGAGTCCAGTCAGCCTTCACCTTATCCATCCCTTCTCCCATTACACACTGTGTGTTTGTTAGTGACTCTTGAAAGATACTATTCAACTGGAAGGCTTTGCAAACATCAGTGAGGACACTGTCAGATGGAAATATGGTGACACCAGAGAGACGACCGAGAGAGAGTTGCCTCAACAGAGGGTTGTGCATCTCAGTATACTTTGTTTGGCCTTTTGGTCCCAGATGTGAGCTGGGAACAAAACGTTCAAGGAACCAATCCCAGAGAAATAAAGTACTCTGAAGGACTGATTTTAAAGGAAATTTGTTGAAACTATCAATTATGGAGCATACAGGAAATTAATTCAAAATGATGTCATAAAAATAGCACATGAAAGAAGTGCAAATGTAACATAATTTCTATAAATAGAAAAGAATCTTTATACTGACACTTGCGTAAGTTATAAGCTGAAAACAAACCAGATGGCCAGTCTATTCGGTAAGAGTTGTTAAACATTGGATGCTAAGACCCAAAGAAACAAAGATGATCTTGTGCTCGCAGGTGCAAACCTCATGGTGGGTTCAGTGTGGAGGAATATCACCTGAATTGATACAAGGTAAGAGAGTGCATCTAATTTGATGCTCTTTCCCACAGTAGACCAGATGTAAGGTAGAAAATTTTTATTACCCTATGGCTATCTCTGAACCAACTTATTCTTGTCCTGTAGTTCCAGCTGTTGAGATGAAAGTTGGTTGTTTTTATTGGGATTTTGTCTATGATATTTCCTTTGATAACTCTTCTGTCCAAAACTATAGAGCAAATTACTTGAAAACATGAGTGACCATGCATCCTACACTTATTAGAAGTCTACAAAAGTCTTTTTAGCATTACTACAACCCCCTGTTGCAATCTTTGTATAAGTTCCCTAGTTGCTTTCAAGTGAAGAGTGGGTTGACTTATTTTTGTTTGGTTTTTTTTCCTGTTACCCTGTGCTTCCAGTCACCTGTTGCACCAGGGTTTTGGTCTCTGCTGGAGTTCCTAAGCCCTGCTAAAAGGACTACAGAGTTGGCCATGGTTTTGGACCATCAATATTGGAGTAATGGGACATTGCTAAGAAAGGACTATTCCCTTTCAAGTCCATGCTATTGCTGCCCAGCCTATGCTCAAATGGACACCATGACCTGGAAGAAACCGCTGGGTTGAAACAAAAACCTAAAGAAAGAAAAGCAAAGCATTTCCCTTCAAAGCTGTTGACTAAACTCACTGCTCTGGGAGAGCACGGTCAGCTGTGTCTGGGCTTGCCGCAGGCATCTCCAGACCATCCTGGCCGTACCTGCACTGCCAGGGCACAGCCATGCTCTACGTGGCACGTCCAGGTAACTTTGGATGTTAGAGAGGAATTCAACTCAAAATTTGTAAATGTGGGCATTTCACAGTAGTAGAAAGCACCTTGTTTGATCCCCCAGTATGGGGTGTTTCTGTAGATATTGCAATAAAGACAAAAAGGTGCCTTGCAGCACAGGCACAAGACTTATGCAGTCCATTCTGAATCTATCATTACTAAGCTGGTACTGCCACACTCAAGAAAACTTACAGAAGAGCAAGAAATACAATCTGATGATAATTTAGGAGGAATGATTAAAATAGCTGAGTGTACTTGAAAATCAGCTTGGGATGTCTGTTTTCAATCATGCTCAAGTCTAGAAAGTCAGAGAATGGTCAGATATTGGAAATATCTAATTATTTGAAGATGTTTTGGTGGCTCTGTCAGATCCAACACACACTTTTCAAATACTTATTGACATATTTTTTTATGATCAGGATTTTAATTTTTAGTAAAAATGGTTTTTTCATGGGTGTTTACAACTCTGCTGTATTCAAGCTTCTAAAAAGTTGGTTTAAAAAATTACGCAAATGCAGAAGAACATAATAGAAATAATCCCTGCAAGAAACTCACAAACCAGGTCATTTTTCCAGTGCAGAAAATCTTGGATCATTAGATTTTTCCTAATTTTTTAAAATATGGGGATTTGATAGGAGATAGATCAAGAAAAGTACCTGCACTGAAGAAAGAGCTTCTGAGGTCTAGAATAACTGAAAATAAAGATTTGGGATGGACTGTTTTTCTCTTTCTGAAATGCACTGTCATGTCTGAAATATTTCATGGCATCAGGTACAGAGGGAGGCAGCAGTTGAATGCAAAACTTAAACTACCTGTGTAAAATATATCTGGCATTGTCTTTTTTGGAACGAATACAAAAATCTTGATATTTTTATGACATATGATAATGATCTGATTCATTTCCTGCTAAGATTCTTGCCCAACTGTTAAACACAATTATTTATTTATTTTTTTGTATAACAAGCAGTTAAATATGTATCTCTGCTGCCCTGCACAGTGTTTTTCCATCTCCGTGCAGGAAACAAATTCTAGCTGGTTCTGTAGTGACTTGGTCCCATTCCCAGGAATGTTTCCCTTCCATTAAAAAAACCAAAACAAAACAAAAAAAAAAAAAAAAGAAGAAGAAAGTACTTTTTCAGTGTATTAGCACTAGATAGACCTAGGCATGAGACACGTGTCCACGCACTCCTTGCAACGAGGAAAGACAAGGTTTGTTGAACCTTTCCTGCACTGAAGTGCACCAACACATGTGTCCTTTTGCCCAGCCTCTCTGGAAGGAACATTTTCTTGGAGCTGAGCGAAGCTGTTTTTCCTCCTTACGGGAAATTCCAGTGCCAGGATGTTAAACCCTAACTTCCTCACAACAGCCTGCCGGTGATGGCTTGCACCCGGTGGGCTGTGACAGGGTATCTTCTCTCCTGGTGAGCTGAAATGAAGCAGCAGCTGTCCGACAGTGAGTGTAAGAGATCCCGTTCCTCTCTCTCCCCGACCCCCCGTAATGCAGCTTGTGCCTTGCAGGGTCCCTGAGGACTCCAATCCTGGGGTACCAGCAGCAGCCCCGATGGCTGGGGGGACGGTGCCGTCTCTGCACAGGGAGGATTGGTGCCTCCCAGGAGGACAGAGCCGAGGGTGGTTGTGTCTCTGTCCGGAAACTTGCAAAATCCCTGTTTTGAAATAGGCATGGCACCACATTTTCTTATAAACTGGAAATATGTTTTATGCCCCCAGATACCTCTCTGGGCAGCCTATAACAGATGGCCTCTGTCATGTATTTTGGGATACAGCAAAGCAAACTGATCGATGCAACAGGAGTGTGGTATATGTAGAGATAGGAAAAAAAGCCCTTCAAAATACTGAGTAGTACTTTGGAAAGCTACACAGAGGTATTTCCTGAAGGTGTCTAAAAAACCTGAAGAAGTAGCTTTTCACGTGGATAACGTAGAGCCAATTAACAGTATGAAAATTGCAGAAAATATATCTAAAGAAAACATGATTTCCAGGTTATGTCTGTTTCAGGGGATGGATCCTCATCAGTGGCAAGCCAGGAGCCTGTTTGCCTCGGTGATGGGAGGCATATTTGGGCTGACCTCCAAGATCCCAGTACCGTGATGTTTGTGTTTCAGGTTCCTGAGTCTTACAGCCCGTTGAGGCTCCCTGTGGAGTGCCTGTGGGGATCCAGGTTTATGATTATGGGAAATACAGTCAAGCTAGCCTGTAAGAAAAGTTGAGGTCAAGGCTGCTCTGAGCAGCTTTTTTATGAGTCTTGGGCACCTGCTTCCATGTTTGGTTCCCATCCCTGCATCTTCTCTGGGAGCTGGACCCCTTCTGCAGGGATGTGGGAAGCCCTGGGCAGCAGTCGAGGGAAGTTATACTTAACCAGCTGTATTTCCAGGCTGGCCTCTCCCTCACACGTGCCGAGGGAGTCTCACTAGTTGGTGGTATCGGTTTATATTTTGCCTTACTCCTGCAGCATGCCAGGAAGTCCCGTGGCAGGCACATTTGTACATGGGTGCCTTTGATCCTGCTGTGTCCCCAGTGTTTGTGTGGGGCTGAGTGACCCGTCAGCACGCTTGACTGTTGTCTAGCCCCACACAGGTCTGGGGACCAAGCAGCAATGGTTGGGGAGACCCGTTCTGGGCATGTTGTCTCTGAGTTTTCATTTTGGAATAACAAATTTGTGTGATGCTGATAACGGGGTTTTGTGTGTTTGTCACGGTGGTGTTCAGAACAGGGTGCCAAAAAGTTGCTATACCATTTACTGTTTTATAGCTCTGTATTAATCAAAAATCCTAACGTTCCTGTCAGGAATAAATTGGTTTTGTGCCACCTAAGAAAGTGTGAAGTAAGGAAGGAACTGCGTTGTCCAGCTTTGCTTCATGTGCAGGCTGCTTTCTGTTGATGTAGTTTCCTTGGGAACCAAATACTCAACAGGACTATTTTGGGAGAAATCAGGGCTTTTCTCCTGTTGAGTCACGCTGATGCAACTGTTCTAGAAAAACAAAACTTTAGATATTAGAATAAGCTTTGGTGTCTTTGCCTGCAAACTTCCTTGCTATGTTCTCCTCTGTTAAGGCAGCAAATCAGTGTCATGTTATTCTGATTGAATGCTTTCAGAAAGGATATGATAAAAAAAGCCCTGCAACCCTGCTTCCTTGGCAGAGGCAGTCCTGAAGGCTGGCTGTTGAATGAATAACCATTTACACAGTATTATCATGCTCTCCCACAACAGCAGGGCGAGGATAACTGAGAAGAAAAATAAAGGGAAATCTGCTCCTTTGCATTTTACCTTTCATTCTGAAGACCTAACCAGATGATTGAGCTGCTGGCAGGGCAGGCTTGATATGGAACACAACAAAGTTAAAATTGTTTATTTTTCATTATAATGTTCCTTTTTGTTGTAGTTTGAAGAGGAATACCTGAAGCCCTGCAAGTCAGATTAAAGCAGAGGCACCAATAGTGCATGCTAAGGCTCTGCTTCCAGGATCATGAAAGGATGCCAAGCTGTTCTGCTTTCAATTACACGAATATTATACCTCCTGCTCCAAAGACTGCAAGTGTACATTCGACCACTTTTCCTCACCAGCCCTTTCTGGGGGGGTAGAAGAAGAGTGGCACTGCTGCAGCCGTGCTGACGCATTCTGGTTACCATATGTAAGTATGAGGAAGCAGTTTTGCACTGCTTGCAAAGATTTGGAAAGCGTTTCTGCTCATATTGCAGGCTGGACACTGGATTTGTGAGGTTCCCCCCTCTTCTACCGCTTCTGCCTTTTCTTTGAGGCAGGGGTCTGGGGCAGGGTGTCGTCTGGGTTGGGCCCCTTCTGCGTTGCTAGCTTGTCCTTTCTCAGCAGAAAAGCTAAAAGCAGCTCTGAGTGACATACAGGAGGAAAGAGGAAGGGAGGGGACAGGCTGCAGGATCCTCTCATGTGCAATTGGGAAGGGGAAGCATTTTAAAGAGCGCGACGTGCCCAGATACTGCAGGCGATGGAGGAGTCCCTACCTCTGGCTGGCAGAGGGGGGGTTCTGCAGTTACAAAAGCACAAGCTCGTTGCAGATCTGTGCCCTTCTGCTGGGAAAAGGTAATGTACTGGCACAGGTGGAGGTACATGCCTTTTTTTAAACACTATAACAGAGGAAGGATAATCATAGCTTAAACTTGGAGGAGGAAGGAAAGCACCGACAAGGTGCAACTTTGTTGAATGCTAAACATGCAGTTACTCTAGAGAAAAAGCAAATGAACGGTATGCTCACCTTAAAAGACAGTCGTTTTTTTCTACTTTAGACTCCTTGATTTCAAAAGAAGTTGTTTTGAGTCCAGGATGCAGCTCAGTTTGGAAGCTGATGCTCTGGGAAGCAGCTGGCTGGTACCTCGCCCGTGTGTAAGGCAGCCTGTGGAGGGCAATTCTGGCCACTTTGAGCATCCTTGGACCTTCCTTACTCCGGATAACCTGATAAATCTTTACAAATTGACCTGGAATGAGAGAGAGAGACAGAGAAGCTGCGCTGCTTGTAGACTTGTTTCCCTACTGATGGAAACAAGCAGAAGGCCCACCCTGATTTCTTGGTTCTTTAAGCAGCTTGCTGAACTGAACTACAGCGTGGGAAGGTGGGCAGGGTCACTCTGGTCGCATCTTTCTGAGAGAAAGCAGAAACCCAGTCCAGTTTAGAAGCGTGATGAGAGTGGGCTGAGCCTGGATGTTAGGAGAAAGTCAGTATTTCTGAAAAAATAACTAGCGCCTACCTCTAGTCTCCATGAATATGTGGTGGTGAAGCTGTAACACACAAAAAAGTGTGCTGTCTATGCATTCAGTGAAGTACGTGGCCTCTTATGCAGTCGTCTTCAGAGCTCTTCGCAAATTTAACTGCATTTAAGTTTATCAAGGAGTTGCAATTTTTATGACAAAAACATATAGGAATGAGTTGCATCAAGCTCAGAACTAACATTTTAAAACATTTTGAAAACGGAAAGTCTTCTCTTTTTAAGAACTGGAACTGTTCCAGCTGAGAGCTACCAGAGAGAAGAGGCGGTTTTTGGGAAGTTGATGACATCCCTTCACTAAAACACCATTTCCCTTCTCTGCTGTGTCCCACAGCCTGCTCTGTTTCTATTCCTCACACTACTACACCCAGCAAAAGCTGCTTTAAAAACGTTGTTAGGCTTCAAATCTATCCTCTGTAACTGACAGAAAATACAAGGGTATCTCAGTCTTTCAATTCTTTTTTTTTGGAAAGCAACATATTCTTAACCTAATATGCAATGCTAATTTTAACGTAGCGGGACTGCAGGTTGTTATGAGATGCGCTTGGGCCTCTGTCTGGGCTTTGCCATCCTTGAGCAGACAGATGCCACTGTGGGCCCTGTGACAGCAGCTGGCAGGAATTGGTCTCTCTGCTCCCAGGCAGGTACCTCTCGGTGCAAGTGGGCAGCAGACCATGATGCTTACTGTGCACAGAATAAAAAAATGGAAACTGCAGTAGGAAGGTTTGGTGTTTGAATTTAATGGGTTTTCCTTTCAGAGCTGGTAGGAAGACTCCCTACCCCTTTATGCATACAGCATGCTTGGCCATTTGACCAGCTGTGTGTTTCCATTCAGTCAGGCTAAAATAAATATTATCAAACCTCCCCTCTCAAAATTACCTTAGATATTTAGAGAGGTATACTTTCTTTCAAACTGTGTCTTCTTTTTCAGATAGAATATCATTCCCATTCTTATGCATTTTCTATTTGTTGATAACGTATGACTGCCGTGCCCTAAGAAACAAAATGGTAGAGTGTTTCTCTACTACTCTCTTTGACTAGACAATTTGACTCCAACATTTATATCAGTATAATATATATATATCAATCTCTATATCAATAACATTTTACAGAACCTATACAACAAAATAACTTGGTTGTGCTGAGATGTTCTGTTGCTTGGTTTAGTTAGCATCCCCCCAGTGCATACAAACAGTAAGTATCAAAAGCAGAGATACAGGGAGGTGAATGCAGTTCTGCCTAGGAACTATTTCTGCGCTTAATGCTGGAGGAAGTGATTGTGAAAGAATGACTTGCGCAAAATGATTGCATCAGCCTTTCCAGTGATGAGCAATGACCAACAAAAGGGGACAGATCTGCCACTGAATTTCAGCTTGTGAAGAAGAGAGTGCAAACACAATCTATGCTCGTTTTTGTGTTCCCAGTCAACAGCAGCAATAGCAGTGGTTGAAATGTGAGTTTGAAGGGCAGTGTTATGCGTGCTGGACAATACTGAACTCTTCAGAAGCCATGGTTTCCTTAGGGGAGCAGCCACTAAAAAAAAGCTGTGCGAACTGGTATGCTTCACTGGCCAAGTAGTTACAGGACGTTGGGAAACTGTAGACATAAAGTTTTGTTTGAGGAGCACGGGCTGAAATATTTTCTCACTCCAGGACTGTTGTCGCATCAGGCCTGCCAAAGGGTTTCCAGCTTTTGTTGTACTTGCAGGTATGAGGTGACTACTTGGATCCCAGAGTACATCAGCAGCAGCAGGTGAGGAGACAAAAACAGCATGCAGCACACAAGGTAAGTATGTACTCTCTGCATATTTAGGATTTGGGGATACTGTTTGTCTGCAGTACTGGAGCTGTTCACAGCAGCTTGTGAACTTTAATAAGTGACTTATTTTCTGGGGTAGACAATGGTGAAGTGTTCTTTGACACCTGTGGCAGGAAACACAGCCCTTCTGTAAATAAAAATCAGTATTGTTCTAATTACACCCACTATTTATAGGGTGACAGTAACATCCAATTCCCATCTATTACCAGTGTTGCTTTACAGAAAAGGGCGATAGACTTGTTTGGTTGCATATCAGCTTGTTCTGCCTTTCCAGTAAAGAATGTAAATTGCTTACACAGTGTGTAAAAGGGTGTGCTAGGAGCCTATGCAGGTCTGCTTTTTAGAAGCCCTGAGGCTACTAAGATTCCGTGAGGGGGACCCCAAAATCTCTTCTGGGAAAGTATGCGGTGTCAGAAGTGACAGCCCACTCGAAGGGCTGGGAGGGTGGACACGCTCTGTTTGGGCTTCTGACATACTAGATGGACAGGCTAACGCTGCAAAGGCTGTGAGCACTTAGAATCACAGAATCATTTAGGTTGGAAAAGACCCTTAAGATCAGCAAGTCAAACTGTTACCCTAGCACTGCCAAGTCCACCACTAAACCGTGTCCCTAAGCACCACATCTACGCGTCTCTTAAATACCTCCAGGGATGGTGACTCAACCACTTCCCTGGGCAGCCTGTTCCAGTGATTGATAACCCTTTTGGTGAAGAAATTTTTCCTGGTATCCGATCTAAACCTCTCCTGGTGCTACTTGAGGCCATTTCCTCTCGGCCTATCGCTTGTTATCTGGGAGAAGAGACTAATAACCACCTGGCTACAACCTCCTTTGAGGTAGTTGTAGAGAGCAGTAAGGTGTCCCCTCGGCTTCCTCTTCTCCAGGCTAAACAACCCCAGCTCCCTTAGCCTCTCCTCATAAGACTGGTGCTCTAGACCCTTCACCAGCTTTGTTGTCTTTCTTTGGACACGCTCCAGCACATCAATATCTTTCTTGGAGTGAGGGGCCCAAAACTGAATACAGTATTTGAGGTGCGGCCTCACCAGTGCCACGTACAGGGGGACAATCACTTCCCTAGTCCTGCTGGCCACACTATGTCTGACAAAAGCCAGGATGCTGTTGGCCTTCTTGGCCTCCTGGGCACACTGCTGGCTCATATTCAGCTGGCTGTCGACCAGCACTCCCAGGTCCTTTTCCACCAGGCAGCTTTCCAGCCACTCTTCCCCAAACCTGCATGAGGTTGTTGTGACCCAAGTGCAGGACCCAGCACTTGGCCTGGTTAAACCTCATACATTTGGCCTTGGCCCATCGATCCAGCCTGACCAGATCCCTCTGTAGAGCCTTCCTACCCTCAAGCAGATCAACATTCCTGCCCAACTTGGTGTCATCTGCAAACTTACTGAGGATGTACTCAATCCAAATCATTGATGATCTAACCATATTCCCCTGTTTAGGGTTGAAACATCCAGCCGTAGCTTCGTTGCTGAGGGGAGGCATAATGCAAGAGACGTAAGAGGCGAGAGCTATAGCCAACGTGTATGAAAAGGCAGGCAATTGAGAACGGTCCTCTATGACTGTTGAGACATGATACGGCTATACTTCAGAGATGAGTGGCATGCCATGTTTACAGGGCTGAGCAGCTGAAGTAGGAGAGGAAGACTGATGTCACAGGATAACTCTTACAAGAAAAAATTTGAATCTGAACTTCTTAATAAAATTGCACAGGTTTTTCAATTGTTTTCAGCTGCTGTGCAAAACTCTCTCCTTTCTGTTTCCTACAGCAAAATGTTCAACCAAACAAAATACAAATTAAGAAATACGCACACCTGGCGAATGTGGGCCATCTACATGGTCTTAGCTGCAAATGTCTCTGCAGAGCAAGCCCTGAAGCAGGCTTGTCCTTCGTGCGATGACACTCAGCTGTGCAACTGCTCTTCCATGGGCTTGGACTTCATTCCCCCAGGGCTCACGGGCAAAATCACAACGTTAAACCTGTCCCACAACAGGATCAAGCACATCCGATCCCAGGATCTGCAGCAGGCTGTGAACCTGAGAGCCCTGCTGCTGCAGTCCAACAAAATCAGCTCAATAGACGAGGACTCGTTTCGCTCCCTTGGGAAACTGGAGCTCTTGGACTTATCAAATAACAGCTTGGCTCACTTGTCCCCTGCGTGGTTTGGGCACCTTTTTTTGCTCCAGCACCTCCACCTTCAAGGGAACTCCTACAGAGACCTGGGGGAAAGCTCCCTCTTTTCTAGTCTGAGGAACCTGAGCTCTCTCCACCTGGGCAACTCGCAGTTCTCCACGGTAAGGCAAGGGAACTTTGAGGGCATTGAGCTTCTCGACAAGTTGTGGATTGATGGTGGCAATCTCAGTCAGTACGAGCCGGGAAGTTTGAAGTCAATTAAGAAGATAAATCACATGATCATAAGCCTAAGAAGAATTAACGTATTCTCAGCAATTGTCAGGGACCTTCTGCACTCTGTCATTTGGCTAGAAGTGAGAAAAATCAAATTAGAGGTTGAAAATAAAAGCTTGGTGCAGAACTCAACACTTCCTTTTAGGATACAAAAACTTACTTTTAAAGATGCTTTGTTCATAGATGAATATATTAGCCAGGTAATTGTATTACTGAAGGAAATCATATCTTTGCAAGAGTTCGAGGCAATCGATTGTGTGCTTGAGGGGAAAGGAATATGGGATACTAAAAAAATTGCAAGCAGTGGGCAAAATTTTGTTGAAACAATAAAAGTAATAAATGTAATGATTATGAATTTTCATTTGTTTATGGACCTAAATGGTATGGAGTCACAAATAAACAACGTGAAAAGCCTCACCATTGTAAGCTCTAGAGTTTTCATGGTATCATGCAAGCTTGCAAAACATTTTTCATCACTCCTGTATCTCGACTTTCACGATAATTTGATTGCAAATAATCGCTTAAATGAGACAATCTGTGAAAATGCTTGGCCTTCATTGCAAACTTTAAATCTAAGTCAAAACTCTCTAAAATCTCTGAAACAGACTGCAGATTTCATAACTCGTCTACCCAAACTGATTAATCTTGACATTAGCGAGAATAATTTTGGTGAGATTCCAGATGTGTGTGAATGGCCAAAAACCCTGAAATATTTGAATCTCTCCAGCACTCAAATTCCCAAACTAACGACTTGCATTCCCCCAACGCTGGAAGTTTTGGATGTTAGCGCTAACAACCTGAGGGAGTTTGGACTGCAGCTCCCGTTTCTGAAGGAGCTGTACCTCACAAAAAACCAGCTGAAGACCTTGCCTGGTGCCGCACCTGTTCCCAACTTAGTGGCCATGTCAGTCAGAAGAAACAAGCTCAACAGTTTCTCCAAGGAAGAGTTTGAGTCCTTCAAGAAAATGGAGCTGCTGGATGCCAGCGACAACAACTTCATCTGCTCCTGTGAATTCCTCTCCTTTATCCACCACCAGGCCGGGATAGCCCAGGTGCTGGTGGGGTGGCCAGACAAGTACGTCTGTGACTCTCCCCTGGCAGTGAGAGGGGCGCAGGTTGGAGCCGTGCACTTCTCCCTGATGGAGTGCCACAGGTCCATGGTGGTGTCGTTGATCTGCGTCCTGGTGTTCCTGGTCATCCTCACCCTCGTGGTTGTCGGCTACAAGTACCACGCGGTCTGGTACCTGAGAATGACCTGGGCATGGCTCCAAGCCAAGCGGAAGCCCAAGCGAGCCCCCCCAAAGGACATCTGCTACGATGCTTTTGTCTCCTACAGCGAGAATGACTCCGACTGGGTGGAGAACATAATGGTGCGGGAGCTGGAGCAGGCCTGCCCCCCATTTCGGCTCTGCCTCCATAAGCGGGACTTTGTGCCCGGGAAGTGGATCGTGGACAACATCATCGACTCCATAGAGAAGAGCCGCAAAACTCTGTTTGTGCTGTCTGAGCACTTTGTGCAGAGCGAGTGGTGCAAATACGAGCTGGACTTCTCGCACTTCCGCCTCTTTGACGAGAACAACGACACAGCGATTCTTGTCCTCCTGGAGCCCATCCAGAGCAAAACGATTCCCAAGAGATTCTGCAAGCTGCGGAAGATCATGAACACAAAGACCTACCTGGAGTGGCCTCCTGGAGAAGAGCAGCAGGAGATCTTTTGGGAAAACTTGAAAGGAGCCTTGAAGTCATAGAACAAGTTGGCAGCACCCTTTTCAGTATATTTCCACAAAAGATATATGTCAGTGCTTCTTCCTGCTAAGAAATTTTTCTTTCTTATTTTGCTCCCTAAGGAGGACCTGCTTTGTTGTGTATCGAAATATAATTATTATCTTACAAAGTGAGAAAGACCCATTTTAGGCCTTCCAGTGATTTGATACTCTGATCTTTCAAAATCTCTGCTAATAACTATGATATTTGGAAGCCTTGTTGGACTTCATACACTTTTCTAGATACATTTAGCTGAATGTGGGTTATTGTTGTACTTTTTCCTCCTAGCATCCCTGACTAGTTCCTAACAATGCCACTGTAATTTACAAGTGAAAATAAAAGCCAAGTTCTTCAATACTCCTCTATTTCTGTTGTTTGCCTTTAGTTTATTTTCAATGCCATCATGCATAGCAGGGTAATTAAAATTAAATTCTGAAAAAACCCTGGGGACTTATTAAAATAAGTCCTCCGAAGCCCTACCATTGCTGTGCAACATGCAAAAAAAGACAGCATTGAATATGTACCTTCATTCACAAGTCTGTTATTCTGTCTAGTAACAGCAGAGTCCATACCACCATGCATAGATTGGGATTTACTCAGTACCTGTGAAAGAAGCATCCTGTACCATGACCATGGTGAGATCCAGAGGCATTAAATCACTGTTGTGTTTCTTTTTTTCTTAGGCTTCTTTCTTCCTGTGAATGCTTGTTTCTCACTCCATGGTCATCGCCATGTTCTCTTCTACCTACGCACAGAAATAGCTGAAGCCTTCCATCTGTGGGGTGCGAGCATGTGTTTCTAATGAGTTGGGTAGACGGTGTTGCAGACTGTCTCACTTCTTGTTTCTGCTGTTCTACTTTGCACAGCACATTTAAGTAATCAGTGGGCCATGTACCCCTTATAGCTCTACATAATTTCCTTTACAACCGATGCAGAAAATCACACTGATAAGAGGCAATTCATCTTTCTGCTTCAGTATGAGTTATCTCCTAGAACTACTGTATTGCTGTTCACCAATTTTAAAGGGAATTTAGGCAAGCAGGTAGATACAGATGTTTATATGAAGATAGCTGGTCCTATCCTGAGTGCCTGGAGTCACAGTTGTTGTGAGTTTCTCGTGCTTTAGGTATTCTTGTGAAAACCTGAAACTGTCTCTGAGGCGATGAAGATGTGTGTGGGTTTCTCTAACTTGGCACTTCCGCGCTGCACTTTGCTTGTGTTGCTGGAGCTTAAGTACAGGAGAGTCTAAACGAATCTTGATTCAACTTTATACATGCAATTATTTTGTGGTGAAATACCAAAGCATTGGCATACGGACTGAGTATTTGAAAAATGGGGAAAAATTGCTTATACACACATGTCTGTGTGTTGGTATATATGTACATATTCATATATGTGTATATCTGTGTGCATATATTCAGACATACATATTGTACATACATAGTCACACTCCTGTGTGTATGTGTATACGTATACACAGACGAGATGATAGTTTCTGTGGGTGTAGCTTGCAAACACCACTTTCATTTCTACTTTCCTGTTATAATGATATCTCTAGGATTAGTCCAAAGTCTACCATGAAAGGATTTTTTTGTTCGCTCTCTTGGAGAAGAATAGCTGATGGGCTAATCAAGGCTGAACCTCCAGGTAAGTGGTGAATGAATCATCTGATAGCAAACACTGAGCACCAATAAAACAGACTAGGAGACTGCATGCCTAGAGGGAAGAAGAAAAACGTATCTTGCCGGTCACTTCAAAGATGGGGTCAGAGAGAGAAGTAGGAGAAGCCTTGGCTTTCACACAGTACGCTCTTCCCTTAGACCCAGACTTCTCTGGACTGGCACGTTTAAAAAGAGTGATAGTGTTAGTGCTCTTACGCCAATCAGATCCCCTGGGTGGGAATTCCCCTGCTTACATAGCCAAGGCAGAGAGATAAAGTAGTAAGGAAACAAAGACGTGAGAGGAAGCTGGGTGAAGAGCAATTAGCAAGAGAGATATGAAACATGACATAGGCTAACGAGCATGCAGGCACCAGAGCTGGAGCTGGCGTCCCCGGGAATCACTTCTGCACAGAGGTGAGTTTGTGGGTGGGTGGAGGCTGGAGATGCAGGGAACGAGAGTGGAGCTGCAGTGCCGAAGAAAGAAGCAAGGAGGGAGCGCTGGCAAGAGGATATCTAATCTCTGCCACTGAGTCCTCCTCCTCTGCATGGGGGATTCAGGGTGCTTGGGGCTGCTGGGCAGGGGCCTGCAGGAGTGCACAGTGGGGAGGGATTTCTGGCTGCCAGCAGAAGTGGAGCAGGCAGGTGCAATTGCAGGCAGATGGCAGGGCTGCACGGCAGGCAGGCAGCAAAAGGAAGGCTCCCGGGAGAGCTAGGGCATGCTGATGGGAGCAATGTCCTTCAGGAAAGGGGAGAGAGGAAAGCAGCAAATGAAAGAGACAAGTTGGGTCAGACTCTGCGATTTCTGCTCACTTTCCTCGTGGGAGGGTCCTTGTATGTGCTTTGTCCTGTTTGTGTGTTTGTCCCCCTTGTGTGTTGATAACAGCTGCCCAGGGAAGGCTGGGTGTGAAGGTGGGCTGCGTTTGTCGTAGGAATTCAACCAGGAAAGAGCTCATTCATCAGTGGTCTTGGGGCGGTGGGATCAGCTATCCTCTCACCTAACTCTCCCCTGTTGCACATTCTCTGGGTTGGAAACAAGAAGGGGCATGCCTTTATATGCGTGCTTGTGCGTGTATACACATACATGCTAGTAAGGCAGCGCTGGTGGGTGTTAGCCAGGGTGTGTGTAACATGCACACAACCAAGTGGAAAGTAGCAGCTTTGCCAGATTTGCTTGTGGATTGATCCCTTTACTAACCAGTGACACACACACACACACACACACACACACACCCCCCCGCAGACTCTGTAGCACTGCTCAGACTTACCAGCCCTCATCTAGCTTGATAGCGTTCCCCAACCTGGAATCAATTTGCACACTATTGGCACACTTTATTTTAGCAGTTACATTAGCTTTTAGCATTTGTTAGCATTTATAGAACCTTGTTCTGTTGGCAGTCATGGTTTTGTTTAAGAATGTGCACATATGTGGAGACCAGTGACGAGGGGTGTTCCTCAGGGGTCGGTACTGGGAACGGCGCTGTTCAACATCTTTGTTGGCAACATGGACAGCGAGATTGAGTGCACCCTCGGCAGGTTTGCCGATGACACCAAGCTGTGTAGTGCCGTCGACATGCTGGAGGGAAGGGATGCCATCCAGAGGGACCTTGACAGGCTTGAGAGGTGGGCCCGTGCGAACCGCATGAAGTTCAACAAGGCCAAGTGCAAGGTCCTGCATGTGGGTCGAGGCAATCCAAAGCACGACTATAGGCTGGGAAGAAAACAGATTGAGAGCAGCCCTGAGGAGAAGGACTTTGGGGTGTTGGTGGATGAGAAGCTCAACGTGACCAGGCAATGTGCATTTGTGGCCCAGAAAGCCAACCGTATTCTGGGCTGCATCAAAAGCAGCGTGACCAGCAGGTCGAGGGAGGTGATCCTGCCCCTCTGCTCTGCTCTCGTGAGACCCCACCTGGAGTACTGCGTCCAGCTCTGGGGGCCCCAGTACAGGAGAGACATGGAGCTGTTGGAGTGAGTCCAGAGGAGGGCCATGAAGCTGATCAGAGGGCTGGAGCACCTCTCCTATGAGGACAGGCTGAGGGAGTTGGGATTGTTGAGCCTGGAGAAAAGAAGGCTCCATGGAGACCTTATTGCAGCCTTCTAGTACCTGAAGTTGGAGAGGGACTGTTTACAAGGGCTTGTAGTGATAGGACAAAGGGTAATGGCCTTCAGCTGAAGGAGGGCAGATTTAGATTAGATATAAGGAAGAAATTTTTTTTAATGATGAGGGTGGTGAGGCACTGGACCAGGTTGCCTAGAGAAGTTGTGGCTGCCCCGTCCCTGGAAGTGTTCAAGGCCAGGTTGCATGGGGCTTCGGGTAACCTGGTCTAGCGGAGGGTGTCCCTGCCCGTGGCAGGGCGGTTGGAACTAGATGGTCTTTGAGGTCGCTTCCAATCCAGATGATTCTATGATTCTATGATATTTCCTCCAATACTTCTACTGGCCTTGGCAAGGGAAGATAATCCTGTGCATGTCTAATGGCTCGGACCCTTTGTCCATAACCCAGAAACACTTTGAAAGTCTAGTTCATCATGGCACCTTATGGTATAAGGGCATTTGTGCAAGTTTCCGTATTATTAGCTGCATTTCAATTTCCACGTGGCTTTTTGTTCTTTCCCCAGAGCAACAGGGAAAAGTGATTCCTTGGTAGGGCAATGATATCGTGGAGTGGGGCTTTATTTCTGAGTGGGTACAGTGAGGCCTGAAACGACCCTGTAAGTCGGGGTCTTAAGCTGAATTATTAGACAGGAATAGGAAGGGGAAGAGAATGGTTGAAAGTGAATGAGGTTGGGAATGGGATTTCCCTGAGTGTCTACTCACATTACAGATGAGGGGGAAAAAAAAAAAAAAAAAAAAAGATGCTCAGGGAATTGACAATAAAGAAAAGTGTCCTGTACCACCAAATGGTGTTCAGTCCTGCAGTCCCTGGTTGGTTTCAGGCTGGTAAGGCGGAGAGCCATTAGGCTCAGCTGATATTTCCAGTGTAAATATCAGTACCTGCCCAGTTCCCCTATGTGCTGCCGATTTTCCATTTGTAAATAACCTACCTATGGATAGATTTTGATCAGCCGGATTGCCTGGTTGCTTTTTTTCTAACAGTAAGCGTTGTGATGGCAACTTTAAAAATCCCACTTAAATTTGTTTCTTGTGAAACTTGTCTTACTCATAGCTTTGCCCCTATGGCCTACACCACTGTGTTATCCAGCCACACTTGCAAGACCAAAAAAGCCCCATAAGAGAGCCTCAACTGGACAACAGGTGAGTGTGACTACAGATCGCAATTATTTGGGTGGGATTCACATGCATCAATCTCTAGGTATCTAAACTGTTGTGCTCCATTTTAAATTGATGGGGTCATTACTCTTGGAGTCATCACAACTCAATGTGAGTGTCTAAGAGACATGATGTGAATTGTCCCTTAAAGTTGTTATTTCTCTCCATTGACACTGGAGAACATGGTGGATGACCAGCTCAGCTGTGGGCATCTAAAGTCAGGGGAGAGGAATGTGTCCTTCAAGACCCAAAGCTCTACATCAGAGAGAGACAGAGACTGAAGGAAAATAACACAAGAGGTCAAAATGTTTATAGTCCTTCAGGTGGGAAGCGATGGAAAGATTGAATAAATTATCCACAACTTTTCCTCCTCTCCCCATATGCCCACACAATCTCAGCTAATTCTTCCTCTTTTGCATAATTTTAATTTAATTTAAAATAATGCAACTAGAAGGGTAGGACTTGTCTGCATGAACTTGTCTGTGTGGGTCAGCTATTATAAAACAAATTAGAGTATGAATTCACAGTACAGTAGATCAGTCGTAGTACAGTCTCAGTGGGAGAAAGTACTCCTCAGTGAGCCAATCTAACCCAATTAACCTCTTACAGAGCCCACTATGATCTTTGGGAACCTGTTCATTGACCTCTTTGGGGTTGGTTCACTCTTTTCACCCTCTGTAAGATACCTACTGAGGTAGGGGAGTTTGTGACATGCTGGGGAAAGTTATACTTTTAAAGTGCTCTTTGATCCTTGTTGAGAAAGGATAAACAAAAAAAGGGTTGTAATTCAATATGTAATAAGGATTTTGAAGGGAAAACAGCCCCCTCAGTCTTCAATAATTGTTTCTCCAACTCCTCAGAGGGACAGAACTAAAGTCACCTTGTTGGAAGTAAGGGCAGGCTGGATATTGCGGCAAGCTCTGTAACACAAAAAGCCATGTCAAATCAGGACTATGAAAGGCACAACTGTGAGAGAAGTGACACAGGATCCACAGCTCTGTGGCTTCTCTTTAATCATTTCAGTCCAGAAGATGAGGAACAGGCTGTGGGGCTGGAAAAAGCTGATCGAATCCAGCCAGCTGATCTGCAGAAAGCTCCAGAAGCTGCTGGCTCTTCCTCATGGCTGAGCCTGACCTTGTCTCTGCCACAGAGACCCAAAGCAGAAAAAGCCACTGGCAGAGGAGAAGGATGTGGCAGTAAAAAGGAAGAGCTAAGAGTCAGTAGTTCACAATGGTCAGTTTTCCCAGCTTAAGTTTTATTAGCAACTATCGGACTGATCGCAAGATGGTAATGATGGCCTACACAGACACCCAGGCAAATATTTATTTCCCTGCTACTAGCACATTTACAATCAGAACAGGCAGATAAAATGAGGAAAGGGACTGAAACACAGGCAACCCTCTTCTCCCTATTGTCAGAACTGAGATTAGACTTATGCTTGAAATGAGTATTAAATATGAACGTCACCATCTCCTGCAAGACACTAACTCTTCCTGATGTAACCAGGACTTGAAACACATCCAGGAGACTTCTGATAGTAAAATATGAATATACAAAATAATAGTCACAGATCTGGAAGAAAAAGACCTAAGGAGGGGATGTATGGGGACTACTTTCTAACCAGGCAAAGGATCAGATTAGTAATAATGTTGTGATTATTCAGATGTTTAGCTAAATCTGCAAAAGATTTGTGCAGCTGTTAATGAATTTCTAAGTCCTTATTCCAAAATTAGAAACCATGGGGAAAAGAAGAGTGAATTCAGTGTACTTAGCATTTAGCAAATGATGCTGGAATGTTTATGTACAATGCACCTTGTTTTCACTAATTGTTTCATCTCTGAACAGCGTTAAAAGCTAATACATATGCAGTGCATTCCATAGGACAGAACAGTAAGGGTTATGTTTTAGCTATATTCAAAATGTAGCTGCTTCAAAACTAATCATATATACTGTATATATACTGTATCATATTTGCTCTGACTGTATTTCATATTTTAGGCAAAATAATGACTACACACACCTGGCGAACATGGGCCATCTACATGGTCTTAGCTGCAAATGTCTCTGCAGAGCAAGCCCTGAAGCAGGCTTGTCCTTCGTGCGATGACACTCAGCTGTGCAACTGCTCTTCCATGGGCTTGGACTTCATTCCCCCAGGGCTCACGGGCAAAATCACAACGTTAAACCTGTCCCACAACAGGATCAAGCACATCCGATCCCAGGATCTGCAGCAGGCTGTGAACCTGAGAGCCCTGCTGCTGCAGTCCAACAAAATCAGCTCAATAGACGAGGACTCGTTTCGCTCCCTTGGGAAACTGGAGCTCTTGGACTTATCAAATAACAGCTTGGCTCACTTGTCCCCTGCGTGGTTTGGGCACCTTTTTTTGCTCCAGCACCTCCACCTTCAAGGGAACTCCTACAGAGACCTGGGGGAAAGCTCCCTCTTTTCTAGTCTGAGGAACCTGAGCTCTCTCCACCTGGGCAACTCGCAGTTCTCCACGGTAAGGCAAGGGAACTTTGAGGGCATTGAGCTTCTCGACAAGTTGTGGATTGATGGTGGCAATCTCAGTCAGTACGAGCCGGGAAGTTTGAAGTCAATTAAGAAGATAAATCACATGATCATAAGCCTAAGAAGAATTAACGTATTCTCAGCAATTGTCAGGGACCTTCTGCACTCTGTCATTTGGCTAGAAGTGAGAAAAATAGCATTCAGTGTACCTGCTGAAATGCAACTATTGAGAGTCATGTCATCTTCTTTTGCAAAGAAAATTTCTTTTAAACAAGCCTTATTAACAGATGCTACTGTGCCTGAGATTGTCAGCATTTTAGAAGACATGCCAAAATTAGTGGAGGTGGGGATGATAGACTGTACACTCTTGGGAACTGGACAATGGCAAATACAAATTCAAGCAAATCAATCACAGACTCTCAGAGTTCTGACAATAAAGAAATTATCTATAGAACAATTTTATTTGTTTACAGATCTTCAGGCTGTGGAAGGTCTACTATCACTTCTTACCAAAGTCACAGTTGAAAACACCAAGGTATTTTTGGTACCGTGTAGCCTTTCGCGACATCTTCTGTCATTAGAGTATCTCGATCTTAGTGCAAATCTGCTTGGAGACCAGAGTTTGGAGCATTCAGCCTGTCAGGGTGGCTGGCCCTTACTACGAACTCTAAATTTAAGTCAGAATTCACTGAGTGACTTAGAAATGACAGGTAAAAGTTTGTCTCATCTAAGAAAATTAAATCTCTTAGACATTAGCCAGAATAATTTTGGTGAGATTCCAGATGTGTGTGAATGGCCAAAAACCCTGAAATATTTGAATCTCTCCAGCACTCAAATTCCCAAACTAACGACTTGCATTCCCCCAACGCTGGAAGTTTTGGATGTTAGCGCTAACAACCTGAGGGAGTTTGGACTGCAGCTCCCGTTTCTGAAGGAGCTGTACCTCACAAAAAACCAGCTGAAGACCTTGCCTGGTGCCGCACCTGTTCCCAACTTAGTGGCCATGTCAGTCAGAAGAAACAAGCTCAACAGTTTCTCCAAGGAAGAGTTTGAGTCCTTCAAGAAAATGGAGCTGCTGGATGCCAGCGACAACAACTTCATCTGCTCCTGTGAATTCCTCTCCTTTATCCACCACCAGGCCGGGATAGCCCAGGTGCTGGTGGGGTGGCCAGACAAGTACGTCTGTGACTCTCCCCTGGCAGTGAGAGGGGCGCAGGTTGGAGCCGTGCACTTCTCCCTGATGGAGTGCCACAGGTCCATGGTGGTGTCGTTGATCTGCGTCCTGGTGTTCCTGGTCATCCTCACCCTCGTGGTTGTCGGCTACAAGTACCACGCGGTCTGGTACCTGAGAATGACCTGGGCATGGCTCCAAGCCAAGCGGAAGCCCAAGCGAGCCCCCCCAAAGGACATCTGCTACGATGCTTTTGTCTCCTACAGCGAGAATGACTCCGACTGGGTGGAGAACATAATGGTGCAGGAGCTGGAGCAGGCCTGCCCCCCGTTTCGGCTCTGCCTCCATAAGCGGGACTTTGTGCCCGGGAAGTGGATCGTGGACAACATCATCGACTCCATAGAGAAGAGCCGCAAAACTCTGTTTGTGCTGTCTGAGCACTTTGTGCAGAGCGAGTGGTGCAAATACGAGCTGGACTTCTCGCACTTCCGCCTCTTTGACGAGAACAACGACACAGCGATTCTTGTCCTCCTGGAGCCCATCCAGAGCAAAACGATTCCCAAGAGATTCTGCAAGCTGCGGAAGATCATGAACACAAAGACCTACCTGGAGTGGCCTCCTGATGAAGAGCAGCAGGAGATGTTTTGGTTTAATTTGAAAATAGCTCTAAAATCCTAGACAGGGACATTAAAGACTGAGTAGGTGGCAAATGCACTCTGGATTTGTGTCCCTTTCATGTTGGTCCCATCACCTATCTGTGTCTCGAGAACAGAGCGCTGAGCTACTGTAAATTCTATTACTTGATGTGAGATTATTTTCTTTTGGTAGCTGTCGTCGTGAATTGTTGTACTGGTTTGGGCTGGAATAGAATTAATTTTGTTCATAGTTGCTCCTATGCTGCTGTGGTTCGGATTTGTGACCAACACAGTGTTGATAGCACAGGGATGTTTTTGTTATTGCTGAACAGTGCTGGCACAGCATCAAGGCTTTTTCTGTGCCAGTGAGCATGCTCGGGGTGCATGATAGTTTGGGATGGGACACAGCTGGGACAGCTGATCCCAACTGACCAAAGGGATGTCCTGTACCATATAATGTCATGTTCGGCAATAAGAGTTGTGGGAAAGAAACAAGAAGGGAGGATGTTTGGAGTGACGGTGTTTGTCTCCCAGGTAACTGTTATGCATGACAGAGCCCTGCTTTCACGGAAATGGCTAAACATTCACCTGCTGACGGAATGTAGTGAATGAATTCCTTGTTTTGCTTTGCTTGTGTGCAGGTTTTGCTTTACCTATTAAACTGCCTTTATCTCAACCCACGCATTTTCTCACTTTTACCCTTCCGATTCTCTCCCCTGACCCACTGTGGGAGGAGTGAGTGAGCGGCTGTGCGGTGCTGAGTTGCCTTCTGGGGTTAAACCACAACAAAATTGTCTACATGCGTTAATCAGCAGTGTTAGCAAAAGCTAACATTTAAATATTTAATGATGAAAAGTTGTTTAGATATACAGCTAAGTAGTTTATGTATCTTTATCTTTGCAAAAGCTTTAGGAGAGAGCCTGCCTAGCCAAGGGTTTTTCTGCATTCTTTGTATAAACCACTTCTAATCAAATGCAATAAAACTCAGTTTATGCAGCAAGGATTTTTGTCCTGGCTCTCCTAGTTAGTGGATCTAAGGACTGATTCTCAGCAGTATTTGACAATCACTGTAAGTTAAATGTCTAGATCTCCTGAGGATCGTGGCTGCAAGGCTTAACGTAAAAATGCACTCTCACACTGCAGTGCTGGCTGTTGTAGCATGTAAGTTCTATGGCAGACAACTTCTTTGGTGAAAGACACCTATGGATGATTTCTGTCTGGTTTAATTGTACCATATTTGGGAATAGATGCTTCAGAGTAGGGTCCAAACACACCTCTGACTTGCTTAAATGGAGTTTAAGCTATTCTCAGCTAGAATGTGGGAAACACTAATATATAGTGTCTTTGAATCCAACACCATACTCTGATCAGCAGCCTTGGCTGTAGGGTGTTTTCTACCTTTCTGCTATCTCTGTAAACATAGTCCACAAAACCAGAGGGGGTACACAGCATTCAGCCTCAGACATTGTGTTTGCTGTCAGCTGGGGCCATGTTTTCTTGAGAAGATTTTTGGGACAAGGTTTTTAATTGCTGAAAAAGTGGAATAAATGGGAGACACTGGCACCAGGCTCTTTCTTCAGAGGTGATTTAAAAACAAAGAGGTATCTTAGGTGATACCTGCCTTGTAGCCACAGGAAATTTCTGATGAACCCTAGTAGCTTGAATCTGGTCGGCCAGAGGGACAACTAACTACTGGATCAGTTCAGGGCTTGGGCACAGTGTAGGACACGTCCAAGCACGTACAGAAGCAGACCTTAAAAGCCTTCACACAGAAACGCCTACAACATTTTGCTGTGTCTGTGATGAGATCATGTCCAAGTTTTTATCGTTGTGTTTTGGTCTCAGGCATCTAACATGTACAAAATCTCTGTTCAAACACCTCAATATTTGTAATCGAGTCTGTACATTGGAAGTCGCATGTCACAGCTAGTTACCCGTCATCTTACTGCTTTTAGGAAGTTCTCCACACAGCCAGCGCATCAGTGAGAGCAGACGTGTCCTTGTCCTCTGCTAGCCATTGAGAAGGACAAACATTCTTCTGTTATACCCACAATTAAGCAAATTAGACAGTGTAACGCAAAGGAAAGATTTATTTACATACATTTTTGCATATATGAATACACAAACATAACACATTATAAGAATTATTAACTTTGCTACTTCACCTAAGCAGACAAAGCAACCTTCTTTATATATACTAAAGATTTGCTCTTTCTTTCATTTTCTTAGGTTTTTAATTGCATTTCCTATTTTTAGCATCTAAACCTTACCTTCATCTGTAGGTGGCTTCACACAATCTCTGCTTTATTCTCATATATATATTAAAGTGTAAATTAAGATAATCTGTATTTCTGATTTCTAATAACAGTGTAAAGATTCTTAAAATACTGACCATATTTCATCAGCTACTTCAGCTAGGCTAATTACCTTTTAAGACCAGCTTCTCTGACTCCTAAGCAGAACTGCCTGTTCTTGCACAACCATGCTGCGTTTCAATTCCTCACAGCGTGGCCAGGGTAGTGTAGATGTCAGACATTTGGCTGCTAAGCACATGCATACATTTTGATCTGGGTTTTTTGGTGGGTTTTTGGGTTTTTTTAAAGCAAAGCAACTATGAAATTGGTGGTTAGGGATAGTAACTTTGTCCTCCTGTGTTTGAGAAGCTGGTTATTGGAAGCTGGGCCTTTTCAGCATGGTGGCAGTAAGAAAAAGAGGACTTAATATAGGACCTCCACATATTGGCCTGACTACCAAGCACACCACAAACATTGCCATGGTTAGAGCTTTTTGTAAATGGCCATTGGAAGATGTACGAGTCACAATACAGCAGGTCTTGAAAGAAGTGAGGGGAAAAAAGCTAATGGTAATCTTGTATTACCTTGTATTAACAAAATGAACAATTTGGGTGCCATTTTTCAGAATTTGCTGTATACAAAGTCCTTATCTGAATTGAAATCCTCCTTAGCTGCTGCACAACTTCCTGTACTCAGAATTTCAGCTGGAAGCCACTACCAATGTATTTAACAATGAAACAAACTTAAAATATTGGCACTTTCTTTTCCTTTTTTTAAAGGAATATTCATAATAAAAAACAAGTCCTATTTCTTCTAGCACAATCTTCCCATTAAATGCAGCAATTTCTTTTAATTCTTACTTTGAGAAAATAAAGAAAAATGCTTTAATAGCATGCTATACAGTCTTGCTGTGATGCAAAAAGAGGCACTATCCTGCAAAAGGGTATATAGCACACCAGAGTTCAACCAATTGCTATTTTCTCTAGTCTCTTAAAATTAAGTATAGAATATGCATATTACTATAGGCAGGTAAATATCCAACCCTTTGCATTCTCACCAATAATCTGCGTTCTATTCTAGACCCAGTGAGTAATTAATGCCTTGGACAATGCCTATAGCAACCGGTTGCCAAACCACCAGATAGCAGAGCCAGTCCAAAAGTTGTCCATACAATACACATGTGTTCCCACCTAATCTGTTGTTGAGGAAACTGGAGAAAATGCAACAATAGGTAAATCTTGGTGTTTTTCTTAGCCAGAATCAAAGAAAAAGTATTGGGTTAAAATTTTGAAATGCCTTCAACTGTTCTAATTTACTTCCTTTTTTTTGGGGTAAGGTTAAATTTAAATATCCTCCTCACATATGGTTAAAACAGGCTTCAAAAAAGCAAGCCAAACTTTGCTTCCACTCAAGCAGGTTTCTACAGCTGCAGCAGCAGATCTTCAATTATTATTTCATTTTCTAAAGGAAAAATGTTGTTTACTAACTACTAAGGGAGGAAAAAAACAGCACTTGGTCTGAAAGTGGATTATATCAATTTTGTTATTTCATTGAAGAGCAAAATCCACTGCATGGTCTTTCTAAAACTGCGATTTACATTCTTCAAAATGTTCCTCTCATCATAAAAATGATTTCCGGATGTCTTAAAATCAAGAGGGAAAATATATATACACACTTTTCCTAGCTTTCTTGGGGTCTTAGATAAGATAAAGACAAACAGAACTATCATCTTCCCTAAATATAACTGTTCCTTAATAATAATTGGTTTTCCATTTATTTAATGTGGCCATATCATCCCTCCACTGCAGATCAAAACAAGAATTAGCCAGTAATCAGGCTACAGTTTAGAAAATCCAAATCAAAAGCACACTTGTTAGGGAAGGGATATGGGTTTAAGGATATGGGCTTAACATTCTCTTCAAATCAACTTTCTCAGGACAGTACAGGCAAGTCTGCTTCTTGCCAGCAATGCACCAACCACAGATGCAAAATTCATGAAACCTGGTATCAGGTGTATTCTTAAGGAATCTTTCAAATGTAAACAAGGCCCAGTGCACACAGCTGCAAACCTAGTCAAACCATCAACAGATTATTTTAATGACTGATTATGGATACTGCCTTCGTTTATAACCGATCAGTTTCAAATGCCTTAGAATATTTACCATTATTTTAAAGTTGAATCCAATGTCCTGAACTGGTATTCATATTTTCCAGCTTGCAAGAAGCCAGGGTACTTTTATGAACTGCAGAAGGGGATGATTAGTAATGATGTTTGAGCCCGTATGCAATACCATTGGTTTTAGTTTCTGGAACGTAAAATGCTGAGTTGTTTGGTACCCCCGAGTATGAGACACTGGGTCTTCTGTCAGGCTGTAGAATATGTATGTGTTGTCTTTTCAGAAGGGTTCCACATCTGCCTTAAAACTACACAGCAAACACAGCCCGCCCGGCACAGCCGGAGGAAATCCGCTGCAGTACGCAGGAGCCTGAATTAGCAGACCTGACCAAGGGGTCAGCGTGCCTGGTCTAATGTCCTGCCAGGCACACGCAAAGGCTGTGCACAAAGTACCTGGAAAGAGGATTTAGGCCTGAAACTGTAGGGTTACGGCCACTTTTGTGTCGGTTTGTCTGTCAAAAAGCTGTGTGACCTCAACTTGTGTCACAGAACTGAAATATGTTTCAAGCTCCTGTTTTTACTTTTCTGCTATGTTGTTTTTGAATGTGGTTTTGGTTCCTTTTTTTTTTTTTTGGTATTTATCGTCATTCTTATTATTTCTTAATGCAGCATAAAAGAGGAGAAAACAACAGTTCCTTAATTACATGGAAAAGATACACATGATTAGAGGACAGCTGGTAGGTATTTTCTTCATTTATATCCACAAAAATTTTCTGCCCGCAGATTGCACAGATATCATTGGACAAATTTCTTGTTGGTATGCCACTGATGTTGTAAAACTGTCGAGATCAAGTTTACAGGAAAAAAAGAAGCCAAAGAACAACAAAATATTTGCTTAGAGTCAAGGATGCATAAACACATTTTAAGTGCCATCAAAGATAAGACAGCATGAAAATGACTACAGTTGTCCTAGTTTACTAGCGCCAGGATGCACAGAGTTACCAAGAAATAATTAAAATCTTATTGCTGATGCAAGAACTTTAGCAACTGTCTGCTTGATTTTAAGTAACTGGAACAGAATAGAAATGTGCTGAGATAATCACCTTATTTGGAAAGGGAAGATAAGAACTATAAAAAGAAAAGGGCAAGAAGAGTCTTTCACAGACTCTGGGGAAGTAAGAAGCTTGTCTTCCTATGACAATTAGAAAAATTTCGAACTCTCTTGTAGATAGAGACCAGCTTGTTAGGAACTCCAAATCAGGCCCTGGCATATGTCACAGGTTAGTACTTCATTAAGACTGTCTTTCTAATAAGATTAACAAGGGAGTTCAACAGTTTGACTGTGGCACAAGAACAGCTCTCCTCAAGGAAAATGAGGTTAGTTTACTGCGAGAGTATCTAGTAGACCTTATTCACACGAACCCAGGGGCACAAGAGATTCAAGAGCTCACTTCCAGTCCTTGCAAGTGGTATTCAGGATGATGATCCCCAGCACTTACAGCAATGGTGGAAGCCATGTAGTCAGAACAAACCTCTGCAAAGTCTCTTCCCATTTCTCCATAGTACAGTCTGTAAAAAAGCAGCATCACAGCAAAATCCATGGAGTCGTCAGACTCAGTTCTATCATAAAACCACAAGAGTTCTCAGGTGAGTATGCTCTTGACTAAAAAGCCAGAATACAATATCAATAAGATTTTTACTCCAGTTAGCTCCTGCTTCCTTCAAACTGCAGGTTTAGTTTAATTTTCTTTTGCAGCAGCAGACACCCCCATACTTGAAGTATCAAATGCTTGACAGCAAGCAATGTTGAAAGTAGGCTATGAACGCCTTTTGGAGCCACAGCTACTCAGCTCTGTTATAGGAAGGCCAAGCTGACACATTTTTTTATAGGCAGGGCACTTGTGTAGAGTCTTATTATACAAAACAATTAGGTATATTTCATTGTTTTGCAGAAGCAACAAGGTCAGCCAAATCTCAATAAGGTGTAAGATGCCAGTCAAAGAAATGCTAAGTTTCTGTAGCTGAAAGAGCCTGCTGTCCTCCTCAATACAAATTCCTCAGAATAAAATCTTTGCTAAAATTGCAGCAAGCAGTATTTAACCCCCTATCCCCCAAAAAACCCCAACCCAATAGAGTCTGCAAAAATGTTAACATCTTGTCATCACTCTCAGATTGTATGTGTTACAGGTCTTGAGAAACTGAAACCCGGCTACCGAATACTTATAAAACTGGAGCTTCTCAACATTAAAAAGGACTTGTCAGTTCTGATGCAACAGGGCACAAAGTAAGAACCTTTAAAATAGAGCTGACAATTTTTGTAGTTATATATTTAAAATATATTGGTGGGGGAATTTAGCTGGTTAAATAAAATACCTCAACAGAATAAAGTTTGAGAGTATTGGTTACACAAGACTGTTAAGTTTCTGCCAAGAATTTTCCATCAGAGCTATGTACTTTTGGCTGAATTGACTATACAATGTATGGGCAATAAAGGAATAGCTGATTTATGTATGTGCATCTCCAGTACCACCAAGAAGTGTTGGACTTACAGCAGATGCATTATGTAGTTGATCTACACACTTTTGAGGAATCCCTGGAATTTCTGGTCAGATGGTGTCTCAGAGTCCAGCACAGAAGCTCTGATTGGGCTGCTAGTCAGACAGAAATCCTGGACAAACAAAGAAAATTCAAATTCTACCCAGGCAAAAATTCTAGCTGGATTAAGAGGTTAGGTTGAGAATCATCTGGACATACAGTATTGTTTTTGGCAATAGTCAAAATAGAGAACTGCCTTGCAACATTATAGCCTGGTAGAGTGGGAAATCATAATTATCAGAAAGAATTATAATGTGGTTTTGATATTAATGTGCTTATTTATTTTTATCCTTTATGTCAAGCCTTTTTATGTCTCATCTCCTTCAGGTACATAAATGAAGGACTGAGGATTAAGCCAGCAGTTAAATTAGGGGATTAAATGAGTGAACACAGTGGCTGTATGAAGTTTAAGGTTTTTTCCCCTGCTGTCGTCACACCACAACCACAAGTTCTAAAATGACTAAATATCAAACTTCAGACCAACTATGCAGTAATAAAAATCAAGAAGTAAGAGAACGTAGAGCTATACAACATAAAAGGGATTGAGGTGGGTGGTGAAGATCAGCCTGGAGCAAATTCACTGCAAAGTAAAATCTATCAAATAGGACATCATAACAGTTGCCAATCCCAGTTTTACCTGAAGATACCTATCTAAAGAATAAATTAAATCCAAACATGGTAAACATTATGGCTAGATAACCCACAATTCCAATTGCACAACTCAGTGTATAGATCAGGAGGAACCATTTGTAGACCAACCTATGGATAAGAGAAAAGAAAGACTCCTCAAGACCTTGTGTATTTTGCAGAGTGGCACAAAATGCTACATAGGTAGCTTCGACTGAAGTATTCATATAAATTCAAAGGAAATTTTACACTTCTGTACTTCTCCCTTACTTAAAGGCAAATAAAAATGTATAGTACAGGGGAAAAAAACCCGCAAACCTTTTTGTTTTGCTTCAGTCTTCACAAGAAATGGTAATTGTGAACATATTGTAAACATAATTAAAACTAACGGGAATTGTCAAGGAGGGAGACATAGGCCAGAACAGGGAAAGAACAGGTAAAAACCAACCGAGGTAAGTTAGATCTAGTCAAGTCAGTACACCACTGATGAAATTTATCTAAAGTACTTAAAATTTAGCAGAAGCAATCTCTGAACCATTAATCTCTGAACCTGGGTCTTTGAGAGCCCAGGGTGGAGAGGAGGAGTTTTGGAAGACTGAATACAGTCTCTTTAGGGAGACAGACGGGGCTCTAAGGCATAAATTCAGACTATCTAGTATATGTTCCTCTCCAGGCTCAATAACACCTGGGATGACTGCTGATGGTAGGAGTCTGCATGAAACTGATGGAATTAATTTAATTCTTGTTTAATTCTTTTTCATTTGCATGCCATGTTTGATAAACACTGGTTTAGGGGAACTTATTCATACTGCAGTTGGAAGATTCCTTCCAATTCAACTGCTAATGGCCCTTTTTGTAATCTGTGAATATTTGTTCCAGGGCAATTCTTATTTACTCTTCTCATTCTAGAGGCTTCCTTTAAGAAATAATACAAAACCAAAAAAAACAAACCAAAGTGAAACCAACAAAAAAAGGACATGCCACAGTGTTCTTCCTGAGAGAGACTTGCAGGCTGCTCTGAAAGTGATGTAACTGTTAATAACTAAGAGCATTCCCCACATGGACAGGGATCTCCACCAGCAAAGTCTGATGGTGAAATAAAGAGGAGCAACCCACATCTGCAGCGGCGTGACTAACTGTTGGCAAAATTGAGACAGTCATTTCAAAGCAATGACATCCTACATTTTCATTTTGCATGGTTAGGTTTGATTAACAGATTGCCAAACTGTAAAACTCATATGAAAAATGTGACTTGTAGAGCATCTGAGACAGGAGGGCCTTTGGTCCTAAAATAACGTTGGTCTGCCTTGCACCCTGTAAATAGTAATCCCGGTGTAGTAAATGGTTATGTCACTGAGATACAACTTCTCAGGCCCCCGCAGCCTATCCTTGAAAAACTAAACTGTTTATTGATAGAATTAATGCTACTGAAAAAACCACTGATTTTTTTGTTTGTTTGTTTTGTTTTGTTTCTAAGTCAAGTTACATATGGAGGTGATTGCAGGGCTAAAGCTTTGGGACCAAGTTTTCTGAGATTGGCTGGAGATAGTTTGGCCTTTAAGCCTTAGAGCTGCTCTTATAAACTCTCAGCAAGGCACATTTGGCTGCACTAATTTGGGATGTTGCTCAGTTACATGATCACACTAATGAAGGTTTTTCTTAAAAATTCTTTCTACAGCACAACAAAATGCTGTGGCTTAAACTTTTAAACCTGTTTTGTGAATTGAATGATATCAAACTTAATGATGTATATTTATTCAAATTGCCCACAGTGATGAAATATTCTATTTCTTTTCCAATAAGCAAATATTTGAAACCCACTGAAGAGTCAAAAGCCCTTTAATGCCAGTTCTCTCCACGTTCACATTAATAAACCATGGATTTGGGATTGTGGAAGCCTGATGATGGCAAAGATAAAGCAAGACTGACTTTAATATGTATTTATTGATTTTGCTCCTGCATCTTTACAGAAAGGTTACTAAAAAAAAAAAAAAAAATCTGAGGGGAGATGGTTTTCAAATTTATGTTTGGTTTGGGGCAGGAGGATTTTTTTAAAAGCAAACAAAAACATCCATCTAGAGTAAAAAGCTATTTCTGTGGAAGATGAATCTCTTTCTCTAAGCCAAAAAAAGTAGAATTCTGAAGGAATGTCTGTTACTCCCTGTGAAACCTATCACAGTTTTGCCACAGATTTCAGCTGAAGCAGGACTGGGTTCTTCTTCTTCTCTTAAGAAAAAGGAGAAACTTTAAAAAAAAATTCCTCAAAACCCCAGAAAGCATGCAACTATTGTGCAAGCTGGTACTTCACAATATAAATTTAAATAAATTAACAGATAGAAACACCTGTAAAAGATAACAACACAGCATCATTAGGTCACATTACTGTTATGCATTTCTCCTCCCTACAGCCCTGGCTTTACAGGAGCACAGTCGGCTGCTTGTGACCATAAAAGTAGACAGAGCTCCTGCCGTGCCACACAGCCCTGCCGGCATGCCACAGGTCCCTACACATCCCTGGCCGCAGAGGCTGAGGTCTTCTGGCCTTGATCAGAGGCCACCAAAGGCTCCCTGTTGTCTGCCTGCCTTGCTACCCTCCAACGCGATCCCTCTCCAATATGCTTATGTAGTCTGGGTTGCTTTTTTTCAGTAGACTGAAAGTAAAGTCTGAATTTAAGCGGCAAAGCCAAAACTGAACGGGCATGCATCTTCAGCAAACTAGCCACTTTCTGATGTCAATCTGTAATAGAGCTTTGTTATCACGTTAGCTGCAAAATGAAATCCTAATTAATTAAAAAATAGTATCACGAGCTTCTCTCAGGTGATGCCGTTATTGGATCAATTGGTATACATTTTTTGCAGTAATTGTTTCAAATTTTCTTATTGATTTTTATGTCTGCCGGATTGTTAATTTTAATACTATTAGCCTCTATATGAAATGCATGAGTATTTGTCATGCAAATCAGGACAAAGATAGGAATCGAGTCATACAGATGAAAACCCCAATATTGATTTATTATTAATACTGGAAGGTCACCATCTGGACAATTCCATAAAATAATGCATCTGCATTGCTGTTAAATGGGAGCTTTAACATCTGGATCATATTATTCCAAATTTTCCTCATCCACCCATCATAGCAAGAGGAATTTCCTGACAAATCAGATTGCTGCCCAAAGGTAAAATGTTTTTCTCATTACCGTACTTTAAATGAGCTCAAAAAGACCTAGAAGTGAAGTCAGCATCAGCGTCATAGACAACTTTCCCATTTTCTAATTATGCAGATTAAATAGGTCACCAACTGAAACACGTCCATGTGCCCTCTGCTTCCCTCACCATGTTCCCCCCACTCTGAGCAAGTAAGAATGCCTATCACCAGCAAATTCAACAAAACGGCATTATCCTTTCCATCTTATAGCATATGGTGAAAACTGCATGCATAAAGAAAATAACTGTGTAATAATTAGATTTATTGTGACAGACTGACCTTACCAGAACTCATTAACTTGGCAATGCAAGCTAACTGGCTCTCTAAAAAATCTAGTTTCTTTTGATGTAGACATATTCAAATACTCAAAAACACATGCATGAAAGAAATAATAAATCAGCTGTTTGGGTTTTTTTTTTTAAGGTTTAAATTAATATGCCTATATTTGATAGTACATTGGAAATTGGCAGGGTTTTCTATATTAAGTAAGTCAACCAACCTTATATTCAAGATTTGCCTCATTACTCAGGTATAGAAATGAATGCTGTCATAATGATGCTGCTTCATTTTTCAACTATATTCCAAAGTAAGTTCTTATTACGTGACTGACACGTGATACAAGATGTATAATCAGTAAAACGGGCAACCACCTATGGGACCAGAAGGAAGGCTTTTGCGTTTGAGATTGTTCCGAGACCATGACAAATCTGCCTTTCTATCTCAGATATTTTAAGATTTCTATTATGCCAGGGGATAACAATTTTGTCCACATATATCATATATATTTAATTTTCATCAATGGACAGCTTCCAATGGCAAGCAAATTGCATTATAAGAATCCGCTGATAGTCAGAATTTCCTTTGGGAAAATACAGAGTCAGAACATTAATAAGCTTTTTCCTTCCTTCCCCATTTGATATGCTAGACTCTTGCCTTTATGTCGAGAAAAATGGATAGGCAAGGACAGGATAGGAATGTTTTTTCAAGGATGGTAATTCTCTGGCTAGCATTCTTCTTTGCCACGTTCCAGAGTATATAGTACAGTTGCAAGCACATAATTGCCTGCACCTCACTGAATTAGAGGAGTGCAAAATTTGTGAGTGAAATGGAAAAATGAGAGCATTATCAGAACACTGATGCAAACCTATTGAAAATCAGGTTTTTACAATGTGAATTAGCAGAACACAGGCCATTTTTTTAAAAAAAATCTCAAATAACGATAACAAAATTCTCAAAAGTAACTGAGAATCAATGATTTTCTCTAATCTGCTTCCTTATCATATGGAAGTTAACCCCAAACTGTCAGCTACTATCTAGAACACACCCCCCCCCCGCAATTATCAGAGTACCCTACATTTTATTTCAAGCAAAGACTTACTAGAAAAAACCTCTTTCTTAATTTTTTTTTTCCACCCCCCTCTATGCTAGGATCACACCCATGTTACTTTATATGTAGCCATCTGGTAGAGGCAATCTCTTCCCTCTTGCCAAAATTACCCACAGCTGAGCCTTGACTGCTTTGCTGCAACTTTTCTGCTCTTGACTCTTTGAAATAGGAGCCTTCCTCAGCATACCTTTTTTTTTCCCCCTGTCTTTTTTTTTTTTCCAGGAGACGTTTTATGTTCTCGATAAGCCTGGATAAGGCTCTTTTGGAAGCTACAGGCTGTTGCTGTTTCTCTTGCATCTAGTAAGTAGTTGCTGCTTTTTTTCGAGCAATGTAATGAATGCCCTTTCCATGTAGGGCTGATTTTATGCTTCCTTTGACCTTCATTTCCTTTTTCTTTCAAAAAAACCCCAAACTTTTCTTTTTCACATGTTTGCAAAGCACTTTGAAGAGGAGGGAGGGAGGCAATCACTGCAATCCTTTGCTTTGTTTCTACTAACGGGACTGTGCAATTCTCTCTGAGCTCTTACTGTATCTGAGAATAGCATGAGTATCCAGAGTAAGGACATATACATGCAAACCTCCACCCTGACCTTAAAGAATCAGACAGAAAGGTTTGTCAGCTGATGCTTCCTTCCAAGCCACGATATGCAGTAGAAGGCTGGCTACTTGTTTTGTTCATCTCCTGGGACAGAAAATAGAAATGACAGCAGGTTTTACCCAGAGAAAAGGAGCCTTAGGTTTACCCCTCCCATTGAAAATAATGTGTTCTATCTCTTCATCTGATTTCCCTTCTCTTTTGCTCCTAAAGGTGCAAGCATGTTGTTACAAACAGGGGAAAGTGTTTGGTTTCTTCTCTTCAGTATTAGACACTGCTGTGCATAACCTATATGTGAACTATAAAGCCATAAACCGAGGGGTCAAAAGCTGTATGGCAAGTAAGAGAAATGCATAAGCAAGCAAAAGTAGAAGGCTGTTTTCTCTTTAGTAAGCATGTGGTTGTTTTTCAAATTTTGACTTATTTAAATGTTTCCTACCAAATCAAACAAAAATGAATGCAAGCATAATAACTGCCACCTGGAAGAACTGTAATGCAGAAGTCCAGACCTGCCTGTGCTTAGGAGAGCAGTAGATTATTTTTTTTGTTTGTTTATTTTTATGTCAAATGGGCAATTTCCTGTATGCATTAACTAAGTTGTTTAAATCTTAAATGCAACCATCTTTACAGTTTCTACTCCTAAATCAGAAGGTTTATCCGCTGCAACAACGTATACTAGTTATTTTTCATCTATCTTGTGTAAGGATCTCATTAATCGTTCGAATTTGGATCTTAATGTTTGTCCTATTTGTTAGTCTTCAAACTACAGTGGACCAGATTTTGGCAGTTACTGTACTGGTAGAAATTAGTAACTTTAACATTGCTGCATGACATGCTTTTAAAGAAAGCAAGCTAATGCGATGAGATCAACAGTATGTTCAAAAACTATGCAAAAGCATTTGGATGTGAAACATGAGGGCAGTTATATCTTAATACAGAAACTTGTAAGTTGTTCTGGTGACAAATACTCTTAAGTTACCTAACATGGGATAAATGCAATAAACCATCTATTGGCAGAGACCCACAGTGAGTAGAGTTCACTACTATAAAGTAACTTCATACATAGATAGATGGTAGGTGTGAGAATATAGTACTCTCCCAAGCAAACAGAGCATGAAGTGGAACTGCCAAAACTCAGTGCAAAGTTAACTTCAGCTTCTGGTGCTACTATTTTTACTGAAAGAGGGTCTGCTTCAGTTCCTCTTTTACTGGAGAAGGAGGCCTCACTGCTGCCACACAGCTGTGCACTGAAAATTGAGGCCCCGACATGTTTCTGGTGCAGATGTTTTGTTTATGTTAAAATGCGCTGCAAAAACACAAAAACCATCACAGAGTCTTATAAAAGTGTTGTGATTGTGGTAGTTGTACTGGAGTCTCCCTACATTAGACTAAATGCATTTAAAAGTGTATTTTTTCCATATTGGCTCTGTCACCTTGTAGGTGTGAGTGGCTCCTGTAAACTAATAGTTGGGAGTGAAGCTTCAGTTGCTGAAGACTGTGTTACACAAGTAAAAGGACTGTAACAAGTGTAGGCTATTGGCATTTTTGACAGGGGTTAAGTCAATGTAGCACACATTAACTAACTTTAAATACTGCTAAGGAGGATAATGCCAAAACAACACAAAGTGCATGCTTCTTAGACTCCCACAGGTTTTCCCTGTGGCAGACAGGGACTTTCCCAGCTGGTCATCATTGTATGCATGAGTTTGAGTGTGTTTCCGCACTCATTTGGTACCAGTCTCATGCAAGATATTTTCAATGGAAAACAAAGACATGGACAGTCTGAGCAACTTCAGTCACTTCAGTCTTGTGTTCTTTATTATAAATGTCTCTTGAAATCAGTGAGGCAAAAATTGGTAGGAAAGAAATACTTAAAAATCTCTGATCTGAGATGCTAACACAAACATGAAATGATTGCATGATACAGCAGAACTGGTCTAGAAGAGAAGTTAAAGAGAACATGATGGTAAAGTAGTATCATATGTGATTGTACTATACAGTGCTCAGGTCCTGTGTGTACTCAGGGTTAGGTGTGTTTGTAAAGGCAGAGAGTTAGTGACACGAAGCTAAAATCCTCAGTGAGCTACACTACCTGTGACTTCATTAGACACTTCACCTGTGCATATGTTGCCATGATGAACAGTTCATCACTGTTCCTAACTCTGTAATGTATAGCTGAAGAGCCTGTTTCACAATCTCTGTATTGCAATTTTATGCCACTGTGAAACTCCACTGACAGTAAAGCTGTCATAGATCAGGCTGGTTTTATATCCCTTACTAAAAGAGTTTCTGTAAATTGTATCAAGGTTTCATTCTTTAGTGTTTAACGGACCTGTCAGATCAGGGGGTATGATGCTTCAGAGTCTGAGAAGCAATTGCCAAGGGATAAAGTATTGATCGTGACTGTTATTGATGTCACTGGTATCAAGAAGTTCAGTTACAAAAAAACTGGATTTCATCCTACAGATGGCTCTCATCAGCTGATGAAGAGGGAAAAGCTAAGAAATTGCTTGTGTGCTTAAAACTCTGTTTGCCTGAGGTATCTGTGTAATCCCCATTATTTGTTTAACAATTACTTAAAACTTACATTGCTTTTTAAGGAATAGCCCTTTCTGAGATGCCTAACTTCTTTTCAACCATTGAATGGGGAGGTCAGGGGTGGAAATCATGTCACTCTAGTTGTCTCAGGTTTGCAGAGAAGTCTGTGGTAGGGGAAAGGAAGTGAGCTGAAGCACCATAAGTCCCAGTTTTAGCACCTTAACCACAAGACAAGCTTTGTCTCTAATTAGGCATGTGCATGAGTAATTTGATGAATAGGGGCCTTGGATTCTCTTAGTAAACCCCCTGTAGCATTACTTCAGCTAGAGAAGCATAGTGATTTTGTTGTCCTACCTAGTCCATTATTATACAGTTGTTTGAAAACTCAAAAGCTTTTTCCTTAAAAGCTTTAACCTACTAAAGACTAACCACAGCATCAGTATGCATACACAGAAAATAAAATACAGGTTGTTTTTTCTTCCTACATAAAAGCTATTCTCCACCTGACCAAAAGCCATGGCTTGCTGTTTTCCACAGAAGCTCAGTTGTCTTGCTAGATGTAAATGCTTGAGAGTATGTCATGACTCCCAACTGCTGCCTGAGAAAGATGATGTCTTAACCTCTACAGCTCCAAAACTGCTGTCTTTCTGACAAGCTACTCACCTTGTACAATCGACAGTGTCTTTGTTTCTGCTGAACAAGCACAATCGGGGCAATAACCAATGTTGCAATGAGAACAAGAACCATCTCCATAGGCATTGATTCACAGCCATGGTGCTTTTCATGGATCTTCCAATGTTACAACCTGAAAAGAAAATATGCATGGTATTTAAAAAAAAAAAAAGAAGTCTAGATTGATGTGTTATACCTAGACATGACAATAAGCCTATGTATGAGAGATACTTTGAGGAAATAGGTTAGTGTTGTTGTGCATCAAGATGTAAGGTAACAAACTAGATGAGAATACTAGGTCTTTGTAACTGGAACTATTATCCTGAAAAAGGACATGTAGACTAAAGTAATGGGTGGAGAGTTGTCTTTTTTTCTCTCCTTTTTCTAGCAACTCAGTCCTCAACATAAATATAGCCACAAATACATAGTGCGTATGAATTTTAAGCAGACATTTCAGAATTGCAGATCTGAGCCCTGCATAATCTTTTAGCCCAAGGTAAATGCAAACTCAGAAGAGAGCTTAATCCTGTTAAACATGATAGTTTTCCTCTGACCTGGAGCTTTCTGGGCCTACATTTCAGGACTCAACAGCATCTCCTGGCTTCCAGATCTGTGTATGCACTGTATGCACCCCAGCTGTACCCTGAAACAAAGCTAAAGAGACAGACATGGACTGTCTCCTGTCCCCTTCCACGCTCTGGTCCCGGTGGGGAGAAACACCGTGCGTATGGGCCGGAAGGGAGCTGCAGCATGTTCTGATTGACGCCTGCCCTGGCTGATTCATGGATCAAGGCCTTGTGTCATGGTAGCTGGTGGACAGCAGCTACTCTGTTCAGACACAGCCAGTGTCAAACCACATTTGAGCAAGGAACTACGCAAAAGCCCGAAGTCGTTCTTTGCTGCTATTGCTTGCTATCCCATGTTAGCCAAACTTTGAATCCAATTAAAACTTTTGGCTTTGCAGAAATCTGGATATAGGTTTAAAATGTGTGGTTCTTTCCCATCCCTTCTTCAGAAGCAAAAAAGCAACAGTAGTCACGTCTTTTTTTTTGCATTTAAAAAAAAAAATGGCTGCGCAATGGGGAATGCTGCGCTCAGATGTCACAGCACTGAAGTGGGTACCAATACCAGTGCCTTTCTTCCCAGATTTATGCTGGGAGTACCACATCATCTTTGCCGACAGCTCTCGAAGCAGCTCATGAGTGTGATGCACTGGGTGTCCGTCAGGCCGCAATCAAGGGTGCCCCCTTATGGGCAGTGCGCCGGGCTGGAGATAGCATAATTAATGTGTGCCCTCAGAAAAGAGAAGGCAGCAACAGGGAGATAACAAGCTTTTCCTCTCCACCCTCCCCCACTTCAAGCAGGCATTAAAATGATGGTTAAAGGACCATTTCTTTATATTAGATTTGCGAGGACAGGAAATGTTATATTTATTGTACCTAAAGGAAAATATTGTACAACAGCAATCTCCGTAATGATCGCTATAAAGTTGTTCCCTATTTTGTTTTGCTGAGGAACTGATTAAACTGACAGAATAAAAAGTTCCAGTACAACTTTTCAAGAAAAGAAAATTCTTTACGAACTACGCTTCTGTGAACAAAATGTTAAAGGTTTCTGGACTTGCGATACATGTACAATTCATTTAACAAAACATGTGCAAGTGGTATGTAAATTAACATACTTCCATTGTTCATCTGATGATAATAAATCATTTTCCTGAAACACATTCAAATCAAACACTATAACTTCACGGTGAACAACAGCCAGATGGGTTTTCTCCTCTTAATCCTCACCACCCCTTCTGTCCTGCGAGTTGCTGGACGGGTTGGTGAGTTCCCTCTGCCCCTCTTGCCTGGAAGCTGCTTAGAAACCCACAACTACGCCGAGGATGGCGGTCACACAATTTCAAATGCGATGTACAATGTTTTTTCAGTTGAAATGCCCGTGTTTGGTAGGGGTGGCTGTTAATATAGCTTGGTGTCAAGGTGCCACTTTATGTTGGGTTTTGCTGTCTACATCTTAGCCCTGTGGGTGATATGTCCTTGCATTTTGCTCTTGAGCACTGAGGGATATGCTATGGCTTTACATTCTGCCTTAAGCATGTGGTACTTTGTACTTGTCCAAGGGAGAAACAGGGAATGCAAGTCACCATTCACTTGGGGAAAGAAGTACCTTTTTAGAACTATTTAAGTACCAAAAGACACAGCTGCACGTAGCAGAAACTTCAAACCCATCCAGATGCCCAGCTGCCACGCTCTGTTTCTCAGCTCCTTTTGCTCTGTCAGAAAAAGTAGAGGCAAGTGGCTCTTGATCTCTCATCTTTGGAGATCATGAGGGTTGAACTGAGGGACTAAGGAAGGGGAAAAAAAAAAAGAAAAAAAAAGTCTTCATTATACTTTTGCAGAGTCAAGTAAAGGCATTGACAGTCTTAGCAAATACTGTAAAACTGAATCTTGCTTTTGTAGTTCATGTGTATGTTAATGTACTTTTACAAAAGTACTGGACTACACATCTGCGAACTCTAATCTCATTATAGCTGAATTAAATTGCAACAAGTACACAATTACACTATACAGCTCAAACTGGAGATGCATTTCAATTTACACTGCGTTATTTATTTGTTTACCAGCTAGCAAGTAACTGAGAACTTGAAGATTCTGAAAATGCATTCATATCTTGCTTCTCAGACCTGATTTCTGTTGTTGCTATGCAATAAAACTGGAAATAATTTTGGGATAGTTTAGATCCCACTTTTTTCCACATCATACACAGTAACATTTTGACTCTGTAGCAAGCTAGGGACCACTTAAGAGGAAGGCCACTGGGCCTTAAAAATAAAATTAGTTTTATTTCAAAGACTGCAGACCATTTGCTAGTATTTCATCACAATATATTGGCATACTTCTTCCCAATTTCTTCAATTGAAGAACTTGTACAAAATACTGATTTTGTTGTTGTTGTTTTTTTTATTTTTTTCCCCAACACATACTAATAATGACAGTTTTTCTCCATCAGCCTACCTGTGCCAGAATTTGGATGTGGCAGTGGTTAAAAAACAGAAACAAAATTACGGTCCATGCAGTGCTTTTAACTTTATTTTGGATATTGCACAGCCACATGAATCCTTGCATCTCCAGGCTTCCCTCTCTAAACTCTGATTGCTCCCCTCCTCCTCTACGGCCCTGGCAATGGCTTGCTGGTGAGGGCTGCCCTGTGCTAGGTGGCTGTGCCACGTGAGGCAAAGACCAGGGCAGCCGGCGAAGGCTTCTCACAATAAGGCGGCTTGGATGGGCTTTGTCCGTAGGGCAAAGAACTGGACAGGGAGGGTTAAGGGAAGTACCATGAGATGCTGCTACCTGGGTGCTGCAGTTGGTGGTGCAGAGATTGGGAGAATGAAGAATAGAAGTGGTGTATACAAGGAAGCACGGTGGAGTATGTTGATGGTGGCTGTGGAGAAATACAGTGCTCAGAGGCAACTACTACACGGCAGCACGGTGCTGTGTGCGCAGCAGTGGGTGTAGTAACTAACCCTGAGCAACCCTGGCCGTGAAGGTTGGGTGCACAATGTAGAGGAGAGCACTGGGGGCTGCTGGATAGTGTGGGAGCAAGGGAGGGGATTGTGGGGGCTGGCAACAGGGAGAGGACAGCGAAGCCCTGTTTTAATGTGCAGACAGACCAAGGTATCTGAAAGTTGTATTTGGCCCCCAGGAAAAGGACAATTAAAGGTTTTGGATCCAGCTAAGAACTCTAACATCGGTGTGCAATGGATGATCAGTGAACGTATGGCCATGGGCATGACCTTTCCCTCACCAGAGTCCCCTCAGCAGTGGCAAACTGTGACCTGGCAAAAAAGTATTTGCTATAAATGTGAAACTCTTCTGTAAACACAGCGTCTGTCAGCAGCAGACAGGGATAAAGACTAGCTGCCATTTGTGCAGTCAGGGCCTCTCTTCTGGCTGCTGGGTAAAAAGTACTTGCTAATGAGGTGTAATCCAATGTTATCCACCTAAAACGGGAAAGAACAGGACAAGAAAATAACACTGGCTTAAAAGTATGGGCAGAATGGCTTTTATACAAGTAGAACAACTATTTTCTTGTTACAGACCAGGTAAATCCCTGTTTATTTGCACAGGGGTGAAATAAAAACTCCAGAGCAGACAAGTAGATCTCTGCTTGTGCAGACATCTGTGCTGATGTGTGCTTTAACTTCCTCAGTCGGATGATGGAGAATTTGGGGGAGGCTTTAATTTTGAAAAAAGTAATTTCTCTAAATATACCTGCATTGATCTCACCTTTGTTGCAGCGTTGCACTAATTGTCCAGCATCTATTGTGTCTTGTTTTAAACTAGATTGCAAGGTTGTTGGGGGAAGGCCCATGTATTCTTATGTATGCTTTAGCCACTAAGCACCCAAAAATTGTGCCTGGGCTTTTCGATCCTACTGCAGTCCAAATGAAGCATAATTATGATTATAGAGAGCTACCATCTCGCCCTGGGCCAGCTGTCGAAAACCCTGCGAAAGCTGTATGACGGCAGGGAAAGGTTGAAAGTTTCTTGATGACTCCATTTTCCAAGAGGGAAGGAAAAAGGTGTAGAGGTGAAAGAGGGCCCGACAGCCTCACTCCCCAGGAGTGGGTGAATGGAGGGGTGCCCAGCCCCACTGAGGTGGGTGGCGCCAAGCCAGTGGGCTAGGAAGCACGAATGCCCCTCTATTTTGGGGCGGGAGCACTGGGTTTAGGTTTAGAGGTGCGGGTTTATTTCTGCCTCTTCCTGGGGAGCGCCTGGGCCTCCCCCAAGGTCTCTGCTCCCTCACAGCCTGCTGGGCAACAGGGCTGAAATGCGGCTCCTCATCACACAGCCAACACCACCTCTTACACACGCACCTGTATGCAGATGTACACATGCACGCCTGCAGCGAGACTGGCTGTGAGGAAGTGGCCTGTTAGAGATCCCTCGAGCAGGCTGCTCGAAGCCTCCCATGGCAGCAGCTGACCAAACTTTATCATTGTCTGTTGGTGCCAGGTAATTACGTAATTTTGTTACGTGGTGCGCAAGACACCAAATGGAGGTGGTATGTGGTCTCCTGACCCTTTCTAAAACTGTTACTGAGGATACTGAAGAGATGGCCACCCATGCAAGTCCTGAAGGGCCATGAAGTGCTTAATTTTAAGTGGCAAGGTTGCCAAGGGCTTGCACGTGGTCCTTCACTTTTTGTATAGCGCGGGAGGAGGCTTTCGGTGTGTCTCTGTTGTACGGGGTGAGAAGTACCATTAGTTGGTCTACCCCTGCTCACACGTAGCAGACATCAGTCCTGCAGCGAAGGGCGGCAGGGGCTGACCCTCGTGGTGTGACATCCCTTGCAGTAATCCAAGGGTGGCCCTGCTCTGCACCTGCACAGAGCACCTCGGGGCCTGGGTTTGCAACCCAAGTGCTGTTCAGGTACAGCGGCTTTACAAATTGTTCCCTGCTAGCTGGCAAACTCCCCACCTGGAGTCTCCTGCCAGCGAGACTTGCGCAGTCTTTGCCACAAAGTTCTCCCCAAGTGGCAGGACTGTGTGCAGCCCCTAGTATGTACATGAATAAATGCTACAGTAATAGAATTAATTAGTATCAGCCACTGGTGGGAAGGAAAGGCCTTATCTAGGAAAGAGAGTTGTACCTTCCCTAGATATTTCCCCACGAGTACATATATATTTTTAAAAATATATGTGTATATATATTAATAAAGTGGGTTGCATGTCATAATTTTATGCGGTTTCATTGCATAGTTTCCATACTGGCCATTTAACCCAGAATATCCATCAAACCCTTCACAATAAGCTTAAATCACTGAATGTTTTTCTGCTATAAAAGTAGTAGCTTTATATTTCTAAGTGCTCTTTAAAATGCAACAGCAGGATCTTTTTTGAAAATTGGAAGGCTAAAGAGCATTTACCTACAACAAAGCAGAACTATTCAAGGGAAAATTTGTATGTGTTGTTACCCTACTTTTTCCCTTTCTTTCTTCAGTGTTTTAATAAATAGGGCTAAGCAACCGACAAGAGGCTAGGTGATAGAGGAATGTTTCTGTGCACACTAATCCTGCCCATGTTCAGTACGCACATACTGTAGCTTTATAGCACTTATCAAACGAGTCTCAGAGCACTTGGCAAAAATCTAATCAAAGCCAAGGTGCTGTGTAAGATAGTGTAAACCAAATCACAGCAATTTAAATGACACGTGCAATTAACAGTTGGGGCCCTGTTTTTCCATATCAATCTCTTGATGACCAGGCAGCCCTGTCAGTTGTTAGCTTTACCCCACCATTCAACAGAACACAACAAACACTTTAAATTTTATTCTTTGAGCTCCCCGCTAAAGACTGCTTTACTGGATTCATCTATGTTTTCATAAAGTTTGTATGCTTAAAAGGCTTGCGTTGGCCTTAGAGGGGAACAACTCTTTCTGGCTGACTAGGCTGGGTTCTGGGACTCCTGGGAAGCAAATATGATGTTTTTTTTTTCTTCTTGGAACTTTTGTGGGAATGTCAGAACTGCTGAAGCTCCAGAGCAGGTCTGTCAGGTAATTTTGGCAAATTCTCAATGTGATAACTACATACAATACTGTACTGGAAAGGAAAACCCATTAGGAAAATAATAGTAACTAGTATACTTTTTTATATCGCATGATGCACACAATTTACCAAGAAAGTTAAATAATATTAAAATATTAATTGGATACATTTATGATCAAAGAATAAAGCAATACAGACAAAGCAAGATGGCCATCAGCTGGTTTCTCTATAAGCTTAAATCACTGAAAATTGTTCCCCTATACAGGCAATAAAATTTTGTTTTTCTAACTACCCCATAAAATGCAAAATTGGGACCTCTTCTTACAGCAGTTGAAAGGCTATTGCTTTTAATTGTCATTTACACTGGTTAAAATTAAAAGTGCAAGTTTCTGTGCACTGGAACATGCATGCATACACTGTGCTCTGTGCACTGTCTGTTTTATGTCCAGCCTCTGGATATTGTCAGATAAAAGAAGAACATTTTTATTTTGTGAAGGATGTTCTTATAAAAAGCAGCAAAGCACATCAGACAAGGGAGAAATAGTAAGTTAATCTGCCATAAAGCGGGACATGAAAATGTATTTTTCTTCATATCTGCGAAAGTTAGTGAAGCAAACCTCTTTATTTCAAATAATGAAAATTCGAGAGCCAATCCCCTTGTTCTTGAAAATAGAAAATTTTCCGCAATAACATTACAGTTGTTCTTAGTCACTTTTAATTTTTTAGCTATTAGGGTTCTCTTTTTCAGTTTCTTTCTTTCTTTTTCTTTTTTTCTGAAAAAGGAAGTGTAAAAATGCACATTTCATAAAATTAAAACCATGTGACCTTTATCACCCCAGGACCCCAGAATTTGGACACCAATAAAATATTTTGAAAGACTGGCAGTGGACTCATGGTAAAGGCAACACACGTAGGCCTATCTTACATCTTACAGCATCTATCCCCCTGTAGAAATGGGAAATAATTATCACAGAGAAGTAACATTACTTTTGCCTCCGGTGGTGTTTATCTTGTCTAAGGCATCACCGCTTTGGAAGACAGCAGCACAGAGTGGGAGAGTGCTGGGAAGGCCGATGGACAGCACGGCCAGTGGTAGCGTGGTGACACGCACTTGCAAACTTAAAATCTGGCGACTGAAGTAGCGTGGAGCTGCCTTTCAGGGAAGCTCAGAAAGGAGCAGGATGGCTGAGGGCTGGAGAGAAAGCTGAAGCTGGGCGGTAGGGTGCTGCACGACATGAAGAAGATAACACCGCTGGGGGATAACAGAGTACAGCAAGGAAATGGGCAGTACGGATAGACTTGTGCTGGAGCTGCTGTCTGGTGTAGGAAGCCTCGCTGAACCCAGGCTGTTTATGCCTGCTCAGCTTGTGGCTCAACATACGGTATCTTTCACCTCAGCATCTAAAGCCTCTGTCCTGCTGTTGCTCACTGAAATGCAGAGTGTTGCTCCCGCTGAAGTAGATAGGGTGAATCATGGGAGTGAAGCGATGTGGCTGCAAAAGCCTTTGTGGAGTGGGCCAGGAGCATGCCGGCCCATGGCGTACCAGGGAGGCAGCTGCTGAGCAGCATGGTGTGTATGCAACGCAGCTTCCCCAGCTAAAACCTGACAACTGAAGGCACTGCGAGGCCTCTGGACCACTGCCATATGCCTTACACCCTGGGTCACATGCTGGAATCTGTGCCACGAAGCAGTCGTGTGCGTGCTTTAGTCTTGCTGAAGTCAAAGGGAATTAAACACATCTTCAAAGTTCAGCATGTGCTCCAGCGCTCCTGTGTCCAGGAGGCACAGCGTCATTGTGCTGTCCTGCTGCGGGGAGGTGTGTTGCTGTCTCACAACAGCTTTGAGACAGCAGCAATCAAGTCAGAGGCTCACAATACTTGCTGCTGCGTTCTAGCTGTGTTCGGAAGGGAGCACATTCCATCTGAATGTGTGTTCAGTTTTGCACCTCTGAGCAGTGACTGCCTTAGAGCTCCCAAATTTTCAAAGAGTTACATGGGGATTTATCCAGCCAAATCCCATTATAATCAATGAGAGCCGGGTGAATAATTACACAGCAGTTCTTTGTAAATAGCGGGGAAGGTTGCCAGTTATTGCTGATTATGATGCTGACTTTTTGTAGATATAGATCCATTTGTCCGTTGGGAATTGCACTTAGACCACCGAGTTATTTCACATATTGGTATAGTTTCTGTGCATATCACTTCAAAGAACCGAGCTTGATGACTTCTGGTCCACTGTGTTAGCAGTCCGTCTCCTCTCCATCTCCTGTTGTTTCCTTTCACAATCTGAGTAACAAAAAATGGTGGTGTAAATAGAACTCCAACAAAGAGGTCTGTTGAGCCTGTAATGCTCCCCTGAAAGGAGGCTGTCTAGGGGATGAATGGAGCAGCCTCAGCCTAGCAGTAGCGGGGAAATAGATGACTTGGCATTGGAGAGTAGCAGCCAGCAGGGTGCATATGCCTAGTGTAGTGGCAAATAATGGTTAAGCTAGTCAGTTGAAGGGCTAAATGAGAGGACATTGTCTAACCCCGTAACCGTAACTAAATTGTAACCTGAAAAGAGTTTATAAACATCTGGCTGCTAGCCCATCTCTAAAGCTTAATAGCTAAATCGGAGGTGCAGAATTTTTTAAGGCTGCAGTTGAAATTATTACTTGGAAGTATTACTGTCTCAAGCAGATTAATTGCATTTCAGGATTGTAGACTGTATTAAATTGTGGTTTGAACATCTCTGCTGAGTTTTCCCATTAAATTAGTTTCCACAAGATCAACATTTATGATTGACGCCATTTCTATTTGGAAATAGACACTCATTTGGAAACTCATTTTGGTTTCAAGACATCTTGCTGCTGATTTTATAGCTCTGCTCAGTATTTCATACAGAATACTGGTCCGGTGATACACCTTAACTTCACTAATTATTATATTCATGTCTTTATTCCGATGCTAATCTGTTTAAGCTTGAATGGAGTGACAGATCTGTATCTTTTGATTTCTCACAAATTTAGCAGTGCAGGAGCACTTTTCCCTGTACGGTCCTATTTTATTTTAATATTGCTCTTTGGTGACAATGAAAAGCATATACTGGTTAGACTAATAAGCCTGTGACGTCCTCTGCAGACTAGCTTTTCAATCTTTTTATAGCCTCCATTATTAATAGGACAGCATCTATGTGCTCTGCATTTGTGTTGCAAATACTTACAATAGTTGGAATCATTTTCTAATTACTTAAACAATGCACTGCAGCAGCACCAATTGAAATTCCTGTAGGCTACAGGCTTGCTAATTGTTTCCTTTAGTAAACCTAATTTATAGGGCTGTGCAAATAGTTGCTGGGTTTAAAGTATTTTGGCAGCTGAACTGAAAAATAAATGTTATGGACTGAATGGAAACTTCATTTCTTTAGAATTGTCAGCACAAGAAGAAGAATTGTTTTGAGGTTCTAGAAACATTTTTTAACACCTGGCAAACTGTTTCATTTGGTTTTCAGGTACATTTAATAAAAGCAAAGGATTGGATCATAAACATGAGAGGGAAGCACTCCCAGCTCTCCCGTTCTATCCACTGGTTGAGTGAGTAGGGCAATTTACCTGGGATCTTAACAACTTAAATTCAAGATTCCAAACTGCTTCAAGCTTTTAGAAAGGTTCGCCTAACACTCAGATGAAAGTTTTAAGACTGGAAATGAAGTATTGTGGGATGGAGCTCTGTTTCTTTCCTAGGATGTCCAGATTAAACAATAATCCCAATGGATCAAGCAAGCAAAATCAGAACTGGTGGGTCAGGTTTCGTGTGCTGGATCTTCTCTGTTTATGAGTCTGACGTGGGGCCACGGCACACATCTACAGGGGCAAGAGAGAGTCTGAGGATCAGAGATGGTCTCTAACCCCTCTACTTCATGTTCTCCTGCTGCTGTGCAAAGTGAGCAACCTAGTCATCAGGCCATAAGCTTATTCCTTCTCTATCTGATTTATTCTATTATTTTAAACAATTTGGAAAAGCTTCAGTAGCAAAAGTTGAGAGTGAAACACCCAGCATACTCCCCATTCAAGAGTGTAGCTACCAAAATCTCTGGTTACCGGTTGAACTCTTGATCTGAACTGGGACATGGAGCACAGAAGATGAGGAGAGGACAGATTTAAACCTGGATCTCCCACAGCCTAGACAAGTGTTTGCCATCTTGTCTCATGCATCTATTTGAGTGTGCATGAGTGAGTATCGATCATGCCTGTGCAAGTCTGCTACCAAAACTGGAATATTTAATTGTAGAAATGTCCACTCCCAACCTTAGAAATGAAAAAGAAACAGCACTAAGTGAATTTCCCCAATTTATTTGAGTCATCCAAACCAATAAACCATTTAATGAAAAAAGTTCAGCCAGCTGTACTTGGTTAAAGGAACTTCTCATAGTGTGAAAATTGTCAAAGACTTTGGGTTTTTCCATTTATCTGAAATAACTTTTAAACTTTATAAATTTATCTGTAACTTTTACAACATTTTTCGAAGAGGCTCTTGCTCTGGAAAATCTCTGAGCAGTATTGTACATTTGGGAAAGTTGTCTAAAAAAAAGACTTGCAAAAGACTTTCTGTTTTTTGTTGTTTTCCAGTATTTTTACTGGCTCTGGAGTAAAACCAGCTACTAACAAGGTCTTATTTTTCACTCTTTCTGAAGGCTATGCATTTTTCATCATCCTCAGGTTTTCTTCCTGTTCCTTAACATACTTACATTTTAGCAATCTCAGTTAAGAAACTTTGTTTTTTCTCCCCCCTGTTTTTTTCAGGACCAAATAAGATTGACTGAAAGGCACATCCGCTGTGTCTTTGTTGCTTTACTTTGAATGCCTCCAGAAGAAACTGAAATACAAAAAGGTGCTTTCCCAGGTGCAGACCTAAGTGTATGCAAGCTTTGGTCATCTAGGTTCTTAAGGTGAAGTCTAGTGAATCTCACTCTTCCCAAAGATGACTATTTTCTTCTCCCTGCCCCTTGCTTTCTTCCCCATCTGCAACCTCCCTGCTAGCTGTAGCATTTATGCTATAACACAGAAAATGAGCATGAAATGTCAGACTAACAATTCCCTTCTGGGGTTAAGCTAGTGGCAGATGACTTGAGGACTATGCAAGCCCCTGCCCCAAACTGGGGGTTTTCTGTGACCTGTTGTATCCCTATCTCTAAAGATAAACTTGAAGAACCGGCCCTCCTCTGCCTTCCCAGGGATCTGCTCTCTTATCTCTAGTAGTTGCTCACCAACACTTTTATCTGTCAAAACCCTCTCCGCTGCCCTAGCAACAAGCATCCAGGCTCTTTTCCAGCTGACATAAGCTTCCTGCCACCTCCTGATGACAAGTACTTCCAACATTTCCAGCTGTCAGACTTTCAGCATCTGCTCCACATGTCACCAGGCTGACTTTGCTGAACCTCAGGCAGCTTTGCTCTCAGCCAGTTGCCTGACGCTTTATGGTGAGAATGACTTCATCCTGACCACAGTCACTTGTCCACCTTTTTATGTGCTGAACCAGTGACAATCAGGGTTGCTGTTTTTCTCTTCCAGATAGCTTCTGTTATTGCATTTATATACCAGTGCATGTTTTATTCAGACTTAGTCAGCTTTTGTATTAATACTGTTAATACTGAGCAGTGGCTTCAGCAGGGCACCATTAAATTTATCCAAAGTGCTTCTCTTCTAATTTGAGTTTGAGCAGCAGTGGCTCTTCTGAATTGTTGATGTCCTTAATTTATATATAGCATGACATTTAGAAAATAAATGTCTGAATAATGTCTTACTGTTGAAGAGTCAGACTCTTCAACTGGATTTACTCTGCTGCTATTAACGTATGTGGAATTTTACCACTGATTTCCCTAGGACCAGCTCTAGGCCATCATTTCACACTTCATAAAGTCTACCTAGAATGTGTGTTGGTACCAAATTCCCTGGTAAATCTTGTTCTCTTTTTTTTTAAAGCTCTGTTTCTGCATCGTCCTTTCAGTAGTGTGTCAGAAATGGAATACATAAGCCAGATGAGAATCTCCCACTGAAGTAGATTATGCCATTGCTGTATTCACCAGCACCTCCTTCTTATCTCCTTTTCGAGTGCTGCTGTGTGTAAAGTTTTCCACAAGCTCTTCTAGATCCTTTTCTCCTTGAGAGGATCAAAGATAGAATGAGTGTGGGAGACAGGCAAGCAGGGGGAGAGCCCAGTTGGCAAATAGATCAAGCCTGGGCATTGGGTGCTCAGCCTTATCAAAATTACCATAAGGCTGAAAAGGTGTATTTTTCATGTCCAAAATACAAGTGTGCTGAGCCATGCCTTGCAGGTGGTCATTAGGCTACCATCTGAAGGGATCCAGCCTGCTGCTCTCCAGCCCTTGCTCCTTACCCACTATGAAGGGCAGATCCCCAGGAGACCTCTTCATGTGCTGCAGGGACAAGCTATACAGAGACAAAGTTGATACTGCAAGCTCTTTAATAGCCCTCACCATCCCAGCAACTTCATTTGGTGCTGGGCAAGCCATAGCAGCAAAGTGAGACTGAGCCAGCTGTAAGATACTTGCTTCTTTGCAAATGTCTGGGCTGAGGGTCTGTTTTTAGGATGCACTTTGTGTGACCTACCTGCCACCTGCATCACCCCCTCTCCATGCATCAGACAGCGTAGCCACGGGATGGTCTTCTGCTCAGCTGCTAAACTCACCACAAACCATTCACTGTATTTACCTGTTCTTATCCAGGGCTAATTTTGGGTTGAGTAAAAGAGCTGAGCTGACACACTGTCTGCCTTGTGCGATTGATACCTCTGCCTCAAGGAAGGTGGTGGGAGGATACAGCTGGGTGGTCAACAAAATGGAGCCTCTATGGAGCAGCTCATATTTAGATACAGTATGCACATGTTAAGTGTAGTTTTTGCTACGTGAACTTCACCTTAAGCTAGGTTGTGGCCCTCTACCAGCATAGGAGATGTGCTGTATTGTAATCCATGTTCTAGATGTCTCTGATGATCCTTTTGAGTTTCATATCGGAGAAAATGCAGTGTCTCTTCCATCTTCCATTTTGAGAAATCTCATTAAATAATAGAACCTTTAGTAACTATAACTATATATATAACTATATTGCTGACTTTTATATTACTCCTTGTTATGTGCTTGTTAGTTGCAGCAGTTGCCAGGTGAGTCTTAACAGTTAAGGTAGTTTCCTGCTCTATTGTGTTCTGGAAAGCAGTGTTTCATACAAATCTTGTCTTGTTCATCTACTTAATGTAGTAGTACAAAGTTGAGAAGGATGCTAATCCTTCCAGCAAGATTTCTAAAGCTCAGTTCTGAGTTGAGGGACTGATTTCCGTGCAGTGTTTTCTCATGAAGTACAGCTAGCGTTAGAATTCCAGTGTAAGTCATATATTCTAGTCAAATGATGGAACAAAAGAGTTACGACAATTTTAACATTTCACATGTGTGGGACAGATTATGATACTACTACTGCTAATATTTTCAACAGTCTAGATGCCCTTTCCAAAATCCCTGGATGCCAAGTACATTAAACTCTCTAAGAATATATGTGTTGCAGCCCAATTTTTAAATATATGTGGGTATCTCAAGCAACAGATAAGCATCTGTAATCACCTAACGAGATTTTAAATATGCCTTCTTCTGTTGCTTCCAACAAAATTAATTTTTTGTCCTTTTGTTGTGTAAGTTACATAAAATCAAAACCTAAGAATACCTTGGAAATTGAGCTTATGCTTTAGTTTCATAGACTTTTTTGAAAATCCATGTTCTATTTAAAAATCCACATTGTGTGAAAAAAAAACCCCAAAACATTTGTATCACTGGGATGATTATAGTGTTACATACAATTCACAGAATGTAAATAAGAGTACTGAATTTTTTCCCCATATTGAAGAATCCAGCATCTGAAGGAAACGAAGAGGCTGTGTGAGGCTATAAGATTATCTTCAAAATAATTTTCTTCCCTTGTTGAAAACAAATTATTAAACCCAGTAATCCTTAAGATACAGTATGGTGTTTTTTTTCTTGCCTGATTATTTTTTGGGGGGGAGTTGCTCTAGTTTCTGAAAGTTAACCTCTCAAGACTCCTTAGCCTTACCTATTACAATTAAGCTATTGTTTTGCTTAGGAAAGTAGCCTGACTGAATTCAGGTTTGTGCCTCAGAGTAAACTGAGATGATTAATAGCCTTGTGTGTGTGCCTAACGATGTGAGCCCTGCAGCCACTGCAGCACCTGCCTCCGTGTGTAAGCAGCTCTTGCACACTATTGTGCAAGGCTGGAGATTCACATAACAGAAAAGGCAATTAGACAATGTTAGGGATTTGAAGCAAACTAACAATGCAGGGAAATTGCCAGGGACGGATTAGTTATCTCTTGCCTGATAAAAGCAGGTATCAATGGAAAACTCTAAAATTGTTCTTCCATAGTGGCTCCATATGGAAAGTTTAATGTCTAATGAAGACTGCCAGGGTTAAGCTCTGAAAACAAAGACCTGGAAAGTTGAAAGTGTGCTTAAATTAACATTTCTGCTACCCTTTCAGATCACTCCTAAGTCTATGAGTGGCTGCTAGTTTGGGCCGTGACTCTAATAGCACCCTGTTGTGTCCAAACAGAAAATACTGCATGATTTTAGCATCATCTTTGTGGACTGAAAATTCCTCCAAAAGGATGATCTGCATTGTTTCGGTTTTGAAAGAGCTGCATTAATAGTATTGCCTTATCACGGGTATATATATGCTCTTTCTTGTGTCTGTTCTGTAAGACATTGACCATACCTCCTAACTTGTGCTGGTCTTTCTGGCCGGACAGCTTCTCTGTGTGTTCAGTAATTGGTTTTGAAGTTTGCTCCATCAGCTGCTTCGCGGTGCAGCTTTCTGGGTTGGTTGGTTATTTTGATGAGTCGTGAGAGCGATGGGCTGGCCGGCTGATTGCTGAAGTGTTCCTCCTGGCTGGGTGACAGGCTTGCTGGCTGACCTCGGCCAACTGGCTTTAACTCTGGTGGGGGATAGCGGATAATATTTTCCAAGGCATCTAGGTGATTTAGGAGCCCATGTCTCACCCTGAAGGGGGTTGATGCATTTGGAAAATGTTACCCTATTAAATTCACCCCAAAGGGATGTAGCATAGGCTAATTTATGTTTGTAAGACAGCTTGAGGTCTTGGATTCCTATGATGTGAATATCTTGCACTCTCCTCTTCGTACAGAGGCAAACAAGATCCATTCCTGTGGTTGCTTCATCAGACAGTCAGGCTGTACTGAATCTACATCTGCTGATAAGAAAGCAACTTCTAGATAAATCATACAGGCATGTCTCTGAAGCCTAGAAAGAAGAACTTCTGGCTTCAATAACAAAAGCCGGGGCTGCCCGAACTAAGGAAGGCCGCCTACCGCTCTGGCAGTGACTGATGCATCGCCCTTCCTCCAGCATTGCCAACTGCGGGCACATCACGAGGGCTCACAGGGCTGGTAGGTTTGGCGAGGATGGCAGCAGGACTGCAAAAGCAGCAAAAAAGGGACTGTCCTGATGGCTGCACGGGGGCCACTCATGCCCCAGTAGGCACCTGGGGGACGATGTCCTGAGTCATGGTGGCTCTGCTCTTGGCTGATGCCCTCGATGGCTGAAGTCAGATAGTGAGACATCTGGAAGAAGATTGAGAGAGGCCGTGGCCCCACTGGGGGAATGCAGGGGTTCAACAGTGGGGCTGAGATGTGTGGGTGACCTGGCCATGCAAGGGAAGGCGTGCTTTATCTGTGTGTTCTTTATGCTTGCTATATTGTTTAAATATCTTTATATTCTGCTGCAGAATAGGAATAGTGGCCGTGCCTGAGGCAACCAGCATGTGTCTATGGTGCTCCCTGTGGCATCTAACCGCCCTCCTGTCCTCACAGAAAATCATTAATTAAATTTAAATGCCTCTTGCTGAATTTTCCGCATAGGTCTTTTTATGTCTTAAGCTGGTCATTAGGATTTTTGTGGCTTCTGTGTAGTTATACTGCATGAGTTCTTTAATAAACCATACCAAGGGTGAAAGTGTCTGTGTGAGAGGGGTAAGAGAGGCTGAGTGGCTTCTCTGTGGGTGTCCGAAGTGAATGAGAAGTGAGGGAGAAAAGAAAGGATTAAGAAGTAATTAAAGGATAGAGAGAACGATAAATAAGGAAGAAAAGAAAAGACTGCGAGGAATATTGCTGATAGGCTTTAAATTTGAATTTGGGCTTTTTTTTTTACACACTCAGGGGGGAAGAAGAAGTTGGAGGGAGCCTTGGTTGCTGTTACGCTTTCAAATTACAATCTAAGTGCTGCCTTGATTATACACCGTTCTGATTGCTGTGGCCTAGTGATTAGAGCATAAAACTTGGACACAAAAAATATGCTGCTTTTCATGACTGTAAAGGACTTGCTGGGTGGTTTTGAATGAGTTATTTCACTTCACTGTGCCTCATTTTCCTGATCTGCAAAATAGGGATATTAATGCCTATTTTTGTGAAGGCAGTCTGAGAAACTTAAATGGAAACTTCTGTATAAATGTCAAGTATCATTATTATTGTTCTTAAACTAATCCATTGTAGTCAACTGCTTTTGTAGTTTTTATGAAAGCAAATACAATGGGAGCTACATAATTGGCTGCCTAACAATGTTGTTTTAATTAGAAGACGACAAAAAGTGTCTGAAAAATGCAACAGTGGGTTGCCTTTTTTCATCAATTGCAAAGAAAAATTCTGCTAGAACTGAACCATACCGTACCATACCAGGTAATAAAGTTACTCTGAAGTATATCTGACACAATAATCAGAAGTAATAGGCTCCGATAATTTCTTGTAACATGTTTGGTTCACTATTTGCCTGGCACAGTTGAAGATTTTTTTATTGTTGAGCAAGTAAAAGTGAGGGTAAAACTGGGAAAAAAAATTGTGTTTACTTCTTTGCCAGCATCTGAGAGATGAAGTTTCCTCAGCTGTGACTTTAAAATCCTAATTTGCAGTTGAATAGTTTGCAATGTCTGGTTTATACACCTTTGGAAACAGATAGTATAACAAACACTGACAGTCCCTCTCCTTGGTGTGGTGAATATGACCCATCTTTTAAGAGGATACTCCTAGAACAAGGTAATGGAACTAAACTGGGAAAGCGTGAGTCCCATTACTCTTCACATTTGCCTAAGTCCTGCTTATCTGAAAGGTAATCTTGCCTCTGCCACTTCACCCTGAGGGCGGAGAGTCCCAGTGATTCAGTCCAGGGTCACATGCAGAAGGCTTTATCCATAGGGGTATGCGGTATGGCAGGATGCTCTTAATCTAGGATGCTGATTGTACTAGTAAAATTGAATGTTTGCAAGTCTAGTTTATTCTTCTTCTCCTGAATTTGTCCCGACAGGAACAGGATTTTGCTGGTGTAACAATGTTTATTTTGTGATTGAGGAAGGAGAATGTGGGGTTTTTTTAAAGACAGAGCGATGTTGGTCATAGGTAACGTGTCTTCCTATATTTAAGTGATTTGGCAAAAATCTGTTATGTAGTCTTGGCCTTAACATGACCCCAGAGTGAGTAACTTGTGACCTGTCTGTCCTCATCAGCGTCAGTACTGCTGCCTTCTAGGACAGCCCAGTTAAGGTAATTTTTTGGTTGCTGTAGGACTTAGTATCTGTAAGGCAGGCTAGTGGAGCAGTCCTGGCTGTTCGTTTTCGGTCCCCAGAGACTGCACTGCAACAACTGCCTCCTTGAAGTGCTTTCCTCCTCCAGGCAGCACGAGCCCATTTTCTGCAGGCTCATCTTCAGCCAGCTCCTCTTTATCTGTGAGCTTGTTCCCTCTAAAACCAAGGCGTTCAGGGACAGGTATTACATTATACGCTCAGTGAGATGGGTAGAGCAATGTGACATCTGAATGCTGATGGCTCCGTATAATGATGGACATGCTGGTATTAATACAGTCATGCCATAGCATAAAAAAGACTCAAATGTTTCCTGGGAAGCCAGGGCCATTCAGAAGAAAAGTTTTAATGACATTTCAGCAATGTATTTGCCTTTAAAGAAAGATACTGCTTCACAAAATAATTAAAAGCCAGTTTGGAATGGGGCTTTTTGTTGGGTGGTTTGTTGTTTGTTTGTTTTTAAATTGTTATACTTTTGAGGATATTTGTGGAGACTGCTCTTGTCTTGCTCGGTCAGAGTCCTACTGTTGTTTGTACCAGGGGTAGTGAGTGCATTACCACTGTGAGAGAGGGCAAACAATTAATTTTTCTAAAACAAAGGTAACATGTTGGATCTTCAGATTTTATCTTTTTGTCCTGATGGTGAAAAACAATCACACTAAATACATGAAATTAATATGATTTTTTTTTTAAAGAAAAATGTAGTGTTAGATTTGTATTCTGTCTGTGAATGGTTAACATAAGTAATACTCTTCATCAGACATTTGTAAGAAAAATGCTGAAAAACATTCCTCTAGTTACACTATTAGGAAGGTTTTATTTTCTTTCTCAGTAAGACTAGTGAGTGTACATACACACAAAACATGCCTTGCCCTACCATTATTCTGAATTGCTAGCTGCAAATGAGATTTTTCTGTCTACTCTTGCACTCCTTAATACATCTTTTTCAAGTGTAAGAAATGGATAAATGGATTTGATTTTTAAGCAAGTGGTCTCATTGCAATTCCACATCAGCAAAAAGCAAGAGTCTTCTGAGAAGATGAGATGAAAATGCAGGCAGTCGAACAAAGGAGCCCCAGAAAACTCATCTCGATGAGCTCAACAGACACATGTTAAAATGAGTTGACTGAACCTCAGTCCCGTGGGTTGATCTTTGGGGAAATGAGGTCCGCCATGTTTTTTCTGATTGCAGCACTAGATGCTTCCACATGCTTCTCTGCTGGCTGCTTGGGGTGGAAGGCCAAATTTTGCTTTGCCGTGACAAAGCCCACTCGGCCAGCTTTCTCCCAGTTCTCCCAAAACAGATTAAAGTGAATACAGACCGAGACAATGGGTAAACTATGATGTAAAGTTTATATACAAGAATATAACATTTATCTGGAGTATTTACAAGGTTAATTAAAGCAATATTTTACAACTCTTTCAGGTTAACCACTAGGTATATTACAGTTAGGCTACAGATGGTTTAATTTGCAAAATAATAATAAAAAAAAAAGTTGCATTCAGATCAACCAGCTCCAAAACTTGTTCATTTTTTCTGAGAGAGAAGGGCTCAGACTTGTGGAAAATAAAGTGTGAGAACGGTTAATATACTCTTACTGGTGCCTATGTATCACATGCAAGAGTCGTAACATGACCTTTATAGTGTTAATATAGATGGCAAGCCATTTCACCTTGGTGAAAGAGTCGTACCCACTGTGACAGGCCAGTTGCACACGTGGCTGTATTTCTCTGCATCTCCTACTTTTGCACAACAAACATGCATGTATACAGAGAAGCAGCAATATAAATGAACCAGCATTACCAAAACAAAGAGGGAAAAACCTCAGACCAAAGTCACATTTGCAACCATAAAAAAAAAAAAAACCCAAGCTTTAAGCGAGATACTTTAATACTTCCCAAAAATAGTCATGATTTTTTTTTTATTACATTTTAACCTCTGTACAAAAATGGAGAGCTCCCTCCCCTCTCAGAGAGCGGTCACCATGTCTTATGCCCGTGGCATCTCGAGGCTTAGAAGGGCCGAAGCAAGAAGGTGCGGAAGGCCCGGAGAGCTCGGGGCAGAGGCGGCTGCCGGAGGCGGCCAGAGCTGAAGCCACTAACACTGCAGTTTGCGGATACTGCGGGAGAACCGCTTGAAAGCCCGCTGCCCTTTCTGCCACCGCTTCAGTGAGGTGATCACCAGTTCCCCAGCTTGCTTTTGGCCCATCACCAAGTAGGGGACGTTGATGTCGTTCATCTCATCGCAGGTACACTGGAGGCCACCCTTGAGCCAGAGCACGATCTTCCTCAGATCCCTTTCCGTCAGCCCATTCAGCTTGTAGATGGTTTTGCTCTTTGTTTCAGGGGTGATCTTGGTATCCCCATTGATGTAGGCAATCTCCTTCACTTTTATCTTCAAGGCTAATAGAGCGAGGGGAGGGGGAAGTGGGGGGAGAGAGAGAGAGGGAGAGAGATTGAGAGGTTTTTTCCCATTAGCGCACATAAAGAGGACCTGGGGAGGGAGGTGCTCTATTGCTAATTAAACTGTCAGGGCTGACAGAAGAGGCAGCAGGTGGCTCCATTTCTAAAGCCACAAAGGGCATGCAAGTCATTTCAGTTTGAATCAACCTTAGGGTTGAGGTTTTTTGGGTTTCTTTTCTCCTCTTCCCCCCTCCCCCTCTTTTTCCTTCCTTTCTAAATTAATATTTTCTCCAGCTTTTCTCCTGTTTGCAAACAGAGAGAAGGCAGGTTGGCTACATTAAGCAGTGCTCTGGTTTTAGCTGGGAGAGGACAGTCTTCCTGAAACTAGAGTTTGAAGGGGAGGTGGGGAGGCGGGCACCTAGACCTAATCTGAAACCTGATCTCTGCTGTGGCTGAAAACTTCTAAACTTAATTTATTAGGCTGGAGAGGATTTTAGGCAAACCTGTAAGGAAATGATATTTCACATGCATTGTTTTTTTGAAAGAATAGATCCTGTGGAGGGCAAATTGGTCCAACAGCTGCATTCGATTTGGTAAAATAACTAGGAGGGGGATACAGGGCCCTGTAAGAATCTGTGGGGCATGTTTAGCTTTAGGAGGATTTATCTGAGTACAATTTACCAGGCCAAAGCTATTGGTTGTTTTAGCAATTATGTCCCACAGTCATGGTTTCAGGTTTTGGGTGGTGGGGTTTTTTTTAAAAAAGAAAGACTTTTGAATTGTTGTAGATACTTATACTACAAATCTGTTTCCAGGTATAAACATTGACCTATTATAAAAGGATTCCCCTCCTTATTCCCTTTTTCTCTTGAAATGCTAATGTGCGGATAATGTGCCGTTCAGTTGTCTGTGTCGAAGGGGCTTTCTTGTCCTCTTCTAACCCCAGATCTTCCCATTAAGTTTATATCCCCAATTGTCTGTGCATTACCTTCTCTGTCAAATGATATATAGAGCTTCATTCTTAATCTGCGGAGAGAGTCTTTCTTACGATACATGAGATTGGTCATGCAGCTCTTTCTCATACGTCTAAATGAAGCTTTGCTCTGCTTCTCCCCAGGCAATAGTCTGGATGAAAGATTCTTTCTTTTTTTCCATTTTACTTTCTATTTGGCTTGCCAGCAACATCCACATAAAAGAGCACTACTTCAAAACAGCAAACAGAACAGAACTATAAAAAGGGCTACTTTTTATTCCAGGGTGGATTTTTGTGTATCATGACCCCGTAGTCAGATGGGTCTATCTGCAGATAAGACAAAGCCCTGCCTTTATTTAGGCACATCTCTCATTGACTCCACTGGGAGTTTTACCTGATCCTCAATTCTCAAGTTTCAACCGAGGGGGCTCTGCTTCCACTTACCGAAGTCATTTTTGCAGAGGTTTTCCACAATGTCGTTGTCGTCTTCGTTTTTGTTTTTGCAGGCATCGCAGACCTTGGGTGCTGGGAATGGAAGGGACAGTCCCCATCAGGCCCGGGGAGAAAGGAACAGCAGGTGGCGTTGGGAACCCTCCGGGAAACGCCGGCTTTCCATCCCTCCACGGACGGACTCGCCCTGCGCCCTCTCCCCCCCGGCGCTGCCCGTGCGCTTTTGAGGCGCCTTACCTTGCTGCAGACCCGCTGGAGGGGGGGAGGCACGGTGTGCTTTTAAGGTCACACCTAAAGGTTTTTACGGGGGAAAAGGGTAAAAGGGGAGGGCACACAACAGGAAACACCCCCAGCCCTGCGCTTCAGCGATGATCTTTGCATAAGGAGATCGTCCCTCTGGGACTCTGCGCAGCTCGAGTCCTGGATCTTTTCTTTGGGGACGGGCAAAGGTTTGGGGGTGCGGGCCGGTGCCAGTTCCCCGACGGTGCCTGCAGTTTCCCCGGTCCCCTCGGGAAAGCCTCCTTGAGCCTGATCTGCGGCCCTCTCCCCGGTCCCCCCCCCGCCCCGGGGCGTACTCTAACAGGCGGGAGGCGCCTCCGCTCCCCTGCAGAAAGCTGGGAAGGGACCCCGCTGCCGGGGCGGCTCATCGGGGGACAGATGCTGCCGGCCCGGGGGCTCCCTCTTACCTTCCCTGGTGACCGGGAGGATGTGGTCGCTGCTGGCCAGCGGGATGCAGAGGTCGTTGTCCTTGGGGAAACGGCTGCAGTCCAGCATGTCGGGCCAGGGGAAGCCGAAGGCGGACATCACCGGGGCGCAGCTCTCCTTCACCTCCTCGCAGAGCGAGTGGCAGGGCTGGATGATCTCGTCCAGGTCGTCGATGCAGACGGGGGCGAAGAGGGAGCAGAGGAACTTCCTGGTGTCCGGGTGGCACTGCTTCTGCACCAGCGGGATCCAGGTGGAGGCCTGCTCCAGCACCTCCTGCACCGTCTCATGCCCCAGCAGGTTGGGCAGCCGCATGCTCTGGTACTCGATGCCCCGGCACAGCAGCATCGGGGCGGGGATGGGTTTGCAGTTGGAGCGCTTGTAGGAGAAGTCGGGCTCCCCGAAGGGGAAGAGCCCGGCGGCCGAGCCCATGCATTGGGACGCCAGCAGGAGCAGGGCGCAGAAGCGGCGCTGCATTTTGGGGCGCAGAGGAGGAGGGGGGGGCTCTGGCGAAAGGCTTGGGGGGCCGGGGTGGCGGGGCGCGGAGCGGGCGGCGCGCCGCTGCCCTCAGCCGCAGGCAGCGTCCCCCAGCCCGGGCTCCTGCCTGCCAGACGGGGACGGAGGGTCTGAGCGAGATACGGGGGCAAACGGGAGTTTTCTGGATTTTTTTGTATGCAAATAGCAGGGGGAGCGGGGGCTGGGAGGAGCCTGGTGACAGCCATCCAGAAAGGATTGGTCACTACTTTCTCGGTCTGCTTTTGCTCAGGGGGATTGTCTTTTGGCAGGAAATCCTTGCAAGAAACGTTACAGTGCGAGCACGGGGAAGGGGGGAAAAGATCCCCGCGAACAAAGAGCCACGAAAGCCCGAGGAGCTCCTCGGCCGGGCAGGGGGAGAGGGGCGGCTCTCGGGCCGCGGGTAGCCGGAGGTGAGCTTTGCCGCTAGCACAGCTACTGCGAAGCGGCGGGACCCCCCCTTTCCCCCCGGCCCCCCCTGCCCACGTTTGGCGCTTCCCCTGCCAGCGGATGCATGATGTGGCCGGGCCGGTTCCCCAAGCAGGGGGCGAGCCTGCCTGCTCCCTCAACCCCCGGGGGGTGTCTGGCACCTCCGCCCCCTCCCCGCGCTGCTGGCAGGGCTCGGCCCGGCGCTGGAGCCGCAGGCAGCGGCTGGGGGCTGCTGGCTCTCCCGGCCCCCTTCGGCTCGGCAGCGCCCAGCTTCGGGGACTGCCCCGCCGGGCAATCCTCCTGCACCCCCAGCCCCTCCTGCCCCAGGCTCGGCCCTGCGAGGAGCGATGGCCCCCGACAGCCAAAGGGGGTGTTTTTGCCCCGGTGGGAGTATCCAAGTGTTTCTGAAATACTGTCACCTGGCACGTTTTTCTGAGGCTAAAAGCGTGGGCCTGGCTCTGCACAGCATAGGCGCATCCCTTTCTCTTTGCTCCTGTCTTCACCTAGAAACTCCCTTAAAGAATTATGTTTGTGTTGATTTACCACAAAGGGGAAGACAACAGGAAAGGCACTGGGATCACAATGCAGCTTCAGTGCAATTTGGTTATTTCTTGGATTTTTAGTAATATTATTTATGGGATTATTATTGAAAAGAGTAGGCCTGTGCAGTATCATTTTGTGGTAAACCACATTCATTAATCAACTACTAAATATATCTCCTTATAGAGATGTGTTATGGGAAGCTAGCCTTAGCCATGATGACTTCTGTAAATTGCAGGATTCCTGTATGTCCAGACCGGGCTTCCCAGGGGTCCGGGTCGCTGCTTGTGGCGTAGGAAAGAGATGGGACCTGCAGCATCCCCCCTGGGACAGCACAGGACTGCCGTGCTGGAGTGGCTGCCCCGGGCGGGCTGTTGTCACGCACTGAAGCCAGTGCCAGCTCCCTCAGAGGAGGTGTCAAGATCCTCTCCAGTGGGCCATGCTCGTGGGTGTCATCTCCCTGTAGGCCAGCTTATCTGTTACTTAAAGTTGTTTCATACCTGGAAAAGAAATGTCCTCACTTGTGGAAAAGCTTAAAAGTAGTTTATTTCTTACAGCTCCACATATTCTTGCCATTTATTGTCTGTGTTCAACTCATTCCTTTAAACAATAAATCTGTAAGCTCTTGGCCTCAGTCGGCTTCCATGGCACCATGCCCCACTGATGACTTATGGTGCCCATTCCAAGCCCTTTTTGCCAAGTGCTGAGGGTTGCCAGGGGCTGTAGCTGTTGCCACTTGGAGGAGATGTCACTTCCAGCTCCCAGTGCTGGTCCTGTTGGCCTCTGTCCCCAAACTCCACTTCCGTGGAAGGGGACCTACCAGCACATTTGCTCTTACCCTGAATAGCTGGGCTATTCACCAGGTCTTTGTGAAATGGACAAGTTTGTGGTTTGTTTTTCTCCCTCCTTTTTTCACCACTGCTCGTTTTTTGGAGTCGTTGACATCCCTTCAGGTGGGTCTCAGCATGAACAGAAGACAAAGTGCCTGTTCCATAAATTCCTGGTAGCCCCGTACACCGCTTTCCAAAGACCCAGCCAGCTGCGCTATGGGAAAGCAAGGACCCAAATCTGAACAGACTCTGTTTAGACTAGAGATAATAATCACTTTCTAGGGTGGAAGATGAGACATTTCCGACAGAAATCTGCTCATTTTTTCCCCCAGAAATGTTTGCTTGTTTCCAGCCCACAGGAAATAAGGAGGAAAAAACACGCTGTTTTTCCTGGATTAAGCTTTGATTTGAAATGAAGCTTTATGAGACCTTACTATTTCCATTTTTAATCACCCTTGCGGACCTCATTTACTATAAATTTGAAACGATCTGAGATCATGTAAACAAAACCAGCCCAAGCCTGCAGCCCCAAGCAATGATGACTACCCTCGCTCTGATCCCTTGCAGGGGAAAGCGCCGGAGCGCGAGGTGCCATTGGTGCTCCTCGCTGCAAACTCGGGTACGGCTGTCCCGGCCCGTGCACCTGAGCACCGTTTGCATTCGTTGTGGTTTAGCAGGGCCCGTACACTGATGCGGCTGGGTGCGAGCTGCACGGAGTGGCTGCTGCGGGCAGGAAACCTGCTGCATTTGCAGGGTCCAGATGATTTTCAGGCTAAATGCTTACAGTTTAGCAAAGCCTAAGCAGGAAGAGCAGCTTTGGGTGTCTGTGCCAGTGTGCTCAAGGGCGGAGAGGAGTACGATCCCTGCGGCCTTGGGTGGCAGCTGAGGGCAAACAGACCTCGCAGCCTTCCCGCCCTGGGCCGGCCCCGCTTGGCGTGCATCGCCTTTTGGGAGGGGTGGGGCTGACTCCGAAAGGCGGGGCTGGGCCGCCCCGGGGAGCGGGGTTGTGTCTCTGCTGTCCAGGCGGTGGCTGCCTTCCCGGGTTCCCAGGGGAAGCCGGGGCGGGGGCAGAGGGTGTCACTGCCCAGCTCGGGGGCATCCCGGGGCGGGGGGGAGCTCCCTGTCCGGAGCTGGACCGGGGGCGTGGGGGTGTCCCGCTGCACGCGCTCAGGCTAATAAACAGGCACTGTTTCACGCTTAATTGGGAATGAAACTAATGAGCTCTTCGCGACCGTTGGCGGTTTAAGCCCCGCGGGCAGCCCTTAGCGGTGGCAGCTGCCCCGGCCCAGCCCCTTTCTTTAAGCCTAGGCGCGGCTGCCCGCCGCGGGCCGGCGCTCTGGCCTAAAGCCGCCTGAGGAAGCAGGGCTGAGGGCCGGGCAGCAGGGACGGCGTCTGCGGGAAGGGGAGAGTCCCCCCGCTCTCCCCGGAGATTGCAGCCGCCAGGTAGGGGCACTAAGACGACCCCCCCGCCAGGAAAAACGGGGGTCCGGAGGGTTTGGGCACTCTTCCGGATAAAGCCCTGATCGGCGTGGTCCCACCTGGGGGGAGCCAAGCAGGACGGCACTGTTAGAATACAATGGTGTTTTAAGGTACGTTTTTGTTGTTTTAAGGGGAGCATGGCTTTTTCAGCCTCTGTAAATTCATCAAGTGGCGTGGACAGTTAAGCTGCTTTAAACCCCTCAAAGTTGTGGAAGCGTTAAGCAACATAAGCTCTTAGAATGCCTTTAATCCTTAAGTGTTTACATCACCTTAAATCTTGGGAGTGAGATGAGAGAATGAGCTGCTTGGAAAAAAAGATCCCAGTCCCATTTCTCCCCCCCCTGGAAAAAAAAAACAACCAAAAAAACCCATCCTCTCAGTAAAAGTCACCTGATGAATGGTGGTGGAAATTGATGAACTGTGGTGAAAATTACTTGAGTCCTTGGTGCTTGCAGGGAGTTATGAGTAGCATTGTGTTCTACAGAGCATGCCAGGTCTGTGCCATCTGTATTAAAACCATGGTGCTGCTTCATCTTGCTCTCAGGCCGTGGTGTGGACTCAGGTCTTCTGTACCCTTTCCTGGCCAGTCTGGGAAGCTGAGAAGTGGAAAAGGGAAAATACATTGACACTTGTCTGTCTGCTAAAGAGTAGGTAAGACTTGCTTCAACGCAGGCAGCAATAAATGCTATCAATGTGTTAATCTGTCTGTTGCAAATTTTTCCAAATCTGCCTTGAGATCACAGTCTGTTACCTGGCTGTATACTGTATGTGGGGGCCTCTTTGCACCCCAGCCCCCCAGATTCTATGACCCGTTGAGGTGCTTTGCTGATGTGATGAACTTGAGGTGAAAGCTGCCATCACTGATGACTTCCCCAGCCTGAGCCCTGTATTCCTTTCTCACTGACCTGCAGGCAGCATCGCACTTTTTCAGTTGCAGAACTGTGGGATAACTGTGGTTGGAGGGGACCTCAGGAGACCATCTAGTCCAACCCACGCTCCAAATTCAGAGTTCAGCTGGGTGGCTTGCAGCCTTACACAGCTGAGCCCTCGCTGGGGTGCCTGCACGCTTACCTGGGACCTAGGAGGCTGATTGAAGACTGTGTTGCAACCTCCCTACCCCTCCTGGTGAGAACCCTGAGCTTTCAGCCCCTGGGCAGCCTGCAGGCTGGTTTCCTGCTGTGGAAGATGGGAAGACCAGGACGGGTTGTCGGCCACACCGAGGGAAGTGATTTGCAGAGGGAGACATGCACCCGTGGAGGGCAGCCAAGCCTTACCCAGCACGAAGCACCCACCTTTCCCAAGCAGCTGGATGCTGCTTTCACCCCTGAAGGGGGGTCCGGCCCCGCCGGCCACTCACTGGTGGGAGCAGCCAGGCCAAGCAGGTTAGGGAGATACTGACCTCAGGGGCTCTGTAAGCATAAACTTGGGGCTTGAGGAATTGCCCTTTGGTTCGTACTATTGTAGAGGAATGAGAAAGCTGTGGCTCTTTAGCTAATTCTCTTCAGCCCATAAAATGGCAGTGGTGAGGACAAAACTGACTTTGTCCCCGTGATGAAAAAAATCTGATTAAAATGTCTGCTTACCTTTAAAAACCAAAATATTGCTACTAGTTGAATCTTGCAATTGCATTTGATAGGGAAGAAAATAGGATTGCACAGGTTTTGATGGAAGGCAGCTCAGCAACAGATCCCTCCTGACTCTGTTTCGGTGGCTGATAAGGTGGAATTTAACATTTTCCAGATCTAGGACTGGGCAGCGGTCTTGTTTTCTGTTACCACAACATTTAAAAACTCCGTTGTCAAAACCTGCATGTGCTGTAGATATATCTTCCCCCTCCCTCCCTGTTCTGAAAGGAACCCTAAAAAAATCATTTCTCCTTTTTTGTTTGCTTTCCATTTGCAACGCTTGCTGAAACGCAGCAGCAAACGCCTGGTGCGAGTGAGTGGCTCACGCTGGTGGGGTGTTGAGCATGTGCCTGAGCGGCACAGGGTGCTGCTCAGGGGGACGAAAAATCATCTTTGGGCTATGGAAGAAGAACCTCTTGGTGGCGCTTGTGCACACCATGTCGTTTTATTCTTTGCCTAGTGACACCAGGTATCGATCTTCCACCGCCTTGTATTTCTGCTCACTGACGTTCTTCTCCAGAAACACTGCGTTCGGGAGACTGAAACTCTAGACCACCTTTAATCAGGGTTTGATGTCACGAAGGGGACAGATCAAACTGGTGCTGATTACTTTCAAATGGAAACAAAACCAAGTCACAAGGAGTTTTCTAGGGGGGTTTATTTTTATTTTAGCAATCATTCCTTCAGTAGTTTCCCTGCATTTAGTATCTTAAAATTTTCAGGCAAGTTTTACCCATTTTGAATGTTTTCCATAGGAGCATTATTAAATATTGTTCCAAGCCTCTGGGTTTTTTTAATATTTTGTTGTGCTTCCCTCAGTTTATATTAAATGGCAAATATAGATGCTTGGATGCTGTATTACACACACACATATGTATATAAATCCAGATTTATTTGCATGCTAGTACTTTAGCATGTTATGATCCTTCAAATTTATCTGACGTATATCTATGTCTGGCTACAGTTTTTCTCCTGGCGAGCATTTTTGCTTGTGCAGAATATCTGTCTGCGATTACCACTCTCTTTATTATCTGTCTAATCTGAGTGCTGGATGACAATTAAAGATAGCAGAGACCATGTCCCAGAGGACTACAATTGCTTGGTACCTGGTCTTCCTAGTGTATTTTATTTAAAAAGCTATAATGTAATATATCTTTCCTTTCTTCCCCCCAGCTGGTAGTAGCTAGCACCTTGAGCAGAGAGCAGGGCCCCGCTGTGTGAGCCGCACAGAAAGACAGGGTGCTTACGCTGAGGGGTTTGGGCTCTGGGTAGGGCATGGGTGCTGCAGAAGGGAAGAAAGGAGAATTGCTGCCTCTGTCCGGACAGGGCACGAATACTGCCATCGTTGGCCACAGCGAGAGTTTTGCCGGTCATGAGGAGTCCAGCTCCAAATTTTAGTCCCCAAATCAGGACTTGGGCAGGCTTCAGCCATCTGCATCCAAGGTTGCCATAGTACTTTCCCTGATGAGTGGCCAAAGCTGTGGATATGTGGTGAGCTTTGGCATGGGTCTAAGTGCTGTAGGGTCATGCAGTTCTGCTGCTGCATGGGCAGAAAATAGCCACCTCTCTGCTGCTGCGGTGCTTAGCAGAGAAAATGGCTATAATGTGTGAGAAAGAGGCAGGTATAGAAACTCATTTTCAGAACCAGTTGCTACTTTTACGGAAATGGTCAGGTTTGCAGGTAGATAGCTAGTCTAATGACCTCAAGGTTTGGACACCTGCTACTTGTTGAGAGCAATCATTTTTAAATAATAATTTGTAGTAAAAAATTTTTTTAGAAAGTAAAATTCAGTGAACCTGTTGCCCAAAGCGATGCTATTTAAAACTTTATTAAACATGACTTAAAATAAAGCAATGAAACAATCAGATCAATCTGACATCATGATCAAATCAACAAATAAGTCTCTGTATTCGATTGGAGTTAAATTACAAAGTGATTTCAATAACCAAAATAGGAGGTACATAATCAGTAATTAAATTATTTGCAGACTATAAAGCTGGTATTTCCAAATATTAAACACATCCAGGTGTTTGAGGCCAGTTCTGAAGAAGCTGACCCAGAAGCAGTTTGCGTGCCATGGCTTACAATGGTATTACTTCTGCAGTTCTCAGGAGGTTCAGAAATGACTGAAAAAAGTGGCAACAACAGTCATTTCACATGTATGCATCAGCAAGGAATATAGTCAAACTTTTGGTCATCATCTCCCATTTTTCCTTCCTCTACTATGCTCCTGCTTTCACACTAGAAATTTACTGGTTTACCATCCTGAACTTGACACAGAAAAGTAAACCTGGAGAGCCTCCTAAAGAAACGCATGTTTGAAATACATTTTAAACATGGTCTTCTTCCCCACGTGTACTGTTTCTTTCTCATTGCGTGCAAATGCTTACATGTAACATAGGCAGAGGTAAGTTTTAGAACCACTTGGTACATTTATTTGTTACTTTAGCTTTTTACATACCTTTACTTATTATTTTGTTTCTGTTATTTTCAATATTCTCATCTCTCTGTTGTCTGCGTGGATAATCCATCTCAGCGGCCCTCTGCCCAAATGCGGATTTCCTCACAACATTTTTCCAACCTGAAGCTTCGGTTCAATCAAGTTTCAACCCTACCTGGTAGTGCTTGGTCTTGTAGTTGACATTTATATTCTGCAGGCCATTTGGGTCAAAGCCCTAGGGCTTGGCACCCTACTAGCCGTGATGACTCTGCCCGAATAGTTCATGAGCTAGACCACGAAGCATTGCAGCCGAGGCAGTAGCTGGGAAGGGGTACGGGTAAGGCAGGGTGATGGCATGCTGAGGAAGGGTGCGATGGCTGGCCGCACGCCAGCTTGACTTCGCTGTCCCACCCCAAAGCTCGTTGTGGCTTTGCGGAGGTAGAAATCCTGCTCCTGACCGACGGGGCGCTTCTGCGTGAGTTAGTGGGGCTGTTCACACGTGATGTTTATACTGCAGCAAGGGAGGCGTAATGTAAGTATCAGGAAAAATAATTGTTGTGCTTTTTTTCCTACCTTACTATCTTAATTTTCTTCTTGAGAGACTGCGATGTGCTGGAGCAACGGCTTTGCTAGACAGCCTGCTTGCCAGTTTTGTTATGGACATTTATTCAGATGCTCTGGTACCGTTTGTACGTAATACAAAAGTGCTGCAGGCTGAAACTCGGCAGCGAGTGAAACCTAGCCAACGGAGCCAACCTTGGGATCCAAGTCGATGCTTGGTCTTTGGGTCTGGCTGAAACTCTGCTAGTTTTGAGGGAAGTGAGTGTCTTGCAACCCATGTTCCCAACCGATATGTACCTGGCTTGATTGAGCCCCTGCAGGGAAGACTTAGATTCATGTTTGGGAAAAAAGGTGAGAATGTAATTCTCTGGTTTACTTGTGTAATTTTTTTTTTTTCCCCATAAGGTTTCAGGGCAAACAAGGTTTGTTTAGTCCTTGTAAGAGAAGTTGTAGCAGAAAGTGTGTTAGGGTCAGCTTAGAATTAATATTTACATTTGTGAGTAAATGGTGAAGTTATCTTGTTTTGAGTATTTCTGTAAACATTGAAAATAAAAGTACCATGGTTTATCGACATGTATCCTTTGCTACTTAATAACACATAGAGTTACACATTTGGAGCTTGAAAGTGTTCACACTGAGAAAGATGAGCAAAGCTGAAACCAAGTCGTGTTACCTTAAATTGGTTCGACACAAGTTGTGTTGCAAATGATGCTTGAAATATCAGAATAAACCCTTAACAGTGTGCTTTGGCACTGAAGATGATCTGGCTGCGGTTCGCCTGAGATGTAATTAGCCTGCTAAGTGATGGGAAAGATGGCGGGAACATGTGACATCACGCGGGAGCTGCGCTTATAGACCCAGATGCGCAGAAGGCGTGCCAGCCTCTGCCCAGATTTGGGGGTCAAGTCGTAGCTCTACGCGGGGGACAGGGAAGAGTCTAATTCACCTAGAAAATGGCTTTTGTTCTTTGGCCATACATCAGTCTCCGTATCCGTGGAGGACATTGGCCCTGAGTTCCTGAGGAGGGCTTTTGCATTAGATCTGTGTTGCCTGGTGTACTTGTGGTGGTTATTTTAGTATCCTCCTTACTCATGCTCTGCGTGGGACCAGCAAGACCAAGAGCAATCTGTGCAGCTCTTCTGACTGCAAAGGGAAAATAGTCGGGCTCTACAAAGTAATCTCATCAGATATATTCATCTGTGCTTTTGAACTGTTTTGACAACAAATTTTCCCCCTTTGCTTATCTACTGGAGTTCCAGATGCAAGTGAACTTGCTCCTGCTCGCTAAAAACCAGAGCAGCTCTGCAGTGCATATTTCATTAAGGGGAAGGCAGGGAATAGGTTAAAAAAAAGAAAACCTAGCAGAAATAAATATGTATTATAGTGTTCAAAGCATTCTTTTTTTCCCTTGAAGTATTTCTTAGACCAATTATGTGAGAAATTCATTATATGTGAGGATTTTGTAATAGCAAAGTGAATTAGCTGTTTGCAGACCTGCTCCCCTCTGTAGATGGGAACATGCCATATGACAGTGGGCCAGATTTTACTGTTCTAGGCATCACTGATATAGCTGTTTATTCTCCGAGCCTGGAAGAGATCCAGTAGGATTTAGTTTTATGAGGTTTAATGTAAAGGTGTTGTATTTCATGAGATGAAATCATAACACAGTGGGTTTGCAAGAATTCTGAAAGATTATTTTTTCAGAGTGTTGGCAAGCACAATTCTCCTGTGAATTACGTGTCTAAAAGAGAAATATAGATCTTCTTTCATTGGGTTGAAATGATAACTAATCCTTAATCCTTCCTAGATGGCCTGTGTCATTAATGCTGGCTGTGCATTTAGAATGTGTGCAGGTAACAGCTTTAATTCTGTAACGCTATGCAATGCACAGCTGTGCCTATAGCCATAGGAGCTAGCCACGTATTTGAAACGCCCAGTGTTATTTTTGGGATATGTCTCTGAACTTTGGGTTGTTTTTTTTTTCTAGACCTCTTGATTTTGTGAAGAAGAGGGAAAAGCATCTGGTGTCTCTGACCTATTTATAGTTGTAGAAGACCTATTGGCATTATTAACTGTATCTGCAATATGTCCATGAATACTTATCTTATGCTTGAGCAGAAGATTTTCCTTTGGCTATTTGATTGTGGAGAGTGATGACTATTGAGCTGTTTCTTGAGGTTTCCCTTCATGTGTTGCCTCTTACATTAAACAGATGAGATTGCATTGATTTAATGGTGTGAGTTCCCAGCTACTTTTCTCTGCTTTACAACAATGTGTGCATATGCTCTTTCTTTAACTTGCCTTGTTCTGGGAAAGTAGAGGGGTGGCTCTATGAAAGAGGCACAGGGCTGGGAAAAACCTGGCTTCTATTTTCAACTTTGCTTAATTCAGTGTGATTTTGAACAAATCGTTGCATCTCTCGGCATATGTTTTGTTTTCTAGTAAAGGGGGTTACAGTCAATTTACTAATACCCCCTATGGCACCCCAAGCCCCCCAGTACTGAGCTCTAGAACTTAACTTATTATACAGCCCAGCACACAGGGATGCTCAGCCCTGTTACCAGTCTAAGGAAGGCCCAGGTTTGGATGTACAAACGTTCATAGATAAAGCAAAAGCCCCTCAGTTTTGCCCTTGTAGGACAATGTCTTCTGCGTATGAGAGAAGTTGGCACCTTGCTGCTTGCAGTTCATTAGTTTTAAATATACTCAGATTTTTGCATAGGAATAACACATTTCATAAGGAAGGGACAAATTCTGACTATGCATGGCTCTATTTTTAGGAACTATTTTAGGGGTATTTACACCATAATGTACATTTGAACCTGAGTCACTCACTGTTAATGTCATGCTGCTGGTATTGCACATGGTGAGAAGAGGCAGTGTATCAGTTACTTCCTTGATGCTCATCAAGGTTCTTTGCATCATCAGATACTCTTTGGTTCATGCTTAAGTTGGAAGTGATAGAAATGCATAGCTAAGTGTTACTTTTTGGGTTAGATTTACGTAAACTGAAAGAGGGCCTGACTTCTTGTGATGGCATTAACAAGGTACAGCTTTTTCTCATCTGTGGGTACCAAATCAGGACTGGTTTTGTTTTTTTAAGTTATTCCCTTCCCTATATTGGCACTTCATTGTGGGCCATGCCATTCAGTATTTACAAACGTATTCCTGTGGAGGAGGGGACCTTATGCACTGCAGTCCTCATGTGGTGGCTGGGAGGTTAAGCGCAAAACATCTTCAAGCCAGGCATCCATAAATTGAGCACTGCTTCTGAAGGTATAAGTCTGTATATCCCAAATTGTGCCTTACTATATATTGATTTCAGCACCGTGTGTTCTTAATTATTGGGTGCCCTTTGCAAGTTGCTAGTTCCACAGATGAAGTGACTGGAAAAAAGAGGATGGGCTTGACTACACAGAGAGAAGGTGTTTCCTGCATTAGCTTTTTTTTTTCTCTCATATTTGGGGAAGAACCATTGCACAGAAGCACTTGCGGAAAAGTTACAAGCTACAAACTAGTATGAAGTAAATAATATTTTTAACTGTGACCCCCTGATCAGGAAGAAGTAGGTGAGGCTCTCAGACAGTTGGAAGGAGCCTCATGTTCACAGGCCCTGGTCCTCATGGGAGGCTTCAACCACCCCAGTAACCTGAAGGGACAATGCAGCAAGACACAAGCAATACAGGAGGTTTCTGGAGTTCATTCATGGTAATATCCTGATGCAGGTGATCGAGGAGCCAATGAAGGGAGATGCTCTGCTGGACCTCATACTTGAAAAGAAGGAAGGGCTGGCTGGGGATGTGTAGGTTGGGGGCAGCTTTGGCTGCAATGACTGTGAGATGGTCAAGTTCAGGGTACTGAGAGGAGGGAACAAGGCAAATAGCAGGATCACAACCCTGGACTTCGGAAGAGAAAACTTGCACCTCTTCAGGGACTTGCGTGGAAGAATCCCATGGGATATGACCCTGGAGAGAAGAGAGGTCCAGGACATCTGGTAATTTTTTTTCCAGGATCACCTCCTCCAAGCTCAAGAATGGTCCATCCCAATGAGCAGGAAATCAAGCAAAGGCAGCAAGAAGCCTGCATTGAAGAACAAGTTGCTTCTAACAAAACTCAAACATAAAAGGCAACATACAGGAGGTGGAAATGGGCAGCTAACCCAGGAGGCACTTAGAGATGCTGTCCAAGCATGCAGGGATGGGGTTAGGAAATCCAAAGCCCACCTGGAGTTGAATCTGACAAGGAACATGGAGGGTAATGAGAAGGGCTTCTACAGGTACATCAGCAATAAATGGAAGACAAGGGAAAATGTGGCTCTGCTGCTGAATGGGGCAGAGGACTTGGTGACAAAGGACACAGAAATGCCTGAGATACTCAATGCCTTCCTCACCTCGGTCTTCACTGAGGCCAATTCTGTTTAACGTCTTCATTAATGACCTGGTCACTGAGACAGAGTGCACCCTCAGCAAGTTTGAAATAAAGTGTATCATCACCTCAGGTGATACAAAACTCAGAGGAGTGGTTGGCAGACCAGGTGGTTGTGCTGCCATTCAAAGGGGCCTCGATAAGCTGGAGAAATGGGCCATAAGAATCTCTTAAAGTTCAGGAAAGCAAAATGCAAAGCGCTGTACCTTAGGAGGAGTAACTCTAGGCACCAGTGCATTCTGGGGACTGACCACCTGGAAAGCAATGCACCCTTGTGTCAAAGGTGGCTAACAAGTACCCTGGGCTGCATCAGGAGAGTTATTGCCGGCAGGTGGAGGGAGGTGATCCTTTCCTTCTACTCAACACCGGTGAGGCCACACCTGGAGTGCTGGGACCAGTTTTGGGCTCCCTGATACGAGAGAGACCTGGATGTACCTGAGAGAGTCCAGTGAAGGGCCACGAAGATGATGAAGGGACTGGAGCATCTCTCCTGTGAGGACAGGCTGAGAGAGCTGGGGCTGTTCAGTCTAGAGAAGAGAAGGCTCAGGGGGATCTCGACAATGTGTATAAACACCTGAAGGGAAGGTGCAAAGAGGACGGAGCCAGGCTCTTTCCAGTGGTGCCCAGTGACAGGACCAGAGGCAAGAGGCACAAACTGAATCACAGGAGGTGGTGTCTGAACAAAAGCAGCAGCTTTTTTACTGTGAGGGGCGATCAAGCACTGTCAGAGTTTGCCCAGAGAGGTCCATCTCAGGAGTCTCTATCCTTGGAGATATTAAAAACCTGACTGGACGTGATCCTGGGCAACCGGCTCTAGGTGGCCCTGCTTGAGTAGGGGTTTGGACAAGGTGATCTCCAGAGGTCTCTTCCAATCTCAACCATTCTGTGAGTCAGTGCATTTTCAAAGCCACGAGGAGTATGGCTGCATGGGACAGATGAAGCCAGCAGTACCTCAGGAGAAACTGGTTGTCAGGAATCTAGAGTCACATTCTTGAGCAGTATAATTGACTGTGGGTTTTGAGGTTTTGGAACACCATGAGTACATGGGCTTGCATTCTGAGAGCGCATAAAACACAGCATTGAGCATCCCCTGGTAAAAATAAAACAATCAAGTTAAAAGCCCGCCTGTCTCATAACAACAACATGACGAAACATGAAATGCTCTTTTCCTTGGAATTCCAATTTTCTATGATTTATTTTGCCAGTCTGTAATCAGAAATAGCTGCTCCATCAGAGTAGGGAATGCAAATAGAGATGAGGTCAGAGTTCGACACAAAAGTGATGTATGAGCTGGAGTCAGGGAGGAATTCTGAGCTCCCAGAGTTGAAAACATGCTGTAAATAATATATTTTCTTCAAGGCGAGAGGAGTTGCAAATACTTCAAATTATGGGTTATAGGGGAAGGTGAAAAGATGATTTCTAGAAGGTAGCCAATGTCAGAGCCATCATTTATCTCTACTGGCCGTTTAGAACAGCAAGCTGTTGTTGTCTCTTGTCAGGTTTTTCATTTTTCCCTGGTCGGTATACAAGAAGATAATTAATAATGAAATTAAATTAAAATGAAAGGTATTAGTTCAGTGGTTTTTTGCTAGTGGGCCTGAGAGGAAAACTTGATTCTGAAAATACTGGGAGGGTACAATAGTTTTCAGAAATTCGATTCCTCTCTCAAAAAAAATTTTTTTTGAAGTATGGAAAAAGTACTGCATCTTCATCTGGTTTGAGGATGAAATATGTAGGGCTTCAGAGGAGATGAAGCCTCCTGATTGTGCTGAATCGAGCCCTTACCCTAACAAATCTTCAGGCCATTTGTTCATACTGCGCGCTCCAGCCAAATCCCCCGGCTCCCTTAGGTAATGGCACCCTTTGGACACAGTCTGCCATTCGTTAAGTGCTTTGCTGCAAGGAGCCCTTTTTTATTACGCTGAATAGCTCAAGCTTTGCTGGAAATCCCAGGTTTTGTCTGTGTGCATGTGCATGGATATACTTGCAATAATTCCTATGTTTAACTGTTCCCTTGTGTGTGTGTACGTGCATGCTGTGTGCGTATACACGTATTCTGGTTCTGTGCATGCATGTGCGCGCACACATGCAGGGGAGAGGTGGAATGCAGAAGTTTTCTTCCCGTTTTACACACCCACAGGGCACCTCCACAATTGTTTCTCTTCTGTTTGCCGGGGGGGGACAGAATGCATTTTAATTTTTAGTGCAGACATGCGTAGAGATCTGTTCCTGAGCGGTGTAACCGGTCTTCCTACCCAGTGTCCTGCAGTAATGCCAGGTCCTTCGATTGCGCATCGCCTCCGCTCTCCCCTGCCTTCCCTCTGCCCAGGGAAGAAGAGACCACGTGTGGAGGCTCCCGCAGCCACTGTTAGCCATGGAAGCACTGCTTGGGGTCTCTGTCTGCTGCTTAGCTGCCGATCTTCATATAGAAATGTAGTCTCTTGGGCTGCTACCCTTCTGTTGAATGTTAATGTAATTGGCCAGTGGGAAAAAAAAGAATAGGGGGAGAAAGTGGAGACACCTTCTCTGCTACTCTATGTAAGCCCCATCCCTGTCAGAAATCAGGGTAAATTCTAGGTTTTTGAGGTGGGAAGGTCAAGGGACAGTTGGTGTGCTGGCATAGGACTTGCTACTGCATGAAATATAGAAACGATAGTCACATGACTGTTTACTTTTTTTCATTCTTTCCTTTTTTTTTTCTCTTAAGATTTGTTTGCTTGTCCTAGCAATGAATCAAAGAAAATCAGAAGGTTAAATAAGTGGCATATGTTTTTATTCTGTAATTCATCAGCTTTTCCATTGCAAGAATGTCCCAGACTTTTGGAATCCATCTGTTCAGTTACTGTAAACCTGGGTTTCAGCCTCCTGTTGCCATAACAATTCTCTCTGCAGGAGCAATAGGAGCTGGAGTGATTGATGAGATCTCAACTTACTATCCTCATTCAGCCCAGGAAGAACAGCATTGGGATAATTGACCCATCATTTCAGAGCAACATGTAGGAAGTCCGGCAGATAAAAGACACTTTGCATGTGATTATAATCTCTAACAGCAATTCTTCTCTGGTGGAGCTGCACTAACTTGAAGCTAGGTTTATATGGGTATGTATGGGAATTCAAAATCAGACTCCTTGATTTTAGCTGACATAAATGAAGGGGAGAAGTTGCTATAGACAATCATAACTTCTCAAGTTTGGAACAGATATCTTGGATAGTTTCTGTGGAATAAGGGAGGAGCCGTGGATGACATAATACTGGATGGGGACCTTTTCTCCCAAGGTGTAATCCAGAAATCTTCTTGGCTGTAGTTGTGCAAGGCAAATGGGAGCAGGTGCACTCAAGAAAATATTTAATTCCTATAGCTATTGTCACATCGGGCAAGAAGTGGCCCAGACATGGTGTTCTGGTTATGAGCTGTGTAACAGGAGATGATGAAGGGGCTGGAAGTCTCAGCTCTCTTGTTTGTGAATTTCTTCTCTTTCTTTTGGAGTGACTTACCTTTTCTCCAGCCCTTTACCTTTGTCTATACCTTCCTGGCTGTATTATACAAAGTATATTAACTACTCTATTATACAAAGAAGAGCTGTCAAGCCTTCATTAAGAGTATCAGTTGGTCTGTTCTTGGTCATTCTTCCACAAGCACCAGCTGATAAAGCCCCATCACTGAAAAGGGGTGTTACCACTCTGTGTAGAAGTTTCTGGGAGGTTTGCTTGGTTTTGATCCCTCAAATTTGCATGGTGGCACAGAGGCTGCAGGGTCATTGTGTAGTCTGGGCAGTAAATGTCACAGGAGGGTTTTGTGACACATTCCCATATGTGATTTGAGGTGGGTGTTAACAAATCACCAGCTGGCATCATGAAAAGGTAATGGGAAGCAAAGCATATTCGTAAGATGCCATTTTCCCCCAATCTGTTCTCCAGTAGGATGTCACCAGCTATTACTCTAGCATACCCTAGATGATGTAAAATTAAGGATTTCAGGCCTAATCTCAAGTTCTGTGTCGCACTTCTAAGGAGAAGTGGCCCTTTTGTGTGTCCAGTCATGTTGGACATCCACGTCGGTGCCAGACATTCATAGGAAAGGTATTATGCCTTTCCCAAACTATGCAGTGTAGGTCACGTACCTCTGCAGACGTTTGGTAGAAGCCGAAGGGGCTGCCTGTATTGATTTACTCATGGGGCTTGGAGAGGGCTGTGGGAGTCGGAGTGAACCTCCGCTCAGTAATTTCTTGGACTCTGCAGGGGAATGTGAGCGAGTATCTGCCTGGAGGGAGAGGGAAAACCAGGGTTTTAAGGAAGATCACAATCTGACTTCTCTTCGATCTGTGAAACTAATACAGTTCTTATGCAGAGCACCTCTAGCTGCAGGGTTTTCACTTCCCCCTTGCTTCCCGTGAAGATGTCTGGAGTGTTTTCTTTATGGTGCAGCCTGTGCAAGGTTCTGTTGATGAATTAGGTAATGTTCAAATTTTATGTGAAAATTTCTGCAATTATCTCTGAGCTAAGGGAAAGGCCACCAGTCCATCTTTGATCAAATACACATGGTTTTGCTTTCCACTTTTCTGCACACGCAAACTTTAGTGCTTTTTAAGTTGTACTCACATGTAGAAGTTGCTGTACGTCCCTTGCAAGCTTTTCAATAAATGACACTAGTACATGATCCAGAGTTAAGGAGCCACTGAAAACTTCTGCAATTTTTGATACAGAGTCCAAGCACAGTGCCTTTGGAAGCACGATATAGCTGCATGAGTTTAGGTTTTAATTTTCAAAATGTGCTAATGGAAGAAATTAGTTCTTCTAAATATTGGAGAATACATCTTTGGCTACCAGAAATTCTTGAAACCGTTTTCCCTTTGCAAACCACACTCTGGTGATTCAGACTGAAGAATGCTTTAAGCCTTTTGTCTGTTAGGTACACGTCTTATGTAGGCTTCTGTTTTAATTTACTGCACTTGTATGCAGGTTTTTCAAACTAGTCACAGTGGTCTCTTATAAATCACAAGAAATAGTCCACCCTCAATACCCTTTCCAGCCCTACACAATGAGTCAAGGCTTGTCAAAGACCATTTTAGAAATCTTGAATAAATCTGACATTATGTTGAGACAGCTGTTAAATATATTTCTTTTTTCCCCCCAGGTTTCCTTTCCCTTACTATGAACAATGCAATTGGTTTAGTGCTATTTTTAGCCCGACTTTTCATTTCAGTCATATGTATTCCTACCTTCCATGCACACTTAAGTTAATTTATTCTAACATGAAAAATACTGGGAAAGTCACTACCCCCCACAAAAAGATTTTACAAGCTGAACTGGAGGCTAGCTGTTGCACATATACACTCCAGATGCCCAAGCCCACCATTAAAGGAGTAAAATCTGATTTCAGGGTGCAGTCTGACTCTCATGCACATCTTCCCTGAAAACAAATATCTCTTCGAAACAAAAATCTCAGCAGATATGCCTAAATTAACTCTGTGTCTGGTGGCAGTTTGCTTCAGCGTGGAAGGGAGAGTGGAAGTCTGCTGATCTTCCTCCTTGTTTAATAGGCTTTTACCTAGCATGGGAGAGTAGCAGTGGTGTGGGGGCAGTTTCTGTGTTTTTTTATTTTTTAAAGAAAGCTGATACTGAAAACCAGAGGCTGCCTCCTGTTCGTCACTGCTAACACAGTCTGTCTGAAGTTGGTGGCAGAGTTGGTGCTCCTCACTGAGAGCGCAAGCGGATCCCCCTTAGGTTGGTGATAATCCTCTTTCTTTTTTGTGAGCACCTCTTTCTACCCCTGCTGTTCCTTTGTAGGCCGGCCTGGAGGTGAGAATTTCAAATTAGCGTGGTGGTGCACATGGGGTGAGATATCTGTGGCCTCCCAGAGGCTTGTTTCCCAGTGCCAAACCACTCAGGTGCACTTTTGCTTGAGGGCAGAGACGCGCCTGCTGAGCTCAGGTAGTTGAGCAAAGACCCGTGTTCCCAACTGATGCATCGCTAATGGTGACTGGTAGTGAGTCAGGAACGGGGCAAATGTGGTGGGTAATGGTAACCCATCTGTGCTGGTAGTTAAATGTATGGTACGCTCTGCTTTCTGTTTCTAACTAAAGGAATAACATCAGTAACTTGGGAAAAAAAAATATGGAGAACTGTAGCTCCTCTATTGTTGCCTTTCCAAAGGGGATTAAATAAGACAATAACTAATAAATAATATACAGAGCTTATGGGTCTGTCTTCAATCGGAGTTTAAACAAAGAGGTCTGGGCTTTTTAAGTGCCTCCTCAAATGTGCAGCTCTCTGGAAATGTTTCTTGCCAGAACATCCCTGGCATTGCAACAGACAGTGCTTCCTCCCCGGGCAGCAGTGGCTGGGCCTGGCGCGCCGGGGCAAGCAAGGGAGATGACGGGATGGCGGTGACAAACCGGTGCCGCCGCGCCATCCCCGTCACGGCGTCCCAGCTCTGTGTGTGGGCAGCACCGTGCACGTGCTTGCCGGCTGCGCGTGCAGTGCGGCCCAGCGCCACGTTACTGGGGCACCTGTGCCCTAACGCGCCTGCTGGGGGGGGCAGCCCCTGCACCCCGTCAGGAGGACCACTGGGGTGCCGGCTGGCTCCCGCACGGGGTGAAGGAGCAGCAGCACGTCAGGCAGTGTGGCAGAAATGCTCTCTGGACCCGGCTGCTGGTCACCGGAGAGAGTCACAAAGTTAGGGCTATGCATGAGAAATTTGGTTTTACACCTAATCTGGGCATTGGGGGGGATGTTTACTCTTTTTTTTTTTTTTTCCTGTAGACCAGAGAGGTGAGCTCCCCTGCTTTTTATTCTCTGCCACCCCTCTTTCCGCTCTATAGTGCGTGCTTTCTGTAATACATAAGGAAGGGTGGGAGACCTAGACATCATTCGTGTTGTGTCTATGGCCCTCACAATTGTAAACTTCCTGAGATCAGAGGGAATAAATCCTTGCCAATTAGAAGGCCTTTTAATGTCAAGTTGTGACTAATAAACATCTGAACTGCAGATGTGGTAGTGTAGGTGTACCTGTTGCCTGGACCTCTTCTAACATTGATTACTCTGACAACTGGTGGTCATGGTTTTTGCACCTTAGCTATTTCTGAGGATGAAATAATGCACCTTCTCTTTGTTCCTTGTCCTTTAATGGAGTGCAGAGATGTCAGCCCAGTTAAAAAAGCAAATGTCTGTTTAAGCCACCATTTTAAGCTGTGTGTTTACAACTGTGGAACAATGTCATTTGCCTGTTGCCTTTTAAAGATGTGTTTCTGCAGCCACAAATACCCGAATTCAACATTTTAACTAAGGAAAACCTTAACTTTTGGTGAAAATGAAAAATGGAGCCCCAGCAATGCACAGAAAACCAGCATATACAAAACTCATATGTTTTTGGATGGCAGTAGGTATCAAGATCAGGCATCAGTGCTCCTATGATAAAGTTCAAATTCATTATTCCTACTTCTAGAAACAGTTTTAGACACAAATAGAAACTCTGGATCCAAACTGTGAAATCTGAGACTATCTGGCATCAGCTCAAACTTTAATGACTTGACATCTCTTTGTTCACACCAATATCTCAGGGCAAAACAGCCCCATATGAGGCACTTTTTACTCCAAATTAATATCTTAGTTTCGTGGCTATGGTAATGACTGAAGTAGCTGATTACTAATGGTCATCCCCTTTCTCTTTCCCCTGACCTTGATTCTCTCTTGAATACAGTTTATATCTTTCTCCCCCCCCCCCCCCTCTTTTTTTCTTTGTGTTTGTCTTTAGAGTAGTACTGCATCAAATGTTACCCATAATCTTTTGTCCTAAGCATTTCACATGCCTTTCATGAAGCCAGGACCTCCATGCTGTGAAACACTGACCCCACAGTGGTCCCATCTGCAATGTGGTTTGATCTCTAGTGGTCTCTTGCTCTGTGTTTTCCCCACTGCACAGTTGTGTGTGTGTGTGTGTGTGTGTTGGGGGGTGAGAGGAGGGGGGATAGAGACCATTGCTTGAAATATGATCTTTTCTCACTCTCTCTTCTCTCCTCATCACCCCAAACCCTGTTCACTCTGACTCCTTAACTACAAAATTGCCCAAAGCAATCCAGCGTGGTATAATGCTGCTTGTGAATTAAAACCCACCTTTTATTAATGTTAAGTCTTTCTCTTACTATGCTAATGTCTGGAAAGTATTCTGTAGATAGGCCACAAATTGCTTTAGAATATTTTCTTTGTGTTATTTTGCTCTCTTCCCCTGGATCAGCAAGAATATGGTTCAAATATTAATTTTATGGTGTGTCTCTCAAGAGTGGAATATAATGTTCAATTATGCATTCCATCTGCAAGGCTCTGGATGCACAATCCTGCATTAAATAAAAAAACCCAATGTGTTTTAAAGAAGAAACAGAGAGAAAGGATATGGCACATAAAAGCAATGGAAGAAGAGCCTTCCATTATGCTTGACTGTGTAAAATCAGAGGGACTTGTGTAAACCAGACAGAAGTCAACTGTCTTAAAAATGGAGTCAATACATGCCTTAGATTATGTCATGCTATTAAAACCTTCCTGCAAGATACAAGTTTAGAAGTAGAGAGATGCCTCAGAAAAATATACCGGAGACCTTATGGTGCACACATTTCATGCACTCATTCCACACACCCGTACACATGCGTAGGGGTGTGTGTTCCACTTTGCTTCATAAAACAAACAGGGATAGAGTTAATTTTCTTCCTAGTAGCTGGTAGAGTGCTGTGTTTTGGATGTAGGATGGGAATAATGTTGATAACACACTGATGTTTTAGTTGTTGCTAAGTAGTGCTTATACTAAGTCAAGGACTTTTCAGCTTCTCATGCTCTGCCAGTGAGGAGGTGCACAAGAAGCTGGGAGGGGACACAGCCAGGACAGCTGACCCGAACTGGCCAAAGGGGTATTCCATACCACATGACGTCATGCTCAGTATATAAACTGGTGGGAGTTGTCTGAGAGGCAGCAGTTGCTGCTCAGGGACAGGCTGGGCATCAGTCAGCAGGTGGTAAGCAATTGCATTGTGCATCACTTGTTTTGTATGTTCTATTATTATTATCTCTTCCTTTGCTGTTGTATTAAACTATCTATCTCAACTCACGAGTTTAACTTTTTTCCATTCTCCTCCCCTCCCATCACGGGGTTGGGGGGGGAGGTGAGCAAGCAGCTGTGTGGTGCTTAGTTGCTGGCTGGGGTTAAGCCACAACAGTCCCTTAAAACTCTGCCTCTGGAAAGTGTCCTTTCACTGTGGGGCATGGGAAGGGCTCTAGCAGCTGCAATGACATTTGCTCCTCCTCATGATTTTCCCTACAGCAAGAAAACCTGGACAGGACTGTGGTTTCTGTCTCTGGCTAGAGACATGAAAGTGTGGTTATTTGGAATCCTTGTCCCCTTACTCAGGCTTGGTGCTTTGGAGTGACACCTGCTTTGGAGTCAAATGGCTGTCTTTGTGTTGTTCAGCGTAGTGGAAATCTCCCTGATGCTGCTGCCCAAATATCATGTGTCCTCTCAAGAGCATCTCTGGTTTTCTCATGGTGCTTTTCCACGTGGGCTGTGAGATCTTGGGAGCTGTGGCACTCCTCACCGTGGGATCAGCTGGAGCCAGGCTTAGGGCTTTCTCTTGGCTTACGAGGAGACCTAGTGAAAGCCCTGTGTTGGGCACCGGGGCTTTGAAGCACTGCTAATTGAGGCAAGGCAAACGCAGGGTATTAGTTACCTTGAAATTCAGTGGGTGAGAATGTCCTCAAAGTGAGCCCAAGTGCAGAAAGAGATGGTTGCTCTTCGTGAGGATGCCTTGAATGCCATTGAGAATGGGAGGGCAAGCTCTGGAGAGGGAGAAGCCCGGTGGAGCCTGTTCTCCTGTGGGGTAACAACCCAAGTGCTTCTCTGCATGGGCGCTCGGCCATTCAGGTTTACTAGAAGGAGCATTTCAAGTATTCCTCCTCAGTGTGTCTGCTTTTTTCAGGAAAGCACACTGCTTCTTTCTTTGGCACCTCACCAAGCGCTCTTGGCAAAGCTGTCAAATGTGTCATTGTAATGGGAGGCCTCTTTGCCGCGGTTTGAGCAGCGAGAGCTGGCTGGGAAGCGCGGGGCCGGGCTGAGGAGGACTGGTTGCAGAGAGCTCTCAGCGGAAATCCTTTGACTCTGGAACTTGTTTGCTCTGGCAAACTCCCTGTGCCTGTCTGGACACAATGAGGGTTCAAGACACATGGCTTTTGTTTGGTTTTCCTGGAGGGAAGGCTTTGCTTTTCATTTGGCTGAATTTCTGGGTGGTAGAGAAAGAGGGAGAGAGCGTGCTTCAGGCTGTATCGATCTTTGCCTTGTGCGAGGGTGATACTGATGCTTTTTGGTGACCTTTTGCTTTCTGAATTGGATGTCAGTACCACAGAGGCAGGCTCTTTGTATGCCTTGGACAATGAAAGAGAGGTTTAGGCACTTGAGGAAAGTGTAGGTTTTCCCCACTCCTTGGCTGCAGGTGGAGATCCGATGGATGCTCTCATTCTGTAGCTCCCAGCAGCCTTTAGCTCTTGTTCTACCACCTCTGGGTCTTCTGCCACAACCTCACATGGCCCTGACACCCACCTGAGGAGCTTATAAACTGTTAGGAAAGGGAAGTCATCGGAAGGTGTGGTGTGCAGAAAATCATGGGAGCTCCTGGAGGAAGAATTACCTGAGTGCAAGGAAAATGACCTTAAGAAGACAACACACAGAGTTTCTAACATTGTTAAAAATGTGGTGGTGGGGAGGACGACTTTGACTTTGCAAAGCTTGATTATTTATTTGTGAAATATTCCCATGCTTCTAATTGTACAGTAGTTCTGAGAAGATAAGGCACAACTTTTCTTTAAATCCATGGATCTAGGAGAGACTCTAGTTTTTAAAAATGCTTTGAAACAATGCCATGCAAAGAATAAGACACACAAACCAGAATGCACTTTAGCATCAAGTCTGATCGTTTTGTCTCCTCAAATCAGAACAGCCAGACCCGAGATCATTTCAGTATGCCTTAGAGGACATGATGCAAAGAAGACAATCAACTCGAAGAGCACAATAAAGTGCTGTGGCAAGTTAACACAACTTCTACCAGCCAGGGATGTTGCCCCAAACCAAATCACTAAGAAGTGTGTTTTCAGGAGCATCACATGAAAATTGGCTGAAGGTTTGCTATTCTGTGAAGGCTGCAAATGTACAGCTCTTAAACACTGAGGAGAAACAGGAGTCCTAGAATGTGAGATTTCCCTCGTCCCCAAAAAACACTTTTAACCTGTGGAAAAGAATTTCAAGGAAGCATCAACCTTGAGCACTGAACACCTAGAACCGGATTGCTGACCCTCTGAAATTGGTGGGGGAATCTTTCACTAATTTTGTTTTACTTTGAGCAGTGCTCCTCCAAATTCTCAGAAGTGCAATAATTACATCTTCCTCTGTGTAATAGCTGGTGTGATTTCTAGCAAGTTCCACAAGCTGCTTCAAGCACACTCCTGTTTCCCTGAGCTACCCTGTGGTTTTACTGGAAATTCGTACGTGAGATTGCAGCTCCTTCTGAACCAAGTGGGTGCTGCCAGTGTGCTAGCACTTCATCAGAAAATACAGAGATGATAGAAAAGTAGGAAGAGATTAAGTGGCATGAGGGAAAGATGTGAAGGTGTGACATGCACCCAGTAACACCAGTCCAGGGAAAAGACAACAGTCTCGGTAGTGCAAAGAGAAGTCATGTCATTAAAAGGAATTGCACATTGGGTGGTGTAATGCCTATAATAAGTCTTTGAAAGTGTGTTTAGCACAATCCTCCTGACAGAAATCTAACTGCAGGATCTAGGCCACATTTTAAAATAGGCTGCGGTTTGCTTAACTATCTCCCCACAAATATGTGCCTGGGAAGTGTATTAGGTGTCTTCTTGCTGCGGTTATTAACTCACTTTTCCTCTTATCGTGCAACTCCGTCTTTGTAGGCCAATGCCTCTTGGAAGGGCTGAGGTTCCTGGTTTGGGCATGCGCAAGCACGGAGTGAGCTGCAGGTGCTGCAAAGCAGCATCCCCCTTGCTGAGCAGTGGAAGGTGGTCTCATTTGGTCAAGGCTTATTCTAATTGTCCTCATTGTGATCTCCCCAGGGTGAGATGGTAACCTGTGTCATGCTCCAGTATCCTGGCTCTATTCAAACTCAAGTAATTCCACTCTGCCTTTCTTGCAAGGCCATCCTGCAGAAGTATATTCCTTTTCAGAAGAAGGTTATTTACTTCAAATGTTAAATTGATGCCTCATGTATTAGTGCAGCTGCAGTATTTTACCCTATCAGAAGAACAATTTCTGTACGTGAAGCCTACCATGGTGATCCAAATTTGCAAAACAAATGAGGGTTACTCGTTCCAACAGCAGCATCTTTGCACAGCATCTTTTACCCAGGAACCTCATGAAGTTCAACCAGGGGAAGTGCAAATTCCTGCACCTGGGGAGGAATAACCTGGGGCACTGGTACCTGCTGGAGGCCACCCAGATGGAAAGCAGCTTGGCAGAGAAGGACCTGGGGAGCCAACAATGTGTGCTTGTGGCAAACAAGGCAAATGGTACCCTGGGCTGCGTTAGGAGGAGCGTTGCCAGCAGGTGGAGGGAGGTGATCCTCCCCCTCTACTAACACTAGTGAGGCAGCACCTGGAGTGATCTCCAGAGGTCTCTTCTCCATTCTGTGATCTAGGAGAAATCCTCTTTTTAAATATTTTCCTGAAGTGCTTTGAAACAAAGCCATGTGAAGGATGGGGACCCAGCTGGGAGTATAATTTGGCATCACATCTTTTTGTCCCCCCTGTTTTGTCTCCCCAACAGAGATCTGCCAGATATACTGTTCAGTTTTGACTTTAAGATCTTCAATAGCACCAGAGCAACAAGAAAGCAGGTGCCAAATAACTAAGTGTGGGAGTTTGGCTGGCCTCCCCATGGTACTCAGCGTAAGGGAGGTTGCAATGCTGTAGTCAGCCTTTGACAGAAAACTGCGAGTCTGCCTGCTCTCTTTGCATTCGTCTCATCTGCCTGAGCCTGTCCGAGTATGCCTGATGGCTTATTCAGTCACCAAAGTGTTTATTCATACTGTACAAAGCTGCTGGGTGTGTTTAATATGTGGTGGCCCTTTTACTGTTGAGAGTCCACCCGGACTGTGGGTTAAGTCTCAATTGTTGTCTATATTGACAAGAAGTCTGATCTCGAGAGCCATCTTGGAGGATTTGTGAGGGTGTTCTACACAGACCTAATGCATCGTGCAGTCTGCAGGGCACAAATAAGGAGGCAGTCAAACCCCAGACCCTGCTCTGGGAAGCAGCAGTGCTGTTCCAGCCTCCTTGGGTAAGGGTGAGGGGAGTTTTAGACTCTGCAACCTGCATGCCATCTAAGCAAGGAAAATAGCTTCCTTCCTTCCTCACTTGGACCCAGTAAAGGCAAATGCATTCTGGTGACATGATTCTTCCCTGAAGCAAAATGCTTTCTGAGCTCTACTGGCCATATGGAGCTCTGCACACGCAGTTTTCCATGAATATTGCATTAATCCATATTCCAAGTTATGAATTGCAATCAATCCATTCTTGCGCTAACCAAGCTGCAGCTGCTCCCAGCTGAAAAGTCTTTTGAACTCTGCCAGACAAAATATTCCAAGTCTCGTTCCAAGGTGCAGTAATTGTCATTGTGGTTCTCAGGCTCTCATACATATTTAATTTAGAGTACATATCGAAATATGCGTTCTGCTGACACTGAAGCTGGTGCCAATGCTTACAGTGATGTTGTCTGAAGACTAACAAGAGACCCAAATTGTTTCAATACATTGTAATACATTGATTTCAACTTTCGTACAGTTAAGCTGTGTATCGGTAGTAAATCATTCAGAACCCAAAGTGAATGTGCTGCATGATAAAGGAAAGCAAAATTTCAAGGTGTATCTGGGCTTCTTCTGGGTTTGTGGTGTTCGGAGCTAGGAGACTGCTTTCCTCTCTTGCAAAGACAGGGACCATTTGTGAGTGGGCATGAGAACTGGGATCCAAGTTTTCTTCTGGTACCCATACAGTCTAGTTTTGCTTGGGCTTGCTCTAAGGAGAGAACATCTTTGTGCCTCAGGTGTAGACTCCAGTGATCTCACAGGAAGTTCAAAACAGCTATTTTATTTAGAGATCTGGGTTGGTTGGGGTTTTTTTCATTTATTTTTTTTTCTATCTTAATATTAGTGAATTAAAACTAATAAAAATTAAATGTTTTTATGACATAATGTGGGAATTCTCTTCCATTTCAGTGAATGTGGACAATGTTATGTTATTCATATTGAGTCCTCTTTCATGTAGAGGGGACAGAAGGACATGATTTGTTCACTTTGAGCTCAGGACTCTCATATTTAGTCTAACGGCTGAGTACCCGACCTTTCCGTTTTAGGCCACTTGCTGGGATTGTTTGAGTGCTAGTTGTTTAATGTTATTTTGAAAAGAAATTATTAATACCTTATGGTTGGTTTCTAGTGAAGTTGTGCAGATTGTACCAGGTTTGAAAGCTATTGAACCTCAGTCATGTTTTGCCAGTAGCTCTTACTTCTCAGAACGTGGGACTGTAAAACAGTTTTCTTCTTTTTGGTGTAATACAAGTATTTAAAAAGGAGCAATTTGGGGATTTTGTAGGGATTCAAAACCCAGTATTCACTCTCCTCTTCCTCCTTGTCTTTACATCTGCGTGTACGTGGAATTTTTTGTATATGTACGTAGAGATGTATAAAATTGATTTAATCCAAAAATTTGCAAAATATTAATGGCCTGACCAAACCCTTTTTCTGTGAACTGTCGTTCCCTGCTGGAAACCAGGGGACAAATGCCGAGCAGCTCCTGTGGTCATGCTGCAGCCCTGCTCCTGCTCAGGCACAGTGGGGATTGGGGACAGGGGTGGTGGTGGGGCAGAGGTGCCATTAGACCTGTATCTGGCAGAGGCTCACTGCTCATGTTCCTGGTGGCTTTAAAGGTGCCTTGGGGTTTGTGTGAATCTGCGACTCTCTTAGGAGCATCTCAGGACTGTTAAGGGTAGGTTGGGTCTGAAACAGCGAAATTCCAGAGGAAAGGATAATTAGCTCCTGTCATTCCTACTCTGTTTCTGCTCCTTGAATTCCCTTGGCTGCTCCCAGGAAGGACAGTCCATTTGATCTGAAATGCTGAGACAACAGCATTTTATGTTTAAACATAAAATGACATTTCTAACCATATATTTGCAATTAAGCCGTTGTTTTTATTAGTCACAAGGGATAATTGCATCCAGAAATTCCCGAAAAAAAAGTTATACTGGGCAAACAATATTACATTGATGTTTCAATTATCTGAGTAATTTTCTAGCATAGATCAGCAATAAAATTCCCTAAAGGCCCTATTAAACAGGAAGCAAGAAAACAGAGATGGGGCAGTTGCCAGACATTAGTGTGTCTAGTGCTTGTGTGTCAGTTCATGCCCTCGCTCGTTTTGTCTTTAGGCAAGTCAAGCAGTCAGCAAAATCCCGTGTCACCTGTAGACGGCAGACGTGCACGGGAAGGCTTTCTGCTGGAGAAAGGAGATTCTTGGGGCTGGAAGGAGAGAGTCCCTGGTTCACACCTTGTTGAAGTCTATCTGCTGAATCTCTTCCCAATGGAAACAAGGGTGTCCCATCTTTCAGTGAGCTTTGGTCCGTAACTGGGAGAACACCCGAAATGTCCGTCATGAGAGTGCTGCTCCCATGGCAGAGTCTGGGATGATGGACAGCAGGGCAGGGTTCCCCCTCCCTTAACTGGGACACCAGTGCTTTTACAGACCCAAACCCTTTGCAATACTATCAGAGGAAGCGGACAGGAGCCAAGAGCTGCCTTATTCACTTGTCAGGTATAGCTGAAAAAACACTGTTTTTTCCATTGTAATTCTTCTCTTAGCTGCACCGTCATACAAGCCAAAGCCCTACCATAAATTTCCCTTATCCTATCATAAGAGTGCTTTTATTGGTAATAGCTTATTTCACGCACTGACCCGTTATACGGTATTCTGGCAAAGCAAACAACCCATTAGGAGGATTTTCTGAGAGGCCATGGTGGAAAAAGTATACTACCAAACATTTTTCTAATGCACAGTCAGTCAGAAAAAATGGTCCCACATCCCCTGTTCCATGTGAAACCCAGCTGAGCTCGTGGTGCTGCCTGCTCAGAGAGTCCCTGCAGAGGCAGAAGAACTCCTCTGCAAAGGTCAGCAAGAAGCTTTTCTAAGGAGTCTGTTCAACAGCAAGCAGGGCTTAGTCCCTACTGTATCTCACGGTGTGGCAGACAAGCTTCAGTGGTGGGACAGGAGCTGCCATGGCTGGATGTTTGTGGTGGGTTATGCTGGGCTAAGCAAAGGGTTACACATGTGTGCCGTAACACAGAGCTATGAGAAGATGCTTGAGCAGGCAAGGTCGCTGGAAGCAGCGTGTCTTGACTAGTATGGCGTGGGCTGGTGTCTCCCTGTTTCTCCCCAGAGTGGCGGTGGTGAGAGTTTGCTCCAGGATCTCGGTAAGGCAGCCTGACTCGGTGAGGGAGCTTGGGAAAGGTTGCGCCTGCTCCCTCCCATGCTGTCCTCCAAGCTGCCAACTCTGGAAAGACCTTGCAGGACGTAATGTCCAGCAAGGACCAGCAGCCACTGCTCTCGTGCAGATGAGTGCACCTTCCTCCCTTCCCCTAATATCAGAGCCAGAGCTGTATTTTCTTCTTCTTTTTTTATTTTTTTTAAACTTTCCCACTGGTGGGATTATCATCTGCCTGCCCTGCTTCTTCAGCTCCAACTCAGCCTCGCAGCCAAGGGCAGGGCCTCTCCTCCTGCTCCTCCTCAGAGAGCTCTGCCACCGGCTCCCACGCAGAAGTGCTGGTGGGCAAAGCCTGTCGCGACGCGCTCTGCGTGGAGCTGCTCAGGGGCTGCTTGTCCCTTGGCGTTTGGGAGGGAGAGAGCAGCACACCATCAGAGCCAGGAGCCTCGTGCACGTGGAAGGTAACTCCAGCCCAGCAGGTCAAACGTGCTCTTCCCCACGCTGTGCTCGCCAGTCCTCTCTCCTCTGTCTCTTTCTAGACTTTTTTTCCTTCTTATGTCCTTCAAGGAGAGTTGTTGGGGTTGCAAAAATCTGCTAGAAATCAATCTCTGTGCAATCCTGATTTAAATACAGGCACACTCTGATTAACTTCTTGCTCTGCTTCCACTTCCCTTTCGGTTCCTCTCAAATTAGCCTCTAATTATCTCAGTTGTAATCACCCGGTGTGATAAAGTTAAAGTAATAATGATTCTTTTTGATAGCACAATGTTTTCTCTATGAATGTTGTAGCTAATAAAGACAGAATGCCAAGCTGCTTATGGGAAACAGATTTTTACAGATCCTAAACAAATGCCCCGCATAGTTCATGTACAGATAATAAAAGAACAAAGTAACCCTTCTAAGGAAAATTTATATCTTGATAAAAAATTGTATCTGTATATTTATGTTCCAAAATACTGTTTTTAAAGGCTCAGAACCTAATGTCAGTGCTTGAGGCCAAAGTTGGGGACTCAGATGCCTGCTCAGGTTTCTGCACCTCCGTGGCACCAGGAGCTGCACTGCAGCTCGGACCGTGAAGCTCTTCTGCCGCGCACTGCTGAGCGACGGTTTAGCACCTCTCCATGCCTCGTCCCATGCAACATCCAGACAAGGCGTTTCTCCCTGGGGCGCTCAGTCTAGGAGGTGTTTTTAAGCGTGCCTATCATGTTGCGTGTTCACAGGAGCATTTTGCTTTCAGGAGGGAAAGCAATGTGCCTTGAAGCTGAATGAAGCTGTAGCCGCAGGGGACGGGGGGTGTTGGGGTGCAGCACGGGGAGGGTGACTCACAGCCCCCTTCTCCTGAAGCTCTGCCACGTCACGTAAGTCACGTTGCATTCAAGGAGGGGTGGTGTCACAAGTGTGTGTGACTCAAAACCAAGTGTCTAGGGCATTCCACTGGGAAAACATGGGTGCAGGTGGGAAGAAGTTCTGGGTTGCAGTCCATGCATGAAGCAGGGCTGTGTGCTTTACATTAAGGCAGCTCTTTGTTAGGACACCTAAGCAGGGCACAGAGACTTGGCTTCAGGCTTCTTTCTTTTCCCTGGCCTCAATCATTTTGGTGGGTTTTGTGCCTCTTTTCTCTTTCTCAAAGAGCTTTTAACTCATTTAAAAGTTGCCAACCATTCATTTTCATTTGATTGTTTTTTCACCTTATTCAGCTGTAAATTTGTGTCAGACACAGGAGCTGTGCCTGCTGTTTGCACCCCAGGTGTGTTCAGATAACATCAGCAATGTGATTTTAAGGAACCGCTTGGGATGTCAAGCAAGGAAATGGCGGCTAGCGCGTAGCCTGTCTTTGTGGCTCAGCCAGGCTCTTTCTGTGCCTGAAGTGCTTCATCCCCTCTAGGCTTTTCATAGCCATATGCAAAGAGGGGCTTGGGGGTGTGTGTGTGAAGTTTATATTAATATTTGTTGAGTGTTGCGTGATCTACAGCAGTGTGTCCTCTTGCTGTAATAATATCAGCACATTACTGGACGTCTTCGGACAAATCCATTATTAGAGTTGACTACTGTGATTAGTAAATGTGGCCGCACAGAAACTTTCGGCTCAGCACGTGCTGTGTATTCATCGTCATATCTTTGCCCTCCCTGATTGCAGGGGTGAAGGGGCTGCCACAGGTAGGCATTTTCTTACAAGCAGAAAATATTTGTATAAATTTTTGAAAGAGCAAGCAGGAATGGAAGCTGGTTATGTTAGTTACTGTCTTGGTGGTGTAAATACCGTATGAAGAAAAATAAGAAAAAGCGACCTTGAATGTTGCGGTCTATACTGTGTAATTACCGATGTAATTAATATACATCGCTATTTTGGTAGTTTCCCCCTCACCAGTCCCATGATTATTTGAACTCACATTTGTATCATGTTTAATATCTTCACCTTTACAAATAACTATGGGACATCTAACAAAGTACAGCCACTGCTACTTTAACGTTACAAATCAGTGCTTGGAACAGATTTGTTCCTGAGTGCTTTCAAAACCAGAAGAATGGATACTTCTGGTATCTTTTATTCTAACCAAGAGAAACTCTTTCCAGTTCAGCATCTAGGCAGAAGAACAAACAACCTAATTAGACCAAGATTTCTCAAGAGCAGGGAAAGCATTTGTCACTTCTTCTGGTGTACTGTGATATCAAACTTGTGAGCTTTATGTAAAATGTTTAGGAAAGAAACGGCTGTTATAACAAATGTGCTATTAGTTCTACACTAACGTAACTAATTAGGTCCTCACTTCAATGTGAAAAAACGAATAAAGTGCTGCAGTATGCAGCTTTGTATTTCTCAGTCTTTTTCTGCTCTTGAGCAAACTTGTTCTGTGTGCCAAAGGCGAGAGCATTAATTGAGTACAGAACCTGTTTATAAATCCAGCGCAGCTCACAGTTTGACGGGTGCCACCGCTGTTCATTCTCACCTTGCTGCTGTCTGTAATTAACCTTATGCAGCTTGAAATTCTCCATGAAATGAAGGATGAGCTCTGGTTTTGGCAGGGCTGCTCTGGCCTAAATTAAAGTGGCCAAACTCCTACTGCATCTCAAAGTCCTTACCTGGCCGTGCGGGCAACCAGGGAAGGAGCCAAAAGGTAAATAACATTGTAGGCAAGAGGAGGATACGAGGCTTGTTGTGACTTTCAATAGATTATTCCTTATGTCAAATTTGGTACAAGCTCCATTGCTTGCTAAGGGAGGCATACAGTCTACCACCAAAGAGAAGACTGGCTGCCAGGTATAGTTACCTACGTAGGTGTGCACTAGCACATGTAGAGTGAAGATGGGGTTCATATACGAATTTGTCCTCCTCCCCCCAAATGTGGGACCAGTTAAGTGCCCGTTGGAGTCAGTGGGACCTTCCTTGTTGACCTCAGTGGACAGCACTTGGTGTCAACCTAGGAGCAGGAGCACCTTCCCCAGCATCTCCTCCATGCCATGTGCTCCCAGTGCTCCCCTTGTGCTGCCTCTGGAACGTGCTGGGCCTCTCTGTTAGCTGATTTAACTCACTAAAATGGCCAAAAAAACAAGCAAAAGGAAAAAACAAACAAACCAAACCCACGTAGAAATCTTGCATTGGTTTCTGCCTTCTGGTGAGCCATGGCAGTGGAGGGAAGGAGCAGCAGGGCAGCCCGGGACGGGGGCAAGGCTGGGGCTGGGGCAGCAGCAGGGAAATTTGGGGGGAGGAGAGCAGCAGTCCTGCCTTGGTCAGCGAGCTGCCAGACTGCCTGGGCTGCATGTGAAACCACAGCCAAATTCCTCATGTCAGTGTCTTTATTTTGGTTATTGTTTGAAGGAGTCTCCTTATCTCCAGTTTCCAATCAAAACATCATGTACTCCCTAAAATCTGAGCTCGAATGTGAACATGTTGACTACAGGGACTGAAGTCTACCAGTCGTGTAACGTAGATGAATGCCTTTGAAAAATAAATCCTTAATCAAAGTTATACTCCATTTGTTTTTTAGATTTTCATTTTCAATTTAAGTGGCTGTTTCATTGCTATGAGAAGCATTAAGAGCTATTCATGTTTTTCTTTCTCTGGCTCTTTTAAAACTGACCTTCCATTGTTATTAATGTCCTGGTGGTGGATATTCTCACTTATCTGCCCTGTACTCATAGCTTGGGTCCAAGGTTACCTGTGAAGGGTTTTAATTTCTTCATGCAGAAATTTATGCATTGTTATTTTTACTATTTGAATGTTTTCATTGTAAAGCACTGCTTCTTTCTCGCTATATTGTTGTAATTGTATATTAAGCTAACTTAAGGCAGAGGAATTCTTTTTCTTTTGTTATGTCTTTTTGTCAGCCTGCAGTTAATTCAATATTGACTTGTAAAAATAACATCAATGAAATTATAGATGCAGCTATGCTGTAACTCTTATTTTACCTAGCCACTGAAAGAAAAGTAAAACAAAGGTGCAAAATGTAGGCAGGTGAAAAAGGCCAATGTCAACATGAGGAAAAGCTACCTATTTGAAAAAGAAGATATGCTATGTATGCTAACAAGCCATTTATTTCTACACGGGTGCTGTCTTTGGTCAAAAAGACTGAAGAGGTCACTTTTCTGCTCTGATTTCCTCCTGTGAACATTTAACTAAGGTAAGAAAGTCACTGCTGCAAATTACCTCTGACACTCATGAACTTTTATTTCTATGTGATACCCTTTCTGTTTCAGTCGATCTTTCTTCCACTAATGAATCACCATCTCAAATAATAGCAAATCCCCAGAATTATCAGATGAGCCTTTTGAAGCTTGATAAGAAATGAGTTTTCATTGCAGCATGGGCTTCTTTCAGAGCAAAACAATACTTGTGGGAAAAGCTGGGCTTTTTCTACACTTCACCTCCTGAAAATGTCAGTGATAGTTTGTTCTGAAATGGTTATTGAAACATATTCAAAGCATGTTATCAAAATGTTTTGTCTAAAGAAACCCAACCGTAACCACTTTTGGTAAAAGATCATTTCAAAGCATGACTTGACAAATACACAAACCTCAAACTTCAGAAAACAGGAAAGAAATTAACATTCCAAATTTTCCCCAATAAAGCCTTTTTTTTTAAAAAAAATTCATCATCGCCACCTATCAGCTCATTAATCTACTCAACAAGACAGGGAAAGGGTTATCTCTGGAAATGGGTTCACCTCAGCTGCTTCTCTGGATTAGCTCATTGCCTCTCGATACCATCTGGCTTTGAGGGCAGCTCTGCCCATGTCTGCTCTTCTTGGGCATTCAGATCTCCCAGCAAGCTCTCTCATGCTGCTCGGTCTCCATGTCTGCAGCTTCCAGGTATGGATGTGTCAAGTTCCTCGTCATCTTCACGCCTCTTTTGGCAAGGCAAAGATAAATCATCCAGAGTAATTTTATACACTGCTAGGTGTGTTTCTTACACAAGATCTTACCACATTCCCATGACAAATCACTCTGGAAGCACTTTTTTTTTTTCTTTTTCCCTTTTTTACATTTTCCCTCTACCAACACCAGCAAGAATTCACTGGTAGTATAACTGAATGTTTCTTACAAGTTGCTTAAGAAATAGAGTGTTAAAACCCCCACATTTCTTAGTATTCAGTCCCATCCTCCATGAGTCAAAACCTGCTGTCTGCACAGCCACATGCAGGAAAATATTGCTGCATCTTTTCAGATAGAGACATGAGGGCCCGCGTAGTGGTAAGGAATACAAAGGGTTCATGTATTCTGGAAAGCCATGAAGAAAGTAGGCAGTCATTCATATGTCAGGATAGGACAATGGGGTTTTTTGTAAAGAAAATGTTAATGTATGCTTAAGTCCTTCCAAGGTATTGCACAGGTCACTATTACATCATTGATGATTTACGTTTTCTGCTCTCTATTGTTTTGTATTCCTGGCTTAGGAAAGCGAGCTGAAGCTAGATAAATGCTGGGTGTGCTCGAACGGTGTGTTTTCAGCTTCTCAGAGCTTAACGACCACTTTCTTCTTTCTCATTTATCATTGTTATTATGTGTCTGTTAACAAGAAACTGTTTAGCAGAATCACAGAAGAGGCTGCCGAATGTTTTACTACCAGATTTGTGAGAAGGAGAAAGATGGGACAGAGAGGGATAATTTTAAGAAGTGGGGAATAAACAGAGGCTTTTAAATTTAATTCCTGGCTGTCATCATCCTAATTAGCAATGGGTCTATTTGATGGCTCAGTTGAGAGAGTGTGAATAGTGCTGCTTTGTGTCTGAGACAGTGATTAATGTCTTTTTCAGTAATAACCCAGTAATGCATACAGTGTCATATACTAACTCTATAGACTACACTGTCCCAGAACAATTATGTGACGTATACCCAGTTACATCAGCGGTGATGTCCTCTGTTCGGATTGCTGAAAAAGCAGACTGATGACATGTTAGGGGTGACTGCTAAACCAGAATGGACTAGATAGAAACAAAAGCCCTATGAATATACATTGAATTGAATAATAGTTGTTTAACTTCTATTCCCTACTCATTTTGGATTGTCCTCCTCATCGTGGGGACCAGCTTCTCTGCACATTCCACAAGGCAGCGGAAATGGAGGGACAATAAAATCACAGCTAAGTGAGCATATTCATCATGTAATATCTCTGATCCTTTCCTGGAACTGGTAAGAGAAATGGGGTATATCCCACTGAATCCAAAATGTGCTTGTGCTCATATTACATGCACAACGGTTATGAAAGGCAGATCTTAAAGCAAATCAGTAAATTCATATTAATTTTAGTGGGCTTTTGACCAGCCCTAAGCTGAAGCCTGTGCCTTTGAAGAATTTGATATCTACATTTTTATTTCACTTTTAAACAATTCCAAGACTCCCAGCATTCATTTCTTATATTACAGTGACCTTTCTCAGACATATTTTCTTGTGCCATGCAAGCTAGAAGGTGTCTGGAGTTGCAGAAGCAGATGAGAGAGCATTATCCACTGTCTTCCTAAAGGAAGTTTTTCTTCAGCTGACCTTGTCTTGAAGAAACATTTGGCTCTGGATTGTTTGTGTTTGTGGAGCAGAGCCATCATAATTTATGTGACATCTGACGCTAATATACTATGCAATATCTTAATTTTTTGCTTATTGATTAAACAGATTAGTATAGAGTTAAATACATAATCGAAACATTGCAAGGTCTAATAGGTACGTCTCTGACAGACAATAGAGCTTTACACCAACGAGCTTCACTTGACCAGACTTCTATGGTATAGGTTTCCTTTTGAGAAATGTAGCACTCTGAAACCACTGGCAAGTGATGCTGGATATTAGTTGCAGTAAGAAGAATTGAAGAATTATCATTTAGAAGACATCACCAACACGTTCTTCTCTTTTGGCATGACCTCTAAGTTACAGTAACCTAGGGTTCTTGTGAGACTTGCACCCCCTGACACTGAATGTAATTCCACACTCTGTTAATCAAAGTCAATGTTCATGGAGTCACGTGGTTAGAGTTACAGAATTAATAGTATTTAAGATTTGCATTCCACACACTCAGCTCTTACACATCTCAAGGTATAGTTGGCATCCGTATCCTCTGTTTTCAGAAACTGGGGGGGGATTGGGTAGTCAAGATCCCATCATCTCTCTGCAGGAAAGTCAAATACAGATTTAGATTCAGCTGAGTCCTAGTGCAGTAACCACTGCAGAGCACTGTTTCTCATTGGGTTTAAGGAATGTGCGTGAACTGTATGTTTTTCCTCACTCAAGGATAATTGCTGAACTTTCTCTGCATGGCTGAAGATGATGTACATAAAAGGGTGCAGGTTTGGACTGGTAACAAAGATCTGTACTGTTTGTGTTTGCATATAAAGGATGCATGCATAGATTTCTGTGTTACTGCTATGTATTCATACAGAGCGTGCCAGTAACTCTTCCTCAGAAAAGACACAGTTTGACTTTCTGCACAGTCTTTCCTAGGCTTTGGCATGCGTGGTTTTACAAAACTGTGCCTGGGTGACAGACTGGGGGACGAGATTTTGGTCTGCTTTTGGCAATGGACCTGCTGGAGCCTGGAGATGATGGTACTGCTGGAGCAGATTTATGTTTGTTGTGTGTTTGTTATTTTTCCCTGCCCCGTGAACTATAGGCAGGCTAATTGTAAGGTATGTATCTCTAGTTGAAGGTGAAGATAAGCCCTGCTGGTTGTCCTTTTTATGTCCTTGTTTGGAAGTAGGGGTGCTTTGTACAGCTGCAGATGGTTTTTGCTGATACATACTCCAGTGCATAGTACGTACTCAGAAAGGTTCATGAGAGCTGAAATAAGCTCCTGAAGTTAGCTGCTGCGAGCTTGAAGATCCTGTCCTAGCTATTACTGCTCAGCAGAACTGAGTTGGCAGACTGGATGCACTTTTTTTTTTTAAGACCAGGAACATTTGGCCTATCTTTGAAAATTATTTTGAAAAAACCCATGTCTTTAACACTGCAAGATACTTCCTTCTTATTTTTGCTTTGATCTTTGGTGAATTCAGTTGCTGTGGCTTAGTCTCACTGTCACTTTTCATAGGCTGGGGCAAAGTGTGATTTTTCTGTAGAGCCTATAATGACTCAAAGGAGCTCATGTGGTTTACTTTTGCCTATTATTTCACCAGTTCTATTACATAATTAATGATGATTGAAAATTCAGCAGAGACACATAGAAAATCTTGTTCTTTGTGAAATAATTCAGCAAATTCGTTACTTGCCATCTCTCTCAATGTTATGTGGTCCTCTTTTATCCATGTGTTGGGTTTGCATGGCAAGGTTTTGGTAGCGGGGGGGGGGGGGGGGGGGGGGGGGGGGCTACAGGGGTGGCTTCTGTGAGAAGCTGCTAGAAGCTTCCCCTGTGTCTGATAGAGCCAATGCCAGCCGGCTCCAAGACGGACCCACCGCTGGCCAAGGCCAAGCCAATCAGCACCTCTGTGATAACATATTTAAGAAGGGGAAAAAAAAAACAGTTAGAGAGAGCTTTTGCAGCTGGAGAGAGGAGTGAGAAGATGTAAGAAACTCTGCAGACACCAAGGTCAGTGCAGAAGGAGGGGGAGGAGGTGCTCCAGGCGCCGGAGCAAGATTCCCCTGCAGCCCATGGTGAAGCAGGCTGTTCCCCTGCAGCCCATGGAGGAAGGATGAGGGGGTGTAGCGATTCCACCTGCAGCCCGTGGAGGACCCCATGCCGGAGCAGGTGGAGGCACCTGAAGGACGCTGTGGCCTGTGGGAAGCCCATGCTGGAGCAAGCTCCTGGCAGGACCTGTGGAGAGAGGAGCCCAGGCCAGAGCAGGGTTGCTGGCAGGACTTGTGACCCCGTGAGGGACCCACGCTGGAGCAGTTTGCTCCTGAAGGTCTGCACCCCGTGGAGGAGACCCACGTTGGAGCAGTTCGTGAAGGACTGTAGCCCGTGGGAGAGACTCACGTTGAGCAGTTCGTGAAGGACTGTAGCCCGTGGGAGAGACTCCATGCTGGGGCAGGGGAACGATGAGAGGAGTCCTCCCCTGAGGATGAAGAAGCGGCAGAAACACTGTGTGATGAACTGACCGTAACCCCCATTCCCCGTCCCCCTGTGCCACTGAGGGGGGGCGGAGGTTGAAGCCGGGAGTGAAGTTGAGCCCAGGAAGATGGGAGGGGTGGTGGGGGGAGGTGTTTTAAGATTTGATTTTATTTCTCATTCCTCTACTCTGTTTTGCTTAGTAATAAATTAGATGAATTTCCTCTCTAAGTTCACTCTGGTTTGCTCGTGAGGATAACTAGTGAGTGATCTCTCCCTGTCCTTCTCTCGACCCATAAACTTTTTGTTACACTTTTTCTCCCCTGTCTAGTGAATGAGGGGAGTGATAGAGCAGCTCTGGTGGGCACCTGGTCCCCAGCCAGGGTCAACCCACCACAATCAACTAGTCTTTTTTGAATATAACATGAATGTTGTGGATTAGGAAACCTATTTCATGTGTTCTACAGCAGCACTCAGTTTCAGGAGGAGGGAATATGTAGAAGTTCAGAAAGCCTTTCATGTTCAGTGTCTAAGAAAGGAAGTAGCCATCATGAATCATGGGCTATGCTGACTAACTCTAAAATATAAAGTTTTCATTTGTAAAGCTTTAGGGGATAAACTATTTTCCTGTGAATTCAGTAAATGACTGACTTCCAGACAACTCTTTCAACTTTCATCATCCATGTTTATAACTTTCTTTTATTTTTTGTATGCTGAATTTTTATGCTAAACTCACTTGAAAAGTCTTGGCCTCGGACCAGTAAGGCAAGGTGGAAAGCAGGAGAGTCTCGAGAACTTTACTGGGACTCAGTTGTGTTTTCCCAGTGAGCCAGAGGATGATCTTTCAGTGTAAGAACAAAACAGTGTATAGTCTTCATTTCTGTTGCTGCTTCTTCATTGCAACACAAACTCATTCCTGGGCATTAACGTTCTTTCCTTACTCTACTCATGCTGTGGCTAATAACTATTTATGGAACAAACCCAACAGGCTGAATCTTCTGCTTGACCGCTGGTGGCCTTAAAATGGAAGATATATTAGCAAGCTGATGATATCATTGCCTTTGTGCTGGTGAGTATAGCTAGCCATGTACTTTTATAGCTTGTTCGGGAACAGTTTAAAAATGATTTTGGCATTTCTCTGGGTGCCATTATGAACTTACTTAACTCCTTTTCCTGTTTCCAGACTGTTTAGTTTTAAATTTCTCATGTGACATTTGTTAATCAGGATATATATAGAATCAGAAGCAAATGAAAATTAGAATAATGAGAGTAGGATACAAAAAAATCTATGATTTTCTGGTCATACATTTTCATTTTTATTACAGTAATGAAATGCTTAATAATATACTCTACAGCTGGTGAAATATATCTTGAGATGGTAGAATTAGCGCATATTTTGGAAAACTCCAATGACAATAAAAGGATACATAGTTTTATGACTAGGTAGTGAATTGGCAATATCACCTGCATGCTAAGTGCAGCTAAAATAACGTAACTAATGAGATAATATGGGATAACATATGGGAGTAAATAAAAAGGTGTTGGATGGGTGAAGAAATGCTTTAAGTTAAATCCAAAATACAGGTATAGTTCAAATAATATTACAGTTCTGATTCAGGCTCATGAAAATATGGAAAGTGAGAGTTAAGGCTGCCTCTCTATATTTAATATGCCCTGGTGCCTTTCCAGCAAATATTTTATTACATGAGCTCTCCCAGTTATTTTGGAACATGAGCAGCGTTTTGGACCTCTGTAGGGGTTTGACAGTGAATTTTTTCCCATACACCATTGAGCAAAACTGAAAGTCCAGAGAATTAGGAGAGAGAAGAATCTTCGGTTCCCTTTTTGGGCTGTTATAGGCAAATAACCTTTCTGTGCAGCCTGCCCCCTCATATTAAGGCATGGCTAAAATGTTTTGTGTAAAAATTTGGACTGTGGTTAGAGTTTGGGCAGAAGATCTTCATTTTTATGTCCCCAGAAAATGCTTTAGTTGCATAGAAAGTTGCTTCCACCTCTGCTGCATAGGCAGTTAGGCAAACCTGTGGTCAAAGCTCTGTTCTTCATGACTCGGATCAAAAACTTTCCCCTAAACCTGGTAAAATGGGCAGGTGAGCTCAAGTCTTCTCCACGGTAGGCTGGTACCCTGGTGCTGAGCTATTCTGACATGATGTCATGAAAAATGTGGTTTCCTTCTCCTATGGGACAAAAGCAACATTCAAAGCTTTAAGAGCTGGCATAAAAATAAAATGGGGGTTGGTGCTTTAGACAGTGACGGGATCGGGAGATGAGGATTTCAGTCTCGGCACTTACACGCTCCTCCTTACCGCGGTATCTGACCCTCTTGCACATCCCAATGAACTGGATTTATAACTGCCTGTTTTACAAATGGGAATGTGAAAACTGGAAAATGTGTTCCAGAGCTGGGAGGTGATTCCTCTTCACGCAAGTACCTCATCCAGTGCAGTGCTCCCAGGATCCTTCTTCTCATGGCTACAGATTTTCTGCATACAGCCAAAAGGGTTACTGATTCATCTGGCATTTCCTTTAGGTTGTCGTTTTGTCCCTGCATGCTTTATGTGCCCAGTTTTCCCATTGATACAAATGGGAATAAAAATAAAAACCCAATTCCTTTAGTTGAATCAAGAGTAAGTGGTATAAACCAGTGTCCCTGGCATTGGTGGCTCTTCTGTGGAGATCAGAGTCACTCTCTCTTCAGTTTAGCTGTTAGCTGTACTCTGAAAACAAATTCTTTTGTTTTCAATTTCTTTTTCTTCTTAAGTTGAAACAAAATAGCTTTATACTTACCACCAATAGCTCCCAAGACTTAGGGAAAATTAGCAAGGTTATAAAATCTACAGAGCGTGTGTGGTTTGCTGTTGCAGCTGCACTTTAAAGGAAAAGTAATATACTCACCTGTCCTCCTTAGAAAAGCATCTATAAATTAACACTCTTTGAAAAGTTCCTGATGCCTAGCAAAATTTTTATATATTACAACCAAAATGTGGGTCCTCCATTTTTAAACACTTCAATCAATTTAAACTGTCTTGCCAAGATCTAAGGGGCCGCTGCTACAGTCCTTTTCTTTATAACGTTTTCTGGCCTCATCTCTTTCTTCTAAGTGGCTGAGAAGTGGGGTGCCTTAGAGGTGTAGAGTCCCCATGGTGACTCAAGTGCCTTTGTAAAGGTCTATAAGGCCAGCACTCCGTACGGCAAGGGTGAGCATGACCATGGCTGGAGGTACTGCATCCTGCATGGCTCCCCTGTGGGCTGTGGGGCTGAAGACCAGCACGCCTTTGGCAGTGATGGGATCATCTCCTTCAAAGTGCCTTGGGAGGGTTTGTGCCCTCACTGCAAGAGCCTGCTGACATCTCCCTTTCTATCCACTCAAAGTGCTGGGAATTATTATTTATCCACCACCGTTCAGCTCAGTGGGGTTAAGGGCATACTTCAAAAATTCAGTGCATTGTGCCTTCCAGTACTAAGAACGAAGAGCAGAAATGTGAAACAAATCAGAACGACTTGTCTTAACTCTATTGCCAAGGAGTCTGTCTTAAACTCTGTCCTTCCATAATATATCTTAGTCAAAGTAATATTGACTCTATTAAATCTTAAAGTTTCTTGCTTTTTTTGTATCAACACTAGGACGAAGCAGTTACGGTCTCCAGAGATGCACGAGTGAGCTGAGCAAGACAGAGATATTAGAGTTGCTCTTGTCCTCCCATGCCCCATCCTCTGCTTTGTTAATCTGCATATGCAAATTAAACTGAAATTAAAGTCTTAATTTATCATCATGTTGTGGTGACAGCAGGCAGGATCAGAACACTTTACAAACACGTAGCACCACATTAACATCAGAAACAGATTCTTCCCCAGAGAGGAAAGAAGATTTTAAAGAATGCAGAAAGTTACCACAGGGCTGTAATCCCTCTCGCCGCGCAGAAAACAACTGATTGTTGTTGAAACGCTTGGAGGGGGAGGTGGGTCCAATAATCTGCAGAACATATGTAGGATAGGGCTTTTCTGGAGATGAGAAACTTGAAATAAACAACATTAGGGGGGGAAAAAGGAGGAGAAAAAAAAAAAACCAAAAAGGGAGAAAAACCTCATGGTAAAAGAGAAAAGAGAGAAAAGATACTGTATGGTCATAACTCAATATGACTGCCCGGAAAAGTGAACTGCTCCGAGGAGCATCCCTCTGGATGTAGATCATCTCTGCTAGAAGGGTGCAGGCTTTGCCCGTATCCCCACGCTGTCTTTACTTGCCATCACCTGTTTTTGCAGGGGACAGAGCCACATCCTTGTCTCTTCAAGGGATACTAGCAGGTATCTGTGCAGACGCCTGTTTTAGTAAAGCAGTTAAACACATACTTATGGGATTTGCTGAATTGGATGCTGTGCTCTTCGCTGGCTCCCTCCACGTCTCCTGGCTCCCTGACCGTTTGGCTCTGCCAGTGCTTTAGGATGTTCCCGCCGTTGAAAGCTGGGCCCCTCTCCTCTGTGGCGTCAGGGGTGAGGCAGGCATGCCAGCGTTGCCTCAGCAGGTAGGTCTTTTCTCTGTTATTTTGCTGTGGGAGGTGAGCTCGCTGTCCCCATGCTCATCCCAGCAGGTGGGAGCACCCTGTGGTGTGTGGGGCTGCATCACATTGTCCTGTCCTGCTGACTGCTCCATAAGAGCATGGTCCCCAGCCCCACTGGCGTGCTGCCCTCTGCCTGCCATGTACCTGCTGGTGGCACTGGTCTCCAGGAGGTGACCATCCATCCTGTCAGTTCCACTCCAGCGCTGTCACCCCCTGCCCAGAGCAACCCCATGGTGCAGAGGGTCCTCCATGGGGCTGTGCTTTCTTTTGGTGGCAGGGGCAAAAGGGATGGAAAAAGGCTTCACTTAAGTGGTTGAGTTTTAGAGACATTTTTGCCTTATCATTGTTGCATTTGGGTGTGTTGTCTTTCCCATGAGGGAGACAAGAACAAGATTTCAAAGCCTTTGCAAATATGACAATTTTAAAGGTTACTGGCTGGCTAAAGGCCTCAGACACCCCTTTTTAAACTCCTGAATTCCCAGTCTTTGAGAGCACATAAGTGATTTAAGACCCTACATCTGAGGGCTTTGGCAGGAGTAAGCTCTGGAGCTCCTAAGTCACTTCTCTTTTAAATACAACTTTATTCCCTCAGGATCTTTTCAATATGCTACCCTCATTTCTGTATTCCACCTGAGATGACAAAATCTTTGGAAACGTTTGGATTCCCACAGAGGCTGGGTAAGATGAGTTTATTTATTCAGTCCTGCTTTGCTTCATCAAAGAGACCCCAACCGGGAGAAGTCAGAGGGCCCCATTTGTTATGTTTCGCCCGGCCTGAGAGGTGATCCCTCCCGCAGTAGTGATGCTCTGCAGGGAAATGCAAACATGCCAAGCTTTACTTACCTCAACCCAGCATGTGGTGCAGCACGCTGATAGATGCACAGGTCAGACACACTTTGGAGACCGGCTAGGGGAGATGTATTGCCTGGCAGAAGCAGGACACGTGTGTGTTCCCCACCCTGCATTGCATATGATTTGTGTGCCATTGCATGTGATTCAGCACCCCGGCAGGCTTCTTTGCTGAGACATGGGTGCTGGGGTGCCAGTCATAGAATCATAGAATGGTTTGGGTTGGAGGGGACCTTAAAGATCATCCAGTTCCAACCCCCCTGCCATGGGCAGGGACACCCTCCACTAGACCATGTTGCCTAAAGCCTCATCCAACCTGGTCTTAAACACTTCCAGGGATGGGGCCTCCACAACCTCTCTGGGCAACCTGGTCCAGTGCCTCACCACTCTAACACTAAAGAATTTCTTTCTAACATCTAATCTAAATTGACCCTCCTTCAGCTTGAACCCATTACCCCTTGTCCTATCACTACACTCCCTGATAAACAGTCCCTCACCATCTTTCCTGTAGGCCCCTTCAGGTACTGGAAGTCCGCAATTAGATCTCCCCAGAGCCTTCTTTTTCCAGGCAGAACAATCCCAACTCTCTCAGCCTGTCCTCATAGGAGAGGTGCTCCATCCCTCTGATCATCTTTGTGGCCCTCCTCTGGACTCTCTCCAACAGCTCGATGTCTCTCCTGTACTGGGGCCCCCAGAGCTGGAGTCCCTCTCCTTCACACAGCCCAGCTCCTTCCTGCACAGGAACAGGGCAAGAGCAAAGCCTGTGGCCACAGCGAGACCTCTTTGGAGACACCTATACCAACTAGCTGAGGTGGAGTTACATTTTTCTCTGGGGGGGTCCACGCAAGCATGTGAGTCAATGGCTGGACTGTTGGCTCACTGTGCCACTGCACGTCTCGGGGGAATCCCCAGGCTTCCCCTGGGAGAGCCTGAATTTGGGTGGTTGGAGAAGCTGAGCCCACAGGCTGACACTGCGCCACCCACCAACCAAAAAAAACCCCCAATATCCCTTTAAAAATTATATTTCAGGCCCCCATAAAGAAGCTGATAAGGAAGCCTGAATTAGCAGGATTGTTTTGTTTAGAGGTTTTCCACTAGGATTGAGGAACTTTGTATGGGGTAGACTCAGGACTTTGGTATCTCTGTTGAGATCAAATCTCAGTTTCAGATCTTTGATCAAGTAGTGCTGGAGCTGGGCAGATGTACAGGGTTAGGTGCCACAGCTGGGCACTCTTCCCCTGCACAGTGCTGCTATTTGAAAATGGGGGAGCAGAGAGAATACTATGCCTGAAACCGCTCTGAACACAAACATTTCTGCAACTTCACCTGCAAGAAGCAAACCCCTTCAAGGGCTTCATTTGAGAAATAAATATTTTTCCCTTAAGAGACTTTAAAAGAAAGGGCCCCCTTAAAAGAAAAGAAATCCTGGTGATTCAGCTGAGCAGAGTGCAGTGTACTCAGCAAAAATAAGAAAGAAAAGAATGAAAGTGTTAGCAGAGCCTTGATTATTGGTGACGGAGGGGCATTAGCCAAGTTATAATGGATTGTCAAACTAGGTTCGTGTTTGTATAACCTCCCAAGTTCCTTGCACTGAGTCAACATCTAGCCATCTGGGGTGGGAGGGGGAATAACTTTTTGTTAAAAAAAATAAAATAATGTAAAAATCCATTAAATTTATGTTTCTGTTCTAACGGAAGAAGTGTTTAAAAGGAAAACATACCTTTCAGAGTGAAGCATTTGTTTTTGTTCTTTACAAGTGCTTGTTTGAGTTCATGTTTGTTAAATGGCTTGTAGTTATTAAATCATGAAGGTTTCCCCTGCTAAAATAAAAATAGGTGTGATTGATTGGAAAATTTGTAGCAGGAAAATAAAACTGCCTTTCACCCACTTGGACATCACTTGACTTTGTGAGATATTTGTAAACCCTGATTGACTTAAAAGCACACTTCTTTAGGAAAGAAGTACAATTAAGACAGAAATTTGCCAGGAAGACACATAGAAGCTGCAGCAATAACGCCATGAATCGTGTGTCTACCCAAAGACAGAGCCATTCCCAAGTGGTGGTGTTTCTGATGAGGGAATCACAAAACACTTGAGTAGGAAAGCAAGAACAGCTTGGAAAACAAAGATGGATTTCTGTAGCAAGTGTAACTTCATTTTCCAGCCTCCACCTTGTGTATACAAATTCAGTCATTTCTCATAGTTAAGACCCCTTGGCTTTGATAGGTACAGCATGTGCATCTTTAAAATGATGGTGGCCTCTTGTCAATGTACTTGTGTGTGAAAATAATTGTGTTGTGTTTTATGCTGGGACCTGTGCTGGTCAAAAACCCAGGGGAGTGAATGGATAGACATTAGTCAGCTTGAGATCGCTTTGGGTCAGGTCCTAATTATGCCTTGTGCTAATGAAAAAAGGGATAATACATTTTGTGGCTTTGTCTTCTACTGCCCCACAAGGGAGCATGAAACAGCACAATTATTTTTACATGCAAGGACACTGACAAGAGTACACAGGCAAGAGGAGGAGGCAGGCACAAACACCAGGATGGACATTTGGCTTTAGCCTTCTGGTATCACCAAGGCTTTTTGAGGGCCAGGGGTGACCGTGGACGAGATGGCTGGCAGAAACGTTCCACTGAAGTTGCATCTGCTGGTGTCTGTGGATAATATCTTCTTCTGCCTGTTGGTTTCATCCAGTTAACCACCAAGATATTTCCCTGGGGGTCACTATACTACTGGATTCATGTAATTCTGAACAGAAAATCCTCTTGGTGACAGAGTCCCAAAGTTTTGTTTTGCTATCGTGTATGTGGGCAGATTTACTAACTTGTAAAAGTCAGTACATCATAATCAGTTTCTGGGTCATTAAAGAGACTTGGCAAACTTTTGCTCTACTTTGTAATGTGTTTTCTGTGTTTCAAGTCAAACCAGAGCGAGAGCCTTGACTTTGAGTGTTCTGATTTATTTCTTCTGTTTTTAGAAGTTATCTTTGTTTTTATTACACAGAGGAAAAAGACGATCCTGGTGGAACACTGCACTCATAAAACAAATAAAGAAGAAACAAATTATAAAAAAGAAGCATTTGAAGACACGGTATGTCAGTCATTTAATTCACGTTCAAATGAAACTGCTTTGTAAGAAATGTATCCTATCTAATTCTGATCCACTCGTAAAAAATGTTTATTCAGCAAGGGTTAACTTTCTCTTGTGCACAAGGATCTAATTCATTTAAATCCCTATTGAGTTTTTAGCACATAAATGAAGTGTTATATGGTCTTGCTGGAGCTCTTGGCATTGGGTGAATTTTTCCCATCATAACATTGACTTATTAGACACGTGCAAAGCCTGTCCAGCTCTCTGTGACTGTGCCCATGTGGCAGAAGGCAGCACCGTAAGGAGCCCCAATGTGGATGGGGCAGCTCAAGTCTCCCTGCAGCAGGCTTCCTGCAGAAGGTTGTGTCTGCAGGACCTAATCCCACCCATTGGGGAGGATGGTGCATTTTGCTGGGTAGCTGTCCTGACCCAAGGCACTGTACTTTCTGAATTCCATGACGAGTTTACAGATCTTGCAGACCTGGAGACACTAAGAAAATGCTTGTGAAATTTAAACAAAAGTGATCAGCTTCACATGCTCTAGGTGAGGTCTTCGGTGCATGCAAGTTGCTTTTGGTAGCTGCTGGGACATTACGCCATGAGGTATTTTAGAGTGATGACACTCAAGATCAGGATTGCAGTACTGATGCATGGAACATAAGACCCAGGGATAATACTAAAGCCCAGGCCTGGTTTTTAACATGCAGTTGCTGTAACTGAAGATGCAAAGTTGGTGTTTGCATGTGGGATGTTGAGTCCTACCCCTATATATGACATAATAATAGAGACTTAAACAATTATGCAAAGATAAGTGTGTATGTGGGCTTTGTGTTATGAAAATAGGTATTATTTGTAAACTTCATCCCATCGAGTGAGAAGAGAGGGGATACTTACACTTCATATACAAATGCTGGGCTTGTTTTCATTTACCAGGGCTTCTTTGTACTCTTCTGGCACAGTAAAGTGGTCTTGTATGGGTGGAAATATAAATTGCACATCAGAAAAGGCCTTTTTTTTTTTTTTTTTTTTTTTACAATGCCAAATTAGCATAAAAAAGACTCGGTGTAGATGAGGGTCAGACTTGCTGTTTGTGTTTCCTCAGTCTTTTCTTGTCCATGCTAAATCAGCATATGGACTGGAATTATAATTTATTTTGGACTGTTCTTTTTTTGGAAGGAAGTGTAAATGTTTCCAAAATAGAGAGATTTTTCAGAGGGTAGTGGAGCAACACAGTGCTTGTCTGTTATGACGTTCTCTGTAAATGTGAAACCAGATATTTACAGGGGCTGCGTTTATCAAATATCTATTGGTTGGGAAATTTTTGCCTACATGGTTGCCATACAAGTATGGCAGGTCTTTAAAACAATGTTTAAAAAAAAAAAGTTAACATGTCTCCTGGTTTGTGAAATCAATAGAAATATTTCTTTTGGTCATGTTTTCAGTTCCTAAAAGCACACTTAAGTAAATTACTGCTATAAGTTAAATAATTAAGATTAAAAGGATAATTTTTCATGAAAGTTTTAGAGTGGGTCCTATGCTGTCTTGTTGACCACATCTATAGGCACATCACGGTGTCCATCCTGCCATCTTATTCCCAAGAGCTGAATCTCCTGTGCAGGTCCCTTGACCTTGCTTTTCTTTATAGCAAAACCAGCTTTCAGAAGAATCTGAATTACTCTTTTTACCTTCTCAAACACTTCTGCCTTGTTGCCCCCCACGATGATGTCTTCAATGTATTGTAGATGCTCAGGGGCATCACCGTTTTGTAGCGGAGTCTGTATCAGTCCATGGCAAACAGTGAGGCTGTTCTTCCACGCCTGGGGCAGTTGATTCCAGATGTATTGGACACCCCTTCATGCAAAAGCAAACTGTGGCCTGGACTCTGCTGCAAAAGTAATTGAGAAAAATGCATTGGCAACGTCAGTTGTAGCATACCACTTGGTTGCCTTTGACTCCAGTTCATATGAGAGCTCTAAAATGTCTGGTACAGCAGCATTCAGTGGTGGTGTCACTCAGCTGAGGTCACGATGGTCTACTGTTAACATCCACCCTCCATCAGACTTTTGCACTGGCCATATGGGACTATTAAAAGGTGAGTGAGTCTTGCCGATGACTCCTTGGCTCTTCTTGATGAATCAGCTCATGGATGGGAGACAAGGAGTCTTGGTTTGTGCGATACTGCTGCTGGCACACCGTTCTGGTAGCAGTTGGCACCTGCTGTTCTTCAACTCGCAGCCATCCCACAACGAAGGGATCTTCTGAGAGACCAGACAAGGTAGATAGCTGTTTGGTCTCTGTATTCACAGTGGCTACATGAAAAGCAGATCAGTACCCCTTTGGGTCCTTGAAGTACCCTCTCCTGAGATAGTCTATGCCAAGGGTACAAGGGGCCTCTGGGCCAGTCACAATGGGTTGCTCCTCCCACTTGTCCCCTGTTAAGCTCACTTCAGCCTCCAATACAGACAATTCTTGGCATCCCCCTGCCATTCTAGAGATCCAGATGGGTTCTGTGCCCCTGTACCCTGGTGGTACCAGCATACACTGTGCACCAGTGTCTAACAAAGCTCCTGTTCCAGGTCAGAGAATTCAGTGTCTGACGCTTGCAGTGCCAGATCAGAAGTCCCCTTGCCAAGATCAAGGGAGGTGATCTCAGTTTTTCTATGTCTGGGAGATCGCTGATTGCCTTCTTGTGTCTCTACAGCAGCTATGCTGACAGCCTTCTTGGGTGACCCCTTCCTAACAGCTGTTTTCCCTCTCAGTTCACATCCACAGGCTTCCAGCTTAAAGGTGGGTTCACCATCCCACTTCCTCATGTCCTCTTCCTGGCCATGCAGGAAGAACCAGGGTGCACCAAGCAGCATGCACCTGGGGCTCCCTTTCCCTTGACTGGGGCAGGAGAGGACAGAATTCTTGGGGTGTCCCTGACAGCCAAGGCACTGGCCTGTAGGAATGAGGAGGAACAGGGATTTTCTTCAAAGTTTTGGAGCCAAGATGACACTTTCTCCACAGTTGGTGTATCCATATCCAGGCAATACATCGCTGCCAAGCTGTTAGAATATGATGCTGGGGCACTTTGAATCACCTTTCTCCACATGGGCTGTGTGCACAGGACATTCTCTGGATCTCTGGAGACCTCATCATTGTCTAGATCACTGTAGATGACTTCTAGCACCACTAATTCTCTCAGGTAGTGGATACCTTCATCTGCGGTAGTCTGCTTTCCTGGGACCTTCACAAAATCTTCCTTGAATGGGTATGTTGCCCTCACACTTGATAGGAGCTGTCTCCAGAGACTGCAAATTGCTGCCTCTTTTCCAATTCCTCTCTCAATTCCCCGGTTTCTAGCGAGGGATCCCAGCTGTTGGACTTCCTTACTTTCCAGTTGCTGACTGTCAGCTCCTTTATCTCAGCATCGGAGTGGCCAGGCAGCAAGCTGTTCACCTGGCTGGTGGCTGTAATCTTTCCGCATATCTCGAAGTTCTGATGAGGTCAGGGACCAGGTAGTTTCCACTTCGTGTCTTAATTCTCTTACTCCTTCCTCCAATTTCTTTGCTGAAGGACCGGCTTCTTGATCAAACCTCTCCTCTTCTTCCTTCTCCCTTACTAATCAATGATATGGACCTGTTGTTCTCCTTGTCCACCGTTTCTTTTCACAACTGGGGCAATTACTGTAGTTGTTGTTGTTTGGGTCACTATCTCAATGATGGTGTCCCCAGATGCAGTTTGGGTCCCTGCCTCAACCACAGTCCTCTGAGAGTGCTGAACTGTAGCTCCACAGGCACAGGCCAGGCCCCAGCATACTGCTAGAAGCAGCTGGTTTTCATTGGGGCAGGCAAGGCACCCTTCTGTCAGGTGGCGTGTCAGTTTGCCAGGGTTCTTTGCCTGTTCAGTTGCAAAGTCTCATGTTATGGGAGGTGATAACCACCTTAGGAACCTGCCCAAATCCTTCCACACACCCTGTCACCCAGGGACTGGCCACCTCAGGGCACATTTCAGTATCACCTCACCCAGAAGTTGTCTTCTCTTACGCCAGAATAAGACCAGATTCCACAAAACCCGTAATATGCCAGCAGTATTAATTAACAATATTGAATAGCTCATATAAGGGTGAACAAGGACCTCAGGAGCCTGCATAACAAGACCATCCACATCAATCCTGAGTAGGGAGGGGGAGATATATTCCCTCATGTTCTCTATCAGATAGGTCTTCCAGCGCAGCAAGGCCATCAGGGCAAAGCACGTAGTTTGTACTAGCATGTTCCCAGGTTCCTTCATCCTCCCAACAAGATAGCTCCCACAGTACAGTAAGACCATCAATGCCAGGGCAAAACACATGGCCACTATTTGATTTAACATGTTCCCCAGCTCAGCAAAATAAAGAGGTAAGGAGTGCAGCCAACAAACTCTGTGACCTTGTCCTGGCAAGGATAGAGTTAATTTCACAAGGAACCAGGACAGGTGAGCCAAGCTGGTGGGGGGCTATTCCATGCCATGTGACATCATGCTCACCATAAAAGGGGACTAGTTGGGCAGGGGTGGGCTTGGCGTGGCTCCAGGATGGGTTAAGCCTCCGGTCAGTCTGTCCTCGGATTGGTAAATCGTTCTCTGTTATCACCCATTGTGAATATCTGTTACCCCAGAATATCTTGCTGTCCCAGTAAACTGCCCTTATCCCAATCCTCGAGGCTTTGCCATTGTTTTTCCGTTCTCCTCCCCATCCCGCCGGGGGAGCGGTGAGCGAGTGGCACGTGGTGCTCAGCTGCCGGCTGGGGCTAAACCACGTCAGTCCTTTTTTGGTGCCCAACATGGGGCTCGAGGGGTTGTGATAATGACAAGTCTGACCGAAGTGTGTTAAAACAAAGTTGTTATAAGCATTTATAATGTTATTGAAACAGTCGCTGGTCATAATGATGTTCTGTTTGGTCACATGGCTCTGTTTTGTAAACCTGTGTTTACTCTATGTAATCCCTGTGGCGCTGTTTATCACTTCTGGGAGAGGGGTTCGTGTTCTCATGTTGTTGTATTGTGTGATAATGACTTACGATAAGATGTCATTGACAGTCATGAGTCTGAGCTGGTATATGTATGTAGCATTTTGGTCAGGCCCGTACCTCGGTCAATATCTTTCAGAATTGATTAATAATTGCACCCAATCTATTGGGAAGACGGGGGGGATACCTTCTCCCACTCTTTCACCTTCCCTTTTCCCTTTTGGTTGGTTACAACAATTTTTGATAATTTTGAATACCCTTGGAATGTTCAGGCCAGTATATTCCTATTGCTAGGTCTCCTGCATGCTTTCCAAGTCCTGTTCAGGGTTAGCAAAAATTTTTTCAAGAGTACCACCCAGGGATCTTCCCCAAGGCTGAATGGTCAGGGCTGGCATGGCATGTGGGAGAGTATGGGCGGGTATCTAGAGACCCTTTCACCCTCAATGGTTTGGAGCTTCACTCCTGAACAACTGCAAGACCCTGATAAAATGGTAGAATATTTGAAAGAAAAATGCTGTGGGTATTCTAAGGAGGCACAACTTACTGCGCTGTGCTGGGCCCTGGCCACAATCTGTCAAACAATGCTTGATAGTAGACAGCACCATCCAGAGGGAGAGAGCGGACCCTCAGGCACTGCAGCTGCCCAAACCCCCGCAATAGGCACTGCAGCTGAGCTAAAAGATCAACCCATACCAGTATCAGTCACCCCTATACACAAAAAGAAATACGCAAGGAAATCGGTTCGCTTAGTGAAAGATGATGATGAACTGGGACCATCACGAGAACAAGAAGAAGAGCCAGAACCAGAAGTGATCACTCGATCCCTGTCCCTGAGTGAGCTGCGAGATATGCGGAAAGATTTCAGCCGCCTTCCAGGGGAGCATATTATTACCTGGCTGCTCTGCTGCTGGGATAACGGGGCCAGTAGCCTGGAACTGGAGGGCAGGGAGGCCAAGCAGCTAGGATCCTTGTCTAGGGAAGGGGGCATTGACAAGGCAATTGGGAAGAAGGCACAGGCCCTTAGCCTCTGGAGGCGCCTCCTGTCAAGTGTGAGGGAAAGGTATCCTTTCAGCGAAGATGTCGTATGTCGGCCAGGCAAGTGGACCACCATGGAGAGAGGTATCCAATATCTGAGGGAATTAGCTGTGCGGGAGATGGTTTATTATGATCCAGACAACGCACAGTTGCCCACAGACCCCGATGAAGTCCAGTGTACCCGACCCATGTGGCGAAAATTTGTGCGAAGTGCACCATCATCGTACACCAACTCACTGGCAGTAATCGACTGGAAAAGTGAAGAGGCACCCACGGTGGACGAAGTGGCTGGCCGACTCCGGCAATATGAAGAGAGCCTTTCTTCCTCTCTCGTCTTGGCTGTGGAGAAACTGTCCCAGGACGTCCGGCAACTCAAAGAGGATATATCTTACTCCCCACCTGTACAGACCCGTATTTCAGCTGTTAGGAGTAAGCGTTTTTCTGCTCCGGAGAGGGGATATGGAGCATACACACCACGACGTATCCTGTGGTTTTATCTGCGTGACCACGGAGAAGACATGAGGAAATTGGATGGGAAGCCTACCTCAACCCTGCGGGCACGCGTACATGACCTACAAGGCAAGACAGCTGTAAAAAGGGACTCTTCCAGAAAGAATGCTGCTCCAGTTTCCACCGGGTAGCCCCCCAGACGAAGTGAAAGGCCAGATCGCACTTATGATCCTCTTGAAGGGACTTCTAAGTCCTTTTTGCAAGAGGTGAGTAGTGACTATGATGAGCAGGATTGGAGGGGCCCTGCCTCCGGCCAGGTGGAGGAAAGGGACAATAGGTTTTATTGGACTGTGTGGATCCGATGGCACGGCACATCGAACCCACAGGAGTACAAAGCCCTAGTGGCCACTGGTGCACAGTGTACCCTAATGCCATCGAACTATGAAGGGGTGGAACCGATATCTATTTCTGGTGTGACAGGGGGATCCCAACAGTTGATTCTGTTGGAGGCTGAAGTAAGTCTAACTGGAAGTGAGTGGCAAAAGCACCCCATTGTGACTGGGCCAGAGGCTCCGTGCATCCTGGGCATAGACTACCTCCGGAAAGGGTATTTCAAAGATCCAAAAGGCTACCGGTGGGCTTTTGGAATAGCTGCCCTGGAAGCGGAGGAAATTGAACCATTGTCTAGTTTGCCTGGTCTCTCGGAGGACCCTTCTGTGTAGGGCTGCTGAGGGTTGAAGAGCAACAGGTGCCAGTTGCTACTACAACTGTGCACTGGCGGCAATACCGCACCAACTCCCTGGTTCCCATCCACAAGCTAATTCGTCAACTGGAGGGTCAGGGAGTGATCAGCAGAACCCATTCACCCTTTAACAGTCCCGTATGGCCAGTGCAGAAGTCCAATGGAGAGTGGAGGCTGACGGTAGACTATCGTGGCCTGAATGAAGTCACACCGTTGATGAGTGCTGCCGTGCCAGACGTGCTGGAACTTCAATATGAACTGGAGTCAAAGGCAGCCAAGTGGTATGCCACAGTTGATATTGCTAATGCATTTTTCTCGATCCCTTTGGCAGCAGAGTGCAGGCCACAGTTTGCCTTCACTTGGAGGGGCGTCCAGTACACCTGGAATCGACTGCCCCAAGGGTGGAAACACAGCCCCACCATCTGCCATGGACTGATCCAGACTGCACTGGAAAAGGGTGAAGCCCCAGAGCACCTGCAATACATTGATGACATCATTGTACGGGGCAACTCAGCAGAGGAAGTTTCTGAGAAAGGGAGGAAAATAATCCAAATCCTGCTGCAGGCTGGCTTTGCCATAAAACGAAGTAAGGTGAAGGGGCCTGCGCAGGAAATCCAATTTTTAGGAATAAGGTGGCATGATGGGCGGCGTCAGATCCCTATGGATATTATCAACAAAATAGCAGACATCCCCACCAACCAACAAAAAGGAGACACAGGCCTTCTTAGGTGTTGTGGGTTTCTGGAGAATGCACATTCCGAATTACAGTTTGATAGTGAGCCCTCTCTACCATGTAGAATGATTTCAAATGGGGCCCTGAGCAACGACAAGCTTTTGAACAAATTAAACAAGAAATAGTTCATGCCGTAGCTCTTGGGCCAGTCCGGGCAGGACTAGATGTAAAAAATGTGCTGTACACCGCAGCCGGGGAGAATGGCCCTACCGGGAGTCTCTGGCAGAAAGCACCAGGGGAGACTCGAGGTCGACCCCTGGGGTTTTGGAGTCGGGGATACAGAGGATCCGAGGCCCGCTACACTCCAATGGAAAAGGAGATATTGGCAGCCTATGAAGGGGTTCGAGCTGCTTCAGAGGTGATTGGCACTGAAGCACAGCTCCTCTTGGCACCCCGACTGCCAGTGCTGGGCTGGATGTTCAAAGAGAGGGCTCCTTCTACACGTCATGCAACCGATGCTATATGGAGTAAGTGGGTTGCACTGATCACACAACGGGCTAGAATAGGAAGCCCCAATCATCCAGGAATTCTGGAAGTAATCACAGACTGGCCAGAAGGGAAAGATTTCAGAATGTCGCCAGAGGAGGAGGTGACACGTGCTGAAGAAGCCCCACCATATAATTAACAGAAGATGAGAAACCATGTGCCCTCTTCACTGATGGGTCCTGTTGCATCCTGGGAAAGCATCGGAGGTGGAAGGCTGCTGTATGGAGTCCTACACGGCAAGTTGCAGAGGCTGCTGAAGGAGAAGGTGAATTGAGCCAGTTTGCAGAAGTGAAAGCTATCCAGCTGGCTTTAGATATTGCTGAAAGAGAAAAGTGGCCAACACTGTACCTCTATACCGACTCATGGATGGTGGCCAATGCCCTGTGGGGGTGGTTACCGCAGTGGAAGCAGAGCAACTGACAACGCAGAGGCAAACCCATCTGGGCTGCCCCATTGTGGCAAGATATTGCGGCCCGGCTAGAAAAGGTAGTTGTAAAGGTACGTCATGTAGATGCCCACGTACCCAAGAGTCGGGCCACTGAGGAACATCAGAACAACCAGCAGGTGGATCAGGCTGCCAAGATTGAAGTGGCTCAGGTGAATTTGGACTGGCAGCGTAAGGGTGAATTATTTATAGCTCGGTGGGCCCATGACACCTCAGGTCATCAAGGAAGAGATGCAACATATAGTAGATGGGCCTGTGATCGAGGGGTGGACTTGAGCATGGACGCCATCTCACAGGTCATCCATCAATGTGAAACATGCGCCACAATCAAGCAAGCCAAACGGGTAAAGCCTCTGTGGTATGGAGGGCGGTGGTTGAAATATAAATATGGGGAAGCATGGCAAGTTGACTACATCACGCTCCCACAAACCCTCCAAGACAAGCGTTATGTTCTTACAATGGTGGAAGCAACCACTGGATGGCTAGAAACATATCCTGTGCCCCCTGCCACTGCCCGGAACACTATTCTGGGTCTTGAAAAGCAAGTCCTGTGGCGACATGGCACCCCAGAGAGAACGGAGTCAGACAATGGGACTCATTTTTGGAACAACCTCGTAGACACCTGGGCCAAAGAGCGTGGTATTGAGTGGGTGTATCACATCGCCTATCATGCACCAGCCTCTGGGAAAGTTGAAAGGTACAATAGACTGCTAAAAACTACCCTGAGAGCAATGGGTGGTGGGACCCTCAAACACTGGGACACACATTTAGCAAAGGCCACCTGGTTAGTTAACACTAGGGGATCTGCCAATCGAGCTGGCCCTGCCCAATCAAAATTTCCACACCTAGTAGAAGGGGATAAAGTTCCTGTAGTGCACATGAAGAATATGTTGGGTAAAACAGTTTGGGTTATCCCTGCTTCAGGCAAAGGCAAGCCCATCTGCAGGACTGCTTTTGCTCAGGGACCAGGGTGCATTTGGTGGGTGATGAGAAAAGATGGGGAAGTCTGGTGTGTACCCCAAGGGGATTTGATTTTGGGTGAAAATAGCCAATAAATTAAATTGCATGATGTTAATAGCAATATACTGTATCAATGGTATGACCATAAGAATCACCCAAAACTAATGAAGGATGGACTTTGAAACTGAACAAAGTGCCACGATGATGGAACTAGAACTGCCTTCAACTGGTGCCCAGAAACTTTATCGAAAATCACATCTTTGACATCCAGACTGTGAGCATGGACCATACCAGATACCCTGGCCGTGAAAACTCCGGATGCAGCGTGCAACAATCCAGCAGCACGCACCATTGCTCCTGCTCTGAGAGACTGTAATGGCAGATGGAACCCAAAGCCATGGACTAAATGAACTCGACAGACACTTTAGAGCGATAGCCCATAGAGTAAGGCAATGAGATCTGTAAAATAATCTGGGCATGACGTAGATGGTAGGGAATAAGGGGTGGATAATGTCCTGGTTCTGACAAGGATAGAGTTAATTTCACAAGGAGCCAGGACAGGTGGGCCAAGCTGGCCAGGGGCTATTCCATACCATGTGACGTCATGCTCACCATAAAAGGGGGCTAGTCGGGCAGGGGCGGGCTTGGTGTGGCTCCGGGATGGGCTGAGCGTCTGGTCGGTCGGGATCGGTAAATCGTTCTCTGTTATCACCCATTGTTACTATCTGTTATCAGCACTGTTGTTGATTGTTTCCCCTGTCCCAGTAAACTGCCCTTATCCCAACCCTCGAGGCTTTGCCCTTGTTTTTCCGTTCTCCTCCACATGCCGCCGGGGGAGGGGTGAGCGAGCGGTGCGTGGCACTTAGCTACCGGCTGGGGCTAAACCACGTCAGACCTGCACAGGAGCTTGCCACTTAGTAACTACTATAACTATAGCAGCTTAATACAAAACCACCATTGTCTTGTGCCCCACGGTGACCACCAAAAAGGCCATGTGGGGGGTTGACCTTGGCTGGACACCAGGTGCCCACCAAGCTGCTCTGTCACTCCCCTCCTCAGCGAGGTGGGGGTGGAGGGAGAAAATAAGATGGAAAAAACCCTCATGGGTCAAGATAAAGGCAGTTTAATAAAGCAAAAGCAAAGAGACCATGCGTGGAAGCAAAGGAAAACAAAATATTTATTCTCTACTTCCCATCAGCAGGCAACGTCCAGCCACTTCCCAGGAAGCAGGGCTTCAGTATGCATAGCAGTTGCTCCAGCAGACAAATGTAAGTAACGAATGTCCCCCCTTCCTCCTCCTTTCTGTTCAGTTTTATTGCTGAGCAGACATCATATGGTAGGGAATATCCCTTTGGTCAGTTTGGGCCAGCTGTCCTGGCTGTGTCCCCTCCCAAGATCTTGCCCACCCCCAGCCTGCTGGTGAGGGGGGAATGTTGGAGAGAGACAGCCTTGGTGCTGTGCCAGCCCTGCTCAGTAGCCACGACACTGGTATGTTACCAACACCTTGCTCGCTACCAATACACAGCACTGTGAGGGCTGCTCTGGGGAAAATTAACTCCATCTCAGCCAGACCCAATGCAATTACACATCCATTTGAATACTCAATAAATTGAAGTTAGGCTGAAAACCTATCCATAAGCTTTTTGGGGATTGAATTCTCAGCGGTAATGCTATGGGCGGGAAGACAATGGTGAATGAAAGGGAGTAAAAATTACATATGTTTTTTGACCAGGCAGTCCTGTTTACAGGTAAACACCCATCGTAACTTTATTTTCATATGTTTTGTCTTCAGTATTAACTTGAAAGAATATGAATCATGCAGAGGTCAAAGATGGAGGTCTTTTTTCTGACATGGAATATTTAACTGTAGGACTCATGGACCGCTTACCCTCAGCAGTATGAAAATCTTCTCATTGCCCTTAGGCTGTTGTGTTGTGAAAGGTTCCAATGTAACATATCCCTCCTGCTTCCTGAGTTCTCCATGTGGCAATCCAAAATAGCTTTTCCAAAAAGTTCTTGAAGGTTTAGAATGCTCCCTTTTAATTGTCACAGTGCTTTGGAGTCACTAATCATCTGACTCCTTGGTAAATTATCAGTGTTTGCCGTAAAAGTACAGCTTAACTGTTACCTGGACTTTAGACTTTAGTATGAGGCTATGGGAAAGAAAAGGAGTCATGCTCTGGAGACGGAGCAAAAAATAAGGAATAGAAAATACTTTGAATTTTGACATTATCTATATCTAGATGGCAACATTCACATATTTCAACTGTTTGCTGTGCAGTGAAAATGAAGTCTCTGTTAAGTGGGCAAATGTTCCTGAGTTATGTGAAGTCAACACCTGTTAGAAATAAAACTGACAGCAAGCAGCCTGACAGTAAATTATACTGTCGATGATGAGTAGGATGCATGTAGTTTTCCTTCTCTGAAAGCTAACCAATACAAAGTGATATGCTATTTAGCCACTAAAGGCTTGTCTAACCATAGGGTTATCATAGAATTATTCCTATTTTCATTTCAAGCTGTGCCTTCTTCTGAAACAGATTTATATGTAGATGAGTTCTCATTGACTAGAGGTACTTACATCCAGATCCATCAGTCCTTCAATTCTCAGCAGCTCTACACCTGACTTGTAAGCTCCTAGCACTGGGAACAGAAAGAAGAAATCCATCTTAGAGACCTAAGTTCCTTATTCAGTGAATAAGCAGAAATCGGTGTATAAGAATGGGATAAATTATTGCGAAATCTTGTCCATAAATGCCAGTAATGAAAATTGCAAAGAACTACAAAGAACTATAAATACAAAATACGTAGTAGATGGAAAACAGAGATACTCTGTAGACATATCCAGAAGGCTTAGATTTTGGAACAGACTTTGTTGGGCAGTAGCCGAATTGCTGTCACTGAGGTCTTTCAAGAAGAGATTAGACAGAATCTAGGCCGGACAGCCTGGGCACATTGGAGCTTGATTCAGAACAAGGCAGCACATACTTGGTGGGATGAAATCATAGAAATGTCATGCTGGAAAAGATTTCAGAAGATTAATTTCTGGGGTCCTGCTATGGACATATTGACAACATGGTTACAGGAAGGATTGGATCTAGCCATTTTCTGAACACATGGGTATTAGAAATGCACGATTGATTCAAAATAAGTGAGATGTACATGAAACCAGACTTTGGTATTTGGATTTCTTCTGAGCTAAAAAACTAATACACTATGTTTATCTATCTTCTAGGGCTGGTAGACCTTTTACTGTACCAGGCAGTGTGACTTTTAATGTCTCAAAATTGAGGAGGAGAATGCTGTCTTGATGAACTATTATGTAAACAAGAAATATTAACATGGATTAAAAAATTTACCAAGCTTATGTCTACAAAAATATAATTGCAGACTAGACTGTCCTTAGCTAGTTGCTTATGGACAAAATGTCATGTTGCATCACTTTTGAAATTAGTGTATTTATTTTTCGGCTGTATGCTTCAGATGAGTTCCACATGTACTCCAGATTTAACAAATTCATCATTGGTATCTTATTATCACTTGAAATTACTTCACAGTTAGGTCAGATCCAGGGTTCTCATTTGTTTTTCATACCATGGATCACATTTTAATACAGAATGTCTTGTGTATATCTCCTCTTCCCATTTTACAGTTGTGAAACACCCTTGTGGTGTGGATAGTTATTACATACATGGAAAAGTAAAGTTAGGAAACTATTTCATGCAATTTTAGCTTCATAACAGTTTAATAGCTGGGACTAGGGAGAGCCAGCTCTGTGTGACTAGCCAGTTCTCCACTGTGGACCATTTTTGACAACATCTGACAATATCGTTTTATAGCATTTCACTTCTAAGTTGTCTGCCTGTGCTCAATATTTGTTGTTTCTAAGGATTCTGCCTTCCTTAAGTACTATCTCCCTTTCCATCTCTCTTTTTCCTCTCCGCTGGCAAGACCAAAGCTAGAAAGCAGTGTGAGAGGTAGCTCCCTCCAAGTCACAAGTTACTGGCGGCATGTGTGAGTCCAGGGGCAAGAAGAGAGGGACCACAGGCCAGTACAGGCTTTTCTGAGCAGGAAATTGGAAGAAGGTCTGGTCAAGTATTCTTCGCTAAACCTGCTTTTTGACAAAAAGTGTTTAATTTTCAGCCAAACACCTACCTCCAAGAAAACTGGCTGCTTTTTCTGGAAATTACCAGTATTTCACAAAAAAAAAATGGACTGACAGAAAAAAAAAAAAAAAAAGAAAAAAGGTTTTGATTTGGATATATTCCTGCGTTGCCTGGTGGCTGTTATAGTTAGGTTGCCTCATGACCCCATTGATGTCTCCGACTGACAGCTGGGGCTGTACCTCTGCCTGTACTGTGGTCCTGCCTGCACCCCCAGAGAGGTGTTGGCAAGTGGAGATGAGGTGGACCACGGGACAAGAAGTCTTCAGGACATCCTTCCTCCAGGAGTTCTCAGGCTGGCCACAGCTTTGCCATGCAGGCCCAGGGGATTTCCAGAGGTGAGTGGGGACCTCCCTCTTCCTTTCCATACAGTTTACTCCAGTGGGTTTCTCTCTCTTTCAAAGACGACTAGCAAAATAGGAGACTCTCTCCATGCCCACTTAGAGCCATTTTCTGGCTCTGCTCAGTAACATATGCTAGCCAGGCTTAATACATTTTAATAAGCCAGTTTAGCCCATGGGTTTTGTATGCTCATTTATTACTTCTTTCTCTTTTTCCTAATGAAAGGGTGCTGCCTGCTCGCTGTTTCTAATCAGAAAGACTCTTTGAGGACAGCTCAAGGGATTAAACTGACCAAGTTTATTTTTTTGGTCATTAGGATTGTACGGTTCATGATACAAAGGTGTACGTTACCAATCCAAAAAGAGTGTTCTGTTGCAATTATTGCAACAACAGGAATTGAGTAAGCTCTACCAGATGTATTAGTACATTCGTATTTGTACACACTTATTTACAACAAGCCACTGTCAGAGATAGCTTATAGGACTAGGTGGATGGCTGGTCTGGCCCCAGAGGACGTTTTTCATGTCCATATGTTGTTAAAGCCCTCAGGAGGCTCGTTCCAAGGGCACCCCGATGCAAAGGTCTGCTGGCAGCTCTCCTTCAGCGTGTAGCACCTGGGAACACCGTCATGCCACTGCCAGGTTAGGCAGCGCTCATGGGAATATAGCTCACAGACATACCATTTAGTTTAAATATAAAACATTAGGGACACTGCCTAAAAATAGACCATTTTGACCAATGTGTTACAGAAGTTGTCATAGGGACGTCTTGCTCTCTCAGTCTTTCATAAAATCCTTATGGTAGATAAAAGCAAAGTTTTCCTCAGAGGGGTGATGTGAGGAAAAAAGCATCCTGCATTTCAGCTGTTCTTTAATGAAATTTAGTATGTGGAAACTAGGAGAGGAGATGGCATCATGGGGCGGATGGTTCTTAGAAGGCCAAACCCACTGAAAATCTTTTAGTACTATCATGGAGACGTGAATCTGGTCACTCAATGGTTACTCGCTAGTTCTGAAAAAAAGCATAGAAATTGTTTCCAGGTTCAAATTAGACAAAACAATGTGCACTCTGTGACACACTGGACCTCAATTTTATGGCAAGAACCTCCAGTTTCTTTGGCAGTTCAAAGCAGAGCTCTGCAGTGCACTGAAAGCTTTGTGGCAGCTTCATAAGCATTCCCAAACTCTGGAATATACTGAGCAGTGAGATATTTGATTACACATATTAAGTGGATTGAAATTGCTCCTTGTATATTGCTTAAATGAGGTTTGATCTGGGGTTTTGGCATGGTGAAGATGGAAGGAGATTGAGACAGAGAAGGGAGAATCTTCCTTATACATTCAAGCCAGAAGGACTTGGAAGAGGGTTTTGGGGATTTAATGAGTAGCCGCCTATGGCTCTCCCTGTGAGAAACATTAAAAAAAAATCATTAAACTCCCTACTTTTCCTATATTTGCTGTATGCTCTTGTTTTGTCTGCTGGGTGATGGGTGAGCTTGGTCTATACCGGTTGCAGGAAGTGTAGGGTGTGCTCCAGGTGAGCTGGAAGGCGAGGGAGTGCTCTGCAGAAACACCGGCTTTGGCCCAGGTACCTCAGCCCCAAACGGGGCGGTTCTACCCAGATGGAGGTCTTCTGGGGACACTGCAGCACATAAGGTAAGACAGTAATTGAAACAGTTTCTGATCAGTCTTTGTTGACATAGATACTCAAAATGACAAATATATTGGAAGATGAAATCAATGTCAGAATGGTTTACCTTTCTCTTTTGGACCAAATGTTGGTTTTAGATGATTACCACTATATTGGCCAGTGCAGTTCCAGGGCAACCTTCAAATTTGAGTATTTTTAAGTGTTGGGACCTTCCTGCCACACAACACAATGCCAACAATGGCTTATCTGAACCCTTTAAGGCACGTGTTGAGATCTGTCACTGGAGACAAGACCATTTCCAAAATGAATATACTACTTCACCCTGGTTAGAAGTGGGGTCAAAAATTCCCCCCCCCCCCCCCCCAAATCAAATAAGGAGGGAATGAAGATAAAGGTAGTCCAAGTATGACCTCAAACTGAAGAATACTTTGCTTTTGTTTTAGAACGAAGCTGTATTTTGTAAGGAAGACTATGGGGACACGCGTAGTCAGGAGTAGCTGTAGAAGTGCGAATGAATGTGTTTGCAATGGAAGAGTGGCTGGATAATGTCCATCTCATAATAGTCCAAGATCTGGCAGAGGAAATTGCAAGTCTGGTAGAAAGGATTTTTAATAATCTATGAACTCAAAGATAGCACTTTATGATTGGGGGATAATGCCTGTAACACCCTCTGTTGAAGGAAGGGAAAAATAATCTCGGCAGCTCATTAGTGTCACCTCAGTACTATGCAAGGATTTGAAACAATAGAGAACAGAGATAGAAAGGCAAGTAGAAAATGGGAAAAATAAAAGCAACAGAAGCTTTTCAAAGGGAATTGTACCACGTTAACTGGTATTTCTCTTTGATAATTCCTCATCAAAGGAAGTGAAATGTAGAGGTTTAATCTAGCAGAGCTTCAGTGCCACTGATCTGTGTGGGAGACTGAAATAACCTGAGGGAGATGGGGATTTGTACGCAGACTGCCAAGTGGTAAGCAACAGGTTAAAGAAAAGACCACTGAGCTGTGGCCTGGAAGGACAAGGGTTGAGCTGGAGGAGGAGAGCTGTGGCATTCCTCCTGCGCCATCTGGAAAGCGTTCCTGTTTAATCATGCCATTGATAACTTTGTCACCAGAAGTCACAGCATGCTAAAAGCACAGGCTGAGGAAACCAGCTGGGAGGTGTTGTCTGCTGAGGGAACGATTGAAATATCATCCTGGGGAAAACGGATGGACCTTCTGGATGGCGTGGCAGAGATGGGACAAAATATAGCAACACAAAGGGCAAGGTGAAGGAAATAAAGACTTTGGTACACATTTCTTTGATGAGCCATCCTAATGTAACCTCCTACACTGAGTAAAGGTTGCTTGCATTATTAAACTGTCTTTAATTAAGTGATCCCAAGCTATTTTTTCCTTAGCATGTCAACCAAGTTGCATATAAAGACTATATCTTGGCTACATCAGGCAATTTGTTCTGGGGGACACCTGCTTTTTCTACTGCAGAAGTCAAAAGTATGGACTGGATGAAGGGCAATGCAGAAAGAGAATGGTTAATGCATATAAAGACTGTTGAATATCTTCCTCAGGAACAGGACTTTCTGCCTCTGTTTGCAATGGTAGCGCTGCTTGAACCAAACTTTTCTATTTCATGGAAAAAAGGAATGATCATGAGGATTTTTCAAAAATATTTATGAAATTTTGGAAAAAATGAAATCAGTATTTGGGAATGTTTTGATTGGCAAGAAAGCCTTGGCTCTTCTACTGCTTTCTAAAAAGACTGATTTTTTTTTTAAAAAAATTTAAAATTTCCAGATGTTTGGAGGAGAGCTTAGTAAAAAATGGTAAAAATATTTAAATATAAAAAAGTACAATAATCTAATCTATGTGCATACAGCCTGGATCTATATTATACACTTAATGTTTTTTAAAGCTATAGAGAACAATGATAAAGTATTCTATGTTTTCACCTCTGTATTCTCAGCTCTAGCACAGGAGGTTTTTAGAAGGTACTTGTTATAAACGGTTGCTCAACTCTGCAAATTAACTTCTTTCTCCATTGTTCTGCTGTAGATTGCCGAGACCTACTTTGCAGTGACTACCACAAGTTAGTGCTGGGCTGGGGAACGTATTTCCAGAAGTGATGCTATTTGCTGGGAATTGAGGAGTTGGGGGGGAGGGAGTATAGGTTTGCGTGCTCTTGTGTTCAGAACATAGCAACAGGGAGAGATGAGGTGTAGAACTTGTTTTTTTCTGTAATCACTGGTGACTCACTTAGAGTTTTTTAACTCAGGTCACTCTAATTAAACTCATGATTCCAAATTAATGTGTCAGCCTGTGCAGCATACGTTTCAGAGGCCTCAATCAGCCAGTTTATACTGGCTTTGGGAGTAGACACACAACTTTCAAGAAAAAGATTTAGGTGCTGAATGTCAGGCATCTGACTTTGAAAAAAAAATAACATTACTTTTAATCTGTCTTGCTTTATTTTCTTGTTAATGTGAGATCCCAAGTTGCAAACCAAGATTATCCTGATGTTTTCCTTTGCCTTTTTCAAGGAAAAATTCTTGCTGGCTTCTAATCAGCAGAGCTTTGGACAGATCAAGGGCTGAGAATAGAATGATTAAGCCTTGTTTGAAACCTCTCTTGCTTCTTCATGACTTCCAGAACTCCATGGAAGTGCACCTCCAGCACTAGGAATTAATCATGTGCTGACAGAGAGAGAGTAAAAAGCCATTAGTTTTATAGGAGCTTTTCCCCCTTGAAATTCCATTGCTGGTTGACTCTTTCTGAGAGATGATGTTGAAACTGAGAATAAATTCTGTTTCAACATTTTCATATTCTTCGCAATCACTGCCAGGAAAGCGCTCGAGTCTTATGCAATAACGTCCTGGACTCCTTTCAGCATTTGCTGTGGTCGTAACGGCACTGTAATGATCTCAGCTCCATACATCCCGGGTGCTGGATGCAATCTGCTCGGATAGTCTTCTCCCCATAGGGCTGAAACTTCAGAAGCAGTCTCTGAGTTGTATTCTCAGAACCACTGACCCCCACCCCACATGGCACTTGACCAGATGGACGGGGTGGCTATACATACAGCATATGAACAGCACACGTACAGCAGCGTACCTACCCCTGATCTGCCCAGCCCGGGTTACTGGAGGCATCCTTGCGGGCTGCAAAACCAAACCAGCAAGCAGGTGAATGAGCTGGTGCTGCACGAGGCTTCCTGTGGACCCACGATGGAGCAGCCCATGAAAGCTCCATCGTGCGCCTGCGGAATGCTCCGTCCCACCCGGTCTCTTGGTGCTCCCGTTGATCCTGCTGCAAACGTGGGCTCTTTGTACCTGCGCAGCTCCTGGGAGGTGCAGGTGCCAAGGTGCCCGCGCTTCTTTCACGTATCTATATTGTTTAGAGCTCTATCTAAACACCTGAGTGTTTGTATTTTAATGTAGAAACATACACTATGTGATTGATAAGGTGAATTTCATAATTCACCTTTGTCTTACCAGTTTTTAGGGAAGGCTGCCTTGTAATAATTTTCAAGAAGTTGCAGTGATTTTTATTTTATTTTTTTCTCCCCCTGCATCGGACAGCCGTGTTACTGACTTTTCATTCCAGAAGGAGGTGGTGTTGTCTAATGGCTGGAACATTATAGCCTTGTTAGCTTGTTTATGGCCCCTCTCTGTTACTGCCCATATGACCTACAGCACCGGGGCTAAGCTATTTCTGTATCATTTTTACTGTCTGTGAAAGAAGGTTAAAAACACCAACCTCATGGGATGTTGTAAAGCTTTAATGGCTTAAAAGTACTTTGAAATGATCAGGTAAATGATAGTAAATAAATGCCTAGACAGTTATTAGAGTTTGCTAATTCTCGTCTGACGCAAGATGTCTGTTCACTTTGAATTGTCCTTTCTACTTTTTTTTTTTTAGTAGCTAAAGCATGTTAGTGTGGAGAAACAGGATTAGTTAGTGCAAACACAAAACCCCCTGAAGATGGAAAGAAACAGTACTTAGATGACACAGGAAGAGAATGAGTCAGTAATTAGTTCTTGGAAGGGAGTACTTGATAGGGAAAGTGGATAAATTTAAAGGGCAGCCTCGGTTACAAAATAACCTCCAAATTACTTAATGTATTACCAATTTTGCTGTTATTTCAGCCCTACAAGGCAAAATGCTCCCAATTACTCAGGCAGAGGATTCTTCTTTTAAGAAATCCAAGCAATCCAAAGCAAAATCACTTCTCCCTCATTGAAGGCATACCTCCATAGGGTCTTGCCTCTCTCTCCGACCTCAAGGTTACTATGTGGAGATTATAATGAGAATGAAATTTGATATATTCTTTGTCTTCAAACTTGTAGGATTGTGGTACCCAAAGGAATCAGTACTTTGTGATTTATGACTATTCTACTTTGTTATGAAGAAACATTAAACATCTTTATTGAATATGTTAGATATCATGTTATCCAATTTGGGCGGCTGATTGCAATGTGCTCACCCTTTATTTCCTAGAAGACCAATACCTGTCTGTAACTTCCTACACTGCTATCAGCTTCGCAATGCTATACCTTATTTGTATAATTGCAAGTTTTTCCAGTTGTCGGGGTAATTGTACCATCTGAGGGATATTACCCTGCTTTGTAGCCTGCAGATTCTTCTGAATCATTTCCTATGTTAATAAAATCTTTTATTTTTGTGTTTAAAAAAAGGCTCCAAACCTGATTTAAACTAACCTCAGCACATGGTATGTGCTTCTCCTCTCAGAGGGGTCCCGCACAACCCTTGACGGCACTTCCATTAACACCAAGAAAAATTCCTCTTCTGCTTGAAAAGGAGTAAGTGCTAAAGTGCTGTTGGGGTGTGGGTGATAGCATCAAGCTGCACAGTATTTTTAACAGATAGTACTGAAACATGAAGCAAACGTACCAGAAAAAAAAAAAAAAGACAACCCCCCCCAAAGAAAAACCCAACCCAACCCAAAAACCCAACCCAAAATGATTTAAACTGAAACTTTGTTGAAGCCAGTGACAGGACACCAAGCCAGGAATCAAACAGGTCTGTGCTCTGTTCTGCCTTTTGCCTGGAAATAATGTTACACCCCAAGTCAACAGTTTAGCCAAGAAGCTAACCAACATACTTCTTAGGAGACAGTGAGTGAAGCTGAAAGTACTGCATCTGACTGGCGGTTGGGACTTTGTTGTCTCAAGGTGCAAAGTTTTTAAGCATTATCTTTACTTTGTCAAGCTTTAATTTATAATGCAAAGCTGACTGGTAAAAAGAAGATTTGCTGCTTGGTCATGTCACTTCCTTTCCATTTCTTTTCAATTTGCTTTTGGCTGCTAGAGCAAAAATGACTATTTTTAGAAGCTTGGGGTGAAAAGAAAAATTCACCAGGACACTACTATACTACTGAATCACAACTTTCTTCTTCCAGGGTGGTTCATTTGACTCTCATGATGAGAAAGGGACAAATTACCCCAGGCAGCATGGAAGTAGGAAGCCTCTTCCTGCTCCTTCTTCTCATGGAAAAACGCTTCTGTGTGCATGGTAGGTGTCACTTTCTGCAAGAAAGTAAAAAGTCACCTAACTAGAGAGATGAGCCAAAGCCTGGCCTGAGAGCATATGGGCTCTGTGCAGCCTCTTAGCCTGAGCCCTGGAGGGAGAGATGTAAGCTTGAGCCTTCACAGCTGATTTCTGCAGATTCCTCCACAAATGCAAATCCTACCAGTCAGAAATTGGAGGTCTAAAAAGTCTGCTTTATTTTGCTTACTCTGAATAAAGGGTCTCTTGCTTTTCAAGAGCGTGATGGCTTGTCATCCCCATATGGTAAAACATGAGGCTACTTCTCTCTAGAGCATGTAAAAAACTGCAGTGTCCTAAAAACCCAGAAGGTAAAAGTCCTATGAAAATGAAAGGATGAAAACAACAGAGTATTGCAAATCTCCTTTTGTTTAATTGAGAAAAACTGTTTAGGAGCCAGAAGGTGCTACGGTAGTACTGGAGGATTAGATTTCAAGAATAAAAGTTTTTACAAATTTACAGTAACTTTCAGCATGTGCTTTTGTCCCATTGATATATGTGTTCTGTTGAACAGGGATAGGATTATACACATTCTTTAAATTAAGCACATCCTTAACTGCTTAGTTAAATCAGGGTCCTAGTGGGCTGGATACAATGAGAAGAAGTACCTCAGATCCAAGGGTGTGCTAACAAGCTGCAGAATTCTAATAAGAAATCTGAATTTAGGGTGCAACAGATTAAAATTCCTCTGAAAAACAGATATGCAAATAACAAGTAAAAAAGCCAATGTGGCTTCACGAGGGATTGCTCAAAAAAATCTGAGGTTAACAAATGAACTGTTCTGGAAATGGAAAACAGAGGTGGCAGCTACACAAGAACGTTCTCTAAGTTACTGCTAGCAGGAAAAAATGAGAGTTAAAAGCCATGACGAGTTAAAACTAGGCAAGGCAAAGCAATTCAGGGATGAGGAGGGGCATTTACAAGTATTTTAGTGGAATCGTGGGCAAATGTGAAATAGCCTGGTAATCACTGAGAGGAGAGTAAGCTAAAACCAAAACCCCACAGACTGCAGATGCTCCAGTTCCTTTTCAAACTATGTTAGCAGGCACATAGGGGTTTCAGATCATAATTACGTCCGGTAAAGTATCTACTGATTAAACCAGAACAAAGATGTCTCAAAGCCAAGAGTTCTTAAAAATCAGCAGATGGAAGCATGTGCATCTGACAGTGTCTGGTGTACGTAGAAACAGGCAATGGGGAAGATCATAAGTAAAAAAAAGTGGAGGGTGGTGGTACCCTCTCAAAGATAGGGACTCCTGACAGTTTCATCCAAAAAATGCCACACCTACCAAGGTTGTACAGCCTTGCAAGAGCACTCTTCTGCCTAGCATGGCTATGGAATGAGTGACAAGCCACCACGGGGAAATTTTTTTTGTGACTACTTCAAATACAAGTCAGTGGATCACTTGTGTTAGTGTTTATGGCATTCATGACTCTGAGCTCACAGAGCCTTCTGGAGCATCCCTGGGATCCCACACTGAATTTCCACCCATTTGTCTAGTTGTCTGCCATCTTTCATGTGGCCATCAGTGAGAGAGCATCTCCCAGATGATAAAAACGTACACAGGGACCATCTGGAAGAGCAAAACTTGACATGTATATTCTACAGCCACCAAAGCAACAGCGAAACATAGTCTCTGTATATCTCATTTACTCATTGCTTTGATAGAAATGCATGTCCTGATGTTTCTTCTCCTTTCTGTGTTCTGCAAGAAGGATTCAGCCATGGCAGCGGGCAGACAGCCACCCACCCACCACCGGCGTACATGGGAACTGGAAACTCTTGTGCAAGGAGGCGACCCAGGAGAACAAGGGCTAAACGGGAGGTGGGTGAGACCAGGAGTGCCTTGGGAGGGAGGGTCCGAGGAAGGGTAGACTGGACAGGAAGGAGACGTGGGGAGAGTGGATTGGGTGTCCAGCACAAGCTGGGTTGGGAGCCATGCTCGCGCCCCCCAGGACCCTTAGGTCTGCACCCAGCAGGTGGGCACTGCTGCCTTGGGGTGGCCTGAGGGGCCTGGCCAAGGAGATGGAAGAGGCAGACCTGGATGAAAACAAGCTGAAGAACAGTGAGTTGAGTCACAGCTGGGAGAAAGGCCCATAAGTACCCTGAGGATCTGCAAAATAGCAAGAATTCCGAGTTCACTATTTCTCTGCTGCTAGCAGATGCCTAGGGACATCACTGGTAATCAGCCTGTCCCCATCCCTAGAGGGCTCTGTCAGCCTGCTCAGACCTCTGCTTGCTTCTCCTCTACTCAGGTGCAGAAGCCCGATGGTGCTGTAGACAGTGAAGATCAAGACATTTTGCTATCTCTGCTCATTAGGTAGCGCCGTCCGCCCTGTGTGCTGAGACAGAAAAATGTACTGTGTGGTAATGGCATTCAGGATCCATCTGTCCCTGGAAGGGCTAAAATTAAATAGCATGGATGATTTTCATTCTGGATTTCCTCAGTAGTGTTTTTGGGGAAACCTTAGTAACGTGTTTTGAACAGAGACTTCTGTGCATAATTGCCTGGCTTTACTTCCCCACCACCCTCTGCCCGCAGGCTGCTTGTCCAGAAATAATTCGTCCTGGACTTCCCCCTTCCAGCTGTGCCCCTCTGCTTTGAAGCCTGGTGGATTCCTCCTCCTCAGCGCCCGAGTCCAACAAGAAGCACCAGGAGGGCAGAGGAGACCAGGCTCCTGGAGACCAGCACAGGTGCGTGATCTTGTTGTGTGCCAGCTGTGCCCAGCGCGGGCAGCTGATCTATAGCTACACCGGGAAATTTGTAATCTATGAGTAAACAAGTTGTGAGCTCCAGCTACATAATTTCTCTCCATTAAAATAGCAGAATCACTTATGTGAGTGAAATATCAGCAAATTACTGTCCCAAATTACAGTGTACCCCTCATAGCCCTGTTTGCTGTAATTTGTTTACATGTGGAAAGTTCTTTCTCCCCCCCTGTCACATATACGTGCACCTTCTTTCTTAAAATTGAGTAATGTTTCATAGTGTGAGGTTATATTTTATGTGCAAAACCAATGCACACCAGGTATTGTCAAATAATCGAGAGGTTTCCAAATTGGACAAATGACAGAACGCTGCTTGTTTCTGCTTCGCAATGGCCAAAGCGACATACCATATGGTGGTCATATTTATTTATACCATCCCTTCTGCTACACTTTTACGAGTGGAGGCGCTGGGGGTGATTGCCTGTTTACTGATATGTCCAAAATAGTATGAAGGCTGGAAAAGACTGATAAACTTTTAACATTGTGTAGTTTGTCTATCTCTTAGGTATGAGTAAATATTTCAGCTGTAGATATGTTGACTTAAGTAAAAAGGGTTACCTTGTAAAATGGCAGTAAGTGATGTGAAGTCCGATGCTCTTACCGTGTATGTTAATAATAGAGAAGGGATGCCTACAAACGTTTGAAGAGCCAGACAGGGCCAGATATATAAATTCAGGCTCTGCAGCGTAGCGTGCCATGAGGCGTGCTGCTTCCCTGGGCTTTCATTTCGGCATCACCACTCGGTCCTTGCAGGTGAGAAAACGGCAGAGAAATGATTTATGAAGCCTAGGATTTCACGGATCTGTAGAACACCAGTGGTGTGGCACATCGGTGGGGACAGCAGCTCTCGGTCGCTCTCTGTTTTGGTCTCAGCCTGCATCGTGCGCAGGTGAAGGGTGTATTCAGCTCACGTCCCATTACTAGGCAGTAAATGGCCTCTGCTTCTCTGCTGCAGCACTCAGTCATCTGTGTGAAATGCAGTTCCTGGAACCTGTCAAATATAACCTTAGGTTTTATACATTGCTGAGAGGTTTATGAGGCCATCTGTCTTGAACTGATGACCTGGTACAAAGTGTTTTCTCTAAAAATTAGACAGTATTTCCATAAATTTAACTTCTGGCAGGAATTTCTGAGTTTTGCTATTTATCTCTTCCAGTGAATAATGGAAATAATTTGAGATCTCGTAAGTGGCACTAAGGAAAATTTCAGTGTCATGAATTAGGAATAATTTCGAGTCTGTTTCAGTATGCACACTGAAAATGCTGTTAGCTGGGTTTTACAAATTATGGATTGTAATTTGAGGCTTTTAGTAGTGTGTTTACTCGTTGTCTGTCTGCCTATCTGTCTATCTATCTCTAAGAGCCAAAGCAAAGCTTGTCTTGTCACTGCCAATCTCCCTCACTTAATTCCTCATCTCACTTTGGTCTATCCAGGATATCTCTGGTCTCTCCCTCTGCCATCATATTTAAAGGATGCAGAATTTATTAAATAATTCCTTAGAGGCAGAGAAGTACAGTTTTCCCAATTATGATTAAGTAACTGAGACGTTTATGTGGAAATAAATGGGATTCAGGTGCTAAATAGTTTCCAGAGTTGGTCTGAGAGGTTTTAGACTATTGGGACTGGCTGATACGCATGTTGAAAAAGCATTGAAGAAACCTGTATGAGTCTGTAGGCACCAATGCATTTTGAAATCTGAGACTAAGAAACTCATCCAAGGGCCAAGGTTTGACACTGCAAACATTATCCCATTCTTATTTTAACATTTCAACACACATTGTAATTATATATGGATTTTTTTATGTTTGGCTTTTTTGGTTGGTTTTATCTTGTGCTGTCTTAAAAACTGTCAGCTTAGTAAGTAATTAATTCAGTCAGCATGAGTGGATTTGACAGTGATATAAGTATCAACAAGGATTTTTCTGCCAAGACTGTGGTGGTGCTAGATGCTGTGTAAATCTCAGGGTGAACGTATGTGTTGCGGCAAACTGAAAAACTGGGGTCTAAAGGTAAACATTTGGATTCAGATGGAAGCATCTAGAAAGTCAGCTTTTTCAGACATGCTGGGTATTTGTCAAGTATATATCACACAGGAAGACATATTTATCGTTTGAGAACCGTGCACATGTTTCTGAGTTTACCAGCTTACTTGGTGATGCACTTGCGAGAAGAGGTTGATCTACAGGTTAATTTTTTCGTAGTTACTATAGAGACCAAGAAAGAGGAGACATCTTGTACCCTAGGGCAAAAGCGCAGGACATGCCTAGGAGTACTGGAAGATGCACCAGCTTAGAAATGAAAGTAGTAATAATAATAAAAAAATATTAGGGTGATAACATCTTTGTGCAGTATTAAGAAACAATCTAAACCGAGACCAAACATTGATGGTTCTTCATGCAAGGCAATGCACATGGTACAGCTTTTCTCCCGTCGTCCATTTTTAGTGAGCAGTTGAATTTCTCAGAACAAAGAAGCACATGGAGATTTTGACATCGGTGTGGCCAAGTTATTTCATTGATCTGGTTGTAAGTGTAGTGCGAAACTCTGCTAAAAAGCTGCGGCCAAAGTGAATCCCAGTGCCCCTTTCAGCTGCTTTGCTGCGTACTAGAGAGACAGGGCAAGGCGTACATGTCCGAGCCTCTGTAGCAGTCCATCTGCACCTTCTCCCTGCGCTGGAGGAGAGCATCCTGCTCCCCGACACTTTTTGGGTGTGATGCCCACCCGGGGTGCGGGTCCCCGGCAGCCTGGCACGGCACGGCCGGCTCCCAGCGGGTCTCCGTGCTTGGCGGCCGGCAGTCCCCGCTTCTGGGATTAGTGCTGCTTTTTGTCCAGGGGCCGGCTCATGGAAAATGCACGACTGGTCCCTGGGGAAGGCTGCCTCTGCCAGGCAGGACCAACACAGCTCACGGGGATGTAAATGCGTGGCGTAGAGATGTCAAAAGGTTAAGGGATTCCTGAGAGCAGCCCAGCTTTCAGCAATCTGGGTATTTATACAAGTAATCCAAAACTCTTGGGCTTGCAAAAACTACTTTTTAAATTGGTCTCATTAACTCTTTTTATTTGCATGCCTCAACAAATAGTTGTTAACAGAGGTTCTCTGCTTTGCTGATTACAGATTTATGATTTTGAATATCTGTTACAATATTTTGTGGTTTTCTGTTTCTATTTTTGGCTTTTTGGCTTAACCCAGGCCAGTCAACTCAGCCTCCTGAGGTAACGGAGGAACTACAGAATATCACTTAACAGCAAGCAAAAGCAGTGCTATACAATACCGTTGTGGATGATTTTAGCAAGTTCCCATCTCTGAATTCATCAGACTTCTTGGAAGAAAAGCAACTTTGTCCTGAAAATAAAAGATATGTGTCCACAAAGGGCATCAAATCTGCCTAATATGGCCATTTTAATTTCATTTTTATATTTTTAATAAATGTTCACAGAGTAATAGAGAGTGAATTCCTGGATACTTTGGACTATAAATTTCTCAGTCAGCCATTCTCTGGTGGTGTTACAGAACGGGTTTATTTTAATTTAAAGCTGTGCTGGGAAGCGTGGGATGTTTACATGCTCGATTCAGATGCTCTGCCCGCGAGAAGCCACCGTATCCTCTGGATGACCTTTTGCCTTCCCGCTGTCCCCGTCCCCACGCTGGGCTGCCCTCCTGCAGGTTCTTCCCCAGGCCCGGAGAAGGAGGGATGACAGTCCCCACCGCCGTGGTTGCCTCTCCTCGTCCCTGCCTATGGCTGCTCCCGTTCCCCGGTGCATTCCCAAGCGTCTCGGCTGTTTTCCTCACTGCTCTGGTCCGTCTGCCCCATCTGGGCTCGTGCGACCCAGCGGCGTTTGCTGCAAGGGGCAGCCAGCCCCCCACGTGTGGCTCCTCCAGGTCTATCCTTGGGGCTGATGCTGCTATGCCCCGGCGGTGGCAGAGGGGCCGAGGGCTGGGTGTTTGGGGTTTTATTTGCAAAAAGTGTGCAGAATGTGCGTTGTCAGTTGCTTTGTGCTGCTGTTTCGTCATGCAGAGGTGAGCCCGTGTGTAGCAGCAGCCGTTATTTTGAGGTGTCAGTGCCAAGAAGTGTGAGGAGTGTGAAAGAAAAGACAGAGGGATGGCTGTGCGTGGCAACACGCAGCCTGAAAAGGCATAGAGAAATATCAGAATATGCTAATTCTTGGGCTACAAATTGCTGGCATTTACAGAAGAAAGAGAAGTTTCAATCTTAAAAAAAAAAAAAAAGGAATCCCCAGAGTGGGAATATTTTAGCCTGCACATTGATCATTTATTACAAATTGAAATTTGTAAGCAATATTTCTGACACTTATTATTTAAATCTCATCTCCCATTGCATTTACACATCCTAGCTCTGCTCCCTGGCTGCTTTTCCACCTGAGGTGCTCATGGGTCTGCGGTGAGCTGGTGCCGAGGTGCTGGGGCTGCTCCTGCCATACCGAGTTTGGTTTTGGTCTCCCTGTCCTCCAGTGCCACGAGGGTGGGAGAAGCCCACCCGCTCCTCTCCTCCAGGACAATGTCCCTCGGTGTGCAGGCAGACTCCGGCGGCAGCATGGGTGTAGGGTAGCACCATCTCTGACTGCTTGCCATGCGCTCACTGGGATTGGCGTTGGGCGGCCCTGCTCCAGCACCATCAGGATGCAGCCCGTCGTGGGTGATTATCACGGCCAGGTACTGGGAGTGGTGCGGAGAGAGCTCGTTACACCGCTGGGAGGATTTTCGGGCTTGGTTTTGCTGTGATTAATTACAAAAATAAAATGAAACGAGTTATTTGCAGAAAGGAAAGCGAGTCCAAGCTGAGGGCTGCTGGGTTTGGAGTCCCAGCAGCTGAAATCCTAAATGCTCCTGACTCCATGGGGATGCTGCTGGCCCCTGGTGCCCACGTGGCTCAGGAGTTCAGCGGCACTGCCAGCCGAGAGCCAGGACTTCCCCGGGATTCGAAGAAACATCTACTTCTTGGTGAATTGGAAAATTACAGCAAGAAGGTATTTTTCTGGGACAGCCCTGCAGTTGGAATCATCTGGACACTACATGCCTTCTGACTTGCGGAGTAGGGCCATGATGTGCCCCATGGGATACGATTGCTGGCCCAGGAGGCCCCCCCCAGCCAAGGTGGCACATTCCCAGTCAAAATGAAACCATTTGGCTGACTAGAGCTCAGCGTGTCCCCTGCTGGGTTTCCCTTGCCTAGAAAGCTCCTGGGTTGGGAAAAAAAAAAAAAAAATCAATGTACAGGGAGGCAAGCCATTGGGGAGCGATTCTGGGGGCTTAAGGGATGAGCAGGATGATGCTGAGCACTGCTGCTGCTTGCTAGGAGCCACGAGCAGCCAGGAAGGCAGAACACAGCCTGCACCAACCCACCACGGGGCCAGCACCCACGCTTAGCAGCCTGCGGCCGGGAGGAAGCCAGCGCAGTGCAAAATGGCCTCCAGTCTCTCCTTGCTGGTCCCGGGGTACCACCAGCCACTACAGCAGCAAGTGCTTACAAAAAGGTGTAAGTTGAAAGTTTGTGCATGTAATCAGGAAATCCAATACACCAGGTGGAACCAACCAACCTCAGTTATAATTCAAGCTGAATTTCTATTACATAAAGAATTTTTAAATTATGTAGCAATTTCCAAAGTCAGCAATAGAAAGTGGCGCATATCAGCTCAAGGAAAGGTAGACAAACTTATGGAAAATGAGGAAGCCTGAGAGACAGCCACCGGCTGGATTTTATGTGGTTGGGAATAGATGTCGAGATATCAATTTGTCTGTATTACTTACTGTCACAAATGTAGGTTTAGATGGGCCGTTGCTTCTGGCTCTGACATACCTATGCTTCAGTAAAAAACAATTGCTTCCATAATACAGGAAGAAACAATGGAATGATAAAATCTAACTGTATTGGAAACAAGCTTTCTGTATGAAACTTGTGGTTTGCTGTCCATTTTGTTAGACTTAATCTTCTCTCTACAGTGGGAATTTTTTGGCAGCTCTGGTGATTCTGCATTATGTTTGTGTATGTTTTGCCGTAGGGTATAACCTCATTTTGTTCCTAGTTTCGACACAAAGGATGGAATAAGTAAATGTATGTAAAGTATACACACAGATGCATACACATACACACACAAATATATGTGTGTGTGTATTTAGCAGTAGGTATTTGTGAAACCAGATGATAACAGATGGTTCTATGACACTGCGAGCGTCCTACAGACTACCAACAGCAATTTCCCAGTGTGCATAAATGTAAAAGATTTTTAAAGGGAATCTTTAGAGACTGTAGCATACCATTTTCTGATATATTGAGTTTCTGATTAGATTTCCTTGTTTTTCTTAATGCAGCCTGCCTTATTCTTTTCCTTTGCAGCCTTACTCTTGGGTGACTATTAATGAAGGAGGATCTCGCTTGTTCTGGTCCATCTTTCTTAGGTAAGTTCAAAGCACTGAGGTTTTGGGTGCTCTGGTCTGTTTCAGGCCAGTCCTCCTGCTGCAGGGAGGACCTTGGTGACGTGGCCCTGGCCAGGCCACTAGCCAGCAGCAAGCACCCAAGTGGTTTGTCTGGACGTTACACTCTGACCCGGACCTCAGGCTCCACATGGGATGTCGGTGTCATGTCTTGAGAAGAGGAGGTTTGTATTAACAGCTCTAACTTCAGATAAAGCCGCGTGCACGCAGCTGTATGCACGCAGCCGTATGCATGTAGCTTGGAGCTCCATGTGGAGAACTGAAGGCACTCATGTGTACTCTGAATTTTCATGCAAAATACTATGAGGATAACAAGCAGCGTTTCTTGGGTTGACTGGGCGTTAGAGTTGGAGAGTTGTCCCTGAGATATTGAACCTTTCCTTCCATAGCACCCTTTGGAGGGATGCTTACAAATACTCCTCAGGGATATATATTCAATACAGACCTTGATTTTTATTCTTTTCTGTTAACCAATTATTATTTTTTTTAAGGTAGAGATTAGGAAATCACATTGATTTCTGAACATTGCAATACATGCTTTTTTCCATCCAAGACAATAAAACGTATTACAAGTGCCTTTTTAATGAAAGAGAAAGCAAGGCCTTCACGTCCTGCAACATCTGCTGGGAACATAACCTAAATTGAAAACGTATGCTGTTCTTGTGGGGAGGGAGAGGTCTTCCAGTGACAGGAAGTATCCAAAAAAGTTAATGCTGAAATCAGTAAAAAAATCATGCATGACAGGAGGAAAATGAACACATAACCTTTCTTTTTTGGGGGGATGGGGGGGTGGGTTTGAGATGGCCAAAGGAAAGAGAGGGATGGGGGAAGCAAGGAAGCGGGATTATCTGTATATTGACAGAACTGTTTACTTGCTCCTGGCAAAAATAAGTCCCAGCATATATTCCCTCTAGCTTTTTCTTATTTATAGAGATGGAAAGCCTAATCTGTTGCCAAGACCCATTATCCCTCGACTTGAGTCAGACAGTATATCTTGCTTATTGAATCAGGGAATACTGTGTGTTTTATGAGGACAGGAGGGAAAAGAGATGTTTACTTGTAACCTTCCCCTGTTTATTAGTGTGTATAGTTACCACTGCTACCAAAATGAGAGAGCTGGTATTTTAGCCATAGCAGAACTAGGCAAATAAATAAAAAACATCTATTGAAACATAATGAAATTTGCCTGTACTCCTCCACCTGTGAGGAGGTGGGACGGTTCTGTGATGAGGTGCATAGCATTTCTGAAACAATTCTGGTTTTGGGGTTTATCTTCATCTTCCCAGGCAAGAGGAGCACCGGTTAGCTCAATTGTACCTGTGCTGAGTTTGAAAACATTTCTTACGTGTGCTCTATGCCTTGCCTGAGATCAAGCATCTCTAAGTACTTCCAATCTCCTCATAAATACACCTTTGTATTCTGCCTAATATATAAACATCACGACCCATGTCTGAGAATGTTGGGAATTTTATTAGGTTCATAAAGTTTTAGTTGCGGTCTAGCCCAATGGGTCCAAAATAAATAAACACGGAGAGCAAAAAGAGTAACAATTTTATACCTATTTCTTCTCCTCTCCCTTGAGAGTTTTCCTAGTACCAGTGAAGTACTTGCTGCAGTGGTTTCTGTGGCTTGCTATCAAAGTATCTGCAAGCCAGTAAGCAAGAGGCAGATGCAAAGAGGAAAGCTGGGAAAAGTAACTGAAATGGGCCTATTTGTACCTTTCACTGATTTCCTCGGTCTCTTTCCATCTTAAGGACTGAGGAAAAAATTGTGAATAATGGTGAATGACTTGTGACAGCCACATTCCCTCTATTGATGCTCCGAGTGAAGCTGCGTGGTTGAGGCAGCTTCCTAAGCCCTATGGATGGAGCATGTAAACAACCAGCATGGCAGGATGGAAAGAAACCTCTTGTAATCATTGCTAACAATTAGACTGAGGTCTTCAGTCTGGGGTGACCCTTTCTCTGGCTATGGACAGAGAGCCGTAGTTGCTCCTCCCTTAGCACAGAGCTTGCTTTGCCTACAGCATCCACCGTTGGCAGCTAAGGTGGACGCAATGGTACAGAAAAGAAGCTATCAAAGACTCCAACATTTTCACCTGAGCAATGGGTGAGCACGGTCATTGCTTCAGGATGTTATACTTCATGGATATTTCAGGCATCTCTTGCTCAGCAGAGCTACCGTGCTCAGGACATACAGGGTACGTCAGGCAGATGCTGTCATTGCTGCTGTCTTTGTGGAAAGGTGTTGCATTATCATGAAACAAGTCCAAGTGCCATGAAGCCATCATGCGCTTTAAAACGATTCTGTTGTGAGCCTTTAACCTGTCAGAACAATAGAGCCCAGCAAGGCTTTTTAAAACTGAGGGATCAGCAATCCAAGGCTCTCACGGGAATCAAAACTGTGGCTTAGGGCAGTTACAAAGCTAAATATATCAATTTTTGCACATAAGTTGCCAGAGCACCAGAGCCACAGATACCACTTTTGCAGGAAGAATTGGGAGGTAAAACTTTAAAGATCAAGCCCCAAACAGCTTTCTGTTTGTTTATATGATCTGCACTCATTCTGTTTCAAGGCTATTGGAAAATTATTTCTGGAATGTAGCAAATGGCATAATACATGTTACAGATCCTATTCCTAGTTAGCTGCAAAGCTTACACTACATTTGTGGAGGAATAGAGGCAGCTTTTTATTGTTCAAGAATTTTTACAAAGGAAAATATTTTTTTAGAGCAGATAACTGTAACTGAGCTACTATTACAAACCAACCAAGACCGTGCTAATTTTTTTTTTTCCTCAGATCACAGCTACACAGCTGACACTTAGGTTTGGTTGGAAATTTTTCAGCAAATCAAAATTTTGTTGGAAACCTCCCCACAGGTTTCAGGGTCCAAGATACCCAGGCTTTTGAAATGCCTTGGATTTGACAGACTTCTGCAAGCTCAAAGGTGAGTTCCTGCCAGGTATGGCCAGAGGTGGGAGCTGCCAGGCCCTTAACCCTCAGGCAGATACATCTACAGGGAGGCAGGGGGATGTTTTCATTTGGGCTGAGGAATGATGAGTCTCCCCATCCTGCTCGGTGGTCAGCTCTTCTGGAAAAATGTGGGTTGTACAGGACTGGTCTATGGGCCAGGTCTAAGAGGGAGGATGGACGGACGTGGAACCCAGATGGAGGTAGGTGCCTTCCTTCAACAGGGTGCAGATGCTGGTTAGACCTTAAGTGCTCATCTCCCTGCTGTGCACTGGCTGATTTCCACTGTCTCCTGCTCATCTTACTGCTTCCTGGCACCCAGCTTTCCACGGGAGGGAGATCGCCTGCCCCAGATGGGAGTTGGGGCAGCGAGAGTGTGCCCTCCCCGGCTCCTTCAGGCGTGGGAGGTGAGCGAGCCCCCGGCCGGGAGGAGGTGGGAAGGGAGGGCAGCCAGCACGGAGTCCCAGGGCAGGAGGCAGTCCCCTCGCCCCCACGCAGCCGGTCGCCGGCAGGCCAGGTGTCCCTGTGGGTCGGCAAGGCTCTGGCCACAGGCCCCCGGCAAGCTTGTAACCATTGCTAAAACCTTCTGTATCACTCACCCTTTTTTTTTTTTTTTCCCCTTTATTTTTTTTAATGCAAGTGCAAAAGCCCAAAATGACTAACGTTCCTTCCAAGTCAATGACCACAAAACAGAGAATCAAACCCACAGAAATGCTTTCTTTTAAAAATTACTCAAATTTCATCAAGCTTTGCTTATACCAAGGTGACACAGCCAAACCCACTGATGGTTCAGCTATGTGGCCTGAGAAACGCAATTGCATTAACAAAGCTGCTCTCAGATGTAGAGCAACACTTTTCATCTTTGTTAAAATACCACATTGCTACTCCATTCCTAGCCTGTCGGCATCCCTTCTCACTGGCCCTTCTGCCTGTCCCACTGGAAATTAGGCATGTATTGCCAAGCTCCTTACAGCTATATGAGCTAAATGTTCACCCCAGAATGCCTTAGAGATGTGGGGGAAACTGCTTCTTTGCTCTTCCTTTTTCAGAAGTCTGTCTAAATCTCACTATTGTGTGAATTACTTTTTTCTTTTTATTAATAACACCATATTTCATTTCATCCTACACAGCGACAGTTGCGGGCAGCTGCCCAACACTTGTACTCTTGGAAAACAATGCAAGGAGAGGATGTCCCCGGAGGGAGATCATGCCCTGCCCTAGCTGCTCACACATGCAAGACAGATTTTTTTCAAGCACAACAGCCGGTCGGGAACATGACTGCCAGTCGTGCCCTTGGAAACACCCCTCTTTGCCTTGCAAGTATTTGGAAACTCGGCTTCTGCTACTGCAAAGGTAGTTAGGGACTTTACTGGGTTTGAGCACTGGCATTTCACCTGAATGAGTACATCAATGGTCAGTGGTGTGACACAGGGTGTGACGCACTCAGGGGTGGGACACAGGTATGTACCCCCAAGGGGTACATACATTCAGCTGCCGACTTCTCCACAGGCTTCCTTTGTGCCTTGGTTCTCCACCTGTGAAACAAGGAAGCAGTACGCAGGGGTATGTAGGGATAAGCGTGTCCTTACAACTTAAGACTTAATTTAATGTTTCGGTGAAGCAAGCACTGGCATTTATCACAGTTCCAATGATAAAACCTGTCCTAATAGCACACAGATGCTAAAATGACGGGAACAGCATTTTTGCATAAGTAGAAATGTTTTTCTGTAAGCAAGACAGAAACCATCAAAACATCAATAGCTGTCATGTCATTATCTCAGCATGGTGAAAGCAGAGGTACGGTTCATCACAGAATGAACGTGTCAAACCCCTTTCTTTGGCAGAATATTTAAATTTCTATTTAGTGAGTGATTAGAATCATCAAACTATAGAACAAAAAAGGAAAGATTGGAAAGGATGTTTGGAGGTCATCTGGTCCTACCCCATGCTGAAAGCAGAGCTGACTTCACAATTAGATGAGGTTGCCCAAGGTCTTGTTTGGTGAAGCTTTGTGTCTCTCTAGGAGCAGGGATGCTGCAGCTTCTCTGGACAACCTGTTCCTGTGCTGAACTGCCCCCTGAAAGAAGACTCCTCTTCCTTCTTTCAAGAGACAGGTAAGAAAAGACTTATTCCCTGATTGCCAGAAAAGCCCAGTTGTCAGCTGGACACGTCACTCTTTAGCCATCTTAAAATGCAGGTAGCTGTGCACATGCCTGAAGACAAAGACTCTTGCTTTCCAGAGCTCGACCTGCTCTAGTGTTGAGCAATTCCTGACAAAGGCTGGGAGCAGTCTCTGCTGATTTTTTCAAACATTTGGTGAAATTTTTCTTCCTGTTTGTGACTTTTTGATAATTCAGTTGTAAAATTCATTAGCTGCTTGCTTTGAGGGTTGAGGTTCTGTTTTGGGTTTGTTTTTTTTTTTGATTGTGACATTTGGCCAGAAAACTTACTTTATTTGCTTTTAACTCTGACAATGGGGAAAAAAATATCACTTTCACTGTAAGATCTCACAAATCATAGGCTTGTCACTCTGACAGTTGTAGACTTGTGAATAATTTTTTTTCTGGTAAGACAACATGCAGTGTGAGATATGTTAACAGTTGGACTTGATAATATTAAAGGTCTTTTCCAACAAAAACGATTCTATGATTCGACGATATAGCAGATAGTATATAATAATCATTATAGAGAGGGTAGGATAAAAGTAGTAGTAGTTTACTAGTTTTCAGTAGCTGCTACTGGCACTTTGGTTCAACCTGTTAAGCAGGCTGAACAGAAATTACAGAATCAGAAAATACCACCATGAAGGACATGGATGAAATGAGGCTAACTATGAGCAAAATTTTAATAGAATGAGTGTCAACATTACGTAGCCAATAAATGTTATTTTCTGTCTTATTTTGAATAAGAGTGGATGGTTATGATCTTATCCAATTGCATTCTATAGGTTAAGATATTTTGTATTACTGCTGAATACGATAAAAGATGGGTATGGCCCCTTGGTGGTGGTGTTCTGTTCTGGGATCCCTCTTCTTTTATCCCTGTCTTGTAGTTTTCATCAGCCTTTCCAGGCAAATTTTTATGATGTGGACAAAGGATGGCATATAAGCTGAGATACAGAGATTGTTGGGGTTTTCCTCCTGATTTTTAAGGATACAATGTGCAGTGTCACTTTAAGGTCTCAAGTAGAAGCTCACTTTAACATAAATACAAAGTAATCCTGATAACTCATTGACAAACAGCATCAATTCCTGTTTCTGCAGGCATCAGTCATTAGCAAGTTTCTGGATGCTACTTAAGGTGCAACAGCATGGGGGAAAGGAAAGTTTCTTGTGTCATTTTCATTGGCCTTCCATGAGTGCGTTACTTTCTGGTCATGAATTTTGTAACGTATAAGGTTGTCAGATATTTTGGGACTTGGTGATTTATGTTTTCTGAAAAACGTAGAGCTTTCAGACATCTGGGTTGTTTGGGGCTGGAGGAGCTAATGTAACAGAGAAGGCACCCATTTGGGGAGAAATCTGTGAGAGATATGGTCTGCATATGAAGAGGACAAGCTACTGGCACAAGAATTATAATATTATGGATAGCTGTATAAAATACCAGATGTGGAGAAGTGGTATGCCAAAAAAGCCAACAAGATCTCGGTGGGAAGCTTTTGGCATGTCAACATTAATGATCAAGCAAGACACCATGAGAAAGGAGAATTTTTTCCAGGAATCTAAAACCAGGGATGTGGTTGCTGAAAGCAAGAATTCCAGGAGAGGGAAGGGGGAGAGAAAATGTCAGATAGAGATGTACAATGCATTGCTGGAAAGCTTAAGCCTTAAAACATTTGAGTAAGAGCATTCCAGTTTAGAAGTCATTGTGTTAAGGATAATAACCTAACCAAGAGAATCCTGAATAAATGGGAAGTAATTGTGTTGCTCCACTGGATGTTCCAATACTACTGCCATAACACAGCAGAGTCCCCGTGGGCAAGGACTGGGTCAGGAGGTTGCCTGTAAGGACCTGATGTGCCTAACTTGCAGGAGCGAGGCAGGTATCTTGGCCGTTAGCAGGAGGCTGCGGTAGCCCTTGTGTTTTACAGGCGACTACATACAGGCATAGATAGAATAAGCAGGATGTCTTCTACCAGTGGCACACCACTAAATGGACATCTTGGCTTATTCATAATTCTCACTAATGAAGTACCGTAGACATATTTTTTCTGGGATAACCACGTTGGCTCTGAAATGCTGCTTCTTTCTGGAATGAGAGTCCAGTTATTATGTTTCTAATTACTTAAGGCAGTCACTTTTCCCACACTCTAATACTTCAGCTCCGCATTTTTGGTAGTAGCCAGTCAGATGTGTTATAATTATGAATCAGACATTGGTTTTAAGGCTTGCAGACCTTGCTCATAAAGCTTTAATTTCCTCAGCCATTTGCAATATTCATACATCTGTCACATTCACAAGATATCTAGACAGGGTACTACCAGCTACCAAGGCTGTGCCAGGCACAATACTGTATTATGTCTGCGGATTGTACCTAATTAAGCCCTAAGTAGGGCTTGACAAGTCATTGGCACACGATCCAAGTCTTTCCTATTTATCAGGGGTACAAGTGGTTTGTGGTCAGTCAAAAGTTGAAATGACTCTCTGGAAGAGCTTTCTTTATACATTTTTCACATGCTTCTTTTACAATGAGACACTCCTCAGTCTGCAGAGAGTGATTTATATGATCAGCGAATGTCCAGGAGCAGTATGTAGCAGCCCCGCTGGTCTAACTAGGTTGCAATAATTCAGTAATCTGCAACACAGTTATAGCAGGCGGCTGCGAGTGGTTTCGGGAAGGGAGCACTGGTGTGCTTCAGGTAGGGCTTCTGCTCAGTTGAAAACATATTCTCGTATTATGTTCAAATATCAGGTGCTTTCATTTTCCAGTTCATTCCAGGAGTTCATTCCAAGGATATATTATTGCCATTCATAACCCAGGATTCATTTCACTTTGACATAGATTCAGGAGTTTGCATTAATTTATTACTTTCTTAGGCCAATTTACCTTTTCTCAGTCTGCCCTTATGCCTAGTTTTCATGCATGTTTTCTCAATAGTGCAGCTAGTTTTGATGTAGCCCAATGTTTATTGCGTTTTAGACCCGAATACCAAGTGTCTCTGGAAATCTAGACCGGCTTTTATCATGTTTCTCTTCTTAATGGCAATATCCCAGGACTTTGTCTGTACAAGCAACTATCCCTTTCCAGGTGCTGCAGTAGCCTTGTCATTTCCTTTGGAATATATTGGGTGCAGTAGCGATGCCAAAAGGAAGTCTGCGGAAAGATTACCATCCAAAAGGCATAATAAAAGTAGTTAACTTGGCGCCATCTGGGTGTAGAAGCATCTGCCAAAAACCATTTGCGGCATCTAAAAGGGGAAAAAACTTGGGCATTCATCTTGGAAAGAGGTCGTCCACTGCGGATAGGACAGTGCTTCTCTCAAGCACTTTGTTTCGTTGATTTAGGTCAAAGGATATGCTGACTCGTCCGTTTTCGTTAAGGCCTTAGAACCGCTGGTAAACACCGTTCAGTGGGTTTGGCTATTTCTTCTGTAACGCTGACAGGGCTCGCACTGTCGGCTCCTGCTCTTTGCTTGGGAAGCACTGAACTGAAGATGTTGTGACTCTCTAGACACCGTAAGGAGCTGTATTGCCTTGTGTAGTGGGGAGATGAGCTTAGTGGTCCTCTTTCCTTCAGTGGTTTTGTGTTGTTTTCTTTTGGCTGATATAGCAATGCCATTGGCATACCTTACTGAACGGTAAATTCTTGAACCCGTGGGAGCAAACACAGCGCCCCGAGTGTGACATCCAAATTACTACAAGTCTTACTGGCATGGATGTTCATCCATGAGTGCAAGTGACCCAGTCACTTGTTATTTGGTTTTAACCAGTTCTTTCCCACTTCTCATTTTTAATGCTGTCCTGTGCCTCCCCTCGGGGACTTTCTCCTTTGCCTTCAGACCCAGGAGACTGCTTTCTACCTATTTATTGTCCTGCTCCAATCTCTAAAAGTCTGAGAGGACCTTACTCAGTTTTTATTGCCCAGCCTACTTCCCTCCATTCCTGCTGGGAGTGGGCACCACCAGTGTGGCCTCAAGGCCTCTGTTGACTGAAGCTCTCCTATATGCCCCCCGGATTTCTTCCACTAGAAATCTGTCCCACTATAGCAGAAAATGGAGGTGTGAGGGCTCACAAGGAGTTTTCATCACTGTCAGCTAAAGGCTAGCCAGGGCATGAGGCCCTCAAATGCATGTGCATTTTCCCATTGTTTTCCCTGGCAAAGAATTAGTTCATGTTGCAAAAAATTACTGTAAAATTTCTTCCATTTCCTCCTGTCGATTTACCTTGTGCAGGAAGGTAAGTTGTGAGTGTGCACGCTTTCGGCTGAGACTTCACAGCTAACAGCATTGCCAAAAGCCAAGAGCTGTCAAAGCCAAAATGGGGGGTTTTAAAAAAACTGAGACTTGATATTGATTGCCCTGCATTTCACTTGACCAGAGAAAGGGGTCTGGTTTTGAGAAATCATCACGACCCTTTATAAAGAGAAGGCCTCAGTCTCATTTTAAAGCACTTAGAATTGAAAATCATTCCTGAAAATGTTGACTGAAGCTGCTGCTGTTATACAAAAGGCATTACAAAGTTGTTTGACCCTCAGAACTGAAATTTTCTTCTAAGTTCCAGATCCACATTCCGCACACTTTCTTCATATCCCTCTATTAAGTACTTCCAGTTGGACTTCTCAATGAATAAGGGAGGTAGAAGTTGATCATATGTATGCATGTGTGTGTTCCTATCCATACCCATGATCAGGATATCCATGGCCCAGTATATATGTGTACATTCTTGTTAATTCTGCCTGTGTGAGCCTACAAACTAAAATGCTTTTGTTGCTGGAACCAAGAGGGAGAAAGAAGAAATTACTGTAGCCAAGTAGAAAATGTAAGATATGGGAGTTTCCCTCCTGGAGTAATACACGTAGGAATATGATACTAGAAAACACAGGGAAAGCTAGGAAATCTTAGCTAACAGACACTGAGGTCTCTGCTGCTGCTGCTGCCTTTTTTTTTTTTTTTAAAATATGAGAAAAAGAAGGAAGGAAAAGGTTGTAGTGACCCCTTTCCATTCCTGAAACACATGCCCCTCATAGATCGCAGGACTCTGTACACCAGAATAAGCAACTCAGTGCAGCGTGCTGTAAGTAATTTAAAAGCTACTTTAAGAGAAGTGCATACTTTTCATGTTTTATACATTTCCAAAACCATCAATCATTCAGTTCTATTTGCCTGTTCTGCTCAATTAAAACTGAAAATTAAATGAATGGAAAGGAATGAATAATCTACTTCTTTCTCTTTCTCTCTTTCTCCCTTTCTTTCTCTTTCCTTCCATCCTTCTGTCCCTTCTCCTCTCTTTGGTCTTACCTCCATAAATGAGACTGAAGATGTCGTATCACTCTTCTTATGCTATGGACTGAATCTGTGCATGTGGACAGATAGCTCAACGTTTGGCCAATGTAGTCACTTAATAAACAATGAAATTTAACCATCTGCCTGAGTCCAATAAAACATGTGGATGTTAGACATGCAGCCGTAGGATGACTGGAGTTGTCATTCGAGATTGTTGCCCAGATACCTCTGCCTGGCCTCCCCTGGGGCTTTTTATGGAAAGACCTAAGGGGAATGGCTACCCTTTGCTGGAAATCTTCTTGTGCTGTCCTCCAGAACAGGGGCTCTGCGCCCCTCTTCCCCCTCCCCTGACACCAGCTCATCCTCCATGACCCCAGCACAGCCCTGTTGGAGCTGGTCACCAAGGCCTTCCCAGCTGGTGCCACAACAGCAAGGACACTGTTGAACACGTATGGTGGGATGTACATGGTCTTCTTGGCAAGGCAATTTGAGGGAAAAACAATTCTGTGGTCATGAAACCTCAGATGTGGATGGCCCCAGCTGAATGCTGTTAGACAAGGGAGTGGTTAAGAAAGATCATTGCCACTCAATATGCTTTTATTTTAACCGAACTACTGAGTGTTAAAAATCTTTGAATGTGTGGGAGATCATGTTGGTAGAGTCTAGTTGCATCGTGACTTTTCACATCAACAACATGCAGCGTGTTGCTCTCAGGAACCCTCTGAGGATTCGAGATGAGATTAGTTTGCTCTCCGATCTCCTTTGATTGGTATTTATGACTGAAATGAGGGGTGCTTTTGAAAGAAAACGCTTTGGTCTCATTTTGTCACAGTGATGGTTAATCTTACTATCAATAGTTGTCTAGGCATTTGTGTTTGCCATATGTTTTTCTCTTTAGCTCTAATGTTAAAGTTTTGAGGGGTCACTGAATTTGGCACACATGCTTTTTCACTTGACTATGTCTTTGACTAGAAGGTGTCAGTGTTTCTAAATCCTAAAATAATTTAAAGAGGTACACGTAGGTTCAGATATTTATCTTTAAATATTTGGAACAACAATGATAACCAGCAAATCCTTTTTTCATGATGCTTTTCTAGTTAATGACTGGCTTTGCAGGAACCATAGTCCTCACTCCTGTAAAGAGAGTCATTGCCGGAAAAGTCCCATGCAGTTGGAGGTTTTCACTAAGAGGTGGTGCTAACAATTACCACAGTCAGAATAACATCCTTGTAAAATCTCTATAATCTATTTGCAACCGAAATTAAAGGTTTTATGTGAGCATGTGCGCTTATGCAGTAGTACAGCATCCTTCTGTTTATGAGCTGTGTAATTGTACGTTTAGTCCTTTTTCGGCATAGGAAAGCCGCACTATAATGTGTAATTATAACCTTGGTAAGTGTAACATAATTAAAGTTAGAATAAGTGGTGTGCGCAGCAGAGCAATGATAAGGTGATGACAGAGTGACATGCTATAACCAGCACGGCATAATAAGAAGAGTCATCTTGTTCCTGCTATTAAAAAGGCTGTTCTCTGTACCAGCTAACTTTTGGTTCCCCAGGAGAAGGGAAATGCTGCTAAGCCTTGCAGAAGCACTGGTTAGGTCTGTAGCAGTGACATTTGCTGCACAGTTACCCAGAGGCTGTTACAGACCTTGCTGGGGTCCTTGCCTTGGGGTGCTTGTCCAAACTGAGCCTTTCCCGAGCACTGAGCACCCACCTCAGCCTCGCAGACAGGAGGATGTGCTGGCCAGAGGGCTGGACCAGCAGGTCCCTCCAGCACAGAAAAAAGCCTTTTTCACAAGCTGGTCTGGGGCTCGTTGACTGCTGCTGGTGCGGATGACCAACCCTCTCTTTGACCCCTCGGTTTTCCCAAAGGCGGGGAAGTGAAGCAGTAGGTGCTTGCCAATGCAGGAGGCTGCGGAGGACCCACAGGAGCCCCGCGTCGTGGGGCTGATGGCTGTGGTGGGGAAGTGTCATTGGCCTCACCAGGGAGGTGTCTAGGCAAAATGCTGGAGGCTTCCATCCAAAGTCTCCTGTAGGTGGAAACAACCAGCAATCTTGTGAAAAACAGCCTGGGAGAACACAAACTTTGCCCAAGGGAGCACAAACTTTGCTCAACTTCTTTAATATCACTGCCAGCGATGAATCCCAGGCTCATCTCTGTGCTGGGGAGTTTCCACTGCTCTGGTACCTGTGGGATGCTGTTGGCCACAGTGGAAATGCGTACCAATTAGCATTGCTGGGGCAATTAAAAAATCCTAGTGTGGGTATATGGCGTAAGCTACGCTGCAAATTGAATTAAACTCTCCAAAAATCCTGCCAGCGAGGACAGCCTCTTACCGGTTAAATCCCAGCCTTGCAAGCACTTTTATATAGGATTGCAGAAGAGAGCTTTAAAATCGTTCTTACGGAATTTTTAACAGAGGCAAGTCCCATGGCTGGTTCGGGGTAGCTGGTCCAGTGGTTCTGTTTTTGCTTTGGCAGGAGTACATCACTAATCTGAAAGCTGTTGACAGTCTTCTCAGTGATGCTTTTTTTCCACGTTTGTGTTTTGTATTTTCTGGCTGAGTTAGCCTGTATCCTGTAAACTTTCTTATTGTGCTTCGTACTCATTGCAATGACATCTACTGTGGAAAGGAGAGAGAAAGCTTATTAACCACAGGCTCGCCTCCTGCTGACTGCAGTCAGAGATGGCCTGGGACAACACTTCCAGCAGATGTTTCTGCTTTGTAGATCAATGGAAACTTTACAGAGATATTTCCCTCTTCAGTCCAAAAATGAATGCCAGCAAGTCTGAGATCCAGTAACTTTGTGCTGGACACCAAGAATTTTATTTGGTTTGTTGTATTTTTTATACACACACAAACTAGCTACCAGAAAGTTGTCTTTAACATTGCTTTAAATGGCATGTCTTACAGGAATAAAGCTGCTATCCACTTGCAGAGAGCGGTCTTGCTGCCTTTGCCTGCACATGAAGCATCAGCGTAGGCTAGAGCCCGGCAGAGACGGGCGCCCACAAGACACAGACCATCAACTGTCATTGTGGGGTGGTATTTTCTGGTTCCGAGTCTCCATGGACTCCGTGGAACGAATCCATATTTCAAAGGATAGGAGAAATGCACTATTATATCCAAAGAAGGATGAGGGTGGGGAGAATGCATCCTTCTTTCTGCAAATTATTTTCTTGCTTTCTCAAGGAGGAGCTGACCGGGGGAGAAGTGATATGGAGAGGAAGGGAAAGGGAAGGCTTAACTGTTCCCACTCGTGACTCCACAGGGATGGGAACACACCACTCCTTCCTCAGCACAGCGCTCCTGTCTGCTGCGGCTCCGGGTGTGGTTGCTCCCATGCTACAAATTTCTCTCAAAGCAACTGCAAACAGGAGATAAACTTTTTTACTATTTCGACTGAGAAAGCTCATCTGTGGTTTCAGATCACCCATATGAAACCAGCATAACCCTCCAGGACTCCTTTCTCTCTCATACTTTGCTGTTTGTGTAAAGGAAAAAAACCAGTTGCGACTGAAGAAGCTGCTTCATTTCTGTGCATGTGTGCGCTGCAAGAGTGGTGGCATCTGTGGGAAACAGACTTTCATACATCCCACTCTTGTGTGACAGAGACAGAAAGCCTTTTGACTCTACAACTCTCTGTAGGAATCTGCAAATTCAGACACATCTTTCAGTGATAGAAACCTCAACTATGTTGAAACCTCAACTGATGTTTCATCAACTGTCCTGTCAAAGAAGACTTAAGTTAGTGGGAGTTGTTTTTTTTTTTTGTAGCAGCAGTAACAAAAGAGACTTCCAGTGATTGCCTGCCATAAAAGAGCTGGAGACTTCCTCTGACTGGATCAGGCCAGATCTGGAGATACTTAATGTTTCCTTAAATGTTTAGGGATCTGCGTATTTAGAATCATAGAATAGTTTAGGTTGGAAAAGACCTTTAAGATCAGCAAGTCCAACCATTAACTTAGCACTGCCAAGTCCACCACTAAACCATGTCCCTACGCACCACATCTACACGTCTTTTAAATACCTCCAGGGATGGTGACTCAACCACTTCCCTGGGCAGCCTGTTCCAGTGATTGACAACCCTTTCAGTGAAGAAAATTTTCCTAATATCCAATCTAAACCTCCTCTGACGCAACTTGAGGCCATTTCCTCTTGGCCTATCGCTTGTTACCTGGGAGAAGAGACCAACACCCACCTGGCCACAACCTCCTTTCAGGTAGTTGTAGAGAGTGATAAGGCCTCCCCTCAGCCTTCTCTTCTCCAGGCTAAACAAGCCCAGTTCCCTCAGCCGCTCCTCATAAGACTTGCTCTCTAGACCCCTCACCAGCCTCGTTGTCCTTTGGACATGCTCTAGCACCTCAATGTCTTTCTTGTAGTGAGAGGCCCAAAACTGAACACAGTGCAGCCTCACCAGTGCCGAGTACAGGGGCACAATCACTTCCCTAGTCATGCTGGCCACACTTGTCTGACACAAGCCAGGATGCTGTTGGCCTTCTTGGCCACCTGGGCACACTGCTGGCTCATATTCAGCTGGCTGTCGACCAGCACTCCCAGGTCCTTTACTGCTTTTTCCTCACCAGGCAGTTTTCCAGCCACTCTTCCCCAAGCCTGTAGCATTACATGGGGTGAATTTGGTGGGATATCTGCATGAAGAAACAGCTGTGCTGTCTCTGGGCATCATCTTTTCTCAAAGCGCTTCTCTCTTTTGAATGTATTGCAGCCTTCCCTTTAGGGAGAACAGAGTGAAGCAAGTAAACCCCAAAAGTATGTGCATAGACTGTGCAATAACAAAAGTTTCAGTTGGCATTTCTGTGTTTGGTCAAAAAGTCTGTGAGGCCATGAAGTTTGAAAGAGCCAATTTCTTTTAGTGCCAGGCTTTTAAATGCCCACTGTTGTGTAACACAGTGGTCAGTCCAACCAGGTCATGCCAGAGACTTGTAAATGCATAGTTCCCTACCTTGTCCTTTCCCAGCTAAGCTTCACTGTACTAATGGCATTTATCAAAGAGCATTGAGATTAGAAAGGATATGAAAAGCTTGTAATTTTCTTGTTAAAGTAAACATGATCATCCAATTTACACTTGAAGTTTTGGCTACTCCTGTCTTCAGAGAGTGGTCCCATGAGCAGTGGGCAGAAGCAAAACCATTTAGTGCTGTGGGGAGCTCAGCTGCTGCAGGTATGCTTTCTGGTCAAAAATACCATAGACACACTCCCCACCTGCCTCCTGCCTAGAGGTCTGGATAAGGTGCTTGGGGTGGTTATTTCACACACCTGCAGAATCACCTCTGGTTTCCTGTACGGACAGGTACCTACAGCATCACTTCCAGTACACGGCAGCAGCTTTCAGGATGCCCCACTGTGTTTGATATTTGGCTTCTCCTTAAATATTTCTTCATGCACCAAGTGCTTGATGCCCCTGAGCTCACTTTCTAATAGCATAGGCAATCTCGATTTCTCATTTCTTTTCAAAAAAATGTCTGCAGCTGACAGCCTGTATGTCCCTCACGTTATTTTATAAGTTAAAAGTACTAAATATAGATCTGATTACCTCTCTCCCTCCTTTGCCAATAGGTGCTTTATTACACTGATAGCTTCACTCACTGGCCCATTACGCTGGTATAAAGGGGATCTGCAGCTGCGTGTCTGGGACTTCGCTGCAATCTGGTTAAAACTATAGCTCATGGGTGCAGCCTGTGGTCAGGTACTCGTATGTGAAGAGTGCTGAAGGGTAGAGCACAGAGCAGCCCCTTGGTTCGGTGGTGCTGTCTCCGGCTCATCCTCTCTCTGGCAATGAGGGTTGTTGAGCTGTGTGAGGAGGCACCCAGCACCCATGTGCTCTGTGCCAGGAGGTGGACTCTGCAGGTGCAGAGCTTGGAGCGGGGTCAGTTCCCAGGGCTGGGGCTTGGGGTGTAAAAGCGGGGTAAGTCCCGTGTCCCTGTGAAAATCTGTAAGAAAAGAGCATCTCAAAGATGCCTCGCTGATTTCCCCTCCCTGCCTTACTGAGGAGGAAAGGGCACTTTTCCTTGTAACATGAGGATCTCTCTCTCTCTTGCCTTGGCCTGTACTGTAACTGCAGGAGGAGGTAGCTGTGCCCTTCACCAGAGGCCACTGCCACGTCACCCACCTCTGGTCTTTGCACTGTTGCCTTTCAGACTATTGCTCTAGAGGCTGCGTTTCTGACTATGATCGCTCTTCTAGGTTTTTATTTCATGTACAAACACTCTCTCTTAATAACAAATAAATTTCCGCTGTTCCCAGGGCAACTGTCATGCTCCTTTCAGCAGTGGCAGTAGGTGGTGTGATGTCCTTTCCAGCTATTGCAAGCCTCCAATAGATGAAGACATGAAACCTTTGGCACCCAAATACCATAGTCAAAACCTTGTTTTCTGTTATAACATGCTGACATTTTTATTAGCATCTGTGAGATGTAAACTCATGCTTTTAGGAGGACCTCACCGATACCCCTCATGGAAGAGTCCAAGGGCTTCTCAGTTTTTTGCTGACTGTCTTAGCAGCTCAGGGTTGAACTTCAATACAGTCTTCTGATTAACTACCTCAGACCTTTTAATGCGACCAGCATCTTATGGTCCTATCTGCGCAGACACATGTTCAGGTTCTCAGGTCAAGAAGCTGGATTAAGCATGAATTTCCTTTCCTCATGCAGTATTTTGAGGGATGCTTGTCCTTTTGTACCTGTCTCTGCTGGAGTACCTAGAGTGTGATGGTCTTAGTCCTGATACCTCTCTGGCCATTTTGCCGTGTTCATTTTTCTCTTAGGAATGCTATTTCTATTACACACAAAGTGTATTTTTAATTTTTCAGCTTTAGGCCAGCACTCTGGTTTTTTTCAGTCTTGTGCAGAGTCTCTAACCCTGATACTTTCTTTCTGATCAAAACTTTGTTTATGTAAACCTTTGCACACTTTACACCATAAAAATGTAACGCATTCATTCAAATCATCAAAGCCATTGGACTTCCAGTCCCCGTGGAAAAGAGGTGTCTTCTCCTTTGTTAAATGAGCACAAATATGCGCGCCATTTGTGTAGTGGTACCTGCCAAAACCTCGTATCAAGCACAGCAAAAACATTTGGCATCAACCATCTCCCCAAAGACTTCTCCCCTCAGAGGGGAAAATTCCATTTTTCCGTGTTACATTCTTTCAATAATGTACATAAATGAAGCTTTTTAAGTTTTGGCTGCGTTTCTCCCCCTCTGCGAAGACTATGCACTCACAGCTTCTTCTGCTCTCGCTCTCTCTCTGCTTCCTTGCTTCTCCTTCCTCGATTTGGTAAGACATGCATTTTAGCCATTAACACCCTGTTTCCTGTGGTTTTCCTTGTAATGTTAACATTACTCTTTCTGGCAATAGTCTAGTCTAGAGCTTGAACACTCCAAGGAAACCTTATGATGGATCTGTCTTCTTTTTCCAAATGCCAGCTGTCTGCTTGGTTTCTGCTATATGCCACAGCATGGCTATCTCCATGTACAGTTCCTTCTGGATTCAGGCTCTGTGTGCCTCTCTGACCCGAATGTCTTCAAATGGGGTCTGGGGCTCTCTGGGGTTGCAAAAGCATCATGAACTTCAGTCTTGGTGGATGCTGGGATGCCCAAGCGTCCTCCTGCACAACTCTGGTCCGAACCCAACAGCTTAATAGCAGCTCAGACACCTGAAACCACAAACAGGCATTTACCAAAGGCGCAGAGCTGCCAGCCACATCTTGAAGAAAAAAGTATGAATTTCAGTACAGGAGTGAGCATCTTTGACTAGGACTGTGCTCCTGGCTCCATCACTGGCCACTGCTAATCTTTGGATAGGACACCACCTTTACCATGGCTCTGATGCCTTATCCATAAAATGAAGGTAACAATCCTAATCCTCTTTGTAAAGCACTCGGAGACTCACTGGCAAAGGACTTGTGGCACTGCAGAGCTAAGTCAACTGAAATTGCTGCGTTATTTTTTGCTGAAGCCTAGAGCTTCTCAAAAGCCTGAGCTAACTGAAGCAGTAGTTAGAAAACAGGAGAAATAACTGGGTCGGGAGCTATATTTATGAACGATGGCAGGGTCATATTACTCACTGTGAATAATTTATCTGACAAAGACATATAGTTTGCATAATTTTCTTAAAACAATGTATTGTAAATATTGCAGTCTGCTGAATAATTTCGGAGATGAGTCAACGGGATTTGGTTAAGATCCAACAATTTTTTGAATTATTGAATTCCTTACTTCCAGCCACTTACTTGAACAGCACCAGCTGCCAAGCGAGTAGGTTCCTACTCACTCCGACTGGAAGTTCCCTTCACAAAGTAGGTTTGAGAACTGGCTCAACATGGTTGACAGAAATCTGGCCTTTCAAGGGTCATGGGCTACTTGGCTGCTGTTGCAGACAGTACCCCACTAAATCTTGCCTGTCACAGTAAAACTTGTTTTGAAGAGCAGGGGCTTGTGGTAAAACCTTGCCTTTTGCTCTAGGTAGCTGAGTGACTCTTGGACTGGTCTTTATGCAACGTTAAATCTTGAGCATTGAACAGTAACATTTGCTCACATGAACATTTCTGCTCACTATGGACTTCTGTGAACAGCACAACAGTTAGCCTTCATAGGGCATTATTCTGAATTTAACTTAGCGCCCTTGAAAACTTTCAAACCCTGTGTTGTTGGTTCCTGGACCCTCACTCTCTTCTGGTTAAATAAACCTTTGTGGCATGAATAGTGCTCAATAGTATCTGTTTGAATGGGCTTGAATGAAGAGCCTTAATAGTTTCTCAATGTTATTTTTTCATTCATAGCTCCTGTATCTCATGGGGACGATGACAACCACTCCCCTCTGTCAACTCTTCTCTTTCACCATTTGATTTCACAAGACAAATGGGGTCAGTGCACTGAATGGCCATCTGGTTTCTGTAGGACCTGCTGGAAGTGGCTCAGAAGAGGACGGTCATGCTGAGCCAGCTCTCCTGCAGGGAGAGCTGTGTCACTGGGAGGCAGGATGTTTCTGAAGGCTGCTGCAGGACATGGCACTGCATCCTATTTTCTTTCTTTGGAGAGGTCATGTTCTAGTGAGAGTAACTATGTCTTGTCCACCAGATGTCCTGATCATAGTCAGACCTGTGCTCCTCTCCTACCCGACAGATCAGAGCTGCTCTTTCACCTGCCTGTTTGAGCTGCATGGTGCAACCCTCAGACCTTGGGACAGGTCCACCAAATCATTTCCCTCACATCCATTTCATTATTATTACTACTTTCCTGTTTGCACTGCCCTTCCAGGCAGCAGGAGAAGCAGAGATGCTGCTGCTGCTTCCTGGAGAAGGACAGGTTGAATTCTCTTGAGTTCCCTTGACTGGGGGAGTAGGGCCAAGCAGATAGTGCAGGATGAGAAAGGAGCATTGGATGAGGAGCAGACTGAACCTCTGAGGGAAAGAGCAAAGCGGTCAGATAGCAGGGAAAGAGAGACTAAAAAAAAAGGAAGGAGAAGTTAAGCTTTGGAAGAAGAGGGGGAAACAGCTTCTTAAATGCAACTAGCAAGGGTAAAGACTCTGGTTTCTTCCCAGGTCTCCTACTGGCTGTGTGTATGCCCTGGAAGAAATTCATGACCCTGGAGTTTTGGTGCTCCAAACTTAGATTTTTCTACTATTTTTTCCATCTTCAGGTTAAATAACAGGACATGGTATATTATCTGGCATGTGGAGTTAGGACAAGACCGACAGGGAATCACAACGTGCTTGCACTTTTAATGTGCTGCCCTCTCACTTACCCACAGGGAAAATGCTGGTATTCAGCCCTGCCCTGGGCATGAAATACAGCATCTTAATTCAGCACTGAAATTTCTGCCCTTAAGTGAATGCTAACCATGTGCCCAGACAAAAGGAATGCATTTGCTTCATCAGTAAACATCTTTTTATGGGCATTAAAATAATTTGGTTTCCATTTTCTCCTCACCAGGCAGACTTTATTGAGTCAATACTGGGGCTGTCACGGGCTGTGGTGTTTTATTCTTCACCATGCCCTGTGCTCTGTGTTATTGTGCTGGAGCTTTTCTTAGTGGTGCTTCAGGACAGACCCAGGCACAGGGCATGAAAAAGCTCAGCTGTGCACGGTCGCTGCTTTACTGGCATTGTAGCACCCTCAGCAACCTACTCGGAAAGCTTAGAGCTGACTCTGCATTTTTTGGCCTTGATCTCTGGCACTAAAGTTAATTGGGATAATTTAGAGTTCACACCCATCTCCCTGAGGGGTTGGTTTAAAAATACATGTAATGTGAGTTTTAAAATAATTTCTTTTGATTGGAAGTGTTTGGAAATGTTCCTCTCCACTGGTTTTAAAAGGTGTCATTTTTTTATGAATGCTGAGACGTTGATTAATAAAATTCCGAAAGCATTAACTCAATTGAGTGGACTCCAACTTTTCCTCTTTTTTTATTATTGTGATTCGTGAAAATAAATGCAATAAAAAAAAATAATCCCAGCAGCTCTGTTAAAGTGTATCCTCAGCAGTCTCCCTCCTGATAGCCCTACCAGATGTTTTACGATGCTAGACACAGGGCCGTTTGCTCTTTTCTCGGGGGAAGGACGAGCGAAGCCTTGGCTCGGTACCACGAGCCTTCGGCTTGTGACCCTGTATCTCAGGCACGTTGTACGCTAGCCTGTGCCCTGGGAAGGGGCCGGGTGGTTTAGTCTCCCCGCTTTTAAGACACCTCAGGGAGGAGCAGGTTTTTGGCTGGCTACCTTTGGTTGCCCTCTTCCAGACTCCCAGGGGCACTTTATTGGAGGTGATGCTCTGGTCTGTCTTCTCCTTGCCATGTCCTGAGGTGGCCCTGGGGATTGTTTGGGAGGATGGCACGTGCCGGCTCTGGCTCTACCCAGCCGGGGCCACCTACCATGCAAGAATGGCCATGGCCACCCAACGCTGGGAGACCCACCAAGGGACGCCTCTCTCCCTTGAGGCCGAGCTTCTGATTTGTGCTCTTCCCAGGTCTGCCATGAAATATGCCTTCTGAGTGGAGCTGGAGGGGCTGCAAGCCTTTGTATTTGGGAGGGACGAGGGTGGTGAGGACTGGGGGAGGTGGGGGGGGACGACTGCTCCTGCTCCCAGCTGCCGGCTGGCTGGCCGGGAAAGGATTTATTGCCCTGGCTGCTTTTGGGACAAGACCGCTCAGGATAGCCATCCATCCTGCACGTCTGAGTGAGCTGCCACGGGAGATTCATTTGTAAGCCGGCCTACCTTCTTCCTGAAGTTTCCTTCTCCTTTATGCTGCAAAGGCTAATATATTGTTCAAATTAAAGTGGGCCTGGGGACCAAAGACAGAGCTGGTTATTGACTGGAATGGACTGATGAGGAGTGGGTAATATATTTAAAGACTGTGTGGGAGCCACTAGGGATGATATAGTCTGATTTATTTGATTTAGCATAATTTATAGTACACTAGACTATGTTGTGATTCTTTGGGATTTTTATCAGGAAATTTGCATTCAATATTTAAGGATCTCTGGGCAGAAACACTCTTGTTCTTTTATTATTTTGGCTTTAAACATATCATGTACCACAGAAGAATTTATAAGCGTATAAAGGGTTTTAATAAGTTCAGATGGCAAAAGAAAAAAAGTTTGAAAGCTAAGATCGACAAGGGAGGAGGATTCCTGCTTCACCCTTTCCCAAGAGCATGGGTGGACTTCGTTAAAAAAGGCAATACTATATCTTCATTATTTCTCCTGTTTTCGTCTTTAGGACAGAGCCAGCCTTAGTAGAGTTGCTGACATCCAGAGGCCTGTGGCTCAACTGGTGTAAATCAGCACTGAGCCTCTCTTCTTGTGCCCACTAAAAAAGCACAGGTCTGGTCTGTTGTGCCCCTCCTTCCTGTCTGAAATGGTCCTTCATTTCAAGGCTGGAATTTTGCTTAGTGGAATAGATGATGGTCCATTTTTTTAATGCTCTAAGCATGATTTTTACATCATAAAAAACTTATGGTTTGTAAGTTAGTCCTCTAATAATTTCATCCTTTTCAGAGACCGTCCCTAAAGGGAGATACCTCAGGTGAAACTGGGGCTGTCATTAGAGCAGAAATGGCTTCAGCACAAGGTTGGGTCTCTAAGCACACCATCGGGGATACTCAATCTTTCTTTTCCTGGAAGTTTAAACCTTTTCCATAGAGAGAGCAGGAGAGGGGGCAGTGCCAGTCTGTGCCCTACTGAGGTGCCTCATGATGCACTGAACATCTCAGCAGATGCCATGTCCAAAACATCCTAGATGTTCACAGAAGGATCCTGATCTTAAATCTTCGACATGTCATGGTTTCAGCTGCTCTTCTGGACCTTCCCCTGATGTGATTAACTTGTAGGTCCATTCCATGTTTTTGAGGTTTGCATCCTGTTAGAGCATAGCAGGCTGCAGCCCTTGAGCCCTCAGCCTAAAGGTGTTCAGTTGGGAAAGTTTGAATCCCTGGTGATCTGCAAACTGCAACACTATTTAAAACCTTTGTTGACAGTCAAGTGCATTGAATGTTTAAAGTTTTAATAGGCTTAGAGTTAATTCTGGAGTCCACCAACATCTACGTACATCCGTAATTTACGAGCACCTCTTACTTGGTTGGTTTAGTAAATTGTACCTAAGAGTGTTTTTGAAACTTTGGCAGCTCCACTTAGCGTTTCATGATTCATCTGTGCCTTTGCCAACTGCTTTGGTTCTTTTCTTTTTGCTTCTTTCTTTTTTTCTTTGCCCCTTTTCCCCATTGGAAGACGTTCTTAAATACTTAATTCAGGGCCGGGGTTTGGAATGCACTTTATCACACACCTTTTCTGGGCCAAAACCCTTTACACACTCTATTAAGGACAACTTTCCACATACTAATGTATTTATTTGTGAAATGGCTTTTAAAGCCGGCATAGATGGCAGAAGGCAAAGCACGATGGGCCAAGTCCACTTGTGGAGGAGGCCTGCCCCTTTCTCACAGCTTACACCCCTGCTATGTGCAGCCAGGGCTTGCTCTCCGGCAGCCTCTCCCTCTTGCAATGCCAGCAGCACGGGCAGGGCGGCCGCGTGCCGTTTTGAGCAGAAAAGCGACGGGCTGGGAGCTGTGGCGGGGAAGGCGTGGGTGGGTGTGCTGCATTAGTGGCAGGTCCCCCAGGTACCACCGGGTGCCTGACTTCTGGCCAGGGACATTTGCTTTGGCTGGGAGGGTCCTGTCGAGAAAATATAGGACAGCTGCCTGGAGGCAGCTGGAGAACGTGGAGGCTTCCAAAAAAACCTCTTTGTGCCTTTGCCCTGGACAGCCCTTAGGAGCTGGGCTGGGAGCCGCTGGGCCGGTTTATTGTAAATAGAAGAGTCAGTCTTCCTCGCGTGTATGAGCCTTTTAGTTTCTGGCAACTCTTGTCAAAATAATCCTGTTTTCCTCAAAACATGTGAGCGTTTCTGGGCTCACAAGAAGGCTAAGTGCCTGACAAACTCAGCGCTTGTCTCTTCAGGCAGCTAGAGGTGGCGGGGGCACAACTGCGACGCTCTCGTAACTTCCCTTGTTGTTTTTATTGTCTCAGCCTCCAGAGTGCTTTGATTAGGTTGGAATCCTAGCTTTCGTATTTATTTATTTTTTTTAAAAGCAAGTTTCTAGCCCTTGTGGCTGTGGAAAAAGTAGCTTGAAAACATGCAATGTGCTTTGGATGTGCTAAAATCAGAAAGGGAACAAAGAGAGTCCAGCTGGGACTGGGACACATCTTTTTTTAAACTCTGGATGTTTTCTCCGCCTTGCAATAGCTTCAGCCTTGTTATCATCTTTTTCAGCAGAGGTGTGAGGCCACGGCACGGCTTGCCCAAGGTGACACAGCAGGGCGGCAAGTCAGGAACACGCTCGAGGTGTCCTTGCCTCGTGCTGCGCTGCCGCCTCGCCGCCTCACACGGGCATTTCCCAGGGGCCGGTGCTGGCGTCGGTCACGTTGGGAACGGTTGGCAACGGAAAACCAAAAAGTTAATTTGAGCGGGTTTCTATTTATCTGTCTGATATTTATCTGTCTGATACATGCGGTTGATACGAGGAACTGGCGTCTGCTCTGTCAGTAGAACTATTTTATTATTATTAATAACTATTTGTTAACTCTGGCATCTATAGCATGCCAGGCACTGTGCAAAACCCAAGGAAAGCGTACTGTCTCCGCAGAGAGCTTGCACTAATGTATTCTATTGCAACAATATGTTTTAATACTGTGTATAAATCATTCTTTTAGCAGTATTTAGTACAGAGGTCTATACTTCCCCATTCATGTTTTCATGGCAAACAAATTTGCCACAGTGAAAACACTATGCAGTTCGATCCAGCTACATTTTATGGAGTTTCTTCCAGGCAAACCATTGGAAACCATCACTGCAGAGAGGCCCTTAACACACAGTTAACTTTGAAATCTACATAAGCATCATTAATTTTAATAGCCCTGAGCACATGCTTCAGGATAAGCGTGTGCTGAAGTGCTCTCCCAAATGTTGATGGGATTAGGCCCATATAAAGTGTTTTGGTGAAGTGCAGTGTAAACCTTCAGAGAGATTAAAATCCCCAGGGATTCCCTATGGAAGTGGGTATCACATCATCAGTTATGAGAGGCTGTGCTCAGATGCCTCATCAGGCAGCACACGCTGACCATCCCATTCAGGACCATTTTCCCATCCGAGGGATATTGAAATATCCATCCACCCTGTGGGTCTTTAGCGACAGTGGACTCTGTTTTGCTGTGTGAAGTGCTGTAGTACTGCCCCACATGTAGGAGAAATGACTCCCAAGAGAGTAGATGAAATCATGATGGGACAATAGTATAAGATAAAGATTTTTTTAAAAAAAGACCTTCATTGAATCTGACTAGAACTAAATCTGTAGTTAAACAGAGGCATATAATGAAATAGAAGCAAGAAAAAAAAATGCAAAAAAAAAAAAAAGTGCACTAAACATACAGTATCGTCCAGTTTCTAGGGGAGAATAACTGAAAAAAGAGAGTATTGGAATAACTTAAAAAATGGAATAATGCTTAATGAGGTCCTTAGGGGACTATTTATGTAGACTGCATGAACTGCTTGATTCAAAAGGGAGTTTTGCCCACATTCAGAATTGTATCCAATTTATTCTTATTTATTTAACACCTGAAGCCAGCTTGCGTCCACTGTTGAGCTGGAAAGAAACACTGGAGATGCCCGATGGTGCCCTCCTGCCTCTTTGGGAATCACATACCAGCAGATCCGTGATTGATAGCACTTGCCTGATGGCAAAGGCCTTTTGATTCTCCACTGGGTCACTGCTGCAAAATTACCCTGGGTGTCTGGACCTTTTGTGAGCCTCTAGGGAGTCGGAGGCAGAAAGCCTTCCTAATGTACAGAAATATCTGAGCTAACTCCCCCCCCCCGCCCCCACGGGAGCGTGATCCGGAAAAGGGATGCAAAGGAAATGGTGTGAGGGAGCAAAATCTTTGGGCTGCCATGACTTCCTAGGTTGGCTCACCACATCTCGTATGGCTGCACTCTAAATTTCTGAAGAGATAACCCTCATTGTAGTGATTTTTCTATTCCCCTAAAACACCAGACCTTGTATCTCTAGAATAAGTTTGACTGGGCTTTGGCTATTCATTCTAGGGAGCACAGGCAGAAATGAACTGTTCCTTAATAACCAGCTGTGCTGTGCTGGATGTTAGGGAGAAATGACGTAAGCCAAGCCATAGCAGAGACTCCCTTGAAGGTTTATGAATGACTATTTTTCTGGCGGATGCTTGTGAAATAAGTCAGGTTGGCACAAACAATTCACTGAAGACTTTAATGAACACGTGAAAATCCTGAGAGCAGAAGGACTGCTGCAAGACTGTGGGTAGGACATATGGGTGAATAAACAATTTCTTTACCTCAGGTGTGATTGTTTTTGTGTAAGTACACACAGATATAATTATAGGTAAGACCACTTGGACAAAATAGATGTGCGAGGGCAACTGCATTAATTTCTTCCGAGTCTCTCTAGAGGCAGGAGGCTTCAACAACCAAAGTCCTAGAATCCCCAAATGGTTACATTATGAGTATCCTTTGTTTTTAAGAAAGCTCAGTGAAAGTTACCTCATTTTTCTTTTTAGAATATACCGTGATGAAAAGGAAATCTTCCAAACATTAGTCAACCATGGCATGGCTTTGTAGTGTTTTAACTTGTGTGACATGAAGAAGGGTGTGATGCATGTTCTCAAACAGCTCTGGTTGTAAAATTATTTACTAAACAAGCAAGAAAATGGTTTATTTAAAAGCACTAAATTACAAGATTGAGAACTGGAAACCAATAAGAAGGAAGGGAGCGATAAAATATTAGGCAGCCAAACGACTGTGGCTTGATATATCTTGTCTCAGCTTTTGTTTGATTTTCCCCCAAAGAAGTTGGCAGTGACAATAGAAAGGCTGTGAACAATGTAACAATATGATGTACTTGTGCCAAAATGTAAATACAAAAGAAATGTTCTAAAATACCCTGTATCAAATTATCTGCAAGAAGCAGAAAAAGATGAATCACATTTTCAGTTCTTTGGAAACACAGGGGAAAATCAAATGCAGAGCTTAAGAGTTTTTCTTTACATAGGTACAAATTCCTCATTAAAAACTTGATCCCAATTAGAGAAGACCAAATGAATACTTTGATGGTGATGTGGTGGATGGGGTACGTGAGTGATGTGTTTCATCATGATCCCAGTAAACTGAATAAAAGCAAAAAAAACCCCAAAACTCAGAATGTGCCTCACACATCTCTTTCTCAACAACTAAGGGTATGAATGAGGATGAATTGACTTTTTAATGAATTTCAAGTTCCACAAATGGGAGCCTTTTAGGATCAAGATATTAGGTGAGCATGCAATATGACATTTTTATAAGGTGCTCAGATATGGGTCTTAATGCAAGAGGTTCCAGCCCACTCAGATGGACAATAACTCTTCACTAACCTTAGATTAACACAGGCACTAGAGAGAGTATGTAAGGAGGAGAAAATAGTCTCAAGCCAAAGGCTCTATGTAAAGCACAAGAGGCATAAAGAGCTTTATCTACCTTTCCATTCCTAACGCAATCTGTTTTCACAATAAAACAAATGTCTCATTTGTATTCTTTTCTTACAGCATGCCATAAAATGGTTATATTTTTCAAAAGCATTTCCAGTGAAAGTCAATGAATAGGTCTGCAGAGGTTCAAATATCTGACCTCCTTTTCCTCAGCTCTGAGTCTGTTGAGTATGAGTCCAGCCCAGCCAGCCTGGAAAATGTGAAGTTCATTCCCAAGTTAATGTCTCTGGATTCATGGCTTAAGCAGACAGCGTGCTGTCCCAGGGAGGCTCGGGGTCACAGCTGTTAAAATTGCTGGGTGCCTCTTAAGTTAGGTGAGTGCACTAGACACTCATCTGAAGCACCAGAGGTTGTTTTGTTTTCAGAGGGAGGTTGAAACTTTCACCCTCTAGCATTGCTCCTTGGTCTTCTCTGGCCTATGGACAAAGTACCAAGCTGGTTCACAGGTGAAATTGTATTTCCCATCAAGACCATAAGCCTTGGTCACTACTCAGCTCTCTTTTGCTCTTGTAAGCCAAAGGATATATTGTAATACTGAAGCAAATATTTACTGTTTGGTACACAACACCCTATAGTCTTTGACAAAATTCACTTCACTGCTCTTGTTTTCCTAGCTAAAAGCTAGTTAAGGAAACAGGTGGATGACTGCATGTGTGTGATGTTGATCTCCTAAGAGGAAAGTCAAATGCTCTGCTTTTTGCTCAATGTAAACTCAATCTGAGATCACTGGGACTTTACTTTTAGGAGGTTCTTTCTTCCTAAAGTAACCCAGTGGGTCAATGACAAAAAGACAAAGTAGTCTTAGAAGAATAGTGTGATGGCTTTGGGCAACATGGTCTAGTGGAGGGTGTCTCTGCCCGCAGCAGGGGGGTTGGAACTAGATGATCTTTAAGGTCCCTTCCAACCCAAACCATTCTATGATTCTATGATTCTATGGTTGCCTCTTCCACCTCTAGTCCTTAGTTTTTTAGCCTGACTAGTTTTTTACTGGCTACAATTGTATGAGCAATATGCCTAGGTCTGTCCATAAGATTAAGAAAACATTACACACAAAACATGTACTTGAGTTATTTTTATTAGTTTCTCAGCTCAGCAGAAACAATTAGATTTTGTGCAACGCACTCCCACAGCAAAAGGATATCACAGTATTCTCTGACGGGCGAGTGTAGGAGGCTGTAAATTAAGTGAAATACATTTATTGGGATCATTCAGTTTTACTTTATGGGAAAGCTGGCTGTCTCAAAATAACCCCTCCTGCCCTTTCTTTTCTAAAGGTCGTGTAGATAGGACATCTGGCAGAGGCTCAATCCCAGTGCAAGCAATAACATTAACCCTGACCAGCCCAAATCATGATGGGGTCAGCTCATTCTCTGTAGCAAAAGAAATCAATTTCCTCATTGCCAATATTTCAAGGACCACATGAAATAATTCTATTTTCAGTAAATATCAAGGGCAGGCTGATTGCAAGGCCTCCACTCTAAAGCTTGTTTGTGCTAATAAAAGCACATTATCTTTGTAAAGTTAGTCACTATTTCATTGTGAACAAGGGCATGGCAGTCTGCCCCTAAATTAAAAACTAAAGCCAAATCCCATTTGTTCTGCACCCCCAGTGGGTTATTGCTGTAATCGCTAATTGACAATGATTGCATTTTATGAATCCATGAACAAATATTAATTTAATTTACAGTGTGTCCAGTTTTGTTAAACATCAAAGATGGTAATTTATAATAACATCAGCAATAATTCTGCCTTTGTTCAGGGCAATTTCTGCTGTCAGTCCAGGTTTCGACTCAGCACTTCAGTTGGCAGCTGCCTGCAAGCACCAGATGATGCCCAAGTGTCTGTCTTCCAGCAAAATGGATGTTTCTCTTGCTGAGGGTGAGAGGGCACCTCATTTCCTCCATCCCTGGGAGGAAGGTCTGCCTTCTCCTGGAGGGGGGCAGCCTCCAGAGGCACCTGCCCTGTGTTGGCTTGACCCATGGTACATGGGCTTGTCCCTTCCTTCCAAGGGCTTTGAGGTAACATGGGCTGCCCCCCAGCCCCAGTGCAGTACCGCACCTCCTGCTTCACACGGGTGCTTCACTGGGCTCACTGGGCTCAGAGATGTCGTTTTGGCACGGCCACTATAGCAGCCTTTCCACATGTGCTGCTGGAGAGGGTGCTTTGCAGTCCCCAGGATTGTCTCCTCCTCAGCCCGCAGCCACCACCTTCTTCCAAGGCACTGGGAAGCTGAAACACCCTTTTCTAGTTCTTCACCATTTTTGGCCCCAAACTTGGCCACTCTGAACCTAACTTGGTACAACAGCTGTCCCACAGAGAGCAGGAAGCTCAGGGAAACACCACGTATAGATCCTGAGCTTTTTACCTGAGAGAAAATAAGCTCCTTCCTTTTAGGGAACCATGGATCTGGAGAGGAAACATCAAGACAACTGTTTTGGACATCAGTGCTTTGCATGCTTTTTCTACCTGTCCCTCCTCCCCTGGACACGTTCTATGCCTGCAATGCATCGGCCTCAGTCCACCTTCTTTCTTCCTCCACTTGGTACCCCTGATGGACCTTCCACTCCTGCAGCTGCGGATACGATCTGAAACTGGTTGGGGTGCTATTGCTTGATTTTTGTTCTTCATTTCCACATCTTCTCCAGTTAAAAAAAAAAAAAAAAAAAAAGAAGCAGCCACTAGGGAGCACAGGGGACAGAACAAGACAGTGCTCAGTGTTACTGGGAAAAGTGTGGGAAGGGAAGAACCGCTGATGCTATCGAGGCAGGAGGTATGGAGACCCTTGCCAGCAAACTCTGCCACCACAGCAATGCCTCGCAAGTGTCGCAGTCATCTGCAAGCGAGCTACACCTTGCTCTCAACTTAAGCATCACATCAGCGTGTAACTGCACTTATAAAGTTGCCTACACCCAAAGTGAACTGGCTTTGCACCGAAAACGTCCCCTGTTACAACCGGAGACTCTGGATGCAGGAAATACACTGTCAAAACGTAACGGTCCAGCTTATGGCTTGATTGAACCTTTTATCATCTTTGAAAGGCATGACAGCTGGTGTGAACTTTAGTATCAGGTATCAGCGTTCCCCACTCCAAATACTTACATGTGACTGGCTTTGGTTAAAGAAGACACTCTTGCTGAATTTAATTAGATAGAAACACAATTTAAGGGCAGATACCACTCCTTCGCGTTACCAAGGAAGATGGCCTGGAGCGTTGCTTCATGCCCAGGAGCCTCCCTAGCACACAGCTTTCTGGCTGAGAAAACAATGTGCTACATCCAGGAAAAATATGAAGGCTATATCTGTGCCTAGAAACTGTCACACTGGTATCTTTATAAATTGTACTGATATAAAAACAAAGTGCCTTAATTTAATTACGTGTGTTTTTCTTGGTTAGTGTAAGACAAGCTCGGGGGGTGTGTGGGGGGGACATCTGAGGGCCTTTTCCCTATCAGACTGACTTGAAAGGCAGCGGCCCCGAAGCAGAGCCTGCCTGCGCTGCAGAGACGTAGCACCTGCCGCAGGGCCACGGGGTGCTCACCCGTCCCCTCCTCGCAAGACAAGTCTTGCTGTTCCCACGTGCACCGTACCCACGGCTTGGTTAGCGACATTTCGGTTACAGCATTAAATTCTGGGTGAGGGAAGGTTATGACCGGGGGCTGGGAAAACCATCTGAGCGCAAGACTTTATTCAGCAATTTTCTTCCTTTTCCTTCTTTCTTTGTGAGTTGCCTGCAAGCAGGTGGGACTTTTCCCAGCTGAACCGGTGACTCACAAATTGTTGCCTGGCCGTCCTCAGTGCCGCTTTCCGGGCAGACCTGCACCCCGAGCCTCTCCACCGCAAATCCGCAGGGAGTGGGAGCTTGCCCTGGCTTGGTGCAGCTCCGTGGGCTGGTGTGTGTGTGGGGGGAGCGCAGGACCCCTTGCGCCGCAGGGCTGGGAGGCGGCTGTGCCCCCGCCGAGGAAGTAAATGAGGCTTTAGTACAAGGATAATAATGGTTTCTAACCTTTCTGCAGATCACACAGAGGAGGAAGACTCTTTGGAGCTATGTTAGCATAAGTTGCACCAAGCGCAGAAATGCATTTTGAAGGAAAACAAATGCTTCTGTTTGGCATTTCCAAAAAAAATACATGCACTTTATATCACCCACTGACATTACATCCCATTTTAATGTCTCCAAGTAGCTCGTGATCTCGGGAGAGCTGGTGAACAGCTTGCAAAGAGCTTGATGATCAAACCTGCTTGGTTGTGATCAGCTGCGTGACATATTCCCATGACCGTGAGGTAAAAGGCCTGTGCTCTCCTCAATACTCTCCAAAATTATCTTCCTGCTTGCGGCTTTAGCAAACACTTTTGCCACATGCGCATCCGCCGTATTTGTAAGGGAAAGGGAACAGGAAAGGGACAGGGAAATCAGGCTGCAAAAATAATCTGCCATCTCTTTTTTTAAAGAAGATGAGACAAAAGCCTGAGAAATTAGGGAGAGCTGATGCTGCCGGTGCACTTGACTGGGAGACATCCGTAGTGAAGGTTTGTATGAGCTAAAAGCCACAGCAAAACAGGGCTGGTGAGGTTCTGGCCCGAGCGTATTGAGGAAGAGGTGGGACAGATCCCCGTTACCGTACTGAGCATCCTGGGAAATGGGAGTCCCACCTAAGAGCACCCACCAAACCCAGTAATATTTGTACAGGGTGGCAGACTCTGAACTCCCAGACAGGGGTGAATCAGATGGCTGGGGATAACTGGACCAGAAGACACATGGCTGGAAAGATAGCCATCAAATTCCTCGTGCTCCTTTTTCTGGCACTTTGTTCTCTCTGCAAAATGTTGACAACCTTCCTTAGACAGACTAGAAATGGAAAAAGTAAGTGGATAGGCCATGGTTATAGCTTATTTTCTTTCCCCAGCAGGGGAGTATTGTATAACAGAATTTTGTTCAAGTATCAGTTTTATTCTTAAAATAGTCATTATTCTTCATACTGCATATGAAACAAGAGCTATGTTTTGGGTCTAGCATACTTCTTGATAACAGGCTGTGAGTGAGCTTTTTAAAAAGTAATAAATAAAAATAGAATTTTTTTAATGAAATTCATTCTAAATTAATTTAAATTAAATTAAAATTAAATAAAATGTAAAAGGAGATATGAAAAAACCCTTTTCCATGTGCATTTGGGCAAAACTGACATCCGTGGACACAGGGACTGTGAGTACAAAATCTTCTTTCCTCTGCTCTCTGATAAATGAACTACAAAACTGAAAACAAAAACAGGTGTATTTTGACGACAGTGACCAGATTCCACCAGTATCAGGTGTCATTTAACACTGCTGGATTGCCTTGTTACCCAGAGTCAGAATGACAGCCATTGAGACTGAGAGTCTCTCTCTAAATGACACGTCCATGAGCTGATGCAGATATAGGATCAACGGTGGAAATGTATAATGCAACAACCATCCATGTGTCTGAGTGCTCCTGTGTCAAAACAAGGCCACTGTGTTTCAAGAAACCTAAAAGCCCTGAAAGAGGAAAGATCTTGTATGGTTACACTTCAGAAAATTACAAGAACTCTACATCTAAAGCCAAAAACTAAATGGCAAAATTCCCAGATCAATCTTTGTCATTTTCTTTTCTGGTTTTGTTTGGTTGGTTGGTTTTTTGGTTGTGGGTTGTTGGGTTTGGTTGTTGGTGTTTTTAGTTTGGTCTGGGTTTTTTTCCCTTGCATTGGAGCAGAAATATTATCAAAAAAGCGTATGTCAAAGTGATTTCAATACTTCCTGGAGTCCTGAGAAAAGATATATAAACCTAAGAAAAATGCTGGCGGGAGGGGACAAAGTAGCTTTGAAAGACAGTAGTTATTCATGGGCAGGTTGTGTAGCAGGGACAACGTGCTTCATTCTGTGCAAGACAAAAGGTTTAAACAGCCCTGTCTCCAAATATATTACCAGTATAAAAGACACAATGTTGGACCTAATTCAGTTCTCATTCAATCTATCCCAGTTGAAACAACTTTTGGAAATTTAGTGTGAGAACAGTTTCCAAAAATAGGTAAGAAGTTAAAGGATTGATGATAGAGATGGCAGCAGCCATGGGAAAAGGGTCAGGTGGCCACAGTACTCCCTCGTCTTCTCTACGCCTCAGAAAACTTTGTCTGGTTTTTGCTGAGTTTTGAGTGAAAATGGAATTCTCTGGTATTATTCATTTTGTTTTCTTTGGGTCACCTTTCCCTATATATTACCCTAGCAAAATAAACTAGTGCGAGGAGTTATAGCTTTGATTTTGAGGTGGATATGTGTGAAATACTCACACTGAGTCAGGAGGGCTATGCTAACCATATGTACTGTTGTATGTGTGTCACATAGACAGATGACCATGAACAGGAAAATGCAATCAATCATGCCGGCACTTTCTTCCCAGCCCTCCTCTCATGTGCCTACACTAGAAAACCATTGATATACACACATGTGTAAACAAAAATCGGCATATTTCTATTGTTTTTGTATTTTTTCAGATCCTTCTGTACCACAAGGGAAATACTTGCCTCTCATTGTTTTAAGTGGCAATAATCCACTTGCTAAGTGGAAAAACTACAACACAAAAGGTTTTAATTTAAAATCCCAACACAGAAAACAGGTAATTGCTGAAAAAACAAAGTTCCGATATCCAAGTATTATAAGAAGAACCTTTTCTTTAAAATAAGTTGCTTGATAAAGCGAGAGGCTAATAGCAGTGACCTTAAATCAAGTTTAACTGAGGCACAGTTTGTGTTAACTTCCCTGAAAAGCTTTGCCAGGGTATTTTATTCTTCACCTGTATGCCACTCCTTGCTAATGCAGCTGGCTACACCTCTGTCCATTTTGTGATGTGGAGCTCCAGGTGAAGTCACCAGCTCCCTCTTCATGCTGAGATCCTGAAAAAAGGAAGATCCTGAAAGATCCTGAAAAAAGTTACCTGCCTAAGGAACCCCGTCGGCTCTAACAGAACTAATCACACATCTTAACGCTTCCAAAACGGAGATCTGTGTCAGCTCTGCCAAAGGTACTTCCCGATGCATCAAATCACAGATACGATGATCTAACTAAACTGCACTAAACAAAAGCTATTGACATATATCCTAAACCATGACTAGAATACAATGATCTTGAATCAAGTTGACTTGGCAAGCTACAGAAATTACTTGTCTTTCAGGCATTGTGAATGCACAGTTTTTGGAGCTGAGAAGCCATTCAGTGTGCTGGTACAACCACATACGAGTTCTGGAGATTTGGGAGCAGCAGAGGGTTGGTTACACAGGCAGATGCCTTAAGCAGGGCTGCTAAGTGGTTTAAATGAAACCAACACCGTGCCACATGAAAGCTTAAACTATTGCTTGTGACAACTCTCCTTCATGGGGCAAAGAAATTAAATTCTTCCCAGAGACCTGTAAGGAAAAGAAATCTGCAGGCTCCCTTGAAAGACCTCCCTCCTTAAAAGTTTGTTACTGGTTTCTGTGGCCACTTTGGGCTGCTCTGCTGTTATTAAATTGTGAAATTTAATTGTTATTAAATTGTTATTAATTGTGAAAAACAGTGAAATTCCTTTACTGGCCACGGTTTCAAGACTCCGGTAGTCGAGGTTGTACAGCCCTGGCAGTGTTAGCCAGGTAAGCGGTGAGATGGATTTGCCCACAGGTTATGCACAGTTCTGTGCTGCTGCTGGGGCACCTTGCTGTGAGCTCTTTCCACCTCTGGCCCACCTGCACAGACTCCTTTCTTCCTCGTTTAGCTGGATTTTCATAAAATAACCTGTTGCTTAAAAAAAAAAAAAAAAAAAAACCCAAAACAAAACAATAGAGTTGGCTTTGGGTGTAAAAAGCTGGAGTGCTGACTCCACACCATCTGGTGACTTCTCAACTGCAACCACGCAGCGCAGCACAAGTCCTCTGAGGGAAGAGGTGACTAATAAGCTGCAGAGAGATCCTGAGCTGGTTAGGAAGTAACATTAGATTTCTGCTGTCTTCACTAGTTAACGTGATATGTAAATGAGTAACATATGATATGACTTGAAGCCCTTGCTGTCTGTAGGGAACATATGCCAGTGTAAGTGCTTCGGAGGAGGTGGTTTTCCTAATGAATATGTTCTTTGTTTGCGAATGGCAGTGAAGTCCCAGTTTTCTTCTATCGTCTTGCGCAACTTGTCTAAAGCAACACTTGTTCCAGGGGATGGCAAATGTTTGAAATGTGAACGGGGTTGGCTCCATTAGCCTGAATTTGTACTGTCATACTCTGACTTCCACACTGCAAGAGATCCTAACTCCTCCTTCAGCTGCTGGAAATGGACTTTACAGTGTGTGTCAAGCCAACAAGAAATCCCTAAATCCGCTGGTTTGTACCAAAGCTAGAGTTAGCAGAGCAGACATCTGAAAGCAAATTTAAGGCAGAAATTTCAAGCAGAGACACCGTGAGTTGCATTTCCACATTGGACTGAGGCACCTCGGCAAGGGGCTTGCTTTTTGACCCTGCTCAGTGTCTCTCGGCTCACGTGGATTTCTGTGAAGACCGGCAAACAGTCGGCATCTTTGCACATCAGGCCCGTAGTAAGGTATTGACTAAGAGCAAAGGACACTGCTTTTAGACATCAAGTTGTCAAACTGCTTTATTTGAGCTTTCTGCTGTGCAGCTTATCTTATTGCAGTAAAGGCTATTGAATACTCAAGTAGCAAAGCTATGGAGGTTCTCATCACATCGTCCTGCTGACAACCCATTTTAATTTCTTGTATCTTCCATTTGTCCATGTGCACAGCCTTCCTGCATTTCTCTTATGTGAGGCCTCTGGGGAGGGGCTTTTTTTGTCAAAACTAGTAGAAGGAATAGAGAAATGCAAAGAGACAGAACACAGCCCCCAGTCATGTCTGCCTTGAAGGGGATGGATTGAATTTCACCCTGAATGATCAACTTCTGAGCAGATTTCAAATTTTCTAGTATTTTCTCCAGCAACTTAATCCTTAATGTCATAATCTAGTACTTAGGAAACAGAAACATACCACAAATCTTAGGGATCCAGTCAAAACAGCAGAAATTTCTGATGTTTTCCCAGCCAGCTTTAGAGCAAGGATTCTTAGTAAGGATACTTTTGTAACTCGGTTAAAAATAAATAAAATAAAATTGTCCACTGTAGAAAGAGGATTGTTTTTTGCATCTTATATACAATTTTTTCATTTCAGATTCATTTCATTCAGGTGTACTCCTGGGGAGTAATAATAGCACATCCGTGGATTCTCACATTTTTTCAATGCGCTGTGAAAACATCTGCTAGTACTCATCAACCTCCTCTGTGATTGGTTGTCCCCATTTTACAGGTTGAAGAAATTAGACAGGCAGGTTAAAGGACTTGCCCAAGACCACACAGGGAATCGGATGACAGAGTAGGTATTAGAATCATAATTTCCTGGCTCTATTTCCAATTAATTTGTGCCAAGGAAAAGGCCTTTTTTTCTAATGTAACACCTTGGTTATTTGACTTTGCTGTTTCTCTCTCTTACTCTTGCTCCATCTCACCTAAAATGTAATTGAAAAAAAATTCTGCCCTTTAGTGTGCAGCTTTGTATTTAATCTATGGTGCCAAAGAGATCAAATAAATGTTGTCACCACTCCAGAAAGAGCAGGGAGAGTTTATTTAGCTGATGTGATGGCATAGGTGGGTTATAAAAACCTCCCAGATTTTTGGCAGGGAGGTGACCTCTGGAGCCCTGATTAAACTCACTTGTGTTAATCAGGCTGGTCTGCACAGCTTCCCAGGTAGGATGGGTGCAAAGCTGACAAAAACATCACCCTGAAACCACAGTATCCCTCTGTGGACATCATCCAAAACACCCACCTCAGTTCTTAATTTTTCTTTTTCTATAGCTTTCCAGACAAGCATGCCTCTGTATCTGATTTTGATGAGAGTTAAATGTTGTGATGGGATAGCAATAAGGATACTATGCCCTCCTGAAATAAGTCTCCAGAGAAGGTATTTCTTTATGGTCCTCCTTTGTGCCACAAGGAAACATTCTTTCCATAACTTAAAGGCTGGATTACTTCATTTGCTATGAAAGTTGGAGGGATTGGATATTAGGGCATCCACAAGATCATTATGTTGCGTTATTTTTAAGTCAGTAACCATTGCCCTTGTAAAGATATCCTTCAGAGCATTTTTGGAGGAGTAGTTATCATCGGTCCTGGAGATCAGATATTGCCTTATTCTCATCTGATTTTGTCCAGTCCCTTGTTAGCTGGAGCGTCCAGTGATAACTAGAGACTCAGGAATTAGACGTGATGTGAAACAGCCCTCTGGGAGTCACCGCAACTTCCTTTGCGAGAGGTTTTGTAATGCTGCTCCTGCGTTTTTCTCCTCATAACAAGCACAACGGTTCAGTTCTGGGTTGCGTTGGCAACGGGACGCAGATGGATGATAATCCAAACCAGCCGTGCCACGGAGCTCACGTCCAGTGCCTGGGCTATCGAGGGTCCAGCCGTGGCCATGCAGTCCAGCTCAGGTGGCACCGCCACCGGTGCTGCCTCCTGAGCGGTTTGGGGCACGCTAGGAAAAGGGTGAGCAGGACCTCACCGTCCTGGTACCGCTGCCATCTGACACTTGGGGATCTCACGCTAGCGTGGTCAATAGAGGTGCTCCTCAGGTGGTGTTACGTCAGCCCAGCCGTCACACTCACACTTACTCTCATCATTCTCCATCCCCTTGGCATAAGCAGGATCCAGCCACCATGGGGAATTGAACTCGTGCCTGGAAATGTGTGTGGATCTAGTGCTGATGGTAACGGTGCAGTCCACTTACCTTCACGGAAGCAGCTCAGCTGAGCAGCGAAACACTTCTGTGGAGATTGAAGAGATGACATCTCTTGCACTGGATTAAATATATTGTACACTTACAGCAGGATCTGGAAAGCTTTGGTTGAGTTATCTGTAGGTTAAACATATTAGCCCATTCTTAAGCTGCTTTAAGTAATCCCTGTTACTGTTTTTCACCCAAATTATGCGCAGCCTTGCAATAGTTGAGTGGTGCAGGTGGCACTCTTCATCTGCCTCTGCAGTTGTTCTTGTATGGAGATGGATTTCTTATAATGCAGAACTCCTTAGTGCTATTTATCTCTGCCCACAAAGCTGGACTGCATCCTTCCTCTGAAATATAGAAATACAGTATCAGAGCTTTTTTAATTTTCAGCTTCCCAGCAAGTGATTACTTAAAAATAGTTTACTGACTCTTTAAAGCATCACAAATGCAGCATAACAATCTGCTTCCTGAGGGCACCGGCTGCTCCGTGGGGTGGTGCCTAAGCAAGCGCTAATACCCAATAATACCCATTAACCTAATGACACCACTCACACATGGTATCTATGAGCAACTGGATGAGGACATTAAAAACTGTATAAGAGATATATGAGTTGGTGCTGTCACCATACTAATCTGTGAAGTTTGTGCATACTCTTGTTGTAAAGGCGACAGGAATGGGACACGATAAATTATATGGACAGAGACTTGTCACCACTGCATCCAGACCAGCAGAGAAACGGTTCATTAGTGACTTACTTGAAGAAAAATGTGTATAGTGGAGTGCATTAGCTCAGCAATACATGTTCAGCAGGGGAAAATTTCAGGTTTATATCTAAGTAAACAAATGGTTACTTATCTTCTCTTGTACCAGGTGGTATGATATGTGTCTTGTTCGTCTGTCGTGGTATCATAATCCTCAATACAAATATTAAATGAATGTGGATCAAGCTGTTTTGGTTTCTAATCACGCTTTTTAAGAGGAGTCACTGGGCATATTGGTCTGTTTATAGAATATTCTCAGGTTTTATATTTGCCAGAGGTGTACACAGGCAGCAGCGGGGGCATAGTTTGTCTAGATGCCAACTTTTTACAAAAGAAAAGCTTCATAAATCACTTCCCCGAACTGTCAGTGCTGTTAGCAACTCCCTCTGGCGCTGCACAGCTAAGGGGGTTACATTGAGCACAGCGCTCCTCTGCAGCCAGAGGAGTCCTGCTTTCGTTTATTTTTCTTTCCTAATTACCTATAGTGAGGGAAAGCTGGTCCAAGCTGAGGAACTTTTTAAAAATACATTGGATGATCAAAAAAATGTGGCAGGCCTCTTCAGTGCCTAACAACTAATTGTGCACAGTAGCCTGCATCTCTGCTAGAGCTGGCTTGGCATCACTGACTCCTTCCTAAGCATCATGGTAACGAGCATTCCTTGCTAACTTTTTTTTAAAAAAAAAAAAGTGTTTTTGAAAAAGAAACAGTATGGGTGTCTGGACCTGAAGTCATATAGCTAATGCAGACATATAGAGAATGCACACAAAAGCTTCGCAGTGTCAGATGAGAAGAACATGGGCCATAAATTCTCTGTCCTTAACTTATAGCCACACAGATGGTTTTGATTACAGCAGATGTTGTGTGAAAATTAGCTTCAGCTTGTGGCTAAGTGGAGGACCAGTTGTAGAAAGGGGTTCAGGAGGTGAAGGCTATTTTTAAGACTCCTGTATGTAAAACAAAATCTTTGTCTATAGCGAGGTGACATAGTTGACTCAAGGTGCAGATCGCATGCACAGAGGGGTAAGGAAAATATTTAGTTTGCACAGCCGCCTTGTATGGGGTTGCTTGTAGATGTGGCATTTCACATAGCTTCTGCTCGGTGTTTTTTATCTGCTTCAACCCGTTGTCGTGCCAGCTGTCACATGGCACGGAGAGTTTCCCTGCTGAATATCTGGCAAGGAAATGAAAAGAGACGAAAGTGCTTGTCTTATCTTACATGCTGCTGCCTTTCGTGCGCTCATGTGCAAAGAGAAGATGGTGTAGACTGGCCCGTTCTCCTGGCCCTGGCGAAGAAAGCCAGGAGAGGGTCCTCCCTACAGGCACAGACGATGGTAGCATTTGCACCCAGCTGATGTACGGGACCACATCCCCCATTTCCCCACGGCTACAATGCCTGATTTAGGTACATAAAGGTGCGTGCATGCTGCCTGTCCTGTTTCAGGGAGCTGGAGCCACCAGGACTTCCCTACCAGGCGCCAGCTCTCAGAGGAGCACGTGTGCTGATATCTGAGGCTCATGGGGGAAAACTGCCCTTACTGCTTCGGTTGCTTCTCCCTTCGCCCTCAAATACATCTGCCATGGCTGGGCTTCGGCCATCTCTTCCAGCAAGATGTCACGAGCGCCCTTGGACTCGCCGGGGCAGGCGATGGGGTGCGGAGGCTGAGCCGGGCACTGCCAAGCTGCCGGGCACCTCGGGCAGCTCTTTGCCTTCCTGCGTGGAGCGTTTGCCTTGGTACCGCTGCTGAGCATACATCTCCAGCTCTTGGAGGGAAACGTGCTATAAATCCAAATATGTCAGGCAAAGAGAAAAACGTCTCACAGCGGCTTTGTCCTCGCAGTGTAGCCAGCCTCCAGCAACCACCCTAGCAGCCCAGAAACAGAAAAGGAGAGTTGCTGCCTCCTTTCTCAGAGAGCATCGTTTCACAGACATCTGAGCTTTATTCTGCCTTTTATCCTTATTTCTGTTTTTCCCAGAATATGCAGACAGAGCTATCTTCCATTTAATATTGGGCATATGCAGATTTATACAGACTCATTTTCTGCTTTTTGAAACTCCCCAGTTAGCCAGTTCAAATCCACTGTACTTCAACTCCACTGTACTTCAACATTTGCTTTCAATAAGAAAAAATGTTGATTAAATCAGTGGCCTGGCCAAATCTAGTAAGTTTTTTCTGGCAATACCTTTAATGAGTCCCATTTATTAATTTTTTCCCCCTACCTTACTTGTGTAACAAATTTCCAGATATTAATGTCAAGAAAGGCAATATTTGGCCTGTCATATGAGAAAAGTAAAAACAAACCAGCACACTTCCTTTTGTAGTTCTGGATCTCATGCTCTCTTAATACCTATGAAAGGACCATTTTGTAAAGTATAAATTTGGAGCTAAGTGTTATAGCATGCTGGTTTATATACGATTATGTACAAGCATGTATGTGCTTATATATACACATGACTATTGTAATGTGTACATTGTAATCAAGTGACCACTGACCCATGCAGTCTTTTTATTTTTGGCAGGTCTTTATTCTTTTTTTCTTTTCCCCTCTCTCTCTCTCTCTCTCAGGGGATTGTTCTTTAATGTAATTATGCTAAATTGACGTTCTCTTTGTGGTATTTTAAAAAAAAAAGAGTCATCAGTTTTTAAGCATTCATATATTATGAGTCTGTATTTTTTGGCTTCAAATTAAAATGACATTTGATTGTGTTTTTAAAATATTATGGCTAGATAAATTAATTACACCAGAAAATCCAGAAGAAACAAACACTAAAAATAACAATAAACATCAGCTGCCACCTCAGTCCAAGCACATGTATTACCCTTTAAAACTTTATTATTTTAAGCGGACCTATAATTACAGGAAGGTGGAGGAAGAGGCTATTACTGATGCAAATGCCAGTGAAAATCCGTCGGTATAGGCGTTTGTCCTGGTGGGGTGCGGTTCCCAGGGAAGGCAGGGAGTGAGGAGGTCCCTCCTTGTCCCGCAGGGAGGAGGTCTCTGGGTTTAGCATCTCTGTGGGGCTTGTTGCCCCAGAGGAGGAAGGCGCAGCATTGCGCTATCATGACAGCAAGAAGGACAGCGCGCGTTGCCCGACGGGCTCCACCTTGGCTCTGGTGGGACCACCCGCCACGCTGAGAAGGTGGTCAGGTTTCTACCAGGGCTCTGTCCTTAACTTCCCAGGTAGAGCCAGCAGCAGTGTCAATTAGTTCCACTTCTGGTTCTGTTTTTGTGATATTTGCCTCCATTAATGGAAACCGGACTCACACTATCAATTTATTTCTCATTCTGTGGGCCACCAGCTGGTAACGATATGAGTCTTGTTTACTGCTGACCTTGGCTGGATGTGAAAGAGTGACTTAGACGTAAACGGTTCCATCTCCCATTCCCAGACCCTTGAGCCATTATTTCCTTCTGCCCTACCAAGCAACGTGCTGGTTTTAATAAAATATATTGCCATCGCTTTGAATATTTATATGCTTGAACCATTTAAAAAATCTATTCACATTAGTCTGGTTAGGCAAAAATAGCCCAAAGACAGCACCCACTGCCAACATTTTCTTTGGTTACTGCTACCGAAATTTCCCATTTCATTCTATGGCTGAATTGCAGGATAGTTATTCCTTATTAATCATGAGCGTAGTGCCATTAAGACTGCCAAGTAACAGTATAGCCAATATAACTCCTACTCACTTTATAAAGACAAACATTAAAGTCATCACTTACTTTGTGGCTAAGAAGAGGAAAAATGCAGGAGCATACCAGATGAACCTCAGACATCGCGCCCTTTGGCACTTGCCCCAAAATGCTGTGTTGCTGTAAATGCCGTCAGCTGCCAAATCCACCAGGTTACCGTGGATCCCGATGACCTGGCCGTACAGGGGAGGCAGCGGCTATGCGTGCCGAAGCTAAAACGCTGCTGTGGTGAAACTGCTTGTGACCGAGGATAAGTGAGGATACACCTCCTGGTCTCGTGCCACCAGACTTTTGTTTATTCCTGTATCTAAAGCTACACTTAAAGCCATATCAGAGCCACTTGCTTTTGTTGACCAGTCCGTGGCAGTGTCAAAGGGTATTCTGACTTTTAAAAATCACGTTTCTCTTAAATTTTTCCCCTCTGTGGGCAATGGACATTTGCAAAGCTCATTCCAGTTGCAGATAAAGCCAAATGTTGCATTGGAATTTCCTATGGGACAGAAAGTCTTGTGTTCAAGAGGCTGTAGGCAATACGCAGCGCTACATGGTGCTTAAAGAGGAATGGGCAAGCTTTGCTTAGGAACTGTTTTCCAAGGCAGGAAAAGCTAGGCTCTGGGACTCTGACAGATGGTAGGTCATCATTACGATACTGGTTTGCAAAAGTAGAGTAAGCTGGAGTATTTCCCCCTGCTCCCCACCCCCAGATTTCCTGGAAAAGGATGGGGAACCTGTAGTGATTGACTGGGTTAGCGTGTCATTTTGAATTTAATAAGCTGAGAGACCGGTGTGGATGCTTTAGGTGCCCTTCTGAGAAGTGCAGAGCACACCCTTTCTGGCAGGATGAATAGCAGCCCGTTGCGCAGGGGGTAGTGCTGCAGCGTATTCTGCTTAGCCTTGGAAAAATGCCTCTGCCCAGAAACAGGGGGTAAGGCTGGGGTTTCAGGGCAGGCAAATGTCTCTCTGCATTTTCTGTGTGCATTTTTCACACATTCAAACTACTGATCATTTCTTAGTTTAAAGAGTTTTCTGCATATTGATTAGAGGAAACATTTATTTTTTTCATTTATCTCATTATAAGCTTTTACAGTGACCATCAGTGAATTGTTGTGTGTACTTTGGCACATACTTCCTTTAAGCTTCAGTAAAACCTACTCACACACATTAACAGTATACACACAGGCATGAATCACTATTAATTCTTGCTCAGGGGAAGGAGTTTATGGGGTCCCAGCTGTAGAGGGCTAGCTGCTAAGACACAAGGTCTTGTTCTTGTGGAGCCACCTGTGAGTTTCCGAACCCAAAGGGTTGCCTTTGCTCATCAAGGCAATAAAATATACTCTTGTTCTTGCTGGCGTGAGGGGTTTTGAGAATCACAGTCCTGATGACGTAATGGGTTGCAGTGCACAGAGCATGACACTGTCTCCGGCTCCCCCATAGCGAGGGCTGTGAGCTCCCGCCTGCTGACTCGGCGCAAGCCAGGCGCTGGAAGGAGCCCCCGGGACGGGAGGGATGGCGAGCCATGGTGGTCGCCCAACGGCAGGGATGCTGTTGGTGCAAATACATAAAGCTTCGTTGTTTAACTGACGGCGGTTTAGCTGGAAAAAGTTTCAGAGCGCCTGCCCCTAAAACGCGAGGGTCTGCAGTAGGAGATAAAGGAGCCAGGTTTAGTCACGCTGCTTGCGCGGCGGATTCTGGGGATGACATCCACGGCCACCTTGGCACAGAGCACACAGCCTGGAGCAACGCTGCTGGGACAGACAGTGAGGGCATGACCAGCTGGAAGTGGTCACTTCCATCCTTTTGCTTTTCTCCTCCCTCAGGCCTGAGCGGCCCCTTAATGCTCCTCTGGTAGCATGAATGGCCATAAAACCTTCTCTAAAAAGGATGACTGAGAAATTCCTCAGACTTGGAGGAAACTGATGTCTGAATGCGGATTTCAGCCCAGTGAGCACCCTGCCCATGCACGTCTCCTCAGTAGACTGATGCATTGGGCTGCTTTGCTTGGACAGGCAAGTATCTATGCTATACAACTGCTAAAATTGGTTTTTAAAACACATTTAATAACATGCTATATGATGAAAAAGTAACAGTTATATGAGATATCCAGCTTGCCTGTACTAAATGAATACTTCCACTAGACTTTAGTAATGTTCTGTGGGACAACCACCTCGCAACCGCCTTTTCAAAGCGTTGATTAAAAATAAAAAGATGGACACAAAGGAACGGCCATAAATTGGCAATTTCATTCATTGTAACAGCCTTACAAGCAGCTTGTCCCTGCCCTGGGCCGGGGCAGGTTGCCAGTGGGGAGGCAGTGTGGGGGCTCGCTCCTCGCCTTCTGTGGCCCGCCGACGGAGCCCACCGACATTCAGCCATTGCCTTCCCGCTCGCCTACGAGCCCCGAAATGGGGGAAGCGGCGAGGCGGCCGAGCACTGGCTCCGCACCGCTCCCCGCGTATGCTGCCAAAGGAGCCTCAGAGGGAAAATAAGTGTCTCGCACGGTGAAAGGGTCCAAGTTGCAAATTACGCTGTGTGCAGGATGCAGAAATCTGGGAAGCACTGTGGCGGGCAGCCCCTCCCAGGGACCAGCCCACAACGTCCTGTTGTGCCCAGAGTGATGGAGCAGGGATGTGGCTGCGCTTCAGCTGGGACACGTCACCTCTCCAGAGGTATTCACTTCAGCTGGTTTTGAAAGATTCTGGAGCAGAAGGATAAAGCTTTTTAAAATATAGGCCGTATATAAATATTTATGTGGAGCTATGCAAGGGGTACTATAAAGGGGGTATTTTTTCAGTGGATATTTGAAAATAAATCTGCCATTTGCACAGATTGCAAGCCCCCATTATGTTATACGTTTTGGGGGGGTTTTTTGTGTACAGTGACTTCTAAGACAGGCTATTAGAAAGAAGAGAGAGACTAGTGACAGAAACTTGCTCTTTAAAAGAAACATTTTGTGATTAAATAAATGAAAAAAATCAGAACCCAGCTTCCCTAGGCCAAGGAAAATGGTGATGTGCAGGATATATTGTGCTTTTATTGCCATATCCATAATGGAAGGTTCCTCTTCATCTAATCCATTAAAGCCAGGCCCATTTGCTTAACGAGTCTTGCTTTCTGCCTGGGTCAGAGGGAGACGGGGAGAACTCTGCTCAGCAGAGAGCAATAACATTTCCACAGAGGGGGAGAGAAGAAACTAATTTTTAGAGAAATGCATCCTTGCAAATGTACGTGTAGGTCATCATGGCCAAAGTAACCTTAGAGTTACTTACCCCTTAGGGGGTTTAGCTGAAAAGTCTTATGCATACTGATAAAGTATCCGAGTAGAAAATTTTGTAAGATGACTTCACCCATGTGGAAATCTTTCTTTCAGAGTAGTGAGTACAAAACCTTAGGACTTCAGTCTTTATCGCATCCTGTGGTTCCTATCCAGACAGAGAGGGAGTGGGGAAAGGGGAGAGGAAGGGGAATGAAGAACGAGGAGAGAGCCGCTGAGAGCTGAGCAGCTTTGGAAGTGGCTGTCACTGGAGGGGCTTCCTTTCTGTCATTTGTAGTCAGCTTGTGTGGACTCTGGTGGAGAAACCGGCTTTATGAACCTCCGTGAGGATTCGGTTTGTTTAATAGGGTGATGTTGAAATAATCAGAGGATTCTGCAAGAATTTTCCTGGTGTGAAATATCACCAAAATTGATCTTATTTTGAGAATTCCACTGTTATCATTTTCCACTGTGGCTGATGAGAAATTCTTGTGAAACTATGTGCTGCTCCAGAGAGCTTCTCTTTCTCAATCCCTTTGACCAAGCAAACAAAACAAAGTCTTTGGACCGGGGTTGTTTTGGTTGGTTTTGTTTTGGTTTGTTTTTTTCCTATGGGCATCTCTGGTGGACAGAACCTGTCCTGGGTGTGACACCAGCCTTGGATCTCCCCGAAGGACTGAGCATCCCAACGCTAGGCTGTGGCACACAGCTACGGATGGCAAAACCACTCTGAGAAGTGCAGTGAAATTGCTCCGCACCCCTGCTGCGAGTTTGGTTGCAATAATACTTCAAAAGCACTTTGGTACACCTCTCCCTTGCAGGGAGAGTAAAACACAGAAGTAACAGCATGGATCTTGCAGAGAAGTCATTCATCGCTCATTAACTTCTCAGCTGCGGTGGGTGCAATGATAGTGAAAAATGCCAGCTGTTTGGGGGTTTAATAGTAGTTCTTCAATGGATGGTGAATTGTACCGAGTCCTATCATAAACATTTTCTGACAAGCAACTCATTATCACAAACCTAAGCCTTTTAAGGGAATGTAACCATAACCATTCTCAGGATGATATCAGAAAGTAGAATATACATCTGGTAACGTTATTCTTGCACAGTAAAACAAAAAAAAGTGTGTGGTTAAAGTACGAACCCCAACAAAGATGCACTCAGATGAAGGACTCATCTAAAAAAGTCACTGAAGTCAGGTGTGCAGTGCTTGGGGATATGCTGGGAAATTGTACTCACATTCCCTGACTGCCATTAATTTCTGAAATGTGTTGTCCTCTTTTTTCCCTTGTGGTCGCAACATTTCAGAAACAAGTGTGAAACTGCAGACAATTAGGTTTTGCCACTTTAAAACTCCTGTGTAAGTAATCATGGCTAGGAGGCTGGAAAGGATGGATGGAAGAGAAACACTTCTAGAGAAATACATTACTGTGCATTAGAGGTGACAGAGCCTGAGGCTGGTGGAAACGGTTTGGGTCAGAGAACATGCGTTTTAGATCCCGGCACCTACCTCACTTCAGCCTGTGCAATAGGACTATAAATGACCGAGCTGTACGTAGTGATTGAGGTTGTTTGGAAGCTTGTGAAAGAGCCTCCCATCTTTTTCTACATTGCCACATGGGGAGGAGGAGGTTTAAACCTGGACAGCTTTGGCACAGGGCGCTGAAGTCGAGGGCGCAGCAGCAGAGCCGCAGGTAGAGAGGCGAGCTTTGCTCACACACCGTCGCGGCTGGGGCAGACACGGGGGGGGGGGTGGGCTGCCTGCGCTGCCGGTCACCCCAGGGGGACAAAAGTCCCTGGCAGCCTCAGCCATGAGGCGTCCCTCGCTGCGACCCGAGACAGCGATTAAAGTTGCGTTCTACAGAATTAGGCATTGCGCCCTCTTCGCTGGTCTATCGTGAGACCTGTTAGGCTGCCTAGAGCCTGGCTGGTGTTCAGAGTAGCAAGAAAAAAGAGAAGAATAACAAAAAGTCACATCTGCCAATTAGTAATAAGGGCTGAACTGCTCTGGTCCACAATTCGTTAAAGAACAGCAGTAAAAGTACAGACAAGTAACTGACTTCTAACATCTAAATGCTACAAGCTAAAATTAAATGCAAATTTGAAGGGATGGTTTGCACTTAATTTCTTTGCAGCTAACATGCTATAACATTTCTTAAAGGCCTTGTATATAACTGAATTTTATTTTAATTGTAATACATAAGGCAAGATTTCATGGCTGGTTTACAAGAACTAATAAGCAAATAAAGGAAGCTATCTTAAAATGTCAATATGAGCCTGGCTGAAAAGAGATGCCTTGTCTCTAACCATCTGTTACACACTGGAGTTAAAGAGACACACAAGTGCTTTTTCCTGGAAGCCATCTGCACAAATATTGATTGAGTAATTTCATAAAATTCCGATTTAGTAATTTACCAGTTGACGAGGTGATAGTGCACAGTGTAGGTCCGAGTTCCCTGGCATTTCTACTGCAGCTAAAACAACATTGATGTGCATTTCTTTTGCCATTAGCATTATTGCAAAAGGAGACACTGGAATCAAGTCCAACATAACCTATTGAGAGAGTCTGTAAAATATTTTCCTATTAACATCAGAATAAAAAATAATGTGGTATTCCAGAAAATCGAATGGCACTTACATTCCATAATCTTCATCAGATCAGCTTGCACGGGGTTTTGGGGTTTTTTTTGCCTGGTTTGAGGCTGTTTATATTAATTCCATCCAGTTTTATTTTAATTAGTTTAAAATACTAGGGACACAAGATCATCACGGTGTTTAAAAGACTGGGTTTCAGCAGCCGTCAGCAGTGGCTTTTTCATCCCCCCAACTATTTAAGAGCTGCAAAATTTTTTTTCATTTTTCCTCCCTCCGGACACTGACCTTGCCGTGGTGACTCACACCTTCGCCACCCCTGCCTGGCAGGCAGCTGCCTGCAGCAAACCGCCGCTGGGGAAGCAGCCGCCGAGCCGGCACCCACCGCAGCAATCCCTCCACCGCCTCTTCCCCCGCACAGCGGAGAGCTGGCAGCATCCGTGCCCTGCCTCTTGCCATAGAAATGGATTTTTCCAGGGACGAACTATCCCACTGTGCATCCACGATATTTTCCAGTTTCATCCCTTAGCGCACCACTTTTCAAGGGAGAATTAGAGATACTTTTCGTTCCAACCTCTTGTCACTGATTCTTGACTGATTTCCACAAGACTTGACCAATTAGAAAATGGATCTAAGCTAAGAGTAGAAGATAACTAGGACTCTGCTATTTACAAAATACAGAGAAAGACTTCTTTTAATATACCTTTTGGTGAATTGAATAAGTGAGCAGCCTGGTAGAAGAAGCAGGCTAAGGCCCAACGAGGCTTTGTTAATAGTTTCAGTGTGATGGAGGCAGAGTTTGGGTGCCCAGTCCAAGGAAACCATCCACAAAGTTCATGCTGCAATTGCCATGAAGCTTTCTGGAAATGAAGAGTCATTTGGTCCTGAAAGTTTGCAGATCCCACCTTAGAACCCAAAACTGAGGCAGGCACAGGGGGGGAGCTGAGGCACTGCACACCCCCTGCTCCACCAAGGGCTGGACTTCAAAGAGAAACAGTCCTGTCTGCACTGATGCTCCTACCGCTTCAGTATTGTCCCCACCTCCCACTGCATTTTGGAAAGAGCAAGTTCTGGTTGGCAGAGGTGGCTCCAGAGACACCACCGGGCATGGGTGGTCAGAAGTGGCCGTTCCTCCCTGCTGGGACGGTGGGACCTGGGCAGCCCAGGGCACATGTTGCTCTGGCCTGTGGTTGCACAGAGCGTTTGCATCCCAGCCAGAACCCTGCAAACCTTTTTTAGGTATGTGCACCCCGAGAGCTCTTCGGCTCAGCATGTAGCGTTAGGAGGTGGGCTGCGTCAGCCTCACATCTGCAACGGGCATCTCCACTCCTCCCAGAGCAAAGGTAGAGGCTTAGCCCTGGCAAGTGTGGCTTTGCTTTGCAACATGGCTTTCCTGGTTTGAATGTTTGGGGGCTGCAGCCCTAAATACTGACAAAGAAAATGTGAAACCTGGCAGGGACAAGACTTCCAACTAGTATGACTGGCCCTCTGAGCGTGCGTGACCTTCTGTGCATGCGGGAGCAGCCAGCCGTGGCTCACGAACGTTATTTTAGGTGGTGTTCCTCCTTTCAGTCCAGCATGGGTTGAATCCCGTGGGTCACTTCATGGCTTATTTAGAGACAGGTGGGATAAGAGCAAGGAGACTGCACCACGGGACCGGTAAAGTTAGAGAGTTATGGAGTCCCAAGCAGAGAAGACTCAGGGGAGCCATGACTACCTGTAAAAGCTTGTTGCCAAAAGGAGTGAGGCAAACTCTTCTCTGTGTCCATTGCAGACCAGACACAAAGGGACGGGCTGTCACTTCAGCAGCAGTGACTTAAGAAAAGCATTTTACCAGGAAGCGTAGTGAGTCATGCAATAAATTGCTCAAGAAATTTTTTCAGCCATCAGCACCAGGGGATTTAGAGAAAAGTTAGATGAACCATAAAGACATTAGGTATAGGTGACCCTGCCTGGGATGGGGAAAGGGCCTCCAGATGCCCTTCCCAGCCCTCCTCCCAGCAGACTCGTGGTGCTCTATGTAATCCCATTGCGTCTGGGCCTGACACCCTTCTTGCACAGGGACGGAAACGTCCGTCCTTCTGTCACCATTATATAGCTGAATACATACTAAGTGAATGCATATGCATATATATATATATGTGGCATATATTTCACAGTTCAGTTATAAGACAGTCTTCCAAATTAAAGCTCCCAAACTGTTCACAAAGGAAACCTCTTAAAGTATGAAGTGAAAAGAAATCTCACTTGCACATGCCATGGCTCATACTCTATTGGCTTGAATAGCACTGATTTTTTAGGTTTTAAGGTATAAGGTTTATTATGCTTTTGTCACACCATGACTTTGTTTAATAGGAAATAAAATGATGTGAGGAACAAAATGGGGGAAAAAAAGCCGACCGAAAGGATCATTTCAAATGAAGGCTTTGGAAAACATTGTCATTTTATGAATTATTCCAGTGCTGTGCTCATAACTGAATCTTAGCTGACAGAAAGAAACCCGATCTGCTCTTTATACAAACACCAGAGGAAACTGGAGTCTGACCTTGTCTCAGCCCTGTTACACCATTTGCCTCCTTCGGGAATTTGAGATCAGCCCAACGTTATCTGTCGAACAATGCTCCTGTGTCAGCTCCCCAGCCTGGGCATCCGAGCGGCGCTCCTTTGGATAAGAGAGAACAGGGAGCTTATTTGGAGGAGAAATGAGCTGTTCTGAGGACAAACATCCACTCAGATTAAATTAACTGTTAGCCTAGAAATAGGACCGCACAGCCCTGAATGGAAATGCAGCACTGGAGGCATTCATTCCCCACAAAGCTCTCCTTGACGCTGCAGGGCGTTTTCTTGGGATGAACCTGGGGCTTCAGGGGTTCAGCAGCAGAACTGGGAAGAGGAGCTTCGAGGGGGAAGCCTGAACTCATGGAGGTCCTGGGGAGCACATAAGGATGCGGTGGTGAAGGGGGGATGTATCAGGATGAAGTTCAAGGTGGATTTGAGGTTCACGCACCTGGAGGGCTGTCAGAGAGCCATGCCAGGGCTGCGTGGTTTTTCTAATTAACCACGATACAAAGCAGAACCCTGGCTGCCGTGAGCGAAGCCTTCCAGGTCCTGCTTAGCCCAGGAGCCCCACGCAGGGCATAAATGTAGATTTCCAGACTTTCAGAGCCCTTCTATGACCAGCGTCCCATTTCCACTTGTAATTACTACATTATACAGCTCTTCGGGCAAAATATTTTAATCTGTCAGTCTCAGTTCAGTGATGCTCTAAATTTAGATCACTGACAACTGTATTTATACGTATTGAAAACCGAAATGATAAGCATCTAAGGTTCACCAAGCCACAAGAAGGCAAATGCTCAGCTACATTGCTTGACTGTAAAATGTTTCACATAATGCATTTTTAGTAAAATATTTATAAATGAAAACACATGACTTCTGGTGATTTTGGTTAATAGATGGAGTGAAATGTTCCGTTAACCTACCTTTGTAGGTGTCTTTTCAGGAAATCTCTGTAGATGGTCACATTAGGATGGCTTTGTCTTTAGTTGAAATTACAAGAGAAAAAAACACAATTACCTGTATCATCATCTTAAACATTAATAAATAACAAGCCCAGCCCATTTTGCGGTAATAATATGTGCTATGAGACACACTGCTGTTTCACCTGAATGGTTAAATGCTAGCAGTCGCTTAGGACTGACTCTGCTGTTGCAGAGCAAGGAGCTCAAGGTGAAAGGCTCCCAGGGCAGAAAGGTGACCCCAGCAGCCAAAGCGCCCCGTGTTTTCCAGCAGCCCAGGGTGAGCCTGACTTTACAAGAAATGGTCTTTCGGAAAAGCAGATGACAGCCGGACTCAAAAACTTGTGGCATTTTGCTCACGGCTTGTCCGATGTAGCCTGTGGAAACTGGAAGTTTCCGCGTGCTCAGCAGTGCAGCTCTGGTCCCCAGCAGATGTTTGCAGCCCTCAGAGGATACGCAATAGGAAACCATGGCAAACGCTGCCCGAAATGGTGTTTTTCCCCGAGCTCATCCTTCACCGCTGCCTCTCCCGCAGGGAAGAAGCCTTCGAGGGGAAGGGCACTGACTTCTGAAAACTGCTCGGGCAGGATCCCATAGGTTTTATTCCCGCTTGTATCAATGAAGCTGTCAGTGGTCCCTCTGCCTCACAGCCTCCTTCAGCCACCCGGGGTTTTACTGTGCCCGGGGGAAAGCCCACTATAGCCACTCTTGCTCACAGTGCCGCTCCGGAAAAGCTCACCCTGGGCCATGTGAGACGGGTTGTTGGGTCTGTGGTGCAGCTGATACCCGTCCCTTTGATCCAGTAATAAGTACCTGTTTGTCACAGAGCAACCCGCCTCTGATGAGATTTTTTTTTACATGCAAGAAACACTGGATCCACAAAACGGTAGCTAAAGGCAACACTCTAATAACTACCATAGCTGCCTTTTAACAGGACTCAAGTCACCAGGGAACATGAACTAATTTCCTGTAATTCATTTAATATGTTTAGTCTGAGCAACATACTTTCAGCCCAATAGACAACTGAGAAATCCCTTGTCAGTGTAAATTGGGAGAGGGTTACGGCAGTGTCCGAGGTGCCCCTGGCCGGGGGGGTGCAGGGCTTTGCCGCCTCCCCCAGGCAGGGCACAGCCCTCCTTCGGTGGCTGCCCCCCCCACCCCTGCTGCTCTTGGAAATGCAGTCCTCACTGCCTGGTCTTTTGTCTCTTTTTTTTTTTTTTTTTTGACACCACCAGAATAATAAATAAATATCTGAAAGTCAGTGGCAACTTCTAAGCAAATAGGCCAGATTGGTTTAGGTCTTGAAAACCCTACCTAGGGTCCACCTGAGTCATTGCATGACCCTCACATACTGCTTCACGAGCCACACTCCGATTTGCACATGAGTGCTTGCCACTTGTCGTCTCCCTCTGAACGCAGTTGATAGCGGCTTCAAATATCATTGTCGCCGCTTCTGGGGAACCAGGAAGATCTGGTCCCCAGGAATGGGGAATTTCCTTCTGCAGAGACAGATGAGTTAAGACAGATACAAGATACCATATCCCCATCTAATTTATTTTGAAGTATGTACATTCCTGAACAAGGATATTAGATGGCAAAAGCAATGAGAGCTTAATAGCTCACAGATGATGTGCACGCACCCTTTGCGAGCTCCAGCAGACAGCTGTAGCCCAGTCCCCAGCTTATGCCCCTCGCTCTTTGCTTTCCTCAAACGTTGCTCCAAGTGTGTAAAGATGCTAAGTCCTACAGCCACTCCCCTGTCCCCTTGGCCTTGGCAACTTTGCAACGTGAAATGAAACCCATCTGAAGTATCAGGAAAGCTTTTTTTAAATTTTTTATTCTGAGGCTCAGATGTCTGTTGACAGCAGATGCTCAAGTTAAAAGCATCAATTGTCTTTATCAGTTAAAAGAACTTACTGCTGGGTGAGATCAAAAATAACCCATCATTTTTTTTCATATCCATTACTTTGGCTACGTCATATAAAGCCAGACCCTATTCTTTGTATCTGACACATAAAATTGTCAGCAATGGTGTTATGAGTAAAGAGAGCCTGATCTCAGAGTCTTACGCACAGGGGGTTTACAGAATCAGGGTGGTTTTGAGATATTTCTATTACCTAAAAAGCTACTTGAAACCTGATTTTATATGTATTTACATTGGTTCGACATGGGCTTACCTCCACTGAATTTAGTGATGCCCTTTCATTAATTCCAGTGTTGCTGGGAGAGATCAGCTCAGCCCATTAGGTCTCCAGGCACATATGTAAATCTGACAGGCAGCATATAAGCATATCAAGGTGCTTTTTTTTTTTTTTCCCCCCATCCACAATAGCAATCAGAAAGTCTACAAGCAGTCATTACCCCCTTCAAAGACAAAGCAGTGATGGCTAACTTGCGTACAGATGCCTGGTAATATCTAACAGAGCACTACACCTGCTTCCTTCAAGAGTGAGTCGCAGCACATTGCTGCAGTCCTTTCTTGGGCATCCACCCAGCAGAGAGAAACTCAACTTTCCCATCCTCCAGAAGTCCTAGCTGTTTCCCACAACTCCCAGAGACATTACCTTGGTGAGAAGGAGCGCACACAAACCTCGTCCTGACTCTATTTGCCATTCCTGGGTGACCAGCGCTGCTAACACAGAAACAACCAACCCTCCTTCCTGCCCAACATGCTGGCTCTAAAAATCACTTTAATTACAGCCTCGTTTAGCATTCATCTCTTACTCTAGGTCCACAAAGTTAATAATATCTTAAAAAAAAAACCCCAGCTAAAACCTCAAAACCAAGTGTCCTATTGACACCGGTCAGGCTGACAGAGGAGTGCATTAAAAAAAGCAACACTGAAAGCTATGGTGATATACAAAGAAAACTGTAAAATACCCTCTCCAGACAACAGTACTTCGTTTTTTAAAAACCAGCTGTGCCACACGGGGTGCTGAGGTGGCGAGGCAGCTGATCCTGCCCTCTGCATCAGAGCAGGTTTCTCTGCCTTTGCAAGGTGGGAAGGTCCAGCTCCTCTCCGGGTCTGAGCCTGAGCAGTAAATGGCATTAAGCGAGATGCCTTCGAAGCGAGTGGAAATTTTGTCTGAGTGAAGACTGCAAGATTTGGGCCAAAGCTTCCCCAGCCTGTTTGCAAATTGCTGTGAAATTGTGTGCTGTAAGCACGTAGGAAATTAAAAAGCATTTGCGGGCTCTTACACACTGATGGACACAGAACATACCATGCAAACCATGTTAAACCCTTCAGCAATGTCAACAAAAGGCCCAGTGCCCAACACCCTTCGGCACCCCTTAAAATCTTTGGCTTTGAATCTTAAAAACTAACTAACTCCAGTCCTGGCATCCCTTGCTGCCAACAGAATTCCAAGGAAGAACTTCAGGGGGAATCCAAATTTCAGTCACAGTTATGCACCTTTCTTTTTTTCTCTTCTTTTTCCTCATGTTCTGCCAGAGAGCACCTTGTGAAAGGACACCTGCAGTATTTTCAAAGCTGACGTTTCAAAACTTGGAAAAATTGGACTTGATGCTCAGTGTCCAATATTTAGAGGCGGAAAGGATCTGTACAGCAACATTTTGTAGTAGCCATTTTTATACTGTGTCTGGACATAATTACTTTTATGGGAAGAATATATATGGTTCACACGCTTTCAGCATCTTTGTAAGCTTTGTTCATAGCCGGTAACCAAATACAAATCTCACAAGCAGGCTGTGTACACTTTTCTGGCAAAAATCAGAGATCAATATTCCCATTTCGTTCCTCATTTCAAAGGACTTTCTTTAGTGAGCATAAAATTAAGCTATCAAAAAGACAACTGCTGCTCTTTTAAAAAAAGTAGACGATGCATGAAATATTTTCCTGTTCTATTTACTTTGATTCAGTATTCAGTCTGGACACGAGCTGTATTTGTCAATTAATACAGAGACTATAGGCTGAGATTCACAGATTCAAATGCACAAGTCTAGGAAGGATGCTCCAGCAGAGAAGGGAGTAAGCAAACGCAGGCTTGCAGGCAGAGGCTTTCTAAGTCAAAGCTTAAAGCAGCTGTGGCTAGATATTTGACCAAGGAAAAGGGGTATCATCACCAACCTTGAAATTTAATAGTAAGAATTTGACATTGTCATGCAGTTCATTTTTCATAAAATTCCTCATTTTGTGAATATCTGGCAGGCTGAAGAGAAATGTGGGGATTCTAACTGTGGTTTCCACTCATTTCAGTGCCTTTGCTCAGGTGATGTCTGGAGTGGGATCATTTCTTATGTCCTCAAGAATGGATGGAACTTACTCGTTGCCAGTAATAATAAATGGATGGGTTTGCTAGCTCATAAAAATAAAGTCAAGCCTGGAGAGGAATGGCGAAGCAGCCTGACAAATCTTCTGAACAGCAAAATGAACATCAACTCAAGTACCAGGGAGGTGGCTGTTCCGGATGCTGAAAATGCTGACTTTCTCTTTCGTTTGACAGCGACACACAGCCAAAAAGTTTTCCTGAGACAGCATAACAATAAAGGAAATTTTAAACTGAGTATTAGGAAAAACATCCTAATGGTGAAGTCTATTAGTCTGTGGCATATCCACCCCAGGAAAATGATAGAGGGAAGCCTAATTGCTTGAATCATTTAAAACTGGATTGGGGAAAACACTGGAAAATACACTGTGAATGAAGAACTCCCTTCCATTAGCAGATCTCTGATTTCTGTCATTCTTCGAAGGCCACCAACAGTGTCATTTTGGGAGCGATGGATTGCTGCAGTTGGAGTGCCAATGCTTCAAAACGCCGGATCAGTCGCATCTGAAAGCAACCGGGAAGGCACGCCGGCCACGTTTGGTACAGGCGGACTCGTCCTGCTGCGATGGCGGGAGTCGCTCTGGAGCTGAGAGCAGCCCCTGCACCTGGGAACTTGGCTAACAGGCAGCGTGCAGCGTCCGTCAGCCTCAACGTGCACCGGTTACCTCCACCTCAGCCAGGCAGGTACCACGTACGTGGCACGACAACACGAGGTTTGGAGCCTTGCGGTCAGAAATGGCTTTTGCTTCTTTTGAATTCCAGGGTTTTGGGCTGACCTTTGATTTGGTTTTAGGCTTTTTAAGTCTATCTGGAGCTGTAGGACTTGTACAACTGTTCACCTAATGCATCAGATGAGGACACCTTTCCTGAATCGGTAATTAAAACCTAATGCTAGCTGGAGCTTCCAGACTGGGGAACCTTCCATTGAAAATGCCCTGCTACCGCTGCCCTGAACCTTGGAGGGTCCCGTGCTGCCACAGGGAGGGCGTTTCCTGGCTAGCAAAGAGACGAGCTCCCTGGGAACACCGGCACAGAGCAAAGACCACAAAGGTAATGTGCTTCCTGATGGAAAATTTGGGGTTGGGTGAAGATGCTCAAGACAGGAAGAAAGCAAACAGTCTGGACAAAGCGTGGGTACTGCCATGACTGTCCGACTCCAGCCTGACAGCAGAGGCGATGGTAATGCTGGGGAAAGCAACGGAGGAAGGGGGGAAACAAATGGAGCGAGTCCAGAAACCCTACTGTTCATTTAAAAGAAAGTATGTTAAAAATGATGACACCCAATCACGCTATTGCTTTTACAGACAAACTCTATAGCTCATGCAAACTTGGTCCTGTCTGTTCCCTTGTGGAATAAAAATAGGGAATGAGAAAGACAGACACATTTTATTCTGAAGGTTTCAAGACTGACAATCGGTTTGGGGACTCTGCTAGTTTCCAATCCGCTAGTTAGTTCTCCTCACCATCTCTGTGACCCATCACTGTCACCCCGAATAACGGCGCCTTCAGCCTGCAGAAAGTGCCTTGGGGTTTTCACTGGCGAAAATGAAGGAAGCACAAAAATATTTTCAATCAGTACTGGAACAAACTTCACATTGCACAGCTGCAGTGTAAGTGCCGTCCCCCAGAGACTCTCGAGAATTTGATTAAGGTATATGGAAACTTGACTCATATTTTATGAACATTCATTTTTGTGATACATTTTTAAAGGGACAGCATATATTTCCATCATGTGGAAGAAACGAAGGCTGTTATTTTGACAGGAATAATATGTTTCTAACATGCAGCAGTTCTGACGGCAGCTGAAGCAGCAGCATGGGAGCTGTGGGGGACTCTGGTGGAAGAAGCACCATGAGCCATGGTAGAAATCACAGTGATTCCATCTTTTAGTTTTAAAAAGAAGAATAAGCAGGAGGAGCAGAAGAGCTTTAAAGAGGGATGACATGGTTTCCCAAGCCACCGTGGGATCTGGCCCCTGGGCTGGTGGGAGCGGAGCTGAGCGCTTGGCAGCAGCAGCAGGCAGGGAGGGAGGCAGAGGCGCATCGCGTGCCCATGGGTGAAAGCCCAGCTGAAAAGCTGTGATGTGCTCCAGGACAGAAAATAGCATCCAAGAGAGACGTGGTCCCACCTGTCTGCCCACAAAAGCCTTTGGGCTGACATTGGCATGGAAGGAAATAAATTAATAAATGGGTAAATACAGAAAATCACACTGGGCTAATTAATAGCAAAGCTGGGTAATGCTCAGAAGAGCACACGCTCCTTTGGGCTGTACCACGGACTGTGAGAACAGCCAGCATGTGCTGCACCCACCCCAGAAAGCGGGGAGCATGCAAAAACTGCCTTCGGGGAAACCCTAACATTTTCACAGGCTGTAACCGCAAAACTCTCAGGATGCTCTGGCGACGAGAAGAGTCGGATCCCCTGCCCCAGGGATGCCAGGGGAGCTATCGGAGATGTACACCCCTGATGACAGCAGAATAAACCCCATTGTTTGCAGAAAGATGGTTATTCTGTGGAAGACGTACTTTGCTAAAACATCATTATCGCAATAGGAACTCTCTCCATCTGTTTTTACGTAAATAATTTCAAAGTGTATGATTTATGTAACGGATTTTGTTTGAATTAGTTTTCAGCATTGAGATGAGGATAAAGATTTTCTTTTATATTCACAGCTGGTTTTACTTCTTCTTAGCATCCGATACTTTTATTATTTCTATACAAATTCCTTTACTGCAGGAGATTTATTGCTTATAGTAATCTTGCGTGGTGTGAATTTCTTCTAGCTCATTCATTTGGTCTTTCATGTGACTACTCTGGACTGAAGATAGAATGAAAATGAGGAGATCTAAATCTGGTAAATATTATGGGGTGGTTCATCAGGAGTAATGCCTGCTGTCTCTTTCACAGTATCCAACATTTTATGCACATCACTCACAGAATTAACTAACTAGTTAATTCAAACAGAGCAGCAGAACTGAATTATTTCATGCATCAAAATCCCCCAAAGATGTTGAAAATGATGAGGTTTCAGAGGCAAAGACTGTTTTTATTACCTAGCCAGACAAGGACCCCTAAACCCACAGGTGCTAATGCAAATAATAAATAACAATAAAAATTGCAGGAGCAGTTTTGGAAAACGCATTGATGCTGAACACAAAACTGCATGGGTCTAGCTGAAAAATTGTTTGAGCACAGCAAAATTTCGTTAGGTGATAGAACCTATAGCAAAATTGGCTCAAATTTCCTGAGTCATTGGGGTACAAAGAAGAGAAGATACAAGGAGGAGAATTATGTACATTCAGATCATTTTGTTTTGGCAATTTCAGAATGAAACCTTTTGATGCTTATGTTTTGAAACAGCAGTACTTTTAGAAGTGTTATTTGATTTAAAGAATAAATGTAGAAACGATCAGAAGAGCAAATAAAACATCTTTGCCATAGTACGTGATGCTTCACGCAGCCGAAAACACACACACCCAGACTGTGACGTCCGATCGCTTCCTTGGCTGAGCAGCTCTTTGCACATCCCTGTGCGAAGGATCAAAGTTTACTGACAGAAGTCATACAGGTTCAAGTCGAATATATTGATGTTTCTTTGTAGTACCCTAAAGTACTGCCCCTCCATCTAGAGGGATGCTCCCACAAGATTTTACTGCCCGCCTGAAGAGTCTATTTGGTATGTATCAAAATAATAACATTTGTAAATGAAATGTGTGAGAGGCAAGGGGGGAAATGTTAAGTAAGCATTGCAGAGCCACAGCAGCAGGGCAGCACCATTTAAAACACACTTTAGAGATTAAGGAGTGTAAGCAATTCCTAGGTATCACCTGCATTGATCTCTTTACAAATAAGCAAGAGCAGTGAGCTAAACAGAGAGAGGAAGGCGTGACATGGGAATCTCTTTTTGTTTCAGTCCCAGCCCTGGCTGGGCAGGGAATGGATTAAACAGCAGGAAAGAGAGAGGCTGAGGATGATGAACTAATGCTCTCTTGCTGAAAGACGGAGCGCACGGAGCCCCTCTGCTGCCTGCAGTGCCCATTTCACGTGTAATGGCAAGGGAGGAAACCTCAACTCACTCCATCCCTGGAAGCCTCCGGGCTTATTGCTGCGTGTAACCTTACTGCAGGCCAAGGCAAAAACCTGTCTCCAAAAGCCCTGACCCTACAGTGGTCTGCAGAACAAGATCTGGCAACTTGATCCGATCCCACCCCTACACGTGGGGCACAGGGTCAGTGAGCATTGTAAGGTGTGTGGCTCCATTTCCACTTTGGGCTACGGCAGGACCGCTGTTGGATCTTACTTAAATCTTCTCTGTGTGTGTGGTAGGGATGGGATGCAAAGTATAGAGCCGACACTGCGTCTCAAAAGCCAAGGGCTGAAATAGTCTGAGTAAAAAGAGTTTTCCCTCATTTCACTCTTTGTTTTTAAGTGAATGGATTAAATACTATTAACCCAATCCAGACAGAGTAAAAGGTATAGAGCAGAGTAAAATACAAGCAATGGCAGAGAGAAAGAAGAGGTGTAGAAATTGTTTCTGGGCAGTGCCTGTTACCTTTGCCTGCTAAAAAGCCTCGACTATACTGGATTACTATTTAGACAGTGCCTTCAGTTTTCAATGCTTTTTTAAAAAAAAAAAAAAAAAAAAAGCATGGGCAATTACTAATGTATAATTCCTGATTAAAAAAACCCCAAGACTACTCATTTTTTAGTGAGAAATGGAGTTGAGCTTGGAGTTTCTTTTTGTTCCCTGTACTTAGAGCCTCTAAAAATTGAGTACTTTGACTTTGAAGCAGTCACTGGAGACCAGTGGGTCAATGCATAGGTGGATTTGCCTAAAGACTTACTGTACTCTTGCCACAATGCTAGCATCAAGTTATGCTGGACATAAATAAGGGAAGTAAGATTACTTTGTTAATTTATGGTTTATGTTTCATTATTGTACAACTTCCCTGCTTATGGGGAACATTTTTAATCTCAGCTTCTATCAGCTGTTACAGCATAAACGTGGAAGAAAAAATACACAGCACTTCCTGAGGTCGTCTTTGAGTTAGAAAAATAAATCAGAGTATGTCTATTTTTTAAGAATTAATTTTGTTCCTTGTCTGTCCTCAGTATTGTCACAAAAACTTTGTGTTTTCCTCAAACTGTTTGCCCATGACATTCATCACAGTCCTTATAGGTCTGCTTCTATTCTACAGACCGGTCACTAACCATTGACGACACGTATTTGATAGCTGATACCCCAAATTCAGCCTGTCCTCACCAGGTGACTCCATCCTCTAAACCATGTGGTGTAAAGAGCTCCGCGCTCCAGAAGCAAGGTGCTCCTCAGAAACGAGACGATGACTTTCAATAACAACCTTCTTGAACCTGAGCGTGAGGCAGCGTGGGCTGGAGCACCATCTGCCGGCATCCGCTCTGCTGGCTGCTCGCATCGGGGCGCTGCACGTTTCGCTGGCTCCCGCACACCCCCGGGTACCACAGCTTCTCGTCCCCAGGGCACACGGTGGCCAGGGATCGTCGCCCCCACTTCCCTGCGGAGCGTGGGACATGGCGGCACCCCCCGGGGGGGATGCAGGAAGGGGAGGGAGAGCGGGCTTCCTCCCCCCACCAAAGAGGGGCAGGGGCGCAGGGGGGGCTGCAAGAGCAGGGGTCCAGCCTTGCCGGCCACGCTCCCCGGCCGTGCGCCGGCTGGGGCTGCCCGGGGAGCACGGCCAGATGCAGACACGCACACCGAGGCACTTCTCCGCCAGCAGCCCCATAGGGCTGCGCATCCCCTGCGCTCCCGCTTCCCCCCGGCATCGGCATGGGGGAAATTCGCAGCCGCTGCTGGAGCTTGCCTCTGCTGGAGAGGAGAGCATCTCAGCAAAACCAGCCGCTGGTTACAGCGCGATCGCTTTCCCAAACTCAACATTTTTTGCTTTCTGGGTACCGCTGACCTTGCCTGAGGCCTTCCCTGAGCAGAGGGGAATACATTTTTGCAAGGTTGATTGGCTGCCAGGAGAATTAAATATGTTTATTTTTTCTCAGCACGTTACCGTAAGTATTCTCCCTGTAAAGCATCCTTTCACTGTCTGTCTTGTTTAACTGTCAGAGGACATTCACATATGTTCCCTTTCCCCACATTAGCTGCTGCAAGCACAATTTGTGTACGAATTTCTTGCCGCAGGCATTCCACAGAGGACAGAAGGGCCCAGGCAGCTGTGGAGAAATCCTGGCTCACATGGAGGTCTCCACAACTTGGAGCATCCGCAGGCGCCAAAAGCAACTTTTTGCATGGTCACATTTTACATTTAATAGTCACCGGATAAAACACACAAACACTGGAGAGAGCGCAGAGGAGAGACCAGCAAGAAAGATCTCAAAAATGTGACCTCGGAGGAAAGGCCAAACAAACTGAGGCTGCTCAGGATGCCCTTGAGATGCAAAGACCAAGAAAGGGAAAAATAACTATTCTGTCATGCTGCAAGGAAAAGCAATAAGTTATTCTTCATGTCCCTGGGAACAGGACAAGGTGTAGAGGGCTCAGCTTACCGTGAAAAAGGTTCAGATCGGACATTTTGGAGACCTTCCAACAGGATGGATAGTGCAGCACTGTGTTGAGTTGCGTGTGGGGTCTCTACGGTGAAGACCAAGTAAGGCTTTTCTCAGGAATGGCGGAGGTATAACTGATCTTGTTCCAGTGTGCAGGGGTGGATCTTGAAATCCTTTAACAGCTGTGTAAGCCTTAGTCTCCTGGGAGCAAAGTCATGCATCCCTGGCGCAGCGTTCCCAGGAGGAAACACATCTGGCTTCTCAGAGGCGCAGCTTGGGTATCTGGAGGACAGGAGAGATGCTATGGATGACGTTATGGAACAAGAGAAAGGGGACATCCAGAATTACAAGTTTAAATTTAGGCAGAAATTACACCAAAATTCTACTGTAGCCTCTTAAAGATTTTTTTCTTCCCACTTTGGAGCTAAAGTTTAGTCCTCCTTACCACAGTCTCATCAATACTGTTAATGAAGATCAGGCCAATGTCTAAGCATGCTCTGTGTCTCCCAACATTTTAGGGCCCAGTTGTATTATTATGTGTTATTCCTGTACACATTCTCAACCTTATAAGCTAAATCTGGTTAGAAAAACTCAGGGGTCATTTTAGACTCCAACAGGCAGACAGAAAATTTGCCATGTTAGAGTATACAATAAGGACTCTGTCTGCATAAAATTGAGAATTCCCATGGTCAATGGCTAGATGTGGGAGGAAGGCGAGAGCAAGGAAATTTTTAAGGAAAGATAGCAGACTGAATGCAAGACTAAGTTTCAAATGTTTCCAAATCTCTGTCACGAACATCAGTGTGCTTATTAGAAATCATGCTAATATGCAAATGTTTTCAATTCAGCTATTATCTTTTCATATTTTATTTGTTTATTTAGTCATGGAATTAACAGTAAAAATATCTCTTCAGCACAGTGCCTTTGGGGATATTAAAGTAAGTTCCTTTATTATTTCATGCAGCTCCTGAGAATAGCGTACATGTTGTATATAGATGCGGCAGATCAGTAAAAGCATTCCCTCACAAGACATACAAATCCAGCATTTTGCATTTTGCGCTCATGTAAAGGGATAATAGAAAAAAAATGATGAAAGGCACAGGCCAGCAAGCTAGGAAAAATCCTACAGTCAAGCAACATAAAGAGCCACATACTCAAGCCTCTTTTAAAACAGATCTTCCTGACTCATCTTCTAGATCCTAATGTGTAACTCACACCAACTTACACTCTCACCTGTTTGGGTGTAAGTCTGGAAGAAAAATGTATACTTCAGCTCTGGGTTTCACTCTGCACACAGAACCCCATGGATGCCTCAAATACCTCAGATGTGCCTCTGGCCAAGGGTTAAATCTCAATCTGTGTTTTAAAGTACATTTGGTGGTGATTGAAAAAAATCGGGGAGAAAAGAAATATTGCTGTGACAAGTTTTTTAAAGCGTCATGTATTTTAAACTGCCCTGAATGCTATAGATGAGTATGTTGCAAGTGGCTGATCTGCTATACACTTCAGATAATTCATTATACAATGCTACTGATATGTGTGAGAAAAAGAAATGGTAGGAAGTTTCTCCAAAGTCTATTACATACATCTGTGAGTTCAGTGGTTGTCAAGATGGCGGCATGAGAAAGATTCTTTGTTATGACTGTATAGGATGTAGGGACATTTTTTTCTGAATAAGGAAAGTCTGTGATGATAAATAATTCTTGAAATCATACCAGACTGCTCGTTATACATTTCAGTACTATGAAAGAGGATCGAGTTTTGTAAAAAAAAATTAAAAAAAAAAAAAATCACTCTGTATCTTACCATTATCCTACCAATATATGGGGTACATAGCTGACCCCCAAGTGGAAAAAAGCAGAGTGTAAAATGTGTTATAGAAGCTTATGCCTTGAGATGGTGTTAGTCTCCTATTTGTCTGGTCTGCATTGCAATGAAAACAAACCAAAGTCTAAAAAAGGCCACAAATGCCACATTCTCTCTGCTGTGTTGATGAAACTTTTAATTACAAAATGAGTGAAGCTAGTTAAACTCCATGAAACTGTCGATTGTGTTGGCCTAGCGCAATTACAATCATTGCAGAAACATACCTTTCTGCTAGCTCTTTCCCCCTTCTCTTAGCAATATTGCTCCAAAAACGTGGAAGAACAGAATTTTGAAACTCCACAAAATGCAATTTGCATCACTGGTTTTGTGATGCCTTTGTTAACGGCCAAGATCAATAAACTGTTTAAGTGTGTCGGTATGCTCTGCTGGCTGCACGTAGGTATGAAATGAACCCAGTTTCTGGTGTAGCCTTCTGAACTGGAGAAACTGAGTGGATTGGAAGAACTCCATATCCACTCACTGCAAAAGTGGGGAATTTATCTCTGAAAACACACTTACAAATTTGCTAGCTGTTGAATGAGATCAGTACATAAAATGGATCACATTCATTTTTGGTGCAATTATGTCATCCTCAAAAATGGGTTGAACTCTGCATGTCTTAAATTCCAGATCTTACACTTGGTCCTGTGATTTTTCTGCATGATTTTGTAACAGCAGTGTCCATCAGTGAACTCAGCTTCAAGTATGCTAAAACTGCAAGTCTTAAATTCATAATTCATGAAAATAAAACATTGAAGGAATGTGAAATAAATACGTGTTAATAAAAATATTCCCTAACAGAAACTGCATGGATTTTAAGGGAGTTATACCAAGAAAATTTCTGGCCAATTATTTGATAGTAATAGTCTCTAGATGCTAAGGAAAGTAACTCCTGAAATACTTCTACACGAGTTCTCACAGAAACATCAATTATGTTGAGGTTCTATGCTGCACAGTTGAGCGGAGAGGGATGCCGTGTAGTGTACTGTATTACATATTATCAAGGCAATATACTGGCTGTACTAGGCATGGGCAAGGAAAAACCTCTATTATTTTTGAGTTAGCTAAATCCTCTTCGATGTTTCTGAAATAAGATAGCAGGACAAATCCTGAGAAAGTGAGACATCTGATAAAAAGCGATGCTTGGAATCTAATCCAACAATAACGATAGTCAAATTTCTACAGGGATAAAAGACAAGGCTCCCACAGGCTACATCTACGGTAGTAAATTAGGCAGTGCCAGGAAACATACTGTGTTCTCCCAAACAGCTCCTGGGCATGGTGGACAAGATTGCTATCTCCACATTGCCCTTGGTGGGCCCATATTTACCCGCATGCATCTTCAAACAGACATGTGTTACCTCTTGCTTTCACCGCTCCCATAATGACTCTCTATCTCATCGCAGCGTGATGAAAAAGAGCCTGAGATCTGGAGGATCTTCTTAGGACTTCCTCCCACGTTCGCTGCAGTCTCGTCTCACAGGGAGTTGCTGGACTGGCCCTGCACTTGGAAATGTGAAATTCTCTGAAAGACAGGGCAAAGAGCTGGCTTTCATCAGTGCATCCAGCACTACCGCCTGCTCGCTCTACCACGTTCAGCAGCTTCCTTCAACAGGTTTTGCAGGTGCTGAGGCGCGAGAGCTGCATGTTTAGATGCGACAGGCGCACTACCCGCTGGGGCTGTGGCCACTTCCCCAGAAACACCCATCAGCCCTGCCCAAGGAGCCGCGAGCTGATAGCAACACTTCAGCCGCTCCTGTGGGGAGCGGATGGTGCCTGCTGCTGCTGCCCCGCGTTTCTGGGAGGAGTGGACAAGCTGTACAAGGCCCCGGGGGGGATTGCATTCCCCTCAGAGCTCCCAGGCAGGGGGCTGCGCTGGTGCCATGCTCTGCCAGGGGGTGGGAGGACACCAGAGGGAGGTCTAGCCGCTGAGCCCTCGGCCACCATCAGTGCAAGGCTAAGGACTGCAGCGCCAGGATGAAACCACCTCTGGTTGCTACAGCTGACTCCCCACTTGCCTGCACACAGACTGAATCATGAGTCACCCCAAGAAGTCAAAAGGCAGCACAATGAACAGAGCCAAGAACCAGACCAAATAGGATTGAGATCTCTAAAAGCCTTAGTCATATGAATAGCTCACAAAAGAGTTTCTTTCAACTCCAACCTCGTACCATCAGTGTTTTCTTGTCAAAATCAGCATCTTTTCTTTTGCTAAACTGTGTATGTTGCCTGTGAGTGGCATTTTTGGCCTTAAAAACAATCAGCACAAATTGAAGGCATCTCAGATGCTTGCTGAAGTCCATGCACTCAGGGAGGGCTTAGCTACCTCCACACCCCCAGCTGAGTTGTGCTGTTCAGTTCTGGCACCTTCCTAAGCATGAAAACACCAAACACAGCTGAAAGGTCCCACCACACTAAAAACCGACCAAAACCAGCACCCAGTTCCTGTCCATATAGATTTTTCTTGCCCACCTCCACTGGTTTCTTTTCAGGTTTAATCACAGATGTAAAGGCTATCTGTTTATCCAGCTAAGAAGTTAACCAATGGACAGCATGTGCTTAATGATGTGAGTGTGGGTCGCTTGCTCTGGACACATGGTTTTCAGTAAAGCCCACTGGGTTTCTGATTTTTTTATAGCCCAGGGGCAAGTCAGTGCACTAGGCAAAATGTTAAAATCCCAGAGACCGGTTACACAATTAAATACACAATTAGCGATGTCCAGTGAAGGAAGCCAAGCTCAGCTCTTCCTACACCAACACCAGGATTTACATAATTATTGCCCACAGACTGGACGCACCTGGCTGCACGCAATGCCCTTTCGCCCCTTGTCGCAGGGCTGGATCTCCTCAAGCTTTGATGGAGGCTGCCTGCCAGAGCGGCCCGTGGGCAGTGCTGGAGGGACCTCTGGTGAGCCTCGGCGGGGGGCGGGGGGCACTCAGAAGCCACCTGGATCTGTTCTTGGGGCACGCTCCGCCTCAGCATCACAGCTGCACTATCACCCTCTGCCAAACCTCAATGCGCTGTCCCCAGCATGACGCTGCAAGTGAAGGAAAACCAGTCACATCATGTAAAGTCCAGTAAAATCACATGGGAATCAAATGCTGGTGTTTTAGTCACCTTTAAAAGTAATTCAAGGTTAAGCGTCCCCGGTGTCCTTTTTTTCAGTCAGACCTAATAGGCCCTTTCCTAAAATCAGATTGATTTTTTTTTTTCCTAGGGATTATATACTTATATATATATGTACATCCACATATATTTGATAAATAGATAGATAGATCAACAGCTATAGACAGTTGCATTTAATTAAGGTGGTACTCCCAATCTCCTGGCTCTTCCCATCTGCACCTGCTTCACACCGGTTACGTTCTGGGTATGTTCACAAACCTCAGTTGGGATTCTGTGTGTCATGGTGCTCATTTTCATGTTTCTCCGGTCTCCCTGACAGTGCCTACACATTGAGCTTCACAGGCCCTTTCGCCTTGGGAACACAGGTAAACCCAGTTGGGGTTTTTTTCCAAAGTCGATGTTTCTGTGTCATGTGAAATTAATAACTGGCATCATATCTAAAATATCATTTGAACGTGCAGTTTATTTCTACTGAACACCAGTCTGCCACAACTGAAGGCCCTTGAAACCCCTGTTAAATCGTGGCTTACCTGCGGTTCTGTGTTTCCAGGGTACTGCACAGGAGAGCAGCAGGTATGGCAAAGAACCCACTGCAGCAGGCAGCTACACCAGAGCTGCTGGAGCATTTTAGTGGTGAATCTTGGGGCCAGCCCATCATCATGTAAATCCACACTCCTTTGTTGGTGTTGTTTTGTAGGAACTTAGTACCATTAGTGTATCCCCAAGTCCAACAAAACAGCTCATCAGTGGGGAACCCACCAGCCCTGCTTTGCAAGTGAAAGGCTCATCATGAACTCTTTCAATATCAGCAGGCTATTTAAAAATGGAATTTGTGGCACTCTGCAAGAGACTTCTGTAATTTCAATTAGGCTTTCTTTGGAATGGGCTATCTGAGAAAAGAACAGTTTTGGAAAATAAAGGCTTTATCTACTTATTAGCAAGTCAATAAAAGCCATGAAGACTCCAAACTTCTGCTTTGGCTTTGTGTGCCTTAACAGGCCAAACAACCTAGCTTCATTTGAAACTGGTTTCAAATTACTTGCAGATGGCTGGATGTAGATGAAAGACTGCATAAAGGTGTTCCTTATTCTATTCTCTACTCCCTAGACTATTGGGCTATGTGCTGACACTTGGATGCTTGTTTTACAATATCATTTGACATGTGGGATTTATGTGTCAAAATTTCGTTTAAAGCCAAGAAAACGTCAACTAGCAAGTACAGAGAAGCAGCAAAAGACTGTGCTTTTCAAGACAGAAGTCAGTGAGTCGGACACTGCCAAGTCTGAACCCTGTACCAAGCACACACAGACAAAAATTTGACCCAACTGCCAACAAACTAAGATTCCTTTGGTGTGTTCTGCTGAGATTCCATTACTGCCTTTATCATTAAGAAAATAATGTAATAAAATGAGACCTTTTCCCTGAATGCATTAATAAAGATAACTTGTTGGTCAAGCTCCAAAACCACTGGAGCCACATTTAATTTACTGCTTTTATGGATTTAGGATTTGGTTTGCTGCTATGTTCAGTCCACTGCAACAATATAATGGGAAATTGTAATGGCATGTTTAAAAGAAAGGGTTCATAATCTATCACTGAAGCTTTAAAATGTCTTGTGCAGACATCCACAATTAAATGCTACCAAAAATGGGCATTTCACATGGTTTCACCACAGCTCACCAAAGGGGGAAGAGGGGAAGATCCAAATAACCATCAGTATAGCTTTTTGTGCTAGTAACCTTGAAAGAGTTTGGGGAAGAGAACTGCTAAAACAGCTTTTAAGGACTGGCAACCCCATTCTGCTGCTCCTCATATTAAGAGTGTCTGTGTGTTACTTCATAAAATATCAGATAGCACACCGCTACATTTCCAATTAATAAAAATAACAATGAGTTTTGTGAAGGTCTTTCTGATATCTTATGACTAGTTTTTCAGAAAGGCACTGGTCCTTTGCCCGTGCCTAGTTCAGGCAGTGGAGACTTTGCCATCACCAACACATAAAGCACTGAGAAACCCAGAGCACCCGTGGAGCACAGGACCATGGGCACAGGGATCATGACAGGGATAAAGGTGGTATGAAAGACCCATATCCCATCAATCTCCACATAAGAAGATACGTGCTTTTTAAAGGCCTGACTCTGCAGCCTCCTGCACGGAGCAGAAACTGCTCCAACAGCTGCGTTCACTTGAGCTTGCTGTTGCCTTGTGATGCGGGGAAAAATGGGGAACTGAGCATTGGCTTGTTTGAAATGTCTCTTACCTGTAAAGGAGATCATTCTTGAGAGTGAGGTTTTAAAGTGAAATGCCAGCCTGGAGGATTAGACATAAAGTGGCATGGCTTTGGCTCACGTGCAAAAGATGGGCTCAAGCGGTCCTCTAAATGCCACGTGTGTTTCTTCCCTTCTCCTCCTCCTCCCAGGGCAGCAGGAGCCTCCTCTTTCTCCTGCTCCGACTGTAGGAGATGACAGCAGGAGCTCGCTCTCCGCAGGGCTGAGCAGTCTCCCATGACGCCATGACGCGATCCAGCCCCGGGTGAAAACAAATGAAAGCTCCTGACAGAGAGCGAACACCAAACCCACCCGGTTCCTTTGGATTTATGTTAAGATTGTGGGTTTCAGTAAAGAATGTCTGACAAATCCTTTCAAATTGTCTTAGGAAATGTGCCCGTCTCTTCGCTTTCAGGCAAGGGAGGAAGGAATTTGCCATTTTAATTTAACCATCAGGATTGATTAAATGCTTTGTAGGTCATGCTGGAAAAAGGCATTCTTCAACCCAGGTGAAAAAAAAACAGCCTTGTTTAGAAAACACAGCTCGTACAGTGACTTGCTCTAGCTGCTGAATTAAACAAACACATTGGTTTTTATTTGCGTTCAGGAGTTTCCACTTGTGCAGCTTTTGCCAGAAGACTGAAGAGGTCCGTGATGTGTAATTTACTGCTCAGTGATTTTAAAGATGAATGTTTGGATTCTCATTGATATTTGATTTTTATTGCTCATTTTGTTACCAGGGAGGTTTCCACATGCAGCTTTATATGAACTCGGTCTGGTTTCTTGTTCTGTGCTCAGGATGCAGCATGTCTTGCTTCTCTAAGAGTTTGGAAACAAATGCTCTGAGGTTTTTCGGTTTGGTTTGCTTTTCTTCCTCTCCACAGGTCATGCTTATACTTTCTATTAATTCCTTGCTGAAGGTCAATTCTTTATTGTTGGGATTTCCATCACTGGTTTTGGGAATCCTCATCCGTGCAGACTTGGAGAGCCAGGCTCCCCACAGCAGCTGCAGCAGTGGGGCATGGGGGATGCTGCCCACATCCACACTTCTGTATGTCCTAAAACCTACCTGAAGCCTGTGGGCTTGTGTCTCAAACATGGGCCCACCATGACCAGTGAGAAATGGACGAGACCCTGAACAGCCCGATTGCACCAGGGCCCTTTCTGCCTCCTCAGCTTTATCACCGTATGGATGCTGTGAAGTCCACCCTGACCAAAGCGGCTTCTAGGAAGCTGTTATAAGAGGTGAAAGGCCACAAAAAGTCCTAAAGTAGGGCTCAGATCAAGTTTAGAAGTTTAAATCCAAAACACTAACCCTGACAGCTCATGGTCAGCAGGCAGCTGACCTACCTGGGAGCACTGGGACTTGGACGCCCCATTGATGAGGGCCGAGCATGGCCCTCCTGCCCACACCGGGAGCTGCCCCAAGCCTTGGCAGCTCATCAAGCTTAAGCTGAGTCAAGGCCCACTAACGAGACCCCCTTAGAGGGTCGCTCCAGTAGATGCCAAAAGGGCATGCCTGATAGGTGTTGTCAGAATAGGACTTTTCACAGAATACAACAGCGACGCTCTTGAACGGTGGACAGAGGGAGGCGATACCCCTTTACACAACAGCCGAGTGGCTGTAATGCTCTGCCAAGGAGCAAGCAAATCCACTTCATTTCCTCCTCCCTGCGGAGGGCTTACAGCTCACCAGGTTCTCCTGATTGTGTTTCACCTGGGCGCCTAATCAAACAAACCGTTCATGAAATAAGAGCTGACTGAGCAATATTTCAAACCCTGTAACTCTACGTGCAATAGAAGTTGTTTTAAAATTACTTGCCAAATTAGCTCAAGCGAGCCAGAAGCACCAACTCCTAGCCAAAGCTCTCAGTGCAAGTTTGAAAGTTGAAATAAAATTTTTAGGGTTCTTGAAAGTACAGGAGATGAGGGAAATGGCATTCACATTTATTACAGAAATGTAATTCATAATCCCAGCAGTGGGAATGCTAATGCCTTTTGATTGATTACAGCGATTTCTTTGCGAAAGCGAAAAGATCTCTGGACCTGAGGACACTACAAAGAGCAAATGAAACGTCCTGTAATCAAGGCTATGACTCAGGAAAGCAGTTAGGTATATGCCTTACCTTAAGTACCTGCTTAGGTGCTGCATAGGGTTGTGCTTAAGTCAATGTGGTTTTTTTCCTGTAATAACCTTTGTCTTGCCTTGTTCTTAGTGAACGCATTCTTTTTTCTGCTTCATTTGATTTTTAAGAAAAATAGCTTTCCAAAAATGGCTAAAAATATTTTCACAGATTTATCACTAATGTTTCTTATCTGCCATTAATAAAGCATACAAGATCCGTCTCTAAAAATTGACACTGACTTCAGTATGTCTATCATCCCAAACGAAAAGCACACGTCTTCCAACACACCACTTCTGAACATTTTTCGACATCCAATTAATTTTTTCCTCCCCTCTTCCTGCACATTGGCTTGTAGTGTGGAAGGGCTGTGGCAGGCAGAAGTGTCTTCTTCTGTGGGTATTCCACCATGGTGTATGAACCACCTCCTATCTGTTGCTCTGTTTATAGAAAGTGAGGCTTATTTACTGTCACAGACACACACAAATAGCACTGAAGGCCAAAAAGACATCCAGAAAATTCTGAGTTACAATGCAATTGCATTCCATCCCTCACTGATCCTTCTCTTGAGTACCTGGTGCAGCACACATGGTCCTTTCGGCCATCATCCAGCAAAGCACTTAAGCGCTCCCCAACTTTAAGCACATGATTAGTCCCATCAATGTCTGTAACAAATAATACGCTTCCTCTCACTGCCTCTGCAGTGGATAGGGGAGAGGAGAGATGAGATTTTTAACAGATCCATGTATATTTGCAACAATAGGTTAAAGAATATCTTACGCCCACGTGTTGTGCAGTTTTGTATCATTGATAAACTCTTGAATTCTTCGGAACAGATAACTTGGCACTGAGCATGTTCCTCTCGGAGAACTAGATGCTTGCTAGGCCTGAGGTTTTAAACCTAAATCATTCTTCAGTCTTGTACAAGAAATAAAGTGAATTTTAATTTAATGGGAAAATGCCTAAATGGATTTTCCTTAAAGTTTCACATATGAGAAGTATGTGTCATTGCTTTTTTGGAGGGAAGGACTTCTAAGCACCTGCAACTAAAGTCTTCAAAAGCAAGTGCCACGCAGAAACATAAGCAGAGTGGTTTCAGTGTCGTTTCCCCGGGCATCAGCTGTAAAGCAAACTGTGACCATTCAGAGAAGTAAAAGGTTTGCATTAATGTATCATGATTCCTGTAAATTTCTCCTATGAATAAGCATGCTTTCAGATTAAGAATTGGTAATTTATCTGTACTGACTGCTCCACTCTTGTTGCTTCAGCTGCACCCCCACCCTGGGGATCACAACAGGGGGTGATTGCCTGCATCTGACAGCTCCCCCAAAATAATAATAATTAAAAAAAAAAGGGAGGAGGGAAGCGAGAAAGGAATATAATTGCTAAAACATGGGCTGTACTCAGAAATTGCTTTTTTTTCCCCAAGTAATATACATTGGAATCTCAAGTAAATGGAGGGTGTAATTCTTTGTGAAATGGACACAGAGTTAACACAGAAGCAAATACTCAGAAACACAAACCGGGACATGCACACATATATGTATATGTCTGTGTTCTACTCAGACACACACAGAAACTGTGATTCCTTTTATCCGGTTAATTGTATGTCTTCCCCTAACATCTTACTTTCTGTACTTTCAAAGCCTTATTTTTTAATTAAAAACACTTAATTTTTAAAATTTTTTTAATTTTTTTTTTTAACAACAAAGCCACAGCAGACTTGTGGTAGGCTTCTGGAGTGCAATTACTCAATTCCATAGCACCAGTCCCTTTTCTTTTTGGATGGTAGTCACAGACTCCAGATGCCAATGTACTGAGGCTAATTTTTTCCATCAGCAACATCCAGTTATTTGGCAGGCTGCTCCAGCATTTTTGCTGGCTGTCTCGGAGCGGTTAAATGCCAGTGCTCTCTATATTGCCTGGGAAACTGATTTACCTGGGTGGTATTTTAATAAATGTTTTGCCTTACCCATACATTTATGCAACAGCTTCCTACTAATAAGCATGCCTGTGAATTATCTTCTCATTTGATTTCCACAAAGATATATTTTTATTTGTAGTCGGAGTCCTGTGCTTAAATGTTCTTTCATGATTCACAGGCTCCTGTGGTCACAAATCCAGGGTACAAGGATTCCTGCACCCCTGGGTTAAGCAGAAGTGGAATCCATGCAATTAATTCTCCTCAATTCACTAGCCAGCCCGAGAGACAGAAGGGAAATGGTTTCAGACTGATCCCAATTTCAAATTGCATTTGTTTCATCAGCAGAACACTTCCCTCCTCAGTGCTACTTCCACTTGACTAAAACATTCTACATGATTCAGAACTTTTAGAACAAACTAATTTCCAGGTGAAAAACTATTACAAATATTTTTTTATTTTTTTTTAATTTGCCTAGCAAATGTTGAAAAAAGGGTGTTCTTTGTTTGTTTTTCCTTCTTTTTTCTGACCAGAAGCGTTCATGGAGTTTCATATGAATCTACAAGTAAATTTACTTGCCTTCAAGCTTAATTTTTTTATCCATAACATGTCGTTAACTTCATATTATATCATAAAACTGATATAAAAATAAAAGATTGGTGCTAACTTGATATATATATATGTAAAAACACATAAATGTATATACATACACACATATACATACATGCATGCTATTAGCTGCCCATCATCCATAGTTTACTTGGAAATATATAATGCCTAAGCTGAGTGACATAAAATTGGACCTCCGTAAAGGCCAGCAGAAGGCACGGTTCAGTCGGGACAAGGGCCAGGGCTACAAGGAGAATTAAGGCTCTTGGTGTCCACGTGGCACTAGATGAATGGGACACACCTGCACCTGGGGACACCTAGGTTGGATACCAAGAAAAACGTTCTCACAACGTAGCTAGCTAAATGCTGTCCAAGCCTGCCTGTGGAGGATGGAGGTATTCAAGATCAGACCGAGAAGTGCCTGTTGGCAGAGGTTTGGGTGCAGCTGATGTTGCAGGATGACAGGGAAGAGCACCTGGGTGGTCCATAAGCCCAACCTCCAGTCCAGCTCAGTGAGCCTGAGACACCAGGCTTGCTCTCCTGGCTGTCCTCACCTCTTTCTTTCACCAGCATTTGCCTCCCTTGCACGTGAGAGATGACAGACCATTGCTTACATCCCCTACGATCGAAACAGCAGGCGCTTTCCAGGGAATGAGGAATGGTAGCCTCTCCTCGCAGGAAGCCAATGATGTGCTGCTGTTCAGCTGAAACACTGGTCGTCTTTCCTGTGGGCTAAGTCACGATGATTAAGCCTTCTTCTGGTTTGTATATTAAATCTTCGCATTTTAATTAGGGGTTCGGGAGGAGGGCTGTTTTCTTTGGAAGAGGAAGGATGTGACTTTCATTTTTTCAATCCAGCACTCCCTCCTTTTGGGAAAGTCCTCCCATGGAGCTGAAATGTGGATAACTGGCTCTTGTGTTAGGAAAAGCATCATCTGTGGAGCGCGTAGGCTGGAGGACAAAGCATCCCTTGGCTGCGGGGCGCGTGCTTCGGGGCCATGGGGTGGCAGGCGGCTCTCCCCACCACCCGTGATGGGAAGCGCTGCCCTTTTCACTGCGTGCTGCTCCGAGCAAACAGGAGGTTTCCTTCCGCCCCTGCAGAAGCAGGTATCTGTGCATCTGTGCCGTGCGGGTGCAGAAAGCGTCAGGGAAAAGCACCCGCAAGCCAGTGTTAACATGCGCACAGCCGCCTCCGCGTCCCTCCAGAGCAATGTCACTGCTAGATTGGCTTCACGCTCTGTTACGGGCTTTCTTCGCACGAGAAACAGGTTCTTCATGCTGGGACTTTTCCTCCTTCGCATTTTTTCTGCAATCCCAGCTGGTTTCAGTGCTGTCAGAGCCTTCACAAGAGCCGTGTCTGCCTCCCTTGGAGCTGGTGACAAGCCACACAAATGACCACAAGAACATTTTGTCTCATTCCTGTGCCTGGAGCCTTTCTCCTCCCCACCCCAAACCACAGCCCTACCCAGAGCTGGGGAATGGAGGTGAAGCATTAAAACACATTTTGCTCTGTGCCAGTGAAAAAGAAACGTAGGAAGCAATATTTTTTTCGTAGAAAGTAGCAAACAATCTTTTTTTCTTGTAGGACCGAATGCCTCAGGATGATAAGAAATACCTCTTGAACTTTCTCTGAAGTGAGATTTCATATCCATCCCTGACACAGCAGCGTACAATGTCCATCTCCTCACCAATGTACCACAGTAGGAAATACGCTGATGACTGGAATAATCTGTAATTTTTATTTTAAATTAATGGAGGGCAGGTCCTCTTTGGGATGAATTGAAAAGTCTCCCTCTTGCCTTCACCGGTCATTTGATTTAATGTGCTGGACTGTGCCCGAGTGTTGCCAAACCAAGCTGGAGCCCTTGGGGAAGAGCTGCCGGTGCCAGGGCTCCCACTGGAAAACCAGGACAGTGGCTTCCTCCGTTTATCAGGTTCACAAGGAGCCTGCCACCAGCTTTGGGTACCTACATGCTCCTGCAAACCTGGCTCCACTGCCAAATGTGACTTCTCCTTATGGGGTGAAAAATGCATCATTTTCTTCCTTAACAGCAGAATTTAAGAAACCTCATCCCTGTGTCAAATGTGATATTAGCACAATTCTGTGTCATTTATGAGCAATTATATATTACTTGCAGCCTGACCTCCAGGGCTACTTAGCCCTCTCAATTTCCATTTAACTCAGCTGGGTCACCTTATTCTCCAATGCCTTTGGCTCACTTCTATCGTGTTATAAAAGATAAATTTACAGATGGAGACACAAGGATGAAATTGCATAGGGTATGAGGCAAAGATAAACCTATGGAGACCTAAAGAAGTCACAGTTTGATGTCAGTTGTTACCTCGTACTGGCATTCTTAGTCACTCAGAAATGTAAGCAAGTTGCACATGCATGCTCTGCCGATAATGCTATTTGTCCCACGAAGTGTTCCTCCTTGACCAGTGACAAGCCAGGTCCTGGGAACTAAATCCTAATGCTATTTTATCACCAAGTGCTGCCACGCAGAAGATAAAACTCGTTACTCTCCCTGTTTTGCTGTCAGCCCCTTCTCCCCCAGCAGCTTGTCACATGCCATTCGCAGATTACACAGCTTTCATCTACCCAGCGGTGGACGCCCGTCTGCTGTGATTTTGCATGCTCGCGGCTGTAGGTCACGGGGAAGACTCAAAGCAATTCACTCTGCTGATGCAGCCGACGATCGTCCCGTTGCGAAGCCCACTGGTGGGCCACCAGGAATAGGAAGACCCAGCACTTACAGTGAGCAGCAACACTGACGTTGCGATGCTGTAGTGCAATTTTCAAATTTAAGGCTGCAGCTTCTCGTGTCTTTAGCCAGTAACAATTTGACAACTGCCTTCATACCGGCTGGGCTCCAACACCGCAGGGCTTCACCTTTCCAAGAGCAGTAGCAGTGGAAAGGAAATATGAAGAAATTGGAGAGAGCAGTGAGACAGCGGAGGGCTTTGCTCCAGGGTGGCAGTGCCTCATCCTTCATTTTTACTGCGTTATCTGTCACAGATGTCCGTAGGCTACGGCTTCCTGGACTCCTGTAAGATCAGGCTCCGAAAAGGGGAGAACAGATGAAGGTCTTTAAGCAAACGAGAGAAATCAATTACCATGATAGATGGGTTGTAGCAGTTAGAGGTGAAGAAACAAAAAGCAGCCAGCCAGCTCTCCTACAGCACGCAGCACTAGTCCATGTGAAGTAGCTGTAGCTCCCCCTCAGGAGGTGTTTCCAGCCATGTGAAGCACCCACGGTGAGCAGAACCGACGTCCACCACCGGCTGAGCACAGAGACAGGAGCGGGTCTCACCTTGCCCTCTGCCAACCCTGTAGCAAGGACAAACTCAAGAGCATCTCTTGGTTGACTCACGAGCTTCTGAAAATACGGCCTTGAAGAGATTGCACTGGGTTTTGTCTGCTTGCATGGCTTGATGCTTAGCAAGTAGTCATCCATCAGCAAGGAAAAGATTTTTTTTTTTCCTTTGAGAAATCTGCTGATTTTTTTTAAGGGTTTTTTTTTTTTTTCATTAGTTTTGTTAATGAAAGCAGGCAAAATGAAAAAAATAATAGCACTGAGTATATCACACCTTAGGCATTTAACACGAGAGGCTCCAACAGTGTCAGGTCTTCAGAAAGCATCAAGCAGTAACCTTCTGAAAATGAATCCTTTCTAAAGTTTTTCAGTATAAGTACTCAAGAAATTTGACCTGTAAAACTACAGTTTACTTTTAAAAATGTTTCTATAACCTGGGAATCATTTAACTACAATTTTGACATAGCAATAATTAATCAATCAAATCCTGATGGATATTTGTACGTATAGTCATTGACAAGATCGTTACTTTCTTACCTCTTATTAAGGTAATGTTAATATTCAATTGCTTGCATAAACCAGATTTATTTATTAGTTTTAGGTGTAAAATAGCTTGGTAGTTTTTATATTAAACCCCCCTGCTTATCTCCTGTACTTTCTGTCCAGAAGAAGATTTGAAACACAGCATTTTTTTCAATATCAAGCAAAATATTCTATCATCTGAGGTAGTTTCTCAGTGCTCAGTGAGAAAACCAGGCCTTGCCAGATATGAATAGTGGCCATGTGTTAGATGATAGATTTTCAATGCGCTTGTTTAATTTGCAATCATACACAAACTTAACAGTAAACAATCTCAGCAAATAATGAGCAATTGATGTGGAGCATTTTTTACTAGGAACAACGAGCATGAGAGTCAGGATGAAGACATTGCTTCAATTTCATGGACAATGCGAATTAGAAACAGGCTACATACATTCTGTTTTAACTTAGGGAATAAAATGTTTTCATTGTCTAAAAACTAGATTTATTTTCAATAACACTCAAACCCTATTTTTCTTCCTCCTAGTGATTTTCCAAAAATTTTCACAAGTAGAGAGTAGCTGTCTTAAATACAGCCAATAAATTTTGTTCCTTAGTTGGCTGTGACACAGCAAACAATAACTTTCTTGCTATTAATTGATAGCTACAGAAAAGATGCAATGGATCACCTCAGACAGCTCAGATCAATCTTTTCATGTTTAACATTTGTTTCGAAAACACAACTTTGCAAGTGATTGATGCGAGGAAAATTGGCTACAGTCTCTTTTCTGCCATATTGGCTAGAAAGGTCTATATTTCACACCTTACAGACTAATTTCAGCGTTTGGGGGCTTCCTCAGTCGAGTTTCTCCTATGTACCTGTCCCAGCCCATATCTGAAGGTGCCTAAAGGATGCTACAATGAGAATGACAGTTCATGGTATTTTCAGAGGCAAGAAAAAAGTAGGTGGAAGCTCCACTTCTATTCCTGCTGTTAAACCTGACAGCTGAGTGACTTCAAGCCACTTTTCCTTGCCTCCCCGCCCTTGCCTCTCCTGCAGGACACAGCAGGGACCACTGCCACGCTCCCTGCTCGATGACTGCCGAGCACCAGCCCCAGGAGCCTTGCTTGGCCCCCCCTCTGCCCAGCACTAAAGCAATTACACCAGCAGATTGCAAGAGAGCGCAAAAAAAAGATGCAAAATCCACCAAGATAAGCCAAATCAGCCCAAGCCCGCAAAGTAAAAACCACGTTCTTAGAATAAGAAAGAAAAGGCTGCACCACAAGTACCCCCCACAGATGTAAAATGTGGATGGGAGAGAAAACCACAACTCAGTAAAGCAAGGGGAAGAAAAGCACATTGAGAAGAGTACGGGAGTAGTGGGGAAGGGGCTGCCCTAAAAGATAAACAAGCAGGAGGATGGGAAGCAAACCCTGGAAAAAGAGGAAAAAAGACAAAGAACAGATGGTGGTGAGCAAATAAAGCCAGAAACCTAGCAAGGATTATAAAACATTTTTATATAAACATCAGATGAGGAAAGAGCCCATAAGACTGGTAAAATATTATTTATTAACTCACAGTCTGCATTTTCTGGTGCCCACCTGATTGGCAGGTGTATGAGCCCAGTTCCCGCAGGGAAAACTCACTCTTCAAGTGAGGCGCTGTGTCTGGAGGGAGGTGTTTTGTAGTTGTTTTGATGTGGATTTTTGCCTACATCCACAGGCTGTGATTTTGCTCAGAATCCCTTCAAATGCTGCAGGGAAAGAAGCTGCCAAAGACTGTTCAATTTGCAGCTAGGACCAGGGGACACTCTGCCAAGCCCCTGTAAAAAAGGGTGTTTTCCTAGTTCTTCAGGCAGGGTGACTGTGGATGTCATACATGGGACATTCAAGTTAAAGGACTGAAATTCTTGGAGAAAAATGCTTGTGGAAAGCTCGAGCTGTCTGAAATTGGAAAATATTCTTGGTCTGGATAAAACCAGAGGAAACAGTCCATCCTTGTTATGCCAAATATCTCTACAACAGAGAAGATGTGCTAATAACTACCTCACCTAATTGCTATTATTTATGAAACTGCAAAAACGTGTTATTTTTACTGAAGCAACAAAAGTGAGACACACGGAAGGACGATACATCCGGGTGCCTCCGTGCAGGGGCACCGAGACAGACACTTTCCCTGCAGTACAAGCTCCGTGTTAAGCCACGGGCGGGCGCAGGGCGAGGCTAAATCAGTTTATTTAGTCTGACCGATCCTGTGGTCAGTTTGAAATCTGGGGTCAATGAGAAATTATAACCGGTGAGTTAGGCCAAGAGAGCTAGTCCAAGAATTATGTTTACTGACTGCATTGGATCCTACAAAGGCTATTTATTACCTCTTACTAACTAATTAAACTTACTACCAATGGCATGACCAACCCCTGCAGTGCCTTCTGTTGTTGCTCGGACCTGCCGTTCCCCTTGAAATACTAGAGCAGCTGTCAAAAACCAGTGACTCTACTGCTGTTGGCAATTGTGCTGGGTCGTGTGTTACGTGCTGTGGTTATTTTGTGCTATTTGTGTGTTAGGTTGTTATGGGCATCTTCCTATGGTAGCCCCTCTTGCTTGCAATCGTTGCAGAAACCTGTTGTGAATGAGTTGTGTCCTGAGACAACAAATCACAGTGGTTTGTTGTTGCTAGGTTTAACCTTTATCAGTTCATACTGTTGCCTTGCTCCAGTTTCTCTGGCTTCAGTTGCCAAAGCTACAGGAACTCTAGCTCTCAGATTTCTGTTTAAAAAAATATACATGAGAAGCGAGGTTTTGTTATTGCTGTCCAGACATTTCTGTATAGATTAGATGTGTATAGATAGATAGATGGCTGAGCAGTTTTCTTCAGGAGTCATTATATTATTTACTACATTTTACCCTGTGCAGTGGATTGAGCACAACAGAAGTTAATATTTACCTATCTAAAGCTGCACTTCATTGCAAACTGGCTAAAATCATGCCTCCTGCCTGAAAAGCGACATATAAAGCATTGTACGATTGCAATAAAACCCCAAAGGCTACATATGAAGTGGATAATATTTAATGATAAAAGATAAATTGTTGAGTCATGTCTGACTAAATTAGATGCATCTTATTTCTGTTCAGCTATAGTCCCCTCTAGCAGGGGACAGACAATACCTTTTTAAAATGAGAACAGAGTTTTTGCAGTAAATGTAAACTAACTGAGAGGAACTTCATTGACCTCTGCCCCCTCTGAGGGCACAGGGATTTTTCTTGGCCACCGACATTAACTTTTTCATTTTCCTGGGTACATATTCTTGGCCTGTGTGATCAGCTTTATTGGTTTCACCTACACTTTTAAGAAAAGAATGAAATGTCTTTCCTTGATTTTATACTTTTCAGTTGACGCAGACGTACGATTTTGAATATGCTTGCTTCCAAGCCCAAGGAATGACCCAACAGGTCTCCTACGGAAGCCCTGCGTGGGGCAGGTGGGAGGTGCAGCCCCAGTTAGCCTCGCCAACAGCCTCAGTGACTTTCTAAAGCATCTCAACCCCGCGCCATGACCGGCCACCGCAGTCTGTACTTCCTCAGAGACCAGACATTTTTGCAAGGTTTCTTACATCAAGCTGATGTGTACAATTCCTAGTTCTTTTCCTCAAATGCTGTAGAAAATCCTTCTACAAATACCAGATCTCCTCCAGGCTTGCGTTCAATTTGCAAATGCTGTACGCATCTGTGTGTTTGTCATCTGGAGGTGAGGGGAAGGCATTGGAAAGGCCCCTTTTGGCAATGTCAGGATGTTATTTGTGCCAGTTAACACGGGGTTCCCACAAATAAAGACACTAAACCTTTAGCACCATAGCCACAGCTGCCTTCTTTCTTTAAAGTTTTTGACTGTAAAACACTTTAAAGTGTTTGTTAGTGTCTGCAGTGCATAAAATGCTGATCTAATGCTTTAGGTTTTAAATCAAGTTGACACTTGTATCAGTCTTAGTAATTCATTTGTGGTTGCACAGAAATATTCCCAAACATACACACCACCCAAAACGATTCATTCTGAATGCCTTGAAGATAAAGGAAGGCCTTTTCCCACACAGCGCATAATTAAATGGTGAAATGCATCGCTGTTACCTTATGGAAACCAGAAGTTTAAAGGGATTCAAAAAGAGATTAGGGTAGTTAACAGAAAACAGGTTAGCGCAGTGGCTCTCGAGCACAATTTTGCCCATACAGCTTGGAGCTTACCATGAGTCACAGCAGATACCAGACCCTCGATGAACCACGTGCTGGTTTTGGTACTGTTCTCCCGGGCATCTGCTGTTGGCCACGGCCGGGGCAGGACATGAGACTGTTCCTATGATCTTCACTGCCTTCCCTGGGAGCTGTGGATACAACAATCCTTCCTGCAGCCGCCTCTGGAGCAAAGTTATGACACTCTGGGAAGAGACCGCCAAGGCGTTTAAGCTGCGTCCTTGGGAGCAGATGCCCTTTGCTCTTTCTTCTGGTGGTACGCGTTCCAGCTCCAGTACCGTCACAGAGTTAAGATTGGGCTAGATGCGCACATGGGTGCAAAGAAAAGGAGAGTCTTTGCAAAGCCAGATACTACCACGGTCCCTCCACTCTGGGACTATTGATGAATGTTTATGCTCACAGCACTGACTGTTCATTAGCAGAAGCTGTCATTTTTTCATCTGAGATTACTTAGCTGAAGTGTTTTGCCAGTAAATTTCTGGCACCCCTCTTTGTGAGGAATGCCAGACACAGCAAACTGCTCACCACTTGCTGCATCTACACTTTTAAATAATTGACAGTTCAATTTTGTTCATTTTTACAGAGACATTGATGTATCTGGCAGTTCCTTACGAGATGCCTCTGTGCTCAAACTGCAGCCACATCTGAAGAAACAGCAGACTGGAGATGCGCTATTTCTTTTTGCTCTTTCTATTTAATCTAAATAGCTTCAGCCTGAAATGCCAAATATTGGACTCTACCATCTCCTTTATCTCTTTATGTATAATAAGAAGGAAACATATTTCCAAAGATGACATTTTTATTGTGAAATAACCTGTTGGTTTTTAAAATACTGTTTTAATTTCCTGTTTTCCCGAACTCTTCAGTCTACCCAAACTAACTGAGTTTTCTAATGCTGTCCCATCATTAAAAAAAAATAAAAAAATCTCAGCAGACATTATTTAAGTATTACTAAAATCCACCAGGGCCTTTCTACAATTTCTGACTTGATTCTTTTTTGAGGAAAACCTGGTTGAGAAGAGCTGGAGGGCACGAGCAGCTGGAAGGGGACAAGCAGTGGTTGATAGAAGGTTTGGAGACAAGTTTTGTGAATGACAGTGATGAAGGTAGGAAAGATGGAGGTTTTGCTGTGTTTTCTCAAGAGAGCCACTCTCTATGCTTTCCTGATCTCTTCCAGACCCTTGTGACTGCGCCATCAGGCAATGCAGTTGGGTGTGCTGGTCTGCAATGCCGCAGCTGTGCTGGTGGCTCACAGGCTGAAATTCAACTTTTTAATGTACCTGAAACTTGACTGCTCAACATGGTGGAAGACTGGGGCCTAAGCCCAAACCCAGCGTCCAAAGATAAGAGCCAGCTGAAGGACCTGAACACAGGTCCAATGTGCTTGCCATGTGAAGACAAGCAGCCACGTGCTGTAATCCTAACCATCCTGTTCAATGGTCACATATCTAAATATCCTATTAAACTCCATGGCAACAAACAAAAAGAGAATGGAAATATAGAAATCTTGCAGATCAGTAGATGTGCCCTGAACTTTTGAAAACTAGACCACTTGGATAAAATTGCCTAACTTCATCATTTTGGTGCAACAGGGAGGGAACTTGAGCTTTAAACTCTTTAGTTTATTATCACATCTAAGCTCTTGCTCACATTTTTGATCAGATGGCGTGGATATACTCAAGAGGGAATATCATTCTCTGGTGGGGGCTTTACGTAGTTTTGCATAACAGATTAATGATTTTACTTGGCTTGTTTATAATGTTCTGTTGACTAGAGAAGGGTGACTTTATTTGGAAGAAATGTTTTTCCTCTGAAAAATGTTTATTTATGTCAACCAAAATTCTTTGTGATTTGGCTGATATTTTTGGGCCAAAAATAATTAAACCTTCAAATATTTCAGAAGTTTAAATGTTTTGATTTGTCATTAACTTGAACTGTTTTCCTTCCTGCTTTACTAAGGACTTTTTAAAAATAAAAATACTTTTATTCAGTTCTCAAATCTATTTTTGGTGGTGGTGATGATTTTAGAATGACTCGATTCATTGAACCTTCTTTACTCCTTTGTTCAGTTTTGGGGGGTGTCTACCAAAACTAGCAGCTTATTGTCTTAGCATCTCTGCCATTCAGGCAGGGATAACTATTTGTCCTGCTTACTGCAATTTAGAAGTGCCTTCCTAGTGAGACTCGCTGCTGCAAAGCATTAACACTCCCTTAGCTAGCTGATCCACAAGAGGAGAGTTCGTATGCAAAGTAGCAAGTGCTCAAAACAATGCACAGGGAGCTTATGGTCACTGCATGGGCGCTATGCTCCAAACCTGGGTGCACAGTTTCCTAGGTGTTCTTAAGAGTTGGGTCTGTTTTTACCTACACGAGACTGTGTGTTTAGAGGGTTTTTTTTATTTCATTAAATATCTCACACACGAACTTCTTAATGCCCTCTTGGCCCTACTTCTCATGCCAGCAGAAGCAGCGTCTCACTTGTAAAATGGGGTCACACTATTGCCTTCTATCAGTGCTTCGGCGTTTTAAATTCAGCAGTTACCTTGGAGGTAAAGGCTCTAATCAGCAGTTTAGAGGGTCAGGCTCACTCTCATAAGGCCTTTCTCATCTGATCAAATCTGGATTTATTTGGTGCTCAGTGGTACAATTTCAGTAGAGGGAAATGAGTCTCACTGAACAATGCTTTTATCAATCTCGTGGCTCACGTCTAAACCGAACCCATAGTCAATATGTTCTTGAATAACAAAAGCCAGAAAAGGACAGAAATTGCACAGTGGTCACTGTGCCCAGTACAAACATGAAAATTCCCGCACACCATGTGATATCTCCTTGATTATAGATGCAAGGCTGAAGGCTCAGCTCATCTGTTTTAGCCAGAGGATTGTGCAGGGAGCCTGAGTCATTAGCCACCATGATACCCAGCTGTTTCCTTGCATCACTGAGTACTATGACAAATGTGGTCAACATTGTGCCAAGACAGAGTGCCATATCAGAGCAGAAAGTATCCAACTGAGCCCCTTTTGCCATAACACATCCCTTGACTACTTTTCATTCACCAGTCTCTGGGTTAACTGCAACTTACATTTTCAGGTCATTGATAAAAGGTAGGAAACTGCATTGATCAAAGATCTGATCCTGGTCATTTCTTTGACTAGGTCATACAGATTTTGCACTCTTCTTGTGCTGAAACTAAAATATAGTGAGGAAAACCAAGTAAAATACCAGGAACCTCACATCAGTACAGCAATCATTAGCAAGTAAATTCACAGCCTCATCAAAGCTCTATTAAATTAAATTAGTAAATTCTCTTTTCCCTCACCTCAAGTCTCTATTTCAGCCTTTGTGAACTGGCATTATGTATTTTACTGCTGTTTAATTCCCTCTTGAGTCATACCTCAGCCTTTCCAGTGTTTTGTTCAGCCAGGCCAACAAGTCCACAGTGATGACTCCAGTTGTCTCCATTTAAACATTGACTTAATATTTACATTTATATGAGTCCCTCAGGGTGTGTGGGACCACCACATTTAAAGAGCAGCCCCTTCTCAGGTATGTCTTTTAAAACTCCTGTGGTCTAATTATTGAGACCTGCAGCTTAACCTACTTGACTACTGCATTAGTGGAAGGTAGTTCACCATCAGCCGGCATAAAAGCATTGCCTGCTTGCCTCTTCTGTCTGTCAACTCCAGTATTTGCCTGACATGAACTTCAGTGCTAAGTCTGTCTGCTTAGCTTCATCCGCTATGGCTGACTCAGCAGGATTAACAGCTTCAGTCATTCAACAGCGAAACCAGTCACAAACCCAAGAAACAACGCCCAGCTCCTCATCTTCACAGTGCTGCAAGAAAGCAAGACCCATGGCCCAACCATCCTGTGCAGGAGCTCACCAAGAACAAGCCAGCACGTCCGTCTAACTCCAGAGCATCCCCTTAAAAGCACTCAGGATATTTGCAATGACAGTAGCCGCAGCAGGAGGGTGAAGCCTGTGCTGCTTCTGTGAAACTCAGGACAAAGCAGGCAACATTCAGTCTTCTCACAGGAAGCTTCTCTTCACGCTGCTGTTGCTTTGTTCACCCAAGTTTGAGTGCACTGGATCAAAGGTTCATCTAAACCAGCAAATCTAGTTTTTCCAGAATACGTTCCCAAGCTCCAGCCAGTTGCAGCTGAAGAATTTCCTGAGCCAGAAGCAATGTCTTTCTATTAAGACCCGTAGGCAGACTTTTCTTCCACAAACTTTTGCGAGAACTTTTTAAATCTTACATACATAGGCATATATATGTATGGCACATTTTTTGTTGCTATAGATATGTTAGTTTAGAGGAGACCACATATCATTGATAAGCAAAATCAATATTAGAGCAGCTGCTTGATAGGGGCCAAATGGTTATATAAGCAAAATGAATCCAATTAAAAGCCCATTTTTCTCACAACCACAGTCTTCTGAATCATTCATTGTTCAGGCTGAAGTTTTCCATGCCTAAAGAGAGGTTTTTTTCCTTATCCCCTTAAAGTCACAGCAAAATCCCTGCAACCATTTTTAGGTTATGGGAGAGTGATTCTAACCAAACTTTTTCCAGAAGAACTACAGTAAAAACAGATGAAGTTTGAAACTTGGCCATAACTGAGTAATCAATGAAAATTAGTGCTCTTGCATGCTTTGAAAGGAATTGGCTTTAATTTAGCAAAGTTGTAGCTTTTCAAAAACAGTGTGCTGTATACTCATGGCTAAGATGTTGTCTGCAGGTGGACGTACTACTGGCGTCAATGAGCGCATTCACTGATTTCAAAGAGATCCCTAAGTTGCTGCAGAATCTGCCATGCACCAAAGTCAACATGTAGAAGAATAATTCTTCTATGGGTATGATGATAAAGAAATACCATCCAGAGCTTGCTTTCATAAGCAAACTCTTCAGCCCTTGAACCTCCTCCAACCTTCATCAGGTGCGAGAGGGCCCTGTGCATGCTCAGACTGTGGGAATAGGGTAGCAGAGGTAAAAGGGAAGGAATGAATAAACCAACTATCTTTTCCAAGAGCACTACCGAGTCTGAAAGAAACAGTTTCTCATTCTTTTCTTCTGGGAAGAAAATCCTTGCAGCAGCTCAGTTTCGGAGGGCAAGGGAGAGTGCTCCCTCAGAAAACCTAGTAGTCCCTTGGTTGTCAGGGACTCCCCTAGGATACAAATGGTGGTGATTAGGACCCCTTAAGACAGGTCTTACCTCATAACTCTTTATTTCTTGGATAAGTGTTTTAACTCCTTTTCAGCCAGGGAACAGGATGAGTCCTGGGTGAACAGAGGCAACTGGAGACTCCTGCTGTTCTCTGTGCACTCCGTGAGACACTGACAGTGGCTGGGTCACCTTCTGAATGTGACCACTTTCTTTAAAGAGTCAACAAAGTTAAACAGCTGATTGCTTAGCAGCACATCTCCAGAGGCATCTGTTGCTTCTGTAAGGAATTCACTGACTGACTAAATAATTCAGACTAGGCAAGAACCTTGGTAGGGCCAAATGCTTCAAAAATTGATAGGCCAGTGACCAAGTCAGGCTACTTGAACTTCCCTCTCTGCATTTTGGAGTGAATGTTTCCTTTAATGGTAGCCACATCTGATTATTTTTAAAGCCTGCGTGTGCTTGAAACAATATAAGAAATTGTGTAAGGCAACACCCAGCAAAACAACAAACAAAACCCAGCCCCAGCTTCACCCAATAACACTTTCTGAAAGTTCTCCTGAAGTATCTCCTTATACCTAGGCATCACTCATTTGCACATCTTTGTTTACTTTACATGAATAAATGGTTCCCACAATTTCTGAAAGGTTTCACTTCTGGCATTAATCTTCAAAGAAATTCTTATGAAGCAATTTCCGCCATGTCAATTTATAGCTCTTTAAAGTAAGATTCCTCTTCTGGGAGTCATTTCCTTGGATAACTAATTACAAGAGCAACCCTTTTTTGACAGAATTTATAAATGCAAGAATAAAGAAAGATAACACCATTCTGACACATTGGAAAATTGCTATTGTACTTTTTTCCCTATTTTTAAAGTCTTTATAGCATTTGGACAATGCATGACAGATCACTACCTCGGATTTATGCACCACCAGGAAATGCTGTTATCCAGCAGGCAACAATGAAACAGAACTCTAGAAGTTATGTGTATGATTTACACTTATTGTACATTCTTCTTTTTTTCCCCATCAAACTAGAAGAATAGAAGAACTCTTAAAATATTTATCTACTTTGTCCTTCATCAAAGCACACAATGCCAAGTTCTCAGCCCTTTGAGAAAATGAAGTGCACAAAAAAGGTTGGCCAGGTAATATCACACAGAAGATTATGCAAGAACATGATGCTAGAATCACTTTTGATATTAAAAATGCTATAATGGATGACCTGAGGCAGGGTTAGGGATGAAGAAAAGAAAATTTATTGAATTCTGTAAAATCTTAGGTTTTGACTGCTTTACAAGTTTCAACCCTTTTGCAAAGATGCAGCTATAACTGAGTAAAACCTGTTAACATAAATCCAAAGATAAACAAGCCATGACAATTCCTATTTCTTTCAAAATGCAGAATTACTTTCAATCTAAATTGTAGCAGTATTCCAGATTGAACTATAATAAGCATCTGGTACAAAATAAGCAATTTATATGGTCTTTCCCAAACATCCAAAAAATATTTTAACGTTTGGTTAATCAGCCTCTAATTACCGGTGTAGGAAGGACTGGAATACTCTGAAGCATCTCAGCATAGGCAAGCAAGAACCAAGTCAGACTCAAGGAAAGAGTCAGCTTTGAAATCCTTTGGCAACATAACATAGTTGTTTCTGTTAGAAACCCTAAATTACCTTTTCTTTTATGAGCTCCCAATCCCACTAGTTGAGTTCTTAATTTTTGTCACTTGCCACAGAAAGACTTTGATCATGTGCTAAATAGTTTTACAGTAAATGGGTGGGACTACAAGTAGCAAGATACAGAATAAGGAATTTATCCTCAAGTGTCTCCCTCATTTTGATGGGTTGCCTTTGATCCCACAAAGACAGGATTACAACTTTAAAGTCCGTCGTAGCAGTGGGTGGATCACCTCAGGAACTGACCAGAGAACAAAGCACATTCCAAAGACAGAAATTGCAGGACCTGGCTTAAAACCCTGAGCTGCAATTCAGGGACTTCACCAAAAAAAGAAACCTGACACTTGTGCCAAGCCATCTGACAACCACAGAATTTGGGAGAGCGTTCAGCTCACTTCCTTTTTTATCTGTTTGTCCAGCCTCCAGTTTTCCTCTTCAAGATCACCAGGTTTGTTCTTCAGCAGCCACTGTCAAACAAAGAGTTATTCCTTGAATCGTATTCTGTTTTGCCTATACCTTGTGCAAATAACAGGAACTGTTTAACATTTATGGGAATGTAACAGAGAAAAGAATCTGGCTCTCCATTCCTTAGGGCAGCTTAAATACTGAGGATGCTTTTACAGTGTTGAAATGCTTCAAAACTGAGGAATCGGAAGACAAAAAAGTGCAAAAAGCATTCAAAATGTCTACAATAAAGAAAGAGAAGGAAATAAAAGAAGTTAAAGATTTATTTTTTGTTTGGTGAATGCCAGCAGGGAATTCTTGAAATTCTTCAAGCTACATTGAGCTACATCTTCTAGATCTAAATGTGAAACTGCACAGGATTTAAGCACATGCTTCAAAGGCATTTCAACCACTGGCAATTTCTGCTCCCACAGGAAAACTACCTCTTTTCTTCTCATTCCTCTACATCTTCTACAGTGTCTTCATTAAAGTTGTTTCTGACTCATAAGTTTATTTTTTGAGTAGTGAGTTTTTGTGAAAATCATAAAGGGACAGATTTATTGCAGAAGGAAGCACAAAATGATGTAATTTTCATGTTGTGAGCCCTCTTCCATGTATCTAAGAGAACCGTCCTGTGTGAGAATTCCCACTGAAGCCCTGGGGGAGAACTAGATTCAACTGAATTATTCCCAGATGGCTAAGTTACAGTTTTATACTTACAGATATTGAAAAGAGGGAAACCTTGTGGATGATGCCAAGAAGTGGGAATTCTTTCTCCTGTGCCCCATCGCAGAAATGGGCCCCTGGCTTGAAATCCATTTAGGGAAGGGAACTGTTTGTATCGTGTTTGTATTGCAGCACTCTGACCAGCGGGAACATCCATAGGAAAAAACAGTTAAGCAAACCACCAACAATCCATTTAAAACAACAACAAAACCTGTTGGGAAATTTCCTGGGAAGAAGATACTACTGTTATACTTGGGGCGGTTCCTCCAAAATTTCCACAGAAAATCATCCAGATTTTAGGCACTAATACATAACATCCGGTGACTGGTTCAGCCCTTGAGCCACAGATGACACTTCGCAGACTTCCAGCAGCCAGGATCTTGGGATCCAGCTGGTATTTTCATTTGTGCAGAGGACTCAGACCCCATTCCCTGCAAGCAGGGTGCCCAAGCGGACTCCTCTCCCCCAAAATAAACTATGCCTGTTCCCTTTGTAATTGCCCTGCTCTGAATAAAAGCTACTGATAAGCTTAATGACCCTCCTAGGCTGCAAACAAGAGATTTAATTCCATTAAAAAGCCAGGAAACTCTTCCTACCTAACTGTCTATGGTTAAAACAACCTCTCTCTGTGGCTGATCATGAGATATTCCGCTTTAAGTAGTGTGTCAAAACTTCTGCAAATCATTTTTAGAGGTTTCTAAATGCGTTATTTATAAGCTCCTTTCCTCTCTCAGAATTCTTTATAGTTGGAATTGTAGCATTAATGGAGCTTGGCGTTACAGGCAGAGACAAAAATAGAAACAATAAAACTTTAAAACTCACTAAAATATTTTATGAATAAGCTGCTGTAAAATATCAGGCATCTACAGAGCACACTGTGGTGTGAAATACTCTAAAGGCCTTATTGTCGCTTCTTGGAGATGACCTACATAACTCACTCACAGCATCTTCACTCAGAAATAGCGCATCTTTCCAAATACAGGCTGCAAACCCTTTTCAGACCACATTCCAAAAATGTTAAAATCTTTATATATATCCCATATACATATCTCTTTTATTTTCACATCTCTAAAATGGAGAGAAATGATTCAGTAATGCAACATTTAATAGAAAAATGTGCTTTCAGTCATCTGACTACAGCTCCCCAGTTTGAGTTCAATTCCCAAAACAATTTTTGGCAGGAAGAGATATCTGGGGGGAAACAGAGGCAGGGAAACCAAAGAGGAAAAAGAGGTAGATTAGTGAAATTGGAAGCTTAAATAAAATGTGCCTGCCTTTGAATTTTCATGCATTATTTATTAAATGCGATCATCTCTATTACATTTCAACATACCTTGATGAAAACTCAAACAAAATATTTTTAAATATTTGAATCCCTGGGCAAAATTTGAAACAACTCTATTGATCCAAAATTCACATCAAGAAATGGCAGTTCTAGATAGCCTAATGGATTAAACAGAGCTCTGTGAGTTATGGTGCCTTTAAGAGTACTGAAGTCAGTGCCAATACTCATGATCCAGGACACCACCATCTCAGCACATTCTCTTTTGTATTTGCATTCATCTTTTGTGCAACTTTTTCAAACAATAGTATTTTCTTTCTCTGTGTAAATCAAGGTAAATTCTTTCTTCAAATACAACTGAGTGAAGCACTATTAATTCAAAAGTGTTCAACACATCTTTTTGTTTTGTACTTCTGAAGAAATATGAAGATCCTCTAACAATTATTAGGGACAATAAGCATTACTCAGTTCATTACTAAGTGAAGGGAGAGAACACATATGGGGATGAATATGGCTGAATTAACAGCTGGGGTATTTTGCACTCATGAATCAAATAAGCGCTGGCTGCAAATGCTTCAGGTCTACTAATGTTAAGTTGCAATAATTTTTGGTATTACAAGAATGTTGGAATAACAACTGAATTTGATTTATTTCAAGATGCTGAAAAAGTAGGTTCTGAGGAGATTCACAAAAATTACTCAAGCACTAGAGTAAATGACGCATGGTGTGACAGTAGAAAAGGTCAATATTTTTAGTAGGTAAAAAAAGATTAAAATAGATTTGGTTACAGTGAGTAATCATATTAGAAATTCAGGTGCTCCTTAATCTAGAGCAGAGCAAGGTTTTATAAGAATCAATAGCTGGAAAATGTAGTTTGACAAATTCATATGTGAAATTAATCCAAATTCCCTCTTATAAACTGACCAAGCTCTGTTCCAATCAGGCTTGTTTCTCTCACTGGCTGTAGTGGAAAATATTAAACAATCCAGAAAAATCTATCTGAAAAACAATCCAGAAAAATCCATCTCTACCAATGATCTTGTTTCAGCTCTGTTCTTCCCTTTTTAAAGGTCACCCTTTGCTCCCTCTCTAGTAGTGCTCTCCCCACCACACTATTCATCTAATTGACAATATACTCTGCAATAAATGTATAATGTAATTCTAGAATTAACTTGTTTGCTGCTGTGTCAAATGCTTTTCTGAAACTCAAATACATTAATTCCATTGAATCTATTTATTGAGCTATCTCCTCAAAGATGGCAGCATTTAGGCACATGACCTACCCTGATACCGGTGCACAATACTATTTCATCTGTGTGACATGATTTTTCTCCAAAGCTGATTCTAATTTGATGGAGGTAACCATTCGAGGTTTGTGTGAATCACTTTATTTTCCCCTTCTTTGCTAGGGGGACTCAATCATGATTTTCTAGTGGCATGCTCTCAACCCTTCCTTGATGAAGTTATTTAAATGCCATGCCATACCATGCTGTTGAGCCGGTTAACTCCACACACACATATTCTTTCCACACAATCTTAGGACAAGGGCTATTCTTTCCCCTCTATTTGAGCACATTAAGATCTTTGAGGTATGTTTTCACCTTATGCGTGGTCTCTTCCTTCCCTGCCCTTACTATTACCTCTGTCTTGCCATTCATCCCATGGTCAACATCATCCCTAGCTCTACTGCCAATTAAAGGTTAAAAATGCTTCCACTTGAGCCAGGCGAGATTATTTTTAACCTCTACCTCATTTTCCAGGGATCCTACTTCTTTTCTTCCTTTTTATGAGCAAAGAACCTTTGGCAATTTGTTGTAATTTTCTTAAGTCTATTTACTGACTTTTTGCAATGCTTACATTCAAAACATACATTCTTACTGGGTAGTGCATGTTTTCTTTGTTCTGGATAATCTTTGCTATCCAGACAGTTCCAGCTAATGTTCACTTCTTTGGCTTGATACAATTCTAAACTTCCTCAGCATTCAGACTGCTGGGTGCCAATGTCTTCACCTCTACACTTAAGAAAATTTGCTCTTTGAAGTCAGTAATCCTAGAATTTAGCTTACATGACACAGTAGGGAATATGATCAAAGCTATTTTGGGTAGTGTAGATATGTCAGTGTGATGTTCCACTTGAGCTAATGTACTTTGAATCTGTTAGCCAGAGCAAAGCATGTGGCAGTACAGCTTCAGATATTCAAATCAGCCCATTCAGAACTAATTTGGTTACCTTTGCTGGCCAGATACTGTTGCATAGACATAATTCTTAGTTACAGACCTACTTCTTCCTTTTATTTGAACAGGTTGGTGGTTTTTTTTATTTAAACAAAACCAACTTTTGATTACAGATACAAGCTTCTTTTCTACATTCAAGTGTTCCATAGTGTGTTAATTACTTATCAAAATAAAAATTAATACAGATCACCCTTTGTCATTAACTGTGTGAATAAAAGTGTTAGCTCTATATGGTCCAGCGTGATTAGTAACGTCTGTTCAGCAGCCATGCATATATTACTACACAGAAACATCCCAGCAGTACAATTACAGAAAATCCTATGTGTACATATACACCTGCATCTAAGTCAACCTTAGAGACTACAGCAGGCTCTGTAACCAACCAAACCCAAAAGGAGCTCTTTGGCTATCTTCTCCCAAAGTGACAGTAATCCAAACCAGCTTTCTTTTTGCTGTCCCTCCCCATTTCTTTACAGCCTACAGCATTAGTAATGTACAGTGCTACCACATCACCTTTTGCCTTTAGTTCTGCTCTCCCTGAACAGCACAAGTGTTTTTGATACTTGTGTTCCAACTGGAATTATTATACTTTATTTTACATCCGGCACAAGCAGCTGAAGCTTCAGCATGCTGCAAAATATCTGAGAAGCATACAGGAACCTCAGTTGTATCTGTCTAACCTCATTCAATAATGTACCTGACCTTTCATCACCCACTGCATCATCTACCTGATCCCTATTCTTGGTGGTAACACTTCTTTCTTACCATAACAGAGTTACAGAATAATTTAGGTCAGAAAAGACCTCTTGAAGTCTATAATTCAACTGCCTGCTCAAAGCAGTGCAAGCTTCAAAGTTATGTCAATTTGATCAGTGCCTTGTTCAGTTTTGCGAACCTCCAAATCTCTTGGCCATTCCCCTTGCCTCTGTGACTCCTTTCTCCCTTATCCCCTCCCCACTCACCTGATTTTTCTCTTCCAGGTAAGAGAACCAGGCTTGAGAAGTTACGTGTGTCCTCCCTGACCTTCTCAGCACTGTCTTCCCCTATCCTCCTCTTCTTGGCAGAGTGCAAGAACTCTGCTGTAGGTCACCTAGGCTGCAAGGTCTTGAATCCTCAACCTATCATGACTATCCTTGACAGACTCCAGCAGAGGGTTTTTTTTCTTGTGAGACCGCAGGTGAGCAAAGAAAGTGATTTTGCTCCTCAGAGGTTATTTCTCAGTATCAGGTCTTTAACATGTAATTCTGTCCCTGGCAGGCAGCACAACACTATCTTCTGGACCAGTTGAGCTGGGTGGCACTCAGTTCTTCTTAACAGGGAGTCCTCCCTGACAGATCTGCTCCATGCCTGTATGTATCTATGCTCTTCCTTTCAACTGCAGTTTATCCCCTCTTCTCTTCTCTGTCATAGACTTTTGCATATCACCTTCTTTGTTCATTGCTGAGACTCATAACATCTCTGCTTAGGAGATATATGCAGTAGATAAATGTACACACATTTCAGAAGCATGTAATCAGCAGTCACTGTAAGGATTTTGCTCAGATTGTTTATAATTAATTTCTCTCTTAGGAAGAATACCCCCAAATTTGTCTTTTTTATTATTTGAGGCAGTTTTCTGGTAAATTAAGCAGCCCGGGGGTGATGGGTTTGATGGTGTTCTACCAGTCCCCATTATTGCCACAAAGCATCACTGATTCTGCCATGGGATACAATATCAGGCAGTTTTGTTTATACACGTGAGCATTATCATTGCTACAAAACAAGGGCTGTAACAAAGGACTAGCAGCTCTACACTCCCCAAAGAATTATCTACCAGTCTTCAAAAGATCTTCCTAAGCAGTTAATGTCTCAAGCAGGCGGATGAACTGGACGTGGCTTTTACTCAGTCTCATGTTTTAAAATTCAATTATCAAGATGTCCTCCTTGCTTCGTCATTTCATCTTTACACTACTTGCAGTAATCAAATTTCCTTGTTGCTTTTTGTTTCTATGGTATAAACATCACTACTTAATTCAATTTAAGTCACAAAATACCTCATTAAACCCCATCCAGAAACTGTTGGTAAGAGGAGGCTTGTATTACTAAACCCTCATTTATATCTAATTATAATGATGGAACATACCACATTATCTTAATAGGAAACATTCACATCTTGGTTTCACACCTTAACTGATTAGGGATCAGAACCCCCAATTTTCAGTTATTAAAACTAAGTTACAAGAAACATATGAGGGATGAAAATGGTGGACACTGGAACATTTTAGCTAGATATAGAAAAAATCTGGAGGAAAAAGTGACTTCAAATGTACACAGCATATGATATTCAGCAACAAAGTTATATGTAGCTTTCTGCAATTCTGCTGCCAGAGAACAGAGTAGGCTGTTGAAACTTATCTGTCTCTACCCAGTGAATGTGTGATCAACCAATGGCACAAGATGCTCCATTACTGTGACAGAAGCCAAAATTCAAAGTGCAAAAGCTATATGACTGCGGAGTTCAGCTTAAAATTGAAAAAACATGCGCACCTCTCAAAAAAACCCATAAAACCCCCCAAAACCTGAACACAAACCCCCAACCACCACTCAACAACCCACTTGACAAACCCCAAACCTTTCCTGGCTACCTTGATGTTAACAGTTACTGGAATCACTTTGACCAGCACTTGACCTCAGGTGAAGTGCTTACAAGACAAAGACAAGGACAGAAATGCCTGTCTGAAGGCATGATTATTCCGTGCATTCAGCAAAAGCAGTAGCAAATCAGGCAGCAGACTGTAGTTTACATAAAAGTAGAATGAGGAAACAGTAAGTGACCTTTCCCTTACAGACCTTCTCAGACTTCTCTAAAAGTCACTCCAAAATAAGCATATAAAGTAAGGCTTGCATCAATCACCGTGAAGCATGGAGGAACCTCCCCTCCAAATTACACCCCCCCCGCCCCATGCTGGTTCTACTCTCTTTTCCAGGCTCTTGATTTCCCTTCTTTTAATGCTCCTTCCTGCTGGTTTACAGCCCCGCACGCCGGGGAGCCAGTGCTCTGCTGCCAGTGACTCTTGTTACAGTACCAGGGAGGCACACATGTTGTCCATTTCTTCCAGGTGCATTTTTAATTCAAGTCCCGCTGAAATCAGTGGAAGAAGTCTTGGGGTGTTGGATCAGAACCCAGTATTTTCAAACCTTTTGAAATTAAATGAACCCTACAGTTTGTTAAAAGGGAGATGCTGGAAATGAGTCTACACGCAGCTAGACGGAGCTTGAGACAGGAATTTCTGAGGTCAACACAAGTAAGCTTGACTTGTTACTATTTTTTTTTTTTTTTTGTCATGGCACCAGTAAGACCATTTTAGAAACTTTTTTGAATTTCCCATTTGAAAGTTTTCAACAAAATGCTGTAAGCATATGTAAGTAACAGCAAGGTGTTCCCTCCAGGCTGGGCTAGTGAGTGGGCATCATCTAGCCCCATCCGCTCTCAAATGCCACCTTTACATAACAGCTACTGTTGGTTGACCAGCTTTCTCAATCAACAGCTCAATTTCCATTTTCTGAGAGCTTTTCATAGGTAATTAACATGCAGTTTTAGGGAAGGCAATCAGGATTGTGTTAAATACTCTAAGCTTCAAAAGAAGTGTTAAACGTAAGATTATTTTCAAATGGATAAGGTGATATGGACATGGCTGACATTTTTAAGTGTAGTTTGTAGTATGACAATCCTTTGTTTTGAACATAATATTCAAGAAATTTGATTTTTCTAATTGTAATGACATTTCCAACTGATGTTTTGAATACTATGGTGGATCAATTCAGTCCTTTACCATGACACCTGCATTTTCAGGCATGTAGTTTGTCATCTAATGCTTCATCTGGCACAGGACTTGTTTGGGTCAGTCAAACATTTATACAGTAACAGGGCAACAATTTTGATTTTTGTGACTATCACATCAGCTAAAGGATTTGGTATTTTCTACATTGCTCAAGTAACTCATACATGTCAAGAAACAGCTATTTCACAATTCTAGCCTACCTCGATGCCTCGCTGTATTTCTTACAGATGCTCTTCTGTTACATTTTATACATTTCAGAAGAAAAGCATCTGACATTTTATGAGGAATGGCCCTAGCAGCAATGTAAAGTGCAAGTCTAAACCAGAAAGTTTTAGAGCCTCAGTTTTCCTTTCTGTAAGGCCCCTTTTCTTTTGCTAATGCGTCCACATTTTTTCCAATGTTTTTAAAATGTTACATGTATTTATGGCAGAATTTTCAAAGCCACCAAGAGGATTCGGATGCCAGACTGCAGTTCTTTTTAATGAGATCTGAACATCCAAATCCGTAGACAGACTGAATATACATTAGGCTTTGTATACGTGCTACCGAACAACTAGCAGAGTTAGCAGCTATGCAACACTCAAAAGTACATTCAATTTGATTGTGCAACACCTTAGTTATTCCAACCAGATCTTCTACAGGGAACTCAGCCATATACTGCCATAGTGAGTTCATTCTGTAGTGCCAGATACTAAGAGCAAGAAGCTGCGAAGCCATTTCACTTACAAAGTAAGCCAAATTCTAAATATAAAGCTCCCACCACCGTATATTCAATTACAAAGTTGCAACTGCCTCCTATTCCAATTAGCCTTTTTACAGGATTTTAGGGAATACCACCCTCCATTCTCAGCCAACCAGTGCCAGTTCCCTCCCTGCAAGGATTCCTCTGTGCCCATCACTCCCGGTGGGGAGGTTTTCAAGGAGCGATGTAGTCAGCACGCACTGGGAGGGAGGAGCTCTAATCCCAATGGCTACACATGCCTACGATGGCCAACTGGATTGCCAATTGGCCTTTGACTCCATGAGCTGTAGAAGTATGAAGCTACACGGTCACAATTGTCAGTCTGGTGCTAGCTGATGTTCTAGTAACGTTTCTTGTCAGGGCAGCGTTTTTTTGGCTTATAGGTCTCCCAAAGAGAAGAGTTAAACATAGTTCTTCTGGAAGCTACATGTCAGTTAAAGAAAAAAGTGACATACAGCAGGGAGAACTGATGGCAATCGAATATAAATGACAGTAGGAATCGGCAGTGCAACAGACTTAGCAACAAGGGTTCATTTTTATAGGAACTATTTTTATCTAAAACTGCTTTAGGAACAATTATGTCTTCAGCTGAAGATAAAATACAAACTAAATATGGACTTGTGTAGGCAACTAGTGTTTTTAGTATCATTTTAGAAAATAGATATATATATTTTTATAATCTGTAAATGATGGATTCCCTAAAAATATGAAGGTTTTTCCTCTTTGCACAGGAATCTGCTTGAATGTCAATTTAATGATTACTACTGGTAGATGGAATTTTGATATCCATTTGGTACTGATTTACACCAGTGTTTTCAAGGCTGCCAACAAGCAAATCCAGATGGCAGGCAGCCAAAATTCCAGAAAAGACAACTGTCTTTTATTTTATAGCTTATGCATTTTGAGCTTAATATGATTTTCCACTAACAAGTTCTGTACCTTCTCCAAAGTGCTAAAACTGGTGTGCAGAATTGCAAAGTAACACAGCCTTTTCGAGGCAAGCTAATATTAAACTCATGGTAAATTATAGAAGTTATACTGTTTACTTAGGGGAAAAAACAGTAAGGTTAAAAAGAACTACACATGATTTATTGCAGACACTTGTTTCAATGGTCACATTTTGAAGCTTGACTATATACAAACCGACAATATATCAGCTAAGTGTTGTTTCCTGTTTGATAGAGAGCGAGCAAATACGTAAGAGACAAAGAAAAGACTGCTGTAGCACTTGAGGAGCACAAAGTATGCATTGGTTATATCATGCACTTAAGTAGGATGCAAATCACATCTAATCTTTTCAGAAAGGCATTGAAAACAAGCTGCATTTGAAGGAGCAAAAAGGGCACAAACAGAAACATAGTTTTCTCACTTTTCAAGCAGAACTACAGGAAGTGGGCACACATCAGCATGGTGAGGTCCAAATCTTGTGCTATATGACAAAAAGCCACGACACACTGCACACATGATGCTGATCCCACAAGATCGCTCACTCTAACCACACTGTATGCTTTTCTTCCACCTGTTATGACCTGTACAATATATATCTCTATACACATCCAACTTGTAACAGATTCCCCGGCACCAATTAGACCCTTCCCTATAGCCCAGTTTTAATACACATGATGCAAGAGACTTTTAAATACACACTGACGAGAAACCAGAGTTACTCTAGATGTATTTTCTGTGTATTTTATTGATCTGATACAATATACAAGCATACACAGCAGTATAGGCATGTGTATGTGCCTGGATATACATACATACACAAAGTGCCACACGTATGATACATACAACAAACAAGGCCAGATTATCTGGTCTTGCAGAGATCTGCCCAGCACAGGACCCAGGACCAGGGTGAAGGCATACAAGCCCTTCAGAACTGTAACACTGTCCGTTCCTACAGCTGCCTGGGGACCAGGACAGCTTCTGTAACAGGACAGAAAAACAACAGGTATCTATTTTAGATCTAGTGATAGAGAAGATGGTTGCTTTTGTCTTACCACAGCACAAAAAGCCTGCTGGGGAGCCATGGCAGATGATGAAACTGCACCAAGTTCAGCAGGTTGTTGGGACCCAGAGACTGAGATGTGGGAAGCCTGGGCAAACACTAGAGAAAGAGTTCAATAGGAATCCTTGCTTTAATCTTTGTCCATACCCAATCCTGCCATACTTACACATCCCTCTAGTACCCTCCTCTAGTACCACCACAGAAGTGGTCAGAACCCAACAACATGCTAATAAAGTTTTTCCACAGTAAAGAATTACTACCATTGATTTATTATTGACATATTTTATCAGAAAAACATTAAAATTGGCCAAGTTGGTTATCAGGCACCTGGCTATGTGATTTACATAGGAAACCACAGTTGTTGGGAGCTGAAAGAGGAGATGCCTCATGGCCTTACAGTGTATTCTGGGAAGAACAAGGGGGACAACTACCAAGTTTACGGCTATTTTATATTTTAACTTTTTCAGCTCATGAAAACAGAAAGAATACTGGCGATATAGTTCTGACAGGCATATTTGGCTTGTTAAACAGTAACAAAATACATTTTAAGTCATATTTTTTACCATAAAATACTGACACAGTTAATAACCTAAACCTGAATTTCTTCCTCTGTTGCAAGTTCATGGCTTGGATCAATAAGACATGTTCCTATCATTTTCCCATCAGACATTACTGGAGAAGCAGTAGGGGTCTGCATGGTAAGTAAAGAGAGAGAAGGAGAAAAACTGGGGGTCATGGTTGGTGGAGGGTATCCAGGATTATGTATAAGTGGAGAACGAGGGCATTTTTTAAATGCTTGCCCTGATAGTATATTTGGCATTCGTGGTGGCACTGTCCTTATGCCAGGCTGAGCTACTGATGTTATCAAGGGAGGAGGGAAAACAAGAGATTTCTTTTCCTTAGGGAAGCTATGAATGTGTACATTTTCATCTTTCAGTTTTGCAATATCATTAAACACTGAGGCAAGTGGTTGAAATCTGGGTTCCCAGCTGAGCACATAATCCCAGTTATAACGACCTCTGAGATCTTCATCAGAGGTGCCAAGGGGTACAAGTGAATCATACCCAGAGTCCTGCCTATCTGACATTAAGACATATTCTCTTGTGAAGTCTGTCATTGTGTCTTTCTCTTTTATTCCAGTTTTCTTAAGTGTTTGAAATAACATTTTATGTGTGTAGGCTGTGTCACAGGCTTCTTCTCTGCCTTCCCTTTTAATGGCCTGCACATTCTCCAAGCTTTGCATGGTAGCCATGACATCTGTTTCTCCAGACTGACAGGAGAGCTGATCAGACTCTCTTGGGACCCCTGAATCCGGCACACGTGAGCCGCGCTCGCTCAGCGCTGAGCCAGCGCTCTTTCTGCAAGGATGCTCATTGATCCTTTTGATTTCCTCGTCCTCTGCAGTTTCTCCTTCAGCAGAACTGTGGCCACTGGAGTCTGAATGCCTGCAGAGGACACCATCATCCTTCCCCTCTCTGATTCCTGCCAGGCTCAGCCATTCTGCTATGGCACCCATGGGAAGCATACTGCTCTCAGTACTTTGGATTTTCGGGCAGTCCTTATCTTCGCTGGCTGAATTCCCATCAGTAGCTGAGGAGGATACTGCTACTTTTTTCACACAAGAGTTCATTAGATCTTTCCGCTTATGTCTCAGAATAAGGGCAATAAGACTGACTACAAGCACTAGGAACACCATCAAAGAGACTGAAACACTAATGGTCAGGCTGTATGCTGACACTATGGGATAACTCTCAGGAGAATTGGAAACATTAACTAAAACGGTGCATACTGTGAACTTTGACTCAATTTTGGGGCTATGAGCTCTTACCAACAATTCCAGGGTGTCATCATTCCTTTTGCTGCCATTTTTCTTTCTGTGAACAGTCTGAGTCAAATAAATGTTACCACTGGTTTGATTCACAGAAAAGAATGGAGAAGTTTTTAGCAGGGAATAATGAACAACTCCGTCCAGTCCACCATCGCTGTCTGATGCTGTCACTCTGCCAAGCAACTGGCCTGCTTCATTCTTCTCAGGGAGATTAAAGAAATACTGATCTTGTGTAAACACTGGGTCAAATTCATCTCTCCCCTCAATATCTACCTGAACTGTAACCATAGCCAGTGAGTCACCTTTGTCTTTTGCTTGGATTATGAGACAGTATCTATTCTGACTTTCATAGTCAAACATTTGTTTTGTATGAATATCTCCTGTCAAAGGATCAATGAAGAACATGTCATGGTCTCTAGGAGCTTCACGATGAGCCAAACACGAAGACTGGATGGAGTAGGTAAGGTGTCCATAGGAGCCTTTATCAAAATCCAGTGCATTAACAGCACACACAAAAGAAAAGGTAGGCAGATTTTCACTGACAATGCAGCTCAGGCTGGGAAACAGAAACAGTGGGGCGTAATCGTTATCATCGAGGATGCTAACAAGAACAACATAAAAAGCCACGTTTTTTACATCAGCTCCTCCATCTGTGGCTTGGATGACCAAAGTGAATTTCATGGTATCCTCATAATCCAGCATTTTCATCAAATCCACTGATCCTGTTTTCCCATCCAAGCGAAAATGTCCCCTGTCGTTTCCAGAGATGATAGCATAAGTGATCTCTGCATTAGTGCCTGCATCGCAGTCATTTGCTGAAACTTCAGTGACATGACTACCTACAGGGATGCTTTCTTTAACATGAATATGGTACTCCGGGCTGCTAAATACTGGAGGATTATCATTAACATCCAGCACAGTTATTAGCACAGTAGCAGTTGAATTCAAGGAGGGTGTTCCACGATCAGAGGCAAGGAGGACCAAACGGTGAGAGGAAGCTGTTTCTCTGTCGAGAGCATTGCTCAAAACAAGCCTGCCAACAAGTTTGTAAGACGTTTCTGACTCCACGACACTTGTTTCCACGGAGAATAAATTCTCAGCATTGCCATCAATAATAGAGTATTCAACATACGTGTTTTCATGTGTCCAATCATAGTCAATGGCTGAAAACGTGAGGACACTTTCTCCGACTGATGCATCCTCGCTCACGCTGACATTGTACAGAACCCTTGTAAATTGAGGGGCATAGTTATTTATATCTTCTACATGCACCTCTATGGAGGTAACTGCACTCAGAGTGGGACTGCCACCATCTGTGGCTTCTATCAGGAGTTGAATAATTTCCAGCTGTGTCACTGGTCCCGTAGTGAACACTGAACCTGAAAATAAAACAGAATTAACACAAGCCCACACTTCACACTCACTAAGGCAAGTAAATGTGATTCCAAAAGCTGAATCTAACCTGTCATATTTGAAAATGACTCAACTGTAATGGCTGCACACCCCAAAGTAACTTTCTTGCATCCAGAGAGTAGTGGGTCAACAGCTCAATGTCTGGATGGAGATCAGTGAAAAGTGGTGTCCCTCAGGGGTCCATATCAGGACCAGTACTGTTTAGTATCTTCATCAATGACATAGTGGAATCGAAGTGCATTCTCAGCAAGTTTGCAGACGACATCAAGCTGTGTGGTGCGGTACACACGCCTGAGGGATGGGATGCCATCCATAGGGACCTGGACAAGCTCGAGAAGTGGGCCCATGTGAACCTCATGAGGTTCAACAAGGCCAAGTGCAACGTCCTGCACATGGGTTGGGGCAACTTCCAGTATCAATACAGGCTGGGAGATGCAGGGACTGAGAGCAGCCCTGCCAAGAGGAACTTGGGGGTACTGGTAGATGAAAAACCAGACATGAGCTGACAATGTGCACTCACAGCCCAGAAAGTCACCCGCATCCTGGGCTGCATCAAAAGAAGCATGACCAACAAGTCAAGGGAGGTGATTCTGCCCCTCTACTCTGCTCTGGTGAGACCCCAACCCAGAGTACTGTTTCCAGCTCTGGAGTCCTCAGGACAGGAAAGATATGAACCTGTTGGAGTAGGTCCAGAGGAGGGCCAAAAATGATCAGAAGGATGGAGCACCTCTCCTATGAGGACAGGCTGAGAGGGTTGTTCAGCCTGGAGAAGAGAGGGCTCTGGGAAGACCTTACTGTGCCCTTTCAATACTTAAAGGGGGCTTATAAGAAAGATGGGGACAGACTTTTTAGTAAGGCCTGCTGCAGTATGAAAAGGGGTAATGGTTTTAAACTAAAAGAGGGTAGATTCAGACTAGATAAAAGGAAGAAATTTTTTACAATGAAGGTGGTGAAACACTGGAACAGGTTGTCCAGAGAGGTGTCAGATGCCCCATTCTTGGAAACATTCCTGGTCAGGTTGGACAGGGATCTCAGCAACCTGATCTAGTTGAAGATGTCCCTGCTCATTGCAGGGGGGTTGGAACAGATGAGCTTTGAAGGTCCCTTCAAAACCAAACTATTCTATGATTCTAAGAAATCATACCTAATGCTGTGAAGCCAAGGCCTATGCACAATGATGCAATATCAAATGCACATACTGCATTTAGACCAGCAAAAATTTCTTTCCTAGTAACAGGTTGAACATGCAAACTGCATGAAATAAAAGACAAAACAAAGCTAAGGAAATACAGGCTCCTTATTAGAGATGGCTATGCTGTGTGAGTTCATTACTGAAGGTCATTAGTTCTCCTGTTTGCTTGAAATCCAGTAACAGCATTATGGGCTTGTTTGTTATTTAGATAGGTTTGCCAATAAGTTATGTAAATGTGTTTCATTCAAAGTGCTTATCTAAACACGGAGGTTGGACTAGATGATCTTGAAAGGTCACTTCCAACCCAAACCGTTCAATGACTATGTTCATAAGCCATCTACTTCTACTTCACTCTTCACAGTGTGTAGCTAAGCACCACAGAGACAATGCTGTGACAATTCTCTGATTGCAGTTGTGAACAGCCATTAGCTGAACATAAAGACACGTTGGTGAATACAGAGTAACAAATGGGTAAAGGAGAAAACAGTTTTAACTGGGTGAGACCTTTGTATATTCAGTGTTTGTAGTCACCATGACCCAACAAACATCGCATTCAAGAATTCACCTCATGTAAACACCTAGGAACGACACATAAGCAATAAGAACTTGCTCACTGAACAATAGTTGCACATCATTTTGGCAGTATCTAGTATTCTCTGAAGTTGATACTCCCAAAAATCTCATGTACACATGCATACAAAGAGAGACACACACAGTTTTCCACTTTCCAGTGCTACGACATTAGGCCAGAAAATTCAAATCAGTAAATCTCTTAACTGTTGAAGCAAATTATGTACTTTGGAGAGAGTGTTCTCAATTTAGAAAACTTTTAAATTCTATTTAGGATTATATGATAACAAACTCTCTGAAAAAGCAATCTTAAAAACACATTGCTCGAGCTGTAGAGAAGCTCCATTATGATAGGTTCAACTTGTATTGAAAAATAATAAGTATGAACTTAAATTGGTGAAATGTTACCAATCAGTGCAAAACATCCAGCCACTGGCACCTATAGGATGTTGTGACAAGCTGCCTCATGTATGGTTCAGGGACAAACAGAACTCCAGTCTTTGTGCAATCAGTTCTTCATCCATAATAGCAGATTTAGCCAAAACATATGGTGGACTTTGGCCACCAAAGATTTCCAGAACTTGAGTGATCCCTGGCAACAGGTGAGGAAGTGCAATAGGACTCTTCAATTTACACTGAAAAAGCTGAAGTAATAAACCATGCTTGCAGACTCACCATTCTTGTGATCAATGGAAAATCCCTCAGAGGAAGGGAGGATTTTGTAGGAAATCATTCCATTATGCTCTGAATCCCTGTCCACAGCAGAGACTGTCAGAACAGTGACATCCATAGAAATGAGCTCTGGCAAGCTCACCTGACATATAAAGCAAAATTACAATTTTGATAGAGCTTAATAAAAGATTTCGAACATAAAAAAAAGCATTTTCCTTCATTTGATCTTATTAGAAAAAAACCCCATATATAGTTCCTAGCTTTGGAAGAAGTTTCACCTACCTGTTTTCTTCTGGGACAAAACTATAAAGAATTGAGATATTGAAAATGATGCATACAATACAGCCAAAATTTATAGTAAACTTTAGTAAAATCCATCCAGTTCATTATGACAATGAGTTCAGAGAATCACTGAATCTCTTTTTTCAATAGTATGCTAATGGAAGTAATACCTAAAATGGACTACAACTAAAATTGGCTTTTCTCCCTGCTTTCAGAAACACCTTGATTTTCGTACATGGAATACAGTCTGCAGTCCCCATCTGGAGTATATGATTGACCATTAAAAAACCCACACATGTACCCTGAAAATACCAGCACCAGAGCACTTAATCATCGCTGGATTATTCCTAGAATTTAGTTTTTCAAAACACCCCCTTTTTTCTTCATATAGTCTAGGAAACCAAGAAAGTCCTTTCCCTTCTTAAGAGCTTCCATTATTTGAAGTCCAGGTACAGTACTTTTGTAACTGAAGTTTCCTTCCACTTTATAAATAGAATTCCAAATGAACAGTATGATACAGCAGCTACCTTTGTCAGAACTTCAAGTATTTAAATCATTTTAACAGAGTGATTCTATATATATAATAGTCATATATGTATATATATGAAACTACATATGAAAAGTATAAATATGAAAACACTTGAAAGGACAATAAAAGGGTAAAAATTACAGGATGATGAATAGGGAATTATACATATCATTGACCAAAAAGAAGCAGTGTATCTTACCAAGCAACACATCAAAACATCAAGATTGTGGAGAGAGAAGCTCAGCTGTTTATGTTAGCATAGTCAATATAGCTACACTGTTTTGCATCAGTTAATATCCCTGCCTGTAGTGTCTGCTCCAATCTACAAAAAAAAAAAAATATCCTAGCACTCACACAAGCAAGTACTTGCCTAAACTATTCTCCAAACTCAGACACATAAGAGGGTGGAGGAAAACTTAAGGCAAGGTCTAAAAAACACTTGAGCATTAATAGTGCATTTTTTTCCCCCAGAATGTACACTTACGAGCTTAAGTAGGCAATTTACACAAATCCTGACAACTCAGGCACCTGAAAGTTTCACAGGTGCCTACAAGTCTGTCCACTTGTCTACAAATGACTAAATTGCTGCGCCTGCACACACTCAGAGGTTGAAATTTCTTTACTAAGCCAAATGTTTAGACTTATTTCTTGACTAAATCTGTCTGAGATTTATAAATGAAGTATTATTAAATCCAAGTCTTCTGTGGTGCCTCATATTTTTGGCTCTTAGCACATCTACCACACACAAAAATCTCCAAGTCAAGCAAACAGCTCAGTTCACAGCATCACAGAATGGCTGAGGCTGGCGGGAACCTCCAGAGGTCATCTTGTCCAACCCTTGCTCAGAGCAGGGTCACCAAGAGCAGGGTGCCCATGACTATGTATAGTTGAGTGTTGAATCTCCAGGGATGGAGACTTCACAACCTCTCTGTGCCAGTACTCAGTCACCACAGAGTTTAAAAAAAATAAGTTATTCCTGATACTTAAACAGAATTTCCTGTATTTCAATTTGTGCTCACTGCCTCTTGTCGTGTCACTGAACACCACAGAGAAGAGTCTTGCTCTGTCTTCTTTACTCGCCACACATTGGTAAGATCCTCCCTGAGCCTTCTCTTTTCCAAGCTGAATGATCCATGCTTTCATTTGGACAATGCCCTTAACAACACGCTTTATCTTTTGGTCAGCCCTGAATTGGTCAGGCAGTTGGACTAGATGATCATTGTAGGCCCCTTGCAACTGAAATAGTCTATTCTATTCTATTTTATATATGCTCCAATTGCTTTAATCATCTTAGTGGCCCATAGTTGTCCATAGTCACTAAACCAGCTTTGTTTTCAAACATTGTTGGACAACTTGACTTCTATAACAGTCTAGCAGTTCAAATGCCTGTCCAGAAGTCCTAACGCTGAGCTCTTTACCCTCCTCAGTCTAGTAGGGGATGTTAGGGAGATCAAAACTCATATCCCTCAATCCCTAGATGAGTGCCATTGCTGTAAGGCAGGGTTACACATTACCAACTATATGTGCATAACCTACCACAGGGGCGTTTGCTACACCTCTCTGGAGCCATGTAACTGAAAATAAATAAATTCATGCCATAGTAACCAGGCCAGAATAAATGTACCAACTTGTTCACCATTCTCTCAGAAGAAGGAAGTTCTGAACAGTGGACCTGGCTCCCCAAACTGGATTATATCCACTAACTCCGGTGATGAATGCATGGTGTATGGAGTACAGCTAGCATTCACACCACTTTCCTCCTGAAGTCAGAAACCACAAACATGAAAACCAAACAATTCCCTCAGCCCTTTTAGCAGAATTCCTATGAAGGGTCTGGGGTTTTCCAGAAGAGCTCTGCTCTGTTTCTGCTCAGTAATAGTTTGCAGACATCTTCCTTCTCAGTGCTCAAATGCATTTTTAAGACAAATATAAAACAAGAACTCCTACTATTTATCATACATGGAAAGACATCACGTTTGTTGTCCATTTGCCACGTTCCCACCTGATATGAATCCTGAGTAAACACTGGTGGGTTATCATTGACATCCAAAACAAGGATAGTGAGTTCTGCTTCTATTTGATGTACAGAATCCGAAACTGTGATTCTCAGCTTATACACAGCAGTTTCTTCAAAATCTAATGGTTCCACCACTGTGACTACACCAGTGTGTTGATCGATGGCAAATTTCATTCCAGGACTATTATCATAAATAAAACCAAACTGTAGTGCTGGCCTGGAGTCCGCATCACTTGCTGACACATGAGTCACTATAAAACCAGGCAGGGCATCTGAAAGATATAAGAATAAGTCTCAGCTAAAAGATGATGCTACAATTTCTGAAGATTGTGCCAATTTTGTAATATCAAATATTAGATATATGTGATCTTTCTGTATTAACTTTTGTTGTATTTTGATTTTCTGTTTTAGAATAAGTGCAGTAGCCAGAAATGCTATGGTAATAGTAGTGGATTTCTTCAAATGCATCTGCTTTATCCCAACTTTAATTTGGGTTTTCTTAGGCTTTCCCAGATCCAGTGTAGCCATAACTGCTTCTTCACCAGCAACAGGAATTTCCATGGTTTTCCACAAGCATTTAGGTGACATGAATTTATTGAACCGTGTCACAAACTTTCACAAAAATATTTGAAACATCAGTGTCCCCTGGTCTGTGTAGAAATGCCAAATGCAATTCTGAAGTTTTTCCAGAGGAGAAGGCCACTAGAGAAAAACGAGACCTTCAACCAGAACTACGTGGCACAAAAATCTCAAGAGCTCAAGGTATAGTCCTATGAGATTCAGAAAGAGATACAGACAGCTTTTGTCATGTGCCAAATTGACAGTACCAGGGATTGTAAACTGAACCTATCAGTGATCATCTAACAAAGTCTGGAGCTAACAGAAACAAAACCATTTCCCATTTGCATGCCTGGGGCACTAAGCTGCAAAAATGCTGTGCGATGTCCTAATGCAAGTGTTCTTAAATGGAATACAAAAACCTAAATAAGTAGGCAGTAGTTTATGGCTGCTGTGCATCCATGACTGCGGTACTTGTCATTACCAGTGGGAGCTAAATTTAGGAAAGGCTAAAAAATACCACTAAAAATACAGGCTTGATATCTTTTGTTAACAAGAGTGCTGAAATTTCAGCACCTAAACCTTTATAAATTTTCTGCTGTGTATCTTAATGCATCACAGTATTTGAAAATGCTGGGCTTAAGACTCAAGGTGTGCAAATGCTGAGCTAATGTCACATAGCATACCAGATGTATGCTGGGATGAGAACTGATGAGGTCATGGGTTCTCCTCTTCATGATCATCCACTGGATTAAGGTACAGAGCATTTTAAAGCTTCATTCAAATTTATTGAAATTATTTCTTTCATCACAATGAAGTTCAAAATGTCTTATTTCTAGCAACGTTAGTTTTAACACCAAGTATTTTTATTGGAGAAAAGCAGAAATTGAAGACATCTGAAGAATACTACACTGGAGTCCAAAATGAACAGATTACAGATGTATTTCTGTAGAGTTTGTTTTCCTCTTTCTGAATTGTCTATGGTTTTATTCCAAACTATTCTTAAACACAATGTCTAAATATTAAGAACAATGCCTCTGAGAACAAAAGCAGATCACAATTTACTTTGATATTTCAGTATTAATACAATCTTTTATCCTTTTTACTACAGTTGCTTGGTTACACAAATCACCAAAAACACTATCGTTGTCTGACAAATCCCATTCTTAAAACTTAGCTCTACTACCACACTCACTTTCTGGGACCTCCACTTCACCTAGTGGTTGGATAACTGGAGCATTGTCATTAACATCTAACACTTGTATCCTCACAATGCTTGTAGCAGAAAGTCTGGGGTTTCCTTTATCAGCAGCTTGTACAACCAACCTACAATTAAAGAAAGCAGTGATTATCACTATTGATCAGAAATCACCAAATTATCCACCAGTGTTATAAGCAGGGGGAAAATTACAAAGTAAAAGATTAGCCCTTTATGCTCCTCATTGCAACTCTTAAATTCCATCTTTCTGTAAGGTTGACTGACTGGAGGTTTTTGGGGGTCTTTTTTGTGTGTCTTGCAGGAAAAATGTCCAGGAGATTCTAGGTAAACATAATAAAAATCATATAAAGAAAAGGAAGTATTCATCTGTATTAATTTCACCCAATTTCATACCAAGTGTAGGTAGTTAAACAAGCTAGCAATACTCTTTCACATAAGGCATGTTTCTTCAGTTGGTAATTCAGAGCTGGAATTACAACTTAAGTACTAAATTGCCCTTTGGAGTAACCTGACTCTCCTCATTGTTTACAAAGGGACAACAGGAACGTGAAAATTGGGTAATATGAAAACATCCAAAGTGATACTCAGCCAAAATGTCTGCACAGATATAGAATAGCCCCTCTATTATATTATAAATTGAAGTGATAAAGCGAAAAATCTGAATACATGCACTGTTTGACAGTGGCAAAGTTCCCATTGATTTTAGTGGGACTAAAGTTCAAATCTCACTGTCAGGGTAAGAGAGTTTGCCTGTACGCTTCCATTTTATACCTGCATAAGGATGGGTAGTAGATTCTGTTAACAAACTTTTTATTTCCATAAACAATGTAGTAAAGAAAATGGTAAGTAACGACCTGATAAACATGGATAAAAGCATGTTTACTCTTTGTGGAAACTAGCTTCCGAACCATAAAGAGCAAATGTTTATTGTAAGCAAAGATTATTTGGAAGACTTCACCACTCCCCCGTATCAAAAATTATCCAGAAGGGAATTCAAAAATAAATCTAACTCAACAGGTATTCTACAAAGAGGAACAGACAAAAAAAAGTGAAAACATCAAGCTATGCGAAAGGATATACAAGTCAGAGCCTGGCATCTCAATTAAATGTTTTGTGTACTAACAACTGCACGTGGCATTGTATTTTCTGGGTCTCCCTGCAGATCTTCTCAATGCTTTATTTCTCCCTCTTTCTTCTAAGTTGCAGTTTCTCTTCAAAGTGGCAAATAGATATTACTTCCTAAATGTTCACAGGACAATATGGAATACCAAGGCTGTGGATTGCAGCACTTCCATTCCTGAACCACACCAGCTCTGCTCTGGGTGTCCTTGTGGTTTCTGATGCCGACAGAGCACATAACTTGAATTGCAGGCTAGTATTCAATCGGTGACCATGTATAATTCTATATAGAAAGTGTATTTTTTCTAGAATGAATATTGATAAAGTATACATATGGAAATATTTTACTAAAAATAATCACTTTCTAAGGTTTCAGGAAAAAACTCTCATAAAAACATCTCAGCCAAGGCATTAAAATTAAGGTTCTGTCAACACTTTCATTTTAACTCCTATTATAAGGACTTAGAACTTCTGGGGAAGAAAATGTGCAATTTAGATAAAATAAACAACTTCTTGCAAATTTGAAAGAACCAATGGTAACATTTTGAAATTAACAAGAAAACAGTTTTGAAAGGTTATTTTGCTATTCACTTTTCCCCTAACAATGTACAGATTAAGAACGTATTAATAAAGAGAAGGAATATGAAGCTTCACATTCCTTGAACAAAACATCAGTTTAAAAGGCTAGAATTCCAACATAAATACTGAAATAAATCAGGCTCCCAGTTAAATACAGATATGAGAATTAGTATGCTTACATGTTTGTTCAATGCTTCATCAACAGTAAACATCCTTCCTTTGAAGGATTTATTCCAGGCATTCTTTTAAAGTACTAGTTACAAATAAAATGTATTACACTATTTAAATAACTAAAAATCAGTACTGATATTTTTGATTCAGTGAAAAACGGAAATATAAACTCCAAATGAAGTGTTCTGTATATTAAGTTAAAACAAAGTATTTCCTTTAGGACGCTATTATCAAATAACACTGATATTAAAAAAAAATAAAATCATATTCTGTTGATCTTTTTGATGTGGTTTTCTAAAAGTTATTCTGATTGGATGTTTAAAACTTTGAGGCTCCAGAGGATAGGAAAACTTGCAAATACTTTAACTGATGCCACAACCATATGGAAAAAAGAAGGTAATTTCTACTGATACATACACAGAAATCTACTTTTTGTAGAGATTGCAGTACATAAAAAGTGTGTATTAATGAATCCACATACTCATATTTTCTCTCAAGGCATGATTTATTTGCTTTCTAATTCAAATTATGGCATGACCTGTAAAGAAAAATTGTCATGTCCACTTGATCATATTTACTCACAGTTTTTTGGAAAACAGGAAAAAACTAATACTTAGTACAAAACAGCTTATAGATGGAAACAGCTTACAGAAACATCTTTATTAGATTATGGAAAAGAAATTTGAACTATAATTAAAGAACAGAATGTGTCCCTATTTCTTGAATTTGGTTTGAGTGCTTTCTCTGTGTCTTTACATATTTATACAAAATTATTCCAGAGAGGGAGTGGCTGCACAGCTCTTAATAAACCAAAATCCAGGAACTGTCACCATTCCTACAGTCAATCATCACACTCACTTACATCAGTAAGTGTTGCCATTGATTAAAAAAGACTATATTTCTTCTCCTAAATTTGAGGAGTATGCAAGAATCCATGGTACTAAATGGGTAGCTTTAGTGCTGTTCTCAATGCCATCTGGCTTGCACCCAGGCTCTCTGAGTAACGGATATCAACAGAAAACTATAAAATACATAACACAAGCAATCTCAAGTTAAAGTGAACAAAAAGAAGAATGCATTTCTGTAAGAACCGTGCATACAAACCTGTAAGATGAAGTATTTTCATGATCTAGGACTGTATTAGTTGCTAGAATCCCTCGTGCTGAATCAATTAGAAAAGCTGCATTTTCATTACCAGATAAAATTGAGTATTCAGTTTCTCCATTCAGCCCACTGTCAAGGTCATTTGCAAATACCTGTTTGGGAGCAAAACTGAAGCTTAATTCAAAACGGAAGAATGTGATTTCAGAAAGAAAAACCTTATACTACAGTCATCTATTTCTGGTTCCTTGCCTTTCAACTGCACAGATTTCAGCAAATAATCATACTGGTCCCCCACATGAGTGTCATGTGAGGTCACAAAATCTGCTCATGAATTGCAATAGGATGCACATGAATTCTTTCCCTGAGTAATGTGAAATTCAGGTACATAAAGCACTAGGGCTGAATGTAATAATTTTACACTGCTTACTTTACTATAAGGTTGCTGTTAGAATGCTGTCTCTCTTTAGTGCATAAAAATGCACTTTTTCAGGGGTCCGGTGAAGTATTACTGCTATACAAACAGACAAAGGATAAAGTACTTAAATTATTAGGTTTGCAGAGCTTTCATGGAATAGTTCATTAATTCCTTTTTAAAATACAAACCAAAAAATGTAAAAAGGGCAGAAACAAGCTATAAAACCAACAGAATAAATAACATTCAAGAGCAGTGAACAGGTTTCTCAAAGACTCCTCTGGCTCTTTGAAGACTCGTCTTTGTATTTTGCTGGTTGCTGAACAAGCATGATAATGAGTACAGGATCCAAACCATAGCAGAGGCAACCAGTCAGACTGAATAAAGGAAACATAATAGAATGTATTCTGTCATAAAATTTTGACTACACATCTGGGTTGACTGCCTTTTGATTTCTCTCCATTCCTGGACATATGTTTCTCTAAATACAATGTCCATCAGTTTCTAATCACTTTGCCCTGGAGGCATTTGTAGCTTTCCATTTATTTATTCTCTAGAGGAGGAATATCTTTAGTACCTAACATGACCCTCACTGTGACCTGACTTGCAATGCAAGAACATGTACTGAGGAAATTATGCGTTCTTGTAGTCAAACTGATGTCTTCTTTTGCTCTAACATGGCCAGCTGGAAACACTTTCAGAGAATGGATCCATTCAGAGGAAGAAGTGTTTGCACATTTAAATTGAGACAAGCTGCTCTTTAGGCATCAGATTTTAAATCGAATGCTTGGGTTTGATTCTACTAGTCTGATGAGTTTAAAGTATTCTTTTTATTGCTATAGCCCTTTCAGTAGATGCGTTAATGCAAGAGCCAGCCTATATTGTAACCAGAACCACAGCTTTGAATGGTATTTTTCAACTACTTGAAGAAACAGAAAATTAAAAAAACAATAATTTTAAGTCCAGTTGAACAACTATAAAGAAGATATTCTCTTTCAACTTAACAAACCTGAAAGATCTGAAATGTGGTCCAGAAAAAAAATCATTTAATATTTTAGATATTCAAGCAAAACAGTAGCAACACCAAGAACCCTGCTATCAGTTTTTAAGAGACTGTGGTTCAGAACAGACCTAGCAGGATTATAGTCACAAACGGATCAACCGAACTTCTTTTCAACTACAGCACTGGGCTTGGGAAGATATATTTCCACTTACCTGTAAGATGTCTGTTTTAGGACTTTGGCCTTCCCATACTGATGCTTTGTAATAGCTTTGCTCAAATTTAGGTACATTGTCATTCATATCTTGTATCGAAACTGTCACTCCACACAATGCTGAATTCAAGCTATTTTCAGCCAAAACTGAAAGATGTATTTTCTTCTTAACTTCATAATCAAGAAACTTTGGCTCTTTTACTGTAATTATACCTGGTTTATTAAAATAAAATAATAAAATTAATAAATATTGAAATAATAAAATAAAAAATAAAATAAAATAAAAAAATAATAAATATTGAAATGTGACATATGCATTCAGGAAAAAACACGCCAAATGTAGTTATAAAGACCCTAACATACATGGTCTCCTTCACTGAACACATGACAGAATTCCAGCAAGATCTCCACCGTGTCCTTCATCTACCTAACATCACCCCCCACCATGCTAGTTACTACACAAATCTTGGACAGCTAAGTTTTCACTGATCAACCACCACAGTGGTAATTTCCTAAAACAAAGCCAATTTACTTGCAGAGGGATAGAGAGGAAGAAAGTAGCTGTGTGACATGTGCTCCTTGACACGTGACAGTGAGCCAGCTGTGTCTGAAGAGATTCTTGGCCCTCATCTGACAGTGGCTACATCTAGCCCTTCATCTATATTCAAATTGGGCAATAGCTGTATCAATTTCTGTATCTGACAGACATACAGGTAAAATACTGACTCCTCCTGATGCAGTGAGCCCCCCTCCCCTGGAACTGTTATTCTATCAAAAATAATGAGTGAAAATTCTCTACAAGAACTAAACATGTCCACATTAAACCTGAAATGTCCTTGGAAACCCGTGGTCATATACTCAAAATTCTTCATTACATCTAAACATCAAACATAGTTAATTTGTATGTTAATTTCATTAGAATTTAAATTCAGTTTTGCATGGATTTTTCAGTAATGATGCCATGAATATCTATATCCCAAGCCTGTGATAGCAGAAGAACCCATTTACTGTTGCTCTCCAAGCTAGTGCTTTTTAGTTTTTATTTTCTAAGATAAGCAGCAATGATTGGCTATTGTTTATGGATCTGTTCAGTGTTCAAGAATTATGTCTTGAACAAAGATTTCAAAGCTGGCAGGTGGTCTCTCTTCAGCACAACACTTAAAAACTATCGCATTCTTAATACAGAAAAAACAAAATAGACAGTGGCAGAAGGAATACACTTCAAGATGACAGAGAGTAACTGAAAGACTCTAGTGCAGAGTAGAGCAAATAATCAAGTCTGAGGTACGTTGCCTAGGTGGAAGGAGTGAAAGAACAAGAGCTGTTCATTCTAGAGAAGAGCACACGAAGAAGAAACAGGGTAACAATATTCAAATATGTAAAGAAGAAGTTTTTTGCCTTTGTCTTATATCTGTTGTTACTAGCTTAAGAAGTAATAAGTTTAAATTATTTCAACAAACATTTAGATAAATATGAAAACTTTCCAACTGCCAAGACTTGTACAGACTATTGAGAGGGTTTGCAGAATCGCTATCACTAGAGGTTTTTAAGAATACAACAGACAAACTTCTGTCAGATTTCTGCACAATTGATTCCTTTTCTGTGTCAGAGGACAGACTAATTCATGTCTTTGGGTCATTTCCTACTGTACTTTATATGATTCTACAATATAATAAATGCTCCTAGAATGGGAGAAAGTCTTCTCCAAAGTGGGGTTAATTAACACCAGTGCTTGAAAAGACAAGTAGAGCAGAGCTTTGGCTGTTTAGAATACCTGAGATAGAAAGGGCACCAATATAGCTCAAAACAGTTCTACAATGGGTAGAGAGACACTGGTGTCAAAATTAATGCTGAGGTAAGAACTGCTCTTAAATAGTCCTGAAAGAACTATTAATATTTCCTAAGAAACAGAAGAGAAGAAACAGGAGAAAACACAATGGCTCAAATATCTCAAAAGAAGACTTGTGACATCCACTGCTATAGAAATTCCACTATTGTTTGTGAAGAAAGTGCTTATGACACTTTTAGAAACATCATGTAACCATTTTCAGCCTGGCTTGATTAAAAAAACCAAAACAACAAAAAAACCCAGGAAAATCAGATTATTTTTTTTCTTCTTTTTTGTTTTTTTGGAGGTGATATTGGAGAAGATTCACTTCCTTGGGGATAAACTTGTCTTGATATTCTTTAAGATTAATCTTTCTAGCTTTATTTCAGTGAAATAAGGACTTGGAAATCAAGTGTATGCACTTTAAGTGCCCCTCATCTAAACAAAACAAAATAATTTTAACTGCCCATCAGCATCGAACATGATAGCTTTACAGGAGTATACCACCTGATGCCTGGAGACATCAGAATAACCAGGGATTAAAGCCTCCAGGAACTCAGGGAGAAAGCCATTTGTTAAGAGTACAAACTATTTACACTATTTCTGAGGAAAACTGCTTACAGTGACTATGCCATGCCAGAAAGACTACAGCTATGCAGAAGGCAAACTCTTTTGTTGCACATGTTTAGAAGTTGAGAAGCAACCATTGTAGCTATGCTCTCTCTCTTACATGCCTTAGAAGAGAGCACATAAATGCACACGGGGAACACACCACTCTCTTGACATCCGAAGTTCCTGACTGAAAGGCAGATGAAATCAGACTTGCTGCAGAATGCAGATACAATTGCCAAAAAACCAAACAAACTTGACTTTCAGACTTGTCAAGCTTAGCCTGAAACAAGGGCATCAATATAGCTTAAAACAGTTCTACAATGGGTAGAGAGACACTGGTGTCAAAATTAATGCTGAGGTAAGAACTGCTCTTAAAAAGTCCTGAAAGGCTGCACTTCAATTAATATTAATAAAATCAACAAGGGTCTAATGCTTCCTACAGTAGGAGTGTTTTGAAGGATTTTGTTTATTGAGTTTTTAGGCAACTTTATGATGAGAAACAAGACGGAGTCTCAGCTTGGATCACAAAGCAGTAGTTTATCAACTCCCAACACCTGGTGATCAATAGTTAATCAGAGCTGAGTCTTTTAAACAGGTATACTGGAGTTCAATTTCTTTCCACATCAAGTTTACAATAGTGCAGGTCTCTCCTCATCCCTGGTTTTACTAATGATTTATTAATTGTAACAGGAGAATAATACTCTATCTATCCCTTGTTCTTACGGTAGAAACTTGCTGTATTTTAGAGACCACACTCTTTAAGCTACACATAGACACTTGAAAAAAAGTTATAGAAATGTACCTGTAGCAGGGTGTATGGAGAATATGCTTTCCTTGTTGCTGAAGATGCTGTATTTTATGTTTTCTCCTGTAAATTTGCGTTCATAAGCTTCTACAGTTAGAAGTGATGTACCTATGGAAGCAATAAGACATTTTCATCACGTCCATTTTAGAAGGTTTTATTCTGATTTTACATAAATGTGATTAATAGCAGATGCACAGCCAGCCACCTATGTACTAGGCTAGGTACTTATTAATGAATTAAAATAGTAGACAATAAAAACAATTGCTCCATGACTAATTGCATTACAACTCCTTAGGCAAGGCACCGTCTATCCCTCCTTGCCCAGTAAATTACTCATCTTATCACAACTTCATCACCTGTCTAAATAAAATGATGAGCTTTAACCCTTCCTAATTGTAAACTCCCACGTACCACCGGAATTACCTCTTACCTGAAGTCATATGTATTCTTTCTATTCAGGTTATGCTGTCTTTGGTCATTTACATCTCATCTTTTCATCAACTCTTTTAAGGAAAATAGTCCTTTTTTTGTGCATCATAGGAAAGCATGTTACTCCTGAATCATCATAAAGAGTTTATTTTTCCTTCATTTATCTCAATTTAATTTGGATTTTTGAACAGTATTTTTAATGAAATATTTTTAAAAATTTTAATTAGCCATCTTTTAACAGAGATGAAACTGCACGCATAGCTATATGCCAATTCAAGCAGAATTCAAATTCCATGAAAAGTTCAATAATTTAATATAGCATACAAGAGTCACAAAATAAAAATTCTGTTTGAAATAGGATTAGAGTAAAAATGTGGAACTGAATACATTATCCTGCTCAGAATCATAACATGTAACAAAAAAGTAGCAAGTTTGAAAAGCATTATCAAGATTTTCAAATAATTGTTCTTTTCAAGTGAGTTATGAAATTGTTTAGCATATATGGCAATTGATTTTAATGGATTTTAACTATTTAATTCCATGCAACTAGTTTTAACTAGTTGATTCCATGCAACTGTGATGGAGTGAGGTTACTGTGCAACCTGAACTCTTCCAAACAGCATTACAGACAACTAGGTATTTTATTACATTACCAAGGGCATGCTGTTCACACTCAGTGTCCTGGATGTTAGAGGAAAGGACTTTATCTTTAATGTAAAAATGAGAGGAAACACGCTCCTACAACTATCTGCTACCTTTTTTAATTTTAGCATTGTTACTTATTGATTTTTAAAACAGGGAAATTATGTTTTAAGTGCTTTGTTATTTGCTCCTAAAATCTGACTGTCAAAAGCAAAGCATGCCAATTTTGACAGATGTAATTTTCTGTACTAGTTAACATCTTTACGGGATATTTACTAGAAAAGTTCTAGAAGTAAGATCCAACAGTCCAACAGGTAAAGACTGATATGAACACTGCACTGTTGGTTGTTTTAGGACCTAAAATAGGGGGTTGTAGGTTGAATTTTATTGCTGAGCAACTTTGATTTACTGCAAAAGCCTGCAAGGGCAATCATTCATAGCATCCTCAGAGCAGAGTTAAACATAAGAAAAAAATTCAAGGTCCGAAGAATGTCACTATTTATCTTCTAATGCTGTCAGCAGTCTTTTTTGTTTGTTTGCTTGTGTGTTTAAGAAGAAAAACTACCAGAAATAAAGGAAGCAGGAGCATTTCTACATGAATCCCTATTTTTCAGGGGTTAGGTTAATAAATTGTTGCTCTGGGTCCTCACATCCTAATCCTTTAAGTTTCATATTCTTCATGTAGCTAACATTGTTTACAACTTCTTTTTGGCAGAGAAAAATTTCCTGTTTCTGTTAAGTTTCACAGAAAATGACTCATTCAAACAGCAAATTTTTACAGTTCATTGTCAAAAAAATATGCCCAAACTCTGAGGTCTATTGTGACACAAACAGGCCCTATACAGGTAAATAGTGCAAGACAGTACCCATCTGTTGGAGCTTGCAATTTCAAGTATATGTCATTCAAATACTGCTTCAAGCAGAGGTCAAAACATGTAACACTTAACCTGGAGAAAATGAAGAGGAAGGTAGCTTTCTGGCTGCAAAGCACACTGAAATGGCATGACGATGATGAAATCGGCACTAAAGGCAGTGCAAGGAAGAAGGGAGATCAGGATCATAGCAGAAAGCAGTCAGATTGGTTTGAAATGCTATGCAATCAACTGCTGAATTAGTTAAGAATACTAAAGGAAGTGAAGAGTGATTTTAAATGTTTACATTTAGGGGTTTTTTTTCGGTTCAATGACAGACAACCTGATTGCATTTGAAAGTATCTCAAACTGCTTTAAATAGCCTACACACCAACCTTTATATTATGCCTGCTGACTTGAAACTGAAGCATGGCAGCGTGGACAGTATTTGCCTACCTGACCAAATAGGTTCAAAAACATTTGCTGTACTCTGCGTTAGTTCATAACATACTCCAGAACTAAGCTACCATATCACTATATCATTGTTTTTTTTCTCCCTTCAGTACTCATTATAGTAGTCTCTTTTCCCCTCCTTTGTCATTAACCCCAGTTCATCCTTGCCATTATTTCTTGAGACCTCTTAATTGCTCATGAAAGAAAAAGCTAACTGAGCACAAAGAGTAAGAGATGCCTTTAGAGAATAAGAGGCTATGTATTTTCTATCTATTAGGAAAAAAAAAAAATACAAGAGTCAACAAGTTTTACTGGTGAATCTGTCTCCAAGGAAGTGCTATGCAAACAACCCTTCAAGTGAAAGCCTGGTGAATAGTAAAGGTTTCTTACCCTCTGGAGACCTCAGTGACTTGATTATTTATTGACTGGCTTCTAAGTGCCTGTTGTAATGCAGTTTATAATATCTAAAGACATTAAATATTTAATATTAAACAAAAAGTAGAACAGGATTTTCTGAAGGTCATTAAACTTGGAGGTCAAACACTTAAAGAAAATCTGACCACAAGGACCAATTCCTGAGGCATTCACCCAATTCACGAGTTTAGACTAAATTAAAACTAAGGACCCTTGGCTTTGGCTTTCGTTATTTATACTATTCAGATTTTTTTATTCTTTTAAAAATAAACTTAGAGTTTTCCCACTCTATTAGTTAAGGTAGAATAAAATTAGGAGGAAAAGCCACATTTATTAATACCAGTTCTACAAATAATCAGTACGTAATGTAAATCTCCCCTGGACTGAATACACTGGTACCATTCATACTTGTAGAGGTCCCAGGATCACATATATCCTGTAAGTAACTTCTATGAGAGTTTTAATTATAATCATGCTTTTTCCCCCACTGAAATGTAAAATATTTGATATTTACTTATGCTTATATAAATAAGAAAATGCTACAAACAGAGCCAAAACAGTATTAGTATTTGGTAAAATCCATCATTCTCTTAAAAGAATTTGATCTTCTTAGCAAATAGACTTTCATTAAATATACAAACTAAAATTTTGGGATGAAACCCTCCTGTTTACTCTGAAGCTTTGCTAAATTTCCTTTAATCAAAACAACTTAAATTGAATCTTATTTATATTTTCTATAGATTGAATGGGAGAACAATCTGACTATGGCATTCTGCTACCTCAGGTCCTTGGGGCATTTCCATGATTTCAGGCTGGATTGTCTAGCCTGACCCATGAATGTATCTACATTTAGGATCAGATTAGCTTCTCTATTCCCATAAAGCTCTCAATTATGTTTTCTTTCTTTAAATCAATACATGTTTCCTAACAAAACCTATCTTCCCTCTTATTTTTTTCTTAACTAGAAAGAAATTTTAATGCAGGATTAATGCAGGTTAATCTCATCTCTCTCGAGAAGAGTGAAACCCCAGGGCCTTGACCTTACCATGGGGAAAGTTCTCATGATACTTTCTGAAAATACAAGCCTGCTGCAGCAAGGGAGAGACAAAAATTGAGCCCAGGGCTCACCTCTGGAAACACCCTGGTCTCCGCGCTTTCCGGACACCTAGGATCAAGGCCCCCGTAAACTGACTCTCAATGGGTAGATCAATGAAAAGACAGAAAATGAGAGATTAACACACACTGCTGTGACTTCCAAACTGTATCTTCTGAAAGCAGCAATTCCCAAAGGGCAGACTCTCCCGCGCAAAGTAACAGATGATTAATTACTGTACAGTGCTGATGCTAGTAAAACAAGGTTTGGAGGCCTTGAGGTATCTGTGACTCACATTCATAAAAATTTCATTTTTAAGGTGTCTAAAACTACTTGTAAATCCTGGTCAAATTGATCAAACAAAAAGCATTTTTTAAATTTCAGGACAAATGTGTTTAGGGATTTTTTTGTGTATGTTTGTAATAGAAGCAATAAATGAAGCACTGGTTTAAAAAAATAAAATTAAAGAACTTTAAAGAACTTCAAAGAACTTCTTATCCCATAGGTTTTGTACTCAGACTGGTCTCTATGGAGTGAAAGGGAAATGCTACTCTGCCTGAGGAGGCCTGAATCTACACCTGTCATATTTCAGAAGCGTGTTTTAACCACCAGGCCACTGAACGCTCCACTTTTTCCTGTTGGAAGCCTTCTACTTTTTCCAAAATCCCACGGTTTTTGACAGACAGCAAGAGAGTTAGAAGGATGCTCTAACTTGGTGGCTTGATCACTCATCACAACTCTAAAAATAGCCTGAACCCAAAACATTTCATCTATGGTTAAAAAAGTAATTTAATTAAAAAAAAAGTCACCTTATTGCCTATTTTCAATCTGTTAATTGAAACATCAGTAACAACCACAGCATTATCTTTATCTTAAAATACACTGCTGAAAATTTGGCTTGTAGTCCCAAACAGGCATAGAGGAAGGAATGGGTGAGTAATCACAGCAGTAATTACTGCAACAGCCATCTTCACCCTTAGCTCTCTATTCTGTTTGCAATTATCTGAGAGTATTGATTGCTTTTCCAAAATTAACACATTTCTTTTTACCAATTCCTAATCAAATATATAGGCTGTTACTTAAGATCTAAGAATTTACTAGTCTCACGATACCCTTAGGATACAAAGGAATATTGCTTTCATTTTACTGAGGGAAATTTGAACTATAAAGAGGATAAATTACTTGTTCAAGGTGAACCTCATGAGGCAGTGTTTGAATCAAGAATATAGTGCAGGTCAGATCTCTAAATATGTCTAGTCAATTGTACAGCAGGATTTGCGGGCAGACAAATGTTCAAGACACTCCTCTCTGCCCCTCATTAGGATAAACCCATCCCCTGAAGCAGGGAAAGGTACTTACCATATCTTATTGGCAGGAGGCATAACTACAAATGTTCTCTGAATGATAAAAAGTAGAGCAGTAATTCTTATCATTATACTAAAAAAAAATAAGTAAATCTGTAAGTACTGTGTGATTTAGGTCTATCGATAGCATTCAATAGCACAGGCTCTGCGTAGAGGTGCACTGTAGAAGCCTGTCCGAGTGACCATGTACCACAGCCTCCAAACTTCTCACCCCTTCACCCCTCCCTACACACATTCTCCTTCTTGTGGAAAGTCCAAAACTTCAGTAAGGTTTTAGAGGATCTCTGAAAGCTATTACAGTTCATAAGGGTTTTGCAAAATCAAGAAATGTTGTGTTGCAACTAGTACACACCACTCATCTCATCTGAGCTTGTGTGTGTTGACAAGTGAAGAGATGGATAAATGCTGTTCACCCATCATTAAAGTCATTTTGACTGGGAAGCTCAAGGCTTCCCAGGCTGAGGGATGGAAACACGCCACCTTTGACACAGGAGCTTTCTGTTTAGTGTGAGGAACACTGTTGTACATGGGCAGCAAGCTCCAGAGCCAGACGATGCCTCCAACTAACAAAGCATGCTTCTTTTTCACTCTGGTGCCCTGGAAAAGGGCAGATGGATATTTCCTTCATCCAAATTAACTCTTCTCTGCTGCTGCACAGGAAAAAAGTTTCCCTATACTATTCATTACAATTACCATTCCAAAAGGAGGGGAGATTGGCAACCACAAGAACACAAATGCCCACCTGCTGCACTGTTCTCAGGCACGCTTGCTTCATACAGGCTGTTGCTGAACAAAATCTCCTCTTCTTGTTCCTCTGTAAAGATAATGACCATAGCTGTGGCTGTTCGAGGTGAGATACCTTGATCTGAAGCTCTCACTAGCAGCTGGGTACCGAAGTCCTTGGAAGCCAAGGGCTCCTGAAGAATGACGTCACCTGTCTTTGTGTCGATCTGAAATACAGTTTCTGCTACCATCAAACTAAAAACAACAGCTCCATTTGGCCCTAGATCCACGTCCTCTGCTCTCACAGTGGCTACTGTCTCATTCACAGCAGTTTGAGCAGGCACAAAGGCCCTGATAGGATTCTGCAAAAAAACAGGATCATTGTCATTGACATCATCAATGTGCACCACAACCCTGACAGTGCTGCTTCTTGGCAAATGGGCGCTAGAGTCACTTGCCACAGCCCTAAACGTATATTGGGATTTGGTCTCCCGGTCCAGTGCCTTTGTAGTAATTATAGACCCTGTTACACTGTCAACAGCAAATGCTCCAAAGGTGTCGTCAATGAGGGAGTACGTAACTTCGCCATTCAGGCCATCATCTTCATCAGAAGCAAAGAGGTCCAGGATGGCTGAGCCTTCCCCCAGGTCTTCTCTCACGGAGATTTGATACTGAGTCTTTGCAAACAATGGGCTGTGGTCATTTTCATCCAAGACCGTTAAGTAGAGTTGGGCAGTGGAGCTTTTGGAGGGGCTGCCTAGGTCACGACATTCAATTACAAGAGTGAAATTGCTGACGTCTTCTCTGTCTAAGCTACGAGTGACCAGCAGTTTTCCTGAAGTGTTATTTAGTGTGAAGTACTCTCCAACATTTCCACCTTTCAAACACATAAAAAATAAAATAATCACAATCGCATTTGAAAAAAGAATCCCTTGTGAATATCGCTATGTTAATTGCAATAACATGATCCAATTGCTCGTACAGCTGGTGCGCTCATGTGCCTGTCACATATTTTATTCATCTTATACAAATTAAAACCTGCATTTCATTTAAATCAGTGGGTGGCAATGACAGTAAATACAGAATGTCATATCAATTTACAGAGTGGCTATTTTGCCAGATGGGTGTCTTTTTTCCCAAAACAGCACACCTTATAAAATCTCCTGCAACAATGCTGCTGCATAAAGTGACCTCTTCCCAACCTTAGTTACAAATTCCAGAAACCTATAAAGCATTGCTGACAATTGTAATTACTTGCTCCTTGTTGTCTTCCATAACCTGTCTCTTGGAAGTGAAGAGTTGTGCAAAGTCTTGTTTTGGGGGGGGATGACGAGGGGAAGGTAAATATGAAGCAGTTGACAGAAGTGTCAGCGTTTTTAGTAACAGCCGATGGCACACATACTTTATAACATGTAGAAAGACCAAAGGTAATTCAATTGAAGATCATAAAAGATCACAAAATTAAAACCAAGAAAACATAAAGGAATTCATAACTGTTTCTTCACAGAAAAATGTGTTGGCTGTTATCACAGTAGCTATCTGCCTACATCTGAGCTATTGCTGAGAGCCACAAACCAAAGTAAGCACAGCAAACTTGTATTTGTGCAAAGATATTACAGAAAACTTTGAACAGCTATGGAGCTTACATTGGCATAGTGCACACAGGGAGAGTTTGGCAATATGAAAACCAAGTATGACAACTAATTGCTGGGTGAAAGAAGCTCTCATGAAATAAAATCAAATAAATACAATTAAATAAATAAAATTAGATTAATTCTTGTACTTATTTGCAAGGGTATATTTACATTCAGAACTTCCGCAGCTATAACAAAAAGGGACAAAATTATGCCTTTGTGATGAATGCCTCCTTCCAGCACTTGGTAGTTTTTTGTTTTTCTTTTCCGTACTATTTCAAATCCAGAAAGCAGACTGAAAGTATGCTTGGAAAGTGCTTATTAACGCTGACAAAGGGATGAAAGATAATTTTTTTTTTCCACATGAAAGAAGCATGTGAACAAGACAGGAGCTAGAGAAGTCTGGTAAAATCAAGACTAGTCTAAAACTTGGATGCTGCTGTTTATATACTTCCTGATTTACAGTAACAAAATGATGGAGTGTAACTTACCAATTATTTTGTATCTTAGAGCTCCATTATTGCCAGCATCCATATCCACAGCGCGGGGAACATAAATGACAGAAGGCTGTTGGTTCTCTGGAATATGGATCTCGGACGTGGGAAGAAGAAATGTGGGAGAGTGATCATTTTCATCCAGCACTTTGCAGATAACTGTCGCCGTGCTCGACAGCGATGGCTTTCCGCTATCTCGAACCAAAACTAAGATTAATAAAAAGAAAGCAAATTTTATACAATGGTTGTGGGTGCAACAATAGATGTTCCTAAATAATAGCAAAATAGGAGAGTTATTTGTGCTATGCGAAAAGCATGTGCTCTTCTGTACTTGAAAGTCTTACCACTCCCATCTAATTCAGACGGCATGAAAAAGGCAGTGCTGATAGTAACGCCACACCCATTCTCATTTCCCATTTTATGGGTGCTTATAGATATTTTACACTGTTACCTTTGATACTGAAAACCTCCTGGATTTCCCTGTCCAGTGATGCAGTTGTTACAAGTTCCCCACTGTCCGAGTTCATCCTGAATTTCTCATAACCAGTTCCTGGTAAGATTTCATACCGAAGCAAGGAATTCAGCCCTTAAAAGCAGAATAGAAGTCTTAGTTAGACACAGCCACTCTCCTCACATTCAGGTCTACATATTTGTTTGTTTCTTCTCCTCCTCCACCCCAGGAAATGGGTTATGGATTTAATTATTTTTAATGCAGTGAGTAACTGCTTCTTCTTTAGCACAAAAGATCAAAATTTAAAATTTGGGTCTTCAAAATTCTTATCCAGCTGCTGCTTTGTGCCTAAGTTTTTCAGCCACTCAAAGTGACCCCAGCAACATTTCTTGGCAGTCAGAGTCTGTCTCCAAACAAGCTGACATATCAGCACCATCATATGGTGCAAGAGAGCATTAACTTAGGCCATGGAATTCATGCATTTGTCTTTTGTCTCCCCGAGGTGGTTAATTTATTTCTCAACAGGATGTCAGGCAGAGTACCGGGCTGCTCTGGCAGCTCTGGTTCTCCACTTCACTTGGAGTCAATGCAAGCATCTCCGTACTGTACGACACTGAACAGTATAAGCATTCAGAGAAAATATCCACGTCTTGGCCTGTCCACCACTTCTAAATATTTGTAATATTGAGCAGACAGGTGCCTAAGTCCCGTCAGAATTCATAAGGTAGGCATCTTCTAGTTGTCTTCAGCATAAAAGCCAATTTGTTGGGCATTCCCACAGCACATCTTAGGCCTTTTAGACTGCTCCCACTTGTAGCTGGTCTCTGAAATGATACTGCTTGGTTTTATAAAGTCATGCAACATTTCCAGAAGAGAAGGATAAAGAGTTTCCCTCCCTCAGAATTTTTCTGAATGCCAATTCCATCCAGTTTCTAATTAGACCTACCATTTGTATATAGTACAGGAATATTAACCTCCCTGTCCTTCTCTAGGAAATAGTAGGCTAAAACTGTATAGGCTTTTAAAAACCCTTCTTTCAGAAGTTGCCCACCTGAGTTAGGCAGGAAATGTGACTCCACATTCTTGCCTATTATTGTTATAAAATAATTTATTTCATACATCTTCTAGTTTTGATGCCGTCCTGAAGGAGCCATAATGTCATCTCCATCACACTCATATTATCAACTTTAATGAGTTTAATCCTACATTGTACCTGAAAGGCTTGTACTACCGTGCTCTGGGGTTTTTTCTTCCCCCCCCCCCCCTTTTTTTTTTTCCTTTTCTTTTTTAAATTTCATTCAATAATTCAATGTTTTTCCAACCAACAATCAGGTTTTAGTAGGGCAGGGACAGTTAGTGCACCTGGAAAGCTACAGCACTCCTAGTCATATTAAAACTGCTATTAAGAGTTAAACACTGCCTGCCTGTTCTCATTTGCTGCAGTATCAAACAGGACAACCTGCACTGGAGTTGATGGAGAAACATCAGTGTGAGAGAAGAAACAGCCTACATTTTTTTAAAGTCCATGACTTCCTTTGTTTGCCTTTGAAAGCTTTGCTGAAGAGTTGACAATTCTACTGAAATTTGATTGAAAGAATTATTACTGCAAATGCATTTGCACTTAAACTAAGTCAAGGGAAGGACATATTCATACAACTGACAGCAGAAGGAAAAAGGAGTCACAGAAATCCTTCCTGGCTTCCAGAAGAAAAGAAAAAAAAAAAATCACAGCAGTAAGGACTTTCAAGGAGAATGTCTTGAAAGTTTAAGGTTACCAATACGCTATCTGATCTGTCTGTATTAGATACCATTCAACTACATTTAAAAAGATATTCACAGTTCCATCTGCATTTATCTATTCTTAAACATCAACATGCTACAGATGGAAGAAAAAAAACCCAACAAAACCACATGGCACCACAGGGCTGATATTAACTATTGGCCTTTGGTCTCCTGCAACTGGATTGCTTCAACCCCGTGCATCCACAGATTTCACAGTGGACATTATTCACAGACAGTGCTGAAAAAACATGCAGGTGCCATCCAAGTTGACTATTCACACACTGTTGAAATTAAAACTTTTAACTCTCAAAACACACATACGTGACACCTTAACTACATTTATTTCCCAAGTACTTACTGCCTCCTTTCTCATATCCAGCTGCTAGGAGTGTACACCTAGCAGCAGGAGAAAGCTGCACACCCTGCCCAAGAGGAGCATGTTGATTCTACGCATTCACATACCACGGCACAGCAGCTGACACATCTGCACTTGATCCAACCTGTTGGTTAATTATGCACGAGTGCTAGTCACATTTTGGTGGCTGAAATTACAAACTGAAGTGAGAAACAAACTATTTCTCCTGTGCGTTATGAGCTGGAAAAGGAGCTAAGCCCCTTCCTTGACACCGGCTGGTGGCAGGGACCTCTGCCCCTGCGGGCCAAATGGCAGGGTGAATGCATGGTTCCTGAGCTGCAGCCAGGGATAAACCTTCAGCCCCCTTTCCCATTCCCCCACCACCCCTGCTCTCCCAGGGTGCTACCACGGCTTCTCTGAAGCAGCAGCGGTGGCATTACACTTGGCTATGTCTACTGCCAACACTGGTGAAGAAGCAATGGGAACAAACGTCTCCCTTGCCCCAAATCTAGGCTCAAGGCTCATCTTTATAATGCTACTGTTGTTAAGACCGTAATAATCCATGGATATGAGTGCGACAAAATGTCTAGTGAATGGCTGTCTCATAACTTTAAGGCAGCAGTCCCCATTAACCTTCAGAGATTTTTCTCCTAAGGCTCCAGACATAACTACTGAACCACAGAGGTGCACATCTGCTCAAAAGCAGACCTTGACAAAAGCTAGTTCAGGTCATTCACAGCTTCTGCAAAGACATATCTGAAGGTGAACCCCTGACCCATCTTAAATACACTGCGGGTATCTTTGCTTTCCCGTGCATTCGTTTCCAACATTTACTTGTATTACACATGTCTTTACACTTGTATTCACTTGCACTGCCCTGTTAGATGCCAGCCTTGGGGCAGGTGGAGAGCTCCCGCAGTGTAAGAGGACTTTGAGAAAGCGAGGCAACACACAGTTGCGATAAGTGCAGCTCTTGTAATGTGCAGGAGGGAGTTAGCCAAACAAGAAGTTTCATGAGTATCCACATGGAAGAAAATCATTACAAGCAAAAATTTTAGTAGCGATTTCCCAAAACAGACCTTCTGAACTGGAAGCAAGCTTAAAGTTTGGGTCAAATACAAAGAAGGTGACAGCTACTTGCTTTCCCTCTTCCCTTTTCAGGCAATGAAGTAGAAAGACAAATAAAACAAGAAGTTGATGATGGCTGCAATTGTCAGTAAAAATGATTCCTCCCTGTGGTTAGTCAGGGAACATATGAAATGAAAAAAACCCACAAAACCTGTGATGGGAGGAAAGTCCTCCACTGAGGCTATGCAAATATTACTGGGATGTGAACTGCAATTTAAAGACCAAATAAAAATAATGTAAAAAATGTGATATAAAAAAAGAACACCATGAGAAGAGTTGTCTTATTAAAAAATTCTGTTCAAAAAAATATTTAACAAAATTGAGTAGCATTATATTTATATGACTCCTATATAAATCCTGTTTTCTTACATTATGAGCATCACTTCAGTATTTGTTTGGAACAATATAGTTACACGCACATGACATGAGGCCAAATCAGGCAAATGTGAGAAAAAGACCCAACAGAAGGACTGTGGTTATTGGAAAATGTACTTTAAAAAAAAAAAAAAAGCAGGAAGGAACCATCAGCCACAACACTGCTCCAGCCCAAAGTGTCTGCACAGCAGGCGCACACTGCGCCACCCAGTACACTTGGCATGCCCATCCTCGCTGCCTTGCCAAGCTATCCCCAATCCCTCCTCCTAATGGTTCCCAAAATTTCCCTTCTGCTGTGTTTCCCACAAGATGTGCAATAAATAAATATAAGGGATGGAGAAAGGAGGGAGAGGAATTCAGGCAAATTCCCACTTTTTTTTCTCTCTTATTGCAAATTTTTACTTCAAGTACTGCCTTTTTTTTATATAGTGAGATCCACAAAGGAAAGAAAATACTTGGAATACTTGGAAGAGCGAGGTACAGAGGTAGACTAACGCTGCTCAGCTGTCACGATTTTCAAAGACAGGGCTACCCACCCATTCCTAATTTCTAAATACTTTACATACTTGTGGGGAAATGTCTCTTCTATGTAGCACCTCTACTGAGCTCACATTAGCCTTTTGTAATCAATATGTGCTCTCCATTAAAATGGCAAATCTTACTGAATACAGAAAATTATTATTATACAAGATCTATTGTTTTATCTATTTTTTGGATAGCATAAGCTTAAACAAGCGTAAAGATGTGCAGAAAGTGAATCCAGGGTAAAAAGAAAGTCATTCACTGAGTTGAGACAAACTTTGGGCCAATTGCAGCAGCATTGCAATATTTAATTCTCTTTTCAGATTATCTTTACTGCAGACTACAGACTCTGTGTAACTGCTTCATGTTACACTGACTGTATGCACTGGTATACTGCTTGGTATTACTGAAGGTAAGATTCTCTCCAGCACACAGACTACCTGTAACATCATATACATTTTAGATATTTCAAAAGAGCAGGTAATTGAAGAACTGGAGGGAACTTTTTGTTGTTTAGCAAAGACTCTCTCACGTTTAAGTCCTTACCTGTGATTCAAAGAGCAGACGAACCACCCCTTCTTACTTATCCATTCTGTGTATGTTTGAAAAGCAATGCATTAACATTTTTACGCATGTAAAATCATATTTGAATCTCAGAGCGGCTTCCATGACCCCTTCATAGCTCAACTAGCTGGAAAATCTTGGATGACAGTGCCCCTCTCTGGTCAAAAAATATTAGTGCACATTTGCATGTTACGTTACAAACCCAGGACCCTGTCTAGTAAACTCTTTAAAAACTACTGGAAATGCTCTGAGAGCAACAAAACGTTCAAGTATTAACTTTAACTGAGTTGAACACTGCCGATTTATAACCAAGGCACACTGGCAATCTTCACATGAAAGCAACAGTACGCTGAGGTACCCCGCATCATCCAAGTGTGCATTTTACATTCAATATACCAGTCAGAGCTGAAGCTAGGCCAGCACGCAAGTCAGAATACCTCCAAGCCCTGAATAAATGTTGAGGATCTGAACCAGCAGGCATGTTTTGAAACTCAAAACTCAGATTATCTTGGCAAAAGCACAATGGCTGTACAGGCAAACACAGCAGGCAGCAAGATTTGATTGGTCTACTATGGTCCATAATGAAATGAATAGTGAAAGGACATAAGTTACCTGCATCTCTGTCCACGGCTTCCACCTTTATGACAAACTCTCCTGGGTCTTCGTTTTCACGAACTGCAGTCTCGTAAAGTTGCTTCAGAAATATCGGGGTCTCATCATTCACATCAAGAACAACGATGGTTAGAACCTGCGTGGTGGACAGAGCAGGGCTGCCGTCATCAAGAGCCATGACTGTCAAACTGTAGCGCTCCTGAATCTCACGGTCCAGAAGCTGGGCTGTAGTTAGGAGTCCTATTATAAAGGAAGAAGGTATTAGAAAAGTATTCTGGTCCAGGTTAGGATCCCAATTGTTCCAGCACTCACAGCTTCAATGTAGCATCACCATGCATGCTGTGCCACTGCTGTAAGGCTTCCAGACTTCAGAGTCAATTATTATCTTTGATTCCCTTTACACTGCTAATTGGCCCAGAAACACTAAATTTTGACATCAAGGGAAACTGGGATTCATACAATATTCAAGTGAAGTTCAGAGATTCCTTTTTATTGAACTCTGGGCTTAACTTTTTAACTTTATTTAACTTAAATATTTGTTGTCTTTTGCACATAAGTTATGCAATTAGCAGCTCTGCAAATCAGTGACAGCTGCATCACATAATGGATTCAAATTCAGAGTAAGAACCAGAAAATATTACAAATATTATGGCGAGATTTGCATTTGTGTGCAGATGATATATTAGTTCCAGAACTCATTCAGGAACCAGAGAATTTCAGGGGGCTGAAGAATGAAATTCATCAGCACTTTGAGCCTCCATTGAACATGTTCCACCCACAGTATAATGCACATTCCTTGATCTTGACTTTGCCTTTCCTCGTGCATACATGTAGCAACATATGTGTGCACATGCTTTAAGTATGCATCATGCAAAAATCAGAATAAAGTATTTCACTGCACATACTTTCTTCCCACATTCCTTAATGCACTATTGGAAGGCGCTCCAGTACATCTACGCAACACAGTAATAGAGCCATGCAGAAATTTTTGAGCTGAGGCTCACTGAGCTTGTCTACTGTACATAGTACTGGTGTGGTGCTCTGCATGAGGTAATCACCCCTGAGGACGATAAGTCACCTGGGTAGAATACCATAGTAATGTTGTACTTCAGTATTGCATTGTATGCACTCCTAAATATTACCCTGAGAAACACAATACAAGAAACACCAGAGAACAGGAGTTACAGTACCTGTAGTTTTATCCAATACAAATGATTTGTTTTCATTGCCTGAAAGAATGTGATATGTAACTTCTCCATTTCTTCCCTCATCAGGATCCTTTGCAATTATGCGGTGCACAAAGAAGCCCACCTCCACATCCTCCATGACATAGGAAAGAGGTGAAGATGTAAAACTGGGACTGTTGTCATTGATATCTAAAATAACAATTTTTGCAGCCAGGGAATCAAGTCTGCGATCAGTCAGATTTATTGCCTGGTCTGCTGCAGACACCGTAAGGATCACAGAGTGAGTAATCTCCCTGTCTAGTGGAAAAGCTGTGGTCAACGTGCCATATGAAGGGTGAATAAGAAATGGATTTTCACCTCCGTTTCTCATTTCCAGGGAATACTGTATTTTGCTGTTCAGAAAACTGCCATCCCCATCTTTTGCATTGAATGTGTAAACCAGAGTGCCAACAGGTACATTTTCCTCTATGCCAATCACTACAAAGTCATCTTGAAAATATGGAGAATGATCATTCTGATCTTCTACATCGATACTTAGGAAGACAGTATTATTCTGTGGAGGATTATTATTATAATCCTTTATAATAACTTGCAAAAGGAAGTGTGAAGCTGTTTCATAGTCAAGTTCCTTGGAAAGAAAAAGGTCTCCTGTCAAGCTATCTATTTCAAAATGAACATCATCATCATCTTTAGTGATACTGAAATGCAGTTTCCTGTTAGTTGTTAGATGATTATCAGGCCACTTAAGAGAATTCAACACTTGTGCAGGTTTAAAATTTTCAGGTACGACAAAGTGCTTGAAATCTTGAGAGAAGACAGATCTCCCATTGGGAAGCGGGACTACCTGTAACAAAAGCACAAAGACTGCAATATTTTCCCATTGTTATCATGAATAGTGTAATGAAAATGGTTTTCCTTAATTGAGAGTTTAATAAGTTATTATTTGTGACTATCTTTATCCTAAGCATGCCTCAAAGCCAGAAAAGCAAACTCAACCTGCTCTGTAAGAATTCAAATAGTCCTTGGCCAGTCATTCCATAACTGTATCTTTCATTCCCACATTAAAAAAGGGACAAGATTGTCTCTCATCCTCTGAATCACAGGCATCCAAAAACTGATGACTTGAATACTGCTACCTCTGTCCCTACTCTGAAGCACTTCAACTGACTTTCTGCATAGACAGCATCACAGGGACAAGGTGACAAAGCATGGTATGTTATGCAGTTTGCCAAACACAAGCAGCTGATTTTTTCATCGCAGAGTTTCATGCATTATGGATTGCTGCAGCGTTTCAAGTTCATGCTTTAAAATGAAAGAATCTCTTTAACTGTGGGAACTGTATTTGCCTTGTCTTGGCTGAAGCATTTTTCCAAGTTATCCAAAATTAAGCATCTTTTGGGTGACATGACAATAGCAGGCTCAGTGACATTCAGTCTGTGACACAGGAGTGCACAGGCGGTCTGGACAAAGCAGCCCTGCTGCGGTTTGATGAACTGCAGGTGGCTCGCTGCAGAAAGAGCACACGCTGGATTTTACATTCCCGTGCAGAGCAGCCCTGTATAAACCAGCCTAAAGGAATGAGCTATCCTTATGCTACGTTACAGAAACAGAATTTAGAAAATAGAGTAACATAGTGGAGAAAAAGAAATATCTAAGAGATATTTTAGTTTATTTCTCTCCCACTTTCAGTCCCTCCTCATATTCTGCCTACCTGGATATTTTCCTTCTCTTTTCCAGTGTTCATAATGACGTCCTACTAAAGCACAAATATCATCTATTTGCAAGACAACTCAGAATCCTGTTGGGTATTCTTAACAAATAAAAATGAGTCTGCCCTCTTATTTCCTCCCTCAACGGAAAAAATGGCTAAAGAAAATTTTGAGACAAGGTGCTTATAATTTTGAACTTCTTCCTTCCTTCAGCTTATTTCCCTAGCTTCTCCTAAAATTGTTTTTTTCAAAAAACCTAAGTAGCTAGCCTAATTTTCCTATCTGTACAACAAACCAGTACCTGGATGTAAACAGCAGCATGTCCTTGAAGTGATGGCATCCCCTGGTCCGTGGCTGTGACCATCATTCTGTAGTCTGATCTCTCAGCATGTGACAGAGACCGGGTTGTTCTTAACTCCCCACTGACAGCATCAATCTGGAAGTATCCTACATCATCTTCTACAGGGAAAAAATGAATATCAATTATTATAGATCTCTTCAGCTTGCCTCCTTAGTACTGCCACAGCAATTAATGAGTAAGAAAGAGCTGGAGCCAGAGGAAAGGGAACCCACTGCACTCATTTAGAGCTCTCTGGCTCATTTGGTTCACCTCTTCTTCCTTCATTGAGTACATAGTTATTACAAACCACTTTCTCTCTGTAGCTTTCTAAATCCAGAGTAATGCTATGGAGTATCAAAGCCACTGCTCGCTTTTGCACCGACGTTACATCAGCAGTGTGAGCAGCAGGCAGGCACCCCAGGACTGGTACTCCTATCTCCAACCTAAGTTGGCAGGCAGGGCCAGAGAAAGAATTAAGTCTTAGTCTCTGAGCTGGCGTGAAGGGTCAATTGATGCTGGGTACACAGCTGGCTCACGTCCCTCGCAGACTACAGGTCAGCAAAGAGACCGATCTACCCCTAAGACATCGTAACTGCAGTGATGCCACCTGCCCTGCCTGTGCTCTGAACCAGGAGCTAACCAGGGTAGCTAAAATTTTACAGTAAGTTGTTGCAAAGCAACATGTGAATATTGGAAATTATGCTTTCATCCTTCATCAAAGACTGGCCGCATGCTTATAACAAGCCAGTTCTAGTTCAAATTACTAGTAGTAGCTATATCATATTACATTGATTCTACAGTTGCAAAGAAAAATTCTACCATAGATGAGTAAATAGGTCTTTGTGACTTCTCCCCCATTTCCAAGGAATGCAATACAAATACTTTCCGATTTTTAGTAAAATGGGAAAGTATCTATTACTATTATCTACATTACATGTATTTATTATTATCTACATTACCAGAAACAGAAAATCAAATTTGTCATAACTGCTTGCCTCTTAAAATACTATGCAAACAACTTTTTGCTATATGAATTTTTAATAAGGTGTGCTAGTGGGTTAAATAAAGTCATGTAGTACAACAGCTGCTATTCTAATAAGCAACTGTGGTAAAAATAAATTCAGTGCAGATGTAGTACACAAAACACCCATAAAGAACTATATGTCCATAGGCACTTAAGTGAGCATGAAGCTGTTTATGTTCTCCAAATCTGCACATGCAAATTAGTTAGCTGCACATATAGATGTGTATTTAGATACATATAGATTTTTTTATTTAATCGCCTTACCTGCAACTGTAAAATATTTGCACCTGTAGAATTTGAACAAACAGTGAGCAAGCTAGTTAGAAAACAGGGTTTTCACAATCAACAAATAGGAGTTTTTTCCAGTACTGTTCTGCTATTTTTGCCTGACCACAGGTTTCTAATGCTCCACGAGTCCCTTCTGGGTTGACTCGTGCAGTCTGGAACGTAACGAGGAAATTGCCAACAAAAGGAAATAATACGTAGAGACAATTATATGGAATGAGACAGTCCTACATTCTGCATTTTTCATGATAGTTTCAAAATATTAATGCTGCTATATTACTGTTTTCATAAATAGCTTTCAGTTACTTTCCTGGTTTAGGTCCCAACAGTATGTCTACATTCACAGATACACTATTTTTTTCCATATAATGTTTCATGACACAAAATCCCAGCTAAGCAAAAGGCAAAAGAGATACGAAAAACAGAACACAATGTAAATTGCATGCATGTATTTTTAACATTTTGCTAAAACTGACATTTAAAATAACTGATAGGGAGAACTAACAAAAAAAAAAAAAAGAAAACAGTAAATAGAAGTGCACAAAACTATGCCCTTCATTCTTCTACCAAAACGGAGCTACAGTTACCAAACATAACCAAAAAATAGTTAAAAAAATAAAATAAAATCAGAGAACAAAAACATTGCAAGCACACAACTGCAATCTGAGCAGGAGGTTATGAGGACTTGGTACTGTACTATAAAGACAGTCAAAATTGAAAAATCGTATTTCTATTTTTCTGGTATTCTTATCAGTCTTTTAAAAATTTATTCATGGACCATTTCAAAGTGTAGCCATTTGGTTCCAAATCAGAAAAAAACGTCAAGAAAAGAAACTCTTATGAAATGGATTTCCCTTCATCTACAGAAAGACTAACTGAACTTTTATACTACGTTTTGTAGCTAAAGCAATTTCTTCCATTTCTGAATGTCAAGAGCCTACCTAAAGACAGATCTTGCTTTTCAACTGATTTAATAGATGCTAAGATGACATGTACTAAGAGAAGAGATAGACCACTTTTGAATACTTTTGCCCAAGATTACAAAGGGCAAGTGCATGTGAGTGGTAGCTTGCTCACTTTCTAAATACACTCCAAACCCTCCTCCTCATTCTTTTGGAAGTTCAAAGTGAGGAATAAGGGAAAAGGTGGTTTTAAGTTTTACACTCAAAGAGCATGTCAGTCGTTGCTCTAAAAGCTCATGGTCTCTGCACTTCGAGAAACTTTTGCTCAGCTTTCATCTTTAAGTCAGCTGTATTAGGCAACTGCTGCTTATATCATACACCCTAAATATGTTCCTTTTTGTATGAAAAGGAAGAAAGTATAAGAGAAATGGGTAAGAAAGAAGGAAATTGAGAAGAGTAGATAAAGCATGGAACAGAAAAAAATTAAATTTCTTGATAACTAGACTCTAATGGCCCCAATCTGTGCTTGCAACTCTAACCTACCAGTAAATGGATGTGCTTTTTCACTCATATTTTCCACCTCTGCATCGTTCAACCTATTGACCAGGCTTTCATTTACATGAGGTTCTCCAAAGCCCAGGTACTTTCTCAACTCTGTGTTCTCAAACATAATCACAGAAAGTGCAGTTTTGGACAAAAAAAAAAAAAAAAAAAAAGAAAAAAAAAAGATGACCTGAGAAACCGCAGGCAATGTGTGGCTGTAAACTTTGGCAGAACATTAAAGCCTTTCAGGGACTACCATTTAGACAAAATGGTCCAGAAAGCAGACAGAAAGTAAACACTCGAGTTTTGTCCAATATTTGTGACCTCAGTATGCAGTGATAGTTAGCTATGTATTTTTACCTACTTTCCTGAAGAACTGATCTTTCCTCGGTTTTAAAATACTTAGTGCCTTGGCCATCTCATTCTCCTTTGAGATGAAAGAAAAGTTGTTTCTCTTAACAGAAAAGAAGGTGGCGGTGCCATGGCTCCAAAAGAGCTTGAATACTGAGGGGCTGCTGTAGAAACACAGCCCTCTGCAAGTCTAGGAATGCTCCCTGCACGCTGCTTGCAAATCACCCTAGAGAACAAGCGCTTGTCCACAGACATACATACAAAACTTGCCACTTTGTGTGTGTTAGCTGTGTAAACTAGGTTTCTCCTAGCACTCTGGTGGTCAAGTGCTAGTGTGTCTGCAGAGTTGGTCCAAACATAAATGTAAAACACTAGCACTGACAAAGTGGAGGCATAACACACAATGCAATAGCTATGATGCACTATAAATATAGACTAATTTTTGCACAAATGCTATACTATAACCTATTGACAGTTGTAAAGAAGGCCAAGCAAATCACTTTGCAATTGCCAGCATCACTAAGGAATTCACCTCCCTCTGAATTAGGTTACTCTCTCAGTGATAACACAAAAGTGGAGGTATGGCCATACGATGATGCATTTCCATGCACATGAATGCCTAAGGATTATTTTTTTTTTATTTTCTGGGAAGAGGGAGATGCATTTTGAAGGAAACACTTCTCTTCTGAAGGCTAAAATTCATCTGTTGTTCTTTTACAGATTTTTCCTTACATAATTTGTTGGCATGCGTCATTAGCCCTCCTGCATCACTTAATCTATTGCTGCTATCTTGGCATTTCTTTAGGTCTCAAGAACACTAAAAATTACCCGGTGACTCTTCAAGCTGAACAGCTGACACTGGCACTCAAAGCTCTTAATCTTGTGGCAGTCCCTCAGCTGTTGAAAAGAGCACTGGTCTGCATGCAGTCCTCCAGTTAACCTGATGTCTTTGTGTTCAACAAACATGGCTGTAAATCAGATCATATTTCTTCTTCATATTTAGTACTGAACGATGTCCCAGAACTAGAAAATACTATTTTAAATATAAACCAGGCAAGAACTTCACCATGAAACAGAAGACCAGATGTTAAAGGCTGTGAGCCAACCAACAACAACAACAAAAATTAGTATCAGAGAAGCTCAGCTGTTTCTGGATTTGTTTATCGGGAAAATATCTAGTTCCAAGGCTGGGAGGGCTCTTTTAGTGTTTTTTTTGCTGCTGTTTTTATCCTTTTGTTCTTTCTAGAGACTGCATTTGCAAGACCAGTCATATTTTGTGTTGCTAGTCATGTTTATAATTTGAACTCTTACTTACTCCCCTTTGGGGCTCTACAATGAAGCCAGTAAGAAAATCCAATGTGCTGTTTGAAGGAAGGGGATATAGTTAAATATACAGACCAACAGAGACCCCTGAAGAACACTTCCCGTGTTGCCTGGCCATCACCCTTCAAACAAAGGGTTGGGTACTACTCATTCCCTTTTTCTTAAGGGGGATCATTAAGTGCAAAATCTTATTATTCACAATGAAGAAGTCTATGATTCTCTACAATTCCCCCTGGAAGAGGCAGTCACTTGTATCCAAATTAAGGCAATAAAAGTATGGCCATAAACCGACCCCAGTGTCTTTTATTATCTACATATATTTCAATTGCAAAATTTTCAATAGAGTTGTTAAACATCTGTCTCTTTTTTTATTATTTTTTTTTAGTATCTTTTGGTGGAAGAGAGCAGAGTTAGTTCTCCTACCCTTGTGGATTTGGATCTTAAAGTCCTTCCATTACCCCACAGAAATCAAAAGGGTACGTAAAGACACAGCATAACATAATCCATGGGAATCTTTTGGTAATTTCAGCCTTGGCAACCAGAGCTTACAGATTCTTTTGCTCTTTAAGACTGAGGAGTAATGTAGCTCTGCAGTATTTTGTTCTTTACTCTGCGACAAATAATTGTAATGAGTTTAAACCAACCAAGCTCATATATGAGCTCTGCCTACACAGAAAGAACACCTGAGGAAATGCACTGAGTGGATGGGAATATTGCAAATGTTTTCTTGGTCTGATGAAACAGTATGCTCTATGTGCAAATGACCACAGACTACAAATACAAATACCAAGCTTAAAAGGTGTTGATTACATTAAGCTGGTAGAATTGAGCAAGTACCGCAATAAAAGGAATAGTTCTGTCCTTGGCACCTCTTGCTGCTTTGAACCAATAGTGCATCAAAGCAGTAGGAACAGTCATGTTTTCCTCGCTGGTTATAGACAGAGTTGTCTCTTGTGTAAAAGTGTAGCAAATGGCATGTGACAAAACCAGAGATCACATCTATGTCTCTTACCAGTATTAACGTCCCAGTCCCACTCATGTTCTAATTTAGGGCTGCTCTGTTAGTGATTTCACTGCAAACAAAATTGGATCCTATAGCATACCCCAGAAGTGAACTACTACATGTAGGAATTAAAGGGAAAACTCAAGAGAAGTGTTTTTAAGTGGCCACACTATGTCAGGCTAACACAGTGCTAAACAAAGGGTGAAACATGAACTAAAAACCACAAGCCTCATTGTTTGCCCAGATTATCTGCTGATCCTTCTGATCCCTGTCTCAGACTGTCATGAACTGCTCTTTTAGCAGGAAAATTTTCAATTGGTCATGGGAAAAGGGAGATCATCTTTCCTTTAAGATGTTAACTGACTGAAACACTAAACTGTACAGTACAAGATCATGGTCCCAATCTTTTCTGAGTGCTTTTAGAACACTCTCTGGCTGGCCACACAAGCAACCAAACCCCTGGGAAGATGGAGCAGAGGGGGAAAGGAGGAGACATAGCTGCTTGCACCTCTGATACTTCACAAGACATATAATGGTCCTCATTTCTATTTACACAGCCATCTTCCTGTATGTATACATGGCATCTCTAAAACTCTAGTTATTTGAATGTATCTTTTCTTACAAATAACACTTTAAATTCTTACCTGATTCTATTGAATATAATACCACACCGTTGTTTCCAGAATCAAAGTCCTTTGCAAAGACAGTGGTAATAAATGTCCCTGATGGCTGCCCTTCCAAAACCTGTCATCAAGCAGTTTATAAATAATTTGCAAATATACATGGATAACAGCGAGCCTTAAAATAAATTCCTTTCCATAACACAAAAGTTTAGCTCTTGGTCTATTTTCCATTTCAGTAATGTTTACAGTCAGTCTAAAGAGCATTTCAGGAAATGGTTAAATAATTGAAAAGTCTTTAGTACAGCAGACTCAGAAGTCAGATATTAAAAGAGATTGTACTGCATACATAAATAAAATTATATGTGTATATCCTTTACATCTCACAGTATACAAGAAGGAGAAGTGAAATCATTTGATAAATTTTGAAATCCCCAAATATACCCGAGTCTAAATAACGAATGGTTTACGCTTCCATTTCAGTGCCGTACTATTACATAGGACAGGGGGTTTGGGCTCCTGCCACAGGGTGGTGCTCAGAGCAAGGCAGCACATCCCTGCCGGCAGCACCCACCTTGAGGTGCAGCTCCTGCCCGGGCGCCACCTGAGGGAATAGGGGCTTGTTGTCGTTGACGTCCCTCACCGTGATGTACACGGCTGCTGTGGCATTAAGCTGCGGTGACCCGTGGTCGGTCACTAGCACGGTCAGCTGGTGGTGAGCTTGTTTTTCACGGTCCAGTGCAACCCAGTTTATAATTTCACCTGATGGACAAAGAAAATTAATATTACATCCTTCACTGCACAGCAGATGCCCCAGAGCAAAGGTATAAAACAGTATGAACCAACGTGCTGACCTTCCAAAGCAATCCATCTGGTCTTTTCTTCACCACACTTCAGGACAGATAATATATGAGCACAGGGTTTTAACTGCTGACAAATGGCCTTTATTATGCCTCTAGGTTAGGAAATTCTCAACACAATGTCTATACATTAATCAAGAAGCCTTATGTCTCCTACGCATTCTGGTAGACCCAGTGAATAAATCTGACCCAATCTTCTCTCCATCTGCTCAACCATACTTAATATAGCTGTAGATTTGTGGTTGACCAAAGTCCTTCACACAGATAACCACATATTATTTTAAGATCTTCTTGGTTAACTCCTAGTACTCTATTTGCCTTTAAACTTCACAGAATCATAGAATGGTTTGGGTTGGAAGGGAACGTAAAAGATTACCTAGTTCCAACCCCCCTGCCATGGGCAGGGACACCCTCCACTAGATCAGGTTGCCCAAAGCTTCATCCAACCTGGCCTTGAACACTTCCAGGGAAAGGGCATCCACAGCTCCTCTGGGCAACCTGTTCCAGTACTGGTCTTACCACCATCGTAGTGAAGAATTTCATCCTAGTATCTAATCTAAATGTACCCTCCTTCAGCTTAAAGCCATTGCCCCTTGACCTATCACTTCCATAAACGTACTGAACAGAAACGTGGACATATGGGAACAGGCATTTTAAACAGCAGATTTTTACTCGCTACGTATCATGTTGCTAAACCACATTATTTACAGTGCCTGCGTTCCTTACAGGATTACCTTCCTCTGGGCTCTCCATGCTGCGTTCTGTGGTGTTATACTGTGTGGATATAGTATTTATTACTCAAGGCATTTGAGATTCACTGCAGAGCACACCCTGTGCCATGAAAAATTTCTCTCAGCCAATTTGATTTCTGTGGTGCCATGTACAACAAGAACTCAGTTTTGATGTAACTTACAGGAGTTTTCACAAATACTTTAAATCGCTATAACTGTCAAATGTCATAGTTACCTTCACAGTTATTTATGGATGATCTGTACTTTTCAACTGCACTTGATCACAAGCAATTAAGCTCCTCATATGAACTACTGAAGCTATAACTTAAAAGTCCTTCTTTTAATTTGTTACAAACACTGAAACTTATGACCAAGTGACCAGAATGAAGTCATGAAAAAAATCAAATCCTAAGGGCTAGTTCATTCTTCATGAACATGTATTATATTTATTTCATTCCACAAATTGTGAAGCTCTGAGTTAGAATATTCACATATCCACCCAAGAGATTCACAGCAGTTCCTGAAAGCTTTTCACTTCCATTCCCTTAGGGAAGGTTCCTTTCTAAAAGCAATATTAGGCAGATTACAAATCATAAAATGCTACCTGTGTTGGAATTCATCTTGAAATACTTTCCATCAGACAAGAGGAAATAGGAAAGTTGTCCATTTCGTCCCGAATCTTTGTCAATAGCTGTAACGGTGCCAATCACACCTCTGGGAATTGGATTTTCCTCCATTTCAAAGAAGTAGTTCTCACGCATAAATATGGGAGAATTATCATTTTCATCCAGGACATTAACTATTATCGATGTACTTGCATTTTGCCTGAGGTTTTCATCCTCAGAGGTGCTGACCAGGGCTCTAAAACTTAGTATCTGTGCACATTCATAGTTCAAACGTTTCTGAAGATAAATCCAACCAGTCTCAGAGCTGATTCCAAATGCAACAGAATCTGTGCTAGGCTCTAAGGAATATGTCAGCTTGGAGGAAACACTGTGTGGATCAAGTGAGTGGGCTTGAACCTGAAGGATTCGGGCACCTGGAGAAGTAGCTTCACTTATTTCTACTTGATACACCAAGTTTTGAAAAACCAAAGTAGGGCCCATCTTCTGCTCTTCAATAATCACTGTCAACATCAGCAAAGAAGTCAGGGGAGGACTTCCACTGTCTTCAGCTGCTATGCGTAGAGTATGTTCCTGCTGCTTATCTGCAAACACTGCTCTGGTGAGGTTAACTACTCCAAGGCTTGGATCAATGCTAAATGCATTTGACTGCTTGCTTGCAATACTATATTTGATTGCTCCATTTAGGCCACTGTCTTTGTCTTCTGCATGAGCAATGTAGACAGCAGTGCCAGGTGGCTGGGTATGCGAAATAGTTACCTTATCAGATTTGGTAAGAAATACTGGAGGATTGTCATTAACATCTATCACAGATATGTTGACCTGGGTGCTACTATAGACAGGGGAGTTACCCAACTGTGACTGAATGGTGAGCACCATAACAGACTGAGTTTCATGGTCAAGCTGGTTTTTGGTGCGGATGATACCAAACCGCGGGTCAATAGAGAATCTTCCATGTGGATCACCAGAGGAAATTCTGTAAGAAACCACTTCTAGAGAATCTAGAAATGGAAATAACAACAATAAATGTAAAAAAATATTAAAGCGATAACATGAAGACTGGTAGAAACATCTGTGAAGAATGCATGCTGTTAAATTCAGCAGAATAGATGTAAGCTACACAGATGTTTGACTTTCTTGGGCTTTTTATGCTTCCTTCTTCCTGTCCCTAGAGCCCTTCAGTAAAATAAATACTGCACAGACTTGATCTGACTGTATACAGTTTGTCCACTTGTGCACCATTTGATTTTCATCTCACCAGTATGATAAAACTCTATAGGGAAAATAGTATAATAGTCTCTTATTTTTCCCTGATCTAAAATATAGAAAAAGCACTCTGATAAATTAATCTTATGGGAGTAATTTCACTACACACAGTCATTCACTATAGCAAGGAATGAAACAGGTGGCAATTCTCTGAAAGAACTGCATTTTACCAAACTTACTGTTTGTTCATGGATGACCATTGCTATATCCTTACACACCAGATGCTACCTAAAGCAAAAGCTATCTAAAGGTTCAGGCTTATTATCAAGGCCACTCCACAGGTGCTACCTGAGGACAGTGGTCAATGCGCTCTCCTTCCAAGAAGGAGAAAATGGGAGGACCTGACTCAAACTTCTGTAAAACCTCTGCCTCTACCACCTGACATGTACAGATCTATCATCAAACTGGTACGTGGACTCATGGCTCCCACTGCCCTGCCTAAGAACCAAATCCATATGGCTCAGGACAGGGTCTTTTACGGCTAAAGCCTGGCAGAAGCTAACCCATTTCCCTCTAAACATGATATGGAAACCAAATGGATTAAATACATTTTTGAGAGGTCCCATAAACATTCATCTGGACTTCACCACTTAATTTGGGAAAATGGGGCGGGGGGGGGGGGGCGGTATTTGTGTTTTGTTTGGAGGGTTTTTTTGTTGTTTTGGGGTTTGTTTTTTCAGCAGCACTTCAGATAGATTCTCTGAAACTTCCGAATACTCTCTGCTCATGAGTATTGCTGTGAGATTTGTCTTGCATGATTAACGCTTTAACACAAGCCATACCGTCACACAAACCCTTCCTCCCTTCCTTACACTTTCACAACATGCTTCCCATCTCCCCATTCACAATTATAGAAATCCATCTGGAAGAAAATGGAGGCAGTTGCCAAGCCCAAGGACCACCAAGGAGAGGTGGTCCACCAAGACCACCATGAATCTCCATTTGTTATAAAGAGCATCCTGATACAGCAGGTTGTAAATACCAACAGTAAATACTATTTAATGCTCAACAGACTGAATGAATAATATGAAAATTTAAATAAAAATAATTATCTACAGATATTTCCAGTTAGTGGTCACAACAAAAATGCAATGTAACCTCTGAGCATGCAACTTACTTACTTGGAGGCTCTCTGGCCTTTACAGTGCCAATCAGGCTGTCTTCAGGTGCATCTTCAGGAACAGAAAAAGTGTACCGCGATCTCTCAAATATTGCAGGGGCTGAAGCAGTCTGAAGGATGTTTACTGTGACAGCTGCATTGGTGGCAGAGGGAAGGCCACCTCCATCCCGCGCAGAAACAGTCAAGAAGAGCACAGAATGTGTCAGCTGGCCAAGAGTTGAGATCAGGTAAATAATTCCTGAAAGTATATAGAAAAGTCCCCAAATACAACATCCACACAAACAGGGCTGAAGCCCCAAAATACAAATCTTAGGAGCAGTGGGCTCTGTGAAAAGCATCTGAGAAGCAATCGCCTGATGTCAGATCACAAGTTTCCAGTAAAATACCATTTAATAGTAAATTCCAAGGTCTATTGAATTTGCAACCTGCTACAATTTACTTTTTATATAAACTATATGAAATAAGTAATTCTTTGAAAAGAAAATGCAACGCTCTGTCCAGAAATACAGAACTTTGGATGTGCCTTCCTCAAGATAAATACATTTTCATCCTTTAACTCTGATGAATGATACTAGCTGTCTCCAAATACATTCTCTTCTGACTGCTAAAATAAGCCTTTAGTAATATCAGATAATTACGCCCAATTTTCAAATACTCACTATATTACTACAGACACCCACATCTAACTATAATTACCTAAGATGGTAGTACGGATAGGAAGAATGAACATGGCAGGAATCCTGTCCCATTTTCTTCTACAGTAAAAGCTTGTATGAACTTCAAAGAAAGCTTTCAGTGCAGACTTCAGTCTCAGCAATGAGAATTACACCCAAACCATAGCTATAGTGCTATATGGAATGTTCATAATGGCCTACAACAATTATTCAAAACCGATACTTATTAATTGTTCTGTGACAGTTATTCATTGTCCTTTGCAAGGAAATTAAGGATTTATAAATTAAGATATAAAGCATTTCCCTTTAGAGCACTCTGAAATGTCTCATCTAGATGAAGTGAACATGAATACTCAGAAAATTTAGGGGAGCACACATAATATAGCAGATCATAGTATGTTTGTTAGTTCATAAATTGTGTAACTGAATTATAACCTGAGGTACACAGTTGAAGACCAGGCACTTTCAGCCAGGTAAGAGATGGAATAAGGAAACATAATTATGTCCTAGGGAGAATTAATACTGTTTTGTCTTACCTTTTTCATCATCTTCTCTATCATTGAGCAGGAGGAAGAACACTTTCACTTACTCTGAGGTGGCACAAATCCCTCAATATTCTAAGACCCTTTGGTGGTCACAGATTTTGCAACACACAGAGAGCTATTTGTAAAGTAAAGTTTTCAACATGAAAATGAAGACAAAAGGTTAAATGCAAGAAAATTCTTCTTGGCAATGACTGAGTTTAATTAAATATACACTAAATGCTAAAATTGCAGTAAGCTAAGTAGTAAGGCTGTGGTAAACTCAAGTGATTCAACTAATAGGGACAATTCTCTACATGTCAACAGGTATATTTAAGAAAGCACCTGTGCTTTTTGTAGAAGCTGGTGAAGACACAAAACCTCCAGCAGCCCAGTAAAACCAAATCTTTAAACTTTGAGCTACCTTTGTAATTTCCTGGCTCTTAAAACAGGTTTAGTAGGGATAACGTTTGGCATTCAAGTCAGACATTTAGTGGCCCTATTCGTCAGACAGGGTAAAAATAGCATTTAACACTAAGCGCCTTAAGATAATCAGTGCATAATTCAAATACAATATATCTTCTCAAAATCTAATTTGAAGCCACAACACTAATTTGCTACAATGCATTTTTAGGTGGAATAATGGAAAATACATAAAATCCTTATAAATATTCAAATGTGCATGCACTAGACTTTCCAATTATACTGCCAGAACATTACAGTAACAAACTGTGTCTTGGCATGCTTAAAATGCATTCAAAGGGTCTTCAGGATCAAGGAAGAATGCTTTCCACTAACAGCAAAGGACACCTATTCCAATGTGACAAACCACAGTAAAAACTCAGATACAGATGGATTCAGAATTCATTGCTGATCCAGTTCCTATACCAATAACTGATGCACTTCCAAGAATCAACCTTATTTTGGCCTTTTTTTTTTCTGTTTTGTCTTCTGATGATTTGGTTTACGATTAGTTAGACAGCTCAACAAAGTAGTCTTCCAAGGACATAAACCTTTGGCATTTCCTGAGGTAATCTGAGCAACTGTAGCTTGAAGGAAAAGCGGTTTTAACCTCTTTTTCCAGAGGTTAAACATATAAACATGGATTTTCAATACCATCAATGTCAAATTAAATGAAACCCATCAAGTGGACTGTATTTTACTAACTTGACCAATTGGTATTTTTCAATTGACAAGGCCAAAAATTTCTCATTCACATTTTGGATACTTCAAGATGTATGCAAAGAGTCGAAAAACTTCTACAGAAAAGCATCATGTTGAAATTCTTACTCTCAAAGCAATAACTAATGACTTCAGAACATCCCCTAGCAAAGGGTGGAGCAAACAGTGCTCCACTCCAGGAACTCTGAAGACCTGGTGGAACAGAAATATTTCAGAACCAAAATTCCTTCTCTGCTGACCTAGACAGCTTACAGCACAGTCCATGCCAGTTCAGCTACAGAAAGCAGACAGAAAAGAAAATGGACAAAATATTTTTCTTTCTCTCTTCATTCTTTTGCTGTGTCCTAGGGAGGGAAGGGAATAGGCAAGTACATCTCGCCAACTCAGTCCTCTCTTGCAGGACCAGGGACGCCCTAAGAACAGTGGCAGATTCCAAGTAAAAAGTGTATGTCTTCCATATGGTTCCTTCCAGTCTCAAAACTGCAGTATGCAGGAAATTTTATAACCCAGTTTGAATTATATACTTTATGTTTCTTTCAGCATTTGTAGGACTGGGCATTAGCTTTGCATCTGGTGATATATAATCTATACAGGCATTTGAGACAGCTCTACCATATGTTGGGGCACATGCCACATAAGGCTCTGTTATGGCATCATATAGCTGGAAAGAAGCTGTAGAAGTAAGCAGCATCTGGGATCCTACCTTCTATATGGTTAGGTAAAAACACCAGACTGTGACTAAAATGGACAGTCATGACCGCTTGGGTCAAAAGCAGCTGCCAGCATACCTCAGAGCAGCCTGGCTAGGTGTACTTCATCTCCTGAAGCGCGGTGCAGGAGATCCCCTAGTACTACATCGCAAAGGGAGAAACACGGGGCTAAATGCAAGAAGCACACAGCAGGAACTAGCTGTGTAAGTCACACATTCGGTGTGTGAAACTCAGAGGTATGCCTCACTAAATAACAGGCTGAAGACGAGTCATGGTTTTCTTTTCTTTCCTGTTCTGTAACTAAGAAAAGACAGTGGCTTGTTATTGTTATTACCATAGTCATTTGCAGCCTGCAATTTGTGGCTTCAGAGAACTTAAAAGACAATTAGGTTGCTGTGGTACAGAATATATTCTTCCATTATGAAAAACAGTTTCTAGAAACGCTAATGATGGAAAGGGAATAATGAGACAGCTCCTCTGCGAGGAACATTTTACCGAGACCAAAGCTCCCAGCAGGGGACCACACAGACACAAGTGTGGTTCCACTTTAAGAAGTCAATGTGCGAACAATGCCACCTTCTTTCTTTCAGCTTGGCTCCCCATATATATGGATGGTCTTATCTACTGCCTTTAACAACATTTAATTCTCATTTTTAAAAAAATTATTGTTTATAGCATTGCAGTGCCTTGAAGATTTCACCTCTGGTAATTCCTCATTCTGCAGGAGAGCAAGCTGGAATCAATTCTGCTTCACAGGTGAACAATCATATAATTACATACCAGATGAAGCATTAACATCCAGCCTCACTTACACATTGGCAACCTCATTTTCTTGACTAGACCTGCATAGCTGTAACTGACTGCAGATTCTAACCTTTATAAATGAAAACCATGACCCAAAGACTGCCTATCAGGATTTGCATACACATTTTAGACAGAATCTGCAATGCTGGTTGCATGACAGCAACTGCCATCACAGGCTTGAGTTTGGGAACAGCTCTGCACCAGCACAGGATAGCTCGGCATTGCCACATTGGGAGTTAATGATATTTTGCTGCAGAACAGTCTGTAAATTGTTACAATGGTTTCAGGAATTCAATGTACAGTGAGAGCTAGCACTAATGAAGGGCGAAATCATGACTGCCAACTCTGACCTGCTTCATCCTTCCTCACTCACTGGCTTGATTTTGTTGCTCTTATTTTTGTTGAGATGACTTCTACTCCCCAGGCAGGTTAGCTGCTAAGTGCTGTTTCTCAAGAGTTAAAGGCTGGAGACAAGGGCCTACATATAATGATTCTTTAAAAATAATTTTCTGATCTTCTCTGTGATCGTGTATTCAGTCCTAACATTACAACAGTATAGATCACCAAAGTAGGTTCACTCACCAAAGGCACTTTTTGTACGGCAGAAATGGTATTGGTTACCCCAATAGTTACCACACATACCTATAGCTGATCACTGTCTGGTTTTCCACAGGGTTCTCATGTAAGGAAAATCAAAATTAGCCCTATGTTTATAGCCATTTGTAGGTGAGCAAAACATTGTCCACTAGTCAAGCACTGCAGAGGCAAAGATATAAACCAGGACACACTACCTTCAATAACAAAGTCTGGATTGCATAGATTGTGTACTCATTTAAATAGCTTCCAATATTTTCTCATTGTTCATGAAATAAAAAAGCAACTTTAGAACACAGCAAGAGGAACAAAATCAACAACTATCAATAGTGTTCTCTAAGACCACGAAACTGAACACCCTAACAGCTTTAAATGATGGCAGTATTGCTTCAACAAATATCGCAGGATGGGCCAGCTGGCATGACCTGACACACAGCTCAGACAGCAAGCAGATGGCAAAAAGGCGCGTATAGTTCATCACCCCAATTCCCCTTCAAAGCTGGCCACTGGATCTGCTGTTTAATACTGTGTAGGTCAGTGGGTCAGCACTGCTCAGAGCATGTCTCGCCCAACTTTGCATGCCGGCTTCCCAACTTTGCATGCTGGCTTCTCAGCATGGAGACACACGTACACCTTTGCTTTTTATGCACCTTTTATGTGTTAGACAAATTTTCAGGATGAGCATAGACAGGGTGATCCTCTGAGAGGTGAATGCAGTTAGGTGTACACTTTGCATTAACATTAAACTCAGTATTGTTCTACTGAAGAACTATAGTGTTTCTGCTTGACATTTCTATTTTACTTTATCTGACTCATTGCCCATCCTCTAATCTTAGCATCACATTTAGGTTCCAGTTTTAGCGATTTACCTGTATTTAAAATGCACCTTTTTTAGCGAAGCTGCGTTCTTGATGGTAACCATAACAACCCTCTGCAAAATGCACTGTTCAAAGAGCTGGTTTAATAACTGTCAGGGGAAAAGGAAGAATTAATGAGGAATTACATTTTTATGTACAGTCTACCTGCTGTAATATGTGCAGCTTTAGCTTACAGGAAAAGGCTTTAAAAAACTTAATCTTCATGGCACAAACACTGCTTTGAGTTTCAGTGAATAAAATGACTACTGCAAGTTTGAACGTATTCAGTATTTTAATGTTTTCATAGCAAATAACTAATTCAACTTGTATCAATCTCCTATCTACATTTGTACTTTACAGAAGCCTCATATCCCTGCACTGACGAATGTTTTCTAGCAGATTCTTGCGCTAAACTCATAGTTTTCCTCCTAAAAAATGAAATCTAAATAAAATAGGTTAGTCTCTACAACCACTACTATGTAAACATACTGTGTTTAATCATAAGACTCTGCTTAGCACGTGAAAATCTATTCCAGAACACTTTATCCAAATCCAACCAGGTTGGTAATCTGCAACATAAGGAACCAGTACCTGGATCTGTAAGATAATATACACAGTTTTAACACTGCGGTTCTCCCAGAAGCACAACACTACTCTTAAATACTACCGGTTACAGACAATTTTAATGAGCTAAGAAGTATTCATCAACAAAATATGAATTTCTAATTAAGGCAGTTCCATTATTCACAAGCAGAATATTCACCTGAGTGTCTGCCTCTAATGTCAGGCAAGAGAGGGAATGAGTCTTGTATTAGAATGTTTTTGTATCATCTAGGCTTAGTTTTCTGTTACACAAGTACTTTTCAGACAAAGTCTTACAATGCACTATTTGGGATGCAGATTTTTTTGTCTCTAGAAAGTATAGTCCACTAATTTAGGAGGTCACATGCCTCCAGTGCTCCAGGGCACGTAAAGGAACATGTAAAGCTGGCCTCTTTCAGCCTTCCATTCTGCCATCTAACTGTGAATACGTTAAACACGATTCTGCAACTTGAAGAAGCGAGCTAGAGGACTGGACTTAAAAATAGAAAGTGGTACTTATATTTGCATTACTAGCTTATTGGATGAAGTATTTAGCCTATTTGCTATCTGAACACTAGCAAAATTTCAAATTCTCTAATTTCTTTTGGTTTTTTTACATTTTTTTTTTAAATTACAGGCAATATTAATATTTCAGTAGTGCTTTCCATTCATGGTTCAAAGTTTACTACAAAACAAGTTAGCATGATTTTTTATTTAGTAGGGAAAAAACTGCCATATAAAGCATCTTCTGTAAATGCCCTCACATGCTGGATAACCCTAAAGCAATGCTTATGAATCCCATGAAAAATTGCAGACAAATAAACCAAATTCGTAATGATTCTAAAATGAGTGTTTCACTGAACAAGCTCTCAACGAAGAGCGAGCAAAGCAAGCTGAACGTGCCCCTGCCAGGTTACAAGCCAGGCAGTAGCACTCTGAACAAGCTGTCGCCAACAGAACGGCCCCACGCTTCCCATTTAGCAAGAAACGGCAGTGCTTTAGCAATGAAGTCCCAGCAACTTCTGGCTATTCTGAGCAGAGAGGCTGCTCCACTTTGCCCAAAATTCTTAACCTAATATTAATAGGGTAAAAAAAGTCCTATGACTCCAATTTTAATGAGGTGATTACAACACCTACCACAAGGTGAATAGATCCAATGTTGCCCAAACCAAAGGAAGAACTCAACTGGATCTTTCTGGTGACCACAGCAATCACTAAACTGTTAGGGATTTCAGTTCTTCGCTTACTTCGTGAATCTATTGTTACATTTCCTTTATTTTTAACATTCAAGGCAAATGAAACATTTTCCTTGATCCTTTTCCTCCCATTTTAAATTTCAACATAAACCCCCCTCAAATTGTCAACACATTTATATTTGCTACATATTCTTCAGAATACTGTCAAATCTAACATTCAGCTCCACAAAAACTCTCTCATTTTCTACAGTGTGTATGAAAAGCAACCTAGAGATACCGAACTGACTGATTGTCATGTTACTCCATTGCTGTCTCACTATTTCAACCTACTGTAAACCTCACAGGACAGGACTAAGGTTTGGGTTTGTGGGGTTTCTTTTTGCTTAGTACAATGCTAATGTTAGTACAACAAAGGTTTTATGACTCACCATGGGACATTAAAACTAAACTTAATACAGAAAAAACAAGAATTTACTTTGATGCAGCTTTCTCTATATTGTACTATTATACGTTTAAATAATTCTTCCCTAACAGGAAAAAAACCCAACATGCTAATTTGTCAGTAAAGCAGCATATAACCAAAGAGACATAATTTGCTGTTGCAAGGAGATTTCTTCTGGTTCTGCCTTGTTTTGTTTCCTTTAATCTGACATAATAGTAACTCGGAGTATGTTTGTTGTCTGACTACATACAAAGAGAACGCTTCCACGTTAAAAATGAGCTTTAAAAAAACCCACACCAAAAATCAAAGCATACACCTATAAGCAGGCAGGACTCTGGCCTCGTGAACTGCTGTATTTTCTAAGACAAAGGCAGAGCCTTCCCCACACACTGTACACTGCTCCAGCACTGCTGCACCATCCTACCAGGTCACCTTTGCTTGCTTAGCTTACTGAAGTTTTCCAAAAAACATCTTTTTCATCAAGGACCTTTTCAATCAAGCTGCCAGTCTGCAGATCCAAAAATAGGTCAATGCACAACCTGGTAACAAAACTCGACTGCCATGGTAACCAGAGATGATAGTTCTTTGAAGGCACTGTACCAAAAGATGCATGTTTCCTGCACAGGTACAGAATGAAGCCTAATATAAGCCCAGTAAGATGTATTTGCTGTTCTTTTATTAAGAGCATAACAAAACATTCCATATGCTCATCTTAATCCTCACACACTGATTTTCTACTACATATGCTCCCTTACTATGTTCATTTTAACAGCCCAACAGCATGAAGGCATTTGCCAAGGTTATCTGCTCTGTGTGACCTGCCGCTTTCTTCTTTTCTTTAGGTTAACTGAGAATATGAAGTACTTTAAGTACATCTGTACTTCAGACCCATACAGCCTCTAACAAAGAAAAGTGCTGATGGTCTGAACTTTACTATACAAATCTCATGTTATACCTCTCCTCCAAAATGGGTGGTTTGGGCATATTTTTTTTCCTTTTCTCTATTTTTCTCGTTATCAGCCCACACAATTTATGCAATGCCATTTTGCTCTTTGTCTCATCTGGTGTGTTCTTCTGTTTCTGAGATGTGACATTGACTTGACTACAAGAAAGGGGAGTGTGCTAGAGGATTTTAGTAAATACTTTGCACTGTATCATACACAATGAATCTCAAGTACACGTGCCATCCCACTATTGCACAGTTGCGTTTTTGGCACATAGCTTGCAGGAATTTTTCTCTTTGTAGATGGTCAATTCTATTGGATTTTATTCATAAAAGAAAAAAGAGACACAAACATTAAGAGCTGGCACTATGGATATTTTTTCATGCTGTTCAGCTACACAGCTTTCTTTCAGGGCCAAAATCTGCACACTCACACTTATACGGCAAATTTTGTGTGCTTCAAGGAGAATATACTGTTTTCTGTATTCTTTATGTTAGATTTCTCATTAAATGAGATCTCAGTTAAGGTAAAAGTCCACGCATTACTCAGTGAAAACTTAGTGAAGCTAAACCACTGTCTAAGACATATTCCTCTGATTTGCAGCATTCTGAGTATGTTATCAATTTCATATGAAAGATCAGAAAAACAGTAATTGAAGAAACTGCAGTTTAAAAAAAAAAGTGGCCTCAAAATGTTCCAAAATAAAACATTCCTAATTTTAAGTGTTATTTATGTGAACCTCTTCATATGTTTAGCAAATGTACTACATGCTGCATGAAAATGCCAAAAGTAGTTTAAAAATAAACTATTTTTTCCTACAATACTATATGAAAACATCATTAATCATCACAAAAATGGCCTTGTTTTCTTTAAAAAGGATGCATCCCCATTTTACTTTGATGCATATTACAATCTGCTATATATTAAACATTGTATAGTATTTGGAATTAAGTAAAGTTTGGCATTTTTTTTTTCCTCAAAAAGAAATTTTGGTATTTTGATTTTTGTTTTCAACCTGTAGTGTAATAAAAACAAAGCAAAACTTTTTCATGCAGTGAAAATCTCCTATGATGTGACTGTTAAACAACAACATTTCCATTTTCTTCAATAAAACAAAACTTGTCAACATCCTTAACAGGAATGAATCTATTCTGGTGCTCTGAACCAAATCAGAAAGTTTATTTCAAGTCAGTTTGACATTAAATCGCATTTACATATGGTGCCATAGTACAGTAATGGAAGTAGTACAGCACTAAATTGCACACTGCCAAAATAAGAAAAATATATCAGTGGAGGGACTGTTCTGCACAAGCTCTACACTTAACCCCTCTTTTTGCATCCATTACCAGGCACTGTTAAGAGATAAGATGCTGGACTTAAATCTGCCTTTTGGCTGATTAAGTTAATAATTCTTATATTCTTAAATTATGCGTGGCCTTCCGGTGTATTCCTGCTTTTATTCTTCTCCAACAGACCAAGGTTGTAGACTGCTCTACACTTCTTACAGGACATTTTAGTTGCATGATTCCCCATACTGTTCAGTTAAAAAGAAATCAGAATGCATCTTAGAGGAAATTAATTATTTTTTTAGCAAGTCAAAACTTCCTCAAAAGAATGCTCATTTTGCAAAGCTGTACTTTTGTGCAGAAAAAAAAAAATTAATGCCAAACTACTGACCGGGTCTTGTAACAAGGCTTCTCTGTTGTATTCAATAGGTATTTTCTGGCGTAAATAAGTAACAGATGATATTATGGCAAAAGATTGATCCAAGTATCTTCAAGTCAATGGAAAAGATCTCCAAATTCCTCACTATATTGGGTTTGCATGACAAGATTGGGGGGGGGGGGGGGGGGGGGGGGCGCGGCTACAGTGGTGGCTTCTGCAAGAAGCAGCTAGAAGCTTCCCCCATGTCCGACAGAGCCAACACCAGCTAGCCCAAAGATGGACCCGCTGCTGGCCAAGGCCAAGCCCATCAGCCATGGTGGTAGCGCCTCTGGGATAACATAGCAAAGAAGAGGAAAAAAACCAACAAACCAAAAACCAACACGAGGAGCAATTGCAGCTAGAGAGAGGAGTGAGAAGGTGTGAGAGGAACAACTCTGCACCAAGGTCAGTGCAGAAGGAGGGGGACGAGGTGCTCCAGGTGCTGGAGCTGAGATTCCACTGCAGCCTGTGGAGAAGACCACAGTGAGGCAGGCTGTCCCCCTGCAGCCCGTGGAGAATGACAGTGGAGCAGATATCCACGTGCAGCCTTTGGAGGACCCCACGCTGCAGCAGGTGGATGCCCGAAGGAGGCTGTGTCCCCATGGGAAGCCCACGCTGGAGCAGGCTCCTGGCAGGACTTGTGACCCTGTGGGGGGACCCACGCTGGAGCAGTCTTTTCCTGAAGTTCTGCACCCTGTGGAAGGGACCCACACTGGAGCAGTTTGTGAAGAACTGCAGCCTGCAGGACGGACCCATGTTGGAGAAGTTGGTGGAGGACTGTCTCCCGTGGGAGGGACCCCAGGCTGGAGCAGGGGAGAGTGTGAGGAGTCCTTCCCCTGAGGAGGAAGGAGTGGCAGAGACAATGTGTGATGTACTGACTGCAACCCCCATTTCCCATCCCCCTGTGCCACTGAGGGGGAGGGGGAGGTAGTGAAGTTGAGCCTGGGAAGAAGGAAGGGGTAGGGGGGAGGTATTTTAAGATTTGGGTTTATTTCTCATTACCCTACTCTGATTTGATTGGCAATAAATTAAATTAATTTCCTTGAGCCAAGACTGTTTTGCCTGTGACGGTAATTGCTGAGTGATCTCCCTGTCCTTATCTTGACCCTCAAGCCTTTCATTATATTTTCTCCCCCTGCCCAGCTGAGGAGGGCAGTGATAGAGTGGCTTTGGTGGGCACCTGCCCTCCAGCCAGGGTCAGCCCTTTCCACTCACAGAAATATTCTCAGTAAAATAAAAAGGAGGAAGGTCATAGCCTCTGCTTTAGCCACCTAATTTAGGTAGGATTCACAGAAACATAAGCCTAAATATCTTATATAGTCGAAAGAAGCAGAGAAGCCAAGTTAAATGCTTATACTGCTGTAACGTACACTGGGTGAATGCTACTTTCTCTACATCCTTTTCATATCAGATTTAAATCACTAATATCTTCAAATAAACACAAATCAATGGCTGCTGCCTTTTACTAAGCCTTCACAAGAGTTTCTCTGTACCCAGGGACTAGCTAGGGGAGTTGTTCTAAGTATATGAACAGACCATTTACCTGAAGACTGACAGGATGAAGTCACACTGAATCAAAATAATTTTCAAAGACTATTATTAATTTTGTTGATTTGAAACAGCTTCCTTGAACCAGGGCTACAGTAAGATGATAACCATCTTTTCATCTAGCTCTCAAGAAGGATATCACTAAGATCAATGGAAAAACTAATCATACACCCTTGAGTGAAAAAATATTAATGCTTGTATCATAATGAAAGTTTAGAAATTCAATTGTTAATCCCAAAGTCTTCAAGGTAAGCACTGCATAGGTTTTCTGCCATGCTTGTGATTGTATCCTGTGACTTACATCTTTAATTACCTGCTCAGCCATAACTGTATATACATTGACTTTCAGATAGCTTGTTAGATAATGATGGGGAAAATAAACAAACATAGCTCAAACAGTTTCTTAGCCAGAAGAGCTCTTCAAGTTGCTCTGTTCTAATCAATTCGCAAGTGCTGTTCATAGATCATGCATGGATCAGATATCTACAAAAGGAAACATAATGAAGCCAAGATGTTGTTTACACCAACACTAGAAACAAACGATAGAAAGAGTCACGAACTAGCAGAGGAACTGGTTTACAGTTCCCTATCCATACATTTTTCTAGTTCCCCAGTTCTTACAGTGGTTTTTCTTGTGGACAGTCTATCATCAATCAAATGAAAAATACTTTGTTTCAATTTTTTCTCAAAAGGAAATGCAATAAATGTTATTTATGAATATAAGACCATATTGCAAACAATAAATGCGGTATCTAAAAGCTAAAATAGCAAACAAATACCATGAATAAAGACTTGTTTAGAATTCAAAAGACTTTTAATGGAATATCTATCTGCTCAATGAAAGGCTCTTCCTTCCCACTCCCACTGAATTTATCTATATATGACATCCACATGTCACAGTGCTTGAAAGAAGAGATGAAGCCCCTTCAAGGAGCTTGGATGTGGCTTAACCTCATAATATCTATGTATCAAAAAGCACCACTGATATATATTCTATACAGTCAGTGGCTGACCAGCTGGTATGATATCCTGTATTGTGAACACAGCTGTGTTGGTTTTGCATGGCAAGGTTTTGGTAGCGGGGGGGCTACAGGGGTGGCTTCTGTGAGAAGCTGCTAGAAGCTTCCCCTGTGTCTGATAGAGCCAATGCCAGCCGGCTCCAAGACGGACCCGCCGCTGGCCAAGGCCAAGCCAATCAGCGCCTCTGTGATAACATATTTAAGAAAGAGAAAAACAGTTAGAGGGAGCTTTTGCAGCCAGAGAGAGGAGTGAGAAGATGTAAGAACATCTGCAGACACCAAGGTCAGTGCAGAAGGAGGGGAGGAGGTGCTCCAGGCGCCGGAGCAGAGATCCCCCTGCAGCCCGTGGTGAAGACCATGGTGAAGCAGGCTGTCCCCCTGCAGCCCATGGAGGGAGGATGAGGGGGTGTAGCGATTCCACCTGCAGCCCGTGGAGGACCCCACGCCAGAGCAGGTGGAGGCACCTGAAGGAGGCTGTGACCCCGTGGGAAGCCCGCGCTGGAGCAAGCTTCTGGCAGGACCTGTGGATGGGTGGAGAGAGGAGCCCACGCCAGAGCAGGGTTGCTGGCAGGACTTGTGACCCCGTGGGGGACCCACGCTGGAGCAGTTTGCTCCTGAAGGTCTGCACCCCGTGGAGGAGACTCACGTTGGAGAAGGCCGTGAAGGACTGTCTCCCGTGAGAGGGACCCCACGCTGGAGCGGGGGAACGATGAGTCCTCCCCCTGAGGATGAAGAAGCGGCAGAAACACCGCGTGATGAACTGACTGTAACCCCCACTCCCCGTCCCCCTGTGCCGCTTGGGGGGGGGGCGGAGGTTGAAGCCGGGAGTGAAGTTGAGCCCGGGAAGATGGGAGGGGTGGGGGGGGGAGGTGTTTTTAAGATTTGGTTTTATTTCTCATTCCTCTACTCTGTTTTGCTTAGTAATAAATAAGATGAATTCCCTCTCTAAGTTCGGTCTGTTTTGCTCGTCATGATAATTAGAGAATGATCTCTCCCTGTCCTTATCTTGACCCGTAAGTTGTTTTTTTTTTTCATTGTACCTTTTCTCCCCTGTCTAATGAAAGAGGGGAGTGATAGAGCGGCTCTGGTGGGCACCTGGCCCTCAGCCAGGGTCAACCCACCACAACAGCACACTATGCAAAGCTAAAAAATTTCTTGATACATCCATACAATTCCTTTAACAAAGCAACAGCCAGAAGCAAGCTACAGTGGTGAAGAATTCAGGTTATGGTTTTGCTTTTATTATTGTATCTTTTATCTTTTGAAAACGAAAAAGGGAATGAGGGAAAAAAAAGAATCTTTAGTGAGTATTCTAAGTGCAGGCTCTCCAAAAACACCCCCAAAGAAAGCTACAGTGAGATAAATGTTCAAATCCACAATCTAGATGCCATAAAATAGAAATTATATATGCCATGGAGAACAGCATCATCTTGCATATGATTTTAACATACTGTAATGTGACAAACCGTTAGCTACTAATTAATTGACATCTCATGATACTGAAAATATCTGTCCACTTCTAGTATAATGCCAAGGGCTATAATAAACACAGTAAGTCAAAAAGACTAATGCACTCATTTTCTTTCCTCATTTCCTCAGGGAGAGCGGGCAGGGCCTAGTCAGTCTACCTGCTCAAGAGGAGAGTCCACTGGTGGTCATCACTCTCCCATAGAAGGAGCTCAGCCATGGCACCCACCAGGCAGAAAGCCCTAAGCTCTGTGCTCGCCAGAAGGCATGTTGCAACACAGACAGAGCTGCCACGGAAGCATGCAGCCACCCAGCTCTCAGGCTGCAGGGAGCGTCTGAGCTTGGCACCGGCAGGGGAAAGCAGTAGTGAGATTGGCTGCCTGAGGTGTGACCAGGTGGACAATCTGCTCAGCCTGGTGGCAGAACTCCGTGAAGAAGTGGAGAGGTTAAGGAGCATTAGAGAGGCGGAGAGAGAGAGAGAGACTGATGGAGCCAAGCTCTACCCTCCCTGAGGCAGAAACAGTGACAGCTAACAGACCAAAGCCAAAGTGAAGGGGAGCCTGTATCCTCCCCTTGCCAGGCAGAAGGCAGCAGCCTCAAAGAGGGGAGTGAATGGAAACAAGTGCACGCGCGATGCAGGAGGCGAACATTTCCCTCCTCACCCACCTTGCCTTCCCACGTACCTCTGTGCAACAGGTACGAGGCTCTGGCTGTGGAAGGTCACTCGAGCGAGGATATGGATGACAGTCAAGCTACTCCAGAGGTAGCACCTAGGCCCAAAAGGCCCATGCCTCAGGTCATGACCACCCCAACAAAGAAAAAAAGGAGAGTTATAGTCATAGGGGACTCCCTTCTGAAGGGTACAGAGGTACCGATATGCAGGGCAGACCCTCTCAGAGAAGTCTGCTGCCTCCCCAGGGCCCGTGTCAAGGGCATCGCTAGGAAACTCCCCAGCCTGGTACAGCCCTCTGACTGTTACCCACCGCTGCTCCTCCATGTGGGTGGGGATGAAGCAGAGACATGTACCATGAAAGCGATCAAAAGGGACTTCAGGCTCTTAGGACAGTCACTGAAGGATTCGGGGGCGCAGGTAATATTCTCCTCCCTCCTTCCAGTTGAGGGCAGCAATGGTGGGTGGAACAGGCGGATGCAGTCCATAAATGCATGGCTCCATGGCTGGTGTCAACACCACAACTTTGGGTTCTTTGACAATGGGGTGGCCTACACGGCACCAGGCCTGGTGAACCCTGATGGGATTCATGTCTCTCAAAGGGGAAAGAGGATCTTTGCCCTAGAGGGGCTCATCGACAGAGCTTTAAACTAGGCTCGAAGGGAGAGGGGGATAACATCAGGCTTGCCAGCGACACGTTGTGGGATGATGTGCCCAGGTTGGAGGGATGGGGCGCTGGCGAAGGCCCTCGGACTACTGCTCAGAGACATTCTGGATGCACCACAGCATGCTCAAAACCTAGAGGAGACGAGCCGGGGGCTCTGGATGCAACAGGATCCAACGGGGTAACGCTGGGAAGATGCATCAAAAGTATCCCAGCCACCCCAGCCAATAAGTCAGCCTCATCGGGGGCACAACTGAAATGCCTCTACCCGAATGCACAGAGCATGGGGAATAAACAAGAGGAGCTGGACACGTGTGTGTGCCTGCAAGGCTATGACATTATTAGCATTACAGAGATGTTGGTGGGACAGCTCCTATGACTGGAGTGTTGGGATAGAAGGGTACAGGCTCTTTAGGAAGGACAGGCAGGGCAGGCAAGGAGGGGGTGTCACCCTCTATGTCAATGACCAGCTGGAGTGCATGGAGCTCCACCTGGGGATGGATGGGGAGCCCACCGAGAGCCTATGGGTCAGGATTAAAGGGAGCACTGGGGCAGGGGACATCATAGCGGGGGTCTGCTACAGGCCACCTGACCAGAGGAAGCGCTCTATAGGCAGATAGGAGCAGCCTCACACTCACAAGCCCTGGTCCTTATGGGGGACTTCAACCACCCTGACATCTGCTGGAGGGACAACACAGCTGAGCGTAAGCAATCCAGGAAGTTCCTGGAATGTGTTGATGACAACTTTCTCCTCCAAGTGATAGAGGAGCCCACGAGGAGAGGTGCCATGCTGGACCTTATTCTCACCAATAAGGAGGGCCTGGCAGGGGACGTCAAGCTCAAGGGCAGCCTTGGCTGCAGTGACCACGAAATGGTGGAATTCAGGATCCTTAGGGCAGCAAGAAGGGTGCGCAGCAAGCTCACTACCCTGGACTTCAGGAGAGCAGACTTTGGCCTCTTCAGAGATCTGCTTGGTAGAATACCATGGGACAAAGCCCTGGAAGGAAGAGGGGTCCAAGACAGCTAGCTAATATTCAAGAGTCACCTCCTCCAAGCTCAGGAGCAATGCATCCCAACAAAGAGGAAGTCAAGCAAAAACACCAAGAGGCCCCTGTGGATGAACAAGGAGTTCCTGGGCAAAGACAAAAAAAAAAAGGAAGCCTACAGAGGGTGGAAGCAAGGGCAGGTATCCTGGGAAGAATACAGAGAAACTGTCCGAGGAGCCAGGAAGCAGGTTAGGAAAGCCAAAGCCCTGATAGAAATTAGTCTGGCCAGGGATGTCAAGGACAAGAAAAACTTCTTTAGGTATGTCAGTGATAAAAGGAGGACGAGGGAAAATGTGGAGCCCCTCCAGAATGAAATGGGTGACCTGGTTACCCAGGATATGGAGAAGGCTGAGGTACTCAATGACTTCTTTGCCTCAGTCTTCAAGGGCAAATGCTTGAGCCACACTGCCCAGGTCACAGAAGGCAGGGACTGGGAGAATGCAGAACTGCCCATTGTAGGAGAAGATCAGGTTTGAGAATATCTAAGGAACCTGAAGGTGCACAAGTCCATGGGACCTGATGAGATGCATCCGCGGGTCTTGAGGGAACTGGCGGATGAAGTGGCCAGGCCACTCTCCATCATATTTGAGAAGTCCTGGCAGCCCGGCAAATTTCCCACTGACTGGAAAAGGGGAAACATAACCCCCATTTTTAAGAAGGGTAAAAAGGAAGACCGAGTGAACTACAGGCCGGTCAGTCTCACCTCCATGCCTGGCAAGATTATGGAGCAGACCCTCCTGGAGACTATGCTCAGGCACATGGAAAACAAGGAGGTGATTGGTGACAGCCAACACGGCTTCACTAAGGGCAAATCGTGCCTGACAAACTTGGTGGCCTTCTATGGTGGGGTTACAGCGTTGGTGGATAAGGGAAGGGCAGCTGATATCATCTACCTGGACTTGTGCAAGGCATTTGACACTGTCCTGCACGACATCCTTGTCTCTAAATTGGAGAGACGTGGATTTGATGGATGGACCACTCGGTGGATAAGGAATTGGCTGGATGGTCACACTCAAAGAGTTGTGGTTAACGGCTCAATGTTCAAGTGGAGAACAGTGACGAGTGGTGTTCCTCAGGGGTCGGTACTGGGGCCGGCACTGTTTAACATCTTTGTCGGCGACATGGACAGCGGGATCGAGTGCACCCTCAGCAAGTTTGCCGACAACACCAAGCTGTGTGGTGTGGTCGACACGCTGGAGGGAAGGGATGCCATCCAGAGGGACCTTGACAGGCCGGAAAGGTGAGCCTATGCGAACCACATGAAGTTCAACAAGGCCAAGTGCAAGGTCCTGCACATGGGTCGGCACAATCCCAAGCATGACTATAGGCTGGGCGAGGAATGGATTGAGAGCAGCTCTGAGGAGAAGGACTTGGGAGTATTGATGGATGAGAAGCTCCACATGAGCCAGCAGTGTGTGCTTGCAGCCCAGAAAGCCAACCGTGTCCTGGGCTGCATCAAAAGAGGTGTGACCAGCAGGTCGAGGGAGGTGATCCTGCCCTTCTACTCCGCTCTTGTGAGACCCCACCTGGAGTACTGCGTCCAGCTCTGGGGGCCCCAGTACAGGAGAGACATGGAGCTGTTGGAGTGAGTCCAGAGGAGGGTCATGAAGCTGATCAGAGGGATGCAGCACCTCTCCTATGAGGACAGGCTGAGAGAGTTCCAGTTCTCCAGGTGTTCAGCCTGGAGAAAAGAAGGCTCCGGGGAGATCTAATTGCAGCTTACGAGTACCTGAAGGGGGCCTACAGGAAAGCTGGTGAGGGACTGTTTATCAGGGAGTGTAGTGACAGGACAAGGGGTAATGGGTTCAAGCTGAAGGAGGGTCGATTTAGATCAGATGTTAGAAAGAAATTCTTTCCTGCTAGAGTGGTGAGGCACTGGAACAGGTTGCCCAGAGAGGTTGTGGAGGCCCCCTCCCTGGAAGTGTTCAAGGCCAGGCTGGATGAGGCTTTGGGCAACGTGGTCTAGTGGAGGGTGTCCCTGCCTGCAGCAGGGGGGTTGGAACTAGATGATCTTTAAGGTCCCTTCCAACCCAAACCATTCTATGATTCTATGATTTCTACATGTTCTATCAGTGAGAAAAATTAATCATTTAAAATACAAACTTATCAGGAAGGCAAATTCACGGAAGACTTCAACACCATTGCTGTGCCTCCTTTTACATCCTCTAATAGTGCCAAGAGCAGATAAAACAGAATACATGATACTGCAAATTGGAAAAAAACCTGCAGAACACATCAGTAACAGACTGCACATCCACCAGATCAGAAAACCAAAGACCAAAACTGTAATATGATCTTGTTTGCCTTACAGGTTTGGGGATCCCTCTCCTGAAGAACTCCTACTTCTTGTCATACTTGTCCATTGCCCTCTGTTCACAAAATGCAGCCCACATAACCAGATAAAGTCCCTCACATAACCTTCAAAGACACATCTAAATTAGGCCATGTATCAGAGCACATGAAGACAGCTTTAGCACAACGAAAACTGGAAAATGTCACTGTCCTAACAAGCAGTAAGGAGGAAGAGCTCAAGGCCCTAGCAGCCAGCCACCTGTTTCATCTTCCTCTGAATACCAAACAGCTTTCGCAGCTTTTTAACCTGCAAAGATTGCAAAACTCCTGTGTGATAAATCAGCAATGTTTATAATGTTTATTTTTGCTAAGAGTCTAAAAATCATTCTGCTCACCAGCGACTGAGCATAAGCACTATTGTAAACAGACATGGAAGAATATAAAATGAAAAAGTGTATTCTTCAGGAAAAAAACCCCCACCACATACCATTAATATTAATAAGTTAGACACAGTCTGACCTTGTGAATTACCCAGGAGATCTGATTAAGTGCAATCAGATTCAAAGTACTATAACGTTGGGAATAGTGTCTCTGACCTAAATGCTGTTCTCATCATGAAATGTCAGCAATAATGATCTCAAGTAACTTCACCCTGCATTTGCTCTGCCTTTGATAAAATACCATGATAGATCTGTAAGATAATGGTAACTTATAAACTTATATGGTCTTCATGATTAAGCATGACATTTTTCCTATATAAAGTGCCAAAACTGGAAAAAAAGGCCAAAAGGTCACACTCCTAGGAAGAAGCCTTTCAAAAGGGAGGACCACTGCAAAGCCAGTACTGCCAGCATGATCCACAGGGGCTCTCTCTGACAAGCCTGCTTTGGGGCAGTTTCAAAAATGACCAGTTGTGTTGGTTTTGCGTGGCAAGGTTTTGGTAGCGGGGGGGGCTACAGGGGTGGCTTCTGTGAGAAGCTGCTAGAAGCTTCCCCTGTGTCTGATAGAGCCAATGCCAGCCGGCTCCAAGACGGACCCGCCGCTGGCCAAGGCCAAGCCAATCAGCGCCTCTGTGATAACATATTTAAGAAAGACAAAAACAGTTAGAGAGAGCTTTTGCAGCCAGAGAGAGGAGGGAGAAGATGTAAGAACATCTGCAGACACCAAGGTCAGTGAAGAAGGAGGGGGAGGAGGTGCTCCAGGCGCCGGAGCAAGATTCCCCTGCAGCCCGTGGTGAAGACCATGGTGAAGCAGGCTGTCCCCCTGCAGCCCATGGAGGGAGGATGAGGGGGTGTAGAGATTCCACCTGCAGCCCGTGGAGGACCCCACGCCGGAGCAGGTGGAGACACCTGAAGGAGGCTGTGGCCCCGTGGGAAGCCCGCGCTGGAGCAAGCTCCTGGCAGGACCTGTGGATCCGTGGAGAGAGGAGCCCACGCCAGAGCAGGTTTGCTGGCAGGACTTGTGACCCCGTGGGGGACCCACACTGGAGCAGTTTGCTCCTGAAGGTCTGCACCCCGTGGAGGAGACTCACGTTGGAGAAGGCCGTGAAGGACTGTCTCCCGTGAGAGGGACCCCACGCTGGAGCAGGGGAACAATGAGTCCTCCCCCTGAGGATGAAGAAGCGGCAGAAACACCGCATGATGAACTGACCGTAACCCCCACTCCCCGTCCCCCTGTGCCGCTGGGGGGGCGGAGGTTGAAGCCGGGAGTGAAGTTGAGCCCGGGAAGATGGGAGGGGTGGGGGGAGGTGTTTTAAGATTTTGGTTTTATTTCTCATTCCTCTGCTCTGTTTTGCTTAGTAATAAATAAGATGAATTCCCTCTCTAAGTTCGGTCTGGTTTGCTCGTGATGATAATTAGAGAATGATCTCTCCCTGTCCTTATCTCGACCCGTAAGTTTTACCTTTTCTCCCCTGTCTAATGAAAGAGGGGAGTGATAGAGCGGCTCTGGTGGGCACCTGGCCCTCAGCCAGGGTCAACCCACCACACCAGTTAAATGCCTCTGGAGATCCAGCTCCCTAATTATTGATTGACCTATATATTTTTGGCATCAGTTATGCCTCAGAGAATCTGATTTGACAGGCAGTTAAAAGTCCACAGTTAAATAAATTCTGATATAGCCAAGACAAGCAGACTGACTTCCTAAGAAGATTAGTTTCTTCTGTTCATCAGAGTATTTTGGGGACCGTGTAAGAAAATGAAAATAGGCACCAGTTTGAAAGAATAGAGCCTTGCAACATTTCATATGCCAAACAGCTAATACATACACAGGTACAATAGCCAGAAAAATTCTTAAAATGTATAAAATAATCCCCTGTGCCATGACCATCACAAAGCAAAACCATTGATCAGGATACAGCCATATGCAAGGGCTGGCTCTCAAGTAAAATGGTAACTGCAGTTTAGCTAATCACTCTCTGAAAGACACCGTGGACATTTGTAAATACACTGCTCACATTCTTTCCAGCTGACGTTGATAACTATTTTGGGGTTAGAGAGCAGACTACAGGGGCTGCTTTGTGACCATGGGAAAAGTAATCCAATCTGTGAGATTCAACCTGTCTTTGAAAAAAATTCACCCAGATTTGCTTTTGCCATAACTGTTTTCTTGCTTTCATTGTCACTCCTTCGTTGAACCTCCCTCCAGAAACCAAGACGAAGAGTCACATCAGGATGTAAAAGGCAGAAACATTGAGTCAAAACAGGGAGGCAGCTGGATATTATAAGACTGTGAACAGAATGGGGACTTATTCTAGCACAGTGTGGGGAAAGAAGATTAGGACAGAAACAGAGGGATGAAATGAAAAGACAAAGTATCATGAAGGGTCTTTTATTGCTCCTCAAGAGTGAGACCTAAACATTTCAGGAATTCAGACGTTATTGTAAAAAATAATGTTTTGATTTTTTCTTATAATGATGAATAGATTTATGGCTGAAAATAGTAGATAAGTGGCATACTGCTTGTCCTGTACTGTACTGGCATGTACTGTGTTTCCCATTCTCCTGTTCATTCCAGCGAATACAAAGGCTTCATGTTAAACTTAAATCCTCCCTCTTCCTCTAGAATTATTTTCCAGTAGAATCTAAGTTTCAACTAGATGACATGACTCCAAATAAAAAAAAGCATCATCAAAGAAAAGATACATGTTTTATAATTATAGTCTTTCTGAATCATAGACTTGTGCAGTACCTGTCGATGTATCCACTGTGAAAAAAGAAGAAAATTCTCCTGGGACCAGTTCGTATGTGACAACACCATACATTCCTGAATCTCTGTCTGTGGCAACAACATTGATGATCTCTGTTCCTGGCTGTGTGTGACTGCTGATGCTTGTCACATAGACGGCTTGCTCAAAAACAGGTTGATTATCATTAATATCTTCTATCTCGATGCGAACAAAAGCTTGGGCACTCAGCCCACCCTTTTGGATAAATCAGAAAGATAAAAACAGAAGACAAGGTCAATTTTAAAAGTGTACACAATAGAATGATGCACATGTGGCTTCAACCCATCATTAGGAAACTGAACATGCTGCAATGATATTGAGCAATGAAAACGTCTGTTAAAAACAACTTATGGCATCTGTGAAACCCAAAAATACTGCATTCAGGCAAGCTACATCCTCAGAACAACTCCAATGGGTTGAGTACACAAAGAAGTTCAACTTCTTATGACAGTGAGGCCTGAACACAAAGTTATTTTTGTTAATACTAACGAGCACTACATATCAAATCCTTGCTTGTCTAACCTCATGTGTTTTTACTGTAATCACCTAAACACCACTCACTCCTTCACAGATAAAAGTCATGTGTTTCTGCCCCAGAAACACATGCCCCTCAGGTGACTGTGGTGCTCCAGTAGAGTGGGAATAACTTCTTTCTATGGATGGATCTTTCACATTTAAAAGCGTGACCATCCTAACAGCAAATATGAGGCTTTTTCAACTATTGATTAGGAACACAGGCTAAAAGCAGAGCAAGGCGAGACAGCCAAATGCCAATCTGTCAGACTGCTGCCTGCAAGACCTATCCTCAATTCACCACCCTGGCAGGTTTAAGCAGTTCTGTTCATGCAGTCTGTGTGTGTTTACACATATATGTGTATATGTAAGTGTGTGTGTATATATATCTCTATATGCATGCATGCGTGTGTCTACATACCCCCACCTTCACTTTGTGCACAGAGACAGAACAATATCAAATGTGACTGAAGCACATAACTGAAGTGATTTGTTCCTGTAAAATTCGTAACTGATTATATTTTATTTCCCTCGCGTTTGTGATTTTGCAGGGAAAGAGGTCTCACTGTGCCTTCCCGGGGGCTTGGCTCAACCCCTCTGCTCTTTTTTTTTTTTTTCCCCCTACACAAAAAGATCTGGGAAAAGAGCCAAGCCTTGGGTCACAGCTTCAGCACCGTATCTCTTTGCGACCCCAACCTGGTCACTGCGCTGCTCTCCACAGGGTTGAAGCTCCTGCTACAGGCACCCATCAAGAGCCCACTGAAATACCAGACAGGCAGCCACAGGACCACATTTAGCCTTTCTCTGCAGTGAAACCAGAGAAGTGAGGAGCAACTACAAGCTGGCTTGTCAAACTACGCTACAGCAAAATCACCATTTGCCATGGCAAAACTCTGACTTTGGGACAATCTGGAAAAAAAAGACAATTCTGTGGGTGCTGAAGTGTAGACCCCACAGGATCCTGAGTGAAACAAATGGTAATTTGCTTCTCAAAGGCACTGCCTTGTACTCCCTGTGGACTACCTCCATCACTTTAGACGGGTTTATTTTTCCAAGGTTATTTTATAGCTGTAACAACTACAGACACTTTTAAAAGCAAGCAGCTAACTGTGAATGCTGGGGCACTGAGCTGTACAAGAAAGGCAAAGCCAGACACATATATATAGCCTGCACATGGTGCACACAATACATTAAGATATAGATGGAGGAAGAAGCCCATACTCTTCAGAGTCACACTGAGAGCGCTGTGCTTGTACCAATTAGTCACTTAGGGAAACCGCTGACACAGATGGGATGTTGGTGTGTACACGTGACAAGCTATGCTGAGCAAGTCCAAACTGAATTTTGCAGACACAGTATCTATGATATCGGAAACTACTAGGTTGCATATTTCTGCAACCTAACTGGTCATGTCAATTATTTTTAAACCTGACCTTCATGACACTGTCCAATGATTCAGACTGGATACTACTTCTTTAGACTTGCCCTGCAGCCTGGCTCTTTTCCCAACACTATTTTTGACAGTTTGCTTATTATGTCCACAGGGTCAGACTTACTTGTGGGCAAAAAATACTGCAAGCATTCTCTTCCACATTTCCATAGGGATTTTTGTTTTGTTCTGTTTTGTTCCCTTCTTCCAGGTAGTAATATTACCTCTGTTGACATTCCTAGGAAAGCTCAAGTATGTGGAAAATGAAGACGGTCCTGTGCATTGTGCATCTGTGTTTCACCTGCAGACTAGGAGATCTGTCCCACATCCTCTGGTGTGCTTGGGTTTTCTTCTGAAGAAAATAAGGCATGGCACGCTTCCAGGGCTCACACTGCCATGGAGGCAGCGAGCAGCCAGGACACGTGCCTGGGGACCAGCACTGTGAAGGGCACTGTGCCAGCATCAGCCTCAAACCACTGAGACAGCCATGAAACCCTTTGCTGATATGGGCAAGTGGAGATACGCAGATCTAGCAGGCTCACTGCCAACACCCCAACGTGACTTCAGAGGGGGCCCCTTCCCCATCCAACACCTTTATTTCCACAGGAAAGGAAAGCCCTGCACAGGAGATAAAAGGGGAGCCCTATGTGCTCTGTTCAAGCCCACTCTATGGGCTTGATGATGCTCTGACTCCACAGCTTTCAGGTACTTTAGGACAGGAATCAGAAACATTTTTAATGGAAGAGAGCCAAGGAAGAAGTGAGGTCAGGAATAGAAAGCATCTAAAAAGAGGCAAAGTTTGGAGCAGCATGAAACCAAGCTGCAAAAACTTGTGAAAACTTGTGTTAAATCTCTTCTTCCAAGTTTCATTATTGCTAAGCAGACATTAAAAAAACCTCACTCTTCAGTCAATTTGTATTTATCCTATGGAGTTATGCAAAGACTGCGAAGTCTTTGGAAATCGATTAATTCTAAATATACAGGGGAAGCAAGCTGGAGACCTACCAACTACCTAACGTCTCAGAAGACAGACCAAATTTTATGATGGAGACGGATCCTTCTTTTCCTGAAGAAGCAGTTTATGCCCTCACACGAGTCAAGTAAGATATTAACTCACAATATTAACTGGTTACGGCCCAGATTTTGCTCTGGCTATGAAAATCTAAGTATCATCCCAAGTGAGAAGGAACAAACTGCTTCTATTTCTAACCACACAGACATACTTCATAGACTGCTTCATCATCAGAAGCAAGCACAACACAGATCTTCCAAAATATGAAACAGAAAACCATAGTTGTTTGTTTTGAAATCCCTTTTCTCAAATGTTAAAGTATTTTTAACTATTGCTGTGCTGTCTGATGCAACAAAGGTCACAGTTACAACGGCTTCTTTGTCAGAATCCTGAGAGTTGTGTGTTGCATGGAACAAAAAGGGGACATAAACTACCACCAAGTCAAATTAACCGCAGGTACTATTTTCTGTACTTTGGCAGGACCAAATTTGTGTGCAAATATAAAGCTATTAGTTCACCTCTTTATCATGTCTCAAAAAAAAAAAGTTATGCTGCCTTTGGCAGGAGAAACTCTTTAGATTAATAAGTAGAAATGGTGCTACTTTGAATAGCTGTATTTCTTCATCTTGATGCTGTAAAACGCTTAAGAATTCATCAAGATTTCCACTACAGCCTCCAACATTTGTTACTGAATTGTGCTGTCAATTTTTTATTCCAAACTGTGATATACAGGATCCCTAACATGAAGACATATTTTCTTTTTTTTTTTCCTGTTAAACCTAAAAGTTATGTCACCTTGAAGTTGCAATGCTGTCAAAATGGAGAGACATTGCCAATTATTTCAAAAGCCTTAACTTCTTCCTGTGTTAAATGCTTATCTCTATGTTTCAATGGCTTAAATGTAAAAGACAAAGAAAATTGGACAGTGTGGTTTACCAAAAAGCAAGAGATGAAGAACAAAGTATTTTTCTATGCAGAAAGACAGGAAGAGAGTCACTAAGGTTTCAGTATTATTAGAGGTTCTTCAGAGTCTAAATACATGCCAACCTACGTAACGGGCAGAGTTTACATGTTTAATGAATGATTGTTTGGTACCTATTTAAAGGTGAGCAGTAACATAAGTGGTGGTAATGCTATACTCTACGTTGACAGGCAATTTCATAATCTGCTGCAAGTAATGTAAATTGAAAGAGTTCAGAATACACTACAAATTCGCCCAAAAATGTATCATTGCACTTCAGCCTTGAAGCCCAAACCTGGTCTCTTCTTTCCATGATGAAACATCCACTTACAATCTCATCACGTCAAATTGGGAATTATGCCTGTTTATTTTTTGTTCTTTTTTTAAAAGGAAACACACCTTCATGAAAGAAAAACTTACTCTTACTATTCAGGTGAACTGTTTAGCTGCTTGACCTTAAGTATATCAAAGCTCCTATTCTGAGCAACAGACCTTGAAAGTCATTACATGCAATTACGTACAAAATACACGGTTTTGAAGAAACCCAAGCATTGTATTGGAGTCAATACTATGAGGCAGCTTTAGCCAAGACTTCTTTGACAGCAAGGCTGATTTATGCACAATACATAAAAGCTCAACTTTGCCTCTCTCTCAATTTTTTGCATATGTGCACTTTAATTGCCTATGCAAACATTCTCAAAGCATTTACACTGAATTTTGCTTCATAACAAGAAGTGGTAATGCCCATCTATGTAAGGAAGCACATAATCCTGAGTAAACTCCATAAGTGACGATCCTGAGCATACGGTACAGATGTGATCACAACCTACTATATAACTGCACCTTCATATTCAGCAGATGCACTTGTATATGCAGTTAGATGCAACTTACGATTACTTTAAAGCACTGTATTTGAAATCCTTAGTTTTTTATTTTAGTTTCTACAAATGCATCTGATATTGAAGTGGTTTTCAGCATACAAAACACCTGATTTAAAAAAAATCCAGAAAAGATAAAAACTAAAGAGTCCGATAGAAATCTAGAAAAGATGGCAATTAAAAGTCTTATTATCTTAATACTAATCAACTGAAGCATCCTTGTATCTTTTATAGGGAATTCTAGGACTTCAGGTTTTCGGCTGCTACATAATCATTGCAAAAGGTTCAATACGCCGTTGGCAGGCTGTTTCATTCAAGTGAATCTGCCTGCATTGCAGGTCTGCAGACCACCTCCCTGCTGCCTAAAGTACTTTTCCTGCTGTGCTACACACCACAAGCTCAGTCACAACAGATACCCCGCAAGGCCTTGCGGCACTCTCAAGATCTCTAGAGCACTGTCTGAACCCAAGTACTGGACATGCCCTGTAGCTCTGTGCCACTGTGTCACTGTCCTCCAGCAGCTTGTAACCCGTGGGCAGGGAAGGCATGGCCCAGACTAGCAGATGAGCGTACAGGATGGTATCCATCCATGCTGCATCCCCAGGTCAGACAGCTCCGCCCAAGGGCTGCAGAGCCAAGGCAGGCCGCATGCTCTTCTGCTTATCCCCATCATTCCCTGGCAGAAATTATTTCCATGGGTTTGTTCTATGACACAGACAACCTTTCTCTTGGAGAAAAGATGGCCCCAAACCAGCAGATCTTAGTCCAGGCAAAAGCTAACAGAGGGACGGGGAGGAAAGCAAAGCACCACTACAGTGGGCGAGACTTTAGCACATAGAGGGCTTCCTTGGGCCAACAAGTTAGGATGCAAGACACATGTACTGAAGCATCTTCAAACTTGACAACATCTAAAAGCTGTCACTTTAGTCCAGAATAAAAAGAAAACTCAAACAAAAATACCCATCCTTCTCTCTCAGTGTGCCCAAGGAGAAAGAAAAAAAGCTGCGGGGCATAGACACATTTAAAGGGTAACTGGAGCACTACATGCTGGTGAATCCTGGGATATGCCAAAACAGAGTCAGATGGGATAAAACAGGCAAAATGACAAAAAGGCATTGTGGCATAGATTGTCAAACAAGCCCACCAAAAAGCCTCCCACCATTAAATGGCAGCTTTCAAATCATCAGTGGCAATCCTATCACAGCACTGAAGGACCTCACTTGGAGAAAACAAAGCCAAGGCAGTCCACTTTGCAAAGGGAAAAGATCAGAAAAACCCCACAAGCCAAACCCCAAATGACAAAAAGGCATTGTGGCATAGATTGTCAAACAAGCCCACCAAAAAGCCTCCCACCATTAAATGGCAGCTTTCAAATCATCAGTGGCAATCCTATCACAGCACTGAAGGACCTCACTTGGAGAAAACAAAGCCAAGGCAGTCCACTTTGCAAAGGGAAAAGATCAGAAAAACCCCACAAGCCAAACCCCAAACCTCTGGGGTCTCAGCAGGGTATACAGATGTGGTGTGTGGCACCCCTTACAGTGTGGGGGACAAAGCGCCCTGCCTGTGCTCTGCAGTTTTCGAAACTTCTTGCCACGCTGATGAAGAGTGTCGGTATGCTGGTATGGGCGCTGTGCTACCTAGAGTTGTTTGTTGCTGGAATTGGTCCATGCCTGGTAGCGGCACTCACAAGTGTAGGTCATCCGGTCTTCCCCACCTTTTAAAGAAAACTCTGTGGGCCAGCTCCTCCCAGAGTTGAGGCTGGACACTCCTGAACACCCCTCATTGTGCGCCAACCCCAAGATTGTGCAACTTTGAGATTTTGGCTTTGAAGGTCAGACAATTGTTGTCTGTAAGCACAAAGTACACATGCCGGTAGACAGAATTTAAATTAGCATTATTCCAATTAAATTTCTCTGGATTGTGACAGGTTTTCTTTAACAGCTGCAGGCATTACTGTTTATTTGGTTGAAAGAAAGAAAGAGGTGATAGGCATCATAAAAAATGCCAATGAATAAACAAAAAGATTGAATTATGCATGATACATAGCAATAAAATTTGCCACTGTGCAAAAATGTGTGCTGTTAAAAACAAGGTTTCCTGTATGAAAATGAAATCACATTAAGGCTCTTTAAGTCAGAAATACACAAAACAAGCACAAAAAGCATAAATTTACATATGTAGTAGTTCGGAGACCCCCAAGCAAACAGGGAAGAAACACACAATGGAGTGTCCGTTTCAGTCACATCATGAAAACAAACAAGAAAAAAAAAAAGCCCAACAGAAGAATTAAAACATATCAGACCAAATTTGCACAAATACAACCCCAAAAAGTAGTATTTTTGTCCTGTATACTGCTTTTGAAATCACACAATACTTTTACTAGAATTCCTGGTTTTCCATATTTTCTTTTTTTTTTGCAAGACTTGATTTCACAGTATGCTTCATCTAAATCTCTTAAGTGTTTCTGAAGGTTCCCCAAGCAACATACCTTAATCTGATTTTCTTCTTTTTTTTTTCCAAAGAGAAAAAAATTTACAGTTTTAACATCATTAAGAAATCTTCAGCTGACTTGAAATTCACAGACTCTCCTCAAATGCCTACCCTACTGAGATTGTCTCTGATCTGTCACTAGTGCAGAAATACAGCTGTTGCTACTAAGGGTGCAGTTTGAACGGGGGGTGTCCCCGACAAAGCTGGCATGTGAACCACAGCAGAGTCACCCTCACTGCTGAAGCAGCTCTCAGTCTGCCACTGTCCAGACACAGACCCAAGGAGAAGGCTTGATGCAGGTGCTGTGGGATTCAGTGCAAACACCCTTCTATAAACCTAGCTACATGATTTCTTCTCCTATAAAAGTATTTCAAGGAGGAGCACCAAATGTGTATGTGAAGTAAGTGACTTTGGGACCAAAATCAGTGCTGCCTGCTGAAAAGGCTAATACTAACATTATGATCAGTCTTGTCCCCACCTAATCAGTGCGAGCGCTCCCACAAACTCTCACAGGATGTTTATTTAACATTAGTTTAACAGAATCTGTTTTCCACTTGCCTCTCCATGGGCTCTTGTGTGCAGTTTCAGCTCTCCCATTACTTTTTCTACACAGTGCCTAAGAAACATGACCAACGAGCTTCAAAACCGTGTAATGGAGTAGGCATGAACAGGTGGAGGAAACTGATAGTTTTGCTGTAAGATAAACTGAGCACCACCTGGTAAATACTTTCTTTTCCTCCTCCTTTCTAATTAACTTTGTTATTTTCTTTTCTTTCCATCTCCCTCCCTCCCCTTTGTCAACAGTGACCCCTCACTCTTCCTCTGTCTTTCCTGTACACATTTCTTTCCTGATCACAGCCTCTACTTTGAGCCCCACACTTAACATCTTTAATCCATCAAAATCAGCAGCAGAATGCCAGGAGATAAAATATCCTACTACAAATCTGCTGTAAAAGTGGAAAGTGGCTCAACATAAGTTCATGTATATTGAAAATTGATAATAAATACTAAATTTAGATGCTTTAGTATTTAGGTGTCAGATGAGCTGATTTTTAGAAGAGAAATCAATGAGATCTACAAAGTGCTGAGTTCCAGTAAAAAGATGAAGTCTTGTCTGTCACAGACAAGGCAATCAAGAATTGAATCCCCCCTCCCCATTACTGAAATTCTGAAAACACAAGGTCCCTTAAAGGAGATAAGTCACAGACCAATTTAAAACCAGAACACTCTATAGTTTCAATGTATCGGCACTTCCCTTTAACTTTTGGCATAAGATTTATCTCTAGAGCAATAATTTAACCAAAAAAATTGCATCAAGCTTTTTTCATGTAAACCTATTTTTTGTTTTGCATTTTCAAAATAATCTTCTGGGCCAGACGGATATCTGAGAAACTTGTCAGAATTTCACTGCTATTATCCAGCTCTCATTTAGCCTTTATTAATAAGACTAACCTTGATATTCCAGATACATATATGTGTTCTTCACATTTTCAAACCATTCTTTACAGCTTCAAACCATGTATATGAGAAAAAAAAAATGAAGTGATGAACTATAACAGAATATATAGTTTTCTGCTGTTATACATTGTAATACTGACTGATTTATTCTTCAAGACTTGGAAATCTGTACTCGGGTGTATGCTATAAAATTTTGCCTGGAAAGGACTTTTGAAGACAGAAATCACAAATGAGAGAAATTCCAAAATTGGCACATAGACTTACTTCTGCTGGAAATATTACAGACACTATCCTAACAAAAAGACTTACATCCTTAAATTATTAGATGTTCAAATAAGATAGAGCGAGGAAACAAACACACAACCAACCAAAAAATACTTATATAATTGTTTCTTCTCAAAAGAAATCTATGGGGAAGAAAAGGCACTATTAATAAAAGATAATGCTTCTGTAGCCTCTGAAATAAACACTGAATAGTGATAGCTAAAGAAAAAAAGCAGATGAATTGCTTAACTATTACACATATATCCAAATTCAACAGCATACTCTCAACTACTACGTTCTTAAAATGCAACAATAAATACCAAGCATCAACTGCAGCTATGTAAGTTCATTTACTTATGAATATGGAAGTCATAGCTCACCAAGTTTCTTCAGTGTACTGTAGCAAAAGCACAGACATCTTAAAATTTATGTTAGACATGCTTAGGACAATATCTTAAATACAAGCTTAATATCCAAAGTATGAAATGACAACTGTGTAGCTTGAAATAATTTAATTTCAATGTTTTTCAGCTCAAATTTGTGCTGCAAAAATGTGACCTGAATAACATGAATCGGTAAGTTTTAAAAAAACCTGTCATTATGTTAATTTTAACATTTGCAACCAACCATTAACCTTTTTCTTCAGCCTCTTCACAGTTCGCTATTAAAGCTGAAGAAAGTTAAGAAAAATACTGGCTGGTCTCCTTCCAGGCCTCTCATTGCAACTACCCTTGGATATTTTCATAACAAAATGACCCTAGGAATTATTTTCTTCCAGTCCTTTTCAGGAGTCAGGTTACTAAAATTTTTTGTTATGTGGCACCTGGTAGACCAAGCATCCACACCCAGACATCTCAATGTGTCACCATCACAATGAACATCTCGCTCTCCTGGCCAAACAGAGATCTGAAATGGACAATTTCAGGCACACACAACTACCCTGCCCTCACAGGGTACCATGAACACCTATTTCCAAGCACGAGTTCCCCCTGTAAAGTTGGAAGAATTTCAGACATGCTGCTACAGGGAGGCTGTGCCCAGCCACTGCAGCAGCAATGGCATCAGCTGGCTAGAACGGATGAGGAAAGTTATCCAGGAAAACAACTCGCACCCACAGTAGCCAGACAGTTCTGGTGGTTTATTACTCTGACATCATCTTGAAAGCAGGGAACAGAGGTAACCCGGAGTCCACCGCTTCCAAGAGGGGGAGGAAAATCAGCAAGCACTAACACGTCCTAAAAATGGTTTTCAACAACTTGTTCAGTAGTGATTTTGGATTGCACAGCCAATTTTATCAATTTTTGTCAAAATTTAAGCTTTGTGAAGGATCACATTCTGCCCTCCATAGGGATAAGAAATTTTATTCTAAATCATGCAATTTTCACATACTCCTTTCTCCTTTAAAAGTATACAGCACATCCAAATTTGCAAACATATTCACAAATCCGGCAGTATGGAAGGGCAAAACTTACCCCATCCGTAGCTTTTACTAAGAGATCGTAAGTGGTTGGATCTCCTTCTCTGTCAATATCTTGAGATACACAGATCTGACCAGTACGTGGATCAATCTGGAAGGCTTTGGATTTTTCATAATAATGGAATCCATCATAAAGAAAATACTCAATTTCACCAAACTGGTCAGCATCTGCATCTGTTGCCTTGACCTGCAAGGAAACAACAGAGGTAAAAATAAAACCAGCAAAATCATTACTTGCTCATTCAAACAAAAAGTCACAGACACTCTGTTTTAAAGAGATCTGTTTGTGTTTTAAAAGCAAACATGCATACACACAATAAATACAACCACACTCTGCTACCTTAGCTGTCTGTCTGCAGTTTATAAAATGACGACTCAGCTACTGACAGCATAATTATTGCAACAAGTATATAAGATCAATTAGACCTCAGCTGTAACATTACTTGTTTATCTGCCAATAATTACCTCAACCAAGTAGAGTTCCCATGACGGGAAAAGCCATACATATTAAGCCATGTTAGTAGGCCATACCTTAAGCTACTTTCCCTTCATGTTATTTTTACCAGCAGAGGTAGATCTAATGAAAACCACATCACACACAGATCAGAAAAGTGCTGCAGGACATTTTTACCTAATGTATTTTCTAAATGATTCCCCAGAGCTTAAATTTGTACTTCATTTGAAAGAGGGCTTGGTGCCAGTGATCCAAACAAGTTAAGGACTGGAACAGGTTTTAATCTCCAGTCCTCTCTCTGAGGAGCCAGAGCTCTACCAACACAACTAAACGTGACCATCACATGCATGCACAGCACAAAGTAAGAGATGCACACACTGCAGTAAGTCCCTGTGAGAGACTTAATTACCTTGCCAGTGTAGTCTTGCATGTCACTATAACTGCTGAATGACAAACAAGATGACTAACATATTTTCTTTTCAGCTATATTAAGTACATCTAAAAAGCAGCGTGAATTCTGCTGTAAATCCCAAACAAATGTTGTAAATAAGTACTTTAAAGAAAGGCTTCCTTCAGAGGGAGATTCCTCTGCGACTACCTGGCATCAAATGGAAAATACACGTATACACTAAGTCCTGCTGACAAGGAAAATGAGTGGCAGGAGAAAACCTAAATGGGTGATGGTTAGAGGCTGGAGCAGGGCCCTTCTTGTGTTACCAAGGGACCAGACTAGACCAGTATGCTAGACGTACGTAAGATGGTTTCAGAAGCCTGTGAAAACTTGGGGTGGCTTTCAACATGCTGCATCACATTCCCTCAGCTGAGTTTTAAAGGACTCACAAGGCACCACGCAAAAGGTAGGGTCAATGTTCTTTAGCTGAACATGCGATTAAGGAAGTGACTAGTCTAGAAAGCATTAAAATATCTCAATAATTTAAAACCATCAGGTGATTTTAAGTTTTAATATAGAACATACCCGAAAGCTTTTTTCTAACACTAAAAAATCTTTCTTTTGATGCGGGGTGGAGGGAGGGGTGTGTGCAGAAATCAACATACCCTTTAAAATTTTTTAATCAGTGTTTACCGTAACAATAGGCTTTTCCTTTACCATATACACATGCCCTGTGAGGAGTGTCTGAGGGAACTGGGCTTGTTTAGCCTGGAGAAGAGAAGGTTTCAGGGGTATTTAATACCCATCTCCTTGTGCCCAAGAGGAGGTTACATGGACACAAGCTGTGCCAGGTCATTTGGTCTTAGGGCCCCGGAACAGCCCTTGGCGGCCTCTCTTACTAGTACAAACATGGCCTGAAAGACCAGTCAGTGCCTTCATCACATGCTCACTTCTTTGCCCACAGAGGAATTGTTTTGGCATTAAGATACTGAACTGGGATTGTATTAAAACCAAATGAACAAAAACATGGCTTGGGAAGGCTGAAAAGCATAGAAGTGGGGAAAGGAAAACCATATAAAAAGTGCCAAGGCAACTTATAAAGCTAAAACTTACTGCAGGCCAGTTACCTCCATCAGAATTTTAAAATGTTAGGTAGCCCAAAAGGTACATATGTTATTTCAATTGATTCTTCTTTTTTTTTGGCTTGTAGCGGTTTTTTGTTTTTAAGCACCCTGTAGACTTCTCCATTTCTGCATGGGATGCATGAGATTTGCAGTATTTCAGAAGAGGTATCACTGTGACTGTAATTGCATCACATAATTCCAATGCATCTTTCCCCCCTGAAAACAGCTCTCTCAGCACTGAAGGCCATTATACCAGAGTTTCTGTAGTGCAAATAAAAAGCTCCTCCACGGGAGCCCTGTGCCTACAGAGCCATTCAGGCTCCTTTCACGCCCTCACAGTTTGCATCCCACGGCTGCAGCACCGGGCGCAATGCACAGCTATTCCTGATCCCAGTCCAACCACTCGTTCTGGGTAAGGTAAAGGCAAAACTCACACTTGACTTCAGCGGAACAAAGATCTGGCTCTAAAAATGCTTTACAGCAATCAAGTCTACAACACATGTATTTCACCAGCCTTGTACTTTGTTATTTCTATCATAAAAAAAATAATAAAACATAAGCTTAGCCTGCTCTTGGTATTCTGCCACCTTGATACTATGGAACAGTAATTCACTCAGCCCTTATAAGAAAAGTATTTCAATTTATTTCTTGTGCCTGAAATCTAATGTGGGTAATAATACTGAAAGGTTCTGTCTTCCCATGCCTGCACGCAGTTATGTGTGTAAACGCTAACATCTATGTCTGCAATTGAGCATGGGTGATTAATTACAGGTGTGAAATTCGAGGGTATTGTTAGAAGTTTAGAGCATTATGTTCAGCAACTTGTTTTCTTTCTTGTAAATTACGCAGTCCTCAGACTTTCAACAGTACATGCATGTAAAAAATGATGAATTTAAATAAAAATGCCTCCGTTCAAAGCAATACAAATTTGAAGGTCTAATTGTCATCAACTTCAATGACTTTAATCATGTCTCAGGCAGAACTAAGTGGCATCGATTTCTGAATCTATAAAAATATGATCTTTCTCCCTGTTCAAGTCCCACATCCATTCAATTTCCACCCAGTAGTCTTTTTTTTTTTTTTTAATCACTCTGCAATTTGCTCATGAAATCTTTGACCCGAAGAGGGAAGAATCTGGAGTTAAAAGTAAATGAAACCTTTACTGTAGCAGACAGAGCTGAGGTTGAATGGCACTACACCTGAGATCAGGGGAGCAGTTAGCTATTATCAATGCAAGCTGATTTAGAAGGAGGAACCCAGTGAAAACATGCTAACAAATTCAAGTTCTCAGATACAGATGAAGGGAACAAGTTACCACAGATTTTTAGAAATTAAAGCACCCGGTAGTCACGGTCCAAAAACACATCGAGTTATGATGGCATACTGTGCTAGTACCAATCCTACAGAGTATTACAGCAGTCAAGCGCCTGAGAGCTGTGAATTACAGCAGTCCAAACAGGAGGAAATGAAGGCAACAGCAGGAATTTTCACAGTGGATTGATCAAGAGTGTTGTATGTCAGCAATAGCACAGAGGTGATAGAGCTGAAAGGATTTACATGCCTTGGAGATGCAGGAGGCAAGAGAGTACCAAGCTGTTAACACCTCTGTTCTGAGAGTTAGGCTGAATATGAGATTGGGATCTAGGAGAAAAGAAAGAGGGGGGGGGGGGGAAGTAAGGGTTATGCTCACAGGGCCTTTCTCATTCTTTCACTAAATAGGTTTTCAGTACACTAAGTTGAAGATGCACGTTATTGAGGAGTGTAAATTTAGGAATAAGTAAAGACAGGATGAACTATTTACCCAAGAAACATTTTTAAAAGCCAACAAAAGCCATGCTTCTCCCATCAGTCATGCTTTCTGTAGCCTACATCCTTTAGTCTATTTGTACACCATCTAGACTGCAAATCCATCAGAGAAAAAGTTTCTTCTGTCCTGCTGACACTACCAATAAACTAATAAATGGTCAGAAAGCAGACATCCTCTCAGAAGAGGGAAAAAGGGGGACCTAGAGAAATATTATGGAGAACAATTAAAAAAAAAATCTGATCCATCAATGTGATGTTTAAACAAACTAATGCATGAGGGAATAAACAGTGGAAACTAGTAGACAAAGGGTGTAAGAAGAGAGAAAGAAAGAGAATCAGTCATTTAAAGAGACGAAAAAAGACAGTGTTGGAAGTGCACAAATGACCTTTATTTGCATATGGAAAGAGGGGTTAATCTTAGGGAAAAGAAAATGAAGGGAACCACTATGTAATAAGGATCACTAACCTCACCCAGATGTACACTTTAGTAGTACAACGTGCAGGTTTGAATGAAGAAAAAAATGCTGGCAATACACTTAAATAGGAGGGAACAGAAACATCTTGTTCAGTGTTATGCTAAAAGTACGGAGAGACTTTACAACTAATAGAACGCAAACATTCGGTAGATCCTAAGCTGGTTCCATTCACTTCAGTGGAGCTATGACAACTCACAGCAATGGGCAATCTGTCCTCATATTTTACAATATGGAAACAATATTATCCATAACAGTATTATCCATAAATAGCAAACAAGATTATAGACAATTATATCAGCTCCTAAACCCCAGATTCTTTTAAGAGCTGATTAGTTTTAAGAGAAAAGTCCTCTTGATTTTTTGTTTCCATTGCTTCAAAATGCTCAAGCATATATTAATTGTGCCACCCTACCATTTCAACAGATTAAAATAAAATTCCTGTCTATTGATTTAGATTTCTTTACTTTCTTTCCTAGACATTATGTCCTGGCTTATAACAACTGAATTGATTTTGAAGAGCAGAGCAAATATTTTAAATTATATGCAAAATGGGAGAAATGACCTGTGCACACCAAACCACATCAGAAAATACAATCTTATTAACTGTGCCGATCAAAAATTCGGGGCCACACACTTTGCATCCTATGTAAAGACTCTTTCTAGGATTTAGAGTATGCTGCCTTAAAGCTGACTGCTTTGCAATGCTGAATTTCACATATGGGTGACCAGAATTAATTTTATGGCTTTCAGATCGACAGAATAAAAGTAGACTACAATGGGAAATAGCAGGAAGTTTGGCCAAACAACTCATGACAGTGGTCATCTCTGACAGCAATTAAATGAGACTAAAAACATTAAATCAATTTTTCATGGCTTAAGAATTGCTTCCATACTACATTTTGTCATGTTTACTCCATTTGATTTCAGCTACGTAAGATACAGCTTTCATAGGTCATAAAATCTGGAGGACCCTTAATGTGACAGCATAAGACAGATTTTTATTTTGTGCATAAAAAGAGTGTTTAATTCTTTCAGTTTCACTGGTATCATGAAAAGCAAGTTAATTGCCAGCGTCACCGAAATTCGGGAATGAAAGAAAACTCCTTAACACTAATTTAGCATTAAGAAGCAGGCATTTCCTTTATTGCAGCGCTGGGTGTCAGGAGGATAGTTCCTCAAATCAGGCACACCTAATGCTGGTTCTCTTGTCATATTTATACACAAATGTTACAAAGATTACAAAGTGGTACACTCCCCATTCCAATAATTGGTTCATATTTCTTCGCCTAGTATGCAAACTAGAACGCATGCTCAGTTCTGTTCTCCGCCTCTATCTTTTGAGTAGGTGGTATAATTTGGGTAGGGAGCTTATGGGTCTGTGGTCGTGGGGACCCTGGCCCAAATTACCTTTCCCCTAGTTTCTCAGTATTTCGGTGTTGGTAATTGTTTGCTATATGCCTCAGAAAGATAAGGATGTCGCTGGAGGGAATTAATGTCCTCCCTTTCTGCAAAGTATGTACATAAGGACCTTGAAGTGTCTTGTAGCTCCTCCTTTTTCTCATGATGTGTAGCAGGTGTTCATTCTAAGAATTGTTAGCCTTCTACCTAAAGTAATAATGAATAGTTTCTTATCACATATAATACAAGTAGGCCTTCATTACAGGCCTTTCTTCTTGGCTACATTTTCTTATTATGTATAATATAAGCAGGCCTTCGTTACAGGCCTTTCTTTTTGGCTACACCAGCAGTCAGTTTATAAGAAAATGAGAATGTAGGACAAATAAAAGCATACTCCACTGCTCCAAAATACTCATAATCAAAATGTAAGACAGGACACAACAGATGGATATGGATATAGGGAAACTACTGGGGAACTGAAAGGAAATGGTTCAAGGATAGAGTTATCCTGCTGATGAATGGTATAAGCATGGTCCTGCAGACATCACCAACCCAAAAATCCAGCATCCTTCCAATTAAAGGATTGAAGAACACCAGGCCTGTTCACGGCAGTACGGCTATGCCCAGTGGCAGGTCCTTACCACATGCAGGCAACCCAAATGCCACAAGAACGGCCAACTACCAGTATTCTGGAAAAATCCACTATGGTAGACATTCACACCAGGTCCCTGGCTGCAGGGAAGGAGAGGAGCAACCTGTGTTGGTGGCACGGTGTCAGTAAAATGAGGTTGTAGAACTACTGGTAGCGGAATTACTGGTAGCTGATAGTCTCAAGAGACAGTCGTTTAGGTGTAACAGTGCCTGTGAGATTAGCACATGAGCTGCCAGGAACACACATCATCAGATATCTTTAATTTAGTGCCCTCAATTATAACTCTGTTTGGCAAGAAAATAGTATATAAAATACAAACCAATGATCTTCACCTCATAGCTGCCTGAGGCAGTGTGAATAATAATACTGACACCAAACCTGAAAAAGAGTTTTAATAAATACATTACTTCTGTGGATTTGTATCTGTCTCAACATGCTTGATCACTGCTGATCTCCCTGGTACCACAAGTTTAACGCACAGAAACAGGAACAAAGTTTCAGATCTGCTTGCTTAAGTCCTAAAGGCATAAGCCTTGACTTCAAGAACAGGAACTATTTGCCCGAGGACTTAATAGTCTGTCCTTGAACAACAACTTGCAGTGATAACGGAGAAAGCCCCATTCCTCATCCTCAAACTGGGCTCTATCTGGAAAACCACAAACCAAAAATCACACCTGGAATTTAAGCTGAACATTTAACTGGCACTGACACTCACTTTGCTAACCACCACAGGTACCACATACTGCAAGAAAACAAAGGGTAGCAAAATCCTTAGTCCTCATCCTTGCTCTGATGCAAAATGTCTCCACTGTGCTAGTCAGGTCAATGGACTTGACCAATGTCAATTTTTCTGCGTTCTTTTCACCTCCTATAGCACAGAGACTACCACAGCTTAACAACTGACAGTAAGCACCACACAGACATGACCTTGCTAACTTCTCCTGCAGCAGATGCTGATTCCCTCATGTCACTCCCAGAACTGTCATCACTTTTCCAAAGGTGCTTTTAACTGCCTTATTCAAGTCCCATCAGAAATATTCATTAATTAAATCTCAACAACCTTTTAATTTAAAGTACAGAAACCTAAACACAAGCAGAGAGAGACGGCTGGACACAAATGTACATGGGTGTCGAGAGACACATGGCAATTCCCACACTGGAGGTGTCAGCTGTATAATCAGGGATGGCATTCAGGCTCCTTAGAAAGTACACGGGGAGGTTAGTCCCAGAAAAACAATACCTAGAAAACAAGTAGCCATGCCACTGCACTTGGAAAGGAAGAGCTGCTCATTCCTGTTCCTACCCTGCTTGTTCCTTCTGTACTCACCACCTCGGGCATGAACAAAAAACCCAAAACCAACGTCCCCAAACCCCCCACCTCTCTAACATAAATGGCCAGAAAAGGACTCAGCTGAGTTCCCTACAATCCACTAGAGTGAGAATTGGACGAGTGAAAACTCAACTCCTCTTCCTTAGCTAGAGGGTGTAAAATATTGTACAATATGCTCGATTATCATACAGTGTGCCCAATGACAGCATGTGGAATGTGCTATTCACTGTAACCTCAAGTAAGCATTATGTTTCTCAATTATAATAAGGCTTCTGGTTCTGGCATTTCAAACAGTTATGAAATGGTTCAGCAAATGCATTTTGTGCTTACCTGCGGGTTTTTTTGCTTGTGGGTGCCCTAACAAATGACAATGTTTTAAAATCAGGTAAGACTAACCCCATTTCACATGTGAATCTCTCATAAAAGATGACACTAATTTTTATCTTTTTAATAACACATTGTTTTTTTTTTTGGTAACATTCTGTATCTTCCCTGAGACAAGTAAATGAAAGGAAACATATTTTCCTTGATGAACGATTATGAGATTTTAGCTTTTTGCCTTCTCTGCTCTTCTATGGATATAACCAATGACAGTGAACAAACCTGCCAATAAAAATATTGACATATCTTTGATTTACTGCTTTCAGTTAGTCTATAGAAAGCAAGAAAGATGAAAGTCACCAGAAGAGAAAACAGCATAAGTACATTACAGCATTGTACTTCCATTCTGAAAACCAGACGTCATCCAGCAAGCCAAGTCCAGATCCAGGAAGAACAGGGCATTTCAGTCTGTATAGTAATCTGCAATTCCTGCTCTGACGCTAGCCAGAGCCTCAGTTCACTCCTATTTAACCCAAAAGTTCCTGACATGCTTTCAGTTTTGTTGCTATGCCTCCTGCAAAAAAGCACGAGCAGCTAAATCCCATTGACGCTAGCCAGGATCCAGAAGTGTGGGAGGCAAGCCCAATCTGAAAGGCATGACCTTATCACACTTAACCCACCAGCAGGATCCAGACCATCACAAAATACAGTTGTTGATGTCTGAATTCATAGCAAGCAGCAGTGCTGCTAATGCCAACTTACTACATGGTAGAGTAGTGGTTATAAAATGTGTTTTGGAAGCAGGAAGCTTAGGTTCCAGTACCAAAAATGTCTGCTAGAAGTACCACCTACTCTGTCAGTTTATTTGGTCTACATTGCTTTCCTTCTTATCATGCAAATATACCCAAATAGAACATCATTTATTTTTATTGCCTGTGTAAACTGCAAGAAATAGAAATGAAAAGAGAACATATTTCTGAGGAAGAAAAACTAATCTTCATAGCAACTAGCAAATATTTGCAGGACTAAACCCTCATTTAATCAAAGTCAAGATCCCTACTTTTCAGTAAAAGCAGCTCCCATCCATTCATTAATGCGGCTCACACACTTTGCTATAATTTCAGATTTTATAACATGCTAAAACCTTGCTATGCACTGTTAAGAATTTAAGTACAAATCCATTTTTATTCATTAACTTTAGTAAGCTACAGAGCTCCAAGTCTGAGTGCCTCTGCCAAGTAACAGCAGAGCACAAAAACTTCCCTATTCTGTGCTAATTGCACAAAGCAAGGAGTCATGGGTTTCATAATCTAGAATATCTATCACACAAATAAAGAAATATTTTGTACAGAACATGTTATTTTAATCATCTTGAACTGGAGCATGCTTTAACTTTTCGTGGCAGAAATTATTGAAAAATTATATTTAACAAGATGGTTTAGAAAGAATGACTCAAGGTACTAGCTATCTTGTTGCTTAGGATGTTTTTCCCATTAGAATGCCTTACTATGAATGCTAAATCAATAATATGACTTTTATTGGCAGCATGTATTATTACATTAATTAAAATTAATTAGAAGAATTCAATTTTTGGCTTAGATCAATCTACATAATTACTACATTTACAAAGCTGTAACGTGATATACTAGCTAACTGAGCCTAAATGATCAATACATATCCTGAATGCAGAGTAGGTGTGTGACCTTAAAAATGGACAGTAATGATAAAAAGATCTTCCAACTGTACGCATGTCTCTAATAGAGAAATTACATGAGGATGCTACGAAGGAGAGAAAGAAGAACTGCAAAAGCTAATAAGCAACCTTGCACGTGGCTGCCCCTTCCTTTGTGATACGCAGGTTTGTGCAACTGGACTTGGAGTCAGATCAAGGAGATGATCCAGTAAAAGCTCATCATAAAAACTTGTTATTGGTGGAACATTAGATTCAGCCAAGTCAGTTCCTGATGCAGTTGACCCCCAGGGTGGCAGCGGGGTGTGGTAGTGGCAGGAAAGTGCAGTCCAATTTAGAGACTAAAAGCTCTTTCAGCAGTGGCAGAGACTTAAGACAGGCTGAAACCGCACACTTACATGTATTTGTGCAAACATTTTCCAAGCCCCCAAACCAGTCTCAGCTGCTAATTCCTGCCCACAAACCACAATGCTCCAACCCAATACTCCTGGCTAGACTGATACAACTATTTATGGAACCATATTGTGAACAAGATCACTAAGAGCAGAACTTAAATCCTCCACTTAAAGAAAAAGAAAACAGAATAAAACCCAAGAACCTTTATTTGTATTTAGCAAGACCATTTCAAAAATTCTTTTCCTAGTTCAGAGTCACACTAGCAAGGATCAATGAGCAGGCAGGGTAGAAATCTGTTGAATTGATTTTGCTGTCAGAAAAAAGGGTTTGTTATTGCACCTTTATTGTAAACAAAGACCACACATGGTCTGCCTAAATTGCCACTTACAAGTACACTCGTAAACTGCTGCACTCATTGGGTAAATGTGGTGGTTTAACACAGGGGAAAGAATAGCGTGGCAGGTCAAGTGGAGGTCTGCTGTCACTGGAGAAGCAACCTTTGAGATCTCATTACTGGCCCAAAGAGCCCTAGCAGAAGGCCACTTCAGAAAATGTACAGCTTTCCTTGAGCCCAGAGAAGGTCTCAGAGAGGGTCCACCCAGAGTCCATTTCCTCCCACACCTGTATTACAGTTATTGTGGGCATTGCACGTGTTTTCTGAAGGAGTTGAGTGGTCACCACCTTTCCATAAATCAAGGAGTCCTCAAAATACCCAAACAAAACAAGCAGGTTGATCAAAGCTAGACAGGTTCCTTTGCATTCCTCATGGCATCAGCTTTTGACCTGCCATTCCAGTTAATTTCTTCAATTAGTGGTGGGCTTCCTTCTACCATACTTCTTTTACAAGTCTTTATCTTTTGACTGCTTCCTGAGTCAATGAGTTAAGGGGCAATAAATTTGTTTAATTTACCTACTCTCATCCACACATCCTTGAAAAAACAGCTATTTTGTTTACATCTATTAAGAATCACATTTTGTAATGACTGTAGCCAACGGTACTAACATAGGTCAGATAACGGCAATTATCATTTCATCACCCTATTTTTTTTGTTTCTTGTTTTGATCAGCATGGTGAGCTCCAACAACAACACTTCAAGACGGGCTTTACAGGACACATCAGCACAGACAGGCAAAGGTTTCTACCCCTTTGCACCTCTAACGCTCTGAATCTGAATGCTTGTTCAAATAGCCTGCCAAATATTAACAAATATCAAATGCCTTTCACTCTTCAGACCACTGCTTATTTACACGCTGGAGCCTGATTATCCTCCCATGTCCTTCTGCAGCTAGGATGACAAAAAAGATGAGCTTCCGTTTCCAGCTCCTTGCTCTGCAAGGTGGTGACTTCACTATTTTGTTGAAGGAGTCTGACACTATTTAGAATTGGGGGGGGTTGGGGTTTGGTTTGTTTGCTTGTTTGTTGGGGGGGAGGGGGTGTTTTCTTTTGTTTTTTTTTAATTCTTAAGGTGTTTGTGTGTCCACATAAGTCACAGAACTTTGAAAATCCCACAGGGAATGATCCGCAGGTTGCGGCACCTGAATCTCTTCAGAAAGCTGGATCCTACTGCCCTGTCCCCTTGTGAATATCTATTAATGTGCTTGCATGCAATATCACACTATTAATAACATCTTCTTATCATCAATCATCACCTTAACTTGGGTCTCAGAAATATGGCCTGCACTACTTTCAGTTATTCCCTGTAAAAGTTGTCTCCCTAAGCATTAAAAAGAATAAACTTTCTCCTAAGGAAACCATATATTTTGTGTAACTGCAGTCTTATAAATCATAGCCAATTTATATTTGGAAGTAAGCAGATGAGGGGTCTCTTAGTTCATTTCTGCTTTTATGGAAAATTTAAAACATGGCCAAATTCACAGCTTGAATAATGTCTTCATAGAACTTTAAAAAAATATTTTTGTATTTTGTTCATTGTAGACAAAAAATTAGCAAGGGATCTATGTCTCCTAAAGATTGGTGCAGAAATGAAGCCTGACACAAAGCACAGAGACATTTCATCCCTTCTTCCTTCTAAATCAATTTTTCATATACACACCAATTTTGTTTCCTGACTCTCCAACACTGCATGTCTACATTTCTAGCTATTTTTGCTCTATACCAGTCTCAGTCACACAATTTAGAGGCTAGCAGACTACAATGTGCAACAATAGACAATCATCAGAAAGCTCAAAAGGCATAGAACATGCAAAATCTTAAGCTCCATTGCATGACAAGCAGCAAAATCTGGGATACAGTCTAACAAAAAAGAAGCCTTTAGTTCTTTATTTTGTCTGAAATACAAAACCCACCAAGTGCACAATAAATGTGTGTAACTAAAGCAGCAATTTCTTCAATTTAAGTTAGCTATATATTTTACAAATATGATTCAGATGGTCCAGCTTTGAATATGGGAGGTGGCAGAGGCTTTCCCAAAAATTTAAAGGACATCACCTATGATACATGATGTTTAAGCAATGATATGCAGAAGCGCCACAAAGTCACCACTACTCTAAAGTTAACACAAACTGTTCTAAAGACAGAGCTTTTAAACACTCTCAGTATCTAAAACAGCTTACTATAAATTACTTCCTGCTCCCAAACTACAAATCCTAATTAGTATTAGGAGAATTATGCTTATCATTCATACAATGAAAAACTCTGTTCAGTGAAGGGCTAGTAAAATTTACCTGATACGCATTATCATGCCAGCTAAGCCTTACATATGAGTAATGAAAATTATTGTGTACACACTCCTTCTCACAAGCTACAGATCTTCAAATGAACACAGTAACATCTAGGTCATTAACTATACCATCTCAGAATTACGGGGCCAGAAGTATCTCTATCCCCTTTGCAGACCAAGCTGGATGTCTGAATGAAACTGTGGTGTGCACCAGGTTTCCTTCTCCTACGATCCATCTCTGTTCACACAATCTCTGCACACAACCCCAATTACATGACAGCCACGACACCAGTTACATGCGTGCAAGTCAGGATACACAGCCAGATGGTTCCTTACATTCACGTTTCATTTGACAACATGATGGATGCACCTTCATCAGATGGGGACCCAGGAGCAGACCATCCAGCCAGGCCATACCCACCACTCAGCTGAGAAATTGAGAAATGCCAAGTTACAAAAGTTTCCAGGCCAGATGAGTCCAGAGCTGAAGCAAAGAAAAAGGTGAAAGAATAACCAATACTGTAGCCACAAACTTGTAGCGTAAGTGCATCCTGGCCCATTACTGCTGATCCATTACAAACTCCATTTACTTTATTAATCAATAACTTTTGCTGCATGATTTGAGAGCTTTCAAATAGCGTGATCAAACACCTGACAAACCTTAATCCTTTGCAAAATAATGCACCACATAACAAAAGGAATATCTTATGTGGGAGTAGCTCAGGCACATCTACAAGCGCAGAATGTGGGTAAGTTTTACAGTATAACATCTAAGGAAAGCACACTGTGTACTAGCAGCAAATTTTAATTAGTAAAAGCAACAAATGGATTAAGTTCCAGGAAGGAAATGAGAAGGGCTGATGGAGTATAAATTGGCCACATCAGTGATACAGACAGACACATCCCTTTTTTCCTGATAAGGAATTCTCCCACAAACAGGACCCTGGAGTCCTACATTGCTCCTATACTTCTTGCACAGCAGAAGTCAGAGCTGTTTTGAAGTGGGAGACGATGAAAGCCAGATGGCTAGGTCCATTTGCTCAGCTCCAGAATTCTCTGAAGTCTTTTGCTTTCTCTTAGGAAAAGGAAATACTCTGTTCTGGGGACTGGTTCTGAACATTTTGGATATAGCCCCTTCAGTGATCAAAACAGCTAACTGGAATGAATTTCAGCTTCAGCGATCAGAAGAGCGAGATGGTGCTGGCAAGTAGAAGCATTCTTCAGTATCTGCTCTGCAGAGACAAAAATTAAAAACATAGCAACTCCAAGAAGAAGTGTATGTCCAACTTAGTGTATGCAGAATTTGTATGTTTAGAGAGGATTGAGGCCTCCCTGAATATTCCGACAGTATGTCTCTAATACTAAATCACTTTATCACATGTGCTACTTTTAGACGATCCATTCCCTATTTCCTCATTACATTTTTCTTGAACTAATGGATGAGACCATTTGTAGCATGGTATTTAAACTATAAGCAGACCAGATATTCTTATTAAGCCAATAGGATCCCTACAGTTTAGTCACATCTAAGTGCTAAATTTGTAGCTCTTTAGTTTTCATTGTTGTGTAATGTTCCTCCATTTTCTGGAGAAACTAAAAAGACACATTAGAATAGGGAACTGCTGAATAATGAGATTTTGCTCTCAATTGCTTCCATCTCTCATGCGTGCTATTGGTACCTGTCCATGATGCTAGTTAAGCCCAGCTGCCTTTACTGGAGCTTTTCACCATCTGGCCAAAAAAATTGTTTGTTTTTTCCCCAACCTCTGCCATGTCATTTCATCCCTAGCCCTGGTCTCATCCTTTCCCTACCTCTGCAGGGAACGGCAGCTCCCCCTCACCAGCAGCTATACAGCAGACACATAGCAACAGTCTTTTTATTTAACTTTTTAAACAAACAATTTCTTACAGAGACCTGGCTCCTGTTAAACTACACAAAAGGGAATCACAGCAGCTAAAATTTCACAACAGAGCTATTATATTTCAGCCACACAAGAGACACTGGAGAGCATACAGTAGAGGGATGGGGATATCTGGGCTACAGAATGTGCTCTTTCCACTTTGCACCACCGGTTTCCACTTCACTTGTAAATACACCAGCATATTTTATTCTCAAGATCCTGTTCCACTGTACAGAATCAGAGCTTGTTTCCTAGTTTGTCCCACCACATTATAACCTCATTTTTCCCCCCTTCCTTCTTTCCCAAGTGAAACTGTAGCTTTTAAAGGAACATTATAAAGATATAAAACTTCCAGACCAGAGCAGAACGACTGAGTCTTTAGTCCAGGACCTCGTACCTGGGCAATGGCCAGTGCCAGAGCCTGAAGAGTAAGATGCAAGAACCCCACAGTCAATAAAACTACTCTCCTCCCCTCTCCTTTCTTCTCCTCCCCCATGAAGGATTCAACATAAGTTTTATAGTTAAATAGGCTAAAAACCAAAGCTCAAGGTTTTATTCTTTCCCAAACTTTTCTGAATGAACTGTCTTTGCTTGTGTTATGGAGAAAGACTGGACATTAATGCACAAAGATGTTAAGACAAGCCATGACTACAAATTTTCTAATCAGGAAGAATTTTATCTCATTTTTTAATTTATGCCTTTTCAATTTAATAGAGTATTTTATGTTGTTGGACAAGGAGTGAAAAATCTCCTAATATGTACTCTGAACTATTCATTATTTCATAATTCCTCTACTCTGTCCCTTTGTTTATCTTGGCCAGAAAATCAACAATCTTCCTTTTCTATTATTTCCCATTTCTCAATTCGGAAACATTTGCCATTGGTCACAGCCTGAGTTGAGAAGCTGGGCTAACAGATCTGCAGACTCCCGTCATTCAGCACCAAAAAAACCCCCCAACCTTTGACTGAGTATGAAGCTGGCATTGGTCAGCACTGTAGAAAAGGGAAACCTCAGCCTCTGACAAAGTCCTAGAAAATGACAGAACAGTACCAGTAAATCCTTGATGTCCACCCATGCATCTGTCCACAGGGATGGCAGTAAGGTCTCCTTAGCCTGTGGGAACACTGGTAATGGCTAGTAACTAGTCATTGTTAATGATCACTCACTCATGGAAGGTGAAAAGGAATGAACGATCTCTTAAAGGAGAGACCCCAATCAACGTGCCAGAGTCCTCTGCCAAGAAGGAAGATGGAGCTGGTTGCTCTACTTCTTCAGATCTTTACCATCCGGGGAGCTGGCATCAGACACTACTGTGGCATACCTCCACAACAACATCTGACTTTTAGATTCACTTCACCATTAAGTATGGAACTTTCTTAATTGGCAGATTTTTCAAATTTGGAAATACACCATTTACTGTACTGCTAGAAGCATTTAGTGTGCAGATTTAAAGGTAGGACACAATAATGATGCATGGAGCAGGACTAAAATCAACTGACAGAAAGGCTAAAGAATACAAATTGACGTTAGGGAATAATGGAAGAACACATGGCCTAAAGCAAGGATGACACCTCTGCAGCTCAGATTAACTCCAGCAGAGAAGAGATGGGGGCGAGGGGAAGAAGGCCCCAGTTGGAGGAAACCCAGTGTCTTAACTGCAAAAGTTAGAATTAAAAATTGCCATTTTAAAAAATAAGTCAGTTCCAAGGGGAAAAAAAAACCAAACCACCATGAATATACATGTGTGCTACCATCAAGGAACTAGACTTTTCAGAAAGAGGTGAAAACTAAGAATGAAAAGAGGGGATAGCAATCTTAACAGGAAAAAAGCAAGAAAATAACGCTTTTAAATTATCCTTCTTCTAAGGTGTTAAAAATGATGCTTCAGAAATTTATGAAAGAATAAATTATGCTGAGAGCGATGGAGTTGGTGAGAAAGCACCTGCTCTACCACAAAGTAAGCGTAGTCCATCTGACCCACCAGCTCCACACGTGCGCACTTAGAGAACCAGAGAAGTCTGCACACTTCAGCAGTCAACTGCCGTGTTTTGCAGATGCAGGTTTTTGTGACAGGAAACAGAAACGTGATCCCCACATAGCCAGCATGCTCTGTGCTCCATTAAGAATCACAACTCTGTCATTTGAGCTGCATTCACATCTGTAACCGAACGCTCCAGCAGCCCAGCCTGAACATACATCTGGCAATGTCGTGCACATTGCACGCACCAGGAGCACAGGTGGAATGATATAAAATGAGCGTGTTTTGAAGCGAATGCAGAATGGAAGTGCATCTAGAAATAATTGAACACAGTGACCATGTAAGTAGCAGCCAAACCTCATGAATAGTGAGCTGTCTTTAATAATTCTTGGTAGAGCTACTTTACCATTAACACACACTCATAAATAGCCTACATGGAAAAACAGAAACTGCTCCTCCTTGACAGCAGCTGAGCTAAACAGGACTGCCACACAGCAGGGGATGCTTACCAAGTACTTGATTATAATAATTATCTGCTAGGCAGTGCAATATGCTCAAAAAGGTTTGTAAGCAAGGTAAAGAGATTTATAGAAAACAAAAATGATACTTTGTGTTCTCACTGAGGGACAAAACTTTCTTTGAAGTTACAATGCATTCTCCATCTGCTAAAGAGGCAGTCTCCAAAGGCACTGTAACATGGAACAGTAAGATTTACATTTATTTTCTCTCACTAGTGACAATTATAAATGGTTTCTCTGTGTCTGAAAATGGTCCACAAGGAACTGTGGTATTCTTTACTCACAAAAGATTGCCATTATCAGGAGAAAATATCAGGCAAATAAATGCACTGCTTCATCATCCACTACTACTACTATACTTTGTAATATAAAATCCAGGCTGACAAATTAAGGCAAGGAAGCATCCAGAGATTTTGCATAGTTGTGCTAGGAATGCACAATTACAGCTAATGGAAGTTGACTGTATCCACTCCTGCAAACTATTTAAGCAGTCTCCAGTAAAGCCAAAGGAGACAGATTTGTTAGTTAAAGATAACTAATCCTTAAAAGACCCTTCACATCATCTCCTGGTTCTGCTGTCACTTGGCCAACGCCAATATCATGGTCTCATTTCTGGCAGCCTTCTCCCTTTCACCTGCTTCCCCTCTGCAGGGCTTGGTTTATTTCTCCATGGTTAGCCACACAGGTTAAAGAGTAAAAGTTCATAACACGGGCTGCGCAGTTCCCAGTGACAACACTAGTGCTCCGTATACACACAGTCATTCATGAACCGTCTGACAAGTTTAAATCTGCTGGAGCGCCATGTGTCATATGTTACTGCAGTTAGAATGGATGACAATACAGGCAAGTACTGAAAACCAGTTCATCTGTTCAGTAATGAACTGAATTTTCCTTCCTTCTAATTAGAAATAATGGTGAGAAGGCTCAATTGTCTCGTCCTAAGAGTAACAGTGGGATTTTTGGGTCACCAATGGCTCCTACTCCTGCTGTGTCATAGCAGGATCACAGCACACATGTCATACTATACTTGGCCTGGAAAGATATGACTAAAGAGTAGCTAAAATAATGTTTCCTTTTATTTTCAGAATAAAATCTAGCATGAGATCATAACTATAGAATGCAACAAAAATCAGGGTTTTTTTTTCCCAAGTTATTTTCTAATTTCTTATATAATTTCCTATACAATTATAAAAATCCATTCTATATGGCAGTTCAAAGAGCTGGAACTGCAAACTGATCGTCTACTAAATCCAGTGGTATTTTATTCTTTTCTGTAAAGGAGTACTTCATTTCCACTAAGTTCCAAAGGCATCTTCTATAGGCACTGCTTAAGAAGGTAGGGAATCCATCAAAATCAGGAACTGCTTAACCATACTTTGTGGGACAGACCAAGACTTGAATTATTATGATTAGTGATAATACAAGCTATGAGAATATCAACCCATGGACTGAGCACTATGAAACAGTGCTGGGCAGTTTCAGTACAAAAGCAGAAAAGGAGCAAAGGGGAAACTCAGCACAAAACTGAAAATTAGATGATCAGAGAAATGCAGGTCTTTAGCTTTCAGAGAAAGCAACAGACAGATATCACAGGTACCAAGTGCCCTCAATACTAATACCATACTGGCTACAGCATCAGGCTTTTCACAGTCCATAATGCAAAGGTCTGTCTATTCTGATCCCGTAAAGATCCATTTCCACCAAATTAGAGTAATTCACCCATTCATAAAAAATAACATCAATTTCCAAGATAATTTCAGAGCCAAAAAAAAAATACTCTTTCTGAAGTCATTATGGTTCCTCCATCTCAGCCTACTAGCAGGGGGAGGGGAAGAAGCCTCTCCAGTTCAAGAGAAAAAGAAAGTTTAGTAACCTAAATTAATTACACTAGTCTTTTGCTTTCAAGTTTCTTTCTAGAGTAAATTGAACAAATAAAAAAGGGCAAATTCCATTCAAATTTTGCTAGTGTGTAAAGAACCACAACAACTGAAGGGAGGAAGAACGAGCTTTCATGTAAAGACATTGACACCAGCATTACGGATTGCTCTTGCATGCCACAGCTTTTCCAGGAAGACGTGCAGTTCCACACACACACGCACCAAACTCAAAATCCCAAGAGCAAATTCCAGTTAATATTTGTTTTGTAAATATATGGCCACATCCCAATACCTTTTAAAGTACATAATATACAAAGCAGCAAAGGAAGTACAGGCTGAGACCAAAGAAAGGACAGAAAGAAAACCATAGAAACTCTCTGAAGAGAAAAAATAAAAACTTTTTCTAAAGCCATGAGACAGGATAGGAAAGAAATACAGTTAAAGTTTTTTTCCACCCAATTCTAAGAAAGGGCAGGAAAGAATTTCACTATAAAATTAACAAAACTGTATTACAGAGACAAAATTATAAAAACAACATGATAGATTCTGTGCTGAAGATAAAAAAAACAAGGCAACATTGCTGTGAATTCCTACTGTTCTGCAGCATGAGGAATTCAGGATTTTAATAACACTATCATGGTAGCACACAAAGGCATTTGCGAAATGTATGTCAAAACTCATTTCCCAGCGTAGGCAGTATTCTCTATTACGGTATGAAATCCCGAGGGACTGATTTGAACTGACCCATGACTGCACTCCAATACATTTTGAAACTAACCCACTGTCACCACCTGTGGGTTCCAGACAAAAGAAAAGCCCTTTATGCAGGCCAGCATGCAGAAAAAGGTCTCTTTCTCAGCATCATTTTCCTCCCTGCAAGTGTCTCCTTTCTGTCCTGCCATCTAATCTATAACATGATGAAAAATAACTACTAGTTGCTCTGGCTTCCCTCCAGTCTCAATGACTCCTTTAATTACAGGAGAATTGCACCTTCAGTGTTTCAAAATTCTTTAACTACAATTTGTTTTTGCAAATAAACAGTCTTACATAATTTCTTTGTTATTATGGAATTAATAAAAATATATTTAATACAAAATTTGAAACAAACTGTGCCATGGTATATTTACCCTCCTTTAATAATCTTTCCCCTTGCAAAAATTCCACTATTTTTAATATGACAGCAATAGACTGGGAAATTTCAGAAAAATGATCATTAGCTTTATAATGTCATCACCTTAGCATTTAAAGGAAAAGGAGCCTTTATCAAGGCTCATTTTCCACCTAGTATGGAAAATAACATCACTCCATAGCAATAGTATCAGTGATAAAGTGTGAGCAATGTCATGCTGGCATGTATTCATCTGATACCGGTGCTCAAATCAATCACATCAAGGTAACTTTCCCAAAGATAATGAAAATAAATTACTACTAAGTATTGACGATATTTTGCAAAATAAAAGGATAAAGACAAATTATGCGAAGCCAGGAACTACAACTTCATGAGAGCCCTCTGCTTCCAGGCAGCTGTGGGCAGACATGAGTGCTGCTACAGATAATACTACAGACAAAGAGCCCTGCCCACAACTCAGGCTACCAGTGCCCAAATACTGAACGCAACAGGGGAAAAAAAATGCTTTTCAGGAAGTAAACAAGCTGTAGGATTCATGCATTAAGTGTAAAAACTCCCCTTCTAAAACTCACTTCTATGGTTATTTATTTCTGGACTTCCAGCAATAAAAGCAAAGGGGGTATGTCAATACTGAACGGGATAATTTCATGACTGAAGCGAGAAATGTCTCTTGTTGCACAATACAGCGGGTCAAAGCCTCTTCAAGCAGGTAAAATTAGGACAGAACTTAACAGAAGAATTAAAACCTTAATGAATACCTGCTCATCATATAAGTCTGTCTGTCAGAGTGATCTCACCTTGAAAACAAACTCATTAATTCCAAAAGCAAGAATTACATGACAGCAAACAACTCAAAAAATCAACTGAACAATCTTTAGTGAACAAATCCTGTGGTGAGCATGCAGAATGTCTATTTTACACGCAGCTTCTCTGCATTCTTTGAGGAATTAGCACTACTAATGATAACAGCAAAAATCATCTGACTTCATCCACAGGTATATTGGTCATTGATAGACACCCTTGTAATCTTTAAAAGCTTCTCATCTTCACATGTGTTACCCATAGCTGTTAGGAAACTAAGCTGTTTCTGCTGGTTTGCAGATAACAAGCATCTACAGTTTTGAACTCTGAACCAGTGGAAATCAGAAAAACCTGCAGCGAGATACAACTTACTGCTTGCTTAGTGTCAAGACAAAGTTCTGCAGTGAAACAGCATTTTTCTACAACACTTTAAAGTATGAATAGTACTAGATCCTCTCTATTGCATGCAAAACCAGCTCATGTGGACTTCATCTCTGTACAAAGCTGTAGCAGCTGTCTCACATTAACATGCTTAAACACATAAATACAGTTACAAAATAGATGTAAAGTTACAAATGTTGAATTAATTTTAAGCTAGTATATAGTTGATATAAGCCTTTTTTTTTTTCAGTGAGCATCAGAATCCCATAGATCTCAGCTACTGTTGAGGTCTCAGTCCTTATTTTCTTTGGCTGGGTAATATCTAAACAGATCTATTTTCTCTCTTTTTTGGGCTTTAAGCACTCAGTAAAGTAACTATTATTATTTTGTCTATTGGGTTAACCTGTCCACAATTACATACTACTTTTATCAAATTTGAAAGGTCACACAGCAGTCATTTTGTGTGCGACCAGATAATGTCATGTGAACAACTGCATTTGGACCTTTTAATGTAAACAAGCGTAATGAGACTTTATGAATTTTGTGGGAAACTCTCAAATATTTCCTTAACATACATTTGGTTCCCATAAAAGCCCCAAACTAACAGCACTGGCAAAATGAAAACCCTTCTGTCCTCTGGCAGGACAAGTTCCTGTTGGTGTGTATCAGCACCAACCACAAAAGAACACAGTTTTAGTGCAGAGGTTTCACTATCTGTACACTTTTGGACTTTTTTTTTTTTTGCTTGGCTGTCAAAAGGAGCAGTTTCTTTCACTGTGGTTCCTGTGACAAAAATAAATGAAGCAGCAGTACCCAGCCCGAGACATTCAGTCCCATTCCTGAAGGCTAAGAAGGAGTAAAGAGTAAGAATATTCATTATTAACATACTACAAAATTGTTCCTAACAATCTAGGTTTGTAGGAGAACAAATCTAAATTCCTGTTTTTCAGTTATGTCATATTCCCTTTTAAAACTCTTTTTGAGAAGGGTCTCCTTTGAAGCACACCGTATTCAGTTCTCTGTTTATTCAACTCCTCTATTTACTTACCATCTGCAATATAACCTCCCAATTCTTGAGGAAGCCAAATAAGACACTTGACAGGAATTGCCTCCAAGTCTACGCAGGAAATGCCAAGAAGCGGGATTCCTGCCGGCTGGGGATGTTATTGCCATAAACACCTCGCAGGAGTTACAGGGCTTGTGCTGAACTGGTTTCAGAGCTCTTTTCAGAAAATCGTAAAATGTCCCCGCTTTTCCTCTCCACAAAACCACTGGGGAAAAATTAAATATAATGGCTAACATCCTTCTCTGCTATCAAATGTAAGAGCACTACTTCCTAGGTATCCAAGATGTGACTACAATTTGCACATGGATACTAGGCAGCTGGCTGAACCCTAGCAATCCTAAGGTGGTGCTGGTGAAAAAGAAGAGCTGTTAAACCCTACCACCTTTCAAGTATCAATCATCCATATCAAATGTAATCTCCCTACAGAACATCAGGCTACCTTTTCTGGTATTCACCTGAATATATCATTCTTGCCATACAGTCAGAAGGCCAGAGCAGCTCAGAGGGTCCCATTGCTATCATGGTTAGACTCAGTCACAATGATCACAAGTTTTTTCACCTTTAGACCTCACAACTTTGACTGCAACAGAGCAGATAGCCGAACACACTGTGGCTTCAAATCCTGCAAAGGCTTCAACCAGATTGAGAGGCAGCAAGGCAGCTGCTTAGCGGCCACAGTCACTCAGCACATCTCTCAGTTTGTTCTCCTTTGTCTAACTTAACTCCCCATTAAATTCAAGGTCAAATTCAAGACTCTTATTCTTACATCTCTTCATTGGAAATGGCTCACCTACAGGAGAAACTGCTTTTCTAAAGTGACAGAACCATCAGTTTCAAGTTACATGTTCAAACACTTTTTCCCCATGATGGGCACAAAAAATTTGGAGATCATTTCCAGAAGGTGTTGAGAAATTCTTTTACCAAACAATGATTAGCTTTGAATTTAACAAGGCCTATGAGTAATTAATGTGTACAGAGAAGATATCCTAACCTTGAGAATAGAAACATCCTGGCAGGATTGCCCAAACAGGGTTGATAAGGAAAAACAGCTTGGCCAGACAACAGAGTTGGGAAACATCCAAGGAGAAGAAACTGTCCTCAAGACCATAAAAGGGAAAAAGGAGTGGGGGGCTAACTCCCCAAACGACCACTGACGACCAACCAAGACCCCCGCGCATGCATAGTGTAGTTTTGCAATGCCAACATTACGTAAGTGTAGTAGACAGGCGGAGAGACAGATACTTCTTGGAAAATGTATGAATAGTCATGTCTTTAAGGCATATAAAGGATGAACTTTTGTTTTAGGGTATGCACGACAGGTGGAGCTATTCCCCGTGTATCCGGCACTGTAATAAAGAATGCCTGCTTTCTAATACTAAAACAGAGTATTGGAGAGTTTATTATCCCATATTTGGTGACAAGGGGATGAGGACAAAAACAAACCTTAGCTTTATCAAAACAGAAGGCAAAACCCATTTCCTTAAACTACTGTTCTGACAGTAACAGCTAAAACAAAACCTCCATCCCCTCCAAGTAAGTAGTATTTGGTCAGCACCATCAAAAGAAAGGCGAAAGAAACATATCTGTGTTCTCTTAGGCAAACAAGCACCATGGCTGAAGGCACCACTAGTTTCTGAGACAGATGTGTAAGTCCTTCCCTTGAACAAAATTAAATTCCTTCCAGATGATTACAGAACTTCCCATTTTCTCAACACAGCAATGAACACTGAAGTGGCCGTTCAGCAGGAAGAATCTACAGCTGTGGTTCAGTCAGGTCCCACATTGCAAGGATGGAGCCTCCCAGAAGGACTGGCAGATTCTGGAGAGTCTGAGGGACACTCAGGGACATAAACAAGGAGAGGGAAAGGAAAGAACAGAATCACTGAAGGAGAATTACAGCCAAAGAAGGAATTACTGTTATTTGGGGCTTAAAGAAAAGATGTTGCTGACATCTGTTATAGGAAGAAGGAGATCTGACACAGTGTTGATGAGGTGGAGGAGAATTCTTACATTTTCCACCCTATTTATGCTACTCTATCTACCTATGAAATTCATGTGTTCTTACTGACAGACATAAAAAACCCCTTTGTTTTCAAAATACATTGAACATAGTTGATGAGGAGATCTTAAAGCTTATTAAGATATTACTTCACTACACAGAAGGTTAGAAGCGCATCTTTTCCATATGGCCATTTCAATAAGCTAAGCATTTATTAACTACTAAATGAAAATCTCACAAGGACGTATTATGAAACCAGTATTTTTATAGTATTGTTACTTAACGTGCTTAAGAAAAAGAGATTTTTTTTCTTACACTAACAAAACTCCCAGTACATTGACAAGTTTTATAAATTAGACTTAATGTGCTCCTTCTCCAGTCATCCACGTTACACCGTAGTGCCTCATTTTACACTTCTTTGTGTGTATCAGCTGGCAGTGCCAAGCTTCCAGTCCCAGGGTCTGAATAAGGAGGTGGCACCAGAGCTCTGTCATGTTCCATAAAGCCTTCCTACTCCAGAGAAACAGCAGGTCAGCTACACTGGCTGCTTTAGTCCCAGAAGCTAATACATGCACAATTCCTTCCTTACTGTAACTGCATCTGCCACACATCTAGCACCAGTGTAGAAAAAATAGTCTTTATGGTTTATTTCAAGTTCTGCCCTCTGGAGTTTTCTTCCCCTCAAGAAATCCACATATGCTTTTGTCACGTAGCCTCAAGAACAAAGCTGCTTGTGAAAACAAGTCTACTTGCACCTACACATCTACCCAACCTCTACAGTCAGAGCTGAGGATAAGCAGCCATGGAAACAGTCATCACCCAGGCACAGAGAATAATATCCAGGCCAGTGGAAGGAATGGGAGTATTTTCAAGCAATCAGGTTTCTTGCTGCCTAAGGACAAGGAACACAAGCCTCGTGGAAGCATGTGAGCCTTCTCGAGAGAAACTAAAAGCAGCTGTTAAATTTCTCATTCTCCTTTGAGCCCTGATTTCACAGTGAGGAGTCAGTATCCTGTTTTACAAAGAAAAGTGGGCGGTTGGTTTCTTTTTCACGATAGGACCTGACCTGTTGGTTCTGGAACTCCTTAGATGAAGGCAGCTGGACACACTACAGCTGCTCAGCTCCGGAAGAAAGCAGTTTTCATTCTGTAATAAAATACTGCCCATGGTCATTCTGAAGGTATAAAATGTGTGGGTTTAAATTTGTTTTAGGACAGTTGTTGACAAACTGTATCTGTGAGATACATAGGCAATCTACACAGCTGGGGTGGAATTTTTCTGCAATAAAGACACTTGGAAATTTGACAGTTACTGTCAACTAAAATAATCTCACAAAGTTTTTAAAGTCCTGCTGAAATACTGCTATCAAAGAATTCAAACTTTGATTCTTATGTTAAACCTCCTTTGACTCAGTGAAATCAAGCTGCTCTTCATATATAGATGCATCTAAAGACTGGCTGCAATGAGTCAGAAAGTTCAGAGTAACTCTCTTCACAGTATCACAGAAATGTGGAGAAAAATTCACAATAGCAAAAATGATAAAGTAGAAAACCTTAGAAGAGTTACTTACAATTATAAGGAATTTATAGTATAATACTAATCAAAATAGTGCTTTCAAATTCCAGAAACAAATGGAAATCTAATGGCAGAGCCGAGAATGATGAATTTTGCTGTTCTTCACGGCTAATACCACTGTAGTCAATGAGAAAGCTTAAATTGGTATAGAAGTACACTGTACAAAGCTATATCTAAACAAACATGAATAGTATTATTACAATGTACATCAGAGAACCAATAGTAATAAAATTAGAACTGATCTTCCTCTTCATACTTACAGGCTAGATGACTATGTCATTACAAGCAGTACTTCAATGTCTCAGTAAAGCCCTGGTTACTGGCCATTTTCAGGGGCTTAATACAGGACTAGACTGGAAGAGAGGTTTTTCTTTTACTCTAAAACTTTGGACACCATTGCCTAATGAGAGCAATCAACAGCTTCAACGTAAGACGCTCTCTTTTCAAATCAGACAGTACTAAAAGGGAAAATGAAGAACAACAGCAGGAAGAGGAACAAATGGCTAAGAAATCATCCCTGAGTGCTTATTTTCACCCCATTTTTACCAAATAAAGCTTTCAGCTTGAATGGACAAGGCATTCAGAAATAGGACTACATACTAAACTCTGCAATTACTGAACAAGAAGTAAAGAATCTTCATTGACAGGAATACAGGAGAAAAATATATCTTTTGATATAAAAATACAACAACATTGACAGAACCAGAGAAGTACGACGGTTAATAGACTAAGCTTGGATGTTTGGAAAAGTTTGCCAATGCATGTTAGCAATTCTCTGCAGAAATGAAATAGACTGCTATCCTGGGTAAGACTGTTTGAGACTTACCAACCACACTACAGAAAGACAAGAAAAAACAAAACGGAGTCTTTGGTTGACTTAATTAGAAAAAGAGAAACCCTGCCACACACCAAAAATGCATCATGACAGGACTAAATGTTCTGCATTTGTCACGTTGATGTTACTAAGTGTTCCTGACTGTTAAAGCATGAAAATGCAAATATTGCTGACAAACATAAAAGCTTCTTCAATAATCTACTGCCATCTGTATTATTAAAAGCACGTTTTTCACATAAGCAAGTTTTTTAGCAGCACACAGAACAAGTCACCATCCTGGCTCATGCTATGAAAAATTCTAACATAATTCTATTGAGCTGATGAGTATTATAATACAAAAGTTTAACATGAACAACTAGAAAGAAACCCCACGTAACTGAGGTCTCTTTCTATACTTGGAAATGTTATTCTATAAAAGTCAGTCTTCACAGTTCATATATCTGTCAGTTTACTATGCTATTGCTTACAACATGAAGAGCTTCATGGCATAAAGCACAGTGCAGCAATACGTGCATTTTGTGTGAGTAACTTTGGAAGGAAAGTATCTGTCCAGACAGAACGTACAAGGCAGATGTAATAAGCTGAAACAGCTTTATTGCAAATCAAATAAGAAAAATAAACTAGTCACATGGTCAAAGGGTAGAAATACTACATACCTTGGTAAAATATTAAAAATTCAGAAGAAACAAGATTAGTTTTTGTAGTTTGTGTAGAGGACTGGGAGCAAAGAACTCTCCCTCCCATTCCAATTTAAGCACTATCAATCATGCTGCTCACCGCTTAGTAACACTGACTTACCTGAAAGCACGACTGCAGAAGAGTAACCTGGGCACGCTCCATGTTCTGCATTGCGTGATTTAGAGGCCAAAAGCTTTATGCAAGGCTAGATATGGGTCAGAGCTGGACTCTGGCATAGGTAGGAGGGGGAAAGGTAACTAATTATTATTTTTAATTTCCATTATTACAAACATCAGTGTCATAGAGAAAAGTCAGTGTATCTTTTTGCAGAATTCCTATGGAAAATATTGATGCCTAAAATTCACCAAAAGATCTGTTTCAAATATTTGCTGGACTTCTAGACATTTTCTAGGTACCACCTCAACTAAAATGCAAAAAACCCTAACTTTTGCTGTGCAGGCTCACCACAACCTGACATCTATATGTAAAGGGGAATTTTCCAATCAAATAATAAAGCTTGTGAATGGCAGAATACTTGACCACTTCCATGTGGTAGCAGGCTAACTGTAACACATGATCCTAATGATCTCTGTAGCCTAACCTGGGGATTTTAAATTAGGCATGCACTTACCACTTCTCAGTGTCTTAATACCTTTCAGATGCTATCAAAATGGCTAAATAAAGACAAGAAGATGACAAGGACATCATCTGCTAACTTCTCAAACCCATCCATTTCTAATCACAGGGAACAACAGCATGAACTCTAGTTAATCAGAGTTCACTAAAATACAATCCTTGTCAAAGGAAAATACAGTCTGTGAGACTTACAAGTACCTGAAATTACTTACAACTTTTCCCACATACAACTACCAAAATGCAAAGCTTTGTGATCAACAGACATTCAGGACACTATCTAAACTTACTGAGGATTTAATTGCAATACAGAAGTTTAAGTTTCCAGTAATCCATGTTTCCTGCTCCCAACACATACTAACCAAAGGAACACTATCCCATAACACAGAGGTCAGTGATATAATACCGCACTAAGTGGCAAGCAAAGGCAAGGGGTGCATTAAATGCTGAACAGGTGAAATTTCTAGGGAATGGGAATGAATACATTAATAATCTCTCCTGCAGAAATGAAATCTATTAGGTAATTAACTGCCTAAAGTGTTACATCCCAGTACAGTGAATGCAGTTGAGGCTGCATTAAGATTGTTAATACCTGGACAAAGCAATTAGGCTCCAAAGTTAACTTGTTACCACTCCCAGCAAGTCCTCCTGCAGAAGCCTTCCTGAAGACTTTCACATTTTTATGCCATTTCTACAGCTTCACTGCAGATCCCTCCCAAGTCAACCACTGATAGTCGGTGTCCTCCCTTTTATATTGAACTAAGTAATTCAAGGTAATTAAATCAGGCTTTCAATATTAAAGAGGCGCTTGGGGAAAATAAACCACCAGCAGTGACAGGGTGGGAGTACAAAGAAAGAAAACTGAAATTTCACAGTAACCTCTCCTTCATGAAAGAGAATCTTGCTTTACTGTCCAGGACTTTTCTTTCTCTTTCAACTTTCATTTCTTAGGTCCTCTTTCCGCAAGATGAATTCCATGGTCTGGTTTTCTTATCATCAGTTCCCTGGGAAATATCCTGGCATGCTACAGGGTCTCACCAGAATAATATCACAATGATTAAGAACACCTTCAAGACTAGAAGTGTTTTCCAAGCACAAGCCTACAGCTGTGATTGTGGAAAATATAGTCTGAATTGTGGCTGTTATTAATGATCAGGAAAAGCCTTGACTTAGAGATATCACACACCCCCTTCCAGAAAATGCGAAATGAGAGCTTGATTTCTGCCTTAGTCCCTGTATGAGGGAATTAACAACTGAGCTATCAGAAAAAGAGAGAACATTTACTTTATTAATTTCTTTGCTTTCCATGAAGGATCAAAAAAAAATGGCTTTCTTTCCAAAGAATGTCAATGTTTCATTCAGCCTGCCACACCTTGTTAATTTCATATTTAATTTGAAATAGAAAAAAGCAATAAAATAAATTTCAGGTTCATTCTAACTGAAAGCCTGTATTAATTTTTCAGCTCAGACAAGGCAGGATAAGATCTGAAGCGCTGAACCAGAATAAGTGTGATAAAAGAGCTAACAGAAGCCACAGCTCTGGGAATGTGAACCAGAGAAGACACCGATAACAGCCTAATCCTGCTACTACTTATTCTGTGCTGCTGGTCTAAATGTCAAAAGCTTACTGATGATCCAAAAAAATTCACCTAAAAGAACTTCCGACTGGTGGTGCTGGACTTACTGAAAATTGACAAATTCCCCCAAAACACATAGATTGAAAGAACAAATTAAAGATGGCTCTACCAAATTAATGTTTGTATTTTAAGTTTTTGAATAATTAATTACATAAAGATTATCCATACTATTGATGCTGCCCACAGCTAGGAGAGACTGGTATGCTTACAGCCTATTGACTCTCTGAAGATATAAAATCCTCCTGGAACTGTCATAAAACCACACGATGTTCCCAATATCTACATCTATGTACTACATTGCAGTTTGCAAGAAGGTCTACAATGACTGCATATATGAGGAGGACGTGTACTATTCTAGCAAGCTGAGTAATTTGAGAGGAGTTACATGCAAAAAATTGTTCTTGAAGTTCATATTTTAAACAAGATTATCCAAATAACTAGAGTTCAACTTATTCTTCTGTATCTGATTGAATACCATTTTCCTTATCTTTTAAAGGAGAAGCAACACTACCATTTTATTTTTGCAAAAAGAATATGACAAGAATCTTGAATGGACAGATTACTGTATACTTGGGAAAAAGCATGCAGATACTTAAAGAGAAGAAAGTGTTCTAGATGTATATGGTATTAAATGGGGCTATCAGCTTAACAACTAGCTCTGGAAATAGACCTTCTTAAAGCAAGAAACAAAAATAAGCCAGCCTGCCTATCACTTTATCAGCATGTCCTCTTTGGTTTGCAACATTGGCTACTTCAGAGGAAATCTCTTCCCTGAAATGCTTTACTCTCCTTTTCCCCACTCACTCACTGCAAAATATGTTTTTAGATCACAGTTCAATACAGAATGGAAATTTGTATCAAACAGATAAACAGTGACCTGAAAGATTTGTGGTATCTCCAGGTGCTTAGAGACCCCACAGAGATCCAGATTCCAGGGGCTTAGAGAATCAATGGCCCAATGAAATAAATCCCTAACACATCAGCCAGTGAAATGTCCCACCAGAGGAGGAACTCTATTAGCAACCCCAGTTAACCTATATGTTATTAAAAAAACCAAACCCAGAATGAATTGACATGCAAGTCTATGAGCCAAGAGAAACATAGATGGTTCATCCTCAGAGCAAGAGGATGAGATTTTAACAGCTGTAAAGTGCTGAGTTAATGCTCAAAGGATATGTTGTTTGGTGGATTTTTTCCCCAGCATCACATGGAATAAAGCTCAGTATCTGCTATCAGCCTCCTCGGCCCCAGGGTTAGATCTGAAGATATACAGAGAGAATTATAATACTCTTGGAGAAAGAATATCAACAAGAATCATTTCTTTATGAGGAGCTTTAACTTCTCAGAGACACACAAATCAATGAAAATAATAAAGCCATTGGACATGAATACTTCAGACCATGTAATTATAACAAGCTTAAATTAAACAGGGGAATAAACAACAGTTAATCTGTATCTCAAAGTTTTTAAGTGATAAATACATAAGGTTAAAAATGAACAGTTAGCAAAGACAAATAAAAAAAGGGGCTTGGACACGAGAGAAGTCCAGGACTTTAGTCAATCATGATAAAAATATATAGGTACTCATGACAGAAGAGAATAAGCAGAAATGGGTGTGCTAAAATGAAAAGATAGCACGCTGTTAAAATTGGCCATTGTGCTAGAGCCGAAGGAGTACCTTCCTCACTTCTGCCATCAGCAATGATCATGGCCATTGTAACTAGAGTGAGAACACAGGAGTGGAAGCTATGCATCTTAAAGTTAAAATTCAAATGGCATTCGAAGTGGGAAGACCCAACCTAGAACTATTAAAGAACTACAAGCTTGCAGCTATAACCATTCTAGATCTTAACGAAACTATGTCTCTTGAAAATATCGAATGGAGGGACTACAGTTAGAAAAGAAGAACAACTAACTGTGGGCACTACTATCCTATCAGCCTGACCTAAACAGATACAAATTTTAGAACAAGTTTCAAAGAATAAAGAGAAGATAGAAAAGATGATAAGATAAAACCAAGTACCTCAGTCTCCTTTCGGTAATGGATTTTTCTAGACACACAAGTTGATCTGGATTTAGTAAAGCAACCAATGGAAAACCCAATGTATTTAGGTGAGATATTACCACTTAAGTATTAACATTCTTGTGCAAATAACTTGTCAGCTCCCATTTGGAAATTACTGAGTACAAGCGATGGGGCAAAGAGGTTCGGTTGTCCGGCTAGAGCCAGAAACTTGATGAAAACACCTGCCTGCCCATGCACTTCAGACGGTGCAGCAGTTCTGCTCTGCTTCCCAGAAATGTGGGGTGGGCGAGGAGAGGTGTAGTCACTGGGAGCCCTTGGAGATGGTGGGTACTGAGATTTGCACCTGATAATCCCCGGCAATGTTTCTAACTTTCATCCACACTTTCTAGAAAAAATAGCCACGATTTAGTACGTGCTAATAGGCCTAAAACATGGTTTCCATTATGAGCAATTAGTAAGAATAATGCCATAGCATAAAATCAAAGTCTCAAAAAGTACACTTAGAGTGGCCTCCAATAAGATACAATACACATCAAAAATCTCCCAGGAAACATAAATGTTTTTCAACATGGCGTTTCAACAACAGAGTTTTAGAAACTGCAGGATAACTTGTGTCCCATAACCGCAGGGTTCTGGAAATGTAACACATGTTCTGGTCTAACTCCCAAATATTGGCTGGGGTCCTCCCTTCAGACAAACATTTCTGAAAATTAAAAGCAGTCGGCCTTTCAAAAAAGTCTGTTTCGACTCTCAGGTCTTTTCCCCCTCCTCAGATACAGACACAAATGATTTTTTTTTTTTTTTAAAAAGTCATTATTGATTAGTTCCATGAAAATTTAAACCTTACATCTTTAATTGCAAATTACAAACCTAAGTGATTTGGGGTTTGTTTTTTTCAATGGAAAGAGAACACAAAAGCAGCCTGGTATCAAAGCAAAATCATTATAAGACTCCAGCACTGCCAAAATTATTGCTAAAGACATCAACTTCAAAGACAGCTAAAAAAAAGAAAAGAAGAAACAAATTCCAGGATATGGAGTTTTACTTTAATAGTAACAAAAGGAAGCAAACAAACAAACAAGAGAGGCCAAATATATGGGGGTTTGCCTTTCTTCTTTCTTTTCAAAACCAGAATGAAACGCTTTCTCTAAGATCCTTTAAAAATTATACAAATGTGAATCTAAAGGAAAAAGAATTTTCTAAGTTGTTACTTTGTTCTCAAATTAAACTTTTGGGGAAAATAATTATTCTACTATTACTAGTGATAGCAGCACATATTGTTTTAAAACATGACACATTGAGAAGTCCTGTGCTGTGGGAGAGGAGGTCACATTTGTACTGGAGTTTATTTCATCCCCTTGCTCCTAAAGCGTCATGCATACAGGGCTCTCTTTCCCCTTCAGAAACCCATAGACACACATTAAATTAGTTGGGATTTTCAAAATCCAGAGAACCTGAAAACCCCCAAAGAACAAGTTGTGGCTGATTTCATTGCAGCTTATGTTCCTAAGCTCCCTGTACGCTTGTGCAACAAAAGCTTTTTTGAAAAGAGCCTCCCAGTTCCCCACTGCCTGACAACTTGTGCAGCCGTCAATTGGCGCGATGTTGTTGTATAGTGTTACCATATGGTAGCATTTTACACCTACTTTGTGCAGGCTTATAGATCTACAGAAAGCAGAAGGCAGGCAAGAATTACCAGCTTCAGTCCTTTTTTTAAATCCAGCATTACTGAATCTTGTGCTCCAAGTTAAACAGCTAGTCTGCAAATTGAGCAAGTTTTGCCCTGTCCTATTTCTGCACCATGAGCTGGAGACTGGATGCTGACAGGGCTCCAAACACCGACTGACCCTTGGTACTAATGGTGCTAAAAAGCTACCCCAGAGCGACGCTAGAGTAACTACAAGTGTAAGCACAGCATGCCCCAAGAAATCTGAAGTGCTTTCAGTGATTTAATTTCTCAAAACAATGTAAAATCAAATTCTATTAGATGTTTTCACGAGCAAGAGTAACAGTAAAGTACACAAAACACTCAAAACAGGAACCAACCTATTGAAAACTGAGCAAGCACTGAGTTGGTACATTCAGGTTACTGCTCCCCTTCCCCCCAAATGTAACTAACTGCAAATTTTAAGGTTTAAATTCTGAGTTGATACATTCTTGAGATGAACACATTTTTGAATAGTACACCAAAAAAACTATCTATACAGCATGCACTCAAGGTACAACATACAGCATAAGCATTAACGAAGGGATAATCCTTCTCTCAAAGAGCTTATTCTCCTTTGTTTGGGAGCATCTTAAGACAATTGAAAATCATTTTAGAAGAGAACAATGGACATGCTTTATTGAGTCCATGCCCAGGTACGCACACATCAATCCTGCAGAAATGTCATTAAACATCGTAGCGATAAAAGTACCAAGCTGAAATGTATCCATAAAATTAGCTAATTAATAAAAATGTTGGGAATTTCTTAAGTAATCAAACTGAATAAATGTCCAAGGCAATAGTCTATCAAAAGATTAATAAGGCATGTCTAAGTAAAAATAATTAGGTGTCTATACATCTATGGAGAATGTTTAATATGTAACCCCATCTATGTACAGAAGCAGAGATAAAGATATCAATATATCTGTTACTGATAACAATCTATGAGAAAACATAGTTTCATACAAACACTAGGTCTATTATCAATGCAGCCACACTGCAGAAGGACTCTTGGGAGAAAAGACTGTGGTAAATCATTACTCTGGTATGTATGGACACGAGTTCAGAATTCAAAGCAGCTACAAAACATAGCAGGAAAAACTGAACGTACAGTATAAAATTGTATTATTGAGGGTTTACACATCTGAAAACAAATGGTCATGTAGAAGGTAATGTACCAGAGGCTGAGTGCAGTCATCTCCAGTGGTTCGTCTGACTGGTAAGATACATCCAGTTCCTTGGACACTGCATTAAACCATATGTGTTTGTTTATAACTGTTAAAAAACCCAGGGCATACACAAGTTGTTTGTCTCACATATGTTTAGTCAGACATTAGTTAAAAAGCTGCCCTTCCTGTTACCCCTTTCGCAGTACCAGATGTAGGCACAAGCCAGTGGAAGTGGAGCAGACATAAGCATGACAACCTAATTCTCTGCATGAAGGAAGTAGCTGGGGACGAGGAGGGGGAAGGGGAGACAAACACACACAAGGTCAGTGCAGGAGATTGAGACATCTGTCAAGGCTGGAAGTTAGTACATTTGCTTTTATCACAGCAAATATTGGTGCTGCAACAGTTTTATGCTTACAGCAGTGCATCCTGTGAGCACAAGTAAATACGCATGATAGTATCCTGATTTTTATTTTAAGTCATACCCAGCAGGAAATGGAGCTAGTAAAGTCTGGCATAAATGTAATGCTTGTTTTCATTTAGTGCAAAGGAAAGGAAGAGACAGAACCTAGGGCTGTGTCTCTAATGCTGTACTTTCAGTTACAGAACTAAACCCCACTTCTAAACAAAGCACTATTTCAAAGTCCATAGATTGATCCATCTAGAGTAATCCACGTATCAATGGGAAGCTTGTGGAAGTCAGGAAATAGGCACAAAAAAGGGCTGCAACATAAGCATTGTCCCTTAAAATATGTTCTGCTACCTCTCACTGTCAGATGCTACCATGAAGAGTGAGGCTTTGGGTTACACTGTCAAGTTTACCCACGTAAAGAAAGTCTAGTTAAAGCTTTCTTTACACTACTCGATTTAAACGGGACTGAGTGAGGAATAGGAATTGACTTCATACACAGCACAATTTCACCAGTAATCTGCCTACTTTAGTACATAGTTCCTGCATCTGCCCTGAACACCCTAACCAAGTAATTATGAACAGGAATTCGCTGAGATTTTACATCCAAGCATAGCTGGCCAGCACACAGGTCCTTACAAACATCCCTTCTTCATTAGAGTGCATTAGCAGTTACTGTAAATGCTGACAGTTACTACATTTGGTCATGTATGTGTTAGATAGGATACAACTGTTTAATCTGCTTCACATTTATATACATATATATAAAAATTATATATACAAATTTATATAAGAGAGCAGTTCAGTACAAAAAGATGAGAAGTAGCTGCACATCTTCTGTTGCAATTCTAAATACACCACTGCTGGACATGTTCTCCAGGCATGGTGTAAATCCTGTGCAGTTCAACATTCACCAGAGAAGAATGATTTCAACTAAGTGCCAATGAAATTTAAAAGCTCCTGATTTTGTACAGCTTCTTATAGAGGAGTCTCAAAGAGCTTAGAACTGATTGAATGAACTGTGATTTATGAGTAGTATTTTCAAAAATCTATTACTCCTCCTAAAAGAAACATCTTTTTACACAGATTAGTAAACTTTCTTTGCAGACTGAGAGACTATTTTCTATCAAATTCTACAAAATGTGAACTTTCTTCTACTATATTACCTTTGTAAACAAGGCTTAATTTTATATTTTTACCAGTGGCACATTTCAGCATTTGGCATTCAAGACTAGCTACTGGCCAAATGCTAATTTTTTTTCCAGCTAATAAGAATGAGTACTGGAAATGAGATGGAGAGGTGATATAACAGATGTGTGAAATCATGAGTAGTGGAGATCCATCATTCTCTATGTCTCCAGGTCCAAAGCAAAGGGGCGATTCCTCATGGAGCAGGGAGCTGATTGGCACACCCCTTGCCACAGAACACTCTGGCTGATGATATTTGGGAAAAGCTGAGGGCCAAGTATGTCTCACAGAAAAAAATCCATTCAGGGTTACAAATCCATAGACACTCTATCTTGCTTAGGATGTCCTTGAGCTGAAAGTGGTTGAACACCGAGAATCCATGAGGGAAAGATTCACGTATGTTTGCCCTGTTCTTGCACTCATCCAGGGCATACGCTTTTAGCGTCTATGGGAAAAAGGAGATGTGGGGCTAGGTGGGATATTGGTCCGATACAATACATACAGAGGCTCTTACAAGTAACACCTGTGCCAAGTGAGTTGTGTATTTCCCCCTAAGTGTTTTGTCAGCTGCTATCTGTGCCTCCGTACTGTTGACACCTGCAGCAGGATTTGTAAAATCAGTTGGACAGAGCCTCACTCCCTGTTACAGCAGTGTTCGTATTACTTACTGTTTTACTCTGAATGTGGAGTAGGGATTGCTCAGACAAACTCTATCATTAATGCACCGCAGAACAAGTTTCTCCAAGCTATCTACACACACACACTGAAGCCCATAAAGCTTCTGACTAAGTTCTAAATCAAACTCATGCATTTTAAAAGAGAAATGCAGGCTCTGTAAATCATTGATGTTTTTTCAGCATGCAATTAGAAGTTTGTTTTCAAGAATGAATTGAGCAGCGAAGTAAAATAAAAAGGTTCATTTTGCAGTGTGGCAATCTGTTTGCATAGTAAGCTGGAACTTGGAGATTCCTAACTCATCTATTTCCTAATGCTTTAAAACCTTCCAGGAAAGACTAAGCCTTCTGCTGACCTAGCAATTTATGAAAATCTATACGGATGATAAACTGGCATTAATATTTGATAAATGGACAGGCCATACCCAGCCATTTACACCTTATTAATAATTTTCTCGAGTGGATTATAAGACAACTGCTGAAGTCAGCTTTTTGTATAAAGGTGAACACCAACAAAACCACTACATTTCTGAATTGGAATGCCTTCCATCTAAAAAAGTAGTTCACAGTCATTACTGCTGAAGGTCAGTGGCTATGAATGAACACTTGCTGGACACTTAGCTGAATGTTTATTTGTTATGCTGCATAAAACTCTACAAACTTAGCAGCCAAAGGTATTCAAGGACTCTATGCTTGCACTGGTGCTCTGAGTCGTCTTTTAGCCAATATTTTAATACAGAGGTCCCTGCAATATAAAGCACATGGTTAAGACTATTTAGTATCATTACTCCTCTTCCATTGCCTCAAAGCTAGGGATACATCTAATTTCTCTACCATCAATACCTTTCCCATGCATGTCTCTTTTCTCATCATGGCTATAGACCAGAGTGTGCAGACAATTTCAGACTTAGCCATGCACAAGCCTTCAAACTTCCCCTCTTCCCAGACCTAACTTGCTGATGTCAATTAAAAGACTTCCCTGCGAACTGGGGAAAAAGGTCATTTTCTGCAGTAATTTAAAAAATGTTTTTGTTCTCACACTTTCACAGAGCTTTTAATTCTTAAGTAAAAGCCAAATGTTTCCATGTCAATGTTTTTGATGTTTCAATGTTTCGTATGTTCTCTGAGTGGGGGGTTTAGTCAGCAAACAGCTGTAGATTCAGTATGTGGGCACAGGGGAATCACCTCTGGAGATCTGGTTTTTGCAGGTGCTGGACACTGAAAATTGAACACTTGCCAGTTTAAGAGTTACTACAAACTAAGAGCAGCAAAAGGCAAAGGCTTCCACCTCCCATTTCTCATCCTTGCATTTTCAGGATCAGAGCTTCTTACACGTACAAAGCATCCATTCAGTGTTGGATGCTGGCACTGAAAGGACTGCATCAAGGAACAGCCTCTCATTTTTATAAACATTTCAATTATTAAATGGAACAGTTTTCCTATTGTTAAAAAGCTAGAAGGGCACCACAATTAGAATTCTTAGCAAAAGAATATGTAGAAATCCTATTCATTTAAAGTTACTTAAAAATAATTATTAATGTATTTTGTTTTCTGATTTTTTTCATTTTTCTCTCTTCATGCAATCAGTTCAGCACTGAAATCAGCAGACTACTGCACAGACTCTGAGCACAGACCACCCATACTTGTAAAGCTACAGATTACAAAAAATTGTGCATAGCTGTGAAAAATTATTTTATAGCCACAAAGCTATTATAATCTACTGAGAATCTACTGAATGGCTTCTGGAGTGCAAAGGGATATTTGTTGTGACTTTAGAAAGAAATAATTGCTACAAAATCTTATATGTAACAGATAAATGATGACATGTTAACTGCTTTCAGACTCAGTAAAATAGTAATACGAATTGGATGAACAAATAAATAGTTATGCATTATAGTTATAGGTTAGATGATAATTTTCTTTGCTGTAATTGTAGTTCAGTCTGGGGTTTGGTCTTCCTGTTGTCAATTGTATTCCTTTTAAAACAAAGTAGCATTCTAAGTCAACAAACAAAATCTGTCTTTTCTGCAGCTGACTTCTTTAAATCGGATGTAGTGAAAATTAGACCTGGAAAGCTCAAGAAGCCAACAGAGGAGTGCATGGCCTGATCTCTTCTAGCTTCTTTTTGTCTTACTTCTAACTAGGATGAGTGGGATTTTACAGCTCTTTATAACTTATGTGAACCTAGTTTGCTGGCTTCATTTCTGGTTTCAGTAATTGCATTGTGGACTAAATGATGCAGAACCAAAACCATCACAGAAAGGACTGTCATTTTAGCTCCTTGCATCAACATTCAGGGAAAGAAAAGGAAGAAAAATGGAATCTGCAGCCAATACTGCTACCTGCTCAGTGGCTCAATGACAGATTGCAGTCTCTAAGTCTCCATCCCTCACAGCAGGGATGTATCCTCCATCCCTTTTTGTCCTCCTAGTTTTCTTTTTTCTTTTGCAGAAAGCAGAGAAAAATTAGGAAAAGATGCATGGTAAAATGTCTTTTTTAGAACTCTCTCATTCTACAAGTACCTTGTGGAAATCTGTGTTTCAAGCAAAAATGAACAACTTATCTCAAATATACTAGGCACTTAAAAAAAATCCTCAAAACTCATGCATGCTTCTTACATATATTACATCTTTAAATATTATTTTCTAAAATCCCAGTTTTATTATTCCATAATTTCTGGTATACCTAGGTTAGCTTTAAGAGCTTTAAACAAAATCTTTCTTTGCTGTCATTGCATTTACAAACCCCCCACAGTCTCAGCATCACAAAGTCTGGTTTTTTTAAATAAAAGGAACTGAGGAGCTCTAACCAGTGAGTTAAAACAGCCTCCTTAATGGACCAGAAAAGTGTAAGTTGTCATAACAGTGGAATGCATGGGTCTTTATCATTTGACAGATAACATATGTTTTTTCTCTTCCTCTGCTCTGTCAGAGATGACTCTAAAGCCAATGAAACATGTATTTTCTAATAAACCATAAAAGAAAATACATTTAGTAAAAAACTACCGACATGATTGTCACTAATTCATGACAATTAATGTTCTCTTCAAGATGCAATTACAACTATATAACTCGTCACACTTTTCAATAGAATGCATGTGTAGTATAAAGTGAGCATTTATGCCACAGAGTACCTTACAAGCTACAGCATACCCCAGCAGTGGAAGCAAGTTTAACCTACAAACCCCAAACATATACAGAATGTACTATGCTGTATAACACAAAATAAACACCTTCATTAAGTTCAAAATATGAGTTCAGCGGAGAGCTGCCATGGTCACCAAATCTAACCGTAAGCTCTGCACAGCCCAATAAGGGAGAAATACTCTTTCATGGAGGATATGAAACAGAACGGGGTGTTTCCACCCCATCAAGGTCAAAGGTCCAACACAAGGAAAACTGGTGCCAACCTGATGTGCTGAATTGTTTCCCTTTAGATCAAGTTTTAGCCTGCTCCACGAGAGAGAGAAATAGAATATATTATTCAGCTAAAGGACTGAAAATCCTGACAAACCTGGCAACTCACTATTATAAGTTGGAGACACATTGTACTAAAGAGAACCGTAACAATGAGTATTGAGAAATATTGCAATCACCTAAAAAAGCGTGAAAATAAAATTCATAATCAGAATTAAATCTATGTTTGCCAGGCAGGTCTAATGAAGTCAAAGTTTTATTCCTTAATTCATTTATAGGATTAAGAGAATGGCTCAGAAGAGAGACACTTTGTCACACTCCTCCCTCTCAATCCACAGAGGTGCAATTGTCACAGAGGTATACATCAACAGATGCTAAATCCACCTAAAATTGCCAAGCTGACATCAAGGAGTGCAGAAATAGCACATAATCATCACCACCACTCAACAGTCCACAAGCATTTGTAATCACGTTGGTCCTTGAGAATGGGATAAAAGATGTAGTAAGAAAACCAGGAGAAAGCGCAAGGTGCTCTCACTCGTTCCTCCATTTTACCCCCTTTCTAGGTCATGCTGAAGATCTTCAGGAAGCAGATTCATATTATGCTGAAAGTTCATTGTAATAAATGAATAAGAAATGTCATCCATAAGGACAGTGACCACTCAAAAATAACATACAGTACCTCTACATGAAGAAACAGAGGTGATGATGATACATCTGCAAAAATCAAAGCGTTACTAAAATGTCTGTTGACATCACATCACACAAAGAGTGCTTCTGCTGCTTCCACTTTTGTTACTGCAAATTGCCTTGGTCCACAATTTCTCTCCAACTGTGTTCACCTTTTTCTCCCTGTCCCTATATCTTTTTGTTTCTTTGTTTTGCTTCTTTTTAATCATCTCACTAGTAAAGCTTAAATTTTAGCAAAGTTGCATCTATAACAACCAGTAATAAATCCGAAGTCAAGAATCCAAAAATGGACAAAAATGTGAAAAATGCTGTTAATGTCTTCAAAAATCTACTTATGTGTTTCACTGCATACCTTTACTCTACTGTCTAATGTCTGATAACCCATTACTTTCCCATTGATTTTCCCTTTTCATCATTTAGACTTTCTCCCATTTGTCTGCTCAGATTTCTGATCTCCACCGGTGTTATTTTCCCCAGTGATGCAATCATTACATTGCCACATTTCTTTCTTATATTAGCTGATGCAAACAAGTTCCACTTATTTTTCAGGATGCGGATTCTCCCTTACTGGTCAGTCCGCACTGGAAGGGAGAGTCTTCTGTCAATACAGAAAACCCCATACATATGCCTGGAATAAAGCAGCGTTTCCAAAAGTGGCTGAAAACTAAGTCTTCTAAGTGCACAGTTAATTCTTTTAACCAGAGAATTCTTACAGAGTAGGAGAAACTGGTAAAAGACAGGTTACATGCAAGTTGATCCACTTCATCTAGCCCACATTATGGGCTAGATTTATTGGGGGGGGGGGGGGGGGGGGGGGGCGGGGAATGAAGGTAGCCTAAATAATAATCACAGCAGGAGTAAAAGATTTCCCAGAAAGAAATCTCCTATTATCAACATGCAGTTAAGAAGATGAGGGAATAAATTGCCCAGTATTTAGTGGCTGGGCAGAGCTACAGCAAAGCACTAGGGCAGAAAGCTCTCGGCACATGGTCTATAAAGCGATGATTTGTCACCAGTTGGTCCCCAAGCAGAAGTTACTAATGAACAGACTTCAGCAATGCACTACTGCAGGAGCCCCTCTGCTTCCAGAGGGGAAAGACTGGAAGGTTTAGAAGACTTCCAGCCACTATGATTGTGATCTGAATGTAAAACAGAGAACAGATGTTTATCATGAATGTGTGATAAACAACCGTAGTCCTCTGCTGCTGCCCCCTGGGTTGTAGAGCAGAGGAAGCTAAGTGACATGAGCAGCCTCCTCCAGTGTCGTGATTCGTTTCCACTTCTCCAGGCACAGCAATATCACAGTTCGCGGTTACCTCCTTTTCATGCTAGCTTTTAAGTTCAAGAGCCCAGTTAGAGGCAGGACTCATACCACAGACCCTCAAAACTGGCTTAGCGAAACAAAAAACTATCTTCTTCATTCTTATAACCAGCTGCAAATCCTAGAGCAAGATAAATGAAGCTGCCTGTTTCATGATAGCTTTTCCTGCTCACAAGGGTTGAGTAGAAGAAAAATGGGGGGAAAGGTATGAGAATAACTGTAAAAGGTGGCTATGTTTAAAGCTTAAAAGGTAGGTATGTTTAAAGCTTAAGCCTACTATACAACGCAGTATGAAACTTGGACATCACTATGATGATCCAGGATTAACCTGGGAGTAGAAACATCAGCTTTGTTCCCTGGCAGTCTGTGGGGATGTTCATCTGCTATTCCTCCTACGCGTCTCTCGTGCCTCATTCTCATTCAGCTTTGGTTTTAATATCCCAGGTTTGATCATTCAGCCACCAGGACCTAACTGCTTCTTTCTACTCTCTAAACAGGTTTATGGCAATACGGCGATGCTCTCAAGATTCAGCACAACCTGGATGATATCCACAGTACGTGACACCTTTGACCTGCTAGAAAATCTGCACTATTAGTATATCAAAACCTAAAAGAAAAAAATACTAAAACTCACAATCACGCGGTATTTTTTTTAAACCGCTTCAGGAATCCTTCAGGATGCTTCCACCTGATCGAATCAAAAGCAAAAAAATCGCTATTCATCAACTCCAGCCCCGGCATCAGGCTGTGGCAGTGCACGCCGATGGCTTCCGCCCCGCTGCGTTTCAGCACCACGGACGCCGGCGGCACGCCCACGCCCACGCCGACCCGCAGGGGCCGGGGCTGCCGTGAGGGACCTCGCTCCTCCCCGGGAGACGGGGAACTTTTCAAATTACGATATTAACTTTCTCCTGGGCTTTCCTGGGGCCACCGGGGCAGGATATCCTTGGGTTTTTTTCCCGCAAGGGGGAAAAAAGGGCAGTGATGGGATTTTCTTTTCAGTTTGGGATACAAAATAAAGAGCTCCATGAGCTAAACCTTCCGAAACTTTTTATAGATTGATTTTTATTAAAGTTGTGCAAATTGTGTACTTTTTGAGCTCAGAGTGCAATTAAAAAAAAAAAAAAAGAGGGAGGAAAATGCTTTTTGTTGAAATAAATGATTGTTAGACCCAAAACATCACCAATGACCCTTCATTAAAAAAAATAAATAAAGTAGGCCACCCAGAGATACAGAATGATTTTTCTTCAAAAGTACTGAGAAAAAAAATTTGCAACTCTCCCTAAGTCTCCTCTTTAAGCACAGTTTTTCCCCAAATTCATGTAAGTTTCTGCACGAACTCTGAAACAGTTGTACCTTCACCTAGGATCAACCGTTGTGAATCTTCTACTGGTGGAAAAGACTTTGCTCAAAGGTATACAGTCTGAAATGTCCTCCCAAGCTAGAAGTAAAGCACCATCTGGCAAGCCCTGGCCCTGCAAAGCCTCCATGCAACCTCACTTGCAAAGAATAAAGGGGGTTTTGATGGACAAGTAGAACGTTTTTTCTATTAGCATTAATCAGTCTCTGTGAAGACAGAGTGAATCGATTCTCTTCATTAGCAGAGAGCTCTGGAAATATTTCAAACCCCCAGAAGCGCTTTTTAAGTCCCGGTCCCTCTGTGCTACCCTGCCTGGGCGCCGCTCTGCTTTGGTGTGGGTCACACGTCCCACGGGAGACGGGCCTGGCTGATTTTACCCCGAGGACCACCTCAAGTCCTCACAAGCATCGCAGGGCGGTCAACTCCCTCTGGGATATAACGAGAGCCGACACTTGGTTCCCTCTGAAGATCCGAGCTTCTGCGCTCAGGCTACAGGCTCTACGGGGTAAGGAAGGTATTTTTAAGGGCACCCGTGAAGATTACAGCATTACGAACGCGCCGATTAACCGAGCTCCAGTGACTGCGCTCCAGCGTGCCGTCCGAGCGCGACACCGCAGCGGCAGCGTCGCTAAGCGCTGTATTTACGGGCAGCAGCCCCGAGGACAAGGCGCCCGCCCGCCGGGGATCTGAAACGCGGACCTGTTGCTCAGCGTCCCGTCAGCTCCGCGCTGACCGCCCTTGCCAGGCCGGGCCCTCACCGGCACGCCACAGGCGCACCGCCGTTCGCCGCAGCGGCCGGGTTACTTTCCTCGGCGGAAGACTCCCCGGGCCCGCCCCGCGGCGAGGCGAGGCGGGGGGCTCTCTCTCTCTCTCTCTCTCTCTCACCTGCAGGAGGCAGCGGCCGGGCGCGGCGTGCTCGGGCAGGCGGCCGCGGTAGACCTGCCGCTCGAAGCGGGGCTCGTTGTCGTTGGCGTCCTCCACGCGGACGCTGAGGCGGCAGGCGGCGGCGCGCGGAGGGCGCCCGCCGTCCCGCGCCACCACGCGCAGCTCCAGCGCCGCCTGCCGCTCCCGGTCCAGGCGGGCGCGCGTGCTGACGGCGCCGCTCCGCGCGTCGATGCGCAGCAGGGCCAGGGCGGCCGGCTCGCCCTCCAGCGCGTACCGCACCTCGGCGTTGGGCGAGCCCGGCTCGTCGGCGTCCGAGGCGCTGAGGCGGAGCACGGCGGTGCCGGGGGAGGCGGCCTCCGAGACGGCGGCGCGGTAGTGGGGCTGCGGGAAGGCGGGCGCCTCGTCGTTGAGGTCGGCGACGCGCAGCAGCAGCGGCTCTTCGGCGGAGAGCGGCGGCGCGCCGCCGTCCGTGGCCACCAGCCGCAGCTCGTAGAGGTCGCGGCTCTCGCGGTCCAGCGGCCCCGCCACGCAGAGGAAGAAGACGCCGGCGCCGGCCGGCCGCAGCGCGAAGGCGCCGTCGCCGCCCAGCAGGGCCAGCGCGATGCCGCCGCCCTCCGACCCGCCGCCCTCCGCCGCCTCGCCGCCCTCGTCGGCGTCCGAGACGGAGACGCGGGCCACGTAGTCGCCGGGCCGCGCTCCCTCGGAGACCCGCGGGCCGCCGCTCTCGGTGAGGTAGAGCAGGCGGATGGCGGGGCGGTTGTCGTTCACGTCCAGCACGGCCACGGAGACGACGGCGCTGGAGACCTCGGGCTGGGCGCCGCCGTCCCGCGCCTCCACGACCAGGCGGTGCAGGGCCCGCGCCTCCCGGTCCAGCGGGCGGCGGAGGCGCAGCACGCCGCTGCGCTCCTCCACCGCGAAGTAGCCGTCGGGGTCGCTCTGCCGGCGGTTGATGGCGTAGCGCACCTCGCCGTTGGCGCCCAGGTCCGGGTCGGTGGCCCGCAGGCGGCAGACGGCGGTGCCCGGCGGCGCGTCTTCCCGCAGCCGCGCCCGGTACTCGCCGCGGCTGAAGGCGGGCGCGTTGTCGTTCTCGTCCAGCACCCGCACCGACACCCGCAGGCGGCCGCGGCGCCGCGGGCTGCCGCCGTCCCACGCCTCCACCACCAGCCGGTGCGCCTCGGCCCGCTCGCGGTCCAGCCGCCGCAGCAGCACCAGCTCCAGCGGCTCCGGCCGCCCGTAGCGCAGCTGGAAGAGCGGCGGCTCCCCCGCCGCGGCGCCCTCCTCAAGCAGCGCGTAGCCCTGCGTCCCGAAGCTGCCGGCGTCGGGGTCGCGGGCGCCCGGGAGGCGGAAGGCGGTGCCGGGCGGGCTGAGCTCGGAGACGTTGAGCTGCAGGCAGTCCCGCGGGAAGCGCGGCGGGTGGTCGTTCACGTCGGTGACCGCGATCTCCACCTGCACCACCTCGCCGCGCAGCGTGGCCGCCGCGAAGGTGTAGCGCGCCCGCCGCTCCCGGTCCAGCCGCCGCGCCGTGCGGATGATGCCCGTCTCCGGCTGGACGTGGAAGTCCGCCAGCACCGCCGACTCGCCGCTCCCCTCCGACAGCAGGAAGCCCCCCGGCGGCCCCGCGCCCGCCGGCAGCCCCGCGCGGATGTCCCCCACCACCGTCTCTGCCGGCAGCCCCTCGTCCACCGCCAGGCTCAGGTTATACACCGGCGCCGCGCCGCCGCCCGCCGCGCACAGCCGCACCAGCAGCACCAGCAGCGCCAGCGCCCGCCCCGTCGGGGGACCGCCGCCTCGCTCGCCCCGGCACCTGCCGCCCCGCAGCCGCCGCGCCATGCTCCGCCGCTAAGCCGGCATCGCGGGCAGCCTGCACCGCGCCGCTCCCCGCCGCCGCTGCCGGGCAGGTGGCTTCGCCCCGCCGCCGCGGGAGGAAATCCTCTACTACGCCGCCGCCGCCGCCGCCGGTGCTGGGAAGGACAAGCCTGTGCGAGGGGGCGGGGAGGGCGGCTCCCCGCCGCCGCCACCGCCCCGCGTAGCCCCCGCCCCGCCGGGCCCCGCCGTCCCCCGCAGCGCTGCCGGGCCGCCGCCCGCCCACCCCGCCCCCGGGGGCTGGCGTCCCCCCACGCGCGGACATGTCGCGCAAGGTTTGGATGGCGGGGCGCTGCTCCAGGGCCGCCCTGAAGTCGGAGACGTCTTGGCCGAAATGGATTCCTGGGGGGCGAGGCTGGCTTAGCTGCCCATGGGGGAAAGCGCACGGGCTGCCTCTAGGTGCAGCGGCGTGCCTCATGAAGGAGGAGAATTTAAATGAGACGGAAATCTGCGAGGATGAACGGGTTTGCTCGACTCAGCAAGGGGTTTTCTTGCTTTAGTATTCCAGTCCTCGGTTTTCCGTGAAAAGGCTTGCTTGTTGTCCTAGCATTAGGTCAGTACATAGTGCTCAGTGCAGCAGGGAAGCATTTACCAAAAATAAGCTTTAAGTAGAAACTTCTATCAGCTCCAGCAAGACCAGAATTTCCTTCCTTTTCCACTATTCCCGACTCCCATATCTATCTAGGAATAGTCCATGGATGAATTAGTGTTTCTTCAGTGACGCTGAGAATACACAGCATCGTATAAATGCTAAGTACCAACCATTCATCTTTCCGTGAAAGCCAAGTACAATACTTGAACAGTTACCGGTCTCTTGCTGTTCCCACTAGTCCTTTACCAAACTTAATTTCACCATGCTGGCAAGTGTCTGGCAGTCGATCAGGGAAAAGTAAATTCATCCTAGAACAGACAAGTAAAATCAGGGCAAAGACAATAAAATAGCAGGAAGAGTTGCTGTAGCTCGGTCCTCCCCTGTGAAGGGGCACTTGGGAGGGCACACGTTTTGCTATTTTCCGCTTTTCCGAGTCATGAAAGAATTGCCCAAGTACCACTGCTGGAGCACCCATTCCTTGAGGAGGGGGCAAAGCCACTGCAACAGCCCTTGATGTATCCGTGCAGGGGAGAAGGACTAGAAGGGTTTTTTCCAACACTGGTAGAACCAAACAATTCCACATATCCAGGTAACAGGGAGAATTAGGTTCTAAAATAAGTCTAGAAGTCTTAGTGCGCGTGCGTGTCTGCACGCGCAGGAGGGAAGACACGTGAGCTCGTATCCACTGTCTCTGACTTGCCCCCTTCCATAGAGAGACGGGACTGAGTAAAAGAAAGATTTTGTCAGATCTTCTTAGGCACATTCTGAGAAAGTCTCTGTATATTTATATACTGTGATAATTACAAGCATAGAAGCAAGAAGGGAACGCTGAGGCCCTTGCCAGTTTCATTCATATTCATTGAGAAAACACATGGATCCTCCCCAAGTCACAGATGTTCAATATGAAAATGCCTGAATTCCATTGAATCACAGCAAGTTTGGAAAAACAGCCATGTCCCATGCAGCCCATGCAGTCACTAAGAAAACATGTGAATCATGTTCAATCAATATCAGGCACATTCACTGAAAAACTAAACAAAACCTGCTGTTGCCAAGGTCAGGCAGTGCCTAAAGAGCAAAGTTCTGTGTGCAGCATGCATGAAGACGGTAGGGTAAAAAATAAGATGGACCCAGTTATCTGTGGTTCTGGCAGTATTAGTACATAACCAAGCATTCGTGTATTTTGCAAGACCAGGGCAGTTTATCAGCTTTATTGCGAGACCAGGGCACTTTATCAGTTTTATAACATGTAAAGTTGTATAAAAGCACTGCCCAGCTACAGTGTATTTCCAGAAATACATCATCTTTGGGACACTACAGATGTGAGCGTGAGACTTACCTTGTAAGTGTTCCTTCACCTTCTACATCTTTCTGCTTCTCTGAGCCTTTTCTTCTTAAGCTTTTGCTCTGCCTCTCTTTTGCCATGTTCATGACCTCATTCCTTTTCTTCCATAAATCACAACCAGAAGTTTCTAAATCTTGAGGAGATGTTTGCCATCTCCTGGATATATTTAGCTACTCCTGCTGTTCCCCATCTTCTCGGTGACATGCTGACCTATGTGAAAAAGAGGAGTGTCAGGCATCATGTAAGACATGGAGAGAAGCTGCCACAATGACATTATCCCAAAGGAAGAAAGGGTGCGAAGTTTTAGCGCGCTAGCTACCTCCTACCTCCTCAACAGGTCACTCTCGTACTGAAAACACTTGCCAGCCACCAAGTCTTCTAGTGTAAAAAGTGGACATGAGCATAACCTTGTGTGAAGGCAAGGGATGCTGGTTAGAGCATGTGAAATGCCTGTGTGTTCCAGTTTAGAAGGGATCGTCTGTTTATGAGCCAGCATGCTCAGATAGCAGTATTGGTTACTTCTCCAGCTGTCCTCCCATCCCTTTCCTGGAGGTGGCCACCTCTGACTTCATAGGCAGGTGAAGAGCATGTGAATCCACTTACAAACCATTGAAATTTCCGGCCCTGCCTCTTCAGGCAGCCCTACGTGGGCATCGCTGTACTCCGCTGTGCAAGGCAGTGAGCTCTGGTGCTCCCAGAGCAGCTCCGTATGCCAATTCAGCTGTCCCTGTGGCAGGGACCCAACCTCCAGGAAAGGAGCAAGGAAGGAAACTGGAAGGTGATAACTGTATCAGCTGCTCGAATTTAATCGGCCTGTATTTGTAAATCAGTATTTGCTGTAAGCTTAATTCTCCTTGGACTAACTGAAAATTCTTTTTCCTTCAAGGAGAATTAAACTGTAGCAAACTAAAGCTGCGGTTGGTGCAAGAGCACAAAAGATCACTGAAACGGAGATAAGCGTTGTTAGAACCATGAAAGTCCATCATTATTAGAGTTAATTCTACCTACAAACATTGCCTTGCCCATGCAACAGCTGTGGCAGCTTAAGATGTGACCCTCCCTGGCTGAAGACAGAGATGGCTGAGGTGGTAAAGCAGCATGACTACTTCCTTTGCTGCAGCTCGCTGACTTACTGCAAAACATCTCCAGCAGCAGCAGGAGCAGCAGCAGCTTAAGCCAAACCAGCTGACTCGGGACTGACGCAGGGTGGGAGCGCTACAGGATCCGTTCCAGCGCTCATCGGATGGGCGGCAGCAGCCAGCTGAGGGCAGAGAGTGCCTGAACTGCTCCAGACAGAGCTGAAGCAAATAAAATAAAATAAAAATCTTTCCATGAAGTTATTTCCTGTGCTCTTTGAAGGCAGTATGGTCTCAGCTGCTTGTTACTGCCTTTCAGCCAGCGGGCACCACGCTTCCATTTCTGCCTACCAGGTGGTGTTCCCCGATCCTCTGTGGGTTTACTTTTAAGGACAAAGATTAGTTTAAGCAACGCTGAAACAATGATTTCTGTTAACCCCAGTGATTTTTTTTTTCCTATGCTGAATTACAGAGATCCCATAAAAATCAGCTTTCTGGCAAAACTGTGGGGTGAGGAAGCACTAATATCTTCAACTATTGCAGCTGGATCTAAGAAAGGATGTCTGTCTACAGCCTTACTGGCGGGGGTCACTACGGATATTCAGCCTGGAATACGTGATGTATGGAGAAAGCGTTAACTTTGCAGAGCATCAGGTGTTTCATTATTTATAGTTCCCCAGGCACACGTATATTGATTTCAGAAACACCTCTTTGAAGGAGTGTCAGCTGCACAAAAGATTTGCTGGTGACCAAATGAAGGCTGGTCACAGCTACTCTAATAGAAAGCTATGTATAGGACTGGTTTCCTTATAAGTGCAGTGAAATGTAGTTAAGTGACTTTTTTTTTTTTTTTTTTTTTTTTTTTTAATACTAGTAGCCATCCCTTCACTTTTGATCAGAAATTGATTTGCTGAACTCATTTTGCTGTGGAGCAGATGCTTGGCCTTCACCGATGAAGAATGATTTTGTTGCCAGAGTCTGACTGGAAATAATGTACCTGAGTCTGCCTTCAGAGGTAGGAAAGACTTTTTGTGCTGGTTTGAGAGCTGTGAGGCTACGCTATGAATAGCAGTACCGGGTTTTTTTCCCTTTCGTTCCAGATGTACCACGATGCCTTCGCTCTGTCCGTGCAGTGGAGTGGGCTGCCTTCTGTGGGCAATTATTTCAGCATTTGTCACTCAGATGTAGCTGTCTAAGTAGGATTACCCAGATCAATATTTTCACATTAACTTTATTTCTAGTTCACTTATCTCATATGCTATCATCCAGGCCTCATCTTCTGTCCTGATGTTGTGTTTCCATCTTTCAGATCTTCATTAATCTCTTTGCTGTCAATCCCGTGCTGTTTCTACTCAACACCTTCCCAGCTGCAAACCCGAGCATCGCATCACTTGTCAAGTTGATTGCTTCTAGCTGCCTCACAGAGAGCGCTCGGGTTCACCAAACGCCTCCTCCTGACTAACCAGAGGGAAAGTAGTGATGTCACGCGTGTTCTCCACCCCAGGATTGCACAGAACCCCCACCCAGCTCAAATATGTTTGGATCTGCCTGGAAAATTTGAATGTGTTCTTCTACCCACGTTATACTGATACCACTATCCCCTGCAGGGTGAAGACACTTGTTTATGCATAATACATAACTGATCCTTTTAAATGAAGAAAGTTTCTAGAAAATTAAAATAAAATACAGAAATAAGTATTAGTGGAATTAAATTAGATTCTGCTAGATAGGTTTTCATTTGGATTTTGACATCCTGTCCATTTATTTATTTATTTATTTTATAAGCTTAACTACAGATTTTATTACTCTAGCAATAGGATTTATCCAATAGAAAAAGCTATTTTTGATTGCTGTTCACTTCCTCGTGTGGTTTTCAATATATATCACAATTAGCATATTATAATGTTATCTTTAAAGCAGCAGGAAGGCTTCTTTCTTTTCCTGTCTGTTATTCTGACAAGCTGATGCAGATTTGAAGCAATCCCTTTAAGATGGCAAAGGTTTCACCCTTTGGGGCCAGGAATAAACACTTTCCACTACATGCGTTTCATTTCACATAAAGCTGTCTTTTGCCGACTGCTTGCCACTGCTGAATCCGGAGCTTAGTGCTCTCTCTAAAACTTGGAGGTGAGCTCCAGAAAGCTTGATAAAATATAAACCCAGATCAGATTTAATACACCCTTGATATAATACCTCCCTTGACTACTGCATTGAATTTTCACATAAAATGTATGAGATTACCCAGATTATCAACTTTTCTCACACAGTGAGATCACAACCTGCAATCAGACCCAGTAGTCAAATTCTGTGTATGTAGACAAAAGGAAAAAAGGCAGGGAGACAAGAAACAAAACAGGACTAAATCTTGTCACCTGATGTGTTTATCTGAACTGCAGATGATACTGAAAGTATGCAATGACCAAATGTAGTTGCAGGAGCTCTACATCCACAGATAATCTGCATCTGGATGCAGCCTCTTAACTCAGGGATGCGAGTGCAGCGTTAGAGAAGTTATTCCATACCTACAGGATACGCTATCCTAGCGTTTCCTACCCTTCCAAAATCCCATTCTCTATAAACTTTGAAGCTTTGAAAAGCAAGAGTTGACTGAGAGCAAGCAAAACAAAACCATCACAACCATATCTGAAGACATAAGTAGTCAGCAAGTTGAGGATTGCTGTGAATTAGCTCTTCCCAGATTTCCCTTCAGGGATGCCAGTTAGCTGACATTAACGTTGGCCCCGGCGGAGCGCAGCACCACTGCTGCCAGCAAGCCGAAATACAGCAGTTGGGACTTAGAAGTCAACACAGTTCAAACTGCAAACAAGATGCAAATAGCAAGAACGATCGCAACGGCGTGCCACGGGGCAGGATGCATTTTCTGTCAGTCCTTAAATCAAGGTTAGACGGCTAACAGACATGCTCTATTTCAGCCACAAGTGACAGGGCTTTAGGCAGGAATTACTGACTAAAATGAAGTCAGGCTCAATGATTATAGAGCGTTCCTTTCTGGCTTTCACATCTATGAAAATCCAGTTTCCCAGAGCGGCTGCCCTCATCGCAGAAGAGCAGCCCACACAGCGTGCTTGAGATCTGGAAACCTGCTGCTATCACTTCATCAGCTGAAGTCCCTGCCGAGGACTCCAGTTTGTGGCACTGAGAGGAGAGAGGGTCGACACATAAAGCTGTATCTTAATATGCTAATCCACTATGCCAGCTGATTCCCTTGCTGGTTTGAGCTAAGTAATTATTTAAAATAGCTATAAATCGGGAAAGGGCTTTGCTTTTAAAAGTAAAATACACTGTAATTCACGTGTGAATTAAAGCCCCTGGCTATTTTCTCTCTCACACGTGCACACGCACTAAAAGCAACTAATTCACCAGCAGTTTTTGAGCCTTTGCGCTCCTTTTCCAGATGATAATTTCATAAGGAGTTTGGATGCCTGAGTCTTGGTTGCTGTGCTCCAACTGACACTACCACAATTACAACCACAAAACCGACAACGTTTGCCTGTTTTCTTAAAGAGCCTGTTAAGACAAGGCTATAAATAGACAAGAACAAAGCAATCCTCCTTGTCCCAGTGCGCAAGCGCCCTGACCTGCTGATTTTCAGGGCACACGGTATTATGCATTTCTTTGGGGAGGTGACAGCTGGAGGTGCAGCTGGACGGGGTGAAACCCTCCAGAAGCCATAGGGGAGCGGACGTTTGCGTTACCTCCTGTAACAGGTTTGTTTTTGTTGGCAGCTGGCAGTAAACTGCTGCCGGCTAATTCTGCCTATTCCATTTCAATAAGTGCTAGTGGAGCACCTAGCGGCTTTTGGATAGGCACCCATTTTTACTATGTGTGAAAACACATTTGAGAAAATCCTAATTAGTGGATCGTGTTTGCTTGAAAGTAAGCCACGAACGAGTGCTGGAGACAGAATTTGACTGCCTATTTTAATTTAGGACATACAAGCTGCATCTAAAAGCAGTTCTGCCAGCTTCCTCCAGCCACTCCATGTCTGTAGGGGAAAATCTTATTTTTATGGTGCTCTCACTGAATTATCCAAGGTCCTCATCCTTTTTTACAGCATTTTTCTTTGCAGAATCTTTATGGGGCCGAGAAGGTCCATTATCACCATTCCACAGAGGAACACACGCAGAAATTAAAGTACATGTCCGTAGGGCACATTTGCATTCTGCAATGGACAGAGAGCCCTGAGGTAAGGTAATGCTGACCCTGCTCTTCAGCTGGAGATGTCATAGCACCACCTTCAGGGTCCCAAGCCTGAAATAACAGACCCAAGGGAGGGGTTATACGCCGGAAAAGCCCCAACTATCTCATCATCACACTTTCTAGAGCCAAACTAGTGTCTTTGCACCGTGTCTTTGCACTGGGGTGAAGATCTCCACGCTGCACACGAGCTCGGTGTGCCCGCGGTCGCAGAGAGAATCAGCAATGCAACCTGCGCCTCCTGCATCCCAAGGCAGGGCTTTGGGGCTTGTTTGTGCCTGCCTGCTTTTGCCAGCCTGGTCTAGCTGTATTTGACTGCTGACCTTTTCTTCCTGGTATGCTTAGGAATAAAATAACACAGGCTTTTACCAATTTCAGCTATGTATCTTCTGCTCTGGTAGCTGGAAGGTCAACTCTCAGATGCTTGAGATAACAGCAGCATAGCAATGGTTTTAAAGTTTCAAGCATGGAGATCGCACTATTCCCCAAAGCAGATTGTTTCCCAACATAGAACTGTCAATGAAATATCTTTTTTTAATGTCTTTTAATCACTCCCAGTCGTATTCCTGAATATTCACCTCTTTGACTATGTAATCTTTAACTGTTTATGGGTTGTAATGCTTTCATGTGTCGCTCAGATACAGAAATCAGTGTATTTCAGAATGAACTCAGCCAAAAAGGATAGGAAGGAGAAGCTTCTCAAGCCTTTAAGTAAGGCTTTAAGATAACGTATATTTCGGGAAAAAAGGAAGACTTTTAGCCATCTGTAAAAGGAAAGCAGTACTTCTAAACCCATATACACGCATGCCTTAGAATGTGGCTACAGGAACAAGAAAATATCACAGGAAGATTAAATTCATACATAAATTTTAGGCAAGAACTGTCTGTAGGCCTAGCTCGCTATTTTAATTGCACTTGCCATGTGTTCATGCCTAACTTGACCACATTGCTCCCAAATTCCAGTGTCAAAGGCTTTATGGCTGCTTCTTTCAAAATAACGTGAAATGCATCCCTTTGCTGAACTGCGCTGGACAATGCCATTGGGCAAAGGAAACCGGATTCCTAAACCCGCTCGTCAGAGTAGGTGTCTTGGGGCCAGCACAGCTGGGGATGCCCCCCCCGCCAACACCGGGATCCCCCCAGCCTCAGTCATATGCTAAAACTGGGTGCCAGTGCTTTGGGGATTAGAAGAGCGCATCTATTTTTAAATACATTTTTCCTAACAAGAGTTACTAGCCTTTTTTAGTACACCAAGGAAAAGAATTACTACTATGCTTTTCAGACTTTGCCAATAAGAAAGATAGGACACTCTTAAAAGGAATTGTGAAGTGTTTTAGGTGTAGAAATGGATGAGGAATGGGTCGCACTGTGCTGGAAGCAGACCTTAGGTGCAGGGAGGTGTAACTGCCTGGACGGGGAGAAACGTGTTTAACCCAGCGATCCCCAGCTCATGTCTAGCAGAAACAAACCAGTACTGAGAAATACCCTAGTGAATTCAAATGCCATCTGTTCCTGTGCAGCAAAGTACTTAACTGACTGAAAAGTCAGAATACAGAGAAATGGGGCATCCTTTTCCCTTCACAGGAACCAGAGAAAAGACCAGTTGCGCAGCTGGTCTCAGGGCTGGTCCCCAGGAGAGGACCTTCCTCAGGGATGCCACGGCCACCCCGGGGCCCCCACTCTCCGCAGGAAGAGCTGCTGCTGGGTCGACACGCATGGGCTCCCCACTGCCACACAGGGCAGGGACACCGGGCTCCACGCTGCGCCCACCTTGCATGGGACCTCGCTCTGCCTTTCCGCTTTCCAGCCCTGACCACCACGTCCCTGCCCCTGCCCACCACGTCACTACATCAGCCCACCATGTCTCGAATGAAAGCAGGCAAGATTCTCAGGCCACCGCACAAACCCAAATAGCTACGCAGGGCAGAATGACCTTGTCCGTGCGGTACAATCTGGGTATTTTATCTCTGGCTTCATCTTCAGTTTACTGCTGCGTGGTGGCGAGGGAAGGAGAGGGAAGGGGAGGAGACCGTTGGGCAGCGGGACTGGCTGGGGGCTGTAGGTATTTTTCTAGGTCTGGGAGCAGTTCACAACTTCCTCGCTGATGCTAAAGAAAACAACACGTATGAAAGTGCTCCTGGGAGGCTCAATATAGGGTCTCTCTCAGGCTCAAATCTCAGTTTACACCCATAGAGAAACCATATTGCCAGCATGAGCTCATGACACAGTGATCTCTCTCTGAATGCTCATTTTGGCTTACGCACTTGGAACAGCCTGCTGTTTTCTCTGCAGCTCAGTCGTGCGATATTTCACCTCGCTCTTCATCAAGAACCAGGAGGGGTCCATATTGCAATGGAATGAAAAAAATAACAGCAGTTTTAATTTAATGTGCATTTCTTTTATGAGAGGGCCTTTTTAAATGACAGCCACAATTTTTATTTTCATGCACAAAGTGAGGGGAAGAGTTCAGGTCTGCATTTTCTCTTTTTCTTTTCTCCCTCTGTCATGAAAGAGCTGCTCTCTGTGTTGTTGACACAGGCTGTCAGGATTTCATTGCATTAAACAGATTGTTGGCAGCTGGTGGGACGGTAAAATGAATTGATCTACACTGAAATAACAGTTTTTACTTTAAAAAGTGGCATTTGTTTGCAAGTCCTAAAGCTCTCTGCAGATGTGAATGAATGAAGCTTTAGAGCGATCCTGACGGAGGGGTAAGCAGAGCGTGCACATTTCATTCCCAAGCACAGAAGGCACCTGACTTGTCCGAGGTCAGACCGAATGCACCTGATCCAAAATCTACTGAAATCAATAAAAGGATTTCCTGTGATTTCAGGGCATTCTAAGCTGAGACCTAAACTAGTGACAGAAATAGAAAATAATTCATGACCCTCAAATCTCTCTTCTAATTGCTATTTTAGGCTACTTTCCTTCCTTCTGTTTTAGAGCAGACTGAAACCAGAACATCAGCCAAACCATGATAATTTATTATAAGACAATACCATACAAGAGAACTTGTGTTAAAGCTTTCCAGCAAAAATTCATATTGCAAGGACAAATAATAGTACTTTGTGGCCAAGATAATGTTTAAAGGAAATCAGAATGAATTGAAATATCCCCATGGGCTTCTTGAGCACTAAAGCACTTATCTGAAATGCTTTATTTACTGCAACAATTTCGTGCCGTTATTGCCTAGATTAATTGCCTGAAAAAGCTATAGCAGAAGTACCAACTAGAAATCAGGACACAATAGCGTACTGGGGAAATGAAAAATACAGACCACTCAGAATTGCACACTCTTAGGCTGCTAAACAGATGCAAATCTTTTTCAATGAGCAATTAAATCTTCCTATTAATTCAAAATGCACCTCTTTAATTGCATAAATTACAGCCATGTAGTCATAGCTGTAGGATCCATTTGGAAATACAGACAGCTCTCGATTATGTGGAAGTAAATTATTGTGGCTGGGAATTACTCATATCACAGGTATAGAAGACACCCAAGTTGCTCTGAAAAAAACAGCTTATGTTGCTTGCACACAATACCACCAACAAACAGCTCTGCTGCTGCCACACTTGAGCTGGGCAACGTGGACTTCTCAGCCAAGGCTTGGGACTTCTGCACTATGCAGTCAACAGTCACCGACGTTTTTCTCCTACCAGTTGTTCGGAATATCTTCTCACACTCTCATTTATATAGGATTTCTATTAACTATGGTTTTATTTTCTCTGGGTGGCCACTTCTTACTCCACTTCAGTGAATATTTAAATCAATCGCCATTACGGTAACGGAGGATTCCCCCAATTGCCTGCTAACCACAGTCTTGCAAGAGAAAATAGCGTGACATTAGCTTCATCCTCTTTTCTCTCCTCGCCTAAGCTCCAAACCACTTATTCACCCCACCCGAGACGTTCTGACCAAGAAGAGAAAGTGAGTTTCCAAGCCAAAGATCTTGAACAGAAAACAGCTCTCCAGCTACCCCTTTTTTCTCTGACATTAGCAGCCTTCCAGGCCGAGGGCCAGCACTAACTGGTGGCTGGGCCAGGAAAGGACAAGCTTGCTCGGATTGCTGGAACTTCCCGGGCCAAAACTAACATGTTCAAGTCAAGACAAGAGGTAGCCAAAGCAGACTGTGGAGCACAGGCAATATATGCTCACAGCGAGGATAAAACCAGCTCATAATCTCCATGGGTATCGGTTTCTGATCAGATGGAAGATACGTCTTCGAAAGGAACATGTTGAACAAACCTGCTATTGGGGAGGTGAAGGCCTGGATGAAATGATGAGATCTATCTCCAGAAGGATTCATCAGAATCTCCTGGCCAGGCAACAAACAGAAACAAATAAAAAAAAAAACAACAACAAAAAAAAGAAAAAAAAGAAAGGTTGTCCTGGCTACTAATGGTGTCCTGAGCATTTCAAATTCCAGCCAGAACAAGACTGGAAACCCAACCAGGCCTTTGGATCATAGACTTGGAACAACCTAACACAGACACACTCAAAGGGCAAGATACTCTCTTTGCTTTCTCCTCGGGTTACAACCCCCAGCCAGACAACATCACCTCAACCCCCTTCAGATCCAGTTTCAGACATTTTCTTCCCATTTGTGCTCCTTTCTCAGCTAACCTCTGTGTAATGCTGCTCTTGATAGATTATACAAGAGAGAGATACAAGATAAAGTATGTATCATTAATGTAGTAAAGACTCTCTCATCCCTACCTCTTTCCAAGAACCCCACCAAACGAAGGGCAACAAATGAAGATTGCTACCCCCAAGGTGGAGAAGAACAATCCTTATATATTCTCTACAGGGATTGTTTTAGTTCATTCATGAATTATCATAACACATAAAAACATATGTAAAAAGTATTGGGTGAAGTGCTGGCCTGACTGAAGTCAATGGCAAATCTCCCATTTACTCTAATGGGACAGGATTTCAACCACTAAGTTCCAAAATAAACCTTTTTTGCCTACATTTCCTTGGATATGCGTCACGCATATTAGGCAAATACTCTGTAATTTCTCAACAGCTAAAGAAAGTTATTCCTTTCCCCCAAACCACTGTCTTCTCTCCCCACTAGAAGATAGAGTAGTTTCTTCAGAAAATGATACCAAATTGTCAGGGTTTGTACTGTAATCTGGATTTGGCGTAACCAAGGGCACTCACTGGCTGCTGGCTGCGCCGTTCATGGTGCGTCCTTTGGGTCTCCACTCGTACATGTCTTTGTGTCCAATTTCAAATGCAGCCAATCGTGAAACAAGGAATAAGCTGTAAAGCGGAAAGGTTAAAGAAAGGGAGGTGTATTGAAATACCCCTCGATGAGTGCGAGGGCAATTACCTGAGCACCAGGAAGAGTAAGCTGGGGCAGAAAAATGCTCAGAGAGGATGCCCATCCACCGTGGCAGCAGCACGCAACTTACCTTTCCCCACTCCCTGCTGCTCCTCTGCATGGGTCGCTGCCCCGCAGCCGCAGGACGAGACCCAGGTCAGCATTTCATCTGCTCCAGTTCACGCTCCTGTGAGTTAACCTTAATCGCCTGAATTTGTACTAATAAACCAGGTGGTGAATTGCAACGGGCTGGGACTTAAGCAGGCTCCTGCCAATAGCTGCCTCCAGCTGGGGCACTGTGGCCAGGCAGGTACGGGGGTGGCAGCCCAGGGACCGCAGCCCGGTATCCCATGCACCCAAGTCACGGGCAGCAATGTGGGATATCTGAGGACATCAAACTGTGGCAGGTAACAGGTGAGCAGCTCCCCAAGAGGGGGACATCATTGGGAAAATAAGTATCTTTTGGGGAAGGAGAAGGAGTGTTAGGATTCCCTCTTGGGAGGCTTTGATTTCCTACTAAATTACTCCTCTGTGAACTTGTGCCTGGCTTTCCCCCTGCTCATCAATTCAGGTATTAAAAAGCCTCACCAGAGTGCTGGGAGATGCAATTCCCTCTTCAAAACCTACATCTAAAGCAGCCGTTCGATGTGGGGAGTTTTTGTATGCCTAAGTTCAGAAGCCACTTCACATTATTTGACCTCTCTGTTAGAAAGATAAAACATCTCAGCCTGAGGATTTTTCCCTCTTTGAAGAAATGCAGAGAAAAGGTGAGGGCATAAAAATGATAAAATGGTTCAAACTGGAGTTTTAAACAGGTGTTTAGACAGAACAAATATTGATCCCTCAGTTCATCACTTTCTGAGCTGGGGAAGGACATGAAAGAAAGCAGCAGTACATTAATGCTGTTAGAACATTTTAAGAGGAACGAAAACATCCCATCCCAGCACGCCCAGCTTACCCTCTCTGTCTGCCTTACCTCGATTAATATTAACCGATTGTAACTGAATATACTTTGAAAAATGAAACCACTCAGTATGGTAGAAATCAGCTCCCCTGTTATTACTAGTACAGCTTCAAGGCACAAATATGACCGCAGAATTTGCTGCAAAGGGTTTACGACCAAAAGTACTGGCAGAAAACAGACATTTAAGAAAAATACAGCCACGAGGACAATGTAACTTTTTAATTTCCCCGCAGGTGTATGTCAAGTGGATTTACTGACCTTTGGGCTATGAGGCAAGACTTATCTGTTGGCTTAAATCTTTGCAAAGGGGAAAAGAAGAAAAATGAAGGGCTTGATAGAGGAAGCTTTATAGTATGAAATTTGGAAGGCTTGATCCTATGGTCCTACTTCTGTGGTGGGTTTACAGGACACAAAGAACACATGAAAAAAATCTCACTTCAGCATTATTTCTCAATACTCATTCTCTTGTGCACTGTGATTTTTTATTTTTTTTTACTTCCTTCTGCTAAAGGAGCAAAACCCCAGAACAGATGTGGAAAACATAGAGATAGATGGGAAGTAAGTCAGGCAACCAGCTAAGACAGATATTTAAAAGATGATAATGCTGCTGCTTAACCACTCCTTGCTCTTTTTACCTATCGTCCTCTTGTCCCTGGCAGCCCCCAGCATCCTGTTCCCAGCACACAGGCCAGCTGGGCTCTCCCCAAGACAGTACATGGCAGACTCGGGCTTACACTAGGAGAAAACAGCAAACCTCTTTCTCACAGTTTGTGCGCAGCACAACACACATGAGAACACATTAAACTTGGTGTCCAGGTGAGTAAGACTAGCTCAAAGGAATGAAACAGGAAAAAATAAGGAAAATGAGTGAAAAGAGCAGCATAAGGCAAAGAAAGCAAGTAATCTTCCAACAATTTATCAAACCATTAGAGGAGTGTGTTTTTTTTATTTAAAATGCAATATTTAAGAATAATAAGAAACTCATCATATTAACTGAGGCAACTGATGGAAAACAAATGCATGGCTCCAGCAAGCCAAACAGGGAGAAAATGCCAATGAAGATATTTTGGCAAGGCAAAGAGGACTTCAGAGCAGCACATATATACAAGCGCCACTTCCGCTCCTCATCCCGTTACGGGATACAGCGGCAACAATCGCCCCCCACACACACTGCAACTCACAGCATTGCTGTCCTGATGCTTCATTTAAAATGAGGAAAAAAAAAAAAGAATGTGAAATAGGAGCCACAAACTTAGCTTCCCAAAATTTATTTCCTCAGGAATGTGCACATGCTTTATTTTTCTAGCTCAATGTCCATCATGTGAAGTAGTTGGTTAAGTTGTGGAGCACACTAGGTTTGGAGTAAAGCTCTCACATTTTTAATGAAAAGGGAGATTGGGCTGGGGTTTTTGAGTGGCAGCTGTGCTATTACAGACATCAGCCACAGCCAGTTGTGTCTTGGGGTTTCACCAGAGCCTGAACTGACCCTGTGAGAATTCGAAGGCTCCAGGATTTCAGTCCTGGAGTTCAGAAGATATGCTGCTCCAGAAGAAGAGGTGCAAGTCTGACATAGTGCCTGTCAGCTGCACTTTGAGCATTTGGTGGCCACAGACCATCACTCCCAGGTGCCTGGTGGAGCTTTGCTCCCCAACCAAGTTTGGCAGTGCAGACCAAAGCAGTGGCCTGGCTGGATCTGGTCTGTGTTTCATTTGGCCTGCTACCCCTTTCCCAGACAGGAAAGGGAACGGATGATCAGGCAGCAAGCAGCCGGAACAGCTGCACACATTTCCAAATAGTTGACACTGCACTGCCAAAGCTGCTGTCGCTGAAAGGGAGACAAGAGGTGGGACACGTATGGAGCAACACAGACGGGATCTACCTCTGTGAGGAAACCTCCAAACTGGAACACAGCCCCCAGGGCTGATAGAGTTAGACCACCCTCAGCCCTACAGGAAAAAAATTTCAAACTGCAAAAATATTTCAACACTAGCATCTTGGACCAGCAGCCTAGATGCAAAACCATCCTAGCAACCACCAGAGATAATGCAATTTGTAAGGAACAAACTTCACAGATATAGTCACACGGTCCTACAGTCATAGCATTAGGAGCAGGATCCCACAGTGCTATGCTCAGGGACCGCTCAGGCTGTATGCTTGCTCGGGACAACCATCGCTCTAGGGAGGCAGTGAGCAAAGCCACCTACACTTTACACTCAGCGGCAGAGTTTCTTTTCCCTGAACTGCACTGATCTCGCCAAAGTTTAGAAACCCAAAGGGAGCGAATCGGCAATGCTGCCCAGTTCATTTCAAAGGCAAAACCACTACATCAAGCTTACATGAAAATGCCAACTCCACACTCAGTGCTCATTGTGGCAAATGATAGTTCAAACATTTTTATTGTTGCAATGCTTTCAGACAGGAGAAACAAAGTTTTCAGCAAAGCACTCAAAGTTCACATTTCTAGAAACTGCAGTATATTTTAGGACATGACCCTATAAACACAGCTCTAGTGTTTCCAGCAGGTGATACCTTTTTCACTCTAAGCACCAGAGGAAAAAAAAAAAAAGAAAACCATTCCTTCTTTCCCTGTAATACACTAATGTCCCTGATTCTCTCTGGTGCACAGGAGGGAAAACACAGATTATCCTTTTACTCTGCTCCTGAACAAGCAGGAAACAAAGAGGCTTTGGGCATGACTGTAGGAAGGGGCAGAGCTCTGGGTTGGGAGGAGATGGCCATGGCTTGGCTTCTGCCTGGAAGAGGCAGGCTGAGGATGGGGGAGGAAAGCAGAATATCACTCTGCTGTGCCAGTGTCCTAATCGGCCTCAGCACCAGGGGAAATTACAGCAGCCTAAGGAAATCTGAAAGCACTGAAAATTAATTTACGAACCTGAGATCAAATGCATTTTTGCAAGGAGCTTATTTAGGTATATGTACTTTATAACTGCTTACCAACAAAAAGTGAAGCTAATACTTTTTAACCTTTCCCAGGTAAGGTCTCAGAGACCATTACTTTTATCCTCTCTCTTGCTTAATACTAATTTTGTTCCCCTTTCACTGAGGGAAAGGAGTGACTTTACATGAACTGCATGTGAGAATGTGCAGGAAAACCTTTCAGCAAAAACCATGGGAAAGAGAAGATGAAAGAGTATGAGGTTTCCTGTTCTTGGCAAAGCACGTTGTCCATACGGGAAGATTTGTAAATTCCACCACATATTACTTCGGCCCTGTCTACACCAGAGAAACACACCATGTTACAAAATGTGTGAACAGACATGTCTTAAAACTAGGACACTGTGAAAACACAGTATTGCCCAGAGGTATGAATGACAACAGCTGTCATTTTAAAATGTGCTGGTGGTTAATTTTAAGGTGTCTCCCACAGATAATCACCAGTTTTGTTTTTCGCATCCAGTGTGCCTCTCCATAGACATCAGTTATCATCGTAGTCATTTCAAATGAACTGCCTCAGTACAAACAGGGTGTAAGATGTACATTTACAGAACAGCACGTGGACATTTATGCTCTGACCATTCATTTTCTACACACCCACCCCACCACCCCTTCTGTTTTCTCTTTGAACAGAACAACAACATTCATGCTTTTTTTTTTCCCTCTCCTCTCAAGACAGATGGAGAGGCAGTATTCTAAGGAGCACAAGGTTCTCCCATTTCCTCATTGTGACCATCATAGATAGTGGCTTGTCATCTGCAATTTTTTTTAAATAGTAAGAGATACCATGTTATTGTAAGCCTTATATATCCTGCAATATTGCAAGGACACAATTTTAAGAGAGTTTAGAACTTCTGTCCATGATTTTAAGACCTGTATTACCTGCAATAGTAGATCTCTTACTACACTAATTCATAGCAACTATTTATAAGGTTTAGGAAATTAAGAATAGTAAAAAACACCATGTGAAACACTCAGAGCAAAGCTACACATTTTCCCATCACGAGGACAGCCTTCAATAGCAGATAAATGTTGGCATTCCTTCACATCTTCCCCTGCTCAGTTTTACCAAAAAAAAAAAAGCATTTGCCAGGACAGTCTCAAGTGGGTCAGTCTCAGCTTATCCTAGAGTAAGCTGAGGCACTGAAAATGACGCTCAGCAGAACAGGAGGTTACAGAGAAAAAGCTCATGGATGAGATTTACCTGAACATCTTGCTGACTTTGGTTTAGGTTTCCTTTCTCATTTGGTCTTAGGCTTTTCCGCTTGCCTTTGTTCTGCCAAGAATGTGAAAATTGTTGTCAGATTGTTATTAAAACCAGTGTGGGGTGTTGCTAGCACCCACCAGAGCATTTTATAGTGTGCTGTATCACTAGAAGGATCACTCAAGAAAAAAAAAAATCAAGTGGGGTGAGAAGAACTGGGAGGATGGAGGGAGAACAGTCATCTGTCAGCATCAGGTTGCCTTTCAGGAGAGAAAATAAGATTTTTATCCAGTCAGTATTTTCCCATCTCCAGGAAAAACTTCCCACCACAAAATGCTCCCACTGCACAGTTCGGTCACTGCGTTTGATGCAACGAGGCTGAACCACAGGGGAACCTGGAAGAGCAATCCATAGCACTGCACACTGTGCCTGGACAACATGAAACACTCCAGAACAGCTGAGGATCTCACAGGCTCCATGGGGATGCTGTTGATGGAAGAAGGCCAGGACAAGTTTGGGAGAAAGGAAGAAAAGAAGAAAAGGAGTTACCAGGTCATAATTAATCAGGCTGGAGATACAGGCTAGAGATAGCTTCCAATTTCTTAGCAGTGTTTTCCCCATTAAAGGCTACAGTTACCTAAAAAAAGTCAAGGAGAAATTGAAACCTGTGTGAGAGAACATTACTTTAAAAAATGCGCTGCCATAGACCACAAGACTATGTTACTGGAAAGCATGTGGACATTTTCAGGGTGTGAAAGTTTGAAACACACTGTGCCATTTTAAGCATAGTCATTCTATTTTAATGGCTAGAGAAAAACTGCATCATTGACCTGGCAACCACGTGTACCAAGACCACTAAGAAACTGGATAACATCAGTAGTTTTGTTTCCCCTTAGGTAATTAAAGGACATTTACAACCTCACTTACAAATTAAAAGAAATGGGTTTGCTCAGGAAGAGAAATACACTGCATTTCACTACATTTGTTTTAATTAGCAGCAAGCATTTTTATCTATAATTTCATTTAGCTACCATGATGAGTTTGACTCGCTAGTTACTTTTGAATTTCCTGTTAAACACTGATTTAGAGCAACATGGAATAATAAAACACATTCACTGGGATTTTCAGTTCCAAAATAGAACAAAGTCATTAACAGAATTGATCAATTCCGGTAGGTTTGCATTGCCAAGCTTTCTTTGAAAGAAGCATGTTTATTAACATATTGCATGGGAAGAAAAGTAATTGAATAAGCAGGAAAGAATTAATATACTTACAGGACATGAAATTTGACTCATCTGGCAGCTGAAGCCATGTGCAATTTTTGTATGGAATTTTTCTATTCATACTCTATATTGGTGCTTTATTGAGAGCAGATCTCTAGTTGTCAATGCAGGAAGCTTGCTTGTCAAGGGGATTTACTTGGAAATAGTTAAGTCATGTTAAGATTCATAGTGTCTTTTCCTAGTGAAAAAAGTTTTTCTGATTGCACAAGCGATGCCCTTATTGATCACATGATAGTCTCCCAAAAGCAATGCATCCTGTCAGCATGATACTCTGTGGCTATAAACTCATGTCTCATTCTACAGCTCACCATTTGCCTGCCAAAAAGAAGCAAATTCAGTGTTGTAAGGTAATCTTTACATTCAGTCAATTGTAAAGTCAGCCTCGCTGTCTTTTTAAGCTATTCAAAACACAAACTTTGGCTTCACTTTACAGAGGAAGTGCTTGCAAGTACAATTCTAAACAAGGCTTAAGAGTAAAAACCCCATTGCAGCAACAAAGCCCTCCACACTCCTCACTCTGCATTTCTCTGCAATCCTTCATGTGCCAAAGAATTTTCTGAAGTATCTGGAGTTATACTTCAGAGCATGAGGGTACTGGAACATGCAGATACATACAATACCAGTGCTTCTCAAACACATATATAAGGTTGCTGTCAGAAGAATTTGTATCAGGATGCCCACGTTCTCATTTTCACCATTGACTGCACTCACATTAGCACACTGTTCTCTCCCATTCCTTCCTTCATACCCATGCAGCATTCATCTAATCCAGAAATATCTCCTCTCCTCCAGCTTGCCAGGTAAGTGTGGTAAGTTTTCAAATATTTCCTTTCAGATGTCAAAGCTCTGGTCTCTTCTAATCTTAGTTTTTCTACTGTCCTTAACTGAATCTCTCAGGGAGGTGAAAATTACAGCTCTTTCTTATCTCGTCTCTAGGAATTCTCTCTCTTCTTTAGGTGTAGCCCTTGGTAGTCATAATTCATACTGATGTTGCATTGACTCTCCCTTGCTCTGGAGGGCTTAACCCTTTGGCCCTCCTCTTAGCAATGCATCAGCTGGTCAAAAAAAAAAAAAAAGAGATGTCTGCAGCATCCAAAAGCTCAAGAGTTCTTATTGCAGCAGAAAAAAAAAAAAAGATGAGGTGTCTTGCAAGGACACATGCTCTCCCTAAAAGTAAAGCAGAAAGGTTGCAAAAAACCTTAGCAGAAACAAGTGCTTCAGACACATTATCCACACTTCTCAAACTCAAAGTGTAAGGTGTGGAATTTTGAGGAAAGACCCATACAGTAGTTTTCCCAAGTCTGTGCATTTTTTCGTAGTTTTCTTGTCAGTGATTTCAGCCTTCCTTACCTGGAGACAAGCATTTATGTCAATTGTTTGTCCCATTGAGGTCTAATTTGCAGGAAAGTGCCCCCATTAATCCATACTTTAGATACACATTTGGGGCTTAGGTACTCATATTCAAACCAAAAACACTAAGGAAAGGTTAAGCAAAGCCTGGTGATAAGATGCACCTGAAGGAAGTTAACATGTTATTGACTTAAAGGTTCACAATTAAACATTACAAAGCCAATACTACATAGTTTCAATACAAGCAGCAATAGGAAAACAGTAACTCTAAGGGTTAATCCTGCAAATCCCTCAAGTCAAAGTCTTTAAAAAGATTTTCAAGAGAACATTTTGAAAAAAAACCAAGCCCACATCTAGAAACTCCACAGTTCCCATCTAAAGTAAACCCTATTGAGTTTTTCATACATCTCTAAAAGCTGACTGCTGCTTTACAGCAATTGGCAGAATACACACTAATTAAAAAGAAAATTATCTTGGTTAGATTTGGTCATTTTGCTGGGAAACCTTTCAAGTAATTTCCAACATCAAAATTTACAAAGAGTTATGCTGGTGTTTTTCAAGTTCCTGATACATCCTAGATGAAATTACAATACTGAATGATTCCTGATGAATTTTTTTAAGATAAGGAAGTGCAGGAAAAATGCATGTGAAGTGTTCACAGAAGCAATTACATTTTGGTAGCCCTGCTATCCAAGCTTACTTGCAGAAGTTCACTGAAAATCAAAACAAGAAATAAAGATTCCCCTCTATGCAAAATTCTTGGAAGGATCATCTTTAGACAGGGATTGCCATTTCTTTTTCATCCAACTTTTTTGCCAGTTTTCAGCCAACTTCTGACCTGCTAAGCACAGAACTAAATTCATAAGGCTTCAGAAAACTGATTCTTATCTGCTGCCATTAAAGCAGCATCAGAGGGAGTCTCCCGAAGGGACAAGGTCTACATAAATGACCACCAGTGAAATCTGTAGTTCCCTGTCTGCCAAGTTCTCAAACTACAGACAAAAGCTGCGTCAAAAAGCTTCTCTCTCTCCACACAGCCTTTAAGCTCACTGCAGCTGAAGATTTGCTTGCTTTCAAAGGAATGAAGTGATTCACCGACTGCATATTCTGCTTATAAAACAGCTTCCACAGAAAGTCACGTTTATGCTATTTTTAAGTCCTGCTAATCTAGTGTTAAATTTTACAGAAGAAAATTGCAGGTTGACCTTTTCCAGCTGATCAGACTTACTGGCATTTATTAACTTCCAAATCCTCACCATTTTTCTCAAGTGTACTAATAAAATTTAGAAACCTCGTCTAAAAATGAATGATGCGTCTTGCGCAAAAAAAGAGCGCCTTGTGTGGATACTTACATACATGATGTGCCAGACATAGTTCTTCCAACTTACTTAAAAAAAGACAAAACACCCCACAGTAAAATCTTTACTTCAAAAATCAATAATAAAACTCCCATTGATTTCACTGTGACCAAATTTTCAGTTATGTGCCATGGACAGAAATATCTCGTTAATTTGCCCCCAGTAAGACAAACCAAAATTAGTTTAACTCTAAGCTTTTTTCCACCCATACAGCTCTCATCCAGAACGTATCATAGACATACTTAACTCCAGAGGTTTCAGATTTTTTTAAAAACACATTAGAAAAAATTCATGAACAATTCTGCATTTGTTTTGCTACTCCCTTCACGCAGATAAGAAGTTCTTCATAAAACAGCCATCAGTACTTTCCCTCTCCATTACAGCTGATCTGCAAAAATATTTGTTACTATACTATGGGAAACAGTCATCAATTTTAATCCTAAATTACTTTAACTCCCAATACCTATTTAGGTTTTTTTTTGTTCTTCCTACAAAACCCCCCAAAATGGAAAAAAGACATGAAATCATATTATATTGAAGGTTTTATTGATGGCTAAATTGCTGTCACTTAAATCAGGCATAACACTTTAATTCTTATCTAACAGGACTAAAAAGAAACTGGCTATTAAAGATTTACTTCTGTAAGCCTTTAAGTTGCCAAAGACATACTGTTCTGCACAACTTTTATGCTGCCAGCAAATGACAGCATTCTAGCCGCATAGCTTACATTGGATGCTTTAGTATACAGCAGAGTGATCTTAAATTTTATCACTTTCACCAGTTACACTTTTTTGAATTATGTTACAAACAAAAAACATTCTCTTACTTCTCTGCAATTATGTACAGTATAAAACAAAACCCAAGGTTTGTGATAGAAATGTGTATGATTTGATCATTTACAGAAGACATCAAATTTTATGAAGTAAATGACAATAATTATTTTATGAGATTAGACTCCTGTTCAGGACTACTTCAACTGACATTGCAGTGTGACACTTTCCAAAAGCATGGGAAAATACATCCAATGGACCAGATCCTCCTCTTTTGCTCCATCTTATGACTTACATGGACAAATCTAATGTCACTGTGAATCCTACATGATCAGATATACGTGTATCACAACTCACTATCTAGGCTTAGCTTGCACTAGAGAAGCACTTAAATGAAATCTGATAATCTTGATATGTCATAAATAATACTTATGGAAGTGCATGTGGTTAATATTCACATTACTGTCAACTGGAAGAAAAAACTGCTGTGAAGAAATGAACATGCAAATCAAATGTTAAAAAATACAATTAAAAAAATCACACTTAGAACTGGGACAGTATACTATAGAGCCAAAAAGGAGAAGTATTATTCCAAACAATAGTGCATGGCCTTTAATTTGCAAACCAAGTCTTTACTTGGGGCACAAAAAGAATGCCCCGGCAACCAGTGCCCCATGCTAGCAGATTCCTGCAGAAGTCCAGGGAAGAAACACAGGTTCTGCAGGAGACTTTCTGATCTCTCTTCAAAGCGATAAACAGTGGAATAAATGTAGTTTTTAAAGGACAGTGCTAGCACAGAGAAGATGTGGTAGAACTGAGAGCCAAACCCTCTAATTTTCCCGTCCTGATTCCAAAGTATCAAAAGAAATTGACAAAAAACCCAAAACAAATAGAAAACACAACAATCCCAGCCCTTTTCAAGTAAGTTATTCCTCTCAACTCTGGTTTCCTACAGAGGATTTCACTGTGAGCAAGAAAATTCTGTGTAACACCAATGCTTCATCAATTTCTGAAATGAAGCATTATGCATACTTTATAGTGCTGCTAAGCCACAATCTGTTTTTTCCCCCCTTATGTTAAAATGGAAAAAGCTGTAATAAGGATCTAGAAAAATTCAAATTATCCAAATACAAGATTTTATCCCACTTGTAAATACCAAATACTCCCCTCCCTTTTTTGTGAGGATATTTCAGACAATAGCCGTCAACCAAAATTCAGTTATTTATGCAGCATGGGCTCCCTTAAAACAACATTGTCAAACATTCAAATTATAAACACAAGACCTCCTGTGCATCATAAAAGACAGGACAAAAATTCTCATAATATAAACAACACTTAGTTTTACTAGTTTTTTGTAAGTTACATTGCAAGTCACTCATTTCTCCAACATAAATCCCAGATTTGAAAGAAGTCAGACTGTCAGAGAATAGAAATAATTATTGTGACCTGCTTACTATCAATGCTGTGGCCACAGAACAATTCTTAGCATCTACCCAGCAGGACACTCGTCGCTGCAGCTATTAACACCACTAGCAAAGTTGCCAACAACTGAACAGCTCAATGACTGAATGACTTGCTTTTCTCCCTCCCCCACACGAAGAGAAAGTGCTTTACAGCAGCACAGACATCACAGATAAGCTGTAGCAAGGAGTCTTACATGTTTACTGCTTGTTATGTGGCTGTTTGTCAACACAGTGAAAGATTTGTCTCTTCAGGAGCACAAATTATCTTTCAGTAATAGTTTGTTTATTTATTTTCAATTCCTTCATAAGATCACAGGGAGACAGCAACATGTAAAATTAAGGCCGAAATGACTTAAGAGTTTTTCCTCTTAGAGCTCAGTTTTAAGAGTTTGCTGTACTCTAACATCACATATGCTTTGGATAACTGCAAAAAAAAAACAACAGGTGATTTGCAAAAAGTCAATTGGTCTTAACCCCATAGCAACTGTGAACAATATGATCTGACGGTGGTCCTTGGTATAGAAGGTCCACTCAAAGTGAGTGAAGATGAGTAGCTGCATATGAAAGCTTTCCTAGGGAAACAAACACTTTGAAGATCCCTTTCATTCAATAACACAGCACTGGCAATGCTCAGTGGTTGTGTTTATAAAGCAAATTACATTATTATTATGTTGTCCTGCTTCTTTTTTGATTACTACTCTAACTTAGTATATATACTGTTCCATTACAGTATATACTTAGCATATGTACAGTAAAAAATACTGGTCTAAAATCTGAAAATGTCACTCAAGAAATGACAGCAGATGGCTTCTATGCATAAATTTGCAATTAACTTTTGGATTCAAGCAAGGGTCTTTCAGAAAACCTGGCTTATCAAAATATTTTTAGACTTGCACTCAATAGATTCATATGAAGAAGTAACCACCTGCACATCTATCCTTTTCATGAACTATACATGCTCAAAGAGAAAGTTAACAGCTGCAACTGGTTTGCTGGGATCACACCAGAAAAAAGACAAAAGGAAAGAGAAATAAAATTTATTATAAAACATGTTGAAATAGCAATGACTTAGCTGACTTCCTGCTCTGCTGCTCTCGGCAGAACACAATATGACTGAATGCTCTCAGGAAAGCCAAACCAAAATTACAGCATAAGTATGTTGCCACACTAAAATCGCTTTCTCTTGATAATTTCTGGTTTCCAGCTGACAGGATGAGTTTCTTCCGTCTAAAGAGGAAAAAAGAAAAAATCTCATAAGGATTATTTTTAACTCAAAATGCACCTGTAATTAGGGTTTAGTTTCGAATATTACTCACATAGTATATATCTCTATTTTGTATGTAACATTTTAATTACCTAATCTATGTAATTCATTTATCAAAATAAAATTTTATATCATCCCACTGTCTGAAGTACAGGACTTGTTCTGTTTGCGGTTTTTTTGCAATAGGGACAAAAATGAGGTTGCCAATGGCATTTCAGAAACACTGTAGTGATCAAAGCACAGGAACAGGAATTCCAGAGACAGTCCTTCCAGTGATACCTACATCAGTCTCACCAGACGTCACAGTTTACAGTTTGCCCAGCTGCAAATTGGGCAAAACATTCCATATTCCTTTATCTCAGAGTTGCTCCAAGTCTAATATAATGCAAAAATCCCAAGGTTTACTAAAAATCCTTATATTCTTTATATTGAAGACATACTCTGATAAACTACACAATAATCTATTGTCTTCTCCATTAGTAAATTGATTCAGATTTCAGAGTAACAGTTTGAAAATAAGCTATTTACTCTGAATTTTAAAAATTGTCACAGCAAATGACTAATCTAGATCATATGCAGAAGTATACTACATCTTTAAAATTTAATCTTTTTGCTAAATCTTTGTTAATTATTTTTGCTGTTTTAATGAATACAACCACACACAGTCCCCTACTGGCTTCAAAACACAGTATGCATTATTGTATTAAGATTTCTCCAAACTGTATCACCAAGGACATTTGCAGAAGAGTTGATGAACCTGAGACTTATCTGTACTACAACATATAGTAAGAAATTAGGAGTGCAGAAACTAGCTGCCGTCCTCTTAACATTATTACATATAAATTGCTTTCAAGCATTAATAAAAAAGATTACACAAGTCTGTGCACAACTCATTGATATGTGTAACATTTGTTTGAAATATGTTGATTTCATGAAAATACATTAAAAAGACACTTTGACATACCGCAGTATCATCTTCTTTGTATACTTTTATGGTTTTGTCAGCTTCAGCAGTTAGCAATCTGCTTTCTGACTGGTCAAAAACACAAGCGAATATTCCTGATTCACTGTCCAAAGAGCCTGGCTGTACAGCTGCATGTACTCTCTGGAAATTGTAACCAGTTCTCCAGTCCCAAAGATGCATTGTACCATTATCAGCTAAAACAAACATACATACATATTTAGTATTTTAACCACTTAATTTCTATCAGGTTTTTAAAACTAGTATCATGAACAGTCTACTAAAAGTTTCTCTGCAGCTGCCAGCTAGACAAGAAATCCAGATGTTTTGAGAAAGGTGCTTCAACAGTAAAATACTCTAAGGTAACCTCAACTACCTCAACTTATTTTAATTCAGCATCAACTTCTCTGAAGTTGCTGTAGATAGCATGAGGATGTAAAGGGGAAGGAAAATCAATATTCAAATGTTAATTTCTAAAAAACCTCACAAATATCATCACTAAAATGACAGGGGGGGTTATGTGGAGAAGGAACAGGTTTTTCTAAAGCCTCAACTTCTACTAACACAAAAATGTCCTACAAAGATATTCTAGAATAAGAGTCTTCAAAATAATACAGCATGAAATATAAGCCCAATCCAGTATTTTGTAAAGTTCTTGTTCTTACTATGAATGTGCCAGTTGTCAAATAGAGCTTTATCCAAATTTTAAAATCCAGGGCTGCCTTTATAAATATTTAGAAACATAACCAAGGTTAGCTGACAATATGATTAGCTATCCTCCAACTCCTGCTTGGCAAATTTCCATTTTACTCCACAACCCTAACCTACATGACATACTGTATCAAACAGGACCAAGAGCACATGGGACCAAATGTGACTAAACACATTTCAGTATTTCAAAGTGCAACTTAACTGTTATTTTTTGTTATGGACTGGTGACAGATACAGAAATGTGTTTCATAAGTATCTGCTTCTGCAAACTCATGGAACTGATCTTAAACTGTTCTATCACTTGTGATCCTGTGAATTGAGTCACATCCTTGTTTACAACTACCCAAAAGATGAGACAAGCAAAAACAAGAGGTGAAAACTCAGTCTCTGCAAGTTACGTGGAACGACACAGTCTAGCCTTTTAATTCACTTTCCTCTGACTGCTAGAGCTCTCCCAGGACAATCTTGTGATTAAGCAACTGGTCTAGACCCTCAGAGATTTGGGTTTCACCTCCTGCTTTACATCTGGTTTCCCATGCAATCTTGGACTCTTTCTCTAGAGCTCTGCTCTCAAACAGTAAAATTAGCACTTCCTTTTTCCACATTATTTACTCATTTCTTGTTTACAAGAGCATCTACATTAAAAACACACTTACCATCTCCGTCCTATGGAGACACAATGCCTTAAAAAAAGATCTGAATTCAATTAGGATTTGTACAATCTACTTTCACAGAAGCTTGTCACTAAAAAAGGTCTACACATGTACTTTGTCTAGTACAAACATAGAACTCTCAGAATCATCATAGATTATGGTTTTAGTAACACATACTCCCACCAAAATATTTTTATTACAGTCCTTGAGTAACTGATATATAGAAAAATGCAACCTGCAATATGAGATAACAACTATTCTTAGATAAACTTATTCACGATCAGATGCAGTAAGCATTCAGGATTCTCCTCCTATTCCCATAACAGATATGTAAACACAAACTAGTAGTTGTCAGACTTTGAGGGCTCAGATCACTAACAGTACTCTAATGTATTAGGTGATTATTAAATTCATGAAGCTTTTGAGTGAAAAAATTAAATCAATGTGTCACAACAGACACAAAATCCTCCCAGAATATATGTAGACACTGGAGCAAGGGGCTAGTTTCTTAATTTCAGAACACTTGAACATTAATATTGCTGACTAAACATGGTTTTGCTCCATAGAGCCAAATTAAATTTGGAGATTAGCTATCAATCTTTTAAACAATACAAAGATAACATCAGAAAATGTGTGCAAGAAACTTTGAGACAACAGAACCAATGCATTTGTGCTGCATCAAAAACAGGGAAGAGTTCACATAGAAGTGGTACAGCAAAGCGTTAGTGAGATGTTTCTACGTCCTCTATCCATTCTCACTGCAGCACTATGTTACTAGAAGCAGCCCACAAAGAGCCAGAAGTCTCCCAGGCAGCTTCCAGTTACCACACCACTCCTAACGAGACACTAATGATTCAGACTCAGGAGATCCTGGAAGATGGACTCTGGAGCCTTGCAGCAGCAGCTAACTAAGAAACCTCTTCCCTGCAGCACATTAAAAGTCCTTTCAAACATTTTTGTGCATGCAGCTCAGAAACATCCAAGAAAATAAGTGGCCTTACTCACTATGAAGTTGTATGCTGTAGCAGGCTTACAGGCCCAGGTAAAGGAGAGCTCAGCAAGCATCTTTGTCTAAAGACCTCCAGCCATGTATACATGGGGGAGCAGAGGGGGAAATATGAACATTTATTTCTCATTTTACCTCCTGAGACCAGGACACCATCGGAATTTACAGCCAGCGTGTTGATAATAGCATTGTGACCAGATAGGTTCTGAATGAAGTTTCCATCTGGGAATTTCCACTGCTTAATATTATCTGGAGAACCAGATGCAAATGTGTAACTGAAAGAAAATAAGCACAGTATATTAAAGTTCAAAACAGCTGTACAGATAGCAAATGCCCTTCATTGAAAGTACCATGAAATGCTAGTTGCCAAGTTACTAAATGCTAAAACTGCTTCTGACATTTTTTACTTTGCACAAAATGAAGCCATTTTATGAAGTCATGAATTACCTGTTTCCTTTCTGTTCCATAGACTACCTAAACTTTATAAATTCTATGCCAAATAGGATGTTAATATGCAAACAAACATTCAAAATGCACATAAATTTATGTCAGCTGTTATTCTGGCAAATATTCAGGTATAAGGGCACCAAAGGTATCAGGGAAAAAATTGGCTAGTCCTCTAAAACTGCACAACCAAGGATAAAGCACTACAAAAAAGGGAACTATCGAAGACAATTTGTTTTGCCAAATTACCTTAAAATAATTAGTTCCCTCATTTTAACATGTGGAAGCAGTTAACAAGGTTATTTGGGTAGCACAAAAAAGCCTGGAGGAATATTTTCAGCTGCCACAAATAGACAGCAAATCACTTAGATGTTAACAGATTATTAGGAAAAATACTGGAATATTAAAAAATAGAAATACTGAAATAAGAGATACTAGGTTGACAGTTGCTACTGCTTGATAAAAACACTTCAAGTTTCTCCCCCCCCTCCAAAGAGGTATGATTGACAAATCAAACCTAGTTTTACTTATATTCTGAAAAAAATTCAGATTTTTCTCTGCTATAGCTAACAGGCATAGCATGAGATTTATATAATTTTTATAATATAATAATTTTTTATAATTTTTTCTGATCTGAAAAGACCAGAAAAATGGATCATAATTAATTCATATCAAAGATTCTGAATTCTGAAGCACTGCAGTTTTTTGTGAATTCCTTTTCTCCGTTGTTTTAATGGAGATTTATCTGAACAGGCAACTGTTGATGCACCAAAATACAGTATATAAATTCAGAATACTTCCAACAACACCTACTTCAAAGATTAAATACTCACAAGAAGTTTCTTTTTAAGATTAGATTGCAATGCCTTGTGCAGTGAACCACATGTTCAAAAAGATCCTCCTAACAATCAATTACATATTTATTATTAGTTTTACAAGCCCCATGTTGCTGGTTTCTGAAGGACTACAAAGGCACATACATAAGTTCTGTGGGATATAAGACATTCTCAGGATTGCTAATGTACCCAGTGCAAATACTTGGGGAGCACAATCAGCATAGTAAAGGTATTTGAGAACTGATTGTACATTTTTACAGCATTCTAAGCTCATTAATTTCTCATATTATTACACCCTACCATTCAAAATCACTCACATTGACCTTCTGTCACCACACAATGTTATGAACTGTGAAAGAATGAGGAAAACTTACTGTCTTGGATGTAGCACTACTGCTCTCACAGATTTCTTGTGATTTGTCAAAGTAACACGAGTTTTTCCTGCCACTAAATCCCAGAGCCGTATGGTAGTATCATGGCTGCCTGCAATGAAAGGAAATCAAAAATAGCAAAAACCATCATATTGATTCTATCATCATTAGTATTTTGATAAAGTCAAAACTTTATATCTGAAAGACTAAAATATTATTAAAGTCTGTTACAAAAAGATGATACTGCCATCTCAGACAAGAAATATACTGGGTTGTAAGAGTCTTTTTCGGCAGTTTGAAATTCAAGGAGACCTACGTAGTTGCACAACAAAGCTAGCTTTTGACATAATGGGAAAGAAGATGAACTTTATATTTAACCATAGTATCGGACACTTCTTAGCTGACTTGGGGAGAACCGTAAAATATCACAGAAAATGCAAGTCTCAATGCCTACTACAACAAAAAATGTAAACACCAGAAACAAAAGTAGTGGAGAAATAAAACATTCAAACAACACATAGCTGGATTTGCTTAAACATACCATTAGTAGTATAAAATAACCATTGCGTGGCCCACTTTCCACAGAAAACCAAGAGAAACTGAATAAACTAACAAAGGTAACATTACAAGCCACACAATTACTGAACAAATACTTTCATGATTGTGAAACCATGCCCACTGTACCTGTAATAATTTGTGGTTCTGCAGCTTGGCATTTCACCGTTGCTACTGCATTTGTGTGTCCTGATAGTGTGTGCACACTGGCTTTCGTCCTTACGTCCCAAATCTATGAATTCACAGTAAGTCAGTCAGAGGTCAATAACAGGTGCATATTCAATCCATTTTAGGCACTGTCATTGATCACATGAATTCCTTGCCATAGTTCCACAGCTTAAACAATAGTATTTAGGTTGTTTTTTTCATGCAACAATTAGTCACACAACTGCCTCAGCTGGCAAATTTCAAGGGGAGCAGGGAGCCTGCCACTGAATTTCTAGACATACAGATAACTTAGTCACCATAAACCCATACAATCTTCTAAATGCAACAAAGTGATCCTATATATATATATACACACACACACGCTATTAGTCTACCTACTAAAGAAATAAAACGTTATCCTGAAGTGACACTACATTTTTATGTATTCAGGCTTCAGTTTTTATCAACAGTGGAAGACAAAGTTAACAAGTCATCTTAATATATTCATCTTGATTCATGTTAACTTTTGATAGGTATTCACTTTTACAAATGGAAGATGTTGAAACAGACTGACATACCAAGACATTAAAGCATAACAGTGCTATACTTACTCGTGCTGTTGAATCTCTGCTACATGTTACCAGTACATCTATTGTCGGATGCAAGTCTAAACCATAGACAGCACTTAGATGACCATGGTAATGTCTGATAACCTAGATGAACAAAAACCACACGCTAATGGGTATTTGAGACAATATTCTAAATGCTTTTTCTATTTGCCACCACCACTTAATTCCAATTAAAGAAAGTACAGCTCACCTTATTGTACTCAAGATCCCAGCATTTCACTTGCTTGTCTTCTCCACAAGAAAAGAGGTATGGACTTCTTGCACTTACTATCACCCCTCGTACAGTACTGATGTGTCCCGTCAAAGACAATTTCAATTTACCACTAGCAAGGTCCCAAATCTGCATCAAAATATGTATTTTGAGGTAAACCAGTAAAAGCTATACATTGATATTCTGCATAAAAAGCCCAGATGTAATTGATCCTGCTGCATTTTAAGTTAAAAATTACAGTAACAAAGGTTTGCCCTCCAGCTACTACCATGTAACAAATGAAATCTCAAGTAGTAATACTCCACAAATCCTTTGTGACTAGGTAAGAAAAAATGGTCTGCAGTTCTTTATTCCACAAGCAGTAACTAAGAAATTGTTTCCAAGGGCTGAAAACTTATTTAAATAAGAGAACAAAAAAACACCCCCAGCAAACCCTAGTGATTTCTTCCAACCTCTTACCTTTATAGTTCTGTCAGCAGAGCCAGTAACAAACCACTGATTTCCTGGTTCTACTGCAATGCATCTTACCCAGCCCAGGTGACCACTGATAACCTTTAGAAAAAAAAAATTTCTAAATCAGAAATATACATACATCTCTGAATATAATTTTCATTCTTCACTGGAATTTGTTAGTATTCACCAAGAAACACATGCTCCCCAAAAAGTCAAATGTGAAATTAGGTTTGAAGAGAACTTGATTTCTACTTTAGTTAAGTGAAGAGACTAATAGAAATTCATGTCACACACCAGACTTGGGGAACTCGCAGTACAGAAAGATCCTACTCCTATAAGCAACTTTCAAATCCTTTGAGAGTCCATAACACTGTGGCTCAACACTTGAGGCTTTGCAGAGAAAGACTGTATTTAAGCACAAGTTCCTCATGCTGCTGTAGAGTGCTTACACAGTAATAAAGAGCAATTATATAAAATCTTGGCTATTAAATCACATTGCCATACAATAGCTACCTCTTAAGCACACCACCACCTCCTTTTCCCCAAATCAGGGGTAATATGAGTGTTAAAAACTTTCCGGTAACACAGTACTGGAGGTGGATGTCACAAGAAAAGCTCTACCAATACATGCCTTGTTTCTCTAATTTCTCCAAAGTCAGAGAGTTAAAAATCAAAACACATATTTGTGTTCCAGTTTCACTGGACGTCATATTTCATGTACTGTCATACAGCTCATTTCAAAAGATCGAAAACACAACAAAAGTTCTTAAACAGAAATAAAGCAGAAATACTTTGGAAAGCTAAAATGGACTCTTCTGACTGGATGACACTACAGCCACATACACTTGAGATGGCTGTCTAGATTTCTTCATAGTCTAGGAATAGGAACGGACATTTCCAGGGGAGAAATCTAAGACATAATTCGTCTGACCTATTTTAAGTCTCCATCTTTCACAAGTGACTTCAAACCAAGCTTAGGAAGACCAGTTAAAATGTAGAACTTCAGCTATACATAAGATGAAACCCACGTTTGGTCTTCCAGCTATGCTTCTATTCCTGAGTTGCTTGAACAAGCTTTTGTCCTATTCAGGAAGAATTTTGATAGCAAGCTTCCACTAAAACTGCTGGCATGTAGAATTAGTACAGTGACTTGAACTGTATTTACAGTCTCTCAAAAGAAAGTGCTCCTAACAAGTAGGCATTTTTCATTTGTTTACCTTAAATCTCTCATAGGTTTATTTCAGTACCTTTTTTCAAGTGGCATTTGCTTTAATGTGTATATAGAGCACGTTCTAATACCGCTGTATTTAGAAAACCTATATATTCCTTTGAGCCCAAGTGGTTTTCAAGAAATTACTTTGAGATTAGCCTTAAGATTTATGAATAATACGGGATTCAGGACTCTTCTGAAGATCTAAATGCCTACATATGGTGCTATATTTATATGAACAGTGCTAAAACAATACAGTTCTGATACTAGAGCATGAGATTTTTAACTATCATGAAAGCCTAACAATCCAAAAATAATATTCACCCTCTCTCAGACAAAATATGAAATTGCTTAAGTTTCATAGTAAAAAAATCAGCTCCTTAAGAAAAAAGTACACATTCAAACAGATGCACCCGAAGAGTTAAAAAGATCTGAACCTATACAAATGCTTGGAGATTTTCCCTTCAACTCAGCTACCCTGCCATACTCATCACCAAAACATTTAAAAATATGAGATTTTGGGGGAGTGGCTATTATTACTTCCTAAGAAAAAGGCAGATTAGACTAATTCAAAAACACAATTAGCAGTCAAGCAATCTAAACTGCAGACATAATTTGTGACTAAAGAATTCAGCTTTTTCCCCCCTCCATTTTCATAGCAAGTTAAAGAAGTCTCACTGACTGCCTTTAAGTGTTTTTGGAGATAATTTCATTATGTTAACATTGCTAGAGTATTTCTTTAACATGTAATTAGTTTCAAATTTTGCACCTTGTCTTTTGAGTTCCTCTACCAAAGAATCTGACTAGAAAAGAAAAAACAAGTTCTGTAATGATTTTATCATAACACAGCTAAACCTACATAAACAAAAGGGTAAAAATAATATTCACAAAATAATTTACTAAATAGAATGAAAAATGTTTGTAATCTAATCTCTTTGTTATTTAAGGAAAGAATGTGCATATACAACTTAGTTATAATCACTTTTCATCTGATTTCGTTTTTGCGAATGGGATCAAAAATTATACTTTGAGGTCTTTATAGGACATAAAATACTAATTTAATTTTACATGCACGTTCATGTCATACATTTGTAACTTACTCTGTACAGTTTCCAAGGTGGATGCCACTGAGGTTTGGGCATGGTTGGAGCCTTCTTTGCCATTAATGCAGAATTTTTGTTTCCACCAGCTTCCACCATAGCCTGTAATTTAAAAGGAAGGTTACTCTTACACTTCATAACTTACCTCTTTGCATAAAGCCTAAAGCGCTCTGACACCTCAATACGGATTAAATTTAGTCGGTCAGGAGATGTCCACACAACACATGCATGAATCCAGAAGCAATCTGGTGAACACTACGTACTTTTCACGTTAGATGTGCGAACTCACCACGGACATCCCAGGAGGCTGTGAACGCTCAGATATTCCAGCATGTCTGTAAATATCACCCACGCCAGCAGCTGTCCGATTTGCATCCAACCTAGGTTGAATGAAAAAGATTGATGAATTGGAATCAACTTTGTCTTTCACTAAGTAAGCAATAAGGTATCAGAGCTGCATCCAGTCAAGTGCTGTGCACCTCCAAGGATGGAGACTCCACAACCTCTCTGGGCAAACTGTTCCCATGCCTGACCACCTCAAGGCAAAAAAGACACCCACAAAGCCTCACTTTTCTCTCATATCTAAACAGAATTTCCCTTGTTCCTACTTCCACCCATTGACTCTCATGGCATTTAAGAAAAAAAAGCACAGAAAAGTGATGCCTGGCCACACTAAAAGTAGTTTATTTAAATATTTTAAATCAGAACATTCAAAATACTCAAAGTAGCTCTTATCCTGACTTCTGTGTTTTATTTGAAATTCCCATAGATAACAAAAGTGTTAATGAAGTAACACAGCAGTACCTGGACTGAGAAGCAGGGAGTGCTACGGCTAAGGACTGTGCTGCAGATTCACTAGGCATCCTCTGGACCTTAGTATCTGCTGTCAGAGCCACACCTTGAAAAAAAAATAACACAGCAAAAGCAAAGACAACTATTAAAAAGAAAATCCAGAAAAGTGTACTATACAAAGACATATATATACACATACATCTGCAAACAAGGGCTTGTCACACCCTCGTAATATTAAATCCCACCATTCAATGACATTATTTTTCACAAGTCAAACCTACCAGAATTTTTATTTTGGCCCAAACTCTTACCATCTTGTTTCTACTACATACATAGGTATACAATTTCTAGAGTAGAAAGCAGTATGATTCTGTCACTGGAAACAAAAAAGCCTAACTAGGAGCAGAGTCCATCTTTTCATCCAGCCTCAACTACTACGGAAATCCAAACATCACAGAAAAAACAGGATCTTGAGAAGTATTTGCTAACTTAGGTTCTTTAGTGTAGTTTATTATGGCGTCCCTGTGTGGTGGCTGGTATCATGCAGTGGTGCCAGAACTACAAAAGGGTCAGTCATACTGAAGTGAGTTTCAGACTACAACTTATAATTTATAGCCTCATCTTAAAAGAAGATCACTTAAATTTAAAAAACTCTTTACAAAACACAGTTTTGGTGCAGACTGGTGAATTTACTTCACTTCCATTTCTGTATTTCCTGCCCTAACCAAAGTTCTGGCAGTTGGCAACAAAAATAATATTTGGGTGAGATATCCAGGTTAAAACAAGAAGCAACAATAAAACAAATCTAACTTTTAACCATGACCTATCTGATTCTATTAAAAGAACACTGAACTTGAGGGAACCTCTGTGAGCAAGTCTTGTCCCCCCAGTTATAGTCAACTATGCATGTTTTTTCAAAGGCTGAGGGTCCATTGAACACTCAGAAATCAAGCCACAACACATTTCCCACCGTACTTGTAATAAACTGAAGCACTAACAGTAAAAGATCAACAGCTAAGACTAAACTGCTACGAGGAGACAGCAGGATTGATCAGTAACAGTGACAATTAGCATGGCCAATGTCTCAACAATGAAACAGAACCCTTCGAAGCACAGACAAAAAACAAATGACACTGAAGTTATAAGACCTTAATGTCAATTTCTCAGAGCAAGGTGGTGATGCCTACGCCTTTCTACTCTGGTGATGAAAAGCAGGACACATTCCCTCTTTTCACTGAGCTTCCTTCTAGCTGGAACCTCTCCTCCTTGCTTACCACAAAATTCTAAGAGCAGCTCTGCCACAACAGTGGAGGCACCAGGGATCCGTGGGTCTCAGCAAGCTCTCTAGGAGAAAGGGGACCACAATATGGGAGAAGGGATTCCTAGAACATTTTTGTGATGTTGCCACAGGAAGTGAAATCTCACAGAAATGAATGACCATCTCACAGCAAGCTCACATCCATTGAGGCTTAGTGAGAAGACACTGCATCTGTACCTAAATCTTCCTCCTATCTCCTATCCCAGAACATTTATCAGCAACAAAATTCTCTGCACCAATGCTATGAAAGACTCCAATGGCATTTCCTAGTACTATCAGCTACGGATTCAAAGCAACAGGAAGCCTGCTCCTGCTAGGATGGATGACACCTAGTTCTGACATGAAGGCAAAAATCCCAGGCAAACACTCACAGAATTTTACTTACCAGGTCCAGGTGGGTATGGATGTGTACCAGTTATCAAATACTCAAGTTCTTGTCCTAAATGGCAACAAGATTCCGTATTAATAATAAAATTTTATACTGCACTGCAAATGATGTACTCAGACAGGACATACAGGAAAACAGAGCAGGTCATACACAGCAGGAGAAACCAGCAATCACTTCTAATGTACTACACTTAGACATTTCTTATTTTCATTAATTTCATTTGTTCTGGTTACCTCAGTTTTCAAAAACTCAAGAGTAAAATAACATTTTTTTAAATGCTGATGCCACTTGTTATCAAGAGGGACTCTCTCCCAAAAGAAAAATCTTCATACTGCCAAAAATGCCTTCTAAAGTAGGATTCAAGTACACAAATAGCACGGGTGTCTGAAACCTAAGCTACTCATGACAACTGATTGTGCATGGTATTGGAAAAAAAGGTCCTGCTATTAAAATTTTTCATTCCCTCTCAATACCTTTTCTTCTCAGAATACTTCCAAATAAAGTACACTAAAAAAGAAACCTCATTAAAATAAGGCAGCATTTGGCATTCTTTAGAAGGTTCTGTATGGGATCTACCCAATACATACATATTTTATATGTAACCAAACATAGGTTAAAAACACAGACTTAAAATAAAGATTTTCCTGGTTTTATAGCTGCACAGCTGAAAAATTTCTATGAAACAAAACTGAAAAATAAAAAAACCTAAAAGACCATGTCTTTGACCATCATGAACTTGTAAAAAAGAGAAATACATTACTGATCTTCCTCTTTCTAGCACCTAAGTACAACACACACTAATGTTACCATAAAAATTACTCATTTTACTAATGAGTTACTGTAAAAATTCCACAGCACCCTGTTACTCCTTTGTTAAAACAAACTTCCTCCTTGTTGTTAATCACTTACTTCCTGTGGACCCTAACAAGAAAAATACCAAATAATGAGAAAAATGGTATTTTGATTTCTGTCTTTATCTCTGATGGATTAATATTGGACTGCATTCTTCAAGATTTTACATCAGTGAAACTGTCACAAAAGAAAGGGCAAATATACCACTAAGAGTAAACTAACCTTGATTTCCAGAATACTGTTTGTGTCCATAAGGATCCCCGGTGTTTGGGCCTCCTTTCTCTCTCAAGTTCTCTTTAAGAGTAGGCATGTGTAACACTGAGCCGTACTCTGTACGCAGCTTGACTGCCATCTTTACTTTATGACTGTTGGAAGAGTAAAGCACAATCCTGATTAAACCCCAAGTTTTGAATTAAGTTTTTAAATACTTTAGAGAAGGTTTATACAACTTACTTCACAATTCTAGTATTTTTACTTCCCTCAAAACTACACTGTTAACTCTACAGAAACATCTGAACTTCTGACTTGGAGCAATCTCTAACATAATTTAAAACTTCGAGACATACCAGTAATTCACCAATTGCGGTACTTACCTTTCTTCATCTAATGGAATAGGCTTGGCATTATCTGCTACAAACATATCATGGGTTCTCTTCAAAGATCTGAACACAAGTGTGTGCACAGAATGCTTCTGGACTTCCTAAAATAAATAAAAGAATATTTAAATACATTTGGACACAATTAAAAATGGAAACATAAACTGAACTCAGTAGTCATTTCAGACTTCAGTACTGTTAGATGATACAGCACTATTTAGTTCACAGAAAACACTGCTGCTCTTGGAAACTAGAAAATTGGGTTTATCTGTTAACTGTTTTAATTCAGTGTTTACTCAAAATAACAGTCCCTTTCCTAGAAACTGCCAACACTTTGAAAAGCAAGTCAAAAACTTTGATCAAACTTTCTATATTAACACCTGCGTGACAAATCCACGAGTATGCAAGCTTCTTCCCTCATGCTTTCCAGTTCTGTTTTCATACTAAGGCAATAAACACTCCTGTAACTTTTATTTCACTACCACCACACAAAGAACAAGGCCAATCATCGGCTTCTGTGCATAGTGTCACCTTACGTAAGCACAGCACAGTTTACTGAGAAAAAAACTTGGGATCAAACCCAACAATATTTATTTTCCTTTTATAATTTTTGTTACTAAAATCAAGACATTCTTAAAATCTCATTCAGAAAGTAATAAGCAGTATTAAAAAGCTAGTAACTTTATATAGAGAGTATTTGCTTATCAACAGCATGATTCAGCTTTTTAACAGCATTTTTCTCCCAATAGAAAAGAAAATCATTAGAAATTTCAGTCTGCTTGCTGAGGTACAACACCAAACTCTCTGCATACCTGTATGACAGCAAACTGGAAGCTATATAACTTCTGGCATTGGATATCACTCAACTGCCCAGTCTCCAAAATTCATTACACAGATGCTTTCTCTGTTCAGCTCTCTGTAGGTTCTGTTTTCCTGCCCTGAAAGCTGTCCACTCACCAATCCATTTTGCAGAGGCTGTTACCCTCCTAACTCGGCAGCACCTACACAAAGTTTTTTGCCCTGGCTCAGTGAGCTCCTGCAAGCTCCAGGTATTAAGTAGGACACACACCCTCCAGCATTTGGAACAGGGTTAGGAATTTCATACAACTGGAGAAAGAAATAAGAACTACAGTAGCTAATTACTACTCAACAACAGCAGCTGTTGAAATCACCACACAAGTAGTAGGTAACACAATGCCTCCTCAATACAGAAGAAGCATCTACAAGTATTTTTGACAGAGATACCACTCTGTAAAAAACCGGCTAGTAGCGTTACATGGGGCAGCAGTCTTTGCATCTTCTTCCATGCTCCTGACAACAACACTCCCTTTTAGAAGTGCATAATATTCACCCCACAGTAACTACTCCACGGCTTATAAAACCAGCGGCCTTCTCCCCAGCTTTACTTCCAAGTCCTCACAAAAAAAGCCACCGTTTTCTTCACTAGCTAACAAAACCAGTAAGTCACCAGAGGGTGGGCAGCACGGCATCCCCTCCTCAGTCCCCAGCACCAATTCCGCACCCGGCATAAGTCTGGCAAAGCAAAACTGCTGCCTGCTACTTACTCCTGCCCCAGCCCCACAGAGCCCACGGCCGCGCACCACGGCCCCCGCGAAGCAGAGCCCACAGCCCCGAGACCCGCGAGAAACACCCCTCTCGCTTCCTGCCCGCAACTCGCTGCTCCCGGGGGCGGACTGGGCAGGGGCTGGGAAGGCGGAGGGACCGCCACGGCCTATCCCCACAGCGGCGCCTTCGCACCAAGGGGGAAGTCAGGGTGGGGGGTGCGATGGGGCCCTCGGTGGTCGCTTCCCTCTCCCGCCCGGCTCCGGCCCCCTCCCGGGCCCAATCTGCCCCGCTGCCCGGCAGCGCTCTCCAGTCCAACCCGGGGCGCCTCAGCGGCGAGGCAGTGAGGATGCAACGGCCCAGCGGCGGGCCGACCCCCCTCGCCATACCTCCACCATGGCGCCGGCGAACTACCACCACCACAGCTCTCGGCGGGCCGCTATGGAGGCGCTTCCGGCGCCTACCCCGCGCCGCACAGGAAATGACGTTTCACAAGCGCGAGAGGCGGGTTATATAAGGGGGCGGGGGGCTAGAGGGGGCGGGGCTTACCAGCACCCTGGCGGCGGGCTGGGGACCGCGGGTTCGAGCCCCGCGGGCGCTGTGGGAGCGTGCGGTCCGCCTCGGGGGGCGGCGCCCAGGCGGGACACTTACGGGCAGCCCCCCCCCCCCAAACGCCGTCCCCAAACGCGACGTGAGGGCTGCAGTGACGGGTACCGACCAGGAGAGCGCAATATTCAGCTTTCTGAAAGGCACCTGGTGTTTGACTACAGCCTGCCCCGGGGCGATGAGGGAGTAGGTGACATCGCTGCAGCGGTTCCCCACGCTGAGAGACTGAACATGCTCTGGTCAGCCTGGTTTTGTGGAAATCCTTGGCCTTCGCAATTGTTTTGGGTCGTGCAGCTACAGCTTTTAAGTGGTGTTTTCTGTGTGAGTTCTCGAGGATAAAACCTGTTCGGGGAACCAGACAAAGTGAGGGGCATGTGGAAAAACAGTCCTGGGACTGAAATTCTACCTCGAAACAAGATAAAACAGGGTGATAACGGGACGCTAACCGTTATACCTAGTAACTGTCTTTTGGAAAACGTATCTTTAGTTTAGGTCCACAAGATGGCCTTTTGATGAAGACTGAAGTTGCGTGTGAACGAGCGGGCAAGCCCTGCGCCTCATGTCAAGGCGCACGTCGTGCAAGGGCAGAGGTTGTAGTTCTTGTCCAAATGTGTCCTGATACTCCAGGAGGTTTTTCACTTGCACAACAACCAAACGCATATGTGCAAATTGCAAATAGGCATCTACTTTCTTCACATACACACATCTGCTCTTAAATTCAAGAAGTCTTGTCCTCTCGAGCTAAAGCTGGGATTTGGCAAGCACATCTTTTGCAGTCCCACCATCATGTTGTTGTTCTTTACCATTACACCAGACACGATGTCTGTCTGTGTGCCTGAGCTATGAAGAGCTTGCAAACTGATTTCAGCTAAAAATAATCCCGTGTAACACCTGTTGGTTCAAACTTGCCCTCTTTATTAGCCACAGGATGGCATTAGTCTGGGATTATTTCTGGCAGGCAAATTGCCTGCTTGACGTAATGACCATGCCTTCTCTTTTCTGGAGCTGATGGATCATTTCTGGTGGCTGCACTGGTGTTTATATTAAGTTATTTCAGATACAGTGATAGCTAAAAATGTTCTCCAAGTGGCTTCAACCCCCAGTCCCTGATCTGGGGTTGAGGTGGGGGTGAGATGTCCATTACCCTGTGCCACTAATGGAGGAGCAGCATTGCCAGCTCTGTTTCAAGCCAAGCCAGCCGGGTTTCATGTTTAACGTGAGGATTTATTTTGGTAGTCCCTCTGGTCATGCTGGGGATCCCTCCTGGGTTTTGGACCTTCCAGTAAAGGTCAGCATGGCACCTCGAGGAGGGGGAGCATCGTCCGTCCTTGCTTAAATTACAACCTGGAGTGCAAACTCCACGGGGCAGTGTGTCAAAATGGGGCAAATCTGTTGTGTCCTCCTGGGCTGGTGAGGTTAGATTGAAGATACACAAGGTTTAAAAGGAGATTTTGGGGTCAAGGGGTTTCAAAGAGTTGGGGGTTTTTTAAGTTTGCACACAGAGTAGTGTGTGCCTGTTGATTGGTCAGTTGGCTGATCGGTGGATTTGATGTGTGGAAATGGTTTAAGGGCTAATCTCTGGCAATATATAGAGTGTCATAATATAGTTGTTTCCTTTCTATTGTCTATTGAAAGAAATCAGGCTTATTTTTACTGCCTTTTTAAAGGAAACCAAATCTGAAATATAAACTCATGTAGCAGTCCTAGCAAAAAATTCTCCATTTCTATTTTGCAAGAAAGCTTCACTCCTATGTGCTGTTTATTGCTGTTATTATTAGTGTTCACATGGCCCTGTAGTTGTTCTCATTTTTTTACAAGTAAACATTCCCCTCAGAAATTTATAATCTCAGCTTAGTGTCCTTGTAATGCTTTAAAAAATCAGAGAACAAATTAATCTCTGTAATAATTTAATATTTTTTTTTCTACAACATTTAGTCTAAGGTGAAATATAGTCCCAGAACTTGCATAAATCATGTCAGCAATATTAATTAGGATAGGCACTTAATTCATTTTCTCGATTATATGCAGCTACTTGATGTCTTCTTGCATGTCAGCTACCGCTGCAATTCTGGAAATAATAAGCTGTATTTTTTTGTAAATCACTACTTAGAAGAGGTGACTAGCAAGTTGCACGTTCTTTTAGTGCTGTTTTAAGGCCAAAGTGAACAGCCCCACTCATTAATGTTTAAGAACTTGCTTGTTCCCAGAACATGAAGATAGCATTAATTCTCATTTATGAGAAACCTTTGAAGTAATATTTGTTACCAGTAAAATCAAGAAATGAGGCTGTTCATCTCAGCAAAAGTGAACATTTGAGTTTACAGTATTCTTTTCGTAGTAGGACACTATTACACCATCAGTTGTTTAAAAGGACATTTCTAAATCTGCCTGCTATTTTTCAATTTAATTTAGTAAACACTATAGTCCATCGTGGTCCAAGAAGGTTCTGTTCCCCCACCCCAAGACCACCTTGGAGGGTACACTCAGCTCTGAAGAGCCGTGATCCCGCGACCGTGACTCGCCTGACAGGGGTTTGTGTAACGAGGGTTGCACCACTGGCAGACACGTCGGCACAACAAGCACAAGCGGCGGCGAGCAAATAGTCATTCCTCAAAACACACACATACGCCTCTGCCAGTAAGTAAGTGCCTTTTCAGTACAAAAATACTGTACAAAGAGATGTCCTGGAACACCATCAGGTCCATGTTGTATAACTACAGTTCCTAATAGCAGGTGTGTGGTGGTATCACTACCACGTTAAGTCCGGGAACAGCTTCTCATTAACCATGGGAGTTGGGGGAGGGAATATGATGGAAAAAAGATTAGGTGTCCCATTTTGAAGAGAAAGCCTCTTTGACATCATTTTTTGGTTGTTCATTCAAGGCTTCATTCAATCCTTGGAAAGTGTCAACCTAACTGTAATGGTTGCAAGCATGAGAGAAAATCACATCTTGTAATCAGCATGCTACCTAACGTAGATTAAGTTCTGCTGCCAAAATGTTTTACTATATATGCGTATGTTTGCCAGTATAGATTGCTCTGTATGAGGTTCCAGATTTGGTTTTTTGCTGATAAAACTCTCCAGGCAAAACCTTTGCAGCATAGACAAGGCCTCTGCTGACCAGAGGAGCGGTCGGACGATCCCTGTCCTGGGTCCTCTGCTCATTGGACACATACATGTGTTGTATGGAGACACAACCACCCAAGTCTCTTGGGTGACCCAAGCGAATGAAAAGCACCTGAGCTGGCAGGGTCAAAGGCTGAGTTTCAAAGGGGAAATCCCACCTGAAGGCAGACGAAGCCTGAGGGTTTCCCGTGCTGGGACTCTGCAGCAGGCTTGGGGGCTCCCACGCCAGCCCCTGTCATCCGGTCCCCGACACCGTCTGCCATGTTTCTTCATAGGGGTGCGAAGGGTACTTAATGCCTGAAGAAGGACGCTGCAGAACATGGTGAGAGTTTCAGAATGGATTTAGGACAAATATTGTACATTTAATTAAGATTAGTTTGGACTGAGCCAGGATAATTTAAGAGTAAGTTTCTAGCTCAGGACTAGTGAGAACTTGTTTTAGTTCCGCTAGACCATGAGCTACCTGTAAGCCCTGGGCAAGGGGTCAGCATCACTGTGTCCCTTCTTTATACGTAAGATGAGGGTGACTGAACATCCCTCGGAGGTGCATGGTGGGAAGACTGCGTTTAAAATTGGGAGATGCCCAGAATCAGTGATAATATCTTGGCTAGCATCTTTAAGTGGAAATAACGTGTTAACAATGTCAATTTGGGCCTCAGGCAGATTTCTTCAATGCCTGTAGTGAGAAGTTTGTGTACTTCCAAATTTAATAGTGTTGGTGATGTCCTCATGCAAGGGATCAAATTCAGTGGAGGAAGAGTGCCTTGAGCCATGGCTGATTTTGGTCCAAGCTGTTTAATAATTAAACCAGTCAGGTTAAACAGTTTTCATATTTCGGGAATCTCCATTTACTTTACAAGAACTCTGAAAACAGCATGAACACAGGAAAAAAAGCCCTAAAACAAGCAATTGTAGCTGTTCTCATCTCTGTTTATCGCAAAATCTCCCGCTCCATCAAGTTGGTCTTTGAAATGGAACCTCAGCCTATGGTTTGCATCTCTTCATGTCTTCAGACATCAATTTGAATGACTTCAGAAACGTGTGCTGTCCCTCATTTGGCACATTATGTTTAATTCAGTATATTACTTACATTTACAATGCACAAGAAAGTCACAGGATATGCAGACACTGAAATATTAAAACTCTGCTAATATGAGAGCCATATTCCTACAAAGCATCAGAAAGCATGTTTGAGTATTCCACTATGATTACGAATAACTTCATGCTGTATTCTTTTAAAAGATTATTAAAAATATTTAAATAATACATGACACATACATTTTGTATTAAAAAAGAAAAACAACAAATTAATGTGGAAAATTTAATTATTTTAATTAATTTACAATGTCACATTTCCAAAGTAATAGAATAGCATTGTTTTATGCTTACAATATTGATCTGATCTTTAATTAGAGCTAAACAAGGTTTTCACTCAAAATTATTAATGTAATGAACATAATATACTCTTTTTTTTAATCTTGTACTTAAAGAGATCCAAAGGCTTGCATCAGAACTATATCCAGGCACCATCAGAACTATTTAGAAGAATGCAACAATCTGTATGATGCAAGTTTAATTCAAATTTAATATAATATTTCTGAAACTTTCAAATTATCAGCAGGGAGAAAAAAAAAGGAGATATCAGAGAGTGTGACATCTGACGATGTTTCTTTTCTTTGGATGTTCACATTTCAGCTGTTTTAAAACACTTGTGATTTTTGAGAAAACGGTAACCTTGTGTAATCTGAGCAGGAGGTACTTCTAAGGATTTAAACATCTATTTGATGCCAGCATCAACAGAGGTCTCTGGGACATGTAGATAAGAGTTGTCCAGAGAAATTGCTCAACAACAAATGCACTGAGCCATGCAGTGAAGGGAAAGGTTGAATATTAACAGAGATGCAGTGATTGCTCAGAGGGGTCGCTCCTATCACTGTAAAGCTGGGAAATGAGGGGTGCTGCCTGTATATATGGGAAGAGAGGGGACCTCTCCTTGTCAGAGCTGCTGGTGGGAGAAGGTCACTGAGCTGCTCAAGCCAGCCAGCACCATGAAACTGCTCCTGCTCTTCCTGCTCTGTGTTTCCTCCATTAAATCCCAGGCTGTTGCTGACTATGATGACGAGGTTGTAATATTGATAATAATTAATAATAATAATAATAGTAAAAATTAATAATTTTATTTAATTGCATGCATGACTTACTCAACTTATGTGAGTTAGCTAAGGTAGAAGCTGTGGGGAAAAATGGTCCAGTGCATGTTCTTTTTCCAGTTAAGTGTTCAAAGAAATAACCTTCTATTATTTCTTCGTGTGTACGCAACGGCACAATAGTTTTTTTCTAGTTTTGGATACATTTTCTTTCTATTTCTTTTCTTCCTCTGTAGGGAATGAAGAATGTATGACGGTAAGATTAGTTATTTAGCTGAATTTATTTAAGGATATTAATTTAGCAATGTTGACATATGATGTTGAAGACAATGTCAGGTGCAAAAAAGTAGAAATATGTAATTAGTCATGTCCTGTCTCAAAGGCAGTAAAAAATTTTCTATGGATTCAGTTGACATTGGAAAGAAACCTTAACTGCCAGATCATACAGCTTTACATTTGAAATGGAGAAGTAACAATTGTTAAACAAAAAGGCAAACAAGGAGGATCAGTCTAAAATAACAATTTAACCTATATTTAGTTTTCTTTAAGTAAAATATTTCAATGGAAAATACAGTTTAGAATCTCAGTACATTTTTTAATATTTTGAAAACCCCTGCAAAAATGAAATAGGTCAGGGTCATCAGAAATGAGATTTTTTTCTGTTATATGATCTAAGCGTTTGTGTCTGTACATTGACGACTGATAAGGCTACTATGCTAAATAATTTTCAGCAATTTTGTGATTTGTATGCTGCCTACTTTTGAAACTACTTGAAGCCTGTGATCCTGAATCCTTCCAAATGTTTGTTATTTGTAGCTAAGTCTGAGCAGGATTGGAGATGCTGGAAGATTTTGATCCAGTTGTTCAAACAACAATTAATTCAAATGCTTTAGTTTCAACAACTGCTTAGGAACAAAGCCTGTTTTCCTTGCTCAGCCTCCAAAACTTTCTCATTTCTGGCAGTGATGGGTAATGAATGTATCGGAGCTCTAAAAACCTGCTCTAAGAGGTGTTATTGAATGGTTTTCCTAATTCCATCAGTTAATAGCTGGCTTGTGGCCTGAGACCTGACAACATATTTGACTGTGGCCTGTTTTTCCTAGACCTCACAAATTTTCCTGTAGCCCAATGAAAAATTGGGACACTGATAACGTGATGATGAATATTCTTCTTGGCCCTTAGCCTAATTACTTTTTTTTTGATATCCTGCTACTTGAAGTTTCATGGTGCTTAGTGGCTCTGAACTATATAAACTTTATTCTTTGGTCAGAATGAACTATTTAAATATTATTTTGCTTTGGTTTAAAGGCTTTTTAGTTTGTCTATATCTCGGTGGAGGGAGTGTGACTAGTCTTACAAGGGAGGGCATAGCAATGACTTTTACATAATGTCAGTATGGTGTTTCCATTATTGCCTTTTTCGCTCCATTCCATGTTTTTCCTTGTTGTTTAAAATACTAAAGAGTGCGGAACGGATGCCTCCACCCTGCACATGGCATTTTACAGTAGCAATCCCACATTCAGAGAGTTTCCTCTCCCCTGGCTTTGCAGGACGAGAGCCCTCAGCTCGGGGTTCGAGGCCACCGACCCCTGGACAAAAGGCGGGAAGCGGCCCCCACGCTCCGACCCGTGGCACCTCCCATCAGCGGAACCGGGTACCAGCCCCGGCCCCCAAAGCGGGTGAAGCCGGGCGACAGGAAGGAACATATCATCTACCCCGACGCTGGTGGCTGCAAGCATCCTCTAGAGGAGCTGGTAGGTGTCCACCTGTTGATGCAGCTGATAACGGGCTGTCCTTTTCTTCTAGTGTGCCCAGCGCAGAGGTTTTTTTGCCAAATAAGGAACCGTCGTTCATTTAAAGCAGCCCAACTTTGCATCTTTTTGCTTGAGTTCGGTAGGACTGCATTCAGAGGAGTAATACAACAGAGTCCGTGGGATTAGTCGCAGTCAGACAGCCTACAGCGAAGAGATGAGATTTGAACCGTAAATGAGGAAAGGAGGTATCTGTGGGTTAGCCTGCGCTTTCCACGAGGCTTTGCTTAGGTAACTATAAAGAAGGACAGAAAAAAGCTCTGCAGAAGCACTGGCTTGAATTTCAGATTATCTCAAGGAACCCCAGGGACAAAAAAAAAAAAAAAATCCTCCCATGTCTTTCTTAAAATTTGTTTCAAACCACAATTATAGTCTACCCTCAGTGACTGCCCCAGCTCTTATGGAAGAGCGTGCAAGCACGCTGAGATCTAGCATACTCCTTGCTGCCTCGCAGTACTCTATCACACTGTCCCTGCTGTGCTCTCCACTGGAAAATGCAAGCTGTGAGGGTGCTGAGAGTCTGTTAGAGCTTAATGAATACATGGCTGTGGTAGAGTCCCACTGCTGCCTCCGTATTTTGGTTCTCACAGGACTTCAGAATTTCCCACCTCTTTTTTAAAACACTGCTGTCCTTGACGGTGCAGGGCTTGTTGCAGAAGCAGTGGTGCTCAGCTTCTTTAGATAATAATTTTTTAATTAATCATATGGTCATTTCACGAGAGAGACATAGAAGAAGGTGTAGAGAACGTGGTTGATTCTCTGAGGCGAGGGAAAGAGGAAAGGGGTAGATAGAAACATGCGCAGGCAGCAAGTAGCTCCTGACAGGCTTTAATCGTAGTTCAGGTGGTTTAACACCATGAACATTTAACAGTACAGAAAAGTGAAAAGCAGGTAGTGGACTAAAAAAGTGTGAAGAGAGAGGGCTTTTCCCAAGAGCTTCAACAAAAGAGTCCTCCTGGGGGCCTCAGGGCTTCTTCCTGACCTTCAGACTGCAGCTTCTTTGTAGAAGTTGAACGTCTTGAGTGCCTATCTAGCTGCTTAAATATCTGGTCTCACATTACTAACTATTCAGTGCTTTCAAAGGTATGATCATTCACTAATGGGATTAGAAACTTTCTATCTTGACTTTTATTCACAGCCCTTTTTATATTTTTTTTTCAGGGAGTGCTGTGTCCAACTGGATGTGAGCTGCAAACTACACTGGTAAAACAGGAAAAAAGTGTGAAATCAGTTGTTCGTGACCTGAAGGACAAAGTGAGCAAACTGTCTGAAACCTCTACAACTTTCTATGAATATGTGACTGTTCTAGATGATAAATTGGTAAAGACGCAAAAACAAAGAAAAGGTATGCTATTTCTATGACTTACTGGTGTAAATGATATTGCCGTTCTATTGGCATTGCTACTGTTACTTGTTAATGGGACTTCTTAAAAAAAATTAAAAATACAGTGGACTATCTAGCGAAGTAGAGTTCCATGACCATGTCCTATTAAATCTTAAAAAAAAAAACCTTTGAGAGAGGCAAAGGAATGGATGTCATACTATGGCAAGGTTCATATGAGCCCCCTAAAATTAATGGACACGTGTTCCCCCCTTACCTGTTTTCCTATGTCCATCCAGTCCCTTTATGCCCAACTCCTGGCTTGGAAAGAAGCTTTGGCAGAATATAGCACCACTGACAAATCTACTAGCTAGCAAAGAAATAACAATACACATGTACCACTTCCCTGAGAATTTCTGCATAGTTTCTGCGCATTGTGGAAAAGTAAGCAAAATAAATGCATAGCTTTCCTCCCTGCTAAGGAAAGAAGTGTCTTCTCAAATTGTGTTTACAGTTTGCTCTTCATTATTTCATAACTGGAAAACATGTTGAAAACTAATCTGCTTTTCATCTCTTTGCTTTTCTAGACAATGATGATATACTTTCTCAGTACAACACAGAAGTGGAATTGCATTATAATTATATAAAGGATAATCTGGACAATAACATCCCATCTAGCCTCAGGGTCCTCCGTGCAGTTGTGGATTCTTTACACAAAAAGATACAAAAACTGGAAAATGCCATTGCAACCCAGGTGGACTACTGCCGTTCACCATGTGTTGTTTCCTGCAATATTCCAGTGGTTTCAGGCAAAGGTACTCATTTAATTACGATGACATCTCTTCTCCCATTTATATCACTGTGCAAATCGATAGATGCATCATTTGATTGGTGTGAACGTTCCTATGAAGCCTGTGTCATTGATTAGGGTAGCAGAAAAGATGGAAGGTGATCCTAAATGAAAAAAATCTTTTATGGATACCTGTACTGGTCAGACCAAAGATCCTCTTACCCAATATCAGTCTTCATTAGCTGCCAGTAGCATGTTAAAGAAATAAGGGTCTTTGTAAGGTGGGGGTGATACATTTGTGACTATATCATAGTTGTACTCTTGATTTTTTTTTTTAACCAAGAAAGGTTTTTCTTTCACAAGCTTGTCTAATTCAAAAAGTCATTGAAAAGTATATAGTTTTCCATCACTCAGGTTGAACTTTTAGAAGTTCCTATTTGGAAAAGTAGAACAATGCAAGTGGACTGTTCTTTCTTCCCTGATTCTTTCACATAATGTATCACAGAAATCAAAATGAAAGTAGAATTAGATGTATCTTTAAAATTCTTTGCTTATAATCAGCAAACTGAAGGGTAAGAAGATTGTTGAAGAAGGTCAGAGCTCTTTCAGTAACAGACTCTCTGGTTTATTCTTGCAGAATGTGAGGATATTATCAGAAAGGGAGGTGAGGTATCTGAAATGTACCTCATCCAGCCAGATCCTTTCGTCAGACCATACAGAGCATACTGTGACATGCAAACAGATAATGGAGGTTAGTGTGAAATAACTATGTTGTTAAAATATTAATTAACGTGGGTGCTACAAAAAATTAATCATTTGCATTTTATTCAAACTAATATGGAATTATAACTTTTCTAATTACTTGAGAATTAAGTCTGATTGACTTGTTCAGAAAATTCTTGCTGGTCATCTTCAGATGCACAGTAGGATACTTCTATAGTGAAAATGGAAATAAAATGGTTGGGATGGGACTGGTAGATAAAAACATATTTTACTGTGATGAGAATGAACAATGTATGAGTAGGCAGACAAGGAGGGCCTGGCTCATTTCTTACCACGCTACTATGCACTAGACAAAAGACCAGGGCAGTCCTTCAAATTCTGCATTTTCCACCTTTCCTCATGAAGCAAGGTGCTACTTCAGTGTGAGTAAAAATGTTAAGGCTGAGCTTATAAGCAGTGAAAACTCAGACCTGCTGCAAGGAAGCCATATGCTCCACTTGCCTTAAGATGAAGGTAGAAGGGCTGTATCTTAACATTTCATGCTCCTTTCTCACTGGCAATTTAATCTAAATACTCTCACTCCTGCAGGCTGGACTTTGATTCAGAACCGCCAGGATGGCAGTGTTAATTTTGGAAGAGAATGGGATCAATATAAAAAAGGATTTGGAAATGTTGCGAAGAGTGGAGGGAAGAACTACTGTGATACACCAGGTAAAACGTCGAGTATGAAAGATGAAGAACTCTTCTTACTGAACCTGTCTTATCATATTTCTAGAAGCTCTCTAATTTTTTAGAATTAACTAATCCACTTTGGCAGACCTATAGGCAAATCATAAAGTTGTCAGGAAGCATATAGTGAAGTCTGTTTCACAGAGCTCCTGTTTGTTGCTTCTCAGGTGAATATTGGCTTGGAAATGACAAGATCAGCCAGCTTACCAAAATAGGGCCCACTGAAGTTTTAATTGAAATGGAGGACTGGAATGGTGATAAAGTATCAGCTCATTACGGAGGTTTCACCATACAGAATGAAGGAAACAAGTATCAGCTCTCAGTTAGTAACTACAAAGGCAATGCAGGCAATGCACTGATGGAAGGAGCTTCACAGGTGCACGGAGAAAACAGGACAATGACAATTCACAACGGCATGTACTTCAGTACTTACGACAGAGACAACGATGGATGGTACGTACTTGCATTAACATTTAAAATAAAAATAGAGCTTAAGATAGACCTGAATATAGACTATTTCTCTAATCTGCTGTTAGTTTTCACAGCATTTTGTAGAATCGTAAAATATGTTTTATCCCTGCAAGATACTAGCCAAATGTCCATGTAGTTCCTCTGATGTAGCCAAGGGCAGGTAAAACTATATATTAGGTTGGTGCTGCTCCACAGCCAGGTAAGAAGTAAGCACGCTGAATTTTATTGATTCCATGAATGACATTACAATAGACTAATTGGCAAATCTGGATGCAATATATTCATTGTCAGAGACTGATGGTGGCTGTGCTGAGGACCACTGTCTTGCTTAACTAGGAATATTGGTACTCACTCCTGTAACACATAATGGGTCCTGAGGAAAGAGACAGGTAGCATGTCCTATTTAAAAAATAAAGTTCTACCTACTCAGAAGACAGGAGCTCAATTGTAAAGTACTTAATTTAGCACTGTTTCTCTAAACTATGTGGTATGTCTTCATCTTAATACCTGATTACATATTTATGAATAAAGGAATTGTTTAGATTGGGGAAGATGTACAGTTCTCATTGGTTTATATCTTTAAATTGCGTTGATATTGCAATTATCATTATGAACTGCAAGTAATTGTAGTTATCAATTGCGAAACTAAAATGACATTCCCAAAGAGATGCAGCTAAAATTTTACTTCTTTTTCTTAGCTGCTTCACCTTCCAAGTGCACTGTGTAAGCACACACTTGTGATGGTCACTCTTTTACAGAAAGTTCAGAGAGGGTTTTAAATGTTCATTATGGTTTGAAATTTTCAGTACAGGGGCAGGTGTATGTATTCTGTTGATCTGTTTGCTTACAGTTCATCTATCGCTCTTAACACCTTCTTTTGCCTCGTCAGGTTAACCACAGATCCAAGAAAACAGTGCTCCAAAGAAGATGGTGGTGGATGGTGGTACAACCGCTGCCACTCAGCCAACCCCAACGGCAGATACTATTGGGGAGGCACCTACAGCTGGGATATGGCAAAACACGGTACAGATGATGGTGTTGTGTGGATGAACTGGAAAGGGTCATGGTACTCAATGAAGAAGATGAGCATGAAAATCAGGCCATACTTTCCACATTAACCGTTATCAAAATGTACAGAATCAGGGATTTTCTTTTAATATTCGTACATGGTTATCTTTTTAGGCATGGTGTTCAGGCTTGTCTTTACATACGAGAACCAAACATGTATGTACGAGCATGTTGTGACCTGAAGTGAAAAGCTATGTCAACTGTAAATCAAAATCTGACTGATGAAAATAACTCCCAAGTGTATTTTGTTCCATTTTTCATTTGTTCATGAGACTGAAGTAACTACCATAGAATAATACTGATGGAAAAAAAACCAACCCCCCAACTTGTTTCACTCTTTTACAAAGGACTTCTATACCACATTTGAAGAGATAGAGGATTATTTTAAAATGTTTTCTAAAAATTAAATAAAACCTTAAAACAAAAGTTTTCTTTGCATGATTCCTAAGTATTTATGCATTGTCCAGGGAAAAGCAAACACATTCCACCAAATAAGGTGTCATGGTTTAACCCCAGCTGGCAGCTAAGCCCCATGCAGCCGCTCGCTCACTTTCCCCCTGGTGGGATGGGGGAGAGAACTGGAAGAGTAAAAGTGAAAAAACTCATGGGTTGAGATGAAGACAGTTTAATAGGTAAAGCAAAAGCTGTGCACGCAAGCAAAGCAAAACAAGGAATTCATTCACCACTTCCCATGGGCAGGCAGGTGTTCAGCCATCTCCAGCAAAACAGGGCTCCATCACGTGTCACGGTGACTTGGGAAGACAAACGCCATCACTCCACATGTCCCCCCCCCTTCCTTCTTCTTCCCCCAGCTTTATATGCTGAGCATGATGTCATATGGTATGGAATCTCCCTTTGGTCAGGTGGGGTCAGCTGTCCTGGCTGTGTCCCCTCCCAACTCCTTGTGCACCCCCAGCCATCCCGCTGGTGGGGTGGGGTGAGAAGCAGCAAAAGCCCTTGGCTCTAAGTACTGCTCAGCAATAGTATCTAACAAATGGGTAGGTCACCAGTCAGTTCAAATCCTGTATGCTGGATAAAATATGCCCTTTCCTGCAACCTCGCTCACATACTGTGCCTCTTAATATCCCTTCCACCATTCCACATCCTTTCACCATAGAATGAAATGCAGTATTAGAAGACCTGGCTGGTACGTCTTTTACAAAATCACTGTTGCAGGACTAGAGCAATTAGTGACTCCAATCATAGGGTGGGTGGAGGTTGGGTATTTCATCAAAGCTAGTGGTCCAGGCTCCCTCTGTAGCCAGGAGCAGAGGCTGTCCCAAAGACAGGGCTTCCCAACCCTGGTTGTTGGCAGAACCAGACGTCTCTCAGAGGGGACTGCCTTCCTCCACAACAGAGGGGACCCAGATCACTAGCAGTAGATGGATTTCCATCTGAAACTTCTCGTGTTGATTTAATCTGTGGAGCCCAGGACGACAAGGAGGAGACATCATGGCAGCATCTCGCTACACGAGCGCAGATGTTCAGCATCCCCGCAGGTAGGCTTCCTTTGAGGCTAGGGAACAAAAACACAAGGCGTAAAGCAGAAGCGCCTTTTCCAAAAGCACAGACACTTCTCGGCACATGCCTGTAAAGATGTCTTTGCTCTTCAGCAAACTCTCTAAAAGTGTTAGACGGTGACTGTGTTTGAGAAGCACTGAAAAAAGGCTAAAAGTGAGCTGCTTTGCCAGTATTTGATGATATTCTTAAATGGTATGAAACACGCTGGCCAGTGAGTTTGGAGGCAAGGCAGTTTGCTTATGCTTGTTCCTCAACAGAAGCATAGAAATATTAAACGAAGTAAATACTTGTGTAATTTTATGTCAAAAGGTATAAAGGTATATACAGCATGTTCTTGTGTAATTGTGTAACCAATATAACTGTTTTTTTCATGAAGCCAGCTTTTTGCTAAAAAATCGATATCAGCTGCTGTGAGTAAGTTGCTGATTTAAACCCCTTATCTGTAGCGGAACTCTTGCTTGACATGTGCTGAGAAACATTCTAAACGAAGGAAATATATACTATAGCCAACCAGGTGGTCCTCATCTTGCTTGTGCTGGTTACAGTCATAATCTTTTAATGGTTGCTAGAAAATAATAGCCTGTTTTGGGAGTTGTATTTTGATGAGTTATCATGAACTGTCTTACTCTGAAGCTCCAATATGCATGGTGAACTACCTAGAATTCACCAATGGGACAGAAGGTCTGCCTCCGTATTTGGAAAATCAAAGCTTAGGAGATCCTTAAAAGTAAGTCCTAAAATGCACGCATCATTTATCAAAGTGTACTCCACACTAGGTGTGTGGCAAAGATGGGAACCCAAACTACCCACGGCTCTGCCCAAGAACTGGCTCCCGCCACTGGTGTGCTCCCCTCGAAATGGAAGTGAGAGGAGATGGCCCACAGGTGTGACTGTCAAACTCAGTCAGACTTTCACGGTTCGTGTTAGTGGAGGCAGGAGTTCATGGCGAACATACTTCTAAATATTTTTACTATCTTTAACACTCTTAAACAAAATAAATAATTCAAATTATAAATAGTTTTATCGCCAGTCAGGGTGTGAGCTGCCAAAGACATAGACATAGACATACATTGACAAAGTTTATATAAAAAGGGTTTTAAAATCAATATTTCCTTGAAAAGGTTTGTCAGTTATAAATAAGATGAAAGTAAACTGTTTTGTTACTAATTAATCAGTGTTTATTTTTTAAGCCACAGATGTGTCCAGTTGCCTTCAAATTCACAGGGTAAAGGTACTTCATGCACATATATATAAAAAAAGTCTTTTCAACTTGTAACACATGTATTAAAAGCCTGTCTTCCTACAGGGTTTCTATGGGCCTGATTTTCATTCTAACAATTTTGAGGGAATAGTCAGAGGCTCTAAATGGCAGCCAGACCACGCCGTTTTCGATCTCATAAGGAATGTTGTACCTGGGGTCGTAGTGGCCCCCCAGGTAGTAAACGCCGTTGAGGTTGGCTGCCTGGCAGCTGTTGTACCACCAGCCGCCCCCGTACATCTCCGCGCAGTTCTCCTCCCAGCGGTCCTGGTCCCGGTCGAAGGTGCTGAACCGCATCTGGGCATGGGACGTGTATTCGGCGCCCTCCTCCAGCCAGCCGGCGATCAGCGCATCCCCGGCGGTCCCCTTGTAGGAGGACACGGCAAGGGTGTACCCTTGTGCTTCAGACCCTACCTGTAAGATATACTCTGCATACACAGCGTTTCCATCCCAGTCCTCTAACTCTACCCGAAGGAGAGTGTTGTTCTGAGTCAGCAAGTGTATGTTTTCATTGCCCAGCCAGAACTCTCCTCGCCCTCTGCCATCCACGCTGCCGAAACCTCTCTTGTAGTCTTGCCAGGTCCGGTTAAAATTCACTGATCCATCCATTCTCTGTTGGATCAATAGCCATCCTCCCAAAGTGGTCTCTTGGTCGCAATAAACTGACAAAACCTTATGGGATCCCGCTGGCTTGATTTTGAAAATGCCACTTTTGGCACCAAAAGTGTGTTTCTGGCGGATATCATCACAGTCTAAAAAAAAAAGTTGATCTGGTTTGACAGGAGTTATCAGCAAAATTTAATAAAAGGTTCAGAGGAATCCAAGTACCAATAGCTCTCTGAAAAACTGTTAAATATGTCTTGGACTACACAAGGTATAGTGACAGGCAACATGAAAAAGAATTCAGAAAAGAAAACATTACATATTTCTTAAATTGTGAATTTTCTATGTAATACCCGAGTATTAATGAAATATTTTCTTTTTTTGTTTCCAAGGTGGCAACAAACAGACACAGTGCTTGCATTTTATCATCACACTGTTGTACTGCAGTATCTAAAACCAATGTGTCAGCTTGGTTATGGATGGAGTTTGGCTCCACTACCTCAATAACTACTTCTGTGATGCCTGTGTACCTTTCCCAGTGCTGGCTGTCCTTTGCTTCACTCTTGGTGGTCTGAAGCTGCGTGCCTGAAAGTCTGGGGTATCCTCTGCACTCTGATCATGTTGCAACCCACCTAGCTGCTCAGATATTTCACGGGTCTTTAGTGATTTTGTTTCGAAAGTGGAGCCTCCCTTGTTGAAAGAGGAGCTGGTCACTACAGTCTTGGAATGACTTTCACTGCCAGATGGGAATCCAGATGGCTGAAGGTGAAGTCCTCTAAAGTCATCTTCTTCCTCCTCTCCTAAGTCTGTAAATTTGCCTTTCCCCCCATAAGTCCCTGCATGACCGGATACTCGAGTACCTAAGTGGGTAGTGCCTGTGCCAGTTACGTGGCTGCTAGTTGAAATGCTGCTAGACCCATCAAAGTGCCTACTAGCAGTGGATGGAGAGTCAGGGTTAAAAAATGACTCTAGCTCAGGGAATAACCTCTCTAGCTTGTGTAAGTCATCTGTCCCACCAACATGGTACATGCCCCCTTCCCCTCCAACATTTCCTGCTCCTTGTAAATAGGAGCAGTCTGAGCCATCAGAAGAAACCATTTTTTCAACTACTTCTTCTCTAGGGCCATCAGGGCCAGTGACAATTCTTTTGGTGATAGTTTTGGTGCATCTACGAACAGTGGAAGTGGTTTTGTCTCCCAGATTAAGGATTTCTCTCCCATGAGTAGGAGTAACTAATTTGCTAGTGTGGGAAGGTACATCCCCCCTCGATTCTGCCGTGTGATAGAAGCTGTCGCCTCGGGAGGGGCTTGAGTCTGTTTCTGGTCTTTCTAACACCACTTGCATCTGCCTGATGTTATTAATTATGTTCAGAGCCTGCATTTCTGGCAGAGGCTTATGCTTAAAATGCTCCGGAACATTTGAGTCCTTAAGTGGCCTCATTTTCAGTGTGCTCAAGGTGACTGTTTGAAGCTCTGGGTGCAAGTTGATGGAGTTGGCTTGGGTAAGCTGCTTCTGGATGTTGTCGTAGCTTTCTTTGTCCACCTGGTATTCAAAACTTCTAGCACAGGATCCTTTGCAAGCTCGTATCTTAATATCAATGTCCACCTACATAAATAGAGAGAAAAAATTGTTTAGGGAGCTTTCCTGACTTTCTCAAGCAAGTGTATCTTTTAACTGGACTGGGGAAAGGTGGGTGCTGCCATGGTACCTCCCACCTACAGCTGAGCTTTGCCAAAGCTCAGTTTTGAAATCATCCTTGGGTTTATTTCCACCGTAAATATGACACATATGCAATAGCACAGTGCATACAAGCTCTGTGGAGAAGTATGTTGTAACACGTTCTGAATCTCTGCTCACTTTATTCTCGGGGCATAGAGGTGTCTTCCTGGGTTTGGAAGGAGTCCTGCAGAGCTGGGCACACTCCCTGGGGGCTGGGGCAGAAATGTGTCCTCCAAGGAGAGAGGAAGACGCTGGACTTGTCCCAGAGCCTGTCATGGCCCTGCTGTGAGGCTTCCATCCTGGGGCTACCACTGCTTTCCCAAATGATCCAAAAGCCAGATCTCTGATCCAGGGATCAAAATGGGCTTTTGAGCAAAACCGCTGTTTGTGCCAGGACTTTTCCTTGCATTACCCTCAGAAGAATTGGCTGCAACCCAGGAACACAAGCTCTAATGTCAGTACTGGCTGTGGGCAGCGGTGGCAGCACTGGGGACATCCCCCTCATCCTAGCTGCTCAGTAACTCCTTACGGGAGGAGAGACGCCCCATACAGAGCCAGTTATCAGCAGATATAACATCCTCGCTGCCCGTCTCTGAGAGTGGAAGCAGCAGATGGGACCAGGAGTCCTCCTGAGCTCACGCAGGTTCCCACACAGCAGGAAAAGAAACCCAAGCTGCGCACAAAGCAACTCATTTGGGGATTTGCCTCAGCGGATCAGAACTGTGAGAGTTGCATCATGTTTTCTTCCAGAAGCAGCACTGCTCGCTATGTCCAGTATAATAGACAGACCCTCTTTCTGTAGCTACGCTCTGGAAAGAATGGAAATTACATAGCTACCTACCTCCAAGCGCTTCATCTCCACCACCTGTTCTTGGATGCTGCTCTGCAGAGCTTTAATTCTGTTTACTTGAGTGACAACTCTCTGCTTTAATGTCACAATTCTCCGCCTCAGTTCTCCTGACACGTGGCCGTAGGTCTCATCAGTCTCTGAAACAAAAATGCATCACAGTCAGCTGTGCATGTGTAATTTTCTTTCCTAAAAGAGCAGTGGAAAATAAATATGTAATTAAAACATGTACTCGAAACATATTTCTCATAGTACTGAGCAGGTAAAAACTACATTAGTTTTTACTAGATAGCAGTATTACTATGTTTATTCTGGCTCTTGATAATAAGGTCCAGTGCAGCATATACTTTTACTACCTATTGCTTATGCACAAAAAAAAAAATAATTCAGCATTGGATAATAAAACTGGGTGCAAGATACTCACGCTGAGCAGTGTCCAGGTTTGGTTTTATTACATTTATGGTTTCCACAATTATCCGATTGGATTTTTTATAGTTGTTTTGATTTTCTGCAAGCAGCTGCTTGATTTTGTCTATTCTGTGACTATAATCCTGGTCTGTTTCATCAATCAGTCCTTGCATTCTGCAACCTGATGGACATTTTGTACCCTAAAATCAAAAGAGGGAAATAATTGTGTTAAAATCTTCACAAGTAAACCTTTTTTTAACATTACATTTGCAGGCTTTTGGCCAACAATGAAAACATTTTAAAAAAAATTAGGGCAAGATTCTGCAAGTTCTCTTCAGATGTCCTGTCCTATTCATCCAACGACTTCACCAAGGACTTATGTGACTTAGAGCAAGCTACCTGGGAGCTGATCCTTTACCTCCTGTGCCTCTGGCACTGGTGTGATGGAATCAGTGAAGCACATCCTCAGAAATCTGTCGGGGGGGGGGGGAGGTGAGGAAAAAGTAAACCCTTATTTTTCTGTCTCCTCTGTTCCTTGGGGCTGAAATAAGACATATACATATATATTTCCCAAAGGGCTCCTGTAAGGAAAAGCCTGTTGTCCAGTTTGAGCAAGGATGTTAGAGACCAACTTATTTAAGCAAAATTTTCCTCAGAACAGCTTAGTGTTCTTACAGACTAAACCTCTTTGCCAAGGTTTCAACAAATCAATGTAGCATAGAGATGGGCTGAGATGCAAGAGGCAAGAAGGAGACAAATTAACAGTTTATACACAAAGACATCCCATCAATCATTATGTTTTACTGAATATTTTGTCATCTGACTTCCTAAAAAGTAGGTAGTGAGGTGTAAGTTATTTCTAGCTATTTCTTTTCTTTGTTGCACATCTGTCTTTCTGGTGCCTTTCTCTTACCAACTCCAAATGTGGCAATATCAAAACTCTGAAAATAGATCCTTATTTTTTTTCTAGGAATAGCCTTCTTTTATTTCACCTTTCTTTTCCAGACTTACTTTCTCTTCTGATTCTGCACCCTTGCAAACTTCTCCCTCTTTCTTTCTCCTCTTTTCCCCACTTCCTTCCTTCCTTCCTTCCTTCCTTCCTTCCTTCCTTCCTTCCTTCCTTCCTTCCTTCCTTCCTTCCTTCCTTTCTTTCCCGCGGGAGATCTCTCCACGTCACACGTGACGTGAAGCGTTACGTGTCGTGGCTCAGACCCACAGCCCAACCGCGTGCTGGCTGCACGGCGCCCTACTGACGGGCACCGCTTTCGCCCCCGGAGCTCATTGCTCACCCAGTCATCGTCCGCACAGATGGGCCAGTTCTTCTCATACTGGCAGGTGGACTGGGACATGTGCTCCACAATCCTGGGACCACGCACTCCCGCACCCTCCTTTTCAAAGGCACTTTCTCCACTTTGTGCCTGCCAGGGAGGAAAAAAAGGAAAAGCCAAACCGAGATTAACTAAATAGCTGCCAAGAGAACATAATGCTGACATCCTCAAACGCTGGTGTGTGGCAATTACAGACGTCTGGAAAGCATCACATCAAACAGTGCAAGGATTTTATTCCTGACATTTCTTGTAAGATACGATTTTGTTTGGTTTGTCGGAATAGAGTTTTTCACATCTTAAAACTAATGCTGCTATATAGGGAGCTAGTGATGCTCAGGATATATTATGATAATATTATTCCACAGAATTCTTGTGTTCTGTAAGTATAAAATTAACTTGAAATTAGATTGAAATTGGTTAAATCAAAGCAAATACTTTAAAAATACTATGTTTTATTCCCATTTGCTGCAATATTCTTAAATTTCTATTTTCTATTCTTAAACTTCTATTTTTATTCTACACAAAACTGGCTTAAAGATATATATGAATAGAGTTTTGCCATTAGCGTTTCTGATTTTAATCACAGTTGCTAACTGTAAGCTTGTAGCACTGTTTTGCCTGGCATAAAGACCAAGAAAACGAATAACATCATTGTAATAAAAATAACAGTGTCAGCCATGGATGGATTCCACTGTGCTAATGGAAAGAAGAGAAATATATATACCAAGATTTTCTTCAAACCTGAGAAGCAAAAGTGCACATACACAAGCTAATTCTAAGCCAAAACACTGTAAGGATTCTACTGTGCTATTGCTCAGTAAAGGACTGGAAATGAATTCTTTTTCATAAAAGAAAGCCCTGGTTTAGGGCTTGAGATGTAATTAGTTCTGATTGGATTCCTCTGCACACTTTAAGTTTTTTTTCAAGCAGCATAATTAATGCTTGAATTAATTAATGATTAATTATTATTATGACTCATGAGTAATTCTGAGGCAGAGAAAGTTTTCCTAATTCTAGCATCCAGTGCCAGAACCTCAGTCCTGGGGAACTGGAATGTCATTATTAAAATCAGCAGATTCATGCTCGTTTGATTCATCCTGAGGATCTGGTCCAAGTGCCCCTTATAAGTAAGAAATAAAAACTTTACATTTAGGTGGTCTGTGCCCTTTCAGCATTGGCAGCTCCAATATGAATGCTTCTGTTTTGTCACAATATATATAATTCTGTCATTTGTTAAAACATTCATATTCTTCAAAAAACAATCACAAAGAGAAACGTGAAGAATCTAACATAAGATTATGGGCTGAGATCTAAATGAGAAAGGAGCAAGGTTATATTAGTATAGTTGAAAATCAGGTCTATCACTTCCCTTATCTAAAAATTGGTTCTTATGTAGCTCTAGCTTAACCTGATATTGCTGCCACAGGAATCATTGGGGTTTAATGTGTACTTTATAATAAAGGTATTGTGTGTCATTTGTAGGTGGAAAATCCTGCTGAAGTACTATCCGAAGGAGATAGAATTCACCCTAATAAACATGAAAATTCCTGACTGGCTGGAGTCACTAGCATCCAGTCAGTTAGGTTTAAGACTTACAGCATCACATATGAATCTATGAATTCATGTTAATGTATCTGCTTTGCTGCTCCTGAAGCCAGGCAGATTCAGCAAAATTGAATTAAGCAAAACTAGAGAGCTGGATACTCAAGAACTACTGATGAAAGTCCAGCAGAGAAGTAGTTACAGTCAGCTTGTGCATATGTGTATGCATTTAATTTTATGAGCTAGGTGACAGCCAAAATGTATCTGTTTAATAAATGAACAATAAACCCTCACTCTTCAAAACAGAAATATATGAAAAGAATCAAGTAAGCAAACTCATACCCAGGCTAAGTTGAGGCACAGCAACCCACAGAGGATCCTCACTGATATCATCTTCAGGAGAAGAGTGAGCAGAACTCTGACTGAAAGGATGCTCTTCACCGGTCTTTTGGTGCAATTTAAACCTTAATGCAAAGCTGAGATTAATCATTATGTTCCCTTCTGTTTGGAGAAAAAACATGCCAAATGCTCCCCTCCCCCTTAGGTGATTACCTAATGCCTCTTGCACAAGTTTCTCATGTTATTTGCTCCAGATAAGTTTGTACAACACCAACATGCGGGCAGCGCCATGTATTCCAGGAAAAAAAAAAATCTGTCTAAAGCTTAGTTTCTCGTAACTGGACGTTCAGCTAAGATGTATGCAGGACCTAGCGGGATCCAGCAATGCTTACCTGCTGGAAGACACATACCCTGTGCGATGGGTATTTAGATAGCATGATCAAAGAGGTGCTATTTGGAAAAGGAAGTCATTGGTTTGCCCTTTCTGTGTGACCGTGTTCCACTGCTGTGAAATCCACTGGCCTTTCCAAAGCAAGTGCTAGCCTAAGAAAGGTTGATACAATCTACCTATGACCATGTGGTCATCAACTGAAATTAATTCCTGAGGATGGCAGAGCCCAGTTTACATCAGTTCTTACAGCTGGACCTTACTGGTGTTTGTGTAATTCATGATGTGTTTAACATTATGCTGTCTCTTACACAAATGGTACATTATAATTGTTTATCAAGTGGGATTTGTTTGAAATGAACATGTATTTATGAAAAGCACAGTAGAGTGGTACTTGAAAATGTCCCAGAGCAGATGTTAAGCATAATTAAATCTTCCTAAGGAGTCATGTCTCCTTAAATGTTTGTATAATGGGTATAGTTTGTGTGTGGCAATTGACGATTGCTGTGAGCTCTATAACAAGCCTTACTGTTACTGGGGAGTGTTGTACGTGGCTGTCAGAAACCTGTTGCCCATCTCAAAAGATGCCACCACAGCAAGCAGGAATGAGCAAGAAAACCCTTGTTGCTCGAGCAAATGTGGGCCCAATCAGCTGAAAGATCATAATTCTCTCTTGGCTTTTTAAAACTGCACGACATTCACAAAACTCTCCATCATCTACAGGTTGCAACATCTTATCATATTCTGCTTTAGAGGGACATGTTTAAGCTTGACTTTGGCATCTTACAACATATTTAATCTAAAATAGCTGATTTTATCTTTGGATCCATTCCAGCAGCCTCTGAGGTTTTGTCTTATCCCCCTTTCCTCTGCTTATCCTCTTGTTTTCTGCCTTCAGGAGCCTTGAACCCTCTGCCCGTAAAGCTCACTGCAGCTGAACTGGACCCTTTGTTTCCTCCCATTTCTGGCCTTGTGTTTATTTTCTGGCCGGGCTCTTATGTAGGAAAACCCTCCTAAACCAAACTTAACTTATACCAATATACCATATCCTCAGGTAGCAGAAGAGCTCAATAAGATGGTGCTACATGATTAACACCTACACCACTAGGATCTGGTTTTGCATGACAAAGAGTTTCTATTACATCTAAGGTTTAATCTTATCTGTGCATGTTCTGAAACAAGATGTTTTGCTTATTTCAATTCCCTGCAAGATGCTTTGTAAAGTCTTCTGTTGAATCCCATGTAGTGCCAGTAATACTATGATGCAACAGACCTCTTCTGATTTCAGCAACAAGACAGCCCAACTAACTTCAGCAACAGATGTCCAAACACACAACATATTACCTTTGCTCAGTCTGAAGATCAGCCAGCCATGGCTGTGTTTGGTTGATAAACTTCTGTAAGGCAGCTCCTGAACCCAAAGCAGATGATAGTAAATATCCTTAGACACCAAAATGCTCAGCTGTTAACTTCAGCAGGGGTAAGATGCTTCCCCAATCCAAGTCCTACACAGTTTTGTTCACTCTGTTGCAGCAGCTCTGTGAAATAATTCTAAAAAGCTCAGAGGACCATAAAATGCTTAAAGGAGGGAAATACCACAATGAGAGGAAGTCTTGCAGGATTAGGATTAAGTATTTTACAGAACAGAGTAAAATGGACTTCATCCAAAATATACTGGGGTCCATGGAAGGTCTCCCACTCAAACCAACAAGCTCTAATTTAGCCTGCATGACAGATACAAAACTCTGCTCAGAGGTCACAACCTTAGGACTTCCATGCTCAGGAGCACAAGATTTGCAGGTACAACCCTCACATGCTCTCCTTGTGCGCACACTCATGCACTCTGCTTTACCGCAGGATCACATGTTAGGTTTCTTCCACCGAGCCCTTTTCTCTTCACATTGAGCATGGATGGTGCTCTGCTGGCAAGCAGCTGCCCAGAGCTGTACACTTTTTTCATTGTATGATGATGCTGTGCAGACTGTTTAAAGCTTCAAGGATTTTCCTATGGTGCCCATCGCTCAGCTACCCCAGTTCTTTACAGACATTCATTCCCTGGGCATGCCTTTCCTCTTCTCACAGCTGCAGAAGCCAGGTGAGAAGGTTAAGTCAAAAAGTGGTTATTAATTTTTGAGATCCATTTTGATAGTCTGAGTCTTCAGAGCACACCGTACGTGCAGATCCCACTGATGGCAGCTGTAGCTCTCTGCCTGCACCGGGGCTCAGGAGGAACATCCAGCAGCCACCTCTGAGATGGCTCAGCACCTTGCCTCTGGTGCCACAGGAACCAGGTGAAGAGGGCAGGGGTAGCACCTAGTTCTGCAGGGTATCAGTTGTAAGTAAGAGACAACTGTGCCCCACCTGGTCTTACTCACTACGTGCATTACAACCTATGCAACAACTAGAGCATCCTTCATAATTCAGATGTGATGTGGCATGGCACTGTAGTTCTGGCTTTTCCCAGTCTGTAAAAGCTTGATTTTGTGATCTTCAATGGTCTCTGAACGTTATTTTTGTAATTTAATGGGCCTTAAAAATCAAGCAGAAGAATTTCTACCTTTTCAACCATGCCAACAGAGGATGCGACAATTTGCTGGGTGGTGTCCCACATACCAGCAACCAGTGCAACACTGGACATGGTAGTAGCATGTGCCAGGCTCCCTCTGACTGTGATGGAGAGCACAGCTCTCTGGTGACCATCAAACGCAGAAAACTTAAGCTCTGGTCCAAGTAAAACTAGGCCACCAAGGCTAGAGGAACTGGAAAAAGCTGATAACTGATCATAAATATTAGGTAAGCTAAGAGGGGTTTCCTGCTTCATGTGAAGGGGATTGCTGGGTGAAGCTGGGGTGAAGGAGGAGCTCCTCAGGCTTTCCAGTTGAGGGCTGAATCTGGGTCTGACCTTCAGCCTGTACCTTTGCTTTCATGTTGCAATCATCCAGTCACTTCTCCCTGTGTTTGTTTGAAAGGTTAAAGGCCAAGAGCTAGATAAACTTTGGATTTAACTTTAATTCATGATCAAAGGACAGAAGCGCAGTTTACTACTTCAGCTGCCCTGCTCTTGGCAGGTTGCCACAGGAATAGTGGGGGACTCTGGGATCTAACTCTGGTTCGTGTGCCCTAGATGTGAGCCAGCTCTTGTTTGCGCAGCACTGCCCCAGTCTCCTGCCCTACCACCAGTCCCCACCACCAGTTTCCAAGTGATGCCTTCTCTTTCTCTGACCTGCTCATTCCTGTCCCTCTGGGTACTTCGGCTTAGACCCCGTTCTCCTTCAGCCCTGGCTCTCCAGCTCCACTTCCTCTTCATATGCTCCTTGAACTACTTAACTCTTTTGAATTCATTACTAGCATCTGGTCCCACATTTTCCCCATGCAATGTCCCAGGGACTGAGGGATTCAGCAAGTCCTCCAGTCTGTCCACCTGATTTGCCTCTTTCTACCTCCATCCCTTCTTGGTGCACTCTTTCATCTTGTTTGTTTTGTTTTTGCTTTGGAGTGAGCATGCAAAAGAGAAAGTATTTCTGTTCCCGATTCCTCTGTTTTGTGCTACAGTGGTTTTTGGGAGGGTGACTGCAAGCACAAGTTATGAAAGAAAGGCAAAATCCTCATAGCCACCAAATCCTATAATGAACTTTTATGAACTCGGAGGGGGACAGGCTTGCCTAAATACAGATGCCTTTCACTATAAGCTGTGGTGTGAGGGTCATATATGATAAAGTGTGTGGTTCCAGCAGATCATCATCAAACAAATCATTGCAGCCAAAAGCTAAACTGGGGGAGGCAAATCCTAGAGGAGTGTGCATACAGAAGCCAAAGTGACAGAGTTGAAAGGAATATTTTTTAATTCCATGTTGCAAATATATAAATAATAACAACATTAAAGTCGTGTCATAGGTTGGATAAACTGAAAAGAGAAAGCAGAAGGGGCTTGGCCAACGCCACTCAAGTGGCTGTTTGCAGAACCGGGATCAGACTGGGCTTATCAACCCTCCGCTCGCTCCTTCCCACAGGCCGCTCTGTGCATGCTGTTTCAGCTACAAGGAACCATAGCAGAGGCCTCACTGAACAAAAATGTTCAGGAAAATGGTGAGGAATTGGGCATCAAGGCTGGCGGTGAGCCACGCGGCATGGCTGGTTGCATGGGTGCACCACAGCCCTGCAAATATCCTGGTTCAGTGGTGTGGAGGGGTTGTCCCTCATCCCAAACAGTTGTTAACCCCATGATGTCCCTATGCTAACAATGGCTTCTTCTCACCTATTCCTAAGAAACCTGCCTTCCTCTTACACTTTGGCTTAAGGGTAAAACTTGAACAAAGTCAAAACAACCTTAATAAAAATGATAGAGGGACAGCAGCTTGTTGTGCTATGAAAACTCAAATCCAGGGAAAGCGGCTCAGCAGCAGCCTCGCTAGAGACCTGGGCACCAAAACTGGGAAGTGTTGAGGCAGCATAAACTGCCTTTAAGATCTGTCTTATTAATGTAATGCCTCTCTGGCTTTAAAATTAAGCATTGGAATGTGCTATTCAGAAATATCAGGTGAATATCTGGTCTCTCAATAGTAGCTAAAAATAAAGACCAAGACATTTTAGTTCATCAGTGGCAATAAATACTTTAGATTAATTTTTAAGTATTTATGAATCAAAAGGAGGTATTCAGGAATAAGAGATGTACAGCGTAATACTGTGTGCTATATAGCAAATGAAACTTTTATTATGAGTAATATTTTAGAAACTTGTTAATATGTATGCTCTGGAGTAAAATATCTGTTCTTGGTCATTGATAGTATACTTCTTAACACATCCTGATTGAAAATGTATGCATTACTTCATGATAAGCTCAGTTAAGCAGCCTCCAGCTCTAAATCAGGCCTCTTTCAAGTTGCTGTGTACTTTGATCTACATCACAAATCAATTTCATCAGAAAACAGAGTGAAAATTTTTGGAAACAAGCCACACTTTATGGAGAAATAGCTCCAACACTTGCTTCTAAACAAACAGCAGAAACTACTGGCATGCAATTCAGGAATGAATCAAACAAGTTTGATCACAATAACCTTTCAACCATCGTAAGGTTTACTTTGTTTTGGTTGGCAAACAGTAAAGCACAGAGAACAAGTTCAGATTTTTTGTAATAATCAAAAATTTATTGAGAATTTGTACAGAAAAAAACCCCCATATACAGACATAAGCACTGCTCAGGGAAGAGGCTTGGGCATTTTACAGTCAACGGTGTTTTATTGTCAAAACTGAACCGTGTAATGTTCAGTGTCTAAGAGATAAAAGACTTGTTTTCACTGTTCAGATCAGTCTTTGTGAAAAATGTCCCTTTACGAGTCTCCAACCTACAACAGAAAAAAAAAAAAAAGAACATTTTAATGTTCTTCTAAAGAAAGAAGTAGATAAAGCGATGATGACATGTTGATAGTGTTCATACATAGTTATACTAGTTGGAAATTAAAAATGTAGCATTTAAAACACAAGAAGGAAAGGAATTATTTCTGATCACTAGACTATCCATTTATCTCTCTGTTAAAAGAGTAATGTGGAAGGTATACTAAAATCAAAGTACAAATAGTTCTGTGACAAAATGGTAAACAAAGCCAACTTTGCTAAGATGCAGTGGGCTTAACACTTCAGCTGTCCATTCTCAGCATTTGAAATGATAACTATGTTGTGCTATAATTTCAAATATCTCCTTGGCCCTGTGGTCAAACCAACCTGTTTGGCGCTGCCTAAGTTGTGCTGCTGTCCATCTACTGACAGTCTGTTGAATGGGATGATTTTCATTGCAGTTTTCTTCATGGAGTACCACCGATCACGCCAGGTTGCCCAGATAATGCCATTGTCATATCCAGATGGACTAGCATCTTTCGCTGTGTACACACCATCTAAAAAAATATCATTTGGAGCAAAACCGTTAGTTGCTTTCTAAAGTAGTAAATGTGTCCATATGTTTTTCTGGTACTGAAACCTCTGTGGCCTCCCTGGGCATTTTAACAGCCCCCATTCACTGCCCTTCTTCCCCTAGTTTGCTTCTCTCAGGACTAATTTTCCCATTTTGGGCTGGAGAGCAGACACAAGTTCCTACTGCTGGTGTTTTCAGCTGTTGCAAAGAATGGGCTATGCCAGGTTTGGAAAAATCAGATGGCAAAACATACTCAGTGAAAGTGACCCATTTTTTCTTTCTCACTGAAATGGGTTATAGGTATTTAGAAGATACTTTACCTATATAGTATTTGCCATTGAGGTGGCCAGCATGACATCTGTTCATCCACCATCCAGATCCATCTTGCTCAGCACAGTTCCCAGCGAAGTTATCATTGTCGTTATCATAAGTACTGAACCGCATGCCATTATGATAGGTAAAGGATTTGTCACTTGGATCGTCTCCAAAATCATAGCCATCAAAGGCATCCCCGGCTTCACCACCGATGAAGTAGGCATAAGTCAGTCGATACTTGTCTTCTTCACTTCCCACTTTGAATACAGCATAGTCAGCAGTGCTGTTAACAAAGGATAAATGGTGAATATGAGCATGCTGCATTCCATAACATAGGTGTTAGCACTGCAGAAAATGCAGTGTCCTATGCATGTTAGCAGAAGGGCTCCTCATTTTTTCAGAGAGCTGTGCAAACTGATGCAGCAGTGGGAGCAGTAGGTTTTAAGCTGTCATTTTCAGAAGCATCACGAGCAAGTACCCTTTTTTGCCACTCCAGTCCTCCAGTTCTATTCGTAAGGTGTATGGCAGAGTGGACTGTGTAGTTATTAAATGAATCTTTTCATTGCCCAGCCAGAACTCAGTGGTGTCATCTGGAGACAGATGTCCAAACCCTTCCTTGTACTGAACCCAATTTTTCTTGAAGTCCTCACTCCCATCCAGTCTCTGGGAAAAAACAAAAACAAAAACCTCAATCAAAAAGTTATGTATCTTATGTAGGCAAATAAAAAGAGTGCTGATGCAATAAGCTTGCTCATGGTAATAACACATAAGTGGCATACCCTCTGTAATACCGTCCAGCCGTTGCCATATGAGTCAATCTCACAGTAGACTAGGAATGACTGCTTGGCTTTTTGAGGCTTGATAAAGTAAAGACCACTTTGTCTGGCACCTTTATTTGCAATGTCTTGACAATCTGAAGTAAAGATATTCAGAAGATTGTTAATCTAGCTGTTAATCTAGTTTTACCCTCAGATATATTTGATATTGTAACTTTCTTAGTGCAAGAAATACAGTTGATCTAAATGTCATTGTTGCAAAGTTAACTATTTAATCCATACTTTAATGTCATTGCCATAAAATCCTACCAAAGGTCACAGAACTTGTGCAAGATGAGGAATTTAGTCTCACATACAACTTAAGAAATTTAAATGTAAAATACAGTCATTGCATTAATTTCTACAGCAACAAAAATGGCCTTTTTGGAAGTAAAGGAATAATAAATTTTTTTCAGGTGACTCAGTAGAAATGTGATAATGAATTACCTTCCGTTTGTCATATGTCTATAGAAAATCTCCTCCTGTCCCTTGTGTTCAGCATACATTTTGGGATAATCATATTTTGGCCAAAAAGTCCAAAGGAGCAAGCGAGACCTCTGTTCCATCTGAATACCCTGTTTGCAGAGCATCTACCTAGCCCTTCCATTGATCCAAGCACTGGTTTCATAACTTGCAACCTTCGCAGAAATCTATGGCCCATGAGATTACAAATAACCCATCGCTGTGATGCCAACTGGCAATACTTGTAACTGAATTAACCCTCCACCGTACAAGAAGCGTTTTGCGCACCTCTTCCAGTTGTCTCCTGTATTTCAGCCATGTCTCTGCATGGCACCTGGCAGAGTGAGTCAAGCTGGGCAATCTTCTGTTTCAGCTGTGTGATCTTGTTGCTGTTCAATATGTGTGTATCTGTCAACTGCCTGGACAGAGAGACATAAAAATGGCTTGTTGTTTCAGCTGTTTCTGAATATGTAACACACATTGCCCTGCACACACGCCTCACCTATGTAGCATGCTCCTACGTACACCCTCGTAAAAGGGGGTGCCTCTATTAGCACTGATACTTAAAGCTGAGGAAACCAGACAAAATGGGAAAGCACGCACTTAATCTTATGCAAAACTTGACTTGACTCTAATCAGCGAAACTCAAACCAGTAATTAATGTATGAATATAACTCTATGGAAAGTTTTTCTTTGTTTTCCTGAAGTAAATGATAAATGCTTCCTCTTTAATTATGGATGCATTTGTAAAACGTAAATGTTGTAAATAAACTGCAGCAAGTGTCAGAATGTCTAAATTGTCTTTGATATAACGTTATAGAAGTAGAGATTTTTCTACATTCAGGTCAAAAAACATATCCCAAGATTTAGAGAAGTTAATGATGTTTTCAATTTTATTTTCAATATTGGTTTACTAAAGACTACTGCTGAGTTTATAGTTACTTATGATTTACACCAATGTAACTGATCTGATTTTCATGGATACGTGCAGAAAAATTAGCCAGAGTGAATGATTGTACAAATATTCCACGCACTCTGCATTACAGCAAACTCATATTAATAACATCTCCAAAGGTCATGAAAGAAAATGTTAGGCACAGCAAAAGAAACATAAATAAAAATATCGCCATGCTTCCTGACATTCTTATCTTGCACTTCTTGCACAATTAATGGCTTATGCAAATGAGCAGAGAATGCAATAGCAGATCCACATGATCCTTCTGGGTCTTGCTAGGCAGCTACTAATGACGGTGTGGCCACAGTGGTCCACATGAGCACAAAAACCTAGCTGAGGGAGCCTTAGCTGCACTTGGTAAAAGAGGAGGCAGAAAACAATTTTGATTGTCAAGTGATATAAAAAGTAGAAGATACCTACTGTATAGTACTTTCATGAGACAAAATAGTGTTTTCATATCTGATAATTTCTTCAATTATTTTCTTGGACTTTTGAGTAAAATCATCAATTGTATCTGTAAAACAGACAAAGGTGTAAAATTATTGCAATTAGACAAATTAAAAATCAAGAAAACTACCTAAATTATATTTTTTCAGTTGTCTAGTTATTTTTATATTCTCACTTGGTAGTGTCTGCTTCTCTGGAGGATAGAGGCCTTGGATGTGTTGAATCAAATGTTCTACTGTTCCTGTGGAGTTAGTAATTTGCCGCAACATTCCTTCCATTTCCTGCAGTTCATTATCCATAGTGAGATGGTATTTATTAAAGAAATCTGCAATGCCACAGGTCGTTGGGCAGTAGCTACCCTAAAGAGGAAAGAATAATTATCAGAAATGTTTCAGGAGCAAAAAAAGGAGAGCAGAATATTTGGGCAGGGGAACTTTCGGGCACCACTTATACAAATGATTGTGGATAAAAAAGGGCAGGCATTTGCCATTTTGTCTGCAGTTATTTGAATTTACGGAGGCAGTTTAGTTTCACAGTGTGTGTACATACACACACTTAGCAAGAAAATGATGCACCCTGTTATTTGCAGCGTCTTCTGGATATATGCTTTTGTCAACTGTGCAGCCTTCCTGACAGTTTTACCAAGCACACACCTCTATTAATAGATAACAGGTTTAAGCGTAGTTCATATAATAAGTATCAAAAATAACAAAGAAGATCAAATAAAGCTGCAAGTGATAATGGTAGTTAATAATCAGCGTAGAACAGCTTTAATTAGACTCTTAAGATAACAGAAAATTGTTCAGGTACTTACAAATCGTTCATCTAATATGCAGCAGTTTTCTCTGGTAGCAACGTACTGAAGAGAAGAAAGAAGACCATTTTCAGTGAATTTTCTCCAATGGCATTTTCCGCGCCGATGTGTTTTCTAACACTGTCTCTTCACTTACCGCCATGCTGGTAGAAAAGAGCAGGGAGAAGAGAGGCCCCAGGGGAGCCCAGCTCCGTAACCTCAGCACCACCATGTCTGTCCCACCGGGCACTGCCGACTGCTCAGCGCGAGTCGTGCAGTCAGCAGCCGACAATGTTCAACTCGGCACAGGGCGGCAGAAGTTTAAGGGAGCAGGCTGAAGCTGGGGGCGGGCACCGGGAGGTGGCGGGAAGAGGTGGGGTGGGGGTTTGAGGTGGATTCCCAGAATTTGCACACATCTCTTACTCCTCCCATTTTCAGAACCTGCTTCCCACTTACCTGCTTGATCTCTGCCAGGAGGTCTCAGGGGAGGCAAGAAGGTGGGACAAGGCATGGAGATGTTACTTCTAGTAACACGAGTGTAAGAAAACTCACACATAGTTTCGGGATGGGGCTGGCAGAAGTTTCACTCAAATAGCACAAGGAAAACCCACAGTAACTGCTTGAATTATATGTAACAACTACCAATAGCCTAACGATAAATACCAAGAATATTTTCTGGTTACGTAGCACTTTCTCACCACAGCTCTCAATGTGCTTTGCAAAAAGAATTGACATCATTCTCCATATTCTGCAGATAAGACTGAGGCAGAGAAAGGTATAAAGTCACATTAGGCAGTGGCATATCTGGAAAAGAAACCTGTGGTATTTCTCACAGGCAATGAAAGCATGAATCCTCCCTATCCTTCAATTCAAGGAGTCTATTTGAATGACTTTGGCCAAAGCTTCCTTGCTGGGAAACTAATGTTGTCAGTATCTGCCTTATTCAATACACCTACCAGACTGGTGACAGGCTCCCTCTTCTGCTATGGGCTTTATCCCAGCCAAAGTATTTTATGTATGTGCTTCTGCTTACTATCTGTATTAATAGCATTAATAGCTTTCTACTCATGCCCCGCACCTGAGCTTTAGGCTGTGGCTTCTCCAGATACATCCTGCTTTTGTGTCTGTACAATATAATGTGTGATGGGACCATGTTGAATGAAGCTTTCGACTTCAACACAAGTTTGACCAAATGATGAAAAGAACAATGAGACTGGGGCTTACTGCTAGATCTGGTGTTACTGGTGTTGGCTTTGTGATTTCAGGCAAACTCCTTCACCTCTGTACAGCAGGCCTGATGTTTCCACTTTGCTTAATAGCTATTTAAAATCCACAGACCAAAGCTAGATGTTATATTATTACAAAATTGGATATGGTTATGCCCTGAAACATGGAGAGTTCCTGACCTGTATATCCTCTTTGCATCCGGCCACATCTGCTCAACCAGAAGGTCTCCCACCGAGCCACATATCGCCAGAAGGAAATCTGAGCATTTATGATGCTAATAATCAAATTTGTGGGATGCTTACGTGAAGCTGAAGTACCATTCATGGGATAGTTAGCTTTCCAGTAAGCGTACTGATGGCCAGTGAGTTAGCTGCCAGGCTGCCAAAAGTCCTTTCCAAAGGACGACCGATGCTAAAAGTTTACCCTTCCAAATCTGGCATTAATTACCTTCAAGAGTCATGTGCAGAACGTGCTTCTGTTGTCCTCACTGATACAAAGAGGACACAGCTCCACCTTTTACATGGTTAGTTCTGTTTCCTAAAGAGTAAAATTAAGTAAATAAAACTCGGCAAAAGTCTACCCACTTTTGTGTTTTCTACTGTTACTTTATTAATGCTGTTAACACGGACTCAGGAAACTACCAGTGAATCTCCTTGCCTCTGCTGCTCACACATTGCTTGAGCTCGCTTTGCTGCTTCACTGGCCCCAGGTTGTACGGGTTGCTCTACGAACTTTGTAAAATAACTGGCCCAGCTTCAACTACAAGCGTAGACTCAAGAGTGCAGATGGGCACGTAATGTTCATGACACGATAGGGGAACCATGTAACGCAATCCAGGTAATCCTCATCCTTTAACAGAGGAAAGAACATACCCTTCCCTTTTGTCACTACTAGTAGTACATATAGGCTTGAAACTCTTCCAGAAGAATATTTGGTAACAGAATATGGAAAAGGTTGTCTTGTGTTCGTAGGCAAGAATTTCAGGAGTCAGAAAAGATGACAACAATCAACACTGGCAGTAACAGCTTAGTTAATCTTGAGATAAAATGCCTAACAGTTTAGAATTAAAACATGAGAATGAGTGTAATGAAATAATTTCAACGCATAAATGTTTTCATTGTTCTAGATAATTGGCTAATTGGGTTGGTAAAACAAAAGGATCGTTATGCCTGCAAATGGGTTAGGAACAGGAAAGCTGAATTTTCAGTGAGGTGCTTGTGTTACACAAAATTATCACTGTATAAATTTACATTTATGAAGGAATCTATATTAAACATTAATGACTACCAAATATCTGTACGCTGCATTTGTAAATGTCATCTAGTTGTATTTCTGGTTGCAACTGCTTGTACTTAGAAGCAGAAGATGTAAATATTTAAATCTCAGGAAATTTTTGCTTGCTTTACTGATTACATGGTCATGACTGGGCCTTGAATCCTTTCATATATTTGCTTCCTTTTCTTCTATGGTTTCACCTTGCATGACTTATAACTTACTTCTGCTTTTCATTAAGTTGAAAACAACATCTATTCTTAGTGGAATGGCTATGTAGTATTTTTCCTCCTTTACATACCATTTTGTCTTGGTTGGTCCTGGCTGCAAAATAGCTGACCCGTTTACCGAACAAATGTGCTAGAGACCTAGTTGTACCCTGCGACGTGTCCAACATAATTTGTCTCTGTTTACTTTCTGGCCAATTTTTTCTTTCCAGTAAGTCTATTTGCTGATTTGGTAACAAATGAGGAACAATTCATGTAGCACAGGCAGAAGGAAGAGTTCTCAAATTCAGTTTACTTTTTTTTTACAATTTATTTTTTGAGTAGATAGCAAAGATGAATCATTATTTGTTTAAAAAAGCATTCTTTGATTCAATTTTGATCAGTATTTTTGTCAAACAGCCACTGGGAGAGTATCCAACACTTTCCCATTATTTGTAGTAAATCTTCCCTCAGAAATACAAATCAGAAGAAATACGCTTGTATTTGTAAATTAGTTCCTGGATACCAGAGTATTCTTATGGCTGTCTTGGAAAAACAACTGTTTGTCAAACCCATGACTTACACTTACATGCACGCCTTAAGAATCTAACCTGAACAATCAGCCTATACCATTTCAGAAATGTCACAGTGATCCATTTTAACATTTCCAGTGGGGTTTTGTTATTGTTTTAACTGAAAGTGCTCAGTGGACTTGACTCAAAATTGCCTTTTTTCTTCTTTCCAGATGGTCCAGAAGTTAATTTACTTATGTAAAAATAAATATCAAAAACAAATGTTGAAACCCTCCAAAAAGTAAATATTAAAAAAATGACATACTTTGCTTTGCAATCCATCATCAATATGCATTACCCTGCTTGTATTACTAGTAAACTATACAGATTAGTGGGTAAAAGCCCCTTTGCTCGGTCAGTCAATGAGTGAGTGACAATTAGGACGAGAAATAGACGATTCAAAAGCTGTCAGGTATTGAGGTCATGCTGCTGGTGTGCTACAAAACCAATTGCTTTTACAAACATCAGCAGAAAAGTGAAAATGAAAAAAAAAAAGTTTTGTAACTCGTCTTTCTCTTTCTCTTTCAATATTCAAAACTTGGGCGAAAGGTAAATGGTAACATTTTTGCCAATCGGATAGTCTACTCTGTGCAACAGGCTTCTTCCTCATCCTTCCCGAAGTGAAATGCCTGGAGCATTCCTGAGTCAGCAACACTCAGTTGCTCTGCATGGGACAGGCTTTAATTTCTTTTCAGTGATGACACTAGCACAGCTATTTACTATGTTTCTGTTCAAATACACGCTGGAAATGGTTCTGTTTCTGAGGAAAAGTATGAAATGTATGTATTTTGTGCCAGCTGTGGCTTTCCATATGGGAAAGAATTCATGGGATATTTTGCTGCATGCAGACCGTGGATACAGAAAAGATACTTTCATTTGCTTTAGAATGTATTCTTAAATAATGGTGGGATATTATTGGGTTTTTTAAATCTAAGCAGGGAAACTCCACTGATGTATAATTGCTAAAAGTCATTTGCATTGTGACTCATATTCTGGTGGTCATTTTCCCCAGCACTTTTTCTACAGAATATAGCAATATAAAAGACCTTTTGATTTCTGCAAAGAATAATCAATTTTTATGTAGCTAATTTGTCTTATTTTGATTTCAAATATTATTGCAAACAAAATTTCAAAAGTAATTAACAATCAAAAAGGCCAAAAATCAGGGCACTTCATCATTAAAGTGCTTCTGAAAATACCTCAGGACAATAAGCCAGATGTTTGATAGTTTGAATGAGCTATTATCTCATTATTTAAAAATCCTGTAGTCTTTCTTTTTAGTGCTTGTTTGCTTACTTTGAAACATTTCAGATTTTATTTAAACTTCATTCAAATCTTAAGGAATTAAGAGAGAGCATATCTCCTAAGAGCAACAGAGATGTGATATAAAGGAACAAAATCAATATAGTTCAGAAGATTATATACATTATTTCTTTGTCACAGCTGAGGTTTTTCTGAGTCCCAGAGTATAGGATGTTATGCATCAACATGCTAAAAATCTACTAAACTTACTACAACGCCCCAAACCATGCGTTGGGATCAGTTTATTGAGCTTTGAGTTGTTTGTGCCTCATATAGGGGTACTAGGTACAACATCTCAAATTCTCTCCCTTTACTGATTTACAGAGATCATTTTCAATTGTTGATCCACTTAGAAAAGGTTGGTTTTCAGACTGTCTGCAAAAGAGAGATTGCAATGCATGCTTTACCTTGAGGGCAAGAGCAGTGAACTCCGTTTGTTAAACAAAGAGATGCACGAATTTGTGGGAATGAGATAAGCAATAAATTCAAATATTTGCTGAATATTTTGTAATTACTTGAGAGGACAGAGCCTCAATAAACTAAACAGAGCCTACTTGATAAACTAAACTATTTGTCAGTATCCGCTGATAATATTGGTTTGGACAGGAACTTATTTACAGTGACATTAAAGGAAACCCAGTGAAAAATGTAATATATTTCACAGTAAAACCCTGGCCTGTGAATACTTTGCTTGTACTTTTTTAAGCAATCAGAGGAAACTGGACTGTCAGAAAAATCCTAGAAAAATAATGGAAAGTATATTTGCTTTGGAAAAATGTACTCTGCATTGTCTGTCCTGACTTCCAGGATTAGCTCTGAACACTATTAATTCAGGATGATGGTAGTAGAACAATGAATTTCATATTCCCTTTACACATCATCTGTGCTCCATGCTGGTGCACAAATCTCTTCACAGGGAGGGAAGCACAGGTCTACATTTGAAACATTAATGGCACTAGCATAATAAAAGTAAATCTAAGTATTTAGGGTCACTGAAGGAAACTGTGAATCTCAGACTGACCTACGAACAGGAAAAATATATGCTTTAATTATTTTTTTTTTTTTTTTTACTCTGTAAACCTTTTTCTTTCTCCAGAGTAAAAATTAAAGCCAGATGATTTTTTTCCTCCTTCCTTCTCACAGTTTATGAGATGAATTAAAAATCCTCCTACCATGTGACAGAGTGTCTATTATTGTTGACCCATATCCCCTATATAGGCCACAGATACAGTCAAGTTTTTTACTAGCACCTCCGTGTGTGAATTTCACATGGGCATGTTACTGACTGTAGCTTCTTCTGAGCTTCACTGACAACCACACAGTGCCATCTCATGTCCTCAAAGAGCAATACACTGTTTTGAAAACCTGTTAAATCACATAAAGGTCAAAATCTCAAAATTAAGACTTGACCATTGCAGAACATTGATTCCCAAGCCTACCGGGAAAAGAGCCTCTAAATAACTTGCCTCTATTTTCATCAAACCAATCCTAACCTTGTGTGTAAACAATGGGATCTGAGCTAATCATTACTGCTCATGATGGAATCACAACGATGACAATGAAACTTAGTCTTTATTTTCAGTAAAACATCTGTCTAATCAAATGGAGGAAATGGAGTGTACAAATTACTCTCAGCGATAAAATGGATTCTTTTGTTGGAGCCTCAACAAGCTCATTAAATAGCCTACTTACTTATGCACAATTCTAAATTGAGTAAGAAACACATTTCGCTGGGGAACCAACAGAATACTGGCTTTGATCCCTTCAGCTCTTTAGTGCACCATTGCGAATAACGAAACAATCCTAAATCCTTTCCTCGTGTTTTCGGCAGATCAACTAATAGATGTGTCTTAGTATTTTATACTAAGATATTAATAGATATTAATTCTCTCTCACACACGTAAACATCCGTATGCAAATTTGCTAAAATTGTATTTAAGGCTCCCTAAGGGCCTTAAAATGGTTTCTGACAAAGCAAGATCCAGCCCTTCACAGAACCATGGGCAGTTGCTGTCAAAATCCATGCCACGAAAATGTTTGAAAGGAGTTAAAAGAATAAAGCACCTTCTAGATTCCAAGACTCTTCTACCAATGTACACATGTGCATGTGAATATTTATATCTTAATATAGCTAAAATGCACTTGTTCACCTGGGATGAAATGCACACATTTGCCTCTCTGCATGGTGCAGACAGCACAGGGGATGGTGGCAGGAGCAGATGACACTTTTTGCGGCCGGGGATGAGTTTTGTATGCGAGGCGGGTGCGGACGGTGGTGAAACACAGCCATCTACCGGCCTCTGGTTTGCTGTGGTTGAGCAGTCTTGTCTTCTCATGTCCAGAAATTCAGTTTTGCAGCATGAAATCTTGGCCCAACCCATTTCAGCGGGAGTTTTACTTACATTCATGGGTTATAAATGATTATGTTTGTTAGTGATTGGCATTTATTTTGGATATGTTTAAGCACAGAACTGAGTGAGGACTGCAGGATGTTGATTACAGAGTCTCAGCCAAGGTAAACTGCATTTGAATTTCACCACAGGATTTGAGCCCGTTGCAAGACTTGCCGAGGATCAGCCATATTTCCTGCTACATTACAGTGTGTTGGAATCTTACTGCAATGTATTCCACATCGAAATGCACACGGAAGATGCTTTAAAATTTAACTACAGAAAGAGTTTGTTTTTATGGCTGTATTTTGTACCAGACTGTGCTCTTCCTGGTTCTTGCTTCAAAGTTTACTTTAAGGAGCAACAATAAATATACATTGGTATATTTAGGACAAAGCTATTTGGAGTCAGCTATGTATACACAACATGTTTGTTTGGGGTTTTTTTCCCCACTGTGATTATTTGGATGTTTACTAGTTTATAGGGACTCAAAACCTGCCAAGCTTTCGACATCATAATTAAATACTTTAATGATTTAATAATCAAAAGTTAGGTCCTCTCTATGTGTAGGGAACCATCTTTTCTTTCTCTGTGACATCCTTGGTTCTGCCTATTTAATAACTCAGTACAGTAATTGTTCATCATGTTTTAGGTACTGAGAAGGTTAGAAGATGGTGCTTTATGGCCTTTTTGCAATAGGAAAACATTGCACCTCCCTAAATAAGAACCAAATTCTAAGATCACAGCATGATTATTTTCTATCTTCTCTCAACTGCATCATTTCTAACTGCAATTAGAAATTAATCTAATTGGATGCTTTATCAATAATTTTCAAAAGTACTTAAATATTTTCAACATGGCTACTCTTTACGTCAGTAAAACCATCTCTTGTCATCATATCTTTAGCATTGTCAGTGTCACACTGAACGTTATATTTTTCAGTGTTCCTGCAAAGATACCAAATATTATTAATGTTTCATTTGCAAAAGATTAGTCAAAACCACTTAGAATCAAAGCGTACATGTTAAGGCAGACCTAGCAGTTACTGCACCAGATCAGCATGTAAGACTCCTATTCACAGTCCTTCTCATATCTGACGAACGATGTGGGTTTTCTCTAGCCAGGGAGCCACTCTGAAGTACCTCTACGCAGTTAGCCCTCTGTGGAGACGTTCAAAGACAGCCCTCTGATCCAGACTTCAGGACTGGGAAATCATTCCTCCTCCTGTACTGGGGAATTTGCTGGTTTGGTGATGTTTACCTCATGTCCCCTGACTAGAAATTCAGTCCGGGACCTGAGAAACCCTTCCTGTCAAAACTGAGATACGTACTCCTACAGAAAGCCTTATTTTTTAATAAATGCACTTTTTTATTTAGGGGAGGCGGAACATATTTCATAAAAATTTCATAACCAGACTGACATGCTTTTGACATCACTACATGCCTGAATGAGGTTTCCACTTTAGGGGTTAGCCCCCGCACCCCACTCGTGGTGGCTCGGTAGTGACGGGGTGCCCTTGCCAACGCTGCAGCCCTTCAGGTATGCGGCAGCCCCAAACCCACCGGGCATTGATCCACGCCCTGCATGGGCCAGAATAAAACCAGAATCAAACCACAGACGCCCGATTAGGTGCATCCTGGCATGCCGCCATCACCGACGTTCAACTGCCTGGCGCTAACGTGTTGAACAAAGCGGGCCAGCCGGGCCGAGCGGGGACTCCCTGAGCTCCTGTCATTTTCCCCCACAAAGGGGTTTATAAACCACCTCCCGTCCCTTTCCCCAGCCAGCTCTGCAGACCCCCAACACACCCCCAGCATCTCTTAGGCCGCTGCGGTGGGTTGGGCCGGGCCGGGGCGGCCGCGGGGCGGACCCGGGCCTCAGCCAGGGGCGGTGCCCATAAGTCCGCCCGCCCGCTGCCACCATGAGCTGCGCTACGCTGCTGGGGCTTCGGGGGCCGCGGCTCCTGGGGGCTGCGGCCCGACCGCCCCGCTGGAGCAGGCAGCGCAGCAGTGGCTCCGAGCCCCCGGCGGGCGCTGCGGTGCGCATCGGCTGTGCTTCGGGCTTCTGGGGGGACACGGCGGCTTCAGGTAGGCGGTGGCTCGGGGACGGCGGCGGGGGCAGCGGGGAGATCCAGCCGGGCGGCGGGAGCGGTCGTTGGGACGCTGAGGCCTGGTGAAGCCTCCGGTCGGGCTGCTGGCTCCGCAAACAGCACCGTTGCGTAAGCGGCCGGGCCGGGGCTGCCGCCGCACGCTCGGGCGGGGCGGGCCGAGCCGAGCCGCCCGCAAGGCCGTCACCAAGGGCAGAGGCGGAACGGCCCGGCGGGCCTCGGCTCTGCCCCGCGGCGGTTAGGGCGGGCCGGGACCGCCGGGCGCTGGCCCCGGCGCCGGGCAGCCCCCCCGGTCTGCGGCCGGGTGGGGTGAGGGTACCGCGGTGCTAACGGCAGGTTCTCCCCTGTCCCGCCAGTGCCGCAGCTGCTGTACGGAGGGAAGCTGGATTTCCTCGTCTTCGATTACCTCTCCGAGATCACCATGTCGCTGCTGACGGCCGCCAAAGCCCGGTCTCCCGTAAGTAGCCGCCGGGAGCCGTTGCCCAGCCCCAGCGTCCCGGCTTGGCCCAGGCGAGAGGGGCTGGGTGGGCTCCGGGACCTGCCCAGCTCTCCTCCAAACCAGATCACGCTCAGAGTCTGCTTAAAAAAACATGTCAGGTTCTGGGGACATGTTTGCTTTTGTATATGCCTCGCATGCATTTATTTTCATGTATTCAGTTTCATCTAGTAAAAGCGTTCCTGTCCTTTTCCATAGCATGATCCAAGCGTTTTGAGAGCTAGTTGTTCTCCCTTATTTTCCCTTTTCCCTTAACCAAGAAAAGGGATTGGATTTACTTAGCCATAACAAATCATTACAGCTCTTAATTATTTCAGCTTTTAGGTTACATTCCGGATTTTGTCTCTACTGCCATGGCTCCCTATATAAAAGATATTCACAGGAAAGGTATGCTACTCCCTGTGTCAATTTGTATGTTAACTAAGTTCAGTTGCTTAGGTGGGTTTTGTATAGTTGCTATTCTTACAAACTGCTATTTTTCACTCCAGCGTTTGGCTGCCCTCTGGGAATAATGATTTAAACAAAAATCCCATCATAATAGATGTGAAGTGCAGATCTGATGGTGACATTTAAATTGGGTTAATTTGAAATGCTTGCTCTAATTATAAGTATATACCTATATCTCCATGTATTTCTTATTGTAGCTTTAATTTGTGAATGGAAGATTGCTTTACAGATCTTTGTTAAAATGTGAGATCTAGATGTTTTCAATGCAATCTAAAAGTTTTTCAACGTTCCTGTATAGTTCTAGAATATCACTTTTCTTCTGTTTACATTAGTATAGCTTCACAGCTTTCTGAGCTTGAGAAGAGAAAAGGAGTTACTTCTAAGTACCCAATACCTTGCTAACACATTCTGGAATTTATAGAGATAGATGCATGTTTCTGCTAAAATGCAGTTGTTTGGAGAGCATGGATGCTTGAATGACTGGTGTCAAATACTGTTCCTGTAGGAGTTGTTTTGATAGTGTCTGTCTGCCTCATCATGTATGTCTCTTTGGTCACCTTCTCCTTTCATGCATAAAGGAAAGATGAGAAGTATCTATAAGAATTGTTTTTCTGTTAACAACTTTGCATTGGCTTACTCTGATCCTTTCACAGATTAAATAGTCTTCATATTTTAATGTGACTTTAGTACTTTACTTGATTAGATATCTGACACCTTGCAAAGATGCTATCTTGCTTGTGTTTCAGCACACTTTTAAGTTTTTAAAATACAAGTGACTGATGCTGCTGAACTGAACTTGTCTTTTTTGTTTAGGTGTTCGTGTCATCAGTAATGCTGGTGGAATTAATCCACATGCTTGTGCAGCTGCCCTTCAGGAGGTAGCAAAGAAAGCAGATGTTGATTTGAAAATAGCTGTTGTTGCTGGAGATGACCTAATGAGTGAGGTATTTTACTTTGTCTTAAGGCTTAGTGACATTGTGGAAATTATTTATTCTATATAATATGAAGGTGACATTTACTGTCCTGTAGGAACTTACTTTGTGTATCTTTATGCAGTAGCCTTCTACTGTTAAAAGCATCTAAAAATTGTTGCTTTATTTTTCTTTTTTTTAATGCATGAAAACAATTCTTGGCACATCTTATATTTAGTGTGTGGTGGGGGTGAATTTTATGAGATCTGCTGTTTAGCTTTTTGAAGCAAACTGTGAATCTGATCTAAGGTCTGCTTGCTCTTCAGGAGAAGCTGGGGTGTGCTGTTACTTATTGTTTCTGCCTAAACTAAATAATCCTGAGTGTTAAATCTCATAAATCAAAATGTGGTGTAGTTACAATGTGTTCAAATGTTCATCCCTTCTAGCTGTTTTTAATAGTTTTACAGGCATTGCCTGTTGCTATTTTGTTTACACATAGCTGTTTTTCTCTTTTAAAGTAATTAGTTTATGGCCAGTACAGTAATATTAAGTGGGAGGATTAAGTTTTAATATTTAAAAACCCCTTTGAAATCTGGAGATGAAATATATAGCTTTTTTGATTTAAAGGATGATGCTTTATATATGAAGTCTGGTTCAGCAAAAAGCATCGGCCATATCTGAAAAGATACTGTGAAAGCAGTTTATACCTTGATAGTGGTTAAGAGGGGATAGGTTTGCACTGTGGTTAAATATCTGCCTGTAACTTGGAAAATTATTTATCTATGTAGGCTCTTGTTACTCCTTGCATGCTATTGAATGTGGAAGATGGTCAAGTAAGATTCTTTATTTGCAAATTATGTGCAGTGCTTGGACTTCCTTTCAAGAAACTTCTGCCATACTGAAATTACTTTAGCATCAGTGGTCCAGAATCTCATTACTGGTATGACAGTGAAATGGTTGCTATTTGAGCTGAGAATTGGTTCTGATCTGAAATGGATGATTTTCTATGCTATTGTCAGTATGTATCTTACAAGAACAAAAAAGAGATAGCTTTTACTGCAGACAAATCTTACTGTTGATACCAAACACCATAAATTACACTAGGAAGTGTTATTTGTGGCTTGGAGGATTTCAGTTCTTACCATAGAACACCAAATAAATTCAAAGTGGAAGTTTTTTCCAAACTATAGTTTCCCCCTGTAACTAGCATTAGGCATTGAGTCTATGTAATAGTCACTGGCCCCTGGATCCACTGGTTTTCCAAACTGCGTAATGCGTTGTCAAAAACTCCCACCCCCCTACCTACCTCTCTGGAAACACAATGTATTCTGAATATCACCTGGAGCTGCAGAATTAACCTTGTTTGCTGGCCATGCTACCATTGCTGTTATCTGCTTGCAGGGTTTGATTTACTTGGTCCTACAGCAATTAAAGACAATTTAAAAGCCTAGGGAATATAACAAATTGTACTTGATCGTCTGGGAAGGGACTAGCATTCTTTAAAGACTGATTTATTTTTTCTGTGTGCTGGAACACTATGGTTAAAAGTGTGCCTAGGGATTTTTAGTCATTCAACTGATTTGTGTTGTTGCTAATTTTAAAGATTATGCTTTGCTTAGAGGTGCTATGAAGTGGATCTATTGTCTAATAGTAGTAAAAGGCTTACAGTAGATACTACGAAATAATAATAGATTTGGTCTTTTTGTTTGTTCTTAAACAGAAAGAGAACCTAAAAGGAGCTGGTATCAGTGATTTAGAGAGCGGCAAACCATTTCCAGAGAGCATTCATAGCATGAATGTGTATCTTGGGTGAGTTATGTTAATGAGTTGTTTTTATTATGGAAAGATAACTTTAAGACATTGACTATGTGAAATTGTTTGTTTTGTGCATAGAACCACCTAGTATGTGAGGGTCACCTTTGCATTATTCAGGCTACCAGGGAAAAAAAAAGGTTGTATAATAAACTTTAATTAAATTTATTTAATTAAATAAACTTTTAATTTAGAACCTTGCCAGTTGTGACTCCTTAGCATTACATCTCCTGCGAATCCTCAGGTTTTAGTTCAAGTCAGAATAGTTTCAGTTTACAGCAATGACAAAAGTCCTGTTTCATTTGCAGAGTATCCTGTTGTATGGAGCAGTTTAGGATGTTGTCATCAGAAAAGTGCAGCCAAGGAATTAAAGTACTGGGATGTGCTCTGAGTGCTGTAGGAGGTTCCATGAGGCTGTGCTGAATTGTGTGCCAGGCTTTGTACCATTGAAATTTTGGAAGCTGGCTTTCTGGGATGGATCACTATTTTGAAAGATGTCCCTTGCCTCCTTGTTGAGACTAAAGGCCTTCCATAAATCTCTAAATGCAGGTGTTCTAGCTACCTGTTTTATGATCAGTTGCATTTTCATTGTCACCATAAGCTTCTTCAGGTGAATTAATGTCAATCAAGTCTATCAAGGGGAGGAAGGACTGAGAAATGGGACAATGGTCAGGTGTTCCCAAAAGCCAGCACCTCTTCCAGATGATGACCCTGGTTTTGCTTTTCCATTCTCCATGTTGCATGTATCTTTGTTCGGTATACTTCTAAAGTCTGTGCACACAGTCTTCCCTTTTTTACGTTAATCTTTATGGAAAAAACTGCTGTGTTCTGTCTTACTGCACTTTCCAAAAATGCATCGGTGGCAGATAGCAGGGTATGGCTGTACCTAATACAGTATGTATTTGTCTCTGTAAAATAAGAACCTTTTAATAGATGAGTCTTTTTAAGTTCATCTTTAGAGAATCCAGCAACAGAAAACACTGTTTGTTAAACTTATGATCTACAAATGTTGCAAGTCAGAGTAACTGTAAATGAAATCTAACAAATAATGTTTTATATTTTTAATTGTGAGAAAGTATTCATTCCAATTCTGCTGATTCATGATTTAGTCACAAATTAAAAAAAGCAATGCAAAGCAGAGACGAAAAAAGCAGGCTAGTATCAAGATGAGATGTTTTAGAAATGTTACCTCTGTCTCTGCTTCATTAACAGATGCTAGAACAGTAGACTCTTGGCTTTCTAATAAAAGCCGTATTTCTTTATGGGCCCCTTAATCTGACTTGCATTGAAATGTAAAGCTATTATCAGCCTCTTAAATCAGTCAGTTACATTTTTCTTTGACAGCATCAGCAGTGGATGCTTACTTGAAAGGAAATAGTACATTTATATATACCTGTAAACCAAAGCAACACCAGAGTGTATTGGGTAAAATCTGTAAGTTCTATATGTAGTTCACTTTTTAATTCCCTAAATCTGATGTTTACAGTTTGATTCTTGAATCAAGTATGTAAACTCCATCTGAAAAATTTGCATTGGGGTATTGATCCTGAAGTTTCTTCTGTCCCTCCTGACTTGGGCTATTAGGAGTTCTGTGGACTGAATTCAAGTGCATTTTTGACAATAAGAGTCAAATGGCTTTATTTACTGCCTTTTTTTTAAAGGTAGTTACACAGTTTTTCTATCAGTATCCTGTATGTATGAATGTAGAAACCCAATTTGAGCTTTTTACCTGTGACTGTTACTTAACACTATGCCCAGAATGGTAAATTATTTCTGTATGTTGTGTATTTGCTTGTTGTTCTAACTAGTATCCTTTGGTTCATGTAGCATTGGGGGGGGGGGGGCGGGGGTAGTCAGTTTACATTACAAAGACAACTTGTGTCTCTCTAACTTACCTTTTGACAAAACCAGGGCTAAGTCTATAGAAACTGTAGAAGAATGCTACTCTTGGTTTTGTTCTCCAAGGCACACAGTTTGTGGCTTGTGTTTCCAAGCTGCCTGTTTCATGAAGAATAGAAGGATCCAGCAGATAGCATGGGTTTAGAAGCCAGGAGCCCCACACTCTGGTCAAAGCTTGCTCACTAAAATGTATAAACTCAAGCTGTTCACCTGGGTGAATATTTTCAAGCCTGACTAATTTTGCTTGGGCCGACTCCTACCTGACTGATCTGGAAAATCTGTTGCCTGAGTGTCTTTGAAAATAATGATTGCGTGTGTTCTTGTTGAAGTTGGTTGATATTACAAGTTCTAAAAACACTTATGGAAATTGACCTGAAAGGCTTAAAATTGGAGGGCAAATCCACTAAACTTTTTCTTTGAAGAATATTTGTCTTTATACCTCATCTACAAATGAAATAGGAGTAATGAGTCTCTGAAAAGCACTTACTAATTTCTGTTGCTGATAATAGCAGTGACCCTTTATGTACTACATTCAAGACAGTTTCTATGAGCATCAAGACAAGTGTTCCAATTGTGTTATTTAGGTACCTGAATTTGATAGGGTGTTCTGATGATTGCTTTTTGAAATATTCTTGTTGTATATACAAAATGACAAATTGGTTAAAATTGATTTAATTGATTTCCTATGGTATTTTAAAGTGATTTTTATCCCATGTGTGGTAGGGAACTGATTTTTTTTTTAATAATGCTTTATAAAAGTAAAGTACTTATTGTTGTGTTTTGTAATCTGTAGTGCAAGACCAATAAGCAGAGCTCTTGACCTTGGAGCTGATATTGTTGTGACGGGAAGATGCGTTGACAGTGGGATTGTATTAGGACCACTCATTCATTCTGTAAGTACAAGTTAATTTCCTTATGATAATTAAACAGGTGTGAATGGATATTCAGCAATCGTTGTCAGATAACTTTTGCTCCTTATGAAAATGTAGATACTAAATTCAAAATAATGAGCACCTGATGCTTTTTTCCTTGCACGCATGAAAAGATGCTAGTTTTCACTTCTCAAATTTATAGCAGAGATATTAATGAAGTTGTGCATGATGAAGCTGGGAAGCGTTTTGGTGAGGTTAAGGGAGTCTTACCGTGTTTTACCAGTATCTTGCTCTTACTCTTTTTCTGTCTCTTTAAAATTTGGCGTGCATGGTTAAGTAACCAGTATATTTTTCTTTACCACAAGATGGTGATAGCAAAACTTGCTTTCTTTTGGTGGGGATGGTGGGGGGAGTGGGTTGAGGCACATGTGGTCTAAGACGCTGGTCTTTTTCAATGGGTAAGCAGTTTTATTTTAAGTGACTGAATTTCAGTGCAACATTTCTTGAATTTCAACAAGTTATACAAGCAGGATATGTAGTTTTCTGAAGTATTTTGAATAGGTTATACATTTTCGTGAATGACCACACGCTGTGAAATGTGGAAGCTTTCTCTTGGTGCATATTTAAAAAAAAAAAAAAGAGGGTGTGTGTTAGTCTCTGTTTTCAAACATCATTTCTAAAACTTCATGCTCTCCTGACTTCATGCTTGTCAATTATTGCCTAATCTAGAATTAAATGTTGACATTTGTAATTGACATTATGACTTGTTACTTTATTCCTAGGTGTTTACATTTTCAAAATATGTCATTGTGTATTATTTACTCCAGAGAGGCCTTATCTAATTTATTGAAAAGTTTTAGGGAGATTTCTGTTAAGTTCTGAATAAGAAACAATGAATATATTGCTTGCACTGTCTTGAACTTGAGGAAAAATAATTGCTACTGAAACAGAAAGCATACTTCCAATTTTTAAGGTTGACTGGTAGTACTCCAGGAACTAATAACTTTCAAAAGACGAAAAAAATAGTGGTTTGTTTATATGACACAAAATAGATGCTAGGCTTTTAAACCTCTGGGTTATTCATAGTATTCAAAATTTGCATATTGCACTTCCATTTTTTTTAAGAGGGTATGATTTTCAGAATTTGTATTTGGATTTATTAATAAGAAGAAAACTGAAATCAGAGCTTTTTTACTAATTTACTGTATAGTAACTCAAATCCATGTACAGTGCCTGCCAGTCATTGTTCTTTAGATTTCTGCAGTTAAGTAAAAATACATTGAATGCATTGTTACTCAAAGCAGTGAACACGTGCAGTTTTCTGTATTGTATGAAACTTTTATATATTTAACATACCTGTATTTTTTCTTCTAGTTTGGCTGGAATAGGGATGAATTTGACTTGCTAGCTGCAGGAAGGTAAATGATATAAGAAGAAATGGGTAAATTTATATTTAATATCAGATAATGTTAGGATAACAGAACTTTTAAGCACTTAGTGATTCTGCATATTATTATTGAATTGATTTATTTGAATGTTTTATTATGTTTTGGCTTCTTTTTTTAAGGCTTACTTAGTACACTCTTGTTTGAATGTTCTATAATTTCAATTCCATTCTGGAACCAACTTAAAATAACAAAATGAGGAAAGGAGTGAATGATTTTATTTAGCAGCTTAACTTTCTCTGCCTGTCCATTTTGTGTAATGAGATAAAATCTTACAGTACAGACAAGTGCCTCCCAGCTTTTTCTGTTTGGCCATTACTGTTGATAGTTGAGGTGGTACAAGGTCTTATCCTCAAAGATGCACACGAAGAGATTCAGTAAGAGGTCAGCATCCTTGTATGGTTTTTCAGAAGCTCAGTGTCAGTACTCCTGTTTGCAAGTCCTATTTGTGAGTCTTAAGGTTAGGAATCTGCTCTAGAAAGCATAGGGTAAAATTTTGCCACCTAATTTAATGTTCTGCATCATCTGACTGCGTTGAAATCCATAAACATGAATGACTACTAAGGTAACCTGAGTAGACCTAGTAGTAGTATGCTTGGACCTCCTGTTGCTTGAGAATAAATGTGGAGATAAACTCCAGCTCCACTGAATTGGGGATGATAGAGATATGAGGATTTTTCCCTTAATTCATCGAGTGTTTATAAACTGTCATTTTCAAATCTTTGATTGTGATAATACATAATCATAATACATTCTGTCCTTCACCTTGGAAGTGAGATCTTATAGCTCTTAATTTAAAAATGGGCTTTGCATATTTAGTTACACATAGTGCAGACAGCTAAGACACTGAATTTAGATAAAGACTTCTTGAAATGACTAACGGAACTTGTTTTTTTTGGTGTCAGATAATTTTTAGATGTTCATTTTTTTTCAGTAAATTAATTTGATTTTTCATGTAAAAGTTACTCTTTTCAACTCTTACTCAACTTGCAGAATCCCTTGGTATGTTGAATGTGTAATTTATAAATATATTAGATCCCTGTGGAGGAGAAAATACAATGTTCTCTCATTTAGCTTTATTTCCATTGTACTATTACACTTTAAAGCTGGATTTGTGAAACTTGATTTTTACAAAATATTTAGTTACTTGAATGCCACTTTCCCAGCCTTGCAGGTCATCTCATTGAATGTGGTGCTCAATGTACAGGTGGAATATTCACGGATTGGCATGCAGTACCAGACTGGTAGGTAACCATGACATCGATATGTATGCTTGTAGTGAACCAAAGATGAGGTTTCCTGCTATATCTATGCTGTGAGAACTGCTTCTGCTTTGTTCTTTTGAGGGAGGCAGTATGGGTGTCTTGATATTTTTCTGCCTTAATGTCACTCTTCCCCAAGGTCTGCTCTCCCTATTGAAGTTTTCCTGTCTGGTCAATTGGGGGCTTGCTTTCTTAAGAAGCAGATGATTTGAGGAAAAAAAACTTAGCCCTTTGATTTCTTCCTTTTAGATTATCTTTGGTTTTCTTTTTTATCATCTGATTTTTTGAAAGATTGGTTTATTTGCTTTCATGTATGGTTGTAATGGAAAATACAATATGCATATACTGGATGCTGTTTTATCAGTCCTCAGATCAAAGTTGCGTACCGTTCGGTCACAAATTTAATGTGGTTTGCTTTGGTAGGGATGAATGTAAGCCGGAGTCTTCTCCTACTGTATGACCTGATTTTGAGCTGTCCATCCTTTAAGAAGTTACATGTGTATTTTGTGTTCAGACCTACTGAATTGGGCTTTCATGTAGGTAGGTTCTTCTGCCTTTTCAGAAGTACCACAAGGAAGGACTAGTGTAGCGTGCTTTTGACAGACTTGTTTAAGAGTAGACAGGGAACGTCTGCATAGGATGAGTGATTCTGTCTGCAGTTTATTCCTATTTTCCTTAGGATGAGAGGAAAGAATCTTATCCTGTGTGACATCCTGAGAGAGGCAGGGCTTCCTTTACACGATGGAGGAGAGGGCTGAAGAGGAGTGGGAGAAATGCAGGAGGGAAGGGTGGCTTTCATCCACGTGTTCCTGCTCCCAGGTTGACCCTGGGAGGAGGCCACTGGGGGCAGCCTGTGGTCCAGGTGGATGAACCAGCACAACGCTCTGCCCTGCAATCTGAAGAGCTGCTCTCCTGAGTTAGTTCCCTAGGGCTGCCAAGCTCTTTTCTCTGACTTGTAGTGACTGTTTCTGATTCAGAGCCTGATCCTGAAAGATGTATTCTGCTTTTATGGGTTCCCAAACGCTGCTGACTTACAGGTGAAGGCACATATGGCATTGAAAGAACAGGGTCAAACATGTCTTTTCACCTATTAGAAAGCTACTAGCTCTGAACAAACTGTACTTGCTCTTCAATGTTGTGTTCAATGGGAAGTCAAATGAGAGGGTTTATAGTAACAAGCTGGTCTGTTCAGATTGGAAATTTATAACTGCTAATCTGATGTATCTCCTAATGATTTTATTACGCTGTATCATGAAACTTCTTAAAATCTCCTGTAACTCTGACTCTGAAAGACCTTGTGTTGTAAAAGAATCAAAGAAAAAAACCCAGAATACTACTTTTATTATTAAAATGTCTGGTAGTTCTTTATTTTTAAGGATTTTTCTCTGAGAAATGGCAGTCTGATTTAAAAAATGTTGTTTGAGTATATTAAGCTATGTGCTACTAGAGTGGGAGTAGCTAATCTTGCAGGTAAGTATACATACATTGTATATGGATAGCTAATACTTTGTGTGTATGTAAAAATCACATAACTGTGCTAAAATCATAGTAGTCTTGTGGCTTAGAGCTGACTGGTGCTGACTTGAATTGCTACTAAAGAATGCAGAAGGTTAGCACCTCTGCTGCCTTGTGCCCATTGATCTGCATGCATACTTCTGAACCATGCATGATTGTATTTGTGCTAATATAACAGTAACTTATTTACCTTCAGGTTAAGTCTGCTAAAGAATTAATCATGGTGCCTTAAAACTAGTGGTTTTGTTTGCAAATTCAAAAAGTCTTAGGTGTTTAATTGGAGTTTTTGAAATAAAAGCATGTTACATGTCAGCCTGTATGACAAACTCCTAAAACTAGTTGAAACTAAAATAACGTGAGAGCTTTTAATTTTATATTTGGAGAGGCAGAGTAGAAGACTGTCTAAAGTGGACTTGTGGTCCAGCACATCCAGGATATGGTGGAAGGAGGGAGGGTTGTTAGCTTTGCTGCCCCCTTTTTTTTTTTTCTTCTCCCTGATAAATAGTTGTTTACTATATTTAGGCCCAAATACATGAAGGGGAAATACTATTGAAAGCTTTTGGGCTGCAGAAAAATGTATTTTCCATTTGATAGCTTAGTAGTAACCTTTTGACTCCTTAAGTTAAAGAAACTTGATGGGTTTTTTATTTAGACAGTCTGAATCTGTTTTCAATGCAGATAATATATTGCATAATAATACACAATAGTAATATGATAATCATAGTTTCAGTAATGACCAAACCATGCAATACTTGCTGCCACCAACATTACTTACATTGCCAATAGATCAACAGAGCTCTGACAGGGTTTGCAGAAATTACATGGCTACAGTCTGTTGAATGTTTCTCCCTCACTTAGGAAAAGCTGTGTTTTCACCAGTCTCCTGAAAGTAATCGTGTGTAATTTAGATCTCAATAAATCATAGTGTCTGTGATACATGTTAAATCCAAACCAGCTCAGCAAAGTCAGTAAATGTAGGGGGAGGAAGCCAAGTGAAACCCCTGTGTTTGTCATTAAAGTGCCTTTCACATATGAATTTTTCAGTCGTAAGTATGTTCATGCAGCCAAGACCACACTTATTCAGGTCTGCAAACATTTACTCAACCTTTATGCTAGAGCTTGAGAAAATCTTTCACAGCATTTTTTTCTCTGGTGACTAAACGCTAGAGGGCAATCTCTCTCTCTTTTCCTCACATCTTATTGCAGAGAGTAGGTTTGGTTAAAATTAGACTCGAGGCTTTTTTCCTCCCCAAGAACAGTAGTCCACATTACTCTTCTGTCTTTGGCTGCTGAAAAACGTGTAAGTGTACTGCTAAGGAGGACTGATGGGTATGAGTTTTTCTCATTTGTAAACAAAGGAAGAGTTATCAAATTTTAGGTTTATAAACCTTATCTGTCTATAGCTTATGTGTAAGCAAAAATAATTAACTATGCAAACAAGAGCACTTCAAATTAAACTGAGTAAAGCCAGGCAAGTCAGTTAGAGCTCACATTCTATGCATATATTATCACATCTGAGTATTGAGGCACTGGATTGGACCCACTTCATTCATCCAACATAGTGGTTTGTTTTTTGGTTGGTTCGGGTTGTGGTGGGGGTTTTTTTGGGTTTTTTTTTTTTTCATTTTCTTGAAATGTTTGATGTAGACCACTTCTGGGAACTCAATGCCACTGCAAAAGCGTGCTTTAAGTCTCAGGAATGTTCATGTGGACATATTGTGGCAATTGAATGGTCAGCAGTTAAAACCTAAGCTATTCTTTCTTTTTCTTTGTTGTCTTGGTAAAATAAGTTTTTAATGTAAAACAAGTTCAGCACATGTTCCAACTTGTGACCCTCTAATTACTTTAGCTGATAGAAGCTGGGCTTTAAGTTGATTTGTGTGCTGACCTAGGGCACTGAGATGTCTTTAATTGTGCTGGATGTATCTCTGTAATGTATTTGACTTAAATGCAGGAATGTTGAAGCTCTGAAGTTTTGTCCAGTTTCCATGTGAACAGGCAGACAGGTAGAGGGGATAGATGCTGTTTGCTTTCCAGTGAGAGGAAGGCTGCTTGACTTACCTCTTGTGTGGATTCTCTGATGTTCAGCAGAGAGAATGCAAGAAACCATTAGTTCAGTTTATAGAAGGCTACTGAGCGTTCTTAAATGACTTAGTTTAAGTAAATGTTATCAGAAAAAGGTACTTATTCCTTTTCTGTTATTTGTGTAGTAATATGTCAGCAGATGGTCAGAAGTTAAAACATCACAGCTCCCTATTTAACATCTAGTGCACAGCACTCAATAAGGAGTTCATGCAATGTGTCAAAATGAACCGATGCCAGAACTATATTGATAATGCACAGTTCTGTATTTAATTTTCATTTAACCCCAGACATTGATGTCTTTTACTATTATTTAGTGCCAGTGGGTGATTAGTACATTGTTTTATTTTGTTTTGAAATGCAGGAGAATAAACTAATGCTGATCAGTAGAGTAATCATTTTGAGGAGATGATAAACACTGACACTTTGCCCTAAGCCAAGAGTGTACAATGGTTGAGACTGCATAATCCTCTGGCCTGGGATGACCAAAAGGGTAAGTCAATAGTTGGAGTCTCTTAAGGGCTGGATCCAGATTGCTTAATTTGAGACTTGAACAGAATCCAGCATGTGAGTCCCAATCAGCAATGTGGAATGCCTTTTTCTCTGTAGCACCATCTATTCCAGGCAGCTGAAAACACCAGGCAGCCTGTCTGATTGGGCTGAAACTGTCTAGGTGTTGAGTTTACATACAATGCATACTCTGAAATGCCCTAGTCAGAGGAGATAGGTGATGCACTCAATAAATTTTGCCTAAATTGGAATTGCAGTAGAAGTTAGGAAACATGTTGGTACCTACATGTAAACAGATGTAAGATACATAAAAGTTTGTGTCCTGCCTGACACATTAGCAGTTTTGAATTGGTTGTAAAAACACCGCTAAGAAGCGGTAGCAATTTCTACTTTTTGCCTAATAGCATTGTGGTTTAAATACATGCCCAGGGAGTTGAGAAGCTTGCCTTGGAGCTCTCCTCAGCCTGACACTCGTTGAGTCACATCCCAGGAAACTGCAGTAGCTATAAAGCTAAAAGTTCATACCACAGCCTACTTGGACCCTGGTTCACTTCCATGTCACATACATTGCTGTGGCTTTTTTGTTTTCTTTCTTGCAGCATCTTCCCCTGCAAAGTAAATTTACTACACTGACTGTTGCATCTTCGCTTGCCAGTAGTCTCCTCAGTCTGCCCGTAGCAGCCACAATAAGATACTTAAGGGCTTTGGCACCTTATGAGGGAAGAAATACCCATTTTATCTCAGACAATGTCTTTCTCCCTGAGACCAACAGGACCCAGTATTGATCATGGGTTTTACATTTTTTGTAATGCATATGGTGTGAGGTATGTGGGAAAACAAAAAGAAAGGCTGTCTTCATAGTTGCACAGAAGTTGACTAGTGCATTGTCCTAGAGTAGACCAAGAGGAGATCTCTGCTTAGACAGTTCATGTTAGCACCTGTGACATGCCTATAAGGTGTAACATTTCTGAGAGCCAATCTAAATTAAAACTCAGCATTTTACATTTAAAAAAAAAATTAAAAATCCAAGAGTAAGTCGTTGGCAGGCAGTAGACTCAATTTCAGAGCCCTGATTACTACTAGAGTAGGACAGCAGCTCTAGGTGGTTATGAGGAGGTTGCTTCAGCAGCAAAACCAGTTTTGTAGTCAGTGAGGACCTGCTTTAGCTGTTAACTCCTTACCTAGCCCCAACTTGGAGGGGTTTTCTGAGGTTTAATCTTAGCTTGGATTTATTCAGTGCTCTGGTTTACTAATGGATATAACTTAATTGTTAAATACCAAACATGAAACCCAAACCAGAGATTTTGGATAAAAGAATGGTAGCTGTCATCTCCTTTCACAAACTGATATATATTACTCCAGTAATTTAACTCTATGTTAAAAGAACTGCTAAAAAATGTTTAAAAGTAGTACTTTCATATTTATCTCTAGTATTTTATTAATTACACAATCATATAATTATAAGTCATTTTAGTAGCTTCCTTTCAGAAGTGTTTACGTTGCTTGATACTGTCCCATCCTACTAGAGGATTTTATCACTAAACTGATGCAATTCTTCTGTTATTAAAGGGTGCCATTTGACCACTGTGCCACTTTGGATGCCATGACTGTAATTGCTGCTGAAGTTCAAGTTCATAGTTCTGTGGTTTAATTCCCCTGCTACACTGTACAAAATTACAACTTGGCTGTGGGTTATGGCCAGCATAAAATTGGCATGATACAGAGCAGATGTCATACGGCCTGCAGTTGTTCAGCAAGACTTACTAGTGAATCTGGCAAAGAGTTACTTCCTTCAGTGGAAGTGCTGATCAAGGTGACGATGTGATCATGGTACCTGTAGTATCTGCTAGAATACCCTGACCAGGCAGCTATTGCTGCTAGTGAGCTCTGACACTAGGTTTAAGTAGCTGTCACTTGACTGACTCATGCCATAGGGGTGACTTAGCCCAGTTTGTTTCCAAGTTGAAAATTAATTTTAAGTAATGGCTTTTAGCAATATACAAAATACATTTTTCTCTTAAACTACGTTAACATATGCATGCTGATTATTGGCATCTACTACAAGGTAATATAGGGTGTATGTATTTTCCCAGTCATCCAGTTACAATACAGCTTGAATCCAGGGGCTTCTTGCTCGGTTCACTGCGTCTGTTTTGAATTGTTAAAAAGTGAGGGAAGCTTTCAGAGCTGACATGACCTAGGACAACACATGTCTTCTGCAACTAACCGAGCATTCAGAAAAGTTCGTTGGATGTTGTTGGACCTTGAGGAAGAAACGTTTCTCATGCTTATCTCAAAGGCAAAACATCTTCCTTGATACCTTCACTAACTGTTGAAACAGAGTGACAATGAAAGAGATGACCAAAGACTAAGTCACTGATTGTAATGTTCCTCTCATTGGCCTGGGTCGTGGATTTCAGAATGCTTTAAATATAGCTAAAATTCTTCTCATGCAAAGATATGCCAGTGTCCTGTATCAGCATTCCTTTCCTAGGAAGACTTCTGGTTTTCCCCTTTGCTTTTTTTTTTGTTGTTGTTGGGTGGGTTTTTTGGGGTGGCAGGTGGGTTTGTGTTTCTTCTGTTTTTTTTTGTTTAGGGTTTTTTGTGTTGCAATGTCATCTTCATACAATTTTCTTACAAGCTTTGGGTCAACGCTTTGCAGCAAGTGGTAAGATCTGAGTGTCTTTTTTTATATAGAAAATATGTCTCAACCTCAGAGGTTCTTTAGAAGCTGTTCCAGAAAGTACATTCATACCTGTGTGGTCTCCTTACAGCTATTCTGGCAGCATAAAAAATTCCACCACAATGATACTTGACTTTGGCCCTAAGATAACAGGAAAATCAGAGTCTGTCCTTCCTTTTGCATATTAAGGGGCCTGAATAATAGTGTTGCTTATACTGATACTGTTTATCTGTTGTCTTCTGTGATTGGTCTGCTTTTAATGACTTAAGTGTTTGCCAGATCTTAGCCATTTTAGGGGGTGAAATTTCTCTCTCTGCTTCACTGTGTTGTTTTCTCTTAATGGTTTAGGTCTCTTGAGAGTGGAGCTTGAGTAAACTGAAGTTTAATCGATGTTAGTAGACTTGGTTCAGAATAGAAAGTTGAGTGTCTGCAGTTTACCTCTTCCTTCAAAACAAAGATCACTGGGGTGCAGCAATGTGTCGGAAGAGCTGCATGTGCTGATGACTTAGATCAGTGGGCTGCAACAAGGATACCGGTTGTTCCTGCATGTTCGTGTAGCCTGCACTGAGTAGTCTATCTTGATGGAAACGATTTCACTTTTGGGTAGGTGATTGGAGTAAGCTGGGTTGAGCCTGCTAGCAAGGCACCTGGTGCCCTTGCCTTAAAACAAGACAGATAGATGGTAGGGTCAAAGCACACAAGCATGGCCCCAAGCGGGTAACAGCACCTTAATTCTAGCCTTATTGAGCCACTGATACTGCTGTGTAACACTAGGCAAATCATGATGCTTCCTGTATCTGTCTCCTTACCTCTAAAACTGGGATGATTCCATATGTTAGTCTGTTACCCTACAATGATGTTCAAGACTGAGAACTGAGAAGTTTTTTGGGTGGTTTTTTTTTTCTATGCCACACTTCTTAAAGTTGAGTGTTACATAATTCTTGACACCATCTTTTCTCCCTCTTCTTCCCCTCATAAAAAAAAAAAAATCTAGAATAACTTGTATAAAAAAAATTGTTGATTCCATTCAATTCTCTGTATTCACCAGGGTGGGGGTTTTTGTGTCCCTTTATCTGTTTAGTGGTTTAAATAGTTTCAAAGACCAGTCTAATGAAGTATTATCTTTACTGATTAGTCATGGGCTTTTCTAGGTGTCCTCCAGCTACCATGCTTTCTGAGTTTTGTACACTATCAGTATTAAAGTTGCTGATCTCTGGTAACAGAGCTTGTCTCTTAATCCTTTTTTAAATAACGGGGTTATGTTTGAAGCTTCCCAATGATAAGGAATCTGTTTAAACTCCCATGAACTCTTACAAATGTCACTTAAGAGTTCACTGGTTTCTTTGCTTACTTCCTTCAAAAATTTGTGGATTTGTTATACAAACTATGTTCATCTAACCTTTGCTGAGAACCAATTCAGTTGTATGTTCAGCACATTGTTCCCACTAGCACCGAAAAAGAATTAATTTCAGGGATGGACTGATCTTAAGTATGTACAAAGGACCTGAAGGTTGTTGACTTTGATGTTCATCACCTTTCATTATCAGGATCTTTTTAGAACAGTTTTGCTTTTGCAAGGGGTTGATCTCCCTAACTCTTCTTTTTATGTCTCTGGGACACTTGCACAAATTTCCAACTGCTTGTGAAAGGGGAGTGAGCCAGGTCACCTTTTTAGAAGAATATTAAGATTCTATTTTAATTTTCAGGTACTCTTCAATTTTCTTTTAAGTCATTACTTTTGCTCAAATTGTCTGTAAATAAAATAAAAGCTGGGAAAGCAGATATCTAGATTTGGTCCACGTAACTCTGAAAATTCTGCTACTGTAATGACGAGCATGTACCTCTCCCTATTAGTTACTTGATCACTTTCTGTATATTAATCTTGTGATAATCTGAAGAGGAAGAATATTTTCCATTTGTAAAACATGTCTATAACTTTCTGGTTTTCCGGGTTTTTTTTGCTATGCATCATAATTTTTTGTTCATTCTGTCTTCTGGGCTGAAGATCTTAACTTTCATGTATCTTTGTGTTTTCTGATTATAACTTTTATGTGTAGAACTTATTATTAACATGTGAAATTGCTTTTAATAGGTGTGATTATTCCTGTTTCCTACTTCCCTTTATCTCTGAGGCTTCCAGCACACTGTTCTTGCAGCTTTGACTGCCTTTTTACAAATCCAGAGTGCAGGATGTGTTTACATATCTTCACCTTCATGCTGTGTGTGCTGCTGTAGCCAAACTAGGCTAGAATTAGTGATCATGGGTTTTCTTCTGAATTTACCTCTTTAATCATAGTCCTCTAATTCTTTTGGCTTTTTTCCTTTAACTGTTTCTGTTAGTGTCCTTCTACATTCCATTCCCCACTGCTATCCGTTTACTGTTGGAATCTGTTGTTACACCTGCACTCCTTTGCCAGGCAATAAAATGCATCCTCTTACTGTGATTGAGCAGTTTAGTGCTTTTTCTTGTGTATGTTTCTGCAGAAAGAACCAGATATTTCTATAACTCTTGATCAGTTTTATTTAGTCATTACCGTAAAATTCTGGAATGTTGTTAGTCATTTTTCTTTTCCCTTTCCCTTTGTATTTATAGGGGTTTTTCAATGTCTTTCATATTCTAGGCACAACATAGGATTTCCCATAGTAGAATGTTCCTCTGAAGGAGACTTTATTCTTTCCAAACCACCAGACACAGGAGGACTAATCTCTTTTGGCACCGTAGCTGAACAGTTGGTATATGAATTGGGCAATCCTCAGCGCTATCTTTTACCAGATGTCACATGTGACTTCTCCGAAGTTTCCATCACTGAAATTCCAGGTTAGTCCTCTTTAGATTTAAAGAGATGTGTGTCGATGAACTGACGTATCAAACTAAGGCAGTTACTTTAATTTCCATGTTTTCCTTGCATATTGCTTGTTAAATCAGTTTTTTTTAGTGTGATACTGTATTAAACTGATTTTTTTTTTCAAAGAATTTTGCTAGAAATTCCTAAAGGAATTTTAACCATAATCTTTATTTATGATGCTGGCTGACTAATTTAAATTTCCCTTTGCTTTCCTTGTACCTACCAAGTCTTTAAACTATATTCTGTGTGAGCAACATTGAGACAGCTCCACTGTGTCAGTGTTGTTTTTTTTTAACTGCTGCTCAGTTTCTTTGCTCAAAAAAAAGTATGTTTTATACATGATTTCTCATACAGCATTTGAAATGTTAGTAACAATGGAGAGCTGTGTCTTTAAAAGCACTACTTAGGATGATCCACCTAAATGTCTAAGAAACATCGTTACTAAGTGGTGGAAGTGTGCTTAGGTACAGGATTTCCACCAGAGAATCTCTGTTTGGAAAAAGCCTATCTGCTATCCTCAAAACTCTCAATAGCCACTAGACTAAAGAAGGATATGATGTATGTTCTGGATTTCGCTTTAAAAGCAAAACAAACAAAAAACCCCAGGCTTAACAGATTTGAAGATCTATAGATTGGATAAGACAGCTTGGAAAAAAATGTTTAGCTATAGTCATCTGAAGTTTTGTTTCTTATTGTATCTGTATTGTATATCCTTTTTCATTCTATTGGAACTTATCTGTGACTGTATGCTAAGTGTCTCTATAAAGCTTAGAACAATTGAAATCTCAAATTAAAAACTTTCTGTGATAAAACTCAAAACACTGTAGCATTAAAAATATTTTGTTTCAATAATAAAGGTACTGTAAAATTGTACAGTGAACCTTCTGCTCATGCAGCATAACCAAATGGCAGTCTAAGGCCAGCTTGTTGCTCTTAGCCACTAGTCCTTTTTTCTTAAAAAAGAAACCCTAACCTTCCTATGAACTTTTAGCTTGCAAATGACCCGATATGACATGTTTGAACTTAAAATGAACTTTCACATGAACTTTCAGTTAGCCCTCTTAGAAATATAACAGATGGAAAATGGGCAGATTTCTTAAATATTTTTAGTTTGAAGTGCTTTGACACGTACACCAGTAAAGACAGGCAAGCTATCTAGTTTTGCTGTTTACATTTGTCGTGAATCCTGATTTAGAATCCTGTTGATTATGCCAATTTGTTGCAAATGGGTGATTTGGATTGCTTAGTGAACCACTGTCAAAGGTATTGGCAAAAGTGGTTTTAGTATGATGTAAAAGTGTGACTTCACAAAGTTTGATGGCAAGGTTCCCTCTATGATTGTGCCGTACAGTAATTTGAACAATGATTTCAAGTTACCAAGGCACAAATTTAAAGTTACCATACTACAAGGTTATCGTAGTACCAACGATATCGGTCGCTTACTGAAGATCTGCTGTTGGTGAAAGGCCTCTCTGCCTGGAGAAGCAACCTTGAGAGGTGTCCCAGCTCAAGGGGAGATCGCTGCCGTGCAGCCAGGCTGCCCAGCTGGGAGAGCTCAAGGAAGGCTCGCTTAGGCTGCCGTATTTATGGAATACAGTAGTTGGCTTATAGACAAATTGCATGTGATGGGAAAGGTGTGCATGAGACTCCTTGTACCCACAACTTTCTTTGTTCCTTGATAAATGAGTCTTGAAAAAGCCACCCCGCTATTCATGTGTTAATTGAATGATCGGTGTTCCAAGCTCATGTGCATCGTTGCTCAGCGTGTCACTCTGCTCCTTTGTGGGTTTTTATAGAACAGATTGGAAGGAGAGTTGTTCTCGACCTGGTTGCAGCTCAGGCCTTTACCTCCTTTGGAGCTTGTACCAAACTACTGCTACTTTGGTTAAAGGGTCGAGTGCATCTGATGCAACATTGCCGATTTTATTTTCCTGCTGGATTACTTGCAGTGTTTGAACTGAGAGGTGCTTCTGTTTTCTGTCAGTGGATGCTATGTGTTCTGTTTTGCAGGATTTTTCTCTGTAATACTCCTTTACCTGGAACATGAAACTCTTTCAAATCTTCACCCTGATTGTAGGGGTGTTGTTCTGTACTGAGTGTGTTAAATTAACCTTATGTAAATCTTGCAGAGGGTGATGATGTTGTTTGAGTGACATGTAAAATTTTTCCTAGTTACATTCACTCTTTCAGATATATTTTGCTTTGAACTCTTCAGAGTATTTGTGTAAAGCTTTGAACTGCTTCCTAAATATTTGCAAGCACAGGTTAGGTACAGATGAGCTACAACATAATACTGTCTGACATCAGCTGCACTGTTAACTTTCAAGGAGTTGCACCTACTAATTTTCTTCCAGTTCAAGCTTGAACCCAATGCCATGGCAGCAATTTTCTCCAGTTTCTTTTTGGCATGAATATTCTTAATACTAACATGGTAGTTGCCCTGGAACACGCATTCAGATAGTTCTGTTTCTCTTATTGACAAGAAGGCTAAAGTTAAGTTGTCCCTTCGCTTACTGAGCTATCAGCAAAGACGCTCTCACTGGTTTTGTTTCTTTGCCAAGTGAAGGACTGCAGTCCGCTCCAGCCAACTACAGTAAACTTTGTGTGTGTGTGCAATAACTAGCTGTTAAGTGGAAAATAACTATTGGGTCTGAAGTCCTAAGGCTGCTTTCTGTGTTAAGTATTTTTTAAGTACATGAATAAACATTTCAAGCATTCTATTAAAAGGCTCATTGAAGTCGTAAATTTAGTCACCAGTTTGCTGCTTGTGTTTCTAAGGCAGGGAGGACTGTTTCGTGAAAGCTTCTCTCTTCCCTGGCAGTACAGCTATCAATGGTTTGCTTTTTAATTAAGTGCATTTGATTAATACATATCACAAAAGAATGTCTTTGAAGTTATATTGAAGAAGCTTAAATATTTATTTTTATTTTTTTAACCACTACAGGTTTTGATGGTGGGGCAGTAAAAGTTCATGGAGCAAAAGGATTGCCTCCTTCAACTTTTTATAAGGTATTATCTCGTTCCGTGAAGTGTAAGGTATTTTTGATTTGCAAAACTATATTTTGGAGAAAATACTACATATTTTCTGCCAAAAACTGTTACCACTTTAAAATCCTCGTCCTTCTTGCCCCAAGAGTAAAAGAAGGGGGAAAAAGAAAAAAAGACAAACCTTATTTGATACATAAAAACATGTTAATTTGTATAATGGACTTATCCACAAACCTCCAGAGAAGACCAGGATGGTTCTTTATATAATAATTTTAAAAACGTCTTAGCCCATTAACACTTGTATACTTGTTGATTTTTATACTGGTGTGTTAATTTTGTTCTGGTTCACTGTGAAACTTGCCTTTTGAAAACTACTTGGTGGATAAGTAATGAGTAACTACATCTGTCAAGAGAGCAACTAAGAATGAGAGAGTCTCCTGAAATACTCTCTTGAAAGAAACTCATGCTAGTAAAAATTGTGAAGTTTATGTTTATTACTATAGTCTTCTAGTGGTCTCCCATCCCTGGATGGATGCTAAGGTAATACAATTCTAGTGAAGGACCAGTAGGGCTGGATCTTTTTCTTGTTTTAAGCTAGTGGCAAAACTGACTCTTACGGAGGCAAGGTTGCGATCAGATATTAACTGCTTAGCACAGCCACGTCAAAAGTGAGTTAACCTAAGCACAGAATTGTGCTAATATTTCTGTTTAAATAATATAACAAAAGCACAATTTTTCTTTAAAATTTTTTACTGCATTTTAAAAATATTACTGACATTTTTAAAACCAGTTTTATATAAGATAGTTTCAGTTTTTAAAAGACACAGTATTTCAAAGACAAATAATAATATCATCAAAGTAGGTTTGGTATTGGTGAGTTGTAAATTCAGAATAGAAGAGCTCTCTAAAGGCTCCATAATTGAAGCATACTGACAAAGTATTTTTAGAATCAAATGGTGTATCACAGGTCACTTTTCTCATGCACTTAGTAAGTTTTTCACTTCTGTTAGCTTCCTAGTAATCATGTTTGTATCAGCTTTATGAAAAAGGGGTTTGATATTTTAGCACTATTGTGGGAGTGCAATCTGAACATGAATTTTTCTAAATTTTCACCTAATATAAGGAAGCGGATTTTTTTTACCAGGCAGCCTACAATTTCAGTAGAATATTGTCTTGCAGCTTTTTGCATTTCCTCAATTTTTCCTCTCTCTGAGTGATCTGTGTTTGCATCTGGGAATAACTGTGTCTCTTCAATCTGAAAATACATTTTTGTTTTTGAATCAACAACAAAAAAGTCTTAGAAGTGTGCTTATTTATGTTGTAAAAGTTTAGTCTTAAATATCAGGTTTACAGTGTCATTATGTAACTGACAGAGAAGTGAATTTAGAAGTAATTCCTAATAATTACATAGAATGAAGAGGATACTTTTGTATAAAACATCAAATTCCATCACTCAAAAGATAACTACGTCACTGCTCTTATTCCTGTAGTAAATAGTGGAATTTGATATGGGCAAATACAGAAGGGAGTGAGTGTACTTTTTATTCCTTGGTCTGAGTATGCGTTTTGAAGCAGAATGTTTTGCTGCTTCTCAGCAACTTTCAACAACTGTTCTGTTCAGCAGCCTTGTCCTCCTGTCATTTTTGTTCTCAACTTTACATTTCCATACTTCTGTGTATCTAAAGGATATGACTGAGACTTGAGATTTTCAGTTGATGAACCGTGAAATGGAATAAACAAAAAAGAATGAAAGTTTATTTTTACATAGCAATAAAATAAGCTTTATTTCTTATTTATTATTATGTTTTAAGAAGGACACTTGAAATGTATGTGTTTAGGAATCTCTTTTAATGTATCTTTTGTGTATTAAACAGTGTAATGATATTCTAAAATATTTAAGTTAGAGTTCCTGTGAAATATTTCCGTTTTTGAAACTGTTTAATTAGCTGTCAATGATAAATGGACATATGCTTTACACACCTATTTTCGAGGTAGTTTTTAGGAAATGAACTAAGTATGTTCAGCTTGGGTAAGGAGTGACTGAATGGGCATTATAACAAGCTAGAAATATATTTTAGCGGTGTGTTACATCTTTCAGTAACTTTAAGTCTAGAGGAAAATAATTGATTTGCTGCATTAAAGGTGAAGTGTAGTTAGGAAAACAATGATAAGAGAAATTAAGATATGAGGTAAATTTCAGGGAAAGAAATACATTACCCAGTCTACTTTCAAGTGTCCCAAAAACAGTGTTTCAGCTATTTCTTTTGAGAAGCTATTTCACAGGTAAAGTGAAAAATTACTGTAGGAAGAACACTTCTGGTTGTAGAGAGTTATGCTGAATGTCTTACCAGGTTCTTCAATTTCTGTTTTTGTTTTTCTGTTGGGTAACAAAAGTTGAAAACACATATCACCCTTAGTTTATATGTATCTATTAAGGCTTTTCTACCATTTATGGCTGTGTATTATGGTCATGACTTTCACTGTATTAGAGCTCTGTTAAGCAGTTGTAGCACTGGAAGTCTAGTAAAATGCTTATTAATTAAATGTTTGCAAGGTATAGCATGTTCCTTTTGTGTGTGTGTGTATATGTGATATTTTTCCACATTTACTTAATACTTCTGGGAAACTTATATCTGATCTATTTCACTGTGATAGATGATGCAGATTTGCAATATCAGAATGTGTTCTATCTACCAAAATAGATAAGTACAGGAGAATTTAAAGATAAGTGATTCAGAGTTTCACAGTTTTGCAGATTTCAATCTTCCTCCAACAGAATTTTGCATTCTAAATAATGGAGTAATTTTTTTGTGATGATGATGGTGTGTTACTGTTCCACTTCTGCTCAATGTATGGATAATGATTGTCAGAGAGCATTTATAGCATATCAGTACTGAATCCCATGTAATTTCATAATCCTTTTATTGTTAGGTAAATGCCACTTACCTTGATGGCTTCAGAGCTACTGCTGTCTGTCCAGTGGGAGGTCCAAAGGCAGTACAAAAAGGAAAACGCACTGCAGAAAGTATTCTGCAAAGGTTAGTATTTGAGTCTTGGAAGGGGTTTTGGCTTTTTGTTTTCAGAGATGATGAAAATAGAACTGTGACATACGATGGCAACCATATTAACCTTGTAAGAACCATAAAAGATGATAATATTCCAATTGGGAGGACGTTTCAAGACTAAGTAGCCTGTTTAGGAAACCTGTTTTTACCATATACTTCAGCTCATTTGACAGAGCGAGAAAGGTCTCAAATATTGTTGAAAATAGATGGCTGGGTAGTGGAGAGAAACCCAAATTAATGAGGGAAAATCTCTGATTCAGATTAAAATTTATTAGGTGCCAGAGGTAAACCTGTCTGAAACTTTTTTCACTGATTTTCACAGAACTTCTTTTTATCAAAAATCATAGTGCTATGAAATGTAGGCAGTTTACCAAGTTTGTGTTTTAAACAGAATTATCTGAGTACCTTGTAAAATGTGACTAATAGTTTTGTTTGCTAGAACAATCTTACAATTGTAAGACAGACTAATAAACATTTAGTCATATTGTCATGCCAGCATATTTGGGTGAGGAGGGATTCTTCTTAAATATAACTCCACATATCCTCATGGAAGTCTCTGAGCATTTACTCCAAGAGCCCCAGTCTTTCTATAAGATCTATCTTTGTGCCATGTTTTATATAAAACTTCCCCCCCATCCTATTATAGACCCATGCAGCAAGTACACTAAGATAGACACCTGTGGGAACTGGAACGTTTACTGTGGACTTAGAGTGACTTATTACTCATGTGTCCACATTCAGCACTGATGAAGGAGAAGCTGTGTGACTTCCTCAAGAGGCACAGTGGATGAGAGTGGGTGATACGGGATGTGTAGTTAAACTATGGAATCCCTTTCTTCAGAGTGTGAATGTTGAAAGTGTATGTATGTGTCCAAGAGCCACTGAGAAAAATGTATGAAGAAAAAACCCTTCAAGAGTTGTTCAATACAAAGACTCAGGGACTCGGAAGTCCCTGAAAAGCAATCCTTTTGGACGCTAGGTGATTATTTTGGGGAAAAAAAAAAATAGGATGGTGTATATTCCCTTTCATGTCTTCTCTTGAACTTTATTTCAGACTGGACTACATGAATCTTTGTCTAAAGCAGCTTGTGGTGCTGCTGCCTCTGTGACCACTAGAAAATTAATTTGGCCTACTGTCCTGAGTAACCCTCAGTAGAGGGCTGATGGGAGATAGCCAAAGGCTGGTTCACTGGCTTGATAAGTGGCCTCTAGCCCATGAGGCATGCCTGGAGCAGCTGTGGCTTGTTCTGTGTATTAAAAATCACAATATAGAGTATTATCCATGAATATATTCTCCATCTCAAACAGTCTTAAACAACTTAATGTGTGGAATAGTTTCTTCAGCATGTTCAAAAGATTTGTGTATGTATATTTTTCAGGTACCATGCTAGTATTTACAATAACAATGATAGATTAATAGTGTCTTCAAAATGTTCCACTGATGCAAAATGTTTTTTTCATGCTAATGTAATTCCAATGTTTTAACTGATGGCAGACTATACAGATAGAAGGGTGCTAGACTAAGATTGCTAGGAAACCAGTTTAGGTGCTTCAGAATTTAACTTCTTTTTCCAATCTGCAACATGGTAATAATTGGACTATTTTTAATGGTTGGATTCTTTTAAAACTTTATTCTGACTTTTTTACTATGGGTTTTTTATTTTTATTTTGGAGTTCATATGATTATCTTTTTAAAACTATAGCAGTCACTTTTTCAGTTTTAGTGCTTGAACTGGGCTATTCTTCCAAGAGTTGTTGCAAACAGTCTCTTTAATACAAACTTTGTATTTGTCAAAACCTAGTATTAATTCCTGGCTCTCTTAAATCAGTGTGTGTTTTCATAGTGTATAAAAGAAGGTAATGTTCATCCCCACTATTAATTGTGATTAGACAAACTTGGCACTTCTGACAATGTGCTTTTGGTGGAAATGTCCTTACAGAAAGAGTTTGAGGGATTTCGGTACCATTACTACATGAGTAATGAAGAAGCATTCTCTTTAAAAACTTTATCTACTTTTTGGCCTTTGAGCCATATGTTTATTAATCCCAAATAGTACCTTTAAGGTTTGAATAAAGGTTCCTTCTTCTGTTCAATTTTTCTTCAGTGGTGCCTGTGATGTAATGAGGTAGTTTCATGTATTTATGGGTAATTCATAATGCCTTATAGCAGAAACAGAGTTAAGAACTGAATTACCAGTATGAAAACCAGGAAGACTGCATATACTGTAATTACACTTCAAGCTGCCTTTATTTTAAAGATAAAAGTAAGAGCTAAAATAGATTTATTTGTCTTTGTGTGTCATCTTTCCAATAATTTGAATAAACAAAGGCTCAATTGGAAACCTAGGTATAAATTCAGAGGCATAACTTCCTTGTCAGTGATCACTTGATTTGTAGTATTCGGATATATTTGTTTCATGTAAAGTATTCATAGTCCAGTTTACATGACAGAGCTAACTCCTGTGGACTACACAGGGCTACTTCAGATAATAATTTTGAGGCAGTTTACTAATAAAAAAAAAAATCATTTGTTGCAGGACTCGTCTTATTTTCAGTCAGCTTGGGTATGAAGATTACAGTGCAGTTAACATACAGGTTTTAGGGTCTGAAGATACATATGGACCTCATGCTAGAAGGAGTATAGATGGTGTAAGTATTCAGTGGAGTGTTCTTAAACTTTTACTGACCTCTTGTAATCTCTCCATATTGTTATCTTTTTCCACAACTTTAAAGGAAGTCGCTATCATCTTGGGAATTTCACCCCATCATCTTGCAAAGAATTCAGTGTTGCTACTTAGTGTACAAAATTAACACTGACAAGGTCTTTGCAGTGTTGGGTCTTCCAGAAGCACTGATATGAAATCTTACAAAAATGTTGTAGTCTGTTCTAACGTTGTTCATCTAGAGAAGTATCTTCTTATAAAAGTTCTTATGGTGTAGACTTAAATTACATCAGATGTAACTCTAAAAGACCACATTATAAAGATTGCAGAGTCAGGAAATGGTAGAATTATTGTTGCCTGTGTAACTCAAACTCTCTGTGAGTATTCTTTGAAACAATCTTCAACTATATAATTCTGCATCGTATTTTGTGACTTAAATTCATACATAAGAGCATGAATAATGGTTATAGCCACAGCAGCTGTGATATCCATGGTCTGTCTTACTAATCTAGAATATGAAAGTTCCTTTTAAAGGAAGAAGACTGTAAATCTTGTACTCACTTATATGCACTCTTACAATTTTAGTTTGTTCCAAAACAGTAGCACCTAATTCTTCTTTGTCAATGGCAGCCATGCAAAACTCTTAAAGGTACATGTGGCAAAACTCAGCTGTGAGTTTGATCTTAGGAGTTGCCAGTGCTTAAAATAGCTAACAGCTTCTATGTATAGGAAACAAGAACTTGATGTGGAGAAAGGCAGTGAACTTCTTACTATAGCGATTAAGTGTTTTTAGAAATTGTGCAAGTTATATCTGCAGCTGTTCATTTTAATGCTTGTGCTTCAATGTCATTCTGCACAGCAGCAAAAGTTGCTTCTGAGGAACCAGCTTTATAACGTGGTCTTTTTCCTTTTAGGACCATGAACCCTGCACTGTTAAGTGTGTTACTGAGGTTACAGAATCAAAATTTTGAAACATAGGAACAGATGTTCCAGATGCTGAACTTGTCTGTGTTCTGTTTGTACCAGCTCCTTATGATTATGCATTGTAATACATTCTTTAATGAAATTGTTACATAGAATGTTTTCTTTCTCGTTGTATAGAGTTAATAATGATTTGAAAAAGAGCAGTTTCTCCTTCCTTATTGTTCTGTTTGCCTTGCTTACAGTAAATTAAATAAACTTTCCAAATGAAATTGAGTATTTGTAGTATTTTCTGTATTTCCAGCATCAACTCCCAGGTCTTGTATTAAAAGTAAATAGAGTGTTATCTCAGTTGTATGTGCTTCCCCTACATGCCTGAAATAGGATGTGAGAGCTGAGGCTGAAATACAGGAAATTGCTCTATTGCCTTCCCCCTTCACCCGGTTTCTCCAAGAGTTTGGAAGAAACTAACCAGAGGATTTTCATCTGGAAAGCAGACTTAACAGCTTGAGAAACAGGAGTGGAGGGTAGGGTTTGCTTTTCTGTTTAAAATACAAAGTCATAGAATCCTAAGGAAAACATCTGCCTGTTGGGGCTTCAGGTAAGAATAGTGTAGTCTCTGAAATGCTCTTTCCTACCACGTCTTTTCATACAAAATTAGACATATTTATTTGAGTTGCAAATAACGGTGCTCAAAACCAGGGCCATGTTATGTTAGGCAGTGTATTAACACAAGGAAAACAGTTCCTGCTTTGAAGATTCTACCATCTGAATTCAAAGAGGAGTAGCCAAATAGGTATATGAATACCAAAACAGCATAAGTTGAACAATATTTGGAGCTCAGTGTAGATGTCTGGTGTGGCTGGACTAATTCTCACACAGGTCTGTCAAACTGGGTGCTAAAGTTTGCCTTCAGCTGTAAAATCGCTGTATATCACAGGCTTATATATGTCTGTATACTGTACCCTGAACTGCTGAGTACTAAATGTTCCTGACAGCACAGAGTATCCTTGAGAAATGAAGAAATGGTTGCCTCCTTTCCTTTCTCAGTCTTCCCCGCCTGGTTACTTGGCTGTTGCTTGCCACTCTGATAGCTTGCTTTGGCAGTAGCAGCCCAGCATGAGCAAGAAAGGGACCTGCAACAACACGTGGTAACCCCAGTGGTGGTTAATTTTTAAGATCTCCTGCTCTGTGCTTTTCTGTTGGAGAGGAAGGAGTTACAACAGTGTCACAGCCTTAATGAGTTCAATGAAATACTGGATGTTTCATGTGAGAGGTATCTATTAATAGTAAATCAGTTATTAGTTTGCTATATAAAAACTGTATGTACTGTGCCTGTTAGTTTTCTACTAATCCTTTGTTAAGCAATTTACAACACTGTAAGATAAATGACTTTAAAATAGTCTATATATCCAGTTTTAATACTGGATTCACCCACCAAGAGTAGGATTTGGCTTATTTTCATAGGTCTTGCATCTATGGGCAAGGAAGTAAACCTAGAACTTAAATAGAATATTGAAGACACAGTACAGTTTAGAACCAGGAAGCAGGTGTGAATGCATAAGTCTGGTTTCTGCAAGAGTATTTCCTATTAATTATTATTTGCCACAATTTAATGAATCTCTTGGTAGCTTTGGGAACATAGAATGTAAACCAAAACAAAACCAGAATCCCCCCCAAAAAAACCCCAAGCATTTGTGGTATGGTTGGATATTTTCTTTGTAGCAACAATTTTTATAACAATCTAGTGACACTTCTTAAATTGAAAACTGATTGGTTGCTTTTTTATATTATCTTGATCAGGAAATCTCCTTCTGTATTCATAGAAGGAAACTTCTATCATTTCAGCAATATATGATCTGGTAAAATAATACAACCTCTCCTACCTTGGCTCTGCTAAATCTTTATTTTAGGATTTGCCTACATGGGTATTGAGATAAGCTAATAAAAATGTGAATCAAGTCTGCAGGATTTCCTGTACGATAGTATTGTGGCAGGTATTTCCAGCTGGGAGCTTGGAGACTGAGAAACAGAGTGTGTGTCTCCCTGTGAGTATGTCTACATAGGGGTACTTAAAGATGAAAGCAATGATATTTACCGTTACGGTACCTCAGAATACCTCTGTGTTGGATATGCCCCTGGAATAGGAAGTAGAGAACAATCATCTTTCAACTTCATGTATATTGAGGACTCAGGTTTCAACATACTAAACCACGAAGGTCCTTTTGTTACTGGGTTTTAGCTGATCACCAGCTCTAAAGTCAGGAATTTTTCCTCACTTGGTATAAGCTGGCGGAAGCAAGCTTGCTTGTGTTGAGTTTTGTTGTGTATTTGAGTTTGTTATGTTAACAGACTACTAAATCCTCTATTCAGTCTCTTTGGGATACTCTTACAGTAGCCAGAATGCTTGGTGCAGCGTATTACATTTATGATAAACACCGTTTCAGCAGCTGCCACTAGGAAATGCATCCATGTTCCTACATTGCTGAAGTTACTTAAATTCCTGAAATTGACTTGAGATTTTCAGATGTTGATATGTTCAACAGTATTGCTTTTGGGGAAAAATGTACTGTATACACACAGGGAATTGATACTAATATGCAAGACATCAGTATTCCAAAAGCTAATATTCAATTTGCTGGTTTATGTAATGTTTTTTTTAAAGAATGCAGCTTTACAGAAATGTGGGCAATTAAAATAAGTAGAACTAGAGTTAGGAGATGTGTTTAAAAGATGGACAGTTTAGGAGTTCAGATGCAGCATGTAGTTTCCCAGGTTATTTAAAGAGGAGAAAAAATATTTTTTTCTAGTTTAAAATGTTTAGTCAAGTCTTACTTGACAGTTTGTTTTGTTAAGATACTGCTTATTTTACTAGAATTCCAATGAGATACATTTATGTTTTCTTAGGCAAAATAGTCTAGCATTTTTCACTGCTAGCTGTGTAAATTGACCATTGCTTCAAGTAATTTTAGAATTGGTTTTGACATGACTTCTAGTTCCTGAAATCAGGGACACCCATTCAGCTTTGGGTAGTGAGTAAACATCAAAACATATAGCAAGATCACAACTTTAATTCAGTTTATCTAACAACTGCCTGCGTATAACACCACCTTCAAGGTGTTGATCTTTTTCTCTCCTGCTCTGTGTTTTAGAGGAGAGATGCTGTTAGCATGAAGAAAGTACCTCCGTCTCTTCAGTGTTAAGTCATAAAAAAACCAACCTTGATGCTGCGTAGGATGATACTGTTCCTTAGCGCAGAGGAGGGAGGACACCTTAAAGGAGTCATGGCTCCATTCTTTTCATCTGACCAAAAAACCATGTCCCCTCTGCTACACACCCCAACCCTTGTGTTTTGAAGTTGGGGCTGTTGAATTCTAGCAGATCTGTATCCTTCCTGTCTGCTGAGTAATCTCTGCTTTCAGAAATGTCACTGGGTTCTGTATTTGTAAAGAAGTAGACCTTTAGCTAAAACCTGCTGAACGTGTTACCTAGGAGGAAAAATGTTATTTTAAAAATATTCCTCATGATTTTATGCACAATTGGGAAGCTATTAAATGCTTCAGAAGTTATTATATGTAAGTAAAAAAGTTGGAATAAACTAAAAATGGGTTATCTAGTCATGTATAGCAAATGTCTGGCATAGATTCAGAAGGGCTTGGATCTTCCAAAATCCAATTGTCTCTTTCTTCCAGGAAAATGTCTTCTTCAGTATCCTAAGTAGCTATATGTTCAATTTTCCTTTACTTTTCTACACTTTTAGTAGAACAGCTACCAAGTCTACAAGAATTCTTTAGACAGGACATTTAGAGAACTGAAGTCCTCTGAGCTCTATAGAATAACATAGACAAAAAAACAAACTCCAGACTTTAGTATGTTTTTCATGCTTTCATGAAATAAATTCTGTTGATATGAAAAAGGACATAAACACTGGAAGAAATCCCCTAGTATCTTGTAGTCAAACTCTTCCTTTTTTGAATTTTACATTGATTTTAAGTAAGCCAAGAATCTCATGTAAGGTTACCAAAGAACCTTTAGAAACTGTCTTTGCGCTCATTAGTGAAAACAAAAGCTGACTTCGAGAGCTGACTACTAGAGGGAGGAAATGCCTTGCTGCAAAGCTCCATACTTGGAGTAGTGCTGTGTGAGAAACTCCTGACCAGTGGATTTTGAGACCTTGTGCAGTTCCATTTCATAGGTATGATGGAAATGGTTGTGCCTTGTGCTTTGGGACAAGAGATACTTAGGGACAGACTTGTATTTTGAGCATGTTTCACATTTTTTAGAGACTCAAAGGTAGACCAAAAGTGGCTGCAAATTCTTAAATAAATAGGCCTCACTGAGTAAAAGACTGTAATGTTCACTCTAAGGCTTTTTACCAGTGTATTGATTCCAGTGGTAGATCTTTCGGTAGTAGAAAAGATTTTCAGAGAAGTAAAATCTTAAGAGAGAGTACTTATTTATCTGCAAGGGTGGGGGTATTAGTTGGCTATAGAATAGAGGGCAGAGTACTGGTTGGGTTTACCTTTAGAGGAGCATCTGCTCTCTTCTCTGGAAATGTGGTGGCTTTTACAAGTTCAGTTCTCCCATTTCCCAGTCCCAAGGATTAGGTTTGAATTCTTTTCTGTGAGCAGATCTGCTTGCTTTTTGATGCTAAGAAAAGTAAACCTGGCGGTCTAATGTGACCTCAAGGTATTCTCAGTGCATTTAAAATAAGAGGAAAGTTTGTTTGCCAGTTCCACTGAGAGTGAAGGCAAGTTTTTAGTTTCTTGTAAAGTATTATTAGTTATAGTACTTAGTCCTTTGAGAATGCTGGAGAAGAGGTGTAGTGTCCTAGCAGTCTGAAATATCCAATAGTTGATTTCATGGTAGCAAAATAAAAGATTATTTTCTGTTAATGTTTCATTATAGTGATGCTGGATGAAAAGTCACTGAATGGAAGTTGTAGTTTGCAGCAGTGAACACTAACATTCCACTAGATTTAACTTGAATGCTGAGCTACAGTTATTTTTCAGTTTGGTAAATTTAGATGATGTTCTGCATCTAAGCTAATCTAACTTCTCCTTTTTTTTTTTAAGCAGGGTCCTCGGGAAGCTGTTATTTGGCTTGCTGTACACCATAAGCAAAAAGAAGCTGTAGAAGTCTTCTCCAGAGAGATTGCACCAGCTGGAACTGGCATGGGTAAATAGTCATATAATCGTCTAAGAATTTTAAAGTTACTCTCTTTTTTTTTTTCCCCCTGATCATGACTAACACCCAAAGACTTAACTGTGTTCAGTTTCATTGAGTTTGCAGTGAAATGGTAATGTTTTAAGGGTATTTGTTTGGTGCAGAAGTGGGACCTACAGACATTAGCAACATGATAAAGTGAAAGTTCTGGAAGTCCACCTTCTTGTTCCTTTGAGACTCTTTATCCTCCTGTTTCTGCTACTGTCCATTCCTGCCTTTTTGCCTCTTCCTCATTTGTCATTGTTTTCCTACCCAAGGTTACACTGATATACATCAGTATCTTAGTCTGTTTTACCATGTTATTAAAACTCAGTAATGCTTTTAGATCTCACTGGCAATCAGCATGAAGAATGTTACTCAGCTGGCAAAAATTTATCACAGTGTCCAGCTATAACACTGCAGTTTATGAAGAGCTGTGCTTTGTATGAGGGTTTTGAAGGGTCTCTTCAGCAATTAGTTATCCATGTTACTGCAAAGGATTTTTATAGACACTACTGTACTTCTAACATGTGTAGCTGCTTATGTAGGTAATTACAAATTTCAGATATAATTCAAAACTCATAATACAATACTGCAGTGAAAATGCTAATGACCTGCATCTAATTCTTTATTCACAGTGTATATTGACTGCTGGACTTAAATTCTGATCCTGCACTATTAAGTCTAACTTCAGATTAATCTGTATTTAACATTTGATTTTGTATGAATTTGTGGTATAACGCAACTATTGCAAGATTTGTTTTTAACTGAGCTGAAGTAATGCAAAAATACTGGGATTTAATTATGCTGTCTTAAGTTTTGCGTGTGTATTTTAAGTATTTGTGTCAGGGAAATCACCTATGCTTCTATTGTTTACCAAATATTTGTTCAAAAAAAACCCCTTCACATTTGTTCTTTGTAAGTGTCATTGGATTCTCTTCACTTTCTAGGAGGACTTACTGTTTGATTATTTTGAACAAACTCTTTTTTTTTTTTTTCCTTCTGTTCTCTGTCACTTAAGTGGCACTGCTGTATCCATCTCAATTGTGAGTAGTGCATTCATATGTTGTGAGTGACTGTTTACATTATGGATACTTATCCCACTTTTATTATCCATTTAAAATCTGGACAGCCTATTTTGAGGACTAGGACTTAGATATTTTGTAATGGCTTCTATGTATATCATGAAATAATATATCAAGGATTTATATAGATCTTCAAAATTAAGTTACATGAGCTTAACCTGAATGTAGCAAATATAGAATCTTGATTAATGGAGGGGTGGGGAGATGGTGTCTTGCGGTTAAGGAACTAATAAATACTTTATTTTCAGTGGATTCAAAATTGTATGAAAGTATGCACATCCTGTGTTGTTGTCTTTACAGTGGTAGCAGACATACAGTTAATGTAGGGCGGAGGTTTTTTGAAGTCTTGTGTTTATAGATGCATGGTCATCCTTTTTTGTCCTTTTTTCCTTTTTTTCCCTATAAGAAAGAATATGATAATGTAGAACTAATCAGGAATATTCACTGAGATAATTTTTAAAGATTTTGCAGTTCTAAAGGCTGGTTCGTAGGTCAGCATTTAGCATAGATGTAAGTTGCTTCTAAAGACTGTTTTTTCTAATGAGTGAAAGATGGTATTTTCACAGTTGGACCAAACTACCAGTTCTGTAATTAGATAAGGATTCATAACTTAAGTAGTTTCTCCTTTTGTCATTATTCAAGTAGATCATGTAACATAACTGAAAGATCTATACTAATTAATTATTTTATATATGCATAGACAATCCCCTAGAAAATATTTTTTTTGAAGGAAAGCTGGGTGGATTTTAAAACAATTACTTATTTGTAAGATCTGAAGTTAATGGAGGTATACTTGTCTCTCCAGATTCTTAATCTGTACCTCTTCTTTCATAAAGCAACTGGTGTGTATATAAACCTTGATTGAAGTCTGAAAGTGCTAGGTTTATTAAGGTTTTGGTTTTTTCCTTTCACCTCCGTTCTTCACAGAATGAAAAAAGTCAAAAAATCTGCACTACCTGGATTGGGTGGAGTATGTCCAATATTGAAATTGAGTTACCAGAATATGTGAACATCTGTGTCTTAAGGTGGCTGGCAAGCTTTCAGGTCATGTTATCAGGGCTCTTTGTGATGAAACAGGTGTGTTCCTGTGTAGAATCAGGTTAGGCAGTCTGTGTGGATGATGGTGGGGTGCTAGTTCTGTTTCCTAAAAGAACAGCTTAAACTTTTTAGAACATCCTTCAGCACTTATTCTCAAAAAAAAAAAAATCTATTTCAATTCGTAGAACTGCTGCTAATGAGCAGTAGTGGGAAAGACCGTATTTCTGGAATCATCTGGAGTATCTGGTGATAAATAGCACTTTTGCTTGCCAGGTACAGGACTGCAACAAGGTTTTTGGCCTCTGATGTAAATGACCAATGTCAGAGGGTATCAGAGCTGTTTACTGTCATGCTTCCGAGTGCTTGAACAACCACATAAATAGCCTTTTTTTTTTTTAATTTGTTGAAGATATATTGAGACTGCTTCATACAATCACTTCTTTCAGTTGCTGTTGTGTAGTAGATTTCCATATTACCTGCATAGATAACGTGCAGAGAAGGGTCAAACTTGGGATCTAAATGTAGTATGCTGCTTGTTGATGTGGAATACTTAAGGCAGTGGTTATGAAGAGTCTTTTTTATTTTCTTCAGTGAGACTTGGCAAAAATAAATTAAAAATTGTGCAGTACTGCCAAACAGTAATTAGTGGTGTACTAATAACTGAATCAGCTTAATGATGCTTGGTTTCTGACAGCGGTGTAGGTTGCCAGAACTTGCTGTGGGGAGCAGAACAAGGAATGTCCGCTGCTTAATTGTCTTAAAACAGGCAGTTCCATAGACAAGACTTAAATTAAAACTCTTGTCGGATAAATGTGTAAGCGATCTTGGGAACAGAAGCCAGAACAAAGATGATGGTCCTAGGTGAATTCTCTAAAACAGCACCTGATGTTCATTTCCCAGCCCCTTCCCCTTGGCTTTTCCTTCTCTGTTTCACTGGGCCATTTTTGCAAATGATTACTATTCTCTAAAGCGTAACAGCTTCAGCAAGAAGCAGAGTGTGCCCCATGGGAGTTTGGTCACTCTTATGGGAGGGATGGAGTATCCACAGGCAGAGAAGAACTCAGAATTTAAACCTCCCATACCCTGAGTAAGCGCTCTGGGCAGCAAGCACCTGAAGTTCCTTATTGTACAATGCTGCACCACTTTCTCGCTGGGCACTGAGCGAAAATAGCTGTGGCTGCTGTCTCTTACACGAATGGAGCATGCCTATCAGATGTGGCTTTGCACATCCCATGTGAGTCTATGTATGATGTAAACTTGCGTGACTTTGTTCTGCCAAAATGGTGGCAGTTGTGGAGATGCAAACCAAGTGAGGTTTTAAGCATGTGTGGCTTTTCCTGATGAAAACACAGGCACTCTTTAAGCAACAAAGTCCTGTGTTTTAAGGATTGCCAGCTTGGTCATGTTCCCTTCAGCTCTCCTGTGTTAGTTCTCTTCCAGGAGAGGTAGTGACTATGAGAGTGATTGCAAATAACACTCTTTCTTACTTTGCATATTATTTTAATGAAAAACTGAGGAAAAGCAGGAAAAACTATAAATCCTTTATAACCAGCAGCAAGGAGAACGGAGGAGTTGTTAACTTACAGGTTGATGTCACCTGAACTGAAACATTTAATTCCGTTATTTTTTTTGGACATTTGGAGAGTGACCTTTAAGAAACAAAGAACCTGTTTGGCCTGTACCAGACAAAAAGGAAGAAAGAAAAAAAAAGGAAAAGTTTTGTTCTTCTGCTTGGATTGTATCTAGTGATTGTGAAGTACCATTTTTAACTGTATTCCTCTTTCACCTCAATAGCAGTTTGTGTATGTTACCCTAAGTGGTGCTTAGGGACATGGTTTAGTGGTGGACTTGGCAGTACTAGGTTAACAGTTCGACTTGATGATCTTGAAGGTCTTTTCCAACCAAAATGATTCTATGATTCTAAATACACAGATCCCTAAACATTTAAGGGAACATTAAGACAGTTACACAGACAATGATTTTCATATATAGCACCTTTAATCCAAGAATCTTTAGCAAGCTGTGTTAACACCATTGACTATGCTTTCTAATGTCTAGTAACATTGGAAAGTATTCCATCTACTTTACAGATGTTTCTGGAGATAGTGTAAGGAGGCATAACCACAAAAGAATTTGAATCAGAGTCCTTGATTCTGCTTTCCCTTTAGGAAGTGCTAGAGAGGAACTCAGCAATATCGCTGGCTGGCTAAAATTTAGGAATGGGGAGTAGAGGGGAAAAGGGATGGAGAAAGGAGATCTGACAGTTCAGAATAAGTGTGGGGAGTCCTAAGAGCTCCTGCTCTGGTCCATGGGATTTTCCAGTACTGAGACGTGAGAGGGAGGCAGCACTGAACCTAGGCTTTTAGATTTATCTCTGCTTATCAGCCTCATCTTTTGAGACAAATCCAAGACCACTGTCACTCTTGGTCTTTTGTCAGGTTGTTTCAGCCTGCTAGTCACTACTTGTGGAGCCCTGAGCTAGATTTGGTAGGCAGTTTTATTTTGGAAATAGTATTGCGATATGAGAATTATAAATTGTAGATAAGAGATTAATTTCTTTAATAGCCAGTACTAAAAGCCTAGTTTTGATGGCTTTCACTTAGCTCAAAAGTTTTGACTCAAGTGATTTGAATTTAGTCTATTTCCCTGATAAACTTTGAGGGGAATTTTTCAGTTACGGTTTTTCAGATTTTGCAGGGAACAGTAAGATGAGAAGAAATTCTTTTTCTTCCTGTGATTAAAAAGCGTATTACAACAGAGATTTAAAACTTAGTGTGTTAGTCTTGAGTGTCAGAGATGTGCTTTTCAGCTCTTCTAGTGAATTTAAAGTCTTAATGTCAGTATTTTTAAATGTTTTACTCATTTTGCAGCTTTGACTATTTCAAAACATTTTTAGATATGATATGTTTTTTGTGTATTGGTATTTATAAAGGATAATAAAACTTAGGCCTCAAAAGGAGACCATTGTATAATTTCTGGTTAATTTGAGTGCCGATTCCCCCTACCACCACCCCATCTTTACTTCTCAAAAATCAGTAGAAAGCCAACCACCTCAAGGTATGCTGATTTTGAAATTCCCTATTTCTTATGAAATCCCATCCTCTGTCAGAAAGAAAAGGTAAAGGGATGCTACCTAAATGTTGGAATGGACTGAAGCATATATGTGTTTGTGCTCTGCAATATAGACAAGGAGTTAGATGTGCAAGAGAAGTTTGGGAAGGTGGCATCTTTTTAAAAGCTTCCATAATCAAGAGTGAAAGACAGATTTTCATAGCTATTCTCTAATGCTTTTTTCTAATGCTTTTTAGATTCCCATTGGTTTTTGTTGAAGACCAGTGGAGTACATGAGTGTACTTGCACAGAAAATTTCTGAAGTATTATTAAAATTGCAGATGAGATTCTTAAGCCCAGAGGAGAATTTGAAGCTACTGCATATAGACTTGCCATACCTTAGAGAGTGATTTGTTTATTTTCTGTTTGGAATGGAAGGCTTTTACTCTGAACTACTTCTGTTGAGCATGGTATTTAATTTGCCTGTTCAAAATCAGTTTTCATTTGTATTATGCTCTTCTGATGGGCTTAAAGGGATAAAAGCTATTTAAAAAACCACACCTAATCCAATCTTTTTATCTCTTTTTACAGTTAACACCCACGTTTGTTAAACTTTCAGTTGGTAACAGTATGCTTTCAGTTTATTTCTCAATACTTTGAAGGTTGGTAATAGCCAGACTTTTTTCACAGCAATTAGCAAGTTAGTTTGGTTTTGTGCATGTACGGTCTCCTGAAAAAAAAAAAAATAAAAACTTTAAATGTCTTTAATGTTCGGTCTTTAATAGCAGGGTCTTCAGAGCTATTTTCCTGTTCTATAAAGGGAGCTTTTCTGCACTTGGCAGTGAAGAATCCTAGGCACAGAGACTCAGACTTTTAAATCTGTAGTAGCCTGTGGGAGTTCAGTGCAGTTCTGCATTACCTAGTCTATAGAAATTTACCCTGACTTCCTAAAAGCTAGCAATCACAGACCAGGTTCGTACTACTCAGTGAAAATGTCTTCAATATGTACAGTCCAGTCAGCCAATGTTTAGCATTTAAATACACTGTATCAACACAAGTTATTTATTTTGTCATCTTAATTTCAGATATTTTATTCTGAATAAAATACAGTGTAGAAGAGGCTCAAGAAGAGCTTTGCTGTGGGAAACTGACATTTATAGTTTAATAGGGGTTCAGTAGCTAAGAAATGTTTTACTAATAGCTGAAATCATGTGCTGACCCTTATTTCACATTAAAATGACCGGAGTTTGACACTAAGATGACAGCTGGTTAATAGCACTTGAGATTTTAAAGTGCTTGAGTACATGTAAATATTATGACTGATCTCCTCAGCGTGTTGGAAGATACTTCCAGAAATGCCCTTGTTCTAACAGTTTACTGCAGTCCCCATTTTTTTGAGAATAATACTGCAGAAGACAGTTTATCTGCTGTATTCAGAGGACATAGAGTAACTAAGATTGTATAATTGACCCCGTAAACAAAGATTGTATGTATTTTGTGCTACTCAACTGTATTGTAAGAATGGTTGAGTATAAAACCTTGGATTTCAGAGTTGTCTGGTTTGATCACCTAAAAAATAATGCTTGAGAAGTAGATGTCTTTTGATACCTGTTTTATATATAAATATATATATATATAAAATTCCTTAGAATATGCAGTAAATAGATTAATAACCTTTTGGTTGAGCTAGTTCAGTCACCAGAAATATATGGGACAAACCATCTAGGGTCAAATGCTGTAAGTTAGTGAGCAAGAGACATCATTGTATTTTGGAACTCAGTGAAGTTTCAAAGAAAGAAGTGTCACCTGTTGGCTTTAAAGTTCTTAAAGCTTTGTTAGATTTCCACTAGTCAGAGCATTTTCATGCTTTTTAATTCCAAAACATGTTGTAAAATATTTCATGCAGTCTAGCATCTTTCTTTCATATATTGCATAATCTTTTATGCTGTTGAAAAAATCCAAATTTGTATATATATACAGAAATATTTATTAATTTTTGGCAGAAGTAGATTAAAGAATAAGAAGTAATAAGACAAAATTTGGTGTGGCCATTAAAGTAGGATTTGAACAGGATAGAGGAACTAATAAGGAGGCAAAACATGAGGCTTTCCTCCCATCAGAGAATCTAGTGGTGAATTATGAGAGCTGGACAGAATGAAGCTTGTTTTGCTGGGAATTTGCATCTTGTAGGTTAATTGCACGTTCCAACTGGAGCTTTTTCTGCCATGGGTCATTTTACAGGGTGCCATAGCTATGGCATAAATTATAATGCAGTAGAACGTGGTCGTTCTGCATATTGAAATAGGTGCTTGTTTGGGCTGATTTTAAGCATTCTTTTTGCCAGGGCTGGTTTTCAGTGGATCCACTCCCTGAAATGCTTGTGCAAACACCAGAGCTGGTACAGGAGAGGAGAGAAGAATGAATGACAAAGGATGAGGAGTGGGGAGCTGACAGCCCCAACCGAGAGCAACATTGGTTTTCCCAGTACTCTTGTTTGCCTGCTACCAGTATTCATGAAATTTATCAGAAAGTTCCTGTCTTTTCCAGCATATCATATATGAGCTCTAAAAGTATTGGTATTTGCAAGTCTGTCCTCATCTGAGTTCTATAGAGACAGAACATACATAGAGGATCAGAAATGGTGGAACTGCTGTATCAAGGAGTATATCTTGAGTGGACTTCATCTCGTATTATCTACATGCACATCTGTGTACACTGCTGCCAGGTCACAGGGTGGTGGTGATTGTAGGGTGTTAGCATGCTTTGATATTCTTGAGATTCCTCTCCATCCTTCAGATTTGGGTGAAACTTGCCATTGGACAAAAAATTTGGGGTCTTGCAGGTGTGCTGGAAGAATCATGAGCACAAAGGAAAAAAAAAAAATCCCACAAACATAAATATACGTGTATGTACGCACAGAGGATGATAGCTTGTTTTCCTAAAGTAATTGGGCTGAAAATGGGTAAGATTGAAGGTAGGCTAGAGGGAAGAGTCATAAAATGAACAGACAGGTTAAGACTGTGTGAAGAATTGTGCAGATTAACTAAAGCGAAGCACTTGCTAAATAATAAATTATTTTGTAGAGTAGTGTAGACTCAAACCTTTAAGCATAGAATCCAAAAGAAGGGTCCTATATCAGTACCTAGTCACCTAGAAAGAAGTAAATTTAGTGGATTTAGTGCCTGACGCTTCTCCAATCATGCCATATATCTGGGAGTTAATGAAATCAGTGGAATTCAAGCGGTGTAATCCCCAGTACTGACTCATGGCTTTTAAATGCCAGGTCACCCAGAGAATTTGTGGTTATCAAACTAGGTCCTCAGGCACTGTATGAGGGAAAATATTCTCAGAAGTGGTGGGCTTTTGGATCATATACACTTGAAGCAAAACAAATATGATATTCAGTATTATGATTACACCAGACAAATACTGTACCTACAGACAAACATGAACAGAATATAAATAGATTGAAAGAAGTGACTCCAGTTTAAGGCATTCAGCTCACTTTGCAGTGCACCAGTTTTGTGCTGTTCTGAGGCACAGAAGCTGGCAGATGGTGGTGGCGAGTCGTCCGTCAACTGATGGTGAAGCAACTTGTCCAAGAGGGCGACTGGAGGCAGATAGGATGACGCTATGCTTAGTGATACTTTATCTGCCTTGAGAAACTAATGAATGCAGCTCTGATTGCAAAAAAGTTGTCATGTAGAGTTTCTGGGAAGAGATCAACAGCTTCAATTTAACTGATAAGATTATCAACTTGATACTGCAGCCTGATTGATACTCTCTACAAGCATGACAAATTATTCATGTGATTATAGATAAAGACATCTTCCAAAAAGGAGGGAGGGAGAGCATCTGCACAGATATTTAAGCAAGCAATGTAAAGTAAGCATAAAATACAATATAAGTAAATCTCTTTAAAGAAAGTGTCTTGGGGCAACAGTTGATCTAAGGACATCACAACTAACTTAGCAGAAGTAGGTCTGGCCACAGTGACAAACGCACTGTTGCCCGTTTGTGCTTCACCTTCCATTGCAGCCTTTCAGTTTTACTGGAGAAGTGTAATGGGTATCTGAGCCCTGGGTTGAGATAAGGTGTTGGGCTCTAGTGCTGGTTACACAAATAACAAATCACTGATTATAAGCCATAATTTAAGATTTGCTTCATCTTCTCTGCCTGATGTCTAAATAGGAATTGCATATAGATAAAATTAAATTGTACTTACAAGTACTCAGATCTTATATTAACATAAACAATGAATTGGATAATCTTAAGATAGAAACTAATAATGTTGCAACTGGGATTTTGGTGTATACTTTGCCCTGCAATTGCATTGCATTTATGTGCAGGGGTAGCAGCAGTATCTCCAGAGGCAGAGCTGCTGTTAAGTAGCTTGTGCTGGAGAACTTTGCAAGACTAGTAATAGCAAGCAGCAGTAGAAGGCTATCATAGCCTCGAGCTGTGAGCAGTGGTTGCTCTTAGATGGTTTCTTTTCTTGTCAGTGTTTAGAGAGCTCCTTTGTTGTAGGAGCCAAGTTCCATTGTGTGAGAGTAGGCAAGTGAAGAGGTTTCTCTGAGAGCTTTCAGGAAGTTGAAACTGATGTCAGAGCAAAATCTGGTATCCTTAATGAGCAGTTCAGCTGCCTAGCAGGAAGTGAGCCATGTGACAATCCACAGATAATTTAAATTAACTTTATGAACCTATATTTTCAACATGACCTTACTATAGCCAGCATACTCTCCCAACAACCTAAATAAACTAGGCATATAATTCAGTAAAATAACTGCAGTTGGTTTTAATGTTGAATGGCAATTTTCTGCTTGAACGAGTGCATGGGTAATATGTCTAGGGCTGAATTTTCACTGGACGATTTAAAATTGTGTAACCCTGATGTAAGGGACTCTTTCACATTCTATCCACTACCATAGGTTTTTTTTGCAGCAGAACTTACTGAGTAGGGAGGTGGTTATTCATGGCAATTTTATTTTTTTTCATTGAAGGCATTCTTTTTTTTTCCTGTACTAAAAAATATCATAGGCTTTTTTGGAGAAAGAGGTGTAATTAATACACCCCTAATTCCTTCCAATTGTTCTCAACTGTAACACCTTCTAAACGCTGCTGTGTCTTGAGGTTGGTTGGGTTTGGTTTTTCAGCCTCTGGCTAAAAGTATAGTCAGTGAAGTCTGTTAATCTTGTGAATTAGTTATATTGTGCAAGTAGCACATTACATTAACCAGCACACTGGCTAAGCTGGCAGAGTGATTATGGACTAGCCTTAGGCAAAAGACCTCTTTCATAACTTCAGGTTTATTTACTGTAGTTACCATCTCTGAATCAGTCATTTAAATATGCGCTGAGTTTTAGTTTTGTTGATTCCAAATGTGCCTCTGATAATAGAGCAGTGTGATCAAGATAAGGACTACATAACAGCACTCCTCTTTGAAAATTTTGTTAAAACACCTTGGTAACCACTAGTCCATGGAAATCACTTTCAATGAATGCGAATATGGCAAGACTCTAATCTGTGCTATGTTGTACTGTCTGTGCTGCTATGGCGTGCGTCCACATGACCAAGGCACCGAATGCGAACTATAATAGCCTGCTGAGAGGTAGAAGTTATCGGTGTGAGCCTAGTACCACAACAGCATGGTTAAATGGCTTTTAATCTGTTTGGAGGACAAACAGAGAATTTGCACCCAGAGGAAGCATGAAGCCCACTTTAGCCAGTATTAGTTTGAGTAAATATACCATGTGGGCAGCTTTCCACAGCATTTGTTGTTAAGGGACTGCTTAACACACTTGTTAATTCCTAGACTGATTCAACGTATGCACTTTACTGTTTCTTTCCCCTGCAATACTCTGTGGAGCTCTGATGTACCGTGTAGGCATGCTATCCATGCCAAAAAGAAGAGTGAAAAGCTATGCTTGGGATGAGGAAAGCAGAACTGTTTCTTTCAGTAATACTGAGGTGGGTGGGTGGGTTTAATGGCAGTAATACCTGGCAACCTGATTCTAAGAACAAACAAGAGTCTAAGCACTACTGCAAATCTGGGATCAGGCTAGTGACTTAAGCCCCTGTGTTACCTATGTATCAGAGAGAGAATGGGATCTGCAGCACCCAGCACCTTAAAGCAAAGTTAGCCAGTGAAAATGCTAAAGAGAAAGATGCAAGTCAATTTGAAACGGTTAATCTAATAAGAAAAGTCATATTAAGCAAGTATTAAAACAAACTGTAGTTCAGGTCAGACTTGTTTCTCTGCTCTCTCTAAAAATAAATAAAACAGCAATGGAAAACCCAAAGCTAAGTTCTTTTTCTGTCAAATATATTGCCTGACATTGGTTTATAAAATATTTGGAAGAAGCTAAAGATTTAGTTTATACTTTGCATGTTTTGAAACATTCATTATTTTGTTAAGTCAGAGTACCTTTTAAATGTTTTACTTTTTTAACTGTTGTATAAAATGTTCAGTTTTATTTATTTACAAGAACATATGTAACTTGCTAGATATTTTTTCCTATCATTTAATAAATGTGCATTATAGGAACGATCCAAGTTATGGTAAGCTATGAGCTCTGGTGTTTTGAAGATGGCTTTAACAGTTCTTTTGTGAATTTCAATTTCCATTTCCAGCACCCGGCCTCACTGGAATTGTTGGAGGGCGCCCCAGAGTGTAAGTTAACTCCTGATCATTAACTTGCCATAATGTTAGTGTTCCTACCACTCACCATCATGAGCTTCCCCACCTTGAAAGAGTAGCCACAGAAGCAACTAAAGTCTTTCCATTGCACACTATGCTTAATAACTGATAACAGGATAATAGTGAGTGCTACAGATATGTATGTAAATAGTAAAATTCTTTATTGGGTTATTGAATATGAGTTACATAAGTCACTGATCAGCTCGTAACAAAGTCTTTGCTTGATGACCTGTAGGGACAACTTTAAATGTGATTTTGTGGCAGGGCAGTAGCTCATGCATGTGCCAATATATGCAGATTTCTGGACCAGATTTCTCTTGTACCCGTTAGTTTGGAATATGGGCACAGCAAATTTATGTCTGTACCAGCCCACCTCATCTAGAAATATGAGGTCAAATGTCCCAGAACATCCCACAAAATTTTAGCATGAACCCATTATGTGAGCAAATGGAACAGAATAATACTGAGAATAGAAGGAAAAAAAAAAGAGAAAACCTGGTCTGATTCAGTATTTTTCTAGATATGGCTAAAATCTGCTGCTGATTTATATGCCCACCTTTCCATACTTTTTCATGAGAGCATCTAAAACTTTCCTGTCCCAAAGCAAATCGTTTGATATGTCTGTCTTGGACATGGAGATGGGGGGAAAAAATTGTCAATCTATTTCCACTAGCTCTGTGTAACTAGCCTAGGTATCAGACTTCAATGTCATCGAGTGCATCCTTTGTCAAGAAAATATTTTCAGTATCTTTGGCTGCTACTCCTACAAAAATCTTGTGTGGGGGGGGTTTGGGTTTTTTTTAAACAAAGTCTTACTTTATTAATAATGAAATTCAAGGAATTTCTACACTTCTCAAGCTTTCCAAAATTGTTTGGAAAACCATTGCTAATCATGGCTAAATAGCTGTTAATTTCCCAAGTGTTTGTCTGATGTATAAATAGTCTAAAGATGTATGATCTGACATTTTCTTTAATTTCTGGTTAAATGCATTTATGCTTGTTGTTTTGTGTGTCTAGGTCTCCAGTTTTGAAGCCATTTTTCTTCCATTATCCAAAAAGCAATGTTCAGGTAAGACTTACAGCTTAAAGCCTGCTCTGTTCTCTTTGAAGTAATTTGAAAAATTCTGCTGACTCTGGCAGTTCTTCAGTGACTTTGAATCCTAAAACTGCAAAGTATTCTGGTAATTTTGATTAAAAAATATTTTCCCAGAGACTAATGTTATTAACACAGAATGTTTTACAACAGCTGAACTTACTAACCTTGCATTTTAATTGCTGTGAATTTTGAAATATCTTGCATCAAAAGTGAACTTCTCTTTTCAGGTTCCTAAAATTGTAGGTTTGAATCATTTTTACTGCATTTGCAAAGAGTGCCTATGAAAATTATATATGTTTTTTTTTTAAAGTTAAAGGTTCCTCTTTAAAGAGGACGCAATTGGGTGTTCAGAGAGTTGAACATTGATCTTGTGAGCCTGGACACATCTTCTGTCTGTTTTTTTGGGGGTCTAGATTTTGTATATACTACTGGAAAAAGTATTAAAATGGGTGAATTTCCTCTGATTGACACAGGTTTTACCTTAACACAGTTGGGCCTTTTCCTTCCAAATACCCTGTCTATAAAAATAGGTGTAGTAATTTCTGCTCTTGCCTATATTGCAAAACCTGTAAAATAATGAAAGCCTGTGTGACTATTGTGATGAGTATCATGGAGGAGCCTGTGAGATCTGTCTTTGTGGCTCTAGTCAGTTGGTAACAGTAGCTTCTTTCAGTCTGAGAAGTTATGGTTCAGATGACTAGGCAGCCCTAGGTGAGAATTCAGTGTAAGATGAAACACTGAGCTAGAGCCCTGCTTCCTTGCTGTTAGGGGTGTACCTCTGTGTAGACTGAAGTCTTCAAGATAAACTTGAAGAAACTGGTTTTGCTGAAAACATAAAATGTTTGGATTTGTAAATGTTGGTCTTGGCTTTTTGAATGCCATCAGATACTTAATTCATCCTTTGGAGACTGCAGACAAAATGGCAGATAGGCCCTTCTTTTTCCAAGGCCTTTACCTGACTTTTAGCTATTGCATCTATCTCGTGCCAAGGCATCTTGATAATGATGCTTCTCACTTGGTAAGAATTTTCTCACTCATTCGCCATCAAGAAAGGGGCCAAAGGCCAGAACATTGGCCTATGGTAGACCAGAAGGCACTGTGACAGGCTTCTGCTGAGGGTGGTGAAGGGAAGCCTCAGGGGCACTGGTGGCAAGTGAAAGGGAGGGGGGAGAGAAAAAACACAGCCAACCAAAACCCCAATTGATTAAAAAAACATCTGTAAAACAACTATTAGTAAACAATTTAGGTGTTCTAATCCTTTCAGAAAAGGACTGTTTCATTTTAATGTTTTTTAACATGCATACAGCGCTTAGCACAAATAAGCCCAAATGTTACATTTGTCTTTGAGTAGTACTCTGCATTAGTGGGAAACTTCAGGCTCATTTTACAGAGGAGATGCTATTTAGTTATTAAAACTAAGTTTATAAACTCTGCATAGTGGAAAACCATTTAAAAATCTCCCACCTTTCTTGTCATTTAAAGAAGTTCAAGTACTTATTGTCACTTAAATTTTCCTTTATACAAATGACTTGTCTTTGCCAAGTGTAATGTGAAATGATTATCTTTATGGAAGTTTAGGCTAGCACTGTTTTGTTCATCAAATTAAATGTAAACTTACTAATTAGCATTGTGTTCCAGACTTGGTAAAATGCTTGTGAGATTAAATAGTAAACTAACTTAGCAGGGAAAGCAAGCAGTGTCTCATCTACTCTTTTCAATACAGAAAACCAAAATCCTTGCTCTAGGTAGCTAATCTGATGAATGCAGATACGCTATTAACAAAATGCCATGTGATCCATCACTGTTGTACTGCAGTAATATTAAAGGTTATGTAAAAGTGTGGTGTAAGTGATTCAAGTCCTTGATTCAAAGTTTTAGCCATATATTAACAACACTGATCTAGCTGGAGATTAGAGAGTAAGAAAGGTAGGAATTAACTGCTTTTCTAGATTGGAAGTTCGGTTACAAAGAGCCTAGTTGCTCTGGTGCAGCATTTGACCTAAAACCAAAAAAAAAAAACAAAACTCCATAAGGAGATTTTCAGATATGTTAACATTGCCACAGTGGGTTCTTTTGTTTTGTGTTCGATAACACCTTTCTGGGTGTCAGTTTGGATTCAATATCTCATTTGTTGTTTCCGCTGCTCTTATGCAATTGTTCTAATTTTATTATAGATCACCACTGGGTTTACAGTGCAAACAGTAGTTACTTTCCATGTATGTTTTTTCATGTTTAAAAAGTAACCTAAAACTTTCCCTAAGGAGAAAAAATTCTAGCAAACCTACTGAAGGCAAGAACATCTTTTCTGAAATGTTTTTTTTTTTTTTTAATCTTCCTCTTACATAAGCATTGGAGGCCTTTGTCACTATTAGCTATTCTCTAAGAACAGTCTTACAGACAGCTAAGATAAATAGAATTATCTTGTATTTGCTGACAACTGAGCCTTGTAACTGCTGCAGCTCAGTTGTGTATTGTTTTGTTGTGGTAGTGTAACCTGGTTGTATGTCTGAGCCTGTAGTAGTGGGAGTCCTCCAATACAGATGAAATAGATGCAGTTAATTTTTCAACATGATTGTGCTCTGTGATTTAACTGGAGAAACCTTTGCTTACATCTTAAGTGAATACCCCAATCAGCTAATGAAATAGCAAACTTGACTATGTATTTTTTTCAGATTTCTTTGGTGGTGGGTGTAGAGATAGTTCATCATACAAGATGAACAGCATGGCACTTTTTATTTCATATTTTCATCTTAGCATAAACCCAAAATACCCAGTATTAACTTATTTTTTTATAGGTTGCTTTCACAAAATTTATTTAAAGATGAATTTAGGATCTAAAGAGAAGCTTGTCATTAATACAGACAGTGACATTAAGAAAAGGGGGTTATACCATGGAAGAGCTGGAAGCTTTCAGGTTTTGAGATCCAGCTGTCAAGAGTTGTGACACAGGATTCCATGTAATGCAGCTGTGTATAGGGGGGGATGGAAAGAGAGATTTGTCTTCCTTTAAAACATGCCCAACTAGATAGAGCATTTCTTTGATTTTATACTTTTTTCCCCCTACATGAAGATATTTTTTGATGTATAATGGATCATTATTGTTGTTGTGACTTTTTAAAAGGGAGGGACAGAACCTTATCTGTAAAACTGTTACTGAAAATGTGCCAGATCAATACTTACTTAGAAATATGCTTTATTTATTCACACGTTGCACTGGATTTCTAATTTGATGGTTTGAAAATGGGTCTTTTTTTTTTCCAGATTAACCTGTTTTTAAATGGGCAGCATGTTGAGTCGTTTGAGGAGGATCTTACGTTTACATCAGATGAGGTGGTTTCATTTGATCCACCTAAGATTAGCAGTGAATTGAAAGGTATGTTCATGTTTTTATTTGTGAATGTATCATTTACTGTCTTTTGTCCTGGAAAATCATGTACTAGATTTTGTCTGTGAAATATATTTTACCTCTTTATATTATATATTTTTAAGTCTGTTGCAAAACACTTAAGCTACTTTCCTTGGAAGGAAGGAGGTTAGTGTCACACAGTATAAAATGTATTTGAGACTATTACAAGTATGTAAGTAAACTGTTACTCAGCCTAAGTCTTTAACACAACTGAAGACAGTTGAATGCAGGCTTGAAATTGAAACATGGTTTCAAAGTATACTGCAATCTTACTTTGTTAATCCTGGAAATTGTTGGTTTTATCTTTCATCAAAATAGTTGTGTTCAGAATGGAGGACAGACTTACAGAATGCTACTTAGCATTTAGATAACTAAAGTTTGGCCCTATTCCATATGGCAGCCTTCATGAAATGAACAAGAATTGGATCAGCCTGGAACTGGTGACTTTTAAAGAGAACAAACTAGGCTAATGATCCAGCATGATCATTCCAGTGTTGCTGTTAAGATTTGTCTAACCAAATTCTCTGAAGAAAGGAAAAGAAACTTGAGAAGGGCAAACCAGTGAGCTGAATGGAGCAGGTCAGGATGTCTGCAATGAAAAGGAAGTGTTGAGTGTTGTTCATACAAACTAGGTACTACGGTACGGATTATTGAAAGTGCTAGACGCTTGAAGATTTTTCTTCTTTCTAATGGGAGAACTATGTACAGTATTTCTTAATGTATAGTACACTTCATAATTCCCTTTTGGTCCAGAGTCTTTATTATCTTATTCCTGCTCACCAGAGAAATGAGAGGAATTTAATTTAAAGCAAATTTAATTTAAATTAAAGATTTTCAAATCTAAATCAGGTGACTGTATCTAAAGATTACTTGTTAGAAATATTTCTAAAAATAATACTAATGCTGAAAGAGTAATTTGGGTATTTAAGTCTGTGTATACTCAAAAAATTAATGCTGTGAAGGCACCAATACATTTAAGATTTATTCTGGATTCCAGATATAGGTGAGTAGTATTTATCAAAACTGGTAATGGAATAGTGTAATGACTAATTATAAGTTAGTATGGAATGTTCTGTATCAGTAGAGAAATTTTAAAATACAGATATGATATGTTTTCATGATATGTTTTCATATGATATGTTGCCATTTGGAAGTCACTCATACTGTATGCCTGAATGCCATGCATCACTTCATTTTCCCTGTCTATTCAAACATCTCTTCAATGCAATGATTCATGCATGGCACAGAAACAAGACAAACTCTTAAGTGTGTTTTCAGCTCTTATGTCTGTTGCAAATCTAATGTTGCACCAGAATCTGATACCTGGGAGTTCCCAGGAGGGCAGTGGGGGATTTGTACCATTGAACTGGGCGAGTTAAGGAATAGGAAGTCATTGTTCCATTTAATAAAGGGGTTAGCAAAGGTCCTGGTATTTTTTTTTAAGGTGACTGAAATGCGAAATATTGGAGAAACAAAAAGCTATTACGCTTCTCATTGCTGCCTTGTTAGAGAAAACATTCTGAGGTGCCTGACATCAGTCAGCATTTAAGTACTGAATTCTTCAGGATTTATTCAGGCAAAAACTTTTGAGGCACAGCAGAGCTCCTCTGGTTGCTTCTCCTGAGAAGGATCTCTAAACTTTTGCCCTTAGTTGTAAATAGCAATGTTTTCTGTGTGTGACTAAATACCTACTTCTGTGGCTTAATGCATGGACAGCATGGATGAGAAATAAGACAAATAGGTTAGACTATAAAAGGAGTAACTTCTAAAACACTTTCTGTCAGCATTTAGTAAGGAGGGAAGTATTTTTCTTAGTTTCATGGTTATCTCAAGTGTGAGGGACTGGTAGTTGTCTTTGAATAGATAAGAGAAATATGTGAAAATGGATTTCAAAAATGCTGCTAGATGTGGTTCTGGGAGCGTGGAATTTGAATTTACCATTTGCCCTAGCTTTGAAGGGCATTCTTTTGTAGATTTGTTTAAGATGTTTATTAAATGAAAACAATTTCCTGATAAACAGATCATGAAAGATAAATCAATTAGGGTAATAATAAATGAGAACACCAGAAGACTGTCTTGAACTGGTTTTGTTTAAAGGGAGACTGCCAAAGACTGACTGTTTAAAATGTCTGATGGAGAAAAGACTTCTAGAGCTTATACAGTTTAAACACTGTCATACTTCAGCCTTTGAAGAAGCACTACATTTTTTTCTTGAATTCTGTATTGAATGAAATAATTATTAAAAATAATGTGATTTCTGTGGTGTATGAAGTGTGGTAGTCCAGAATGAACAATGAGCTTTAGCTGGACTTTTTCCGATCCTCTCTCAATGGAGATGTTTAATCAAAAATAATATTCCCCAATTAAACACACTCTTAATATTTTCTGACAAGTTTCATGGCACATTTCTGCTTGCATCTTTCATGGAGGTGAACATGGAAAAGAGCATCAAGCTCAAAACAAACCTCTTGTGTCAACTTTTTCATTGTATGCTTTCACCATTTCAAATTTCATGCTACTGTGACTTAGTACCGATGAAGAACCATTGTGCCAGACTAAACTATAATCACTCTTGGAATCACATCTTTGACAGCAATCCGATATACGTTATAAAACTTCAGGTCTTGGTGAAAGCAGTTTAACACTGATATGCTGCTGTTTGGGGTGTGGGTAGATGTTCTCTTTCTGATCCAGCTGTGCCAGTAGAAGAGGTGGCTGTGGTGAGCCCCCAGTTATTCATTATTGTTTTCCCTGTTATTCCCACTCAGATGTGCCAGTAAAGCCACTCTTGTAAGTGTTGCCTGATCTGTTTCGACCAAATAAGTACCACGAACTAAGATACACTATACAAATTATGTGTGATGTTGTAATGAGGCGTTTTTGTCATCCACAGTATCCCCCACCCCATACCCAAATGGATTTCTGGGATCTGTCCAGCTGCTGCTGCTGCCCCAGACTTGCAGCCTCCCTTTCTGACAGGGACAGTGAAAACTACAGGCAGTAGGATTTGGACATGGTTTCTTTGTTACCCAGCATTGCTAAAGCTCTTTAGGTCAGCCTGGCTCATGTCTGAGGAGTCAGCAATTCTCTGTGGGCAGGAAGGTAGTTGAAGGTAATGATGATTTGGCTAGTGCTGGGTTTACCTGGTTACCTGACGCAGTTCATGGAGTGCAACTCTACCCATGACTTAATAGTAGGTGCACTTTAAAACATACTTGAACTTACCACAGTGTTAATTTTGTTTTTAAGTGTAACTTAAACATTCATTTGTATCTTGAGGGCGAATTTAAATCTGTATGGTTACACTTGTAAATATAGTCTGCCTTTGGCCAGCATTTAGAGCATAACTTCTTTAGTATTGGGTCTCCCTAAAGTTAAAAACAAACCCACAAAACCAGCACAATAGTTGATATTCTCAGCAGAAGCAATAACAATACAGAGAAGATAGTGATGCATTTTCAAATTGCATTGTGTCTTGCAATATGGCGTTTGTCCAACATGACTGTAATTTGCAAGACCCTCTCTTCCATTCCTCTAAATCTGACAGTTTTTAACACACTAGACTGAAATGTCCTGTGAAAAGCCAGGGTGTGTAGCACCCGCAGTTGTGACGGAGAGCAGGAAAGCTGCTGCTTCCCTGCTCTGTATGTTCCCCCTACCGGTGTCGTGGGGCAGAGGCGGGGAGAGCTTCTGCTTGTCTACAGAGGGATGAGAAAATGAGGGGAAGGGGACAGAGGAGAGGGCAGCCCGGGGGTGAGAAGTCTACATGTGAGTCAAGAGTGTAGGTGAGCGTTAGAGATGCTGGGACTGAAAAGCCAGGGATGCCAGGAGAGCTGATGTGGCTATAGGGGAGCTGGATCAGAAGCAAAACTGGCTGGAAATTACTAGATTTTCACTGCCTAAAACTGGGATACAACCTATGCTTCAAGTTTCACTATTATGCTGCCATCAGCAGATACCTTAGTGGCAAAGTGAGTGCTTCATCTCTTGCTTTGGGGGAACAAACTAGATGGTGACAGCCTACTACTCTTAGTAATCAATGACTGCAAGCGGTCTGTGCTGTGTAACTCAACCATCAGACCTCACATATAAACTGTGTGGATCCCACAAGATTTGAGTTTCTGGATTTGAGCAGGAGTGGGTTTGTTTTTTTGATATACAAATGGATAAAAATAATGTGAACCTTTGTTCAATGAAGCACAACAATCCTTATGTTCCTAAAGTCTTGAAAATCCAATAGTCAGACATCAAGAAGTTAAAAAATGTGTTTCCTATAGAGCATGCATTTATAACCATTATGACCTTTTCTTCTATAAACAGACATTACAGAATTAACAGGACAGTAGCAACTACATGTATTTTCCACCTGCAATGGAAGCAGAAATCTGTGTGTTAAGGGGACAAAAGTTGTCAGTCAAGAAATGACAAGTAGCTGCTACTCCTCCTTCAGAGATAACCATATTGCTAAGACCAAGATAAATTTCCATATTCAATGGTGGTGGAAGAGGGGATGGTAAAGAGGTGTAAAAGAGCTTTTAGAGATGGAGCAGGAGGGATCAATTTTGTAATTTTGGCCTTCAGCCTCACCTCTTGTTCTCCAGGTTTTCTTGTGGGAAGAAAGCTTGGGAAACATTTTCAGGAGTACTACAAACCATGCAGAAATTATACCCTTAAAATGGCAGTTCTTCAAAAGCACAACTACAGGCTGGGCAGAGAATGGATTGAAAGCAGCCCTGAGGAGGACGACTTGGGTGTATTGATTGATGAAAAGCTCAACATGAGCCGGCAGTGTGTGCTTGCAGCTCAGAAAGCCAACTGTGTCCTGGGCCGCATCAAAAGAGGTGTGACCAGCAGGTCAAGGGAGGTCATTCTCCCCTTCTCTGCTCTTGTGAGACCCCACCTGGAGTACTGCGTCCAGCTCTGGGGGCCCCAGTACGGGAGAGACATGGAGCTGTTGGAGCGAGTCCAGAGGAGGGCCACGAAGCTGATCAGAGGGCTGGAGCACCTCTCCTATGAGGACAGGCTGAGAGAGTTGGGGTTGTTCAGCCTGGAGAAGAGAAGGCTCCAGGGAGATCTAATTGTGGCTTCCCAGTACCTGAAGGGGCCTACAGGAAAGCTGGAGAGGGACTGTTTATAAGGGCACGGAGTGATAGGACAAGGGGTAATGGCTTTAAGCTGAAGGAGGGTCGATTTAGATTAGATGTTAGAAAGAAATTCTTTACTGTGAGGGTGGTGAGGCACTGGAACAGGTTTTCCAGAGAAGCTGTGGCTGCCCCATCCCTGGAAGTGTTCAAGGCCAGGTTGGATGGGGCTTTGGGCAACCTGGTCTAGTGGAGGGTGTCCCTGCCCATGGCAGGGGGGTTGGAACTAGATGATCTTTGAGGTTCCAACCCAAGCTGTTCTGTGATTCTATGTACTATTATTTGTAGTTATCATTAACATGTATTCATTTTTTATATTGTATAGATCTGCCAAGTGGTCCACATACTTACCGCTTAGAAGATCTTGCCTATACTAGAAGCGGAGACAAAGGCAACTCTGCAAACATAGGTATTTTTCTTTTTCTTGCTTTCTGAAGTAATATAATATTTTCACATATGTCTTATATATTAAGTGCTCTACTTAATTTTTTGAAGGCTCTCACATTACTTGATTTTCATTTTTTAATTGTGTCTGTGCTGAAACAAAAAAAAAATTATGTATAAACCAAGGATTTTACTACAAAATACCTGTAGCTTTCTGTTTAGCAGCTATTGAAAACTGAGGTATTAAGAAAAACTACTTGTATGTCATACCACAAAGATAGATCTTTGTTTAGGGTTGCAAAGTTGAGCTTCCCAAAGTTAAGAAATGCCTTTTTAAGGCTTCCTTTACACATTAGTTGCTACTCCTGCATGCGTACATGTTATGTAATATAATCTCTTGGTTGTGTGATCATGTATAGTATTTCCATACATGAATTTTGTAATGTGTATGGCTAAAACATTGACACTGTTAGGAAATAACAAAGTTGTTCTTGCATGTAAGAGAATGTTTTTATTATATTGTTAATCCAAATGGTGTATTTCAGTGTGCAGTCTCTTTACATTGATTGTACTGCTCCTTGCATTGTTTAATAATTCCTTCTATTCCTTACTTCTGCATGCAACAATTGGCTCTCTTGTTGGAAGATGAGAGTGTGTGGTGTTCAAAGCTCAGTATGAATTAAAGGTGCGTTTGGGATTTGATTTGCTCTTAGCTGTCATGCTAAAACTGATTAATTTTGTTCATTTATTTTTAGGAATATAGTTTTCTTGTCCTTGTTTGTGAAACTGTTTTTTGGGTTGAAGAATGAAGGAATGTTGATTTTTTTCCTTTTTTTTCCCTCCCTTTCCCCATGGTTGACCACTGTTGCAGTGTAGCATTGCCAAATCATGAATGATGCATAGCTAATAGATTTCCTCAGATATAAAGACACTACTGCTGTATTAAGGAACAACAATAACAACAACAAACTTGACCTCTAATTTAGCTTTGAAGTCCACAGATAAAAAGATCCCTGTGACACAAATCTGCTTTCCTGATCCTGCTGTGGAACCTCAGCTTCAGCATAAAGTTACCTGAAGCTTATGAAAGCATATTTACAGCAATAAAAATGTAATTGTGATTTCCTACACTTATGTCAGGATCTCATGCAAGGAGTGGGTCAAGGACCAAACCGTCAGTCACTGATCATGCCTTGTTACGGTTAATTGCAATTACTTGTCTAAGTCTTGCAAACCATTTTGGGGAAGAGGACTGCCTGTGGGTTGTTTGTTGCGATGATACTGTTGTTCTTTAGGTGTCTTTCAGTGGCCTGAACTGTTTGCAGCCAGAAAAAGTCCAATAATCACTTAATCTGGGAGCATTCTTTTGTGTCATGCTCCACATTACCTCTCCACTGACAGAGGGAAAGCTGTCATACTATTGGTTTTTATTCAGGAGCTCATTAAAAAGGATCCATATGTACAGTTTCAGTTAGGAGGAGGATCTCAGATCAGTTTTGAAAGGATAAGTACAAATTAGTTTTAACAGCTCTTATTCCAACTAACACCAGTTATACCTAACAGGTGTGATAGCACGGCATCCCCTCTACTATCCGTACCTAAAGAAAACTTTGACTACTCAAGCCCTGGAGAATTACTTCCAACACCTTTTAGAGCAAGAAAAACCTGAAGAACAACTAGTGACAAGGTGAGTAGCTTGCTGCTCAGTCCACTCTTGTATGGTAGATATATGATTATATCAGAAGTTATCTTAAAGTATATAAACATAAATATTGCAAACCTGTGTGTTTTGTCTTCATTTTTATGTATCTTTCTTTGCCTTTTTAAATAACTTGAACAATAGTCATTGAAAAAGAACACGAACGTGGGCCTCTCTTGAAGCTGGACAAAGGCAGCGAATCAGTTTAGTGAAGGCATTCAAATTCCCAGAATTAGAATATCAGCGTTGGGACTATTTCTTTGTTTTGTTCCAGTAGAGAATGTCTCTACAAAATAGAAATAACTTCTAATGTCCTTTGAGAAATGTATCTTTCCATTATTTTTGAACTATTTGGAGACTACAGGAGCCTTAGTAACTGAAGCTTCCCGAGCCTCAGAGCCACTGCAGATCTGGGAGTTTGAAATCCCTAAAACACCACTGGAAAAACATTCATGCAGCCAGTATGGACTGGAGCCCAAACTTACCTGATCATCCATCAGAAACGTGCCTTGTCCTATCCCCATCTCTGTAAAACACTTTAATCTTTATGAAGCTCACTCACTTTAGAGAAAGTATTCCTTTGAATACCCCTGTCTCACCCACATTTTGCCAGAATTTAAAGAAAAACCACATCTAATTTCCCTTTTTAAAACACAAAAGAGAATACATCCTAAACAGGATACTTTTACCTGGTATTCATCTACAAAAGAATATCCTCTGCCAGTAGACAGCATACATAACATTTTTGTTTTCAGCTGGTGCTCAGGGTCCTTCCTGGGTACTGGCAAATAAGATGTACTGCTCTGTACCATGAGGTAATAGGGCTCATTCTCCTAAGGATGTCAAATGAAACAGCTGACAGATTTTAAACCTTTGTCTCTCCTTAAAAACAAACAAAAGCTTAATGTTGCAACAAACAAGTCTTCTAAAACCTGTTTTGATACAAAGTCAATTCTGCAAATACAGAGATTCTGCCAAAATCATTACATATTTCCATGGGTGATAAACTCAAGTGTCTCTTTCCATGTTCAAAGAGCTTGAGTCAGAAAGGTGCAGCTCAAAGCTCAGAGCTTGGAGTTATTTTAACCCCTGATCTTTGAGTTATAAGTGCTTGTTCTTTGTCTTCATAAGCAGCTCAGTGCAGATCTCAACCACTGTTTCAAAAGTGCTAACAAATCTGTGTATCTAATAAATTGTGATACCAAAAAATGTAATTGAATTTCCTCTGAAACAGAGCAAAGAAGAGAAGAAATCAAAAGTCCCATGCCTCCTAATGATACTTCTAGAAATTGATTCAGTGTTGTTGCTTAATGCTGTTCATGTTCATAAATAAAAGTTGAAATTTGCTGTGTCTGGATGAAGCCAATTTATTTTGATTAATTAGATTATCTGTTCCTGTGTTTGGCTTCCTTTTAATGATGTGATAATGGAGCTCTGTGAGTGAACTGAAAAACTACTGGGGAAAAAGAATAAATCCTTTTGTGGAAATATTTAGGATTATAAGGATTATGCTCATGTGCTTCAGATTGTATAGTTTCTTTTTAAATTACTTGTTTATTTAACTGTCATAAAAAGAGCTATCTTTTTCATTTTCCTTCATTTCCTTTATTTAAATTGTGAGTGGCTAAAAATATATATAGTAGTGTTGTTACTAAAAACATACCAACCCTGGCTCTGCCTCACTACAGAACTGAGATTGTCAGCCAGTTGCCTTTCATTCTTTTTCATTAAAGCTATTAAATACGTGTACTAAACAGAGAAAAGGTGGGATTATTTTGGTAGAGAACACTGAAAAATCAAACTTCCAGATTTTCAGGTAACATAACAACCAAGATGGTTTTTCAAACCCCTCTCCCCATACCCCCAAAATTCCAAACATATATACTCTATACAGTGGGGGAAGTAATCACATTATTAACAGTTAATCACAGTTTGTCTTGGGCATAGGAGTGATGCACAAGCTCAACGTGAAAGGTCAGACCTTTCATGTTGAGTGATGGTAAGGAAGACATGGCCATATTCAGACAGAAATTTATAAAAGGACTTTAGTTTCTTGAATTCTGACTGGTACCATAATTAAAAATAACATCAATGCTGTAGTAAGATGAGTAGCTAGAAAATCATACTGCATGTGAAAGATTTTTTTTTTTTTTTCCTTTAGCCATCTTGCCCTCTGGGTTACTACTAAGTTATCTGTGTGGTGTTTTGTATACAAGACTTTTATAAATTGAGATCTGGTAATGTTAAAGTGGAATATGAAACTTTCAGTGGTATTGTATTAGGTAAGTCATTTAAGGAGGATAGTAAAAATATCCTGTGAGAATGTGCTGGTTTCATCTGAAATATGGCTATCTTCATGTTTTGAGAGTATTCCAATGCTCAGAAATAAAAATTATATGACTGCTGATTTCTTCTTATGGGATACGTTTACTAAAAGCTGAAAAACAAGAAATGTGGATACTGATGCTTCTAGATTGCATTTCTTTGTATGTATATTTATTGGGGGGGGGGAAATTGCTTCTCTACAGTGTATCTCTTCTAGCCTATAGATTTGGTTCCTGCTTTCCTCTGAGAGGAATCCTATCTTTTTTCTTTATTTAAATGCACTAAAGAATTTTTGTACCATTATTATTTCCATGCATTTTTAACAGGAAATTGACAGGGAAACTCGACTTCTTTGAATATGTGCAGACAGCACTTTAAAGGAAGTAGTTAAGCAGGCACCCTATTGTGCATAAGCATAGGAGTTCAGCTACAACAGTGAATTTTCCTTGTTTTATTGGTTTCTGTCACAGCCAGAATAAACCCTTCTTTGAAGGGTTTATTTGTTTTCTTTCTGCATTTTAAGAGCAGAAAACTTAAAACTTCTGATTGAATTGTACCATTAGATAATATTTTTTCTTTTTAGATCTGTTAATTAAACTTACATTGTTTAATTGTGCTGGGTAAATGCAGGTCAACATTTTCATTGATGTATTGTTGCTGTTTCAGACTATTACAATGGTTATAGTGTTGAGTTTTTTAATTGTGAGCATATTTTTTTGCGCAGAAATATTTTGGATGCTTAGATTCTTCAAACAGGCCTTAAAATATTGAAAATGCTGCTCTTTATTATTTTGTAATCCTAGTTTTAGCTAGAGCTATCTCACTAAATATTTTCTCGAAGTACTTGAAGTGAATGTGCTGTTCTGTGATGTTCCAAATTAAGATCTGTTGCTTGTATTACATAATCCCCCTGCCAGAATTACTGCAGAAACTGAAATGAAATTCTTCCACTCTTTGTCATTTGCTTCTGCTTTTGTACACTCTTCAGTTTCTCTCCTGATTTTTTTAAAATGATTGATTTTCATGAAACCTCTTTTGAGAGCTGAAGTATTAGCTTCTGGAATACATATTCCATTAGTCTAGTTCTCATGGAGAGATCTGCCAGTTGTGAAATCACTTGCTGCCTGGAAGTCTTTTCCAGTTTTTCAGGGTAGAATTTACAGTGTAGTATTTTGGTAGACCTCTAGCTCTCATGGTATATGGTTATTGGTAATTTGTATTGAGTATTTAGTTGAAAATTTTGTGAGGTCCTTTGATCCTGCTATGTAGTTGATTATGCTATTTAAACTTAGTAAATTATGTAGATGACTTATTGTGGAAATGGCTTTATTCTTCATATTCCTGTTGTCAAGTAGAGCACTGTTGGATTAACTAAACTTCCCTGCTTTCCCAATGGATTTGCCTTTAAGCATGATAATGTTGCCTGGCAACTAGTTTTCAAGGAAGATCAACAGAATGCTAACACCACTTTTCTTAGTCACAACTAACAATGTTAATACTAGAATGTGGTAATTAAAGAGTAGAAGCAACAGTGAAAACTCCTTGCCTCGGAGACAGGCACAGACACTCCATGACTACTGCTTGCAAGAACATAATGAGAACTAAAGTGTTTGCCAGGCTGTTCAGCAGAATCATAGGCTGACAACATCTCCTTCTGTGAAAGGTTTGGGTCATCTGCCCAAGATACGAGAGCGTACAGAGCTGGGAACATCAACAGCCATAATTTTCACAATGCTAAGAAGGAGCTGAGAAAGATAAACCTCAGAGAGACAAAATCAGCAGTACGAGAGCACTGCAAGAAATCCAGCTATTTCGGAGGACAGATTAGAAGAATCTGCCCCAAACAGATGAAGATCAGATAGATCACTAAAGAAAAATAGATGGTGTTGGAGGAAGCGTGATTTCAATTGCAGCAAACACCTGGAGACAGAGCAAGAATTGGACATCATCTTTCTGCATTATTCCTCATGTCTTTCTGATGTTCTGATTAAACCCTTTCCTATGGAAAAAAGGAAAGCTGTCGAGTCCTTAGATAAAGAAAATATTGGAGGAAAGCAAAACCAAAGAAAAACAAGAAGACGACAAGGAAGATGACGAAACACTGAAAAACTGTGCAAGGAGAGGCAAATGGAAATATGTTATAGACCTATTTTTGGAATTTGAAACAACTTTGTTAGGAAACCACAGAGCCATTTGCCAAACTTCTACAGAAGTTTCCAAATTGGAATTGCACCAGTCAAAAGCAAGGATGGAAAAATGCTTACAGTGGCAATGGAACAGAAAAATAGGTCTATCACACTAAAATAAAACTTTATCATCTGAACAAAATACATGGCTCCAAGAAAGCATTGAAATGTAGCTCTACTCTTCATTTGTTGTAAAATTGTCTGTAGTTGGTCATAAGAGTTTGATTTAGTAACTCATAGTGATTTCTCAGTAATAAAGAGGATGCCGTCCCAATTAGCTGGCAGCCTTTGTTAGCAAAAGTGAGTTCCAGGAATTAAGCGATTGTATTTTGCAGTATCAGAACTAGGAAATACTAAAAATACTTCCTGTAGCCCACTACGTTCTCTGAGTTCATATTGGATCTTGCACCTCTTGCCTATGGAGCTTTCTATAGGGGCTTTAACTCTTGGGGGGGTGGGTGGGTGGGGGGGAAGTAGAAAACAACCTCATTAGAAATGAATGAGTTTTGAAGTTGAGTAAGAGGAAAGGAGCATTACTTTATGGTCCTACTTTAAAACTATTAAGAACTATTGATTTGGAGCAAGGGGAAGGAACAAGAAGGCAGGGAAAGCCATGGGTTAATCTTTAGTTAACTTTTAGGCTTGACTAAGCAGTGGGATGCCATCAGAAGCATGACACTTGTGCACGCAGTCTTTTGCTTGATGTTCTGTATGAGTGTTTCTTACAAAATCTCCTGAGAAACAATGTGTGGACTTGACTTTACAGATACGAGTTGCCAGGAATCCATGGATTAAATTTTGTTCTGAAGAATTCCCTTGGTGGTGGTGGCATAGCATCCCTAAGAAGCGACCCACAGGCATGTATCAAAGCATTGATTTTAATGTAGTTATCTTTTTATCACTATGTATTATGCAGTCTCTTTATAACTAGCTTTTGGGCTGGAACTGTTTTTGGTTTTGACTCTTTAGTTCCTTTTAATTTCCTGTCAATATACATAATCTACTTAATTGTTTTAAGGTTTGAAAACAACACAGGCAAGTAGAAAGTTCATTTAGGGTATTGGGTGAAAGAGTTGTACGGGAAATTATTAAGAATCATCAAATCAGTTATGCTCTTCATGATGTGCTACCTATGCTTTTAGATGCACCAGCAAAATCAGCTTCTCAAAGGCTGTCACTTTTTGAGAATACAAATTTACTAGATAATTCTGATTTAAGTGTTTCCTAGTACATACAGGAACGGTTAACTGTACGACAACTCCTCTAGCTTAGCATATGACTCCTATAGTTAAAATACTGATAACTGATACAAATCTGAAAGAGAAAGATAGATGAGTAGGAGATCTTTTGTGTTGATGACATTATGTGAATCTGAAACTAACATTTTCTTGCAAGTGTACAATTTGAGTATTAAATATTTGAAACATCTAAACCTGAAGATAAGCTGCCTTAATGTGGCAATCCCATGGCAAAGCATAGCTCTGCCACCATAGGCTGAGAAATGCTTATGTGTACTAATAACCTCAACATAGTTGAGAAGACTAATCACAACATAAGATGATGCCATGTATGAATCAGATAGCAGAATTGAACCCAAAATAAATTTATTTTAGTACTAGGTACTAAATAAATTGAAATAAACTATTCAGTCTGTTCAGGTTTAGATGCTTTAAAACTCAACTGTATAGTTCTCCTTACATAACTATATTGGCTCACAAGTGAGCCAAATAAATGGAAAAGGTAAATACAACTTTGGATAACACACAATCCAAGGCTTGATAAAACTCACCCAAAATTTATATAGAGAGCTAAATAGTCATAAAACTTAGAAAACATACTGAATTCTTGCATTGATTATATAAAGTACACTTGAACCATTTTTAAAAACTTAATTTACAAAGGTAGTATATTTAGACAGTAAAATGAAATGTTGGTTTGTTTTTTTCTTACAGGGCAAAGCACTTGGACAGATGCTGTTGGATTTCCAGATTAAAAATGTTCCTGACTTAAAATCACTGATAGAGTAACAGGTGTTTGATACATATGCTTTTAATACTGAGTGGTATAAAAACATTTTATAAACAAGAACTGGCTTCTTGAGTGAGACTTTTTTTTAAAGTCAAAGAGTAGAAATTAGTGACAGTTATCTCTCAGAGGCTTAGCTATATGGCACAGATTAGCAGATGTTTTGAGTAATACCAGACTAATAGCTTTGTCTGTGACTGATAACATTTCCTGTCTAGATAATACATTGGATGAAGAATTAATTTATTTCCTGTAAAATAGAATTAATCAAATTGCAACATAACACTTTATTACGAGACAAGATAATCTTCGTTCCAAGATGGAAATTACCTCCTGTTCAGTCCATGTCTCTTTTCCTTCTCTCAATCTTTATTTGAAAATTAAATGGCCCGATATAGTCGAGCTCCTGTCAGCTGTTTGTCCTGTGCATAGAGTGATGCTGGGTAACCTGCTGTGCATCGCTGTGAAGTCAGCACTGGCTGGTACTGGGAAACAGCTTTCCCCATAGGGCAATAAAGAAAAGTAGTAATTGTTACTGTTATAGCATGACTGGTAGTAAATGCTGACCTTTGGTGATCCACCAAACTTCCAGCACTTTGTCCAATTAATGACACAGTTTATTATTAGGGTTTCCCGCACCTCTGATCCATTGGTTGAAAGCACTGACTAGTAGTAACTTGCAGATCTAGGCGTGGGAATAAATGTGAAGATGAGGAAAGGAGAGTGCTGTGAGCTAGTCTGCCTGCTTGTGCTCTCTTGTGATGGTGTGACCCTGGTGGGGAGGAAGGGGGGCTGGGTGGTGGAGGGATACCTTGTTTTCTTTCAGGGCTGTTAAGTTCTCATTTTGTGCAGCAGAGTCCTGCCTGGATTGTTCATGTGACTGTCATTTGCATTGCCCTTACCACAGAAAGGTCTGTCCCTTGCTGTGAAGGAATACCATCTTCAGTGCAGTGTGCTCGCCTCTCTTTTGACTCCCAGTTCTCACCTCCATTTCTCCCTTCCTGCAGAATGACTTGCATGTTCAAATTAGGACACTCTTAAATGTCTTCACCTGATTAAGCAGAGACTTAAAAAATCTGTATCATGCTTCCAATGACTCTATTTCCTCTGCAGAAGCCATATAAATATTAATCTGCATGTTCAGGCATTTTATATTCAGAAATTAATCTTTTCCTTTATTTTGGGGTACTATTAATTGTTTCATGCTGACAAAATGAGACATTACTAATACCAGATAAAATGATGAAAATGAGAGTATTTTTTTAACTGTCACCAAAACTACCTGTTAGTTGTTCCTAAATCTCAATCTGTGCTACCACTACAATTAATTTCCTAGCCTCTTGCTTGCTAATAAGGACTATACAACTAATTGTTCCCACCTTTTCTGTGGTTCTGTTAATTTGAATTGAAGGTATTGTAAGTAAGTGAATACCTTATCCATGTAAACATACTATTCTCTTAGTGAGCCGTAAGTGTTATCAGTGTATACAGCATGATTCAGTCTAGTTGTACAAAATCAGTCATTACTTCATTGCAGAAAAATATCCAACTTCAAAGGGAGAACAGCATGCTGGTTTTATTATCTTTACAGCCATTGGTAATGATTTGGAAGCCTATTAATGTAGCAAAACAGACAAAGATACTGAGAGGAAATAAGAAAAAAGTGATAGACCTCAATACCAAACCAATAAGGATAAAAAGGCTACAGTAAATATTTGCATTTTACTCCATATGGTGCTTAAGTGACTCTGTAAATGTGTATGCAATAATTTTTGAATAAAAGTGAACATTTATAAAGTATAAATTTTAGTCATTTATGCTGTTTCTTCTACTGGAAGAGAGTGATACTCAGTTCAAAGGTTCTTTGTTCTGGGGTTATTTCACTTGCCTGCAATTTTGTGCATTGTCTTGCTGGTTCCCTTCTTCCGTTAGATTTTGTCTATTCTGTCCCTAGTCTTTGTTAAATACAAAAACTGAAAAAGTGATACTGTTTGCTAAAGAGCTGGTCATTTACAGCTCTACAATGGAAGCTGTAATTTGCTGAAAAGAACGGTACAGTGTTCAAATGGATTAGATTGGGACTACAAAGGCGGGGTTTTTTTTTTCCTCAGGAATCGCCTTTTTTGGATGTTGTGAAACCATCCTTCACAAACATGTTTTCTGTCTGTTATTTCTTTCAGTGCACCAGCTTAAACCAAGTGGCATTGCTTTCCAGATACTTTCCTTGCAAATTACAGCCTCCAAAAATCCCTATGCAAAGATTTTATTCTCCTTGACCTCCTTAACATGTTTTGAATTCATGAACCTGTACTTGTTCCAGCAATCCCAGCTGACCCGAAAGCTTGTTAAAGCTGCATTTGTTTCTTCACCTACAGTAGAGATTGAGTAATTGAGAAAGGTTTGGTAAAACGTAAATTGTACTCAAAGGTGAGCAAGTATGCGGTCAGTATTGGCTTAACTTCAGTCAGTTAAAAAATGCATTTTGCTTGCTTGTTAAAGCAGGGCTGTTCCTCAGACAGGCAAGAGCTTATCCTTCCCATTGCCTGCCTTTCCAGCTTTTTCCCTCCAGTGTTAGCTGTGAGGGCAGGATGGAAATAGTAATGCCTAGCTTATAAAATAAAGTTCCATCTAATATATGTGTTTCAGTGTAATGGAAAATGGCTCGCACCTCTTACCTGGCAAGCTTTTGTGCTGTGGCTCATCTGCACTACAAAACAAAAGCTGCATTCTCTTACCTCTTGCAGCTTTCTTACTGCATCTCACCTAACTCTTGAAAATAAATCATGGGGTTTATAACTGAATTATTCTGTAGCAGCTAACAGTCCAAACAAGTAGTTTGTCAATGTTTGCTGGTTTAATGTTTCAAAGTGATTTTCCTGCTGCGATTTGTGCATTAAAGGTACAAAAGTTATACAAAAGTGACCCAAGATAAAGGATGTGCCGGAGTGCTCGAGGCACAAAGTATATTTTCAGTTTAGCCATCTCCAATGAAGCCGTTTTTCCACTAAAATATGGGGGGAGGGAGGAGATTCTCCCTCAGAGCAGGGGAAAAATAATTGTAAGTATACCTTTTTTAAATTCTGCTTTGCACCATGACAGTTTGAAAGTAATAGGAGTGCAGCCCTTCAGGTCTGAAAGCAGAAAATGTTGGGTTGCAGGTTGCCTTTCAGGAATCTGAACGGTCTTACTCAGAAATGACTCTGATACGTGGTGGTGTGAGCGTTGCTGTGTGCAAAGCACTGAACAGTTGCAAGGTGGTGGCGCAGCGTTACCTGGGGTAGATTTCACTTGCTGCAGCTGGGTATGTGCGCTGGCCAAAGGAGCAGAGGCGTTTCATGGACCTGTCTGCTGTGTGATGCCTTCTGTGCTTGTTCAGTTGGGGTTTCCGGGCCTGAGAGTGAGCAAGGGGTTTGGGGGGGTGGGGGGCAGAGATGAGGCTCCTTAGTGCCTCAGGTATGAGGAAATTACGCTGCAGAAGTGTCACACCTCTTGCCTTATTTCCTTGAAAACCTCCCATGCAGTAAGACTTTGAGTCTCCTCATCGCCATTCCTCGTCTTTGGTTTCATCCTGTTTTCCTTTCCGGATTTACTTGAAATGGACCCTGGTGATTTTGGGATTAAAGCTAACTGGCACTAGAAAAGCAAACAAAGGATGCCTCCAAGTAAAAGATCCATTGGGAAATGTCTGTTTCTGCCAGGGAGTTCAACTGAATTCCTCTGCCTGCCTTTGGGCAGGGGAGAGAAATGTGAACTGTGGGACTGAAGTGTCTCTGACACCTATTTCAACAAAGCCCACCCAGAGACTGCCTCAACAGCTTTGGGGGAAGGGGAGGGGTAGTCTGGAGATGGCAGCACGGGGCAGGACCAGTGCTTATCCTCACTGGAGGGTGATGGGAACCTTTCTGTGCTAGGATGTTCTGTGGAGTCCAATAACCTGGCCGTGGCACAGTGCTCCAGCTGCTGTGACCATCACCAAATGGGCGAGACTCTTTATTGTGATGAGGGGTTTCAATCTTTTTTTTTTTTCTCCTGTCCCTTAAAAGCAATGCACTAGGTAACAGTGAGAAAAGCTCCCCCTTCTCCTGTTTGTATTTACTAGTGGCAAAAGCTTCAAACCTTTCAAATATATTTAAACATCTGGATTTTAAAAGATGCTGGTTTAATTATAAAATTATGTGTGGCTGGTGGCTAATCCACAGGGTTCCTACCAGCATCATAAGCCACATCTATGAGGTATTTTCTCTTTTGTAAGTGACACAATTTGAAGTAGGGGGCTTCAGAGGGCTAAGCCTCTGTGCAGTCTCCGCCAAATTTTTATGCAAGAGAAAATCCCAAATGCCTGATCACTCTAGTAAGAAGTGCTGGGGCTCTGGCCTTGGTAATCAGCAACCAAAAAAGAGGTTATGGTGGGCCTCTCTCTTTGCAGATGAAGGAGGGTAAGGATAATCTTCAGTTCCCCAGAAGCTGCTTTCTGCTCTGAGCAGGAGGAAACAGGAGGGTGACACCAGCCATCATTTCTTGGCAAGCAGGGAGGTAACCTGTTCCCCTGAAATATTTTTCTTCACTGAGTGGAAAACTTGCTTTGGCTCACTGATAAACCTCACCTTTCCTGTGCACAAGATCCTGCCTGAACCTTGGTTCAGTACCCATGGTGGTAGGAGGCTCTTACTTCCTGGGTCCTTCACCTTCCCTTTGCCTTTCCATTTGTACCAGGGCTCTTCCCTGATGGAAAGAAAAGGGATGGTGAACCTTTTCTCTTTTTTGCTGGTCTGGCCAAAGGGGTCAAAGCTTGAGAGTATTCTAGGGATCTTATCCTTAATCCACAGGCTCTCAGCTTTAAAGTGACTGAGGAGGGAAAGATAACTTGCTGTTTCGACGTGGCTTGCCTGTGGAGATGCTGACCTGTTACACCTTAGTGCTCCTCTTATTTCCCTTTTTTGTACTTGGCATCGTGTAAGTTGTGTTTGCCTGAGCATCCACAACCTGCGGAAGGAATGATCAGGCACCTTGGTGGCTTTAGAGCCCGGGTTTGGGGGAAGATGCTCCAACCCCACTACTCCTCCAGCGTTGCTTTCCCTCACCCCCCACCCACTCCGCGTTTCTCAGAGACACAATCTTCCCCCTGCAGCCGGAGCACCAGGAGGCTCTGCGGCACGAACAAAAGTCGATGGCAGCGGGTCGGGGCGAGACGGCGGTGGTGGCGGGGACGCTGTGAAAGGCCGCAGCCGTGAGGGGGGGCGGGCGGGCAGCCCCCTCCCCTGCCACTCTCCGGGGCCTGTCATCTTCCAGGTAAGATGAATGTCTGTCCCATCCATCATCCCGCAGTCCCCCGGGGGGGGCGGGAATTTGCTCGGTTACTGAAACTTATTAGCCTCAGATGGGGCGGCTTTGTTGCCCTGCCAGGGCTGCTCTTTTGTGGGCTCTGTTGCCAGGATTTAGCCATTTACATAATGGATTAGCATGAAACAAAACGCACGGGAATGCCTCTCCGCCTTTTCCCACTCTTTCTCAGCTGGCGGACCTTTCGGGAGAGTTTGTTTATAAATGTGACTTTCCCCCTTTTCCTCGGGGACGTGTTTTCTTCCGAGGAAGAAAGAGGCGCCCAGGAGCCACCGCTCCGCTCCCCTCTCCCGCCGCCGAGCGAGCATCGCGGCAGCCTCCCGCCCCCGGCGGGGGAAGGTGAACGAAGCGGCTGCGGCCCCGGGAGCCCTCCGCTGTACTCCTGGGGCAGATGAAGGGCTTTCAGCGCACTTTTTCTTTGCCCTTCTACCTGGGCAGCGCAGGGGGCAGGCGGGGGAGAGCTGCGGCTGGCGCCCGGCGTCGGGCCCGGGCATCGCGCCTGCCCGTCAACCGAGCCGCCGCCGGGCCCGGGCCGGGGGGTGCAGGGTCTGCTCGGTGCGCCCGCCGCGCTCCCCAATAAATCCCGGCCGCTCCTCGGGGCGGGCGCTCCCCGCACGCCGCTCAGCCGGTGGGCTGGCCCGGGTACCCGCCCCGCCCCACCCGGTAGCCTAGAAAAGCGGGTCCGGGCGGCGGGGGGTGCTCGGCGGCAGCGAGGGCTTCCCCCCCCCGCCGACCATGAAGAACCCGGTGCCGCAGGCGGCCTCGCTGCTGCTGGAGAAGCTGCTGCTCCTCGTCCACGTCCGGCCCCTGCCCGCGGGCTCCGGCGGGGAACCGGCAGCGGCCCCCGGCTACTACGACACCAGCTGCTTCAAGCGGGGCGACCTGCTGGAGGTGCCCCGCACCCTCTTCATCCACTTCGGCATCTACCTGGGCGAGAACCGCGTCGCCCACCTGATGCCCGACATCCTGCCCGCCATCACCGGCGACCGCCGGCAGATCCAGCAGGTGGTGACCAACAAGCGGCTCATCCTGGGCGTCATCACCAAAACGGCCAGCATCCGCGTGGACACGGTGGAGGACTTCGCCTACGGCGGCAGCATCCTGGTCAACCACATGGACCGGCTCTTCGAGGACCAGGTGCTGGGTAGCGAGGAGGCGGCCCGCCGGGCGGAGAAGCTGGTGGGAGCCACGGCCTACAGCCTGCTCTGGAACAACTGCGAGCACTTCGTCACTTACTGCCGATACGGAGCCCCGGTCAGCTTCCAGACCGACAAGGTACGGCCCAGCCGTCGGCGCTGGGGAGCCCCTTGGGGAGCCGGTACACCGGGACGGCGGGCAGCTGCCGGGAGAGGCGGCGGCCGGCGCCGGGGGGGTGCTGCCCTTCCTGGCGGCGGCCCCGCGGGCACTCCGCTCCCCGAAACTAGGTCAGCCGCCGCCACCGGTCCCCGGGAGGTGCCGCCCGGTGCCCCCGGCCGGAGCTGACGGCCGGTGTCGCCGCAGCGGGCACTGCCGCGGGTGCGGGGCCGCTCGGAAAGGCGGGCAGCCTGGCCGCTGCGGGCTCAAGTGGCAGAAAAGCGAAGCTGAATTGGTAGGACAATTAACGTGCTCTTAAAATGCTCTGACGTTACTCGTTCCTGCCGCAGCCGCAGGCTGGGCAGCGCTGGGGGTAAAGCTCGGGTCGTGAGCCAGTGCCAGACTCGCTCCTCACCCTGCCCTGTGCTCCAGAGAGCCCGCCCGAGAGCTGGGGTGGCAACCCCTGGCCCGTATGGAGAGAGCGGGCATCTCCGGCTCTCCTCTCTAACCCTCATCTCTTCCTTTTTTTTTTTTTTCTCTTTTTCTAGTTCTGTGAGACTGTGAAGATGATTATTCGGGACCAGAGGAGCGTTCTTGCTTCGGTGCTTGTGGGATTAGCATCAATAGTCTGCCTCGGTTTGGCACCCTCCACCACGCTCCCCACTATCTTTATTCCCTTCTTTCTGTGGATGGCTGGCTAACAGCCTATCGCAGGCGCGCGGCCAGCATCTGTACATAGGATGTACACTACTGTATTTATGAAAGCAGAGATTACTCATCGGTGTCGCGTAAAGTTTCTTAACCTTGTGTGCCATTTTTAAATATAACTTTGTCTAGAACACAGTGCACAAGGCATAGCTTACTGTGTAAGCCAAGTAATAGATTTTCTGAAAATCTCAGTTGGTACATTTTAATACACCTTTAAATCATGAAAAAGTAGGGTTGCGATGCAGTTCTGCTCCTTGCCTTTAGCCGTAAGTGATTCTGGCAATATCCTTCATGTTATTCAATTTCTTAGCTGCATACCCAGGTGCCGTAAGTATTAAAAAAAAAATAGAGGATGGAGTTCCACAAAGCGACTGATACTGAGAACAAACTACTTACCTCTTCCTTTGATAGATACAGTGCATATTCAGAAGTTACTATCTCCATCCCTAAAATACTCTTTAGTGGAGATACAAATAAGTAAACTGACTCTTTGATAGCCAAGAACCCAGCACCTAGGCTGGGCGCTGCAGGAGCACATCTGGCTGGATTGGCTGCATTTATTTCCCTTTTGAGAAATGTTCACAAATCTCTCATTTGTATTAATTGTGTAAACACTTGCTACCAGTATTGAACAAGTTTTTAATTGGGTTAGTGGTAAGGAAAGATCGCAATTCCTCAGCATTTTCCTTGCTACTGATAGTGGTTAGTATGGCTAATGTAGATGGCTACAGAGGGGCTTAAGGGATACAGGAAGAAAGTAGCTTGCTGTATGACAACTAGTGACATACAAACGTCAGAAATTACCAGTGTTCAGGGCACATGGTGGGGAGGAGGAGGACAGACCCCAATTTAGTTCCTACCTTCCCTCAGCAATGGGACCTGCGTGGGTGCCATAATGCATCAGGGATCATTGGAGCAGTTTCTCTGGTGGCTGTATTATCATTTTTGCCTTAAAACAAGGTGCCTCTCGGTGAAAGACAACACGTCTTTCTGCGCTCGTCCCTCGCGAATAAGTATTCACTTGCAAGCCAGCAGTTGGTGCTAAAAATGTTTCCTCTTCAATGTTGAGGCCTTTCTGCTTAACAAGAATGTGTAAAGTTGGATTTGAAATCAAGTTCATCTAGCCAATTGTTTGAGTGCTAAAAACCTTTGCTATTTTTTTTTTTTTTCTTAGCAATGTCTCGATGTATACAGAGAAACTGTTCAGCTCTTGGAATGCCTTGCATGTGATACGTGAACTTACACGTTCACGCGCTGTGCTTGCCTGCCTTTCTAGTCAAAGGCGACTACGATGGTGTCTTCACGAAGGACTGAACCTCAGATTTACTTCTTTCTATGAGTGGTGTTCAGTATCCTGTCATCAGCTCTGCTACTGAAGTGGCCATTTTCCCCACTTTTAGAGAAAGTCATTTTAACTGTGCTGTAAACCCCCTCCTCCTTCCCCTGGACCTTACAGCTGCTTGAAGATTGGATTCTTGAACTATGACTCTACTTGGCTGCTCTGTAATCATGTTTCTTCTTCTGGCTGCTCCACTATAACCGACGAAGAATGTAAAGACTGGGGTGAAATTCCAGGCTCGTAGGAAACGGCAGCATGGCTGCTGCTGCCGCCGTCAACCGAGAGGGGATTTCAGCCCAGCTTTCAGTACACCTTCAGTTTGCAGCCCAGCTCCGAGCAGCTGGATATCAATTACTATTGGATCCTTGTAAACAACTCTGTTCTGCTTTCAAAGATTGCAATGCTCAGTGTAACTGTTTCTGGTAAACGTTTAAAATTAAGGTGTTTTTTAATTAACATGAATTGCTTTTTCATAGTGTACGCATTAGTAGTATTTACATAAATTCCAGTGTGGTTTTTTTTTTTACTTGCTGTGCATAAGGTATGAACTGTAGTTATTACTGTAATTATATAAATAGAACTTATTCATTTAAAAACGTCTACCGGCCTCTTGAAATTGAGTATAATGCTATAGCATTTCTCTAACATATCCCAGTAGGGCACTGAACAGTCCATTAGCATGCAGTTACATGGTGTCTGATTACAGGTGGGCTTTTCTTTTCCCTTTATTTACTTGGGATTTATAAGAATTCCAGTAATTCTTACGATTCACTTATACAATAAACAATAGGGTCATGACCAGTAACCGAATCATAAGTGGGATTGTTGGAAGGCAGAGAAATGTTCCTGCTCTAGCTCCAATATCAAAGGACCAATGCTCCTGCTTTGATGCTGTCAAGCAAGAAGCATCGGGCTTAGACTGGGGGACTAAGCTGGGATCTTCATAGGTGTCTATGAAAGAAATGAAAGCAGTTCCTTGCAGACTTCCAGCTCCATTAGTAGAGAATTTTCCTTCAACATGTAGTCTTTTGAAGCTCATGAAATGCTATGGAATGGTCTAGAATGTCTTGCTGTATGCTTTCATCAAAGACAAGTAATAATGTGGGCACAGGAACAGAAGTTCAGCTGCACGTTTAGGAGTTTTTCCTACCAACTATAATTCTAGCAGAGACCTGGAAATTTTGTTCAAGTCAGGCATGAGTCAGATCAGTCGTACTCCGAGGGGAAAACCAAGACTAGCAGGCATGAATTCTCATGTTCAGCTCAGTGGGTGGTGGTTGTGCTCTGAAATATTTTGGTAAATGTCAGTGTCAACTTTTTTTCTGTAATTACTTGAGTAAAAATAAGCACTTGCCTTAGGTGGAGCATTGCATTTCAGACTTGAGCTCAGCTGTGATGCCACTGAAATGAAGGAGCTAGTTATAATAAGAAAAACACAGAAAACTGGAGCAGTTCAGCTGTTTGGAAATGTGTACGCTTAGAAGTGAAATTGTTCATCGGTAACTGTAAGTGATGATGATGGGGAGTGTAAATCTAGAGCTGAAGCTCATTTTAGTGGTGGGGCTGTTTTGAAAAATTGTGTGGTTAAACGAGACTATGTAATGGAGGAGTATAACCATCACCCCTGTGCCACTGGGAAAGGCAAGTAGTGAAGCCATCAAGTGAAAAGGATAGATGTTGCACTTCAGGCTTTCCAAACAAAATAAAAATAAAATGACCATTCACAAGGCTCGAAATGTTTCTACAAAACCTGTGTTTAAAAGAAGAAAAAAAAAAAGAAGTTGCTAAATGAAGACATTAGAACAGTGAGCTTTCTGTTTGTATTTATTTTAGCTTGGAACATAAATGATTACTCATTTTGTGGTGAACAGTCATCTGCTGCTTGATTTCACCTTTGGGTCCTCCTGTGCTCAAGGAGAATGCTACATATAAATACCATTGAGGGTTTTAATGAAAACAAAATCATAGCAATACTTGTTAAAGGCTGAGGGGGTGGGGAAGAGGGAATTAAACTTGTGTGTGACTTGACATCGTCCAGACAGGTTTTAGAAAGCAAGCTGCAGCAACAAGTAACATTAGGACTGTGATCTCTAGAAATGATACGGTGTTGTATTATTTATTGCATGTTCTCACATTAAATAAAGTGTCACATGCCACTGAATGATACAGAACTGTGTTAGACAGTTATTAGTTAGCATGCCCTTTATCCACTGAAATGAAAAAAACCCCAAAACTGTTGAGGTGACTGTAGGAGCCATTTACTCCTTATGCTTTGTAATAGCTTAGGACCTGACGACTCTGAGCACTCAACTGTCATGAATGGGCTTACTGATGGGGAACGAAGATACAAAAGCTTAGTAGTTTTCAGGCTCTTTGCTGCAGTGCATTGCACTCTCCTGTAAGCCTTACAGACATCTTTCAGAACACTGCTGGTAAAATAAACAATCTCCTCTGCTGTAGGAATAGATCACTAGAAGTATTTGAGGGCTATTTTGGGCATAATTTCTTAAAAATCTGTTCTGTGCTGTATTTTGTATCTTAGCTTCACTTCTTAAGTCAGGAGAACGTTTAAGATATGGTCCCGAGCGCTTGGAGACTGTCAGAGAAGGGGCAGAAGTGGAGTGATCTTCAGGAGACTTAAATCAGAATTACGCTGATTGCATTACTGCACTTCCACCTGTGACAAAACCGGTGATTTATGTTTACTGTTTCTGTGTCTTGCAGGGTAGAAAACTTCCTGTAACATGTTCTGTAGCTTTTCAATGTTTTCCCTGTTTATTAGGGAATTTTATGTAGCCCTGTGACCTTGTTTTAGTAGTTGCCTCTTCTCTACAGTGTATCTGTGAATTGGAAAACAGTCGGTGGCTGCTCTGTGATAGAGTGATTTGGAGCAAGTCAGCTGCATAATCCCCTACAACTACATCACGACACATACAACTAGGTGCTTGGTCTGAACAAGGCGGTGAAAGTGCGGGAGGCAGGTAACATAGGTTTATTTTACTTGCAAGGGCAGGGCATATTCAGTGTGCTGGAGGACCAGCCAGTGAACGCAGAGGTGCGTGCCTGTGAAAACTCAGATGCTGCTCAGTTGGGCACGCTGGGCACAGGGATGTGTCTGCTCTCCTGTCCCCAGATGGAGTTTAACGTGAGACGGGGTTGCATGTTAGGGCTAATATTAAATGGATTAACTTGCCTTCCCTGAAATTGAGAGGTATGCCATTAATGCCACAGGCTGTAATCTAACCTAGTAAATAAAATGGGCTGGGGTCCATCTTCTGGCTATGTGGTGGCACACTGCGGCTCCTGTCCCTGTAGCTAAACTCCCTCATGGCTACAGCACAGCTTCACCTCTAGTGGCTGTGGGCAGAGAGCACCAGTTACCCCAGCGCTGCAACTGGCACCATGCAAACAGCATCCATGCAAATGTGCAAACCTGTCACCTTGTTTAGCTGATTAACCTGGCCAGAATTTTAAGGTAGACACCCCCCCATTGGTTACCCAAAATCTTGAGTCCCTTCCTGATTGAGCAGCACTTCAAATGGAAACAGCAATACCATTTTATAAAGAGTGCAAAAATGCATTTCTGGGGATTTGGGAGACCTTCCTCCTGGGACCTTCCCAGTCCATCCTGCAGGAGACTCACCAGACTTTGGATAAGGCTATGAGGTGGCGACCCTTCACCTTTTCTAACTGTATCTCATGGCTAGGACAGTCATTATTGATTTTTTTATCAAGTTGGGCAACACCTGTGGCTTTGAGTTAGAAGGAGAAAATGGCTCTCTGGCCACTCTGTGTTGGAACAGGCTCTGTTTGGGCTCCGTGTATTTGCCCCCTCCAAGATGGGTGTCACTTCTCACGGTCTGTGGGCCCCAGTGAGGTTCTGAGTGGGAACCAGATCCCTAGATGCAGCCAGGAACTAGAAATGCTAAGATTGGGACATTTCTGACTTTGACACAACACACACTGCAGCCATTCCAAAAACTTGCAGGTAAAAACAAGGGAGAGACTATCAGGTTAGATCAAAGGTTTGCTGCTTCACTGCAGCGTTGCTTTAGTTAAAGCAAACAGTTTCAGTTAAAGCAGAAACCTGCTGTACCTCTCTAACTATTGGCTACAGTTTCTCTCTCTTAATTCTTTCCCATTTCTATAACTGCGAAAATAATCATCTCTCTGTTTTCTGGCCAGCTGCAAGACTTGGTTAATATTTGCATAAGGTTGTGGGTTCCCTGCACTGGACATAATAAATAAAGTGCATGGTTCCTCACCAGAAGGCAGCTTCCCTGCCTGTGAAACCAGTGTTTTCTGTGATGCTAAGGAGGTATGCTATTTTATGTAATTAAGAATACAGGCAAATGAAGGGTTATGCTCTGCTAAACTTGCCCAGCCACCTTATTTTCTCCTTCTGCATAGTCTTAGACCTGACTCAGATTTGCACCTGTGTTCCTTGCACAGGAAATTTTGCAGAAAGTACCTGCACATTTCCATTTAGAACTGCACGGAAACCCGGGGAGGGGTGGGTCCACTACTGCCACACGGTAGGTAAAAGGTTAGTAATTAATTCTAATCAAAAGTGAAGAAATGTGCGTGTGAAGATAATAAGAGGTCTCCTGCACCCTGGGTTGAAAGATCAGACTTAGATATTAAAGAGAGTAGTTTTTGCTATTTCTGTTTGCAGATAAGATTGTATATAGCTCCAAGTGAATGCTCAGGAGGAGGGAGGCACCTGGTTTCAACCACATCCATTTAGGGTCTGTATACACGGCACGGTAGTGCACTGTAAGTAAGTAGCCTGGAGCCAACGATGACTTGATTGCCTCCAGAACCAGCAACAGCATAGCCGTGAAAAATGTAGCACTGCATTTAGCCCTAGGGGAAGGAGGCTGTTTGGTTCAGCATCATGCTATTACAGCTCTGTCGCTGCTGGAGCCTGAATGCATAGCACCTCATGATCCCGTCCTGTTCTGCAGTCACACCAACTCACCTGAAGCAAGAGCTCTGAATCATGCAGATATGCCCCAGACCGTTTAAATTCCATCCCAAGCCTCATTTTATTCATGGGTTACTTAACAGGGGTTCCGGCTCTGCCAGTTCCTGAGGAGTCCTTCCCTAAGTGTCTAACTCTTCCCAAGCTCTGGAAGAGGAGCCCGAAGGCCTCACTCAGGGCTGGGAACCACTCCAGACTGGCAAGTGTGCAAAGCTGCAATGCCTCAGGTTACACGTGAAGCTGTAGCCTGTGACATCCACAGTCACGTTGTCTCAGTCTTTCATCAGGAAAGATGCTCGGGACACGTACAAAACTCGGCTCCTCTGGAAATCCAAATCTGTAATGAACTAGGACACGGCCTTGATGAGCAGAGGCAAAAGTCACATCTCTTCATCCAGCACATCAGCCATTTAGCACTGACAATCGCAGAGTAAAGACAGCTTTTTATTTTCCTTCAGTTATTACTCCCAATTTCTGACAGCAAGTAGGTTTGGTCACACTGCACGTAAGAAAGAACTACTCCGTTGTACAAGTAACTATTTTGGAATGACAATTTGATCACATATTGACAGAGAGGGTGTAGACTGGGAATGATGTCTTTTCAAAAACTTGCCTGCAGAAAGCAGTAATTCTGCTTGGCCAATGAACTCTAATTCCAGGGAGGAATGGAGCGGTTCTGTTTCTGATGTCTTTGAGCGATTCCAGTAACTCTAATACTGTTAAAGCACTGAGAATTGCACAGGCAGTAGACCTGATGCATAGTCATGAAATGTGTTTCAGAATTATAATGAGGTTTTTATGACTTGCAAAGAGGTTTTTTTACAAGCAGACTGAAAATACCCACCCAAACCAGTTAGAGAAATTACTTTCCCTCAGTAACTTTCTAGTTTGCATTTTTCAGTTTGGGGAATGTTTGTGTTAAAAGCTCTCTTACAGACAGTACTCAGTGCTGCAATTAAACTCCAATTTGTGCTTGAAACAACAGTCTGTTCTTATGGGAAAGACACTGGATTTGTGACATAAATTGTGAGCTCACTGTATAACTGAGCAGGAAGGGAACATGGGAAGTGAGCAAGACATCTGCTTATACAAAACCCATTTGATCTTAATTAAAAAAATAGTAAGATAGGTTACTGAAAAAAAATATTACTACCACTGCATATTTAAAAATAACTGCATTAGGACATGTTCTCAGTAATTCACCAGATTTACCATCGAGTACGTAGTACTCCAGGCTTCTTTATTACAGCAGCATCATTGGGTTTCTTCCAGCTAACATCAACAGCAGCTTTGTCACTGTCTTCATAGAGAGCAAGATGAAGTACTCCCACCTATTCGCTGACCTCCCCAAAATCTTGTACCTGTGGAAATGTAATAATGACAGTCAGAAATGAATCCCTGATGACTACGAACTTTACACTGAATTACGAGTTGAAGAATCTTACAGGTCACAAACTGTGCAGCTTTTTTTTTTTTTTTTCTGTGGTGTAGTTTTTCAACTCTATTCAGACAGCTGCCTACAGACGGTTGCTTTTGGGCTGCCACCAGTGTTTTCACCTATTTTTTTTGCTGGTCTAGGCATTGCATTCTTCAGATGGCTTCTGAGATCTTTTTCTGTGAACACAACTACTGCCATTAATCTTTAGAAAAACTGGACTCTCAATCCAGCACTGCAGCAAGACAACCAGACGCTGTTAACAACTTAACCACCTTTGAGAGCCTTGAGCTGGTAGATGAGGGCCAAATTTTTCAGCATCACGGGAACACAGGAATGAACCTGGCAATCTCTGAAGGTCAGTTTAGCCCTGTGTCATTCTTCACCAATGAGCAACAGTGAGCACTTAGGGAAAGGTACAGACAAAGTCTTGATATCTTCTCAAAAATTTCTGTAAGCAACAATTCACAACTTCCAGCTTTAAAGCTTGCCTTCATTTTGTCATGTTTAATACTCTTACTCTGCGTGAACTTGTCTTACTCCTTTTTTTAGCTTATCTGTCTGGCCTCTGAAAGGTTCTATGGCAAGATTGATTATGACATATGAAAAAGCACTTTATTTTAAATTGGCTGCCTGATGATTATATTAGCTGTCCCTCCCCTTCTTGTACTACAGGGAACAAGGAATAATCATTTTGTGTCCTTTTTTTCCACTTACAGTCTTACAACTCTCAGACATTCCTGGTGTGGACATCAGATTTTTTGCAGTTCCCACAAATTTCTGCTGTAATTCTTCTGAAAGTGGCTCATTTGGCACCACCCTTCTAGTACCATGGCTGCCCTCAGAAATTTATTACACGTTACACTCCTCAGTCCAACAATATCATCCTGGACTTGCTTTAGACTTGACTACACCCAGCCTTGTCAGTTTGTTACTTTCAGTCACTTCTAAAACACCTTTTATTGACCCCTCAATTTAAGACTAATATGAGGATGTATTTCCTGTAGAAAAGAATGGGCTTACTTTCAAAACTTCTCTATCACTTTTGTATTGAATATCGTTGCAGAAAGAAAAAATAAAAAAAAGAGAATTATTTTTGGTTTTGCTATGGTCTAGTCTTCCTCAAAAGGCCCTTTCTATATCATCTGTCAGTTCTCCCCCTGGAAAATGCCTGGCTTTTGATATATTTTCACAAGTTCTTTTTTTTTTTTTAATTATTAGCTTGTATGTTAGTAAGATGATCCTCTGAATCTTTCTTAGCCTGGGTGCTTGGGGCTTTCTACATAACTAGCCTGTGCAGAGTACTTGTGGTCCTTGTTTGGATAGGAGATCAGCTTTTTGGATGGTGGGACTTCTAGTCAGCCTTTGCTCGAGTCCTCCTGGGCTGAAGGAGCAGGAAGGCAGGCAGCGTCTGCCCAGCGCCCAGTGAGGACGCGAGCATCGAAAAATCCCAAATCGATCACCAACTTGACATGGTGCGGATGGTTTTGCAGAATCTCCTGGATGCTGGGAAAAGGGAGGCGCAGAGCTCCTTCAGAATAAAAATAGCCGGGGTGTACAAACCTTCTTTTAAGATAACATACTCCCACCTAGTGGCTTTCTTACCTTCAGGAAAATGCAGTCTCCAACACATTGGGAAGTTAACTATGAAACTTGCATTTAAAGAATGGGTAAAGCAGATACTAAGTCGATGTAACTGCTCAGTAGTTTTAGAAATGTCGATTTTGAATTTTTCTTTCACTGTTGTAACTTCTAACCAGGAATCGGGAAGGAACAGTTAAACTGTGCAACACTGATTTTGTTTATAGATGCCCACAATGGTTCTTGGTTTAATTTTTCATTGCAATTTTGGTTGTGTCACTAGGCTTTGCAGGAAAGACAATAGCTAGACACAGAAAAGCATTTAAAATCATTCTGTTAGGTGTACTTAATGAATACTATAAAAACGCCCAAAGATAAGTCATGTGATTCTATGAGTGTATAATATACAAATGTGTATCTATAAATAAGAGAAACATGCAAAATCACAGGCTACATTCCTTCAGACCTTCTTAGTTGTGTCTCCAAGCATAGCACTATATCCTTAAAGCCTCAGGAAAAATATAAAGAAAATTACACAGAAGCATCGTAAGTTATTTAACTATAATTGGCATTGACAGTCCAGAGTTTCCTGACTTAAAAGCTAGTTAGCAGCTTACAGCAGCTGGATTATAAATTAAAAGGATGTGAACTTGATAAATCGATGCCTTTTAGGATTCTCAGAATAAACAGGAATTCAAAGCCAAGTATGAACAGCCTAAAGAAAGAGTGAACTCTTTCCACTTTTCAAACTACAATTAAGGTATTTTAAGTATTTAAATCTAGGAAAAGTAAAAATTAAATCTTGTTCTCCATTGTTGCTCTCAATCTAATTTATTTGCAAAATTATTACATATTCAAAAGGTAATGTGATATAAAAATCTTCAGCCTCCCTGGTAAATTTCCAGGTACTGTCTGGGTCAGATCAGGTACAACCAGAGACCAGACAGTTTGATGCCTGATGCCTGTTTGGTTCCAACGCTGAAACATGTTCTAAGACTTGAACATGTTCAAGTATTTTCTGACAGTATTTGCAGAGAAATAAAAAACTGAGCAGTGACTGAGACGGGACTGTTTCCCATCTTTCTGAGCCCTCCGGTGAGGACTGAGACACCAGTGGCACAACGAAGGGAAGCTCGCTCCGTAGATCTTTGTGCTTCACATCCTTGTGGAAAGAAAACTGTTTTCAAGGTTGTTGGGGCAGTAGCCACTTTCAGAAGCACTAAACCCACCAAACCTCTGTAACTGCTGCTGTACAGACGTGCGGAGGATATACTGCCATTTCAGCACTCATTTAAAACACCTGCCCAAAAAGCAGTCAGGAAAACGGTGGGGCATCAAAAGACCGCAGTACTGCTGGACAGGATTCTCCACCTCCCTTGGCCCTTCCCTCCTTCCCATCCTTTTTTTCCCTTCTATTCCCTGGCATTCACCTCTCCTTTCATCAAACCTTCTGTAGTGTTACTTTTTCCAGCAATTTCCATCTGCTCCTTCCCTCTGGAGGTCAGCTGTATTGCCAGAAAATAGCCGTTTTGCTCCGTGATTAAAGGTACAGCTTTGTCGCACAGGGTCCAAGGTTTTAGAGTGAGATACAGAAGGAGCAGAGAACAATAGTTCTAGGGGTAATGAGGGAAAAAACAAGCAGAGAGATTTTAGACACTTTGTTATGCACATTTTACATCAATCTGCACTCAGCAATATTGGCTTAAAGTTGATTTAATTCAACTTACCTCAGTAGAATTGTCAATATTCATACTAATCTAAGTGAAGACAGAACATGCTTCAGGATCCATATTTTCATATTCATTGCATATCTGCATGTTAAAATCATGTGGCATGTGTGTCTCAAAGCGGTATACAAAAAAAAAGCAAACCATTCTGTATGATACTTTCTCTACATTTAATATTCTGTTCCCCCAAATGCTTATTCCAGCAATATCAGATTTTGTAATTTTAGAATTAAAAGAGATTTCAACGCTTTTAAGGCAGAAAGCTGAACGCCAGCAAACAGCACCTCTCAAGAAAAAGAAGACCCTTCAGGCGCTAGTGTGCCTTGTTAGGAGGATCCTACTGAACAGGCATTGCAGCTACTTGATAAACTGAAACCCAAAATGAAATGGACTGATTGACTGAAATGAAGTCTTTCTAGACAGCTTACTATAATTAGATTTACAATCATATTATGTCTAGATTTTCTACAGAGACCTTTGTCTAAACTTCAAAGGATGTCTGCTTCCTTTTAAAGTATTTCCACTACCTACATATCAAACCTGTCAGAGTGCAGAAATACTACATAGCCTCTTTTCCTGCTCCAGGCCATAGTAAAATTTACACTGACAAAAAAAAGCTTATGCTTCTATTAAAGCATATTACAACTGCGGTAATAGCCCACTCCAGGAATATATTTGCTGGGGCTTGCTAGCATTCCAATGAAACAGAAGTTAAAAAACATCAAGGGCTTCTGTGTTACAGCTACCCAAAATAACTTAGGAAAAGAAAAGCAACTGTCTGCTGCAGTGCTATAAAATAAACCGTGTAAGAAGACGACCTCTTTCACGTTTTCAAATTCAGCCAAAGGAATAAATGTCATAATCTTGGCAGGACTCTGCTCTCATTCCTCATCCATCAGATCTGTGACAGTTTCAAGAAGACGTTTGTGAGGAAATTAACTCAGCGTTAACAGGAGCTGTATAAAGCTTTAGGGCAAATAGCACATTATTTGCAATTCAAAGTAATTTTCAAACCAGAATTTTTGCCAAATGCTTTTTTCAAATTATACTGTAAATCTTGTAAAATAATCGTAAAATAAGTTTCTATTTATCAGATTTAAAAGTTAAACAGTTATGTACTAAGGTACTGATTCAATAAAGCCGTAAAAACCTAAATACTCTGATAAATAACAAACATTGTTCTGGGCCTGGTCTTCTTTCCCATCCTTTAGTAAATCCTCATTAAAAAGAAATGAATTAAAATACAGCATTGATTTGGATGAATGGTATTTATGTATGTATGGGGAGAGAGAAATTGTAACTGTGTGAAACTGTCCCCTTGCTGTGAACAGTTGTCACTCCTAGAAATGGGAATTAAAATGTTAATTGCCCTTCCCCTTCTACCACACTTATCCAAACGATGGCTACTGATAAAGGAGCGAGATATGTCTTTTGAAAGCAGAATACAATCAAATACTATGGGAGAGAAAGGGGAAGAAATTAAAACAAGGTGGAATTCACTGGGGGCAGTGCCTACCTGGAGGAGGAGAGACGTGGCTTATCCCCTACAACTGTTCCAACGTGATAGAATTACACATTGTGTTAAAGTTTAAAAGTAACTAAACCTGACTTTTTAAAATGGGAGAATGACTGAAGGGTTTGCTTGGTGAGGATTCTGCTTGTTGTAATACAAGAAAAGCAGTATTTCAGAGAGTGCCGAGGTCAATAGTTTTGATTTAGCCATTAAAAGCTTTCAGCTGTGCAAATTCTTTTTTGAGGACCTGAAGTTATCAGATATACTGCCTGATTTAATAAAACTATTGCATTCCCCTGCAAATCTTGTCTTATTAGAAAAGAAAGAAAAACATTCAGCTTAGACTTTATCATGAGTCACAGCAAAATCCAAGACAAATATAGGTTAGAAAGAGTTGTTCTCAGTAAAACCTCATTATACTGAACAATTAGACTGTCAGAGAGAAAAAAAGGAGCTAGCACCTGTGGGCAAGGGGGTAGTGAGAACTCTGATACCCAATTAGCACGTGGGGAACAACGGAAGAAAAGGATCATTAATTTCTTTCAGAGAGGCAGGGGTCAGCAAGAAAATCAATTGAGTCTTTAGTTCCTATGTCTGACTTTGATGTTTAGTAAGAGATAATAATGTAAGCATTGAATACTTTTTTGGTTATTTTGATGTTCGCTTTTACTCATGTCATGAAGTAAAAAAGCTGATGGCAAATTTGTATGCTTTCCTTGGGACCTTCTGCTGTGAAGTGCTGGAACGGGTTAATGTTCTCTATCCTGGAGCAGCAAACAGTCATTTGTACTCCAGAAATGGCGTAATGCACATGGTAACCCATCCGGTAAGATGTCACTTACATGAATACAAAGAAAATGCTAAGGAGTTGTGGTGGTTTGGTTTTTTTCTTCTCTATTTTCTTTTCACTTAGAGGAGGCTGTCCGCATTCCTTCAGTACTTCTCCCCAGCAATAACAACTGAGACACATGGAGTTTTCTGCCAGGGAGAGAGCAGTCTCCAAGGTAACAGGGACACGGTGAGGCAGTCAGAATACCCCAAACTTTATTTAACTTAATATACCCCAAGTTCATTCCTATTAGAGGCTTGATGACTGATTTAGATGTGGTCACAAAACAAGCGGACACCTCAAATGAGAAGGTGGTGAGATTTAATCTTCACCATTTGGAACTTTTAAATGGAGACATATTTGTAAAATACATAGTTAGTGTATCATGAGATTATTAATAAAAGGATAGTAAGCTTTCTCTTTGAAAAATAAGCAAACTTGAATAAGTAATGTGATGTGGTGACAATTTTATGGCAGTACGTATTTAAAACTGGATTGCTAAAAGCTCTGGAACATATTCATAATAAAGCTGAATTTGCATGCCCCAAGTCAAAATTTCTGTGATTCTCTGCCTTATTAATAGGTACAGTTAAGCATTTAAATCTTAGGAAAAGGGAGGGGAAGAAGTCTTTGGTGAAAGTATTTTGGCTTTGGGAGACTTCCATTTGCTAGATGGGGCAAAAGGGCCACAGCATTTTGGTAACAATAAATCGAGGAACTGGCAAACTGATCCCACGCTCTTTATTGACCCCGGTGCATTCGATGTGTGCCCACCAAGGTGCAGCGCTGCAGCCGCGCATGCGGCTGCGACACAAGTTTTGCAAAGAGTCCAGGAGCAGCGCTGAAACTGCGAGGCCTCCAGCCCCACTGGCTGGAGAAGCGCCCGTAGCTGTTGTTAAGCTAACGTGGTTCATCTCCAAGAGACTGAAACACTAACTTAACCGCCGCGGATTGAAGACAGGCCTGTTTCATCACTCAGGCATTACTGGTCAACACGGGCCTGCGTGACCATAAGCACACCCTGAAGCACAAGCGCACACTAAACGCACCCTAAAGGCCCAAACGTGCCTCTGAAAGCGGCTACAAGCCCGGAGACACCAAGCCGCCCCAGCCAGGTTCGGCAGCGCTAAAGGGGAGCCCACCACCAGGCCCTCCTTTCGGAGCGGGGGGCGGGAGGGGCTCGGAGGCGGTGTCGCGTGACCACCCTGAGGGCGGGGGCAGCACCGCCACCAACACGCGACGTTCCAACGGCGTTCCAACGGCGTTCCAACGGCTTTCGCGGTCGCCGTCACCCCCAGCACCACGCGCACCGGCAGCCTACTTTCCTCCAACGGTCGCCTGTTTTAAAAGAGCTCGCGTGCCGGGCACCGCCCTTTTCCTTTCTATGATTGGCTGATATGGCCTGTCAGTTATGCCCGTGCCCACCCTGGCTGCCTGGTGATTGGCTAGGCGGGGGCAGAGCGAGGGAAAGCTGTGGCGGCGGGGCCAGGCGAGTGAGGTGGTAGGCGGAGGTGTCGGCTGGGCTTCTTGTCTCCGCACCGTTCTCCTGGTGTGGCGCAGGGCTCGTGCGGGAAGTCGTGCCGCGGCCTTGCCTCCCTGGGGGTAGCGGCAGGTTTGGGCCTTTGCTGTGCTGTGGGGAAAGGCGGAGGCGACGTGAGGGACGAAGCCGTGAGGAGAAAGGACCGCGGCGGCCGCCCTCAACGTGCAAGTCGGCGAGAGTAGCGCAGGGTATTTCCGGGGCTGCTTTTTTTCTTTTTCTCTCGCTGTCCCGTATACCTGTCTTGCCTCCTCAGGTGGTGGTTTCGCCCTGGGACCCATCCCTCCTCCCTTGGCTTCCTCCGCTGGTCTCTTGTCCTAACTCCTTAGTGACTTTTCACCTCTTTGGGAGCACCGTGGGCACCCTCATAAACTCCCACGACTTTAATTTGGTGTCCCCTTGCTGCTCTTAACAGATAACGTTCTTGGCTGGATGTTTGAACTCACTGAGACAAAGGGAAAATTAATTTACCTCTCCCTTGCCGAACTTTGTTGTTGTCTATTTCCAGAACCTTGTTAGACCTGAAACTGCTGCGACAGTTCCTGATTAAGGAATCTCTATGCAGCTTGTAGGCCGTGAATCACAGTAAATGTAATTCACTTGCTGAAAGGAGATGGGACACAGTTAGTAGCAGATAGGAGTTGTCCTGTAACTGCTGTCATCTGTTGGGGATTTTTTTGTGCTCTACCCTGCTTCCTTTGTGGAATCTCATTTTGATGAAGCCAGGAGTTGCTTGAGGATTGGCTTTTTTAATGACTAGTGATGGGTGTCATATAAACTTTTCCAGAGTGGTTGGTTGCATGTATTCCTGCCCCCAAATGAATACCAGTTTGATAGAAAAGACAAAATATATCTCCACCAAAAGTCTTTTTCTGGGATGGAAGAACTGACAGTTGTGTTTATTCTGTCACTGTTCTAATTAAGGGATGTGTAGAGTCTATTATAATGTCATATGAAGGCTGTTGTGAAAAGAATGCATTGAAGAATAGTTTCATTATTACTTTGATTTAAAGTACATTTGACATGACTAAGGGGGAAGTCCACCTCTGGACAGTAATATTGCATAACATGCATAAATATGGCAGTGGAAGGGGCTTAATCACTCCATAAATACAATCTTTTGAAAAGCTTCAATTTATGCAAAATAATTTTAACTTGAGATACTGGGTTAGTTTCAGTGAAATGTGTAAGTGAAGAATAAAAGGACTAGCAACCATGGGGATGGTTAATGTTTTGTGTATGGAGGCAAAAGCTTGCTTAGTGTGACCAGCAATCATCTGGAAACCTTTATATTTAAAGATGGGTGGGATAACATTTGCTGCTATATATGGCTTTATTTTTACTAATTCTTGTTTCTGCAGGTAAAATAAATCATCTGTGTAGATAATGGTTCTCATTTGGATAATAAGTTAAAAGTAATAGTTTAGTTTGTACAAAAGCACTAGAAGTGATAAGCTGAAGATGACAAAGTGGCTTCAGACTGTAGAAAAAGGATGCAATTGTAACTGGTTTTGAACTCTTCTTCCCCCCTCTCTTTCAGCAGTGTTCAGTTCATTGCAACAAGTTTGAATTTACTGCATTGCTTGAGATACTGGTTTCTTGGGATCTTGAGTAGTGGAAGTTTAATCAAGAGACAGACATGTGAATGCTTATGCACTCTTTACTGTCCTTGATTTCGTTTCCTTTATTCTCTGCCTCCCAGATACTTTATTAATTGAGGCCTTACCTAAGAAGCTTCATTATCTGGCAAATAATAGTGAGTTGACAAGAGACATGTGTGTGAAAATTAAGCTGGTTTTAACTGATTTCTTGGAAAAATTCAACTGCTGAGGTCTCAGGACATTATTTATTGGAGCCTGATCCTGAAGACAAAGCAAGCTGAAAATATAAGGGACACTACAGAACAAACAGGAGTTGTAGCTTCTTTGTCTGGTGGTGATTTTCTGGGCAGCATTTCTTTCAGAGAACATGTGGCATGGCACTTGGATGTAGCTTTTGGGCAAAGGATTGAAGTGTTGAAGAAAATTGGTTGTCTAAGTATTGCAGACCGTAAAGCAGGAGGTCTTGGGAAAAGAAGATACAAATTGGGGAAGAAAAAAGTGTCAGTGAAAAAAAAAGTCTGACTTGAAAGTTAAAATTTTTTAGGGGCTTGACTAGTAAAGTTGGTACTTATCAAATTGGTTCTTTGGTGTGATTGTTTCTGTCATCTAGGTGATGGGAAACCTAAAGCTGTTGTACATGGCATGCCAGGGAAATAGTGGATAGAGCACCAACAACTATATTGATAAACTTTTTTTAGTTTTGGAAATTATGGAAATGGATAAAGGCATGAAAATAAGGACCCCAGAGGTGGGATTATTTCAAACACTTTTGCCAGACAGTTCTGCCTAGTTTTATTATATATTGGTTTTAATTAAATTACTTTTGTTCCTGAATTCTTTATATTAATTAGGCATGGACTTAATGTATTTTAAAATATTTTTGTACTAAATTACAGTTTTAAAATCACTGGTATTTCTATAAAATGTAGCAATAAGGAAGTGGAACTTGTCACTTTGAGTAGCATATAGATCTCTACATAAACAACTGATAACATGATTTATGAAGGAATTAATTATTGTACTTTAAGGGCAGCATACTTAGAAAATATTTGTGATACCACTTATGAAAGTTTGCTTATAGAATGTATGGTTGCTGGTTAAAGTTCAAGTTACCACAGTTACAGAACAATGTTTTGAAAGCAAATATGTAGATGGTAGTAGTTGGATGTAGGATTGAAACCTTATGGTAAACAAAGTCACAGTAAATAGGCATGTATAGTTGTCTTTCTGTGCTTTAGTAGCTTCTGTATACATATAACAACTTTGAATTATCTGAATTGAAATATTTGCAATGTTATGTTGAAGCTATTGCAGATATGCATGAGGAAAATAAAGCTGCAGCAAATGGATGTGGCAAAATCCGAAGTGGCACTCAGAATGAGGCTGCTTTACTGGCCCTGATGGAGAAGACTGGATACAGCATGGTTCAAGAAAATGGGCAAAGAAAATTTGGTGGTCCTCCACCAGGTAAGCATTTCTTTTGAGATTATGAAGTTGCAGTTTATTTTCTGTAAGGAGAGCTATACTGAATCAGACTGAAAAATAGCCCCATGTCCTGTATCTTGACAGTGACCGGTAGTAGATACTTAGGGAAAGAGTGTAAGAAACACAACATGTACAGGGTCCTGATTTGCTTTACAGTTCCCAGCAGTTTAAGATTTCTTGTGACAGGTTATGTTGAACATCTGCTTTTGGCAGATTTAAGAAGTCACAGCTTTAAAAGCAGCCTAAAGTTGACAGGTAGCAAAACAAATGTGGAGTTGAAAATACTGAACGTGTTCCATATGACGGAGAACATGCCTGAAAATGTTTAGTGACACAGAAGAGACAAACCAGTTGATAATAGCAGGCATAACCTACTTGATTTCTTGTCATACCACTTGCATTGGCCAAAGCATTTTAATTTTTTTTTACAAACCTCCATTCTCTGAGATAGCATCAGTGAAGATGATCTAACTCATTTTGTTTTAGTCAGAGTTGACCAAGCTGTTCTCCATATCTAACACACACCACCACCACCGCCCCTCCCCTTTATGCTGACAAGAAGAATTGATAAATGCTGAACTTCTGGAGCTTTTATCATTCATCGGATGTGTTTTTAACAGTGAAGTACAACAGTTGTAGTTTATTATTCATGTGTTATTGTTCTTTCACTTAATACACTGGAAAACACAAATTCTTGAGTATGTGTCCATGTGTAAACAAAAAATAATAGTTGATAAAAGTCCTAGAGAATAACAGAGTTTGTATTGATGCTATAAAAGCTACAATCATCCTCTTGGTTAATTTATGGTGATTTAAGATTTATTGTCACGGTGCAAGTGGGAGACTTACACACTTGAACTGGAAAGTTATTGCTGCAGTGAAAACAAACTTTGTCACTAAAATGTTTTTCTGTATGTCCAATTATATTTCCACTAAAGTCAGTGACAAAAAAGAATTGAGTCTTGCAGTATATGGAACATGTACATTGCAATTTGGAAACAGTGGTTGCTGGGTTTAGTAAACACTTTTCAGGATCTTACTGTATTGTAAGACTTAACTTTTTCTTGTGTATTAAATGCTATTTCAGAAGCATGTCTGATACTGTGATAAAGTAACTTAGCAATAATAAATCTCTTGCAGTAGCCCAATCCCCTGCTAAAATACTTTTGCTGAAACTGCTGCTGCAGATCTAGTTTATAGAGAATGAGTAACATTCACAGGTAGTGCAAGGAAAAGCCTTTGTTCAGCACTTGAAATTTGCTTTCAAAAATAAATTTAAATGACTTAGTTTTAAGTTCAACTGCTAAAGGTTGTTTTTGTTTGAAGATGTTGCAAGATCATTCAACTTCAATGCATGCTTATACAAGTGCTGAAAACTAGTGGGTCTATCTCGTGCTGCAAAGGCTGAAAGTTTGTGAAATAAATGAATAAAACCCAAATGACTGAATTTGTTACTGTTTTGAGTGAAGACACTTGAACAGAGGAGGAGGGATAGTTCAGTAGATATATATGGGTTTTTTCCCTAATTATCTGTTTTGTCATTATTCCCCTATTCATGAGCTAAAACTTATGTTAAGAGTGTGTTAAGAAAATAAGTGGCTTTAGTTTGAACTCTGTGTATCTTACATGTTTACTTTCTGCCCAGTTATTATTGTGTTGAGCCTGATGACTTTGGCCAAGACACATTTTCAGAAAAGTATATGGGTTTGATTTTTGAGAGCTCTAAAAGGTGGGATTATCTGCTCCTACGCTTAGCTTGTTAAAATGGTTAGCATCTTTCCTGCTGAATTAGGGCTTTATTTCTAGTCTGAAATACTTTTTTTTGAATTTTCATGGTGAAAAACCTAGTATCTGTAATTCTCTGTAATAACTTTGTGTCAGTTACCTTTATCTTAACATTTCTTGTTATCTGATGAAATTAATCAAATGCTTTAAATCTTTATGAAACATTTCTTCTACTTTGAATAATTTTTCAGTGTTGTTGTTGACATCAGCAAGGTACAAGAATTTTGCTATTAGTCCTGGTTGTATCACATGGAGTACAGTAATTCTTTTTGAGTCAGATTATGCATTTACACAAGCAGAAAGAGGGAAGACTCTTTGTGCTATTTTTGCAGTTCATTCTCACTTGTGGCCTGTGATTCCCTATCTTTGTAAGTCATGCTTCTAAGCATGAACTGTATTGCTTACTGCTGTAGGTAGTTTAAGATACAGCTGCATGAAAATTATTTCTCTTTGGAAGTTTTTGCTGTCTGAAATTACATACATACTTTTACTAGCCTATATAAAATAGGCAGATGGAGCCCTGTGAAGTTATTTTGAAAATGGTGCTGAAAAAAGAACTGCAGGGCATCACTGACTACTTTCTGAGGGCTGAGCCTGTTCTTAAATTATTTAATACATTTTTTACATTATAATTATGATTTTTAATTAGAACGCTAGGCAGTATTAAGTGTATTTGTTTGGCAGAGTTACTTTTATTAATGAAATTTGTTAATATTTTGTGAAACTAGATGTGTTTAACAAGGTGTATCTTCCATAAATCTGTTCATTGACATTAATTATACACCTCTCCTTTAAATCTTCATGTATTTTCATACTTGCTTAGGCTGGAAATTATGGTAAGTTACTGTGAATGGTTTTCTAGGCCAGATGAGACTTGAATGTTTGAGCTGGCTTGTAAGAAATTACAAGTACTCTTTGTAAATTAAGAGTTTCACTGTGAATTTTGCTTGTTTAAGCTGTAGTTTCTGTAAGCTTGCGTTGCTGCCAAAGGAGATAGTTTCACTGTCAGTTGTGTTTTCCTGTTACCACCTTGCTTATCTGACTGGTAGGTATCCAGAGCAAGAAGCTGATCTGGCTCAAAATTACCCTAAAAAATGATATTTTTTCTTTCCACTTCAGTTGGCAGCAGTGCAGTTCTTGTTCAGCTTATGTGACTTACAGAAAACGCATCTGTAGAGTGTAAAAGAAAATAAAAAAGGTTAAGAAAGTGAATTTTTCTTGCTTTGTTTGGGTCTTCTGCTTAGATTGCTGCAGGCATAATGATACCATTAGGTATGTAAGTCACTAGAATTATATAGAAGAAAATTTGAGATGTTATGGATCTCACAGTGAGAGGATTATAACTATAATGTTGTTTGAAGTTTGATTACTTGAACTGCTGCAAAAAAAGGAATTCCATAATCTGTTGTCCAGTGATGAATCAAGTACCCAGTCACGGAAACCCTGGTCAGTTGGTAACTACTTAAGGAATGGTGCTTTTGATGAGCTGTTTCCATGTTTGCTTTGGTAAATACATGTTGCTCACTGACAAATGTGGCACAGACCAGGCTTTCTTTAAGTCAGGAGTCATAACTTACTCGCAGTTGACAGTAGTGTGCTATAATGCTAAGTTAGTATGCAGCTTTAAAAGTAGAAGGTGGGTGCTGCATGGTAGATGGCTTTTACTTACTGAGAATCGCTGTTTAATCAGTTATCCTGCTGAGGATGACGGTAAAAGTTTGTCTTCCCTTTTTTCCTGATTAAGGTGTGCATTTTGTCTTTGGAGCTCCTAAATGGTGTACTGTTGGTTTATGCGGGTTTTTTTTAATGTTGGCAACTGACTGGCACGATGTGAGAGATGGCAGTACTAGCTTGCAAACTGTGTTACTTGCCATGTCCTGTCAGATCTCAGTTGAAGTGGTCGTAAGTGTTTATAAAGCTGAATAATACAAAAATGTTGAATGTTGTGTGGAACAGAACCGTAGTTTTTCCTAGATAAGCTATGGCGGTGTGGCTCCAAATGCATGTGAATTCTGATGCCTTGGTAGCTTCCCTGTGTACTGTATAGTTCTTAGTGTACAGCTTATAGATGAAAATTTATTCTGTGAGAAGGCTGAAATTTCCCAATTCTGTCAAAAATTTTTTTCATGAGTAAATTACGTGCTCTTTGATGATAGTTACATGAAGGAAAAAGTTTTAAGTTAATTACAAAATTACCTAAAAATAATTTATTCTGAACGTCAAGCCAAAGTGAAATATTTAATTATCTTCTTTTTTAATTTGTCAACAGTAATTTTTTTCACCTGGCCTCCTTATGCTTTGTCATTTCATATTAGCACTTACTTATCAAATTTTGTGTTGGTTTTTTTTTCTACCAGCTTTATACTCCTTGTCTTCTCTTCTGTGGCGAACCTTTCTTGTCAAAGCTTTAGAAAAAGCTCTTAGTGATGATTTAACTGTGTGCCTTTGAAACTTCTGCCTGATTTGTCTAATTTGTTTAAAAAAAACCCCAACCCAAACCCAAGATTTTTTTAATGCATATTTTGGGAAAATGGATTGCCATATTTGCAGACCATAACTCCATATTTTTAAATGCATGTATGCATTTTTACATTATCTGTTGAGCGTATCTTTCAGTGTATATGGCAGAGATATAAAAGAGTGTATGAATGGCTTAAGGACAGAAGCATGAATCTTCTTGTAACTGTCAGATGTGAACTAGGGACTTCTGTGGATTTTTTTAATTTCTTTTTTTCTACCATCCAGCTCCAGTTGTGAAAACTGGTCTGTTTTTAGAGGAAAAGTGTTCAGTCTTTTTGACTATTGAAGAAAGGATGGCTCCATATCCTGCTCCCACTCCTTAGGGAGTCCTGTTTTAGTGGTTGAATGGACAAGGTGGGAGCAAAATGTTTGAACCTTTTGAATGATGTCAAGGAACGAAGAAAATACTGTACTAGGGACCGTGACCAAAATGTCTTAAAATATGGGCAAGAAACGCAGAGAAACTTATGCAACTTTAAAATGTTACAGTAGAAAATACAACTTCTCAGTTATCACCTATCTCTATCTCAGTTATATCAGTATTAATAACTGACATACAATTTTAAGGGGCAAAAAATGATTGAAATGTAGACTCTTACAGAAAACCTATCAGTGTTTTAAATAATACTAGGTTGAGTGGGTTGTCATACAGATTCCAGTGAAAGCTGAAGATGGAATTAAATACAAATTTTGAGCTTATGGCATTTTTTTAAACATAACAAAAATAAGAATTAAATAGTGGACAAGAATATGCTAGTTTTAAATTGAGACTAAAATAAGTAACTCCCACCTCCATATTATAAGGGGGGGGTGTATGTCTGTCTGGCATTTGTACTAAGATTGTTGTTGGACAATTTATTTTAAGGTTGGGAAGGTCCTCCACCACCTCGTGGATGTGAAGTTTTTGTGGGTAAGATTCCTCGTGATATGTATGAAGATGAATTGGTTCCTGTTTTCGAGAAAGCTGGGAAGATCTATGAGTTCAGACTGATGATGGAATTCAGTGGTGAGAATCGAGGCTATGCTTTTGTGATGTACACTACTAAAGAGGAAGCCCAGCTAGCCATCAAGATTCTTAACAATTATGAAATTCGTCCAGGGAAACTTATTGGTGTCTGCGTAAGCTTGGACAACTGCAGACTATTTATTGGAGCAATTCCAAAAGAAAAGAAGAAAGAAGAAATACTGAATGAAATGAAAAAAGTTACGGAAGGAGTGGTGGATGTCATCGTTTATCCAAATGCCACTGACAAAACTAAAAATCGTGGCTTTGCTTTTGTAGAATATGAGTCTCACAGAGCAGCTGCGATGGCTAGAAGGCGGCTAATCCCAGGTAAACCTATTTGTAATTTTTTGGGAGTTTTTAGGGGAGTATCTGTCTCCAGTTTGCAGGCTGTGGGGTGCTGGATCATCCCTGATGTTCTTTTAAGGAAGGGTTGGTTTTTTTCTTTTTTGGTTCATGAATCAAGGCTGGGTTTGGAGGTTTCTTTCTTTTTTGCGGTGGTTTTTTTTTGTTTGTTTTTATTTTAAAGAAGCTAAAATTTAAGCAGTTTGGAAAATGAAAGAGCAGATACCCGTTTTATAAACACAAGTTACTGTAATCTACCCAAGATATGTATTTGCTTGGGCACACATCCAGTTTATATTTGCGTGCACTAATCCCTGCACATGAATTTTCTTAAAGCTGAACTTAAAAAATACAATCCTTGGAACATGTCCCTTATTTTCTTTGAGTGTCATGAGTGATGTTATTGATGTTTCATATTTTAAAAATGTTTGAAATTAGGTCTTTTAGTCTTTTACTAGAAAATAATTTTAAGAGTTTAACAAGTAGAAGACTACTTTTTCCTTGCACCTTATTTTATAATTGTTGCGGGAGGGAGAGTAGAAGGGATTAAATCTACTGAAAGAAGAGGGAATAGGTAAAGGTACAGTTAAAAAAGGAAATTCTGGAGAAGAAAGGAAAAGAAATTAAATAGGGATGAAATTAAACAATATTGTTGGAGAAGCAAAGTCATTAAAACAGATAATACAGCATTGGCCTTGCTGAAATGAATGACGAAACTCCCTGTATTTATTAAGGCTAAGATTTAGGCCAGTCTTGCGTTAATCGCTGACAGAGTATTAAGGAGGACTGTTACCTAAGACTTACATAGGCCTTGCAAAGTAGTGGGACAAGTATGGCTAGATCACTGAATGTGAAATAAACTAGTTGTGGATACTCAATATGTTGGCTTGAAATGACTAACAAGGTGGGTTTTGTTAGCTTGGGGTTTTTTTTGTTATTTGTTTGTTTTTAGTTTATGGTTTTGGTGTCTGCTGCAACATAAAGTAAGGCTTGTGCTAGTGCATATACATTTAGATTATTTTTTCCAAGTGTTGGCCTTACTTTTTAAGGTAGTAATATTATTGAAGATGCTGTGTTTGTTAACTAGTAAGGTAATATGTTGCTTTGGTTGCTTTATATATGCATGTACATGCATGTCACAAAATCACAAAGTCTTTGTTTTGACAGCTTATCTGGCTTAATGAACCCAAAGGGTACAGATAGAACCTTTTGAATTTTTGCAGTCTTATTTTCTTTAATAATTTCAAGTAGTAATATTTTACATATTTTGCTTAAGTAGATGCAGGCAAAAAACCCCACTATGTCATGCAGCCATGCATCATGTTTGCTTTTTCTAGAGGTAGTTGATACGAATGATTTTGTTTTCCTCTGAATATTTCTTATTGATGTAATGCTTCTTTGCTGTAGGAACATTCCAGCTATGGGGTCACACTATTCAAGTAGACTGGGCAGACCCAGAGAAAGAAGTAGATGAAGAAACAATGCAGAGAGTCAAAGTATTATACGTAAGAAATTTAATGATATCTACTACAGAGGACACAATTAAAGCTGAATTCAACAAGTTCAAACCAGGAGTAGTTGAACGTGTAAAGAAGCTGAGAGACTATGCTTTTGTTCATTTTTTCCACCGAGAAGATGCAGTTGCTGCTATGTCTGTAATGAACGGAAAGTGCATTGATGGAGCTAGTATTGAGGTAACATTGGCAAAGCCAGTTAACAAAGAAAGTACTTGGAAACAACATTTTAATGGTCACATAAGTCCTGGTTCTGAAAATCTCTTGGGGTTTCCTAACAAAGAAGATGGTCATCAAAAATCTGTAGGGAAACAAGCAACTCTTTCAGTTCGTCTTAATGGTCAGCACAGTCCAGGCCCTGCTGAAGTTGAAAGATGTACATACCCGTTTTTTCCAGGAATAAAGCTTACTCCAATTAGCATGTATTCTTTAAAATCCAGTCACTTCAGTTCTGCAGCAATGCATCTGGATTATTTTTGCAATAAAAATAACTGGGCACCACCAGAATACTACTTGTATTCAACCACAAGTCAGGATGGGAAAATACTCTTGGTGTACAAGGTGCTTATTCCTAGTATTTCAGATGGTTCCCAGAGTTATTTCATGCCAGACAAACTCTGTACAACAGTAGAAAGCGCAAAGGAATTGGCAGCACAGTTCACACTTCTACATCTAGGTAAGCATAAATGCTTTCAATTAGTTCTTAAGAACTGAAGCTAGCAAAGTTACTGTAAAATTGTTCTTTATATCTCGGCCTGCGTGTATGTCTTTTTATATAAAGATAGAATACAAAATATTCAGAATATAACAATACAGAAGAATTATTGCTTGTTTCAGCTGAGTCTGGACCGTCAGGTGAGAGCACTAAAGAAACACTTGTGTCAACGTCTATTCAGTGCAAAGCTAGGGTAATTTTTGCTTACATTTATCTACCACAATGATTTATAAGGAAGAACTAGATGACACATTAAGTGACTTTAATTATAAGGCCATCTGTGCAAGGACAGTGATGGTGCTGAAAATGTATTTGAAAAGACTGTCTGTGTTCTTGATTTATTATAAATAGGGAAAGCAGAAGTGGTAGATCCATATTCAGATAGTTTTGGGAAGCTTTTTTGATTCTTCTTTATAAACATTCTTGAGGCTATAGCAGAGTATAATTATGTGGCTGTATGTGTATTATCTTTGGGTGAAAAGTGCTGTCATTTAGTGTTGGGTTTTTTGTTTTTAAACCGGAAAATGGGAAAAAATAGGGATACAGTTATTATTAATTACTTTATAAGTCTAGCATCTTCATTTATATTTCTTAAATATAAATTCTTAATTTCTTAAAATTAGAATACAGCTACTAGAAAAGGGAAGTTTTTATATTATAAAAAACTATGGTAAAATCTGTTCTTTTCATAACTAAGACAACAGATCACTGCAGTTCTGACAGTGTCATCCCTGTTGCTCTGTAAAGTGAAATACATAAATAATACAAAATGTAACACTTTGGTCATCTAGTTCCTGCCCAGTGTTTTTCACCATTCACCAAGTGCATTCAGAACACAGAACTGATTTCTGGTACCAGGTTGTTTCATTAGTAATTGCAGTCATCATCTGATCGAACTTCATCCTCAAAGAAATCAGAATTTTGGCTCTTTGGTACTCAGATTTGAAGGCTGTTACAGAGCCATACCATAATGGTTTGAAAACTGCTCATATTTCCAGGCAAAGCTTTGTATAATTTATTCCACTTGTTCTTTTGAACAGTTTTTTTTTCTTTTTCTCTTTTTGGCCTTTACATCCTGGTATATTTGAAGATGAGATAAGACTGATCTTTATAGTTTTCCAAGTATTACGAACCATCATGTAATTTTTCTGATCTGCTGAGTAACGTTCTTGTGTATTTGTTGCATGGTTTCTTTCAGCATGACTAGATCCGTAGATGCTGTATCTTGAAATGAATTCTTGCTAGTCTTTTGTAGAACAACAGAAATATTTGTTTGTCATTATTAAATTGTTTCTAACGAATCCTAGAGCCAGAGGTTTGTTTTTTCTTTTCTATTTTCTCTTTCTGTGGAGAATTATGTTGGAGGTGATAGGCTTGTTCTGATAATGCAAACTAGTTTGTTGTCTAGTTGTGTGTAAAAAAGTTGGGTTTTTTTGAGTTGTGGCGTTTTTGTTGCCTTTTTTAAATTCAGAATTGCAGTAATGCCAGAGTTGTTTAGGAGGGAGTGTTTCAGTTTTTGGAATGGTGGTAGGCAAGTTCTTTCCAAGTTTCTTACAATATCTAGGAAGTTCAAACAGGTTGTGCTTCAATTACTATTATTTCAGTTTATTAATAGACTGCTGTGTTTTTTCACATTCTAGTTTAGATTATCAGCCTTCTTAAGCCATGGACTTCCAGGTTTGAAATGAGTGGCATTCTCTGTGGATAGTGCCTACTGTGTGGGGGCCAGGCAGTGTCTGAGGCATCAGACTTGATGGTCCTGTATAGTGCAGCTCTGGATAGAAGCACAATGAGATTGTACAATACAGTAAATAATCCTTTTCTGATTAGCTGTGCATGCAGGACCCAGGACTGCATCCACAAGATTTAAAGCTTGATTTTGCTTTAGGAATGGAAGGAGGAGAAATGAGACTAGATAAAGAAGTGTTTATTAAAATGCTTTTACTTAATAGTTTTGGGCCAGTGAAACTAAATTTTCAGGGAAATGGAAGCAGGAGTAACTGAAAGGTTAAGTGGACTCCTCTGTTAGTGATTACTGCTTCTGTTCCTGAGAAATGCTTTGAAAAAGACTTTTCTGTTCCCCTTTATTGCCCTGTTTTTTGTGGGGTTTTTTTGTGTTATTTTTTCTTCTTTTTTTCTCACCTGTTCTAGTTTTGGTAGATTAGAAAAGCTACTGCTGATAGCAAACTATTAAAATAGTGTTGCCATCCTTCTCTTCCCAATAACTGCTACTTAGCACTTGTTCTGGAAGTCTCTTGATACTTAGGCTGTGGTGAGATTTTTCTTATGGATACAGTTTGTAGCAGACTTATTTCAGGTTTGACTGTGATGCCTTTTTTTGCAATGCATGACTGAAATGTAAACAAACTTTTTCTTCTGGCTTAGAATCTTGCTTCTCCTTGGTTTTGTTTTTGCATGCTCAGAAGGCCTTCGAGAAAGGAGAATTTCCCAAAAGCAGCGCCTTATACGTTGTCCCCACTTTAGCAGTGATATGTTTGGTTTGCATTAGTAGGTTATCTCGTGAAGGTGATACTTTCAGATAATCAAAGTGATCAGAAACATTTATTTTTTAATAATAAAACAGCTAAGTATCTGTGCCTGGTTTTGTACACACTGTGGGGGGCATTTTACTAGTTGAGTGTTTGTTTCCATCTTCTTCTAACTATGAAAATTAGGGCCATACCTTTATAACCTGTGCAATTCTGAACACAAAAGATAAAAAGAATGCTAAGCTTGAAATAGTGGTGTGAGCCTCTCCTTTAAAGAAGAATGAAGACAGCTTCAGGTTCTGTGCTTGACCATGCATACCTACCCATTTTATGCCTTACACATAGCTTTATCTAAAGATAGTATTTTATCTTCTGTATTGCTCCAGGAAAGAATCACCAGAACAATTAAAAAAAAGTTGGACTAAGAATGATTATTCACACCAGTGGTCAAAACCAGAATGCAAACAAGTTTAAAAAAAAAAAAATTGAAGAAAGAACGTGTTGAGATTTTTTTATCTCTGCAATTATAGTTACAAGTGCTATTGGGAAAACCTTTTAAGCTGAATTTAAATTAACAGTATTTTAAAGCTTTTTAGCACTACAGGGTGCCAAATGATCACAATTAGTGTGAATTCTTACTTAACAGAATTCCCAAATCCTAGGCTTGTTTTTTAAAGGCTGTCCACCTAATGGCCTAGTGCTGGTAATGCTGTATTGTTATCTTTGAACTATAAAGGTGCTCTGTGCATTCTTCTTTCTGAGGATTTGGCCCCTCACAGAGCATGCAGACCCCTATTTCAAAGCAAACATAATGGCTGACTTTGGAAAGATACACCTCTTTCATGTTGGTAACAACCCTCTTTTTTGATGTTAGTATTGTCATTATACTGAAACATAGCCCTAAGGAGTCTAGAAATAGAATTGAATGATGCTGCATAGATGCATGTCTTGTGGGTGGTTTTTTGGTTGTTTTGGGGGGTTTTTTGGGTTTTTTTGTTGTTTTTTTTTTTTTTTTTAATAAGTAGCAGTGATTTTGAGAAAAGTCTGAATGTATTTCTTTGTGGAAGCAACTTACTATAAGCATGAGTGTACAGAGATGAGAACACCGGGAATAATTCCTTCTGGTAAGTAACTTCTCTTACAGGAACTTAATTTTTTTCCCACTTAAGTTTTGCTGATGTGTGCAGTTTTGGTTTTGTTTTTTTTTTTTCTTTTTAAAACATATAAACAGGCTAAGGTAAGTGAATGAGAAAGGTCTGCTTTGATAGAATTTTAAAATTGGACTGTTATGATTAATAATCTCAAAGCACTCTGCTGGCTTTTTTTTGGTGATACGTATTTCTGTATTTGCTTTCACATAACAGAATACTTGGTTGTTACTGTATGCAATAGTCCTGAACAGACAGCAGTACAACAATTAACCACTTGGTGTCACCTGAATGTTTTGAAAACAATGCTTGGAGAAAATACAGAAAGCTGTGATTTCACTGAAAGATGAATAAGCTATATTTTAATATTACTAGATAAATCGTAAACAGATCAAGGAAGTGAAAAAACTCAGGCTTGTTTAAATATATGGAAATTACATGTCTGGATATCCATTTGTGAGAAAGGGGGCAGAAGTATATGTTGAAGTTCAGAAGGCGGATGTTTGGGGTGGGGACAGGGGACAGAATAGGGAAAAACATGAATGCTCCATAGGAGAAATCAATACTTTTTCCATTAATTTGAACCTAATTTCAATAGAAATAAGTCTGCGTCTTAAAAGTTACACAACACGTTAGTGTTGTTTGCAAAATGGCGCTTGGCTGTTAAATGTGGTATCTAGTTAGAAAAACATGTAAGACTTCTTATTCTCGCCTGTCCTGGAGGCTGATTGGATATGAGGCAGCTCCAATGTGGAGACTGTATAGTTGTGCTAATTAACACAGACTCTATATTCCACCTCTGGTCCAGAAGCAGTGTTAGTGCCGAGTCAATCCCAAAATAAGACCATTCAGGTCCTGTGCATCAGTAATGTAGCTTTGTAGCTTATGGAATCAAGCTGGTTCATCCAGATGACTTCGAAGTCTAGGCAGAAAAGAACTTGAATAGATGTGCTCTGAGTTGTAGGAGAACTTCCACCTCCCTTTCTTTAGTAAGAGTAAACATCTGAACCCAGGAAAAGAACATTCTTTTGAGAATGATTGGGGTGGGGTTTTTTATTTTCTATTGTTATCACTTAATGCTAGTGAAATTCCACTGGTTTAAGGAAATACCAGAAAATGTGAGGACCTCTTTCTAGTCCTTAAGATAACACCCTTTGCAGCAAAGACTGAGTCCTGGGGAGTGCTCTCCCTTCTGACTCTGACTTAAAGGTGATGGGGAAGAAGGGAAGAAGATTTGGTAAAGTTTTCTGAGTTTTGGGGATCTGCCAGGTTTTAGACATGCATTCCACAACAGAGCATTCTTTGTTTATTCACGTATACTATTCCATGTGACATTTTGCTGAGACACAATTTAAGAAATTATTTTTTAGGTAGAAGAGAGTAGTTAAAAGTATTTAACAGAAAGTAGTTAAAAGAAAATATACTGATAAATCTCTGAATGAAGGAAAAGCATTTTAATAACCAACTGTAGCATGTAAATAACAGTTTAATTCCAGTTCACCACATAGAATGTATATAGTAAACTCTACTGAAACAGGTGGAGCAAGCATTATATTTTAATACTATGAATTCACTTATTTAAGCTTCTTAAAATACTGCATGCAGTAGCAATTTACAAGTTAAAGATAAAACTTATATAAAGTAGTTTAAGAGTCTGTACTCAGCATCTGGGTCTCAGAACAAATGTATCAGTACACTGCTGACCAAGATCTTCGGACATTAAACTTAAAGGTCTCACAGTTCAAGTGAAATATTTTTATTTTACTGTTTCATTGTAGAGATTTTCTTTACTTAAGCACTGCCTTGGTTTGCTTTATCAAAATTAACTATATTGCTGTTGAAACAAGCAACATGTAAGATGTTTAAAAAAATACAGAAATTGCTGGTTTTGTTTAGCCAATTCAGATGATAAGTGGTGATTGGTGGGGTTTTTTTCAGTGATTTTTCTTTTTTAAGAAAGGCACAGAATAAAGTATAAGATGTTCTTTAACAGTATGAATTTAGAAGTCTTAAATATTTATCAGATGACTTACACATAATGGTTTTTATCACAGCCCCTGAACAAGCCTATATAACTTTGCTGTCCCTGAATGCAGCATAGTGGGATAGTAGAGGTGAGTGAACCTCCCAGTATTGTGTTTGGTGCAGGTTTTTGCCCCCTCAAAGACATTGTCTTAGCTGCACTGTTTGGGCTGTTTGTTAGAGAAGTTGGTCTGAAGGTTATTTCCCCACATATTCACCTCTGAGAATGCTTGTAGAAATACTCTGTCCAGGTTTTTTTTTCAAAGGAGACCATAGCTCTACTGCTGTAGACCTGCTGATGGATAACCCCATCTGATGTTCATGAGGATTGTGCAGCACAAAGGAAGGTTATGGTTTTTACACCTGAAATGACTGTAAGTCATTTCTGAATTGTTGGCATTTCTAGCTTGGGTTTAAATTTATGTTCAGAAGTGGAGTTCTTACTGCACTGGTGACTTGGACCGTTTCTTTGGGTAGTCATTTTCTTGTAAAAGAAAGAGACTGTCTCCTCCGATTTACAAAAAGTGTTCTTTTTAACTTTCTGCATTTTATGCTGTAAGGGTAAATGTTCTCTTTTTTTGAATATGCTATTGTGGATGAATTTAACTGTAGATGTCTGTCACTTCTGAAGCCTCTCTCATTTTTTAAAATAAGGATTATTATCCTCTCTGAGTGTCATGAGATTGGTTTTTAAAAGCTTATAAGGCAGTTTGAAAATAGCATTAATTCCATGCTCGGTGTTAACTTTACTGCTGGAAGCTTCTAATCTGAGTCACTCAGGATTTGTCCTGAAGATTCAGTTATTTTTCTCTTGCTGCTGCTTACAGACAGGGAACATAAATTTGTAAGTCCAGGGCCAGCGTAGGAGAACTTGGAGAAAAACGAGTAAGAAAGATATGAGTCATGGCAGTCCAGTGAAGTTCCCACTGACTGGAAAAGGGGAAATATAATCCCTGTTTTTAAAAAGGGGGGGAAAAAAAAAAAGACCCAGGGAGCTACAGGCTGGTCAGTCTTACCTCTGTGCTCAACAGTATCACGGAGCAGATCCTCCTGGAAACTATGCTAAGGCACACAAAATAAGGAGGTGATTGGTGACAGCCAACATGGCTTCACTAAGGGCAAATCGTGCCTGACAAATTTGGTGACCTTCTACAACCGGGTTACGGTGTTGGTGGATAAGGGAAGAGCAACTGATGTCATCTGCCTGGACTTGTGCAAAGCATTTGATACTATTCCACATGACATCCTTGTCTCTAAATGGGAGAGACATGGATTTGACAAATGGACCACTTGGTGGATAAGGAATTGGCTGGATGGTCGCGCTCAGAGTTGCAGTCAATGGCTTAATGTCCAAGTGGAGACCAGTGACGAGTGGTGTTCCTCAGGGGTCAGTATTGGGACTGGTGCTGTTTAGCATCTTTGTAGGCAACATGGACAGCGGGATTGAGTGCACCCTCAGCAGGTTTGCTGATCAACACCAAAGTGTGCGGTGCAGCCAATGCACTGGAGGGAAGGGATGCCATCCAGAGGGACCTTGACAGGCTTGAGAGGCGGGCCTGTGTGAACCGCGTGAAATTCAGCAAGGCCAAGTGCAAGGTCCTGCACATGGGTCAGGGTAATCCCAAGCACGACTACAGGCTGGGCAGAGAATGGACTGAGAGCAGCCCTCAGGAAGAGGACTTGGGAGTGTCGGTGGACGAGAAGCTCAACATGACCCAACAATGTGCGCTTGCAGCCCAGAAAGCCTGCTGTATCCTAGGCCACATCAAAAGAAAAAGTTATCCAATATGCATGTTGAAGTTGTTTTAATATTTTGTGTTCAGTGGAGGTGAAACGCAGGGTCATTATTGTAAAGCTTGGTCAAAAAAATATATATACATACACTTATGTTCAGTACTGAAGAATGGGGTTTTTTAAAACATATAAGGCTTTTAGGAAGAAAACCCCTAAGATTAAGTTCTAATTTTTAATGTTTTTTTTTTTTTATGATGTCCTTTCTGATGTTGCTTGAACTGTTGACTAATTTCTTACTGATTTGAGTTAGTATTAGGGGTGCAGAGGAAAGGGAAGAATACAGCTTTGGCATAAGACTGTGAATGCTTTCTTTACATCATTTTCTTAAGTTTCTTAATAGTCAAGTTCATCTTGGAATAGGTAATGCAGTAATCAAAAGTCTCTTTCTTACCCTCTTCCCCCTCTTTTTCTGCAGCCAACTGTACACCCTATTTGGTTTGAATGGGCCTGAAGAAGGAAAGTTCGGAATTGCTTTGGATCTTGCCATGAAATGAACACCACACTGACACATAATTACCGGAAATTCACCCTACATCTCTATTAATGAATAATTCTTCAAAACACGTGTGTGTATTAAACATTTCACTTTAAAGATTAGTGAAATTGAATGTTAAATTATTTTGGTTAACTTGATTCAAATTTGTTTTGAAAAGATAGTTTGTTTAAAAGACTTTTTTTTACCTGTAATAGTTTATACAACAGTATCTTATTTTTTAGTGTTGAAATAATTTGCTACAATTCCTACTTTTGTATTTTGAGTTTCACACAGAATTTTTACAGCTTCTGTTGTAATAGATCTTAAGCAAACATTAAAAAAAACCAAAACCACCACCACACCACGCTGGCAACCCTGCCTTTTCATACATAAACTTACGTAATATGAAACTTAAATACCACACTCAGATTTGTTTCTGTAGATTGATGCAAAATTTTATAGGAAGAACACGTTCATTAAAATCGTTGCTTCTGGTATAGCATTACATCAATGGAGGAGTGGTATTTTGAAGGGCTTTATGTCAACATACCGTCAGGCTACACGAGATATATTGCTGTAGTCATAACATTGAGATTCGATGCCTTAGATAATTAAAATATGCAAAACAGAAATTTGCAAAAAAAAAAAAAAAAGTACTTTTATGCACAGCTCATTAAGGTGCATTTCCTGTTCTTAGCACCTCTCTGCTGGGTTCTTAGCACCTCTCTGTGTTCAGACGCCGCCTTCTTACCCAAGCTATCCCTCGTAACCAGCACTACTACTTGCTGTGGTAGCCATGTTGACCAGCAGCTTGCTCACTTTGTAATCAGGCCATGTTCTTCTTAAAAAAACCATTGTTTAGCACTAAACTGAATATAGTTTTCAAGTTTTTAAATTGGGTATATGTAATTCATTTTGAGTGAGCCATCTTTATTTTTATTGTGACTATTTAGTATTTCTCATAAAGTGCTTTATTTATTTAATGACAAATAATAAAGACTTTTTTCTTTTTTAAAATCTGAAACTAATATAGTGGGATCATCCTTCTTTTTGAATGTGATATATAGTTTCAGTTCCTGGTCAAGGAACGGGCCAAGTGGCATATGTTAAGAGTCTAAGGTTCTGACCTATGCAAATATTGGTTGTAAGCTGTTTTGTCTAAAAAGTGTTTGTCAGAAAGGAATATTATGTAGACAGCAAACAATGCAATGGAAAGATTGAAAGTTAAGTAATTTTTCTTACAAACAGTCAACTATTGTGGTCCATTACATATTTTAGTTAAACGTGTTTCATCAGCATATTAAATAGTCTCTTTTGGTGTTAATTTAGGTGCAGTTACAGCAGTTTAATTTTATTTGCATTTGATATTAGCTACGTAGTAGTTGTTTTAAGTGTTGTAATTTTTAATGTTGAAATCATGTGTTTGACTTCTGTACTTGAATTAACATTTATATTAAATTTATGCTGTTAGTATTTGGTGTGTGTAAAAGCTACTTATTTTACACATAGTACCTTCACAAACTTACTTTGCAGGATTCACTTTGCTTTCTCTAGTAGCAAGCTTTGGCCAGAGGTTCCAGTGCAGGTGCTCTGCTGAACTAGAGGAAGGGTAATTATAAGTGGCTTAGTGAAACCTTGAAAAAAGAAAAATAATTTTTAAAAAGCAAATTTGCTTAGTTGGGTCTATCGCATTTGAAAATTGTTAAACTGTTACGATTTCTTAAGAAACTCTGTTGAGAGGAAAGAAGAGAGGGCTTGCTTTACTTCATGTTTAAACTAAGTGGTCCCTGAGGACAAAAAAAAAAGACAAAAATCAGTGTTTGAGATAGAATAATACAGTATAATGCTGATAAGATATGGGGGGACAAATTTGAAAGTATTTGTGCCTGGCAGCCTGCGAATTCCAGTCTACAGACTGCTGAAATGAGCTTTATTTTTATTTTTCAGGGGCCTTAGGACTCACTTTTTTTATTGTACGTTTTTTGTATAGGCATCTGTAGCAACGCCTTGAAAATACAGTAGACTTTTTGCATGTGCAAGAAAGATTTCCTAAAACAATGTTCTCTAACACTTCTAATGGAAATCTGGGTCAACCAAGCCTAGGTAGAATTGGTGGTGTTAGCTACCTAAGGGAACTGTGTAATGAGCTGCACAAAGATTGCATAGTGGTAAAATGAATACGTGTTGGAGAGGAGACTTACCAGTGAACAGAAGGAGGTACTGACCAGTACTGTAGAAAGCCACAGGATTGTATTTTTCAGGTGTGTAACATCCTCCTTGTTCAGAGTTCTGACCCTGCTCCCATCTTTGAAGCAGTCTTGTGCAAAAAGTTTTGCTGCAAATGAGCAACTCCCATCATTATTAACATGAGCATGTACCTTGGCAATTATTTTCAGTATTCCCAACACGTGTGACTGTACAAGGCCATGATCAAACATTTGAGTGTAACGAGTCCTGGGTGGATGTAAACCAAATACAACCCTCAGACAACTTGGCCTTTGTTTTGCAGATAAGAACAAAGGTGTAAGGAATAAGCAGCTGAAGCAGCAGTAGCATTTAGTAGCTGTAGTTCAAGGTTTTTGAAGTTTATTTAGAACACATAATTAAAAAATCTCTAATTGGTGTGCAGAATTGCAAGCATATTTTTCATATTTATAAAATTCTCACTGGAGCTTATTAACCTTTAAAAAAACCCCATCAAACCATGTATTTCTTCTAAAAATACTGTGACCAAGGGAGAACGTGGTGTTGCATATTTTCAACAGTACTGTATAACTGATAGAAGTGAATCTGTATACCATCCTGTTTTATAATTGGTGTAGAATCTGGAAGTCCCTCTGAAAGTAGAGGTCACTGACTTTAGTGAAACAAAGTTTTGTTCCTTTGCGTTAAACCCGCTGCATTAAAATTTGTCCTAAATAAGAAAAGGTAGTCTTTATTCTTATAGTTACCTTTTTCATCTGCTTGGTTTTTTGTTTTGTTTTGTTTTTTTCTTAATATTATTATTACTACCTTGTGGTTGGTGGCAGATGGTAAAGCCAATGTTAGGGAGCAAGCATGGTGTGGGCTGCAGCCTCTATCTTTCAACCCCTGTTTTCCAATGGGGAAAAAACCCAGTAGATGGGGTGGGGGGAACTAAGGCTGTTTGTCACCAAGAGCTAGTGTCCTATTTAATAACATGATCAAGAGTTACTAAATTAATGGGAATGCCTTTTAAATAGGAAACAGTATTAAAGAGAAAGTCAGCTGGGAGTTACTAGGTTAACACACACTCTTGAGGTAAAAGGAACTGCCAAGAAGTCAGTTGTTACAAGTGTTCTCTTTCAGTGAATTTCTCAGCACAGTTCTGTGCATAACAAAAAATGAGCTGTTCAGCATCTCTTCATGTTCAACTTAATGGAGAACTAGGGGAAGGAAAACCGGCCACAATCCAGCAGTTAGAAATACACCTTTGGCAGTTAGAGTCTGAAAGCTAAGAAATGGGACTGTTTAGAGCAGTCACTTAGAGCTCCTTCCTCGACCCCTCATAGTTTTTCTCCATGCCAACAAGGCTGTTTCAGGCCACCATGACTTGCAATTGTCGTTCTAAGCTGTGGTTGAACTGTTCAGCTGAAGAGTCAGAGTAAAAAGGCTTTCCCTCCTCACTATGTTGCAGACTGCACCAGCACCGCAGTGACTTAACGCCCTTAGCATCCTCAGGAGGCAGAGCCCGTGTTGCCTGGTGAAAGCAGCGCTCAAGCCACCAGGATGACACCAAGCTATCAGGAATGGCACCAGGCCCAGTCCCATATGGGACCAGGATAAGCAGAGGCCTTCTCCAAAGGTACAAGCACTGCAAAACTACCATGGGGAATCATTTATGGACAAGAATGATCTAAGTATACCTTAACAATACCTTAAATTTTGTGTAAATGGCCTTCCATCCAACTGACATAGCTTTGGCCTTACTGCAGAAGGGCTTAATTTTTGTAAGGCTGGTCCTTTTCTTGAAGCTTTTCTGTTTCCAAAAATGTAAACAGCCATAAAACAATTAAACGATGCAACCACTGGCAAACCAGGTGGAATTTTTAGGACTCTAGAATGCAAATACCTGCTCATGGGAACTGAAAGAAAAATCTTATGTACTGCTTGAAGGTGGGTGAAATTCCAAGGACACTTAAGTATCTTCAAAAAGAAGCCTGCAAAGCCAAGATTGTTCCAGTCTTACAATTGAGAATGCAGCACTACTTTTAACTAAGCTACCAGATAAAGTTTTAGACTTGAAAGGGGTGAATAATCCAGGGTAATAACCACCGAGTGCAGCACGGGCTTGTAGATCAAACAGTAGTGATCATACTCTGCATTTTAAATCTTGCAGTGCTTCCGAAAGAAGGCATAATACTGCCGGTTTTTGATGGGGAGGGGAAAGCATTGAGGTACAGGAGTTTATGACTGTCACGAAATAATTGACACAATCAGAAATAGAAATTAAGCAGTGCAGGAATCAGAAGCATCTACAAAGGCAGGTTGTGGCTCAGGGAGGCTGGTCTGTGTGGTACAGTTCGGTTTAGGTAGGAAGTCAAGTTCCTTCAGAAAGCCATAGCAGAGTGTGGCAGACATGAAAGATGACACTCCCCCCCCCCCCCTCCCCCAAACCTGGCCTCCTGTGGCAATCCAAGGAGGGGAATGTTTGTAAGCACCAGCGTCAGACCTTTCTGCGTGGATAGTGGCAGGTTAGTTATTTGCTGTCAAACTCCACTGGGGGGGGGGGGGGAATAATCTACGTGAAAGTCAATGGAAATATTGTGATGGAAAACTTAACATAAAACGTGACCAAACCACTCGGGCAGCTTGCCAAGAAACAGGTACCCATTTCAGTAAATTTAACTGTACGAGTTACCACTTCAGGCCTCCAACACTTTTTCTACACTGCCGCAGGCTATGGCTGCTATTGACTTACAGTTTCCTGCAGAGGGAAGTATTCACTAGTGTATGAAAAACAAATATTGAGTCAAATGAACTTTGTAAAAGCTGGAAATCTCTCTATCTGTAAGCAAAGCAAAAGTCTAGAATGTCAAGAATGGTATTCACTGAGTTACACAGTTTTTAAGAAGTCAAAACATTTCAAGTGATAAAGTAGCTCTCTGAGCAAAAGAAACTTACCGGAACTTGTCGATGGGAAATCTTAAAAGAGGCATCTTAAATGTAACCCCTTTATGATTTAGCAGCCTACCTCTGGGCTGTAACACTGACGTTGTTACTCTAATGAAGAAGAACATGACGATTTTTTAAAAGACTGTCCCTGGAGGTTCCTGTTTTCCTCTGGATGTGTGCTTCCATGTCAGCTTTGTACTGCTTTCTGCCTCTTGTGTTTGAGGAGAGGACGTAACTCCTGGATCCTGGGCTGTCCTGAGGTGGGCAAGCATTCCTGAAGCAGCATGTGGGACCTTCCCTACCTGCGCCAAGTGCCTCAGCAGGTCCCTGCAGCAACAGGGCCCTTCTCTCCCAAATCGTGATGTCTCCCTTGCTCTGCTCTACAGCTTCAACAGGAAGGAAGAACATTTCTTCCAATTTCCTAGTGCCTTTTCCAGGCAACACACTCCTGGAGAAGACAGGGTAGTAGGTTGGATTCAGACTGATGAGGGAAGAGGCCTTTGACCTGTCCTCTCCTTTTTTTTTTTTTTTAAAAAAAGTGACAACAATCATGGTATTGTTTGTAGGTACATACTTTAACATATGCACCTTTAGCATAGGTAAAACAGCCTCGGGCAGTTTAGGTAGAATAACATCTGTTGGGAAGGTCTAACTGGGCTGAGAGCAGGAAGCTGTCATGATTTTTCAGGAATTCAGAGGTTCTGGCTGAGCAGGAGTTGTTCAGGTTCCCCAGAAACTTAAATAGCAAAGGAGGGCTTGGGTGCACGCACAAAAATCAGCTCAAGCTGCCTGCAGGATGACGCAGATTTTGAGGACCACACAACAAGGTTTAAGTGCCCAACTTCAGTTCTCTCTAGCTTTAGACAGCTAAGGCTAAAACTCAAATTCTTTGTAGAATCCGAGGAGATGTTTGGTTGTTAATACGTTGTTTTTACACAGGGAACAGCGGTATGTCAGAGGATGAATGACAGCTCCTTTGTAGCACTAGCTTTCTAAGGGGTGGTGGTGAGCATCTGTCACACATGAAGTCTTACAGTGAAAAACTATGAACTTGGGGACACTGATTAAAGGTTTTGTTTGTTTTAAACCAGAAAAAATGTAAACAAGGCAAAAAAACCCCACCTCCACTATCTAAAGTAGCATTCATGAGAGAAAGCTACCTCAAGTCTCTTTAAGGCATGTATGTTGATGAAACTTTCACTACGTATTTTTCCTTGAAGAAAGCATGTGGTTTTCAGCTACCATGAAATCATACTTATTTTATCCATTCAGGGATTTAGGCTATGACAGCAGTAGACTAAGACCAGAGGAAACAGTCATACCACCCAGTTTGTCCAGCAGTCCAAACACATCACTAAATTTAATTGCGTGCCCCTGGAGCAAGCCCAATAACAGCTGATGAAAACACATCTTCCAGAAAGACGTCAGAGTCCACGAGGTGCCGACTCTTGCAACATAAATTGGATCGGAGTTTCCTAACTTTGACCAGATGCAGTACTTTGTTGCAAAAACACTTGGTTCCTCCCACATAACAGAGGGTATTTCCTAAGCTCTTGATACCTCCTCTTGCTTTGAGCTCAGCAAATTTTTAAAGCTACCTACCAGCTCTACCTGCTGGTAACTTGTTGCTATTAATAGCTGTCAACTATATTTTCCTGCTTCTTTTTCACACCCTCATGTGAGGTTTGTCTAATATTTCACTAACTACTGAATACCTGTGTGAACAACGCTGTAGGAGGACTCCAGCGAGCTGTGGAGCAGGTGGAGTTCAACTGTATTTAGGTCTGGTGAACCTGCACTGCAGAGCTCACGAGCTGGTCCTGTTCCGCAGCTGAACTGGCGAGAGCTGTGCGTTAGTGGGGCTCCCTCCCCTCATTTTGGTTTATCTGACCTGGAGGGGGGACACGGCCCCCAATTTGTGCAGCCCCTGGAGCTGAGCTGCTGGTGAACCGCAGGTCTGGAGTTTCGGAGAGGAGCTGGAGCGAGGTGCTCTCACTGCAGAGTTCAGGGGCTAACGCGGGTGTGGGTATTCACAGAAGGACGGTGTATGTCTGTCTGTCTGTCAGAGAAAGTCTTCTGGGGATCATTTGGACAAAAACATGTATTTAAAAAGCTAACACCATATGAAATATTTTGATTCTGAAGTAGAACAGAAATTCTGTAAGACCATCAGATCCCGTCGTTTTTGTAAATAATTCTGCTAATGCTTATTTAGAGTCCTGTAACAGTAGAGGCAAGGGATGTATAACGCATACTGCATCAGTTAGGGCATGAATTTAGTGAACTCTCAAATGCCGCTGTACGAAGCTAGCTAATAGATTAACACTGCAGTCTTTTGGAAGCTTAGCCTCCTGTTTTTCTCCCCCAAACCCCGACAAAAGTGAGCAGGCATAGCTGCTGTAAGGGCTGATGAAAGGCTGGCACAAGAATCCTGCTGTAGCACAGCGTCTGCTGAACTTTTGCTCTCCTACTCTAGAATTACTTGCCAGAAAAGCAGTTTTTCCATTTCATACTGGATTTGTGCCTGTTAAATCCATTTCAATTGCATGATATACCAGTATTTAATAATGGAAAGAAGCTGCTGTCCTGTATAGGTATGACTTGACTTTTTCTAAGCTATTCTTCCTTAAATTTTCAGCAGTTCACTGGGATAGAGACAATACTATATTAGGGAAAGAAAACTGAAAAAAAAATCACTTTGTATATTTTGAGGGTTCTTATTTTGGTGCTAAGCCTTCCACATCCCTTCCTCACTCTGTACCAGTTCTGTAGCTTTTCTGCTTCAGAAAGAAATGAGTACATGTTGGAGTTCCAAAATGTTAGAAAATTGTGGAGAGTGATAGCCTTCGGTGCAGAGGACAGCCCAATTAGACACTCCCCCAGGTCATTAACAGCCTCATTATTACAAGCTAGACAGCAGTGATTTAAAAGCCTCTTCTTTTTTCTTTCTTCTCTCCCAGCCAGAGTAGAGAGATTCATATTTTATGTGCTCACATCCTAGTGCACTGTTTGTCAAACAGGAGCCAGCAGAGATAGGAGAGGCATCTAACCATGGGAGAATGTGCTAGCAGCCTGAGAGGACAACCAACATAACTCAAGGAAGCTTCATGTCAGTATCGTGTTTGACAGTTTAGGAAGGAATTTTTGGAAACACTTTTAAAATTCCACTTTAAATTAAATTTACTCATACTCTTGGCAGTTTAACAGTTCATTAAAAAAAAAAAAGCTATTTAATTACTCTTGCATGGGAGGAAGTTGCAGAGAAGATGAGAAAAGTAGGGATAAAGATCTAAGTACCAGTAGACGTTTTTAATTGCATTACATGGATAACTGTTTCATAACATTTTAAAAACTTGTTGGTTTATTAGGATTCATGATGCTAGGGTAAGCAGATGTTTGATTATAAATGAGAATATCCTACCCAAACAATCTTAGTCAGCATAGATAAGACTCAGATGTATTACAGCTCTTGAAAGTGAACTATGGTCAACTTGTTCACTATATTGTATATTTGGGGTTTTTGGCCTAATTTCCAAGCCAGTTCAGCAAGCTGCATTTCAAACTATACTGTCTTTAGCATCAGCTCTCTTTAGATTCTCCTTGCTTCATTGCTACTTTATCATTTTGTGGACCTTGCTTGGCATTTTCCCCCCTCAAATATTTTTCTGTGTCATAGAATAGTTTGGGTTGGAAGGAACCTTTAAAGATCATCTAGTCCAAGCCTCCTGCAATGCGCAGGAACATCTTCAAATTAGATCAGGTTGGTCAGAGCCCCGTCCAACCTGACTTTGCTCATCGATTATTCTTCCACAAAAGGCTTCAGTCTACTACTGTATTTAAGTGAAAAATATTTGCTGCTTTTTCCTTGTCAGCTCACATTGGTTTTTCTTTAAAAAGAAATCCAAAACCCAGCACACCCCTCAAGCATATCTGTTCTGATTCTTTTACTTAAAACAGTGCTGACTGCTCTCAGTGACACTGTTTTGTATCAAAATATTCTCTTCTTGTGTATTTCCAGACTATTTCCAAATAGACTACGTCCATCTTTAAGGGTGCTTTTGAAATAAGGTACCAGAATATCGCTTGGAGTACGGATTCAGCATCACCAGCGCGCAGGCTCCTGCCAGCTCAGCTGTGTCTGTCACTGGTTATGTTTTCTCATATCCTTAACAGAGCCTGCAACAGAGTGCTGCTGGAAGCTTACATTACAGGCTTCTGCTACGTATCAAATATAATCGCGTTCTTTTCATGATGAATAATCTTTTACAGATGTTGTTTTACAAAGGGAGAGTTCAATCCACCTACCACATCTCTAATTCTCTGGCAAGAAGATACCTACTCAGGGGGAAAATGGTCCCACATGATCATTGCATATATTTTGTGTTAATATATCGAATAAACAGGTACTGTGGTAGTAGAGTATATTTGTAGAATCATTTCAAGTGTGCGAACACAATTCGCTAAGCACCTGGCGAGCTTTCAGCGTTCATGATCTGCTCAGTTCTGGGAGGCACAGGGAGCGGAGGATGTATAAAACAAACTCAGGCTGTGGCAGCCAGAACCTCTACTAAAAATGAACTGGGGGATTGCAAGAGGAAGCAAGAAGCAAAGCACAGAGGAAGTATACGTAAGTTCATAGTTCAGTTGGTCTCCAGGTGGCAGAGGTGTACGGGGAAGAACAGCTTTCTGCGATGAGATTTCGAGCTAGGAGTGCAGAAAGGCGCAGGCTGCACCAGCCCAGCTCGCTGCTCGTGCTCCCGGGCTGCGTTCCCTGAGCCAGGACGCACCCAGATTTCCACAACGTCCACGTTAGCTGCCCTTGCAGCACATTGGGAATACCTTCTTTTTTTATGAAGGACCATCCATCCTAACAGAATTTGTAACAGAAGGAAATGGCTAGTTTTGGTACTATAAACTTTATTCCTGTATAATCAGCGGCTAAGTGATATTCAACTGAAGTTTTTCAAAAGTTACGAGGCTTATGACAGTAGGGCAAGATCTTTCTTGTTTATGGAAGAGGGAAAGCTTAAGGGTGATTTCCCTCGCTTCCCTGCAGAGTTTCACCTGCTTGAGCTGTCCCCGCCGCTCACAAGTGCCTCTGCCAGTCTCTCGCTTAGCCGGGCCAGAGCGGCAGCGCTGTCTATCTCCAAACCATTTCATGCACATTCCTGCACGATGTCCAGTTACTCAGAGTTGGATTTCTACAAATTAACAAGTCAATACACATTAAGACATGCATTTGTTTGCCTCTCCATTTTCATTCATTTGTAGCTTCCGATTTTTTTGGACCTGCGTGATGCTCCCCGAGGCCCAGAGACACGATGTTGGGTTACCAGGACCTGGTTAGACACAGTCCCTGATGCACCGAGCTCAAAGAAGGGAGGAGAGAGGTTTCAAACATCTGGCTGCAGGAAAGGCAGGGTGCTGAGGAGCTGGGCTAATCCCAGATCCCCTGCTGAAGGAGATAACAGAGGGCCTGCAAAGCCCTTACCAGCCCTCGAGGTAGATCAGCCTCTGTAATTGTTCTGCTAAGTTAGGAGCGGAGAACCAAAAGGGCTGTAAACAAGTAACATTTAAAGCAAACACTGACCCAAACCAGGAAGAAATATTTGGTGCACGTATTTACCAACACACATCTTAAGTCCTGGCCCATATGAGACAATAATTACATTATTGGAGTTACAAAGTGTCCTCAACTTGGAAAGATTCCAGTGACTGATGAGAAAAATGTACAGTTCCAGGACAGAAAGTAACATGATTTTTTTGGCTTGAAAATATGAAAACTATCACCTCTGGGGAAAAATAATCGAAAACAAAGACATTCACATGGAGCTCAGAGAAAAGCATCAAAGGGACTGTGGTTCTGGAGGGACAAATGTTTGAGGAAAGATTATGAAAGCTGAATATGAATATTTGGCTAAGCACCAATTTAATAAGGGATCAAGAGATAAATCTACAATTATTTAATTCACAGAATGGTAATGTTATTGGTGAAGCACACTTTTTTTTTTTTTTTTTTTTTTAAGAGCACCGAGGAGTTTATTTTCCAGTAGATACACATCAAAATTTTGGAGAGCAATATGAAGACACTGATTTCTTAAACATCCCATAGAAAGGTTAAAGGCAGTTCTTAATCAAATCCTATCTGAATCAGATCTTGGAGTCTTGAGCAATTCAGGTACAACACAGGGGAAAAAAAAAGTGGAGGCTTGCTTGTGTTTTCCGTGTTGGTCTTTGCACACTTCTAGAAATTTCTACTCCTGGTTGTTGTTTTTTTTTTTTTCCTTTAGTAGTAGAAGTTTCACACCCCAGGCTGATTTTCTCTGGAAAGGCATGTTACACCTTGGCTGAGCAGAATACGAGCGCAAGCCTGACAAGGGAAAAACCCATCTTCCACTTTTCAACCGACACTACCTTCAAAACACTCTTATCATTAAACTGAATTTCTGACACGACAGCACTATCCCTATCGGTCTAAATCCTGGTGGAAATCAGGGGAATAAAGTCAGTAGCTTAAGTTAGGCTTTGAAGGCAGCTTAGCTCAGTAACAGCACTAACAGCAGCAGTTACGCGAAAGGTGACACGTGGTATCATGATGAATCCTTGTACGTGCAAAGTACCAGACTGAGAGCAATATGTAACAGTCATCATTAATATCAGCCTATAATGACAAGACAACTAATGGAAATTTAAATTACCAAAACAATGAAGGCTCCGATTGTTAAATTAACTTACAGCTTTATGAAATAGAAGATAGTCTCATTTTTTTAACATTGGTAACTTTTATCTCCAACTTTGCAATACCTGATAATAAGTGAAGAATTTTAGAGGCTTTCAAGAAACAGGTTCTCATGTGAATATGAGCTGCTTATTTAATATTCCTTCCCCCCCCCCAAGCACTTATCTGAGTTATCATAATCAAAGACACTTACTGTGATAACAACTTTTCAGAATACATTTTCATTGAACAAAGCCTCTGTACTGCAACTAATTCATCAGCTTTTACAAGTGAATGCGTATCACAGAAGGACGACAAGATCAGTCTCGAGTCTGCCTTGGCTGTGTTCAGCTGCGATGGACCAGAGCCTGCATTCAGCATAGCACCTCCACAGCCAAAAATCAGCATCAAATGTTTAAAATAACAGCTGATTTTGAAAGGTGTGCACACCTAATAAACCTCAGATGTAGGCTTATATTTTCATATCCTGAAATATCTGGGCAGACTGGAGAAAAAGTGAACAGGAAAGAAGCAAGGTTTGGCTTGAAGAATTTTTTTTTTTTTTTTTTTTTTTTTTTTTTGCGGCTGTTGAAGACAAGTTTAGCGGAGAAAGCCAGGGGACAGGACAGTGCCAGTGAAATCCTAACCTACGTAGGTGAAACCCGGGGCACGGAGCAGGGTGCCGCCCTCCTGAGCTGGGGCTGGGGGTGCTGCCATCGCCAGGTCCCGGGGCAGCCACGGGCAGCTCTGCGGGCATGCCTGCCTGAGCGGGGAACCCCAGGGGCAGCAAATATGGAAATATGCCAAACCTTCCCTTCCAGCCATGCAATAAGTCTCAGCACGCTCAAAAAGTAGGGGTTTGGCTAACTTCCAGTTTTAAAAAGAAATTAAGCCTGCCTTTCAAGGCACTAAAGCAGCCAGATCCTATCGGTTCTCACTATGTTTTGAATACCTCTTCTCTCCGGCAGGAACAGCTTGGCTTTTGGTTTGGGTTGGGTTTGTGTTTTTTTTTTTTTCTTTTTGTTAAGCTGCTGTTATTTTGAACCAGAGTCTCAACACACAGGCACAGAAAATGAGATTTTAAAAGATGAATAAAAAAAGTCATAATTCTAACCCTATGGCTAAGAGATTAATCTGACAGAGGGGAAAAAAAGCCACTTTAATTATCTGGCTTAATTGATCCAGACAGATGAACTGTAATTCTGCAGTAGCCTGTGATGTGAAAAAGGCGGCACGTGTGGGTGCCGTGGGGCACCCTTGGGCTCAGAGTGCCGGCTTGTGCCGGGCAGGGAGACGGAAGCAGGTCCCAGGGGCAGCCCCGGCAGCAGCGGCACCATCTCCCGCTTCTCTCGCCCCTCACGTTTCAGCCTGAACACTTACGCAAGCCCAGAAGTTTTGACCGATAGGTTTTAGCATAGGCACTGCAAATCAGCCTTTTGATGCGAGTCATCTTGGTGAGTCCTAGCTCTGTGCCCTCAATATCTCACGTCCCCTCCTGCACATTTAGTCTGCCATAAATGGGTTCCTGGAGACTTATCCAAGCTGTTGTACTCCGAGGTGTAAAGCCTACTCCTAATTCTTTTCCTTTCCCCACTTTTCAGTCCACCCTGTGGAAGGGGACAGCTGCCGCTGAGGTTTGGAGGAGTTTACTCGTGAGATGCACGCAGCAAGAAAAGGAGGGTAACATTGCTTTCTGTGCAGGGTCCGTCCTATTTCTCTACCTCCCAGCCTCCACCAACCTGTTAAGGAAATTGGAAAAGGTCCTCCCAGCCCAATGGCTGCATCCCAGTGGTGACAACCACCTTTACTGGTTGAAGCATCTTATAGTCTAATAATGCCACTGTGGAGGTATTCCTCTGGTATCACACCTGCACAACTTCAATCTATTTATGCAACTGAAATAGGCTAAAAATAGGGTTCAAAACAGGAGGCAAGACAGACAGAGACTTGTTCTGGCTCAGGGAAGAATTTCACTGAATTATAACAAACTGAAATCCCCACAGGCAACGCGCTCACATTTCTGACTGATTCAACCTTTTTCTTTCAGCGGAAAAAGGGTGTAAAGGAAGCTCAGCAACAAAATTCCTGGCAAAAATCCCACTGACTTCAGTTAGCTGATATTTCAATGTTGAAATTTTATTATGCAATATTTTTTTAAAGATGCATTTGATTAGAAATATGCTCTTTGGTGTTTTTTTTTCCCCCAAAAGGGAAAGCAACAACTGGTTTAAGCTTTCCCCCCTCCTTACTTCATAAAAAAAAATAATAATCAAAGTAAAGCATTAGGAGAGACCTACCGGAGAGTATTTAAAAATACTTGACAGTTGTACAGTACCATTTTTATAGTTTATCACCCCGAGTTCAGAACTAAATAGTAAAATGACCTATAAATAGTAGTCAGCTTCAGCAATAACTTGTCAAATGTTCACTACATTAGGAAAAGGATTAAGTCACAGCTTTTTGATCTACTGAGGAAACGTTATCAAACCACTGTATACAAGAATACTATATCAAATGCATATTATTTACACATAGCGTGCCAGCTATGTGTAAATAATGGAGGAACTCAGTTATCCCAAATCACCCAGTATCACTCTGGAGTACTTCTTTGCTGACAAGTGTCATCCTTAGCAAGAGGCAGGCACTAATCTTATCTACACAGCGATGTAGTACATGACTGATGAAAGCGTGGTTCATGCAAAATGGGATTCAGCATGGGGGGGAAAGGATTACGTGGTAAACTGGAAGGCAGACGCTGTCCTGCTGGGTAGCTGCAGCTTGCAGGCTGTGCGTGCAGCACGGGGTTTGCTGGGGACCGCATACGCGTCAGCGGTACACGCTTGTGGCAAGGAAGGCTAGCTACACGTGGGGTTAGATAAGAATTAGTCAACAGGTCAAGGGAAGTGTTTTTCCCCTGCTGCCCATCGCTCAAAGCCGCACCTGGAGCGGTGTCCAGCTGTTTCCCCCAGCACAGGAGAGAGGGAGCTCAGAGGAGAGCTACCGTGATGGTCAAGAGCTGGAGCACACGATGCACGAGGAGCTGCAGACGATGCGTGAGGAGCCGCAGAGGGAGCTGAGCATGCCCAGCCTGCAAAAGTGCAGGCTGAGGGAGGACCTGATGGCTGCCGCTAACGCTAGGGTGGGGAGGGCTGGGCAGAAGACAGTCAGATCCTTCTCAGAAGCACATGGTGAGAGTATAAGCAGCAATGGTCATAGGGAGGAGCAAGGGAAATTCCAACTAATCTTTTTTTCTCCCCTCCCCCACCGTGAAGGTGGTTAAGCACTGCAAAAAGGATCCCTGGAGACAACATTGAATCTCTGTCCTTGCAGATACTCAAAACTCCCCTGGACAAGATGTCCAGTGCCTGATCTTAGATGTCACTCTTGAAGCAAGGGTTGGACTGGAGACCTCCAGAGGTCCCATCCAACTTGAACGAGGCCATGAAACTAGAAAGCACCAAGGTAACACCAAAACCAAAATCTTTTAGTTGCCTGGATGTAAGATGGTAATGGCTGGCCATGACCAGTGTCACCAGCATTTCCAGAAGGTAACTACGTTGGGAAATGTGACATTTGTGAGAGCAAGAAGGCCTGAGATTGAAGGACACGCTTGCACCCCTCTCTCCCATCAAGCCATGAACCAAAGGGATGGGAAACTATTGGGCCTCCTCCTGCCCCCATCCGAGTGTACCTCTTGTGGTTGCTGCCTGAGGACCGAGGGTGTTCAACACAGCAGGAGTCCCGGCAACATACGTCAGGTAAGTCTGCTTTCACCGGGATGCGGGAAGAGAATCCTTTAAAGACTTCATCATGTAACATCTTGACTGCATGCATTTTCCTTTCTGTCTTCAAAAACCTCCGTAAGCTCTTTCTGTTTGAATGCCATTAAAAAAAATATTTTTGTTTGCTTTAACCTTAACGTGGCTTTAATTAAAGTGGGGCTCATGGTCCTTAAAATCAAGACAGCATGCAAAATCACATCTGGGTACTCCTAATGTATCCAAAAGCCATGAACTGCATCCTTACCTAACAGCTCTGGGTGTGAGGAGCTGGCAACGTGGTGGTGTTGATGCCTGTGTGGAAGAGACTAGTTTCCAGCAAAGGATGTAATGCAGCAAGGTGCAAGGGTGTCTCTGCAGTAGGCTGACATGCCAGAAAGCAGTGCAGCTGAGCCTCAAAGGTCTGAGGTCCTGCACCTTTTTTTCCTAGTAATTTGTAATAGTTCAGCAAGAACTAGGGGTGGGGGAGAAATCAGTTCGTATTTTTCATTTTAGTACACCTGGCACACACATCAGCTTTTCAGAGCAGTACATTTGTGAGAGCAAGCTGCTGCTGGAAACTGGTAAAGGTCACTTTTGAGTCACATCGAAATATTAATTGCATTTTACTACACTATGATTTGTAGGAAGCTATTGTATTCCTTCAGAGGGCATGGTTTGAATCCTGTTTCTTCTCTCACAAGTTATATCAAAGAATATTTGTTTGAGATGACTAGAAAAGGAAAAAAAAAAAAAAAAAGACTGTGAAGTGTTTGATGTTTTAAACAGAGAACAACAACAAAGCCACAAGCTAGAATTAAACAAGTTCAAATTACTTCTTTGGTCCTTTTTACATCTCCTGAAATCATGCCTGGCCAGCATCCCAGCATGATCTGGAAGACACTAACAAAAGACTCAATCTAACATATATAATTAGGTCTTTTATTGGGTACATAGTTAAGTACTGTATAGATCATTATTTGTTTAAGTCTCAAAGAAATTTTCGCAGTCTCTTACTGTGGAGTTAAAATGAGATAGTTAAAGTTAGAACATTTTGGACTTGCTTTAGAGGCGCTTTGCTCTTTTCAAATAAGCACCACTGGGGAGTTGCCACAGTAGAGGTTTCTCTTTTTAGGAAGACCAGGAACCCTCTTAAGAGGTTAATGGGGGGGAGCAGAACACACAAATCTGTTCCCTCCACAAGCCAAATCACCTTCCTCTTCAAAGACTACTGCTCCCATTAGTGTGACAAGGGCTTCTCCCCGAGCTTTGCTCTTCTGAGTTAGGACTTACATTTCGCAACCAAGGTTTACTCCTGGCCAGCTTTACTCCTGTGTTTTTCCTGACACCGCTCTCCAACTTACGTAGCTGTTTACTCACTGAAGTTTGCAGGCAGCAATCTTTCCCCCCTTACTTTACCAATAGAAAGAACTAACCTTTGTATTTTCTAATGCATTCATCACTGATTCAAACCCCAACACCACCAGCTTTCACCAATTTGTTGAAACTTTTTGTCATGGGGTTTACTTTGAGCTCTGGCTGCTGAAGTTAAAAAAACCCAAACAACAAAAACATCTAGCCAATTAAGTGATGTTTTCTTACTGACGCTGGTTACAAAGAAAAACTTGTAAGTTTGACTCAGGGGAACTCTGGCATCTCAAAAATCAGAAGACAAATAATAAATTTTTAACAAGACCTACAAAGCGTGCTGTATATTATTTTAGTCCTGTTTGAGGGGTCTCTCTCAAGAGTTTGGTAATATTGCAGTAAGTGCATGATTTTGAGGGTTACTGTGAGTTTCAATGTTTTCTTTCAGGTGGTTGTTAAAAGTTAAAAATTGCATAGTTTGATGATCACAGGAGTCACTGGATGTTTTTAATCCATATAGTTTTCCTCCCACCTTCCCAAGACCATCTCTATTTGTTTTTATGAGTTCTCTGAGCAGATCCATCTGTCAAACATAACAGCAGATACATACACACAGAGAAGATCCTTGTCCTGTCTTGCCTAGCCTGCCTTGGTCAACACGGGCACTTCTTCAGACTTACCAAACCTATGAATACCTCCAGCTTGTTCCCAAGAAAGAGCGGTCGGCCACCACCAGAACTTCTCACGCAAGGCCTTCCATCTCATCTCAAGCAATGGCTCCCACTTCCTTAGGGACAGCTCAAGAGCAGACTGGGGATAACAGCATATCAGGTGAACAAACAGCTTCCAGCCATTCTCTTTCTCCATGACTTCCTCAAACTTCCCCACTTGACGACTGGATGTGCACCCATCTTTGTACGGTCAGATGCCCCCAGAGTCTGGAGTGTACTTCTGCTACCAAAGAAGTCACCCCTGGCTCGGAGCCAGCTCCTGACAGGCCCCAGGAAAACTGGCAAGCTGTCCTGGATAATTGCTGAGACACCTTTGTTCCAGGAGACTTGCTATCAATCTCATTTATTGGTGTAGCGCTGCACTGTAGGACTGTAAAAAGCAGTAAAACTGCTTGGATGGAGCTACCTGAAATATGCTGTTCAGTTTGTTTCTGTGCTCCTCTTGACTTTGTGAACGTGTCACAGAGGCAGCAGCAGTAATTTTATGCCATCACCATCCCATTTGCACTAGGTGCCCCCAATATCTTGTCCCCTTCCTCTATTTTCCCACCCACATCCATTTCAAGTCTCTCTCACCTCACAGCAGCATTATTAGTGGTGTTGATCATGCCAAATGCAAAAGCAGAATTCTTACCAATTTCACCAACACTATATATTCTTAAACGGTGTGGGGGGACACACCTCAAGTGGACAAATTTTAGCTGTAGTTACATTGCATGTCTCAATACTTTAAATACATGTTAAAATTCCATGTTCTCCTATGCATGCAAGAATTCCCTCCTCCCTACCTGTGACTGCCGGCATAAAACCACAGCAAGACATGAAGGTTTGCAATTTTTTATCTTACTTTGTATGATACAATGCCTCCTCAGCCACACAATTACCTGCACACACGTAAGGCCTGGTGGAATACACAACATAGAAATTTAAGTACAGGCGTGCCTCTGCAGGCTTGATGCCCTGTGAAATAGGACAAGGGGTAATGGGTTTAAGCTGAAGGAGGGTCGATTTAGATTAGATGTTAGAAAGACATTCTTTACTGTGAGGGTGGTGAGGCACTGGACCAGGTTGCCCAGAGAAGCTGTGGCTGCCCCATCCCTGGAAGTGTTTAAGGCCAGGTTGGATGGGGCTTTGGGCAACCTGGTCTAGTGGAGGGTGTCCCTGCCCATGGCAGGGGGGTTGGAACTAGATGGTCTTTGAGGTCCCTTCCAACCCAAACCATTCTATGAGTCTATGATTCTGTGAAATTTCCTGCAGCTGCACCACCCTTTTCACGCATGGACTTTGAAAGAACTGCAATACGCTGGTAGCCTGCTTAGAAGAAACACTGGTTAGATATAACCAACGCCAGGACAAGAGAGGACAAAACAGCTCTGGCTAAAGCAGGCTGCTGAGAAAGCAGGAGTGACGCTGGAGCAGGACGTTGATGGCAGTCCACGTGGGCCCAGATACGCAGCATCTCTCGGGATCAGACCCGTGGTGAGCAGATGAAATGGAATGAGGATTAGAAGATCCTGTCTAATTCTCTTCACAAATAAGTTTTTTTTTAAGACGTAAAACTTGTACATGGTTTATAACATTCAGAATGACAGTCATTTCTGATTAGTTTTATTACTACACTAAAAATTAACTTAGTCATGACGAATTTTTTTCGTACTAAAAAGATATAAAAATGCAAATCCAGAGGGATTCTTCATCTGCCTAGTATTAATGTCCATCTATGAAATCAAATAAGTTAAAATTGAGTTAAAGGTAACTCTTTTAGGAAAACAAATCCCCATTTTGGGAAGATATGTCTATTTTTCATTAGTGCAAAAACTGTTACAACTCTCCTGGCTAGTGCAGCTGTCATTTTAGATGAAAAAAACCTGTCATCTGAAAAGAATCTTCAAAGCCATCTTCAAAGAAAGCAAGCCTGCACGTGAAAAAAACTACATTAAAGATGTTAACATTAAAAATACATATTTATTGAAATTTGTTAAATTCAGTTAAACTAATCATATTTATATCATCTCTGGCACTAAGACAAAGCTTAAATGGCAAGGTTATCATTAAACTTCCATTTTTACACTGGCCAGCAAAAGTTATAATCTAGTGGGAGTCCAACCTGCAGTACTACCTTCTATTTAGAGTTTACATGTTCTCGCATATTGCTCAGTGGCAGCAAGGCTAAGGCAAGACCAGGGAGAGAGAGAAAATACAACAGCTTGCTCATCTGCAGTTCATCTTGTGACTTTATCAAGACGACCAGTAAGTCGTATTAGTTTTCAAGTTTGTCCTCAAGAAAACAAAGTCAACACCATCCCTGGGTGCCCGATTGGTCTTTTAGTTGGGGGTTTTTTTGTGTGTTTACTGAGCAACAAATTACAAATTAAGCTTAGCTGATTTTAGCAGAGGTGAGTCATACAGATCCCCACAAACCAGCCAAATTCAACATTTGACTGTGTTCTTTGCATCTCATGGGCTCTGGAAGGAAAGTGATGGTGATCCATATGGCTACAAAAAAGAAAAAGAAGGAAAAAAAGTCTCCATTTTATGGCTGAGCTGAAGACCCCACATTTGCTCCTTTTCTCTGCCTATTTCATGCCTTGGTTTGAACAGCCACGTAAATAATTTACACACATTCATACAAGCTCTTTTATCGAGGAGCAGAAAAGTCTTATGTGAAATGCTAAACACTCAGGCTTGAGGGAAGGGCTGTGATGTTGCTGAAAACTTCAGCTGTCGGGCTAGTTTTGTGCCACAGCCCTCAGAGATTTTGGGTATTAAAAGTTTCATACAAATCCTGAATGCAAAGCATTCATTATCAGCCCGTTGATAAGAGATTCGTTAAACTGTTTAAAACACTGACTTTCTTCCTTGCTTGGGAGGAAACTTCCCACCACACCAATAAATTAACTTCCCATTTTGGAAGACTTGTATTTAGTTATAGTCATGTACATTTAACGTATAACTGAAAGAAATGCCCAGACAGTGCCACCTTTAATCAGGAAAACTGCCACGCAGCAGCTAATGAATATAGCCAGACATTTGCCTGCCATAAATGGGTCCCCTGGCCCAAAACACAATTCCAAACATTACAAAGTTTAGCTACATTTTGATGGACCATTTCCAAATAAAGCAGAAGAGACACATGAACTTATCTTTCTGTAAAGATTTCCCTCCCTTCAGCTTTCCCCAGGAACTGTAATTCAAATAGGCACCAGATCTAGCAGACCAGATTCAGGCAAAATACAATTTGCATTTAAATCAGTGAGAGCTACTGGTGACTAGCATGCAGCATTAAACCACGTGTACTTATTAGCATCCTAACAGAAACATGTATTTTAAAACAGATGGTAGAAGTTGAAAGAAAATTGAATCACAAAATAAGTTCATTAACATAAATGCTTCCTCTTGTAATCAGCTACCACTGTGTTAGTATCAGCTAGGGTGTTGGGGAATATAATTCATTTCCTCATCTCAGAATCTAAATACGTGGATTGTTTCACTTCCTACTTCCCTCCCCTCTGCACAGGTGCTTTATTCTTCCACAGAATTTCCCCCAGCTAGATAAAAAAATTAGAGAGGACCATTTTTCTCTTCTTCTCTCCTTCCCAGCAGTAGAGCTCTCTGCACCTACTGAAAGAACCCCTAGATGTTGACAGAGGTGGATATTCTGGGACTACACTTCAGATTTACTTCTCCATATAGCTACCTCCCACATCAGAGCACAACCTTTCAGGTGCAAGCATAATAGCTTGGGAAAACAGCTTAAAAAAATATAGCCGTGAAAGAAAAAAAGCAGAGCATAGTAATTTCATCTTTCTCAGCTACATATTTCTCAGTTTACATAGCAAGTAAACTACCAGTACCTTGTACTCAAAACAACCAGCTACAAGCAAGTTCTGTTTTTCTCCCCTTCCCCATCACCTTCATCAAGAAGATTTCTGCAACTAGAATTTAACCACCAGTTTGACCATATCACGAACCAGAACACCACTTGAAATGCTCTTCACTGGCAATGGTAGTGACAACTGACTTGCTGGTAAATGATACAGGCAAGATTTAGAGCACCAGTAAAATCCAGTCATCACAAGAAGCAAGGACACCTAAAGTACACTAGCATACTACTAGGATTGAGTTTCAAAGTCTCACTCAAAAAGAAGTCACATAAAAATGGTATTCTCTTACCTGACAGAGCTTTCAACAGCACGCATCCATCATATATCCCCCAAGTACAATCAGAAAACACTTCTGTAACTCCTTTTCCTTGAGGAACAAAGAAGCTCAATGCAAGGTCCTGCTCAAGCCCTTGCTCAGCTGTAAGCTGTTGGACCTACCAAAACCCTGCCCAGATCCTGATCTGCCCCAATCCCCAGCTGACAGCAATGGGGAATTTGTTCTGTAGAACCCTCAGGAAGGTAAAACGTCTCTGGTGCTGAGGTCCTGTCACAGTGCTCTTTTTCTCTTGGAAAAGGAGTGCACCCTTGAGGTTACCACAAAGTTCCCAGAAGGGCTCTGTGCAAGAGGGCTGCTGGGTTAGAGCTGCTGAAGGACTAGGTGCGCAACTGTCGTTTTAAGCATGCCCAGCCTGAGCCAAAAAACTGTGAAACCATTACAGATATTACTTTAAGCTTCTGGGGAAGGCAATAGCTGGTTTTGCTCATTTCCAGTGTAATTCAAGGCAGCTACGTAGGGTTTTGATCTGCAGTAATTTAAAAAAACCCCTGTAACAGGCCATGGAATTTAACCCCAAGCCTTTGTTTTTCTTTCAAATGTTTCAAATATTGCAGCAACCTGGAAATGAGATTTCAAATGAAAATGCTCGCTGTGGTCGCTTCTCTGCTCACCTAGTCCGTGTTCTTAGCAAACAGAAGGGGTTTAAGTTTGAAAGAGTAAGGCTAAATACACATACCCCTACATCAAGTTATCAGCTATTATTTATACACAGAAAAGAAATAGCTACCATTTTATGTAGAAATATACTTGTATTTGTTCTCCCATGTGTAAAGGAACAAAACTTCCGTGTATTATTTTCCCAGCTGGAAGCTAATCCACGCTAAATTTCACTGCAGCGCTGAAGATTTCTTAAAAGCTGCAGAGATAATTGAGTTGCAGCTTCAATACATAGGATCCCTCAGTAGGCAAAAGAGTATCATCCTCTGTTTGTCATAAACCTTTTTTTAAAACAGGAAGAAGAAGAGCGAGAAAAGAAGAAGAGATGAACCTGTTCAAAGGTTCTGACAGCAACACTTCTGCCAGCAGTCTTACTAAATACCCTACAATTTTGCATGGTTATTTCAAGGCCTTAAGAGTTAGGGAGCTAACTGACTTCAAGCCAGTTGTGCCAGCACAAATCAAAGCTGGGTACTCCCATCCTTCATTAACATTGCAAGCCTGTTTGTGTGGGGCTACCACCTCTTGGCCTCTCCACCTAGCTGTTTTCAATGACGGCTGGTTTTCAAGGCGGGCTAACAGGCTCTCGCGGTGGCAGGACCTCCGAAGGCAGCTGCCCGCTCAACGAGGTCCTGCACTAATTGCTCAGGCAAACTCTCCTCAGGTTCAGTATGGGTATAAACTGAGTCTGGAACAGATTTGGGTTTCTTCTGGGGCTTTTTAGCACAGTTTTGAGGGCCTTTTGTCCCACTGAAGTACTGGTTGAATAGAACATAATGACACATTTGCAGCATAATTGTATGATCTGTTTTTCCCTCATCAATTCTTTCACTTTTACATTCACCTGAATTTCTGAACTGGTATCTTTTCCATTCTTTTTTTCCAGTTAGCTTAAGTAACTGTTTCACGGCACAGTGATCTGGGAAACGCTCATTTATAAAGCTCCCAGAGACAATTCTAATACTGAATGTTATAAAGCTAAAGCAGCTCACATACAGATGGCAAAACCCGCTGGTGTTGCGGGAAAGAAATGGTAAGCATTTAATTCTGCCATCGGTTCTGAATCCTGTGTGTACACAGGGGCAAGAAAAGTCATTAAAATCTTCTCCTTGCACAAGGAGAACTAGCTGTGAACTCTTAGTTGAAGGAAGTTCAGCAAATATCCTTCAAACCGCCTTGCTGAGGGACCTAAGGCTAGACCAGTCCAGTCTCTCCTGTAGCATCTCTCACTGCCTTCTGAGGAGGGACCCCCTCTTTTGGGGCTGTGGTTCGAAGCTTTCTTGAAGACTACAAATCTGAGGAAAACTACGGTAGAGTGATCTTCTGCCCTTTCAGGAGAACAACCATCTCCCCAGGACAGAGGTTGCAGTTCAGTGCCTGGGAGTTTCACGGTGCTTGCCTTTGTCAGCACATGTGGACCTGTCTCTGGAAGGGGATAGCTCCAGAAACCAAGCATCCAACCAATCTACTTCCTTAAAAATCTACTTCCTGCTTTTTAAAAAGTAATACAAAGAATGGAACAGAATTAAACATTTGCTTAGTGATCAAAACTGATTGGAGCCATGATTAATTAATTTTAAAACCCCAAATGACAGGTCATTCCTAGCTAAACAGAGAAAGTAGAGCAGTGGGCTCTCTCCTCCCAAATGTTTATGATGGTAAGTTTGACATGACATCCCATTTCTAAATATTTTGCTTTCCCAATGTCCTGAGCTGATACAATAGGAATAACTTACACTGCACAGGAAACATTGCTGGACACACAGCCTGAATCCTGCGCAGCTCACATCAGAAGTCTTCACCTTCCCTGAGTGCCTTGCTCCAGATGGGATTACCTGGAGTACCGCTGCAGTTCAGCCCTTGGGGTAAGGCACTAAGGAGGAGTGAGGCATTTAAACATGGAGAACAGGATTGTTGCATTGTGCGTTTTCCTGGTGAATGGCTTTACATTGATACATTACTTACCACTTTCTTTTTTCTGAGCTTATGAGGTGTGACTGCCATTTAGCAGCACCTATTGTACAAAGAGATACACTGAAATAGAGTAATTTGTTGCAATAAGCCAGCGGTCTTTGTGGAGAGAGACACGGGTCCTTATTCATCTTCACAGGACATTTCCAGATAGGGACATACAGGGGCATTTTTTAATGTCACGTGGGGATGCTTAGAGTCAAGGTTGGTCTGGAAAACTTCCTGCATTGCAACATGTCACCGCACACATCATTGTCATTATTATTACTACGGTTATTAGATTTATTCTTCCCATGAAATATACAGCTGTGAGCTAGATATGTGTTCACAGGACAGCCATTTCTGCTCCAAAGCAAGCTGTCTGTGACGAAGCCCACCTCCTCCTTCGTGACGAAAATGCCATCAAGACAGAACAAATAAATAGACTCCTTTCTTCTGGTAAGGCAGAGCCAACAAGGCTGTCAAGAGCATGGTGGAAAATTATAGTAATAGGATAGTGGAAAAATTAGTTAGTGGAGAATAAAGTCTATTACTTCTACATTTAACAGCCCTGTGGAGAAGAGGAACAGCTTTTCTGCGGAAAGATTTGACATCAGTGCCAAAAATTTGAATTGACACCTTAAAATAACCTGCAAAAAGAGGGGAAAACCCCCAAACCTTTCTTCTTGAAATACTGTGGCAGAATTAGCTCAAATTAGTACATGTTAGTACTGCTGCCTAGAGCTATGAGTTGGGGAAATGGTGACTATTAACTGTGCATTTTGGCCCAAGTTCATGGAAAAGCTGGAGAGTTACTCAGCAGGGATAGCTGCTCTGGGTAATTTGTTTGGAAATTCTAATACTGACCAAAAAACCCAAACCCTAAGCTTCTGCTCATATGGGGGGAATTTTACTTTCTTCAAATAGATAAAGGCAATCTGATTATTCTATACAAGAGCTTTTCAATAAATTCTGGTGGGACACTTGTTGTTTTGCAGTTATTAAGGCTGTTTTTTGAAGTTGCATTACTGGAAAAAAAAAAAAATAAAGACAAGACAATGCATCAGTTTCTGAATACCTAAACCAGTCTTACACATTTTGGTGTTTAACTCTGTGATACTTAAACAGAATTAATATGTTTGCATCTGATTTCTTTCCAATAAAGACAATCACATGTATGTTTTTAATATTGACAACAACACCGATAGTGTATATTTCTTCATAGTACAACTAAAAATAGCAACTACATCAGTTACACAGGTTGCCTTTGCATTCAGTACATTTATTTTAGTTTGAAGAAAAGTCTGTAAAAGAATCAGCTGCAAATATAGGAAGAAAAATGAAGTTGATAAGGTGTATCAACATCTATGTTTGCAAACAAATAAAAGTCTGTAAAACAGTACCATCCAGATCTAATGAAGATTCAGCAGGTATGTGGACCTGTGGTCTTTGGATGAGGAAAAAATAAGGGTCTTTTGCTGTGCAGGACATGCCAACCAGTACTCATACAGTAAGCATATCTTCCTGGTATCTGTTCCAGAAGAACATGTTTGCTTAAGACTAAGTCTTAATCTACTAGGATAAATGAAAATTGAGAAATCTATCAATGCAAAATTCTGAAAGAAATGAATTCTAAAAAAACCCTCTGTGAGTGCAAGCTGTTTGCCAGCTCCCTCATGAACTCTCCCGGCGCTCCCCAACCCTGGTGGGGGAAGCAGACAGAAACATTTCCCAGACGTGCCCGGGACAGTCACAGCTCCGTCGGCAGCTGCAGGGGTTTCCGTCTGAAAGACCTTCCAGCACAAGGGTAAAAATTCCTCCTGCCCCGTGCACCTGGACCGTGAACGCGTCTTGGCCACTGTGGTCTGTCGAGGTGCAGGCGCGAATGTTTCCCTTCAGCGGAACAGGTCTGAGGCTGCACTTTGGTGCAATCACCAGCGGGTGATATCGGAAAACTGCCTGTGAACCACCTGCAAGGTGTCTTCCTCCGGTGGTTGGTTACACTCAGCTGGAATGAAGCTCTTGGATAAGCAGTGAACGGTGCTGGTCGTAAACAGATGCCAGTTGTAGAGTGTTGCGCATCTTCTCTGAAAGTCAATTTTGAGCGGTATTTCTTTTTTTTTTTTTAGGACGAGGCTCCCATTTCCTTGCCGTGAGTTAATCACGGATCCGCATCAGATATCACAAATCGGCCAGGCTACTGCTGGAGAACAGAATGGCTCAAGAATGGATCCTGGATTTTCAACAGAAGCTTCATCTCCTGAGGCCTGACTGGAGACTCATCACAAAGTCTCCTCGGCACTTCAGAAAAAGCAGTTTCCAGTATAAAATATCGTGCAACAGCCAAATGTCTTTATTGCTATCTTTTGGAAACAAGTAGAAAGTCTTTCCCAGTTGTCATCTGTAAGTAAAACTTTTAATAAGTGTATAGATATAAAATCTAATCTTTTGGCCAGAAACTAATGTGACTAATTACATTCCACTATCTGCCTTTCCCCTGAGGCTTCAGTATTTCCTGCTTTCTTCCCAAACTGTAACATAATACGATTTCTCCTAGTTATGTAATGTGTTATGAATTTAAATAATACACAAACTATATTTTGGTATCTCTGGGTGAGGAAGCATCACCATCTCCTTTAACATAGTGGGGAAAAAAATTCTAAACTTAAAAATGTAAATTTTAAATTAGGTGTTTATAGAAAATGAGCATTAGTGCACAAGTTAGACTAGTTTTCACAAGTTTAGTGTGAGAGTTTTAGATGCAAAATTTATTTATCAAAATGCAGGTTTGGGTTCCTTCAAACTAATATGCAATAAGACCAAAATGAGTACATAAAAATATTTCTTTAGATAGTTCATCTATCAAACATTTTAACTTAAAAAAAATTTTGGAGACCAAATTTGTCAAATTTACTCAAACCTGTAAGGCAAAATGAGGGAAGAAATACTGAAACCTGAAGTATAATGGATGGTGTGAAATATTTATTTTCACAAAACAGTGGGATTTACCCCAGATGTATTTTTGCCCATTTACAGTTTGCCCTAGGAGCCCAAAATGGATTCCACCGGCCAAAGCTCTGCCAAGGAGTTGCAGCGCTGTGCGTCACACCGCAGCGTTCACTGCCAGCCCTCTTCTCAGGCTGCTCCCTGGCACTGTGTGTGCGCGGCTGTCCTGGTTTAACCCGGCCGGCAGCTGAACACCACGCAGCCCTTCACTTGCTGCCCCCCATCAGTGGGATGGGGGAGAGAATAAAAAAAAAAAAAAAGGTAAAACTTGTTGCTTGAGATAGACACAGTTTAATAGGACAGAAAAGGAAGGGAGACTACTACTACTACTACTACTACTACTACTACTACTTATAAAAGAATATACAAAACAAGTGATGCACAATGCAATCGCTCACCACCTGCTGACTGATGCCCAGCCAGTCCCTGAGTAGCAGCCCCTGGACTGATTCCACACTAGTTTAGATGCTGAATATGATGTCATATGATATGGAATATCCCTTTGGCGAGTTGGGGTCAGCTGTCCTGGCCGTGTCCCCTTGGGCTTCTTGTGCACCCCCAGCCTCCTTGCTGGTGGGACAGTATGAGAAGCTGAAAAGTCCTTGAGTCGGTGTAACCATTGCCTAGCAACAACCACAACATCAGCGTGTTATCAACATTATTCTCAGCCTAAATCCAAACAACAGCATGATACCAGCTGCTGGGAAGAAAATTAAGTCTATCCCAGCTGAAACCGGGACAGTGGTTGAAATTTCACAGGAGGGTTTGCTGGAATCCAAGGTGTCTGACATCTCCTCTGCAAAATTTGCCAGTCGCTTTAAGACTACAAAATGCTTTGGCAGTAGAGCTGTTATTAAGTGGAAGAGACTCACTGGTGTGCAAGGAGGCAGTTCCTCCCTTGAGTGACCCAGTTGAGGCAAATTCACCTCAGCAACAGGCATGACCCTAAAATTTCAGCAAGCAGAGATGTTGCTTATGGTTTTGGCTTTTCATTGCTAGAACTGTCTAGCTGAGCTAATAAGCAAATTCCTAAAGTCAAATGAGAGGTATTCTTTTTTGTCTGTTTTGTTTTTCTATTTTAATCTGTAGTGTCTTTTCTTCTTATCTACTCAGTGTGCATCTCACATTGGTGCAGCTCTCAATAACTGCTTGCACAGAGGTTGTGTTTGATGGACATCTCCAGTCACAACTTACAAAATCTGAAAGACTGATATGGCATATAGTTTTGGCTGTTGTCTGTCCTCTTAACGTGTGACATCCATTTATTAAGTTACATTGTTGGAGGACACCTAAGGAGCCTCTAGTGTTGAGTTCCCTGCTTGTAATGAAAGGTTTGATTTCTTCCCAAGTCCTGCGCTCTTGGAATGAGCTACTGATAAATGCCCATATTAAGCCTTATCACCACCAGTATTTATATTCAAATACCTCAAAGTTATTTATTTGGAGTATATATTAATAAATTAATGATCCATTTTCAAAGATTTGCTGCTTTGGCAACACTGGTATAGCTGTGTCTGTGATCACATGGTGTTTATAGCCATGATCATGTCATGTGTTCATTGCCATACCGTACCATACAATTACCATATCATTACCATGGTAAGGGCAGTGAACTCTAGTGTTTGTAGCATTTGGAAGATTATTTATAATTTATTCATTCAAGAACTGGGAGAAGGAAATACAGAGGAAACATACATTAGTTCCCTGTGGCCTCCCAGAATTTCGTGGAATTAAAATCCAAAGAGTATGTTACAGCCTGGGGGGAGGCTGGCTCCTCTCAGGTGTAAGTCCCCGTTGAACAGTTTGGTACAGGACTGGACTGTGTTTCCACAGGTACTGTAAGTTCTTAGGATTCTGTTGCAGAAAATCTTAAAGCGCTATTATTTTTAAAGGGTACTATACAAATAACATAAATATTGTATAAATATGAAAATAAAAGTAGTGTTATCATTCATCACTCTGCAACCATTTAGTTCATACTGCCAAGTCAACTGACTTTTGTGTGTATTACCTTCCTGCTGAGCTCCATCAGAGGTCCTGTGAAAAAGCATTTTACTCTGCCAAACCAAATAATCCGTTGCCAAGAAACACACAAAGCTTTTTTAATAATTCTTTTTCTATCTTTATGGAGTTTAGACAAGAATGGCTTAAATATTTGATTGTAACAGGTCATTAATCAACACTTCTGTTGACAAGTGGTCTCCATCTTTGGTGAGAGGATTTTATTTCAAGTATTTTTTGGGTCCGCAGGAGTTAACTCTTATGAATTTCTTGTCTTACAGAAAGCATTTTGATACCATGTTCTGTAAGAAAGCAAAGGGCTTTAGAGTCCTAGTCCAAGGTATAGGCAAAGCCCAGGCCCCTTTGTTTGCCTCCTACTAGTTGCAAATAGTTTTCATTGATTTCATACCAGCTCTATTTATCTTATGGCTTGCTTATGTGACCAGTAACCATAAACCAAGGTAAAAGGTGGATCTACAGTACTCCAGTGCTTCCCTGGTAACTGCTCAGGTATGCTCCTGTACCCAGCAGCGCGTGCAAGGTGTGCGACCTGCTCCTTGCTCTCTTTTTCTCTCCTATGTCCTCTTCTGAATCTCAAATTTGCAGGAGGGTAAGAATGGATGAATCTATATAGTCACTGTTACCAGTCTTTACTCAAATGGTTTTGTGGGGAATTTCTTTATGTTTTTTGCCCTCAAGGTTTTATTGCTACCTGTCATTTAGTGTATCTGAGACCTTCCGGGTAACGGGTTCATAATATGAAACCAGTGAAAGGGTTAACTTGAGGGCACCTGTGGATGGATGGATGGATGGATGGATGGATGGATGGATGGATGGATTCTTTGGCGCTGGGTTGCAGGAAGGGACTGCATGGTCACTGACATGATTTACTTTAGGTGTGATGAAAAATATTTAACAAAATGGAAGTTTTCATTGCAGCTCAGAAATACTAAGGTTTTGTGCCTTATGCTAAATAAATAAATGTACTAAATTATAAAAGTTAAAAAAATAGACAATTTTAAAATAGTAAGGTTTAAATAAATATAAAATTTCCATAAATATAAATTTTTAGCAAGTATACTGAAAATGGAGGTTTTTGCCAATCACAGACTCCCATGTCTGAGGATAGCTTGTCTTCTGCTTTCATGGTCTTTCTGCTGGGATTTTAATCTATTTTGTTCATCTAAAGTGCATCTATTCCGGTGCTTGAGCAGGGGAAGAGATAGTAGGTAGCTATGATAAATCACTTCTCATGTAGCTGATTTAATAGATCTTACTTTGAAAGTTCTTGTAAGCTAAACTTCTCATTCAAAAAACCATGTAGAAAACTTGTAGTGCTGCTGGAGAAAACTCGGATTCAGATACAAGTCACGGGAAGAGTTAGTATGTGGCATCCTATAAGGGACAACTGAACCGGTATTTATAATGACAGTATCTGCAAATGAACTTCTTCAGACAGCTTCTTCCAGGATTTTTCCAATGGTTCTGTGAAAAAGGATTATCAACACAAAAATAATCCTGTCTTTGGTACCTGTAGTGTGAGGAAAGCCATTATCATCAACCTCTTTGCAAGAACATAGCCCCTTCTTAACACATTCCCTTAAAATATTTTGAATTCCCATATGAAGTCTGAAAATTTCTTTGCACTTGACATGGCATTCAATTATTTTAGTTCTCCAAAATCGATAGTGCCTCTAGAACAAGTAGTCCAACAAAGCTAGTGGAGTAACTGCTGAGTTATGCCAAAGAACTCAAGAACAAACTTATTTTAAGTGCAAGACAACACAGATTTGATGTAATATTATCTTTGTTAAATGTCTTAGGGTCTTCCTAGGCTTTTGTTGCTGTTAGCAAGTGCTGTGGACTCAGGCACTAGATGGCGAAGTTAGGTAAACTGTGATCATACTACCAGCTAAAAACAAAGGAGTTAAAAATAATCCCCAGTTTAGTTTGGGAAAAACAAAACAACAACAGAAAATGTCCCCAGTATCCCTGGGAAGCAGAAGAGTGCTCAGTTTTCCTACTGGGAGCTCTTCATTCTCTACAGCCTCTCTGAAAGGTTAAAAGGGCGGTAGCTGTGCACCCCCTTTACTCCAGAGGCACAGCACTCCAACAGAGCTTCTGTGCAGGTGCAGAAGACATGGAGTAACTCTCAGTGGTGGTTTTCAGCCTGTCTCCTGCGGAGTTTACAGTCCTTGTCAGCATAGGTCAGGGGAGGCACTATTGTGATGCAGCAAAAGGGATTATTTAGTGAAATAACCTTAATGCATTAATTGTATTTCTCCTGCAAATTACTGCTGGACTTCATTTTTCCTGCTGCCTCAGAGGTTTTGAGGCTGTGCTTGGAGCCAGAAAGGGAGGGTGGGAGCTAAGATTCTTCATCACATCAGTCCTAGTTTCACCATTGCCCTCCCCTGCCTTTCCTCTCCTCCTGCCAGTATCCCACTGCCTCTAGCACTGTACTTTACTAAATATCAGGACATATAGTCTCAGCGTGGACTTGTGGGGCATGGAAAACTTGGAGAAAAATTGCTTTTGGTCAGTAACTGTTCCTCATCCTGTTGCTTTTGGACTGAATCCAGCCTTCACGCCAGGAGGTTTTGAGGGAAGGCAAGTCTGTGGGTGTGTGTGAATTGCACAGTTGGAGAGGAAGGAGAAAACATGATTCTGCCAAATGGGGTTTTTGGAGGGGACAGGAGCTGCTAGAGTTTGCTGAGTGGTTTCAAATTCTTAGTGGTGTCTCTGGCAGTTGGGTTGGGGACCTGAGTGTACAGGTTGAAGAGCCGAGTGACAAATTACATCTATCTGATATTATTACAAGCCTTTGCAATCTATACCAACGCTACAAACACCACAAATTTGGATGATATATCTGAATCTGTGAATGTATCTATATATGCATGAAAGAAACTCACAATATCTCTAATCATTGAAGAGAGCAAGGCTGAGATAGTCTGACAGCGGCTTTGGGCAGAACCTGCTGAAAACCTCCTAATTAAGAGTTGCCATGGCCCTGTGGTAAGAAGCGCTCAGAAAAGCACATCAAATGTTGCTCTGAGCCCTGCTCTTTGGCCAGGAAATAGGCAGTGAATCAATATCAAGCACAGGCTGGAACATCCCAGAAACCATTTTGCAAATCACACAATCCTGATATTCTAGCTGTTCTATCTAAATGTGGATAGCCGCCGTCAGAAGTGTCTTGAGTGTTTAATGGATTTCTTGGAACCATCTTTAGGACTTGCTAGCACCATAGGTTTTTTTTTTCCCTCTTATATTTGGACGTCCTTGAGAGAGGCATGGCCAGGTCTGGTATTGTGTTGACACCAGAGATATGGGGACAGGCGAGATGCCTGAGGGTCAGTTATTCGATAGCAGGTGAACGTCACAGAAGTTGCCATGTCCTTTCAGCTGCCACACCTAGAGTTCAGTGCTGTGGGGCCCTTTCATGAAGGGTCAGTTATCTGCCTTGGCAGCACAGTGAGCAGAGAGCAACCCTCTAACAGAATACTCTAGAGGCATTTTCTCCCTCAAAATTTCTCCTGTGGGACTTTCCACAGCTGGAAAGTCTTCTCTGGTGCATGACAGTAATTGCTCTGCTTATGGAGCAAAGCAGAGCAAGAAAAAAGCAGGAAAATATTCTTACTCCTTTTCCCACACTGACCATAAAATGTACTGTCTGGCCTTGAACCAAGGGCCAAGAAATAATGCGTCGCCATATAACATGTTCAGCTGGGGAAAGTGCTTTGACATTTAAAGGGATGTTTTAAAATCATCTCGTACACAATCCTGTCGGGCAAGAACCGGACTGTTCCCCAGGGGGAGGCAAGCTGGGAGGCGAGGGCGGCCACACGGCCAGCCAGGCAGGGGCAGGCAGGGCCAAGGCAGGGCCAAGGCAGGGCCAGGCAGGGCCAGGCAGGGCTGCCACGGCAGGGCACAGTCCCATGGCACTGGAGGCAGTCAAGGGCCCCAGCAAACCCTTTTAAATCCACTGTGCTAGATTTTTAGGCATCCAGATAGATCCACAGGCCCCGTATCGAGTACTCTGCTGTCAGGGCTTTTGTTGGCCTTCACACAGGGGCTGCCAGCAATGGGTAAACATACTGGCTGTCGGTAAAAATCCTCGGCCAGAAATTGCTTGCCACTGGAGTCTGTAAAGAGCTTCTCCACCAGGAGAAACACAAGGGTATTGTAAGAATTTTGTTTCTTTCTTCTCACACCTGACTTCACGTTTTTTTAACTGGGAAGATTGGTTTCAGCAACAGGCTCTCACTGAGGTTTGTGTTAGAGAGCTTATTATTTATGTAAAATACAGGAAAGAAACTTTAACAATGATTTATTTTGTCAGTGTTGCTATTTATGACATTAATCAAAGTTGCTGTAATAAAGCTGCTTCTAGAAAGACCAGTGTTCAGCCAGTTGTTGCTGTCTACTGTTTTTTTTCTTGGGGGAATGGGTTGTTGATATTTATGAAATGTTTCAAAGGAGTAGATTTTTTTTCTGGGAGAAAAAGTCTTGAAACCCTCTCTTCTGCCCTCCTCACTTCTCGTTTTCCTGTTTGCATGCTTTCCTCCTGCAAACTGTTGTTCAGAAAGTGCCTGCCAAGTCCGTGTTCGCGTGGGGACGCTGCTGATCGCTCCGCATGGACCACAGACATCCATCTCCAGAGACTCCTGTGGGAAGGAGCGACATATCCTTAACACCCCCCTCCCACCTCTGGGAATGCAATAGCTTTTGTTCTGGCTTGTCTAACTTCTCCCAAGACAGCATTAGGAATAGCTAATGTCATTGGTTTGTCTGGACTTATCATTCCTAGGGGCTTAATTTTGTCTGTGGTGGATCTGTCCCCTATCGCCATCAGTTTTTTCAAGCGACTGCTTTTATGATCTTTAACTTATGTTTGTTTCCTTCGTGTGGGCCGTCACTGTGCACTGTCTATTAATTGTACATATACACATATAGGGTTTCACAATTTTAAAAAAATATAACAACAAAGGATGTAAAGGGCCAAGATTCTAGATACAAACACTAAAAAAGTCAAGGGGTTAGTTTAATCAATAGAGTATTCTAACTAGCAGTTGAGTAATCTCATTGTTTACTAATACGTGGTGTTTATTCTTAGACAAACTCTTTGCCAATAAAAAAATCGTCATGCAAGAATGAGCAGTATTCAGATAAAAGTGTTCAAAGGAATAAAAATGGTGCTGTGATTACTCTGTAATTCTGAAGGAAATTATCAGTACCTATGAAGTATTTATGGCATCCACAGGGTCTCAGAAGTAGGTGAAGCTAGCGACACTATGAAAGAATCAGGATTATTAATGAAACTGTCTAGTGGATTGTATAATTTTTTTTCTTATTTCTGCTGAATTTTGATAAAGTAAAATATCTGCTCTGTTCTCTGAAATGTTCTTTGTAAGGAACAGAACTTCAGTATCCATGGAGGTTTGTATTAGAACTTTATGCTGGAGACTTAGGAATTGATTTCCCCTCTGCTGTATGGTTTTGCAAACAGAAATGACAGATAACATGCACACATTACACAAATGTCAGTGGCTAGTTCAAAGCAAAGCCTGCTCCTTGCCAACTATGGGATAATCCAAAAGAAGACATATGGGCGGTAGGATGGCAATTAACAATTTCCAGTGCAGGTTCACTAACAGAAGTTCTTTGTCTCACTAAAATTATGAAACACAGAAACGGTATATGAGCAACCGTCTCTGTTGAATCTGGACATCTTCAACCTTTTGCTCTAACAAAAAATGTTACTTCATAGTGACATCTGTTGTATTTCTTTTGAAGTTCAGTGTCCTCCTTTTACTAAGACGCAGTGTGGTGACTTAATGACAGTGCCAATCACAGTGAAACAGAGGATGGGGGGGGGGTGGGGGGTTGGATAGGATGTCCTCAGAACATCTTCCCTTTGGACCACAGATGTGTTGAAATGTCACATTTTTCAGGAAAAAAATGTTTATAACATGAATCACCTAGTTCTGAGTCAGTATTTCTGATTGATGAAGAGCAGCCTCTTGGTTAAAAAATAAGAATTTTAAGGCCCACTAGGTAGCCTGCCCACTTTGCTTATAAATGACTTATCCATCACTTGTGTTTTGACAACAGATTTTTTTCCTATAAAAACACAAAGGAAAGAGATGGGCAGAGAACAAGTTACTAGTCAAGAAATATTTACTTTTGAACAGGGAATGAAGAGCAGCAAGAAAGCATGAAACTTAAAAGAGATAGTGGTATTATGTGGCAGAAAATTAAACTCACTGATAAAGGAATTAAAATATCCCAATGACACAAAATAAGAAAGTTTTGCAGTCTAATCACAGTGTTTTCTACGGTGTTCTAAATTCTCTCTCTCTTTTTTTTTTTTTTTTTTTTTTTTTAAAGAAATGGATAGGCCATAAGACAGAACAAAAACCTTGGCCTCTCATTTTACATCTCTGGCTTCAGCACTCACAGGTCCAGATGTGCAAACTGATACAAGACTTTTTTAGTGACAGCTTTCACACCATTCTTTTTCCCCCCATGGATGCATCGTTCACTTCTCCATGTTGTGTTTTCTCTTGTTTCTTCATTAAAAATCATACATGCATGTTCTAGCTGTTATTAGCGATACTATGGTGTCAGCCAAATAGGTTTGTACAGAAGCCATTTCACTGCTCTTGCTGCTCTGCTCTCCCGTGTTAGACCAAGAAGCAAGGAGCTGAGTCTGCAAAGAGAAATCAGAGTCTCCGCAGCCTCTTGTGCCGGCCTTGCAAGATGCCTTCGAGGTGATGGACATGAACATACATGCTTATGGCTCCCACAGGGACGATGAAGATTTGATTGTACGGACATCCATGCCTGCATGTGCCCAATCAGGCGCCTGTCCTACCCACATGCCGTGGCTGCCCGATGCCAGCCAGCCCTGGAAACTGCAGCAGGGCAGCAAGATGAAGATTATCTGTTATATTGTCCATCACGTTCTCACAGAGCCGGTGCTGCAGCGATATGGCTACAAGGTTTTCAGAGCGGAGTGGTATTGAGTCGGCGCAGGCCCCTTTCTGCTTAGATTTAGCCTTAATTACCATCCACCTTTTCTGAAGTGGTGACACAGGAAAAGAAAGCAGGCAAAATTCTTCAGTTGGAAGGTGTTTGGTATGTCAGAACGCATTTTTGCTGTAGACGTAATTTATTTCCATTTTGCACACTACAGTCTGGGCAAGCGCTCACCCAGCCAGTCGAAGTAGGCTTCCCTCATACACCGCTGCTGGTCCGACACGTCAGCACATGCACTCTAACAGATAGCTAGTAACTAATCTTATGAAAGCAAGACAAAACAACAAGAAAAAATAAACAATAAGAAAAAATGTTCTACCTTTTAAAACCTTCAGAACATTTAATGAATGCACCTAAACGACATCTGCTGAAAGACAAGTCCCTGTAGGTGCTTTGCACAACAGTCACTATCTTATATTGTATCTTGTATACTTTAAAATATCTCCGGGATTTCTCTGTGCTCAAGTCACTGCTGTGATACTCAAGGTATTGAATCTGTTGTATTAAGGTCACTCTGGGTTTCTGCTGGAGGCACAAGCATGCAAGGAGGGTCTGCCTTCATGGTTGGTCTAGGACAGGACTTGGTTGAGATCCCAGTGAAGTTAAGGAAAGATGGAATTAAACCTCTGGGATTCCTCTTTTGACCAGGATTGTCTTACAAATAAGTCTGAATCTCTAACCCCTCCACAGAAAAGATAGATTCAAGATGATGAACTATAGTGATTTGTGCAGTAGAAAAAGGCTTCAGGTTCTTCTTCAAGGTAAAGTCATTCTTCTCCTAGATAAAATATCATGTTTTATTAAAGTACCCTGAATTCTCACTTATAAAACTAAGAACTAAAGAAAAATCCCAGAGTCCACTAATCATATAAGGAAAAATAAACATCTGGACATGTCATTGTATCTGTTCCTTTTGAAAAGAGATTCTAGAGATAATGGATTATCTCCAGATCATATGGAGTTATTTAATGATGTAAGCATCGCACCACTTTTTTTGTGTGTGTTTCAGTTACACTGCTTCTTTAGTCCAATTATCTCACATTTTGAGCAAAAATTATTTGCTAACAAGGCCATCCCCTGCACAGAGATTGAAATGAAGATGTTAGTGCTTCTCATTCTTACCATAGGATGTGGCCCATATAGCAAGACGGGAAAGGATTTGAAGAAGCAGGTCCTTCGAAACATCCTGACACCTTCACTGAGGAACATGGGGATTTTGGATTTGCAGAGGCTAGGCTTCAGCATTCCCTTATTTACCCATAGAAGTCAGAGATGCTAGTCCATGGGTCTGAAATGGCATATGGCTCTTGGGGAGTGTAAATGAAGGTCCTAAGCTTGGGTATGTCATCTCGCGGAGAGCAGGGGCCAAGCTGGCAGAGCGGCTGGGTATGTGAATGTTGATGCGTGTGAGGTGGCAAGCCAGCAGACTGGGGGAGGATACACCTAATTTGTTCCAGCCCATCTCAAACCGGTGGTGGAGCAGGGAGACGGTTGTCATTTTCTGCCAGGAAATGCCGGAGCCAGAGCCCTTCTCCTCAGCTCTTGGCAGAGATGGAGGTGCAAAAATGCCCAGGCTTGTCTCTGTAGCTCTCCAGCCAATTACACATAATTCACATCAGATCAAGAGGAGAGCAGAATTTTGTTCGCAAAT